>NC_141177.1:19698125-22116250 GCF_055505025.1 Bos grunniens | reverse complement strand
CTATGCCAGAGTCTTTGACTGTGTGGATCACAACAAACCATGAAAAATTCTTAAAGTGATTGGAGTACCAGACCATATTACCTGCCTCCTGAGAAATCTGTATGCAGGTCAAGAAGCAACAGTTAGAACCAGACATGGAGCAACAGACGGTTCCAAATCAGGAAAGGAGTTCATCAAGGCTGTATATTATCACTCTCCTTATTTAACTTCTATGCAGAATACATCATGTGAAATGCTGGGCTGGATGAAGCACAAGCTGGAATCAAGATTGCCAGGAGAAATATCAATAACCTCAGATACACAGATGACACCACCCTTATGGGGGAAAGTGAATTAGAGCTAAAAAGCCTCTTGATGAAAGTGAAAGAGGAGAGTGAAAAAGCTGGCTTAAAACTCAACATTCAAAAACTAAGATCATGGCATCCGGTCCCATCACTTCATGGCAAATAGATGGGGAAACAATGGAAAAAGTGACAAGCTTTATTTTCTTGGGTTCCAAAATCACTGTAGATGATGACTGCAGCCATGAAATTAAAAGACGCTTGCTCCTTAGAAGAAAAGCTATGACCAACCTAGACAGCTTATTGAAAAGCAGAGACATTACTTTGATGACAAAGGTCCATCTAGTCAAGGCTATGGTTTTTCCAGTAGTCATGTATGAATGTGAGAGTTGGACTATAAAGAAAGCTGAGTGCCAAAGAAATGATGCTTTTGAACTGTTATGTTGGTGAAGACTCTTGAGAGTCCCGTGGACTACAAGGAGATCAAACCAATCCATCCTAAAGGAAATCAGTCCTGAATATTCATTGGAAGGACTGATGCTGGAGTTGAAGTTCCAATACTTTGGCCACCTGATGAGAAGAACTGACTCACTGGAAAAGACCCTGATTCTGGAAAGATTGAAGGCATGAGGAGAAGGGGGTGACAAAGAATGAGATGGTTGGAAGGCATCACCAACTCGATGGACATGAGTTTGAGCAAGCTCCAGGACTTGGTGATGGACAGGGAAGCCTGGTGTGCTGCAGTCCATGGGGTCTCAAAGAGTTGGACACGACTGAGCAACTGAACTGAACTGAAATGACCCTACTTTATTCTTGTTTTCAAATTTGTTTTAGATATTCTAGTTCTAATATCTTTGTGTGTTTGTGTGTGCTCAGTTGCTTAGTCATGTCTGACTCTCTGCAACCCCATGGACTGTAGCCTGCCAGGCCACTCTGTCCATGGAATTTTTCAGACAGGAATACTGGAGTGGGTTGCCATTTCTTTCTCCAAGGGTCTTCCTGACCTAGGGATTGAACCTGCATCTCTTGTGTCTCCTGCATTGGCAGGCGAATTCCTTACCACTGAACCACCAGGGAAGCCCTTCTAATATCTTTGCCTTTCCCGTATATTTTAGAAGTATCCTGCAAAAAAATCTCACTAGGATTCTGCTCCCAGGAATCATATTAAATCTGCACACCAATTTGGGAAGAACTGACATGTCTACTGAGTCTTCCAATCCATGTACATGGTACGGTTCTCCATTTATTTAGATCTTTGAATTTTTGCTTTTGTAGTTTTCAGTACATAAGTTCTGTGCATGTTTTGTTAGATTTGCACCTAAATATGACTTTTTAAAAAGAACTTGTAAATTGTATTTTTAAATTCAGTCTTCATGTGCTCATTGATAATATATAGAAATATAACTAATTTTTGAATATTCATTTTATATCCTGTGATCTCACTGATCTCATCTATTAGTTCATGAATTGTTTCTTAGATTCCTTGGGAAGTTTTACATAGTCATCTGCAAAAAGGGACAGTTTTCTTTCTTCCTTCCTGATCTACATCACTTTTCTTGCCTTCTTGAATTGTCTAGAACTTCTGGTGCTATGTTGAATACGAGTAGTGAAAGTGCACATCTTTGATTTTTTTCCTGGGTTCCTCATATGTTCTTCAAATGTGTCCTTAGTCACTCACTGAAACATTTTTATGATGCTTGCTTTAGAAAATTTGTCATATAATTCTAACACATCTGCCATTTTGGCATGGGTATTAGCCACATTGAGATTTTCCTGATTCTTGGTGTGACAAGTGATTTCCAATTGAATCTTGAACATTTGGGATATTAAGCTGTAGAACTCTGGATCTTGTTTAAACCTATTTTAGGTGACATTTTCTCACCCTGCTCTGGCCAGGGAAGGGGGTATGGTACCATCTCATTATTGTCATAATAGGGTAGTCTGGTTTCCCCACTTGGCTTCCACTGACACTTGAGGGTAGAGGGGCTCCTTCTTACTGCTGGGTAGAGTGGGAGTTCTGGCTCCACTAGGCCTCTGCTGATCTCACCCTGGCTGGGAGTGCCTTGTTCCTGCTCCCCACCTGACCTACTCAAACACCACCGGAGGTGCAGCCTCATCACCACTGGGTGGTAGTGAAAGTCCTGCTTCTTTACCAGGCCTCTGTTGACAGTCAACCCAAGGGAGAGGGGTGCCTCCTTACTGCCAGGTGGGGATGGAAGTCCAGGTACATGGTCTCCGCTGTCACAGCAGGTGTGGGCGTCTTCCTACCACCTGCTAGTGATGAAAGTCCCGGCTCCATCTTTGACCTTCTCTGACACCAACCTACCCAGGTTGTTGGGGGGGATGCTGGATGCCTTGTTACAACCTGGCGGGAAGTCTAGATTCCCCGTTCAGCCTTTGCTAAGCCACAGAGTTGGCCAGAGTACAGAAGTTATTGTCTAAGTCTTCCTTTCCTGGTTGGAGAGAGGGGCTTTTATTGGAGCTTTTTCGTCTGTGCCCATTGGTGTTTCAGACTTGCCAGCTTCTTCCTCTCCACATCTGGGACCTATGAGGCAAAAAGATAACCCAGGGAATTTACCACATGCAATTCTTTGGGTCCTGAGATCCTTAGCCAGTCAGTCTGCCTTCTTCTGTCCACCTTTCAGTGTCTTCTTATGTTTGTTTTATATCTAATGTCCTGGGGTCGTAGTTTTCCTGGTAGGAGGAAGAGGGAAAAGTATACCCATTCCATCTTCTCAGATGAGTAACAGAAAGGGAGATTTGCAAATACTTATCACTTAATATGCTTCCCAGGTGGCACAGTGGCAAAGAATCTGCCTGCCAATGCAAAAGACATAGGAGGCATGGTTCAGTCCCTGCGTTGGGAAGATCCTTTGGAGAAGGAAACAGCCACCCACTCCAGTATTCTTGCCTGGAGAATTCCATGGACAGAGGAGCCTGGTGGGCTACAATCAATGGGTCTCGAAGAGTCAGACGTGACTGAGCAACTAAGCACACATATAGCAAACACCATTCGATATAAGAGTTGGCAGTGGCACATGTAAAGCCACCAAACCACAGAAAGCACTGAAGCAAGAGACTGCTATGATTTTTCAATGATTCAAAGATTCTGTAATTCTCAAATTGATTTTTTAAGTGTTTCATGCTATGATGCTAAATTCTGAAATTTGGTAATTCTGTTTTGGCATTTCCAGGTATGGAATTAACATTTCTTCCTTTTCCTTTTTTCCTATCCCTGGCCCATCTTAGGGAAATAGTTGATTCTGAGCAAATGTTCTCTTGCCTTTTCTTGCAGAGAGCAGAGAGCCTCAATCCGGTTCAAGACCACTCTTATGAATACTCTCATGGACGTCCTTCGCCACAGGCCAGGATGGGTGGAAGTAAAGGAGTAAGATCCCCCCCTCCACCAGCCTCATCTCTCCTTCCCTTTGTCTCTGAGGACCTTGTCTCCCTTTGTTTTTCTCCCAGTTCCCCTGGGTGGCCTCTGGGATTTGTTCCAATTTGACTATGACAGGGGCCAATATTCATTTAGCATCCACAGTGTGTCAAGGGCATTAATGATGCCATCTCTGTCTTATTTAAGCCTCATAACTATCCATAAAGAAGTGATTATGTTCAGAGATATTACGCTAGTCGATTAAGGTCACACAGAAAATGTCAGTGTGGGGTTCAAACCCAGTGCAATTAGACTATTCCACAGCCAGTGTCCTATTGATCTCTATGCATCCATCACAGACCCACAGGGTGAATTCTCCCATGATAGCAGGTCCTGGCCTCTTACTAATTCTGTGACCCCTAAACCTACATTTCTTCTTCTACATGGAGCCCTCTGGATACTGAGATGAATAAGCATACAACCCCTGGCACCTAGTAGGTGCTAATGTTAGTGAGGGTTAAGGTGTGGACGCATATAGCAGAGACACAAAGTGAAAGAGGCTTTGACTGACTAGAATTTATTTACCCCTCACCCTGAAGTCCAGATGTAGGAGGTTCAGAGACGGTATGGAAATGTGGGACCCATCTGCTTCCGTCTTTCCACTCTGCTATTCTTTGAATGAGGCCTTCAGCCTCATGATCTGAGGTGAGAGGCTCCTGCACATTCCAAGCAGCAGGAGGTAAGAAGGAGACAAGAAAAGGCATGTCCTACTCTTGAAGGATGCAACTCAGAAGCCTCTCACATTTTACTGGCCAGAACTTAGTCATGTGGCCACAACTAGCTGCAAGGGAATCTGGAAGATGCAAGCTTACATTTTCCCAGGTAAATGTTGAGAATCCTATGACTGTAGGAAAAGGAGAGAATACCTATGTGGGCTGAGGGCAACCAGCTGCCTTGCCAGGGTCCTCAATAAATATTTGTTGTATAACAGTAGCTAAGCCTGCTGGACACTCTTCAGCACTTAACATGCACGACCTCTTTAATAACCCCAGAAAATCTTCCAGTAGGTGCTATTATTATCCCTGTTTTCTTGAGGAGAAAAATTGGACAAAAAGAGTTGGAAAAAAAAACCAAACCATGAGGTCATTCATCTTGTAAGGTTTGCATCTAGTCTAACTGTCTGTAGAATCCCAGGCTCATCGTCCCTGTTCTAGCAGCCTCTCGGTAAATGAAGAAACAAATGAGTGAATAGGTGAATCTATGGTTCCTAATTCCTCGTGCTGGAGTCTAGTAGGGGAGACAGACTTTGGCTAAATCACCCCACAAAAAATTTAGAAATTGGCTGTTGGTGGCAAGCTGTGGTGTGGGTAATCTAAGATGGCAGAGTCCTCTCTTTGGTGCTTTGGGTGAATATTACAGTGGTGATGATGGTGTCGTGATAGTGATAGTGGTGATGATAGTGAAAGTGGTGATGATGGTGTCATGATAGTGATGGTGATGGTGGTGGTGATGGTGATGATGGTGTCATGATAGTGATGGTGGTGATGATGGTGTCATGATAGTGATGGTGATGGTGGTGGTGATGGTGATGATGGTGATGATAATGATGGTGGTGATGATGGTGATGATGGTGATGATAGTGATTGGTGGTGATGATGGTGATGATAGTGATGGTGGTGATGATGGTGATGACGGTGATGGTGGTGATGGTGGTGGTGATGGTGATGATGGTGATGATAGTGATAGTGGTGATAAGAATGATAATAGTGATGGTGGTGATGATGGTGGTGATGATAACGATGGTGGTGATGATGGTGATGGTGGTGATGATGGTGGTGATGGTGATGGTGGTGATGGTGATGGTGGTGATGGTGGTGATTATGGTGGTGATGGTGATGATGGTGCTGATGGTGTCATGATAGTGATGGTGGTGATGATGGTGGTGATGGTGATGATGGTGATGATGGTGTCATGATAGTGATAGTGGTGATGGTGGTGATGATGGTGATGACGGTGATGATAGTGATAGTGGTGATGAGGATGATAATAGTGACGGTGGTGATGATGGTGGTGATGATAATGATGGTGGTGATGATGGTGATGGTGATGGTGGTGATGGTGATGATAGTGATAGTGGTGGTGAGGATGATAATAGTGATGGTGGTGATGATGGTGGTGATGGTGATGGTGGTGATGATGGTGATGGTGATGGTGGTGATGATGGTGATGGTGATGATGGTGATGGTGGTGATGATGATGATGGTGGTGATGATGGTGATGGTGATGATGGTGATGGTGGTGATGATGATGATGGTGGTGATGATGGTGATGGTGATGATGGTGATGGTGGTGATGATGGTGGTGATGGTGGTGGTGATGGTGATGATGGTGTCATGATAGTGATGGTGGTGATGGTGGTGATGATGGTGATGACGGTGATGGTGGTGACGGTGGTGATGGTGATGATAGTGATAGTGGTGATAAGGATGATAATAGTGATGGTGGTGATGATGGTGGTGATGATAACGATGGTGGTGATGATGGTGGTGATGGTGATGATGGTGATGGTGGTGATGGTGGTGATGATGGTGGTGATGGTGATGATGGTGCTGATGGTGTCATGATAGTGATGGTGGTGATGATGGTGGTGATGGTGATGATGGTGATGATGGTGTCATGATAGTGATAGTGGTGATGGTGGTGATGATAGTGATGGTGGTGATGATGGTGATGACGGTGATGGTGGTGACGGTGGTGGTGATGGTGATGATGGTGATGATAGTGATAGTGGTGATGAGGATGATAATAGTGATGGTGGTGATGATGGTGGTGATGATAATGATGGTGGTGATGATGGTGATGATGATGGTGGTGATGGTGGTGATGATGGTGGTGATGGTGATGGTGGTGATGATGGTGGTGATGGTGATGATAGTGATGGTGATGATGGTGATGATAGTGATGGTTATGATGGTGATAATAGTGATGGTGGTGATGATGGTGCTGATGATGGCAGCTACAGGGATTTTCCAGCTGTGGATTTTCCTTCTTGGTTCTCTCATGTAGCACACTTATCTTGGAATGAACTTTCCTTCCCTGGATTCTGAAGGACTGGGTGCAGTGGAGAATGAGGCAAGGGAAGTGTATAAGAAAAGGCACTGTCCTGACCTTCCACGTGACCTCAGGCTGCCCCCGTCCCTCCTCAGCCTTGTTCCATGGTCAAGTGGGAAAAGGTCTGAGGGTTTGTCTGGTGCTGATGCTATCTATGTGAGCCCATGAAACGGGCTGTTTCCTGGCTGATCCCAAATAGCCTCAAGAGTCCTCAAATCAAGGGCCAGAGGCCAGGGTGTTTACATCAGACATGGCTCAGTGAATGTGAGGTCTTGTCCTTAGGACCTAAGCTGGAGTCTGGTATTTCCGGACAGAATGAGGCCCCAGTTCAGACCACAAGGCTGTTAGGTCAGAGTTTGGAACAAACGTGGCCAGAGCTGTCCCTTCCCTTGCTTCCCACAAAGAAAGTGGCCATGATGCCTGGAATAGCAGCAACCATCTTGTGACCCTGAGAGGATGAGCATGAAGACATGTTGAGGATGGTAGAATGGGAAGGTAGGAGGACCCTCAATCCCTCTTGGCCTTGTTGAGCAGTTTAATGACTTCCCGGGGAATTGAAGAACAACTTGATTATGATAAGCATGAAGATGGTATACAAATGAACAAACTTTTAGGATTAGAAAAGAATCTAAAATCCACACCAAGGTATACAAGGCCCTGCTTGTTAGGCCCTATTCCACTTACAGTGTCATCCCTGACCTTTGTCCCTCCACTCTGGCTTTTCTTCATATCCTTGAATGAGCCCTTTCAACATCAGGACCTCAGTTCCTGCTCTTCTATATCCTGGAACCCTCTCCCCACTGCCCTTGATCTGGCTGTCCCTCCTTACTCTTCAGATATAAGTTGACATATCAGCTCCACAGGGTGGCCTCCACCTAACATAGGTTCCTCAACTGCCCTGCCTCATGGCCTCCACCTGGATTACTCATGGCATGTTTCATAATTCCTCATTAGAGAGTTGCATATTTGTCTCCTTATTTATTTATCTTCCCTACCACCTAGCCAGGTGTTTTTGTTCCCCCTATATCATTGCACCCAACATTGTCTCTGACACCAAGACAACCTCAACACTTGTCTGTTACATGAATGAATGAATAATGCATTATTTATTCATTCATCCATTATTCATTCACCCAAAACAAACGATTGGTAAGAAAAAAAGGGAAGCACGTTGTCAAAGGAAATAGACAAGAGTGGTTCTATCCACAGAGTTTGGACTCTGGAGCATGATGGCCTGAGTTCCAATCCTGCTCTGCCACTTAATAGATTAGTTTCTTAACCTCTCTGTGCCTCAGTTTCTTCATCTTTAAAATGGACATAATAACAGAACCTAATATGTATATATACATTTACTGTGTATATTTGTGTATTCATACATGGCATGTGCCAACAATGCCATGTGCCATGTATGAATACACACATATATCCATAGTAAAACTATGAAGACACTCATAGATATGATTCCAAGTTCGGGCTAATGGCTTCTTTTGAGACAAGAGAATAAGAGGTACAATCAAGCAGGGATATACATGGGGCTCTGGTTATATCTAATTTTTTTACTAAAAAACTTGAAAGTAACCAAGGTGTTTTATTTCTTGTCACTTATGCCTTTTTCAGGCATCTCCTCTGTGTACCCTGCTCTGCTATGTGAATTCGGTAGCTCCGTCTAGATTCCTGTCCCCCTCTCTGGCATGGTGGTGAGAAATGGGTCAGAATTTGGAGGCAGGCAGGCTTGGGTGTGAGTCCCGAGGCTGCCGTGTCCTCAGTGAGCAAGGCTGTCCCCATCTTAGGGCTCCAGGCATGATCACAGCACTTTGTGGACTGCTTTGAGGAGTCAGTGAAAGGACAGCTTTTTGAACTGGGAAGGGCTTACACATGTGATCTAATTCCACTGCTTGGTAATGTGGATTCAGAGGTGGCTATGTGGATGCTTCTAGGACCCCAGCAGTTAGCACAAGCAGGTGAGGTTGGCAGGTTGTCGTGGACCATGTAGCATAGTGGGGACTGTGATCTGGAGAGGGTGTGTCCTGTCTATGGTGATGAGTGCTGGGGGACAGAGGCATCTGGGATCAGTATGGCCAGATCTGAGATCTGCTGATTGTTCAAAGGAAGCCAGCAGCCTGGATTTTTGTAGGAACATTTCTGTAGTTTTCACTCTCACAAGCCTGTAGTTTTCTCAGGCCTCACCAAGTACATGGTGGGCAGCGGCGGCCCAAAACCTCCTTGAGACTCCCGAAGGGCACACAGCTGCTCACTCCTCAGGTGCACCTCCCCGGGCCCCAGATCCCACCCCAGATCCCCTGCAGTGCTGAGGTCCTCAGTCCTAACTTCTGTCCCACCCCCACCTCCAGCGAAGGGGAGTGGGATTTTTACTGGTGTGATGTCAGCTGGCTTCGGGAGAACTTTGACCATACCTACATGGGCGAGCACGTGCGGATCAGTCACTTCCGGAACCACTACGAGGTGAGCCGGGTGGGCTTGGAGACTGGGCATGGCAGTGAGCAGCGGCTGGCTAGGAACACAGGGACGAGAATGGAGAAGTATAAGGGAATTTGGAGCTGCATGCCAGGTGTGGGGTATGTGCACTAGATCCATGATGAGCTAGTGTGAGGCAGCAGGGATCTCAGACCTGAGGAACAGACTGCCCTGGGGAGGGGCTTGAGGTCATGGGCTAGCTGGCCTCTGGTGCAAAGGAGGAGCAAGCAGGATGCTTGAGGGATTGTGTGATTTCAGGATGAGGCAAGTTGATCTGTTTGGAGTCTAGAGATGGGAAGGAAGAAATGGGAGGAACCAGACCATAAAGATGGGACGGGCAGGAGCTGGGGAACAAAGGTGGGAGATTTGAAAAGGTTAGTTTAGCTTAGCAGTTAGAACAAGAACTTTGGAGTCAGACAGGCCCAGATCAAACCCCGCCTGTGCTGCCTGTTATCTGGATAGCTCTGGGCAACTGACAACTTTTCTGAGCCTCAGTTTCTCTGGCTGCCTAGTTAGGATCATTATAGACTGGCAGACTCTCAGTCAAAGTTGCTCTTACTGTTATTCTTACCTTGCAAAGAATGGGTCTGCTGAGGGCCACAGCTGGTGGGATGCTGGGGTTGGGAGGTGGACAGGGCAGTGAGCATGAGCACCAGTGACCTGCTTGCCAATCTTGCTGCCCAGCTCACCCGCAAGAACTACATGGTGAAGAACCTGAAGCGGTTCCGGAAACAACTGGAGCGTGAGGCAGGAAAGCTGGAGGCAGCCAAGTGCGACTTCTTCCCCAAAACCTTTGAGATGCCCTGCGAGTATCACCTGTTTGTGGAGGAGTTTCGCAAAAACCCAGGCATCACCTGGATCATGAAGCCTGTGAGTGCCAGTGCTGAGGCCTGGGGGTCGGGGCATCCTAGGCACTGGAGCAGGGCTCCTTCACTGGCACATGTCTGGACAGGACTCTGCCTGGGAATTCAGCCTTAGATGCACCATCTGATTTTCCCTAAAGGGCTGACAACATCTCCTCTCTGCAGTGTGTGGACTCAGCACCTGTGACTGCTGGTACACAGTATATGCTCAGTAAATGTATAGTAGATGCTCAACAGATGTTCACTAGATAAACAAGTGAGCCTTAGGACCCCAAAGCAGGGAACCCAGAGAAATCGCTTACTGATTTGAATGAAAACAATGGCCAGGCCGTGAGAAGGGCTTTGCTTGCGTTGTCCAGGTTCTCATGATGGCCTTTGGGAGGAGGTATTATCTGCCCTGTTTTAAAGATGAGGAGCCTGAGACCTATTTATTCAGGCATCCCACACATGCTCTTTGAGCACCTGCTATGTGCCAGGCACAGAACTGGATGGTGGGGAGATAGCTCTCAGGTAGAGGACACATGTGTGGTTACAGCTGTGGCAAGTGTTGATCAGGAGAATGGTGCCAGCAGAGGAAACAGCAGGAGGACTTCCTCCAGTCCTTCAGCAGGCTTCTCTGAAGAAGTGAGAGATTGGGCTCTGAGGCCAAACCCTTAGGTTCAAATATTAGCTGTGCCACCTGCTAGCTGTGTGACCTCAGGCAGGTTACTTAACTTCTCCGAGTCCTGGTTTCCCCATCTGGAAAGTGAGAATCACTATAGCACCTATCGATTGCATAATGTTGTTGTGTCACTAAATGGGTTAACAAAAGTACAGCACATCTTAGGTCCTCACTGAATGATAGTTGTTGTCTTTGTAAGAATTAGTATTCAAAAACGAAAGGAAACAAATTTAAAAGAAAAAGAATTGAGCTTTAATCTGAAGGATACAGAGGAGTCAGCCTGGAGAAGGGCGGAGGTCGGAGCAGTCCGAGAGGAGGGAACTGCAAGCACAAAGGCCTTGCATCTGGAGGGAGTCCTTGGGGGCATCAAGAAAAAAGAGGAGGGCAAGGGTGCCAGAGCTCCTGTCAGCCCCTCAGCCCTTCCTCATACCAGGGCTGGACTCTCAAAACAATGCCACCATAACCTTGAATGGCATTATCAGAGCTCCCCAATATTTTCTGGATTTGGGAACATGCTGGGCCCCAGGAAGGGAGCTGGGGGTGGGGTAGGGAGGGGGCAGTCCTTCTTGTGGCTGAGGACAGGCTAGTGTTGGCTGATACAGATTTAGCTAATATCACAGGTACACGGCACTAGTGGTAAAGAACCTGCCTGCCAGTGCCGGAGACACAGGTTCAGTCGCTGGGTTGGGAAGATCCCCTGGAGGAGGGCATGGCAACTCACTCCAGTACTCTTGCCTGGAGAATCCCATGGACAGAGGAGCCTGGAGGCTACAGTCCATGGGGTCACAAAGAGCCGGACACGACTGAAGCGACATAGGCACACACACGTGAATGGAGGGGAAACTGACAAAAAACAATGGATGCTCCCAAAGGGGACTGAGCCAGGATTTACTCAGGCCTCTTGATGTGTGGCTGGAAGGCCCATCCCCCTGCCTGGGAGAAGGGAAGGCCAGCGAGAAAGGCTTGGAAGGGTGTTAAGCAGAGAAACACTGCAACCCACTGGGGCGGATCCCAGTTCCCAATATTATCTTCTCAGACACATGGTAATTTGTGCTAATTGGGAACAAGCAACTGCACATTAAGTTGATTCCTTTCCCAGCCCCCGGCCTTTGTTAGCAGCAGACACAACGACAGCTGTAATTAAGAGGAGGAATCTTGGTTTCATGTTTGTGTGTGTGTGTGTGTGTGTGTGTCTCCTCTCTCCTGAATCGCTGAGGCTCCCTGTCTAGGGTGTGGGGCGTGGAGAGTGGGTGCTTCTAGTCAGAAGCCTGGGTTCTAATTCTGAGCCACCACTTAGGAGCTGTGTGACCCTGAGCAGGTGACTCAACCCCCCTCAGTCCATTTCTTCATCTGTAAAATGGCCTTAATGGACATACCTGCCTTACAGGGTCATGAGATAATTGAAGTTACATGGGTTGTATACATGAATTGTATAAGCTGTATAAAGTGCTTCGCACTTAGGTGCCCAATAATTGACCATTTTATTGTTATTTCACAGAGTCCAGGCAACACCATTTCTTCCCCCTGCCCCTGGGGAGCACTGGGTCCATGCTTCCCAAATTTGGATGTGCTCACAAATCCTTGGGGATCTGGTTAAAGTGCAGAACCCCTCTCAGCAGGTCTGGATGAGAGTTCAGAATCTGCATTGTTAACCACTCACGGTGATGCCACTGGGGCTGGTTCACAGACAACACTTTGAGTAATGAGACTGTAGAGAAGTAATTCTCACACGTGAGTATCCTCTGGAGAGTTGATTGAAGCACCCACTCTACTGGATTCAGTTAGGCCTGGTGTGGGGCCTGAGAATCTGCATTCCTAACAAATTCCCAAATGGGGCAGTTAGGACTCGCCAAGGAAATAGAACCATTAGGGTGTATGTGTGTGTGTGTGTGTGTGTATGTAAGGAATTAGTTCATGAGATATTGTGGGGGCTGGTAAATCTAAACTGTGGTGACAGAAAGCTCAGGCAGGATTTCTGTTACAGTCCTGCAGCAAAATTGTTCTTTTTCCAGAACCCTCGGGTTTTGCTCTTAAGTTCTCATCTGAATGAGTGAAGCTCACCCACATCATCCAGAATGATATTCTGTACTTAAAGTTTACTGATTGTAGATATTAATCACCTCTAAAAAATGTCTTCTTAGCAGCATCTAGACAAACGTTTGACCGAACGACTGGGCAGCGTTGCCCAGCCAAGCTGACACATGAAATTAACCATCACACTGGTTATAAGGGTGCTACTGGTCTGGGTGCCACACTCTGAGAACCAGTGGGCCAGATCATTAGTTCTGGGATCCTGTTGTTTGGATCTCTTTGGTGTTGAGAAATGTTAAAAAATAGGACATTGCCCTAAATTTGGAAATTAGAGGGAGAAAGCCCCTCGAATCCCTCTGTTCTCACAAGGCCTGCCTTTGTGACCCAGCCAGTTGTCATCCACTCATATACCAGGTTTTTCACATCGTTGCTGTGGCCAGGCCAGGTCGGGCAGCGACCAGCCTGCCTTTCCTTCCAGTGTCTCCTGTGCATGGTTCCCTGGGGCCTGCGAGCCTTCATCTTCCTTTTCAGTGGGGGCAGCGCAGGCTTGGAAGGAGAAGGTTGAACTGAGTCCAAAGGGAGCAGACATCCCCCTCGTGTCAGCCTACTACATCCACCTGCCAATGCAGGAGACACAGGAGATATGGGTTCGATCCCTGGGTTGGGAAGATCCCCTGGAGGAGGGCATGGCAACCCACTCCAGTATTCTTACCTGGAGAATCCCATGGACAGAGGAGGCTGGTGGGGTTGCAGGTCCATGAGGTTGCAAAGAACTGGACACGATTTAGTGCACACTTACAGGGATCTGTCTTCCCATCCCATCAGTCTAGTGTATAAATCACCTCAATCCAAACTTTTTTCCACCTAGGCACTCTCTCTCTCCCACCAGCCCAGGCCCTCTGCATTAACAAGGAAATGAACAGGACCCAGCTCATGGGGACCATGCTTGCTCCTCCAGCCTCCCTTGTGTGGCTGGGAGGGCAGATGCTAGCACTCAGGGCCCTGTCTGTCAGTCTCTCTGTGTGTCCACAAAGAGACTTAGTGGTCTGACACTTTACTAAGGGCTGTGAGCATCTGGGGTGACCACTGGGCTGTTCTGGGCTTTGGGGGCCTCTGTCCAAACTATAGGATGGTAAAAATCGAGTTTTAACATTTTCTTATGTGGGTTTACCCCAACCAGGGCTTCTCACACTTTTTCACTGAACTCTCCCAAGAGTTGGGGTGTTTGGGATGGCAGGTAACAGAAAGCCCCAACTCACAGCAGCTCAGACAAGGAGGCACGGGTTCTGAACTGTTCTCATGCCTCGTGTCTCTTTAGCATCTGGTGAAGTGTGTGGACCCCATCACAGGACAGGGTTTTTAGAAGCCTGGCATAGAGGGTGTCTGACTGTAAAAGAAAGCAACTATGCTGTAAAACAGTCACCAACTGTGTTAGTCTGGGTCCTCTGAGAAATAGACGCCAAGACAAGATTCAACAGGCCAGAGTGTGGCCTGTGGGACAAGGGGGAGGGAGCTGGGAGAGGCTAGGGGTGCTGATACCCCACCACGTCTGACCCCAGTGAGGGAGAGAGTGAAGGAAGGGTGGCTGAGGGGAGCTCAGTGAGGCCTCAAGCCCAATTTGTTGTCAGAAGTCCCTTGTGTCCCAGGAGTGGGCCAGCCTTCGTGTCCCTGCATCCTCATCGCTGGCCTGGCCAACAGGGCTGGGCTTCACTGCAGTCCTGCAGTCAGAGTCCTGTGGGCACTTCTCACCGGGCAGCCACAAACTATTAACACATTCCTTATGCTGCAGGAGTATATGTGTTGTCCATTAACAATTAAAGAGAGTCTAGCAGCAGGCCCGATCGTTACCATAATTTCGAGGTTGTAACGAGTATAAACAGTATTTGGAGACAGTTGTAATGCGATATGAAAGTAACTGTGATTTCTTTTGAGACCCAAATCACAGGCCTGGCTAACACTGTTAGGATTTCATGCCTGCATTTATAACGGAAGGAAACATGAAAATCTAGTCATGGGTTAATGAAAATAAAGATGAAAAATTTTCCTCATTCAAATTTACAGACCCCAGGGAATTTCCTTTGATGATGGAAGGTCGAATCCAGAGTTGGTTCGTTAGGCTGTTCTACATTATCATCTATTCCCAGTTCAGTGGGCTGACTGCTCCTCTCAGTCACAACAAGGCTGCTGCAGCCCTAACCCACCCCCTCACATCTCCACCTGCCACGGGAATAAGGGAATACCCTGGTTTTGTGGCCTTTAGAAGAAGACACAAATTCCCAGAAGTCACCATGGCAGACTTCCTTCCCCTGGCATCTTGCCAGCTCACACCTGAACCAATCATGTGGCAGAGGCATGGAACCACTCTGAGAGCTCAGACCTCCCCAGAGGGCAGGGCCACAGGGAAGAGGAGACCCAAATGAGGTTCCATTGGCAAGGAAAGAGAATGGTTGCTGGGGAGACCACCAACCACATCTGCAACACCCACTGAATATGACCCCTGATGAATGGCCCCCAGGGGCATAGCAGGGGGAGGAAGGGGGTGAAGGGCTGTGAGCGGCTGCAGATCAGATCAGATCAGTCGCTCAGTCATGTCCGACTCTTTGCAACCCCATGAATCGCAGCATGCCAGGCCTCCCTGTCCATCACCAACTCCCGGAGTTCACTCAGACTCATGTCCATCGAGTCAGTGATGCCATCCAGCCATCTCATCCTCTGTCGTCCCCTTCTCCTCTTGCCCCCAATCCCTCCCAGCATCACAGTCTTTTCCAATGAGTCAACTCTTTGCATGAGGTGGCCAAAGTACTGGAGTTTCAGCTTCAGCATCATTCCTTCCAAAGAAATCCCAGGGCTGATGTCCTTCAGAATGGACTGGTTGGATCTCCTTGCAGTCCAAGGGACTCTCAAGAGTCTTCTCCAACACCACAGTTCAAAAGTATCAATTCTTCGGCGCTCAGCCTTCTTCACAGTCCAACTCTCACATCCATACATGACCACAGGAAAAACCATAGCCTTGGCTAGATGGACCTTTGTTGGCAAAGTAATATCTCTGCTTTTTAATATGCTATCTAGGTTGGTCATAACTTTCCTTCCAAGGAGTAGGCGTCTTTTAATTTCATGGCTGCAGTCACCATCTGCAGTGATTTTGGCGCCCAGAAAAATAAAGTCTGACACTGTTTCCACTGTTCCCCATCTATTTCCCATGAAGTAATGGGACCGGATGCCATGATCTTTGTTTTCTGAATGTTGAGCTTTAAGCCAACTTTTTCACTCTCCACTTTCACTTTCATCAAGAGGCTTTTTAGTTCCTCTTCACTTTCTGCCATAAGGGTGGTGTCATCTGCATATCTGAGGTTATTGATATTTCTCCCGGCAATCTTGATTCCAGCTTGTGTTTCTTCCAGTCCAGCGTTTCTCATGATGTACTCTGCATATAAGTTAAATAAGCAGGGTGACAATATACAGCCTTGATGTACTCCTTTTCCTATTTGGAACCAGTCTGTTGTTTCATGTCCAGTTCTAACTGTTGCTTCCTCACCTGCATACAGATTTCTCAAGAGGCAGATCAGGTGGTCTGGTATTCCCATCTCTTTCAGAATTTTCCACAGTTGATTGTGATCCACACAGTCAAAGGCTTTGGCATAGTCAATAAAGCAGAAATAGATTTTTTCTGGAACTCTCTTGCTTTTTCCATGATCCAGCGGATGTTGGCAATTTGATCTCTGGCTCCTCTGCCTTTTCTAAAACCAGCTTGAACATGAGGAAGTTCACGGTTCACATACTGCTGAAGCCTGGCTTGGAGAATTTTGAGCATTGTTTTGCTAGCGTGTGAGATGAGTGCAATTGTGCGGTAGTTTGAGCATTCTTTGGCATTGCCTTTCTTTGAGATTGGAATGAAAACTGACCTTTTCCAGTCTGTGAGTGGCTGCAGGTGATACAAAATCAAACAGGTTCATTTTAATAATCCACTTGTATTGTTTTCCAATCAATAACATGAAAGTGAAAGTGAAAGTCATTCCGTCGTGTCCAACTCTTTGTGACCCCCATGGACTGTAGAGTTCATGGAATTCTCCAGGCCAGAATACTGGAGTGGGTAGCCTTTCCCTTCTCCAGGGGATCTTCCCAACCTAGGGATTGAACCCAGGTCTCCCACATTGCAGGTGGATTTTTTACCAACTGAGCCACAAGGGAAGCCCAATCAATAACATATCTTTAAATAAAAATACTATAAAAATATCTTCTTCCCGATTCATCAGGTAGCACTGATGCTCCCAGAAGTGACACCATGTTTATCACCTAATTCTGCATACTCCCTCACATTTTGCAGGAGCTGAGTGAGCGCTAGGCTTGTGAAACAGATTTAACAAGCCTGGATTTGTCACCTACAAGCTAGGTAACTTTGAGCAGAGGGCTTGGCCTCTCTGTCCCTTGGTTTCCTTGGCTGCAAAATGGGGATATTAATGCCTACATACAAGTTTTTTGAAACGCTTTAATGAGGACATGAGTGTGAAACCTGTGTGCCTGGTTCATCGCTGAGAAATATTAGCTGCTAACATTATCATTGTTAGGAACTGTTCCCCTAAATTTCGGTTTCTGTTGCTTCATTCCAAAACTCAGAGGCCTGAAACAACAGTCATCTCTGATGTAGCTCACAAGTCTCCAAGCTGGGCTTGTGGCTGCTCCAGCATTTATCAAGGCAGCTTTACTGAGGGCTGGAGAATTTACTGCCAAGCTGGCTCACTAGCTCAGCTGGCAAGTTGGTACTGGCTGCTGGCCGGGAGCTCAGCCAGGGTTGAGGGCTAGAAGACTCAGTTGCCCTTCACATGGGCCTCTCCATGTGCCCTGAGCTTCCTCACAGCATGGTGGCTGGGTTCCCAGGGTGAACATCCTCCAAGAGAAAGCGTGTGGAAGCTGTGCTGCGTTTTATGACCTAATATTGGAACTCACACAGGATCGCTTCTGCTGTACACAAAAATAGCTGAGACAGTCCTATAGGCTCACACAGATTCAAGGAGAAGGGACAGCTATTTCTGCTCTTGATGGAAGGTGGAGGGTAATAAGGTTGTGGAAGACATATGGGACTGGGAATATCATGATTGCTTTTGGAAATGACAGTCCGGCAGGCTAGGTATTAGATGATTTCCCGTCTCAACCATCCTGATAAATCACCATGCAGGAAGTTTATTCTCCACTCTTTAGGATTCTTCCCTTAGGAGGATATCTTCTGGAATAGGCATGTCAGTGACAGCTCTGTCCATCTCACACTGTATAAAGAGCTTCTCTTTAACCAGCTGGGCCATGCTCCAAGAAGATGAGAACGAAATGAGAATTTGCACAGGCTGGGTGCATTTATGCTGGAGAAAAATGACTCTGGATCACCTGTTCAATGGCTGCAAATAATTAAAAAGGGCTGTTCTGGGGTCTAGAAGTCAGATTTGTTCTAGGAGGCCCTTGAGGCCAGTACCAGGCAGATAGATTTTATTTTATTTATTTATTTTTTTCAGGCAGATAGATTTTAGCCCAACACAGATTAAGCTGTGAAAGTCCATGAGGTCTAGGTTATTGCTATAGCATAAAGCCAAGCACACCTATTACGTACCTGTTGGATGACTGCCTAATACAGCTATCCTGCCATGGAATGGGCTATCTAGGGGCGGGGGAGGGTAGTGAGCTCCCTGGCTTTGTGAATGTGCAAGGTCAGGCAGGTGACCTGTAGAGGGATGTCGCAGAGTGGGCAATGTCTTTGGTGCCTCCTGCTCTGCATGATGTTAAAGATACTCCCAACCCTGAGACTCTGAAGCTTTGAATTATCTATACTGGAATTCAGTAAAGGCAGACTGACTTCAGTATTAGCTGAAGCAAAATCTAATTAGGAAGGCAAATTGATTTCCAAAAAAAGAATTGGATGATATGTTCCCAGGACTGTTAGAAATGGCTTTTTAATTGTCTGCTCCTTTGTATTATTCATGCAATTGTGTGCCTTTGTGAACCAAGTCTCTCACTTTCTTCCCTACTTCCCTCCCTCTCACCCGCCAGACTTAACACCTTCTCTGTCCCAACCCCTTCAAGGCTGCACTGGGCCAATCCTTGGGGACAGCTGCGAGGCCCACAAAGCAGTTGGAGTCAGAGAAATGCTGGGGAAGGGCCCCAGGTCCAGGGGCCCATAGGGAACCACATGGAGCTAAGAGCCAATCTTTCTGCCCTCACCCCCACCTCAGGTAGCCCGGTCACAGGGGAAGGGCATCTTCCTCTTCCGGAGGCTGAAGGACATCATGGACTGGAAGAAGGTGAGCTTACCTCTCCCCCTTCCTCCCCACACCCTCCTTTGCCCCCTTGCAAGGATCAGGGGCCCCTCCTCCTCACACTCAATGCTCGGAGGGCTGGCAAAGGAGCTCTGCCCACAGGCCTGCCCATGGGTGCAGGGTCTCTGGAGCCAAATTGCCTGGGTTCAAATCCTGACCTTACTACTTCTTAGCTGTGTGAGCTTGGGCAAGTTATTTCACTTTTTGGTGCTCCCAGTAAATCAGGATAGTAAAGTACCCGTTGAAGATAGGATGAGTTAGTGTGTCTAAGAGAACAGTACGCTCTTTTCCTGGGCCTCTGACTCATCTGGCTGGGGGAGTTTGGCTAATTGTTCCTCCGGCTCCTGGACTAAGCCTGAAGCAGCCCTCTCCCTGCCCCCCAACCCAAGCCTGTCTTGGTGCAGGAATCTGTATAATAGAAATGCTGGCCCACCCTGTCTCCACCGTTCAGCAGCTCTGTGGTCTTGGGGAAAGCGCCGAACCCCTCTGAACCTGAAAGATGGTAATGGTGCAGGCTGCGTGACAGGAGCAGGCTGTCACCACCTGTGCCTACTGTGCCAGTGGGCTCGCAGCAGGGGCACAATAAATGAATTGCCCCTCCTCACTGTGTGTCCCTGTTCCTCCCATGAAACTGTCAGGGCACCGCTGGGAAGAAGCTCACCAGCCTGGAGGCCCAGCCGGCCCGAAACACTGTCAACCCCTCTGGAAGCCATGTGAGTATAGGTGTGGGTGGCCCTGGACCCCAGAAAGAGAAGAACTGGCAGTTTTGATGGAGAAGCAAATCTTCAGGGTGGGGGTGATGGTAGATGTAGAAAATTCTGCCCTTGGGCCCAGATGACCTCACCAAGCATGTGACATTTGCCCTGGGGCCTCACAAGGTTACCGTGAAGGGGACAATGGGTGGGAAAGGGCTTTGCAGATGGTGAGGTGAAAAGGCCTGAATTGGGCTGGCTGCAAAGAATCCGCAGGAAGAGAAGGAAGAGGAATGTCCTTGGAGGCCCGGGTGGTACTCCAGCAGTACCATCAATGGGACTTTCTCCAGTGGGGGGAATGGCACACGCTCGTGCTCTCTAATGTCCTGACCACTAGTGACATGTCAATATCCAGACAATGGAAATGAGGCTAGGGTAGCTTGAAAGGCTGGACTTTTAATTTATTTCCTCTTTGACTATGATAAAATATACATAAAAATTTTCAGTTTAGCCTTATTTAAGTGTGCAATTCAATGGCATTAAGTACATTCATAGTTTTGTGCAAACTGTGTTCCATTTCTGGAACTTTGAACCTTGTACCCATTAAACACTAACTCCTGCCCCGCTGCCCCCAACCCCTGACAGCCGCCTTCCTACCTTCTGTCTCAGAATTTCACTACTCTCACCTCGTGGAAGTGGAATCAGACAAGATTTGTCCGTTTAGGTCTGGCTTATTTCACTTAGCATGATGCCTCCGAATTTCATCCTTACTGTCACATGTAATATCATTTCCTTTTAATCAATTTAAAATATAAATGTACATAGCCACATGTGACTGGTAGCTGCCTTATTGGACAGCACAGATTTGGATGTTAAATGCCCAGGCTCTGGGCCCAGCCTGTGTGAGACGACTTCCCAGCTGTACCACCCATCAGCTGTGTGACCTTGGGCAAGTCACTCCCCCTCTCTGTGCTTCAGTTTCTCATCTATAAAATGGTGATAACATTAGTACTTTCCTGACAGGGTTGATCTGAGGATCAGATCATATACCCAAAGTAGAGTGCCTAACACAGTGCCTCTTACACAGGAAATGCTCCCCCCCCAAAATGTTAATAACAATTATTGTTACAACTAGGACACAAGAAGTTCTGATGACCAGAAAGATGAAATTCCCGTGGAGAACTATGTAGCTCAGCGTTACATCGAAAATCCCTACTTGATAGGAGGTGAGATGTGCGTCTCTGCTCCCTGCCCTTCTACAGGATGGTTGGTTGGTTAGTCAGTCAACAAGCCTGGATCAGCAGCCAGTGATGGGCTCAGCCTGCTGCCAGGCATGATTGGATGCAAAGATGGAACCCTGTCCTGCAGGGTCTTGACCAAGAGGGGCCAGTGCTCTGAAGGGGCCCCATGGAATAGCATTAATATCACTTGCCCCCTCTCACTTCCTCAGGCATTGTCCTTCCTTGGGGACTTCCGTGGGTCTCTCCTCCGCCCCTCCCTCCCCCAGTGACCCCCATCCTCTTCATGACTTTAATCACCACCCAGATCCCGTGACTCCCAGATTTCTGTCTCCGGCTAAGACCTTGCTCCACACCACAGACCCTGATGTCCCACAGTCTGTGACATGCCCTTGCGAGCATCTCTCTGCAGCTCAAACCCAACAAGACTAAAATCCAGCCTTGTCCTCCCCTTACCATCTGGCTCACCCCTCAGCCTCCCTACCTGGGGACAGAACTGTCCTCCCCTCACCAAGCCAGAAGGTGGAGACTATTCTGGAAACGTCCCTCTCTTCTCCTCCCACATATGGTTCTTCATCAAGGCTCCACGCAGCTCTTGAACCTGGCTGGCTGGCTCCATACCCAGTTCTGGCCACTGACCTCTCCTTCCTCGCTGACGCCCATGGCTCTGGTCCCCTTTGCTCTATTCCACACACAGTCGCCAGGGGGGTCAGACACCCCTCAGTGGCTTCCCATGGTTGCTGGAACAAGACCCCAAAACTGCTCAGAAACCGGCCCCTGCTGACCTCACTGACCTTGTCTCCTTGCACTCTGCCCTTGGACCAAGCCCTCTTTGTCCCCTCTGAAACTCTGTTCAGGCAGCGCCTCCCGCCTGAAGGCCCCACCTACTCTGGGCTAGGCAGGCACGTGGCACCTCCTGTGGTTTTATTGGGATTCACATTGGCCTGTCCACTGCCATCTCCCACAAACCTAGCTCAGCACTGGACACACCATCGGTATTTGTTATGCCAATTCATTCTCCCCTTGCTTGACAGGCCGCAAGTTTGACCTGCGTGTCTACGTGCTGGTGATGTCGGTGAGTGACCAAGACAGGTGCTCTCTCCTAGGGGCGGGGGCGGGGCAGCTGGCCCAGGGGACAGGACAGCCATTCTGGGGGCACCCGTGTGAGCTGTCTGGTTTTACCTGCCTGGGAGACCCCAGGGGGTGGTCAACCGATCCAAGCTTGGCCATCTCAGAGGCCGCAGTATCTGGATCATCTCTGCCTTCCTTCTCCGTTCAGTCATCCGTGGTAACCACAGCCAACATTTATTGAGCACCTACTAAGTACCAGGCCCAGTATTTAGCAGATTTTCTTTCTTTCAGTCCTTCTAATTAACCAGGGAGGTAGGTTCTTTTGTTTGCTTCATTTTACAGATAAGGAGATAGATCAGACAGGTTGAGCAACTTGCTCGAGGTCACACAGCTGTGAGTGGCAGAGCAGGGATTCGGATCCTGACAATGGACTCTCTTAACCAAACAGCTGCTGTACTCCCTCCACCCATGCATTCAACACTTAAACCTTCATGGTACAATATGCTGGGCACAGGACATCGGAGTGTCTAAGACAGGCTCGGCCCCTGCCCTCCTGGAGCTCACCGTCTGGCGGGTGTCACTTGTGGTGGTGGAGCAGAGGAAAGGCCCGTTAATTTTGTTCCCTTCTGCATCTCTCCATACCCACTCCTACCCGCTGGAAAGAGGGGGTCGAATCAGAAGGCTGATATTTGGGCAGATTCTTGCAGGATGATGTGGGAAAGAAGGCAGAGCATTTCAGATGGAGGAAACAGCAGGTGCAAAAGCCAGGAGGTGTGAAAGTGCTGGAATTGATCCTCCTTCCCTTTTCTCTCTCTCCATTCCCACCTCCCCCATAGTACATCCCACTGCGGGCCTGGCTGTACCGGGATGGCTTCGCCCGATTCTCCAACACCCGCTTCACACTGAACAGCATCGATGACCAGTGTATCCTAGGATTCCCCCACCCGCCCCCAGCATCTTCCAGGCACCCTGCCCTTCCCGTCCAAACTCCCATCAGGGAATAGGAGATACAGCAGTGAAAAAAACAGCCCTGGTCCCTTCCCTCAGGGAACTTACAGTCTTGAGGGGGTGGGAGATCCCCCAGTGACCTGAGGGAAACAGTCCTGCTATGCTCATAGCAACTCACCCCAAGCATCCTTGCTTGATCGTCATTTCACATTGATTTGATTCATAGGATTGGACTTGTTGAGCCCCTTTGGAAAATGTTCACATCCCTTTATGTGCCTAGTCACTGACTCACTCATTCACTCGAATACAGTGCCTTTTCTACCAAATTGGCAGATACGAAAATTTTGATAACATGCTGTATTGGCAAGGCTAGGGGAGTATATACATTGCTGGTGAAGTGTCAACTGTACAACTGCTTAGGCGGCAATCTGGCAAATTTCTATCAAACAACAAATGCACAGACACAGCAATTCCTTTCTGGGAATTTATCCTCCAGGTACACTCACAATATAGGATAGGAAAAGAGAGATTTAAACATTATCCACTGCATAGCCTTGTTATGAGGGAAAAAAATAATAATGGGAAATAACCGAATGAATGGTTCATTTATACAACAGAATACTATCCAGCTGGTAAAAAGGAACCAGGGGAGGTGACTTATGTATTGATGAAATAATCTCCAAGATGTATTGTTCATTGGAAAAAAACTAAGTGTAGAACTCTGTGGAAAGGACGCTTGCATTCATGTTAAAACGTATGTCTCTGTATATACATTTATCTGTGCATAGACATCTCTGGAAGGATAGACAAGAAACTAGAAACAGAATTTGACTTGGAGGAGAAATGAATGGGAGGGGACAGGGTTGGGGTTAGGGGAAGGAGATATTCCTTATATACATTTTTATACTTTTGACTTTTGAACTATGTGAGTCTATTATCTGGTCAAAATAAAAAGAGCAAATGTTGTTTTTAAGACTTTTAGACATGAGCATCAGAGGAAAAGGGGTAAATGGTCTAGAAATAAATATTTAGGAGATAAACCAGCAGGACTAGGTTACCTTCATATGGGAGAGGTGGAAGTAGCAAGTGATGCTGCCAAGCTTCTGGCTTGGGCAATCCAGCTAATGCTTTTAGCCAATTCACATCGCTCTGCCTTAATCTCATCATTCAATTAAGTGTCTGTCCAAGGTAATACATTTGCATTCCCTGAATGTCAGAAGGGCTTAGGCCTTCCTGAGTATTTTCTACAATTTGTTTCCTTCTGTTTAGCCAACTTTAGCATTTCCAGTATATCTTATTTTGTGATTCTAACAAGAATTTGTCATAGGCAACTCATTGAATTTATTTTAGTTTCATTTTTTGCCACCTCATTTCTTATTAAGGTTAGATGAGGGACTCCCCTGGGTAGTCCAGTGGTCAAGACTCCATGCTTCCACTGTGGAGGGCGCGGGTTTGATTCCAGGGAACTAAGATCGCACATGCCATGTGGCCAAGGAAAAAACCTAAAACTAAATAAAGTTAAACGATACATGTAAAGCATTTAGACAGTGCCTAACCCAGAGTGACTACTCAGTACACATTATTGGTCCTCCTGCCCTCATTTTAAAATGTTTGTTTGCCTCTAGGCACCATAGAGCCTTATTAAATTGAGGACTCTCCACGGCTAGTTTCTGTTTAACAAGGCTTTGCTGTTTTCACTGTGAGTGAATACACATAGTTTTCATCCCTTTGTTTAATTGCTTTTAATTTTTAAATATTGAAATATTTAAATTATATAGAAAACTGCAGGAAAGGCTGTAACAGAAATCTATGCATCTACCATCCAGATTTAGCAGTTATTAATATTTTGCCTTATTCGCTTCAGATATTACACACCAACTTTTAAAATAATAAAGCAACTTTGGATTGCAAAATAATAATATTAATATATAAAATTATTTAGCTGACTTTAAATAAATATACATATTATATATATATAACTTACAATTATTCAAATACATAAATCAGATACACATACTCAAAATGAAAAAATATTCACCTCAACACTAATAGTAAACAAGCAGAAACAGCTTAATCCACCATAGAGGGATGGTGAAATGAATGATAAAGCATTTCCGTGATCCTGTGTAGCTGTTGAATACAGTGAGGTGATTGAAATGTCATGGAAAGGTAACTACAGGAATTCCCTAATAGTCCAGTGTTTAAGACTTAGTGCTTTCACTGCTGATGACCAGAGTTTGATCCCTGGTAGGGGAACTAATATCCCACAAGCATCCCACAGTGCGGCCAGGGGAAAAAAAAGGTGTCTGTGGTAGAATGTGAGGTGGAAACCACATGTGCGTGTAGAATCGGGCTGTGTTTACAATCCCATCTTTTGCTTTTACATTTCCGTTTAGAAGAAAATATGAAAGGAGGTTCACGAATCTATTAACTTTAAAAAATTTAGAAGATTAAAATCAGGTCTGCTGCTGCTGCTGCTGCTAAGTCACTTCAGTCGTGTCCGACTCTGTGTGACCCCATAGACAGCAGCCCACCAGGCTCCCCTGTCCCTGGGATTCAGGTCAAGAAACATTTATTTTTAACTTTAATATTTCTCTATATTATGAACTATTCTTGCAACCGATATGCATTACTTTAATAATAAAGATAATAAAACATTTAAAGGATATAGCCTTCATAATAAAAGTATAGCTCTTTGAAGACAAATCGGAAAATCCAGGAGAAATGTACAAAAAGGAGGAGGGAGGAAGAGAAACCTTTTCTAGTCACACTAGAAATAACCTTTCTGATGTATTTCCTCTGAAATTTTTGTTGTTGCCTACCCTTTTATATATGAGTGATCCTGTTAGGGGAAGCACACTGACTGAAACCGCCCACCCTGGCTAGGCACTATAGTAACCATCTGCATTTTATGACAGGAGGTCCTGGTAAGGAACACAGAACTTATAAGCCACCCCCAACCGGAAGAGTTCAGGAAAGGTCAAAAGGAGACCCCACATGTCCAACCACCTCCCCGAATCCTCACTGGCATCCCTCTTAGCTGAACAAGGTGTTCACCACCAGGAAGGACTCTGAGTCAGAATGATTGGCTAAAGACAACCCATCACCATAAAACCTGAGACTGGGAGCCATGTGGTAGAGCAGTTCTCCTGGGTTCCCTTACCCTACTGTTCTCTGCCCCGGTGCCCTTTCCCAATAAAATCTCTTGCCTTGTCAGCACGTGTCTCCTCGGACGATTCATTTCTGAGTGTTAGACAAGAGCTCAGTTTCAGGCCCTGGGAGGGGTCCCCCTTCCTGCAACAATCCCACTAAATAAGTATAACCTTTTTTTTCATTGAACATTAAATATTTTCCTTATAGACATTTTTTATTAGTTACCAAGTATTCCACTGAGTAAACTCACTGGTTTACTAATCCTATTGTACTTGCTGCAGACATTTGCGAAGTAGTCAGTTTTTTCTCAGAGAAGGCAATGGCAACCCACTCCAGTACTCTTGCCTGGAAAATCCCATGGACAGAGGAGCCTGGTAGGCTGCAGTCCATGGGGTCGCTAAGTTGGACACAACTGAGTGACTTCACTTTCACTTTTTACTTTCATGCATTGGAGAAGGAAATGGCAACCCACTCTAGTGTTCTTGCCTGGAGAGTCCCAGGGACGGGGGAGCCTGGTGGGCTGCCATCCATGGGGTCGCACAGAGTCGGACACGACTGAAGTGACTTAGCAGCAGCAGCAGCAGCAGCAGCCGTTTTTTCCTATAATGACAGACAATGCTGTAAAAAAACATTTTTTTCATAAATCTTTTACTATATTAAAATTTTTTCCTTTATATGGCCTCACAGAGGTGTAACTATTGGGTCAAGGGAATCAGCCAAATTGTTTTCCAGATTTCCCCATATTTTTACCCTCCCATTGACAGGGCCCATTTAGCCCCAGCTCCCCAGCACTGGGGACAATAAAACTGATTACAAAACACGTTTCCTAAACAATTGTCACATCTAAGTGAAGCGTATATGGGCATCATTATACCATTCTTGTGAGTATTCTGTGGGTTTTGAGTTTTTCCAAATAAAAACGTTTTAAAAAAAATGTAACTCATTTGCTGGGGAAGCAGATTTTTGCCTTAGAATTTGCATCTCTTCCAATTTGCATTTCCCTCCATTTACATTCCTTTAAAATTGTGTATCGTTTACTACTAGAAACTTTGTGCACTTTCCCAGATGGCCTTTTACCAGTTTTATTTTTTTTGTTTGTTTTAATGTCCTTTATCTATTTATCTATGAGGGTCATAAAATTTTATTGTTAACAATTTATGTGTGATTTTCACACAGAAAAACATTAGCCTGTCATCTTTGTTACAAATCTTTTCTCTAGTCGTGTTTGCTTGTCATTTTTGGCTTTTCAGTCTGACTGATTTCCTTTTCACATAGTTGACTATATTCACTGACTTCCTCTGTGATTTCTACTGTTGTTTCTAAGCTAAGAAAAGATTTTCCCCTTGAAAGATTTCACAGCTACTCACTCAGCTCTGCTTCTTTATGGATTGCTTCAGTTGTTTGCTTGCTGTTCACCATTTAGCTCGTTGGTTCATTAGAACCTGGTTTCAGGTCCATCGCGGAGAGAGGAGGCTGGGAAATCAGCTGACCCACACTCCTCCTGTAGCCTCTGCTCCGAGAAACTAGGAAAGTCCCTGATTTCTCCTTCCTGAGGGTAGGAGCAGTATGCCGAGAAATGTGAGCACTTCTTCCAACAAAAGGGAGCAATTTCCCCCCCCCTTAAAACCAGTAACTCTCTTTGCCTGAACATCCTCTTTTTCCATTTTTTAAATAATAACTTACTGCGGTATGTTCACATACCACACAGTTCACCCGGTTAAATCATACAACTCAATACTTCTTAGCATCTTCACACAAGCATCACCACCAACAGTTTTAGAACAGCTTCAGTTCAGTTCAGTTCAGCTGCTCAGTCGTGTCTGACTCTTTGCGACCTCATGAATTGCAGCATTCCAGGCCTCCCTGTCCATCACCAACTCCCAGAGTTCACTCAAACTCACATCCATCGAGTCAGTGATGCCATCCATCCATCTCATCCTCTGTAGTCCCCTTTTCCTCCTGCCCCCAATCCCTCCCAGCATCAGAGTCTTTTCCAATGAGTCAACTCTTCGCATGAGGTGGCCAAAGTACTGGAGTTTCAGCTTTAGCATCATTCCTTCCAAAGAACACCCAGGGCTGATCTCCTCTAGAATGGACTGGTTGGATCTCCTTGCAGTCCAAGGGACTCTCAAGAGTCTTCTCCAACACCACAGTTCAAAAGCATCAATTCTTCGGCACTCAGCTTTCTTCACAGTCCAACTTTCACATCCATACATGACCACAGGAAAAACCATAGCCTTGACTAGGCGGACCTTTGTTGGCAAAGTAATGTCTCTGCTTTTGAATATGCTATCTAGGTTGGTCATTACTTTCCTTCCAAGGAGTAAGTGTCTTTTAATTTCATGGCTGCAGTCACCATCTACAGTGATATCGGAGCCCCCCAAAATAAAGTATGACACTGTTTCCATTGTTTCCCCATCTATTTCCCATGAAGTGATGGGACCAGATACCATGATCTTTGTTTTCTGAATGTTGAGCTTTAAGCCAACCTTTTCACTCTCCTCTTTGAACAGCTTCACCATCCCCCAAATCAGCTTTTCTAGGGCTTCCCTGATAGCTCAGCTGATAAAGAATCTGCCTGCAATGAAGGAGACCCTGGTTTGATTCCTGGGTTGGAAAGATCCCTTAGAGAAGGGATAGGCTACCCACTCCAGTATTCTTGGGCTTCTCTTGTGGCTCAGCTGGTAAAGAATCTGCCTGCAATGCGGGAGGCCTGGGTTCAGTCCCTGGGTTGGGACGATCCCCTGGAGAATCGTCTACCCACTTCATTATTCTGTCCTGGAGAATTCCATGGACTGTATAGTCCATGGATCCCAAAGAGTTGGACACGACTGAGTGACTTTCACTCACTCCAAAAAAACCCAGTACTAATTATCTGTCATTTCCCACTTCCCTATAACCCCCTTTCCCAGCCCTATGCAACCACTTTCGTCTCTACGCATTTGTCTTTTCCAGACATTTCATGTAAACAGATTCATAAAATATGTGGCCTTTTGTATCTTACTTTTTTTTTTTTTGGCTGTGTTGCATGACTTGTGAGATCTTACTTCCCTGACTAGGGATGGAACCGAGCCCCAGGCAGTGGAAGCACAGAGTCCTAACTGCTGGACCTCAATGGAAGTCCTCTTAACTTCTTGTATTAAAGCCTAATGTTTTCAAGGTTCATCATGTTGTACCATGTATCAGTAGTTTTTTTCATCTTTTTTGTCTCCACATTTTGGCTATTAATAATACTTCTGTGAACATTTCTGCTCAAGTTTTTGTTTGGACATATGTTTTTATTTCTCTTGGGTATACACTAGGTGTTGAGTTGCTAGTCACATGGTAATTCTGTATTTAACCTTTTGAACAACTATTAGACTATTTTCCAAAGTATTGCACAATTTTACATTCCCACCAACATGGTAGGAGGGTTCCAATTGCTCCACATCCTCGCCAACACTTGTTATTATCTGTCCTTTTAAATTATAACCACCTTAGTGGATGTGAAGTGGTTTTGATGTGCATTTCTTTGATGACTAATAATGTTATTCATGAGCTTCTCATGTTATTCATGAGGCCATTTGCGAATCTTTGCAGAAATTTCTACTCAGTTTTGCGCAGTTTCTCATTGGATTGTCCCTGTTATTGTTGAGCTGTAAGTTTCTAGATGTATTTCCAATACTGCTTCCTTATCAGATACATGATTTACAAATATTTTATCCCATTCTGTCAGTTGTCATTTGTCTTTTAAGGACTATTTTTTTAGAGCAGTTTTAGGTTTCACAGCAAAATTGAGAGGAAGGTAGAGATTCCCCATAGACCTCCTGCCCCGACATGTGCACGGCCTCCCCCATTATCAACACCACTCACCAGAGTGCTACATTTGCTACAATTGATGACCCCATGTCCATAGTTTATATTAAAGTTGTACGTTCTGTGGGTTTGGACAAATGTATAATGGTGTGTGTCCATCATTATTGTATCATACAGAGTATTTTTACTACCCTAAAAGTCCTCTGTGCACTTCCTCTTCATTTTCTTTATAGTGTCCTTTGAAACATAAAATTTTCTAATTTTGATAAAGTCCAATTTATCTACTTTTTGTCATCTGTGTTTTTGCTGTCCCATCTAAGAAGCTCTGCCTAACCCAAAGTCAGAGTGACTTATTCTTGAATTTTATTCTAAGAATTTTATAATTTTGGCTCTTATATTTAGGTCTGTGGTCTGTTTGGAGTTAATTTTTGCCTGTGATATGGTAACTTCATTCTTTCACACACTGATATCCAGGCATCCTCACCCCATTTGTTGGAAAGATGATGGTTGAAGTGAAGTGAAGTGAAAGTTGCTCAGTTGTGTCCGACTCTTTGCAACCCATTGGACTATACAGTCCCTGGAATCTTCCACGCCAGAATACTGAAGTGGGTAGCCTTTTCCTTCTCCAGGGGATCATCCAAACCCAGGGATCAAATCCAGGTCTCCCACATTGCAGGCAGATTCTTTACCAGCTGAGCCACAAGGGAAGCCCAAGGATACTGGAGTGGGTAGCCTATCCCTTCTCCAGGGGATCTTCCCAACCCAGGAATCGAACCGGGGTCTTCTGCAATGCAGGAGGATTCTTTACCAACTGAGCTACTAGGGAAACCCAAGATGATGCTTGCCCTCACTTAATTGCCTTGGCTCCCTTTTCGAAAATCAATAGACCAAAAACGTAAGGGTTCTCTTCTTATTTAGTGGTTTATTATGTGCTTATTCTCTTGAAATTAAGGCAGAAGAACTCTCAGACAAGTGTGACCAAAAAGTCTTTGAAGAGTTTTAAAGAAGACATTCTAGGAAAATGGTGCTAGGGAGGATACCCACTTCCTCTGGAGAGGCTGCAATCCTGCCGGATGTGCCACAGACACGGAGAAACATAAGTGTTAGGGGAGTCAGACTTGGATCAGTGACCTAGACGCTCTTACCTCCCCATCTGTGAACGGTCCAATGTTTCCGGCCAGGGTTCTCGGCCACCTCAGTCAATAGAAATTGATCAGAGGCAAGAAATACAGGAAGGTTTTATTGGGGTCCCTGCAGCAGCAGAGGGGAACAAGAACAAATAACAGGTTCCCTTGCTAGCTGGGCTCACCGAGGTGTGAGGAGTGGGTTATTTCTATGGGGTGAGGATAGGGCTGTGTCCAGGGTCAAGCTGGAAGTTTGGCTTAGGTGGTTTGCCCACCCCTTTGGTGGTGCTGTGTGCAGTACTCTGCTTTTGCTCCTGACTTCCTGCTTTTGCTCCCCGCCCTTCAGAAGTGGAAATAGGGCTCTTTGGTCTCTTTGTATCTTGTCCAAAATTTTCCCCAGTTGCACATGCACGCAGTTCTTTTTAGTCCCTTATAGTTTCTTTGTATTTTTGCTTGAGGGGGAGATGTTTGTCCAGGTGCAAGCACTGCAGCAAAGGGTCCTGGTCCTAGGACTCCGCCTGTTTTACCAAGTCCAGGAGAAAGTTATGTTTGCCTCTTCGTGAGGTTTTGGGTTCCATCCTACTTAGCTATGTGGGGGAGGGTGGGGTATGCCAAGTGGCTGTCTCCCTGAGCCTTTCTGTGAGATGGGAGAGATTTGGGGAAAAGAGATGATGTGTGTCAACATGCTCTATAAGCTTTGAAATGTTGCTGATGTTACTGGTGGTGATGATACCGGTGATGGTGATGATACCAAAAGGCAGACTCTCAGGTTTGGGACTTCAAAGGTGGCCATCTTGACCCCATCCCAATGCTGGGTCATTTCTCCAATATTCCTACAAAATAGCCACCTAGTCTGAGCCTCTCTAGTGACAGAGAGCTCAGAACGTCCTGAGAAGGCTGTTCTGTATTTGGTGTCTCTACTTGTTAGAAAGGGTTCTCTAGAGTGGGACAATCCTAACTAATCTAATAATATCAGCCATGCCAGGCACTGTAAAAGGTGCTTCTACACAGCATCTTATCTGATCTTTCAGATAACCCCGGGAGATCAACATACTACTAGGCACCGGCATTTAATAAGGGGGGAAACAGGCTCAGAGAGGTTAAGTGACTTGCTCAGGAGCCCACAGCCAGTAAAGATAGATGCAGGCATGATTTGGACCCGAGTCCATCTGACTCCAAGACCCACACACCTGAGCTCTGGGCTGTTTGGTAGCCTTTCCTCAGAGATTCCCAAGCAAGGGTCTCTGTTTGGTCCCTGGGGGCTACCCTTCTTATCCACACTGGCCCTTGACCACTGACCTCTGCAGACGTTCACCTCACCAATGTCGCTGTGCAAAAGACGTCTCCCGACTACCACCCAAAGAAGGTGAGGAAGCTGGGCTCCTGCCCTCGGATATGGCCTCTGGGACTGGGCTGGGGTGGTGAGGAGGGAGAGCCCAGGAGAGTTCTCCAGAGAGGTCAGGTCACTGCCTGTTTTCAGGGCCCAGGGTAAGCGTATACATGGAGGCCCACAGATCACGTGTTTAAATGTTTAAGAGTTACAAATCAAACCAGTACGCCCTTTAACAATATGTGTTGTGTCGTCCTACCTGGACAGATATTATCTATCTATCTACTACCTACCTACCTAATAACCTTCCAGAAGACCAGGTTCATATTTAGCATACTCAGACTTCTCAGAGTTAAGAGCCAGAACAGAAGAGTACAGAAAAAACTGGTCCCCAGCTCTCCACCACCCTGTGGGGGCCTCCTGCAAACACGCACACACCCAAAACAGCAAGCTGTGGGTGACTCCCTGGGTCTTGGAGTACCCACATGGCCAGTGCAATCTGTCCTCAAAGGGCAGGCCCAGGGAAGAGGCCGGTGCAGGGCATTTGGGCAGAGACTTCTGGGGTGGCGGATAGCAGGTGGTGCTCTAGAAAGAGAGGCCCAGGCTCTGGGTAGGCCACACCTCCTTGGGAGTGCAGATTCTCTGCCCTGTAAGGGTTCTGCTCATCACAGGACTCAGGGCTGGGCTCCCCTTGTCCAAGACTAGGGTCTGTGCTGATGGCAAATGGCCGTCCTGGTTGGCCAGGTCTGGGCTGATTAAAGTTTCCTCTCTCAACCTGGTGGTGGGGCCCAGGGCTGCAAGTGGATGCTGCAGCGCTTCCGGCAGTACCTGGCGTCCAAGCACGGGCCCGAGGCAGTAGAGACACTTTTCAGCGACATGGACAACATCTTCATCAGAAGCCTGCAGAGCGTGCAGAAGGTGATCATCAGCGACAAGCACTGCTTTGAGCTGTACGGCTATGACATCCTCATAGACCAGGACCTCAAGCCGTAAGTGGATGGGCTGGTGGCCCGGAGAGCACGGGGGTTGCGGGGGAGGGGGGATGTTTTATACCCTCTGCACCCAAACTGCCTGGCTTTAAGCTCAGCTCTGCAACTTCCTGGCTGGGCATGCTTCCCTTCTCTGAGCCTTGACTTGCCTGGCTGTAAAATGGTCACTGTGCAGAGAGGAATGTTATGAGGAAGAAATGAGCCCCATGCCCAACACTGGCCTTTCCCAAGCATCTGCTGAGTCAGCAACCCTCCCCTCCCATTAGGCAAGAAACTTCCCCTCTGTGAATCCTGGTGCTTTGAGGATGCAAAGGGCTGGGCAAGGGAGTATTGTTACCATGTCAATTCCCAGAATTTTGTGCCTTCCTGCAGTGCTCACGAGGAGGTTGAACACACCTGAGCTGTCAGGGAACACACTGATGGCCCTTGGGTGATACAACAGGGCACAGAAGCCCAGTGGGGTTGTCCAGGCAGCTTGAGGTCATGCAGTAAGTCCAGGGCTGAGCTGGGCCCAGAGTCCACGTTCCTGGACTGAGTAGCTTCCACCAGCACTATGGGTCCTGGACCCAGCCCCCTCCCCAGGGTCACTGTATCGCTCTTGGGGGCCTTTCTGAGCCAGGAGTAGGAGCCCTAGAGCAAAACCTAAGTCAGGCCCAAGTTCAAGAGAAACCAGGGCCAGGCCCCAGCAGGTCTCTCTCCTTTGCCCTCTGGGATGCAAGCTGTGCTACAGGCATTAATGTGGACACTGATGGGGGAAATGAGCTTAGAAGGAGGCAGTAGATAGGAAAAGGGGGCCCCAGTCTCTCACTGACCTGCTGGGTGAGCCCTCCGCCCTCTGTGCCCCAGATTCCTGTCTGTCAACTAACAGAGCTGCAGAAAACCAGAGGTCACAGGCTGGAAGCCCTTGGGCTGCTTTTGGCCTGCAGACACTTTGAGTTTGACCTTCAGAATGTTTTTATTTCATTGGGTTGATTTTCATCGACCATTTCCCATAACTGGAAGATGTTTGCACAAACATCGGGATGTTTTGGAAGAGTCAGAGGGTCTTAGAATTCTGGGTTCATATGCTCACAGGGCAACACTCTGCTTGAGCTGCCACAGCCACCCCTTCAGAGGTAGAACGCTCTTCCCAGCCCACCACAGGCCTACCCCTCCCTGCCACTCCCCACCCCCCTGACTTGGCAGGCTGGTTACCATCTTTTAAAAACCATCTTTTATTTAATACTTTTATTGATATATTTGGCTGCAACTGCACTTCATTGCAGCATATGGGCTAGTTGCCCCCATGCATGTGGGATCTTGTTTTTTTAATTGGCCAGTAACGTTTTAACATATTTTTCAACATCAAGTTTTTACAGATAATACACATTTTTAAACTTTTAGTACTAGACAAAAATACCTAGTTCCAAAATTTGAAAAGTCCAAATATCAGTGTTTGAAAAAAGGTGTTAAGAATGCATGTGGGATCTTAATTCCCCCACTAGGGATTGAACCCACGCCCCTTGCATTAGAAGGTGGATTCTTAACCACTGGACCACGAGGGAAGTCCCCTGGTTACCATTTATAGACAAATGTTCACTAGGAAAGTTTCTCTCATACTCCAGCTCTTCTGAAAGAAGCCAAAGGAGTAATAAGCACAGGGCACAAAATTGTTCTTACCCTCACCAGCTTGCTTCATTTAAGTCACCACCTGGACCCTGTGGGGGTTTCAGGTGTGACAGTTGTTTTCAAAAGTTTTAGTCCCTGAAACCTTTCTTCAGATGGAAACGTAGAGACAGCAGCGCTGGTTGAATTGAGGGTGGGGCCCAGGCACCTCATCTAGTCTCTCGTGAAATTCCAGGGACCAGGCAACCTTAAGATTTTCCATTCCCTTCCCTCCCCAGGTGGCTCCTGGAGGTCAATGCGTCCCCATCACTGACAGCCAGCAGCCAGGAGGACTATGAGCTCAAGACCTGCCTCCTGGAAGACACCCTGCACATTGTGGACATGGAGGCCAGGTGAGAGAGGGCAGCCTCGCTCATACACCCCTGTACCTCCCCATCAGGGCTCCCGCTGAGGAGAGAGAACTTGGAACCCTGGAACTTGAGAGGACCTCAGAGATGTCTCTGGCCCCTCCACCCTCCCCCGCCCCACTGTTCTACAGGTGGGGAAACTGTGATGTTCACACAGGATCAGGTCCTGGCCCAAGGATTCGGCCCTGACCCAGCAGAGCAGGGCCAACTACAGCTTTCTGAGATTCAGTCCCGCAGAATTTCCTCAACCTTTCCTGACTGTGGGACCCTGACCCAGTCACTTCTCTCTGAACCTCAGTGTCCTCATCTGTAAAGTGGGAGATTTCATATCTAACTCTCAGGGTTGTTAGATTAATTTACAAAGGTAATTTATTTTAACATGTCTAACTCACAGTAAGTACTCAGTAAGAGGCTATTTATTGATATAATGATGTATATATAATAGGAAGATCCAGGGTTTGACTTCAGGAATGGCTCAGACAGTGTTGGCTGGTTTGTCTGTTCTCACTTTCCTCTTTCTCACCTCTTTCCTCTCTGTTAGTTTCTCCCCAGTTATTCCAGCAAAATTTTGAGGGCTGACTCTCATTGCTCCCTGGTGGGATTGAGTCACATGCCCATCCCTGAATCAATTACTGGGACTCTGATTGACCAAGCCTAGGTCTTGTGCCCTCTCCCAGGGGTTGGGGTCAGCCCCACTTGAACCATGAGAGTGAGAGAGTGAGGCTGGTTTTCAAAAAGGAAACCCCAGGTACCCAAAGGCTAAAAGAAGTGAAATGGATGCTGAGCAGGCAGAACCTCAGGTGTCCACCACCCTCATCCACCATCACTTATTCCTTCAGCAAACACTTGAGGCCCTCCTGTGTGCCAGGCCTGGTGCTAAACACTGGGGAACGGTAGATAAAGGACACGGCAGTCCTAGTCCCCGCCTTCGTGGAGTCTGATCTGGGAAGGACAGCAGACTTTAAACCAGAAAGCACGTTACTGGGGCCAAGTGTGGAAGCCTGGGGACAAACGGGGGATGACCCCCTCAGGTTATCCCCCACTTTGGATGGACAAAAGGTACTCGGACAGGGTGGGCACCAGTAGGGTGCTGGGAGCGTGCAGGGCCCTGGCCTGAGGACCCCACCAGGTGAACCTTCATTAACCCTTTGTACCTCCTGCTTGTCCAGGCTCACAGGAAGGGAGAAGCGAGTAGGAGGCTTTGACCTCATGTGGAACGATGGCCCTGTCAGCAGAGAAGAGGGCGGTCCTGACCTATCGGGGATGGGGAACTTTGTGACCAACACACATCTCGGTATGTGGGGCTAGATGGGGAGTGGGTACATGGGAGGTGGCAAGTAGTCTGAGAGGCAACTTTTCATGGAGGTTAGAATGTTTTACTAGATTTCTATTGTTTGGTATTTTTCTCTGTGTACACTTTTATTGACTTAATGTGCTGTGCTGTGCTTAGTCACTCAGTGATGTCCAACCCTTTGTGATCCCATGAACTGTAGCCTGCCAGGCTCCTCTGTCCATGGGGATTCTCCAGGCAAGAATACTGGAGTGGGTTGCCATGCCCTCCTCCAGGGGATCTTCCCAACCCAGGGATTGAACCTAGGTCTCCCACATTGCAGGTGGATTCTTTACCATCTGAACCACCAGGGAAGCCCAGAATGTTTTAATTTGGTCTAAAATTTACCAGCTGTGTGACCTTGAGCAAGGGACTTAACCTGTTCCTCATCTGTAAAACAGAAATTCAATAGTTTCTATCTCAATATATGCCTAGAATACTGCACGGCATGTGGTGAAGGATATTATTAATCTGTTATGAGGCAGATTTCAAAAAGCTTAGGTGGCACATAAACAAAAAACACGATATGTTGCTAAAAGAAATTAAGGACTTCAGGGCTTGACCTTAAACTTGGCTTTTAAAAAGTGAAAAATTTCCCTGACTATAAAAATTATTCACACTCATTGTAGAATATTTGAAAACTAAAGAAAGAAATGAAAAAAATCATCCAAACATAACCATCTTTAACAATCTGGTGTATTTCCTTCCAATTTTATAAAAATGCATATATTCATATTTTTTTCTACAAAATTGGCATTGGGCTGAAGCTTTGAGTCTAACTTTTCCACATAGCATTTTCCAGCTCATTCAATAACATTAGTAAGAGCCTCTATTTTGGGCTTACTTGGTGGCTCAGCTGGTAAAAAATCCACCTGCAATGTGGGAGACCTGGGTTCGATCCCTGGGTTGGGAAGATCCCCTGGAGGAGGGAAAGGCTACCCACTCCAGTATCCTTGCCTGAAGACTCCATGGACTAAAGGCAGACAGGACTGAGCAACCTTCACTCACTCTCTTTTGGAAACACACTATGGCCAGGTCCAGACTACTTTACATACATTATCTCATTTCACTTTTAGGCAGCCTTGATTATTTTACAGACGTGGAAAGGGTCTCCAGATGTTAGATCACGCGCCAACGGTCTTGGTCATAAGTGGTGAGAGAGGCCTTGAACCCAATCTGTCCAACTTCAAAACCCGAAAGCTAGGCTGCTAGCACTTGTCCCTTGGCAAAATTAGAAACAAAATCACCATACAGCTGCAAAAACATCCCCAAATTTATGAAACCAATTTCACATAATTGAGCATTTGGCATGACTCCAGTTTTTCCCTTTTATAAATAATGCTGTGAGGACATCCTCTCAAATAAAGTTCAACTGAAACTGGCTATTTTTTTTTAGGACAGATTCCTAGGAATAGAACTACTGGGTTAAAAAAATGGACTTATTACAGTCAAATTGCTTTCTTAGAAAGATTACACAAATTTGCAAGCTCTGAATTTAAAATGACAGCAGCAGCAGCAACAAAAAAACCTTTGCCAACTTCATAGGTAAAAATATTTACTTGTTTTCTGTGCATTCCATTGATTATGTGTGAGGCTCCGGAGTTAAAATTTGCAGTTGTTCTTTTGTGAGCTGTCCATACTTATTTCCCCCCAGTGGGTTTCCATTTTTCTAAATTTGTAAAGGCCTTGGATATTAATATATGGAGGATATTTTCCCTCTGTCAAACTTACTGTAAATATTTTCCTTTTGTTTGAATATTTCCATTCAAACAAAATGAGTTTGTCATTTTCCTTTTTGTTTGTGGCATTTTTCTTCCTTCTTTTCTGATGAAAAGTTTTGAGTATCTTTTAGGGTTTGGTATGATTTAGGATTGGGTTTGGCTGCAAACAACTAACAAACTAATAGTTACCCAGAGAGGAACTGATTTGTCTTGAGTCACCACAAGTCATTGGGGAGGCCATAAGTGACAGATGCACAGTGCCACCAAGGACCCAGATCTTTCTTTACCACACTCAGCCTGTTAGCCCTGATGCTCATGCTTGTTGCCTCATGGCTGCTCCAGCTCCAGACACTGTGTCCTTATCCCAGGCAGGCCCAAGGGCCAAAGGCTTTCCTTCAAGCTTTGACTGTTCCCAAAGGAAAGCAGGTAACTCTGCTGACATCTCACCCGCTAGAGCTGGGTCACATGGCGCCTCCGCTGCAAGGAGGCCCGGGAAGTCAAGTTCTAAGCAGTTTGCTTTGAGGAAGGCAGAGGAGAGGCGGTTTGTGAATGCTTCTCCCACGGCAGACCCCTAGGGCCTGCCACATGGCGTTGTTGGAGGATGGCTATACAATGCTTTCAAGCTGTACAATCACCTGGAAATCTTGTTAAAATGCTGTTCTGACTCAGTAGGTCTGGAAGAAGAGGGCTAAGAGTCTGCACACCTAAAAGCCCCCTAATAGTTAACTATTGTTGTGTAACAAATTCTCTTGAAGCTTTGCAGCTTGCAACGACTGTCTTACTTGCTTATGATTCTTTAGGTGTGGCTTGGGGTCTCTCACAGGGGCAGGCACTTAGCAGATGTGCTGAGACATGGTGGCCTAGGATAGCTTCATTCACATGTGCGGTGGTCAAGACGGGCTGTCAGCTGCCTTTTCTTCCAGGTGGCCACTCGTTCACACAGTAGTCTCAGGGTTCCAAGAAGGCGAGAGAAGACAGTGAAGCCTCTTGAGGCCTAGGCTCAGAAATTCCACGTGTCATTCTGCCACAGTCCGTTAGCCAAAGCCTGTCCAGCCCAGATTCAGGGGTCAAGGAAATAGACTCCATCTCTTGATGGGAGGAGAGGCAGTTACTTTGCAGATAGGTCCATAGAGGACTAAGAGGATTGTCACAGCCACCTTTGCTAACAATCCACCTCAGATATCAGTGCCAATGGTTCCTGCACCATATTTAAGCAGCAAAGACTCAGAACAGTGGTTCTCCAGTTGAGTATCTGGGTGGGTGATTTTGAATATAAGAGGAGCTGGCCGGGGGTGGGAAGAGTATTGATGAAATGAATTAGGGATGTGTTGGCAATCTGGTGAAAAGATCAACAGATAACCCAGAGATGAGCCTAGAACTCCAAGAGATTTGAATTGGACACGAAGGTTTGTGAATTATGAATGAATTATGAACCTTAGTTAAGGCTAAGGCTCCACGGAACTCACTTTGGAAAACCCCTGGGATTGGCATTTAGTGGACTTACAGCTCAGGGAAGCCTTGATTGCTGTTGAGTGCCTAGGAGGCAGGGGTGGGGCTCTGGGGAGCTGAGAAACATGGCAGACACCTCCAGGTCAGTAGTTGTGCCCAGGGGGATTCAGTCATTCAACCACTGTTTGTGAGGTGCCATTAGTGCACCTGGCACAAGATTAAATGACCATGGAGTTGCCTCAAGGATCAGCTCTGAGCACAAAAGAAAGGAAACACTGTGAATGCACTAGGAGAGGATGTGAAGTCAGCCTGAACTGCCTGGGACAGCCTCCCACAAGAGTAGGAGCCACCTCTGGGGCCATCCACCTCTTAGCTGAATGTGCCTGATACACGAAATTTAGGTACCAGGCCCTGTGCCAGCTTTAAGCGCATTTTCACGGAGCAAAGCCAGAAGGCAGGGCAATATGGGGAGTGGTTAAGAGCTTGGCCTCCGGAGCTAGGCAGCCTGGGTTCAAGCCTCAGTCCTGCTACTAATTGTGCGATTTGGAGCAAACTACTTCACCTCTCCGAGCCTCCTCTTCTCTTGCATACATTATGCCTGTGAAAGCTCAAGTCAAATCTACATCCTCACCTGAAGTAGCCCGATTTGGGGTAGGCCCCCAGTGAATACTACCTGATCCTTCCATTTACCCCATAAAGCAGGTATCCTGATGTACAGATAAGAAAACTGATGCTCAAAGAGTTAAGTGACCTGTCTAAAGGCCATGGCGGTTGAGAGGGGATACGTGCTAGGTCGCATCAGTCATGCCCAACTCTGCAACCCTTATGGACTATGATACACCAGGCTCCTCTGTCCATGGGATTCTTCAGGCATGAATACTGGAGTGGGTTGCCTTCCCCTCCTCCAGGGGATTTCCTGACCCAGGGATCGAACCCACATCTCTTCTATCTCCTGCATTGGCAGGTGGGTTCTTTACCACTAGCTCCACCTGGGAAACCATCCGTGGTTGCCCGGCTTCTGCTGGCCCCTCCTTCTGCAGGTAGTAGGAGCACCGGCCCCTTCTACTCCCCTAAGACCCCTCGACCAAGGACAGCCCATGCCAGTCAACTCTCCACTTCCCTTCCAGGCTGCGTCAATGATCGGAAGGAACAGCTGAGGCAGCTGTTCCGCTCCCTTCAAGGCCAGAAGAAAACGCCCAACTAACCCCCAGCATGGAGAACCACTGGTACCACAACGGCCCTCTCTCTGCTCCCCGTTTTTCAGCACAGCAGCACTCAGAGCACTCAGTCGCCCTCCCTTCCGGCCTGGCAGCTGCTTTGGCCCAGCACCCCACCCTACCCTGGATATCTTTGCACCAGAAGAGAACCAATCTCTGGGACTGGATAGATTTTAACCTTGATGGATTGGTTAGCTTGGTGAAGAGGAGAAATGCAGCAAGTTATACCTGAGGGAGATCACATCTAATAAAGCATTACAGCCCTCATTTGGAGAGTCTTTGGGCTCCAGGTTTGGCTCAGGGAATGCTGTTGCCGCAACCACATCTTCCTGGTTTTGACCCTTTGATGTCTCTCAGGGGATGTGTTGATAGGCTCCTCCAAGAGCAAGGGCTCAGTTCTTAAATTGTGTTCGCAAAGCAAGCAGTTGTTAAGACTGTGTGTTTACTGGGGGTCCGAGTAAGGGCTGAGCCTTAAATACATCCTGCCCTTCTTACAATACCCTGACTGCATGTCAGGGGACCCATGGAGCTCCCTGATCATCTGAAAACCAGTGGGCCAGAGCATCCCCATTTCTCAAGTAGAGAAGGCAAGGATCAGGCAGGCAGAGCTGCTTAGTGAGTCTCCATGAAGGTGCACTTATTAAGTCAGCTAGATGACCTAGGTGCCTCTCTGGGCCTTCCTATTTGAGGTTGGGAGCTGAGCTTTTTAGATTAGAAAGCCCTGGGCTGTCAGGCAGAGATGGCTTGGGGAGTTGGGCACATGTAAGAATGTCTGCATTTTCCACATTCCAACGCCTCTTGGTTGAAGAGGAGTTGAACCAAGAGTGGGCTGGTGGCTAACTGCTTCAGGACAACCTTTCAAGGGATCCCAGGCAGCTCCTCTATCACTCCGCCTGCTTCAGGACAGTTCTTTTAACTGAAAACAGCAGAATCTGACTGCAGGGGGAAGGGAAGGGCTTTTCAAAGAAAAATACTGGCAAATCTAAGTAGGTCAGCCAACCTTGGGAAGGCCAGAAGCCAGGCCATTCTGGGGCTCCTGCTCCAGAATGTGGGGGCTTCCCTCATCCCTGTGACTGGGTAAAGCCCAGACAACCCTAGGAATGGGGTCCACGTCTCCAGGAGAAAGAATCTGATTGGCTCTTCTTTGGCCTAGCATCCACCTGGCCAGATAGGCAGGGTCAACATTCAGAGAGAACTTTGAGCCAAGCAGTCATCCAGACAGTATCTACCAGTGAATGCCATAACTCCCCATTTTCTTACATTTTTATTTTAAAAAATACAACAGCAACATGTCCTTCCCTTGCACCCAACCATGTAGTTTCTATTCTGAGGGAACCACATAACTGTCTGCACACAAATTATGAGCTTATTAGACACCTGTCTTTGCTTCTCACTTTGATGTATCTTGAAGCTTGTTCCAGATCAGTTTTCAGCTTCCTTATTCTTGATTACAGCTGTGTAATAGTCCACTATTCGGAGTTATCACATCCTTTCATCTACTCTGGACATTTAGTTTCCGATTCCACCTCCCTACTTCCTAGGGCCACCTTGGAGAAACCCCAGCAATTTCTACTAAAAAAAAAAAAACTCAAAAGGATGCAAAACCAGAGGTTTGGGCCAAATGTGGCTTATATAAAGTGTTTTGTTTGGCCAATATTCAAGCTTTTTACAATTTTCTGAATTAATCAGCAGTATTTAAAAAGCAAAGGATTCAACTTAAAAAATCTAAATTTCTAGGTTTTCAAAGAAAGCACAAGATCTGGCCATGGCAGCCTGTGTCCCCGCATTTAACTATCGGCCAGAACCAAATGGAGTGCCCTCTCCACCCTGCCCTGATGTCATTTCAAGGAGGAACCACTGCCCCTTCATAGACAGTACTCCAAAGGGAGTGGCATACCTTCCATTAAGGACAAGTGAGGTAAAGACTAGAAGCTACTATTCGTTCATTTAGGTAACATGTATTGAGCCCTTGAGGCACACCGAAGACATCCCTCCCGGCACATTCACATTAGGGTCGCAGACCCTGAAGGCAGACGGGAGCTCTAAGCAGCGCTGCCCGGGTTCTGCTTTCAGAGCCCGTGGAGTCGCGTCCCGCCTAAGCACAACACAGCAGGATGGCCCTCATTCATTGCTGGCGCAGGGCTCTGCAAGGCCTTCTTGACTCCAGAGCAGCCGAGGCGGGATGACAAGCAGCACCCGCTCTGGACTCCATCCCGGGCGTGAGCAGGAAAATGGGCCCCAGTGGCAGCACGGGGGCCTATGTGTCTGCCTGTGCTGAACCACAGAGCACTAACATTCTGTCCTTCATCCAGCACAGGAGCCCCCTGTAAGCCTCCTGCTTTATTCCAATTCTGCTACACACACTGCTTGAAAATACGTCTCTCTCTTTCTGAGAGGAATGCTGGAATGAGGCTCCCACTCTTCTCCCTCCAGGGCCCATTCCAACAGCAGGCCATTGTTGAGAAGTGCCTGCTGCAGTCCTTCTCGCACCCCCATTGGCGCTGCCCCCACCCACCTCCTGGTGGCTACCAGGGCCTGTCAATGGGCCTTGTGTCCATCCAGCCCCAGTGGTCAGGCCGGCAGATACTGGTGTAGGCTGAGGGTTCCCTCCTGCTGTCAAAAAGTAGCCAAGTGCTACAGACAAAGAAGCTTCGTACATGGCTATGGCTGCACTTCTCACACCTGTCCCCTTGCAGGGTAGATCCTGTCCTTGCAGGTTTCAAGGCTGGAGAGTTCTGGGTCCTCCATGACCCAGGGGAGGATACTGGTCTTAGGTCCCCCACCTGGGTTCTTAGGTTTCATCCTTTCAAGATGACCTTGAGAGCTTTAAGCTCATCCTGGTTGAGGGGAGTCAGGTTAAAGCCCTTCAGCTCCGGTTTGCCTAGGGGAAGAATTCATCAGTGAGTCAGGGCTCCCGTTGTCCAACCTACTGGCCCTGGAGTCTAGCCTGGCAATGCAGCTTACACTGCATTCATGCTGCCAAAAACTTGGCCTTGAAATCTGACAGAGAAGGGCCTCAAATTCTGCAAAGCACAGAACGAGGAACATCAACACCTGTTCCTGAGTTACCAAGAACCTGCAGAGTCATGACGGCTGTGCAGAACCCTCCTAATTTGTGCCAGACTGACCAATTTGGAGTGGTTAGGTTTACCTAGAAATTCAGCTCTAACCTGGACCACCTGACTGAGGCTTTCTGACCCTTAGTCAGAGGTATCTTGGCCCCCACAGTCACATCCTGGCATAAAATGTGAGACACTCCATGCCATTCTTGTGCCTGAAAAGAACTTGTAACAGGAATAAGATCCCACCAACTTCCTGTCCATTCCATCTCTGGTCAGCTCAAGACAACCCTGCCCACTTCCCACTCACCAGCTGCCCACCCCAGCCTGCCAAGTCTGAGCTCATACTGTCTCCCCTCCTGGTTTCCAGCCCCACGCTTAGTCCCCAGGCCAATACCTTGGGCCTCAAAGAGGCGATTGACCTTCACTTTAAGTTGTTTCCGGAGTCTTTCTATTTCTTTATCCAGATGTTCCTGATCTGAAAAAATGAGACAAGCAAACAAGATGAGGTTACACTACAGACACCCAAGGATACCAGCCTCTGCCCAGCCCCACTGAAGGCAGGGGTCTGAGCATGCGGGGGTGAAAATGGGACTTGGGAGACCAGTTGAGGAAGAAACTAAAGGCTAAAGAAGGGACATGGCCTACCCCGACCACTGAGTGAGCCCAGAACAGGGCTGAGCACACTAGTTTCCCAACTTGCAGTTTATCAGCCTGTTTTCATTATGCAAAGTACCCTGGGCAGTGGATGGGGAAGGCAATACCAGGACTTTAGGTCACCCTCTCACAATGAAATTATGGAAAATTCAGATTTAAGAATAAAAAGACACAGCCTATTCGAAGATGGATGGAAAATAGGTGGTTGACGAAGTTTACAAACCCATATCCATCCAGGTGAGGAGTTTTCACAACAGCAGGATTGTGGTAACTGTGACCTGAACAGTCAACATTCTGTCTCATGCTCACACTTAACCAATTCATGGCAGGGAAGAGAAGGCTGTCTTACAGAATGGACTGTGCCCAGAGGCAGATGCATCGTGAGAAGTGCAACCAACTGATGACACCCAACCAACTCCATCTGCTGTTTTCACCCACACATGAGTGACATTTTTGCCTTTCCTACAGACCTTCATTCTTTCTGATGGTGATAAGCCCTGACCAGCTAAGCATTCTGACCTGGGCAGTCGCTCCGGTTCTCGTTGTAAATGAGTAACCACCATCTTGCATGATCTTTGTTTAGCCTGTGTCCATCCCTGAGAAAGAGATGCTGCCCTGGAACCCTTCTAGGTCAGTGACAAGACCACACTCATGGGCCAAGAGAGCTGGGGACCTGACCCTCAACCCAGGCAGGCAAGGCCCTCTGGAAGCTTACTCTAAGCAGCCTCCAGTCCCTCTGCAAGTACAATGACAATTCAATTTTATAACCATGATTTTAGTGTATGTTTTCTTCTTTTTTTTTTTTTTAAATGTTTATTTATTTAACTGTGTTGGGTCTTAGCTGCAATGCATAAGCTTAGCTGTCCTTTGGCATGTGGGACCTTAGGTCCCCACCAGGGACCCAACCCGAGTCCCCTGCACTGGAATGTGGACTCTCAACCACTGGACCACCAAGGAAGTCTCTAGTGGATGTTTTTCAACAGAAGTTTCTCCTCCAAGCTGATCTACTTTCCTTTGACAGAATTTCAGTTTCAACAGGGATAGAGTTACCCTGTTTTCAGCGGCAGTGGCAACCGTGCTGCTGGTTCTCTTGGCCCACATGTTTTCAGGGGTGAGGAAGAGAAAACGTGTAACCTGCCCTTATCCCAGCCAAGGACCCATCTGCAGCCTGACCTTTTGCTTTCATGACTTTTCTCCAAAGAGCCTCTAGGATCATGGTTGTGAGATCTGTTGTGTACCCTAGTGTGGCAAACTCAAGAGCTTCATGCTCCTCAAACCTCCATCTTCAAGCCTGATGCTACTCCGGGGATGTGAAAATATGAGCACGTGCCTTAGATCTGACCAATGAGGTATCAGCAGAAGTCCCTGAGGAGGACGGTCTTATTTCCAAACTAGAGAGCAAGGCCATATATGGAGAAAACCCTCCTGCATCTCCTCTAGCCTGGCTCTCAGACACGAGGCCTGCAATCATGACACAACAACCAAGAGAATACATCGACTCTGCTGAGCAGCTGTGCCAGTCCTGGACTGCCCATCTCTGGACAACTTCGTACATGAGATGAACAGAACTGTATTTCCTTAAGTCCTACTAACTGCTAGAGTTCTGTTATTTGCAGTCCAACTCATTCCTCAATGACAAACACGCACTATGCTGCTGCTGCTGCGTCACTTCAGTCGTGTCCGACTGTGCGACCCCATAGCTAGGTACATATATTATTTTATCTCAACTTTTACAACAACTGTGCTATGTAGACGTACCCCCCTTCAGAGATGAAGAAACAACTCAGTGGCACAGCAAAGATGAAAATGCACACAGCCACCAGCCACCTCGCATCAAGCTGCCAGAAGCCGGGGTGGGGGTGGAGAGGGTGTGGCATGGGGGGTGGTGCTGTTCCTGACCCCTGCCCAGGAGGCTTACCTTTCTCAATCATTTCCTTTGTCTCAGGGTGAGGCATCCTGATAAACATGTTCCCAAAGCAAACCATCACGTCTTCTGAAATGGCAAATAGTCATTCCTTCAACAAATATTTTGATGTCAGGCATTGCTTTAGATGCTGAAAACACAGCAAAACAGGACGAAATTCCTGCCTTCCTAGCTTATGTTAGAGTGGAGAAGAGAGACTATACAACAACGTCAAGACAATACAGATATGATTCATCAGACCCTGAAAGGTATCTTAGAGAAAACTAAAGCAGGGAAAGAGAGATGGGGAATGCCAAAAGGAGGAGCTTGTCATTTATACCAGGCAGTCTGGGAAGGTCTTACAGATTATGTGCCATTCCGGCAGAGACCTGAAGAAAATGAGGAGTGTAAGCCCTGCAGACACACATCTAGGGAAAGAGCGAGCCAGGCAGAGGAACCAGGAACAGCAAGGATCAGTAATGTGCCGGTGTGTCAGAACACCAAGGAGAGCAGTGAGGGTGCAGCTGATGAGCGAGCATTGAGGGCAGAGGAGACAAGGGGGGAGAGTTCAAGGAAATCAGTTAACACAGAGTCCTGTAGGACTCTGGAATTTTACTCTGGTGAGACAAGAAACTGGAAGGTTTCAGGCTTTCCAGTGCACTTTAAGTGCTTGGTTCCTGAGGCCCTTCATCATGGCCTGGCCTCTGCCCATCTCTCCAGCATGATCACATGCCCCTCCCCTATTGCTTCCTCTATCACTACCACTTAGCCTCACCTAAAGAGCTGCCATCCCATTATCCAAGATCAACCCTGTGTTCACTTCCTTCTTCGGCTTTCTTACAATTTTCAGTTCTGTATTTATGCTGTTGACTTACCTGTAGAGCACAAGGGCAGGAGCTTCACTGTTTTTACACCCCCAGCACTTTCCCAGTGTCAACTGATAAGCTAGCAGCTAACAACCTGCCACTGAGGTAAGAAACTGAAACCCTGAGCCACAGTCTACGTCAGACCTGCAATACTGTCTCTCCCGTCTCCAGGGCTGTGCCACACACCTGTGGCCTCCTGCCTGGTCTCTAACAGGAATAAGTCAAAGGCATTAGAAGGTAAACTGAACAGGCCTCTGGGCTGCAGCAATGAAGCTAGGCTTACCAGTGAGGCTGAGATCCTTCTGCAGGGCCCTCAGGCCCTCCCGGTTCCGATTCCTTTTGGTATCCAGGTCCACAATCTGAAAAGCACAGGGGCAGGAGGGAACTCAGTTACCTCCTACCCTGGTCTGTACTCCCAACAGATGTTGGGGATGTTAAAACCTAACAAAGACGACAAGGCATCGTTCCTCGGTTAATTCTAATGTCCTGCCTAAGTGGACAGATGTGTGAAGGTACTTCTTCCCCTACTCAGCTTCCAGCTCCTTAAAGACAATGCTTCATCCAGGTGTCTTCCCCCCTCCCCCCCCAGAGGAGGTGCTGGGGAAATGTCTAATGACTAAATGGATAAGTTTTTATTATCATCCACGGGAGCACCAGTTCTCAAGCTTCAAGGCATTTCAGAATCACCAGGGGAGTGGAAACCACTTCCTGAACAAGCTCCTCCAGCTGATTCTGACCGAGTATCCTGAGAAAAACGACAATATTGTATCAGAAAGGCACGGGTATTGGCACTGAGACGGTGGTCACAGCAAAACGGCTACTAAGAAAGTGAGGTGGCAGTGCAGTACTACTGCCGGGCAGTGGAGGCTCTGGGGCGGAACACCCAGGTTTGAATCCTGCAGCTTGCTATGAGCTGTGTGACTTCACCTCTCTGAAAAACAGGGACAGGAAGAGGACCCATCACCTAGGTTATTAACCTAGGAACTAAGTCGGCACAGTACTTGATACACAGTAACTACTCTTTCAACTTTAACTGCTATTTGTCAGCCAGCACACCTTGATGCAGTGTTTACTAGGCTCTCCCTTAATACCCAACTGACCAAGCATCCAATCATTCTAACTGGAGATGAGGAGTCTGAATCATTCTTGATCCCTCCTACTCCCTCACCCCTATACTTCAGCATCATGGAGGCCATCTCCAAATGGAGATGACCCATCACCACCACCTAGGCCCAAACCCATCCCTTACTGGCCCCTCATTTACCCCTTGCCCCCTTATAGTCTGTGCTCTACAGAGCAGCCAGAGGGATCTTTCAAAGCCTCAATCCATTATATCACACTCTCTTCCCACCACAAGCTCCCTTAAACTCCCTGTGCAGGTCTCCACGGCCCTCCGGTGGCCTGGGCCCCACACTTCTCCCACGTCCCGACTCCTGCGCGATTACTAGACCACCTGGACTTCTTTCCTGTTCCTCTTCTGGCCTGGACTGGAGCGGTGCAGCCCAGGTCGGTGTGAGGGCCCAGAAACTGCATTTTCAAAAAGCGGTTCAGGTAAACCAAAGGCCCAAAGAGGTAATGGGTCGGGATCCGGAAAGCTGGGCAAAGGGCAGAGGAAGAATGGCAAGAGAGCAAAGGCCTGGCACAGAAGGGCTTAATATGTGCCAAATACAGGAGTCAACGGCGGCGCTGTGCCACGCATTCGACATTTGGCCAACATGACCTCACAACCGCCCGGTCTGTCGTCACAGCCCTTGGCCCACAAGACTAGGTCAATTCACAGCGAGCCCAAGCTGGAGCCGGATTCCGGACCCTGGGCGCTGCTCCAGGAGCTCGCAGGCCCAACCGCAAAACCCGAGCCCCAACCCCGCGGACAGGCCTCCTACCTGCCGTTTGTCCGCCAGCACCTCCTCGGCGAGCTCCTCCACCTCCACCAGGTACCGCAGCACCCGTTCCGCCTCGGGCGACAGCATGATGCCTGCCAGTCACGACTCCGCTACGCCGCTATCCTACCGAGCTCACCTCCGGCTCTGCTGCACTGCAGCTCCGTCCGCGCACGCGCCGCTCTCACAGGGCTTCCGGCACGCATGCGCAGTTAAAAGAAGAACGGAGGCTCGCAGGCTCCAAAGCTCGCGCGAAAGCGGACGCGAGAGGCGGGGCCTAGCTTGGGGGCGGGGCTGGAGCGCCCCCTGCAGGTCCAAACCTCTTAACCTCGCCCTCCCTTAGTTCTTTTTTTTTTTTCCTCCCTTAGTTCTTAACCTTGCCCTCGCCTTAGTTCTTATGCGCTGAGGATGCGGAAGTGAACAAAACGAAGTCCCTGCCCCTCGCGCAACTTCATCTAGTGGGTAACATAAACAATTGATCACAAAACAAATAATTATATACCATGGCAGGCAGTGATAGGGCTTTGGAGAAATCAAATCATTCTTCCCCTGCCTGAGGAGCACCAAGGAAGCAAGTGTAGCAGTTTCTGATTTATAAAATGAGAGTGAATAAAAATGCTTCTCATTGTGTTTCCGCAGGATTGGAAGGAGGCAGGAGTCTTAAAATTGTTTGACTTCTACTTTCATTGAGCCCCTGTGTTGGACCCAGTGTCAAAAATAGCTGACCTAGACCCAAGGAAGGACGGTGAGTGATGAAGTGCCAGCTCAGAAGAGTTGTATGAATGCTGGAAAGTGAATCATTGTGGGCTGTAGGAGCTGGGAAGATTTCCAAGAAGAAGTAGGCAGGTGGAAAGTGTCTGCCCTTCTGAATCAGAAGATTCCCTAGAGATCTTCACACCCAAACCCTTCACTGTACAGCTGGAAAAGCCAAGGTTCAGAGGGTGGTGAGGGTTTTAAAAAGTCAACAGCAGACCCAGTACTAGAGCTCTGACCTCTTGTCTCCCTGAGTCCAGCTTGTATTTCTCTCCTTTTGGCCACTGTAACCAAGCCCTTTCACACCCCTTGCCTTCCTTGAATTTCACAACCATCTTTGTATGGGTGGGTTATTACACATCTCGCAGCTGCACACTGAGGCTTGCTCCTTGTCCCACAGCAAGTCAGGAGCAAACATGGTCCAGGAGTGCTCAAACTTCCAAACCACAGCTGTTTCTGGATCCTGGAAAAAAAAAAAAAGGCCCTCCACCAAGTTGTGGCCCCAAAAGTCCTCGAAGCACCTTGTCTTTGCCTGGCCTTTGGCTTCCTTCAACTGATGAGGCAGTTAGTTTTCCCTGCAGCCACCTGGCATGGGGAAAGAAGGAGATTCGTTAAGGATTCCTCATTAAGGGTGAATCTGTCGCCAAACCCGGGATGTTTTGTGTAAATACCTTCTGGTTCAGAAACACAGACACAGGCCCTGTGAAGGAAGGAGGAACATTTGCCAAAGGAGAAACAGGGCTCACCAGGCATCCCTGAGGCCTGGACCCTAGGATTATCTCCCCTCCACCTTGGGGCTTAAAGGGGCCTGGACCAGGCTGACCCCTGACCCCTGCCAGATGGGCCTGGATGGGAAAGGGTTGAAGGAGGCTCCAAAATTGGCAGCTTCTTGGCTGTGACTGGCCCTCAGAGGGCACCCCTGGCACTGGCATTGTATGGGAGGGACATAAGCCTTTGAGACAGTCATACCTGGAAGGACTCCTATTTTAGAACCGCTTATGTTTCAGAACCATCAATTTAACAAGTATTTATTGACTGCCTTGGCCCTGTTATAAGAACTCACCATGAGCAAAACCAGATTTGGTCCTTGCCCAAAGCTTTCAGTCTGGTGGGAGAGACACATAATAAATGCGTGAACAATAAAATACATCTTACGTCAGGTGATGGGTGGTAAGCACTATGGAGAAAAGAACAGGGCAAGGTTGTTTTATAGTTGCTAAACTGTGTCTGACTCTGCAACCCCGTGCCGTGCCATGGGCTGCAGTACATCTGACTTTACTGTCCTTCACTGTCTCCTGGAGTTTGCTCATACTCATGTCCATGTCAAGGTAGAGATGGAACGAATGAGGGGTGATGTGAGATAAAGTGGTCGGGGGCGGGGGGTGGCTTCTCTGAAAAGGTGTCATTTATGCAGAGATGTGGAGGAGATGAGAGGCTGAGCCATGTGGATATCTAGGGGACAAGCATTCTACCCAGGGGGAACAAAGGCCCAGAGATGAGCCTTCATTTTGGCGAGTTGCAAGGCCAGTGTAGATGGAACAGAATGAGCAAGAAGGGAAAAACAGGAAGTGAGGACGATAGAGGGAAGGAGGCATTGAAACTATGGAGCTATCGGAGGGGCTATAGGTGCCCTGCTCACACGGCAAGGCCCTCCCTTGAGGTGGCCAGCAGGTACTGCAGCAGGGGCCTGTGGCTTCCAGTTTCTCTCTGCTCATGGATACAGATTGAGCGTGGAATGTGGGTGAGTTAATGCACATAGGAGTGGCCCTCAGCCAAGAAGAGAAAAGAGCTAGTGGCTGCGTACCCCAGCTTGTCTTTCTGTGGGAGACCCATGAAGAGGCTATTACAGTCATCCACGTAGGAGCGGATAGTTGCTGGACAGAGGGTAGCCACAGTGATAGCACTGGTAGGATCCTCAGGGCCTTTGCACACACCCTTCTATCAACCTGGATTCATTTTCTCCCACACCTCTAAATGTATAACTACTACACAACCCCCACTTATCAGCTTGGCGACTCCTCCCAAAATCAAGAGTCCTCCCTCCCTGAGCCCCCAGAGCTTCCTGGGGTACCCTCTCTCTACTTACCACACTATCTTTTTCTCTAATTATCTCCCTCTCCAACTGAGAGCTCCTTGTGGCAGGGATCTTGTCTCTCTTGTTTACTGCTGGGTTCCAGAACACAGGATATTGCCTGGCATACAGTATGCACTCAGTCATGGACTCAACATGAGGCAGAACTTTCTAAAACCCAAAGTATCCAAAGGTGAACAGAACTAACCCAACTGTAACTAGCTTCCCATGCCAAAAGGTGTATCAGGCTGGGCTGCCGTATGGTCAGGATATTATAGACCATGAATCCCTCTGCAATTCATGTAGGAGTGATCCCTAAGTCTTTCTTAACCAGAAAAGTCTACCTGGTCACACTGGGGTGTGCCTCATCTTTAGCAAGCCCTTCCTTCCAGGCCAAAAAGACTGTAACGACTGGGCTTTGGTGTTTGGAGGCAGTAAGAACGACGCTACACCCCTTCCCCTTGGAGACCCTTTTCTGCTTCTGTGTGCTCTTCTTGGCTAAGGGTTCAGTGACCAGCACCCACTTCTCTCCTGAGGTAGGACCACTCTCAGGCTGCTGGGGCCTCCTGGGAGGGTCTTACCTTTCCTTTAAGCTGTGGCTCATCATTTCAGGAGTATGGAAACCCACCTTCTTTGCATGGAATGCTGACAGAAGTGGGGATGGATAACTCTGAGGTATAGCTTAACGCTCTGGAGTTCTCCCTTAGGATCAGGCTGAAGCAGCCACCCACATGATGTCCACAAGCCCTCCCGGGCTTCCTCTTCTTCTCTGTCCTGCCTCCCCTGCCCCCACTCCTTTACGGTCAGAACCCTTCAGCACTGCATCTCACCAGAAAAAGCTAAACTTCTCCCTGAGGCCCTTCAGGCCCTCCCTGATCTGCCTTACCCCTCTGAGCATCTCCCATCTCTCTCCCCACCTCCTGGCTGCTCCTGAAACCAGCCACGTGCGGTCCCACCTCAGGTATTGTGGATTGGCTGCTCCTTCTGCACTTTCCCTCTGAGTCCTCTTGTCTCCCTCCCTCAGGTCCTATAAGTCTTCGCTTAAATTTCACCTTCTTAACAAGGCCTATCTTAAACATTCTATTTAAAAATGCCCCCTCCCCCAGTACTCTTGATCAACTTCCTCTGCTCTGTGTTTTTTCCCCCACGGCATTTGTCACTTTCCAGCATGCTATTGAATGTACTTATGTTTACTGTTAATCTCTCTCTGTTAGAAAGGAAGTTCTGTGAGGGCAGGAATCTTTGTCTCGTTTGCTACTGATGGATCCCCAGTATCTAGAACATTACCTGGCCCACAGTAGGTGCTCAACAAACGTTTCTGAATGAATGAATGAGGAAAAGAGCCAGAATTCTAAGCAAGGCGGATTCTCACTGAGGCCAGGCTCTTAACCCCTATGCTGGAAGTGGTGGAATGGGAGCGGCTGGTCATTCCAGGCCTGTCACTAAGGCAAGGGGATTGGCTTTTGTTCTCAGGTCAGCATGAAGCTACTGGAGGATTTTGAGCAAGCATGGGACATGATTGGGTTTCCTTTGTGAAACCTCTCTGGCTGTAGCGATAGGATGGGATTAAAATGGTGAGTATGGTGTGGTCCTGTGTGTGTGTGTGTGTGTGTGTGTTGGGGATGGGAGAATAATGATGGGGCTTGGAGAGGTGACAGGGCTGTGACTGTACCGGTGTTAGGAGCAGCAGGAAGCTGGCTCAATATCCCAATTTTTCAGGCAGCCTGGGTGGTTGGCCCACAGGCTCTGGTCTGTAAGTGGTCCAGGCCCAGCCTCCCAGCTGCTGACAATGTGCCCCTGTCCCACAGATGTGTTGTTTGCTCTTCAGGGTGGTCCCCAACTCCTCCCTCCACTTCCTTTGTGCCTTGTGGGCTTGGCAGGTGGAGGGGAGGCCGCCACTCCCTCTCCTCTGACCCAGAGAATAATCCCTTATATTCATGTGATTCTCCTCTTGCCCTCTGTCCATCCTCCCATGTCCCCAGGGAATGAAGAAATCTGACTCCCATTGGGCAGTTAAGGACACTGAGGCCCGAAAAGGGCATGGGACCCTCCCAAGGTCATGCAGCCAGATGGGGACGCCAGGTGGGGACCTGCGTCCTAAATCCACACGCCCTGATTTCATCAGGCAACAGATGGTCCCAAGGCTTGACTTGAAAAATCTTAAATGACCTCAAAGAGAATACAAGCCCAGAACATTCCAGGCCTCCCTGAGCTGCTCTTTACTACTACCTTTAATACGAAATCCATTCATTTAAAATTCCATGAATAGATTCTTTTTATTGAAAATGAAAACACGAAAGAGAAAACTAAAGTTCGGTTTTGACATCCCCTGGCCCCGACACCTCAGTTCCCTCTGAAGTCCCAGTTTGGGTGTGTGATGATGTTCATTTAAAGACATAGTTAGGAACCCAGAGAACATATGTAAGACTATCACATGCGTGGCAGGGTAGGAAGATGGGAAGGAGGGCGTCACACACAAATGATCACTCTGCAGCCCGTGTGCTCTTGGACATCTTTGATGGGTATATTTAGATCTCTCCTATTCCCTGACAGCTGCAGAGTATTCTACAGTGTATAAGCACCAGAGTTCATTTGTTTATCTAGTTTTCTAAATTAAAATTTTACATTTACTTTTCACACACTAAAGCACAGATGGTTGACTTAATCTCACCGCTCAGCTCTTAGCACATGGTCATGAGTTAGTCTTCAAAGACCCTCTCTTAAACGTTTATATGATTTTCTCTTTTTCTCCCCACCCCCACTCAATTCTGAGCCCACCCTCTCTACTACTACTACTACTAAGTCACTTCAGTCATGTCCGACTCTGTGCGACCCCATAGGCGGCAGCCCACCAGGCTCCCTCGTCCCTGGGATTCTCCAGGCAAGAACACGGGAGTGAGTTGCCATTTCCTTCTCCAATGCATGAAAGTGAAAAGTGAAAGTGAAAGTTGCTCAGTCGTGTCCGACTCTTAGCGACCCCATGGACTGCAGCCTACCAGACTCCCCCGTCCATGGGATTTTCCAGGCAAGAGTACTGGAGTGGGGTGCCATTGCCTTCTCTACTGTGTGTGATATATGACCTAAAATATTTGTGGTTTCTTGTAAAATACACAGTAGTTTTGTTAAATGTTTATGTGTTTTAAAAATTCTTATTAAGGTATAACACATACAGGAGCACACAAATCTTAAGTATTTTATAGTTTATGAATGTTCAAAAACTGAACACACTGTTGTATCCAGCACTCAGATCAAGCAACAGAACATCAGCAGCCCCCTCCTAGGGAAATCCTCCAAGCCCTCCCATCCACCACCAGAGATAACCGCCACCTTGACGTCTAACACTGCACATGGGTTTTGCTGGGTTTTGGACTTCATACAAATGGAATCACACTGGGTGTGCTCTTTTGTGCCTGGATTTATCTCTGTCGTTGGGTGTAGTTGTGTATGGTGTACACGCAATGCTGTAGCATATTCCATCAGAGGACTACATTGCAATTAAACCAGTCTGCTTTTGGCCCTGCAGTGGTGTGCAGCGTGGGGCTGTTACAGAGTGCAGATATGAACAGTCGTGTGTGTGCCTTTGGGTACATACACATACTTATCATTCCTGTGGCATGAATACCAAGGATTGGGTTGCTGGGTATGTTTAGTTTCAGTAGGTAGTAGACACAGATAATCCACATAATATCATTGTGCTGTTGTGTTAATTTTCCACTTTTTTTTTTTTTCTCATCTCAATGTTCCTTCCATCTGTCCACATCCTCTGTGTATCTCTCGTTCCTGAGAACCCCAGACTTCTTCCATGACATTTCATATGTCTTCCCCCTTGGCTGTGGGTGCTTGAGTTCCCTTTTTCTCTGCACCAGCCACACAGTGCCACAAGAAACACCCTCGTGTGCTGTTGCCTTGACGGAGAGCGTGCACACACTTCTTTTTCCTAAACAATGCCACATTCTCTTCCAGAATGGCTGTGCCCATTTACACTCTTACCAGTGATGCACACCCTTCCCAACATTAGAGACTAAATAACTTCCTAAGGCTTGCTAGCGTGGCGGTCGTAAGTATCACGTTTACTGACCCTTTCTTTTCTGGATAAACACAGTTGTTTTCCATCTTTGGGGTTTAGAAGAAGTGCTGCACTGTTGCTGGGAATGTAAATTGATACAGCCACTGTGGAGAACAGGATGGAGACTCCTTAAAAAAAACTAGGAATAAAACTACCACATGACCCAGCAATCCTACTACTGGGCATATACCCCGAGGAGGCCATAACTGGCAAAGACACATGTACCCCACTATTCGGGCTTCCCTGGTGGCTCAGCAGTAAAGAATCTGCCTGCAATGCAGGAGATGCAGGAGACACTGATTCGATCCTTCAGCTGGGAAGATCCCCTGGAGGAGGGCATGGCAACCACTCCAGTATTCTTACCTGGAGAATGCTGTGGACAGAGGAATCTGGTGGGCTATAGTCCCTGGGGTCACAAAGAGTTGGACACGACTGAAGTGACTTAGCACATGCACGCACCCCAGTACTCACTGCCGCACTATTTTACAATAGCTAAGATATGGAACCATTCATCAACAAATGAATGGATAAAGAAGTGTGGTACATATATACAATAGAATATTAGCCATAAAAAGGAACACATTTGAGTCACTTCTAGTGAGGTGGATGAACCTAGAGCTTATTATACAGAGTGAAGTAAGTCAGAAAGAGAAAAACAAAACACCATATATTAACACATATATGTGGAATCTAGAAAAATGGTACTGATGCATCTATTTGCAGGGCAGTAATAGAGACACAGACATAGAGAACAGACTTTGGGCACAGTGGGTGCAGGAGAGGGTGGGCCAAATTGAGAGTAGCGTTGAAACGTGTACATTACCCTAAAATGGGAAGTTGCTCTGTAACAGAGGAAGCTGAACATGGTCCTCTGTGACAACCTAGAGGGGAGGGATGGGGCTGGAGGTGGGAGGGAGGTTCAAGAGGAAGGGGACATATGTATACTTAAGGCTGATTCATGTTGTTGTATGGCAGAAGCCAACACAATACTGTAAAGCAATTAACCTTCAACTGAAAAATAGAAACTGTAGAAAAAAACATAAAAACTAAAGACATTTTCAAATTAAAAAAAAGAAGTGCTGCAATGACCCTTCAGAGACACATCTCCTGGTACTTGTCTGTGAGTTCAATTTCTGTCTCATCTTCCTCTACTCTCCTTGAACCCAAGTTCCCAAATACTCCCTGACTTGCCCACAGCCTTTACTCAGGCTGTGCTTTCTGCCTGGAATATCCTTTGCTTTCTTTCTCCACTTGTTGAGGCTTACTGTTCTCTTCAGGCCCATCTTCCTAGAAGACCCCATCCCGTCCCTGACCTGATGCCTCAGAAGGGTGGCTCTCCCTCAGGTCTTCTAGAAGGACTCTGGTCCTCCTCTTCTTACTGAGGTTAGGGGCTCTGTGGGCTTCGCCTGCCCAGGATCCTCAGAGGATGCCTCAGGAAAGGTCTGCTGAATGAGTGAGACCATGATTTAATCATGCTTTGCGGGTAATTAAGGGTCCAATCTCTCTCTTCTTTACCAACCAGAACCTTATGAAAGTTGCTCTTTCCACTGGAAAGAGAGTGGAACTTGGAATCCAGACTTCCCTTGTCTTGCATGGGGATGCGTGGCTCAACCCCTCTGTAAAATAGGTGTTGGCACTCACTCTTCCCTCAAGTTCATGGTTTTTGAGTGCCTACACTGTGCAAGGCCCTATGGATCCAACTCTTAAGAGGACAGGCCTAGTCGTGAGTCTCATGGACTTTCAGTCACAAAGATAAGATTGACATTCATGCAGGTACCATTCCTAATTGTGATGAGACTCAAATGAAAATCTCAGAGTCCAGTAAGATTGTATAGAGAGTCTCTCAACCTAAATCAGGGAATAGAGGTAGAGGAAGCTTTCTTAAAAAAGTGACATTTGACCTGGGCCTAAGGATGAGTAGAAATAAACTAAGCAAATAGAGAGATTGTGGTGGGGGGCAGGATAGATCAATTGAAGCAGGGGAAACAGCGAGTGCAAAGGCACTGTGGCAGGAGGGAACCTGCAGGAGGCAATGTGGATGGAGCCCAAGGATAAGGGGAGAAAGGGATAGGGAATGAGTCTGAATAGATAGGCAGGAGCTAGGTCATAATACAGGGCCTAGTGGGCAAAGCAAAGTTGGAAATTGGACTTATTCACTTAATTAATAATTATTTGGTCAGCTTCCATTTGCCAGGGCTGTGCTCTAACAGCGAACAAAACAGACAAGGCCCTTGTTCCCACAGAGCTCGCAGACTAGGGGCAGATAGCATCCAGCAGAGGAGAAATGCTAACCTTCAGAGGGGCCCTACTATGTGCCAAGAGCTGTGCTAAGGACTTCCCCTGCACTACCTCACTGATCTTCACCACCACATTTTATCGATGAGGAAACAGGCTTAGCAAGTCTGAACAATTTATCCATCTGCAAGGTGTCTTGAGGACTTACTGAAGTCCATTTTAAAAGGCCTTTTATGAGCACTTTTACTCAATGCTGATGTGTGTGGGATAAATTAGTATAGTCCCTACAGGGGGCATCTATCAAAATTACAAACACACCTACTGCTCAATCAGCAAGGCCATTTATTCTACAGATATCCAAAATGGTGTGTCCACAACGTCGTTCACTGACGTACTGCTACAAGCTGCTGACAACCCAGTTGCCCACCACGTGGGGGTTGGTGAAGTGGATTACGGCACATCAAAGCAATGGAAGACTGGGATGCCACAAAAAGAACAGGCGTGCTCTCTGTGCACTGAAGTAAGCCAGCCTCCCAAATCACTGTCGTGAAAAAAGGCACAGTACAAAACTGTGTACAATTAAGCTATGATTTGCTTCAAAATGGTGAAGGACAATATAAAGATAAAGTTGGGGGGGGTTGGAATAAGGAAAGAAGGAAGGAAGGGGAAACTTGCGTGCATCCAGGAAGAACCTTGGAGCACAAGATAGGAGAGAGACATGTGTTCCTTTGTACCTTTGGATGTCGAGTCATGTGAATGTATTAACTATGTGATAAATAAATAAACACAATTACATTTGTTTAAAGGACTTCCAGATTCCTTTGGAGAAGAAAGTGATGTTGGGACAGATTGTTGAAGTGACGATGTCTTTTAGTGACTGAATGAGGAAACTGAGGCCCAGAGAAGTGCGGTGAGTTCCTTAAGGTCACGAAGCAGGTAATGGCAGAACCAGGATGGGCTGTCACCTGAATTGTTAGACTGTGCCCTTTCATGTCATAGCTGGTTCAGGATCACTAAGCATTTATGTGCCAAACTCTGCTAAGTGCTGAGGATACAGAGGTGAACAATATGGGTGTGACTGCTGCCTCCACAGGTCTTATACTCTAGATAAGAAACATACATGTTGTGTAGTGATAAATGCTGTGAATGAAAAGTAAGGCAGGCGAGGGGACAGAGTGTTAGGGGAAATGATGAGGAAAACCCCTCTGAAGAGGCAGTATTTTAGAAAAGAGAGAGATAGAGACTTGTGAACACCTAGGGGAGCAGCAGGAACAAAAGCTGGGTGGGAACGAGAGGGTGGATGTTAAAGGAATAGCAAAGAGTGTGGCTGGAACTGAATGTGAGAGGGAAGGAAAGAGGTGAGGTCAGGGAGGCGGGCCTGAAGACTGTAGGCAGGGCTGAAGACTCAGACACAAAGCGAGGAAGGAAGTAGTCAGAAAGTTCTAAGCAGAATGGGGTCTGATGAAATTTCCCTTTTCTAAAGCCCCCTTCCCCCACCCCCCACCGGAGACTTTCCTGATGGTCAAGTGGTTAGGATTCCACCCTCTCAATGCAAGGGGCTAGAGTTTGATCCCTGGTCAGGGAACTAGATCCTGCTTACCACAGCTAAGACCCAGCGCAGTCAAAAAAAAAAAAATATATATATATATACACATGTATACATCTGTTAAAAAATAAAACAAAAAGGCCCCTCTGGCTAATGGTGAAAATTGATCAATAGGTGGAGGAAGAAGGGCTGTGGGGTACCCAGTGAAGGCTGGTGTGGTCCAGGTATCCAGGAGAGAGGTGACAAGGCTAAAAAGTCTGGGGTGGGGTGTTGGGGACCAAAAGGCAGTCTTTGCAGCTGCACGAGCGGGTTGGATGAGATAGTCTCCTTAGGGCCTTTCCGGCGCTGACATCTTGTAATTTGGTCAAATTACCTCAGCATACACTGACTAGGTGCAGGGAAGCTCCTGTTTTTCTTTTCTTGCAATCTCTTAGAAGCTGAGTCTAGACAGAGCCCCGTGATCTGAGGCTCAGAGCAGAGACTTCTGCCCGCCCCCATCACTGCCAGTCCCACTCCTATCCCCACCTCCCAGGGACAGATGGGTGGGCAGCAGGAGGCAGCTGGGCCTCGATGCCTGCAGGGCCCCAGGGGAGGGATTTATCTGAGCGTTCATAACCCCTCTCTGCCTTCCAGATCTTGAGTTAAAAGCCCCAAATGTCACAGCCCCAAGGGACAAAGATTGGAGGGTGCCAGAAAAGGGGAAGGACAAGACGCTTTTCTGTTTCTGTCTGTAGTTACCCACGTGGGGGCAGGGACCTCAGGTGCTGAGAACTCCCAGCTCTGGGAGCCGGAAGCCATTTGAGCTGAGGCTGAAAACTGGTGGCTTTCAGGCCGTGTCTGACCCACTGACCTATTTATTTGGCCTGAAAAGTGTTTGAGAAAAAAATGGAGCCAAGGTTTAAAAATCAAGAGATTTCACAATAAAATCTGGATTTCTGGCTTCTCTTGAATAATTGGAAAATGTGACCATACTGGGCGCCTATTCCCATATGACAGCACTCAGCAGTAGCTGACTAGCAGCTGTCCCCATTATTATTTCATTTTATTAATAGGTAAATACATTCACATGATTCAAGAAATTATAAATAGTTATATAATAAAGTCTCCCTCCCATCCTTGTTTCCCTTCTGCCCAGTGCTCCCCAGTAATCTCATTTCTGTAGACTTCCGAAGTTTCCTTATGCATATGCAAACAATTACAAATATAAATTATTAGTCCCACTTTTCACCTGTTCTGTCCATTGCTTTTCCTTATGAACATCTCTCTATATTAGGAGACAGAGTGCTTAAAAAGCCCCTTTACTGCCATATGCCATTCTGTTGTCAGGAAGTCCACAATTTATTTAGTCAGCCACCTACTGATGGGCAAGTGGGTCATTCCCAATTTTGCTTGTTATAAACAATGCTGTGTCAATTATCTCATGCATAATTTGCACAGGAACTAAGGAATGGTATTAGAAACTGGTCCAAGCAGAGGGTGTGGTTGACACGAACTGAGCTCTTGGCTAATTGAGGAAATGTGATAAAAGCTGTTCCCAAGAGTGATTCCCACCAAACCCAGAGTCTATGTCCTTGGGCACAAAGAAAAAGTTCTCATATTTGCTTCTGCCACTTGTTATGTGTACTTCTCTCTCTGTTTACAGTGTCCCTGTAAAATGAAAGAACTTAGGGAACTGGGTGAGATGTCAAAGGACCTACCTACTTCTGACCAGCTCTGGTCCACCTTCTGCCTCCACATCAGCCAGGCCCAGCCTCACTGTAGCCCTTGAATGAGCCTGGCTCAGTCCCATTGGAGAGCCTTTGCCTAAGCTGTTCTGCCTCAGCCCCCAGTGGAACACCACCCCTGTACTTCCTTATTGGTCTCAGTCTGAATCCCTGATCTCTGATCTCAGGCCACTCAGAACACACCAGTCCAAACTCATTCAGGGCAGCGTCCCCACTATAGCACCACCGACAGGTGAGTCTCTTCCATCTGACCCACACTCTAGGCACCCCACCTGTTCCCTATGCCACTCCAGGTACCTGAACTAGAGTTCTTGAATGCCAACTCTGCTACTTCCTAATTAATGGTCTTGGGTAAATGACAGGACCTCCCTGAGTCCCAGTTTCCTCACCCCCTCCAAAATGGATGGTCTGAAGATAACATGTGGTAATTTTGGTAGATTTCTTAACACAGCTTCTGACATACAGAAAGGTTTATAGTCACACAGGTCACTGCCCTTTTCTGAATCAGTTACTTTGTTTATAAAATACAGAGAATAGCAGAACCTATTTCACAGGGCTGGTCATTCATACTTTCATTCAATGATTTTTACAGAATATCTGTTGAATGCCAGGAACAGTGATTTGTTAGTGAAGAAAATAGATGAATTATTCCAACTCTGGTGGGACTCCCAGGCAATTCCAAACAGGCAGACATAAAAAGATAAATTTCCAGTGCACTGGTGTTAAGAAGGAAAAGACTAAAGTGTCATGGAAGCTCTTAACAAGGGAGGGTCAGGGATATTTCTCTGAGGGATAGGGACCAGGGCACAGCTGGGTGGGAGATTCAGGAGGGCTTCCAGAGGGAGGCAACACCCCAACTAATGATGAGCATTAATTATCTTCACCACAGCCCTAGGAGGAAGGCATTGGTTATCCCCCATGTCTATCATGTTACTTTCTTTTCTGAAGCTAAGAGAAATTGAGTGACTTTCCCAAGGTCACAGAACCAGGAAGGAGTGAGAAGGTTTGGAACCAAGGTTTCCTGACTCTAGAGTCTCAGATGCAAAAGTGTGTCTTCTAATGCCTGTTTTAACAGGCTGATCCTGGGATGTGGAGAAGCATGGAAGGTAGAGGGCCTGTCTTCATTGGGTGGGGCCAAGAACCTGACTTTGTCAGGCCCTATCAGACACATGTAGAACTGGCCCAGGGCCACAGTTGGGTCTGGGGTCAGATCTTCCCTCTGCTCTTGGTTCTGTGCGCCCCATGAATCTCCCTACCTAGGGTCGTAGAGGAGAAAGGAAGAGACACTGCTCTTGTTTAATCACATTGGGATTCTGACTCCCCTCCAGCCCAACCCATCAAAACTCCTACCAGTCTACACAGGCCCATGGGGAGTTTGTCAGCTTTGTATCCAGCTTGAAAAACTCCCTTAATCCCTAACTCTTCCTCCTCCACATTCAGCGTTGGACAACAGCTGCCACTCCAACCTCCTGAACATTGCTGGGACCAAAACAGTCCCTGGATGTGAAAGGGATGCTGGGCTGAAGGGCTGCAGATGGCTGGGGCTTCCCAGCCCAAGGCAGCTGTCTTCCCTTCATCTTCCCTTTCTTGCCACTCTGAAGCAGGGCAATTGTCAAACCTCCTTTCCTCCCCTCCTCTCTCCTCCCTTTCTCACCTAATTCTTATCCTCCCCTTGGAAGGTAGAAAGGTTCTTATTCTGGAACTGGATGATGGCTTTGAATTTGACTTGGTGTTTACTAACTGTAAGCACTTTGTGTGATTCCACACACGCAAATAACTTTCTCTGTGAGTCAGTTTCTTCATCTGTAAAATGGGAGGAAAACAAACACTGTCTCACAAATTGTAAGGTTAAAGAGTTAGTAAATGTACAGTGTTTGGAATGGTCCTGAGCAAAGAGAAACTGCTACATGAGTCTTTGTATCATAGATACCCTGGTACATCCAATCTGAACAAAGCAGGGTGAGATGGGCTGGGGAGCTAGGGATACCCAGGACATATGAGGGACCCTACTTCTCTCCTGGATTACTGTTACCCCTCTCTCTCTCTGTCTCTGGTCTCTCCATCCCCAGGCTGCTTCCCTCTAAGCAATTCTCTCCTCTGGCTGCAAAATGTTTTTTTCCAAATACTGATTTGATCATATTACTTCTCTGCTCAAATTCTGCAATGGTTGCCCATTGCTTCTGGCCTTTTAGGACTGCATCCCTTGGAACTCTCTAGTCCCCATCTTTCTTAGCTTTCCACCTCCTCGGATCTGTGACCCAGACTTCCTTGAAAACATGCCCTCCAGTCTCATGCCTCTAGGCCTTTGCATTTGCTCTTTCCTCCACCTGGCGTTTCCTCCCATCCCTTTCCCTCTGATTTTGCCCCCTTCCCAGCCTCTATTTAACTAAGGCTGTGGCCAGATGAAGGCAGTCCCTGGGGGAGGACAAGGGAGAGTGGGAAGAGACAGCAAGTCTCAGAGCTGCAGTTTACTCAGCTTCAAAGCAGTAAGAAAAAGACAATAAGAAAAGAGACCTCTCAAGATCAAAGAAAGGCATGGAACAATATGTGAACACTTTGGAAACTAGGAAGTGGTGTGTGAGCACGGAGTGATTACTAATGGGTTATCGGGGTGCCCGCCTAAAAAGTCCCTTGTTTTCAAAGTCCCTGGTCCCCTACCCTCTTCAGACCCTGACCACCAAAGGTAAACAGAGGAGATGAAGAGGAAAGGATGGAGAAAGGACCGGTGAAGACAAGAGGAATGAAGGAAGTGGAGTGGGGAGGGGGGCCGAGAGGCAGAAAGCATGTGGCTGGAGCCCCACGCCTCTGAGGAAGGAAGGAGAGGGTGACCTGGGATGCTCTCCCCACCCCTCCCCCTCTTCATTCCCCGGAGGTCTGCCCCCATCCAGCCACAGCCCAGGCGGGGTGGGGGAAGGCAGGGGCGGCGCCGAGGGTAATGAATAATTGAAGTATTAGGGAGGAGGAAGAAGAAGAGGAAGAAGAAGAGGAGGCGGGAGCCGCCTGCACAGAGTCCTCCCCAATCCGCACCCCACCCCCCCTCCGCCGCCCGGAAGTCGCTCCCCGCCTCCTGCTCCGCCAACATGGCCGCGAAGTCGGATGGAGCGGTGGCCGCGGCCGGCCCGGGGCCGGAGGAGGCGGCCGGAGGAGCCCGGGGCAGTGCAGGAGGGCGCGGGGAGGCGGCAGAGGTAGCCGAGGGGCCCGGGGTGACGGGGGCTGGGGGCCCGGGGCCGCGCTACGAGCTGCGGGACTGCTGCTGGGTGCTGTGCGCGCTGCTCGTGTTCTTCTCCGACGGCGCCACGGACCTGTGGCTGGCGGCCTCCTATTACCTGGAGGGTCAGCACACCTACTTCGGCCTCACGTTGCTGTTTGTGCTCCTGCCTTCGCTTGTCGTGCAACTGCTCAGCTTTCGCTGGTTCGTTTACGACTATACGGAGCCCGCGGGGGCCCCGGGACCCGCCGTCAGCACCAAGGACAGCGGTACCGGCGGGCCGGTCATCAGCACCAAGGACAGCGCCGTCGCCTTCCGGACCAAAGAAGGCAGTCCTGAGCTGGGCTCCCGACCCGCGCCCTCCTCAGCCAGCACCTACCGCCGCCGTTGCTGCCGCCTCTGCATCTGGCTGCTGCAGACCCTCGTCCACCTCCTGCAGCTCGGCCAGGTCTGGAGGTAGGAGAAGCTCAGGTGGAGAGAACCGAGTTGGAGGAGTGGGGGTGGTAAGGGGCTGCCCACCGCCCCAGTCCTTGTATTACCCTCCACGCCCCCTTAAGTCCTGACCTCCGCCCCGCCCCACCCTATTACAGTTCTGATTCCTTCTCTGCCGGCTCTTCACTGACCTCTGCCCTCTAACTCTGACCAGCTTCAATTCCATCCTCTCGGATCTGGCTACTAAAGATAGGGAATGGGGCAAGAAGAAAGAGAAAGAGATCATCAGGGGTGTGTGAATGAGGAGGGCCCAGGGCCAACGGAGATGAATATGAAGCTTGGAACAGGGCCCCAGAGCTCCATCCAGCCCTGTCCTACTCCAGTCTGCCTGAGTCCTGAGTCTGAGCCTGGGCTTAGGAAAGATCTCAGAAGTCCTTCCCTGCTCTCAAAGATTCTCAGTTTGGAATTGCAGTCCATTCCCAACCTCCCATGAGAAACAGAATTTGAGGCAACTAAATGAATATCCTCCCCAAACTTTTTGGACTTATGGGAAAGGGTGTGCTGGACCCAGCTGAGAAGGTGTCTAGCTCTTTCGACTTCCTAAGATTTCTTCAGTGTCTCTACCTTTCCCTCAAAAGAAACAGGGCCATGGGGATATGGGATCTTAAATCTGAGGTTAGATAGCCACTAGCTGTTCTTTCATCTCAGGACAGTAAGACAAAACTGAGGCTTTGCACAGCAGCCTAATTCTAGGCTTCTTCCTCTGCCAGGACTGAGGGTGCCTGCTGAGATGAGCTGAATTAATTGGAGACAGGGGGAATTCTGAACCTAGGGTTTCCCTTGAGTCTGTATTTCTCTAGTAAGTTGGGCTGTACTGTATACTGACAGAATGAACTTGCCTACTATTTGAACTTAGGCAAACCCCTCCTCCCTCCAAGCCTGTTTCCTTACCTGTGAAATGAGGGAGATTCCCTCTTTTTCTCATCTCATTGACTTACCATCACATTTTGTTACCTCTTTGGGTTGGTCCAGTGAGGAAAGGTCTTTGTAAAAGCCCTGCAGACTATAACGTATTTTAGGAATACAGTAGATTATCATGATTATCACAGATGTGGGGAAAACATGGAAAAAGTCAATGCTACTTCAGAGTAAAGGGTGATTATTGCTGTTGTTAAGTTTATTCTGCTACTTGTTAACATGTTCTGCTTAACTAGTAGATTCAGTTCTGGGCTGAGGGTTGGAAACAGGACTCCCAGGGTTTGTCCCAGCTGCTCACTTGCTGTGTCACCCTTGTTATGTTGCCAAATCGCTCTCTGCCTTGGTTTCCCCATCTATGCTTTGCCTAGATGTTCTGTGTATTCCATTTAGTTTGCCCTGGGGGAAGAGGTGGGTGGAACTCTATCCACACAAGGTGGTGTTATTATTATTAGCTTGATACATAAAAATATTCATGTCTACATCCAGGAACTAATCTGCATTTATCATTCTGTGCCCGAGTGGACAGATGGTGAAAGATATTTTTAGATTCTGAAATGGTAACTTCCTATTCTTGGTAGCCAAAGCTTCATCCCCCTTTCCCTTCAGCCTAAAGTGGGCCAGCTGCCCCTTGACTCACTGGCTACCTCAAAACCTCCTTCTCCCTATGCTCAGAATCTACTTACAAGAAATGAATAGTTTTTTATTGAACATAAAACTGAATTTCCCTCAAACAGAGCAAAAAATGACAACAGGGTGAGGATGGGGTCTCAGGAGAGTGGCCGCAGATGGCTGAGAGTCCATTGAACTCCATGGTTTCTTAGATGAAAGGGCTAGCAATTTCTACTCAACCCTATTTGTAAAGTGAGGGGGTTGGGATGAGGTGATTTTGCAGGGATGACAAACTAATAGCTCTTGATTGAACCTGGGCTACAGTAGTGTTTTGTCTAGCTTGTATAGTATTTCAAAAATTTAGAGTCTTCACTTTCCCTTGGGAAAAAAAGGCATCTAGCAGTTCTAGGCCTGGAACAATTTAGACAGGATATTTGTGCTTCAGTTTGTCCAGTTCCATTCTCTTTGATCACATCTGGACATGAGACCCCTAATTTACAGTTCTGTAACAATTGTTTTATTAAGCACTCACTTTGCATCAGCCTATTGGTTGCCTTTTTACCTGCTTCATCTCCTGTATCCCTCCTAGGAATTCTGTAACATGGTTGTATTATCATTCCTACTTAGCAGATGAGGGAATGGAGGCTCAGAAAGGGGACATCCTTGCCCAAGGTCACACTACTAGTAAGTAGAAGCGTTGGGACTCAAGACTCTCTGCCTTCAAAGCTCAAGTTCAATTTATTTACCCTGCAATTCTGCCACTAAAGTGTCCCCCAGGCTCAAAGAATTATGAGTCTGAGATCCCAAGATTCCAGGATGATAGAAAGTCAGGGCTTCTGCTAGACTGAGATACGAATGGGAAAGGAGGGGGAGGGAGTTGAACTATGTGGATAAGGATGGGGAGACAGTGCATATTGTCAGAAAAGTGCTGGATTGGGGGTAGTGTGGGGATCAGGAGACTTTATGCGGGTTTGTAACTAGCTTCTAGGTGACCTTGGGCGAGGGCTTTTCCCACCTCTGGGCTTCAGTTTCCCTGTATGTAAAATGAAAATAATAGATTTGATGACCTTAAGAGCCTTCCGTTTTCTGGAATTCTGACTCTGGGTCTAGTTATCAGGGCTGAAGCCTCTGGGCCCCTGTCCCCAAAGCTTTGGATTCTGAAATGACTGAGGATATGGCTGCTGCTGCTAAGTCACTTCAGTCGTGTCCGACTCTGTGCATAGATGGCAGCCCACCAGGCTCCCCCGTCCCTGGGATTCTCCAGGCAAGAACACTGGAGTGGGTTGCCATTTCCTTCTCCAAGGCATGAAAGTGAAAAGTGAAAGTGAAGTCACTCAGTCGTGTCCAACTTAGCGACCCCATGGACTGCAGCCTACCAGGCTCCTCCATCCATGGGATTTTCCAGGCAAGAGTACCGGAGTGGGGTGCCATTGCCTTCTCTGGAGGATATGGCTAAATGGAGGCAAATCCAGACGAGAAGCCAGCAGGGTTAGTATTCCTAGAAACTAAGCAATGTGGGCACAACGTGTTCGCTTACCATGTGAAAGGTTCCCACAAAGAACCACTTCACTGTTCAGTGGGACTTGGTGCAGATGTTCTCACGGGTGGAACCTGGGGTAATGAGGAAGGAGATGTGTGTGTGTGACCTGCAGAATCAAAGCTTGGGGATTGGCCAGTCATTTACTTCCTGAAATTTTGAATAAATTAATCCAAATAAATTACTTTGAAACCTAAAGATGTTTTTCAACTCCTCATGCTTGTACTGATACAATGCTAAATCGAAATTTGAATACTTTAAGGAGCTAGATTAAAAAAAAAAATGGAGCTAGATAACATAGACCTGTGTCAGTACATGGGTTTCAGTCAAGGGACAGTATGAGGCAAGCCTAGAGAAGATGAAGCTACTACCCAGCTCCAGCTGATGGTGCCATGTGAAATCATGGACCAGGCGTTGTCTTGATTTCTCTTGAGGAATCAGAAATTGGGTCTTTTTTTGGCGGGGGGGGGGGGCTGGGCGGTGGCGCGGGGAGCTGAATTCTGCCAGTATTTAACTACTAATTAAGGTTTTTAAAAATAATGTTAACTACATGAAATAAATGTGGGCCCCATCCTCCTTGTAACTTCTGACCAGCTCCTCACAGTTGATTGAAGTCCTTTGTTTTTCTGTTCTCAAACAATGGGTATTATTATTTTAAATGCAAAATGGGGCTCTGAGGTGGGAGAGGAAAGGAAGGAATTCACAGACACTGTTCACCCTCCAAGTCTCAGCAGGCCCCAAGTGAGGTGCTCGAGGAACGTGATCCTTTTTTTGCCCTGAAACCTTCCCTCTGGTGGCAGTTGATTTACCCATTTATAAGACAAAAAGTGAGACTTGGAGAAGTAAAGTAACTTGCCCAAGGTTAACCATCGAGGCAGCAGGGGAGAGGTGAGATGTCCACCTGCTTTTGTCCAGTTCCCAAGCCCAAGCTCTATCCCTGCTACCATCACACTGGCTGCATTAGAAGATTCCAGAGCAATGGCCCAGCACAGAAACAGATTGATCCCTGAGAGAACACACAGATCCTCTGGTCAGACACGAAGCTGGCTGTGGGCTGGACACCAACCTGTGTATTCATCCCTTTCTGCCCAGCGCTCCTCCCCGCCCTGCACAACCCTCTGAGCTGTTAAGCCACTCAGCACTGTTAAGCCAATTAAAGTCCTAACCCTGTCCCCTCTGACCCCGTGGGCAGCAGAGCAGTAAGCCATGAATCCTGCTTTCCCTAATCTTAAACTCACTGGGCCCCAGCTTTGCCCAGATAAGCATGGTTTGTTAAGCCAATTAGTGGGAGACGATCTGGCATGGGATTCCTCCCAGGCTGTCGGGATCTGGGGACCCCAAACAGGAGGGAGAAGAAGGAAGGAGGCAAACTGGACATTGAAAGCCCTCCCTCTAACACCTCCTCCATGTTTAGGTCCCAGTATTGCTCCCTCAGCCTCCTCACAAGCTCTGCACTCAAGAAAAGTTTGGAAATGCATTAGTGACCTCCCTGGTGTGAAAACCAGACTCTGGGTTTCCTCTCAGGGAAACTCTATTTTTCACATAATGGTTAAGAGCATGAACTCTGGATTCAAATGTGCTCGATTCAAATCATGACTGTACCACATTATATATGTGATCTTGACAAGACACATAATCTCTCTGTGCCTGAGTTTCATCCTTTATAAACGAGACCATAATGGTGTCACCTCTTGGGTTGTTTCGAGGTCTCACGAGATAATATACCAAGGGTTTAGCAAAGAACTGGCCCATCATTAAGTATTCAGAACCGCTGGCAGTGGTTCATACCATCAGCCTGAGCTTTATTCCCTGTGGAAAGAGGTTTGTTCACTGAGTAAGTGGTCTGGGAGTGGGCAGGAAGGTAAGAGGGCCTAGAAGGCCCCTGAAGCCATAGGGACATGGCAGCTGTGCACTTAATCTGTAATCATTCATTCCACAAACACATGGAGCACCAGCTGTCTACCAGGCACTGCTCTAAGTGCTGGAAACAGAGTGGTGAACAAGACAAAGTCTTGGCCCTCTTGGAGCTCAAAACTCTAGTGGGAGAAACCAATAAACATAATATAAATTACCTAATATAAACATAATATTTAATAAAAATATAACACAGAATATAAAATATAATGGGTCAAGATAGTGGTAAGCCCTAGGGAAAAAGTGAAATGGGTGAGAGGGTAGTCCTTCAAGATAAGGTGGTCAGGGCAGCCTCTGTGAGGGGTGGGCACATGGGCAGAGGGCTGAACAGAGTGAGGGGGAGCTGTGTAGACATCTTGGGATGGGTGTTCCAGGCATAGGAAAGGAGCAGAGGAAGAAGTCGCTGGGGCAGAGGAGAGAGCTGAGGGGAGAGTGTAAGAAATGATTGTGGGGCAGGTTCGCTGGGGTTGGACAATGCAGGGCCAAGGGGAGGTTTGGGGTTTTCACTCTGCACAAAGTGGGGAGCCCACGAAGATTTGAGCAGAGGAGGAACAGGATCTGGACTTAGGTTTTACAACGATCACTCTGGCGGCTGGATGCAAAATGGACTGGAGGGAGGCCAGGGTAAGTCCAGAGACCCACAAAGAGGCTGCTTAATGATTCAGGTGAGAGAAGATGGGAGCTGGACCTGGGCAGTAGCAAAGCAGGGAGGGACCTGTTTCAAGCATAGCAGACAGGACAGCTTTTCTTCTTTGGTCAGTTACCACATTGGGGCCAGTTAACAGTTAAGAACTCATACTCTGGAATCAGCCTTATTACCTGTGTCTGCCGATTTCTGTGATTTTGGGCAAATGGTATAACTTGTCTGTGCCTTAACTTTCTCATCTGCAAACTGGACATTCTTCCTAACAATATCTATCATGTGTGATCTGGAGGAGGAGTGAATTAAAGAATGTATGTGTAGCACAGGAGCTGGAACACAGGAAGTGCTCAATTCTCAGTAACCATTACTATTTGTATTATTATAAAACAGGTCAGGAGTTGGATTCCACAGTGGTTTTCAAACTGTGTTTCACCTCTTACCATCATTTCAGCCTGAGCATCTCAAGTTTCTCTTTTCTTGATATGATGACTGCATTTCTAAGATTTTGTTTTGACAGCCCTACAACTGAAACATGTTTTACAACCCCTTGAACTCTGTGACTATCCGCAAGGTCCCTCCCTGCTCTGACCTTGCAGGGTTGTGGCAGTCGAGCCTCACCACCCACCTCCTGGGAGACCCCTCTCCAGGATGCTCTCCACCCCACCGTCCTCCCCTCTCTGCCCAGCTGGCAGCAACAGGCCATTAGAGCAGCCCCTAACAGACACAGTGGCGGCAGTTGGGCCCAGTGTCCCCTGTTTGATCTATAAAGACCACACAGGAGAAGCCCTGGGGGAGGAGGGAGGGCTGCCAGGAAATGGCTTTGAACCCCCGGCTGCTGGGGCGAAGGTCCCTAGGGAGAGGAAGGAAGATGGGCTGGGATTACTCTGGCCTCTCCATTCACCACTCAGCCTTTGTAAGGGCCTCGGAATTCTTCCCTTGGGAAATCCTATCAGCCTCCAGTCCCTCCCCTCCCCAACCTACCCCTCCCCATCCTGCCTCCACCTGCAGCCGGAATGATAATTCGAAAGCTCAGAGCTGAGCCTGCCATACTGTAGCCAGAGGGCCTGCCCTGGCTCCCCTCTGTCCATGGAGCGAGTCTTATAGCTGTAGCCTATAGCTGTAGCCTGGTGTCAGCCCCTTACCTCCTGCCCTTTCATCTCCTCAGCGCTCTGCCCACCCCTGATGCCCACCCCCCCCATAAGCCACACGCTCTTTTCCTTCGTGCCTTGAGCAGCTGCCTGCTCTCCTTCCTTCAGCAACACCTCCCTCGCCCTGCATCTTCCACCCAGTGAAACTCTGCACTCCCTTCAAGGCCAAGCTCAAATGCTACCTCTGGGAATTCCCTGACAGTCCAGTGGTTAGGGCCCTACACTTCTACTGCAGAGGGCACAGTTTCCATCCCTCTTTGGGGAATGAAGATTCTGCATTCTGCAAGGTGCAACCAAAAAAAAACAAAAAAGAGCCACCTCTTCGGAGTAGCTTTCCTTGAGCAAACCCACCATGTGCCACTTTCTACCCCTCAGACCCCAACACCCACCCCCTCAATCAGACAGACTGTTGTTTGTTCTTTCATCTAAAATGGAAATTGCTTGCTTATTTTGTCTGTTTAAAAAGGAACTGTAAGTGCTCGTTGAAACTTCAGGCAGCGCATGAGAGGTCCAAAGAAGACTGTCCTTGCTCATGATCTCTGGGGGCTGAGAGGTGGGGTTAGGAGAGACTTTCCCTTATTAACTAGGTATTTCTTATATCACTTGAAGGTTTTACTCTGGCTTTTAATTAACCAAGAAATACATATATACATTTTACCCATACACATTTTAAAAACATGTTTGTAAAAAAAAATCTGTTTGTAAAAAATCAGATGTTATTAAGAATTATAACTATAATTTTAGAGACTTAGATTAAACCATTCCTCTTCAATCCTGTCAGGTTGGGAGTGTGATAATGTAGAATAAGGATTGTTGAGCCCAAACTCTGACTCTGCCACTTATGAGCTAGCTGTGTGACCTTGAGCAAATTACTTAACCTCTCTGGGCCTATTTCCTTATCTGTGAAGTGGAATAATAACATGCCTATACAAATGGCCCTTGTGAAGGCTACTGAATTAATATATGGAATTTGCTTTGCACAGTAATCAAAACATCATACGTTCTCGATTTGTGTTAGCTAGAGTTATTGGCTTATTGTTACAGATGTGGAAATTGAGACACAGAGAGATAACAGCCTCTCAGTACATAAGTAGGAAAGCCAGTGCGTGGGGAGCCATGCAGTCGGGCTCCCAAGCCCACATGTGTAACTACCAAAATATTCTGCCTTCTACTAGTTAAGCGTATTCTTAGAAAACAAATAATCATGTATTGCTTTGGAAAGAGAAAAAGTCAGAAAAGTATTTTTTAAATTTTATTTTAGTATAAAATACCTACTGTTAACACATTCTGGGTTCTTCCTCTTAGACTTTCCCCCCAGGCACAATTACTCATTCCTCTTAGCCCCACTGTCCTGATCAGATTCTGTTGTAATCCTTGCCCACCTGGTTGGTTTTCTTAACAGATTACAAGCCCCTGGGGAGTTGAAGCCTTGTTCATTCTTCTCTCTGTCCCCCGTGGTGAGTGACTCCAAGCAGACCCTCTGTTACTATTGGTGGCCTTGTACCCAGCCAGCTTTGATGAGGTCTATAGGAGATTCTTGGGGCTTCCCTGGTGGCTCAGTGGTACAGAGTCCTCCTGCAATGCAGGAGAAGCGAGTTCAATCCCTGGGTCAGGAAGATCCCCTGGAAGAGGGCATGGCATCCCACTCCAGTATTCTTACTGGGAAAATCCCATGGACAGAGGAGCCTGGCAGGCTATGGTCCATGAGGCCACAAAGAGTCAGACACATCTGAAACAACTGAGCCTGCATTGGAGATTCTCAGAACATGAAGTCTGTTGAAGCAAGGTTTGCATCTGCGGCTGAAGAGGGGAGCACTAAGGCCATGTGGGAGCACTTCCCTGTGCAGACATGACACTGGGGTCTGCTTAGGCCTTCATCTGCAGCTGCAGCCCTCCAAACTGTCAGTGAAGAAATGCAGGCTCAGGGCAATACATATGTATTAGTATAAGATAGAGTAGGAGCAACCCTGAGGCTGAGTTCCCAGGAGGATGCGCAAGCGGCTGACTTAGGAGATAGAAGAAGTAAAGTTCCTTGTATGCAGTAAGTGCTCAATAAATTTTCACATGAACTGAATAGAATCTTGAAAATCAGAACTTTTCCCCCACTGTTAATATTCTGGGTTCTTCTTCTCTGACTAAAAGGTACTATTAGTAACGTGGCTTTAAAAAAATTTTATTTTACATTGGAATATAGCTGATTAACAATGTTGTGTTAGTTTCAGGAGTATAGCAAAGTGATTCAGTTATACATATATATGTATCTATTCCTTTTCAATTTCTTTTCCCATTTAGGGTATTACAGAATATTGAGGAGAGGTCCCTGACTTATACAGTAGGTTCTTGTTGATGATCTAGTTTAAATATAGTGGTGTGTACATGTTAATTTCACACTCCCAATCTATCCCTCCCCTCATCTTTACCCCCTGGTAACCAAAAGTTCATTCTCTAACTCTGTGAATCTGTTTCTAAAATCAGAATCTTGAGCAAGACATTTCACTGCCTGGGATTCAGCTACCCCATCTGTAAAGTTCAGCTGGGGCCTTGGGGATCCTGGATGAGTTTTCCCAGGACTCATACAAGAGAGCAAAGTAGCTAAGAGCTTGGAGCAGTGGTACAGTCCATGGCACCATGGCTTCCTCACTAGGTGACCTTGGGCAAGTTTCCTCACCAGCTGGAGCTCTAGTTGCATTGTGAAATGGGATGATAGAACCCACCCCTTAAGGTTCTTGTGAAGATGTTCTGAGGGACTTCCCTGGTGGTCCAGTGGTTAAGACTCCACGCTTCCAAAGCAGAGGACACAGGTTTGATGCCTGGTCAGGGAACTAAGATCCCACATGCTCTTCAGTTCAGTTCAGTCGCTCAGTCATGTCTGACTCTTTGCAACCCCATGAATCGCAGCACGCCAGGCATCCCTGTCCATCACCAACTCCCGGAGTTCACCCAGACTCACGTCCATCGAGTCAGTGATGCTATCCAGCCATCTCATCCTCTGTCGTCCCCTTCTCCTCCTGCCCCCAATCCCTCCCAGCATCAGAGTCTTTTCCAATGAGTCAACTCTTCGCATGAGGTGGCCAAAGTACTGGAGTTTCAGCTTTAGCATCATTCCTTCCCAGGGCCGATCTCCTTCAGAATGGACTGGTTGGATCTCCTTGCAGTCCAAGGGACTCTCAAGAGTCTTCTCCAACACCACAGTTCAAAAGCATCAATTCTTCGGCGCTCAGCCTTCTTCATAGTCCAACTCTCACATCCATACATGACCGCTGGAAAAACCATAGCCTTGACTAGACCAACCTTTGTTGGCAAAGTAATGTCTCTGCTTTTGAATATGCTATCTAGGTTGGTCATTACTTTCCTTCCAAGGAGTAAGCATGCTGTGCATCCAAATAAATAAATAAATAAATGTTTTTTTAAGGAACCATCATTACCTTAAATGACCACATTCACTTATTTTAAAAAAAGATGTCTTGAAATAATATAAATGCATGGGCCTTCACATACTATTTTCTCAGAAAATATTTACCACCAATTATTATTGGCCCAAGTAGCAGCCCATCCTACTTGCTTAGTAACAAGACAGGGGTTGGGAGAAGGGCATCAAGGGACCTGATGCTCACTACCTCTCACCCCCGGACCTCTCTTGCAAGGAAGGAGACTTAGCTGTGACGCAGAGACAGTGTGAGGATAGGTGACAGAAGGTTAAAGGGAGGCAGAAGATGTTTGATAAGAAAGAAGATCACCTTGACAATCAAGCTGCCCCAAGGGTGTGAACTCCACATCACCAGACATGGATGCAGACAGAAGTGGCTGACTTTGGCAGGGGAGCTGAGCAGGGCCTCCTGTCTTCAGTTTGGAGGATAAACCAGTCATCTCTACAGCCCCTCACAGTTCTGAGTCTGTGGATCTGACTTGAGGGCTTTGTGACACTTATCTGCCAGACCACAGGTTGCAAATCAGTGGCCCAACAGCAAGTCCAGCCTAAGATTGTGTTCATTTGGCCCACATGGTATTTTTTCCCTTCCTGTTTAATGAAACTTTATTATGGAGATAATTTAAGTATATAAAAGCAGAGGGAACAGGATAATGATTCGTCCGTGTACCACCAGCCTGTTCCAAGAATGATCAACTCCTGGCCAGCACCATCTGAAAGAACTTTCTGCAGTGATGGAAACTTTTTGTGTGTGTGGTATCATTGCATCCATAAATATTTCAGTACATTAAAAAATAGACTTTTAAAATTTAACTAAAGTATGTAATACTGTCACCATACCTAAAAAAGAAATAATAATTTCTTTTAAATTCATGTGGTAGCTTTAAAATTAGTTGCCAACATTTCCAAATTGAGTTTTGTTTCGTTTTTTGTTTTTTTTGCATAAGTATCCTAATTCCCAGCTCTTCTTGAAAAATTGAAATTCCAGCCATACTGGCCTCACATTCTCCCTTCCCACAACAGCAATCAGTTGGAGCTGAGGGACAGCTGCCTTTTTAGACAGGACACCACTCTATCATTCCCCAGAGTCCCTAATAATATCAGCTCAGCCCATCTACCATCTAGGATCCCTCAGACCAGACAAACAAAATGGTGGTTTTTTTCCCTGCCTTGATCTTCAAGCACCTTCAAATGTCACCAGGAGACCAGAATCTAACTCCTTTTCCCTCACAGGCTCACATCATCCCAATGTTGCACAAGGATTTCAGGAAAAGGGGGAAGAAAGAGCCTTGGGCTAGAGTATGGAGTCCTGGGTTTTAGTCTCTGCTGTGCACCCATTTCACAGATGGGGAAAGTGAGGCCCCAAGAAGGAAGGAGATCTGGCTGTGCTCAAACAGTGAAGGACATGAGGCAGGAACCTGGTCCCAAACACTTTGCTGGAGAAGAGCCACCTGCTTCTCTGCAAGGCAAAGAGAGAAGCACTGGTTGGAAGCTGACTTCAGTGGGTGGGTTGAGAGAGGGTCTCAGCTTTTCAGCCAGAGCCTAAAATTAGTGGCAGGGAGATGTTTGGCCTTAGCCCAGCAAAAAAAAGTGCTGTGTCTCTGTAGGGGGCTGCTAAGGAGGAAGGAGACAGCCTCGCTCGCAGCACCAAACGAAATGGGAGCCAAACGTGTAAGATCGCATCCTTTACTGACATTTATGACTCATTTGGCTGCCAGCTCCAGGAAGGTCCTATTTTGCATCCTTGCAGGAGCACACAGCATTGACGGGTGGACAGATGGGGAGGGAGCCGCAAGGCCATTCCCCCCAAGAGCGCACTTGGCCACAGTGCAGGTGAGGTAGCTATATAATTGGAGGCCCAGTGTTTCCCAGGGAACATACAGATCACATCTAGGTCCTCAGCTTGATCCGTGTCCGGCAGTGAAACGGGGGAGTTGTCCATCCCTAACCTGAGGTGCAATTCTGATGCTTCTGGCTATTGACTCTGGGCAAATCACTTCTCCAAGTGCCTGCTAAACATTTCTGAGGCTCATCCCTTCTGTCTGGGCCATCCTCACCTCTCACCTGGTACCTGGTCTCCCAACCTCCACCCTTGCCTCCCTCCAATCTGCTCCCTACAGCCTAGGTACTCCCTCTAAAATGTAGAAGTGCTATCTCACGTGATCTTCATCCTCTTGTTTAAAACCTCTCTTTGACTTCAGATAAAGACTAAATGCTTCACCATGGACCCCTCATCCCTTGCTTCCTCATCTCCTTTTCGGCGGCCATTCTGACTACTTACTTCTCCCTCCCGACTCAGGACCTCTGCCCATGTTGTTATTCTGCCAGAAACCCCCTTTCTCCCCTTTACCTGGTTAACTCCTGTGCCTGCTTCAGATCATGGCTCAGTAGCCACCTCCTTCAGAAAGCCTTCCCTGACTGCCACGCTCTTCCCCAGCTGGGCCCTTCTCTAATAGCACTGCCTTCCTCAGTGCTGGAGCACAAAAGCTGGCTGGAGCACGTGTAGAAGCCGCAGAATGTCTGTTGTTTCAGGTTTACATGACGATTTCATTAACGTCCAGGTCCCCCACTAGACAGCACCCATTGGATCAGGTCTGTCTCGCTCCTGAGAGTGCTTAGTACAGCTCCTGGCATACAGTAGGTACTCAAAAATGCTGAGTGAATAAATGTCAGTGAACCTCCTCTTTTCTGAGACTTAGTTTCCTCATCTGGAAAATGGGGATCATGCCCACAAAATGTCATAAGCTGCACTGAGGATGTTAGCAAAGTACCTACAGAAGGTCTTCGGTGAGTGGTTGTTATTTTCTGGAGGAGGGCAAACGCCCCAAAGAATACCTTGTCCTGAAGGAAATTCCCTGGCCCTCTGTCTTCTGAGGATAGATTGAGTCAGCACCCGGGAAAGTCAGCGAGGAATAGGTTTCAGTCCCACCAGAAACTACAAGACCTCCTCTTCTTGCTGGAGCCTCTGAGTGTCTGCTTCTTAAAACTTCTTATTGGTTGAGTGCTCCACACTGGGTTGGGCATTTTATACAAATCACCACTTTCTTTCTTTTTTTTAATGTTTTTTATTTATTTTATTTTTGGTTGCCCTGAGTCTTCATTGCTTTGTGCAGGCTTTCTCTAGTTGCGGCAAGCAGGGGCTACTCCTTGGTTGTGATGTGCGGGCTTTTCATTGTGGTGACTTCTCTTGTTGCAGAGCACAGGCTCTAGGCACGCAGGCTTCAGTAGTTGTGGCACATGGGCTTAATTTCACCAAGGCATATGGAATCTTCCCGGACCAGGGATCGAACCCATGTCCCCTGCGTTGGCAAGTGGACTCCTAGCCACTGTGCCACCATGGAAGTCTCAACATTTTCTGATTTCATAGCTACCCAGAAAAGGTGAGCATTGAGCGGAGGGGTTCAGAGAGGGACACAACTTGCCCAAAACTACACAGACAATAAATGACGGCATCAGGATCTGAACCCAGGGTTCCCTGACTCTCAAGGTTGACTCTTTCCCTCTGCACTTGACAGCCTTCAATTGGGGGCTTATAAAATACATTCATACTCCTTATTCACCCATTCAAGAATTCAACAAATATATACTGAATTAACAATGTGCCAGGCACTAGTGGCATAGCAGAGGACAAGCATGGTGCCCACACTCATGGAGAGACAGACAAGAAATATGTAAACAAGTAAATCAGATCATCTCCAGTTGTGATGTATATTATTAAGAAAATAGGGTAACTTGACCAGAAAGTGGCCAGAGGGGCAGAAGTGCTTTGGAAGGCGGGGCAGGGAAGATCTGGGAAGGACTCTCTGAGGAGGGGACACTGAGCTGAGATGGAAAGAATAGAATTTGCCAGGTGTTGTTAAAGCCCTTTTTAGGCAGAGGCCCTGAGGCTGGAAAGAGCTTGGGTATTCACGAAGAAGCAAGACCAGTGTAGCTGGTGATGGGGGAGATGGGGAGGGTAGAGGGAGATGAGGTCCTAGAGGTGGGCAGGGGCTGGATCACACTGGGCCCCAAAGATTATGGTGAGGATTTTATTCTAAGGGGAGTAGGGAGTGACATGACCTGATGGAGGGTTTTGCAGAACCCCTCAGGCTGCTGTGTGAAGTATCTGGTCTAAGAGGGCAAGGATGGAGGGAAGGAGATCAAGGTGGACAGAGGCTACCGCTGCTTGGGGTTGGGTGGCTTGGACCAGAGAAATAACAGAAATGGAGAGAAATGCTTGGGTTCAGGACACAGCAGTGGGGTCTTAATGTTATCAGAACTAGATTGGTGGGGAGATGGGCCTAATGAAAACTCCCTGGGGCAAGCAAGAATCAGGTTTCTGGAACCTATTTTATAGGAAGACTAAAGCCCACAGAGGGGCTGGACTTTCCCAGAAAGACCCAGCCTTGAGTCTGGGTCTCCTGACTCTCCAACCAAAATTGTTTCTTCCCCCTCAGGTTTCTCTAAACCCACGTAATTCCAGACAAAGCTTTTAGGTCCAGCCCCGTCCGACATGGGTCCTCCCGGACAGCACTCTGCATACCCTCCAGGCAACCGAAGCACCTTCCCTGGAGCTGGGGCCCATGGAGAGCCAAGTCTGAGTCCTAGGTCTGGTGCAAACTTGCTGGGTGACTTTATACAAGTCGCCATCCCTTTCTGGGTCTCAGCTTCTTCATAAGGATAGTAATAGGGATACTATCAAATAAGGATAATAATAGTGTCCACTCCAAAGATTTGCTGTGAGGAATGGACACCATGTATACAAAGCACAGCCTGTCATACAGTTGGTGCTCAATAAGTGTGAGCTATTATTGTTACTAATGCCTGCACACTATCCCCATACAGACTGCCAGAGCGGCAGTGAGCTCAGTTGGTCCAGCGTTCCTGTTCCTTCCATCAGCCTTGCCTGGTCGCCCTCCAGAGCCTGCAAGCCGGACCCACACTGAAGACCAGAGAGCTGGCTGTGGTGCAGGGCTGTTCCTGGATGGAGCAGGAGCGGGGGAGCCGCTGGAAGCTGCTGTGTTTTTTGGCCCAGAGCTGTGAGGGGGCGTGGAGAGGGACGAGAACACACACTCGGAAACGCCGAGATCGACAGATGGAGGCGCCGAGGATGTGAGAGACGCAGACAGACAGAGAGAGCCTTGGAGCCGGGAGAGGGGGAGCAGGCAGGGGAGGGCGGCCGGAAAACTGGCAGTCACGCGAGCCACGAGCTGAGCAACAGACCAGCAGATGGACCAAGCCATGGCGAGACCGAAAGACAGACAGACAAACAGGCAGTAGCCACGAAACAGCCAGAAAGACAGACAGAAGAGCAGACCTGGTATCCAAGGGGACAGACAGACTATCCTGACATCCAAGGGACAGAAAGACAGATAGGCTGACTGTAGATGGACATGGTATCTGAAAGACTAGGTGACCTGTAGTCCAAGGACTGACCCAAGGTCCCAGGGTGACACTGACTGACAGGCAAGTAGATTGATTGACGGTAATGGAAGAACAGACACATAAATGGTTGACCCTGCATTCACAGGACAGACACAACAACAGGCTGATCTGAGCCAGAGACGGAGACAATGACCCACAAAGAAGTGGGACTGAGGACCACAGAGAGACGGGTCCAGGCTGACCATCTGCACGGAGACCGAGGCCAATGCCGGCAACCCTGACTAGTGCCAGAGACTCGGGTAACCCAGGAGCACAGCAGACAGACAGGGTGACCCTGACACTGGGCCCAGAAGCTTCCGGGCTTCTCAGGGATGTGGGATCCCGCATCCTTCTCCCTTCTGCCTCTTAGAGAGGAGCCCGCAGTGCTGGGGTATGCTGGGCCTAGGGAGAAGGGAATGAGCTCTGTCCATCTCCTGCCCAGCTGCCTGCTCGTGGCGGGGGACAGCCTTTTGGATCCTTGAGTGGAGGGATGTCACACCTCCACTGCAGATTTCTCTTTTCTCCAGGCTTGCTTGTTTTGCTCCCAACCCCAGTCTTAACTATAAACACTTACTGTTCCAATTTCCTCCCAGACAGTCTTCTTCTCTGAGCCCAAGACTGGGAGTCAGCAAATTAGATCTAAAATAAGACTTCTGAGCACCTGTTTCCTCACCGGTAAAATGAGGGTGGTAGAAACTGTCTGTTAGGTTCAGCGCACACCAGCCTCAGGCAGTTTAAGGCTGTGGGGAAGGGGGGATGTCAGAGTTAGCGAGGAACATCAGGGAAGGCTTCCTGGAAGAGGAAGGACAGATATTCCAGCTCTATACAGACTCAGGCAAAGAAGCCCCAGGGCTGCCAAGGTCAGGATGGAGATGCTTGCAAACACTCATGCACGTGTATTCATTCAACAAATATTTATCGAGTGCCTACTACACGTACTGATGCTGAGGATATAGTGGGGACCAAGATGGATGAGGTCCCAACCCTCAGTGAACCACAGTAGTGTAAATTAATAAATAAGATTGTTTCATAAGGTATGTTAAGAAGAAAATGACAGAGTGACATGAGAGATGAGAGGGATTCAGCAAGAGTGGAGGGGCGACATGGGATGGGTGGCCTGGGGCGCCTCTCTGAGAAGGTGACCTGGGAGTCATAGGAGGATCTGGGGAAAGGGGGCTCCAGGCAGAGCAGGCAGCAAGTGCAAAGGTCGGAAGTCAGGAACAAATTGGGCTGGGTTCCAGGAACCTCCAGGGCACAAATGAAACAGTGGTTTGAGATGAGGTAAGAGAAACAGGCAGGACCAGATGGTTTAGGGCCTGCAAGCCAAGGGGAGATGCTTGGATTTTACTCCAAGTGGGAGGGCGGCCCTTGGAAGGGTTTGAGATGGGGAATAGCATGATCTGACATGATTAGTTTTTAAAATATTCCATTGGTTGCCATGTGGATAATGGATTACGGCAACAGGGTTGGGGCAGGAGGCAGGGGTGGGGGGCAGGAATGAATATAGGTCTGAGAAAGCAGAGGATAATGATGGCCTGGACCAGGGTGGTGGCAGCAAATGGACAGACTGAGGCTATGTTTTGCAGGAGACCAGAGGCACTGCCCCGAGGCTGGATTCCTTTCCCCGAGACAGGATGTCCTGTGTGGATGGCATCAGTCCCATTTGTGGTGAACTTCTTCCACATAGAATGGAATTGGGTGGGCTTCCTGGAGGAGGTTTTAAGGGAGGCTGCTAGTACGTCAACCACATTGCAATGAAAAGAGAGGCTGCTTGGTGATCAGGAGGAGCCAGAGGCCTCCACCTAGCATATGCTCCCCCTGACTATGTGCACATCCCCCTACAGTTTACAAATGTTCACAACAGGGTGTGAAATGAGGCTTAGAGAGAGAGAATATCCACGGCCACACAGCACCCAGGGCCAGGGCAAACCCCCAAACCCAGCATATCCACCTTGCCTCCTGATCCTCGCCCCAGTGGCTATGATGGAGACAGGAGGGCAAGTGCTGGCCCCATCTAGAGAAGGTAAAACTGAGGCCCAGGGAAATTAGGTTACGTGTCCTGGGCTGGGCTGTTTTAAGACCTTTATGGGCCCTACATCTATCTATCAAGCATATTAAAATGCAGCCATATCAAACATCAAGTGTAAGTTATATATAATCAGATGAAAGCCAAATTGCAGTTGACTGGCTGATATGATGTTCTGTTTTGCAGACATTTAATTAAACATTTATTAATTTTGATTCTACAGTTTTTCCCTGTGTTTTAGAGCCAATTTTTCCCCCTGGCTTCAGACGTTTTCCCAGGCCCATGAAAACCTTGCAGGCTTTTGGCAATGAGTGTTTAGGCAGACTGGAAGGGACAGCCATGGTTTTTGGTCCTGTTGCCAAAAGGGGCAGAATGAGGCTAAATGGAGACCCTTTTATCCCCAGACTGTAGCATGATCTTTCCATGCTCCCCGCTGACCCAGTGTTCTTGGGTCTCAGAAGTCTTTCTCTTCCCCTCCTGCTTCCTTACTCCAGCCCACAGTGGCCCTGGGCTGGGTGAGCCCTTTGTCTGCGGTTCGCTGGGGCATGGGTGTTGGGAGCTGGCACGGGAGGGGGCAGGAGTGGGCGGGGAATTGGGCAGGCAGCCTGTCAGTTGGTGATGGATGCTGGCCGGGCCGGGGCCTCCCTCATGCTGACCTAGGCCAGGAAACAGATGGTCTTCCAGCCTGAGGGAAACTTCCAGGGTGTTGCCCTCCCCCAACTCCCCAGGCCCCTTCACATTGGACCAGCTGGTCTCTCCTTCCTGTCCAAAGCCAGAGCCAATGGGAGAGGGAATGGGGAGCAGGGAGACAGGGGCTGGGACACCTGGTGTGCATTGGGGGGCCTCAGAAGCTCTGGGGGTCATCTTGGTCTCTCTCTTAGTTGCCCCCACTTCTGGCATCTCCAGCTCTGTGCTCAGCCCCTTCCTCTGTGCCCTGCTTTAACTCAGGCCTGTCATCTCATGCCTGGACCAAACCCCAGGCTCACCTGGCCGTCCTCCAAGCCAACCTTCCAAAGTGAGCTTTCTAAGCCACCGAGCTGATCATATCACCCCTGATTCTGGGACCAAATTCAGATTTAGAATGAAGTATGAACCCTTCATTCCAAAAATTCGATGCCCTTCACAATTCTAGTCTTTCAAAAGCCCAGGAAAACCCTTACTTCCAGGCCTGGCAAAACACTGGCCATTCCCCTAAAAAGCCACGTTCTCTTGTGCCTCTGTACCTTCACTTCAGTTGGATCTTCCACATGGAATGCCCTTCTGTGCTTCCTGTATACCTTCCTGCTTGCTTTAAAACAGATCAAATGTTTCTTCCTCCAGGACATCTTTCCTGACCCCCTTCCCCAACTAAAGTTATCCGTCTCCTCTCTGAGTTCCACAGCATCTTAGAGCATCTATTTCAGCTCTTAGCTTATCTCTCTCTCTCATGTGACTATGAGATACTTAAGGGCACAGGGCCTAGCACACAGCAAGAGGTCAAGATACCCTTGCTATGTAAGTGAATATTCTAGTTGCAGAGATCCTTGCGGGGGGCGGGTGGTGGTAGGCAGAGGTCCAAAGAATAGTAATCAGAGGGAGGCAAATTTCTACTCAATCAGAAGAAACTCAATTTGGCTCTTGAGCGGCTCAGAACCGAAGGCTCTGCCTCAGGAGGTAGAGTATCCCTGTTCTGAGAAGTGTGTGAGCAGAGGGGTAAATGCACAGGCTGGGAACTGCCAGAGGGATTCCAGTACTGGACGGGAGAGTTAGACTGCAGGGCCTTTGCATTTCTTGAGTCAGCTTCTGAGGGAACAGCCCTCTTCCCTATCCTTACTGCCATCCCCTAGTGTGTCACACTGAGGGTGCGTCTACCCCACCCATTGGTCCTGGAAAGACCCAGGGATGGGAAGGAGAGCCCTATATGGGTGTTTCTGGCCATGTTTTGGGGGGGACACTTTGGGTCCCAGAACATTAGCTCTGAAAGGATCTTCAGTGTCATCAACGTCTTCCCTCTTGTCGGCAGATGGCAATGCTGAGCCCCAGAAAGGGCCACACCATTGCTCAGACCAGGACACTCATTTGGGGAAACTCTGGGTTTTAGCTGAGCACAAATTCCAGGGAGCACTGTGCTTCCTCCCTTGGGCTGGTGACACATAGTTGACTACAGAACATCCTGGAAATGTCAGCACTTCACATGTGGGAATAGACCCCCAGATCCCTGGCTCCCTGATTCTAGATTCAGGTGATATGGCCATTGAATCTGGTGGGATTTTCTCCCCTGATCTGGGGGAATATGACTCCTAGGGGAGCCCTCTCTGGTTTCAGCAGAGGGCACACCTGTCCTGTGCTTCAGAATTTGGGAGTTGAGTTTGCCAGGAGTGAATCTGCTGGGCAAGGAACCAGGGCCAGGATCTGTGTGGACAGGTCCTTTGTGACCCTAAAGGGGATTGCACTTTATAGCTGCAAAGTCTCTCATCCATTTAATCCTCACAGCCACTTTAGATGGGATCAGCTAGGATTCAGAGAAACGTCTTCTTCAAAATCACCCAGCAAATTAGAAAAGTCAGGAATTGAAGTCAAGTCTTCAGGCTCCCTTCCATACCTTCTATAGGGTCACCAGAGTTCCATTCAGTTAAACAAGTTTGCAATACTGCAGCCAACATGGATTGGCACCTACCATGTGCAAAGAACTGAGGGTGTAGCAGTTAGCAAGCCAACCAGTCATCCTTATGGAGTTCAGTCTGGGGGAGATGGATGCATAACTAGGCAGTTACAACTCCTGTGACAAGTGCAATGCTTGGAGGGATGCTAGAGAAAGCCCCTCATCTCAGATGGGGGTGGTCAGCAGAGGCTGCCTGAAAGAAGTCATGTCTAATAGCTTAGCCTTGGATGAAAAGCAAGACCTGTCCAGGTTTAGGGCTAAGGTGGGGATTGAAGGGCAAGGCGAGGTGTTCCACGAAGATGAACGTGAGCATCGTGAGCATCTGTGATGAGTGCAAAGCAGGTGGAGCTGTCAAGTTTGTTGTGAGCAGTTGGCACCAGAGGAAGCAGCCAAGTTTCAAATGCCAGGGGATCTCTGAGCAGCTTCCCTATGGGGAGAACTGGGCACTCAGAGGTGGGGTTGGGGGAAAGGCCAGGAAGCTGGCAACAGAACTGAAGGCTGGTACCCGAACGCCGCCTGAACCTGTATGTAGGCAACTCCTTAGGGTTTACAGTGAGAGGCAGTGTTGTCTAATGGTCAGATTTGAATCCTGGTTCCACTACTTCCTAGTTGTGTGACCTTGGACAAGGGACGTAATTCTCAAGACCTCAGTTTCCTCATCTATAAAATGGGGACAATAATAGAGCTAGTGTAAGCTCAGGGTACAGTGTCAGGAATCCTGCAAAGAAAGCAGGACCTAACTCGTCACAGCAATAATGTGATGTTGATAATGCTGTATGAAAGGCTTGCTGTGTGCCAGTGCTTCAAGCTAGTGAACCCATTGGGAACAGCTCTGAGAGGCTATCCTTTTGCTATGTCCGTTTCACAGCCTAGGAAACAAGCTGAGAGCAGTGACGTGCCCAGGGCTATACTATGCCCCGGCCCTTTGCACTTGCTGGCGGGGGCGAGGGGCTGGTTGGGAGAGGGCGAGGGGGCCGAGCGCACGCGAGCCCGAGATCCTGAGCACCGCGTCCTCCCATAGGTACCTGCGCGCTATGTACCTGGGGCTGCAGAGCCGCTGGCGCGGGGAGCGGCTGCGGCGCCACTTCTACTGGCGGATGCTGTTCGAGAGCGCCGACGTGAGCATGCTGCGCCTGCTGGAGACCTTCCTGCGCAGCGCGCCGCAGCTCGTGCTGCAGCTCAGCCTGGTGGTGCACGAAGGCGGCGCGCCCAAACTGCTGCCCGGTGAGCCCCGCCCCGCGCCTGCGCGCCCCCGGAGCCCCGCCCCCGGGGGCTCACCTGTCTCCAGGATTCAGAGGACAGCGCCACTGGTCCGCTGCCCGGGCTTAAGGCCCCTTGGGGAGGCCCTGTCCACTCCCGCACCCTTGGCCCACTCACTGTCCGGGTTTTAGAGGCCCCGCCCCTTCTCTCCCCATCTTCCAGGCCTCTGGAGACCCCCCACGTCCCCCGCAATGGCCCACTTACTCTCAATGTTAGGAGACACCTATGCCCCGCCCACCTCACCTCCTTGCCTCCTCTCAGGCCCCCTCCCGCCTTCCCTTCCCCATTGCCAGGGCAGACGAGACCCCCACTTCTGCCAAGTCGAGAGAGGCCCCTGACCCCATCACCACACTGCAGGCTCTCAGGGAAGTTCCCTGTCCGTTTCTTTCCCTAGACTGTCCCCATCCCAGCCTGCATCTCCTGGGAACTGCTCTGCTTCAGACCCTCTCAGTCATCACCCGTTTTCAGAGAGCCTTTCCATCACCCCTGGCTGCTCTTCAGCCCCCTTGGAGACTCCTCCCAGGTTTTGTCCTGGCCCCCAGGTAGTCACCCCACACAGCCACCTTGCTGTGCTCAGTCAGTTGTGTCTGACCCTTTGAGACCTCATGGACTGTAGCCCGTCAGGCTCCTCTGTATGTGGAATTTTCCAGGCGAGAATACCGGAATGGGTTGCCATTTCCTTCTGCAGGGGATCTTCCCAACCCAGGGATTGAACTGGTATCTCCCAAGTCTCCTGCATTGGCAGGTGGATTCTTTACCACTGTGTCACCTGTGTCAGAGGAAAAAACCATATTCCCTGTCTCCCTGGGGCTCCCCTCTCTCCTCCCACCCAGACTTTGTCTGACACACCCTCAGTGTTTCAAAAGACTCTATCACCATCTCTCAGGTGCCCCGGACATCCTACTTGCCCAGGGTCCCGGGCCCCCATCGAAACTTCCCACCTGGCATTTTCTTCCCATGCCCTCAGCTGTGCTCAGCTTGGATATTCCTTTCCATGCCCCAGCCTCATCCTGGTGGCCTATAGCTTCTAACAGTCCCCTCTGGCTCTCCATTCCCTAATCATGACCCTGCCTCTTCACTTCCTTCTCACTCCCAGAGTCCTGGACCCTATTTTCCCACCCCCCACCAAGACCCCTGCACCCTAACAGCCCCCTACTAGAGACCCGCACTTGACCCTTACAGAGATCAAAATCACCCACCTCCCCTCTGCCTTGATGTCCCCACCCCTGTGGAAGCTCCTAACCCCACCACTCTCAGCCCTACATCCATGTTCTGGAAGACCACCTACCCAGACCCTCCCCACACCCCTCTTGATTTAGAGACCCTGCCCCCCACACCTCCTCAGAACCCTGCTCCTGACCCAGACCCCTCCCCCTTTCCCCAGACCCCAACCCAGACCCATCCCTAACCCAGCCCCCCCCACCCCCACCCTCTCTCCACAGCCCTCTCCATCTCCGCCTCACTCGTGTCCCTGGCCTGGACGCTGGCCTCCTACCAGAAGGTGCTGCGGGACTCGCGGGATGACAAGCGGCCGCTGTCCTACAAGGGCGCCGTGGCCCAGGTGCTGTGGCACCTGTTTGCCATCGCGGCCCGCAGTCTGGCCTTCGCGCTTTTCGCCAGTGTCTACAAGCTCTACTTTGGCATTTTCATCGTGGCCCACTGGTGTGTCATGACCTTCTGGGTCATCCAGGGTGAGACGGACTTCTGCATGTCCAAGTGGGAAGAGATCATCTACAACATGGTAGTGGGCATCATCTACATCTTCTGCTGGTTCAACGTCAAGGAGGGCCGCAGCCGCCACCGTGTGACCCTCTACTACTGCATCGTTCTGCTGGAGAACGCCGCGCTCACCGGCTTCTGGTACTCCAGCCGCAACTTCTCCACTGACTTCCACTCGCTCATTCTGGTCTGTGTGGTGGCCTCCAGCTTCGCGCTGGGCGTATTCTTCATGTGTGTCTACTATTGTCTCCTGCACCCCAACGGGCCCATGCTGAGTCCCCAGGCCCCCGGCTGCATCTTCCGTAAGGCCCCAGGGCCCTGTGGCCCACCAGCCGACGCTGTCACAAGTCCCCCAAGGTCCCTGCCCAGGACTACAGGCCCTGAGCGGGATGGGGCCTCCGTGGGAGGCGAGCGTGCGGGGACCCCCACGCCACCTGTCTTCCAGGTGCGGCCTGGCTTGCCTCCCACACCTGTGGCCCGCACCTTGCGGACAGAGGGGCCTGTCATTCGGATTGACCTGCCTCGGAAGAAGTACCCCGCCTGGGATGCTCATTTTATTGACCGCCGGCTCCGGAAGACCATCCTGGCGCTGGAGTACTCCTCACCTACAACTCCCCGCCTGCAGTACCGAAGCGTCGGGATCTCCCAGGAGCTGCTGGAGTATGAGACCACGGTGTAGGCCAGAGTTTCCCCGTGAAAAGGGATGAACTTTGGCTGACCCCACATCGACCACAGTGTTGAGCCCAGAATTGCAGGGCCATCAGGCTGAGGGCGAGTGGATCTGTTGATCCAAGGGTAGAGCGGCCCCCATCATGGGGTTCTTTCTTGGGAAGGGACAGCCTTGTGGAGCCCCAGTCCTCGGCCCTGTTTTCAACCCTGCGGCCCATTTCCTAAACTCTTTGGAACCAGGGCCCAGGGAACCAACTGGTGCTACGCTCCTCTTGAGCTGCCCCACGTTCATGGAGGCCTCTGTATCACGGCTGGTGCCAGGGGCCCCACACCCTCTCCCTGTCTGGAGTTGCCCAGCTGGCAGCCCTTGCAGAGGAGGGAGTTCATGACCTAGGCCCTATGCTCTTCAGGGGGTGTGGGGGTGGGCTGCCTCTGAGAAGGATGGAAGAGGCCATCGAAGATGTGGGGTGAGGTGGGAGCGTCTGGTGAACAAGGTTGGTACAGCCCTGGGGGGTCGAAGCCTGGAGCCTGGGCAAGAGGGGAATTAAAGGAGGGAGTTGGGTGGGTTGGGAAGTTGGGGTGGGCTGGGCTGACAGTGCTGGAGGTGAACAGGAAGAAGAACCCTGAGGCATCTGAGGGGTCCAGACCGGCAGAAGCATGAAGGGGTGGCGGATGTGGGGGAGAGGAACCTGACCCGGAGTGTGGAGAATGTTCCTCAGCAGACCCCCTTTGTTGTGGGCGCTGTTACGGATGAGATTCCAGATACCTCAGGTGAAATGTTTCAAGGAGCCATTCTTTATTCTAGGTGAGCCTCTGGAACATTTCGTCTAGATAAAGGTTTTGAACACAACAGATAAACTGCCTGGGAAGATACTCTGTTCAGGTTTGATTGTAGATGAGGTGGTGGCACGTTCAGCAGAGGAACTTCTAGAGAGATATTCTTAGTTCTAGACTAAGTTCTAGGACACGTAGCTGATAAAATATCCTAGGGAGTCACTCGGACCTGTATTGTGTTATAAAGGGTGCAGGCACTGGAACCCTTCCCCTGCTCTGTGGCAGGGACTCTAGGGGAATGGGGGCTCCAGACCCCTGTGTGAGTAGAATATTCTAGGAATGGGTACCCCAGTTCTAGAATTTTAGGGTTTATATGAGTTCTATGCCCCTATGAACCTTGGTCCATAGCCATCTTCCCAAGAAGAAACTGTCCTCAGAACCTCTGAGACATTTCAATTTGCCAGCTGGTTTCCAGCTGGGAAAAATTAGCTATGAGGACATGACATGAATCTTGGCTTTTAGCCACCTTGCAGATGACGCTCCCTGGAGCGGCAGCTGTAAAACTGACTTGTTTTGCCTCAGATCTGACAACCCTCCAGGACCTATGGTTCATTCCCATGGCCCAAACACCCCAGGGCATCCTTGTGACCACTAACCCAGCGTCCTTTCTCTCCACCTGGGACAGCCGGTCCTGGATAGTGTGGGGGGGGTGGGGTATGGGAGCCGAGATGAAGGCAGTTTTGTGGGGTGAGGGCCCAGGGCCTCTAGGTGAAGCTTGGAACCCCTCCCCTCAAAACCTCCTCCCTCATGCCTCTAAGGCACGTTCACTGCAAGGGCTTGACAGGCAATACTAAGGACACATGCAGACCTAGGCTGGGATGAGGTGGATGTAAGAATCCTAGACTATGCAAATTAGAGGGGCAAATTAGCCCTTCATAGTTCAGCCTCCCGTGGGTTAAAGATGGGAAGTAAGGCCCAGAGTGGCAGCCAGTCTCACAAGGTCCGAGATTCCTGGCTGGCCCATCAGATAGTGACGGGTGACGGTGAAATTGCTGAAGGTACTGGAAGAGGGCCACACTCAGGGTGTGCAGGGTAGCTCCAAAGGCAGAGAAGACAGGACTGCACACACGTATACACACACACAAGCACACGGCACCCCCGTGACACATCACCTCAGCTCCACCCCCCTCCCCCCGTAGCCCCCCTTCAGCCCAGGAGCCCCCCTTCAGCCCAGGATGGTGTATACCTCCTTCCCATCTACATACAAAGAGTGCTTTCCCTTCTCTCTTCCTTCTACTTCCTTGATCCCTAAGATGCCTCAGGGGCCAGGCCTCAAGGTGATGGGAGTTGGGGGAAGCCCAAGTTTGACTCAGACTCTTTCTGGTGGCTTCCGTCATCCTCCTTGTCCTCTGTCCAACTGTTTTCAGAGATCAAATTCCATGGCCCTTTGTGAAAGTGAAGTTGCTCAGTCGTGTCCGACTCTTCACAACCCCGTGGACTGTAGCCCACCAGGCTCCTCCGTCCATGGGATTCTCCAGGCAAGAATACTGGAGTGGGTTGCCATTTCCTTCTCCAGGGGATCTTCCCGACCCAGGGATCGAACCCAGACGCTTTTTAACCTCTGAACCACCCACATTGAGGGTGTGGACCCAGATCTGATTGATTGCTTCTCCTGGGTTGTCTGCGCCAGGAGTTTTCACCCTGGACTGTTTCACTTTGACTCCTCCCTGCTGGCAACATCCTGACGACAGAGGTGTTATCGATCCATCTTACAGAGGAAGAAACATGTCCCCTCAGAGAGGAGACATGAGGGTGAGCCTTGGCAAGTTACCTTACTCCCCGATGTCCTGGAATGGTCCATCTGGCTGCCCCATTCCCCAGCATTCTAGAAAGAAGAGTTTAAACGACCCTCCCTGGGAGCTGACGGCTCTGGGAGCTGACAGCTCCAGGAGCTGCCCAGAGAACCAGAGTCGAGACAAGCAGGCAGTGCTAACTCGTGGCTGCGGGCTCTCAGTTTTGGATCTTACTCCATCCCTACCCCCACATCATCTCAGTCCTACAAAATCTTCCCTTAAAGGCATTTGCTTGCAAGTGTCTTTGTCTTCTGTCTGAGCATCAGAAGCCGTCATAGTCAAAGGGCCCAAAGGAGGGGGCTGCAGGCACCTTTTGCTTCTCATCCTCGGAAAGGCCTCTTTTGGACTCCCCCCTCCCTCCATACCTAGGAGCTCAGCACCCCATCCCTCCCAGTCCTGGGGTCCCTCTCTCTGCTGACCTGTCACCTACTTCATCTCGTCCCTGCTGGTCTGCTGGTTTCATTGGGTTGGAGGAGTAGGTGCAGAAGGCGAACCATCCCATTCGAGCTGTTTTATTTTCCTTTATGTGACACAGTCTACCTCAGCCAGTCTCTCTTCCTTGCCAGAAGTGGACACCCTGGGTCCTTGCCTCCCGCTCCCCATTCCCTGTCCTCCACCCTAGCCTGACTCAGTCCTTCCCAGAAGCTCTAGAGGGTGCTTGCAGTGAGAACCACAGCCCAGAGGGGACTTTAGGGTCCCCTAAGCCACCTATCCTCCACATCTACTAGAAAGGAAACGGAAGCCCGGAGAGCATCAGGGACTTGCCCAAGACCACACAGGAAGTCCATGGTAGAGTTAGTTTTTTCCTGGGGATGAGAGGTAGTCATTTTCAGTTGCCACATCATGTCCGACTCTTTGCGACCCCATGGACTGCAGCACCCCAGGCTTCCCTGTCCTTCACTGTCTCCCAGAGTTTGCTAAAATTCATGTCCATTGAGTCGGTGACGCTATCCAACCAAGTTGGGTCTATCTTAATTTTGTCAGGGATAGAAGAGAACAGGATGCTCTAGGTATCGAATATGCTGGGCCCTGCCTTGCCCTCAGTATCTCAACCCCTAGGAGACCATGTCCCCCTTCCCAGGGCAGACTTCTAGCTCCCAGGTGTTTGGAACTGATGCCCCAGGCTGCTGACTGTGCTCCCCAAACCTCTCCAGGCAGCACACCCCCTCATCACACCCCCACGCACTGATGTACCATGTGCCTTGTGACTATCACCCCGGTTGGACAGCACAGAGACCTCCATCCCTCCACTGCAGGGGGCTCCCCAACAAGGAAGTCTTTCTTGGTCTTCTCCTTTCATCTGTCTCATCCTCCTGTCTCCCCCAAATCTCCTTTACCTCCAGCTAGCTCCCTGCTATACCTGTGTCCTACAGAGACATGTCACCCATGAGAGTTAATGAAAGCAGAGGGCAGGGAGAGCAAGCCCTGGTCCAGGTCTCAGGATCAGGGCCAGCAGGACTAGGAGTGTCCAGGGAAGGTCTTGCCTGGCAGCCCCAGTGCCCTCCTAAGGGCTAAAGTCCCACAAGTCCCTTCCCTTGGAGATCACCTGGACTGAGAATTCATAGAAACCTCAGGCAGTGGGGAGAAGATTTCTGGGGCAGGAGTGCATGGGATGCAAATTCAAATCCCTCCCATTAATGAAAAGAAGAGATGTAGAGGCGATGGACAGTAAAGCATGCCTAGGACTCTGGGAAACCAAAGAGTGTAGGCCCTGCCTATAGCAACTAAAATTCAGAATTTTGAAAAATCCAGTCCTGGCCAATCGAAACACTTTTATATGACCCATGGGCCAGCAGTTTGAAACCTGGTTCAAAATGTTGATATGGTTCTGGGAAGCCCTGAAGAGTCTGGAAACTCCTTTGAGACTTTTCTAGTCCAACCCTAAACCCCCATGGCTTAGCCACGTGAGAGCAGGCCCTGTGCCCTCTCAGCTGAAAAGGCCAGGGAAGTCTGGGCATCTGTGAGGTCCCTGGTTTGGGAACTATCCACCAATAAGGGCTACAGGCCCCTCCACAGCCTGAGAGGGGCAGTGTAAAACCCAGGATCTCCAGTTTGGGGCCCCCAGTTAGGAAGAAAGTGCTCTGGGTTGAGAGAGAGTTCGGGTATAGGCAGAGAGGACTGAAGGCCAGGAGCCAACTGCCCCCATCCTGGGCTGGGCCATGCCACTCTTTGACAGGCACCCTGAGGATGGCCCCCTCCCAGGTATGGCCTGCAGGCGGAGGAGCTATCCGTTTCTGTACTTCTGTGCTTCGTGATGTGTCAACGAAAGATTACAATGAGTGCCAAGCCACATGGGCAGCCGTGGAGATGGGGCTGGTGATGCCACTTCCCAGCCAGAGGGGCTTCTGAGACCCTGGGGCTGGGCTGATGTGCCCTTCTGGTTGGGGAGGGGCTAGGACATTCCCAGTTCTTAGTTGCTACAGGTAGAGGTGGGGAGGAAGACAGGAAGCTGTGGAAGTGGGAAAGGAAGTCCTGATCTAGGGATGGCCTGGTTCCTGGAAGTAGAAACCTTCCCCCCGCCACCCCCCACCCCGCTCCCCCACAACAGGGAGCGCAGAGGAGAGGGGCAGAGTCCTGCTGTGCCCTGCCTCCTTTACCCTTCCCTTCTCCCAGCAAGAAGCGGGCTGCCTTCTTCCCAGCAATCCTGGCCTTTATTCTATGCACAATCATTGTAAGGGCACCCCCAGGCCAGGCTGAAGGGATGGGGGCCCTGGAGCACCTGCAATAATTCCAGAGTGGTGGGTAGCTTGAGACAAAGTGAGTGAGAATGGCACCAGGTAGAAAAAGGATGTTCTTCCATCTCCCTTTTCCCCCAATCCCAGAATCCAAAACAGACCTGTCTCCACTGGGCTAAATAATCAAACTTGGAGGGACCCTATCTGAACAGCCCCCCAAATCCACTGTTTTTTTTTTAAACCAGTCATAAACTAGCTGGAAGGGACTCGAATGATTCCCAGAGCCCTCTTTATTATTTTCACCCCTTAGGATCCTACAGTTCGAGAGATCCACCCCGCCCCCCCCAAACGAGCCTCACTTCTTGAAGAATAATTTTCCCACATTAAATGAACTCAAGCTGAGCTTCTGAATGCAGATAAATGCTTCCACAGCCTTGAGTTACCTTTTAGGGCTTAAAGGTGGGAGGAATAGCTGCCTTCTGTTGGCATGTTTAATATACAATATTCAAGAGCATTTGTGGGCCCTCATTTCTGCCTCTGGGACCCCAAGTTAGGAATTAGTGGCTTGTTCATCCAGCATCTGTTTTACCAAAGGAGAAGGCCCGGAAGACACGGCCAGAGGAAAGGTCAGTGAGTTTATAGCAGGGTAGGACCAGAACCCAGGTTCTTTGAGGTCCCATCCGAACACCCCAGCCCTGATGCCTCCCCTCCCATTTCTTTGCCAACTCCAGGAACCACTAGCCATGCCTGAGGGGCTGAGTTCCCTCCTTCAGCACAATTCCGGGCGATTCTCCCCTCCAAGTTCTTTCTGCCCCTCCTAATCGGCCCCCAACCCTTTTACCCACTTGTGCTTCCCATTCCAGTCCCACCTCCTGGTATTTACTACATCTGTGCCATCCTCAGTCCTGGACCCCACTCACCCTTCTGCCCTTCCCCTAGGAGGGGGAGGGGACCCCAAGCTGGGACTTCTGTACTGAGACTCTTTTGTACACCACAAACTTTTTGTATATTTTTAATTTTGCTGCGACATGAGATATTAAAAGTCATTTCAGTACGTGCTGTTTGTGTCCTATTGTTTTGGCTATTCTGGGCCAGAGAAAGGAGATGAGGAAGGAGGGTGCGGGGAGGAAAGATACCCTCTGCCACATCCCCTGTGGCTCTTGGGGCTGTTAAGAGACAGAGGCACTTGGTGGCAGTCCACAAAGCTCCCTGTTGATTTGACAAAGCCTCAATCACTCAACCAGAATGGTTCAGTTCAGTTCAGTTGCTCAGTCGAGTCTAACTCTTTGTGACCCCATGGGCTGCAGGACACCAGGCCTCCCTGTCCATCGCCAACTCCCGGAGTTTACTCAAACTCATGTCCATTGAGTTGGTGATGACACCCAACCATCTCATCCTCTGTCATCCCCTTCTCCTCCTACCTTCAATCTTTCCCAACATCAGGGTCTTTTCAAATGAGTCGGTTCTTTGCATCAGGTGGCCAAAGTATTGCGGTTTCAGCTTCAGCATCAGTCCTTCCAATGAATATTCAGGACTGATTTCCTTTAGGATGGACTGGTTGGATCTCCTTGCAGTCCAAGGGACTCTCAAGAGTCTTCTCCAACACTGCAGTTCAAAAGCATCAATTCTTTGGCACTCAGCTTTCTTTATAGTCCAACTGTCACATCCATACATCCAGAATGGTGGGTGGGACCAAACTCCCCATTTTACAGATAAGGGGAAAAAGAGACTGGGGACAGACTTGCTAGAGGCAACAGGATGAGTCCATGGACAAAGTCAGGACCTAGACCGAAGTTCCTGATGCCACTAAAATAAATGTTTATTGTGTACCTACTATGTTCCAGGCACTCTTCTAGACACAGTGAATAAGAAAGATATAAAACAGTCATGATCGCTCCCCTCATGGAGCTTACATTCTAGAAGGTATTGCCCTTAAATGATCTGCTTACCTCCAGTGTTTCCACCCTCTAATCCAGTGGTTCTCAAACCTTAAAATGCTTGGAGTAGAGGGGGATTATTTAAAATGCAGATTTCTGGACTTCTTTGGTGCTCCAGGACACAGGTTTGATCCCTGGTCCCAAAAGATCCCACATGCTGCGGGGCAGCTAATCCGGTGCATCACAACTACTGAATCCAAGCTCTAGAGCCGGTGCTCCACAAGAGGAGCTGCCTCAGCGAGAAGCCCACAGACCGCTTCCAGAGAAAGCCCAGGCACAGCAATGACGACTCAGCGCAGCCAAAAATAAATAAATAAAAAGGAACATGGGGCAAAGTTTGCAATTAAAATTATTATAAAAAATAAATAAAATGCAGAGTTCCATCTCCATGATTGGAGGGTGGATACAGCATGCCTGGGAATATGAATTTTAAAGGCTCTCCAGCAGATCTGGTGCAAGGGGGTCTGAGAACCTCTCTTTGAGGACACTGCTTTAATGCCTTCTCCCTCCAATCTGATTATGACATTTCCTGACTTTTTAATCTCCTGTGGCTCCCCAGGGCCTTCAGGATAAAGATTGCCAACTTTGAAAAAATGTACAAGGCAAAAACTGTGAGTCAAGTTTATTCAGCATCTTTTTGAGGACTATAGCCCAGGAGACAGCCCCTTAGCTAGCTCTGAGAAACTGTCCGAAGAAGTGGGGTTGGGGGTTAGTTTGGCATTGGGAGGATATGTGCAACCAAGTACACAACTCTGTAGAATGTTGCCGTTAGACTTAAGGAACAGATATCTTAGTTAACGGTCTTAGTGCTTTTCTAAGTATGAGAAGATGCAAGAATCCAAATTCATAAAAATTTCGCCTGAAAATATCTAACTATCTTAAAGTCTGTTTTGCCAGTTTTCCCAGAGCATAGAGTACCTCATTCCTAACCTCATTTCAGGGTGTATTAAAGGTCAGTGACTGCACTGGCTAATGACTCAATTTTTGTACTGCCAGATAGCTGGTGACTTTCTTTAGGTAAGATCAAACCCCTTGCCTGATGCTGACTTTTCATAACTAGACCCAAAATATCTCTTGATCCTTGTCTCCAACATTATCATACCTGGCCCTCATAGCTTCACAGTCTTATAGCTTCTCCAAACCTCCACCTTCCTGTTTCTATGAGCCTCTCTTGGGTGCCACCCAACGGCTTTTCTCACCATGGTCTCAGGTACAGCCCCATTTCCTAGGAGCCCACAGCCCAAGTGCTCAGGGCGTAGAGCCTCTCCCTGGCCTCAGGATGCAAGTCACGATTGAATTGGCCTAAGACAGAAATCTCAAAGTGTGGACCCCAGACCAGCATCACCAGGAAATTTGTTAGAAATGCTGATCCTCAGAGCCCACCCCAGACCTGCTGAATCAGCCAGTGTGGGGATGAGGAGCAGCATTTTTTTTATAAGCCTTCCAGGTGATTCTGATGCACACCCAAGTTTGAGAACCACTGGTCCAAGATAATTCCCCTGATTGAGGATTGATGGGGGCAGGGGCATGTGACCAATTCAGTGAGGCAGAGTCTGCTGTATGTCCTCAGTATCCACACACCCTTTTCTCTATAAAGGGCTTTTTAGCTGAGCACATGGCCACTGTAGAGCAGAGGACTGTATTTCCCAGCCTCCTTTGCAATTAGTTGTTGCCATGGAAACAAGTTCCAGCCAATGGGTTATGAGCAGTAGAACTGTGCTACTTCCAGGTCATCCCCCTAGAGGGAGGAGCTGTGCTCTCCTCTAGCTCAGTTTACCCTTCCTACTGGCAGCTTAAAGTTGAGAGCAAAATCCTAGAATGGTGGAGCAGTGAGACAGGAAGCCCCTGGGTCCTGGACACATGGATCTGCCATACCTGCCCTAGACTGCTTATGTGATGGAAGGGATCAACTTCTATCATCTTTAAGCCACTGTTTGGGGGTCTTCATGACAGCAGAAATATATCCTGGCTAATACATCTGACCCCTGGACTTCTAAGGGGAGTCTTTTGAAGAATCTCTGGGAAAGGTTTCCTTCTCAACAGAAAGAAGGCCTCCTCAATAGTTGATAGCATCAAAACCAGAATAATGATGAAGAGTGTGATGTCTGTATTGCTACCCTTTCTCCAGCTGTGCTAGTTTGCTAGGATTCCTGTAACAAGACACGATAGACTGGGCAATTTAATAGAAACTTATTTTTTCACAGTTCTGGAGACTAGAAGTCCAACATCAAGCTGTCAGCAGGACTGATTTCTTCTAAAGCTCTCCCCTTGGCTTGCAGATGGCAGCATTCTCACCGCGTCCTCACGGGGCCTTTCCTCTGTGTATATGCGCCCCTGGTATCTGTGTCTTCAAATTTCCTCTTCTTATAAGGACACCAGTCAGATTAGATTAGAACCCACACTGTGGCCTCATTTCAACTTAATCACCTCTTTAAAAGCCTTATCTCCCCAAACAGCCACCCTTGGGGTACCGGGTGTTACAGCTTCAACATACAAATGTGGGAGGGACAGAATTCAGCCTGTAACACCAACAAAGCAGAAGATGTAAGAAACTTGATGCCATTCTTTTTTTTTTTTCTTTTTTCGCATGAGGAAATCTTTTAATTATATAAAGTAATACAAACACTAAACCGAAGAAGGGATTTAAAAAACCCATTTAGAAATAATGTGTACTGCCTTTTCAGAGTGAGCTCCGAGGCTGTGTACGTTCCTGGTAGAATTTCTCTCTCACTGGTTTGGTGTTAATGGTATTTTACTTTTTCCTCTCTTAAGCCTGATCTTTTCTTTTTAAAAAAATTGTTTTTTTAAATTTTGTATTGGGGTATAGCTGATTAACAAACAATGTTGTGATAGTTTCAGGTGAAGAGTGAAGGGACTCAGCCATAAGTATATTTATACCCAGATCAGATCAGATCAGATCAGTCGTTCAGTCATGTCTGACTCTTTGCGACCCCATGAACCGCAGCACGCCAGGCCTCCCTGTCCATCACCAACTCCCAGAGTTCACCCAGACTCACGTCCATCGAGTCAGTGATGCCATCCAGCCATCTCATCCTCTGTTGTCCCCTTCTCCTCCTGCCCCCAATCCCTCCCAGCATCAGAGTCTTTTCCAATAAGTCAACTCTTCGCATGAGGTGGCCAAAGTACTGGAGTTTCAGCTTTATCATCATTCCTTCCAAAGAAATCCCAGGGCTGATCTCCTTCAGAATGGACTGGTTGGATCTCCTTGCAGTCCAAGGGACTCTCAAGAGTCTTCTCCAACACCACAGTTCAACTCCCCTAAACTCCCCTCCCACTTGAAATCATTCTTGAGCTGCTCAATTAACCAGCCCTGAAATCACTTACCATTGGGCTTTGTCTTGGGAGATGATAAATGTTCTTTATGTATAAGCCACCTTTGATCGGATAGTCTATTCTTAGCAGCTCAGAGCATCACATCTCAGGCACTGACTGTTTGTTCACACCATTCCTTCTGCCTGGAGTGACCTTCCTGTACACACACCCTTCAAATCCTGCTTCCCTTCAAACCCCGTTTGCCACAGGCTTGGTGAATGGCTCTCGATTCTGCTTTCCCCAAACAAGCTGCTTGCCTTGAGTCAGAGTTCTTTGCCTGTCTGTCTTTCTTTCTCACTAGATCAAGGGTCAGCATATGCACTGGCTGCCACATCCTCCACCCACCCACTCACCATCCCTTGGCAATCCCCTTTCCACTGGGAGATTTGGTTTTTATAATCAGCACTCCAGGGCAGCCCCTGCCAATCAATTGGAGGTGCCTCAAAAGACGTGAATTCTATTTGCCAAGACTGTCAAGTCTTCAGGGCACAGACTTTGTTTTACTCGCCTCTTCTTTGATTCACAAGCAGCTTTATTATTAAGTGTTACCATTGTATGCTTCTGATCCCATTTAATTCCTGCAGCAGCCTCCTGAGGCAAGTATCATTATTCTGCTTTTGATGCGTGAGATTCTGGGACTCCAAGAGAGAAACTATCTGTTCAAGGTCATACACATTTGAACCTAGGTCCACCTGTCTTTGGGTTTCCCTGGTGGCTCAGATGGTAAAGAATCTACCTGCCAATGTAGGAGAACATCTAGGAGATAGGGGTTCCATCCCTGGGTTGGGAAGATCCCCTGGAGAAGGGAATGGCTACCCATTCCAGTATTATTGCCTGGAGAATTCCATGGACAGAAGAGCCTCGTGGGCTACAGTCCATGGGGTCACAAAGAGTTAGATACAACTGAGCAACTAACACACTTTCCACTGACTTGTACTAAGCACCTGATCTGTTCATGGTCCTGGGCTGGGACTGCAGAGAACACAGAGATGGTTTGCTGTTTTGAGTGGCATTCAGAACACTGGTCATGTTCGAGCTCCATAGAAGTTCATGGATGTTTGGAGTTAATCCAGGAATAAGAGACGTCCCTGTTTTACACAGAGGGAATGTGAGGCTCAGAGAGAAGAAAAGGCTTGCAAAAGCCATCATGGAGGTGCCAGAGCAAGAGACCACATCTCATTCCCAGCTGCCATCTGAGGGTGGGAATTTGGGACCAGCTCAGGGGTTAACTGGGAGGGTGATGTCCAGGGCGGTCAGGGATTGGCTAGTACATCCTGGCCTCTTCCTGTTAGCCCGCAGGCAGAGGCTTTCACTTCCTGCTGTAGGGACATGACCGGCAGGATGTCAGGGAGCAGGGAGGGTGGCTGTGTGAGCTATCACTGAGCAGTCTGGACCATTTCCCCACCTCCGAAAGAGGGAGGAAGAGACAGAGGGAAGGCTGGTGTCTGAGAGTCTTCTGCAGCTCTCACACCCAGAGGCAGTAGGGAGCTATGAGCTTTGCTCCCACGGGCACTGGCCTGGCATACTGGGGTATTTAAAAAAAACTTCCCAAACAATCCTATGCATGGGCCCCTGCACTTCACAGTTTCCGACTGCCTTCTCATCCACGGCCTGATATCTCTCCTGTCATACCTCTGACTGCAGGACAGAGTTTGGGGGCTTATTGTTTCCAGTGGAAAGATGAGGAAGCTGAGACCCAGAGAGGTTGCAATAAGCAGCCTGCTTGCATCATATAGCAAATCAGTTCCAGGACTTAGTTCTCCAGAACCGAGTGGTCGGGGCAAGGTGAGGAGGGATCACTCAGAACCTTTCCCATTGCTCTGGGTGGGCCACGCAGAGGGCATAGGCCCAAGAGGTAAGTAACCAGGCTTCAGATCAGAGCCAGACCAAGCAGAAACTCCAGGCCCTCGTCTCGTTTACTGTGTGCCCTCCTTGGGTTCACCTCTGCACTTGAGTCTGTTTTAAAAATCTGGGTAGCACATATAGGGCTTCCTTGGTGGCTCAGATGGTAAAGAATCCACCTGAAATGTGGGAGACCTGGGTTCGATCCCTGGGTTGAAAAGATCCCCTGGAGAAGGGAATGGTGACCCACTCCAGTATTCTTGCCTGGAAAATTATATGGACAGAGAAACCTGGCAGGCTACAGTCTATGGGGTCACAAGGACTTGGACATGACTGAGCGACTAATATACATACAAACACAACACATATAATAATGGCACACCAGTATTGTGAAGAATAAGTGAGATGAAATACATAAAGGGCTCAGTCCAGAACCACAAAATGAGCCCCGCTTCCCTAGTAGTATTCTCTCAAGAGACAGTAAAACAGCCCAGAACACGCAGATACACAGATAGGTGAAGAGTTAATGTTTATTGAGTACTTCACGTGTTCCAGGAGTTTTTCTAAGTGAGTTTAATTCTTACAAGTTCACTCTGAGGGCCAGGCTGATATTGTACCCATTTTACAAATGGGGAAATGGAGGCACAAGAGGTTACAGACCCAAGGTCATAATCCTAGTAAGTGGCAAAGCCAGGATTCAAACTCAAGCGGCCTATCTCTGAAGCCCATGCATACTGCCTCCCTTAAAATTGGTAATGATTAATTCTTAAAATCATAACTTGCTTTCACACAATATTCCATAGTTTATGAAGCATTTGCCTACCCACTCTTTCATTTTTTTCTCACCACAGCAGCCTAGAGAGGAAGGCAATGTTTACCCCTAATTTATAAAATGGAGGGGGAAACAGGCTGTGAAAAGGGGAAACTCACCTGCCTTGCCAAGGTCACACAGCAAGGTTAGTGGCAGAAGTGGGTGGATCTGGGATTTTCTGCCTCTAAATTCAGAGGACACTTCCCAGCCTTAGTCAGTTCCCGAGCCCCCTCAGCAGCAAGCCTGCGGGCTGGAGATCTTGGGGTTTTCTCCCTGGTCTGTTGCTCTGACTGGGCTTCCACTGTTCAGCTGGAGGGTTCCAAGGCTGCGTCCTTCATCCACCCTCACCCGGCCGCTCACTATCAGATGGGAGGGGCAGGAACTCCAGGGCTGGTGGAGTTTCCGACCAGGCAGGAAAAAGAACAAAGAAACTGTGTGGGGGGAGAAGGTGGAGGGGTGGCTAGGAGGGTGGCAGGAGCGGAGGGGACGCTTCACCATGGAATATGAAGTCAAGAAAGGGAAAAAGGTAGGTGGGGGTTTGGAAAGGGTTCGGGGTAGAGAAGTGTACCCGGAGTTGGAGAAATGAGAAGCCTGGGGGTGGGGTGATGGGCAGTGAGTGCTCAGGAGCACCTTTCTTCTTGTTTGGAAAGACCTTTCTCTCCACCCTTGGGCAGCCAGACATTTGGGCTCAAACTCTCTAACCAGTCTCCCTACTCTTAGTGGCCTCTGCCATCCCAGGAAAGAACAGAAGGACAGGTACCTTCCAGGAAAATCCAGCCAGCCAGATTAGTCTGGGAGACACTCCCAACCTGCTTCCCTGGTGTTCCTGGGGGTTCCCCTCTGCAGTTTCTCAGACCGAAGGACAGACAGAAAAACAGACACCAAGCAAACCCATTCCCCTGATTCTTGCCTCATCAGGGAGAAGGACCTCAGGCAGGGGAAGTCTGTGCTACAAGGCTGCCTATCTGGGCTTGGGACACCTACCTCCTCCTCCTGCCAGGTTCTAGCTGAGCCTGGCCTCTCCCCATCTTTATACAGGGACCAGTTCTGTTCCAAAGGCCTCAGCCTGAGGGTCACTCCCCAAACCCCTAGATCTTTACTTCTTCCTGACTCTCAGAAATTTTCTAGTCTGGTTCTCTGGGCATCTCACTTGTTTGTCTTTGCAGTCCAGGAAGCCTCTGGGCTTCCAACTCCCACCCCCATCCCCACCGAGCCCTCTTCCCCCAGGAAACCAAGATCCAACTGTTTGAAAAGGCTCCCATGTGACTTATGAGGGCTCCAAAGGGAGCCAAGACATAGGTGCTTGTTGCTTCTTGGTTCCTTTCTTCTACAGATATTTATTCAGTACCTATTATATACCAGGCACCATGCCTGGTGCTGGTGATGATGCACTGTGAATAAAGTCAGACAAGGTCCCTGCCCCCTCCCTGGAGCTCACAGTCTAGTGGGGAAGACAGCTATTAATGTTTTTTAAAGCCATTAATGTAAAATTGTACAAAAGGCTCCATATGCAGTGCTGGGAGAATGTTAAACCTTAGACTGGTCAGCCTGAGCTGATAGGTGGAAAGAAAGGGAGTAGGAAAGAATGTTTCAGGCAGGGAAACAGTGTGTGCAAAGCCCCTCCATGGGAGGAAGGAATATAGCAAGTAGGAAGAACTGAAATATGGCCCTAGACCCAGAGGACAGGTGTGAGGGGCAGTGAGATGAAGTTGGAGAAGTGGTCAAGGCTGGACCGTTCAGGGCCACAGACAAAACAATTACCTTCCCGGTCCACTTAGGCATACACACATACTCCATACATGGGATAAAGTCCTGCCTCCATAGCCAACATTCAAGCCCTCTATGACTTGTTCAGCTCATCATTTGGCTACAGCAAAATGGCTATAACATATCTTCTCCAGGCTTGTGCTCATCCAGCCCTTGCAGCCCCCAGGATTTTGCACATGCTGTGCCCTCTTCTTGGAATGTTTGTTCCCAGATTGCTTGATCTCATTCCTCAGAGCTTCCTTGTACTTAATCCAGGCTCCATGATACTGATTGTAAAACTTGAACTGGGCATCAGAATCACCTGGTGCTTGTTAAAACACAGATCATGGGGGTCTCATCCCAGTTTCTGGTCCAATAGGTCTGGGATGGAGTACAAGAATGTATATTTCTCTTAAATTCCCAGGTGATGCTGCTACTGCTGGTGGTGGAGACCCAGGAACCACACACTGAGAACCACTGGTCTAGATCAGTGCTCACACTTTCCTGAGAGTTTAAATTCTGTTGGGCTGAGTTGAAGCCCTAGAATTTGCTCCTTCAATCTAGATTCAGGCCATTTTTAATGCAGGTGCCCACTGGATTATACTATGGTATCATTAGTTAGAAATCAATCATTTCTAATATTGAGGAAAGCATAGGAAATAGCTTAATAAATACCTATGCACCTACCATTCAGCCAGATTGGATGTTAATATTTTTCTGTACTTGCCCCAGCCTAGGTAAGTTCCTACTGTCACCTGGGTGTTTATTTTTTTTAGCTTTTTACTTTGTATTGGGGTTAGCCAATTAACAATGTTGTGATAGTTTCAGGCAAACAGGGAAGGGACCCAGCCATACATAGACATGTATCCATTCTCCCTCAAACTCCCTCACCTGGGTATTTAGAATGAAGGTTTGGAGCCAGACTGCCCAGGGTGAATATTGGTTCTACAGCCACTAGCTGGTAACCTTACTAGCTCTTTCTGAGGCTCAGTTTCTCCATCTGTAAAATGGAAATCACAGAGGTAACTTGTCCCTCCCTGCAGTGTTTTTGTCAGAATGCAATTAGATAATATAAGTACAAGGCTGCGTATAAGTGCTGGTGCTGGAGAAGACCAAGTCAGTGGCTTTTACCCCCATGCCCTTGCCTCCCCCAGGGCTTTGTGTCCCCCATCCGGAGGCTGGTGTTCCCCAAGGCTGCGCGCCGGGCAGCCTGTCGGAGCAGTGTGAGCCGCCGCCCCCTGCACTCGATGCCCCTCTATCCCCCCGACTACCTCATCGACCCTCAGATTCTGCTCTGTGACTATCTGGAGAAAGAGGTCAAGGTATGCGTGGGATGAGGGGGGAAGGGTGGGAAGGATCTGGGGACAACAGATTAGGGGGAAAGTTTCCCTCGACCCTCTTAGGTTCCCCCTGGTCTGAAATTTAAACTGAACAAAGATTAACCGGAGAAAAGCACACGCATTTTATTAAATTTTCACATGTACGTGAGAACGTTCAGGGAGAGAATGGAAGACCCTGAGAAGTGACTAGAGGAAACTTTAATACATTTTGGACAAAGAAACAATAAATCTGTGAAGAACTGACAAGGCAGAGGGGTTCGGAGTAGGGGTAGTACATGGTAAAGGAGGAACAAGATTTGTTTATACAGACTTCTCGGCCCTCAGTTCCCTGTCTCTGGTGATAAGGAGGTCTCCCTTCCTGCTAGTACTCTGAAAAGAAGGTACCTTTCACCAGGGAGATTTATCTCCTGCTTTCAGGGAAGAAGGATGATGCAGGGGAATTCTGAATGACCTTCCTGCTGCTGTCATTTCCTCTGACTCCCTCAGCTTAAAATAGTCAATGTGCTGAGGTGCCATATTTTAGGGTGGCATGTTCTGGACCCCATCAGGAAAGACTTTACCTCTCCTACACACCAACCTATGACCAGCCTTATCTTACACAGGGGAGGCTCAGGGGAAAGAGGCATGGAGTCAACCCAGCCCTGCACGTGCACTTTGCTGGGAACCCTCAGCAAGTGACCTCCATCTGCTCAGCCTCAGTGTTCCCATCTCAACACGGGGCTCAAAGTCTATACCCCAAGAGCAAAGCAGATGGGAAGGTGCCCTGTGCACCGAAAAGCCAGTCCGTCTTGTGAGATTTTACTGCAGTGACATTACTGCTACTTGGATGGTGTCCAGATTAAAGGAAGCCAGTTCTGCAAGTCACAGGGACTTGGGCCAACTCAAGGGCTCTACTTCTATTTCATGCACACCATGAAGGAGCAGTGGAGAATCCTCATTACCCAACAAAGATCGATATGGGGGTAGGAGTGTCAGATTTAGCAAAAACAGGCACCCGGTTGGTAGGGGGAGGGATAAATTAGGAGTTTGGGATTAACACACACCATTATATATAAAATAGATACACAACAAGGACCTATTGTATAACACAGGGAAATATAGTTGATATTTTGTAATAATCTATGATGGAAAAGAATATGAAAAAGAATATATATATATATTATATATGTATACAGCCGAATCACTGGGCTGTATACCTGAAGCATTGTAAATCAATTATACTTCAATAAAGTTTTTATTAAAAATTTGAATTTCAGGTAGGCAATGAGTATTTTTTAGTATTAATATATACCCAGTGTTACATGAGACTAAAATTACTTTAAAAACAAACTAAAAAAGTAGCTGTTTACATGAAAACCAAATTTAATTGGCATCTTGTATTTTATCTGGCAACCCTATAAAGGGAAAAGCTAACAAAGTCACTTAAAAAACTGGGGACTGAAACTTTATAGAGAATAAAAAGAAGAGAAATGATATGATTGGTAGAATTCACCTGTAAGAATAAGACTAAAAATAATGAAAGAAGACACTTAATGACATTTAAGTGTGATAACATTAAGCTATAAGTAAGAATGAATGATTTACTTATTTTTCTGACAAAATTATATACTAACTTGATACAATATTCTTTCCTTCCCACTTAATTTCTGCAACAAGATCATAAAGAAGGCCAGTGACCTGTTGACATGGGTACTTGGGATGAACAGGAGCCACTCAGGCCAAGTGGGAAATTGCAAGTGGCCTGTTCTTTCAAGCTATTACAGTGACCTTTGCTTCTGCCATAGTTAAATAACTGTATGCTCATAAAGTAAGCTTATATTAGCAAAAATAAGTGAGCAGTGAGAGTGTGGGTTCTGGTGTGTGGAGTCCAGCTCCACCCTTTATGTTATAGATAATACTGGGCAGGTTATTTATTTTGACTGTGCCTTAGTTTTCTCATCCTCAAAGTAAGGATGAATGAGTGCCTAAAACTCGCAGGACTATGGCTCCTAGGATTGCTTTAATAACAGTTATAACCAAGCCATTATTATTAATTCAGATATTTCTATCTCAGTCTAACTTTACGGTGTCAGTGAGGTCAGGGTCCTCCGCGGCTTCAAGGTGACCTCTCTCTGCCCTTCTCCCACACCCCCGACCCCCGTCCCATTTCTATACAGTTCCTGGGCCACCTCACCTGGGTCACTTCCTCACTGAACCCCTCCAGTCGGGACGAGCTCCTGCAGCTGCTGGACACGGCCAGGGTGAGGCGCCGGGAGAGGGGAGGACAGGGTCTGGTCCCCTACGTTTCCCACCCTACGTTTCCCACCCGTGGCCACCGGGACTCAGGAGATCCGACCCACCCTGCAGCAGCTGAAGGAGCTGCCGCTGAAGACCACGGCGGAGCAAGACAGCATCCTGAGCCTGTCGGCCCGCTGCCTGCTGCTCACCTGGCGCGACAACGAGGAGCTTATCTTGCGTATCCCCACGCACGAGATTGCCGCCGCCTCCTACCTTCAGGACGACGCTCTGCACCTGCTGGTGCTGAAGACCGGTACGGTGGGCGGGGCCTGGCGGGGCAGGGCGGGGAGGGGAAGGGGTAGAGAACGCGCCCGTCACCTAGAAATGGGCGTGGCCTGGGGCAGGGGCGGGGCCTGAGGCTGGAGGATGGGGTGAAAGGCCTGACCAAACTACCCCGAGACTAGGGATAGGGCACGGCTGTTTGCAAGAAAAGGGAGCCCAGTGTTGAGGCTTGAAGGAGGGAAGCCTGACCCACCATCTCGGAAATGATGGAGAAGCCAGAATCCTGAGGCCCGAATGCGTGATTAATGGGTAGCAAAATTCTGAGGCTAAGAGGGTACCTGGGGCAAGAGGCGGAGTCTCACTTAGGGGCGGAGCCGTACACTGGGGGGCGGAGCTCGCGGCTGAGATACCCGGTGGGAGGTGTGAGGTATCCTAGGAGCGGGGCCTGAGGCCAGGGGCGGAGCTGAAGGGAAGCTTGGATCCAAGGACAGGTTCCCGAAACCAAGAACAGGGTCAGATTAACAGTAAAGAGAGAGGCGATAGCCTGACCACTACTCAGATCAGACGGCAGGGTCCGAGGCGAGGGTCGTCTGGATGGGGTGGGATGGGTGGGAACGGCCAGATGCAGGGGTGGAGCCTGAGGGGTGGGGCGGGGTCCAAAAGCAGGGACCCGGAATGGGGCGGGGTCGGGCCTCCTGACTTTGAAGCCAGGGGTGCGTCCTGAGCACAGGGGCCGGGGGACTCACTCCCAAATCCCCATCCCGCAGCGGCGGGTCAGGACCCCCAGCTGGCCTCGGGAGAGGGGGCGCTTAGCCTGGATCTCCTGCTTTGACTGCCACACGACCTCTCCTAGGTCTGGGCGTGGATCCGGTGCCAGCCGGCGTAGACGCCAGCCCCGGCGGGGCGGGGCGCGACCCGGGCCCGCCGGGCGTGTCGCCCGAGAAGCGGCGGGTGGGCACCACCGAGCGGCGCCACACCATCTGCAGCCTGGACTGGCGGATGGCGTGGGGCGGCGGCGCAGGCGCCGAGGCCCGGGCCGGGGGCGGCGGCGGCGGCAGCCTGGAGCGCCAGCGCGCCGGGGCGCGGGCGTCGGGCAGCTGGGAGCGGCGGCAGACGTTCAGCGGCAGCTGGGAGCGGCGGCACGCCGGCGGCGGCGGCGGCACAGGAAAGCCAGGCGGCAGCTGGGAACGGAGGCAGGCGGGTGGCGGCGGTGGCAGCTGGGAGCGGCGTCACCCGGGCCCCAACCCGCTCGACCCGCAGGACCCCAGCCCCGACGCCTACTGCAACTTGGTCATTCTGGCTGTGGCCAACAGGGTGAGCCCGAGGGCACCCTGAGTCCCTGCACCCTGCCTCCAGGGCATGTCTTCACCCCCGCCCCCATCCCTCCGCACCGCCCCCTCCCGCTCCCCATCCCTCTGTCCCCGCCACCCCCTCCCCCTATCCCTCCGCCCCCACCCCCGCAACCCTCCGCCCTCACTCCCCCGTCCCCTCGCCCCTTTTCATCTCCCTCTTTTGGCCCTACTCTCCAGGATTTCAGGTACTGTGTGCCCATAACGGCAAAAGGCTTCTACCCTCCAGCTCCGGGACACCTCAGGGACACCGTCCCCTTACTTGTCCCGGAGGGATGAAAGCTCAAAATGGCCCAGACTTGATCTAATCTCTCCTCCAGCCCTCCTCTTTCCCCAAAGTCGTCAGTCTCCGCACTACCACAGTAAGAATCATGAGGACAGTAATTTCCAGCACGAATTGAGTGCCCGACCTGTGCCAGACAGGAAACCAGTATTAATCATTTTCTTCTCACGTTAACCCCTAGAGGCAAATATTACCATCATTCCTATTCTACAGAGAAGGAAACAGACACAGAGGCTAAGCAACTTGTGCAAGGTCACACAGGAAGCAGGCAGTGATTTCAACACTGGGACCCAAAAGTTCAGAGCCTGTGTTCTTGGTAACAACGGTTATCACCCAAAGCATAAGATTTCCCGCCATTCTTGCTCCACCCTCTATCCTCCACATTCACCCTTGCTTTTATTTATTTGACCATGTTCATTGAGTACCAGCTTCTGCTAGGCATTGGTCTAGGTGCCATGGATACAGAAATGAACAAGACATAATTAGTGTCCTCTCTTAGGGAGCTCACTGTCTAGCGGACACCTTCAAACCCTGAGACTTGTAAGCTTTTTCTCTGACCCAGGGTCTTGAACTCCCCCTATGTATAAATCCCATGTGGTGAACAAAATAGACACGGTGCCTCTTTAGAAAGAAAGGTGGATAGTAACCAGTAAACTCAGGCTATGGAGCTGACTCGAAACACTTTCTCATTTATCCTTGGCACCTAGAAAAGTGCCTGGCATATGTATGCGTTCATGCTAAGTCACTTCAGTCATGTCCAACTCTTTGCAACCCCATGGACTATAGCCCACCAGGCTCCTCTGTCCACGGGATTCTCCAGGCAAGAATACTGGAGTGAGTTGCCATTTCCTAGCTGCTCAATAAATATATTGAGTAGATGGATTAGTTCATAATATATTAGGATATGTTGTGATAGGGACCAAGAAAAAAACAGGCAACTTGAAATGATAAGGAGGAAGGAGATCCATTTTTCAGAGGGAAAGTGAGTTTGTGCCTTTTAAACTGAAATGTGGAAGAGAGAAGGAAGCAGCAGGGCAAAGAGCCAAGAAAGTCCATTCCAGGCATAGGCACCAGTGTGCCCTGTTTATTCCTCTAGGCTGAGAGGGCTTTAGGCCTTACCTAATTCACCTCTGAGACTCCATAACCCAGCACAGTGCCTGCCACACAGTGGAAATAAGTAATAATTTGTAGAATGAGTAAATAAATAAGGCTTTTTTCCGGGAGTATCTGAGCCTCTGGCCTCCAATCTGAGGCATCATGGTCCCAAGAAGGGTACAGGAGTTAGAGTCAAAAAACCTGGGTGCCAATATTAACCAAAGCCATGAGCCTGCTGTGTGAGTCACTTATCCACTGTCATGAAATAAGGATCCCGTCTTCTCTGTCCACTTAATAGGGTTATTATAAGGATCAATCCTGGTTTAATGATAACTTTACTCCCTCATCCCAAGATGCCTGTCCTAAGGTTACATTTTAATTTACACCCTGGGCTGACTTTTTTAGAAGCACAAAATGAGAAATGACTTCATAAAGATGGACTCTTTATTAGTTGTCTTTCTATATCTCTTACTAAAGAGGTAAACCAAAAAGGCAAATTCCTCTTCAAATTCGCCATCTCAAAAAAGTGTTACCCAAGAAGCTAAATACCTTCCTTCTATCAGGGACTGAAGTTTATATATTCATCCTGCTTCCATTTTTGCCCTGGGTGCCAGGAAGCTCACATCTAAATATGGCACAATAACTATGTTGAGCCTAACATTTTCATACATGTAATTCTTCCTCCTCTTACTAGGTATTAGGAGACCAGGGTTCTAGCCCTGGCTAATCACTTTAGTCTCTGGGTTTCAGCTTCCTACGTGTAAACTTAATTTAATTTAGCATAAGCATGCTAATGTTTAATTTAGCATAAGCTTCAGGAAGGCCCATAATTCTCCCATAAACTGGGGGTACCTGTGTGTACTTTTCAGAGCATGAGAGTTACAGTTTTCACACGATTCTAGAAAGACCAGTAAACGGCTATTTCTATAGAAGCCACCCAGAGCATGGCTAGATAATTTTGATGGAAAATGACCTTAGAGTGGCTCTAAAGTCGCCCATAGTTGAGTGTGTGCCCTTGTGTGCCCGCTCACACTGCGTTTTCAGGAAGCAGGGGCATCCTGATCACAGAAGAGGGACTGAGCTCTATCCTTCTCTCTGGACAAGGATGCTGCTGAGGAGTCCTGTGCCCTCATCTGTCAGGTCTTCCAGATCATCTACGGGGACCAAAGCATTGAGTGCGTGGACCGGGCCGGTTACCACTACACATCCACGCCTGAACGGCCGTGGCTCTGTAGCCGCAGTGAGTATTCCAATTCCTGGCCAACCTTCCTGCGAATCATCCTGAAAGGCCAGAGGAGGTGGGGGTCAGGGGCAGGGTAGGGGGTGATATGTCCCAAGACTGGGGCCAACAAAAGCCTTTAGGGGTCCTGACTTCTACAGCAATTACAGTGTACCCCCAATATATAGCTAAAATAAAATGTCCAATTTCATAATGACCTCAAGCCTAGCTTTATAATAAGCCCTTTAGAGGTGAACTCTCTCTCCCTTTTGTATTTTGGCATCCCAGGGGCATTGTCTGTTTACTGAGCCATCTAGCCCTACTAGGACTCTAGGTCAAAACCAAGATTTCAAGACTGGTCCTTGAATGCTGTCAAGGGCTGGAATGCAGATGAAATCAACAGAGATTTGCTGAGCACCAGCTATGTGCCAAGCACAGACCCAACGTGTCACATGTTTATAATCCTCATAACAACCTCATCTGTCCTGTTTACCACTGTGTCCCCTGTTCCTAGTGGAGGATCAGGGCCAGACGCTTAAGGTGTATTTTCTGAATGGATGAAAGAACTGAGGCCTTATGAATCCAGTTTTAATGGACGAGGCTATTAAGGCTCAGAGCGGTCAATAAATGTCTCAAGGTCACACAGCTGGCAAATGACAGAGTCAGGATTCAAACCCAAGTGCACCTGATTCTAAAGCTTCCATCTGCAACATGCCTCCTTCAAGGCCCCAGAGTGAACTTCCTCAGCCAGAGCTCCCTCAGGGTGGTCCCTGTTTGCATAGCTCCAGCAACAGGGAGTGGGCTCTTTCCTCCTGGAGGCACTCCCATCTGTGGCAACTGTGGTTGTTGAGAATCTGGGAAAGTTCATTGACTCTCCCAGGGATGATGGAGAAATAAATAAGATAATTCAACAAATATTTCTTGAACACCTGAGTGTTGGATCCTGCTAATCCCCAGGATGCACTGGTGACTAAAATCAGACATGGTCCTCCCTCGGAGGCTTGCATTGCTGAAATCAGCTGACAGTAATTAAATTGTTACACAGGGACTTCCCTGGTGATTCAATGGCTAGGACTTTATGCTCCCAAGCCAGGGGTTCCGGTTCAATCCTTGGCCAGAGAACTAGATCCCACATGTTGCAACCAAAATTTCGCATGCTTTAACTAAAGATCCCGTGTGCCACAAGGAAGACCCGATGTACTCAAATAAATAAAAATATTTCTTTGGGCCATACTGGCCTTTACTGCTGCTTGTGGAGCTCCTCTAGTTGCAGCAAGCGGGGGCTACTCCGTAGTTGTGGTGCGCACGCTTCTCATTGTGATGACATCTCTTGTTGCAGAGCGCAGGCTTCAAGGTGCATGGTCTTAGTGGCCCCGCAGCATGTGGAATCTTGCTGGACCAGGGATCGAACCAATGTCCCTTGTATCGGCAGGTGGATTTTCAACCACTGGACTACCAGGGAAATCCTGTTTTTGTTTTCTTAAGAAAAATAACCTACTTTAAAAGAAATAGTTACACAAATAAAATGCAACCACACACTCTTGTAGGAAAATATATAATGAGAAACCAGCCTGACCTGGAAAGTCAGGGGAGTATCCTGAGGAAGTGCCACTAAGTGAGCCAAGGGGGAGGCCAGTACCTGTACCAGGGTCAGGTACAGAGCAAATTCTCTGTACCTGGTGCTCCTTTCTCCTCATGATTTTGACCTCCTTCCCTCCAAAGGTCTTTTTTTTTCTGTCTCTCTCTCTCAAACATATATGGCTTACAAACCCTACAGCAACTGGTCCCTGGCTTGCTCTCCCCAAGGTCCCCATGAGTAGGCAGGAAGGTGGTGTTGTCCCAACCTTGGGGAAGGTGAGGGCCAGGAGGAAGAGGTGGGTTGCCCAAGGTTGTCTCTGTGTTGGTGGTGGGGGCAGGAATCCTGGTCACAATCTTCCAGTGGCTGCCCGTTTCACTCAGTGCGTAAGCTAACTCCTGTACGATTGCTTACAAGGCCATCCTTGCTCCAGCCGCCATCTTTACTCCAGGGTGGGGCTGAGCTTGGGGCCTCAGGGACCCGGGGATATTGGTCCCTGCTTTGCCACCACTCACTGCCCTCTCTCTGCTGCCCCCAGGTGAGAGCTGCCGCACTGACGGGACCTATGCCTACGACGCGGACTTCAGCTGCTGCAGCTCCTTGTGGGTACTGCCCTGGCCAGGGATCCCACTCTGGTCCCTCTGTCCCTGCACAAACAGGACTGGTCCTCTGGGCACTCTTGAGACCCTGTGGGCAAGAGAAGATGGGGGAAAGTGACTCCACTTTGATTTGTGCTGAGACACTGGTCTCTGAGCCTGAGGCTCTAGTGAGCTGATAGAATCCAAACCCCAGAGAGAGAGACAAGGCAGCCAGAAGCCAGAACTAGGTCCACAGGACCCTGCCGCTCTTCCCCAGTCATCCAGACACTCAATGGCCTGCAGAGGCCAAAATCACAAATAATGCCAAAAAATCATTTTGGCTTCATGGAATAGAAAACTCTAAAAAAGAGCCGTTTAAACAAGAGTTTCCTCCCCCTCCCCCTCCCTCTTACATAAAGTAGACCAGGAGTTCATGGCCTTGTGGTCATCAAGGACCCAGACGTATCTTTCCAGCCTCCCTAACACTTGCTTTCATCCTCCAAATCACCTCATGGGCCAAAATAGTGGTAATAGCTCCAACCATCACAGCAGGTCTTTAATTCTTTGCTAAAATTTCCACCTGATGGCTTCTGCTTACATCTTGTTGGCCAGAACGTGGTCTCATAGCCACAACTAGCTATAAGCAGGACTGGAAAACACAGGGTTTTTAAAAAAGTCTCAGTGCAGAACATTGTCTAGGGTTCTATTTTGGATGATCAACCACCCCAGTTTGCTCAGGATTTAGATGTTCCCCAGGACATGAAATTTTCAGTACTAAAACTAGGAAAGTCCCAGGAAAAGTGAGACACGTTGGTCACCGTAATTCTGTTGCTAAGGCCTTTGGACAAGGGCAAGTGTCTGCCGGTGATATATGCCTTACTTCCCCCCCACCAACTTTTTAGCAGCAATGTATTTGCCTAATACTGTGTGCCCTTAGGCCAGTCCTTAAACAATCTGCTGTATGCTAGAGAGACAATAGTCAGGACAATGAGTAACTTTTGAATGTGCTATGTGCCAAGGGCTATTTTATAATGCACTTCATTTAAAAACTCTATTTCTCACGACACCAATTTTTTACCATCCCATTTTATAGCTAGAGAAATTGGAAAATAGAGAAGTTAAGTAACTTGACACAAGGTCAAGAAGCTAGTAAGTTGTTGGCCTGGGGTTTGAACCCAAGTAGGCTTAGAATCCACACTAAACGTACAGTGCTTCTATAGAGCTAATCATTGACGATGGTTCTGGAACAACATAGAGACCAGGAGGCAGAGCCCAAGGCTGACTTTTATTTAAGCAATATTTATTGAGTACCTACTCTGTACCTACCCATGACACAGAGGCTTTTCTGATGCCCCCACCAAATGTCCTCTCTAACCACTCTGTCCCCATACCCTCTGTCGCAGCCACAGTGGCCTTCTGGCTGCTCCTCAGACTCACCGTGCAGATCCTGCCTCAGCATCCCTGTGTGCTGTGCTGTGTGCTAGGGATACAGGGGGAGCAGGGCAAGAATGAGACCTGTGCTTGGCACAGAGGAGGTACTCAGCAAACAGAGAAAACCAAGGTCTCTGCTCATGCATGCTTGAAGTGTGGCAAAGGGACAGGGAAATCATTATTTAGTAGCAATAAGCATCAACAGTAAGAAACATGACCGGGAAGCTCAGAGAGTGGCTGCAAAAACCCTGCCTCATCTGGGGAGTCAGGAGGGCCTCTCCAAGGTGACGACACTTGAACTGAGACCTGATGGATAAAAAGGGGAAGAGCACTCCAGGTAGAGAGAACAGCAAGTGCAAGGAGGCTGAGGCAGGATATGCTTGGCTAGGCTGAGGAGCAGCCAGGAGGCCACTGAGACTGCGACAGAGGATGTGAGGGACAGAGTGGCTAGAAAGGACATTTGGCGGGGGCATTGGAAAGGCCTCCATGTCATGGGTAGATTTATAGACTTTGTGATCATATTGGACAGAGGGTCTAACTTGGTCAGGAGGGATCAGGGAGAACTCTCCCGAGGAGGTGACTTTTAAAATGCAATGATGAGGAAGAGTTAGCTGAGCACACAACAGGGAAAGAGAGGCATTCCAGGCCGAGGTAATAGCATGGCCAAAGGCCCAGAGGTGAGGAGGTACTTGGAGTATTAGAGGAAAAGCAAGAAGACAGGTGGCCTGAGCCTAAGCAGCAAGGGTGAGGCAAGGCTTAAGAGGTGGTGCAGGGCCAGATCACAGGAGACCTCGAGGGCCAAAATGGGGTCCAGGAGGAGGGCTCAGTCCCAGGGTATGGGTGGCTGTTCCCTCCCACCTTCAGCCTACCGCATGGTGAGGAGCTGGAGAGAGGGAGTGAGGCCCCTTCCCTCTGTTCCTGCAGCAACAGCTCCCAGGACACATTTGAAGCCTGTTACAGCGGCACGTCCACACCCTCTTTCCATGGCTCCCACTGCAGCAGCAGCGACCACAGCGGCCTGGGCCTCGAGCAGTTACAGGATTACATGGTCACGGTGAGCTGGGGCAGGCAGGGTGGCCAGGTATTTCAGGAATCATGAACAATCCGGGGCATAACTGAAGTGTAAGACCTCAGAGGTCAGGGCAGGGCATGACATTCGGAGAATAAACGGAGTCAGCCATGAAAGACCTTAATGAACAGCTAGCAGTGAGTGCTGGCTTTATACCGGGCACTGTTCTGAGCACCTATAATCTATCATCTCCTTTCATCTTTCAACAACCCAAGAGGGAAGTGCCATCATTATTCTCACTTTGCGATGAGGAAAGCAAGGGTTAAGGAGGTTATCATCTGCTCATGATCACAGAGCTGGTCAGTAAAGGGGCCAGGATTTTAAATTAGGCAGCTTGAGTCCACATCCCACTCTTAGATGCAGCCCAAGGGGTCTGGATGTCCCCCAGGAGGCCAGCTTTTCAGAGGAGGGCTGGGCTGGATACATCCAGCTCTGGGTATTTTAGGCAGGGGAGTAATTTCAAATGGTGCACCCACAGTTGCGGACTAAGCTGGGGCCCCCAGAGATCCAGCAGTTTGCGCTGCTGCTTCGGGAGTACCGGCTAGGTCTGCCCATCCAGGACTACTGCGCAGGCCTGCTGAAGCTCTACGGAGACCGGCGCAAGTTCCTCCTGCTTGGTGAGCCCCCTGCCCAGGCTGGGAGTGTTCACTCTTTACCCTTTGACCAACCCCACGTCCAAGGAGCCGTGGCTGCATGGGCGCAGGAGGGCCTAGAGGAGGTATCCCACGTTGAAGGTCAGGAAGGGCGGCAGTGAGGAGAGGTACCTACCCTCGTCCAAGGTAAGGAGCAGCGGCTGCGCTTTGCTGGAGCAGCCGTAAAGAGATACCCCACGCCCAAGGTAAGAGAAACCCAAGTAAGACGGTAGGTGTTGTGAGAGGGCATCAGAGGGCAGACATACGGAAACCATACACGCAGAAAACTAGTCAATCTAATCACACTAGGACCACAGCCTTGTCTGACTCAATGAAACTAAGCCATGCCCGTGGGGCAACCCAAGATGGGCAGGTCATGGTGGAGAGATCTGACAGAATGTGGTCCACTGGAGAAGGGAATGGCAAACCACTTCAGTATTCTTGCCTTGAGAACCCCATGAACAGTATGAAAAGGCAAAATGATAGGATACTGAAAGAGGAACTCCCCAGGTCAGTAGGTGCCCAATATGCTACTGGAGATCAGTGGAGAAATAACTCCAGAAAGAATGAAGAGATGGAGCCAAAGCAAAAAGAATACCCAGCTGTGGATGTGACTGGTGATAGAAGCAAGGTCCGATGCTGTAAAGAGCAATATTGCATAGGAACCTGGAATGTCAGGTCCATGAATCAAGGCAAATTGGAAGTGGTCAAATAAGAGATGGCAAGAGTGAATGTCGACATTCTAGGAATCAGCAAACTAAAATGGACTGGAATGGGTGAATTTAACTCAGATGACCATTATATCTACTACTGCGGGCAGGAATCCCTCAGAAGAAATGGAGTAGCCATCATGGTCAACAAAAGAGTCTGAAATGCAGTACTTGGATGCAGTCTCAAAAACAACAGAATGATCTCTGTTTGTTTCCAAGGCAAACCATTCAATATCACAGTAATCCAAGTTTATGCCCCAACCAGTAACGCTGAAGAAGCTGAAGTTGAACGGTTCTATGAAGACCTACAAGACCTTTTAGAACTAACACCCAAAAAAGATGTCCTTCTCATTATAGGGGACTGGAATGCAAAAGTAGGAAGCAAAGAAACACCTGGAATAACAGGCAAATTTGGCCTTGGAATACGGAATGAAGCAGGGCAAAGACTAATAGAGTTTTGCCAAGAAAATGCACTGGTCATAACACCCTCTTCCAGCAACACAAGAGAAGACTCTACACATGGACATCACCAGATGGTCAACACCAAAATCAGATTGATTATATTCTTTGCAGCCAAAGATGGAGAAGCTCTATATAGTCAGCAAAAACAAGACCAGGAGCTGACTGTGGCTCAGATCATGAACTCCTTATTGCCAAATTCAGACTTAAATTGAAGAAAGTAGGGAAAACCACTAGATCATTCAGGCAAGACCTAAATCAAATCCCTTATGATTATACAGTGGAAGTGAGAAATAGATTTAAGGGCCTAGATCTGATAGACAGAGTACCTAATGAACTATGGACAGAGGTTCATGACATTGTACAGGAGACAGGGATCAAGACCATCCCCATGGAAAAGAAATGCAAAAAAGCAAAATGGCTGTCTGGGGAGGCCTTACAAATAGCTGTGAAAAGAAGAGAAGCGAAAAGCAAAGGAAAAAAGGAAAGATATAAGCATCTGAATGCAGAGTTCCAAAGAATAGCAAGAAGAGATAAGAAAGCCTTCCTCAGTGATCAATGAAAAGAAATAGAGGAAAACAACAGAATGGGAAAGACTAGAGATCTCTTCAAGAAAATGAGAGATACCAAGGGAACATTTCATGCAAAGATAGGCTCGATAAAGGACAGAAATGGTATGGACCTAACAGAAGCAGAAGATATTAAGAAGAGATGGCAAGAATACACAGAAGAACTGTACAAAAAAGATTTTCATGACCCAGATAATCACGATGGTGTGATCACTGACCTAGAGCCAGACATCCTGGAATGTGAAGTCAAGTGGGCCTTAGCATCACTACGAACAAAGCTAGTGGAGGTGATGGAATCCAGTTGAGCTATTTCAAATCCTGAAAGATGATGCTATGAAAGTGCTGCACTCAATATGCCAGCAAATTTGGAAAACTCAGCAGTGGCCACAGGACTGGAAAAGGTCAGTTTTCATTCCAATCCCAAAGAGAGGCAATGCCAAAGAATGCTCAAACTACCGCACAATTGCACTCATCTCACACGCTAGTAAAGTAATGCTCAAAATTCTCCAAGCCAGGCTTCAGCAATATGTGAACCATGAACTTCCTGATATTCAAGCTGGTTTTAGAAAAGGCAGAGGAGCCAGAGATCAAGTTGCCAACATCCGCTGGATCATGGAAAAAGCAAGAGAGTTCCAGAAAAAATCTATTTCTGCTTTTTTGACTATGCCAAAGCCTTTGACTGTGTGGATCACAATAAACTGTGGAAAATTCTGAAAGAGATGGAAATACCAGACCACCTGATCTGCCACTTGAGAAATCTGTATGCAGGTCAGGAAGCAACAGTTAGAACTGGACATGGAACAACAGACTGGTTCCAAATAGAAAAAGGAGTACGTCAAGGCTGTATATTGTCACCCTGCTTATTTAACTTCTATGCAGAGTACATCATGAGAAATGCTGGGCTGGAAGAAGCACAAGCTGGAATCAAGATTGCTGGGAGAAATATCAATAACCTCAGATATGCAGATGACACCACCCTTATGGCAGAAAGTGAAGAGGAACTAAAAAGCCTCCTGATGAAAGTGAAAGTGGAGAGTGAAAAAGTTGGCTTAAAGCTCAACATTCAGAAAACGAAGATCATGGCATCTGGTCCCATCACTTCATGGGAAATAGATGGGGAAACAGTGGAAATAGTGTCAGACTTTATTTTTCTGGGCTCCAAAATCACTGCAGATGGTGACTGCAGCCGTGAAATTAAAAGACGCTTACTCCTTGGAAGGAAAGTTATGACCAACCTAGATAGCATATTGAAAAGCAGAGACATTACTTTGCCAACAAAGGTCCGTCTAGCCAAGGCTATGGTTTTTCCAGTGGTCATGTATGGATGTGAGAGTTGGACTGTGAAGAAGGCTGAGCGCCGAAGAATTGATGCTTTTGAACTGTGGTGTTGGAGAAGACTCTTGAGAGTCCCTTGGACTGCAAGGAGATCCAGCCAGTCCATTCTGAAGGAGATCGGCCCTGGGATTTCTTTGGAAGGAATGATGCTAAAGCTGAAACTCCAGTACTTTGGCCACCTCATGTGAAGAGTTGACTCATTGGAAAAGACTCTGATGCTGGGAGGGATTGGGGGCAGGAGGAGATGGGGACAACAGAGGATGAGATGGCTGGATGGCATCACTGACTCGATGGACGTGAGTCTGGGTGAACTCCAGGAGTTGGTGATGGACAGGGATGCCTGGCGTGCTGTGATTCATGGGGTCGCAAAGAGTCGGACACGACTGAGCAACTGAACTGAACTGAACTGAAAGCCACATCATGAGATCCACAAGACAAACAAGGAAACCAAAGTGCGGAGAGGGGAAGGGACTTGTCTGCAGTCACGGAGCCGGGAAAGAGAGCACAGGTGTAACCATTTCACCTTCACAGCAAAGCTGCAAGAGGGCATGACACTTCCCATTTTACCCCACGAGGCATCCAAAATTCAGAGAGGCTAAGGAACTCGTCCAAGGTCATGGAGCTAGTGAAGAGGGCTAATGATAACAGTAAGAGGAATGATAATCCTTTTTTTCTTTAAGTTTTTATTCAACTTGTTATAATATTGCTTCTCTTTTATGTTTTGGTTTTGTTGGCCCTGAGGCATATGGGATATTAGCTCCTAGACCAGGAATTGAATCTGCACTCCTTTGATTGGAAGGCCAAGCCTTAACCACTGGACTACCAGGGAAGTCCCAGGAATGATGATTCTTAATAAGCTAACATGTACTTGGCTGTTAACATGTGCCAAAGGATCATCTGGTTGAAGGCCCTCGGTACTGAAAGTTGAAACTATGACTTGCCTCCATTTTGCAGATGAGAAAATTGAGGCTGAAAGAAACAAAGTACATAAGTCATAAAGCCAGTAAGTAGTGACAGAAGTAAAACAGAAGTCAAATGGGCTGCCCAGTGTGTGCTAAGAACCTTATTTAATCCTTACAGCCCGGGAGAACAGGTGCAATTACCTCCGCTTTACAGGTGAGGACAGTAAGGCTCAGAATACTTATTGAGGCTACTTATTGAGTCCATGGGGTCACAAAGAGTGGGACACAACCGAGCGACTAAGCACAGCACATAACGAATAAATAGGAATATAACCATCGAAATAATAATGATAACAAGAATAAGCTAACATGCAGTGAGCATTTAAATGTGTACGGGGCACTGTACCATTATTCTCCAGCTCAGAGAGTCAAGGAGTTGTGCAAGCCACACAGCCAGCGAGTGGCAGGGCCGGGGATCTGAACTCCGCCCTCCAGCGAAGGTGGGAGGGGAAGGGCTGACCCCGAGGAATCACCCTGGCCCTCGACCCGACCCGCAGGGATGAGGCCCTTCATTCCGGACCAGGACATTGGCTACTTCGAAGGCTTCCTGGAGGGCGTGGGCATCCGCGAGGGCGGCATCCTCACCGACAGCTTCGGCCGCATCAAGCGCAGCATGAGCTCCACGTCGGCGTCAGCGGTGCGCAGCTATGACGGCGCCCAGCGGCCGGAGGCGCAGGCCTTCCACCGGCTGCTGACAGACATAACGCACGACATCGAGGCGCTGGCCCCCGACGATGACGAAAGCACGGATGAAGAGGCCCGGGACTCCCCGGGCGGGGGCGACGCGGCCGAGGACAACTACCTGTAGCCTGTGCCGCCGTCCCTGCAGAGGGCGGGCGAGCGGGTGGCTCCGCGCTCCCGCCTCTGAGTCTCATGCGCCCTTGTCTGTGCGTTTGTGTGATCCATCCCCAGGATCTCCTCCCCAGACCCCAACCCGGGGCTCCGCGCTCCGGGGGCGGGGGTCTGTCCCTACCGGTCCCCTGCCCCGGGTCCCTGCAGGACGGAGAATGTCCTGCAGGGGCGGGACCCTAAGCGGGGCTCAGTAGCTCCCTCTGCCGGTCGGGGAGGGCGGCGAACTTCTCTGTCCCGATAGCCCGAAGGTTCGGCCTCTGGACGGACACTCGAGACTCCGCAACTTTCTGGAGGCCAAGCGAGTGATGGAGAGTGTGCTCCACCTGCTGGCCGGTTGAGAAAAGAATTCCCCGAGCCTGAAGACCTCTTTTCCTATTTTACAGTTTGAGAAACTGAGGTTCCAGAGAAGAAACTGGAGGGAGTCTCCTGATTCCCCTTAGATATTACCTCACGCTGGCCATACTAAATCGTGCAAAGGGTCTTTCTGAAGCTCTAAGAGGCAGGGTCTCCCCTTTGCAGATGGACTTAGATCTTTAGTGTGGAATAGAGGTTTCTTTCTACCAAGAGTCGACCCAGAGGTGCGTGATCTGGGTCCCAGCCCCCACCCTAAGGCTATGAACAAGTTACTTGTTCAGATCTTGCAATTGGAGCAGGACAGGCTGGGCTCCCTGTCTGATAGGTGTCCTAGCCTCTCTGCCTCTCCCATTTTTTCTTCTAACCCCACCCACCTCACAAGGGGGTCATAGGGATTACTGAAGGTCAAGACCTTAGTGCTAGGTCTAACACATGATAAGTGATCAATAAATGCTGTTCCCTTCCACATCGAACACTTTCTGACTCAGTTAACCTGTCTTTAGCTGTGTGCAACGGGACACGAACTGAGGTGAGGGTGAGATGTAGGAAGACCCTCAGGGAACTCACAGTTTGGGAGGAGAAAATAGAACTTGCCCCTCACAGCTCTATTACAGCCCGACTCCATTCATGCTCAAAGTTCAAATGAAAAGATTCTGCAGACCAGCCATCGCATCTCAGGTAGTCAAAGAAATCCAAAGACAGAATTGGAGGGGGAGAAAAGTCAGCATAAAGACAGAACTTGCACAGCCTCAGGAAAGGCTCAGAGGCTGAAAGAAGCCCTCAGAAGAGGCAAGAGAATTGCCTAGAAGAGCTAAAATTTATCTGTAGAACTTTACATGGCCAGACACAAGGTACTTACCATGAGGTAGGTACTATTATCGCCATTGTTAAAGTAATATCATTAATATTACTAGGGCTTGGATTCAGCAAGTTCCCTGATTCATTCTCAGTTCATGGCAAATGACTGTCCCATCATAACTGACCCACAAAAGGCCCTTCTGATCACCGACTCTATGGACATGAGTTTGAGCAAGCTCCAGGAGTTGGTGATGGACAGGGAAGCCTGGCGTGCTGCAGTCCATGGGATCGCAAAGAGTCGGACACAACTGACTGAACTGAACTGATGTCTTACTTCGTTTTATATTCCCCAGACTTCATCCACACATCCCCGAAATCCTTCTCCTCCCCACCATGGGTACCCATCTCTATGTGTTGATATATGTCCCCGGACACAAAATGTATAATGTCTTGTGTGTGTGTTTACATTACATAAATGGTATTATGTAACAAACTCATTCTGTTGTTTCCTTCCTGTGTAAAAACCTAACTTATTACATCCAACCACTGCAAAATATTCCAAGCTGAGCATCCACTGATGGACGCTCAGGTTGTTTCTGATTTCCTCTTAGCATAAACCACACTGTGATGAAAATCTTTGTGCATGACCCTTGTGGGGCTGTGCGAAAATTTCTTTGGGCTCTATACCCAAGAGTAGATCATAGGGTATATATGTTTTCATTTTCACTAAAATTCGCTAGAATGACTACACCAGTAGTGTGTGAAGGATACTGTCTCCCCATGTTATCAGCGACTTTTCCATCATCTGACTTTCTAACCTTTTGCCTATTTGGGTGTAAGGTGGCATCAGGTTGCTTTAAGTTGCGTTTCTCTGTTGACCCTGAGATTCAGAACCTTCTCCTATAGTTGTCAGGCATTTAGGCTTCCCCTTCAGTATTGTCTGCTCATATCTTTTCCCCATTATCATTTGGGTTCCCTGTCTTTTTCTTGTTGATTTGCAGGAGTAGTTTATACCTTTTAGGTTTTAATCCCTTGTTGGATATTTTTATAAACATCTTTTCCTAGTCCCTTGCCCATCTATTAAGTTTATTTATGGCAGTGGTTGCCAAACTTTAGCATGCATCAGAATCTCCTGGAAGGCTCTATAAAACACAGATTGCTGATCCCCACCCCAGAGTTTCTGACTTAATAGAACAGAGATGGGGCCCAAGTACTTGTGTGTGTTTGTGTGTTTTTAGCATTTACTTATTTAATATTTTTTTAATCTTTATTGAATTTTTTACAATATTGTTTCTGATTTACATTTTGGGTTTTGGGCCACGAGGCCTGTGGGATCTTAGCTCTCAGCCAGGGATTGAGCTCACACCCTGTGCACTGGAAGGCAAAGTCTTAACCACTGGATCACCAGGGACACCCTAAGAACTTGTGGCTTTTAAAAATATTTATTTATTTATTTATTTTTGACTGCACTGGGTCTTCGTTGGTGGGCATGGGCTTACTCTAGTGGTGGCAAATGGGGGCTCCTCTTCGTTGCTGTGCACAGACTTCTCATTGGAATGCCTTCTCTTGTTGTGAAACACAGGCTCCAGGCCTCGCGGGCTTCAGTAGTTGCAATACACAGGCTCAGAGTTGTGGCTCATGGGCTCCAGAGCTGGGGCTCGGTAGTCAAGGTGCAAGGGCTTAGTTGTTCTGTGGAACGTGGAATCTTCTCAGACCAGGAATCAAACCCATGTCTCCTGCATTGGCAGGCGGATTCTTATCCACTGTACCACCAGGGAAGTTCAAGAACTTCTGTTTTTAACAAGTACTCGGATGATGGTAATGGTTCAAGGACCATACTGCGAACCACTGGTCTGTGGTATCTTCCTCTGAACAAATTTTTAATTTTTATATTTTCAAATTTATTTGTCTTCATTTTATGGATGAGGGAACTGGAGCTCAAAGTGGTGAAGTGAATGACCCCCAAGATCCACAGCGAGCTGGGATCTGGACCCATATCCGGCTCACCCCAGAGCCCAGGCTCCTACTGGCTCTGCTATCCTGTCTACCTACTTTTGGGATACATTGATCAGAGGCTGAGGTATTTAGACCTGAGGCCATGAGGTGTCCTGGTAAGTTCCTGAATGAGGCAGCCACGAGGGGGAAGTCCATTGACAAGGGGCAGAGACCAAAGAGATAGGGGTCCCTCTTAAAGGCCTGAGGGCTTTGCAAAAGGATCAGGCTTGGAAATTGGCCACAGTCTTAGCCTGGCACAGAGTCAGGACTGCTGAGAGGCACTGAGACAGCTCTTACCCCACAGCTCTGAGGATGGAGCAACTTCCCCTCATACCCTGAGGAAGTCCCTAGCCAGCCCGGAACTATCCTCTTACTAAAGCCATGTAACCCTTTGGTTTCTGAAGGCTGTGGTGACCCAGGCTCTGAGCATGGGGACTCTGGCCACACTTCCTCCTGTAGCCTTCAGAAACCCTGCCAGGGTCACTTCCCATCATGGTTCAGTTCCTGGCACTGCAAGACAGGAAACCCCCCTGGGCAGGGACAGCTGATTCCCAAAGACATGTAGGGGTGGTGTAAGGATGGAACTCCCCGACCAGCTGGATCCCCTGAGGACACTCCTGCCCCGTGGATGAGTGCCAGGCACTCATCCACTGCCTGGCACTCCAACTGTCTCCAACTGCCACTGCCACTGAAGTCCCTCCCACCTGGGGCCCTGGAGACTCCCAGCAATCCTTTGCAACTGCATGTTGGGGATGGGGTCTGGCACCATTATCATCCAGTCACTGTCATTTAGAGAGCCCCCACTCTGTGCCAGGCATTGTGCTAGACACTAGAGGGAGATACAGAATAATCTCTGCCTGCTGGGGGCTCCTAGGCTGATGGTCCCCAAATGATCACTACACAAAATTCTCAACTATAAAATCAAAGAGTGAAAAACTGGCTCTTTCTGGGGAAGCTGGAAAAAGCTGCTTGGAGGAGGTGACCTACAAGTGAGACCTTGAAGGACAAGGTGGGTTTTGGCAGGTTGACAAGAGCAGGGAGAGCCCTTCAGGTGGGCCCAGCATGAGTGTAGACAGGGGAACGTGGCACCCTCTGAGACACTTAAACACTCTGGCGCCAGGGTCAGACTTGTGGTTTTGAGTCCCAACTCTGTCATCTGCAGTTGGGTGACCTTGGGGTAAGCCCCTAAAGGTCTTGTTTTCCTCATCTATAATGTGGGGCAATAACAGCATTGGCCTCATAGGTCTCGTAGATTGCTGTGAGGCGTGAACAAGATAATCCACATAAAAGTGCACCTGCGGCTGCTGCTTGGTCGCTCAGTCCTGTCTGACTCTGTGTGACCCCAGGGACTGTAGCCTGCCAGGCTCCTCTGTCCATGGGATTCTCTAGGCAAGAATACTGGAGTGGTTTGCCTTGCCCTCTTCCAGGGGATCTTTCCAACCCAGGAATCGAACTGGGGTCTCCCGCATTGCAGGCAGATTCTTTACCAGTTGAGCTATCAGGAAAACCCCAAAAGCATCTAGTAAGTGCTTAATCAATGTGACCATGATTTATTTGGGAGGTACATGGGGTATGTGCAGTGAGGGGCAGGGCTTGTAGGGGAGGAAATCAGAGAAATGGACAGGCTGAGATGGCCCTAGAAGGGCAGGCTGGGAAGTATAGGCAGTGGGGAGTGAGCTAATGGGCTTGCATTTTCTCAAAATGAATCTAGCTGCTTAGAGGGGAGAAAAACCTGGGCCCTGGGGCCCTAGGGAGAGGGCTGGGACAAGGACCAGAGGAGAGATGCTAAGAACTGGCTCAGATGCGCTAAGAGGAAGGAAGAAGGGAGGGCAGGTTCAAAGGAGGGAGGGAAAGAGGGCTTCCTATCAGCTGAGAGACAGTAATATCTCATATCCTTTGATTAGACTCACTCATTCCCTCCTTCACTCATTCTTTACAACTGCTTATTTAGCACTTGAACATTGGCCTCATGGGGCTTCCTCTCTAAGGAGTTTATATTGCTATTAATGTTCCAGATGCAGTAACCAGCAAATGATCAGAAATTGACAGCCCCACTGCTGTGTCCTGGAGAGAGCATGGCAAACCACTCCAATATTCTTGCCTGGAGAATCCCATGGACAGAGGAGCCTGGCGGGCTACAGTCCATGGGGTCAAAAAGAGTTGGACATGACTGAAGCGACTTACCACATACGCACGCACTGTTGTGTCCTCCTATTTCTGACTTGCCTATTCGCAGACATTCCAGATGAAGGGCAAAATGTTTTAGAGCCAAGCCAGCCTGTCTTGTCTACTTCTTGCATTGGAAAGCTTGCTGTCTTCTGAGATAGTTCTTTCCATCTAGGACAAGGGCTCACAACTGCCTCCTAGCCCACCCTTCTCCCCGCAACCCCACCACCGGGTCTTAGCATCACCTTCTAGAACATTACATGGCATGGCTGCTCCCTTAACCCTTAGGTGGCCCTGCAGTGATGCACAGAAAATGATGTGACCTGTAGAAACTTCAGGCTTTCCTGGTGGCTCAGACAGTAAAAAATCCTGCCTGCAATGCAGGAGACCCAGGTTTGATCCCTGGGTCAGGAAGATCTCCTGGAGAAGGAAACGGCAACCCATTTGGTATTCTTGCCTGGGAAATCCCATGGACAGAAGAACCTGGCAGCTCGTGGGGTAGAAACTTCTCATTTCTGTCTCGAAGCAAATTGTTCCAAAACATTATTTTTGAAGCTTATCACGCAGACAGTGTCTTCGATGTATAAAGAGAACATTCAAATAAATAATAAGGACCCATAACCCAACAGAAAAATAAGCAAATTATTTTTTTCAGTTCACAGAAAAGATAATTGGTTCTGAAACTTGTGACACAATGTTCAACCTCACTCTAATAAGAAAAATGCAAATTAAAACTGCATTGAGAAGTCATTTTTTTTTTCAGTTACTAGACTGGCAGAGTTTGGAAAGTTTGACAACTTACAGTGTGGGTAGGTATGAGGAAACAGGCACTCACATGTTTTGGGTGGGAGGGCGAGTTGGTATAAACCCTACTTCACAATATCTAGCAATATTTTAAATGCACACACCCTCCGATGCAATGGTTTCACTGCCAGGAAGGTCTCCTGCATTCATACTCACAACATGGAAATGATGAATATACAAGGAAAATCACTGCAGCTTTGCTTCTAAGGACAAGAGATTAGAAACAAATCGAATGTTCAGTGATAGAGAACTGATTAAATAAACTGGGACTCGTGCAGACAACTGAATACCATGCAGCCATAAATAAGAATGAAGTAGTAGTGGTGTTGTCATTTAGTTGCTCAGTCATGTCTGACTTCTTTGCGACCTCCTGGACTGTAGCCTGCCAGGTTCCTCTGTCCATGGGATTTCCCAGGCAAGAATACTGGCGTGGGTTGCCATTTCCTCCCATTTCCTTCCCAGCCCAGGGATCAAATTTGCATCTCCTGCATTGGCAGGCAGATTCTTTACCGCTGAGCTACCAGGGAAGCCCAGCTCTCTGTGTACTGATGTGGAATTGTTTCTAGGATAAAGTAACTGGAAAAAAGAAAAGCAAGATACAGAATAATGCACTTTGGATGGTGCTATCCTTTTCTTTAAAGAGGGCAGAGAATGTCTTTGTGTCTCCGCATGGAATACATAGTTCTGGAAGGATATACAAGATAGGTAATAGTTGTTGTCTCTGAGCTGGAGGAATGTACAGTTGTAAAATATGGAGGAAAAGAAACTCTCTTTTCATGATGTATCTTAAATATTGTGCCATGAATATGAATTACAGAAAAACAAGTAAAAACCTGTTATTGCAGTATTTATCATACTCTACAACCCCATGTGTTTCAATGTCTACCTGACCTCCCCATCTCCATCTCCAACACATGCACACACACACAGATCTTGATCTTGTGAGGGGGATGGGAAGAATTGGTTGTGACTTATACTCCCTCCTGGAGCCCAACACAGCATCCAACACAAAGCAAGGGCTCAGAGAATCTGAATCCATATTCATAATGACTTCCCTCTCCAAGAAGCCCCCAAGTAATTTCACCTCCTGGCATTCCTGCTCTTGTGTGGACCACTCCCACATGGAATGGAGATGACCTGTGTGACCAGCGTGATGCATCACCTCCTCTCTCCAATCACTTGCTCTAGGGGAAGCCAGCCACCATGTCATATGCACACTCAGGCAACCTTATGGGGGGGTTCACGTAGTGAGCTTCTGGGCCTCCTGCCAATAGCTGTATGAGTGAATCATCCTGGAAATGGCTCTTCAGCCCCAGTCAATCCTTCATTTGACTGTAGACCAAGTTTACCTTGCCTATTTCAGAGAGACCCCAAGCCAGAGCCACTAAGCTAAGCGGCTTCCAGATTCCTGACCACAGAAGCTGCATGAGACAACTGTTTACAATGTTTGAAGCTGCTAAATTTAGGGGCAATTTTTTACACAGCAATGTGTAAATAGTACAGTCAATGGTCTTCATTAAGCATCTAGGAAGGTAAGAAAGTATGTCAGTCGTATCTGACTCTCTGCGACCCCTTGGACTGTAACCTGCCAGGCTCCTCTGGCCAGGAAATTCTCCAGGCAAGAATACTGGAGTGGGTAGCATTCCCTTCTCCAGGGCATCTTCCCAACCAGGGATCTAATCCAGGTTTCCTGCATTGCAGGCAGATTCTTTACCATCTGAGCTACACTGTGTATCCATTCTGTGGGGAGTACAAGAAAAAAAGACATGATCCTGGCCTCAGGGGAGAAGGCCATGTGCACATTCATCCTTCAACCAACATTTATTGAGCACTTACTATATACCTGGCCCTGTGTGAAATGCTGACTCACAGAATGCTGGCAATTAAAATAGGACAAAACGGAACTCTCAGGATTGATGGCAATGTCTATTTTAATGGGGTTGAATTTATATAAATGTACAATCCATTTGCAAAAATTCAGCAAATGAACACTTAATCTTATGCAGTTTGTTGTACATATATTTTATATCAAAAATTTGTAAACAAAGATTGAACTAATTCACTCTGAAATACTTTTTAAAGAGGAATTGATGCGCAGCTAGATGGATAGACTTGTGATAAAGCAAGTAGAATGTTCATGGTAGATGCAGGTGGTGAGTATAGGGGTTTTGTTGTAAAAGTCTTTCAGTTTTGATGTATTTGGGGGAAGTTTCGCAATAAGAAACTTTAGGGAAAGGACCCTCCATAACCATACATACCAATCCTCTCATTTATTATTATTTTAATTACACAAATAAAAACAAATACAGTCTACTTTTAACAACTAGAGGGAATTTGTTAAATTCTCTGGTCCCATGGTACACTCTTCTTCAGTGACTATCTCTGTTCTTGTCGGCTGTGTATATAGGTAGACACAAAACAATGTGTTTCCCGTTTGTTTTTGTTTTTTTAATGAATAATGCTCTCTATACTATTCTGAAAGCATATATTGGGGCTATCTCCATGTTAATTCATACACAACGCCTCAGTTTTAAATTTCTGGGTAGGATGTGCCCTCTCATTCAAGATGTGAGTCTTAGAAAAGAGGTCTTTTTTAGGAATAGTGAGTTAAGACTGCCAGGAGGCGAACCTCCTGCCCGGGGTCCAGGCCTGGACTCACCCAGCCGTAGCTCGGCCACCGAGTGAAGGGGGCGGGGCTAGACCAGGCTGAGCGCGGGTTGGCGGGCAGGTCATGCTCTGCCCCGCCCATCTCCCCTCCCATCCCTCCGCCCATCTCTCCGCCCATCCCTCCGCCCTACCTAAGGAGCCCCCTGGGCTCCCGCGCACCCGGACCCAGGAGGAAGTCCACGTAGCGCTTCCTCTTTTGTTGGCCTCCGGAGACACCGGGGGAAGGGAGTAGGGTTGTGAAACCGAACTGTCTCCTACCCCTCCTCCCCGGGGGAGATCCATCAGCTGGAGGTGGCCACGCAGCTGGGGGCAGAAAAACAACTCCGTGGACACCCCCACCACCCCCGTCCCCGTTCTGCTCCGCCACACCCCTGAGCAGGAGGTCGGCTGCCGCTAGGGTAGTACCTGGGGTAGGTGAGCTTCCAAGACCCGCATAGGGCAATCTCCCTGGTCACCCTCATGAGAAAGTCCCAGCTCCTTATCCGCTGCTGCTGCTGCCATCTCCAGCCTCCGGATGTGCCTTGTCTTGCCTAGGGCTTCAGTTCAGTTCAGTCGCTCAGTCGTGTCCGACACTTTGCCACCCCATGAATCGCAGCACGTCAGGCCTCCCTGTCCATCACCAACTCCCGGAGTTTACTCAGACTCACGTCCATCGAGTCGGTGATGCCATCCAGCCATCTCATCCTCTGTCGTCCCCTTCTCCTCCTGCCCCCAATCCCTCCCAACATCAGAGTCTTTTCCAATGAGTCAACTCTTCGCATGAGGTGGCCAAAGTATTGGAGTTTCATTCAGACACCAACAAAAAGAAGGTTTGTGGTTCCTCAAACAGGCCAGTCTCCAGTCTTTGAAAGGCTGTAGTTTCTATCTTGAGGACCCTTTGCCATGACCTTCCACTGTTATCCTTTAAACCTCAAAGGATCACCTTCTCCAAGAAGTTCTCCATGATGCACCCCAGGCAGAGCCAGTGTCCCTCCTACTTGGTTCTACAACGTCATGTGCCTCTCTACCACAGAATTTTCCACTTCTGTGTCTAAGTTATTGGTCTAAGTTTCTGTCTCCCTAACTGAATTGCTTGAGGGCCAAGACTATCTTGTAAATTTTTGTCCTCCCAGCTCCTGGCTGCTTTCGGAGAGATTAAAGGACATGGGCCCCAGCCTTGCTCAGGTGAATTAACATAGAGAGAGCTGTAAAACAAGCTTGTAGAATAGTACAGAGAGTACATTAATTTTTTAAAAATATAACATGGTTATTTTTTTTACCTATGTGTGTGTGCATGCTCAGTCACTCAGTGGTGGGTGACTCTTTATGACCCTGTGGACTGTAGCCCGCCAGGCTCCCCTGTCCATGGAATTCTCCAGGCAAGAATACTGGAGTGCCTTGCCTTTTCCTCCTCCGGGGAATATTTCTCACCCAGGGATCAAATCCACATCGCCTGCAGCTTCGGTGTAGGCAGGCAGATTCTTTACCAGTGTGCCACCTACCTGTATTTGTATGTAAATATGTAAAGATAAGCCTGGAAGCTACACATAGTAAGCCCTTAATAAATATTAATAGAATTAATCAATGAATGGGTTTGGATCCTAGGCACTGTCATTCATCATTCTATTTGTTTCATTCATTCAGTTTCTCCATCTATAAAACAGTGTACATGAATAGTATCTGCATGGAACATGCCAAAAAAATGTAGAAGAGATAGACAACAAACAGGTTAACATAGATATGTATTAGAGTGCCTGGTGACAACAAGTTCCCTGGAGAAAAATAAGCCAGGGCAGGGGAAGAGGTGGGCTTGGCGGGGGCAGCTAGAGAAGGTGGAGACTGGAGGAGTTTTTTAAGAAGAGAAGTCAAGGATCTGCTAGGGGCTGTTGTGAAGTTCTCATGGGCTAAACTTCTCAGATTTTCATTTGCCTTTCTTGCAAAATGAGGGCAACAGTGACCTCCTGCCTGGGAGGGTGTAGCTGTGAAATGAACACTGGCTACTTGGCAACTAAAAGGGGAAATATCTGGGCCCTGAAATAATCATTGTGGCTCTCTTCCCCATCCCCTATCCTGCTTTGAATGTAGAATAATCAGCAGTTCCCAAAGCATCTGAAATAAATAAAATGCAAATATTCCTGGAAATAGGAAAATATATTTCTGAAAGAGCAGCCCTCTGACCCTCTGTAAAGTGAAGCCTTCACTGTTCTCTAAGACTGAGCCCTGTGTCATGTCCTGCCATCAGCGTCTCTCTCTCTCTGCTCTTCAGTCTCCAGGGCACACTTACTAAGTTTGTGTAGTTGTTACAAGCACAGCTTTTGGAGGCACACTGGAGGCTCAAAGACCTGGGTTCGAATTTGTTCTTGGCTGTGTGACCTTGGACAAGTGTCTTTACCCCTCTGAGCCATCCTCTTATAATCATCCCTGTTTCAAAGAGATTAAATGAGATGATGCAAGTGAGGGCACAGTAATGAGCTTGAAATGCAATGATTCAGTGACCTGGTGAGGTCAGCACTCTTACCATTCCACTTCACAGATGAAGAAGCATGGACAGAGAGGAGTTGCGTAACTTGACCAAAGTCACAGCTAGTGAGAAGCAGTCAGTCCAGTCTCAAGTGCCTTTGCTTCCATCATTCCTGCCCTGCTGGCCCCAGTGTCAAGTGCACAGACAGAACCTTTTGGGACTCTTCATCCCCTAAAAATCCTACCCAGCCTCAGTTCTATCTTGTCCATGAAATCTCTGATATTTTAAATGACTTTACTTTTGAATAATTAATATTTTTGAATAATTAATATATTCAGGTGGTTCAAAATTCAAGAGTACCAAGGGTATACTAGGACCAATAAGCCTCCCTCTCTCCTTTCTCATCCAGTTACATAGTTCCCTTCCCTGGAAGAAACCACAGGGGCTGTTTCTTACGTGTGCCCTTCCTGACTCAGCCCCGGCATGTGCTGGTAAATTCCCATATCTTTGTTTTCTTGTTCTACACACATAGAAAAACATAATAGAAGCTGTTGTGCACCTCACTCCCCTCCACTTACACACTTGTTCCCTATTAGTACATAGAACTTTCTTCATTTTAAAAAAGTATTATTGAATTAAAATCCACATAGTCATCCATTTAAATGTACAATCTAGTAATATTTCATATGTTCTCAGAGTTGTGCAGCCATTAAGACATTTTCATTACCTACTCCCCCCCTACAAAAAGCCCTGTACCCATTAGCAGTCAGTCCTTGTTTCTTTCCACTCCTGCCCTAGACAATCATTAACCTACTTTCTGTTTCTGTAAATTTGCCTATTTTGGATATTTCATATAAATGGAATTATACAATGTGTGATATTTTGTGACCAACTTCTTTCATTTAACAAATATTCAAAGTTCATGTGGTAGCATATATCAATACTTCATACCATTTTATTATCAATACTTCATACCATTTTATTGTCAAATAATAGTCCATTGAATGGATATAGCACATTTTATTTATCCACTGATGGACATCAGAGTTGTTTCCACTTTGGGGCTATTTTTTATGAATAATACTGCTATGAAAATTTCATTTACAAATTTTGGTGTAGACATACATTTCAGTACTTTTTGGTAGACACCCTGAAAGTGGGACCACCTGGAAGTGGGTTCCATGGTAACTCCATGGTAACTTTTTAAGGATCTGCCACACCACTTTCCAAAGGGGCTGCACCGTTTTACATTTCCACCATGATACATACGTAAAGGTTCTAACTTCTTCGTGGTCTTATCAACTGTTGCTATTATGTGTTTATTCTTATTAGCCATTCTAATGGATATAAAATGGCATCTCATTGTGGTTTAATTTGTAGTTCCCTAATGGCTAATGTAGGGATTGGGGGCAGGAGCAGAAGGGGACGACAGAGGATGAGATGGCTGATAGCATCACCGACTCAATGGACGTGAGTCTGAGTGAACTCTGGGAGCTGGTGATGGACAGGGAGGCCTGGCGTACTGCGATTCATGGGGTCGCAAAGAGTCGGACACGACTGAGTGACTGAACTGAACTGAATGGCTAATGTTACTAAGTGTTTTTATGTGCTTATTAGCTACTTGTATAGCTTCTTTGGAGAAATACCTATTTAGATCTTCTGCCCACTTTTCAAGTATGTTGTCTTTTTATTATTGAATTATGTTGCTTAAATATTTAGGCTACCAGTACCTTATCAGATGTATGACTTGCAAATATTTTCTCCCTTTCTGTGTGTTGTCTTTTCATCTTCTTGGTTGTATCATTTGCAATACAAGTTTTTACTTTTGATGAAGTCCAGTTTATCTATTTTTTCTTTTATCACTTTTGCCACATCTAAGATTGCTTTGCCTAACCTAAGGTCATGAAGATTTAATTCTAAGAGTTTTATAGTTTTGGCTCATACACTTAGGTCTATGATACATTTTGAACTAAATTTTGTGGGTGGTGTGAGGTAGGGATTCAACTTAATTATTTTGCATGGGGATATCCAGTTGTTCCAAAACCATTTGTTGAAAAGACTTTTCTTTCTTCCCATTGAATTGTCTCAGTACCCTTGTTGAAAATCAATTGGCAGTCAATGTGAGGATTTACTTTTGGACTCTTAATTCTGTTCCATTGATCTATATTTCTACCTTTATGCCAGTAACCACACTATCTTGATTACTGTAGTTAATTTTTCAGTTAAAAAGAGTGAGTCCTTCAGTGTTTACTTTTTCAAGATTGTTTTGGCTGTTCTGGGTTCCTTGCATTTATATGCAAATTTTAGGGTGAACTTGTCTATTTTTATTTTTTTAAAAAGATACCTGGGGCTTTGATAGGGATTTGGTTGACCATTTGGGGAAGTATCACCATCTTAATATTAAGTCTTCTAGTCCACAAAGGGATGTCTTTTCCATCCCATGAGATGACTTTATTTAGGTTTTCTTAAGCTTCTTTCCAGAATGTTTCTTGGTTTTCCAAGTATCTTGCACTTCTTTTGTTAAATTGATTCCCAAATATTTTATTCTTTTCATTAATATTGTAAGTGAAATTGTTTTCTTAGCTTTATTTTCAGTTTGTTCACTGCCAGTGTGTAGTTTTTAAACATCATTATTCCTTTGACAATTCCTGGGCACTCCATTACTGTATTATCATTTTTTCCCAGCCCTCAAATGATAGGCATTTAGCTTATTTCCAATTCTTTCCTGGTAAAAAGTGGTGCTGCAATGACTTTTCTTGTGCATATCCATGAAGTTTAAGGCATCTGAAAATGATTGAGAAAATATCTACAACTGTCGATTGCCACTACCCTGGCCCGTGCCACCATCATCTCACCTTTGGAGCATAGCCTCAGCCTGCTGACTGGATTCCCTGCTTCCCCCGGTCCCTCTAATTCATTCTCCTCCAAGCAGCCAGAGAGATCCCATTAAAATACAAGCCAGTTGTGGCTTATTCCTCTGCTCAGAACCCTCTGATTGCTCCCAACCTGTGTCAATTAAAGTTTAATATCAGGATGTTCATGGCCTTACAGTCTGACCTCACACCCTCTCCAACATCCTCTCCATCATTCTCTTCTGTGCCCATTCTATTCCAACTACACTGACTTCCTTGTGTTCCTTAAGCACATCAAGTGCAGTCGCACCTCAGGACCTTAGCCATTACTATTCCTTCTGCCTGGAACACATTTCCCCAGACTATTCTGTTACTCACTCCCCCAATTCAGCAGGTATCTGCATACATGCTCCCTCTTCAGAAAGGGCTTCCCTGCCACTCCGTCTTGGGTCACACCATCACTCCTTCCCCACCCCTGCTACCTTGCCGCTTGCTTTGCTTTATTTTTCTTATAATCCTTACCATCCTCAGACATAAGATGTCAGTTGACTCTCACAATGATTCACTGATGTAAATACTATTACTATTCCCACTTGACAGATGAGGAGATGGGCTCCAAGAGGTAACTCAGTATGTGCAAGATCACTGAGCTGATAAATGGCAGTGTCAGGGTTTGAACTCTAGTCTGACTTCAAAGATGCAGTATTTAGCACAATTTCTTGTGGTCAGCTATATTCCCCATGACAATGAATGAATGAATGCCTGAGTAGACAAAATGTTTGCTATCCCAAATACTAGTAAGGCAGTGTTTTGGGGTAAAATTTGTAATTGTATCAATGTTCTTTCATGCTAATATGAGTTAGAGGGGAAATATTTTTTTAATCACAAAGAACAACAATACAAAATTGACAAGGACATGGTGAAACTGGAAACCATAGTGATTTCCATCACTGGTGGGAATGCAAGGTGGTATAATTACTTTGAAAAACACTTTAGTTTTGTATTATAAAGTTACCGACCCAGGGATCAAACCCGGGTCTCCTGCATTGCAGGTGGATTCTTTACTGTCTGAGCCACCTAGTGGGAAGCTTAGTTAAACATGTATTTACTATATGATACAGCAATTCCAGTCCAAACCATTTAACCAAGAGACATGAAAATGTATCCACGCCAAGACTTGTACATGAATGTTCATAGCAGCTTTATTCATGTAACAGAAGCAACCCAAATATTCACCAGCAAGTAAATGGATGAACAAATAGTGATACATTTGTACTATGGAATACTACTCAGCACAGTAAAAGGAAAACATACTAGAATACGAAACAACGTGGAAAGTCTTAAAAGCAATATGTGAGTAAAATGAAGGCCCATTTTACTCACAAAAAGAAACATATTGTATGATTGCATTTATGTGAAATTCTAGAAAAGACAAAGTTAATCTATAGTGACAACAAGCCAAACAACTGTTACCTGAGGAAATGAGTGGGGAAGTTGAATGTATCAGGGTATAAAGGAACTTCTTGGAGTGATAAAAATACTTTATATCTTGATCAGTGTGGTAGTTACATGGATGTCTACAGTTGCCAAAACTCATCAAGCTGAGTATTTTAAATGGCACATTTTATTTATAAAATTATGCTGCAGTAAAGTTGATAGGGCCTTTGGGAACACATACGTGATTTTCACTGCAGCATTACTTTAATAGCAAAAAAGGAAATTGGAGAAATTGGCTATTAAAAGGAGAATGTTTCTGCTATCATTGGTCCTTTGCCATCAGAGTGGCAAACTCAGAAGATGTAGCTGATGCTGGCAATGACACTCTAACATCCCCAGAACCTGCATCTGTCTCCTTAGAGGCTCTCTCTGGTGACTAGAGCATGCATGGGGCAGGCCAGAAATGTTGGAGAATTAATATCCAGCCCCACCCGGAGCAGCCATGGGGTTGCAAAGAGTCAGACACTTGGTAGTGACTAAATAGCAGCAGGAGCAGCCCTCATCCAATGTCTGACAGGAGCTGGTGTATAAATGCCCGGAATGCCTCATGTCTCAGGTGGGATAACTCTGTGTGGGTTCACTCCCCGGGCGTGATTGAGCTCCAGGAGCCCCCAGTTGGAGCTTGCTTGGTAATGCTTTCCTGAGTGGCTTTCTTCCCTTCTCATTCACCCACTCCTTTACCCATGTTTTCTGCACCTTCTAAATAACCAACTTTCACTTTAATCTGTGTCTAGGGTCTACTTCTGTGGGACTCAGATTAAGACCAGCAGACGATACCTAAGGTACAGTCAAGACACGGGGAAATGGTGGAGAGGAATCCAAGCAGCAGCCATTTGGTAAGTTTCTGTCATTCTTGGCAAAGCCAAGTCTTAACAAAATGCTCACATAGGTTCATAAGGGGACTCATGTCCGGATGTTCACAGTGGCACTGCTTATGGTAGGGTGAAGCTGTGTGCCATCTGGGTGTCTGTGACTAGCGGAATGGATAAATAGACTGTGGGGAATATAGACAATGACCTTCAGAACATGGCTAGATATAAATAGTATCTAGTGATGGAGTGAAAAAAAAAGTACAAAATTGAGGTGCTATCCAAGAAAATTAAACACACAGTTAAAACAATATCTGCTTTTTAAAAGGCATACATGTATTTAAGCACATAAACCAAACACATAAGAGCAGGGTCATTCTCTTTCTTATTCATGGTTCTGTCCCCCTCCATCACCACCTGCCATCCCCCCTCCCTGCCACAGGGGACCTTTGGTCATGTCTGGAAACATTTTTGGCTATCACAGCTGAGGAATGGGGCTGCTACTGGCATCGAGTGGATGACATCGGGGAATTCTGTTGAAACCCCTGCTATGCACAGAACAGATCCCGACAACAAAGAATTTCAGGACCTAAATGTCAATAGTGGGGCTGCCCAGGTGGCTCCGTGGTAAAAAATCCATCTGCCGGTTCCACCCCTGGGTGCGGAAGATCTCCTGGAGGAGGAAATGGCAACCCACCCCAGTATTCTTGCCTGGATAATCCCACGGACAGAGGAGTCTGGCAGGCTTACAGTCTATGGGATCGCAAAGAGTCGAACATGAATGAGCGGCTGAGCAGGCACACAAATGTCAATCAATGGTGCTGAGGTTGAAAAGTTCTATGTAGCTCAGCCCCAGCATAGTGAATGAACCAGTGAATGGGATATGGTGGGAGTGGGTGGGGCTACAGAGACACTGTAGTGTTTCTGTACATTTTTGGAGGTGTGTTCAGCAGGATTTAGGGTGACAGTCCATTTCCAGGAGGAGATGGGCTCTGCCCTTGTCTGGCCCTGGGCACCTCTCATTCATCTGCGGCCTCAAACTGTACCCTCCAGCGCTATTTACTGCCCCCTCAATTTTCAAGCTCCTCTGAGCTACCGGGAAACCGGCCAGGAGTGAGTCAGGCTGGTTCCTGCGGGCAGAAACTTTGCATGGAGTTTGAATAGCCAGGGCCTGAGGAATGGAAACCGCAGACCACAGAAGGGCCGGGCAGGCTTGGGACACGGTGCTCGGGAGGGGACTGGGCTAGAAGGAGGCGACTAGAATGGTGGGGAAATGGATCGGAATGCTTGGGGGAGGAGGGGGAGAGTCCTGTGAGAACGGGGAAGGTAGGCTTAGGATCCTCCCAAACCGGTTTAGAATCCTTTGACTTGTGGGATCAGAAACCTGGAAAGCGGGCGTTGAATCTCTGAATGGGCTGGATTAGAATCCTGAGGGGAGAGGCGGATTAAAATCCTATGTGAACAGGTTGGGATCACCCAGGAGTGAGATTAGAATAGAATCCCTAGGATTAGGGTAACAAATCTTGAGGGCTGGGTTAGAATCTTTTTATGAAAGAAACTAGGATCCTTCACTTGCTGGATTAAAATCCTGGGGGCAGAATTAGAAACTTCTGGTAGGTGAGGTTAAAATTCCTTCATAGGTGAGATTCAAAATCCTTTGGGGCAGAATTAAGATCTCAGGAGGAGAAGATGGGGTGCTGGGGTTCTCGGGAGGGTGGGGTTTAGAATCGTTTGGGACAGGGTTAGGGCACTGGAAGGCGGGATTAGAATACATTGGAGGAGGTGTTAGTTTATTTGGGGATTAGGACCTTGGAAGGACCGGTTAAAATTCTTAGGGGCGGGTTGCCCTTCGGGGGCGAGGTAAGGATTCTTGGAGGCAGAGTTAGAAACCTTGGATGGGCGGTGTTTAAAAAAATCCTTAGGCAGCGGGATTAGGATCTTGGTAGGTGGGGACAGAGATTGGAGTCCCTGGGGTGGGGTCAGAATCTCCGGGGCGGGTTTAGGACACTTGGGGGCGGGGTTAGCATCGCCCCGGGCGCGGCTAAGGCGCCCAGATGGTCTGTGGGCGCCACCGAGTCCCTGGTTCCGGCGGGGACGCACCGCCGAGGCCTAGGGGCGAGTGGAAGGGGACGCGGACAGTCCAGCGCCAGAGGGCCCCCTCCCCTAAAGACGCACGGCACCGAAGCCCCTCGGAGCGCATCCCCAGCCTCCTCTTGAAAGTCAATCCATTTTCCCCTAGCTCTCGAGCGCCCCGGGACTCCGGGGGCTGCCGAGCTGGGGGGGCGTTCGAGCTGCGAGGATCCGGGCTGCCCGCCGGAAGAGGAGCGGGCGCCCAGGTGAGTGCTTCGGATCCGGGGGTCAGGGGACACCGGCCCTCTAACTCGGCCTGACGGTCGGGTCTTCGGGCTGCTGAGGGCACCCAGGGTGGTGAGCCGCGTAGGCTGGGGCGCAGCGGAAAGGGACCGTCGAGGGAGCGGCGGACAGGCGGCGGGATGCGGGGACCGACCCGCGGGGAAGGATGTCCGCATGAACAGCCGAATGGCCCGGCTGCAAACCTGGGAACGCGGAGGGTGACTTTCTGCCTGAGCCGCCACTTCCCTGGGCCGTCCAGGTTCCTCTTCTTCAAGAGACAAAAAAAAAAAAGGGGGGTGGGGAGCTTCAAGGAGCCCGAGAGGGGAAAAGCCCTTACGGTTCCTGATGGGGCTGGGTGACGGTCACAGTCACGGCGGCTTGGCAGCCATGGTGGGGAAGGGGACAGCTGGCCGTAGGCGTGACAGCGCGAGCCACACCCAGGCAAGGTTGCAGCTGGGTCGGTTCGCTCGCTGGGTTCCCTCCTCCTCCCAGCTGCGCCCTGATCCCCAGGCGGTCTAGGTAGGACCCTGAAACCTCCTGGACAGACTACAGGAGGATGCCTGGCCCCTCATTTTCCTCCTGTGAGACCTTGGACAAGTCACTCACTCTCCCTCTTTAAATTCCAATTGCCTCATCTGTCAAAGAAGGCTCTTAGGTCTGTCTTCCCAGACTGTGGTGAGAGAGAGTATATTGGAGGTCATGTGACTGAGTTTGGGTCTCCCAGGTGGCGCTAGTGGTAAAGAACCGCCTGCCAGTGCTGGAGATGTGAGACCTGGGTTTGCTCCCTGGATCAGGAAGATCCCTGGAGGAGGGTGGAGGAGGGCATGGCAACCCCCTCCAGTATTTTTGCCTGGAGAATCACATGGACAGAGGGGCCTGGCAGGCTATAGTCCACTGGGTCGCACAGAGCCGGACACAACTGAAGCGACTGAGCATGCACTCAAGTGACACTTTAGTGCAGTGGCTGAGTAAGGGGTTTTGGGTGGCCAACCTGCCTGTTGGACCTTGGGCAGAGGATGTGGCCATTCTGTGCCTCCGTTTCCACAACTGTAGAATGGGGATATTTGAAATAATGGCTACTTCAGAGGATCTTTTTAAAAATGTATTTATTTATTTATTTGACCGCGCTGGGTCTTAGTTGCAGCATGTGGGATCTAGTTCCCTGACCAAGGATCAAACCCATGCCCCATGCATCGGGAGCTCAGAGTCTTAGCCATTGGATCACCAGGGAAGTCCCCATAGGGTTGCTTTGAAGATTAGATTGAGTTACTGACAGGTCTAACTGCTTATTGCCTAACAGGTCTAACTGCTTAATATCCATTAACAACTGTCATAGCTATTACACGGAGAAGGCAATGGCACCCCACTCCAGTACTCTTGCCTGGAAAATCCCATGGACAGAGGAGCCTGGAAGGCTGCAGTCCATGGGGTCGCTGAGGGTCGGACACGACTGAGCGACTTCACTTTCACTATAGCTATTACAGTCTAGCCTGGTGGTTCTCAAACTTAAACAGTACATAAGAATCACCTGGAAAGCTTGTTGAAACACAGATTTTTGGGTCTTGACCCCAGAGTTTGTGATTCAATAGATCTGGCACAGGACCTAAAGAATTTTTATTCCCAGATGATGCTGTTGCTGCTGGTTCAAGGGCCACACTTTGAGAACCACTTTGGCCAGCACAGAGAAAGGCCTCAAAAGATATCAGTTCTCATCATTGCTTTCTCTGCACTATCCTTTTTTTGGGGGGGAGGCGTTAAATACAGAAAAGTGAAGAGAGTAATATACTAAATATCCCAGGAACCCAGCACCCAGAATTAACAAATGTTTGCATTTTGTCACGTTTGTTTCAGATTTTTTGAAAAATAAAATTACTAAAAGTAACAGATAACATTGAAGCCTCCCTACCCGATATCCATCTTAGTTTTGTTTCTCTCCCTCTCCAGAGACAATCTCTATCATGAATTGTAGCTCTTCCTGTCTGTGCCTTTAAAAATGCATTACATATATATGTGGGTACATAAACAATACATAAAATTGTCTTTCGTGTTTTAAAGATCTACATAAATGCTGTCTAACTGTGAGATTCTGCGGCAGTTTCATTTTCCCTGCCTTGTTATCATTAAGTTGTCAGAATCTAGCCAGAATAAGATACAGAGCTCTACTTTATTCTAAGTGGAGGATTCCAGGAGGGTACCGTCCTGCCCTACTTCTCATTCCCCCCGATGTTGAACATTCAGGTTGATCCTGGGCTTCATGACAACAAACAGCACTGCTGGGGCCAGCCTGGACGTGTGGTCTTGGGCTCACGTACAGGTGTTTCTAGGGGGAAACACCGAGAGGCTGAGTGGCTCTCCCAAGGGGCAGCTTTTGTGTATGAGGAGGACTGAGGCGTGGAAATGTCACCCGGGGGTCTGGGGCAGAGAAGAGACAAGAAAGAATCGGCTCTGCTGACCTTCCAGCTCCCTCTAGATCCAGGGCCCCTGTCACCTGTTCTCAGCTGCAGGAGGGCAAAGATTCTCCTCCGCCTTATTCACTGCGCCTGACATTTAGTATATGCTCCAACAATAGGAGCAGGCACCTTTTTTTGTTTTGTTTCGCTTTTCAGTTTTTTTGGTTTTCTTTTTGCCTCCCCTCACAGCTTGAGCAATCTTAGTCCCCCAGCCAGGTATTGAACCTGGGCCCTCAACAGTGAAAGCGCAGAGCCCTAATCAATGGATAGCCAGGAAATTCCCAGAAGCATGAATCCTTTAAAAAAATGTTTGGGTAGCAAATGTTTTAGTTTATTTTTATTGTCTTCTTTTCTGTGCACGTTTTATTTAACATAATTAATAAAATGCTACATATACAATTTTTATCCCACTTATTTGCTCAGTGTTACATTGCAAGCATTTTTCCATGTCATTAAAACATCCTCAAATTTTTAATGACTGAGTAATGGTCCACTGTTTGGAGACACTATAATTTGTTTTAACCATCCTAGCAAAGCACTTTTAGGTAGCTTGCAATTTTTAAAAAAATATTTTGATGTGGGCCATTTTAAAATTCTTTATTAAACTTGTTACACTATTGCTTCTGTTTTGTGTTTTGGTTTTTTTGGCAGCGAGGCATGTGGATCTTAGCTTCCCAAACCTGCACCCCCTGCATTGGAAAGTGAAGTTTTAACCACTATGAAGTCCATAGTCTTCAATTTCTAAAACTTTTTTTAGGTGAAATTCATATAACGTTATAAAATGAAGCATTTTTAAGTGAACAATGCAGTGGGGCATTCAGTACGTTCAGAGGTTGTGTGATCAGCACCTCTGTGTAGTTCTAAAACATTTTCATCATCCCAGAAGGAAACGCCATGGTCAGTTATTCCCCTTCCTCCCACCCCTCAGCCCTTGGCAGCCACCAACCTGCATTTTGTATCAATGGATTAATGTATTCTAGATGTTTCATAAAAATGGAATTACATAATATGTGACCTTTTGTGACTGGCTTCTTTCAAGGTTCATCCACATTAAATACTAACACATTTAATTCCTTTTATGGCTGAATAGTATTTCATTGTATGTATATTCTATGATTTGTTTATCCACTCATCTGTAGATGGAAATTTAGGTTGTTTCCACCTTTTGACTACTGTGAATGGCAATGCTATGGGCATGCATGTGCATGTATTTGAGCACCTGTTTTCAGTTCCCTTGGGTATATACTTAGGAGTAGAATTTCTGGGTCATATAGTAACTCCATGTTTAACTTTTGAAGAATCACCAAATTATATTCCACTACTTTACATTCCCACCAGCAATGTACAAGAGTTCCAGTTTCTCCACCCTGTGGTCAACACTTGCTATTTTCCTTATCAAAAATTATTATTAAAACCATCATTCATTAAGCATGAGTCTCAATCTCACCTCAACCAGGCTGCTCTCTGGGGGCCTCTTACCCCAGAGGGTGAGGAGAGAGTTGTCTGCATTCAGAGGACTGGTCAGGGCTTGAACTTTAAACTCTTTTAGAATGTAAGTCCCATGAGGGCACAGACATGTCTGTCTCCAAAACTACTGTATCTCTAACTCCTGGCACCTGAGACATAGTTCAGTTCAGTTCAGTCGCTCAGTCGTGTCCGACTCTTTGCAACCTCATGAACTGCAGCACACCAGGCCTCCCTGTCCATCACCAACCCCCAGAGTTTACCCAAACTCATGTCCATCGAGTCGGTGATGCCATCCAGCCATCTCATCCTCTGTCGTCCCCTTCTCCTCCTGCCCCCAATCCCTCCCAGCATCAGAGTCTTTTCCAGTGAGTCAACTCTTCGCATGAGGTGGCCAAAGTATTGGAGTTTCAGCCTCAGCATCAGTCCTTTCAATGAACACCCAGGACTGGTCTCCTTTAGGATGGACTGGTTGGATCTCCTTGCAGTCCAAGGGACTCTCAAGAGTCTTCTCCAGCACCACAGTTCAAAAGCAACAATTCTACAGCACTCAGCTTTCTTCACAGTCCAACTCTCACATCCATACATGACCACTGGAAAAACCATAGCCTTGACTAGACGGACCTTTGTTGGCAAAGTAATATCTCTGCTTTTGAATATGCTATCTAGGTTGGTCATAACTTTCCTTCCAAGGAGTAAGTGTCTTTTAATTTCATGACTGCAATCACCATCTGCAGTGATTTTGGAGCCCCCAAAAATAAAGTTTGACATTATTTCCACTGTTTCCCCATCTATTTCCCATGAAGTGATGGGACCAGATGCCATGATCTTCGTTTTCTGAATGTTGAGCTTTAAGCCAACTTTTTCACTCTCCTTTTTCACTTTCATCAAGAGGCTTTTTAGTTCCTCTTCCCTTTCTGCCATAAGGGTGGTGTCATCTGCATATCTGAGGTTATTGATATTTCTCCCGGCAATCTTGATTCCAGCTTGTGCTTCTTCCAGTCCAGCGTTTCTCATGATGTACTCTGCATATAAGTTAAATAAGCAGGGTGACAATATACAGCCTTGACGTACTCCTTTTCCTATTTGGAACCAGTCTGTTGTTCCATGTCCAGTTCTAACTGTTGCTTCCTGACCTGCATATAGGTCTCTCAAGAGGCAGGTCAGGCAGTCTGGCATTCCCATCTCTTTCAGAATTTTCCACAGTTTATTGTAATCCACACAGTCAAAGGCTTTGGCATAGTCAATAAAGCAGAAATAAATGTTTTTCTGGAACTTTCTTGCTTTTTTGATGATCCAGCAGATGTTGGCAATTTGATCTTTGGTTCCTCTGCCTTTCCTAAAACTTGAACATCTGGAAGTTCACAGTTCATGTATTGCTGAAGCCTGGCTTGGAAAATTTTGAGCATTACTTTACTAGCGTGTGAGATGAGTGCAGTTGTGCGGTAGTTTGAGCATTCTTTGGCATTGCCTTTCTTTGGGATTGGAATGAAAACTGACTTTTTCCAGTCCTGTGGCCACTGCTGAGTTTTCCAAATTTGCTGGCATATTGAGTGCAGCACTTTCATAGCATCATCTTTCAGGATTTGAAATAGCTCAACTGGAATTCCATCACCTCCACTAGCTTTGTTCGTAGTGATGCTTTCTAAGGCTCACTTGACTTCACATTCCAGGATGTCTGGCTCTAGGTCAGTGATCACACCATTGTGATTATCTGGGTCATGAAGATCTTTTTTGTTCAGTTATTCTGTGTATTCTTGCCATCTCTTCTTAATATCTTCTGCTTCTGTTAGGTCCATACCATTTCTGTCCTTTATTGAGCCCATCTTTGTATGAAATGTTCCCTTGGTATCTCTGATTTTCTTGAAGAGATCTCTAGTCTTTCCCATTCTGTTGTTTTCCTCTATTTCTTTTCATTGATCACTGAGGAAGGCTTTCTTATCTCTTCTGGCTATTCTTTGGAACTCTGGATTCAAATGGGAATATCTTTCCTTTTCTCCTTTGCTTTTCGCTTCTCTTCTTTTCACAGCTATTTGTAAGGCCTCCCCAGACAGCCATTCTGCTTTTTTGCATTTCTTTTCCATGGGGATGGTCTTGATCCCTGTCTCCTGTACAATGTCATGAACCTCCGTCCATAGTTCATCAGGCACTCTATCAGATCTAGTCCCCTAAACCTATTTCTCACTTCCACTGTATAATCATAAGGGATTTGATTTAAGTCATACCTGAATGGTCTAGTGGTTTTCCCTACTTTCTTCAATTTAAGTCTGAATTTGGCAATAAGGAGTTCATGATCTGAGCCACAGTCAGCTCCTGGTCTTATTTTTCCTGACTATATAGAGCTTCTCCATCTTTGGCTGCAAAGAATATAATCAATCTGATTTCGGTGTTGACCATCTGGTGATGTCCACGTGTAGAGTCTTTTCTTGTGTTGTTGGAAGAGGGTGTTTGCTATGACCAGTGCGTTCTCTTGACAAAACTCTATTAGTCTTTGCCCTGCTTCATTCCGTATTCCAAGGCCAAATTTGCCTGTTATTCCAGGTGTTTCTTGATTTCCTACTTTTGCATTCCAATAGGAATGAGACATAGTAGGGCCTCAAAAATACAGAATTGAGGGGTGTTGAACACTCTCTCCCCTCCTTTGCCTGAGATATTTCAGCAAATATGTGTGTTTCAGTTGGCCTCACACAATGCTGCTGCTAAGTCACTTCAGTCGTGTCCAAATCTGTGTGACCCCATAGATGGCAGCCCACCAGGCTCCCCCGTCCCTGGGATTCTCCAGGCAAGAACAGTGGAGTGGGTTGCCATTTCCTTCTCCAATGCGTGAAAGTGAAAAGTGAACGTGAAGTCGCTCAGACGTGTGTGACTTGTAACGACCCCATGGACTGCAGCCTACCAGGCTCCTCCATCCATTGGATTTTCCAGGCAAGAGTACTGGAATGGGGTGCCATTGCCTTCTCTGGCCTCACACAATGATTCTTCTTAAATATGCGCTAATATTTAAAGTCAAGAGAGCTCATAGAAATGTGAATTTCTGTCTTCTCTTGAACCACTGAAAGAGCTGGGACTAGAACCTTGGTCTCCTGTGCTCTGCTGCTCTTCACTCATGTGGGTGATGCTGAGTGGGGTTGCCCTGTAGACTGCCCCCAAACTGTCCAGTTTGCAGTACCCTTGCCTGGACTACCTGCCCCATGTGGATAGCCCTGTGGGCCCCTATAGCTTATTTGAGTTTTCAAATCCAGTCCTAAAATCATGACAAGGCCTCCCTTTTTATAGAAAAGAAATGTCAGGCCCAGAGAGGGTAAGTAACTTTCCCAAAGTTACAGAGTAAGTTAATGGTACAATCTCTTAGCCTGTCTAAGCCACCCCCACTGCAGCGCTTTGATACCCCATGCCATTTCTCCAGTTTCCTCCACCCCAGGACTGGGAGTTTTAGTGTGTAATTCCAGAGGCATGGGTAATGACAGAGAAGAAACCCTTGCTTGAATGTAAAATGTGTCCTGTTCTTGGCCAGTGGCTGTGGCCACACAGGCTGCACCCTCTGGGTGGCCCTGCCCTGCACTGGGCCTTGTGACAGTCCTCATCCTGAACTACGACACCTACCTGAGCTCCCACCATCACCATGAAATCCTTTGGTCCAGGAGACTTAGGTGCAGCCAAAAGAATAGAAGACCCTCCCTCTACTCTGCCAGAGAAATGAAGAACCATAGACAGAGCACTGGAGAAGAAAATGGCCACCCACTCCAGTATTCTTGCCTGGAGAATCCTATGGACAGAGGATCCTGGTGGGCTACGGTCGTATAGCGTTGCAAAGAGTCAGTCATGACCAAAGCTACTCAGCACACATGCATGCAGACAGAGCATGGGAGGCCTGAGTGTGAGTGCCAACATTGCTTCATACAAGTTGTGACGCACCAAATTCTTTCACTCCCTGAGTCTCAATTTCCTCATCTAAAAAATGAGGATAAGATGACTACTGCCTCACAATTCGTGCAAAACAGTATTCCTTTTATGTTAACACACACAAAAAAGTGATACTCCATATTTTCTATGAGTGTATATGTGTCAGTCTGAGTTTCCCCAGAAGCGGACCCTAGAAGACATGTCAAATGTCTATTTAGTTTATTTGGGATTCGATCCCAGAAAACCCTGTAGGAGAGTGGGGAAGCAAGACAGAGAAGAGAAGTGAAAGTGAAAGTCGTCAGTCCTGTTCCACTCTTTGCAACCCCATGTATACAGTTCATGGAATTCTCCAGGCCAGAATACTGGAGTGGGTAGCCTTTCCCTTCTCCAGGAGATCTTCCCAACCCAGGGATCGAACCCAGGTCAGCAGACAATAAAGATGTGATCAAGTCAATCCCATTGTCGGCACCTGGAGCTCAGTTCTACTGGGAGTGCTGGGAGCCGCTAAGCCAGCTCAAAAGGCAGAGGAACTGGGATACTTATCTGCCTGATCCTGTCAGTCACAGCTGATGGGGATGAGATTGGCTCCCGCGGGCTGACAATCCTCTAGCACTTCCACTTACCAGGCTCGTAGGCAGAGGAGGCGCCAAGGACTACAGAGAAATCTCCTAGATGAAGAGATGCAGGTCCTGGCAGTTGGACGTCCAGCGAGTGTTCAGAAGGGTGAACAGCTGGCCAAGGGGCGGGGCACTGACATATCTGCTTTAATATAATATGCAAATGTACAAGAAGAGGCTACCTGGGAGGGGGTGGTGAATGGAGGGGTGGCCATGGAGGGCCTGGAAAGGGTATCTTACTGGCCTTATTCCAAATGTGCCTTAGATTTAGCTTTATTGTTTTCATTTTTAACAAGGACAATGTAGTGTTTTACTAGGTGATGAAAGGTAATTTTAAAAACAAAAATGCATACCCTCCAAAACAGAAAAGAACTGGCTCTGTCAACAATAAAAAAGAAAGTGTAAAAGGGTCAGAGCACACGATGGAAACTTTGAAGTTTCCACTTGAGGGGGTCAGATTTAGGGGCAGCTGACCTTGGAGCACGGTGGGAGGTTGAAGTGAAAAAATTGTCCCTTGGGCGAACTGGCCACCACGTCCTTTTGGAAGGGGGTCACCTTCATTCAGCTCCAATCAAGGAAAGACTGTTCATCTCCAAGCAAAGATAAACAAACATGGACAGTCCTTCTCAGTTTAAACACACATTTGTGACTATTGTTTAAAAGGAGAAATCTAGGGCACCCTGGCAGCTAAAGGCATTTCATTCAGTTAGTCAGGTCCTTGGAGAAGGTGACTCTCAGAAACTGATTAGAGGGAATGCCTGTAGAAGCAGCTAGGAGAGGTTACGAGAGGCATCAGATAAGATAGTAAGGCACTGTTGTTCAGTCACTCGGTCGTGTCTGACTCTTTGTGACCCCATGGACTGCAGCACGCCAGGCCTCCCTGTCCTTCACTATCACCTGGAGCTTGCTCAAAGTCATGTCCATTGAGTCGGTGATGCCATCCAACCATCTCATCCTCTGTTGTCCCCTTCTCCTTTTGCCTTCAATCTTTCCCAGCATCAGGGTCTTTTCCAATGAGTCAGTTCTTCACATCAGGTGGCCAAAGTATTAGAGCTTCAGCTTCAGCATCAGTCCTTCCAATGAATATTCAGTGTTGATTTTCTTTAGGATTGACTGGTTTGATCTCCTTGCTGTCCAAGGGATTCTCAGGAGTCTTCTCCAACGGGGCTTGCCTTCTTTATGGTCCAGCTCTCACATCCATACATGAATACCTAGCAAGGCATGTCTGACTCCAAATGAAAGGAGAGAGGAAGGAAGGGAAGAAGCAAGGAAAGGAAGGTAGAAATGTCTTAAACTGCAGGGCAGTTCTAAGGAAGGTTGGCAAGGCTGCCAAGGAGGTTCCATCAGAGGTCCCCCTGGCATGGTCCTGCCTTGGTATGTCTGCCACTCTCAGTCACTGGGTGGGAGCAGCCCAAGGAAACAGTGATGTTCTTCACAGCATGACAGCTGGGGCCACTGGTCAATTCTGCTCTCTGCCTTTGGAAATCTGAGAGGCTCATCCTTGTGGTCATCATATTAGGTGGTGGCTAAAGCCATGAAGAATATAGCTGGGAAGGGGCCAGAAAGTGATAGGAGTTGGGGACAGTGCTTCTGTTTTAGCCAGGGTGATAAGAGAAGCCCCTGCTGAGAAAGTGAGATCTGCAAGAAGACCTGGGTGAAGAGAAAGAGGCTTTCTGGGTGATGAATGTTCCAGAAAGCAGCCTGTGCAATGGCCCTGAGGTAGAAACATGGTTGGTGAGTTGAGGAATAGCAAGAGGCTAGTGTGGCTGAAGTGAAAAAATCAAGGGAGGGCTGGAGGAGACAGGACTGTGAGGTTGAGGGGACTCCAGGTCATGGAGCCTTGCCAGCCTTGCCAGAGGGGACTTGGACTCTTACTCCAAGTGAGATGGCAGCCCCGGGATATTTTGAGCAAAGGAGGGATGTGATCTGACTTATATTTTAAAAAGCTCACTTATCTGTAAGAAGCAGAAAGGGCATTCAAACCCAGCTTTTTCTGGTTTCAAGTGTTAGTTGCTCAGTCATGTCCAACTTTTTGCAATCCCATGAACTGTAGCCCACCAGGCTCCTCTCTCCATGGAATTCTCCAGGCAAAAGTACTGGAGTGAGTTTCCATGCCCTCCTCCAGAGGATCCTCTGGACCCTATATTTTTCCAAACTTCCCTGCCCTCTGCCTACCTTAAAGATAGAAGTATTCTAAGGAGGCTTACAAGTGCCCTTGAGTTCTGGAGTTGATCAGGTGACCCAGAGGTAACATTGAACACGCTAAAAATTTACTACTTGTTTGGAGCAAGTGGTTGGAACACATACATCTCAGAGTCAACCTTCTGGCTGAGTCAGGCAAATGACCAAAGACCTGACTTCCTCTTTCCTATGTTGCTCGGTCACTTGCTGTTGTGTAAACCAGGGCATGACACCCACTCCCTCTGGGTATTTGCAAAATCAAAGTTTTGAGCTCTTGATCAGAAAGAAGCTGACAGTTGGAAAAGGGAAGAGATGGAGAGTCAGAGGTGACCCCTAAATGTCCATCATCGATAGCAGTCACTTGGAGGTTTGGCTGGTTCATTCAGAAGAGTCAAGGAATCCGAAGAGAGGGAGCTATGTGTTCCTGAAAACTCTTCAGGGACTTGGTCCCTGACAGTGGAAGGTTTGTCCCCTGCCTCCATGGCTGAGCTATTCTGAGAAGGGAAAGTTCCTCTAAATGGATAATCTTGAGCCCTGGGCCCCTGGTGATCTGCTTTCCTAAACTTCCTGTTTGGGTTACTCATCCCCTCTCCTCCCACTTTCCCTGCTGTAGCCTCTGAGCCTGACCCAGTGGAGAATGGGAGGCAGGAGAGCTGGGTTCTTGCTCTACCTGCCACTGACCACCTAGGAATCCTCTCTGCTGTGGGCCTCCATTTCCCCATCTGACAGATGGGTTCATGTATATGGACAGCCTAATCCATGTCAGGCCCTTTCTAGGCATGGCTTCAGTGCCACCAGCTCCATACTCCACACACACCCCCACCCACTCTAATGGGTCTAGTACCCCCTTTACTTTCTTCTATCAAAACTTCCTATTTAGGCAATCTTTGCCGTAAACCATTTACACCTGAGTATGAATTGCAATCCTTTGTAAGAATTTCCTTTGCACTCAGCAGGGCTCTTTGAGGTTCAAAGGCACAGAAATCCAACTCAGACTGGCTCAAGCAGAAAAAGAAGGATATTGGAAAGTCCATGAGCATATCTGCTTTATGCAGAGTTGAAGAATCTGTATTTCTTCATTACTAGGCTCTGCTTTGCAACACCCATTTTCCAGCCAAATGGGTGATTCTCATTGGCCAGAACTGAGTCACATGCCCACCTCTGCTTCTATTACTGCAAGTCTGATTGGCCAGACTTCGTCGCAGACCTATCCCTACAGCCAGAGGTTGAAGTCAGCTCTGCCACAGTCCAGGAATTGAGAATGGGAGAGGGGTAGTTCCCCCCAAAAAATCGAGGAGATATTGTCAGAAGGAGGAGGAGCAGCTGCTACACAAGAAAGAACTATAGCTGTCCCCTTCGGAGAATTAATCACCCGACATCTCATCTCATAGTTGGGGAAACTGAGGCCCAGAGAAAGGGCCTTGCCTAAGGTCACACAGTGAGTTTGTGGCAGAGGTGGAACTAAATTCCAGGGCTCCTTGCCTCCAGCCCCCAGAAGCCACTGCTTGAGCCTAAAAGCTCCTAGTGAACCACCTCCCGCCCACTCCACAGGCTGCTCAGGCAGTGTTCTGAGAGTTCAGGAGGAGTCTCTGAGGCCTCTGTGGCCAGCACGGTGACCATGGGAAGCAGACAGGCCAAGCAAGCTGAACTTTCTTGTTTCCCTTCCACGCAGTGCCTACAGAAACCAAGGGGACAGGGAGCTGGTTTCAGGTTCCAGGTTCCAGGGGTTTCAGCAGTGAGTTGAGGAAGTGTCTTTGCTGGGGATCAGCTGTTCTAAGTTAATGTGGGGCCAGGCAAGCCACTTCTGCTCTCAGAGCCTGGTTTTGAGTCAAATTAGACAAGAAACATGTGTTTTCAGAAATTTCAAAGAGCCTTTCAAATCCCTGTCCCACAGGACCTCAGGCCAAGCCTGAGAAACAAGTGCCTCCTATTATAAAGGGGCGGGGGTGGGGGTGGGGGTGGTCGTGGTGGCGAGAATGAGGCTCAGAGAGGGCAAGAGCCTTACTCAAGGTCACACAGCAGTCAGTGGAAGAACTGGGATCCAAAGCCAAGTATTCAGACTCCAAGCTTGGCCTTCCTTCCACTATACATTGGTGGGTCTCAAATTTCAGTGTGATAAGACTCTCCTAAAGATTTGTGTGAAATGCAGATTCTATGCCTTCATCCCCAGAAACCCTAGTTCATTCAATTCAGAGTGTTGCCTGGAATAGTCAAGAGTCAGTGAGGACTCTTTGGGTACAAGTGGCAGAAATCCAACTCAAACTGCCTTAGGCAAAATTGAGAATTTACTTGCTCGCGAATTAGAAAAATTCCGAGGTTGAAAAGTTTTAGGCATAGCTGGATCCAGGTGTTTAAACATGTCTTCAGGAATCACTTTGTCCCCATTGCTCAGCTCTGCTGTCCTCTGTGATGGCTTCCCTCTAAGGCAGTCCCTCCCTTCATGGTGTCAGAATGGCTCCCAAGAGCTCCAGTTTTCTACATTCACACCTACATCATCTATACTCAAATCTACACCTACGTCTACATCCATTTTCATATCCATGGCCGCATACATCCACATCTATACCTACATCTATACCTATGTCCACATCAACAGCTATGTCCACATTCACACCCACATCTACAACAATGCTTATAGAAAGAGAGTACCTTTTCCCTAATTTTCCCAGCAAAACCCCAGGGCAGACTGCCTCAGATAGAATCACATACATACCTATAACTGAACCAACCACCGTTGGTTGTCAGGAAGACATGGAATTCCCTAATGGGCTGGTCCTGTATCAAGTTGTCAATCCCTCAAGACAAGGGAGGGGTTAGCCCCCAGAAGCCCCACTGAAGGCTGGGTTCCTAAGGAATATCCAGGCACGGTTATCAGAAAAGGGATGGATGCTGAGGAAGCATGGAGAAGGCAATGGCAACCCACTCCAGTACTCTTGCCTGGAAAACCCATGGATGGAGGAGCCTGGTAGGCTGCAGTCAGTCCATGGGGTCGCTAAGAGTCAGACACGGCTGAGTGGCTTCACTTTCACTTTTCACTTTCATGCATTGGAGAAGGAAATGACAACCCACTCCAATGTTCTTGCCTGGAGAATCCCAGGGACGGGGGAGCCTGGTGGGCTGCCGTCTATGGGGTTGCACAGAGTCGGACACGACTGAAGCGACTTGGCAGCAGCGGCAGCAGCTGAGGAAGCAAGAGCAAAAAATATTCACCATGCCCAGTTCTCAACTAGAATAATCACACGAATCACCTGGGCCTCGTAAAAACGTACATTCTGATTTGGGAGGTGGGGCCTGAGGTTCCTCATTTCCAACAGCTCAAATATGATGATGCTGCTGGTTTCCATGCTGGCCATGCTCCAAGTAGCCAGGCACTCTGTTACATTTCTAACTCACTTCGAGTCACTCTGTGGTCTCCATCCTGCAGAGAGGCCCTGGGTTATATAAACTTCTTCCCTCGCCCTCTCCCTACCTCATCCCATGGTTCCAAAACCCAGCCAAACACCAGCATCATCTATTTGGGAAAAAGTGAAAGTCGCTCAGTCCTGTCCGACTCTTTGTGGCCCCATGGACCATACAGCCCATGGAATGAATTCTCCAGGCCAGAATTCCTGGAGTGGGTAGCCTATCCCTTCTCCAGCAGATCCTCCTGACCCAGGAATCGAACTGGGATCTCCTGCATTGCAGGCGGATTCTTTACTAATGGAGCTATCAGGGAAGCCCATTTGGGAAGCCCATTTGGGAAGCCCATTTGGGAAGCCCATTTGGGAACCACTTGTCAATATATAGGGGTTTCCCTTGTGGTTCAGGTGGTAAAGAATCTGCCTCCAATACGGGGACCCAGGCTTCTGATTCAATCATCCTTCCTTTCAAATGGTGCAACAGAACCCTTTTTGAGTCTTGAAGTGCTCTGTATATGGTTTACTATCATAAACTCCCTCAAATTCCCTTTGAAAGACGGTGCTTTTATGAAACATTCTTGAATTTCCCCAAATCTTTATTGAAATCCCTCCCTCTCTTCAAAATTCGATTTATTATTCTGCTGTTCAATTATTATACACAGGTTGTTTTTACTATGAACAATGTAACATATATGTTAGTGGAAGAACCTGAATATATATTAGATTCACAAAATGGCTTGATATTATATATGTCTTGCAGGTTGTTTTTCTCACTCAACAGGTATTTTAGAAGTCTTTGCATGTTTCTGACTGTCTTTGCCAATACCTAACAGCTCCTTGGGAATGTAATTCTGTGTGCCCAGTCTTTGCATCCCAGCTGGAGCAGGAGCCAGGTCCAGATGCCTTTACCTTGGACTGACTACAGAAAGCATGGGCTTTGGGCACACATTTGCTCACTGACCATGTGTTACACTCCTACTGTGTGCCGGCAAGGTGCTGAGCTGAGCACCAAGGAACACAGACATGAGCAGGACCAGTCTCTGGGGTGCTGCTGTGATGGCAATGTTCTGTATCTGCACTGCTGAGTAGAGTAGCTTCAGCCACAGACAGGTCTCTCGCTCTCTTTTTAATATTATTTCTTTGGTCGGGTCTTAGTTGCAGCATGCAGGATCTTAGTGGTAGCATGTGGGGATCTTCAGCTGTGGCATGTGGGATCTAGTTCCCTGGCCAGGTTCCAACCCAGGCCCCTGTGCATTAGAAGCACAGTGTCTTAGCCAATGTGGACCTGGACCACAGGGGAAGTCCTCACAGACAGCTCTTGAGCACATGAAGCATGGCAAGTCCTAGCTGAAATGGGCTGGACATGTAACACACACACTGAGATATAAGGACTCAACATTTAAAAAAAAAAGAATATAAAGTATCTCATTGATCATTTTATGTTGATCACATTAATAACAATGTTGACATATTGGGGAAAGTAAATACATCTGAAAATTAATTCCCTTGTTTCTTTTACTTTGAAAAAAACACGGCTATGAAAATTTTAAATTATATACGTGGCTCACATTACATTGCTGTGTCTAGTGGTCATGAAAATGAGCATTTCAGAGGCCACTCTAGGCCAAGCAGTGGCGTGGTTCTCTTGGTTTAGGGGGAAATCACGTTTTATGCAAATTTGACTCTTGCCCATATACCACTTAAAAAAAATACTTCATTGTGCAAAAGCTGAACTAACAGGAATTCCCTATTTTAAGAAGTTAACTTCTCAAGTGTTATGAGATCTCTAAACTTGAGGGCCAAAGGACGTGCAAACAGTATTCTCCCAGGGCAGGGCTACGTCTGCCAGTAAATGGAAATGATACGATTAGCACTTCCGTAGAACTTAACTGTGTGGCAGACGCCTTCAGACTTCTCAACTCACTCTGTGCTCACCACCACCCTGGATCACGTGTTTTTGTGTTAGGAGACCTACTCCTCAAGACCCTGTGGCCACGTTGAATATGTAAATTGATGATGAATACCAAATACATGCTCAGAGAGGTGGAGAGAGCTGCCCTACCTCCCACAGACATCCTCTTCCCAGATCACCCTTAACTTAATCAAAATATATAGGAATATGATTTTCTGTCCTATAAAACCTCACAATAAGTGTTTTATTTCCCACAACTGTAATACATATTTATCACAAGCCAGAGAGGTGTTGGTTTTCATTTTCAGTTCATATGAGTATGTTATAAAACAGTAATTAATTGCAATAAATTCTCAAATTAATGATCCAGCACTCCAGAAGTTTGGATCAGTTACTGACTTTATTCACAAAAGGAGAATGAAGCAGAAACCACTTAAGTCTTGAGGTGGTAAACTGTTCCCAATTCCCACCAGGATAGACAGAAATATCCTTGTAAATGAAAAGAATCTTTTTAAAAAAGTAAGTAAATAACTCCCATAAACCTAGGAGTTTGGGTTTTTTTCTTAAGCCACAAACACATGTTCATTTTAACAAGATAAGTATAACTGCTTTAGAAGAAAATTGCAATTGTGCAGAGATGAGGAACACAATTACTTCCTTGTGTGACTTCTCAGCAAACATGTGCACATTTTGAGAAAAGAATAAAATGTTTCCACCACTTTAACGATGAAGTTTTGACTCTGATGGATCAGTGTGTTTTCTTTAAATTTTATTAATCCATCAGCGAAGTCTGTCAGCTCTACCTCCAAAATATGTAAGTTGATAATGCAAGGGATACCAAAATGTCCCCTGACCCTTTCTGCTGCTTACCCACTCAGTAACCACCACCCCAGGCCAGGCCACCATCAAGCATCTTGAGCCTGGACTTCTGACCTATTCTCTAAAGGCCATATTCCACCGAGCAGCTGAATAGCTGACAGGGTTAAAGTGTAGATTGAATCCTGTCATTCTTCTACATGAAACTTGCCCTGGTTTCCCATCAGCCTTAGAATGCAATCCAGATTCCTCACCAGTGTAAAGATGGGGCAGCCTCGTCATATACTACCTGCTCCCTCCTGCCTGTGAACCCCAGCCACACCGGCCTCCTTTCAGTACCTGATTCTCTTCAAGCACATTCCAGCCTCAGGGCCTCTGCACTCACTGTTTGCACTCACCTTTTCCTCACTCGCTCGGAACACTGTTCCCTCAGAGTGTTACATAACTGACTGCTTTGTGTCAGTTGGGCCTGAGGTCCAGCATCTCCTCCTGAGAGAGGCCTTCGCCAACCACCCTGTCTAGAGAGGCCCCGCGCGCTTGTTCCCTATCAACATCCTCTTTGAGCATCCTCCACGTTTCACTAGCTAAATTTATCCTGTTAATTATTTGTTACCTGATCTTTATCTGTGTCTCCCATCCACCTCCAGGGTGAGCTCCAACAGGGCCGTGACCTTGCTTGTCTTAGTCATGATTTAGCAAAGTGCTCAGTAGGGAATTTCCTGGTGGTTTGATCCCATGCCTCCACTGCAGCGGGGATGGGTTCAATCCCTGACTGGGGAACTAAGATCCCACATGCCATGTGGTGAGGCCAAAATAAATACATAACTAAAAATTTAAAGAAAGAAAAGTGCTCAGTAAATGTTTGCCCAGTAAATGAATGAACGAATGAATGACCAAATAAGTCCATGAGAGAAAGAAGGGAAGGAAGAAAAAGAGGGAGGGAGGGAAGAAGGAAGGAAGCTTTAGAAGGCAATTATAAAGTGATGTGAGGGGTCTGGTGGCTTGACTGTTTGAGCCACATTATGTGCCCTGATCTCTATCATTTAATATAAAATATTAACTTATTATATAATGAAAGTATAGTCTTACTGTTTGCTCAGAGCCTGACTCTAGACTATTTCCCCACCCACGTACTTTCTCATCCTCCCAACACCCTGAGAGTAGGCTGTATTATTATCCCCATTTCGCTGATGAGGAACCAAGACTAGGGAGCAGGGGGAGTGATAAGTGAGCAGTTAGTGTGGGGGCAGGGGGGAGGGACCAAGTATCAGCTCAGGCTTTCTGACCCCAGAGTGTGTTGAATTTCAATGATCATCACGATTTATTCTCTCAATAAACTTCCCATCGCCAGGGTCCTTGGTAGCGTGACTTTGACAACTTGTCAGCTCTGTGTGGGTGCATGGCAGATGTGGATATGGGGAAGCCCAGAGATGACAAGGGCAGAGTGAGCTCTGTACGGTGAGGGTGAGGTAGGGGGGCTGACACAGGGACGGGAGCCAGCCTGGCAACAGAGGGTCTCAAGCCCAGCATCAAAGACTCCCCCTTTCAGGGATCAGAGCAAGCTGGGCTCATCTCCCTTCTCTCTACCACAGGATGGGATGCGTGAAGTCCAAGTTCCTCCGGAATGGAGGCAAGGTCTCAAAAACCGAGCCCAACACCAACCCACACAGCCCCTTGTACGTGCCGGATCCCACGTCCTCGGGCAAGCGGGTGAGTGGGGGAAGAAAGGGGACGCTGGCGGCTGTCCGGGGCTGCCCCACGCTGCCCCAAACTACTCTCACCATTCCCTGTTATCCCAAGGGTGAGCAGGTTGAGTCTGGGGTGAAATGCAGCTGACCAGTCACCAGCAGCACCCTGACTCCCCAGGATACACGCCTTGGCCCCTCAGCCTGGGTGACCAGGTCCCAGGGGCATAGCCAGCCGTCCCACCGGGCCAGTACCATAATCAGTGCTGAAGGTAGTGAACGAGCAGCTTAGTCACAACAGCAGTTGAAGAAATGACGGTATTGATGACAGACAGCATCAGTATCATGGCGATAGCGGTAATAACAATGGTAGTAGTAAGAGTAACAACAATACTGCTGGGAATATAATAGCAATGGAGGTAGAAATTCCAGCACAGAGTCTCTGAGAGAAGTGGTAATACTAGCAGAGGTATCTGCTCACCTCTGTTACACTTACACAGAGCTTACGATGAGCCAAGTACCATCCTAAGTGCATGATGGTTATTAACACCTTTAATCTGCACAATAGTGCTCTTGTGGGCCACAGCTTGTTTTATACCCATTTTAGAGATGAGACGCAGACATTAAATGACTTGCTGAGCGCTACATGGTTAGTAGGGATTCAAACTCAGTGCATGTTCCAGTGTCCCAGTGGCAGGAACAAAGTAACAGAGGCAGCGCCAGCTGCTGGTGACAGGAGCAGTAGTCATGCGGCATTAGTGGGGGCCTGGGGGCGGTAGTCGCCACAGAAGTCACCCTGCTAGTCATGGTAGTTGTGATGGTTCGAAGAGCAAGAACAATAGTCATATGGTGGTTACAGTAATAGTGCTAGTAATAGGGCTGAGAGTACTGTTACTGCTGTTAAGAGCAGCAGTAACAGTTGTAACAAGCATTGTTGTTCTTTGGAAATCTTCTGTGGTCTGGGCACTGGAGTGAGCTGTTTCTATACTATTCAGTTCAGTTCAGTTCAGTTCAGTCGCTCAGTCATGTCCAAGTCGTTGCGACCCTATGAATCGCAGAATGCCAGACCTGCCTGTCCATCACCAACTCCCAGAGTTCACTCAAACTCATGTCCATCGAGTCAGTGATGCCATCCAGCTATCTCATCCTCTGTCGTCCCCTTCTCTTCCTGCCCCCAAATCCCTCCCAGCATCAGAGTCCTTTCCAATGAGTCAACTCTTTGCATGAGGTGGCCATTAATTCTCACCAAAAGCTGTGAGGCTGGAGTTAATGCTTCTTATGGCCAGGGTGACAGAGGCTCAAAGTTAAAAGGCTCCCTGGGCTCATAGTGCTGGGAGGCAGCAGAGCTGGGTCATTCTAAACTCAGCGCTGGGGTTCTCTCTCCTCTGGGTTCCTTTCGTCCATCCCCTTATCTGAAGCTATCCCAGCAAGCACTGCCTCCAGAGACAGGGGTACACTTCTTCCTGGTGCTCTTTAGAAAGTTCTTCCTCGTGTTGAAGGGAGGCCTATTACCCCATAACCCTTACTCCTGGATCCTATACCTCCTCTCTCAGTCCTGCCCCAAACACATCCACTACCTTTACCCCATGAGAGCTTGTAGAGATGGAAGGCGAAGATCTCATCCCAATCCACCCTTTCCTTCCAAATCATTTTTCACACAACATGGGTTCCTGGTCTCTCTTCACCTGCTTGCCCTTCTCCAGGCATGATGCCTAGAACAGGACTAATTCTAGAAATGGGAGAAGAGTGAAATAGGCACCTCCCATCTTCTGACACTTGACCTCCATTAATACAGCCTGAGTTTAGAAGAACTTCCCACACTGGTGATGTCCTGAGGTGACATCCTAAACCCTAAGTCACTCTCAGGTCAGCTTCTCTCCTAACTTGCGTGGCCTGGGGCCCTTTCTGTGGCCAGGGCTCCAGAGTCTCAGGTTCTCTGAGGCCCCCTGACTTGTCCGTAGTGGGAAGTAGAGGTTTTCTCCCATCAGTTTTTGCCCGTTCTCTCTGAACATCAAGTTTAAGGGACATTATTATCAGCCATTCATTGCTCTGCTCATGCAGAACTTTGATTTAGCAGTAATGTAGTAATTGAGAAAGGATTCCCAGGTCAAATCAGCTTGCAAAGCACCAGGCCACACACTCCTTTCTGTAGGACTTCCCAGAGCCTTTATGAATCTTTGTAATGGGCTTTACGCATCTCCCCAAAAAGGATATACTTAGTGTTTCCCAAAGCTATTTCTTTAAATTAGCATTTACTTACATGTGTGACACACAAATTCATTCTCTTTGAAAATAAAAATCACAAATTACAGTTAAAACTATAGTGTCTGCTGACCAGTGCCCTCCTCCCTAGAAATACCACACCCCAGCCCAGAGATGACAGCTGTTGTCAGTTAGCAGGGAACCTTGCAAACCTCTTTCCATGAATTTACTCACACCTGTACAGTATGTCGGAGAAGGCAATGGCACCCCACTCCAGTACTTTTGCCTGGAGAATCCCAGGGACTGGGGAGCCTGGTGGGCTTCCGTCTATGGGGTCGCACAGAGTCGGACATGACTGAAGTGACTTAGCAGCAGTAGCAGTACAGTATGTGTCCACAGAAACTGTTTAGGATGTGTGAGAATGTGTTTTATACCAGCGTATCATTTTTACCATTCTGAAGAACTAGCTTTGTTTACTCAACAATGTCCCTTTGAGGTCTCGCTGTGTCAGGAATGAAGTGGCCTCCTTCCTATTAGAGCTGCTTAGAGCAGCTCCCTTAATTTGGTGCCGATTCCCCTTTGGATGGACACTTAGGTTGTTTTATGTAGTGGAGCCTTTATTCATGGGCTTGCTGGTAGACCTAGGATCTCTTCAAACAGAGCTTGGAGAACACTGATCTGGACCAACTCCCCTCACTGTATGTTGAGGGGAAGAGACAAGTAGTGTCCCCCAGTATGTCTAAGGCAGAGCCTATAACCCTAGAGATCTGCATCCTTGTACTAGCTGTGCCCCTAATGTGCTGTGTTACCTTGGGCACTTCCCCAGCCCCCTCTGGGCCTCCCCCCATGACACATGGGGTTGGGATATCCTTTTTTGACACAAACCTTCCATGGCTCCACACACACTGTTGGATTCATTTTCTTCTCCCGTTTCTTCCCCACAGTGGCCTGACAGCAGCAACGGCAACCCGCCAGGGTCCACAGAGGGTAAGTAACTGGCAGGCACGTGCAGTGGAGTCTGGCGATTGTAGAGGATTAGGTTGGGTGCTTGGTGAGAGCTTGAGGCAAAAACCCAGAACAGTCAAAACCACCCTTGAAAATCCCCTAATTTGCCCCCAATGTACTTAGTACAGGCCATTGTGTTTCTATAGCGCTGTTTCACAGCATGAACATAACTCCATTAGCTTTGAACTCAAGAATGCGCTTTGGCAAGGTGCTTACTTGTATCCTGAACACACACATCAAGGGGTCCAGGGCTGGGTGCCAGGTCTTGGGGTGGGAAACACCCAGGGCTGTGGGTGTGCTCAGATAAAGCCTCACCATCCCATGTGTCTCCCTTCCCAACAGGTTCTGAGGATATCATTGTGGTTGCCCTGTATGATTATGATGCCATTCACCATGAAGACCTCAGTTTCCAAAAGGGGGACCAGATGGTGGTCCTGGAGGAGTGAGTCCCCATCCCTAAGACATAGCTATCTCTAATACTCAATTTTGCTCTCTCTTGTGTTTCAATAAAGAACCTGATAGGCTATATTATACTAGAGTGTAAATGACTGATGAGAATGTGATCATAATAAAGGAAGAAGGGTTTGCTGTTAATCTAGGTTTTAGCCACAGTAAAGGGGCTTGTGTGCTGGCTAATGGTGTACATCCAGGCAAGGATGGACAGCTGACAGTGCTTTCCTAGGAAAGCCTTTCTTGGACTCCTATGATTAAGTGGCAGGCTTACCTATGGAACAGACCCTGTTAAGGTGACTTTGCATTCAGATCCATGGATCTCTGAGTTTGCTACCTCCAATCTCCTATAATCCTCACCATCACTAGATGGAGTATCTAATATGTGCTGGGACTGCTTATGCTTGGTCAGACTCCTGAGCCCAGTCCCTCTGGCCAGCACACTGTGAATCTGCCATGGGCACAGGGCCCTGCCTAATATATGGTTGATAAGGTCAAGGCCACAAGTCCAGGGAATGAGGGTGAGGCCAAAGACCTAGGACTGTGGACTGTGAATGTAGGGACAGGGCTTGATTCTAGCCCCAGGGTTGTTGTAAAGATATTTACCTTCATCATGGGGTGCAGGCTGGGGGCTGGGACGGTAGTGGCCCTGCCCTTCACCTTACCAGCTTCCTGTTGTTGGGATATTCTAGGCCACGGCTGGGGGGTTGACCCCTTTGCTCCCTTCTGCCCCCTAGGTCTGGGGAGTGGTGGAGAGCGCGATCTCTGGCCACCCGGAAAGAGGGCTACATCCCAAGCAACTACGTTGCCCGCGTCAACTCTCTGGAGACGGAGGAGTGAGTATGCCATCTCCCTGCCCTCCAGAAGCAAGCATGAGCTGAGCCAGCCTTGCTTCTGCCTCAGGGCCTTTGTGCTCACCGTCTCCCCTCCCTGGCACACACTTCCTAGAGCTGTTTGCCTGGCTGGTTCCTTTTCATCCTTTGGGGCTCAGAGAGGCCTTCCCTGGCCACTTAGTCTCAAGCAGGGCCCTGCTGTGACTCTGTGACTCCCTGCTTTACTTCTTCTGAACACTTCTCACTAGCAAAAACAGTCTTGTTTCTTTGGTTGTCCCCAGTTCACTGTCTGCCTTCCCCCACTAGAATGGGAGCACATGAGGGTAGGGACATGGTCTGTCCTCTACTGCATCCTGCACCCTCCACACAGGCTGGCATGCAGTAGGTGCTCAATGCATATTTGTTGGGTGAAGTATAACAGTTGTGCCAAGGAGGGTCCTCTGAGAGGCAAGCCAGCCCGCACCTGGCCAGTCACTCCTCACATGACTCATTCAGCCTGCCTGTGCCTGTGCCTCCCTGAGCCCTGTGCCAACTGGGGGCCACAGAGCCAATGAGACATCCCCCATCCTCAAGGAGATCACTGTGACCCCTCATTCTTTACTGCGGGCTCTTTGTGTCTACTTGAGAGTCCCTTGGACTGCAAGGAGATCCAACCAATCCATTCTGAAGATCAGCCCTGGGATTTCTTTGGAAGGAATGATGCTAAAGCTGAAACTCCAGTACTTTGGCCACCTCATGCGAAGAGTTGACTCATTGGAAAAGACTCTGATGCTGGGAGGGATTGGGGGCAAGAGGAGAAGGGGACGACAGAGGATGAGATGGCTGGATGGCATCACTGACTCGATGGACGTGAGTCTCAGTGAACTCCGGGAGTTGGTGCTGGACAGGGAGGCCTGGCGTGCTGCGATTCATGGGGTCGCAAAGAGTTGGACACGACTGAGTGACTGATCTGATCTGACTCAGAAAACAGACAGTTGTACTTTATCCATCCATCCATCCATCCACTCAATCATTCCACAGACCCTTGAGCATCCACTGAACTCCCAGTCCTTATTCCAGGAATACTAGATGACTCAGGCAGGCTTCCTCCCTGGAGATGTTCACAGTGTGTAGGGTGACACTGACAAGTAAGAAGATGGCCACACTACAGGGCGGCAATAGATTCAATTCAGAATCAGCCAGTAAAAAAGTTGAAACCTGATGGTCACCACAGTTTTATCTCCTTTGCCTCCTCCCTCTGGCTAGATGGTGTTAATGGTTTGGGATGCTTACCTGTTAAAACGGGCTCTTCCCATCTTAAAGTCACCCCTTTCCTAGCACACCCCTTTCCTTGCCCTGTGAAATCTCCCCTCTGTGGCTGTGAGGAAGCCCTCACTCCCAGCCCTGACCCTTCTGTCCTGGAATGCCCCCAGCACATGCTGTGGCGTCGGGAAGGGGGGCGGGGTTGGCTGCTTCTCTGTCCTTCCAGGCTTTCTCCTGGGGCATCTGTGTTCTGCTCCCCTGCTCCAGGCTCTGAACACTTAGACAATTCTTGCACCATACCTCACCTTGCAGCAGCCTTGAAGAAGGCATGGCTGGTATTACTCCTTAAAGCAATATAACTGCTGAGTGGAAAAGGCCAGGTGCAGAGGACAGATATGGTGGGTTATCATTTGGGTGATAACTTAATGGCTGGTTCTCGATCTTGAGTGCATCAGCATCACCTAGAGGGTTAGTTAAAATGCTGGTTTCTGAGCCCCACTCCTCGACTGTCCAATTCATAATTGGCATTTCTAACAAGTTCTCAGGTGAGGTGGATGCTGCTGATCCAGGGACCCACCTTGAGAACCACTGACCTGAATACCCATATGAGTCTTGCACTCCCAGGCTCTTGTGTCCACATCAAGAGACTGCTCACAGAGACTGCCTCTGAAGAGAGCAGCTGGGGCCTGGAAATCAGCGTGGGACGGAATCTTACTTCCTCATTTGCCTTGAAATAGGCAGTATTCTCAAATGTTTCAAAATGCAAATGGTGCAGAAGGACATTGACTAAAGAGTGAAAAGTCTTCCCCCCACCCTATCCCCAGCCAGCTACTTCCCTTCCAGAAGCAATCAGTTTTTTGTAAGTCCTCCCAAATGCTTTATACTTGATTAAGAAACTACATATATCTTCCTCCAATTTGTTAAAAAATTGGAGTATAGCTGATTTAGAATGTTGTGTTAGTTTCAACTGTACAGCAAAGTGAATCTGTTATACATATAGATATATCCCACTCTTTTTTAGATTCTTTTCCCATAGAGGTCATTATAAATATTAAATATAGTTCCCTGTGCTGCTGCTACTGCTAAGTCACTTCCGTCGTGTCCGACTCTGTGCAACCCCAGAGACGGCAGCCCACCAGGCTTCCCCGTCCCTAGGATTCTCCAGGCAAGAACACTGGAGTGGGTTGCCATTTCCTTCTCCAATGCATGAAAGTGAAAAGTGAAAGTGAAGTCGTTCAGTCATGTCTGACTCTTAGTGAGCCCATGGACTGCAGCCCACCAGGCTCCTCCGTCCATGGGATTTTCCAGGCAAGAGGACTGGAGTGGGGTGCCATTGCCTTCTCCGGATTCCCTGTGCTATAGGTCCCTATTAGTTATCTATGTATGGTAGTATGTATGTGTCAGTCTCAGTCTCCAAATTTATCCCTCTTCTCCCCTTTCCCCACTGCTAACCATAAGTTCGTTTCTACATCTGTGACACTATTTGTTTTGTAAGTTCACTTGCATAATTTTTTCAGATTTCACATGTAAGTGATATCATTTGGTATTTGTCTTTCCCTTCCTGACTCACTTCACTTAGTATGATAATCTCTAGGTTCATCCATGTTGCTGCAAATGGCATTGTGTTATTCTTTTTTATGGCTAATATTCCACTATCATGTCTGTGGTGGCTCAGCAGTAAAGAATCCACCTGTAATGCAGGAGACACAGGTTTGATCCCTAGGTTGGGAAAATCCCCTGGAGAAGAAAATAACTTCCCACTCCAGTATTTGTGCCTGAGAAATCCCATGGGCAGAGGAGTCTGGTGGGCTACAGTCCATGGGGTCGCAAGAGTCAGACCCAACTTAATGACTAAACAGAAACAACAATATTTATTGTATATAAGTGCTGCAACTTCTTGATCCATCCATCTATTGATGGACGTTGAGCTTGTTTCTGTGTCTTGGCTATTGTGAACAATGCTGCAAAGAAGATTGTCTCTCTCCGTTTTACGCAAGTGGCAGCTTCTACACTATACTCTCCCACCTCTTTTGTTCAGATCTTCCAGGCAGGGCCTACAGTTGCTCCGTTTCACAGTTGCCATGTCTGTCATGTAGATGCCCCTCCATCCCTTGTCAGTGGTCTCTTAAACTGTCTCCAGTCTCATGCTGCCTTGAGTCTCCTTGGGTATATGTCATTACTTCCTGTGCAAAATCAGTAGGATAACTTCCTGGGGTGGGATTGCCAGGAGGACAGCTCTTACTGTGTACCTTTAACATTGCTTGAACATTTTACCACGGCTTGAATCACTTTACCAAATGAAAGCAAGGAAGGCAGGGGTGTTGCAGGGTGATTAGGATCTTTGGCTCTGGAGTTAGACTGCCTGACTTTGAATCCTGCCTTCACCACTTACTAGCTGTGTGATGCCAGGCAAGTTACTTGCTCTTTCTATTTCTCGATTTCCTCATCTGTAAAATGGAGATAATAAAGGCAATGATTCCATAGAGTTGTTGGGTGGATAATAAGAGCTTGATAAATGGTAACTGCCTGTTTCCCCAGTTGATAGCAGAGGAAACAGAAGTCCAGAGAGGGAAAGCAATGTGCTCCAAGTCACACATAGATTTGTGGCAGGGTCAAGGCCAGTTGATCTCTGGTCTGGGGCTTTTTCCATCACAGTGCATGAACCACTCCTCAGGGAATAAATTTGGTTTCTGCTGCTTAAAGTTATCCTTAGATTTTGGGGGGGATCTAAAGATCCCAAATAGTCAAGGAGGATGAAGAAAGGTCCAGGGATGTGGTGCCAAGTATAAAATTATTTGAAATCTCACATTTGAGCTTAGAAATTCATGCTGATGTTATATTCAACTCTGTATCTACAGAGGAAGATGAACTGTGATGACAAAGCTCAGCCCTCACTCATATGGGCCTCTAAGATCCTGAGAGGTTGATCAAACGTTCTAGAGAAATCTGCAAAAGGAAGATTTTTGACCACAGTTGGTTAAGACTGCTGTATTTTTCCACCCAGTCTTTTTGCTCATCACCTTATCCCTCATGTTGGGTGGTACTGGAATAACCAGCAACATTTTGTATTAGTATTTATAATGCTTTATTATTTTTCTTAAAGAAAGCTCCCTAAATTGCAAGTTTCAGCCTCAGTGAACTGGATTCACTTGTGGTAAAATGTCAGTATCAAAGGAATGACTGCTTTTCCCCCAAAGAATCTCTGAGTAAAACTGACACCAGAGGAATCCGGGCCCTTGGAGTCCTGATGCCAGGCGAGAGTGCCAATAGTCAAACAGGACTGCCCGCCGCGGGCTTACACACTGCCCCCTCCCTTCCCTCCAGGTGGTTCTTCAAGGGCATCAGCCGAAAAGATGCAGAGCGCCAACTCCTGGCCCCTGGCAACGTGCTGGGCTCCTTCATGATCCGGGACAGTGAGACCACCAAAGGTGAGGCCAGTCCCCCTCGCCCCATGTTTCCACCCACCACACAGGGGAGTCCCAGTCATGACCGGACACCATCCTTCGCTTGGGGTATGCCATTGTCTGAACAACTCACCCAGCCCCCCTCCCCGGGCTGCCAGGCTTCCTTCTGCTCTTTGTTCAAGCCTTCTCAGCCCCCAGACCTGCCAACTTAGGTCAGTGGAAGTAAGATGCAGTAGTTACTGCCCTGAAGAACAACAACCTGCTGAACTCGATCTTCATTAGCTTGGATTCTTTTATATACCCATCAAAATATATCTTGTCCACAAGCCTGACTCCTCTCTCCTTCCGTAAGGAAATGAGATGGGCTCGGGCTGTGGGAAGAGACCCCAAGCCAACCTTGTCTGGGGCCTGTTTCAAATAACTCCTTTGAGGTATTTGGATATTTTGATGTCAGTGACCTGCTTCCTGAAACTTCTGTGCTGTGAGGGTGGCTTTGTGCCCGGTCATTGCATAGGAGGCAAGAGTAGTGCCCCCAAACAACAAATAACTAAAACTGGTATCAAGTAAGGCCAGTTTTGCCAAAGGGATGATTGTAAGGAGGAGTCCTGTGATTTCAGACTTCACACACAGTGTGCCTTTACTACTGGGTTTAGCTTCAAAACTGCCTGGTTTAGAGAAATCAGGACATTATATTGAGTATGACCTCACAGTACCCTGGACGATCAGTTCGGGGGCCTTCTACTTGCCCCCTGATTTCTGAACTGGGGAAGCCTGAATGTGGCTGAAACAGCGCTCACAATCTGTGTTTCAGGTCAGGGAATGTTTGGGCTTTATTTCCTCCCACCCAACAAACTCCCTACCAGCCCCCAGAGGAAAAGAAATGGTGCAAAAAGATAAAGCCATACACAGCCCTCGGCTTCTCCCTCTGGGCCATCCTACACACAAGGGCAGGAAGGTGAGCCTGGCCACTCCCACCGCCCTCAGAGTGAGCGTAGGTGGGCTCACTGAGTTAATAAACTTGTAGTACAAGTGCCCTGAGTCCCATCCTGCTGCTTCCTGGGTTCTGCCCTTCCCCGCCCAGCACCCGCCAAGTCAGCCTCTCCTTGACTGGGCAGAATGATTAAGAGTGTGGTCCCAGCTGCCTGGGTTTGAAGCCCAGCTCTGCTACTTACAGGCTGTGTGACTGCAGGTTAGGTACTTCATCTCCCTGGACCTCAGTTTCCTTACGCATAACATGGTGATATAAAACTTCTACCTGTGGGGTTAATCATTCACTGTAATGAACAATATAGCTTATTATAATGCATATAACTATAGTCCATTATAATGAATATTATTCCTATCCATTCATTGTTTATTATTTATTATTCCTATTCATTCATTGTCAAGAGCTGACTCATTTGAAAAGATCCTGATGCTGGGAAAGATTGAGGGCAGGAGGTGAAGGGGGTGACAGAGGATGAGATAGTTGGATGTCATCATCAACTCAATAGACATGAGTTTGAGCAAACTCCAGGAGATAGTGAAGGACAGGGAAGCCCGGCAGGCTGCAGTCCATGGGGTTACAAAGAGTTGGACATGACTGAGCAACCAAACAACAGACATGAAGGAATCCACCTGCAGTGCGGGAGACCTGGATTCGATCTCTGGGTCAGGAAGATCCCCTGGAGGAGGGCATGGCACCCACTCCAGTATTCTTGCCTGGAGAATCCCCATGGACAGAGGAGCCTGGCGGGCTACAGTCCCATGGGTTCACAAAGAGTCGGACACGACTGAGCGACTAAGCACAGCAGCCTAGCGTGCATGAAAATCGATCAGTTGTGTCCAACTTTCTGACCCATGGACCCATTCCCTTCTCCAGGGGATCTTCCCAACCCAGGGATCAAACTTGGGTCTCCTCCATTGCAGGCAGATTCTTTACCATCTGAGGCACCAGGGAAGCGCCAGCATGTATGGTCAACTGTAATTCATGCAACAATTTAAACCTCCCCCATATCCTATGACATGGTGCTATCGTGGTGGAGAAAGCTGAGAGGGAGAGAAGTGAATAACTTGCCCAAGGATACACAGCTCACAAAAGGCAGAACCGTGGCCATGGACTGAAAGATGTGTGTGTTTCTGGTCTGTGTGAATCCAGGATAGTTCCCCATCGCCAGCTCCTTAACTGAATCACATGTGCAGAATCCCTTTACCACGTGAGGTGATGCACACACAGGTGTCAGGGATTAGGACGTGGCATTGTGGGGGGCCGTGACTCAGTCTGGAGCAGGCAATGGCACCCCACTCCAGTACTCTAACCTGGAAAATCCCATGGACAGAGGAGCCTCGTAGGCTGCTGCCTATGGGGTCGCACAGAGTCGAACGTGACTTAGCAGCAGCAGCAGTGACTCAGCCTGCCACAACATTTAATATGGACACTTACATTTCAATGTTTCTATTGTAACAGTTGAACTGGATTGGTTTGTTTGTTTAAACTTTTTGCTTGTTTGCTTCTAAACAGCCTAACTTTTATTTTCAGAATTAATGTGTATTTGTATTTAAATAACCTATGGATATACCCATACTGCTTTCACTATAACATCATCTATTTTTATTTTTTAAATTAACTAATTTATTTTGATTGGAGGATAGTTACTTTACAATATTGTGATGGTTTTTGCCATACATCAACATGAATCGGTCACAGGTATACATGTGTCCCTGCATCCTGAACCCCCCTCCCACCTCTCTCTCCACCCTATTCCTTGGGTTGTCCCAAAGCCCTGGACTTGAGTGCCCTGTTTCATGCGTTGAACTTGCACTGGTCATCTATTTTACATATGGTAATGTACATGTTTCAATGCTAGTCTCTCAAATCACCCCACCCTCACCTTCTCCCACTGAGTTCTAAAGTCTGTTCTTTAAATCTGTGTCTGCTCTGATGCCCTGCATGTAGGATCATCAGTACCGTTTTTCTAAATTCCATATATATGTGTTAATATACAGTATTTGTCTTTCTCTTTCTGACTTACTTCAGTCTATATAATAGGCTCCAGATCCACCTCATTAGAACTGACTCAAATGCTTTCCTTTTTATAGCTGAGTAATATTCTATTGTGTATATGTACCACAACTTCCTTATCCATTCATCTGCCGATGGACATCTAGGTTACTTCCATGTCCTAGCTACTGTAAATAGTACTAAACAGCCTTGCTTTTTTACCAAATTGGGTGTGGTATCTTGGTTTTTGTGAAAAATAGATAGATAATAGGAAGAAAAAGAAATAATGAACTCAATGACAGCCAACATTGCTGAGCTTTTACATCCTGAGTACAAGCATTACTTCTTCTACCACCAGGCAGTGTGCTGAGGGGAGGAGATATGATGACCAATCCCATTCTACAGATAAGGACACTGAGGCAAAGAAAAGTGACTTGGTCACGTGTCCAAGGTCTCACAGGAGGACATGGAACAGCCTGACAAGCACCCAGGCAGCCTGACTCCACCGCCCACTCCTACCCTCTGCTCCACTGTGCGGATGTCAAGACGGTGCCAGCAGTGGCCTTACAGGCTGTCAGGGTGCTCACGCCGGGTGGTTTCTCTCTGGCCCACACAGGGAGCTACTCTTTGTCTGTGCGAGACTACGACCCCCAGCACAGGGACACGGTGAAACATTACAAGATCCGCACGCTGGACAATGGGGGTTTCTACATCTCGCCCCGGAGCACCTTCGGCAGCCTGCAGGAACTGGTGGCCCACTATAAGAGTGAGTGCTGCGGGGCTGCCTCCCTTCTGGGGGCCCAGCTGGGTGGGCCTCTCTCCTGGGAATCCTAGTCAAGGGGGCACTGCTGCCTCTGAGGCCTGCTAAGGTCTTCCTGACCCTCCCCCCAGACAAACAGTTGCTTTGGATCCTCCTGAAGTCTTTGGTCTGTTGAGCGGGAGGGCAGAGATGCCATCTCACCATGCTCTGTTCTCTTGGGAATACCTTCAATGGAGCAGCCCTTTGGAACAGGGGCCAGATGCAGTGGACCAGGAAGGGAGGCCTGGAGGGGAAGCCTGAGGCTGGCTTGGGGCTGCCTGCCCTCGGCTGACCAGGGGGCTCTGTTCCAGAGGCGAGCGACGGACTCTGCCAGAAGCTCACAGTGCCCTGCATGTCCTCCAAGCCCCAGAAACCTTGGGAGAAAGACGCCTGGGAGATCCCCCGGGAGTCCCTCAAGATGGAGAAGAAACTTGGAGCTGGGCAGTTTGGGGAAGTCTGGATGGGTAAGGACCCAGGGCCAAAGCCAGGAGAGGAGATAGGAGAGAGGGAGGTCCTTGCTTCCAAGAACAGCCCAAGGCCAAATGGGAATGCCACCCAGGGCAGAGGGGAGATTTGAATAATAACTGTAAAGGAGTGATTCCTCTGATAGCAAAGCAAATAGTCCTGCCATGCAAACACTGCCATGCAAATCTTTGAGGTCAGGCCTGTTGGGGTCAAAAACTTTCTTCTAAGAAGTGGGAGTCCTCAGTGAGGAATCTGCTTCCTCACATGGAGCTGGGACAGTCTGGGGTTGAGAGAACCAGAGCATCTCTTAGAATGATGAGAATTAAGAATGGGAAAGTGTAGCTTGGAGATTTCCAGGTGAGTTCAATGTTGGCAGCTGATGAACATGCTGTTCTAAGCCCCTGCCATGTGCCCAGCGTCATGCTAGAGCATTGTAGGGCTTCAGAAAGACATATCCCACCCCTGCTGGGCTGCCTCTAATGACTTAAGAATAGCAAAGCCTGCCCTGCAGAACTGTGGGGGTAGATGCGATGCCTGGCCCAGTGCCTGGCGCCCCCCACACTGTTTATACTCCACCACGTTCCAAATGGGAGTGAAGACAGCTTACAGAGATGCCAACAATTCAGCCAGAAAAACACAAGTTTAAAATCCACTCACTTCAACTATATGTATTGAGAGCCTGCTGTGTGTCAGGCACCGAAGAAGAAAAGGCAGAGAAAGTGTATGGTGAGGAAGGCAAGACAGATCAGACTGATGGGGTTAGAAAACACACACACACACACACACATTATATAAGGCCTTAGGCTCTTACTGTAGGAAGACCTCAACTCTGCGTTAGAGCTTCCTGGCAGCCAAGGCAAAAATAGAAACACAAGCAACACTGAGATTTGCAAGATCAACAAGATGAAGCAGGGAAGGGGTGGGGTGAAGTGAGGGAACGGCATGAGCGAAGTCCCTGTGGTGGGAGAGGGAGATGGCTGCTCGAGGGACTGAATGATATGCAGGTGGGTTGGTGCACAAAAGGCAAGGGGTAGAGGTGTTGGTGGATGACAAGGCTAAGAGAGCAAGGCCAGTTTATGCAGGGCCTTGTGGACCATGATGAGATATATTTATTTTGAGAGCAGTGTTAAGATTAAATAAACATTTAAAGCAAAGATGGTGTGTATGTGAATGTGTGACAAAACAAAGGTAGGTGTGTGAGTGAGTGGCATAATCAGAATGATGTCTTAATCCCTTAACCCCTACATGAGCCTTTGCATATGAGGAAACCATAGTTCAGAGAGGTTAAGTGACCTGCCCAAGGGCACACAGCTAGGAAGTGGTAGACCAGCCTTCCAAACCACATCTACCTGAGGGCAAAGCACATGTCTCCCCTTCCTTCTCTAAGGGCTGAGATGGGCAGGAAAGGCTCTCTGGAGGAGGCAGGTCTGCAGCCAGGTCTTTGGGGCCTGTGAGGAAAGAGCAGTGGGCCCTAACCACATTTTCTGCTTCCTGTCCTTCTGCAGCCACCTACAACAAGCACACCAAGGTGGCCGTGAAGACGATGAAGCCTGGGAGCATGTCCGTGGAGGCCTTCCTGGCAGAAGCCAACTTGATGAAGACTTTGCAGCATGACAAGCTGGTGAAGCTGCACGCTGTGGTCACAGAGGAGCCCATCTACATCATCACGGAGTTCATGGCCAAAGGTGCCACATGCTGGGAGCTGGGGTACCAACTATGCCTCCTCCTGGTCACCTGCAGAGTCAGAGTTGACTCTGACATGGTTCTTTGCCCTTCAAGATGCCCCCAGCCTGGCCAGGAACTCTTTTGACATAAACTCGCTGAGCACCTTAGTATCTGACTGCCCCACTCTCCTGGTTAAGGGGAGTTAAATCATGTTAGGGGGATGCCAGGAGAAGGGGAGCACATGGACCTCTAGGAGAGGGGGCGGGGCCAGAACCCCTCTGGGTGATAGGAGAAGAGCCTTCTATGGGTTCACCATGAGCCCTTGAGGCTGGGGAGACTCCCTCAACCACCCCCACCCCCCCAACCACCAGCCATCTTCCCTGGGTGGATCAATGCTCCAGGAGACTCAGCAAAGCATTCCTTATGCATTGGCTAAGCATCCTTTCCAGGCTGCTCCCATCCTGCCGGCACACAGTCCAGGATGTCTCAGGGATATTTTTTTAGGCCATCATTTCTCAATAATGTTCAATTCCTGCCCATTTCTCAACATACAGAAACATCTCACATGACATCCATTTAGAAGGATTTGACATCTCAAAGCTTTTATCATTTTCTAAACACACAATTATGCCAGCCTTATAAAACCATGGCCCCAGTCCCCCAGGCTCAGAAAGCTGTCTCAATCAAACAACCAGTCTGGCAAGCACAAAGTCATTCTCAAAATGCTCAGATTCTATTTCTCATATGCTAGGAACAGTAAATAAATACTTCTATTTAAATTCATTATTATGAACCGTGTTAACCACTTGTTAAAGTCATAAGAGTAGTAAATGTTGTTCCCCCTACCCCCACACAGGCAGCCTGCTGGACTTCCTGAAAAGTGAAGAAGGTAGCAGGCAGCCACTGCCCAAACTCATCGACTTCTCAGCCCAGGTGAGAGTCTAATGGGGAAGTCCGGGAAGGGGAAGTCAATTATTTATTCAACACGTGTTTATTGATTACATGCTATCATAATAACAATAATAGCTAACACATATTGAGTGCTCAGGATAAAAGTATTCTTTTTAACTGTGCCTTCTATGACCTAACTCGGGGCTTTCCTGGTAGCTCAGCTGGTAAAGAATCCACCTGCAATGCAGAAGACCCCAGTTCGATTCCTGGGTTGGGAAGATCCCCTGGAGAAGGGGTAGAATACCTACTCCATTATTCTTGGGCTTCCTTGGTGGCTCAGAAGGTAAAGAATCCACCAGCAAAGCGGGTAGACCTGGGTTCAATCCCTGAGTTGGTAAGATCTCCTGGAGGAGGGCATGGCAACCCACTCCAATATTCTTGCCTGGAGAACCTGGGGGGCTGCAGTCCCTGGGGCTGCAAGACACCACTGAGTGACTAAGCATGCACACAAGTCCTAACTCATATAGTCTTCACATCAGCCTTCTAGGGTGAGATTTTTGTTATCTCTTCCTTTGTAACCAACTGCTCCAAAGTTTAGTAGCTTGAAACAACAATGTATCATTTCCCATGATTCTGTGGGGTTGACTGGGGTTGGTTGGGTGATTTCTCTGCTCAGCGTGGTGAAACCCAGCCCCCTCTTGAGGATGCATTCTGCTGAGAGCTTCCCTGGGGCTAGAATATCTGGGATGGTGGCTCATCCTCTGGGTCTGTCTCCAGTGACTCCACATCACTCATTCAGCAGCCTAACCTGAGCTCCTTTACATCATGGCAGAAAGGTTCCAAGAGGGAGTCTTCCAAGGGACTAAGCCATCATGAGCAAGCTCCTATTCGCTTTGTGCAGGCTAATGTCCTGTTGGTCAAAGCAAGTCACATGACCTAGCCCAGAGTCAGTGTAGGAGGGACTGCAAAAAGGCGTGAGTCCCAGGAGGTGTGGTTCACAGGGAACCACTGATGTGACAGTCTGGCCACAGATGGGTAATTGTCATCCCATTTTACAGAACAGGAAGTTAAGGCTTAGAGAGGAAGTAAAGAGGAGATGAGGCAACTGAAGCCCAGGGAGGTGAAGTAGCTTGCCTACGTGACTGTGTTACTTTGGGGGGATATGGTAGTGAACAAAATGGAAAGTACTGCTATCCCCTAGGGTTTACACTTATTAAACAACTAAATCTCTTAGAGAGCCATGACCCAAGTAGTCCTGGCTCAGTGTCAAAAGAATGCAGTATCCAGCAAAATTAATAATGTCCAGAAATCACAGAAACGCTTCTTAAAACTCCATTTTCTTTCTCATCTTCCCTTCACTTTATGGAGCTCTTCTCACTCCCAGCCTGAGTGCTTTTCACTTCTGTCTTCTCTCATTCATTGTCTCCTGTCTGTGGGAAAACAGGGGAGGAAACGGGTACTGGTGGGAACCCACGGCTGGAGCACTTCTCCCAGTCCAGGAGCAATCAGAGAAGGCTTCCCAGAGGAAGCTGTCACTGGGCTGAGGCCTGAATAGAAGTTGGGCAGGTGAAGATGAGAGGGAAGGGTATTCCAGGCAGAAGAAACAGTCTATGCCAAAGTCTAAAGGACAAAACCAGAGCTCAACCTGGTCTGTTGGAGCCTGAGCCTGGCAAAAATGAAGGGGGTGTGGCTTGCAGCCTGGAAGGTGTTAAGGGAGAGGGAGGGGCACCTGGGCCCAGGGCAGGGCCTTCAGGAGATGCTATTTCAGTCAATTTTCATTTGAATATGCAAATCCTGGGAAGGGTATAATAAAGGAAGATATGATAAAAGGCTTTGCCTTTCAGAGTCTTCCAATACCAGAGGCATAGGGAAATCCAGAAGAGGCATTTTCTCTTCAGTGAGCCCTTCTTCCTAGTGAAACAGGAGTCTGGCCTGTTGCTAAATTGTAACCATCACACTGGCAGAAGCCTTGCTGGGAGGAGGGTCATGGACCAGGGCAAGAACAATTCTCCCCGTGGTACAAACGGTAAAGACAGAAACCACAGGAGGGAAAGAGGAGCCAGGCCCTTGTACATCCAGGAGCAAAGGTGGCCTCAGAGCCCAGGCACAGAAAGGAGCCACCCTGGGGCCTGGTCTTCACCTCCGGTCCTAGAGAGGTGGGTGGGCGCAGCAGAGACTGCCCCGTCACCACCTGGCTGTGTAACCTCAGATCCACTCTGGGTCCCTGGGTCCCTCCATTTGTCAGTGAAGGAACTGGACCATCTTTGTGCTTTTCAAGTTTGTAAGCTTTTTTTTTTTTTTTTAGCTACAACTATATTGGTCAAATGAATCTTATGGAGCAGCTGATCATTTTAAAATAGATTAAAACAGAGCTGCTCTGATTGAAGGGGTGACCTTTCTTTTGCCCCTCAGTTAGATTCAATGTGAAGAGCCCTGAGCTGGAATATCCCTACAGGTCCTTCCAGCTGATTCTGTGATTCCCTGGTACTCTCTCAGAAGCAAACCCATGTGCCAATGACTGACATCACGGCAGACCATCTGGTGCTCATGAAATCTCACCACCTCATCAACTCCCAATTTATAGACCAACCCTGAACCCAGCCAACCTATCCACTATTCGTTCAGTTGACAAACCCTTGAGAAGCAACACTGTATACGCATGGACTTAGGAATCGTACAGAGTTTTGCTGTTGAGCCCAGGGCTCCCTGTGTAGTCTTGAGCAAATAGTTTAACCTTTCTGAGGGCTACTTTCCTCAACAGGGACTGTTGAAGTGAATACTTATATGCCAGACTCTGTTCTAAACACTTGATGTAGATTTAGAGTATTAATCCTCACATGAACCCTCAGAAGAAGATTCTATTGTCCCATTCTACAGAGAAGAAAAGTGAGGCACAGAGGGTAAAGTAGTTTGCTTGGAGATCACAGAGATGTGGGGCTCAAGTTGAGCTGGCCCAACCCAGGAGTCACTTAGGCATTCTTATCTGCTGTCTTCTAAGTGGGGTTAGTCCCACTTGCCCCCTTGAGCTCATGTGCTCATGTGCAAATCCATAACATGAGTGTCTGCCCTGAGCACTGAAAAATGCTAACTACCAGCGTTAGTGCCTGCTCTGTGCCAAAAATTCAGGTAGGGTAATGGACACAGACCCTAAGCAGGGCTGTCAGATTTCCAGTCCTGGTCTCCACTTGGACCAGGTAGTTACTTCTCTGGGATTCAGTTTTATCACCTGTGAAATAATAGTGCTGAAGCAATAGTACCTACCCCAAAGTAGAGAGCAAATGGTATTTAAGTATTAAATATCATATTACGATTAATGAATAAGCTACAACGTCTACAGTTAATGTTATGGCTGTTGTTAACTGTTCATCTGAACTCCTTATAAATTTTCCACACCCATGAGGCCAAGACTGCCTCACCCACTCCTGGCAGGCGATGACAAGCAAAATCAGTCTCCTGGTTTGGTTAGAAAAGTCTGGAGGCTCAGACCTCGGTTCCAATGGCCATGGGTGCCCCCTGCTGGCCACTTTCCACAAGCGTACCATCCACTTGCCTCAGATCTTAAACAGACCTTGATTTAGTCTGGCCAGACACCCTACCTCCTCAAATAATCTCACCAGATTGCAGCCAGCTGCAGTCCTCCAAAGTGCTGGAGTTCTCGGCGATTAAAGGCAGCATGGAGGCCCTGGGGGTGGATATTCAAATCCTGGGGGTGTGATCTGACAAAGGTGTCCCTCCTTTGAACAAAAGAGACGGTGGTAACACCTGGTTCAAGGACATCAAAGACCAGTTTATGAACTATAAATGCTATTTTCTGAGTTTCTGAGGGTTAATCATAAACCTCTTTATGAGGGGTAATGCACAAACTATTGTAAGAGGAAAACGTCTTTACAGAAAAATCCCACATCTTTCTGTCAGGCTTCCCAGGTCCCATTGTGAATAAGAACTCTCCACACAGTCCACTATGCACTCAGAAGCCCTGATGACGTTAAAATATACATCAGACCATGTCACTCTCCTGCTCTAAGACTTCCCACTTCCCTTTGTGCTCAGAATACAACCCAACCCCCTCTCATAACTTACAAGGTTCTTCCCCATCAGCAGCCTTTCCCACAACCTCCTCTCTCCTCCCCACTTTCCCTTGGGCAACTTCTGCTCAGCCTCCTGTTCCATGAATACCCAAGCTGCTTCCTACCTCCGGGCCTTTGCACATGATCTTCTCTGCCAGGAATGCTCTTCTTTGACAGCATTTGCTGAAGTTTCACCTCCTGATCATCCAATCCAAAACAGCCCTCTACACTTCATGTCCTAGCACCTGCTTTCCCCTTTCTTTATGGTGCTGATCACCACCTTGTGGGGGCTTTGCCTGGCTCCCGACCTGTCCAAGTAACATGTCTGGTGCCCACAAGACACTCAGTAGATGTTTGTTGAATGAGCAAAGGAATTTTCCCTACCCAGGCTTGGGAGTGAAGAAGGCGTAAGAGATACAACAAAATGTGATGTGAACCTAGGTTGTTCCCAGTAAGGGGATTGGGGATGAAAGCCCTTCAAAGTATCCTGGTGTGTGTGTGTGTGTGTGTGTGTGTGTGTGTGTAGGTCCTTGGAGAAATAATGCTTTTTCCTTAAAGTGTTTTCTGGAAGTCTTGGAACCCTAGAGAAGCTACAGATTGGCCCAGGCTATGAGGATCCCCCCAACCTGGTTAGGTAGACAGAGAAATGCCAATCTGAGACCAGGACCCAGGCCAGCGCACATATTTTCCAGTTTTCTCACACTTGGACAGTTGTCTTCTGCTTTTGGGTGAGACCCACCTTGGGCTGGGCCAAATCTGAGGGTAAGGGTGTCTCTGTTTTGGGTGGAGATTGCAGAAGGCATGGCTTTCATCGAGAGGAGGAACTACATCCACCGAGACCTTCGAGCTGCCAACATCTTGGTGTCTGCATCCCTGGTGTGCAAGATCGCTGACTTCGGTTTGGCACGGGTCATCGAGGACAACGAGTACACAGCTCGGGAAGGTAGGGGATGGTGTCGAGGGCCCTGTGGGGCCCACTGGGGTGGGTTGTGTGTACTGAGCATTAGGACCTGTGAAAGTGATATTAATCAAAATGCAAAGGTTTGTCCCAGTATCAGCTGTGTGTTATTAAGCTGGAGGGGCTCCATCTTGAGTTCTGGCCTCCAGTCTCCCCCAGTAAGTGGGATCAATTGTAGATTGGGTCACTCAAGTCATGTTAGAATTAAGGGTAAGGGCAAGAGCGACTTTAGGTGTGATAGACAAAAACAGGGAAGAATCTAAATGTCCATAAAGAGTACAATGATATTTAAATTGTGGTTTATTCACAGAATATTATGTAGCAATGAGAAGTTACAAACCAATGACACATGCAAACGCAAAAGAAAATAGATGACTCTCACAGACATAATATCAAAATAAGGGAACTCAGACCAAAAAAGTAGATGCTGGATAGTTCCACTTATATAAAATTCAGAAACAGGCAAACATGTATGTGAAGGTCGACAGCAGCATTATTCTTAACAGGCAAAAAGTGGAAGTAATCCAAAAGTCCATCAACTGATAAACAAATACACAAAATGAGATCTAGACATGTGGTGGAATATTATTTGACCATAAAAGGGATGGAGTACTAATATACCCTAAACATGGACAAACTTTGCAAACACTGTGTTCAGTGAAAGAAGCCAGACACAAAGACCATGTATTGTATGATTCCATTTATATGAAATTCCCAGAATAAGCAAATCTATAGAGACAGAAAGTAGATTAATTCCAGCCAAGGCTGGAGTGGGGAGCTAGAAAAAAATGGGTAGTGACTGTTATGGTCTGGGGAAGCGTAGGGTGAAAATATTTTAAAATTCACAACCTTGTGAATATATTAAGAAAACCATTGAACTGAATACTTTAAGTGGCTGAATTATATGGTCTGTGCATGCATCTCAATAAAACTTTTTTAAAAAAACAGGCAAAACTCATTTATTGTGCTAAAGGTCAGAATAATACTTAACCTGGATTGCAGGGGTATTGACTGAGATGAGGCAGGAGGGAGCCTTCTGAGATGCTGAAATTTTCTATATCTTAATCTGAACGGTGATTACAAGGGGGGATACATATATAAAAGGCATCTAGTTGTATAGGAAAGATTTGTATATTTTATTTCACGTTCGTATGACACAGTAAAAGTGGAACCACTACAAGCGTAAGAATAGAATGTATAATTTCTAAACCAGGAGAGGATAAGCAGGAATAAAGAAAACTCTCTCAGTCCCAAGGGAGGAAGGGATGGCGGGAGCAGGAAACACATAGAGAATTTTCAAAACCTGACTATGTACTAGATGATAAAGCAAGTCTCAACAAATTCCAAAGAACATGTATCCTTTACACTGCATTCCCAACTACAGTGGAATTGCAATAGAAATTACTCACTAAAGGTTAACTCAACCTATCCCAGACCAGATGGAAGGAGAGGAGGACTAGAGGGAGAGACACCCAGTGACTGGGGGAAACCGAAATCTTCCCTTCCCTCACAGGGGTTAGGGGGTCGAGGTAGCAGGTATGACCTGGACTCAAAGTCCCTTGAATTTCTGCTGTCCCCAAAGGTCCTGTGACCTCTAGGACTCCACTCTTCAGGAGTTGTAGTTCACCAGGACATCAGCTGAATCAATGAGGTGGCCCCAAGAGGGCGAATCCCCTGCCACACCCCAGGTACCTGGGCTCACTCCTCCCTACTTTAGCCACTGGTCTTCAGAATGGATGCTCCTTGCTTCCATGGGGGCCAGATTGAGGGAAGTCACAGTCCTGCAGGGGACAGATGTTGGCAGCTGTACTGATGTCCTGTTCCCTCCCCCTAGCAGAGACCTAGCTCTGATTGCTCCCCAGGCTCTCCTTGACTCTGCTCTGTTCAAACCACAGGGGCCAAGTTCCCCATCAAGTGGACAGCTCCTGAAGCCATCAACTTTGGCTCCTTCACCATCAAGTCAGATGTCTGGTCCTTCGGTATCCTGCTGATGGAGATTGTCACCTATGGCCGGATCCCTTACCCAGGTAAGAGAGAGGGCATCAGCTTGGGGCTGCTTCCAGGGCAGCCTGGCTCCTTTCTCTTGTTATTGTGTCCATTCAGACTGAGTTTTTGTTTGTTTGTTATTGTGTTTGTTTTTTATCAATATTTTTAATGAAGTACAGTTGATTTACAATGTTGTGTCAATTTCTGCTGTATGGCAAAGTGATTCGGTTATATATATATACATATTAATAGGATATTGAAGACAGTTCTCTATACTATAAAGTAGGACCTTATTGTTTATCCATTCTCTACATAAAAGTTTATGTCTGCTCCACTCCATCCCTCCCCCAACTGCCTTCCCCTTGGCAACCACCAGCCTGAGTTGGTTGACCCTCAGTGAGTTCTTGACCCTCACCCCCAGCCTCTCAGTTAATAACATCATTATCTATCCAATTTCTTAAGCCTGGAATCTGGAAGCCTGCTTGGCCCTTCCTCTTCTCTCATCCCTTTCCACGTTCAAGGAGTCACAGGGTTCTAGCCATTGGACTACAAAGCATCCCAAGTCTGTCCACTTCTAACTCCACAGCCTCCACCCACACCAGACCAACGTCCTCCATCATCTCACTGGTACAGTGGCCTCCTAAGCAGTCTGCCCTCTCTCCTAAAGGCCATTCTCTCCCTGAGGCCAGAGGGATTTTTCTAAAATTGTGGATCAGAACTTTTCCCTTCTCCACCTCTAAATTTTTAAAGGCCTCCCAGCATAATTAGAACAAAATCCCAAACTCCTAATTGTGGCCTGCAGGTCCGGCATGATCCAGCCCCTGCCTATTTCTTTCCTCTCCCTTCATGTCATGCTATACCTCACCACCCAGTCATCTAAAGTACTATACACGTCCCTGTGCTTCTCGTTCGCTATACCCTATGCCATTTCATTCACAGCATTCATCACCATTGATAACTATATTTGTTTGGTATTGTCTCCATCAAACTCTGAGCTCTGTGAGGCCAGAAATCATGTCTGTATTCCTTACTGGTGCATCTGGACTGCTACCTTTGTGCTTGGCTGGTAATGGGTGCCTAGTAACTATTTGTCAAATGGATGAATTCATCCCCATGCCTGTGGGCGGCACTCTACACTGAGTAGACCATGGGGTATACAAAGATATATCTGGCATGTAGAGTGCCTGGGACTCAGCAGATAAAGTTTTTCTCTGTTGCTTTTCAGTTGGGATGTTTCCTAGGGTATCTGTAGCCAGAACCCTGGGGCGGGAGGCAAGGTGGATATAAAGAGAATTCTGACTTTATAAGTAAATAGTCCTGAACTTTAATCCTGTTCCTGTTTAATCAACACTTTGAGAAATTCACTTGACTTCTACCCCAGGTCTTCCTCTGTAAAAAATATAGGTAATTAAGTCAACCACCTTGCAGAAATGGTTCTGAAAATTAGAAATAAAAGGTGCAGACACTTGGTTCACTCATCAGTATGTATCAAATTCCTACTGTGTGTTAGGCATGAAGTATACAGTAGGAGACAAAGCCCTTGCTTGGCAGGAACTCACATTATAGCCTGAAGGAACATGCACTAAATAGATGCACTTCTCAGTGGAGATCACTTGGAACAGAAAATTAAGCAGGGGTGTAGGAGAGAGAGTGACCTAGGGCTCCTGTGGGCATGGAGCACTGTCAGAGCAGGTCATATCTGAGCTGAAAGTGAGCAGAGTGAGGATTAGGGAAAGGATTCCAGATAGAAGGCACTGCCAGCTCTTAGGGCCTGAGTTGTATCTGAAGAATATCAAACAAGCAAGGTAGATGCAGACAAGAAATAAGAGCAGATGGTATGTGAAGCAGGGCTTGGCAGGGGCCCAATCAGGCGGGATCCATGGTCATGGTGAAGACTGTGGGTGTTAGTCTAAGTGTAAAGAAGCTATTGGAGCATTATAGGCAGGGAAGTGGCATCGTCTGATTTCCACATGCAAGTGATGCTTTGGTTTAGTGTGGAGAGTGGATCAGGGCTGGGGAGACGGTGGGAGCTGCAGCTGTGGCACAGACAGGGGTGATGGTACCTGATAAGTTGATGAGCTGGTGCTGTGTTTTAAAAGAAGAAAGGCTGTGACTTGCTGATGTGGAAAGCGAGGGAGAGAGAAGAATGAAGGATGAGTCTCCTGGTTTTGATTGAGCAACTGGATGTCTGATGGTCTACGGATAAAAATTTAAGAGTTCTGTTTAGCCCTGTTAAATTTGTGGTGGCTTATCCATGGGGTTGCTAAGAGTCGGACATGACTGAGCGACTTCACTTTCACTTTTCACTTTCATGCATTGGAGAAGGAAATGGCAGCCCACTCCAGTGTTCTTGCCTGGAGAATCCCAGGGACGGGGGAGCCTGGTGGGCTGCCGTCTACGGGGTCGCACAGAGTTGGTCAGGACTAAAGTGACTTAGCATAGCATCCAAGATGTCAAGGAAGCACTTGAATATATGAATACTTTTGGAGCTCAAGACTGGTAATATAGGACTTCCCTGGTGGTCCAGTGATTAAGAATACCACTTCCAATACAAGGGACAAGGATTCAATCCCTGGCTAGAGAACTAAGGTCCCACATGCCATACAGCATGGCCAAGTAATTTTTTAAAGAAAGAGGGATCATAGATGTTTAAATGGTTGTTCTTGAGGATAACTAACATAAATTTTAATTGAACAAAGAAATGTTCCCACTCATAGGGTGACACTGAGTCGGCTACCTGACTTGTTTTATCTTGAGGCTTCACCGATAAAAACCAGGCAGGGGGTTATGGAACCCTGCAGGCGGCAAGTAACAAATTAACAGACTGAATGGTGGAAACAATAGGTAAATTGTTACAACCCAGACTAAGGAGTCTGACACTGGAGACAGGTCAGTTCAGCTGCTCAATGACTCTCAGGTCTCTGGGTTGGTTCCTCTGTGATTGTCTTCCCCATGTGGTCAGATGGCTGCTGCAGCTCCACAGACCACTTTGTGTCAGTGTCCAAAGAAAGGAGGAAGGAGAAAAAAAAGAAGAAAAAAAAAAAAGAAAGGAGGAAGGGTGTGGCCAAAACTGGGCACCTGGCCCCTGCCCTCACTGCAGGGGAAGTGGGGGAAGAGATGCCTGGCTTGCATCATGGGAGGAGCTCGGCTCCCATGAGGAGGTGGGGAGGGATGGTTGTTGGGGAGGCAGTGACTGTCTGCCAGGCCGACCCCAGTCCCTCCCTTTTTAATTCCGTGGCTCATTCTCAGGGATGTCAAACCCCGAGGTGATCCGTGCACTGGAGCGTGGATATCGGATGCCTCGACCAGACAACTGCCCGGAAGAGCTCTACAACATCATGACTCGCTGCTGGAAGAACCGACCTGAGGAACGGCCCACCTTTGAATACATCCAGAGTGTGCTGGATGACTTCTACACGGCCACCGAGAGCCAGTACCAACAGCAGCCGTGATGGGGGTGGCCAGGCGGGGCCAGGCACGGAGGCCATGCCTGTGCAGTGGCTCCCGGCACCTGGCTAACCCTTCCTATTCTCAGACACCCACCCTCCCTCCAGCCACAATTCCTCATCTGCCAAGTGGGTGGGTTGGACTGGACACTCTCTTTTTGACTCTGGCAATCCACAATCTGCGATTCTCAGGACACCTCCAGTTGACATCTCTATTGCCTGGGACAGCTGGATTCTAGTTACTGCTGCGGTTTGGATAGAAAACTTTTAAAACGATGAAATAAATATTTAAATAAAAGATCTGACAGCTAAAGGTTTTACTAATAGGTTAGCTTTTCTTGTCTTGCCAGCTTTGGAACATTTGCCTTTGGTGGATGACAAGTCAAAGGGGGAAGGACTAGCAAAGAAAAGTGGGGTTCAATGCTCCCAGTTTTCCAACTGCCCCCTGAATACTTGCTGGCTGTATTAGTTTCCTATGGCTTCTGTAACAAATTAGCACAAACTTGGTGGCTTACAGTTCCAGAGGTCAGAGTCTGAGATGGGTTGGCAGGGCTGTGTGCTTTACGGAGGCTCCTGGGGTGAATCATTCCCTTGCCTTTTCCAGCTTCTAGAAGCTGCCCACGTTCCTGGTTCCCTTCTGCTCATCACTCCAAATTCTGTTTCTGTCATCACATCTCCTTCTCTGACTCTGACTCTGAGGCCTCCCTCTGTTACTTGTCAGAATCCCTGTAATTACACTAGACTCACCTGGATAAGCTTCGCTGATAGCTCAGTTGGTAAAAAATCTGCCTGCAATGAAGGAGACCCCAGTTTGATTCCTGGGTTGGGAAGATCTGCTGGAGAAGGGATAGGCTAACCACACCAGTATTCTTGAGCTTCCCTGGTGGCTCAGCTGGTAAAGAATCTGCCTGCAATTTGGGAGACCTGGGTTTGATCCCTGGAGAAGGGAATGGCTACCTACTCCAGTATTCTGGCCTGGAGAATTCCAGGGACTGTATGGTCCATGGGGTCACAAAGAGTCAGACATGACTGAGCAACTTTCACTTTCACCTGGATAATGCAGACTAATTTTCCCATCTTCAATTCCTTAATCACATTTGTAAAGTCCTTTTTGCCACACCAGATAACATCTTCACAAGTTCCAGGAATTAGGAGGTGGACATCTTTTTTTTTTTTTTTTTGGGAGGGGGACACACTATTATTCACCTGTCACACTGGATGGGTTTTTGTCTCCAAGGAGCTGCATGTGCCAGGATGACAGGAGTGACTTTTCATGATCTGGGACAATGACTCCTGCCAAGCCATGTTTTTATGCAAGTTGGTTGGTCTGGATCTCCCCCAGGGCTGGGGGCTGACTATAGCCCCTGCATTTCCCATCGTCCAGCAGCCATCACGGTTGTGATGGAATCCTACAGTCCTACAGTGGAAACGTGGCTGCTGAGAAGTATCTACTACCCTGAGTGGGAAGCTCTCAGAGGAGAGGTAAGAAGGAGGCAGAGAAGACAAGGAGGTAGTGGGGCCTTCCTGCATGTTGTCTTAGTTGAAAGTCCCCAGTGGTTAGCCTTGTTGTAGAGTGAGTGATAGGAAGAGTTATGATGGGATGGGGAGCAAGTAACATCCATCTATATTCTTGTATCTCCTGAAGGATCTATATCCTTTTGTGATGCACCCACCAGAGTCCCATGGAACCCTGTACCGACTTGATTCTGTACCCCTGAGTAGCTCAGAGTCTAACCTTAGGCACTGGGTGTAAGAACAGTGGAAAATAAAATGTTTTAACTTACGCAGTTCATAACTGAATTTCTCTCTTGCTTCCTGGTTTGGGAATGTGTTTTTGGGTCTCTGAAAGCAAAGCGCAGGGTCCTGTGATAGGAATTTGCAAATATGATTGGTGGCATATTAGATCGCTGTTCGGTGATCCATAAGAGGAGCTCACGTCCCTCCCTACCCCACTGATGTTGAGTTTGGCCATGGACTTGTTTTAGCCAATGGGATGTTAGCAGATATGATTAAGCAAAGGCTAGAAATGTGCTTGTGTGGCTAGGCTTGCCCTCCAGCCTTTTGATCTGAAACAAAGTCCAACGAAGATGAGCAACATGTGGAAAAGATCTGGACCCAACCTGCAGCTTGGATTTAAACCCATCTGAGAACAGCCTTGATCAACTGAAACCCAGCTGTCCTGTGGACATGTGAGAGAGAAGGAAATGCTTAGTATTATAAGCCTTTGAGTTCTGGGGTTGTTTTGTTATGTGGCCTTATTATAGAAATATATGACTGAGACATGATCTCAAAAGGCAAAATCTAAATGGACAAGATCAAGGGATCAGTTCCTGCCCACCTGCTCTTTCTGTTTACACTGCCCTCTGAACCCCACTAGCCTACACTCTGATTTATCCCTTTGGGCACAGGAAAGACTGATGAAAACATAGGGATAGGCACAGCACCAGAAGTATTCTCCATGAAAGAAAAAAACTGATAAACTGGAATTTATTAAAATTAAAACTCTGCTCTAAAACATTTAAAGAAAACGAAAAGCTCTAGTCTAGGAGAAAATATTTGCAAATCATGTATCTGATAAAGGACTAATAGCCAAAATATACAAAGAATCCTTAAAAAATTCAACAATAAGGAAACAAACAACCCAATTTAAAACGTGGGCAAAAGACCTAAACAGGCACCTCAAGAAGAAGATAAGCAGATGGAAAATAAGCATATGAAAGATGCTCAACATCATACGTCATTAGAGAAACGCAAATGAAAGTAACTGAATGCAATACTACTACACTCCTATCAGAATGGTTAAAATCCAGAACACTGACACCACCAAATGCTGGCAAGGCTGTGGAGCACAGGAACTCTGACTCATTGCCGGTGGGAATGTAAAATAGTACAGCTACTTTAGATGACATTTGTCTTACCATAAGCATAGTCTTACCATACAATCCGGCAACTGCACTCCTTGGTACTTACCCAGATGAGTTGCAAACTTATGTCCAAACAAAAATCTGCACAGAGGTCTCTAGCAGCTTTATTTATAATTGCCAAAACTTGGCAGCCACCAAGATATCCTTCGACAGGTTCCATCCTTCCATCCATATAATGGAATATTGTTCAGTGATAAAGAGAAAGGAGCTCTCAAGACATGGTAGAAACTTAAATGCATACTGCTAAATTTAAAAAGTTGATCTAAAAAGGCTACATGCTGTATTCCAACTATGTGACATCGTAGAAACGGTAAAACTATAGAGACAGTAAAGAGGTCAGGGGTTTGGTGGGAAACGAGGGAGGGATGAAGAGATGGAGCATAGTGGAATTTAGGGCAGTGAAAGAAACTGTTCTGCATAATACTCTTAATGGTGAATACATATCACTATAGACTCTTGATGAAAGTGAAAGAGGAGAGTAAAAGGGTTGGCTTAAAGCTCAACATTCAGAAAACTAAGATCATGGCATCTAGTCCCATCACTTCATGGGAAATAGGTGGGGAAACAGTGGAAACAGTGCTGACTTTATTTTTTGGGGCTCCAAAATCACTGCAGATGGTGACTGCAGCCATGAAATTAAAAGACACTTACTCCTTGGAAGGAAAGTTATGACCAACCTAGACAGCATATTAAAAAGCAGACATTACTTTGTCAACAAAGGTCTGTCTAGTCAAGGCTATGGTTTTTCCAGTAGTCATGTATGGATGTGAGAGTTGGACTGTGAAGAAAGCTGAGTGCTGTAGAATTGATGCTTTTGAACTGTGGTGCTGGAGAAGACTCTTGAGAGTCCCTTGGACTGCAAGGAGATCCAACCAGTCCATCCTAAAGGAGATCAGTCCTGAGTGTTCATTGGAAGGACTGATGTTGAAGCTGAAACTCCAATACTTTGGCCACCTGATGCAAAGGGCTGACTTATTTCAAAAGACCCTGATGCTGGGAAAGATTGAGGGCAGTAGGAGAAGGGGATGACAGAGGATGAGATGGTTGGATGGTATCACCGACTCAATGGACATGAGTTTGGGTAAACTCCGGGAGTTGGTGATGGACAGGGAGGCCTGGCATGCTATGGTTCATGGGGTCGCAAGGAGTCAGACATAACTGAGCGATTGAACTGAACTGAACTGATAAACACTTCAAAACTCATAGAAAGTACAACACAAAGACTGAAACCTCATGTGAACTATTCACTTTGGTTAATAATAATGTATCACTATTGGATCACCAAGGGTAACATATGTACCCCACTGAGGCAACATGTTAACAACAGGGATGAAATGGGGGTGGTAAGGGCTGGATGAGGGACTATACACGAACTCTATACTGTTTTCTGTAAACATAAAACTGCTCTAAAATGAAATTCTATTAATTAATTAAATATGGGGATAGATTTTGGGACACCAATTTTATGGGAAAACTACATGCACTCCTCCCTGGAAGATGTCAAAGAAGGCATAGGTAAGATGCTCTTTCTAAGACATTATTAACTTGCTCATATTTTCTCTAGTTGTAGCTTTGAGTTTAAATATAGAAAAAGCTCTTGTTTCCCCTTGTGATTTGTAGAACTGCCTCTCCTCATTCCCCCACCTGGGCCCTCACTTTTGTCATGGATCTGTCCTCATCACAATAGGTTCCACTATAAGGCTCTGTCGGTTTCCATACTGTTTGCATCCTTTCCCTTTCTGAGGTTGGCAATGACTGCTGGTTGTCCCCATATCTTATCCATGTTCCCCCTACTGCTAGAAATATAATTTAATCGGGGACACAGTTCCCTGGAATGAAGACTACATTTCCTACTCTTGCAACAAAGTATGGTAGTGTGATTAAGTTATGATCAGTGGGTTGTAAGTGGAAGCGTGGTGTAGCATCTTCCAAAATCCTTTCTTAAAAGACAACTAACGTGGGCTTTTCACCTCTTAGTTTTCATCTCTTCCTCTTTCTGCCTAGAATGTACACGTGAAGGCTGGAGCTCTAGCTGCCACCATAGACTCTGATGAAAATGAATTAATTCTGGTGATGGCAAAGCTGGGTGAAACCTGAATCCCTGAAGATATTTTAGGCACAGCCACCACATCAGCTAGGACAGTCTTCCCTAGACTTTTCACCTTGGAGAGTGTGCCATGCACTGTTGGTATCCTTGCAGTGGACTGAACTTCTAGCTGTTGTTATCTGCATCACTGTGCCTGAGAACTCTTTTTCTAAAACTGCAAAAAGTTTCAGCTTCCGGTGTTCCCAGAAGGCCAAAAGTACCAAAGATTTAACACCCTGTGGGATCAGTCCGAAACTAATGACCTGATCCCTCGCCCTCTGGGTAGGATAACTCTGAGGTGTGTGTTTTGCATTGTTTCCCAGAGTTTCCCCACAAGGGTAAGCTTGTTAACCACGATGGTAAACCGCTTGACAACATATGCTCTTTAAGTCTAGTTCCAAGTATTCACTCCAATGAATGTGGGTTGAAATGTCATGTATATTCATGAATCAGATGAACATGAAATAATGAAGGCATTCATATGTGAGAATTTCACTTGTTAGTCAATGATACGAGCAACTTCTTTTTCTTTTTTGTTGGAGTACAGTTGCTTTACAATGTTGTGTTATTTTTTTTTACTGTATAGCAAAATGAATCAGCCATGCATACACACATATTCCCTCTTTTTTTGGATTTTCTATCCATTTAGGTCACCACAGAGGATCGAGTAGTTAGAAAACTGTTATTCTAGAATACAGGTACCCCAATCTTCACAGCAGCACTATTTATAATAGATAGGACATGGAAGCAATGCAAATGTCCATCAACAGAGGCATGGATAAAGATGTGGCACATATATACAATGGAATATTACTCTGCCATAAAAAGCAATGAAATGTGCCATTTGCAGAGACATGGATGAGCAACTTCTTTGCTGAATAAAATGTGTCACATTTTTGTGCTGACCACAATGTTTAACAGCTACAAACACGTAGCTGTTAAAGTTTAATCTGCATTATTGACACTTTATCGCTTTAAGTCTAAGCTGGGGTTTGGCAAACTAGATTTTATTGGAACACAGCTCACTATTTATTATCTGTGGCAGCTTTTGTGCTACAAGGCCCAGTTGAGTAGTTGTAACACAGTCACACGGTCTGTAAAGCCTTAAATATTTATCATCTAGCCCTTTACAGAAAATGTTTGCTAACAAAGCAAAAATTCAAGCCCTGACTTGTAGCATTTGCTCATATCTGTGGTGTAAATATTCCCACCATGGCCAATTTCAGGCTACCATCCAGAACTGCATTGTCGCTTTCATGGACTTTAAGCAATCTTGTCTTTGTAGGATTCTTCCTCCATAAAACATGTATTTTATAAATATCTATATAAATACTTTCATTTATAAATACAAATTGCAGTCAACAGCTGCATTGATATAAAAACAAATATACTCGGAATTTCCTGGCGGTCCAGTGGTTAGAACTCAGTGCTCTCACTGCTGGGGCCTGTGTCCAATCCCTGGTCAGGGAACTCAGATCCCATAAGCTGTGCAGCATGGCCAATAAATAAATAAATAAGCTCTGGTTTTAAAAAACGGAGTGCTAATATTATATATGAAAACTTTCACTTCAACCCCAATGTTTACTTTTACCTTCTGATTTTAAAAGAAATTATTTCTTTTAAACGTTTTCATGGCCCCTAAAAGTATGGTGGGCCTTGGGCACTGTGCCTACTGTGTTAATGCATAAACTGGCTCTGCTACAATCCAAAGCCACTGAACACAGAGTTGGGAAGAGATGTGTAGTAGCACAGGAATTAGAAGTATTCTGTTGTAAACATAAAATAGATGTAAATAAAATCAGGAGCTTAGGGAATAGTAAAATTATTAGGAAATGATGAGTTTTGAATGTTTCGTGTGTGTGTGTGTGTGTGTGTGTGTATGCCCGTGCGCACTCAGGAACTCAGTTGTGTCCAACTGTTTGTGACTCCATGGACTGTAGTCCGTAAGGCTCTTCTGTCCATTGGTAGTAGTCTCCAGGCAAGACTACTGGAGTGGATTGACATTTCCTACTCCAGAGGATCTGCTCAACCCAGAGATCAAACTCACATCTCTCGTGTCTCCTGCATTGGCAGGAGGATTCTTTAGCACTGTGCCACCTGGGAAGCCCTTTGAATGATTCATACTTTTGTTTTTAATACCATTTATTTAATTTTAAATTAATTTCATTTTCAATAATGTCCATGTTCAACAACTGGCTCACAAAATTCCTGAGAATTTAACCATCAGCTCTTGCAAACAGGAGCTGGCTCCTCCACATGACTGCCCTCTGGTATCCCTTTCCCTCCTTTTAATTATTTTAAATTACTCCCTCTAAACTACTCTTGCTTAAACTCCTGCATCTCAATTCCAGAAAAATAAATGACTCAATCAAAAAATGGGCCAAAGAACTAAACAGACATTTCTCCAAAGAAGACATACAGAGGCTAACAAACACATGAAAAGATGCTCAACATCACTCATCACTCATTATCAGAGAAATGCAAATCAAAACCACAATGAGGTACCATCTCACACCGGTCAGAATGGCTGCTATCCAAAAGTCTACAAGCAATAAATACTGGAGAGGGTGTGGATAAAAGGGAACTCTCTAACACTGTTGGTGGGAATGCAAACTAGTACAGCCACTATGGAAAACAGTGTGGAGATTCCTTAAAAAACTGGAGATAGAACTGTCATATGACCCAGCAATCCCACTGCTGGGCATACACACTGAGGAAACCAGAATTGAAAGAGACACGTGTACCCCAATGTTCATCACAGCACTGTTTATAATAGCCAGGACATGGAAGCAACCTAGATGTCCATCAGCAGACAAATGGATAAGAAAGCTGTGGTACATATACACAATAGAGTATTACTCAGCCATTAAAAAGAATACATTTGAATAAGTTATCATGAGGTGGATGAAACTGGAGCCTATTATACAGAGTGAAGTAAGTTAGAAAGAAAAACACCAATACAGTATACTAATGCATATATATGGAATTTAGAAAGATGGTAAAGATAACCCCGTATGCGAAACAGCAAAAGAGACACAGATGTATAGAACAGTGTTTTGGACTCTGTGGGAGAAGGCAAGGGTGGGATGATTTGAGAGAATAGCATTGAAACATGTCTATTATCATATGTGAAACAGATTGCCAGTCCAGGTTCAATGCATGAGACAGGGTGCTCAGGGCTGGTGCACTGGGATGACCCTGAGGGATGGGATGGGGAGGGAGGTGGGAGGGGGTTCAGGATGGGAACACATGTACACCTGTGGTTGATTCATGACAATGTATGGCAAAACCAATACAATATTGTAAAGTAATTAGCCTCCAATTAAAATAAATTTTAAAAAATAAAAAATAAACTACTCTTTGCTTAGACAGCAGAAGAGACAAAGATATAAAGAACAGACTTTTGGACTCTGTGGGAGAAGGTGAGGATGGGATGATTTGAGAGAATAGCTTGAAACATGTCTGTTACCATGTGTGAAATAGATGACCAGTCCAAGTTCTATGCATGAAACAGGGCACTCAAAGCTGGTGCACTGGGACAGCCCAGAGGGATGGGATGGGGAGGGAGGTGGGAGGGGGGTTAGGGACAGGGGGACACACGTACACCCGTGGCTGATTCATGTCAATGTATGGCAAAAACCACCACAACATTGTAAAGTAACTACCCTCCAATTAAAATAAATAAATTTTTAAAAGTTACTCTTGCTTGAATCCTTGTGCCAGACTCAGCTTCTAGAAGAAACCAAACTAAGACAGAAAAGTAAGCATCTATTTTGTTAAGCCACTGTTGTTTTTTGGGGGGGTCTTCCTTACAGCCACAGCTGTTCCCAACTGATAGAGTGAGGCCTGAGATGAAATTGTAATGCAAGCATTCAACCAATGTTTTTGGCGCATACTTAATACAGACACAGTTGGGTACACCACAGACCCAGTGTAGGCTTTCTTATTGGAAGAAAGACAATAAGAAATAACCAAAGTATCTCTCCCCACCGCCAACCCAACCCTGTGTGTGTATGTGTGAGTGTGGCAGGTAACAACTCCCTGAGGTGACAGTTGAGCTGAGACCTAATCATGAGAAGCAGCTAATCACACAAAATGTGAAGAGTATTCCAGAGAGAAAGGCCTGCAAGTACAAAGGCCCTGAGGTAGACATGAACTTGGCAAGTTTCCTGGGAGGTCTGTGTGGCTGGAGACTTCTGAATGAAGGGGACGGTGTGGGAGTCAAGGCCTGACTATGCAGGCCCTTGCAGGTCGTGGTGAGGGCTTGAGATTTTAACTGGGTAAAGTTTTAAAGAGGGGAGAAACACAGTTGATTCTTGTTTTTTAAAAGATGACTTTGATGGTTAAATGGAGAAGAGAGACGAGAGGTGACAAAAAAGGCTGTAGGAAAACCAGGTAAGAGGCCATTCCAGATGCCCAGGGGAGAGAGGGGAAGGTGGCCTGGGCAATGATGGCATCACGGATTGTGACAAAATCACCGCCCATGAATCATGCCTCCTTGAATTCATGCCTTTGTGTGGTTCTCTCCCACTGTGACTCTGGATTGATCTTGTAACTCATTTTACCAATAGATTGACTGGTTTGACTTCCTTGCTGTCCAAGGGACTCTCAAGAGTCTTCTCTAGCACTACCATTTGAAAGCATCAGCTTTTGGGTGTTCAGCCTTCTTTATGGTCCAACTCACACATCCATGTGTGACTACTGGAGAAACCATAGCTTTGACTGTATGGACTTTTGTTGGCAAAGTGATATCTCTGCTTTTTAATATGCTGTCTAGGTTTGTCACAGCTTTTCTTCCAAGGAGCAAGCATCTTTTAATTTCAGGGCTACAGTCACTGTCTGCAGTGATTCTGGAGCCCAGGAAAATAAAATCTTTCAGTTTCCACTTTTTCCACATCTATTTGCCATGAAGTGATGAGACTGGATGCCATGATCTTAGTGTCTAAATGTTGAGTTTTAAGCTAGCTTTTTCACTCTCCTCTTTCACCCTCATCAAGAGGCTCTCTAGTTCCTCTTTACTTTCTGCCATTACAGTCATATCTGCATATCTGAGGTTGTTGACATTTCTTCCGGCAATCTTGACTCCAGCCTGTGACTCATCCAGTGGGCATTTTGCATGATGTACTCTGCACATAAGTTGAATAAACAAGGTGACAATATACAGCCTTAACATACTCCCTTCCCAATTTTGAACCAGTCCATTTTTCCATGTCTGGTTCTAACTGTTTGCTTCTTGTCCTACATACAGGTTTCTCAGGAGACAGGTAAGGTGGTCTGGTATTCCTATCTCTTTAAGAAATTTCCATAGTTTGTTGTGATCCACACAGTCAAAGGCTTTCATGTAGTCAATGAAGCAGAAGTAGATGTTTGTTTTTTTTTTAATTTTTGGAATTCCTTTGTTTTTTCTATGATCCAACTAATGTTGGCAATTTGATTTCTGATTTCTCTGCCTTTTCTAAATCCAGATTGTACATCTGTAAGTTCTTCGTTCATATACTGTTGAAGCCTAGATTGAAGGATTCTGAGCATTACTTTGCTAGTGTGTTAAATGAGTACAATTTGTGTGGTAGTTTGAATATTCTTTGTCATTGCCTTTCTTTGGGATTGGAATGAAATCTGACCTTTTCCAGTCCTGAGGCCACTGCTGAGTTTTCCAAATTTGCTGGCATATTGAGTGCAGCACATTAACAGCATCATCTTTTAGGATTTGAAATAGCTCAGCTGGAATCCCATCACCTCCACTAACATTGTCTGTACTAATGCTTCCTAGCGTTAATTTTCTGAATGTCTCACATCATGTGAAATGCCGGGCTGGATGAAGCACAAGATGGAATCGAGACTGCCAGGAGAAATATCAATAACTTCAGATACGCAGATGACACTGCCCTTATGGCAGAAAGCGAAGAAGAACTAAGGAGCCCCTTGATGAAAGTGAAAGAGGAGAGTGAAAAAGTTGGCTTAAAACTCAACATTCAAAAAACTAAGATCATGGCATCCAGTCCCATCACTTCAAATAGATGGAGAAACAATGGAAACAGTGAGAGACTTTATTTTGGGGGCTCCAAAATCACTGCAGATGGTAACTGCAGCCATGAAATTAAAAGACACTTGCTCCTTGGAAGAAAAACTATGACTAACCTAGACAGCATATTAAAAAGCAGAGACATTACTTTGTCAACAAAGGTCCATCTAGTCAAAGAGATGGTTTTTCCAGTAGTCATGTACAGATATGAGAGTTTGACTATAAAGAAAGCTGAGCACCGAAGAATTGATGCTTTTGAACTGTGGTGTTGGAGAAGACTCTTGAGAGTCCCTTGGACTGCAAAGAGATCAAACCAGTCAATCCTAAAGGAAATCAGTCCTGAATATTCATTGGAAGGACTGATGCTGAAGCTGAAACTTCAATACTTTGGCCACCTGATGTGAAGAACTGACTCACTGGAAAAGATCCTGATGCTGGGAAAGATTGAAGGCATGAGGAGAAGGGGACAACAGAGGATGAGATGGCTAGATGGCATCACCGACTCCATGGACATGAGTTAAAGCAAGCTCTGGGAGTTGGTGATGGACAGGGAAGCCTGGCATGCTGTAGTCCATGGGGTTGCAGAGTCGGACACGACTGAGTGAACTGAACTGAACTGAACTGACCTACTCCAGTATTCTGGCCTGGAGAATTCCATGGACTGTATAGTCTATGGGGTCGCAAAGAGTAAGACAGGACTGAGCGACTTTCACTTTGCAACTGGTTGTATCTTTGTTTGGGCTTCCCTGGGACCTCAGCTGGTAAAGAATCCACCTATAATGCAGGAGACCCCAGTTTGATTCCTGGGTCAGGAAGATCCGCTGGAGAAGGGATAGGCTACCCGCTCCAGTACTCTTGGGCTTCCCTTGTGGCTCAGTTGGTAAAGAAGCCACCTGCAATGCAGGAGACCCCAGCCCGATCCCTGGGTTGGGAAGACTCTGGAGAAGGGAACGGTTACCCACACCAGTATTCTGGCCTGGAGAATTCCATGGACTGTACAGTCCATGGGGTTGCAGAGTCAGACACAACTCAGTGACTTTCACTTTAATGGGCACAGAGTTCAGTCTAGGGTGATAAACAATTTCCAGAGGTGGTGGTGACTGCACAGATGGTGAATGCATTTGACACCAATGAATTGCACTTACAGGTGATTAAAATGGTAAATTTTGTGTGATATACATTTTGTTGCTGTTGTTTAGTTGCTAAGTCACGTCTGACTCTTTCCAACCCCAAAGACTGTAACCCGCCAGGCTCCTCTGTCTATGGGATTTCCTGGGCAAGAAAACTGGAGTGGGTGGCCATTTCCTTCTCCAGGGGATCTTCCTGACCCAGGGATAGAACTCGTATCTCCTGCACTGGTAGGCAGATTCTTTACCACCAAGACACTAGGGAACAATGTGCATTTTACCACAATTTTTAAAAAATTGTTAAGGGAAAAAAGAAATTTGCCCCTACCATGGAGCCAGTGGGTGATGGAAATGCAATCTAAACGCAGGCAATCTTGCCCAGAGATTCTGATATATGTATGTTACTAAAGGAGACTGGGTCATGAAAGCCTTTTGGGAAAAACATTAGATATGAAGGGGAAAATGCAAATAACCAAGGAATAATATAGCATTCATGGAGCTTCGTTCCTTATCATTCAACCCTCTTTGGGCTCCGGAAATGATAGGAAACACCCAGAATTCAAGCTCCAGAACTGGCTACAAGTTTAGAACCTGTGGCTTACTAGCTATGAAACTCCAGGGAAATGCTCCTCCTTCTCACTCAAGTTTCTTCTCCCTTGGGGATTTATCTGTTGTGCTCCTCTTCAGGATGGTTGTATGAATCACAAGAGTTAATAGGTCTGTGTTTTAATTGCCTATTGCTGCATGAGAAACCACTCCAAAACCTAACACAACTGGGCTCAGCTGGGCAGTTTTTTTGTTGTTGTTATTCCATATGGTGTCAGATAAGGTTATGCATGTAGCTGCATTCAGTTGGCAGTTCAGCTTGGGTTAGCATGTCCATGATGACTCCATCCATATGCCTGGGAGTCAGCTGGAATTTCTAGAGTACCTGGAGATATCCGCCGGGCCTCCCTCCCTCTCCATGTGGCTATCAAGCCTGGTCGCCAGACGTCTTTAGACCCAAAATGATGGAAGCAGAAACTGCCAAGTCTCTTGAGGCTTAGACCCAGAACTGGCAGAGTCATTTGTATCATATTCTGTTGGTTAAAGCAAGTGATGTGACCAGCCAGATTCAAAAGGAGGAGAAATAGAGTCAACCTCTTGGTGGGAGAAATAGTATGCTCATGAAAAGATGGAAAGATCTGTTGGCAGCCTTCTTTGCCTGGCAATCAACCATAGCCCTGCTCCTAGGTGGGGATCAGAGTTCAACAACCCTCTGCCAAGAGATAGGACTAGACAAGAGAGCCTTCTGAGTAGTTTTAGCATGATGCTAAATGCTGCAGCACACAGATGTTCAATACGTGATATTGACCACTATCAATCTTTCACAACTTTTCCTAACAGTTGCAGATAGCACTGGTACTGTACCTACCCACTTTACAGTGATACATGGACCAACTGAACTTTCAGATCTCTACCAATTTTAACACTACAACTTCTTGAGTCCCCTTTTCTAGCTACTGGAAACTGAGGCTTAGGAAGGTGGAGTGACTTGCCTCGAGTCACACTCTTAGGTAACAAGGTGAAGTCCATATTCAAGCTGTCTCCCCCCCAACCCCCGACCCCTCAACTAAAGACGCTGCGTTTTCTTCCTCCATTTAGTAAGTAGTGTATTGGGCACCTACCATATGACTGAAGGAGTAGACATAAGAGTATAATGACATTTATTTAATATTATTCAACATTAGTTAATTGGATTGTTATCATTACACCTATAATGAAGGTGTTAAAATAGTCTCCTCCCCATTTCACAGATGAGAGTGAGGCAAAGCAAGGTTAAAAAAAAAAAGGATAGTACCCACATAGGGATTAGAGTCTATTGGAGAGAATACTGGATAGCCAAGCAAATAATTAAATACATTAATTACAAACCATTTTGCTAGTGGAGCTCTGGTACGGATCCCACTCAACCAAATCAAAGGGCTCAGGTAACCCGGGCAACGAATCTTCCTGCCAATAGTAAAGATGGAGCCCACAGAACAAGCACCTTTACGCACACCGCTATTACCCACAATGCAGTGTCAGCCGGGGAAGGAGCGGGGGTCTGCCAGGAGTTAACATGGCTCCCGTAGTTACACCACCCTGTCTTTTCACTTAACCAGCGACCTAACTGCCCAGACCAGGCTACCGATCAGGAGCTAAGTCTTCTTTGCACCTCCACTCACCGCGACCACAAGAGCGACTGAAACAGGGCAGCACCTCGCGGTGGTAAACTCCGTAACCAAGGAAACCCTACTTCCGCTGACGTCATTACGGCGACACGTGGATCCAAGATGGCGGCGGCGATGGTGAGTGAAGGAGACTCCGGGAGCCGGAGATGGAGCGGGCCGCTCTGGGGAATCCCAGGACTTCCTGGCGTCCCATGCTTGGCTCGATCCACTTCAGGGACCCCTAGCTTAGGCCTGAGGGACATCCCTTATTGGGCTTGTCTCCCCCAAACTCCCCGTCTCCAGCCTTTGCCCCGCACTCAGGCTTGTCAAGGCCCGAAGTTTTGGGGGAGGCTCTGGGTCAGAGGAAAGGTCTCAGCTACTACCCTAGGTGGTTCTTATTCCATTCTTGGTGTTTGCCTCCTGTGACCCCCATTTCCCAATTTTCACTTTGCATTCCTCACCCCTTCAAAGAGCCCCTGTTACTCCCAGTTTTGCTCCTCCCTCTCACGTCTGTACCCTGCTTTCTCCGCCTCCCCGCCTCCCCACTATTTTGACCAGTCCGCGGATGCATCCTCACCTCTTCCAGCCCGAACCCTGTGTCATATCCTTTCTAGAGCCCTGTCCTCACCTCACTTGTCCCCACTGCGCGCCTGTCTTGACTGCCGATACCCGGAAGCATGCCTTTACCCCTATCCCCCACCCCCAGCCCCCATTGTCAATCCCCAGATCCTTCTCTAATCGTATCTCGTCTTCTCTCAATTCCAGTTCCCTGCCTCTCTCCTAGGGATCTTTTATCCCACTGGTTGTCAGACTTTCCTGTGCGTAAGACTTGTGGTGTGTGGGGAAGCTTGTCAAAAATGCAGTTTCCAAAGATTCTAATTCTGTTGGCCTAGGAGATGCCTAGCAATCTACACTTTTATAAGCACTCTAGTGATTATGATGGAGGTGGTCAATTGTGAAAAGCACTTTGCCAGTGCCGCCTGGCCCCCTCCCCTTCACATGCCCCTACAGGGCCACACAGCTCTTTAGGATGAAGTGTTTGTGTGGATAAGGGTATGTGGATAAGCTGTACCCGGAAAGTGGGTCAGAACTTGCTGGCTTCTGGTATAGAACGCTGGAAGTAGATCTGTGAAAAACTGGCCCTTTCTTCTTCCAGAAGGTCAGCTCACATTCTGCTTGTCAAGAGACCAGAACCAAAATTGAAGTCACTTAGGCCAGAGAGATTTTGTACTGTTCCTATATGTTGCTTCCTCAGATAATTTCATCCTGGGAGTGCACACAAAAGACATTTGACTTTAGTAAAGAAATATTCTTGTTTAAATTCTTTGGTATTGATTTTTTCCAAGCAAAGATAGGTTACTGGCTGATAACAAATTCCCCTCCTCCTATTAACCAACTGATAAATTGTCCTTTTTGTTTAATAAGGGATTCCTTATTTAGAACCTCAGAGGTCATGTAAAAGACTTCACAGCCTTGCCTGATATCTGTGGTCTTAGACCACAGAAAAAAATCCCAAATGTGGTATGTTGAAACCAATTTTTTTTTTTTTCTGGACCACTTTCAGAACAAGAATGGCATAAGAACTTAACATGAACAGGAAAAGTCACACCCTCTTTTGCCATAGGGAAGGAGTTCAGTAAAGTGGCATTTATAGCATTGCACTGGGAAATTCTTGCTCTGTTCTGAGGTTTTAAGAGGTAATAAGTTAACATATGTCTGGTACACATTTATTTAATCAACAAATATTTGAGTGCCTGCTCTGTGCCAAGACTTAGGGATGTACTGGTGAGTTAGAGGGTCAAGGTCCCTGTGCTTGTGGACTTTTTCTAGCCTGAGGAGACAGTCAGTAGGTCAAATACATGAACAAGGTAATGTCAGATAGTGTGAAGAGGGCAAGGTGACGTAGTAGTAATTGGGGGGTGACAGGGTGGTGCAACTGCTTTGGATTACGTGGTCAGAGAAGTCTTCTCAGAGAAAGTGACGTGAGTTGAGACCTGATTGACAAGAAGGACCCAACAATCCAGAGAGTGTTCGAGGCAAAGGAGATGGCAAGTATAAAAGACCAAGGTGGGAAAGAGTATGTTTGAGGAACACAGAAGGCTGGAGGGGCTGAAACATGGTGAGGAGTTGGGGGTGGGGGGGAACAAAGAATAATACAAGATGGAATCAGAGAGAGGCAGGAAGAGCTGTATTTCTAGAAACATGCCTGTAATTGTGGGTTGTAGTCTACAGTTTGTAATCTGTGGACTGCATTTTGAAAGACTGTTCTGTTACAGTGCTTGCCCTTCCCACACTTTTCAGAATGTTACATTGAGGGACCCGGCTTGTTCTCAGCCTGCAGAGAAACCATGGAAAGGCATTTGGATTGTATTCTAAGCACAGTGGACGGCAAAGTGATTTTGTGTTTGTTGTGTCACCTGGGAGTATCATCCTCTGCTTTCATGATGAATACTATAAACTGATTTCCAGAAACTGAGAGTGTAATGTGTACAGGAACCCACAGAGGCCACTTTAAAGAGGGCACATGAGCAGCTTCATGTTTGATGCAATAGTGAAAAGTCACAGAAGCACATTTATTACCAGGGGATACTATGTGTGACAGGCTGGGTGGGCAGATAAACTTGAGCTTGGTCTGTGTGAAGCCCTTTATTATACGGAAGTCAGAACAGTCCCCGCACCCTCGTACAATAGGTGGTTTCACAACTGCTGGGGATGGAAGTGTGTGGGTCTGCTTTGGGGTGTCTGGGTGTCTGAAGCAAGTCATACAACCAAAGAGGAACCTAGCTAATAGACTCAGTGACTGTGGGAACATGTTGGCTTTTGGTTTTTTCTTTTATTTTAAAAGTTAGGGCTGTGGGTGCAAGTTTCAAGTGGTATTTATGGATTTTTACCTCCCTCCCTTTCCTTAGTGATTGGTTCTTCTTCCCCACGGGTCGGCTGCCACCTCCCAGATCTGTGTTAGCACAGTGGGTGTTTTCTAAAGTTCCCCAGCTAGGAGTAGATGGCCGATGTAAACTGAAGTTCTCTGTAGTTTTCCTGCGTTCCTCCTGCCCTGGATTTAGATGACTATAAAGTTACACGATACCAAGTTGCTCTAGCTGGGTCTGAGGTGAGGAGCAGGCCCATATCTCATCCTTTATAGAACTGTTGAGCATATGGAATATGCTTTGAGGAATATTGTTTTGGTGGAACTTGGGAAGTGTCCATTGAGGACATTTGTAGACATCTCAGGAATCTAGAAACCTCTGTTTGGAGAATAAAACTCTGTGTATTTCTCTCACACATTGTTCATGCTGTTTGGGGTTTTAATGTTTTTTTCCTTTTTATTGGATTATAATTCATATAACATAAAATTCACCCTTTTAAAGTTTACAGTTCAGTGGTTTTTAGTATATTCACAGAGTTGTGCAACCTTCACCACTGTCCACCTCCAGAATATTTTCATCACCCCATTAAAAAAAATCCATTAGCAGCCACTTCCCACTCCCCCTTCCCTCCAGTCCCTGGCAACCATTAATATGCTTTCTGTCTGTATAGATTTTTCCATTCTGGACATTTCATATAAATGGGGTCAAACAATATGTGGTGTTTTATTATCTGACTTCTTTTTTTTTTAAACAAGGCTAATGTTTTCAGAGTTCATCCATGTCATAGCATGTGTCAATATTTCATTCCTTTTTATGATCAAATAATATTCCATTGTGTGGATAGACCTCATTTGGTTTACCTTTTCATCTGTTCATGGATTTGGGGATTGTTTATACTTTCGGGCTGTTACGAATAATGTTGCTGTGAACATTTTGTGTGCAAGCTCTTGGGTGAACATCGGTTCTCAGTTTTCTTGGGTGTATACCTAGGAGTAGAATTGCTGGGTCAGTTCTCACTGTTCTGAGGTTGAGTTTGATCCAGTCCAGAGGCAGGGGAATGGTCTGAATGACCTCTAGCTTCCTTTGATCAAACGAAAGCGGTGCTAGCCAGTTCCTTCCTTCCACTGTCCCCCTCGCCCCCTGTCCCCGGGCCAGTTAGAAGCACAGGAATCGTGTTTTGTGATGAAGTCTGGCTGATAGAGTTCTGGGACAGAAGGCAGGAGGCCTGGACTCTGCCAGCAGTCCTGTGTGTGGCAAGTTGCTGTCTCCCCGGGGCCTCACCTGTGAATGGCCATTGGCTCATTGAGGAAGAAGCAGCTGGGGCTTAGTCCCAGCACTGCCACTGATCTATCAGGTGGCCTGGAGCAAATGACTTTGGTGTTATTCGTCTGTTTCAGCACAGGTCATATGTGAAATGAAGATTTAGACTTGAGGATTTCTAAATTCTTCAATGAAATTTGTAAAATCTTCAATGAAATTGAAGATTTAAACTTGAAGTTGAAAAATTTGTGGCTTAGAATACTTGGATTCAAGGTGATTTTTGCTAATATGCCTATAAATCAGATGGATTTTTTTTTCCATGATCTTAATCCCTGTGGTCTTTCCAGGCTGCTGTCTTTTGGTTGCATTGTCTGTTCTCTCCGCTTGCTCCACCTGGCACATGTGTTCTGCAGGAGCCACTGTGTCCTTAGAAGCCGAGGCGCCAACACCAGTCCTTGGTACAGATGTGTTACTCTGAGAAATCCCTTTAAAGGAGTGCCCTTAATCCCCCCAGGAAGTCCAAGGAAGGCAGAGGCGGCATTAAGTTGCCTCTTGGTTTCTCTTTTACAACTTGGACAAAAGTTTCCCTTTGATCTCAGTGAAAAAGAAGCAGGTCACAGAATGTTGAAGGTTGAGTTTTGATCTCTGGGCACTGGCAGGAAGGTGGGAAGGACTCAGGATGAACAGGGCCATCTGGCCATAGGCGAATGGTAGGAGCCACCTACCGCCCCAGACCTGCTTTGATCCTTGAACCATTTGCTGATACTGATAGTTCCCAAGTGGGACATGGTTTCGGACGCTGGGACTTCTCGGTTCTGCCCCATTCCTCTTCATTGCTTCCTTCTCTGCTCTGTACCATGACTTCTCACCTGCTCCCACGCATTAAAACTGACAGATCTCCCAGCGTTTGAAATCTGAAGGTTTTTTGTTCAGAGGGTATACTAAATGGTACTGGCAGTTCTTAAAAAACAAAATCAAATCACAAATTGGAGCTGAATTCATAAGCCAGTTTAGAAGGGAGTCTGGGTGCCCTGGCCAGTCACTTAGTATCTTTGGGCCTCGGTTGCTAATGAAGCAGATCTCGTGCTGTGAAGTGACAGTTATGGAGCTCATCTTCACATGGCGTTGATTGGGGCTGGGGGGCGAGGAAGAGAGGTTGGCAGGCACAGGACTTTACATTTTTTTCCAGTTAGTTGCCAATATTTAATAATTGGGAGATTTCACATTAAAAAAGTTCTGGATTTTCATTTTTTTCTTGAAAATTTGGGCCCAAATTTCCCATAAAGAACATTCCCCGTGCAGGACCCAGTCTTCCATACCTTTTGGCTTATTCCTTAGCGGCATCACCCAGTAGGTAATTTGCATGGCCGTTCTAGGGGTTTGAATGAGCAACCCCTGAATGAGGTGGTCTCTATAAAAATCTTCCTATTTTTGACATGTGGATTCAAAAGCAATATTTAAAGTTTGTGGTAATCCCCTAGGTTACCTAATTTTGAGGGGAAAATTTCTGTTCACAAGATACATGTCAGTTGATAAACCACATGTCCATCCATTATTTCATCTAATCGTTACAAAAACCCGCTTTACAAATGAAGAAACTAAGGCTGGGTCTAAGCTCATGGGCTGGAATCTGACACTGATTGGTTTTATGACTTCAGGCCAACTATTTGGTTCTTTAAACCTGTTACTTAAAGCAAAAATTTTTTTTACTGTGGTAAAATAGACATAAAATATATCATTTAAACTATTTTATGTGTACACTGGCTTTGCATGTACAGTGGCATTACGTGTACACTGGCATTAAATACATTCACATTATTGTGCAACCATCAGCACCATCCATTTCCAGAGCTTTTTTGTCTGGATCAGTTTTCTTATTTTTAAAATGAGGATGAGACTCTGAAAGAATTGTGATGATTAAATGAAATGCGAGATGAACATGCTGTAACTTTCCTGCTCCAGGGTTTGAAATCTTTAGGAGATGAACTGTCTAAGCCTATTGCTTGGGCTAACAGAGTATATAATAAATACCCAAGGGAGGAGGGAAGTTCCGTGCATTTTTAATGTTTTATTTCTGCACTTTCTGGCCTCAAGGTCTGGGTCTAGAAGTCTTCTGCTTGGTGAGGGTAGTTATTAGTTTCGCCTGGACTTTCACACAGTTGGTTGTTCCCTACCCCCAAAGAACACTTTTGAGTCTTTGTGTATGTCTCTGCCCAACAAATTATTTTTATGTTTTTGGCTGCGCTGCATAGCTTGTGGGATCTTAGTTCCCTGACCACAGACTGAACAGGACCCCTGCCCTGAAAATGCTGAGTTTAACCACTGGATCGCCATCTTTCTCCACTCTTGAAACAATGTATGAGCTACTAGTATTAGCTCCATTTTATTCCTGAAGAAGGAGAAGGCAATGGCAACCCACTCCAGTACTCTTGCCTGAAAAATCCCATGGGTGGAGGAGCCTGGTAGGCTGCAGTCCATGGGATCGCTAAGAGTCAAACACGACTGAGCGACTTCACTTTCACTTTTCACTTTCCTGCATTGGAGAAGGAAATGGCAGTCCACTCCAGTGTTCTTGCCTGGAGAATCCCAGGGACGGCGGAGCCGGGTGGGCTGCCGTCTATGGGGTCGCACAGAGTTGGACACGACTGAAGCGACTTAGCAGCAGCAGCAGCAGCACCCCAGTAGTTACTCAGTGTCTATGGGCTCTGAAATAAAGGCTACATTTTGAGTCTCCTGTGGCTAATTTTGGTTCTGGGTTTGTTTATTTTTCTTCCTGAGGTCTTTAGCTCCATGGAGGCTGCTTGGTAAGTGGTCTTTGGCTGTCATTGGCTTTCGTTCAAGTATGGTTGAATTCTTAGGGAGCTTTAACTGATTAGGTAATTGATTTCAGTTAACTGTTGGCAAACTGCCCCAAAGTCTTTTTCTTTCTTCTCCCCGACCCCCACAAATCTGGGGAGCAGTTACTGAATGATCTTGAAATGATGATTATATCTTTGAAAAGGAAAAAAGAAGAATCTAGCTTACTCTTAAGGGAAGGTGCAGCTTTTACAGCAGGAAAGGCATGGAATAGGAATCTGAAAGGCTGTTCAGATTGGCCACACTCTGTACTCAGATGCTGTTTATGGGAAAGAAGACAGCAAGGCAGAGGGCTCCAGAAAACAAAAGGTTAACTTCTGGCCACAGAGAATATGAGTAAATGAAAAGTTTTCAATTCTCAGGGGAAACTTCCTATTTTCTTTGGAAGAAGTTAATTGTTCATACCTTTCAAACTGGGTGGTGCAAAGTTGGGTGTGAGGGCGTGGTGAAGGGTACTTTTGGGTCCTAATAGTTCTTCATTTGGCTGTTGTTTGGGAGAAGTTTTTCTGTGTGCCCAACCCCCAAGAATAAAATAGGGAGGGCAAGACCTTGATTCTTAGGTCTCTTGAGCTTTATAACCTTCCTAGTCACCCATATCTTTGCCAGAGATGGAGTGTCAGATCACAATGCAAGGGCTTCTAGATTACCATCACCTTGTTCCTTGACATCCCACCTCTGCAGCTTTGTGACTTGGAAACCAAGTAAAGCAAATGACATTGAATGGACTGGTTCACCTCTCCTGTGACTCCCACTCTGTTCATGGGTCTGAACATGCAACAGATGTTTGCTAAATACTTAACTGACTTTTCAGACAGTCTCATGTGAGAGTTTCTGGGGATCAGTTAAAGATTAAAGGAAGATATAAAGGGATTTCGCAAGAAGCAGGTACTTTGCTTCTTCCTAATTTCCTTACAGAAATGAAATACGTGTCAAACATCCTCTATCAGGCGGTCAAGGGCTACAAAGGTAGGTAAGTCAAATAATCACAAAAAGTTGAAATGGGATCCGGTACAGAGTTCTTTAATCAGGGGCCTGTCAACTTCTAGGTCTTTGGTTTCCTTGGACTCATACGTCATATTCTGCATTTTGGAGTGTTTTTTCCTGGGAGCAGCTTCTGTAACTTAAGATTCTCAGAGGGATTTGCAACACTTTCCCAGGATTAAGAATGACTAATCTGGTCTGGTTCAGATCACACACCTGGCTCCAGAATCTCCATGGCATCATTCTTACCTTATAGCTGCCATTTTCTGCCCATCTTCAGGGGAACTTGCCCAAATGCTTCCAGAGGAAACCTTCCCCTTCCTAAAATGTCAGTGTATTTATTTTGAATATAGGTTATCCATATACATGGAAAAAAAGCATGGAAAAAAAAAATGTTACAAATGAAAAGAAAGTCACTCAGCTATCCCCTATCCACTCATCAGGTGTACTCTGATTTTTTTAATATTTCTCCAGAACATTTTTATGTACATAAAACATCTACTTTTAAAAAAAATCTACTTAAAAAAATAATATGCTTTTTAAAAAGTAGATGTTTTACATACATAAAAATGTTTTTGCTAGCTTTTCTGTCCAGGTCTGTGATCCGTTTTGTTAATTTTTGTACATGATGTCAGGTTCCTTTGGGACATGGCTACCAAATTGTGCAAGCACCATTTGTTGAAAAGACTGCCGTTTCCCTATTGAATTGCCTTGGCAACTTTGTTAAAAGTCAGTTTACTGTAAATACAAAGTTTTATCTCCAAACTTTTAATTTTGTTCCATTGTCCTCTTATGCTTATCCTTATCGCACTGTCTTCATTACTGTAGCTTTATAATTGCTTAGAAATTGGTAGTATAAACCCTTTAGTTTTGTTCTTTTTTAAAGTTATTTTGGATATTTTGGGTCCTTTGTGTTTCCAGGTAAATTTAAGGATCAGTTTGTCAGTTTCAATAAAAAAGCCTGCTGGGATTTTGATAGGGATTGCACTGAATCTATAGGTTAGTTTGGGGAGAATTGCTATCCTAACAGTACTGAGTCTTCCATTTCAGTATGGAATGTCTCTCCAATTATTTAGATATTTTTCACTTTTCTTAGCAATGTTTTATGGTTGTCAGGATACAAGTCCTTTTTAAAAGCGTTATTCCTAAATACTTTATTCTTTTTGAAGCTACTGTAGACGAAACTGTTTTCTTAATTTTATTTCGGGGTTGTTTGTTGCTAGTGTGTAAAAATACAAGTAATTTTTATATATTGATACTGTAGTCTGTGACCTCGTCCAACTTGTTTATTAGTTGCAGTAGTTTTGTGGATTGCTTAGGATTTTCTTGGTATAAGATATGTGATCTGCAAATAAAAGGACTGTTTTCTTTTTAATCCGGATGAGTTCATTTTTAGCTTAGAGTGTATTACTTGCTTTTATAGAGCAATGCCGACTAGAAATGACAGAAGTGGACGTTCTTGCCTTGTTCCTCATCTTAGGAGGAAGCATTCAGTCTTTCATCATCAAGTGTGATGTTGGCTGTGGGTTTTTCAAAGCTACCATTTATCCGATTGAGGAAGTTCTTTTTTATTCCTAGTTTGTTTAGAGTTTTTATCATGAATATGTGTTGGACTTCATCAAGTGCATTTTCTGCATTAATTGTGATGATTGTATAGTTTTTGTTTTTTATTTATATGATGCATTGCATTATTTGATTTTCAGATATGAAGCCAACATTGCATTCCTGGGCTAGAACCCACTTGGCCATGATGTGTAAACCTTTTCCTGTATTGCTAGATTCAGTTTGCTAATGTTTTGTTAAGGATTTTTCCGTTTGTGTTCCTGAGGAATATCTATCTGTAGTTTCCTTTTCTTGTGATATCTTTGACTTTGGTACATTCTTTTTAAAAACTTATTTAGACAAATGAGATTATAGTATATGTTGATGTACATCTTTATTTTCTACTTAATAATTTATGTTGGCAGTCTTTCAGTAATAATCCTGCCTCCCACTTAAGTGTATATTATGCTAAATTGCTCTCCCCAAATTTATCTATATCTAGTGTATTCAGATTTTTTTAAACTTTTTGACTCTGATAGGTAAAAAAGATGTCATTATTTTCATTTGCAGTTTTTAGATTCTGAATGATGTTGAGCATCTTCTTGTGTCTGACCATTTGAACCTTTTTCTCTTTAACTGCCCATTCTTATTCTTTTGGGTTATTTGTCTTTTATTGGTTTGTAAGAGTTCTTGGTGTATTGAAGAAATTAGTCCTTTGTCAGGTGTGTGCGAAATATTTTTATTCAAATTGTCTTTTTTTACAATCAATTTTTTTTTCATTATCTTCCTTTCTGTATATTCTCCTTCTCAATAGCATCTGGATTTTGTTTTCTTCTTAGAAAACTTTTCATATCAAGATTGTGTTAAAGTATGTCTATATTTTCTTCTAATATTTCTCCTGTTTCAATTTATACATTTCTTTCCTGTCTTCTTCAGTGCCAAACAGGTTGTATAGACCTGTATTTAATATTTATTAAAATTAGTCTGCCTTCATTATTTTTCTTTTCAAAATAATCCTGAAGTAAAAGATAATTGTGAAACTGACTACAGTGATTTGGTTATTAGTAGAAAAGCATTGAATTGGGGGAGGGGCAAGGAAGGCGTAGTATTGCAGAAGAAAAGAATTAGAGGAGGGTAAAGGGAGACAAAAAGCAATTAATCCGTGGCATCAAGTTCTTCTTTGGATACCTCTAATCATGACCTAAAATTATCTCTGAGCATGGCCTCCACAGTGGGGACAAACTTCTGATCACCCAGCTCTGCCAGGTTTGGTAGAGCTGGACCTTCTGTACTCTGCAGATAACTTGCTGTGTGACCATGTCACTTCCCCTCTCTGGCCTCCTGGATTATGTGACCCCCTAGCGGCTTCCTTTGGGGCTCAGATGGTAAAGAGCCTGCCCACAATGCAGGAGGCCCAGATTTGATCCCTGGGTTGGGAAGATCCCTTGGAGAAGGAAATGACAAGCCACTCCAGTATTCTTGCCTAGAGAATTCCATGGACAGAGGAGCCTGGCGGGCTGTAGTCCGTGGAGTCACAAACAGCTGGACCCGACTCCACTTTCACGTTCAGATTCTCCAAGAGATGTCTTTAAGGGGCCCAACTCGGGCTGGAACTCTGCCTTGTTTTGTTCTACCTTTAGGCTGCTTGGGGTGGTGGACCATCCCATAGTTTCAAAGGAATCATGAATTTCTTGAGTTTCCTGGGAGATCATAAGGCTTCTGATTCACTTTCCTCACTAGAGTAGGGATATCACCTTCCTCCTCCTTCCTTGTCACCTGCTTCTCTCTGTTTAGCTCTGGTTATGGCCTTTTCCTTAGCTAGGTGACTCTCTTGTTGGGAGTTTCCTTAGAATGAGCATACATCTTCCTCCTTGCAGTGTGCTCATTGGTCCTGCCTTCCAGTGCAACCCAGAGCAAAGCCACTCTGCCTTATCAAGCACACTTAATGTGTACTGTACTTAGTCCTTACTACCATCATCACTGTAGCACCCTGCCATGAGTGGAGTATTAGTTTCCTAGTTTCTTATTACAAATGAGAAACCGCAGGTTGGGCAGGTTCTGTGTCACTTGCCCAAAGTCACACAGCTAGGAAGTGATGGGTCAGGACTTGAATTCTTATCTGTATGACCCCCAGAGCCTGTGCTTTTTCCACCGCACCCATGGTTTTCAACGTGTGATCCCAAGACAAGACCAGCAGTTCCAACATCTCCTGGGAACTTATTAGAAAAGCAGATTCTCAGACCCTGCTCCGGAACTACCAAAGAAGGCATTCTGGGAGGTTAGACCCAGGAATCAGCGTTAATAATCCCTCCTGGTGATTTCCTTGCCTGCTCAAGTTTCAGAACCGCTGCCTACCATTTCTGCTCCCCAACCTGGCTGCTGCTTCCGTTCATATCTGACCAAGAATTTATAGGTGACTTCACTTATCCTTGTTAGTTGTCAAATCTAGGGCTGAACATTACAGTGTCTCTGGAGCAGAAATGTGCTGCACACATATACACCCTCCCCCCAAATACATACATGTACTCGGTTACCAGAGTAATCTTTACAACTGCAGATATTCCTTCCTCCTTCAAGTTCTTCAGAGTCTCCCCAGTGCACAAAGGACGAAGCCCAGACTCCTCAGTGTGGCTTTTGTGTGATGTATCCCTTACGTACCTTCCAGCCTCCTGTCTGCACAGATCTATTCATGCTTTCGACTCACAGGATGATCCATGAACTAGAAGTGTTGTCATCACCTGTGAGCTTGTGAGAAATACAGACTCTCCACCCCTACCTCTAGGCCTGCTGAATCAGACTCTGCCTTTTAACAAGCCCTCCAGGTAATCTGTATGTACATCAAAGTTCCAGTAGCACCAACCTACACCTCACCTGCCAAAAACTCCTTATGGTTGCCCCCAGGCCTTTGTCCCTGTGTTTCACTCTTTATGGAGCACTCCCGCCTTCCCTCTCCTTTGCCTTGGAGTAGACTTGAATGCTTAGATTGACACCGCACCCCTCCAAGACTGGGCCGGCTTGTTGCTGCTCTTGTGTACTCCAGAGCCTCTTAGCTGCTAGGATAAGAGACTACGCCCTCCAGAGCAGCTGGGACCTAGAATTGCAATTGGCTGATGACCCCCAGCTGGCTCGTGGGGGTGCATTCTGTGAAGCTGACACAGTGCCTGACAAATAGTAGGTGCTCAGTGTAGTGAACTGCTTTCTGTTCTGGTTAGAGCATGGACCTCGGGGAGAGACTGCTTTCATCTCTGAAATGAGAACAATAAGAGTCTCTGCCTCATACGGTTGTTGTGAAGATTAATTGCGTTGTTGCATGAAAAGAACCTAGAACTGTGCCTGGCACATGGTCTGCTGCTGCTAAGTTGCTTCAGTCGTGTCCGACTCTGTGCGACCCCAGACACGGCAGCCCACCAGGCTCCCCAGTCCCTGGGATTCTCCAGGCAAGAACACTGGAGTGGGTTGCCATTTCCTTCTCCAGAGCATGAAAGTGAGAAGTGAAAGTGAAGTCACTCAGTTGTGTCCAACTTAGCGACCCCATGGACTGCAGCCCACCAGGCTCCTCCGTCCATGGGATTTTCCAGGCAAGAGTACTGGAGTGGGGTGCCATTGCCTTCTCTGGCACATGGTCAGTGTCCAGCAAATGTTAGCTGACATTGTTATCACTGTTTTCATTACATGTGCATCATCTTATAATGCAGCTCACCTTCCTGAAAAGAGCATACTGTTTCTCTATATTCTGATCTTGAGCAAGTTATATAATCTGTGGGTCTCAGGTTAACCGGTAGTCATCTGGGAAATGGTGATAGAAATCCCCAGGTAGTTGTAGTTGTGAGAATGGTGTGAGTCAGTGTTGTAAAGTGCTTAGCACAAATCCGGGACTTGCCACAGGGAAGAGGCTGTACCACAGTGCCTTGTACTTACTTTTAGGTGCTTAGTGACTCTGTTACTTCTTGTTGCTTTTTAATGTTGTTTTCCACCAAGGTGAGTATTTTCCATCTTTTTGTTTGTTTGTTTGTTTTGTGTGTACTTGCTCCATTGGTTTGAGACTTTGGAATAAAAGTATATTGAAGTCTTTCAGGATTTGCTTTTCATTCTTCTGCACCCTGAGGTCTCATGGAGCCCTTCAGTTCCCATGGGCAGTGTCTCTCTGCTAAGATTAGAGGACTCTGTTACAAAAGAACTGGAATAACTTCTTAGATTTAATTGGCTTGATAGCCATAAGAGATTATAATCATCTGCCCTGGCCTCAATTGACAGTTATCAGATAAGGCAAGTCTGGTGTTGAGCTTCCTAAGAAGGGAAATTTAGAACACACACACATTCAGTTCAGTTCAGTTGCTCAGTTGTGTCCGACTCTTTGCGACCCCATGAATTGCAGCACGCCAGGCCTCCCTGTCCATTACCAACTCCCGGAGTTCACCCAGACTCACGTCCATCGAGTCAGTGATGCCATCCAGCCATCTCATCCTCTGTTGTCCCCTTCTCCTCCTGCCCCCAATCCCTCCCAGCATCAGAGTCTTTTCCAGTGAGTCAACTCTTCCCATGAGGTGGCCGAAGTACTGGAGTTTCAGTTTTAGCATCATTTGTTCCAAAGAACACCCAGGACTGATCTCCTCTAGAATGGACTGGTTGGATCTCCTTGCAGTCCAAGGGACTCTCAAAGAGTCTTCTCCAATATATATATATTTAAATTTTATTGAAGTATAGTTGATTTACAGTGTTGTATTTCTGCTATACAGCAGGGTGATTCAGTTATATTCTTTTTCATTATGGTTTATCACAGGTTGTTGAATATAGTTTCCTGTGTGGCACAGTGGGAAACTCGCAATCCTTTCTTCGCTTTTCCCTTGGCAACTACAAGTCTGTTCTCTGTATCTGCGAGTCTGTTTCTGTTCTGTAGACATGTTCACTTGTGTCATATTTTAGATTCCACTTGTGAGTGATATCATATGGTATTTGTCTTTCTCTTTCTGACTTATTTCATTTAGTGTGATAATCTCTAGGCCCATCTGTGTTGCTGCAAATGGCATTATTCCATGCCTTTTTATGGCTGAGTAATATTCCATTGTGTGTGTGTGTGTGTGTGTGTGTGCGCGTGCGTGCGTGTGTGCGCACGCATGTGCGTGTTCATATACCACATCTTCTTTATCCATTCATCTGTCCGTAGACACTTAGGTTGTCTCCATGTCTTGACCATTGTAAATGGTGCTGCTATCAATATAGGGGTGAATGGATCTTTTTGAATTATAGGCTTTTTCTGGATATATATCTAGGAGTGGGATTGCTGAATCATAAGGAAACTAGTTTCTTTGAGGAACCTTCAAACTGTTTCCCATAGTGAGTGCACCAATTTTCATTCCCACCGCCACCAGCACTGTAAGAGGTAGAATGCATATATTTTTGATTAACAAGAAATAATGATGTTAACTGTGGGCTTTTCATATGTGGCCTTTATTGTATGGAGGTAAATTCCTTTTATGGGCTTCCTTGGTGGTTCAGGCAGTAAAGAATCCCCTTGCACTGTAGGAGACCTGGGTTCGATCCCTGGGTTGGGAAGATCCCCTGGAGGGGGGCATGGCAACCCACTCCAGTATTCCTGCCTGGAGAATCCCACGGACAGAGGAGCCAGGTGGGCCATGTTCCATGTGGTTGCAAGGAGTCAGTTATACCTTTTTTTTTACTTTGAGAATTTAAATCATGAATGGATGTTGAAATTTGTTAAATGCTTTTTCTGAGTCTGTTGAAAAGTTTGTTTTTTTTTCTCTTATTTTGTTAATGTAGTTTATCCCATTGATTGACTTACATTTGTTGAACCATCCTTATATGATGGGATTAAATCCCACTTGATCTTGGTGTACAGCTACTTTTAGTGAGGTGTTAGATCCAATTTGCTGGTATGTGGTTGAGGATTTTTACATCTGTGTTCATCCAGGGTACTAACCTATAGCCTATAGTTAGTTTTCTTGTGGAGTCTTTGTCTGCTTTTGGTATCAGGGTGCTACTCATCTTATGAGTTTGGAAGTGTTCCCTCTTGTATTTTTGGAAGAGTTTAAGGATTAGTATTAACTCTTCTTTCAATGTTTGTTAGACTTTACCTTTCAAGCCATCTAGTCCTATACTTTTTCTTTGCTGGGAGATTTTTGATTACTGATTCAGTCTCCATTTTATTCAATTTGTTGACCTATAAACGTTCACCATAGAACCTTATCCTTGTTATTTCTTAGGCTTCTGTTGTAATGTCTCCTCTTTCATTTCTGATTTTGAGTTTTTTTCTCCTTAGTGTTGCTAAAGGTTTGTCAGTATTAGCTTTTCAAAAAACCAACACAGTTCTGTTATTTTTTCCCTATTTTTTAAAAAGTCTCTTTTTAATTTATTTCAACTCTAATCTTATTTCCTTACTTCTTCTAACTTGGGCTTCAGTTCAGTTCAGTCGCTCAGTCGTGTCCGACTCTTTGTGACCCCATGAATCGCAGCACACCAGGCCTCCCTGTCCATCACCAACTCCCAGAGTTCACTCAGACTCAGTTCCTTGAGGTGTAAAGCTGGTTTGGTTTTTAATCCATTCAGCCACTCTGTGCCTTTTGATTCCGAATTTAATCTGTTTACTCTCCAGGTTAGTCTAATGTGCATCATGGTTGAGAACCACTATCTTAGATGTACAGATAGGCTATGGATATAATAGATGTCTCGAAGAGTCTCAAAGTAGGTCCTTGGATGGGTGGGAGGTACCACGAACTCCTTAAATTTGAGAATTTGAAAAAAAAATCAGTTATCAAGGGGATATAGCTAAGATTGCTGCTAAGTCACTTCAGTCGTGTCCAACTCTGTGCGACCCCATAGACAGCAGCCCACCAGGCTCCCCCATCCCTGGGATTCTCCAGGCAAGAACACTGGAGTGGGTTGCCATTTCCTTCTCCAATGCATGAAAGTGAAAAGTGAAAGTGAAGTCGCTCAGTTGTGTCTGACTCTTAGCGACCCCATAGACTGTAGCCTACTAGGCTCCTCCATCCATGGGATTTTCCAGGCAAGAGTACTGGAGTGGGGTGCCATTGCCTTCTCCAGTAGCTAAGATTAAGAACCATAGTATTCAACCTCTATGTGAATGAACGATTTTATGTTTTTATAGATCAGAGGTTGCTTGATGCTTATTATTAGCTTGTTTGATAAGGGTTTATTGAGTAGTCACATTAAGAAAGCCAGACAAGTGATTCATGTAGGTGGAGAGAGAGCAGATACTTAAACCATAATACAGCATGAAAAGTGCTGTATTATTTAACACAGTGGTGTGTTAAACAAGTACAGATTTAAATATTTGTCAAGTAACTTAAGTAGCCGTCTTTGAACATATATAGATGTGAAAGTTCATTTGGGTATTAGGTAGTTTCCAATTTCTTGCCTTTAGTGTTGTCATAGAGATATTCACAAAGAGCCTTAAAAAATAAGGAAAAAAGAGAATAATTCCTCCTGTGGAGATCTGAGGAGTTCTTGAATGAAGAAACATTACCTACATGGGACCTCCGAGTGTAGGTAGGACTTGAATAAGGTGAGAGCAAGTGTCGGAAGCACCCTGAGCAAAGCCCTTGAAGGCAGCCTCACTTGGGCAAGTCTGCTCACAGGGACAACCTTAGGGTCTTCCTGAAGGCTTAGAAAGAAACAGTGGGAGTTGCTGATGGAAAAACATCTTGGAGCCAGCAGGTGGAGTTCCTTCCATACCAAGCTAGAATTGGCTCTAACCCAGGCGTTCGGAACAGTGATGTTTTCTTTTGCCTAATTTATTTCATTATTTTTCTTAATTGGTATAAATTTGTATAAGCCCCTAAGAAAAACTGGAAAATACAGATCTGTTGTGCTTAGTTGCTCAGTTGTGTCCAACTATTTGCTACCCCATGGACTGTAGCTTGCCAGGCTCCTCTGTCCATGGGGATTCTCCTGTCAAAAATACTGGAATGGGTTGCCATGCCCTCCTGCAGGGCATCTTCTTCCCAACCCAGGGATCAAACTTAGGCGTTCCGCGTTGCAGGCAAACTACCATCTGAGCCATCAGGGAAGCCCAATTACAGATATACAAAAAAGGAAAACATTGCCTCATTTTCTCAAACATAACTTAAAAAAGAGGAGCAGATCTTGCTGAGCAGGGTTCTATTCCCTTATTTTTCTACTTAAATCTAAAGCTCAGATATTCCTACTGAAAAAATACATCATCCTATTTAATGACTACATAAAAGGATACCCCATAATTTGACCCATTCCACTAATATTGGATATTTTACTGTTGTAAGTTATGAACTATTTCACTAGTTTAAATAATCCCGTGGTGAACATTCTTTTATGTACATTTGGCATTTTGGCACATTTTTCTGAACATACCTAGAAGTACTGGGTTGTCCAAGAAGTTCGTTCGAGTTTCCTGTCTGAGCAGGGTCAAAGAGTGTGCAGTTCTGGGGGGCTTTTGTTACAGAGTATCAGATTACCCCCCCAAAAATGTTTCAGTTTATAATCCCTCCAGCCATATGAGAATATCAAAGCAGTGGCATTTTAATAGCTAAAACTGACAGTATCATCTTGGTATGGTCATTAATTCTAAACCAAATTTCTGAATTGCTTTTGGTTGCAGAAATACTAAGAATCTTGCATATTATGGAAATCATCCTTTGCCATGTTTCACCTGTTGATCCTTCCTCTAAGATAAATTGTTCTGTGGTTTGTTGATGGTATCTGGATTACCTGTTTTCTGCATCATTTTTGAAAATATAGAGTTAGCTTATTATTTTTAATTGACTTTTGGATGACAGTTTATATGCCAGTAGTACAGGATTTGTCTTTCTTGCATTTTATTAACTGGAATTCAGGTTCAGAGAGGAATTAGAGGAAAAGAAAGGATAGGATTTATTTCTCTCACACAAAAGCACGCCCAATCTAAGGACTGCCCCGTGAGGCCTAGCAAAGAGAGAGAGCCGGAATCTCCTGATGACTGTTCAAGTGGAGGAAGTCCTCCACTTGATGGAGAGGAGGTTGGATGCTGGTAAGTAGCCACAGTCAGTAGGCTTTCTGTCACAGAAAGAAAGAATAAAAGTCTGTTTGTTGTTGTTGTTGTATCAAGGCAGGCCCATGCTTCTGAATGCTTCCCTTTGTACGTGCATAGAGTATCTCCAGAGGGATTTTCAAGGACCTGGTGCTAGCAGTTGTCTGCGGGGAGCTGAAGAAGGAGGAAGATTTGTTTTTCATCGTTGTACCCATTTTTACTGTTTGCATTATTTACTGTGTATGTTTTACTTTTTCAAAATGTTTTAAAATCTAGTTATTTTTTTAAAAACTCTCTTACCCATGGTTATGCAATATGTTAACATTAGAGGAGACTAGGTGAGGAGGCCATTTAGACAGCTAGTCAGTGGGGGCTTCTCTGAGGATTTGAGAGAGGCCTGAATGAAGTAAGGGATCGGACATGAGCCAGGCAGGCATCTGTGGGAAGGACGTTCTGGAGGAGGGAATGGTGAAGGTGATGGCCTGGAGGGTGCAGAAGGGCTCACCCTCAAGAAACAGTAAGAAGGCCAATGTAGCTGGAGTTGAGGTGGAATATGGGAGGTGGTGGGGTCAGGACAGTTTTGGAGATGGCTTGTAGAAAAATATATTGGTAAATACAAGCTTCCTGACAACGGGAGCCCATTGCTGCGTGAAGCAGCAGAATTAACAGGACGCTGTGCGCTTTGTTTCCCACTGGCCTGTGGGACAGTGACACACGTGAAGCAGTGAAAGGAACATTGCTACAGGTGGGGAGCCCTGGCTCCTGTATTAGTTTGCCCTGATGTTAATTACTGTGCTCAGTCTGTGGCTCATTTCTGGAAGTGCAGAATCTGCCTTGTATCACTTTGGGGGGCATTTGGATGGCAGTTCTTGGGGGAGGTGGAGGTAAGATGGGGTCACTTACAGCAGACATGACGGTGCCACAAAGGGTTGTTCACTTCTTTCCCCTGGTCTGACTGCTGCCTCTCTTCTTCCAAGCAGGATTGGTTGCCGTGGTCCCTACTGCTTTTCTCGCTCATGTGTGACACAGGGGCCTTCTATGTTCCTGGGGTCGCACCAATCAACTTCCACCAGAACGATCCCGTTGAGATCAAGGTAAGTGTGTTCCGGGTCTGTGGGAGCCCCTGTGCTGGGCCAGAGGACCTGGGTGCAGGAGCACAGTGAGCGGTCATGTCCCTCTTGTGGTTGCAGAGATCACAGACCAGTTAGCCTGAGAGCAAGAGGGTTCCCAGCTGGAGCTGGAAGGAGTCCACCCCCGCCACCCCCTGCTCCCCCCACCCCCCGGGGCCCCGCAGTTCCAGGATCTCCTGCTCTCTCTGGGACTCTGTGCGTTCTCTCTCTGTGTTCCTCTCTCTCTTTCTCTTTCTGGCTCTGGCTCTATTTCTGGTTCTTTCTGTGTCTTTGTGTCTCTACTCTCACTTTCACAGGTTTCTCCGTGTCTTTCTCCTGTACTCACTTCTGTGTCTTTCTGTCTCTCTTTCTGTGTCTCTGTCTCTCTACCTGCCTCCTCCTTGGTGACATTTCTGCCTCCCTTTTGGGGCTGTTCCATCCTCCTCTGGGCTTCCCAGTGGGTGCAGTAGTAAAGAATCCGCCAGCCAAGCAGGAGACTCGAGTTCAGTCCTTGGGTCAGGAAGATCCCCTGGAGAAGGCAATGGCAACCCACTCCAGTATTCTTGCCTGGGAAATCCCATGGACAGGGGAGCCTGGCAGGCTACAGTACATGCAGTCGCAAGGAGTTGGATGCGACTGAGCACACGTGCACTCACATCCTCCTCTCCGTCACCAGCTTTCTCTGTATAATTCATATCATCTGTGTGTACGCAGCCTATTATGGATTCTGCTTTTTCAGTTTTAGCTTCTGCCAGGATTCTGTGGTTTAGTATTTCTTAACTATGCACTGCATATCTGAGTGGTGGTATATGAGATGATTTTAAGTTGCTGACAAGTATATTTTAATAACTTTTCTTTTAATTATATTAGAAAATATAGCCATTACTTCAGCTCATGATTTCATGACTACCATTGTTGGTTTTCCATTTTTAATCGCGATAAAATGTTTGTTTCTTAAATGAGTGTATTTATCTAAAAATGAATCATACCCAAGCAAATAGTAGAATACATATTAGGTAGATAGGGCAAGTCAGTGCATGAATGATTAGGGTTTGGAAAGCATTGTCCTAAATCAGAGTCCGGGCCACCTCACTTCTTCAGCTTAGGTGCCCACTTCTATGTCAGTCCCTTGTGACAGGGATTATGGGCCAGTAATTTAAAAATATGATTGATAAGGGGCAGTGGACAGGCTGACACCTTGGTTAATGTCTCCTGTAACAACAGACTCTGAGTGGCATTCTCAAAGCCCCAGATAGGGCAGGGGGTTGATGGTGGACCTTTTCGTATTTAGTTTTCCTCAGAATCAAACTCTAAGGTTCAGCTTTGCTACATGAGATTTATTAACTAGGCGCTCAGGGTCAGCACTTGGGAGGGAATGAGGGAAGCAGGACTGAGCAGAGGGAGACCTTGAACTGTGATACAGCAGAGTCCCTTGGAAAACTCTGGCACTGCAGTGGCTGGCCCTGCAAAGCTGTCTCACATTAAGGCGCGAGGACCAGCCACCAGGGGAGGGCTGTGACCTTGTACCAGAGCTCCCAGCTAAAGGAACTCCCCTCTCAGTTCAGTTCAGTCGCTCAGTTGTGTCTGACTCTTTGCAACCCCATGAACTGCAGCACACCAGGCCTCCCTATCCATCACCAACTCCCAGAGTCTACCCAAACCCATGTCCGTCGAGTCGATGATGCCATCCAACCATCTCATCCTCTGTCGTCCCCTTCTCCTGCCCTCAGTCTTTCCCAGCATCTGGGTCTTTTCAAATGAGTCAGCTCTTTGCATCAGGTGGCCAAAGTATTGGAGTTTCAGCCTCAACATCAGTCCTTCCAATGAACACCCAGGACTGATCTCCTTTAGGATGAACTGGTTGGATTTCCTTGCAGTCCAAGGGACTCTTAAGAGTCTTTTCCAACACCACAGTTCAAAAGCATTAATTCTTCAGCAGTCAGCTTTCTTTATAGTCCAAGTCTCACATCCATACATGACCACTGGAAAAACCATAGCCTTGACTAGACGGACCTTCGTTGGCAAAGTAATGTCTCTGCTTTTTAATATGCTGTCTAGGTTGGTCATAACTCCTTCTAAGGAGTAAGCCATCACCCAAATACAACTGCTCCTAATACTTCTGGATTTTTCTTAGTCTTCTTCTCTGTGCAATGTTTACAGTGTAGTATACTTGGCATTCTCACACTTCTATAAACACCCAGCTTCTTGACTATATCGGTCCCGCATAGGCAAAATAGTTGAAAATTTTAGTTCAGTTCAATTCAGTCGCTCAGTTGTGTCCAACTCTTTGCGACTCCATGAATCGCAGCACGCCAGGCCACCCTGTCCATCACCAACTCCCGGAGTTCACTGAGACTCACATCCATCGAGTCAGTGATGCCATCCAGCCATCTCATCCTCTGTTGTCCCCTTCTCCTCTTGCCCCCAATCCCTCCCAGCATCAGAGTCTTTTCCAATGAGTCAGCTCTTCGCATGAGGTGGCCAAAGTACTGGATCATTTAGCATCATTCCTTCCAAAGAAATCCCAGGGCTGATCTCCTTCAGAATGGACTAGTTGGATCTCCTTGTAGTCCAAGGGACTCTCAAGAGTCTTCTCCAACACCACAGTTCAAAAGCATCAATTCTTCGGCGCTCAGCCTTCTTCACAGTCCAACTCTCACATCCATACGTGACCACAGGAAAAACCATAGCCTTGACTAGATGAACCTTTGTTGGCAAAGTAATGTCTCTGCTTTTGAATATGCTATCTAGGTTGGTCATAACTTTCCTTCCAAGGAGTAAGCGTCTTTTAATTTCATGGCTGCAGTCACTGTCTGCAGTGATTTTGGAGCCCAAAAAAATAAAGTCTGGCATTGTTTCCACTGTTTCCCCATCTATTTCCCATGAAGTGATGGGACCGGATGCCATGATCTTCGTTTTCTGAATGTTGAGCTTTAAGCCAACTTTTTCACTCTCCACTTTCACTTTCATCAAGAGGCTTTTTAGTTCCTCTTCACTTTCTGCCATAAGGGTGGTGTCATCTGCATATCTGAGGTTATTGATATTTCTCCCGGCAGTCTTGATTCCAGCTTGTGTTTCTTCCAGTCCAGCGTTTCTCATGATGTACTCTGCATATAAGTTAAATAAACAGGGTGACAATATACAGCCTTGACGAACTCCTTTTCCTATTTGGAACCAGTCTGTTGTTCCATGTCCAGTTCTAACTGTTGCTTCCTGACCTGCATACAGATTTCTCAAGAGGCAGGTCAGGTGGTCTGGTATTCCCATCTCTTTCAGAATTCTCCACAGTCTATTGTGATCCACACAGTCAAAGGCTTTGGCATAGTCAATAAAGCAGAAATAGATGTTTTTCTGGAACTCTCTTGCTTTTTCCATGATCCAGCGGATGTTGGCAATTTGATCTCTGGTTCCTCTGCCTTTTCTAAAACCAGCTTGAACATGAGGAAGTTCACGGTTCACATATTGCTGAAGCCTGGCTTGGAGAATTTTGAGCATTACTTTACTAGCGTGTGAGATGAGTGCTTCATAGAGGCCACCAATTCTCAATCCAACATCTAAAAAAGCTCTGAAACCAGGGTTTTTTAAAATTCATTTTAGGCAAGACCTGACCTGAATTTTTTTTATTGACTTTATTTGTTCCATTTAGTATGATTATTTTTACATTTCTTTGTACAAACAGTCATTGAATGTGGGGTACTACTCCAGACCCAGCTGGGAGGTGTTATAAAACCATGGTATATTATACCACATTGCTCTCTTAAAATTAGAAAAATTCCTAATTCCAAAACAAGAGTTTTAAGTAAGGATTGGACCTGGATTTTAAAAATTATTTATACTTTCAGATGGTGTATGAGGAATGATCTATAGAGTCTAAACAGCAAAGATAATTTTAGTTGCATTTAAAATTTGCTTTTTGCAACATTTTGATTGGTTCTATTTTATCCATGTTTTGGGGAGTAGTCTGTGGCCGTCACTGTTTCTGGAGCTACATTCTTGCATCAGTTCCTAAATGTTCGCCGTCATGGTCTTCTTAAACTTCATCTTTAATGGTTGCATAATATTTAGTTGAATGACTAGTTTATGATTTAGTGACCGGTTTCCCATTGTGGAGCTTTTAGCTGTCTTTCCACTTTTTCCTCTCTTCTTCCGTTGTGCAAACATTTGGTGAGCACCTACTATATGCCTAGATCTGTAGGCATAGTGGTTCATAGGTGAGCAAGATACATATGGTCCTTGCCCTCATGAACCTTAAATCTTAAAGTCCAGTAGGGGAGGCTGATTTCTTTGGGGGAAAAAAAAATCAAATAATTATATTTCATCAGACATGCTACAAAAATAACTAGGAGTGTTGAAGTAGAGGAAATGGGGGAATTCCTTTGGTAAGATGATTAGGAAAGGACTCAAAGGTGAAGAATTTCAGCTGAAACGCCAGTGGCTCAGCAGTAAAGAATCTGCCTGCAATGCAGGAGGAGACAGGGGTTCGATCCCTAGGTCAGGAAAATCCCCTGGAGAAGGGAATGGCAACCCACTCCAATATTCTTGTCAGCAGAATTCCATGGACAGAGGAGCCTGGTGGGCTACAGTCCATAGGGTTGCAAAGAGTCGAACATGACTGAAGAGACTGAGCATGCAAATGTGAGAAGGAGTCAGAGAATCAAGCAAAGAGGATCAGGGTTCCAAGCTGGAGGCAGGAGAGGACTGGTCAGGCTCAAGGAAATAGAGGCAGAAGACCACTGTGGTTAGAAATGAGGAGTGAGCTCTTTGTTCCTGAAGTGTTTTCCCTCATTTGGAGTTACTTCCTTAGAAAAGATATCCAGAAGTGAAATTACGGGGTCAAAGAATATCAACACGTTAAGGACTCTGAGTATGTGTTGGATTTGGTTGTGATTTTAAACAAAATCTATGATGCAGTCTGAAACTAGTGAGCTGTGAAATGATTCAGAATTGTAGAGTATATTTATAGTGTACCAAAGTTGTGTCTGCTGCAGTTAGTTTGCTTTTTAGATAATAATACCGAGTATACTGAAGATGAGTGGGTACCAGGGAGGATTCTTGAAAGTCCCCTTGATTTCTGGGTTAAGGAATAATGGCCTCTCTTCTCCCACCAGGCTGTGAAGCTCACCAGCTCTCGCACCCAGCTACCTTACGAATACTACTCGCTGCCCTTCTGCCAGCCCAGCAAAATAACCTACAAGGCAGAGAATCTGGGTAAGTTCTTCTCTGGCACTGCTGTTACCCTGTCCCAAAGAGGAACTCAGATCTTTTCATAGTGATAATAGCAGTTAACCCTTAGATAGCACATACTGTGTGCTAGACGCCATTCCACATAGTTTGTTTATATATTAGCTCATTCAGTCCTCATAACATCCCAAAAGAGATAGTTGTATTTATTCCCATTTTTACAGATTAAGTAACTTGTCATTGGTTATACTGTAAATTAATAGCTAAGCTGGACTTGAAATCTGTGTAGTCAGGCTTCAGAGTTGGAGCCCTTGGCTCCTGTTCAGACTAGTTCTTCTTGATTTCCAGATATCCCTTTCTGTCTCTCATGGCTTCTGTAACCTGTTCTCCTTTTAATTAAGAGTGAGTGATTATCTCTGGCCCTGATGGAAGCAGACATCACTATAGTTCTTGCTAAGCTGTTCAGGCCTTGCCTCAAATAATATGTGAAGCAGCCAGCACAGTGTCTGGCATATGTGTTCATAAATAGCAGCCATTTTTTCATTAATTCAAATTTCCATTAATTCAAATAATTCTTCATTTGGTAGAATTTCAGGCTTAAAAGAAAAGATGTTTGGAGGACTCTGTTTAGGACGTGATTATTAGTACTTACTCTGTGCCTGTCTCACTTTAAGTCCTGGAGATAAAAAAATTGGAAGGATGTGCCTCCATCCCCTGACTTTGAGAAAATGAAGAGACTTTCCTCTTCTCTTACAGCTTAGGGAGAGGGAAGGAGAGAACTGGTTATTGAGCAAGCCCCTAAAAGGGCCACCTTCTCCGTCAGGGCCGCACATGGTTCTGATGTTTCCAGAACCTCTAGCCAGCATCTGTACCTACTGTTGGGTATTGGGCATCCCAGGCCAGCTGGGGCAGACCTTGACCTAAAGCAGGCAACACCGCCAGTCCCCAAGTCTTTCCTGATGCTGTTGAACGGAGGTTGATCTCAGGGCCCAAGCTGTTCCTGCTTACCTGCTGCATACCCTTCTTTTCCTGTTTTTTAAAATAATTGTATTGTTGTTTACTTTTGGCCGTGCTGGGTCTTTGCTGCTGTGTGCAGGCTTTCTCTAGTTGCGGCAAGTGGGGACTGCTCTCTAGTTGCCGTGCTCGGCTTTAGCCGTGGCACACGGGCTCAGTGGTTGCATGCGCTCATGGACGCTACAGTGTGGGCTCAGTAGCTGTGCATGGGCTTAGTTGCACTGCAGCACATGGAGTCTTCCCAGACCAGAGGTCAAACCCACGTTCCCTGCATTGGCAGGTGGATTCTTAACCACTGGACCACTAAGCAAGTCCCGCTTACCTTTTTTCTCTCTACACCATGCCATGTTCCCAGAACCTTGCTGCTACCAGGAATCCTGACCTGCTTTGTCCTCCAGACCCCTCACAGCAGCTCCTCCCTTCCCGTGAGCTGATGTGGATTTGTCAACAGCCCAAAACTCAACAGTTGGGCACACCTCAGTGTGATACCAGGTGACCTGAACCTCCGTGGAGCTAAGGAATGTTCCTGCCTCACGAAATGGAAACTGCAGTGTGCAAAGTTATCCTGCCACACTGTATCTTATTCCGTCTTTGTGTAGTGCCTCCCGCTGTGGCCTAGAGGCTCTTTGAGCAATGGGATCATGTCCTACATTTCTCTGTCTTTCTCTGCCACTTCTGACCCAGCCTCTGACACATCGTCATCATTCAGTTAAAGTTAAATGTCCTCCCTGAGTGGAGCAGAAACAGCCTTGATCGAATGCCTGTTGGGTTGCAAGCCTTGTTCTTGTCATCATTATCATCACCGTTAATCCTTACATGGCTCTCACAGTGAGCCAGGCATTGTTCTGAGCCTGTCTGTGCTTTAACTTAGTTAATTTTCACAACAGCCCTCTGAGGTAGCTACTCTTAAAATCCACTTGTCATGAACAAGGGAAGTGAGCCACAGGAGGTGAAGTCACTTGCCTCAGGTTACTCACCGAGTTGGTGGCAGAGCCCAAGAACTGTGGTTGCAGGGTCCAGAGCCTCAAGCAGCACAGTCTGTACTGTCTCACTCGGTTCCCACTGTGACTGCACAGCCAGGTACGCTGGCCTCCATGCCAGAGTAGAGGGCACAGCAGCTTCAGAGATTTGAAAAAGTTGCTCATGGTCAGGAGGTGTAGATTTTAACCCAGGCTTGTTTTGTTTCTTTTTTTAGTATTTATTTTTACTTATTTGGCTGTGCCAGGTCTTACTTGCAGCATGCAGGATCTTGAATTGCAGCATCTGGGATCTAATTCCCTGAGCAGGGATAGCCCTTGGGCCCCCTGCATGGGGAGCACAGAGTCTTAGCCACTGGACCACCCGGAAGGTCCCTTAACCCAAGTTTTTTAACTCTAAAACAGTTATTTCTCTTGGCGGCTCACCTGGTAAAGAATCTGCCTGCAATGTAGGAGACCTGGGTTCTATCCCTGTGTTGGGAAGTTCCCCTGGAGGAGGGCATGGCAACTCACTCCAGTATTCTTGCTTGGAGAATTCCAGGGACAGAGGAGACTTGTGGGCTACAGTCCATGGGGACACAAAGAGTTGGACAAGACTGAGCAAGTAACACTTTGACTTTCACTTTTCTGTTGTCCAGACTGCCTTTTCCAGAAAGGTTCATTTGGGCTGTCTGAGGGCTGTGCTCCTGATTCTCAGATTGGTGCACTGATAAAGATTCATATGGTGGGGGGTTTGTGAGGGGACATCTGTAGCGGATGTGCTAGAGGACAGTGTCATTCTCTCTTTGAGCGGCCACTTAGCCTGCGGTTCATTTAGTGTGGCTTGCTGACTGCTCCCAGCTTTATAAGTTAAAAGGAATACTTCTCTATTAGAAATGAGCTGTTCTAGACCACTGTGTCCTCCTTCTTGGTTTAAATCTAATTTCTAAATATCGAGAAGTGATACCTGTCTTACTTGATCTGCAGCCCTGTTCCTCTCTCTGTATGTTCTTCCTTTCCTCAAGTGAGTCCCCTGTTGACTTCACCGAAGACAAGTGGGCGGTAGGGCATGTGGTAGAGGAAGGAGCCCGGGGACTTGAGCTAGAACTTGGTTGTAGAAGCCTCAGAGTCTTTCTGATATGCACCTGTCCTCACTCATCCTTTGTATCAGTCAGCACCAAGCCCCCTAGATTTCACCTCCTTGGTGCTCCTGAATCGTGTACTTGTTTCCACCCTCCCCACACCCTGGAATGCAGCCACCATTGCTGCTTGCTTGCATAGTGCCTGCCATCACCCCAGACAGTTCCTTGCATGTCTGATGTTTTCTTGACAAAATAGCCAGACTGATCTGTTACCAGAATCAGATAATGGCCTCTGCTGCCCCATTAGAAACTCTTTATTGATTTTTGTTGCTCTCTGGATGAAGATCAAACTTCCTTTGTGGCCCACAGGCCCGCTAAGGTCCAGCTCTGGCCAGTCTCTCCGGCACACCTCAGGTCACCCTTGTTGTCTGCACTGCAACCACACAGGCCTCTAAAGTTTACCCTGTCGTCTCCTCTTCCCCCAACTCTTCCCCCGAGAAAGGACCCTTTGCACATACTGTTCCTTCTGTCTAGAATAGTCTTTCCCCATCTTTTTGTCTCTTTAATCCTCTCTTCCTTTAGAGCTCACTTCAAGCATTACTGTTTCCAAGAAACTGTCCTAGACCTGCTTCCCACATCTAGAGCAAGTTCCTCTCATTATACTGTATCTTCTCATTGTCCTGAGTATTTAATCAGTGTGTTCCCACTAGACCATAAGTTCCATGAGTATGTCTGTACAGCATTGTGTCTTCAGAGCCCAGCATATAACCAATACCCAGTTTAGGAAGGAACAAATGAGCAAACGAACAAACGACTAGGCCAGGAGTCCCACATGAGGCAGGTCCACTCTGACCGGCAGCCGTTCGACCAGGTGTGGCTTCAGGCATTAGTGCCGCCTGTGGGCTTTGGTTGGTCTGCTTCAGCTCGCCCCAGTTCCTCATCATCCCAGTAGAATTGTCAGAATGGCTCCACATGAAAGCACTGTTGGGTTTAGACTCTGAATGCTTGGTGCCTGCTCACGGGACACACCTGGCAACAGATTGTTCTGAGGTCGTAGGTGTGCAAGGGTGTGCCAGTTCCTTAAGAAGATGTTTTGGCTAAAAATCTCCGGTGCTGGATTTTACACTACCTCCCTCCCTGCCTAAACCAGGATCTGAAGACACAGAAATAAATTATGTGCCCTTAAAGAGCTCATAATCAGGTAGCAGGGCAGAAACTTAAACCATCAGTACATTGTGCAAAATCACATGACTGACATATGAAAAGGTGCAGAGGTGATGCTGGTGATAAAAGTAGTATTTGTTGCCTTCCCACTCTGTGCCTGGTACTTTATTTCTCACTGTAATCCTGTGAGATGGGTACTATTATCCCCATTTTGCAGATGAGGAAATTGAGCCTCATCAAGGTTAAATTACTTTCCAGGACTGCTGAGCTAGTAAGCTGCAGAGCCACGGTTCAGTAATCCTCGCTTCACCATCATACGATGCTCCCTCTGTGCTGAGGGCAGTCCAAGGAGAGAGACGAGCTGAGCCTCAAGGAGGTCAGGAAGGGCTTCCAGAGAGTGGAATAATAGCTGAGCCTGCAGGTTGAGAAAGTTTCCTGGGAATGTGGGGCAGGGATTGGCAAAGGAAATGATAATGCGGCTCAGAGGCATGGAGTGATGGGGCATGTTTGATGTGCCCTGAAGAGTCTAGGGGTGCTAGAGCACAAAAGGGAGGAGTGGGCAACAGGTGCGGTCAGGTGGGCAAGCTTGGCCTGAACAGGCGGGGTAGCACATTGAGTGTGCCAGGCTGCAGGACTGCTGGAAGCCTTCCAGGTGGGCCCTGTGTCTGCGTGGGTCTGCTGACCTCAGCAACCTCGGGGCTGAAGCTCTGAGCTCCATCTGTCTCTCTTATGGCAGGAGAGGTGCTGAGAGGGGACCGGATTGTCAACACCCCTTTCCAGGTTCTCATGAACAGTGAGAAGAAGTGTGAGGTTCTGTGCGGCCAGTCTAACAAGCCAGTGACCCTGACCGTGGAGCAGAGCCGGCTCGTGGCCGAGCGGATCTCAGAGGACTACTACGTCCACCTGTGAGTTGTCCCCTGCTCCCCGCCAGCCTCAGGTTCCCGGAGGGGAGGGCCCTGAGGGAGCGGCGGTCTGAGGGACTGAGCGGGGCCTTGGGTTTCCAGCATTGCGGACAACCTGCCCGTAGCCACCCGGCTGGAGCTCTACTCCAACCGCGATGGCGACGACAAGAAGAAGGAGAAAGATGTGCAGTTTGAACACGGCTACCGGCTCGGCTTCACAGACGTCAACAAGGTACTGGAATACCCTAGTGTGCTCAGAGGGCCGGGGAGCCACGCCCCAAAGTCATGAGCACTTGGGGCCACAGAGGAGGGGGAAACCTGCAGCTCTAGGCTTATAAGAGAAAATACAGGGATGGCCAGGGCAAGTTCCTGCTGGTGCCCCCAGGTGTGGTCTGTCGGAAGTTTGGGTACTGGTGGGCAGGGCACTAGCAGATGCTACAGAGGAAGTGGAAAGCGCAGTGCCTAAAACCTCAGATTCTGTATAACTATATGATCATACGGATTATAAGAGTAATTCTGCCCACCCCACCCCCACCTCCAAAGAAAATCAGGAATTTCGTCAGTGTGTTAGAGAGCAAGCTAAGTGGTGGTCAAGAGCATACAGGTTGTCTGGGTTTTGATTCCTGCCTTACTGGTTGACGGGGACCCTAATCCTACTTCTCTGACCTCTCTAAGCTTTGTGTTCCTTTTCTATAAAATGTATGTGATAGCCATACCTGCCCTTTAGGGGGTCCTGCAGAGTGTATCAGATAATCTGCATAAGCACTCTGCAGCACAGCCACTGAGAAATACGCCAGCAGTGCTGATTGTAACGGGGATTCTCTTATATTTATCATTTTCTAAACTGAACACATATTACTTAGGGAATAAAGAACAAGCACGTTTCTTTCGAGGCACAGTCACTGTCCTCCAAGGGCTTCTGTCATAACGGGCGAGAACTGACAGTGTGAAACCCTGGATCTCAAGTCCAAGTTCCAATCCCATGGGCAGTGCCAGAGGAGTTCGCAGGGAGCATACGTGCATTCAGGTTGTCACGGAGGAGGTGGGCCTTGAAAACTAGATAGGCTTGAGCTGCGTGAAGTCGGGACGGCATTCTAGTTGAAGTGAACGCTGTGAATGTAGTTCAGGGTGGGGACGGTTCATGAGGCAGGGAGAGATCCAGGGGAGCAGGTGAACTAACCTGTCTGAGAAGGTGACGACAGCCCAGTATGTCAGGGTTACAGGACAGAGGGCCTTGAATCCCAGCCGTGGGGTCTGGACTTTAGTAAGCCCCACTGAGGCCTGGAGGGTTTGCAAGTAGCGGACTGCTATGAGAGCAGTGTATTTGGAAGGTTGGTGCGGCTGGGTCTATTAAATGCGGGAAGGGACCGAATACCTGGCTGGCCTGCCTGTGTGGGTTTGCTGGTGGTTCCCTGGCTCCAGCTTCTTCGTCCCCTCCGTTGCTCTGCTTAGATCTACCTGCACAACCACCTCTCGTTCATCCTCTACTACCACCGGGAAGACCTGGAAGAGGACCGGGAGCACACGTACCGCGTCGTCCGCTTCGAGGTGATTCCCCAGAGCGTCAGGCTGGAGGGTGAGTGGGTAGGTGTGGCCAGGGGGCAGGGCTGGGCGGGCCTGGGCTCCCACACCCAGGGCCTCTGCGCCCTTGACTCCTGACGTGGCTGATAGGGGCCCAGCAAAGCTAGGGTCACTGCATTCCCGTTAGAGAAAGCAGGGACAAGGGGAGAGCTGACACGCTGAGCCCTGGCCTGGCATCTACCGGTTGACCCGCTCCCAGCCACCGGGGAGGTGTGTGCTGATTATGATGGGAACCAGAGGCTCAGAGAGCTTGGTGACTTGGCCACAACCAAACAGCAATCGGGCTTGGCTGGGCCCATCATAAAAACCAGCTAGCTCAAGAACAAGGGGCAGAGGTACAGCAGCCAATCTCAGTGTTTGTGCTCCTGCAGGTGAGTGATTGGCGTAAAGTTGGCTCAGGGTCAGCCGTCCTCTGGGAATTTGAGAGCCCAGGCCCAGCCCTCTGGGCCTGACTGACCTAGTCCACCTTCACCTCGCCTGGCAGCCCTTGCTCACCACAGAGCGCACTTCCACTTAGTAGGCCTGGTCTTCTGTCCACCGTGGTGGTGGGTTTCGGGATTTTTTTTTTTAAGGTGTGGAACCTGGTATTCAAACAAACAAAATCGTACTCAGAAGTCTCTTGTAAAATGTAGACCCTGTGCTTTCGGGGCACAGACTGCCTCTCCTCCCACCAGTGTCGTGGGCGCAGCCTGACGTTTACTGTGTGAGTGTTTGACAGCAGCTGCTGCCCGCCGTGGTTCTTCGAGGTTAGAGACCCTGTCTTCTTTTCTCACTGTTTTTAGCCCAGTACCAGGCAGATAGTAGGCGCCTGCTTATTGTATGTTACTGAATGAATGGACGATGGCAGGATGAATGGATGAGTAAATGAAGGGAGAAAGTGATTGAGGACTGATTGCTAGAGTGCCGGTACTCTGGGGACTGAATGAACGAGGAAGCGTGTGAGACAGTGGGCTGGTGGTGTTTGCGTGTTGAATGGGACTGACTGGACGAGCAGGTGGATATTTGCTATGAGTGAAGGAAGAATTTGTTTGACTAAACAGGGACTCAGACCCACTCCCTGCACACAGCTCTCTGCAACCCCTGAGGCTCTTTGAAAAGTCAGGGCTCCAGGGAGCACAGTTTTAAAGCTGTCATTGCCAGCTCTTCCTAGCCTCTTCTCAGTAGCATGCCACCCCTGTGTACACCCCCAGAACAGTCCCTGGGTAGTGGCACCTGCCCTCCCAGGAACAGACTGAGTCTCTGTCTCTCACAGACCTCAAAGCAGACGAGAAGAGCTCATGCACCCTGCCTGAGGGTACCAACTCCTCGCCCCAAGAAATTGACCCCACCAAGGAGAATCAGCTGTACTTCACGTACTCTGTGCACTGGGAGGTGAGAAGGGGCTGCAGCCGCAGCTGTAGGGGAGGACGGCTCGGCCGGGCGGGAGAGGTCAAGCAGGAGGCTTGGCTCTCAAGCACTTCCTCCCCATCGCCAGGAAAGTGACATCAAGTGGGCCTCTCGCTGGGACACTTACCTCACCATGAGTGATGTGCAGATCCACTGGTTTTCTATCATTAACTCCGTCGTGGTGGTCTTCTTCCTGTCAGGTGAGAGCTGTGGGCTGGAGGGTGGAGAGAACAAGGGCCTGAGGTGTCACATGGCTCACAGGGGACTTCTAGGGTGTTCTTGGAGCCCAGTGTAGGTCAGAAACGGACATCAGGGCTCTGTGGGGGCATCAGGTACACAGAGATGAACAAGACTCAGCCTCCACTCTGGAGGGCCCCCCGGGGAAGACTGCGCCTCTCTTCACACACACCTTCGTTGGTTCATTCAACAAGGGTTCGTCATTGCTCACCCTTTTGGGGCCCCAGCCACACGCTGGATATGGTGTTGAGCAAAACTAACCCAGCCTCTGCCCTCACCGTCTATACTCGGGTGGCAGGAGAGAGACAGAAAAGCCCCGGACTGATGGAATTCCAGGTAGTGCTAAGTGCTAAGTGCAGAGAGGTGAAGGCTGCCTTAGAGAAGACCTCTCTGAACGAGGAGCCACATTCAGAGACCCAGGGAAGGACTCTTCTAGCCAGGGTCACATGGCCCTGCTGTGGGACAAACTTGGTGAGAAGCCAGATGACATGAGGGCGGGAGGGCAGGGGACATAACTGATCTTTTCAGTATCAGAGAGGAAGTAAAGATAATGTTGTCTTCATTAAACCTTTAGCCTGGGACCAGCTGTGGTGCTAATAAACACTTCACAAGCCTCCCGCCTCCTTCCAGCCAAGCCTAAAAGCAGTAAGTTAGCTCAGGGTCCGATAATCCGTTGTCTTAGCTGCTATACCGCTGCCTAGAGAGAAACAGCCCATGCCAGGGCCAATGGGGGCCTCAGAACTGTTTAGGGTGTGTCGAGAGGAGATGTCTTGAAGTGTGAGTCCTAGTTAAGGCAAAAGCAGTAGCCTGGGTTATAGGCACACAGGTGAGAGGGAGATGGGCCATGACCTGATAACCAAAAGCAATAAATAACCAGAGAGGTGAGCCTGGGAAGTTAGAAGGACCAATCACTGGAGGAATAGGGATGCTGTTCTCCCTAGAGTGGAAGCAGTGTCCTGTGACAGCCTCCACCAATCCCAGCAGCTCATTCCTCCCCCGACACTTGAGGGGTGACCCTCTGTTTGCTCCTCCCCTGGTCACTGAGCTGGAGCCCTGCCCAGGAGAGGACCTGAGGCCACTGCGTAGCCAGTTCCCACTGAAGAAAGCCACATGTGCCGGGGGGACCAGCAGCACAGAAGACTCAGCTGGCAGTGCTGACGGCTTCTCTTCCTCCCCGCCCCCCACCGCCCCGTTTGTTTCAGGCATCCTGAGCATGATTATCATTCGGACCCTGCGGAAGGACATCGCCAACTATAATAAGGAGGATGACATTGTACGAGGTCTTGGCTGGGGAGGGATGGACTTGCAGAGGGAGGGTGGTCTAGCAGTAGAGCTCCAGGCCTCCCAGACGAGGACTGGGGGCGGGGGTGGAGGGTTGTGTGATCATTCATAGCATAAACCTTGAAAGTATTAAAAAGGAAAACAAACGTTTAATGACTCAAAGTGCTTGGGATAGATTTTCTCATTTTATTTTGCTTTTTTATTTTATTTTATGTATTTATTTTTGTCTGTGCTGGGTCTTCATTGCTCCACACAGACTTTCACTAGTTGTGGCAATCGAGGGCCGCTCTCCATTGCAGTGTGAGGGCTTCTCATTGTGGTGGCTTCTCTTTTTGCACAGCACAGACTCTAGGGCACATGGGCTTAGTTGCCCTGCAGCATGTGGCATCTTCCCAGGCCAGGGATTGAACCTTTGTTTCCTGCATTGGCAGGCAAATTCTTAACCACTGGACCACCAGGGAAGCCCAGCTTTCTAATTTCCAAGCTTTCATAATGGAAGAAAACTGGATTGATTTATTTGATTGATATTGATTTGACATACATAATAATCCTTTATGTCAAAATAAACAAAACAGAAAAGTGAAATGGCAAACAATATATGCAACAGATTTTTTAGAAGATGATAGTTATACAATATTGTGAAGTAATTATCCTCCAATTAAAAATAAATGTTTTTAAAAAGGAAGATGATGGTTAAAAGAACTGGTATAAAAAAACATTAAAGTTCTCTAATGTGCTGATGAACAAAAAACACATACAAGGATACATGCTAATAAACATGTAAAAAAGTGTTTTTATCTTAGGCATAAGTCCCCAACATGGGCTTCCGTGGTGGCTCAGTGGTAAAGAATCCACCTCCCAATGCAGGAGACGCTGGATCAATTCCTGGGTCGGGAAGAGCCCCTGTAGAAGGAAATGGCAATGCATTCCAGTATTCTTGCTTGGGAATTCCCATGGCTAGAGGAACCTGGCAGGCTACAGTCCATGGGCTTTCAAAAAAGTTGGACACAACTTAGCAACTAAACCACAATATCAAGCCCTGCACTTGCAGTTTCAATCATCAGAAGACAGTTCTGGACCTTAAATTAGCACAGCTCTGTATATATAGTATTAATTGTTGGCAAGGTTAATGTGAAATAAGCACCTTTCATGCCACCTGTACAAGTGTAAACTGGTAATTTTCTGAAAAGTAGTTAATTGACAGTAAGTTTCATAAACTGTCAAAAAGTTAACTTTTCTTTTTTTTTTTTAAATTTTTGGCCTCACCATGTGGCATGTGGGATCTTAGTTCCCTGAGCATCAAAACCACAAAAATTTGATCTAGAAATATTCATAGCAGACTTGTTCATAATTTAAATAAACTGAATATAGCCTGATATCCCATAATAATAATTTGGTTATAGTATAATAAAGCTGTATAATGAAAAACTGTACAGCTATTAAATAATAATTGTAGAGAGTGTTTACTGACATGAGGTAATGCTCATGACCATCCCTCAGCTGAAAGTAACCAAGTAAATACAGTGTGATCCCAGTTTTACTGTTAAAAGCTATATACACATACACACATGTACATACCTAAAGGGCTAAGGAAATAGATCAAAACACAGTATTATTAAATATGTAAATCATTTTTATATTTTTCTGGTTTTAGTTTTTAATCCTTAAATGTTTACAAGTTTTATATTTTTTGTTCAATCTTTCTGGATTTTTAAAAAATTGTCTGTGATACACATTTACTACTTTTTGTTCATTTGAGTATCATACTAAAGAATTTTTTTTTTTTTACTTTATTACACATGTAAGAGCACGTACAGACATACCCAGAGATATTGTGGACTCGGTCCTAGGCCATCACAATGAAGTGATTATTACAGTAAAGCAAGTGAGACAAACTTTTGGTCTCCCAGTGCATGTGAAAGTTATGTTTATACTGTACTGTTGTCTATTAAGTGTGCAGTAGCAGTATGTCTAAAGAAGTACCTTAATTTAAAAATAGGGCTAAAAAATGCTAACCAACATCTGAGCCTTTATCTAGTCATTATCTTTATCTGGCCTCAATGTTAGTGGCTACTGACTGATCAGAGTGTTGGCTGCTGAAGCTTGGGGTGGTTGTGGCAATTTCTTAAAATAAGACAGCAGTGAAATTTGCTAAATTCTCAGAGCATCTTCACCAGGAGTAGATTCCATCTCAAGAAATCATTTTCTTTGCTCATCCACAAGAAATAGCCCCTTACCTGTTAAAATTTTATCGTGAGATGGCAACAATTCAGTCCAGTCTTTAGGCTCCACTTCTAGTTCTCTTGCTGCTTCCACTGCATCTGCAATTACTTCTGAAATCTTGAACCTCACAATTTCATCCATGAAGCTTGGAATCAACGTCATCAATATTCATATTTTGACCTCTTCCTATGAACCACTAATGTTCTTAATGGCATCTAGAATGATGAATCCTGAGACTTCCCTGGTGGTCCAGTGGTTAAGACTCCATGCTTCCAGTGCAGGGTGCGCAGGTTCAATCTCTTGTTGGGGAACTAAGATTCCACATGGCGCAGTTTAGCCAAAAAAAAAAAAAAAAAAACAGCATTAGAATGGTGAATCCTTTCCAGGTTTTCAATTTACTTTGCCCAGATCCATCAGAGGAATCACACTGTCTTACAGCAACTTTAGGCTTATGAAATATGTTTCTTAAATAAGACCACAAAGTCAAGACAATGCCTTGACCCACGGGCTGCAGGATAGACGTTAATGGGCATGAAGATGACATTAATCTCATTGTACATCTCCAGCAGAGCTCCTGGGTGATCGGGTACTTTGTCAATGAGCAGTAATACTTTGAAAGTCTTTTTTTTTTTTTTTCTGAGCAGTAGGTCTTAACAGTGGGCTTAAAGTATTCAGTAAACCACGTTGTAAACAGATGTACTGTCATCCAGGCAGAGTGGATTTAACGTAATTCTTCAAGGCCCCAGAATTTTTGGAGTGGTAAATGAGCACTGGCTTCAACTTAAAGTCACCAGCTACATGAGCCTGTAACAGAGAGTCAGGCTGTCCTTTGAAGCCAGGCATTGACTTCTCCTCTCTAGCTATGAAAGTCAGAGGTGGCATCTTCTTCCAATCAAAGGCTGTTTTGTCTATGTTGAAAGTCTGTTCAGTGTAGCCACTGTTAATGTAGCTAGATCTTCCGGATAACTTGCTGCAGCTTCTCCATCATCACTTGCTGCTTCACTTCGCATTTTTTCTTTTTTTTTCACTTTGCACTTTTATGTTACAGAGATGGGCTTCTCTCCTTAAACCTCATGAACCAACCTCTGCTAACTTCAGACTTTTCTTCTGCAGCTTCCTCACCTGTCTCAGCCTTCACACAATTAAAGAGGGTTGGGCCTTGCTCTGAATGAGGCTTTGGCTTAACAGGATCTTATGGCTGGGTTGATCTTCTCTCCAGACCACTCAGACTTTCTCCATAACAGCTATAAGATTGCTTTGCTTTCTTATTCCTATATTCACCAGAGTTGCACTTTTAATTTCCTTCAAGAACTTTTCTTTTGCTTTCACAACTTGGCTGACTATTTCGTGCAAGAGGTCTAGTTTTTGGCCTGTCTGAGCCTTTGACAGGCTTTCCTGTCTAAGCTTAATCATTTCTAGCTTTTGATTTAAAGTGAGAGACATGTAACGCTTCCTCTTACTTACACATTTAGAGGCCGTTGTAGGGTTATTAATTGGCCTAATGTCAATATTATACCTCGGGGAATAGGGAAGCTGAAGAAGAGGGAGAGAGATGGAGCAGCTCGTTGATGGAGCATTCAGACCGTACGTTTATTGTTTGCCATCTTTATGGGCACAGTTTATGGCAGCCTCAAACTGTTGCAGTAGTAACATCAAAGATCACTGATCCTCAGTGGTCCAGTGGCTGGAAGTCCATGCTCCCAATGCAGGGAGCCCAGGTTCCATCCCTGGTCGGGGAACTAGATCCCACATGCTGCAACTAAAGATCCTGTGTGCTGCAACCTGTGTGCCACAGCTAAGACCTGGTGCTGCCAACTAAATAAATAATTAAAAAAAAAAAAAAAGATTACTGAGACTAGAGCACTATAACAAATATAATAATGATGAAAAGTTTTGAAATATTGCAAGAATTACTAAAGTGTGATGCAGAGACATGAAGTGAGGAAATGCTTTTGGAAAAACGGTGCTGGTAGACTTGCTTGACGCAGGTTGCTACAGACCTTCGATTTGTAAAAATTACAGTATCTGTGAAGTGCTGTAAAATGAAGCACAGTAAAATAAGGTGTGTTTATATCATTTTTATAATCAGTAAAAAAACCCCAAAAACTTGTAAATATACCACTCAAAAACTATCACAGTGTTTTAGTGTGTTGGTTTACATTATTTTTTCATGCAGTAGGTTTGTGGCATGTGGGGAGGAAATTTTCCTTTCATACGGCTGTCTGCTTTCCCCATGTGACAGTCCTCTGGGAAGTACTTTCTCACTCACACTCCTGTGTAAGAGTGGAGCTGGTTGACACATCTGAGGGACCCTCAGCCCCAATCAGAGGATGTGGGTCCTAGGGGTGGTCCCTGCAGGAGCTGCCTCCTCGGAGCCCAGGAAGAGCCTCACTGTCTGGCCCTTTGCTGCAGGAAGACACCATGGAAGAGTCTGGCTGGAAGCTGGTGCACGGCGACGTCTTCAGGCCCCCGCAGTACCCCATGATCCTCAGCTCCCTGCTGGGCTCGGGCATTCAGCTCTTCTGTATGATCCTTATTGTCATCTGTGAGTGGCCCTGCGGGGCTGGGGTTGGGCGGAGGGAGAAGCACAGGCCTGAGTCTGAGAGAGGAGTAGGCTTCCCTTCCTGAGGCAGAGGGATGTGTCAGCATCTCTGGGCCAGACAGAAGCATCTGTCCCGGCAGAAGGGCTGGTCCTCTCAGCCAGAGGCCCCAGCGCTTTGCTGCTCAGATGTTGCCAGCACCGTCCATAGCCCACGCACAGCCACACTGCCACTGAAGCCACGGATTAGCATGGGGAGGTTGGCCTCCTTTTGCAGCCAGGCATTATATGACCTACCCCTTTCCATGCCAGGATTAGACTGGAATCAGGTCTCTTTTCTCAGAAAACACCCCCCAAAATGATTATATAGGGGCTCTAGGCAGTGCTGAAGTCAGTCTGCCCACTTTTCTTTTTTTGCTGATGTATAGTAACTGCTGCACCCCTCTGAACCCCAGCTAAGACCCAGTCTTCTCCTGTAGAGAGGAGGGCTGAGGGAGAAGGGAGCCTCGTCTAGCCTCACCTGCGCCGGGGCCCTGTCAGCCAGCCTGGATGGGGCCCTGGGCTTTGGAGACCCTGACTTCCCCTCTCTCCCATTCCCTCCTCAGTTGTGGCCATGCTCGGGATGCTGTCACCCTCTAGCCGGGGAGCACTCATGACCACGGCCTGCTTCCTCTTCATGTTCATGGGGTAGGTGTGTCTGAGGGGCTCGGGGCTGACTTAGGTGGCCTCCGCTTCAGCTAACAGGTCTCCTTGGTGTGGAACCCCACCATTTCCCCACAGGGTATTTGGTGGATTTTCAGCTGGCCGTCTGTACCGCACTCTGAAGGGCCATCGGTGGAAGAAAGGGGCCTTCTGCGTAAGTGTCCCAAACCTCCTCCCTGTGCTGGTGGGGAGCCGAGGCGCTTCCTCCTGGGCTCCTTGGGAGCAGCAGAGGCATGTCCTGGGGGATGTTCAAGGCCAGAGGCTGGGCAGCAGCACGAGGGGTGGGAGGGGTGCACCCAAGGAGGAGCCCTGGGCTCTCACCTCACCCGTGGGTGCTTACCTCTGAAGGCCTTAGTTGCCACATTGATGAAAAGAGGGAATTGAAATGTGATTTTTAGCCTGCGTTGTCCCATGGCTCAAACAAGTAGAAATAGGGGGTTCAGGATAATAGGAGTTGGGCGCCAAGCCCAGGTGTCAACAGTTTAAGGTCAAAACCTGATCAGCAGGGCTGCCAGGAGAACACCCTGCCCAGCAGAGTAAAGGGAGAATTACCTGCCACAGGCGGGAGAGGCCAGGCCCCACATCACTGTCAGCCTGCTTGCCAGCCTTGGTGCCGCTGTTCCTCTTGAGGAAGGTCAGCTCCTGACGATCGCTGTCCTGGTGGTGAGGAGAATTCTTGGCAGCAGAAAAGAGGAGAACACCTGGGAAACAGGAGGACAACTAGGAGTCCTGAGCCCCTTCTCCTAGAGCAAGTGAGCCCTTACAGGACCAGGGAAACCCCTGGTGCCAAACTGGGAAAAGCCTCTAGACCCAGCCTTCTGAAACCATTCTCACAACTTTCAAAAGCTCAGGGGAACTCAGGCTAGCCCAACTCTGGCTAATACCCTGGCACTTAGTAATCCCTCTGTATGGAAGAGCTTCAGTTGTTCTGGAAAGATCAAAAAAGTTTCCTGAGTTCATCACGCATCGGGTGTTTTTCTCGGGCTACTATGAATGCTTGATGCATCGGATGTTTTCCTTGGGCCGCTGTGTACTGAGAGCCAGGGATCTTGAGAACTGTAAAACCCAGCCCTCTTCTCCCCTGGTGAGACTTCCCTGATGAAGTCTCCCACCAGATAGCCTCCAAGTCTCCCTGGGTGGGTCCCAGCACAAACCCTGTCTGCCGGCATCCACCCAGGCCCCAAGGCAGACAACCTGGGTGGCTGCCTTTCCTCCTCCGATCCTATGACCCCCCGCCTCCCCTCAGCCATGAAGTGTGGATGGTTCTCCTGCCAACTAGTGCATGAATTCCTTCCCACCTCTATCCCAAGGACTCTTGGCCATGTTCAGGCATCTTTGCCCTTCTCATGGACCCTTGGCTATGCTAGACCTCCCCATTTTCTCTGCAAGATTGTGACCCGTCTCTGGTGTGGAGCTCTGCCTCCCTTCCCAGGCGGGCCTCTGCTGCAGTCATGCAGGTGTACGACCATGCCTCTCCTCTGGCACCTGTGTGGGTGGTTAAGTCTTAGCCTCCTACTCCTCCCCTGATTCTGACTTCAGTGTCCTCTTTGGCACCCCAGAGGGGCCGGGGCACAGCCTTGTGCCTATGAGTGCCACATGTGTTGTTCTCCATTTGTGGATATGAACTTTTTCCCTGTTCTTCCTAATATCTAGCACAGTGGCCAGTCCATAAATTTCAGCCAGGAGGATAGACAGGGGATTCCCTGCTACACAGCAGAATAAACCAGGACAGACAGGAAGGAGGAAATGACATGTGAGCTGGGCCTTGGAGAGGACAGTTTCCATTGGATGGAAGCAGCCAGCAGGGTAGCCTCAAGTTCCGGAATCTCCTGGACCCCAGTCCTGGCCCAGGTCTCTCCTTGGTTGGTGGCCTCGGCCAGCTCTCTGGGCCTTGGTTTCCTCATCTGTCCAGTGGGGGCTGGTGTCTCCAGGTGGTTGTGCGGATGCAAGGAGACTGCACATGGCAGGTCACCATGCAGCACTGACACTCAGGAAGCGGATACCTGAGATGCTATTAACTGTACCTTTGATAAAGGGCAAGAGTCAGAGACTGGAGGGGCAGTGGCCAGTTAGTGAGTGTGGGAGGCTACGGGCCAAAGATAAATAAAACTGGCCGTGAGGCTGAGCGCCAGATTGCAGGGCGCCTCGGGCATCGTGGCGGGCGACTCTCTTGGGTGCTCGGACAGCCACAGTAGTGAAGGAGGCTCAACTGTGAGTCTAGAGCTTTGGTTAACTGCCTGAGCCCCAGCCCCAGATTCTGACTGCATAGACTGCCCCACAGGGTGTCAGAAGTGGGACCTCTGCAGTCAGACAGACAGCCGGGGTCTGAACCTCTGTTGCACCCTTAGCTGACTGTGTGAAGTTGGCATGCGGGTTATTTAACATCACTGGGCCTCAGTGTCCTCTTCTTAAAAAGAGATAGTGGAGGTCCTTCCCATCTAGCCTGTAGGTTAGGTGAGATCACGCGCTTGGAGGCGGCACCTGCCGCCCTTAAGACGCAGTTAAAGCTTCCCCACCACTCTAGACGGTTTGGGTTGAGGTGCAGACCAGTGTGTTTAGTAACAGCTTTATCCGGTCATTCCTATTCAACAAATGCTTACTGAGCACACTGTGCTCTGAGTGCTGGGAGCACATCGGTGAGCAGGACATGGTCCTCCCAAGACCTCACATCTGTGAGGGTCACAACAGCATGAGATCACGAACTTGAATGAGGGCAAGGGAGGAGCAGGAAGCCCGCGTGGTCTAGAGGTCAGGGAGCGCTTTCTGGAAGGGATTATCTTGGTGCTGAGTCCTCCAGGACAGGAGGGCTTGGGAACCTGTAGTCTGGGTGCCCCGACTAGGGAGCAGTTGAGAGCCCCCCTAGAAGCAGCTCCCCAGCCTGGTGTCTCTCGCTTCCAGACAGCGACACTGTATCCTGGCGTGGTTTTTGGCATCTGCTTCGTATTGAATTGCTTCATCTGGGGAAAGCACTCGTCAGGAGCGGTAAGTGTCCTTCCCAGCCAGGGAGGGCCAGCTGTGCTCAGACCCATCCCCGCAGGTGACTTCCTGCTGTTTCCTTCCCTTTTCTGAGTCCCCAGAGGTCTGTTCCCAGCCCTGGGGGCTGAGGGCTGGCCAGGGTTTCCCCAGCCCTGTGCATCCATCTGCCCTGACCCTCCCATGGACTCTTTTCAGACAGCTGCCTAAAGCTCACTTCTCTAAAAGGAGCTTTCCACAGTCCAGGGGCCAACTGGGGAATTTCCCTTGTCTCAACCAAGGGAAAGCTGCCTGGTGTGACTTGATGAGGTCAGGATCCCAAAACAAGGCTCTCCTCGTCATGTCCCTGCCAGCTCCCGTATGAGGATTGCAGACTCAGTTGGAGATGGGGAGATGGTCTTGATTGATGAGCTGCAGGAGAGGTGGGGTAGGCATTTGCCATCCCAGCCTCAGTGGAGGGAACTGCCTCCCTCTCACTGAGGTACCCATTGAAGGGCCTTGGGTGGGGCCCACAGTCCAGGCTGCGGAGTATTGGGTTCTTCCCAGCGGTTCTGGGAGCTGCCCTCAGGAAAGACCGGGTCCTGTTCTTCCTCTCACTTCCTCTTTTTTATACCTGTCTCCCTTCTCATTCTCAACATTTTCCTCCCAATTACCAGCTGCTCACCATAAACACTCATTGTAGAAATTTTGGAAAGTACAGAAAAGTTAATGCAGATCTTTAATATGTTTTTACAGTCTTTTTTTTTTTCTTTGATTGCACTGTGTGGCTTGCAGGATCTTAGTTCTCTAACCAGGGATCAAACCTATGCCCTCTGCAGTGGAAGCACAGAGTCTTAGCCAGGAAATTTCCTATTTTTGCAGTCTTCTAACCTCTTTTTGTTGTTGTTCAGTCGCTAAGTCATGTCCAACTCTTTGCGACCCCGTAAACTGCAGCATGCCAGGCTTCCCTGTCTTGCACTATCCCCCAGAGTTTGCTCAAACTCATGTCCATTGAGTCAGTGATGCCATCCAACCATCTCATCCTCTGTCTCATCTCAACCTCTTTTTAGATGTATTTAAAATGGAATAATGTAATTGTAAAATTATAATAGCAAACATATAGTGCTTACTTTGGAATAAGTTTTGTTCTAAATACTTTACAGATATTTATTTCTTTCATTTTGCATGAAAAATGTAAGACTGCAAATGGGGATTAAAGAAGAAAATGAAAAATCAGTTGCAATCCCCCATACCCCATCTGAGGAAGTGCTGTTAACTTTTTGTCATAGGCCTCTCTGGGCGTGTATGCATATTTAAGTATTGGGACATTTTCATTAAAATGGAGTCCTGTACATACAGTTTGATATCCAGCTTTTCACTTAGTGGTATAGTGTGGTGTTTTCATTGAACAAAATTGGAAACACACTATTTGTGTACTTCTGTTTTTTTTTTTTCCACTTAACATAGCACATGTAATTTCCCTTTATTCTGACCCTTCATCTCCCCTTCCGGTTCTCAGGCCCTCCCTTGTTCTCTCCCCACATTCTCCCTGGTGACAAGGTCCTGTGGGATGCCGTGGTTCCTCCTTCACTTTGTGGCTCAGCTGGTCCTCCGTCTGCCCTCCGCTTTTCCCAGGGCTGGGGTCCACCCCAGGGTGGTCTGGCCAGGAGCCCTGTGTGGGGTGTGTCTGTAGAAGCTTCCCCACTATGGTGTCCTACTGAGCCCTTCCTGCCCTGGGACCCAAAAGGTCCCCATCCCCACTGCATGGCCCTGGCCTGGGCTTCAGGGCTCGTGGAGCCTCACAGTGCTGTGCCCACAGGTGCCCTTTCCCACTATGGTGGCCCTGCTCTGTATGTGGTTTGGGATCTCCCTGCCTCTGGTCTACCTGGGTTACTACTTCGGCTTCCGTAAGCAGCCATATGACAACCCTGTGCGCACCAACCAGATTCCCCGGCAGATCCCTGAACAGCGGTGGTACATGAACCGATTCGTGGGGTGAGTCTCCAGCAGGGGCCATGGGGGCGCTTCTGGGGTCCACAAGGCTGACACTTCCCTGAGCCGTCTCCTTGGGAAGACGTGGACGAGGGTACCCTCCCCGGCAGGGACTGCACCGTGGCTGGCTCTAGACTTCATAAGAGCTCAGCTTCACTCCAATATAGAGAGGACCAAGTTGTAGCCAGACTAGGTGTTGGCCGGGCGGGGGTGGGGTGGAAAGGTGCAGGGTGACAGGTTGCAACTGCCTGGGACCTTGGGCAAGCCACGCCCCTTCTCTGTACTGCAGTTCCCCATCTATAAATGGGGAGAAGGATGCACACCTCTTGAATGACTGTAGTGGTACAAAAGCATGCAAAAGCACTAGACCTACTCCACTGTGTTAGCACTCTCATTCTCACTGGCTCAGGAGGGAGCCCGAAGCTTCCAGTGGCCCAGGTCTCCCAGCAGTGTTAACCCTCCCATTCTCTGCAGTATTCTAATGGCTGGGATCCTGCCCTTTGGTGCCATGTTCATCGAGCTTTTCTTCATCTTCAGTGTGAGTACTGCTACCTGCTCCCACCCCTCACCTTCACCCACACCAGCCTTGTCCCCACCCCTCTGCTCAGGTGCTCTGCCACCTACTGCCTGTGAAATTTCAGACAGAAATTTTAACTTCTCTTAGCCCCCATTCTTCACCCTAAAATACAGTAACAGTCCTGCCTTTCATGACAGCTTGGAAGGTTAAGTGAGATGGGCCTGTGTGCAGGGTCTGGTGTGGGAGGGGCTCAGTGAAATTTCTAGAAGCTGCTTTGGCTGTGTTAGCAATATTGCCATTAGTCACCACCTTATTAGTAGCATTGTTGCATCTGTTTTGATTTCTGGGTCCGCACATGTCTTTACCTGTCTTGGTTACTCGGAACTGCTAGGAAAATGTGGGAAATGATGCTTAATTCTCAGGATCATTATGAGGCTGGAACATGATAATGTCCTTAAAAGGCACAGTGCTTGACATTCAGGAAATGCTTCTTAACTCAAAGCTGCTATTTTAATGATGACTGCTCCTCTCTCAGGCCTGCCCAGATGAAAGCTGGCAGAAGGGTTCTTCAGAGCCATCTAAGGCCAGCTGACCCAGCTCGGTGTCCAGAACAGAGAGAGGACTTTGCCCTAAATAAGTGCTGGACAAGCAACCACACCTCTGGAGTGGCCCAGTTTGCCCAGCTGATACCCCCTCGCCCACCCAGCCCTGCCTGGGATGGGTTGGCTGCCTGCCCAAGGAGGCCACCTGTATTCTGTTTGTGTGACCCCAGGCCAGCCACTGATCTCTCTGAACCTTGACTCCTTCACTGTAAAAGGCCACCCTTTCACAGGCTGACATGTGGAGTTGTGTGCATAAAGCATGTAGCATGTGCCTGGTACATGGTGAGCCACCCCAGCTAGTGGTGGCTGCTGTGTAATTTTGATTGGGGTGGGATTTGTTATTTTCCACAAGCTGCTGAGTTCAGGCTAGGGCCCACCCATGGTAGGATCAGCCATGCCCCAGCCCCTCCCTAGGGACAGCCTGGCTCACCCTCTGCTCCAGAGAGGAGAGACCAGGCCAGGCACAAGCCAGGACCACAGGCCCCAGTGGTGTCATGATGGTTCTCCATTCCTGCCAGTCCCGACTGTGGGGTGGAGTTCCCGAGCGCAGGCAAGGACTGCAGGGGCAGGGGCGGGCCCACTGAAGGCCGGCTCTGATGCATCCGCAGGCGATCTGGGAGAATCAGTTCTATTACCTTTTCGGCTTCCTGTTCCTCGTCTTCATCATCCTGGTGGTGTCCTGTTCACAGATCAGCATTGTCATGGTGTACTTCCAGCTGTGTGCAGAGGTGAGGGGAACGTGGCCAGCACTTGGGGGTAGGGGGAGCTGGGGCCAGCATCAAATGGGTCAGGGAAACTGGGTTTCCCACGCCACGTGGTTCCATGTCTTCTGAGGCCTTGGGCAAGTGCGTCACTTCCCCTTGCCGAGCTTCCGCTTGTTCAGCTATAGACTCGTTGTGGGTGGAGGTCACCATGACCTCATGACAGTACTTGTGAGTACTGAGTCCACTCCAGTAGGGATTTCTTCAACAGCTGGCGCCATTTCAGTAACCTGCCCTCCATCTGGGGACTAGCTCTTGGCAGAATGAGCAAAGTCAGGGCTCTGGGACAGACAGGCTGGGCTGAAACCTGGCTCCTCCAGTCGCTCTTGAGCAGTCATTTAACCTCTGTGTGCCTTCCAGACCTAACTCAGAGGGCTGCTTCGTGAACTCTGAGCTGATTCACAATCAGCACCTACAACAGGACGTGGCATGTGGTGAACGTTTGCTCACGAGATGCTAATGTTAATAGTATTCTTTGGTTGTTGATTTTTTAAATTGAGATGTAATTTATTAACAGTAATGTTCACCCTGTTTAGTCTGTAGTTGTGTAAGTTTTTAGAAATGCATGCCGTGGTGTAACCACCATCACAGTCAAGGCATAAAACCTTCACATGACCCCAAATATTACCATCCTTATACAGGGTCTTTAAGCTCCTCAGGCAACTGTGAAACTTGGGGAAGAGATTCAGCCTGGAGACAGCAATGACCCTTCTCTGTTTCCTTCTCAGGATTACCGCTGGTGGTGGAGGAATTTCCTAGTCTCCGGGGGATCTGCATTCTATGTCCTGGTCTATGCCATCTTTTACTTTGTTAACAAGGTACCACCCTGCATGAGGGAGCCCCTTTGCCCTTTCAGGGCAGGCCTGTAGGGAGGGGGTGCTGGGGAAAAACCTCTAGTGTCTAAATCTTACTTTTCTACCAAGAATGGGGAGGACCAAGGTCATTCTAGAACTGTTCCTGCTCTTAGAACAGAACCTTTTTGGAAAGAGAATATGTTTGGGTGACAAAAGCCTTCAGGATAAACGACAATGAGAATGTTGTATGGAGAACCTGTGAGATGACAACCAAAGCAGAGCTAAAAGGAAGTGTATCACCTTACAGTGCTTTTAAGAGAAGTAAGGTAATAGTGTTCACCTCAAGAAGACAGGGAGAAAAAAGAACAGTAACACGAAAGAATAAATGTAAACGAGAAGAGTTAAAGAGATAAGAACAGAAACTGCTAAAGCAGGCTTTAGCACTCAGATTGAGGGGCTCAGCTGTACTCACAGAGCTCACTGTCCCCAGAGGGTGGCTTAAGAGTCCAAACAGATCCCCACAACAGGTTTGGTAGATGTGCGCATAACACAGAAATCAGATGGGCCACTGAGGGGAGTCTGGGAGTTGCTTTGGTTGGCCCCTGTGTCACCTCCGGGACTTAGCCACTGTATTTTGGGTTTCCAAAGCAGGAAGTCCTCTGCTTATAACCAAGCTGTATTCTGAAACTAAACTAGAGCCATAGGCTGACCAAGTGAAGCTTGGAATTCCCTTTCCCAAAAACATCAGGTTGGAAAGGACCGTCCAGATATTTGAGTGCAGAATTCCACCCCTGCTTCCAGTTCCCTGACTGGCCCCATCTCCAGCAATCCCAACAAAGGATCACCTCGCTAAGGAGTCAGTCAGTGGTGGCCTGTGGGCTAGCAGGCCTGTTGCTGTAAACAGTTTTATTGGCGGTTATTCATTTACCTGTTGTCCAGGCTGTTTTTACACTACAGCGGCAGAGTATTGTAGTTTTGACAAGAGACCACATGGCTTCAGCTGTCGGCTTGGGCAAAAAGTTCGATCCGGTTTTTCCATACTATCTTCCAGAAAAATCTGAATAAACTTTTTGGCCAACCCAATATAACCTGTGCCTTTAAGAAGCTTGCTGAGCCCTGCTCTAGCACATCAGTGATGGAGGGTGTTCCCTCCTGACCTCCCATTCTCTTTAGATAGCTCCTGTCATTATTAAGGTCTTCCTTGATTCACACTGAAATCTGCCTTACTGCAAACTCCATCTTCAGATCAATCTTAATGCTGGAATCCTGCAAAACAAATCTAATTTCCCTTCTCTACAGCCCCTATTTATCAGAAACTCTTCTGAATGGAAAGTGACCAAAACCCAGTTGCAGCTGGCTTAAGCCAAAAAAAGAGAATGTTTTGGCTTATGTAACTTTAATAAGAAGTTGAAGTACAGCTTCAGGCTTGGTTAGATCCAGCAGCTTAAATGGTTATCAGGGCTCTGTGTTTATACCTCAGCTCTGTGTGTGTTTTCTTGGCTTCAGTCTGCAGGTAGGATCTTTTCACAAAGTAGAAGGATGGCCAGTAGCAGCCGTAGAGTCTCTTTTTAGCTTTGCAGCCCTAGCGATAAAAGAAAGTGTTTCCTCTGTCCTCATGTTATCAGTCCCAGGGAAGATGCTCACTGGCCCAGTCCTCTGTCGTCATACTATCAGTCCCAGGGAAGATGCTCACTGGCCCAGGTTATATGTCACCCTTCACTGTTCCTCATGTCCAGTAGGTTGGTGTACTCTGATTGACTAGCTTAGGCTTTGTACTGGAGTGACAGCCCCAACAGGACCACAGAGTAGGGAGTGGGTACCCAAGACCCCGGAAAAAAGGAAGACAAGAGCCAGTGTTGGGCAAGTGAAGCCTGCTTCCATAGCCGCCTACACAAAGGTCACAGCTCAGCCTCCTGCCCTTCCTGCCTCTGCCCGAGGCTTTCTTCTCTGCTCTAAAGCCAGCCCGAGAGCCTTGTCTGAAACATGATGGCCTTGGCCTGTCTGAACTCTAAGGAACTTTCTAGCACCGCCTTTTGCCTCACTCCTTTTCTGGTTTTCACTGGATTTACCACTACTCTGTCCCCCCCATCACCTTCACCCCACCTTCAGCCACAAGAAAGCCCATAAAGAGAGATGGGTGGTTGAGCTGGAAGACATGGCCTTCATCCCCCAGTTTGTGGCTATTTGACTTCAGGGAGATGGTCTCAAACAGTGACCCTTACTGTTTTCTTGTGGACTCCTGGCATTTTGTGACCATGTGTCTGCCCAAGAGCCCTGGAACAGGCCCCACTCGGGCCCTGGTGGGCAGGAAGGTCTTGATACCAAGGTCCCAGATTAGCTCCACTTGGCACATGACAGATTCCCTGGCATCACTGCCCAGGTCTGAGAACTCAGCTAAGGGGTTCAGATGCTCCAGGATCAACTCCCCAGGACTCCCATGTGACGGTAATAAAAGTGACAGAGCGCACTCAGGCGGAGAGCACCAGAGGCTGAGACAGGCTCATGGTGACCCTGGTCCACAGTCAGGAGCTGTGAACGCCTCTCTCCTCCCCCGACTTCTGTGCTCCAGCCATCCGCAAGTCTCCCTGCAAGGTTCTGGGGGCTGTGGAGGGTGGGGAAGTGGCAGCTGTGGCCTTCCTGCCTTCGTCATTCTGGCAGTGGGCCCTGAGGTCAGCCCCATCTCCCAGTGAGCTCCCAGGCCCTTCCCCAGGAAGACTCCTACTCCGACATGGAATGGCCTGGTCAGTGGATATGGGCCTTGGGCTCCTAGCCCTCTGACTCCAGGTTCGAATCCCAGCTCCTCTGTAAAATGGGTTAATAACCCACCATAGTGGTCGTGAGCATCCAGGGCGGAGCACAGGCCCTGGTGCTGATGAAGGTTCACTCTGGCCGTGTGCCCCACCTGCCCCTCACTGCCTGCCCACGAGGTCCGGGCCAAGGTTGGGGGACACCTGGTTGGCCACAGCAGGCTGGCACTGAGTGTCCCCCTTCTCTCCCTGTTCGCGCCCCAGCTGGACATCGTCGAGTTCATTCCCTCTCTCCTCTACTTTGGCTACACGGCCCTCATGGTCCTGTCCTTCTGGCTCCTCACGGGCACCATCGGCTTCTATGCAGCCTACATGTTTGTCCGTAAGATCTACGCTGCCGTGAAGATAGACTGATGGGGGTGGACCACGGTCTGGCCCACTGCATCCACGGACAGGAAGCCGCCCCGCACAGGGAAGTGCAGGCACGCAAAATAAAACAACTCCTGCTCGTTTGGAATGTAACTCCTGGCACAGTGTTCCTGGATCCTGGGGCTGCGTGGGGGGCGGGGAGGCCTGTAGATAAATCTCGCATTTTCTTCATCATCTTATTGCAGTTCTATGGGGGATGAGTTTTTTGTGGGTTGTTTTTCTTCAGTGCTAAGGAAGTTCCCTCCAGCAGGAACTCTCGGACCTGTTTATTCAGGTGTATTTTTGGTTTGGGGTTTTTTTCCCTTAGTTTTTTTTTTAACAAATGGATCCAGGATGGATAAATCCACCGAGACACTGGGTTCTGGTCACTGTCTCCACCTCAGTTCCTCAGGGCTGTTGGCTACCCCACAACTAACTGGAAGAGGAAACGCCCGGGGCTTCAGGGAGGTTTCTGAGCCTCTCATTGCCCGTCCTCACCATTGATGCCGCGACAAAGCACAGCTCAGCCCGGACTCGCATCCTCAGTGCCAACCAGCCTCTTCCAGCCCCTTCCCCTCCCTATTCCTTCCTCCCTAGCCTCCTCCCAGGGCCGCTCAAAGCAGGGCTCCCCACCAGGCCTCTGGTCATCTTGTCACTGGGAGCAAGCCCAGATCTTGGTTAAGCCAAGGAAATCCCCCAGAAGTACTGGGCGCCAAGTGCCCCAGGACAGCAGGAATCGCCCCTGCTCAGAGCAGCAGGAGTTTGCTGGACCAGAGGAGAGACTTGGAATGAACTGTCTTTCGTGCCAAGAAACCCTGGATCTGGGGTCAAGTATTTCGAGCCAAACGAAGCATTCACGCGTCTGTCTGGATGAGGGTCCTCACCCCTCAGGTTGCTCCTCAGCCCCTTCCTGGGTTGGGCGGGGAGGGGGATGTGCTGCTCTTTGCAGTGTGTGCTGGTGGGAACCCTCTCCTCCCCCACTTCCAAGGCAGGACAAGGCCTGGAGACCTCAGATCTCCTCTTTCGGTGGCTGGGAAGAGGCATTCTCTCCTTGACATCCCCCAGCCTCAGTGCCCACACACAGCTCTTTTAGCCAGACCCTGCCCCTTAACTTCCTGTCTGAGCTCTTGCCTCCTTTGGGGAACACCCAGAACACTACCTGCAAGAAGGAGAGTGGAAAGTAAGTTGTGTCCTTCCTTCCCTGAGTCCCAGGAAGAAGCAAGGAGCCTAAGTTAGAAAGAGGAGCTGACACGGATGCCTGGCTTCTTCATTGGCGCCCCCTCTTCCTAACCCCTGACCTCCCCTATGCCTGTCACAGACCTTTGCTCTCAAGTTGCAAGAGACCAAACATACCCTGGGGTCAGGGTTTAAGTAACAGCCGCTCACCCTTGCTCCAGCCCCATTAGGACCCCCACCACAAGACAAAGCTCAGGATGCTGGCTAAGCTAGGAACATACCCCCCTCACCCCCACCCCCATATTCTCCCAGCAGCCCTCACCAGCTCCACCAGTCAAACCAGTGATTTTCTCAACCTTGCCTCACAGTGACTCCGCAGTACCAAGCGGCGTCCACCAAGAATCAGGTTGGAGGAAAGGGAACCCAAGCAGTCGAGTATGAAAATGGAGTCTTGTTCATTCACATCTTGAATTTTTTTCCCTAATGGATTCTCTTTTGGGGGGGAGTGAGTAAACAGACTCCTCATCAAGGGTTCAGACATCAATTTTTCTGACTTTTTTAATCATCATTTTTTTTAATTAAAAGATGCCTGTATGCCTTTTTTTGGTCCAATTGTAAATAAATATGTCATTGTCCTGTTGTCATGTTTCTTGACTTTCTCGCAAGGGTTACAGGTCTGAGGTGACACAGATTTCCCCCAGTGGGTTGAGCTGAGTGGTTTCCCCTAAAGCTCAGTCTCACATCAGGCTTTCTGCCGCTCTGCCTGGTGCATGTTCAAAGTCTCTCCCACCTCCCCAACCCCTCCATACTGAGTCACTCAGCACGCCCCTCTGGCCCCCCAGGTAGGAAATGGCAAGTAAGTGTGAGCTTTGGTAGCAGTGAGACCTGGTTTTTAAAGGATTCCCAGCTCTAATAGTTTGCTGCTCACTCACTTCACCTGTCATGTAAGACTCTTTCAGTGTCAGGCAGTAGAAACTGGTCACACTGCCCAAAGCCCCAAGGATTGATTAGCTCATAAGTCATCAAGGACGAGTGGTTTGGCTTCAGGTCTGGATAGATCCAGGGGCACAAAGGATAGCCTTAAGATTCTCCCTGTCGTCACTCTGCTTTTCTCTGTACCATTTTATCCCATTGTCAACAGTCTTCCTCTGTGGGAGGCCGGCAGAGCATGGCATAGATCAGTCTAGGCCTACATTGTGCTGTGCTCACTCAGTCGAGTCCGACTCTGTGACCCCATGGATCGTAGCCCACCAGGCTCCTCTGTCCATGGGGGTTCTCCAGGCAGGAATACTGGAGTGGGTTGCCATGTGCTCCTCCAGGGGATCTTCCCAACCCAGGGATCAAACCCAGGTCTCCTGCATTGCAGGCAGATTCTTTACCATCTGAGCCACCAGGGAAGTCCAAGGCCTACATAAGCCAGTTAAGAAAGCCCAGAAGAAAAAGACTTTCCATTATGTTAGTATATTCAACATAGATAAATCCCAGGAAAGGTCTCTAAGGGGCCCAGCTGGGATTACTGTTTGTACATCTTGGACCAATCACTACATCTAGGGGGACTGAGTACTATTAACAGGCTGCATACCCCAAGGATATTGGATACTGTGAATTTCTGTCCACCAAAGTCACGTGGAATGGGTGATTAGGAAACAACGATTCACCATAGTAAGGGATACACAGCAAACAAAAACAATAGTCGCCTGTTAGGTCCATCCAGTCTTAGTACCGAACCAGTGAAAAAGATGCTGGTTGCCATTCATGGGATATTTCCTGTGTTCCAGACACTGTGGATACTTTCCATGTGTTAGCTCACTTAATCTTGAATATGATCCTCTGAGGCATGTTCTGTTATTAGCCTCCTTGACTCTGATGCTGGGAGGGATTAGGGGCAGGAGGAGAAGGGGACGACAGAGGATGAGATAGCTGGATGGCATCACCGACTTGATGGACAAGAGTTTGAGTGAACTCCGGGAGTTGGTGATGGACAGGGAGGCCTGGTGTGCTGCGATTCATGGGGTTGCAAAGAGTCGGGCACGACTGAGCGACTCAAGAGAGGAGGTTACAAGCCCCAGTAGTTCAGCTAGACTGCTGAGCCATCCCATGGCAGGTGAGAGCTGTGCTGCTACTGCTGCTGCTGCTAAGTCGCTTCAGTCGTGTCCAACTCTATGCGACCCCATAGACGGCAGCCCACCAGGCTCCCCCGTCCCTGGGATTCTCCAGGTAAGAACACTAGAGTGGGTTGCCATTTCCTTCCCCAATGCAGGAAAATGAAAAGTGAAACTGAAGTCGCTCAGTCGTGTCCAACTCTTAGCGACCCCGTGGACTGCAGCCCTCCAGGCTCCTCCGTCCATGGGATTTTGCAGGCAAGAGTACTGGAGTGGGGTGCCACTGCCTTCTCCAGAGAGCTGTAGTAGTACTCAACTGAAGAAGCCAGCTTCCAAAACCTGTTCTTCTAGCCACTACTATAGCTGCCTTCTTAAAAGACTTTACGTTTATATTTTAAATTATAATTGACAAACTACACAACTTGATATGTTGTTCAAATATATATATTTGGTCATGCTGTGTGGCATGTGAGATCGTAGTTCCCCAACTAGGGATCAAACTTGCAACCCCTTGCAGTGGAAGCGTAGAGTCTTAACCACTGGATCACCAGGGAAGTCCCATGTTTTGACATATATACACATGCCATGAAACCGTTACTACAATCAAGACAGTGAACATATTTACCAACCCAAGTTTCCTTATGTCCTTTGTAATAGTGGCCTCTAGCCTCTCAGGAAGGCAGTGACCCAGAAGCCAGAAATATTCTGGATGATGTAGCTCCTTGGGACCAGGTACAACTGGCGCGTGCGCCCAGAGCTGTGCTCCATTCGTAGGTAGGCCCTGTTCGCCTGGGCACTCACGGCTTCCTGCTCCCCACTTGACGGCTTCCAGCGGGTCCACAACCGGGCCACCAAGCTCAGGGGCCCCAGGCCTTCGTGCGCCTCCGCTCCCACCTCTAGCTTCTCCTCTCCCCTCCCCCCACCAGCTTCTCCACCACCTTCATCCCCTCCCCCCGGCTGCCCCACGCCCCCCACCTCCGTCTCCTCCATGAAGATGGCGCCCTTCTCAGTCGTCATTTCCTCGACCTTCCCGCCGGCTCCAGCTCGAGCCCCCAACCCTTCTGTGCGACAGGTTGCTGGGGCGCCGTCCCCGACAAGGCCGGTTTTCCGGGCTCAGGTCAGTGGCGGCAGAGGCCTCCTCCTGGCGCTCTCGGACAGGCGGGGCGGCTGCAGGGCGGGCTGTGGGGTCTTGGGTACCCGCCGTCCCCCAGCCTCTCGGGCCCCAGACGCAGGGACCAGGCGCGCGGCGGTTTCCAGGCCCCCCGACCCGAACCCTCGTCCGCCATAACCTGCGGGAGCCTCGAGCCTGGAAGGGCTTGGGGCGCAGGGGCGACGCTGTGCACTCCGCGAGAGGGACGGCTCGGTGGCTGGCGGCGACCCCAGCGGACAGCCTGCAGGAGGCCTAGACGCGCGGTCTTCTCCTGCAGGGCTCGCTCCGCCCCCTTTCGCCCCCACCCCTTTTCGGGTGTGATTCACCAGGGCTCCCTAGCTAATAAGGGGCGAGGGACCCGGTGGAGGGGCAGGGGCCTGCGACTGCAGGCACCCAGACAGAACTAGGAGTCGGGGGTGGGAAGAGAGTGATAGTGCAGGAGTGTAGCAAGCAAGAAACAGCTCTGAACAGGGACCCAGATCACAGACAGATAGAACCTTCCATCAGAGCCACCATGCCAAGCAGTAATTTTCCCACCTGAGTTGCTCAGTGCCCACTCTACTGTGGCCTTGGGGTAGCTTTGCAGAGGATAAATTACTCAGGCAAATGCAAAGGACTCTAGAGGTATTCTTCAGTCTCTGACCAGACTGAAACTTGCATAGTAGTTGGGCACATTGAGGTGCTCAAAATATTTGTGGTAAAAGGAAGAAACGAGGTTGAAGTGGAAGAATCAGGGACAAGGGAAATTTCAGATGCAGCCAACCAGGGAGCAAGTGGGTCTCTGCCTGGTTTCCCTCCAAGAGCTGGATCCTCACGGGCTGGTGGGCTGAACATTGCTTTATCTCCTCCTGGGCCTGGGGGCTAGCCCTTGTTCTGTTCCATTTTACAAATGTGAACTCTAGTCTGAAGTGTAGGGCCTGTGCCTGGAGAGTAAGAGCCTGGGTGGACCAACCCCTGCAACCCTAATCCTGCACATGCCTACAGTCTTGTTATCTCAGCTCCCCAACTTGTGGCCCATGGTGGTCAGTATACCTAATACTCCACCCCCTCACCTGAAAGTCTTTGCCACCTCCTCCGTAAAGCCTTCAGCTTCTTCCTATCCAATGGAAAAGATGGCTTTGAGCCGCCAGACCCACTCCCAGGAATGCAGCTCCTGGATGTCCTTGGGGCCCTAGCAGAGGTCTGACCCATTGGGGTGGAGTTACGCAAGTCAACAAGCCAGAGATGAAGGGCCAGCCCACTGCCTTTGAGCATAAAACACCTGTTAACACACATTAACATGGGATGTCCCGTAGTCTTGGGCTGGACTCTGGAGTGATTTGCACTGCTTTGCTATGGACACTGCTCCAGACCACAGAAAAGCAAGCTCAGTCTGAGCCTCGGATGAGAGGATCTCACTCAGTACAAGGGATGGGGCTCAGAACAGCGATGACCGCCTTTGCTGGACTGGCCAAGCAACATCAGGTGAAGCCATGACTCCTTTCAAGAATCCGTCTGAACCAGATGGGTAGGCACAAGTGTGGGCAAGGTCAAGTCCTAGCTCTGTCACGACCAGCTGTGCACCTTGAGCCATGTATGACATTTTTTTCTTGGACAACCAGCATCCATTCCTCATTCTAACCGCATGCCAAAGTTCCACTCCTCCCCTTGGCTCAGTGTTGTCACCACTGGTCTACAGTGACTGGCTTGGGGATGGCACAGAACACCATCAAGGCCAATGAGACAGAAGATACTTACAGGGCTCCTGTGAATAAAAGGACTCCTCTCTCTAGAGGGCCTGGAAAGGGTCCCTTTCCATTCCTGGTCAGCATTGTGTGAGAATGACTGGAATCGTGGCAGCATGCTTTGATAAAGGGACAAGCCACATGGAAGGGCCTGAGGATGGTCACAACTGCACAAGATATGGCAGAAACACGAATGCTAAAGCCTGCCACGTCTGAGACGGTGAGCCGGTACTAACCTCAAGACTGCACTCCACCTGGCATTTGCAGTGGTGTGAAATTTCATTGAGTCCATTTGGTTTTTTGATTCTTGCATCCAAGATTATTAAGTAGCATGATGCCACTTACCTCAAAGATCTTTCATTTCAAAATGCAGAGTTTGTAGGTGCTAATGTGAAGGGTTCTCACTGTGCGCTCTATCACACCCACCATCCCCTTGGATGCTAATGATGTCTAGACTCCAGTTCTTCCTCAGGTTCTCTCCAACCCCCTCCCAATGAGACAGGTTCACAACTTCCAAACACATCATTCAGAAGTTTTTAATAAACAACTTCATTATAAAAACTTTTTTTTGAAAATGTCATTCTGTAAAACATTGAAAAATCTACTTTAACAAAGATAGGCCCTGTGCATTTTCTAATGGCACTTATATTTTACAATTAAAAACCTTGTTTTATATAAAGCCAAAAATATTCCAAGAGGTTATTCACTGTGTTTACAAAGTGCTAGAAGGTTTTGTCTTGTATTTTTCTCTCTTTAAATAATCTGGTATTACGAAAGAGTGGCTCCAAAGCCTTGACCACTGGGAGAGAGGGAGTGGGGTGTATGAGAAGTGGTGTTTCAGGAGTTCCAGTGCCAAATGGTGAGAGTTGGAGAGGTGCATTATGGGGAGAATCCACTAAGGAAGCAGGCGAACATCTGAAGAAACTGAACTAGAACATTTCTTTTCCAACCCCTCCACAGAGGCACTTGATTACCATGGTGGATCCTCCTCCTGTCAGAACCAGTACACCCCTTTCCCTCACCACAGACCCTACTTTCCAGTGGTGAGGTCACAGCCAGTTCCTTCCACAGCAGGTTCAGAGCTCCAGGAGAGGCCAGGGTGGGGTCCCAGAGGAATCTGGACTTTTCTGGCCAACACCTGCCTAAGGCAAAAGTTTCTTATTACATAAATATCCTTGTTAAAAAGCAAAATATTGATCCTGTACAATATAAACTGTTAAAAAAGTCGTGCTTAAAAACAGCTCCTAGATAAGAGGGGAGACGGAGCGGGGCTGGAGAAAACAGCTACCAAAAAGGAGGCGGCATAGGGACTTAAAGGGCTACTAGGGGAGAAGTTTAGGGGAGTAGAAATTCAACTTAAGACAATATCTACGAGCAAAAAAGGAATCACACCTGCTTCCCGGATTTCATAAACAAAATGCCAAAAAGGTAATGGGGAAAAAACTCATTGTTCCTCTCCCCTCTCCCAAGATGTGCAGATCCTCTGAGCTGACCCAGCTGGCATGCTACTACCCCCTGGCCCCCAGGACCGCACTCAACCCTGACTAGCTTCTGTGCAGAGGGGGAGGTGCCTGCCACTGTTCAGGGCAGCTCATCGCTGACAGAGGTTGGAGGCGGTGGGGAAGGGGACATCCCCCCCTTTCCTGGTCCCTGTTTGGTCTCTGCCAACATGCCATGGCTCCTGTCCTGGGCAGAAACCCCTAGGCTCTCATGGCCTCAGTAAGGGTACTGAAGTGGGTTTGGTACTGAGTAGGATAAAGCTGTTCTTATCCTTTGAACAAGAGGTCAAGGACTCTTTTTTTTTTTGGAAAGGGAGGTTTAAGAATTGCTGGCTATCTACAGTCCAAAAAAAAAAAAAGGTGCAGGCAGATGTTCCTCTGCACCAGCAAAGTTCACAGTGATAGGAAAATTCTTTGTGGGTGGGAAGAGCATTGAAGGAAGAATGGGAGGAACAGGACTGGAAGGAAGAGGAGGGAGGAGGGCCAAGGCCCCAAGTTACAAGATTTTAAAGTTGCTTTGCCTGTCCTATGAGTTTCCCAGCATCACTAATGGGGGAGAGAATTCAAGGAAGGGACAGGAAAGAGAAGGCAGAGAAGGGACTCCTCTAACAGTCCGAGACTTCATATTCCATAGCCAGAGGCCCCTTTACCTCTGTAAACAAAAGGTACGGAAAAGGTGGCAAGGAGGGGCGAGGGTTGCTGGGTCTAGTGATGAAGGTCAGAGACGACAAGGACAATGGCAGCACTGAGTCCCAACTGGGTCCTCACTTACCATCTCCTATATACGAGTCCCAATAACATGCATAGCATGCAGAAGGGGGCTGCGTACCAAGGTGGACGCTTTTAAAAGTAAACCTTAATTAGTCCCTGGGACTCACTGAAGCTAATTTTTAGAAGTAAATCACCTAGTCTGATTCTAATCTTGCCAGACATCTTTGTATCTGGTTTTGTCTTTTTTAAAAAAAAAAAGGTATCCCAAGCTAGCCTGCCTAAATGAAAACATGTTTATTCATTACACATTGCTTCCAATCAAGGCCAGGAAGCTACATTTAAGGCTTTCACCTCAAAGAAGGAGTACTGGCCTGCACTGAACAGAAGCGTGGGTCTTGTACCTGCTCATAAACCAAAGTGATTTCTAGACAGGAGGGGGACAGGGAGAACTGGGAAGAGGCTGAGGCAGTTCCTTGGTAGTCTGTCCTGAAACCCTAGTGAAGAAGCCAGAAGCCAGTATGAGGCACCTGCCGAGAGAAGTGCCCAGAAACTGCTGGCTGCCATCTGTAGGAGTTAACAGTAAAGAGGTAGAAGTGTGTTTCTGAATCAGAGTGGAAGTGTCTCAAGAGGGCCCCATACTGGTGGTCCCTGAGAGGCCTCCCTTCCACGAGCGGGAAGAGCGAAGCCCATGCAGAACTGAGATGAAGCAGGGTGAGGTTCAGTTGGGCAAGAGCTGTGCTGTCTGCAGCAAGGGAGCCCCACAAGTCAAAAGAGAATTAATCGTTTATTGCAAGAAAACTTGCTGAGTACTGAGGGCAAAAGTGAGGGGCCACAAGAGGAAGGTGGAAGTTCTTTGATGGAGAGCGGAGAAGCCTATGCACAGTGGCCTGGAGTCCCGAGGGACTGCAAAGTGGAAGAGAGAGGAGGAACACTGGAGAAGAAAAAAGTCTGGTATGGGAGGCAATGATGTATACCTCGCATGATACGTCCCATACATGACGTATACCCCCATACATGATACGATGATGATTAGCACTTAATTATCTGCCCAGTCCTAACTTTCTGAAAACTCTTCTTCCAACAATTCTACAACTTCCTGAAAACGGGACAGGTAGGAGAGACATATGAGGGGCTCACACCCTCTCCTTTGCTATCCACACCAGCCTAGAACCCAAATCCCTCCTTCTAAGACCAATAACAACTCATGATATTTAGGGTAGGGATTAAGGAATGGGGGGGGTGGGGAGTGGAAGTGGGCATGCCTTTCATTTCTTCCCCTCTCTCCAGTTCAAAAGGAGGATGAGGGGGTCATGATGTACTTGAAGAAAAACAGAATTGCAGACCTGTGAGAAAACTGCTCCAATCTTCTTGCCTGTCTCCTGTGGACTCTGCCAAGGAAGGCAAGAACAGACACAGTCATGGAAGATGGCAGAGACTGAAGCAGTCCAAAGTCAGTTTATTTCCCCACAGGGGAAAAATGTGACCTCAAATGAAGAGAAGTCGGGACCCGACTCCGCCTTGTAAACAGGGCTCCAGTTAACACCAGGTACCAAGTGGTTCTGGCTGGTGCCAGCTGGAATGGACTGGTGGGAATGGATTCACAGTGTGTAAACAATGTTCACTGCAATCATTCTAAGGCTAACAGCTCAGCAAGGGAGGTGAAATGGTGTGTCTGAAGCGACTGTGTAAACGGTACCGTTGCTGGAAAACACTGACTGAAAATGGAGGCGTTAGGACAGGAGGGATGGAGATAATGGGAAACAACAGGCAGAGGCCTTCCCTCCTGCCTATTGACTGGAAGCAGGCGATGGACCCTCTGCAGGAGGGCCTGACCAACTGCTGTGGGGTCTGCAGGCTGGGACCAGAAGACGGGCTTCTTGGGCTACTTCTCTCGAGGTCATCCGAAGTAAAACCCTCTGTGTCTTCAAGAGACCTCTCCCTTCTTCAAAGAGAAGGAGGTTCCGATGCTTTGGAGAGGGAGAAGGCTAGGTGTGGCTCCCGATTCAGATTTTTTAAAAAAAGTAAAAATACCTGAAGTCCTATTGTATTACATCTTTTCATGGGGTTGGGGCTCAAGATTCCTCCTGGAACTAATCCTGGAGCTTAAGCCCCCAAACCAAGTGCTCCATACAGATACTGGAATTGTTTCTTTTTGAACCCAGCTCTGAAAGCTCAGCTGCCTTCATGGGGGATGCAGATGGGAAAAGTACTGAGGCTCCCTGACAGAGCCAGGACTGAGTTGAGGGCCTCCTTACGGCTACTGGAATGCCTGGTGGAAACGAGGCAAGGTCGTGGTGCTCAGGCCAGAGGTAAAGACAGGTGGCAAGGAGTGCAATGGCCCAAAGTTCAGCGGTCCCCCAGCTCCTGGGGAATCCTGAGGCTGAGCTTGCAAAGTGGTGAGCAGGGGCTGAGCCTCAGCCTGAGAGTAGCCCATGACCAGGCCTCCTGTGGCCCCAGATGGGTTACATGGGGGCAGGTTGAGAGGAAGAAAGCCCAGCAAGTGGGAGAAGTCCACATTAGCAGCGCAGAGAGCCTCGGAGAGGTTGGCGGGGCTCTTGGTGAGCAGTGCTTCATCTAGGAGGGCCGCAGCTGCTGCCGGCTGAGGTGAGGTGGGCTGGGGTTCAGCGGATGAGAGAGACAGGCTTCCAGAAAGCTCCCCCAGAAAACTATCCACCTCCACTTTGGGCAATTTGTCGGGCAAGTATGAGGTAGATCCAAGCTGGTATTTTGGAGGAAGCTGAGCTGGGGAAGAGATAGGTGAGGATTCCAGAGGGTAGCTCATGCCCATGGGCAACGTGTTGTGCACCAGGGAGTGTGGCACGCCCGCACTGGGCATGGTAGGGATGTGGGCACCATACATGCCCATGGGCAACATGCCAGGGAAGGCCTTGGCCCCCATCACGTCCCGAGAGGCCATGCACAGCACGGGACTCAGCTCTTCCTTCACATTGACTGTGGAGCTGCAGCTGAGTAGGCCTAACATGTCCACTGGCTCTGTCTTGATCTTGAGCAGCTCTTGTGAGTGGCTCTTCTTGACATGACGTGTCAGGTGATCTTTGCGGCCGAATCGCTGGGCACAGTACTGGCACAGGAAGTCCTTCCGGCCTGTGTGGACCACCAGGTGCCGCCGCACATCCTTACGAGTATAGAACCGCCGGTCACAGTGGTCACAGGGGTGCTTCTTCTCCTTGGCACCACCCGCTACCCGGCGTGAGTGGGCCTTCAGGTGCTCCAGCAGGGCCTGGGTACTCTCGAAGGTCTGCAGGCACACCTTGCAGCTGAGGTCACCGCTGCTGGCGGCATGCATGGCCAGGTGGCGCCGGTAGCCCAGCTTCGTATTGTAATTCTTACCGCACTCAGAACAGTGGAGGGCCTCCTTGTTGGGGTCATGGGTCTGCAGGTGGTTCCGCAGATGATCCTTGCGGTGAAACATCTTATCGCAGTACATGCACTGGTGGGGTTTCTGGGCTGAGTGGGTGGCCATGTGCCTGCAGACAGGGATGAAGGACAGAGGAGAAAGAAAGGAGATCATAAGGGCTGGCTAGACAACGGAGTTGTGCACGAACAGGCAACTAGACACAAAAACTGTGGTAGAGGCATGCGATGGAATGGAATGCCATGCCAACTACATTCTATCCTCTGCCACCTGCAAAACCACATATGCTGCTATTCTCTGCAGCACTGAATTCAGTAGCAAAATATCAGGAAGAATCTAAATGTCCATCAGTAGGGAACTGGCTAAATAAGTAATTAAGTCCATAAAAATGACTCAACTTTTTTTGGCTGTGCCGCTTATGGGATCTTAGTTCCCTGACCAGGGATGGAACCCAGCCCCACAGCAGTGAAAGCGTGAAGTCCTAACCACTGGACCGACAGGGAATTCCCACCTTAACTTTTAAATATAATGACAGCTTTATACATACAACAGGTAACAAACTCCTAGATAAAGTGGGAAAAAGCTATGAGACAGCATAGTGCCTATGGAATGGTACCACGCACTGGAAAAGAGAGAAAATTTATGCATGTTTGCTCATATGAGCTTAAAATATTTCTGAAAGGATACACAAGAAACTAACATTGGCTACCCATGGGGAGAAGAAAGGGCAGATTTTCTGGGTGTGATGAAGAATTTTCATTGTATACCTTTTGAATTTTGAATTACATGAATGTATTTCCTTTGCAACAAAAAGTGTATTTATAAAAATTTAAATGACACAATAAAGGGAAAATGAAATATATCTAAACTTCCTGATCTGGAACAATCTCCCAAGAAACAGAGAGCCAAGTCAAAAAAGGAAGTTCAGTATGGTGTATGTAACACAATCCCCTGTGAAAATAAAAAAGGAAGGGAATACATGTTTGAATGTCTCAAGAGGGATACACAAAGAACTGACCCCAATGCTTGCCTTTGAGGAGAACAGTGGCTTCAAGTGTGACAATTTTTCACTGCCTGTCCGTTTGTACCATTTAAATTGTTTGCCACATAAAGCATTTAAACGTTTCAAAAGATGTGTTTGTGATATGGGACCTCAGTGCCCCTTGGTTTACCTGCTTTCTGCTCCTATCTGGCTGGAAACCAGCTCTGAATCCAGAACTACAATCCAGAGCTCCATGGTATTCAGAATCAGCTCAGCAAGACTTTGAGGTCCCATCGTTTACAAGCCCTATGTGAGCTGTGTCATTAACCCTGTGTTTTACATAAGAAGCTGACGCACAGGACACCCCCACCCACCAGTAAGTGGCAGACAATTTTCTGGGTTTACAACGCACTTAAACCCAGACCTTCTCGAGACCTGGATTCACTTAGATATGCCACTGCTGTCTCTGCACAGGACCCAGTGATTCTTTCCACCTGGAAGGTATCAATCATACCCACTATCCTCATGTTCTTGTGAGTGCTCACACCTATAAAGGTTACTATTAATCTCCTGTGACATAAGTGGCATGGTAACATACAAGAGGAAGATGCTGAGCGATCCAGTCTATTGCCCTCATTTTGAAGGTGAGAAAACGAAGGCCCATTGAGGTTTAGTAAACTGCCTAAAACTCTACGGTGACTCCGGGTGGAGTCAAGGCTCCTGTCTCCTGGCCCAGGACCTTTCCTGGAGCCTCCCACTGACACTCAGACTGCCACTAGGAAAGTCTACATGGATACCCCCAACTGATAACCACCTAAGACACAGGAGCACACAGCTGAGGACACAGAACTGTCACGAGGGCAATCCTGGTCACATACAACTCTGTTACCTGTTTTAGTTCCTTCCTATCAACTGTTTTGCAGACAAGGAACTAGAGGCTTTCTGTGGTCATCTTGTTACGTATTTACTTGTGTGCTGTCTGTCCCTGCTATTAAGACAGTAAACTCGAGGAGGGTCAGCAACACCCCTCCCCACCCCTGCATCTGTCTGGCTCACTGATAGGAACTGTCTGTCCCTGTCACTGAAGACTGTGCCTGGTATGTGACAAGAGCTCAGTAACTGATGGTCGAGGGATGAATGGCTGTGCAGCAGGCAGTCTGCATCACTGGCAAAGGGCACACTCATGGTCCTCTGATGCAAAGGCAAGGATAAAATCAAAACTACTCCTGAGTAGGCCCTGCTCCCTTCAGAGCTGCTCTGTCATATCTGCTTTACACCAGGGCTTTCACATTCCATTTCACTTTAGATAGGGGTTCTTGAGCTTACAAGTTTCAGGAAATCTTCTAACCCAGAGGACTCTACAGTCATAAGTAATCATGTGAGCAATACGACCTTGGGTAAGTTAACTTCTCCACTCTGAGCCTGCACTTTACAATTTACAGATTGGACCAGAGGGTCTCCTTTTCTTTCTAAACTTCTAAGGCAGATGCCTAATTTGGGGCTAATATTCTCACCATTACCTGACACAGGTAGGGAAAGTAGCACAGGCATACCTTGGGAGATATTGCAGGTTTGGTGCCAGCCCATTGCAACAAAGCAAAAGTCACAGTAATAGGAGTCACATGAATTTTTTGGTTTCCTAGTGTATATAAAAGTTATGTTTGTACTATACTGTGGCCTATTAAGTTTGCAATAGCATTATGTCTAAAAAAACATGTATATATTTAATTAAAAATACTTTACTAGGGACTTCCCTGGTGGTCCAGTGGTTAGGGCTTCGCCTTCCAATGCAGGGGGTGCAGACTTGATTGAGCTAGGAATCCGTGAGCCTCTCAGCCAAAAAACCAAACCATAAAAGAGCAGAGGCGATGTTGTAACAAATTCAATAAAGACTTTAAAAGTACAGTCCATATCACCTTTTAAAAAAATTATTTAAAAAAAAAGAAAAAAAAATACCTTATTGCTAAAAAGTGCTAGTCATCACCTGAGCCTTCAGCAAGCTGTAATCTTTTTGATGGTGGAGGGTTTGAAATATTGTGAGAATTATCAAAACGCTTCACAGAGATATGAAGTGAGCAAACGCTGTTGGAAAGTTGGAAAACTGGGCCAACTTTCTTGACTGAAAGTTGCCACAAAACTTCAATTTGTAAAAAAAAAAAAAAAAAATGCAGTATCTGTGAAGTGCAATAAAATGAGGTAAGCCTGTATTGAAAAAAAAAAAACAAAAAACTCAATCTAGTCTGTTCATAGCTATCTGATATTGTACCCATCAGAGTCTAGTGTTTGAATAAAAAATACCACCATTATTTTTCAGTGAGTGATCTCAAATGGGCTTATGGGACAAATTAACCTCTACTCTTCTGCCACAGATAAAGTTCCACACTCAGTGGAGTCTCTCTGGCTTTATCCCTGGGAACCTCAGGGCAGGAAGAGGTATGGGAGCGTCACCTACCTATACAGCTTGTACTTGGAGGCAAAAGCCTTGCCACAGTGCAGCTGAGGGCAGCTATACGGTCTCTGCTCTGGATGGGGGAGGCTGTGAGGCCTCAGCTTCTCCCCATTTGAGAAGGGTGTCCCCGAGATTTCACATTGGCACTTCACTTGATTCTCCGCCTCCCGGCCCCGAGGCCTGGGCACTAGTTTCCAGCCCACTTCCTCCTCCTGCTTTGCATCTTGAATCCAGGGGGGGACGCTGGTGAAAAATGTGGTCATGGCAAGGCTAATGGCGAAGGGCCATGTTATTGAGAAAGCCTCCCCATCAGCTCCACAGGGCTCTGTGCTCTGTCACAGCCTCCAACGCAGCCTTCAGAAAACAATCTCTTCACCTGAAACATCAGAACACCTGGTGTTAGGGAGCCCAATACCATGAAAACATGGGCTCTGGAGGCAGACAGAGCCCCAGTTCCATCCCAGCCCTTCCACTTTGAAGCCATGTGACTTTCAGCCAATTACTTACTTTCCTGAGCTGTTTCCTCATTTACAACATGGGCTTAATAATCTCCCACATCATAAGGACCTTGTGAGGGTTAAATGAGATAAAAATATAAAGCATTCAGCAGAAGGCTGAGCACCTAGTAAGTGCTACATGGTAACTATTATTACTAGTACCACCTAGGCTAATAGGAAATAGGATAATCAGAGGAAGTAAAAGCCCTAAACTCCCTTTCCCTTCCAACTTCGCTTTTACATCCTTTCCACTAAATTTAGACAGCAGCGCCTCCTCCTCCTCACTTTCTACAATTCTCCTCCTTGTGGAGGTGCTAAGGAGCAATAAAATGCCCAAAAGGCATCAGAAGAGAAAGCAGCCTTTACTTAGGAAATTTACACCCTGGAGGGTCAGCCTCTGTGCCAGATGTGTTTCTCAGCAGTGCATCAACATCAAGAGGTTCATCTGAAGAGGCAACAGCAGACTCAGCATTTCCACTAAACCAGTGCTGGTCCCATCCTGTCCTCCACCACTACTCTGGGTTTCTTGGTCTCAGGGCCCAAACCACACTTCTTTAGCAAAGCCCGTCCAATAACCAAGGTGTTGAGCGGCCCCTCCTACAGACCCTCACAGAACACATGCATGTCTCCATTGTGAACAGGTAACATACTTGCATTAGAACTCAGACTCCACCACCGAACTCAGATACTTTGAGAGCTCAGATCATATCTCGTTCATCTCCATACACCTAACATCTAGAAAAGGACTTTCAACTTTCTTTTAGATGAGTACATAAGTCACTGTATATAAGTGGATTCTTACAGGCTAACATGCTTAGGCAGTTCTAGTTTAAACTGAGTTCCAAAGGGGGAGCCAATATCTTGAAGTCTTTCTACTGGGTTGTGTGGGAGCAGGTGGGCATAGGTGACACAACTTCTTTACTGACATCAATTCAGAGTAAGAGAGAAAGGGCATTATTTCTCAAAGGGGGCACAGCAGACCCACATTCACACTCACAAGCTCATCACACAAACAGGTTACCAACCTCAATGTAACTTGCTACAACAGGGGAATTTCCTTTGAAGAGCTCATGCCAAAATTTGGTCATGAGGCTTTTCCATGTGAAGGGAGCAAAGCGGCTATGTGGGGATTGTCCACGAGAATCTGGGGAGGGCTCCAACTGCACAAACTAGCTGTGGGCCAAAGAATGCTTGCTCAGCTCATTAGCACCTGCTGCTTACAGCGACCATTCAACCAACAGGCTGGCCGTGAACGAGATGATGGGATCAGCGGGTTCATGCCCGAGAGAGCTTTGCTCATCATTAACATGAGCTATGTCCTGTTCAGGAACCATTCCTCTTATTGAAGAAACACTGCAATGTAATATGATAAACAATTTCCCCATCACGAGTGGAGATGTGCCTAGAAAGATCTGCACAAAGGTGGCTACATTTTGCATGACTCACGTGCTAACACTAAAAACTAGTCCCACTTGAGCCTTCGAATCATGGCATATTTGCCTACTTCACAATAAACCTCAAAGGCCTCTGATGTCTGGCTTTTATTGTTTAAGTCCTCCCTTCTTCCAAAGGGTGGAATTACCTGTTTATAATATCAGTGATTACTAGGCAGCTTGGAATTGGGTAGAGAGCGAGCATGAATTTGAAAATCTAGTTTGGAAGGAACTTCCCCCACCTTCAAAGTCAAATTCTGCCCCCCACCCCCGACGTGAAATCACGCACCTCCACCTCTGGAAAGCTGGGAATGGCAGCCAGAGGGAAGGAAGCAAGTCGCATCACTTGGCCGACGTGAGAGGGAAGCCTAGCCCTGGAAATTCCGCACAAACTCAGAAAGAGAACAGTACGTCCCCCACCTCCCACACATCCACCTCATCTGTTCTCCTGAACAAGCACAAACAAGACACAGCAGTGTAGTATGCTGCTACTGAAAGAGTGAGTAATGGGCTTCTAGGAAAGAGGCTGGTGGTGGCTAAGAAGAGCTCACGAGGTTGCACTGATAGAAGCAAAGAAGGCAGGCAGCAGCCATGTGCTTGCCCTGATCTGCACGTACTGGGGCTTTGGCTTTAGAGTTACCTTAGGAACTCTTTAGGAAATCTAGTTTTTCTCCCTCTGTCCTTTGTCTGCAAACTCCTCTCATCCAGGAAAATTCCTGGGCCTCTCCCACATTATCCGAAGGCCTATTTCTTTGGATTTCTTCTCCACAAAACTGTGAAAAAAAATCCTGCTTCTCTTTCAAAGCTGTTCTTCTGGTCTCACACTCTAACCTTAACAACTGTAGAAGCTGACAGAACCTGTTCCCATAAAACAAACACAATCAATCCCTCCCAGTTACTGGTATAACTTGGTATATTTTCATCCTAAGATTCCTTCTGGCGCCTGATATCAAGAGGGAGGTATTGTGGAAAGAACCTTGGACTTACTATCAGAAGAGCTGCCACTTACTGACTGTGAAACCACGGGTAGGTTAGTTTCTCTGAACCTCAGTTTCCTCAATTTCTAAAAGAGAGATTAGTTCTCCTTACCTACCAATATTCTCATGGAAGATTCAGTGAAACAACACTCTTGAAACATCTGACAGAATATGTGTGAATACAAACAATGCAGTCTCTGAGGTCTAAATCGTGTCTCCTTTTCAGCACAGGGCCTGAGTAGTACGTTTTTTTCCTCCCTTAATGTGACTTCTCAGGCCTCAGAGTGAGTTTCCTTCCCTTCCCAACACCTCCCCAGAATGCAGCCTTCCTCTTTTCCCCCACAATTAACCCTCAGCACATCCCCCGGAGCCAGTCCCCCTTTACGTTATCTTTCTCCAGCACCATATCCTGGGCCTGAGTTCCTTCAGTTTAGGAATCTCTATTACTAAGGCTCCCTAGTTATAAGTTTTCTAAGGCCTCTTGGAAGCCTTTAAAGGAGGCAGATTACTCCCTCATCCATCTGTCTTCTGCTGTGTGCCATGGTGTCTGCTGCCCTATGATGAAACTATAGTTTTTATGGTGTTACATCATCTCTATAGAAACTACGTTCTTTCTCCATTATTAGCCTGTTTCCTCATCTATAAAACTAAAAATACTTACCTCACAGGTTTGTTTTAAGGATTATTTTAGTCAGGTATGCAAAGGGCTCAGCATTCGGCTTGGCTTCCACTAAGTACCCAACAAAAGGCAGCGATTATCTTTGCTTTTGTATTGAGTTGCATGTTCCCACCTTCACCAGAGTTGAAATCTCCCAAATCTCCCCCCAAACTGTTAAGAAATAGCCCCCATGCAGCAAGGAAAGAGTTAATCTCTAAGTGTTCTTAACTAGAGACCCACAGAGGATTAACAGCTCCACTTCAGTGACTACCCTAAAATAGCTTTTATCCCTCCTGCCCAAGAGCTACTTGGGGATCTGAAGAACTCAATTCAACACCTGCCGAGGAGGAAACACACCCAGGAACTTTCCTTGGGGTGGACAGAATCTTCCCCTAAGCAGAACCCAAAATAGCAACTGGGAAATTATAAATAGAGATTTAAAAAAAAACAAAAAACAAAAAACCAAGTCCTGACCTGGGCAAGGAAAGATATACTGACTGGCTGGAGAAGGGCGAGAAGGAAAGGGGGGAATGGGTATAGCTGCCTCGCAAGCCCCCCCTCCCCGCCACACACACACACACACACACACACACACTCCCCAGTGGTGAGCGAATTAAATTACAGGGAGGCTGGAGAGTCTCAACGGCTTGCATCATTCCAAGAGACATCAAACAGGATTAACAGGGGTTGGATTTACTCCCGGGCTGCTAGTTCTATCAGTGTACATGGACCCTCTTTGGAGTCCTTTTGATTCGCGATTCCGTCTGATTCCCCATGACTCCCACTCCTAAGGAGGTCCTGAGCAAATGGCTGCAACTCACAACAGCCCTATTTTCACCAAGAGGAAACCTGATTAGACCCCCACCCCAATCCGGTGGCCTCACCTTGGGGGGTTGGGTTAGAAACCCCAGCCTAGGCTCTTTCCGAGTCCCAGGCAGACAGGTGGGAAAACACACAAGCCAGGAGATAGGAACACTTATAGGTTAAAGTACCAACTCCCCACACCCAATATCCCCTTATCTTGCACCTTGCAGGTCCATTTTCCCCACCGAGACGGGGCCATAGCCTGGGACAGGATTTGCAGGGGACAGCTTGGCTCCTGAGCAGTTTCTAGACCACCACACTGCGTGGCGGGGAGGAGGGGTGTGAAACGCCCCGGGACTGGGAGGGCTGCGGGTGGACGGCTGCCAGACAAGGGACAGAAATTCAGGGAGAAGACTGGAGGAGGTCTCAGGAACGGGAGGGAGGGAGGGGCGAGTTATCTGAATCCCAAAGAGACCCCCACCACACCCACCGCAAAGAAAGAGAGACGGGCTGGGGATGGTGTACACCGGCTGGAGGGTTAAAGGGGCTAAGATAAAAGACGAATTCCCTGAATTTGAAGAGTCTCAAAATGGTACCGAGTGGAAGCTGTCTGGAGGCTGGGAGTAGGATCGCCGAGGAGAAAACTATGGGTAGAGCTCATCTGGGTTTCCCAGGATCAAATATTTGAGGGAAGCCTCAAAAGGGATTATGTGGTTCTGGGAAATAGAGGGGAAAGAGCGGACTATATGGAGCAGTAAAGGGGGTTATGTGGGTCCGGGTAGGCGTGTCTGAGGGGAGGGAGCAGGTGCAGCTTATCTGCGTCCCCCAGACCCGGGTCCCTGGTAAGGTCAGCTGCGCGTTATCTGGGTCTCCAGGGAGCCTGGGCCGGGGGTTGGGGGTGGGGGTGGGGGTGGGGGGGTCGGGAGTAGGGGACCTCCAGGGCTGAGTCTCTCGGTCTCGGTGGGGATTGGGCCAGAGGGTTTCTTCGAGTCCCCAAGACCCAGGTAACGGGTCCGAGGAGAGTTTTGGTCACCCCGGGGCCTATCTGGGCCGGGCTGGCGTAGAGGGGGCCTCGGGTCGGGGGTGTGGGCGACCGCGCTGACGGGCCCACGATGAGGGGCGCTGCCGCTCCGGGTGCCCGGCGCGCGGGCGCAGCGAGACGGCCTCCCGCCCCGCTCCCCGCTGTCCCCCGGGGTCATCGCTGGAACTCACCGCGCTCCGAGCCCCGCGCTGCGGGCCGGGCCGCGCTCGGGCTCCGCCAGGCCCGCTCAGGCCCCGGTAGTGGCGGCGGTCGGGCCATTGTGCGGTGCATTGTGGGAGCCGCGCGAGCGGGCGCTGGGGCCGTGGAGGGGGCGGTGCCGCGGGATCTCTATGGTCCCGCCCGCCCGCCGGCTAGAGCGGCCGGGGCGGCGCGCGGGCGGCACGCGGGGATCGCCGGGAGCGGGGCGGACGCTCGCGCTCTTCCTTCCCTCCCAGTCTCCGCGCCGCGGCGCGCTCTGGCACTGGACCCGCTATGGGCGCCGCCGCGTGGGCACCGTCGCTCTTGCCGCCGCGTGTGTCTCTCCTGCTGCTGCTTTTGCCGCTCCCGGGGCTGCCCGTGGGCTCCTGGGATCCGGCCGGTTACCTGCTCTACTGCCCATGCATGGGTAAGGCCTCCCGAGCCTTCTGTCCAAGTGGGGAAACCGAGGCCCGGAAAGAAGCCACTCCTCTGAGGCGCCCAGAGACGCCTTGACAGGTCGGGGAACCGACTCCAACGCCGGACAGGGCCTGCTCCTCGGCTTTCTGCCCCTGTGGCAAAGACACTGAGGGGCTTCTCTGTCCAGCCTTCCATTTGGCAGATGAGAAAACCGAGGCCGGGAGAGGTTACGAAGTGTCTTGCGCAAAGCCTGAGCCAGCCCCGAGTCCAGTAAATGGACTTAGTGGTGTAGGACTTGATGTCACTGACCCAATGCTGGTTCTGGGCGATTCGTTCAACACATGTTTATAAAGGCACCTACTGGGTGCCCAGCCCTGTTCTCTGCTCTAAGGATACGGTGGTGATAAGTCAGAAAGCTCTATGCCCTTGTAGAGCCTTCATTTTAGTTGAGAAAAACAGACCATAAAAGATAGGCATAAACAGTAAGTAATTGCATATCTTAAAGGAGAATAAGTGCTATGGGAAAATTAAAATAGAGCACAGTAAGGGAGAATCTAAAAGCTGTCAGAGGGGTGCAGTTTAAATGGGGGTGGTGGAGTGTCATTTTAAAGTCACTCATTCCTAAAACCCTCCAGTCTCCTAACCATGATGGTCTGTCCCTCTGTGCATCATCTCCACCACACCCTTCTCTGGAGACGTTCCAGTTGCAGGCACAGTTATCCCTTTCTGTTCCTTACACAGGCTTAGTCCTGCAGCCTGCACTATTCCCTAACTGGGAACACCCTCCTCTTGCCTCTGTGCCAGACCAACGTCTTTCCATCCTCAGGCCACAGCTTATAAGTGTCGTCAGAAAGGACTTCAGTGACCTCAGCCCAAATAATCTCATCATTTCCTCCATCACCAAACATATTTGTTTATCTTTACTGTCACCCTGCCTTCCCTGGTGGCTCAGATGGTAAAGCGTCTGCCTGCAATGCGGAAGACCCGGGTTCGGGAAGATCCCCTGGAGAAGGAAATGGCACCCCACTCCAGTACTCTTGCCTGGAAAATTCCATGGATGGAGGAGCCTGGTAGGCTACAGTCCATGGGGTTGCGAAGAGTCAGACACGACTGAGCAACTTCTCTTCACTGTCACCCTACCTGGACTGTGAATGCCTTGAAGGCAGAGACCTTGACCTTCTTGCTCACTCCTGTGTCTCAGCACCTAGCAGAGATACTGACACATTGTGACCTCTCAACATTCTTTGTGGAATGAGTGAATGGATGCCATGCTGGGGAAGACAGAAACAATCAGATAGGGCCCTTCTCCCCGAGGCACTTACAGGCTGAGGAAAGGGCCAAAGGCCAGGAAATGGGAAGGACATTCTAGGAAGAGTGGAAGAACCACAAGTAGCTTATCCAAGGTGGGAGACGGAGGCTGGGGACTGAATATGGCAGAGGGGTCGTGAAAGGATCCCAGTGGGTGAGGCATTGGAGTTACCTGTTGTGTACAGAGGGGAGGAAATAGAAGGGCACCTCTGGCTGATGGAATAGCAAGAGCAAAGACGTGGGGGTGGGGATGGGAAGTGCAGAGCACGTTTGGGAAACAGCAAGAACCTGGAATGACTAAGGCAGAAGAGGCAGGGCCTGAAGGGCCTTGACCATCAGACCCAGGAGTCCAGACTTGGTCCCATGCTGCCAGCTCCCCTGGCTCTCCTTGGTATCCCGGTCCTCCCCATCCCTGGCTCCTTTTCTGAATCTTGCATACCCCAAGTCCTCAATGCCCCAGTCCTCACTTCACCTGCAATATACCATCCAGGGCGTTTTGGGAACCAGGCTGATCATTTCTTGGGCTCCCTGGCATTTGCAAAGCTGTTGAACCGCACCCTGGCTGTACCTCCTTGGATTGAGTACCAGCATCACAAGCCTCCTTTCACCAACGTGAGTACCTCCTGCCTGCTGTTTGCCCTTGTCTATCTTTCCCTAGTCATGCTCACCTCTGCTTGACCCCAAGTCCTTCTATAGGGTTTTATCTCCCATCCCCCTGAGTTTGCCCTCTCCACCACCCAGAACTGTACTCCCTGGCTAACTCACTAACATTTATTCAGCACCTGTTTTCTGAGCACTGCGTGAGGATTAATTATTTTCCTTTCACCACGTTTCTATTAAGAAACAGGTTTAGAGGGGCTAGGTATTTTAGCACATTCACACAAGCAGAACTGGAATTCAAGCCCATGTCTGTGTGACTCCAGAGCCTGTGACTGGAAGCTCCAGACTCCATTTCCAGCCTTGTCTGGTCCCACCCATTGGTCACAGGTGATGGGTGCTATTATCAGTTATGAGGGAGAAACTGAGGCACAAGTTAGTTAATAACATGTCCAAGGTCACAAACTAGAGGAGTCTGGCTCCCACCTCATCACTGGGTCCCTTAGAATGAGAAGTCCAGCATTGTCTTAATTACTTGCATATTCTTTATGACTTCCACTGGCCTGATGTCTGTTTTTGTTCACTTTTAACTCCAGGGGTCTGGTAGTGGGAACTGAGTTAATATTTAGTGAATTGATTTTGAAAGTTCTTAATAAACTTCAAAAGGTTATATGCAAAATACCCATATTTCTTTCTTACAGCCTTTTCTCTGCATAGTTTTTATTTTTTCTTGTGCATGCCATTTTTAGAGAGATTTTTAACAGAGGATAAAAGCCAGAGTAATGAGGTCACAGCCTGAGTTGGCCAGTTACTAGCTGTGTACCTGGTCAGGGTATTTGACTTCCTTGTGCCTCAGTTTTCTCATCTTTAAAATAGGCTGGAAATAATTATTGCTCCTTCCCTCAGTGAGTTAGTGATGGTGGTATCCCTCCCTCTTAGAATCAGCTGAGCCGATCAATGTAAAGTGCTTATGACACAGAGAGTCCTCAGTAACTGGGCACAGTTGATGCTCTGACTTTTTGCACTTACTGTTACAGTTCAGACATGGCCCATTCATCTCCTTCTGGTTCACTTGCCTTTTCTTCTCAGCTAGGAGTCTTTCAGAGTCTCTTCTTGCTTTCTACAGGTTACTCAACCTACTTCAGTTGGACTTTCCTTCCCCAATGGGACTGTTCTCACAGAAGGTCACTAGAGACCTCAGAATTGCCAAACCCAGGGGTCATTTCTCGATCTCTATCTCATCTGACCTCCCGGTGGCACCTGGCCCCATGAGCCTGTCTTCTTGAACTTCCTTACTCCCCTGGCTTCCAAGACACAGCCTGTTCCTGCTTTAGCCTGACCTGTCTGCATTTTCCTCTTTGTGCTACAGCAAGGGCTCCTTTTTCCCCACCCACTGTTTAAATGTTGGTGTGTCTCCTGTTTCTGTTTGCTTGTTAGCTGTGTGACCTCAGATGAGTTATCTAGATTCTGTCCACCCGGGTTTCTTCATAAGTAAACTAGGGATGGCTGTATACCTACCTTTCACAATTATGGGGTCAAGTCCATGAAACATGATGAGTATAGCACCTGGCGCTAATCCAGCACTCAATAAATATTAGTTGCTTTTATTACCATTATTTGCTTTGTTCTAAGTTTCTGTTGACTCTTGCAGCTTTCATTATTCTCCATGTACCTTCCAAATTTATCTGTGGCCCTGACTCTCTGACCACAGGCCCAGTGTTTCAAACTCTTTAGCCTTAGAGTCTGCTTGAATGACCCACAGAGCCAGCACCTTCCCCTCAAACCTTGTTCCCGCCTGTATTTCTAGCCTTAGTTTATGTCATCTCCATTCACCTGGGTACCAAGCCAGGAACGTAGACGTCATCCTAAATGCTTCCCTTTACTGTGTACTTCACCTTTCTTTACATTTTCTAACCTGTCCATGCTTCCCCATCTCTCAGAGTTACGAGAGATGCTCAGACATATATGTTTGTTTTTTTTTTCTAATTTTATTTTATTTTTAAACTTTACATAATTGTATTAGTTTTGCCAAATATCAAAATGAATCCGCCACAGGTAAACATGTGTTCCCCATCCCGAACCCTCCTCCCTCCTCCCTCCCCATACCATCCCTCTGGGCCGTCCCAGTGCACCAGCCCCAAGCATCCAGCATCGTGCATCGAACCTGGACTGGCAACTCGTTTCCTACATGATATTTTGCATGTTTCATTGCCATTCTCCCAAATCTTCCCACCCTCTCCCTCTCCCACAGAGTCCATAAGACTGTTCTATACATCAGTGTCTCTTTTGCTGTCTCGTACACTGGGTTATTGTTACCATCTTTCTAAATTCCATATATATGCGTTAGTATACTGTACATATATATGTTGAAACAAAACAACAAAAATACATGTTGAATGAATTGTTGTTGTTTTGTCGCCAAGTTGTGTCTGACTCTTTGCGACCCCCTGGACTACAGCACACCAAGCTTCTCTGTCCTTCACTATCTCCCAGAGTTTGCTCAAACTCATGCCCATTGAGTCAGCGATGCTATCCGACCATCTCATCCTCTGTTGCCCCCTTCTCCTCCAACTCGTGTTGAATGAATACTTGAACAATAAAAGGACCATTGCAGTAGCCCCCTAATCTTTCTCTCCCTCCTCTAATCTTACCATCAGGACATTCTCTTTTCTGTCACCAGAGAGATCTTTCAGGAAAGCAGATCTCATATTATTTCTGCTTAAAATCCGTTGCATGACCTCATTGCTAATAAGTAAGGTTCTCAAAGTCTGCTCATTGGAACACCAGTGGCTTATGTAGAACCAGTGCAGTGGTTAAGTGAGTTTGGGAAATTGTGTTCTCGGTTCTTAATTCCCCCCAAATTTGGAGATTCAAAATCCACGTTAGTGTATTAAAGGCCCTGAGAAGTGCTGTCATAAAGAAACCTGCTTAACGTAGCTTTTCTCGGGCCTGTTTATTTCTGGAGGCTTTTTATTGCAGAACCCTTTACCCACCTGAACTAGTGGAACATGCTTGGGAACTCTGACCTGTAGGATAAAGTCTAAATTGTATTTCATAGTGTTCCAAGAAATTTTCTTAAGTCTCGAAAAATGCAGAGATTAATGTAATCATCATCCATGTACTCACCATTAGCAGTGATAATCATTAACATTTTCTTGTATTTGCTTCATCTTTTTTTGTTGTTAAGAAACAAAAGGTTACAGATAAAGTTGTTAAAAGATAAAGTCTATCCTGGTTAGAGGCTACTCCTAGTCCCTCCCCCACGCTCAGAGGCAACCACTATCATGGACTTAAGTATCTTTTTTTTTCTTTTTCTTATTTTTTTTTTCTTAGTGTCTTTCGGTGGAACTTCTTCCAAGTTCTTTCCAGTACTGCTTCCATTATGGCACTGAGCGTCCTTTATCCCTCTCCTGGTACAAAGGGCAAGAACTTGTCTAGGGCAAATACCTAGAGATAGAGGGTGCATTTAAAATTCTATTTTTAATAGATGCTCTAAAAAGTTATACTCTAAATGTATAACCTCTTAGAGGCTTTAAAATGTATGCCTCTACTATCAGCTATATCTTTTCCAATAATTAGAGTTAAGCTTTTAAAAAATATTTATTTTATGTATTTTTGGCTGCGCTGTGTCTTCCTTGCTGCGTGCAGCGAGTAGGGGCTACTCTTGGATGTGGTGCGCGGGCATCTCATCGCAGTGGTTTCTCTTGTTGCAGAGCGTGGCTCTAGGGTGTGAGAACTTCAGTATTTGCGACATGTGGGCTCAGTAGTTGTGGCTCACAGGCTCTAGAGCACCGGCTCAGTAGTGTGGCACATAGGCTTGGTTGGTTCGCAGCATGTCGGATCTTCCTGGACCAGGGATCAAACCCATGTCCCTTGCATTGACAGGTGGACTCTTAACCGTTGGACCACCACAGAAGCCCAGAGTTAAGCTTTTAAACTTTTGTTGGTCTCTTGAGTAAGAAGTGGTGTCTTGTAGTTATTGTCATTTTCCTTTTCCTAATTCTAGTGAGCCTGCACATCTTTTGAGTGTATTGGCTATTTGGGTTCTCTTTGCTGTGAGCTGCTCACTCCTTTCCTGCCCATGTTTTCTTTTATGTCATTTATCTTCTTTCTTACAAATCAGTAGGCATTTTTGAACATGAAGTACATTAGTATTTGTCCTTTAGTTTACAGATGTTTTCTCCCAGCCTCTGTTCTAAGCTTGGTGTCATTTGTCAAAAGTTTGTCACTGACATGAAGTCTAAGATCTCTGGGTCATAGAGTGTATGGATTTGTTGTTTTTTTTTTTAATTAAAAATTTTCTTATTTACTTGTGGTTGCACTGGGTCTCTGTTGCTGTGTGCGGGCTTTCTCTAGTTGTGAGCATGGGCTACTTCTAGTTGCGGTGCACAGGGCTTCTCATTGTGGTGGCTTCTCTTGTTGCGGCGCACAGGCTCTAGGCGCACAGGCTTCAGTAATTGCAGTACACAGGCTCAGTAGCTGTGGTGTGCAGCTCTAGGGTGTGAGGGCTTCATTAGTTGTGGCGCATAGGCTCAGTAGTTGCGTTTCTTGGGCCCTGAAGTGCACAGGCTTCAGTAGTCGAGGCTCACGGGCTCTAGAGTGTGGGCTCAGTAGTGGTGCACACAGCTTAGTTGCTCTGTGGCATGTGGAATCTTCCTGGACCAGGGATTGAACCCATATCCCCTGCATTGGCAGGCGGGTTCTTATCCACTGCACCACCAGGGAAGTCCTAGAATATATGGTTTTAATGGATGTCTTTGAAGCAGCCACTAGGATACTGAGGGGAGGACCCTCCACCCCTGCTTTTCCCCACTTTTCTTGTAGGTCCATGTGTCCTACCAGAAGTACTTCAAGCTGGAGCCCCTCCAGGCCTACCATCGAGTCATCAGCCTGGAGGACTTCATGGAGAAGCTGGCACCCACCCACTGGCCCCCTGAGAAGCGGGTGGCATACTGCTTTGAGGTGGCAGCCCAGCGAAGTCCTGATAAGAAGACATGCCCCATGAAGGTGGGTTCTGTGGGTCAGGGGGGCCCTTTCTGCCTGTTCCAGTTCCTCTAGGCCCTGAGACACTGCAGGATAGCAATATGTGGGGGAAGGCACCAGAAGAGCCTGGACTAGAAAGATGGAGATTTAAGCCACATTTCTGGCATTTGTCAGCAGTGTCACTTTGAGCAGAGGAGTTTGCTTCCTCTGAGCCTTTATTTCTACCTACAAAATAAAGACGCCAGTCCCTGCTGTGTCTTGCTCACGAAGTATCATGAGGGCCAGGAATAAGAATGCTTGTAAACTGAAAAGTACCACATCAGTAATGATAGCTAGTACTCACACAGCACTTATAACATGCTAGGTACCATGTTAAGAGCTTTTCACGTATTATCCCACTTAGTCCTTCAACTGTTTCATGAGGAAAATACTATTATTATCCTCATTTTATAGAGAGGACACTGAGTGCAGCAAAGAGAGGTTCAATATTTTGCCCAAAATCATATAGCAAATAAGTTGTGGTAATATGACTCCATTTTCCACCCTCCTAACTTGTATATTTTCTTGCCTCTCAGCAGGTAAATGCGAGGCTGTCATATTTATCAGAAATTTGTAAATTTCTGGCACTTTGGGAGTAAGACAATCCCCAATATGTCTTTCAGTGTTTTGCTAAAGTCTGGGTAGGGTAGGTGAAGCCACGAAATCTGAGAAAGGAAACCTTGCTTTCAGTCCCAATATTGCCCTCACTTGATCTGTGAGCTTGAGCCAATGTCTTACCTTGTCTGGGCCCTGGTTTCCATCTTGAAAATAAGAGCATGGATTAGCTGATCTTGAAAGTCTCTTGGAGCTCTTAATCCATGGTCCCAAGTCCAAGGTCACCTCCCTCCCCAGACCCCTACCAGTGCTGCAGGATTGGCAGGACATGGCATGTGAGCAGGAAAGACTCCTTCAGGTATTGTGGTGAACATTTCCTGCTGAAAACCAGCCTGGAGGCCGAGCCACCCTCCTCAGCCCCCAGCCCAGGAATTATGAAGTGACATTCCTACTTGCCCATCCTATGAGAGCATTTCAGACCGAGTCAGATAGTACAGGGTTTCCCCATCCACAGTTCCTTGGCCCCAATCCCACCTGGCTTTCCTTCTTGCCCAGTAAGCGTTTGGCCACTCTCTTTCTCCAGGAAGGAAATCCCTTTGGCCCATTTTGGGATCAGTTTCATGTGAGTTTCAACAAGTCCGAGCTTTTTGCAGGCATTTCCTTCAGTGCCTCCTACAAAGACCAGTGGATCCAGAGGTATGTGGAGGGGGCATTTTTGCTGGGATTAGGGGAGGAGTGGGGGGCCCACGGGCATTCAGCACTTTCCTGGTCCTCTTCCCTCTACCACACCCTGCACCCTGATGTATGAGACCAAAGGTGCGGCTGTTCTGTCTGTTGAACTTGGGATTCTATGTGATCTGTTCCCATCTCAACGCCTGACACGGTGGGACGTTGACCTGCCACGAGGTTGAGCAAGAGTTTATCAGCCGATAAAGGATGTCATAAAAAGAATATTGTGCAGTCACATGCATCTCAATTTCCTCCTTGAGACGTGAGAATCACTCCCCTGTTACCTTCCTCTTCACAAGGTGAAAATTGGAAGCCTCTTCTAGAGAAGAACAGCTTCAGGTGCAGACTGAGAAATGATGTCATCCTGATAATAATTGGATGTGCTTTATTAATTGCATTCCAGTAAACCCTATTTAAAAAAAAAAAAATAGGTTAGCAGGGCATAGGCACAGGCTGTGAAATATTTATAGAGCGTCTGTCACGTATGAGACATAGTGCTCAAAGGCCAGAGGTGATACATAAAAATGAGGAAGACCCAGTCTCAGCCTTCAGCCGCCTGCAGTCTAGATAAAATGATGACACTAACATAGTACACTTGCCACTGATGCTATAGCATGGCCAGAAAGAGCAGGGGCTTAGACGTCAGACCTGGGTTAGGAGCCGTGAGGGGCTTATGAATTTTTGCGTGGTCCCAGCAAGGCAAAGGAAGACTGATTTACCATTAGACAGCCCTGAGCTCTCAGGTAGCCCTTTCTTTATCAGATAACCCTGAGTGAGCCGGTCAAACTGTCTGACCTGAGCTTCCTTCCCCCTTGGTTTAATGGAAGGAGCACTATGGTATCTGCCTCCTAGTGTATAAATCACATGACACATAGTAGACAGGCCGGTCTCATATGTTACTTGTTACATAACATAGATGGGCCGGTCCATGTTACTTGTTACTGTTATTCACATACTTTATTTTATTTAAGCCTTTGAAAAGTTTCATGAAGGTATTATGATCCATTTCCATTTGACTGGTGAGGAAACCGAGATCGGTGAGGTTATTTAAATAACTTGCCCAAAGTAATGCAGCTGTTGAGTGGGCAGCTGGGGTCTGTGTGTAAGGCTTTCATAGTTAATAAAAACTAATATTTATTTAGTGCATACTGTGTGCCAGTTGTTGTACTAAGTCTTCTCTACCTGAGTCTTCCAAGATAATAGCTCATTTAATACATTCACAAGTCTGTGACACAAGTGTTACTGTCATCTCTGCTGCACAGGTAAGGAAATTGAGGCAGAGAGAAGTGAAATCACTTGCCTGGGCTCGATGCGGCAGAGCTGTGATTTGAACCCAGGCCACCTGACTCCAGAGCACGCATTCTTCATCACTGTGGAGAAAAGAGCTGTGCCTTAAACAGCTCCCAGTTCCTATTTGGGGCTTGTGTTCAGAGCTAATTCATGAGCTACTAAGGAGACTCAATCCTGGCAGAGTCTTACCCCCCTCATAGTTGATCCTGCATAGGAAATTGTTGATTTCCATTTAATTACCTGCTTGGTCCTCCCCATTCAGCTCTGAATGAATCCAGAGCTATTGCCAGAAGGCAGACTGTCCTCAGAGGATGGAGATTTGCTTCTAAAATGCTGGGGGGAAATGACACCAGTTCTAAAAGCAAATTCCAAAAAGCCAAAAAAGCACACAATCCTGGTTGCAGAACGGACAATGCTACATGGATGCATCAGTCAGACTGTTGCTGAAACACTTGTTCGTGGCCGCCCCATCCTCTTGCTTGAGTTTGTTGAGTTGTAGGAATTAATGTAAGGGCTTGGGTAAGCTTTTGCCTTTGAGCCAACTTTTTAGGTGCACTTTTCTTGCTGTCGGAAGTTGTCCTTCCATTGCAGGAGTGTGGGTGTCTGGGGAATAGCACTGGCAAGAGTCAGGTGCTTCCCTGTTCACTGGGTAACTGCAGGTTGCTTCCCTTCTTAGGCCACAGTGCTCAATCTATAAAATGAAGGGATTGAGCAAGATGGATCATTTTCTTTTTTTTAAACAATTAATAAGATGACATTTGTTTTTTTGTTTGTTTTTGGTTTTTAAAATATATTCATTTATTTGGCTGTACTGGGTTTTAGTTGCAGCATGCAGGATCTTTATGGGCTTCCCTGGAGGCTCAGTGGTAAAGAATCCACGTGTACTGCAGGAGACTCGGGTTCGATCCCTGGGTTGGGAAGATCCTCTGGAGAAAGTGGCAACCCGCTCCAGTATTCTTGCCTGGAGAATCCCCATGGATAGAGGAACCTGGTGGACTACAGTCCATGGGGTCACACAGAGTCAGACATGACTGAGCATGTGTGCATGCATATGTGGGATCTTTCGTTGCAGCATGAGGGATCTAGTTCCCTGACCAAGGATTGAACCTGGGCCTCTTGCATTGGAAGCAGAGTCCTAGCCACTCCACCACCGGAAAAGTTCTAAGATCAGTCGTTTTCAAACTGTTCTTTGAATTTTAAAGCTGTGGAGAAGCGCTTGTAGTGCCATGGGGGGGCCAAGTTAGAGCTGTTCAGTTCCCCTCTCCCACTACCAATCAGTAACCCTCTTGTATATCAGCTAAAAGTTTCAGTGGTCACAGGTCTGGGTGTACCAGGTTTAAATTAGGTACCTGTAAGAGAAACCCCCAATTAACAGCAGACTAGCAAGACAAAAGTTTATTGTTTTCTTATGTAAAAAAGGACTGCAACCCAGGGCTGCGTGGCGGCTCCCTTGTGTCTAGGAATTAGGCTCCCATCTCTGCTTAGCTGTTCCGTTACTGGCTTTTATCCTTAGTGTCACCTCATGGGTCAAGATAACTGATGAAACCCCAGGCAGCTGGGGGTACAAAAGGGGCAGAAGAAGGGCCCCTCCTCACTTTTCTAAGGAGCCCTCCTTACAGCTTGCTTACACCAGCTCATTGGCCAGTACTTAGATGTGCAGCCATACCTAGCCCCAAGAAGTACTGAGAAATGTATTTTGGGCTTCTGTGTGTCCAGCTTGAAAGTTGGGTTCTAGAAGAAGAGAATAAGGTTATTTCTTCCCCACTGAGGATCTTTTCATCTCTGCTGGTTCTGAATCTATGAATACCCTGATGGAGGTTTAATTCAATAGACATTTATTGCACTTTCACTGTTGGAAGACTGTGAATTATCAGGCTGAACCATTCTCTTGGGATGAATGCAACAGGTATTTGAGCATGTCGCTTATCGTTCTCCCTGGCTGTAGCCTTCCTGAGTGGATATAAACAGGTGACATGCAATTGGCAGGGCTGAAACCTTAAGGATGAGAAGGAGCCAGTCATGAAGAGCTGCAGAGAAAGGCAGTTTTTCATGCCACAACCGAGAGCTAGACTCTGCCTCATTCATGTGCCTACATCCTCTGTACCCTGCATAATGTCCATTCACTGGTATCTGTTGGGCACACACATAGGTGCTGTGCATGGAGAAACCCCAGCTTGGTAGGGGGGTCTCAGTGGAGTCAGTGTAATGGTAAAACACCCCACAGGCTCACTGCTCCCCATAGTAGGAAAGTGTCCCTTATTCAGCTGGACAGCTACGAGGCTCAGGGCCTGACTTAGGGTCACCAGCCAGGGATGTGAAAAGATGGAGCTAGTCAAGCTTTCTTTCCAAACAGGACCCTCATTCCCCACTTTCACTCCAAACACCAGTCTCCTCATTGGGAGCAAAGGAGTGCATCAGTTTGGCTTCTCACTGCTTGTCATGTCAGTAAGGATGTCGCATCCAGATCCAACCAAGATGGCTGTGTGAGCTGATCCAGATCCAGGTAAAAGGGGCACATATTCCAGACTTGGAATTCACCAAGGGTCAGCAGCAGATTCTTTCCAGGAGGTCAAGGAGGGCAGAGGTCCTGGTTTTATCCTAACGTTCCAGCCCCCTGCTGCTGCTGCTGCTGCTAAGTCGCTTCAGTCGTGTCCGACTCTATTCGACCCCATAGACGGCAGCCCACCAGACTCCCCCGTCCCTGGGATTCTCCAGGCAAGAACACTGGAGTGGGTTGCCATATCCTTCTCCAATGCATGAAAGTGAAAAGTGAAAGTGAAGTCGCTTAGTCGTGTCCGACTCTTAGGAAGTCACAACTTTGTTTTTCATTTGAAGTCCTTTAAGGTAGCCTCTGAAAGTCACTTAAGGGCCTGGCCCATAGGAGGTACTCGGTTACTGTTCACTTCTTCTTTTAACTCCTGACTACCTGATCTGGTCTTTCTGGTGAGATCCCTGGCTCATTCATTCATTCTAAGTATATTCATTGCACCTACTATGTGTTAAGGCCTGCACTGAGACTGGAAATCAGAAGAATAAGCCACAGATTCACCTTTTGAGGAACTTATTGACTGGATGGGGGAGCTGGGAGTGAGGTACAATAGTTAAAAACAAAGGTTCTGGAGGATTCTGCCTGGATTCAAATCCCTGTTCTGCCACTTTGTAGCTGTGTGACCATGGACATGCTACTTAACCGTTCTGTGTCTCAGTTTCCTTATCTGTGAAGTGAGAATAATGGCAGTACTTGCCTCATGGGGGCTCTTAAGAGACTCAAATGAGTTAATGTACACAAAAGAACTAGAACACTGCTTGTCCCGTATATGTACATATAAAATTAAACTCTGCAAGACATGTGTTAGATAGAGCCAAGCTGTTGATGAACACTTGCTCATTGCTTCCTTGGCACAGGGCTTGCACTTGTGTGTGTGGCCTTCACCGTGAACAAAAGTACTCGGGGTCTAGTCTCATGTCAGTGGACAGGGAATGTGGTTACTGAGCACATCATTGTGCAGGAAGCAGCAAAGGAGAAGTGGGATGGAACCCACTCCTAGGAGTTGAGGCTTGGGTGTGGCAACTGGTCTCGGAAGTTTGGAGGTGTTTGTGGTGTTTGGTCAGGTGTGAATAAAGAGTGGCCTGTCCATTGCAGCTCTTTTGCATGGGGGAAAGATTGGAACGGCCTCACTGACCAGCAGGAGGGGACTAGATAGATAAACTGGTTTCTTCATGCAGATGGAAAACTTCAGGAGATGTTAATGTGATCCACACCATCAACATGGCCAAATCTCTGAAACAGAGAGTTAAATTTTTCAAAAGTTGTAATAGATTACATGCAGTATAATGACAATGATGGATATGGTGAGAGACAGAATTTTGTGAGAGCTTTCTACATGCCAAGCACTGTTCTAAATGCTTTGCTTGTATTAATCCATTTGATCTTCTCAACAGCCCTCTGAAGTGGGAACTGTTATCAGCTCTATTATACAGATAAGAAAACTGAGGCACAGAATGGTTTTAGTCACCTGCCCAAGTTAGTGACATAGCCAACATTAGAACAAGGTCTTTGGGCTCTATAGTGCACACTTTCACCATTGCACTGTGTAAAGAGCACACAGGATGATACCTTTTTATACAAATAGTGAAAGTGCGACCATTCATAAAACCGCAGTATCTGGAAAGAGGAGGAAGAGGGAAAGAGACCATAGGATAGAGCTTTTATTTAGGTGTGTATTTTTAAAAATCTGAAACAAAGTAAAGTATTAATATTTGCTAATTTGGGTCACAGATATGTGGACTGTTAAATCATTTTCTCTTTTCCTGCATGCTCTGAAATATTTAGTCATTTTTCACTAAAACTTTTATTGAGGTAATTGTAGGTTCACGTGCACTTGTAAGAAATATTAATAATACAGAGAAATCCCCAGTGCCCTTTAACCAGTTCTCCCCAATGGTAACATTTTGTGAAACTATAGCACAGTATCAAAACCAGGATGTTGACATTGGTACAATCCATCCATCTTATTTGGATTTCCCCAGTTTTACTTGAACTCACTTCTCTGTGTGTGTATATTTAGTTTTATTCAGTTTTATCATGTGTGTATGTTCGTATATCCATTACCACAGTCAAGATACAGAACAGTTCTAACATCACAGAGGTCCTTGTGTGGCCAGTTTATAACCACACCCACCTACACACACACACACACACACACACACACAGCCTAGTCCCTGGTGACCAGTAATCCCATCTCCATTTCTTTTTTCTCTACTTGTCATTTCACAAATATTACATAATAGAATCCTTCACTGTGTGACCTTTTAAGATTGGCTTTTTTCCACTCAGGATTCCCTTGAGATCCATCCAAGTTGTTCCCTCTACCAATAGCTGGTTCCTTCTTATTGCAGTAGTGTTCTGTGGTGTGGGTTTGCTACAGTTTGTTCAACAAGTCACTTGTTGAACGACATCTGAGCTGTTTCCAGTTTTTGACTATTATGAATAAAGCTGCTGCGAACATTCACATACTGGTTCATGTGTCAATAGAGGCTTCCATTTCTCTGGGATAAATGCCCAAGCATACAGTTGCTGGGTCATATGGTAATTGCTTGTCTAGTTTTATAAAAAAAACTGCCAGACTGTTTTCCAGAGTGACTGTACCTTTTTCATAATTTTAGGGAAAGGATTTTGACTGGCAGAGGGAAGGCATACCAGGTGGAAGGGAAAAGTCTGCAGAGATCTGGAGTTGGAAAGTACTTTGCAAGTTTATGAAAGAGTGGGGCATCTTGTGTTGCTGGAATATAGTCTGGCCTTAGCTAATGAGAGAACACAGGTTTGCTCTTCACTCATGCAATCAACAAATCTTTACTGAGCTCTTATGTGTATCTAGACACTGTTCTGGGCACACAGAGATACTGCCTTCAGAAGCCTGAGTCCAGCAGAAAAGATGGGTGAAAGAATGACAAGGTGCACTGTGAACAAGGGGAAGGGAGAGCCTTCGGCAGGGGATGATGGGGGCATCTTCAGACCTCTGGTGCTCTCATGAAAGCAGGGATCACGCCTGTGTTACTCTCCTCTGGGCCTCAGCATGTAGTAGGCAATCAGTAGATATGCGTTAAGTGTTGAGTGAATGATCTCATCCACTGTACACGCTCCCTGTGAGTGTGACCTGTTAGCAGCTGCACTTCCTAATCCCACCGTGTGAGTAAAAGGGCAGAGACTCAGTCTAGACACCCCACCCTGGAGTGAATTACCGCCCCACAGATTGGAAGCCAGCATGACATACAAAGGGCTGGAATGCTCTACTGTAAATTTTTAATTGTTAAACAAGCAAAGAAGGTTGTAAATTCCTCGTGGCGGGACAGTATTGCATATTGTGGCTGTTGCCGCTGCCAAGGTCTCTTATCAGCCCGTTGGTGTTTCACAACCTCTCGTGCTTCTTGCATGTTACAGGGGCCCCTCCACAGGGTCTCTGGGACATGGTGCAATGCCATCCTTTTTCCCGTGGGGGTGGCAACCAGACTCTCTGTGCATCGTCTGTCTGACTTCTTCTCATTTTGTCTCCTGCCTAGATTTTCCCCAGAGGAACATCCAGTGCTTGCCCTGCCTGGTGCCCCTGCCCAGTTCCCTGTCCTGGAGGAGCACAGGCCCCTCCAGAAGTACATGGTGTGGTCAGACGAGATGGTGAGGACAGGGGAGGCCCAGATCCACGCCCACCTCATCCGGCCCTACGTGGGCATTCACCTGCGCATTGGCTCTGACTGGGTAACTTCCCCCTTCCTCTCATGGCTGGGTTGGACATATCCATGAGCAGGACCCATGTCTGTGACACTGAACGCTGAACCCATTGCACCAAGTCCTAGCCAGGGCAAAGAGACCTCACTCGGCCAAGCTGATGGGGCTGTGCCCCACAGTCCCACCATGGACACATCTGAACTGTGGCTTCAGAGTGCTTGCTTGGTAGTTCTCATTTTTAACAGTTGCCCTTTTTTCCTCATTTCACAGATGGATAAACTGAGGTATCAAGCTAGGCTCTGAGTCAGGCAGCAAGCCAGAGAGAGCCCACAGTCTTCCGCCCCAGCTAAGTGTTTAGCCAGTCGACTCCTTGTTGAAAAACAAGCTCTGGAGGTTGGGTGGGGCTCCCAAGAAAAGAAGATATCATCTTCCAAATTCAGCAGCTGCTTAAATGTGCAGAAACCTCATCAGGTTATCCTCCCTGTGAAAATAACAGGAGCAGTACGGACGATCTCCTTAGTTTACATAAGAAGATATGTATATATCTGTGTGTGAGAAATACTCATTAATGGAAACTTGAAAAATACTCAGAAGTATGGAAATTAGATCAAAATTCATTCAGTGTCATTTGAGGAAGCAGTCACATCCACATGACCCCCTTCCTGCCCCTCCACAAAGTAAAGGAGCTAGGACCTGTACTCTCCTAGGACATAAGAAAATATAAGCTGCTTTTTTTTTTTTTTAAATCTAGCATAATGCTAATACCAAACTCATTAAAAGCTCAGCTCAGGAAAATAGAGTCCATTCTCACTAGTAAACATAGATGCCCAGATCTAAGTAAAATATTACCGAGTAAAATCCAGTAGCATATTAAAGAACAAGCAAAAGCAACACAAACAAGTAAAATTTATCCCAGTGATGTAGTGAAATTTATTATATTAATGCCCAAAGAAGAAAAATCATATAGTCATCTCAGTGGATGCCAAGAAAGCGCTTGATAAAAAGTCAGCATTCATTTATGATTTAAAAAAAAGAAGAAAAACAACTCTTAACCAACCAGGAATACAAGGGGCCCAGCTTAGCTTGATAAAGGCTATCTCTCCAAAACCCACAGCAAACATGCACTTCTTGGGGCTATCAGAAGTGTTCCCACTGAAGTCAGAAATCAGATGAGGCTGCCCATTATCACCAGCATAGTTCAGAATTCTGCTGAAAGTCCCAGATAATGCAGTAAGACCAAGAAAAAAATTGTGAAAAGCCAATATCCCCTTAGCACTGTTAACTGCTGATGCATTTCCCTTTTCCTCAGTGGTTTAAAACAAAAAAAAGTTGCACTCTTGTATCACCTGCCTTTTTCCCTTTCCTGGGCTCTTACTTCTTGGGTTGTGGGCAGTGGCTCTCTATAGCTCTGTCCCCACCTGCCCCACAGAAAAACGCGTGTGCCATGCTGAAAGATGGAACCGCTGGCGCCCACTTCATGGCCTCCCCACAATGCGTGGGCTACAGCCGCCACACCACCGCCCCGCTCACCATGACCATGTGCCTCCCTGACCTGAAGGAAATTAGGCGCGCTCTGAAGCTCTGGGTGACAGCGCTGAACGCCCAATCGGTCTACATTGCCACCGACTCTGAGAGTTACCTGCCCGAGATCCAGCAGCTCTTCAAAGGGAAGGTACACGTGGGGTGTGGGCCTGGAGGGAGAGCAGCTGGAAGGGAATCAAAGGAAGTGCCAAGGTGCTCCCTGTTCTCCCACCGCCAGGCTTTTGCTTGAACATCCTGTTCTCTAGTTCTGCCCTTCTTTAAACCCCAGCTCAGACACTTCCGCCGGGGCTCTGCAGGCTTCCCTTCATTCCTGTTGCTACTGGATCCCTACTGGGAGCTTTCACAGCACTTGATCACATCTCCTCCCGAGACACCTAGACCGTGAGACTCATGTAGAAACATGTCTTATTTCTTCCCAGGAGCTGTGGCTCCTTGAAGGCAGGATCCAGGGTAGACTCACTGTTCTGTTCTTCGGAGTCTAGCCTGATACTTTGACCTCCTCCAGGGCTGAGACCCCGCCTTACCCTCACCAGTGGCTAGGACAGTGCCTGACACATGGTAGGCTCTTAGTAAATGTTTGGTGATTAAGGATATTGAGTGGGCCCTGGGGGACAGAGGGGGTGGGGGGTGGTCCAGTGCCACAGAAGGATTAAGAGCATGGACTGTGGAGCGTAGGATCTTGGGCTGTCCTCCCTGTGCAGCCTTGCACAATTTACTTCACCTCTCTGTGCTTCTGTTTCCTCATCAATAAAATGGGACTGAGAGTAGTTCTATCCTGTGGGGTAATTTTGAAGATCAAACAGGAAGCTAAAACTGGTCTGGTACAAATTAAGTTGTTGATAAAGTTAGCTGTCATCGATAGTAGAAGTAGGCTCTTTTGTGCTTCATAAATGCTTAAGGAAGGGGTGAATAGTAGGGGTTTGACATAGGAGTAAGTAGTAGAATGCGCTTGGTACTGTGTAAATGAAGAATAGGTAATAAGTAATTATGTATTGGTAAAACGGTGGAGTTAATAGTGAACATTCAGTAAGACTTTGGAGTGCATAAAGCCCCTAAATGCTTGTGCAGACCTTAAAAGACAGACATCCGCTTTCTAACAGTGGGTACCCTTGGCTTTATGTCGAGGGGCTCCCTTTCCCTCTTTTACGGGCTTGTCGAGGAAGTGCCTTGTAGAGGAAGTGCCAAGTCACAGCATTCTGGTCCCCACCCACCCACTTTATAGAAGAATATCAAAGCTGGAGACCTTGGAGCACCTCCGACCCAACCTCTGCATTTTAAAACTGAGGAAACCAAAGTCCCAAGAAAGGATAGAATTTACCCAGGAGGTCTCAGGGCTAATTTTAGTGGGCATGACACAGAGCGGGTAAGTTTCAGGGCGTGGGTGGAATTGTTCAGGGGATTTTGGCCATGATTAAGCTGGTATTATTTTTCTGCTACCATCTGAATAGCAAGATGATGATTTTTGTTACATCAGAAGTCTCTGTGTGACAGCAAAGCACTTTCAGCCCCAGCTCTGCCCACACCCCCTACCTCTGAACTGAATGGAAGGACTTGGAGAGTCCCAGGGAGTTTTTTGTGAGTTTTTAGAGTTGGTATACTTGCTACACCTTGAGCCTCTTGCCATTTCTACTTCCTGTTCCTGTGCCACTGTTCTTGCCCTTCTCCACTCCTCACCTCCTTTCATGGGCTCAGCCTACCCTCTCTCCTGAACTAATCCTTGCTCATCCATTAAGCTGGGGCAGTGCTGAGCCGGGGATACTGATAAATAAGATGTAGTGCTGCCCTCCAGGGCTCACAGTCTAAACTCAGGAAAAGAGACTTGCAGAGAATTGTAAGGTATGCCACAGGAGAGGGCCCGGCTTGGGTATGGGGGCTCGTTCACTCACTTGTCCAGTCCCCAGATGCATATTGAGACAGACCCCCGTCAGAAGTGACCAGCAAACCAACACAGCCCCAGCCAGGTACAGGAAATGGGCGTTAAGCAGAGAATCGCTGAGTGAAAGCTACACACGAAGGAGATGTGTGCCACAAAGGAAAGGAGCGTGGTTCTGTGCACGTGCAGAGCAGAGGAGCCTGGACTAGACTGAGGGGGCCAAGGAGGGCTTCCCTAAGGAGATGAGACTTGAGCTGCAGAGTCAGAGTTAAGTAGGAGTTAACCGGGCAAAGAGACAAGCACCCCCAACAGAGGGAGGAGCATGTGTAAAGATCCTGAGATAGAAGGGAGCCTGGTGTGAAGTGGCTGGAGCTCAAGGTGGAGAGGCAGCTGAACAGGCCTTTGGCCACATTCAAGATCTGTAGTCTTTATCTGCAGAGCAGTAGGGCACCAGTTAAGGGTGCTCAGCTTGGGATAGAGGGAGGGAGGAATAAGGGAGTAGGGGAATCTGTGAAAGTGTTTTTTGGCTGCTTTCCTATGATATCTGGGCTTCCCTCATAGCTCAATTGGTAAAGAATCCACCTGCAATGCATGAGACCCTGGTATGATTCCTGTGTCAGGAAGGTTCGCTGGAGAAGGGATACCCACTCCAGTATTCTTGGGCTTCCCTTGTGGCTCAGCTGGTAAAGAATCCACCTGCAATGCGGGAGACCTGGGTTTGATTCCTGGGTTGGGAAGATCTCCAAGAGAAGGGAAAGGCTACCCACTCTAGTATTCTGGCCTGGAGAATTCTGTGGACTGTATAGTTCATGGGGTCGCAAAGAGTTGGACATGACCGAGCAACTTTCACTTTCACTTTTCCTTTGGTAAGCAGACCAGTAGAAGAAAAGATTATGGTGACCAGCCAGGGAGTGGTAGTCCATCAAGAAAAAGGTTCACCTTTGAGGAATATCTCAGGGATAGATTGGACAGGACTTTAGTCTCAGAGGCATCCAGGCAGCAGGACCAGTTGGGTGGGGTGCTCTTTGGTCAGATTGTGGTTTGGTTGGAGAAGCCAAAACCTTGAGGCAAGGGCTTTATGAAAAAGTCAGACCTTGAACTGAGCCTTGAAAGTATGGTCAGGACTACAATGGGTGGGGATAGGCATTCCTGGCAGAAGACACCAATGAGCAAAGGCAGAGTGTGAATGAGTGGTGTGTGTGTGGAGCTTAGGGTTAGGGTCACCATCTGCTAGGCAGCACTTCTCTCAGGCACCCCAACCCTACGTGTTAACGCTTTGTACGCCTCCTTCTATGTCTGTGACTTCAGCACAGAGAAAGAAGGTGAGGGGTGGCTGCAGGCCTTGGCGGATCTGGCCACTTTGTCCTAAACCCTGGCTAAAACGCCCTGCCCTTCCTCCTGCAGGTGAAGGTGGTGAGTCTGAAGCCTGAGGTGGCCCAGATCGACCTGTACATCCTCGGCCAAGCTGACCACTTTATTGGCAACTGTGTCTCCTCCTTCACTGCCTTCGTAAAGCGGGAACGGGACCTCCATGGGAGACCATCCTCCTTCTTTGGCATGGACAGGCCCCCTCAGCTGCGGGATGAGTTCTGATCCTAGCTGGAGCACACCACCAGTCTGAGCTGTTCCCTCCAGCCAGGCCTGGCAGCCAGAGGTGCTCCCACGGTTGATTCCCCAAGGATCAGAGACCAGAGAAAAGTACCAGGGACCTCCTGGAGGAGGAAGACAGTCCATCTCCCAGGACACGGGACTTCCAAGCTCCTAGTGGCCAGACATCTCCCTTTCTCATATGCTCCCTATTGCTTCTCCTGGGAATTTCTCACACCAGCAAAGTAGTCCAAGCTCTGTCTTTTGGTCTGCCCTGCTCTGAGGAGGCTGAGATGCTCAATTCTCTTCAGAGAGATTTTATATATAGAAAAAGAGATTTTTATAGTTTTGATACAAGATCATGACTCCCCTATAACTCTCCCTTATCTTAAAAAAAATCAGTGAAGTTCATTAATGTAGGTACCTAAAATGACCTTAACAGAATGTGGATAAGGCTAGGGGTGGGTGGGTGTATTGACTGCTTTTCCACATGACTCCCGAAAGCTGCCCTCAGGCTCGTCTCCAGTGCCTGGCCTGAGCCACTGTCAGCCGCCACTTCCTAGGCCATCTCCAGGGTTTGGGGCACAGTCTTCTCCGTCATAAACACTATGCACAAAGAAGTTACCGACCACAGTGTTGTCAGTACGCCGCAGACAGCTAAGTGCTGTTCACACAGCTCGTTCCCAGCAGGGAGCACCTGCCATCAAGCCAGGCTGTCATGGTATTGCTCTCAGAGTCTCTTGGCGGTTGGTGGCTTGCCCCAAACGTGGCACCATCAGTGTCTCATAACACATCACCAGGGCCAGGGCTTGCTGGCCTGCTGGGATCCTTTTGAGGTCTCGTTATCTCCTGTTCCAAAGGGCCTGGTTATAGAACTTTGTCATTAAATTGGTTCCAGGCCTGTCCCCCCAGCCTTCCTCCTGCAGCGGGAGCCTTCTGACTGTATCCTCGCAGGGGAGTGGTCACTAAGCCCCTGACCAGTTGAAAGATGCTCAGTACCCAGGAGCCATCGCATTGCATTCCTGGGGTTGTCTGCTCCATCCCATCCAGTGTAGTCTCAGCCAAGCCCATGAGACCTAAAGTGTTACGGTTGTGAGTTTCTTTGTCTCTCAAATGCTGTAGTGGTAAAAATTCATGACCCCGAGACTCTGTGATTTTTCGGTCTTGAGGAAATTCTCAGTTTCCTCAGGGTCACACAGCCAGAAGTGGTCAATCCAGATTTGACCTCCAAAGGGCCATGGCATTTGACCTCCAAAGGACCAGTGCTGATAGCCAGCCTGCTCTACTCCTCCAGTTCACAAGACCCAGTTTACTCTGTGTGTGCACCGTGGAGGCCTCAGATGGAGAAATGGTCAGCCACCTTTTGTCCCCACTGGGCTCTACTCATGGGTTTGCCACTGCCAGGAGCCTTCAGGGAGGGAGAATCCTGCAAGAAACAGAAAACCCACCTGAAGCTTACAGTTCTCTTGGGTGGTTCTAAAATTCATGTCTGTTACCTGCTGAGTACTTCCCCACCATGTGACCTCCCTTGGCCTTCAATCCTGGGAAAGTGGGGGAGACTCTGATGAAAGCCAGTCCCAGAGCTTCACAGCTGTGTCCCGTGGGTAGCCTTTAGGAAGAGATGCCTTTTTTTCAGGGCATACTGGATCAGAGGCTGAATGGCAACAAGGATCTCAAACAGCGAAGATGGCATTTGCTGCTTAGAGCTGCCATCAAACTCTTAATACAGAAAGGGCATTTGTATTTCCCATCTGGGGAAAATATTTTAAATCCTGGGTGGACTCAGAGATAGTTTATCTGCTCAGACTTGTGCATGAGCCTCACTGAGGGACATTGGAGCGAGCCCCTGCCTCTATTGGGCAGTTGGTAAGGTGTGGCTCTCTGACTGATGTCATTTGCTGCACACGCTTGAGAGTCTGGGGCTCAAATAGGCTGCCCAAATCCTCCTGATGAGCATCGGCCATCATAGTAGCTTGTGTTCCTGGAGGTGAGGGCGCTAGACCTGTAGTCTGATTCGGTGTGTTTTGTAGGCGAGCACTTTATTCCTTTGACCCAGTTTCCCCACCTATAAAATGGTGATAAAACCGAGGACGACGGGGTTGTTGAATGGCCCCAGTCAGATAAAAGGAGGATAAGGGCCCATTGTAAACTTGAAGGAGACAAAGGCCCGTACGTGGCTGTTGGTTAGTGTGACTGCCTCTGGTCACACGCCTCCTCTCTGCCGGCCACTGTGCTTGCTAAGTGTTTTATGGGTGTTCCCTGGTTTAACCCCCACCTTAGCCCTGGGAAGTAGAAACTTACTCTTTCTGTACAAGGCAGGATTAACACTTGGAAAATTCTCAGTTTCCTCAGGGCCGCACAACTGGTAGTGGTCAGCCCAGATTTGACCTCCAAAGGCCAATGCTGTTAGCCAGCCTGCTCTGCTCCTCTGGTTCACAAGACCTGGTTTACTCTGTGTGTGCACCATGGAGACCTTGAATGGAGAAATGGTCAGCCTCCTTTTGTCCCCAGTGGGCTTCAGCCGTGGGTCTGCCACTGCCAGAAGCTTTCAGAGAGGGAGGATCCCCCAGGAAAGAGAAAGCCCACATGAAACTTAGAGTTTTCTTGGGTGGTTACTTAATTCAACATGCTTTCATTCAACAGGTGTTTATTGACCAGTTGCCAGGCTCTGTGCTGGGTACTAGGGATTTAGTAGAGGATCAGACATAAATTCTTTGTTCTCAGGGAATTTGCATTCTAATAAATAGAAGGCATAATAAGCAGATATATCGTGGGAGGTGTTAAGTGCTATAAGAAAACTAAAAAGGCATGGTGGATGCAGAGCGGGAGCAGTGCTGGTTTAGATGAGCTCGGGGAAGGCCTCTCTAAAGAGCTGCTGTGGAGGGGGCCATGCTCATTCAGCGTTTTGGAGGCAGCGCAACAGCAAGTGCAAAGGTCCTGAAGCTGGAATGAAAACTAGCAAGGAGGTCAGTGTGACTGGAGTGGCAGAAGTGAGGCAGGGAACAGAGTAGATGAGAACAGGTGACATGACCCGTCCTTCAGCCTAGTTAAGATCAAGCCTTGGCTTTTATTTGGACAAATGTGGGAAGCCTTGTGGGGTCTGAACTAAGGAGAGTCATGGTCTGATTTACCTATTTGTTGGCTGCCATGTGGAGAGGAGATGGGAAGGAGGAAGAATAGAAGCAGGGAGACCACGATAGAGGTGTCACAGGGATGCCTGCAAGAGAAACGATTGGGCTCAGGCAGAGGTCATGGCATTGATTGTGGTGGAAACTGGTCAGACTCTGGATGTATAAAATGACTTTAAAGTTTCAATGTTTTGTAAAAAATGTAAGTCTTTACATAGTTTTAATCATGCAGTATATACAATTTAATGTCCTGGTTTTTTTTACTTAATAGTGTATCATGTTTTCTATATTGGTACATGGTCTGAATAAGTGTTTTTAACGATATAAAATTCCACTGAGGGGTGTCCCATAGTTTATTATGTCTCATAGTTTATTGTTGTTTTATTATGAGAACTTAGTATATTTCAAGTTTTTTACTACTATTATTTGGAAAATATTTGTAAGTTTTTTTTTTCTGTTATCTAACATTTTTATTAAGATAAATTCCTAGAAGTGGATTTGTTAGATCAACACTTAAAAGCTACTTTTTGGGAATTCCCTGGCAGTCCATTAGTTAGGACTTTACTGTCTCACTGCTGAGGACCTGGGTTCAATCCCTGATTGGGGAACTAAAATCTTGCAAGCTACATGATGTGGCCAAAAAATAAAATTAAAAAAATAAAGCTGCCTTTTGGGAAAAAATTCAAATATACATAAAAATTGTAATAAAATTAACTTTCAGTTTCAACAACCCTCAGCATTTCACCAGTCTTGTTTCATTTACTGTCTCATTCCCAAGTCCACATACTGGAAACTTTTGAAGGAAGAGCCAGCAGGATTTGCTGACACGCTACAGTGGAATTAGGAGGGAAGAGGAAGTCCAGAATGCGCTGAGGTCTATGGCCCAAGCAACAAGGAGGATAAGTTGTCCCTAACTTCACTGGTGGTCTCTGGAGGATCCTTGGAGAGCTGGTTAATATGGTAGATTCCAGGGACCCACCTAGGCCTGAGGAATCAGAATGTCTGGTGTGTAGTGCCCAGGAATCTGCATCTTCAGATGCACCTTCAAGAGATTTTGATGCCCAGTAGCCCGAGACTTACTTAAATTATATTCCTTGGACGTGCAGTGTCGACATCCCCTGGGGCAACTTGTTTGAACTATAGACTCCTAGGCCCCACTCTGAACCTGCTGAATCAGAATCTCTGTAGATGCAGCCCAGTGATCTTTTAACAAGCTCTCCAGGAGCAAAAACGAACACCACTGGTCAGAAGGTCGTGGGGGTGATGCTCTGTGGTCAGCCAGCCAGCAAGCACTTGTGGAGGGCCTTCCCTGAGGCCTGGCACGCCTGGAAAATTCCAGCAGGCATAGTCAGTGGTGTGGCTCTGAGAGGTCCCCGTCATGCTCAGTTTGTGTTGTAACGTTGACTTTTTTCTCTTTATTTTGCACTGGGGGAAATATTATATACAGCCCTTCATTTAATGGAGTTCATTGTTTTAGGATGGAGCCAAACTTACATAAGCAAAACAATGAGAGTAACACTTTTTGAAAATTAAGTAACTACCAGTAGAGAGGGTTGTGGATTAGGCAGAAATGGGGAAACTTGTGTTCAAAGGAACCAAAGCTGGGAAATGCTGTCCTGATACATCACAGACCCTCTAAAAGCATGGAGGAGAATGGACAAGAAGGAGAAATGGGATAGAGGGTAAAAGAAAGCTGTTCTGTTCACTTCAGAGAAGCTTAATGATGATAATAAACAATAATCCTTCCCTGGCTCGGGAGTAAAGATCCTTTTCTTCAGTTTTCTCTTTGTCCTTAGTGGGGTTAACAGGAAAAAACCTGAAGGCAAGTCTTGCTCTCTGGATTATGTTGTCAGAATTAATTCAGATTCTTACTTGAAACCCTATTTATTTCAAGGTTGGGACCTTTGCCTTGAAATAACATTATTTAAGGACAAGCAGGTTTGTTTTGTTTTTACAGCTAATCCTTTATGGATCATCAGCCCAGAATGCCAGGCCCAACCAGGTAAAGAGCAGGAAGGGAAGGAACAAAAGGCATTTCCTATAAACTCTCTCCTTCCCGATGACTCAGCCCACCCCAGTGAGAAGAGGGAAGCCTAGGAGGACATCCATCCCTCTTTGAAGATCCACCTCTAAAAAAAACTGGTGAACATTCATTCTCTGCAGAGTGGGACTATTTCCCCTCTGTTAACAGAATATAAGATCGTTTAGGAGGTCCAGGGCACTAGCAGGAGGAGAGGATTCTTTTCAGCAATTCCTCAGTCCTGTTAACAATGTCAAAGAGAAAGTCTCAGTTTAGTGCCAGCCGTTAACTACTCTACCACCTGCTAATCCATCCTGCTAACAGGGCAGACTGGGAGTCAGCATTAGCTAGCCAGAATTTAGTAACCCTGTTTTGCTTTGAGTATATTTATTTTGGGGATACTTTGCATTTGTATGTTTTAAATTACAGATGTGATTAAAAATATTAAGTAAATGATGTGTTGTGAATTATGAAGATCAAAGTTAGGAAACCCTCACTCAGCTTTACCTTAAAAAAAAAAAAAATCTAATAATAGCACCATTGTAGCAAATGGTACGTGAACAGCCAGCTTTATTTAAAAAAAAAAAAAATCTTTCTTTCTTTACTTATTTGGCTGTGTCGGGTCTTAGCTGAGGCATTCAGGATCTTTAGCTGTGACGTGTGGACTCTTGGTTGCGGCGTGTGGAATCTAGTTGCCTGACCTGGGATTGAACCCAGGCCCCCTGCGCTGGGAGCAAGGAGTCTTAGCCACTGGACCACCTGGGATGTTCCTCAGCCTTATCTTTATACAAGCCCTGAAGCCCCTCAGCATAGGACCAATGGGGCTCTCAGGGGAAGAGGCATTTAACCTTTTAGAGGCATCACAAAGGAGCCCGCAATGAAAAACACGGAACAGGTGCCATTTCCCACATGTGTTTCTAGCAGTGGCATTGGTGGGTCAAAAGAGAGTGCACATTTGTCATTTTGATTGGCATGACCACATTGCCCTCCAAAGAGCTTGTGCCAATTCATCCTCCCTGGCATGTGCCTGTTCCCTACACTGTCTGGCTTCATTGGTTTTTGATGTGGCTTAGGGAGAAGCCACTTATCTTGGGTCCAGACACTTTGATTTCTGTTCTGGTGGTATATTTCGATGGCTCTACACAGTCCAGGAGATTTGGGTTTGAACCCCAACTCAGCCACTAACTGCTTTGTGACTCATGCCAGTTCTTGGCCTATCTGAGACTCAGGGTTTGCATCTGTCAAGTGGAAATAATGTCTTCAGTTGAGTCTCAGCTTCCTTTACAGTCAAGTCCCAAAGTATAAAGGCAAAATTTATTCTTTCTGCCCTAATTTGTTGAGCCCATATATGATATAATTTCATCCTACTTTATAGGGTCATTGTGAGAATTTAAAGAACTGCTATTACCAGAGTACCTGGCACATCATCGATGCTTCATGATAATAGTATTATTTCACAAATTGCAAAACCATCTTTTGAAGGCTCGGTTTCTGAGCCAGCAGCTGACATGGGGCTGCCAGAGAGATGCTAAAGGGCATGAATATGTTTTGGAACTATTGCAAGGGCTCCAGATATGGGGGTTAAACTTGACTGGGGCTCCAGAAGCCTCACCAGGCACCACCTGCTGGAAACTTTCTGGACTTCTGTCCTTTGTGTTTCAGTGCTGTGTTAGCTCACTGGGAGACCATCTTCTCCCAACCATTGCTGGTGAACGAACAGGAGCTGAGCTCTCAGCCAATGGGGGAGACCCCACTCCTGCCCATATTGGTCAGTGGTATACAAGTGAACTGTCTCTTTGTGACAGGAAAATTCCTGGCCCTCTCTCTTTAAAAAAAAAACAAACATATATATATATATATTTGGCCATGCCGGGTCTTAGTTGAGACACATGGAATCTTGAGATGCAGCATGTAAACTCTTAGTTACAGCATGTGGGATTTAGTTCCCTGCATTAGGAACTCAGGCCCCCTGCATTGGAAGCATGGAATCTTAGCCACTGGACTACCAGGGAAGTCCTCCCAGCCCTCTCTGAACTCTTGTCTCCTCTTGAACTAGAAAATGAGGACTTTGGATTGGTTGATTCTTTAGAAAAGGCATTAGGTTTGGTGTCCCAAGGCTTGGGTGCCCGGACTATCTTTAATATTAATCTAGTGTGTAATCACTGGGACTCAGTGTTCTCATCTGTAAAATGGGAATACAAATTGAGCCATTGAACCATTATACATTGAGTCCTTCCTCTCATGGAACTTGCTTTGTAATGGGGGAGAAACAGATAATAAAAAAAATGTGTATATAAAGTATGAGGTCATGAAAACCATGAAGGAGAACGAACTAGGGTAGAGGGAAGGAGAGTGGCTGGGGTGGTCAGAGAAGACCTTTGTGTCCACGTGGCATTTGAGTGAGACCTGCAGGGGGTGAGTGAGTGAGTGTATGCATACTTGGGAAGAGCATTCCGGGTAAAGAATAGCAAGTACTGAAGTCCTGGAGTGGAAGCTAGCCCGGCATGTTTGAGGGACAGGAAGGAGGAGAAGTGGGTGAGGTATGAGGAGGGCACGGGCCAGATCTGAGTGGGCCTCATCTCTGGCTTTTATGTCAGTAATGTGAGAAGCCACTGGGAGGTCCTGAGCAGGGGAGAGACATGATCTGACCTATATCTCAGGACTGTCATTACTTATTGTGGATGGTGACTGCAGCCATGAAATTAAAAGACGCACGCTCCGTGGAAGAAAAACTATGACAAACCTCGACAGCATATTAAAAAGCAGAGACATTACTTTGCCAGCAAAAGTCTGTCTCGTCAAAGCTGTGGTTTTTCCAGGAGTCATGTACGAATGTGAGAGTTGGACCATAAAGAAGGCTGAGAGCATCAAAGAATTGCTGCATTTGAACTGTGGTGTTAGAGAAGACTCTTGAGAGTCCCTTGGACTACAAGGAGATCAAACCAGTCAGTCCTACAAAATCAATCCTGAATATTCATTGGAAGGACTGATGCTGAAGCTGAAGCTCTAATTGTTTGGCCACCTGATGTGAAGAGCTGACTCATTGGAAAAGACCCTCATGCTAGGAAAGACTGAGGGCAGGAGGAGAAGGAGATGACAGAGGATGAGATGGTTGGATGGCATCACCAATTCAATGGTTGTGAGTTTAAGCAAGCTCCAGGAGATGGTGAAGGACAGGGAAGCCTGGCGTGCTACAGTCCATGGGATTGCAAAGAGTCAGACACAACTGAGCTACTGAACAACAACATAACAAGTCACCCAAAATATAGTCTTTTCAAGCATCAATAATCATATATTCTTTCTCAGTTTCTTTGTGGGCCAACAATTTTGGAGCAACTTGGCTGAGCAGTTCAGTTCTGATCTCTTGTAAGGTTGCAAGGAGATACTGGTCAGGGCTGCATTCACCTGAAGGCTTGACTGTGGTTGGAGGGTCCATCTCCAATATGACCCACTCCCGTGACTGGCAAGTTGGGGTTGGCTGTGGGTGGCTCAGCTCCTCTCCACAGGCTTGCTTGGCTATCTTCACAGCGCTGTGGCCTGCTTTCCTCAGAGAGAATGATTCAGGTGACATAGACAGAAGCTGCAGTGTCTTTTATGACTTAGCTTCAGAAGCCATTCACTGTTGCCTCTACCATTTTTATTGATCCCATGGGCCAACCCTCTTCCATGGGACTGTGCAGCCCATAAATACAAGGAGGTGAGGATCTCCGTAGGCCACCTTGAGACTGACTATCACAAGGTTTTTGTTTTGTTTTAATTAACATGTGGTAAAAAAATTTTTTTTTTTTGGTGTATAGTTCTATGAATTTTAACACGTGCACATTTGCGTAACCACCACCACAAACAGGATACAGAACAGTTCCGTCATCTTTCAAAAAGCCCTCCAGTTTCCCTTTGTAGTGAGATACTCTCCCCACGCTTAACCTGCGGTAACCACTGGTCTATCACCATTGTTTGCCTTTGAGAATGTCATAAATGGCATCATGTAGTAGTACGCCAACCTCTGAAACTGGCTTCTTTCGCCCACAATAATGTCCCTGAGAGTCATCTAGGATTGCAGGCTGTTGTTTAGTTGATAAGCCATGTCCAACTCTCTTGCAACCCTGTAGACCATAGTCAGCTGGGTTCCTCTGTCCGTGGAATTTCCCAGGCAAAAATATTGGAGTGGGTTGCCATTTCCTTCTCCTGGGGGTCTTCCCAGCCCAAGGACTGAACCTGTGTCTCCTGCATTAGCAGGCAGATTCTTTATCACTGAACCCCCTGGGAAGCCCATTTACAGGTATCACATAACTCGTTGCTTTGCATTGCTGAGCTTTGTGAAGATATATCATGGTTTCTTTACTGATTTATCCACGGAAGGGTTATTTCCAGTTGGGGAGTGGATTGTGAATGAAGTGCTGTAAACACTCATGCACTGTACTCCTTCTCCCATCCCTCCATTATGCTAACCTTTTGATACTGTACCATAGGTCTCATGGACCATGTTTATTTTTTTCTGGTGTTCAGATTGGGTAATTTCTATTGATCTGTCCTCAAGTTCACAGATTGTGCTATCTCCATTCTACTGTTTAGCCTATCCACTGAGCTTTTTTTTTTTTTTAAAGATTTATTTATTTTAATTAACTAATTTTATTTTCGGCTGTGGTTGGTCTTTATTTCTGCATGTGGGCTTTCTCTAGTTGCATAGAGTGTTGGCTACTCTGACTTCTCTTGCTGTGGAGCTCAGGCTCTAGGCCGGCAGGCCTCGGTAGTTGCAGCTCCCTAGCTTTAGAGCACAGGCTCAATAGTTGTGGCTCACGAGCTTAGTTGCTCCTCAGCGTGTGGGATCCTCCCAGATGAGGGATCAAACCCATGTTCCCTGCATTGGCAGGTGGATTCTTAACCACTGGACCACCAGGGAAGCCCTCCATTGAGTTTTTAATATCAGTTATTGTATGTTCCACTTCTAAATTTTCCATTTGAGATATTCTATTATGAAAAGTTAAAGAAAGCTAAAATCTTTATCCTTACTCCATGGAGTATTTTTTAAAATCATGGTAAAGCATACATAAGATTTACCACTTTAACCAAGTTTAAGTATACAGTTCAGGGCATTATGTATACTCACACTGTTGTATAATTGTCACCACTCACCCATCACCAGAACTTTTTCTTCTTTCCGAATTAAAACTCCATACACATTAAACATTAACTCCCCATTTTCTCCTTGGGGTATTTTTGTAACAGCTGCTTAAAGGTCTTTAGATCATTCCAGCGTCTTGCTGTTGGCATCTTTTCATCGACTTTCCCATGCTAGTAGAAATTTGCTACTTCTTTGTATTGCGGGTAGTTTGTCCTGGGCGTTTTGATTATTATGTTCAGTTCAGTTCAGTCGCTCAGTCATGTCTGACTCTTTGAGACCCCATGAATTGCAGCATGCCAGGCCTTCCTGTCCTATGTTAATAGCCTTTAATCTGACTTAAATCGCACGGAGAATATCGATCGTTATGTCTTAGCAGGCAACTGGCAAAGTGGGTTCAACTCCTGCCTTCTGTGGATTTTGGTTCCGATGTCAGTCCTGTTTTCAAACTCTCTTTGGTGCCATGCGCATCTGCTCTGTGGACCACTTATGGGCTTTCGGAACTTGGGTCTCAAGCGGACTCACTCGTGATTCAGTTCTCAAAGTCTGTGCAGAGCTGTTTAAGTGAGATCCACTCATATGCAGCTAGTGGGTGAGACCAGAAATTCACAGATAACTTTATGGGGTCACTATTCCAAACTCCTGCCTCCCTGCTCTACCCCTGGGACTTTCTGGCTCCCTGGGGCTTTGTTTACCCGACTCTGACACGCATTTCCCTCGACTGCGCTCAAGTAGGGGACAAATCAGTAGTGGTTCACCCCACTCTGGACCACAGCGCCTCCAGTTAGAGAGGACCGTTTCCTTCCTCATCATTTGAGGCTCCCAGAGGCACCTGCCACCACCTGTGCCACCACGGATGGCCTGGGGGGGAGGACACGCGAGAAAGGAGGAAAGGACGAAAAGAAGGATCTCCCTGTGCCCCCGTCCTGGTCCTTTTAGTGCATTGAGACAGCCCAAGGAATACCAGAGGGAAAAAACAAAACACATGGGGACTTCCCTGGTGGTCCAGTTGCTAACACTTGGAGCTCCCAATGCAGGGGACCCGGGTTCAAACCCTGGTCAGGGAACTAGATCCTACATGCCATAACTAAGACCTGGCACAGCCAAATAAATCAAAATAAAATAAATAAAATATATACACTTAAGTTGAAAAAAAAAAAAACACGTAAACTCACTGCCGGATTGGTGATCCTTGAATTGCTCTCTTCCCTGATCTGCCTTCTACTGCTGACTTCTTTGAACTCTCAAGAGCTGCTTGTTGCCCCTGTCCAGCATGTGGAACTGCATTCAGCAGCAGAGGCAGGGTGGAGACTGTTTCTCCATCTTGCCAGAGTGGAAGCACCACCTCAGGTCTTGCGTCAGTCTCCTGGCTGTCAAGTGGACAACGGATGGATGGGGGCCAGATTGGAAGCAAGGAGGCATTTGAGGATATCTGGGGAAGCTTCACAGAGAGAGAGAGGTGGCTGTTTTCAAAAGGGTAGGTTGGGAGCAGAGCATTCAGGGAAGAAGGATTGGCATGAGCAGTGTCTTGGGAGGTCAGAAGAGCAGACTGGGAAATCTGGGGTGAGGATATAAGGCTGGGGCAGGATAAAGACTGGACACCTTGGAAAGAAGGCTGGGGACCAGGCTGGGACTGTGTTGGGAGGTGTGTGGTTTGATTTCTGATTTCTGTGGGTCAAAGAAAAAGACGTATGTCTTTCACAGCAATGTTTTCCACTGGTGTGCAAGGAGGGGAATCCCCCACCCTCACACTTGAGACAGGATGTGGGGATGCTCGTGGGAGATCGAGGCTATGGCAGGGAAAGGTGGCATCAGGGCTGAAAAGGCCCAGTTCCTGTGCAGAAAGAAGGGCATGGCTTTATAGCTTGGAAGGGGAATGCCATATTGCTGCAGCCTATCTTCAGTCAGATAATCTATAAGAGGAGCCAAGGGTATCGGCTTCTGTATTCCAGATAATAAACCTAACATTTCCCAAGGGCTTTCTGTAAGTTAGCTGGGGGAGGTGGGAGAAGATGGGGGACCAGGTGTTTAGAGGTAGGAGTGACAAAGAGCTTTTGCTATATCTTCTTTCGTATGTTTAAAAATTTTGAACTAGTTATCTGTTGGTGTGAATGAATGAACCCTGAAACTCAGCAGGTAAAAACAATAAGCATTTATCGCCTCTCCCAGTTTCTGAGAGACAGGAATCTGGCATCAGCTTAGCTGAGTGGTTCTGGCTCATGAAGTTATAGTCAAGAAGTCATCCTTGGCTGTAGTTGTCTGAAGGCCTGATCAAGGCTGGAGAGTCTCCTTCCGAGATGGGGCATTCACGTGGCTGCAGAAAGGAGGCCTCAGTTCCTCACTGACGGTGGCAGGAGGGTTTAGTTATTTCCCATGTAGGTATTTCCATGAGGCTACTTTTCTTTTTAATTAATTTCTATTGGAGTATAGTTGCTTTACAATGTTGCGTTAGTTTCTACTGTATAGCAAAGTGAATCAGCCATCCATACACGTATATCTCCTCTTTTTCAGATTCCCTTCCCATATAGTCACTACAGAGTGCTGAGTAGAGTTCCCTGATCTATACAGTAGGCTCTCGTTAGTTACCATGTTATACATAGTAGTGAACATATGTCTGGAGAAGGCAATGGCACCCCACTCCAGTACTCTTGCCTGGAAAATCCCATGGACGGAGAAGCCTGGTGGGCTGCAGTCCATGGGGTCGCTAAGAGTCGGACACAACTGAAGCGACTTAGCAGTAGCAGCAGAACATATGTCAGTCCCGATTTCCCAATCCATCCCTCCTGCCTTTCCCCTCTTGATGTCCATACTGTTGTTCTCTGTGTCTGTGTCTCTATTTCTGCTTTTCACATAAGATCATCTGTACCATCTTTCTTCCCTGGTAGCTCAGATGGTAAAGAATCTGCCTGCAACATGGGAAACCTGGGTTCGATCTCTGGGTGGGGAAGATCCCCTGGAGAAGGGAGTGGCAACCCACTCCAGTATTCTTTCCTGGATAATCCCATGGACAGAGGGGCCTGGTGGGCTGCAGTCCATGGGATTGCAAAGAGTCGGACATGACTGAGCAACTAAGCATAGCATATTGGTTAAATCAGCCACGAGCCCACTCAGATTCAAGGAAAAAAAACATAGATACTCCCTCTCCATGGGAGAAATGTTAAGGAATCTGAAGCAATTTTTTAAAAAACTGCCATAATTAGTTTTGTAATTTTTAAATCTATTTTAAATAAATAATGGGTGATAAAGCATTGAGGCTTCATTTCCTGAGACATTAGGTTGAGACCACCTTGCCTCATGCTGATTCAGCTGCTACACCCCAGACTCCTAGGTCCTTTATCATTTTGAGCCCAAGCATCTCAGGGAAACTAAGATACCTTGGCTGTTACAACTTATAGTTCTCTTTTTTCTTTTCAGTATCTGGAACCAAGCCCTTTATGTAAATATTTATGTCAGGATTTATTTGTTCCCCATGCCTTGTTCCAAAAAGGATTTGAGGAAGCTTACCAGAATTCATACAGCATAATCATATGATTAAAATATATAAATAGATCAAGAAACCAAGGTAAAGGGAAGGAAAGGTTGAAACAGTAAGTTGAGATCAGAGGGGAAGTTAGTGCTTGACTATACATGCTGTAGCCTTAAGTAAATATTTGGCATTGCAGGGCTGGAAAGGATTATATATGCCATCTGATCCCATTTAGCTCTTGCAATCTCTTTCCAGCACCTGCACTAAACGTCAGTATGTATATCTCCAGTGATGGGGAACTCATCACATTGCAAGGAAACTACAGCTATCAGAAATTGTAGACCCAGGAGTCACAAACTCACATGCTTCCAAAGGCCATGAAGTCAAAGAAAATAAATGGAATTTCCCTGGCAATACAGTGGTTAAGACTCTGTGCTTCCAGTGCAGAGGGTACAGGTTCGATCCCTGGTCAGGGAATTAAGATCCCACATGTCATGCGGCACAGCCAAAGAAACTTTTTTAAAAATGAGGTAGGTCTGCAAGGGATCAGGGAGCCAATGGCAAAGTGGAATGCACACATTCTGTTTAACAGGGGCTGTTGCTACTGCCCCCAGCCAATTATTGCCATGTGGGAACCCAGACAGTGTGGCTGAGTCTTAGGAATTTTTTTTTTTTTTTGGCCACAAGCCTCATGACTTGTGGGATTTTAGTTCCCAGACCAGGGATGGAACCCAGGGCTTTGTCAGTGAGAGAGAGTCCTAACCACTGGACCACCAGGGAATTCCTTGGATATTTCAAGAGAAGTTGAAAATTCCAATTGATAGGAGAAATCTGCTAGTTTTTAAATGTTGGCAATTGATTCTCTAGTTTTTAAAATTTCTATTTGTATTTATTTATTTATTTTTGGTTGTGCTGAGTCTTCATTGCTGTGAAGACTTTGTAGTTGGGGAAAGCAGGGCCACTCCCTAGATGTGGTGTGCGGGCTTCTCATTGCAGTGGCCTCCCTTATTGCAGAGCATGGACTCTGCATGTGGGCAGAGGGCGTGTGGGCTTCAGTAGCTGCAGCACATGGGCTCAGCCGTTGTGGCTTCATGGCTCTAGAGCACAGGTTCAATAACTGAGGCGTATGACCTTAGTTGCTCCACAGCATGTGGGATCTTCCTGGATCAAGGATCCAATCCATGTCTCCTGCACTGGCAGGCGGATTCTTTACCACTGAGCCACCAGGAAAGCCCTCTCTGTTTTTAAAATATATAGCAGACCAGATAAAATATGACTGTAGTCAGATGCTCCCCCAGTCCACCCGTTTGTGGGCCCAGAGACACCAAAGTCATGGGCTTTGAAACTGGATTAGAACAGACTGACTCTGGCTCTGCCTCTTACTGGGTAATGATTTGAAATCTCAGTTCTCATCTGTGAATGGAGATCATAATAGTTTCCACCTCTTAAAGATGTAGATATGGGAAAAGATAGGCTGTAAAGTATTCACAACAGTGCCTGGCATAAGGAAACACTAAATCAATCAATAAATAATTTATAGTAAGTAAGTGAAAGTCACTCAGTGGTGCCTGACTCTTTGCAACCCCATGGACTATACAGTCCATGGAATTCTCCAGGCCAGAACACTGGAGTGGGTAGCCTTTCCCTTCTCCAAGGGGTCTTCCCAACCTAGGGATAAACAATAAATAGAAACAAATATTTTAAAATGAATATGCTGTGCTAAATAAATGTAATAAATAAATTGTTATGAAAGCCTCTCTTGGGCTTCTATAAACTGTTTCTAGCTCTCCCTGTAAAGGTAATTTTTGATAAGGATGGTTAAGGTAAGTTCCAAGGTTTTAAAGGAGGTGTGTGTGCATGCTAAGTCACTTCAGTTGTGTCTGACTCTTTGCTACACTATGGACTGTAGCCCACCAGTTTCCTCTTTCATGGGATCCTCCAGGCAGGAATATTGGAGTCGGCTGCCATTCCCTCCTCCAGAGGATCTTCCTCACCCAGGAATCAAACCTGCTATCTCTTATGCCTCCTGCATTGGTAGGCGGTTCTTTACCACTAACGCCACCTAGGAGGCCCTTTAAAGGGGGACTTTGGTTTTAATTGTTAGAAGTGCAGTTCACATTTCCCTCTTAGATGTCAGCACATATGGTAAAGAATCTGCCTGCAATACAGGAGACCCAGGTTCAATTCCTGGATTGGGAAGATCCCTTGCAGAAGACAGTGGCTACCCACTCCGGTATTCTTGCCTGGAGAGGTCAATGGACAGAGGAGCCTCGTGGCCTACAGTCCATGGGTCTCAAAGAATTCAACATGACTGAGTGACTAGCACTTACTTACTTGGTTTTAATTGTTAGAAGTACAGTTCACATTCTCCTCTTAGGTGCCAGCACATATAACATTTCCCTTTGTGCAAGACTGAGACAAAACTGAGCTGAAAGAGGAAGCTTGCAGGATCCTATTTTGGAGTGGAATGGGGGTGGGTGAGGGGTGATGAACAGAGATCTGTCATGTATGAGAAGAAAGAGGGGTCCAGGGGAGAGGGAATTTGAGGGGGGAAGGACCTCTGGAAAAAAGGCACAAAGAGGGCTGTGGGCTCATGGGGACAGGCCAGAGAAATGTGGGAAATATGGCCAACAGTGAGGTTGTTGGAGCCCCTAAGCTCTGTCCCTGAGAGAAGGGGAGCCTCCGGAGAGTCAGAGACGGGCCAGGCAGATCTGCAGGTGTAGGGACTGAGTAACCGAGACGCATCACTTTGCAGGCAGTAATGGGCTGAATGGGCCTCCCCAGGCTTCATCTCAAATCACTATGAGTTTGTGTCTGCTCTCCACAAGTCTGGAAGCCTCAGGGGAGGAGGAAAATAGGCTATTTTTTAGTCTGGAGACACATCCAGTATTTGCAGAAAACTTGAGGGAAGTACAGGGATGATGAGCTGGGGCCACCTGACTGTAGGCAGAGGAAAGAGTGTGGGCTCTGGGTTCATGGGACAAAAATGTAACCTTGGCCAGTTTTCCCACCTGTAAGGTGAGGATGATAAAAGTGCCTTCAGAATAGGTGATTGTAAGGATTGAAATACTTGACTTACTGTAAATGCTCCTTAAATATCCTTTCAGCTCTCCCCTGGGCTTCCCCTTGGTCTTCTTACCCTCAGCCACCACCTTGTACCTGTGGATTATATGTCTCCGTTCTTAACCCAAGTGCTTCCTTTCTTTTCACCCCCTGATCTCACTTTCCTACTGGTCAGGAATGTGCCTTTGAATTTCTTTACTTCTGATTCTCCTTGGAAATAGCCAGAAGATCACATGTAGCTGATAAATGGCAGAGTTGGGTCTTGCATCTGGGTCTGAATTCTCAGTTCATGGGCTTTGATATCACACCATGCTCCTTGGGCCTGTGTTCCTCACAGTTCCTCACTCAGTGGCTGTGAGCAATCAAGTGTCTTGTCCAAGGCCTCACAGCCGTCAGTGGCAGGGCTGAGATCCAAACCCAGATCTGCCTGCCTCCAAACCTGGAGATTCCCCCTTACCTGCATCTCCCGTAAGCCATTAAGTAATGGAGCATCTCACTTCAGTGTTTCTGTTTTAAAATAAAAATAATTAATTTATTTGGCTGCACCGGGTCCTAGCTGCAGCATGCGGGGTCTGCGATCTTTGTTGTGGCATGCAGGATCTTCAGCAGTGGCATGTAGGATCTACTCCCCTGACCAGGGATTGAACCCAGGCCCTTGCATTGGGAGTCAGAGTCTTAGCCACTGGACCACAAGGAAAGTCCCATACTTTAGCATTTCATTAGCAACTCTCCCATAGGAATTCTGCGAGGTCATCCAGCAGGAGTCACACCCAGGTTGTAGGTGAAGAAACTGAAGCTCAGAGAAGGAAAGCAACTTATTCAAGGTCACACAGAATTGGTAGAGCCAAGATTCCCCATGCTTCTGGAGTCCCAGCTTAGTGCAAACGCTATGTCTTAGTCATCCTTAGGTGTCCTGTTGTTCCTAAAGTGATGCCCTGCCCACAGTCCCTTCAGTAAATGTTTTCTGATGGGTTGGCCATTGCTATGTTGGATGCTATCTTTGTGCAGAGCCTGAGTTTTGCTGTTCCGAAGGCATCAGAGATGTCCTTGCTGCTCGGGGACAGGAAAGGGAAGTGATGGACCTTCATCACACTACAGGTAATGGTCACCCCAGGAACTGTAATCACCAGGATCAGAATGGTGGTTTCCAATGATATCCTTCATCAAAACCGCAACCGATACTTAGTTCGTTTATTTTTTAAGAGAGTTTTTTAAAAGCCAGATTCTAGGTTCACAACAAAGTTGACTCCTGTCCCCCACATGCATAACTGCCCCCATTATCAGCATCCTTCACCAGAGTGGTACATTTGTTACAACTGATGAACCTACTTTGACCCATCATTATCACAGAAAGTCCATAGTTTACAGTAGTATTTGCTTTTGTACATTCTATGGTTTTGAACAATATATAATGACATATGTGTGCTTGCATGCTAAGTCACTTGAGTTGTGTCCAACTCTTTGCGATCCTATGGATGGTAGCCAGCCAGGCTCCTCTATCCTTGGGTTTCCTTTCTCCAGGGGATCCTCCTGACCCAGGGATCGGACCCCCGTCTCTTATGTCTACTGCATTGGCAAGTGGGTTCTTTACCAGTAGTGCCACCTGGCAAGTCCATAATGACATATATCCAGCAGTATAGTATCATGTAGAGTTATTTTCGCTGCTTTTAAAATACTCCGTGCTCTACATTTTCATCCCTCACCGCTAACCCCTGGCAGCCGTTGATCTTTTAACTGTCTCCACACTTTTTCAGAATGTCACATAGTTGCAATCATACATTGTGTAACCTTTTCAGATTGACTTCTTTACCCTGCTGCTGCTGCTGCTGTCGCTTCAGTTGTGTCTGACTCTGTGCGACCCCAGAGACGGCAGACCACCAGGCTTCCCCGTCCCTGGGATTCTCCAGGCAAGAACACTGGAGCGGGTTGCCATTTCCTTCTCCAGTGCATGAAAGTGAAAAGTGAAAGTGAAGTCGCTCAGTCGTGTCCAACTCTTCGAGACCCCATGGACTGCAGCCTACCCTAGTAGTACACATTTAAGTCTTCTCGTGGCTTTTCATGGGTTGATAGCTCATTTCTTTTTAGCAATGAATAATAATATTCCATTATCTGGATATTCCAGTTTATTTATCCATTCACCTACTGAATGACATCTTCAGTGTGGCTTCCGAGTTTGGTAATTATTAATAAAGCTGCTATAAATATCTGTATGCGGGTTTTTGTGTGGACAGTTTTTTTGCCTCCTTTGGATAAATACCAAGGAGCATACTTGCTGGATTGTATGTTAAATGTATGTTTAGTTTTGTAAAAAAACAAAAAAAACACCAAAACTGCCAAACTGCCTTCCAAAGTGGCTGTACCATTCATTTTGCATTCCTGTAAACGTAAGCGTGCATGCTCAGTTATGTCAGAGTCTTTGCGACCCTAGGGACTCTTGCCCGCTAGTCTCCTCTGTCCGCGGGATTTTGCAGGCAAGAATCCTGGAGTGAGTTGCCAATTCCTTCTCCAGGCGACCTTCCTGATCCAGGGATTGAACCTGCATCTCCCGCACTGGGAGGCAAATTCTTTACCGTTGGCCACCTAGGAAGCCCCATTCTGCTTTCCCACCAGCAGTGAATGAGAGCTCCCACTGCTTCATGTTTTCACCCACATTTGGTGTTGTCGCTCTTCTGGATGTTGGCCATTCTAATAAGTGTGTAATGGTAGCTACTTATTATTCACAATAAATATAGTTCTGCTTACTACATAAAATTTAGAAAATACAAAAAGTGTTAAGAAGAAAATAAGAATAAACTATAATGCCAATACCAAAAGGTAATGACCGTTGTAAATATTTGATGGATATACCTCCAGTTTTTTCTGCACACATGAGCGCATGCACACACACACCCAGAGACACATGCACATCTTTCTTTTTAAACCAAATGTGTGATCAGATACAGTAGCTTACCTGTAGCAGATATTGTTGGTCGTCTACTCAACATACACACCCTTCTTTCTTGTTCACAGAACTTCAGAAATTTTAATATTTATTTGTTTGTTTATTTTTATTTTGACTGCACCATATCTTAGTTGCAGCATGAGGGATCTAGTTCCCTGACCAGGGATTGAACCTGGGCACCCTGCATTACGAGCGCAGAGTCTAAGCCACTGGACAACCAGGGAAGTCCCACAGTTTTGTTTTTAGGTAGTAATGGAGTTGCCTTAATTTTAGAGGATTCAGCCTGTCCAGGGAAAGGAATTATGACCGATCCGGGCCACTCATGTTCATCTTATCCTCTATTAATAGATTTTATTGGTTCACTGTCCAATTTGGTTACCATTGCCCACATATGGCTTTGTGGAGATTCCTTAAAAAACTGAAAATAGAACTGCCATACGACCCAGCAATCCCACTGCTGGGCATACACACCGAGGAAACCAGAACTGAAAGAGACACGTGTACCCCAATGTTCATCGCACCACTGTTTATAATAGCCAGGACATGGAAGCAACCTAGATGTCCATCAGCAGACAAATGGATAAGAAAGCTGTGGTACATATACACAATGGAGTATTACTCAGCCATTAAAAAGAATACATTTGAATAAGTTCTAATGAGGTGGATGAAACTGGAGCCGATTATACAGAGTGAAGTAAACCAGAAAGAAAAATACCAATACAGTATACTAATGCGTATATATGGAATTTAGAAAGATGGTAACGATAACCCTGTATGTGAGACAGCAAAAGAGACACAGTTGTATAGAACAGTCTTTAGGACTCTGTGGGAGAAGGCAAGGGTGGGATGATTTGAGAGAATAGCATTGAAACATGTCTGTTATCATATGTGAAATAGATCGCCAGTCCAGGTTCAATGCATGAGACAGGGTGCTCAGGGCTGGTGCACTGGGATGACCCAGAGAGATGGAATGGGGAGAGAGGTGGGAGGGGGGTTCAGGATTGGGAACACGTGTACACTGTGGCAGATTCATGTTAATGTATGGCAAAACCAATACAATATTGTAAAGTAATTAGCCTCTAATTAAAATAAATAAATAAAATTCAACTAATTAAAATGAAATAGTATTTAACATATATGATTGTGGCTACAGTATTGGACAGCACAGACACCAAACATCGCTGGAGGTGTGCATATGGCCCACTTTTGGCCAGGAAACATGAGTGTGAGTTTGCTGCCTCACCTTGCCTGGATGGAAAGACAGCATCATTGGGATGAAGCCTCTGTCCCTGCGTCTTCCCACCTAAGATGCTGCTGTGAGCATCTGATGCCTGGAGCTGCTACCTTGCAACAAAGTGACAAGTTCAAGGACAAGAAAACAGTTTGTGTGGTATGGAGGTAGAATAGGATGAAAAGAGCTAAAAGCCACTTTTCTTAAAAAAAAAAACAAAAAAACTTGTGATTTAAATATACGTAATATTTACCCTCTTATAATTATTTCTTGCTAGCTCAGACAGTAAAGAATCTGCCTGCAGCGTGGAAGACCTGGGTTCAATCCCTGGGTTGGCAAGATCCCCTGGAGAAGGAAATAGCAATCCATTCCAGTACTCTTGCCTGGAGAATTCTATGGATGGAGAAGCCTGGCAAGCTACAGTCCATCGGGTCGCAAAGAGTCAGACACGATTGAGCGACTAACACACACACATACCGTCTTAACCATTTTAAGTATCCAGTTCAGTAGTGTTAAGTACATTCTGGTCACTGTGCAGCCAGTCTCTAGAATGCTTCCTCTTTGGAAAATGAAACTCTGTGCCCGTTAAACAACAACTCCCCATCCCCCCACCAGCCCCTGACAACCCCCATTCTATGGTTTTAGACTACTTTATGTACTTCATGGAGGAGAAGGAAATGGCAACCCACTCCAGTATCCTTGCCTGGAGAATTCCATGGACAGAGGATCCTGGTGGGCTGCTGTCCATGGGGTCGCACAGAGTTGGACACGAATGAATCGACTCAGCATGCCTGCATGCATTGGAGAAGGAAATGGCAACCCATTCCAGTATTCTTGCCTGGAGAATCCCAGGGAGAGAGGAGCCTGGTGGGCTGCCATCTATGGGGTCCCACAGAGTTGGACACGATTGAAGTGACTTAGCAGCAGCAGCAGCATGTACCTCATGTAAGTAAAATGATATAGTACTTATCTTTTTGTGACTGACTTACTTCACTTAGCATAATGTCCTCAAGCTTCATCCGTGTTATAGCACGTATCAGAATTTCCTTCCTTTTTCAGGCTAAATAGTATTCCATTGTATGTTTATTTTTTATTTTTTTATTTTTTTTAAATTTTATTTTATTTTTAAACTTTACAATATTGTATTAGTTTTGCCAAATATTGAAATGAATCCGCCACAGGTATACCTGTGTTCCCCATCCTGAACCCTCCTCCCTCCTCCCTCCCCATACCCTCCCTCTGGGTTGTCCCAGTGCACCAGCCCCAAGCATCCAGTATCGTGCATTGAACCTGGACTGGCAACTCATTTCATACATGATATTATACATGTTTCAATGCCTTTCTCCCAAATCTCCCCACCCTCTCCCTCTCCCACAGAGTCCATAAGACTGATCTATACATCAGTGTCTCTTTTGCTGTCTCGTATACAGGGTTATTGTTACCATCTTTCTAAATTCCATATATATGCGTTAGTATACTGTATTGGTGTTTTTCTTTCTGGCTTACTTCACTCTGTATAATAGGTTCCAGTTTCATCCATCTCATTAGAACTGATTCAAATGTATTCTTTTTAATGGCTGAGTAATACTCCATTGTGCATATGTACCACAGCTTTCTTATCCATTCGTCTGCTGATGGGCATCTAGGTTGCTTCCATGTCCTGGCTATTATAAACAGTGCTGCGATGAACATTGGGGTACACGTGTCTCTTTCCCTTCTGGTTTCCTCAGTGTGTATGCCCAGCAGTGGGATTGCTGGATCATAAGGCAGTTCTATTTCCAGTTTTTTAAGGAATCTCCACACTGTTCTCCATAGTGGCTGTACTAGTTTGCATTCCCACCAACAGTGTAAGAGAGTTCCCTTTTCTCCACACCCTCTCCAGCATTTATTGCTTGTAGACTTTTGGATCTCAGCCATTCTGACTGGCGTGAAATGGTACCTCATAGTGGTTTTGATTTGCATTTCTCTGATAATGAGTGATGTTGAGCATCTTTTCATGTGTTTGTTAGCCATCTGTATGTCTTCTTTGGAGAAATGTCTATTTAGTTCTTTGGCCCATTTTTTGATTGGGTCATTTATTTTTCTGGAGTTGAGCTGTAGGAGTTGCTTGTATATTTTTGAGATTAGTTGTTTGTCAGTTGCTTCATTTGCTATTATTTTCTCCCATTCTGAAGGCTGCCTTTTCACCTTGCTAATAGTTTCCTTTGTTGTGCAGAAGCTTTTAAGTTTAATTAGGTCCCATTTGTTTCTTTTTGCTTTTATTTCCAATATTCTGGGAGGTGGGTCATAGAGGATCCTGCTGTGATGTATGTCGGAGAGTGTTTTGCCTATGTTCTCCTCTAGGAGTTTTATAGTTTCTGGTCTTACGTTGAGATCTTTAATCCATTTTGAGTTTATTTTTGTGTATGGTGTTAGAAAGTGTTCTAGTTTCATTCTTTTATAAGTGGTTGACCAGTTTTCCCAGCACCACTTGTTAAAGAGATTGTCTTTAATCCATTGTATATTCTTGCCTCCTTTGTCAAAGATAAGGTGTCCATATGTGCGTGGATTTATCTCTGGGCTTTCTATTTTGTTCCACTGATCTATATTTCTGTCTTTGTGACAGTACCATACTGTCTTGATAACTGTGGCTTTGTAATAGAGCCTGAAGTCAGGTAGGTTGATTCCTCCAGTTCCATTCTTCTTTCTCAAGATAGCTTTGGCTATTCGAAGTTTTTTGTATTTCCATACAAATTGTGAAATTATTTGTTCTAGCTCTGTGAAGAATACCGTTGGTAGCTTGATAGGGATTGTATTGAATCTATAAATTGCTTTGGGTAGTATACTCATTTTCACTATATTGATTCTTCCAATCCGTTAACATGGTATATTTCTCCATCTATTAGTGTCCTCTTTGATTTCTTTCACCAGTGTTTTATAGTTTTCTATATATAGGTCTTTAGTTTCTTTAGGTAGATATATTCCTAAGTATTTTATTCTTTCCATTGCAATGGTGAATGGAATTGTTTCCTTAATTTCTCTTTCAGTTTTCTCATTATTAGTGTATAGGAATGCAAGGGATTTCTGTGTGTTGATTTTATATCCTGCAACTTTACTATAATCATTGATTAGTTCTAGTAATTTTCTGGTGGAGTCTTTAGGGTTTTCTATGTAGAGGATCATGTCATCTGCAAATAGTGAGAGTTTTACTTCTTCTTTTCCAATTTGGATTCCTTTTATTTCTTTTTCTGCTCTGATTGCTGTGGCCAGAACTTCCAAAACTATGTTGAATAGTAATGGTGAAAGTGGGCACCCTTGTCTTGTTCCTGACTTTAGAGGAAATGCTTTCAATTTTTCACCGTTGAGGATAATGTTTGCTCCATTGTATGTTTATACTCCATTTTATTTATCCATTCATCCATCCATAGACACCTGGGTTGCTTCTACCTTTTGACTATCATGAACAATGCTGCCAAGAACATGGAGTGTACAAATACTTCTTTGGGACCCTGCTTTCAGTTCTTTTGGGTGACTATCTAGAAGTGAAATTGCTGGATTGTATATTAATTCTATTTTTAGTTTTTTGAGGAAATCAATGCTGAGTTCCACAGCAGCTGCACCATTTTACATTTCCACCAACAGAGCATAAGGATCCAATTTCTCTATGTCTTCTCCAACACTTGTTATAGCTCTTAATTTATGGTTTGATTTGTATTTCACTAGAAGAAGCACAAGCTGGAATCAAGATTGCCGAAAGAAATGTCAATAACCTTAGATTTGCAGCTGACACCACCCTTATGACAGAAAGTGAAGAGGAACTAAAAAGCCTCTTGATGAAAGTGAAAGAGCAGAGTGAAAAAGTTGGCTTAAAGCTCAACATTCAGAAAACTAAGATCATGGCATCTGGTCCCATCATTTCATGGGAAACAGATGGGGAAACAGTGGAAACAGTGTCAGACTTTATTTTGGGGGGCTCCAAAATCACTGCAGATGGTGATTACAGCCATGAAATTAAAAGACGCTTACTCCTTGGAAGGAAAGTTATGACCAACCTAGATAGCATATTCAAAAGCAGAGACGTTACTTTGCCAACAAAGGTCCGTCTAGTCAAGGCTATGGTTTTTCCAGTGGTTATGTATGGATGTGAGAGTTGGACTGTGAAGAAAGCTGAGTGCTGAAGAATTGATGCTTTTGAACTGTGATGTTGGAGAAGACTCTTGAGAGTCCCTTGGACTGCAAGGAGATCCAACCAGTCCATTCTAAAGGAGATCAGTCCTGGGTGTTCATTGGAAGGACTGATGCTAAAGCTGAAACTCCAGTACTTTGGCCACCTCATGCAAAGAGTTGACTCATTGGAAAAGACCCTGATGCTGGGAGGGATTGTGGGCAGGAGGAGAAGGGGACGACAGAGGATTTGATGGCTGGATGGCATCACCGACTCGATAGACATGAGTTTGAGTAAACTCTGGGAGTTGGTGATGGACAGGGAGGCCTGGCGTGCTGCAATTCATGGGGTCACAAAGAATCAGACACGACTGAGCTACTGAACTGAACTGAACTCAATGATTGATTTTGAGCATTTTTTGAGCATATTTTCACATGTCTATTGATCATTTGTATACCTTTTTTGAGGAAATGTCAAGCCTTTGCCTAGTTTTTAATTGAGTTATTTGTTTTTTATTGTCAAGTTGTAGGGATTCTTTACATGTTCTGAACATTAACCCCTTATCAGTTATATGACTTGTAAATATTTTCTGTAGGTTTTCTTTTCCATTCTGTTGATTGCCTAAGAGACTGTTTCTTGATGACCACCATGGGACATTAAAAGTTTTCCTGATGGATATACACATCCTACTCTCCTCCTCATTATATTTTCTGGAGCATTCCTACGTATCATTTGATGCTATTCAAAAATTATTTTCAATGGAAACTTTATGTCCCTGTTACTGACATATCAATAACTTAGTTTATCTATCCATTCCCCTAATGTTAGACATAATAAGTGAGTGAAGTGAAGTGAATATTGGACATGATAAGTATAAATGAAGCTGGGATTAACATGCTTGCGTCTAAATCTTTAGGATCATCTTTCATTATTTTCTTGTAATTGATTCCTAGAAGTGATATGGGCTGACTCAAATGATTCTTAGTCATCTTGTTAATTTTCCTTACAATTTGTGCCAATTTCATCCCATCTGCAGTGGGGTGAAAGTTCTCTTCTCTCCATTCTTGCCAACACCAAGTATTAGGCATTAAAATCTGCTAATTTAAAGGTGAATGGTGATAATATTTGCTTTTAAATACCTGTGTCATGCCAGATGATGAGAAACAAGACAAGACCCTGTCCTGGGACATCAATTCTAGTTCTGGTTCTGTCATCAGGCTTCCACAACGTCCTTCTGGCTCTGAGATTTTAAACATCATTGGTTTATCTTCATCTTCTACCGTTTATGGTGACTGACAGTTGGAAAAGCAGTTTCCCTCCCATTCTCTGGGTGAATTCTCACAGCAACCTTGCAGGAAGCATGTAAAGAAACAAGGTCCAGAAGGTGAACAAATTTGCCCAAGGTTGTACAGCCAGTTAAGTGCCTGAGGAGGAAGCATTACCGGCCAACTTCTGTCTGGCTTTCTTCAGGAAACATCAAGATGTGAATTTAGAAGACATTAGCTTGATTCCCAGCCCTTAGAGCCTCTTTCAGATCCCAGCGTCTCATCTATACTGAACCTGGGCGCTCAGCCAAGCGAGGACCATCAAGTATGTCTCAGGTGCTTGGCCTGTGTCCAAACCCAGCATCTTGTTTCTTCCTGAAAGGGGCACTGGGATGCCATCTCTTCTCATTCTCATAGATCATTCCCTTTGCACTCTTTTTTTCCCATTGATATAACATTATGTTAATTTCAGGTGTGCAATGTGACGATTCCATATTTGTATATATGTATTGCAAAATGATCATCACAGCAAGCCCAGTTAACATCTGTCACCACACACAGTCACAACAATTTTTTTCTTGTGATGAGAACTTTCCAGATCCAGTCTCCTAGCTTCTTGCAAATGTGCAATACAGAATTACTAACTCTAGTCACCATGCTACACGTCACCATTGCATTCATTTTATAATTGGAAATTTGTACCTTTTAACTCCCTTCCCCTACCTCACCAACCCTCGCCCCCTGCCTCAGGCAACTTACCAATCTGTTTTCTATATCCATGAGTTTGGTTTTTGTTTCGTTGCTTATTTGTTTTAGAATCCACACAGAAGTAAGGTTATATGGTATTTATCTTTTTCTGCCTGACTTATTTCACTTACCTTCTCCGTCTTTTTACACAATCCCTTTCCAACCCTCTTCCCCAACTGGTATGAAATTTCCAAGATGACTAAACTCTGTAACTGGTAGGACTCCGTACACTGCAACTATTGTTTGCCTGGAGGAAGCCATGACCCTCACTCAATAAAGAAGGGAAAGAGAGTCACCATTTTTTGGAGCACCTACTAAGTGTCAAGCACTCTTCCATTCTGTATGTCCATTATCCTCACAATAAACCTGAGCAGTGGCATTAATAGCCCCATTTTTCAGATGAGGAAACTGAGTGCCAGAGAGATAACGTGGCTTGTACTGGGACACTCAGCTATCTGGTGGAGGTGGAACTGGGATTCAAACCCAAGGCCATTTGGACCCCACAGTCATGCTTGTCATTTTTCATATCCCAGAGTTGTGCTATCCAATACGGTAGCCACCACCCACTCCTGGCCATATAAACTTAAATTAATTCAAGTTGAATAAATAAAATTCAATTCCTCAGTAGTACTGGCCACATCTCACTCAATAGCCATACATGGCTGGTGGCTGTATTTGACACCATCAAATATAGAATTTTTCCACCACTGTGGAAAGATCTGTTGGATAGCACTGCTCTAGAATGTCAAGAAAAGAAAGGAAATTTGGTGATTTTTACTCTTGCAATGGGGAGCCAGCCATCTGCCATTTGTCAACCCTGTATGGAGTCTATCAGAAGTTATCTTCCCTGAGTGAGAGCAAAACAAAATTATCCATGGGTTTCTGGGTTGTGTTTTGTCTTTATCCTGGTTTGGGAGGAGACTGCAAGCTGGCTACACTCATTTCCACGCTTGACAGGTACTCACAGATCTGTGTCCTCATACCCCTTCTGCCCCCAACCCTTAGGTACCCAGTGCTCTCCTCTGTCACAGGGGATTCATGATGCTCCTGGCCATTAAAATGAGATGTCTTCACAAGACAAGTCAGATAGGGACTGAGCAAAGTTTCACAACACAGTGAGCTTCGTTCCAGCTAGGTGGCTACTGGGTTCATGGAGGCTGCTGGGGAGAGGTGTCTTCACTGAATGACAGTGAGGAGGAGGACTGATGGAGATCTTTGGTAAAGAGATGTCTGATTATAATTGGATTTTTTCTTGCCTAAGAACGGAAGGAGAAGGGGGTAACAGAGGATGAGATGGTTGGATGGCATCACCGACTCAATGGACATGAGTTTGAGCAAACTCTGGGAGATGGTGAAGGACAGGGAAGCCTGGCATGCTGCAGTCCATGGGGTTGCAAAGAGTCAGACACAACAGAGAAACTGAACAACAACAGAATCCCTTTCTTATATTCAAGTAATTCTCATTTTGTAAATGAAGGCAGTCTTCTCCCACCACAGAAGCCAAAAGCCAGGTATTTGCCTTTATAGTTCCCACTGCAGGTATGAGATGGGCATGTGAGTCAGACTCAACCAATCAGAGCTTGGGTTACAAAGAAGCTGAGACTGCCAGCAAACCTCATGTGGAGGGTAGGTGAGAATGATGTTGAGATAGTGCCCATGGCCAGATATCTGTGGTGAAAGTTGGGTACCCAATGTCCTTACCAGACGACTCCATGGTATAAGGTGTCACATGACCTGGTCTTGTCATTCCTGCCCACTTCTAGAAGTTTCCTGATGAGTTTTGAACTTCTTTCTCTCTCTCTCTCTCTTTTTTTATTTATTTGTTTGTTCTGGGTTTTAGTCGTGACATGTGAACTCATAGCTGTGGCATGTGGGATCTAGTTCCCTGACCAGGGATTGAACCTGTGCCTCCTGCTTGGGGAGTGCGGGGTGTTGGCTACTGGACTATGAGGGTAGTCCTTGAACTTCTTATTTAATGAATTGTGTTTCTGCTTATCATCAGCCAGAGTTGATTACTACTGCTTAAAATGAACTGACACAGTGGCGTTCACTGGAATTAGACCAGATCGTTTCTAGGCTGGAGTTTGCTCTGCAGGGGAGCTGGAGTGGAGGGGTCTCTGCTTTGGTCCACATGATGTCTCCATATCAGGACCCACTTATCCTGGCCCTACTGACCTCTTTCCCTGCTGTTGCATTGTCACCCTCTTTCTTCTCCCTCAAACTTAGCAAGTCTCCAGAACTGGGGAGCTTGGGAGCCCTGCTCTGACTTGTAATGACTTCTTCCATGTCGTGAGTCCTCTCTCCAGGACTTTAGAATTCAGAACATCCTTTCTCTATTTTTCTGCTGAAGCAACTCTTTCTTGAGCAATAATTGTCTCAAAGTCTAAGTTGGGTGGAAAAGGGGTCACAGTGTGAAAGCAAATGGAAACATAATAAGTAATATATCAAAATAGTACCCCACCATACTAGGGTGAATAACCACCCTGGTTTGCCCAGCTGAGAGTTTTCTTGGGAGATGGGACTTTTTTCCCCATGTTGTGTGGTTTATGGGATCTTAGTTCACTTACCAGGGATTGAACCCACATCCTTGGCAGCGAAAGCTCAGAATCCTAACCACTGGACTGCCAGGGAATTCCCTGGGAGATGGGACTTTTGACTCATAGCAAACAGGAAAAGTTCTGTGCAAACAAGGATGAGATGGTCACCCTATACTTTAGTACTATTATTACTAATCCTGTTTTTCTACACAGTTTTATATAGCTTGCTAAGGACAGAACCAAGACCAGGCTGTCATCAACAGGCCCTTATCAAAGTTCTTTTCTTTCTGATAAGTGAAAAAAATTCTCAATGTTATTTCAATTTTCATTGCCTTTAATATGAGTGAGCAGAGCATCTTTTTATGTTTGAAAGCCATGTTTTCTATACCCTTTCTCTGAACTAGCTATTTATACTCCTTATGTACCTGTTTTTTTAAAATTATAAATATAGACATCTAGTATTGATTGATTTTTTTTTCTCCTTGACTCCTGCTTATATGACAGTAAGGAATAAAAAATGTATCAGCCCACAATGTGAATAGAAGAGGATGCAGACATCAGTGGTCCAGAAATTTTGGCAGACTTACGGCAGACAGAGACAGAGGAGAAGTACTGACTTTAACGGGAGGAGGAAGTTACGATCTAACGTCTGCAGAGAGGAATATTGATAACTGAAAGGTGAGCCCAGAATCCTTTCGTAGAAGAAATGGATGCTAAAGTTGAGGAAATCTCCCAGAGAGTAGAACAAAAAAAGCCAAAAAGAGGGATGAAAGAGAAAAACAATGAGAAAATTAGCTCAGTCCATTAAACACAATTTCTAATAGAAGTTGAAGACACAATTTCTAAAGAAGTTTAAGACGTATAGAAAAAAATAGCAATCGCTACAAAGAGAACAAATGAAAAAGTGTGGAAGAAATAAAACATAAACCCACATTATTGGGTTCAGTAGAAACAGTGTTTGTAGTTATTATAGGGTAAACATGATTCATTGACTTAACTATATTGAATAATGCTGGGTAGGCACATAGAGTAGGTTAACATGTGAAGGGAAATAAGGACCCAAAGGATGACTCAGAGTCTGGTATCTTAGTTGGGGCCAGCTAACTGCTGTAACAAAAATTCTCCTTGTCTCAGTAGCAGAATCTAGTAAAAGTTTATTTTCTTGTCTAGTTTGGACAGCTGTCTACTAAGAAGTGTCTCATTGATCCAGATTCCTCCTATTCTGCAACTCAGCCATCTCCTAGAGCCTTTAAGTCCTTCACTTTCAAGTCCTTTAAAGTCCTTCACCTTATAGCTGAGTAAGTATAAACAATTGTATGAGAGGTTTTTATGGGTTAGGCCTGAGAATGGCATATATCATATTCATCTGGCCAGAACTTGGTCTGAACCACCGGGAAGGTTGGGAAATGTTGTCTAATTGTGTGTTTAGGAGCCAGAAAATAATGTGAGGGGAGCAAGTAGCAATATTTGCCATATTAGACAAAGGTAGGGTGTAGGGTGGCGAACAGGTATTCAGAGCTTCCCAGATGGCACTAGTGGTAAAGAATCCATTTGCCAATGCAGGAGACATCTGAGACAAGGGTTTGATCCCTGGGTCAGGAAAGATACCCTGGAGTAGGAAATGGCAACCTTCTCCAGTGTTCTTGTCTGGAAAATTCCATGAGCAGAGGAGCCTGGAAGACCACAGTCCATGGGGTGGCAAAGAGTTGGACATGACTGAGCATGTACAGACCCCACGTATTTATCGAGCACCTACTATGGACCAAGCATGGCAGATACAACAGCATGTGGCAGTGGGTAACAGCAGGTCGAGTTCCTGGGGGAGGGGGTATGGAACCTGGCCTTAGAGGCGAACGTGGCTAGAACGGAGTTTTACTGATTCTGTAGAAAGTAGTAAGGGCTTTGGACTTGATTTTGAAAGAAATGGAAGTCCATTAAATGGTATTGAGCATAATGTGACCCAATCTGCTTTAAAATGATCACTTTGGCCACCTTGTGGAAAATAGATTGGGAGGTCAGGGCTGGACACAGGAGTAGGAGTAGAGCTTAACTATGTCAGGGAGGCTAGAGATGAGGGCAACACCTGGCCTGATGTGATGGCACTGGGGATAGAGAAAGGTGGATAGGAGAAATATTTGAGAGGTACTGGTTCAGACGATAAAGAATCTGCATGCAATGCAGGAGACCAGATTTGATCCCTGGGTCAGGAAGATCCCCTGGAGAAGGGAATGGCAACCCACTCCAGAGTTTGCCTGGAGAACTGCCTGGAGAATTCCAAGGACAGAGGAGCCTGGCTGGCTACAGTCCACGGGGTCGCAGAGTCGGACACGACTGAGCGACTAACGCATGCACATACACACTCTAAATAAGAGACGCGGTGACTGACTTAATGGGGTGGGAGGGGCATGCGAAGGAGAAAGAAGGGACAGGAATGATTGTTAAATTTTTGGTTGAGTGGTCTGTTGGACTCTAAATGGGAGTTTGAGACATGAAAGCACTTTAGAAAAGGCCAAAGGGCGCAACAAAGCCAGTGCGTTACATTTTACAGATGGAGAAACTGAGGCACGAGATACTAGCAGGCGGAGTCAGACCGTGTATCGCTCGTCTCACACCCCCTTAGATGGGTGAAAGGACCGAAGGGTCTTGGGTACCTACTAAGGGCCAGTACCTGGCAGGGCCCGGCCCCTCCCTGCCCTGCCTGACAGACTGTCAATGACCGTCATTCGTGCCTCAATAAAGTTATTGAAATTGACACTGGTTGCTAAGGAAGTAGGTCGCCGAGCCGGTTGCTAAGGAAGTGAGCGGCCTCTTTCTCTCCCCATCCGGGGCAGCGGGGAACGGCTGAGCCAACGGCTGAGCCTACGGCTCGCCGCCGCCCCCGCAGCCGCCCGCTTTCAGCTCGGGCTGCAGGTGAGTCGGGGTGGAGCCGCAGGGCTGCTGGGCAGGGCCGATCTTTCCGCCGCATGGTATCTTCCCTTGGAGGCCCGCGGCGGCACCACCGACAGGCTTTGCAGCTCCGGCAGCGGGAGCATCTTCTGCCCTGCCTCCTGGGCATCTTCAGGCAGTCCGGACGGCCTCGTCCCCTTCTCCCCCAAGCGGGAGTGCGGCCCGATCCTAGACCCGGCCGCGAGGGGTGGAAGTCAGAGACGGAGCTCTGGGGAGAAGCGGGAGGGAGAGGGGAAGCGGTAAGGGAGGTGGGAAAGGGAAAGCTTGGGGTCCAAATCTTGGCGCTGCCCCTGGCTCACTGTGTGACCTTGGGCAAGTCCCTTTCCCTCTTGGCCTCAGTTGACCTGTTTGCCCAGTGGGGTCCTAACACTTGCTGCTCGGAGTGTTTAAGATATTGAGCCGTGTATGCTGAAAGTTCCCTCAGTGGGGAGGAGAAGGGCCAAGAGTCCAACTTGAAGTCCGAGTGTCTGGATTTGAGACTCTGCATCTCCACTTAGTAATGGTGTTGGCTTGGGCAAGTTAATCTCTGAGCCTTCTTTTCTTATCTGTAAAATGCGTTAATGAACTGCAGTGGGAATCAGTAAGACGGGTATGTCAAGTAGCTTGGCACATAGTAAGTGCTCAACAAGCTGTTAGGAGGCATGTGGGGTGGTTTGAGTAAAGCTTCCTGGAGGGGTTGACTTTGAGACAGGTAGGGTTTAGGTATGTAGTGCACCAGCTCATATGGATGTATTCCCTTGTTGACATCCCCTCTCAGTTTTACTTCATTCTGCTAAGAGCAAGGGAGGTGGTGTGGATTTATGCAAAATAGTCCTGGTGGGGGAAACCCTGGGGTCAAGTCCTTGTTGATAGTTGAGGTTATGGTTTTATTTTTTTACTTAGGTCTTGTTGACTCTTCCAGAAGACAAAGAGTTATGTTTCTGTCTTTTGAGAAGTGCTTGAAACAGTAATAGCTATTTCCAAGTGTGATTGGCCCTTAAACAACACAAGTTTGAACTGTGTGGATGCGATTTTTTTTAAACGAAGTTATGTACTTCACCTTTATGTATAAAGAACTTGAACATCCATGGATTTTGGTATCCACTGGGGCTCCTGCAACCACTTCCCTGCAAATACTGAGGGTCAGCTGTATATGATTAAGAAGCACTTTTCAGGTATATTATCTCATTTAATCTTCACATAGACTTTGCCAGGTAGGTGGTGATGTCATCTCCATTTCGAAGATGAGGAAACTGAGGCTAAGAAAAGTGAATGACTTGCCTAAGAATTTTATACCTATTAAGTGATGGAGCTGGACACACTTCCAGGTAAATCCTGTATTTTCTTCTCCGTACCCTGGTATCTCTGATTTCTCAGCGGTTCTTTTGTTCCTTCTGACTGCTGTGGCTAGAGGCTTTTCTTCCACTGACGAGGAAACAAGATCTTACATAAAGCTTCAGTTAAATAGATACCATCAAAGTGTGAACTTCAGAACAGAGTTGGAATGTTTAAAGGGGTTTCTCTGTCCTCCTGACCCCTCCTCTTTAAAATGAGAGGAGTAAGCTAATGGGTCGTTTTAGTGCTATTGTGCAATTCTGATGGCATGCTAGTGGTTTAAAAGCATGGAATGAAGCTGCCTGGCTTCAAATCTTGGCTCTGCTGCTTCTAAGTTGTGTGCCACTGAGTAATTTGCTTTAGCTCTTTGTGCTACAGTTTCAGCATCTGGAAAAGTAGGGTAATAATAGTATCCACTATCCATGGCTGTTGTGAGGATTTATGTATGCCTAATACATGTGAAGTGCCTGGCAGTTTTGGTAAGCATTAGCTATTGTTATTTAGGCCTAACATAGCCTAAATAACAGAGAAGGCAATGGCACCCCACTCCAGTACTCTTGCCTGGAAAATCCCATGGATGGAGGAGCCTGGTAGGCTGCAGTCCATGGGGTCGCTAAGAGTCGGACACGACTGAGCGACTTCACTTTCACTTTTCACTTTCATGCATTGGAGAAGGAAATGGCAACCCACTCCAGTGTTCTTGCCTGGAGAATCCCAGGGACGGGGAGCCTGGTGGGCTGCCATCTATGGGGTCACACAGAGTCAGACACAACTGAAGCGACTTAGCAGCAGCAGCAGCAGCAGCCTAAATAACCTGAATTATGCTTTATATTCCAATGATGGTTAGTGAATGAATAAATTAAAGCATATGCTGATGATACTAGGTCTTGTCAACTTCACAGGGTCACTGAATTCATGAAACAGTAGCTATCATAGTATGGTGTAAATGTCACTGTTGCAGGGTTGCCCCAGGAACCTGTAATCCCATGTCAGAATGGATTGCAAAGAAAAACGAAAGCTGATGGTCAGATGCCAGGTCTGGTTGTCGGACTCGCAGTTCAGTAAATGTTTACCAAATCCTATTTGCCAAGCACGTGGGGCATGTGGAGATCAGCCCCAACTCCACATTCTTCAAGGACCTCGGAGCTTAATTTGCATATCACTAGCATTTCAATTGAATTTGATGTGAGTTCATGTCTTGTGTTTTCCCCTCCTTGGTGTAAAGATGTGGTTTCACATCTCTTGTGTCCTTAGGTTTCTGTTGGGTGCCTGGGCTAGAATTCTTGGCTTGCTCTCTAAGCCCTTTATCCACTGATTTATGGGTCTCTGAGAAAGAACCTTCTGTTGTGCTGGTTAATAATACAGTGCCCTCTTTATGGTGCCTAATGGTTTACAAGAATGCTTAAATGTGTCTTCACTCATTTGGTCTATCAGTAACCCTGTGAGGACAGGAAGGTGCAGATTGAGATTCCCATTTTGCAGTTGAGGGACCTGAGGTAAGAAGCCAGGCTGCTAGTGGGTGGCCCATTTCACGTTGACCTCCAGGCCTTCTGACTGCAAGTTCAGTGCTCTCGCCCTACTGGCTCAGTTTCATTCACTTGCTGAACACGTGGTGTGTCCGGTGCAGTTCTAGCCTGGAGCTGTGATGGTCAAGAGGTAGGTGAGGTCCTTGCTAACATGCAGCTTCCATTCTAATGGCAGTGTCAGAAGAAGAAACCGGTAAATGAATGGAAATAAGTACTCTGAAAACAGTAAAACAGTGTGTCATAGAGAGTAACTTCTCCATGGGGGTGCTGCCACTTAAACTGGGTGGTCCAAGAAGGTTACTCTAGGATGATGACATTTTTGCTGAGATTTGTGGCCAGCCATTTGAAAATGGCAGAAGAGCAGGGGTAAAGCCTCTTAGGTGGGAATAAGCTTGGTAAATTCTGGGAACCAAAAGAAGACTCAGAGTGGCCAGAGCAAGTGGGCATGTGGGGGATGGGTGGGGGTGAGGCTTCAGGTCCTGCAGGCCTGTAGCCCAGAGCACAGAGGTGGGCTTTTATTCCAGAAGCAATGGGAAAGCATTGAAGGCTTTAAGAAGGAAGTGATATGATCTGTTTTGTGTTTTTTAAAAATCACTTTGGCCTCTGTGGCCAGTGAATTTTAAGAGGTATAAGAATGGCAGCCTGGACAGTCGCTCAGAGGCCAAGTGAGAGGTGATGGTGGCTTTCTAGGGTGTTGGCAGTAGAGATGGTATGAGAGGATGGATTGGGGATGTGTTGTGGAGGTGAAACCAGCGGGATGGTGGTTGAGGCAAGGAATCATAGATGATTTCTGAGTTTTTGGCCTGAGCAATTAGGTGGATGTTGCTGGTGCCATCTGCCTTGAAAATGATAAGACAGCTTTTTGGTAAGGTGCCCTGTGTGGAAGAATTAGCTCTGGTTCCCGTGAACCCTTGGAGGAGAGGCACAAGGTATAAACATCCCACTTAGAGCCTCTGGGGAGGAGATCCTACAGGATAGACAGCCAGGTGCATCTGTTTGAAGCCCCCCCAGGACATCAGAAGCCCTACTGTTCTTGAAGTCTGGCTCTTTGCCAGCTTGTGGAGTGGCAGGTACAGGCTGTGCCAGGGCAGTGCCCATCTGTTTCATTGCTGTTGGCGTTGCTGTCCTAACTCAAGATCTTTGCTGATGAAGGTTCCTGGGGGAAGGCTGGCCAACTCTGGGAGACAGAATGGAATCACTTATGAAGTTCAGTGCCTCAAATGGCCAGTCTGCCTGCCATAGTGGTTCTTTCTTGGCCATCAAATGACATTTCTAAAGTTTCAGAGCTTTTGATTTGGGAATCCCTTGAGAAGCTGTTGTGTTCTGCTAGAATTCCTAGAGCATCCTTGAATGGAGTATCTCTTCCAAGCAAGGGAATTTGAGCTGCCTTTTCATTTATGCTAATAACTGCCTTGGTAAATTTAGACTTCACAATGTTGTAGATTCAGCACTGTGAATAGTAAGACTAATAATTTACCACCTCCGCTTGTCTAGCTTTGTTTTCAGTTTAGAATGCTCTTTCCTGCACATTCTTGTGTACTAATGTTTAGTTAGTTGAGATCATGTGGCACATGCATTTTACCTAGTTTACAGATGAAGCATTGAGAGAGCATTCATTTTGGTCACTAATATTAGATACTTGGTAGGTGCAGGGCTAGCTAGATCCTTGTTGGTCCAGGGCTGTTCTGTATGATCAAGGCACCCATGTGCCCTGAGAGCTTATTAGAAATGTAGAATTTATGTCTAGATATAGTCAACCAGTCTGCATTTTACCAAGATGCGCACGCCCAGGGTGTTTTCTGGGTCCATTAACGCTGGTGATGCACCTCTTCAGTAATAAGTCACAAAACTAGGACTTAACCAGACATAATGGTAATAGAAGTACAGGCTTTCCTTGTTTTATTGTGCTTCACAGATACTGCATTTTTTACAATTTGAAGGTTTGTGGCAACCCTGCGTTGTCAGGTGATGGTTAACATTTTTTGGGGCAATAAAGTATTTTTACATTAACAATTGCATTTTAATTAAACAATTGCATTGTTTCATTAGACATAATACTCTTGCACACTTAACAGACAACAGTATAGTGTAAACATAACTTTTATATGCTCTGGGGTACCAAAAAATTTGTGTGACCTGCTTTATTCCAAGATTTGCTTTATTATAGTTGTCCAGAGCCAGATCTGCAGTATCTCCAAGGTATACCTGTAACAGGAATACCTCACATTTATTGATCCAAATGCTGTCCTTTCTTTACATGCATTGTCTCGTTTAGTCCTCACAGCAGCCTGGTAACTGAGTACTGTTATGAATCCCATTTTCCAGAAGAGGAAAGTAGAGGCACAGAAAAGTCAAATAACTTACCCAAGCCTGCTGACCCCGCGTCTACTGCTCTTCAGCCACTCCTTATTCATCTGTTTTTCAGGTGGGCAGCACCTCCCTGATGTCTTGTCAAAGGCCTTTCTTTCCCTTTTGTACCTGGGTGACTAACTTCAAATGCTGATGAAGGAAAAGGGACTTCATAGAATGACTGAAGAAATCAGGGGGAAAACCCTTGGTGTTTGAATATAATTCTGGATGTCAATTACTTGACTGGCAGGCATCAGACAGATAACCTGATTGGTGAGATAGGCTACCTGTCCCTCTTCTTAGCTTTAACTCAGGCCTGAAACATGAAGCAGGTAGGCACTGTGAGCTTGTATTCTGAATCATTCAGGCCTGAACTGCTTCTAGATTCTGGTGATAACATCTGTACCAATGAGGAGAAGCTGGCTAAAGTCCTATGCCACCAGCTGACTAATTGCAAAAGATTCCCTTTGTTGAGCCTCAGCTCTCCCTGTCTGCTGGGTGGGATTTTCTTTTCTATATCCCCTTATCTCTGCAATCTTAGAAAGAGTTCTTGATCAAAGCCTGTACCATCACAGGAAATTCTGATGTGAAAAGGCAGCGGGATCTGGGTGGAGACATGAATTATAAGCACAATTCTGCCATTTGCTGTGTTACCCAAGGCAAGTAACTCAGCATCTCTGGCCCTCAGTATCTGTATAGGCAAAATGGACATGGGGTGGTCTTCCAAGGCTCTTCCAGCGCTGCCTGAAAGACAGCTTTGAGTTGGGTAATCTTTTCCTTTTCCTTGGTGACTTGATGCAGTGCTTTCTCCCAGGCCTTCCAGGGTGGGGCTTTGAGAGCTCTGTCTTGGCAGTCAGAGATCCTTACTGTCAGCTCATCTTATCAGCACAGACATCTGCATTGCTGCTTGGGATGTTCTTGTTTAAGGCTCAGTTAGTCTTGGTGACACACTGTGTCTCCTCACTTTGTTACACTGATAGCAGACGGAGAGCGCTTCACACACAGGCACGTCTATCTTTAGCATGCTGGTTTATTTAAATCATAGTTTGCATTAGAGAGCATCAGTGATAATTGTGGTGGGTGTGGTTTTATTTTTATAATTTTTGGCAAGATATTTGCAGCAGTTGCATTTTGTCATATTCGAACATAGTGTAGAAATGGAAGTGGGTCCAAGTGAAATAGAAGTCGTAATAGATTCTTGGGAGCTGAGACTGGACATGCTGTTACCCACCCTGGAGTCCTTCATCCCCTTCAGCACTGGTTTCTGGAAGGACTTGCTTTGAGGCTTTCATGTGTGATATAAATTAAACAGAGGCTAAAGCTCATAGTACTGTCTCCAGCAGCATAGGGGACTGCAGTAATCATTACTTTAGAACACATTTAATAACCTAAGCAAAAAAGTCTAGCTAGTAAATCATAAAAGATTCCATCCAGATAAGCTAAAACGTCAGCTTGAGTTACTTAAGATAACCGCAAGAAGATAGTTCTTGGTGGAAATAGTTACGGGTTTTGCAAGATCTGCAATAGCAGGTTAGATTCTAGCCCAAGAAATACATGGTGTTTTTCCCTCCTTATTTCTTCAATTGTCAGCATTTTTTTTTTAATATTTTTCCCCCTGACTATAAAAATAATGTCCACTGAGGAAAAATGAGGAAAATCCTAAAAAGATTAACTAAGATTCATCCAGAAATAACTACCTGTTAAATCATCTTACTGTCCAAAGGAAAATGCATTCCTAAATGTGTTTTATCTCATGGATATGCAGTTCTCACCTGTTTCCCTAATCATTGTCGTTTAGGCTGGTTTCAATACTTAATGCTATGAGTAATGCTACAGTGAACGTCTTAAAGATTATCTTTGCATAAGTTTGTATTTACGTTTCTGATGATGTTTTTAAAATTAAAATAATATTTTGGTTGCGGTGGGTTTTCTTTGCTGTTCACAAGCTTTCTCTAGTTGCTGAGAGTGGAGGCTCCTCTCTAGCCGTGGTGCTCAGGCTTCTCATGGTGGTGGCGTCTCTTGTTGCAGAGCACAGGCTCTAGGCAACGGGCTTCCATAGTTGCTCCATGTCACATGGAATCTTCCTGGAGCAGGGATCGAACCCATGTCCTCTGCATTGGCAGGCGAATTCTCATCCACTGTACCACCAGGGAAGTCCAAGTTTGTTTGTTTTTTTTTTAATGAGGATCATTTTTTAAGTTTTTATTGAACTTGTTGCAGTATTGTTTCTGAATTTTATGTTTTGGTTCTTTGACCTGGAGGCATATGGGAACTTAGTTCCCGGACTAGGGATTGAACCCGTACCCCCTGCTGCTCCTGCTGCTGCTAAGTCGCTTCAGTCGTGTCCGACTCTGTGTGACCCCATAGACGGCAGCCCATCAGGCTCCCCCGTCCCTGGGATTCTCCAGGCAAGAACACTGGAATGGGTTGCCATTTCCTTCTCCAATGCATGAGAGTGAAAAGTGAAAGTGAAGTCGCTCAGTCGTGTCTGACTCTTAGCAACCCCATGGACTACAGCCCACCAGGCTCCTCTGTCCATGGGATTTTCCAGGCAAGAGTACTGGAGTGGGGTGCCATTGCCTTCTCCGCATACCCCCTGCAGTGGAAGGCAAAGTCTTAACCACTGGACCCCCAGGCAAGTCCCCTTGTGATTTCTTTAAACTGGATCCTTTCCTTGTTAAAAAAAAAAAAAGTAATTGTAAAGGCAGCCTCCTAAATAATGTTTTTAACAAGATAGTGTCTAAACAAAGTTGAAAAGGCAGACATTAATAGTTCAGTGGGGAGGGATTGCCTTTGAAAAAGGTATTCTGATTCAGTTTCAGCTTACTGGTCCACTTGCAGTTGTCTTTTCAGATAGTTGCTCTCAATGTGTATTTCCAGTTTTGCATTTGGAGATGTTCATTTAACGTTTCATAACCATTTTTCCGTATTTTCATGTTTACTAATATTGAACTAGTAAATTTTCCCTAGCAGTGGGCACTGATGATGTTTCTGGCTTTTAATAATCACATATAGTGCTGTGGTGAGCATCTTTGCTTCTCTGCCAGCCTCATTAGAGAACAATTCTAAATAAATTAGTTTAGGGAAAGTTAGAACTTTATAAAGTTCAAAAGGAAAACTGTACCTTTTCCTTCTTAAAATTTGATTAGGACCCTCTAAAGATATCTTTAAAAAAAAAAAAAGCTTCTGAGATATAATTCACATACCATAAGGTATCTTTTAATAATTTTTGTCAGCCTTCTTTGCTGTTTCCTTAATCTGTTTTTCTTTCTTTTACCTAATTATTTGACTGCACCAGGTCTTGGTTGCGGTACACAGGATCTTCAATCTTCATTGTAGCACGCAGAATTTTTAGTTGTGGCATGTGGGATCTAGTTTCCTGACCAGAGATTGAACCTGGGCCCCCTGCATTGAGAGCATGGAGTCTTAGCCCCTGGACTACAGTGAAGTCCCTGTTTTTCTTTTTGATACAGAATTCCTTGTGAGTAGGACTCAGAACATGAGACTTTAACATTTAAACCTTTCATTCTCTGAACAGACTATTGGCTGGTGACATTAACCAGAAATACTATATGTACGTTATCAGTTTTGTGCAGTGGATGAGCTGTGAGAGCAAGCATGTCTTTATGGAATCAGACAGTGAACCATGATATTTTTGATGGACTTCCAGAAAGGAATTTTTAAAATGTAGCCAATTCATTATATTACTGAAACATCCTGTGATTTATGGGATATTCTGTTTGATCAACTTTGGAAACTGTTTACTATAAAGGTAGCATATGTAGGCAGCTGCTCTGACATTAATGTACACACCAGAATCACCAGAGATGTTGATAATGGGACTCTGATTTTGAGGATTTAGATGGGATTAGATTCTAGGGGTTAAACCAGGTGGGACGGGGGAAGATTTTAGGTGACTCTCCGATACAACATCCTAAATTCTGTTGAGTTGACACTTTGAGAGTTATTCCTTCTGAAACTCTTTTGGCTCTTCTGACTATGTCAAGAAGAGTATGTGGTTCCAGTCTTTCTTAACGTGTGCTAAGTTCCCTTTCTAACCGAGAGAGATCAGTTCTGGGGCCTTAGGTAAGCTGCAGTTATTTAGTTTGAATTTAGTAACACTGTTGTGTGTCCTTATATTTATTTTCAGTTACCTTCCTTTTACAACAAGTGATACTGGTTTTCCATTTATGGTAGTGATAGAAAGTTTCTTATAAAAAGAAACGTGTGTTAAAAGTAGGTTTAATGCAAAACCTTAACTCAATAATAGTACAGGTAGTGTATGGATATGGCAAAAACTGTGAAGTCAGGTGACTGACATTTAGGACATGCTGGTGTGGAAAAAAGGCCATGAACTTTGGAGCCAGGTCACCCTGGTTTCTGCTTACTTTGCTGCTGATTATCTCAGTCTGTCATGTTGCTTCTCTCTCCAATCTCCAAGGTTTTTTACTCCCGTAAATTGGGTCAGGGCAGAGGCACCTCCTGTGGGCCAGGCATCATCATGCCTGTCCTCCTCTGATCCTCACACAACCCCACGTAGCCAGGCATTCATGATAGTCCCATTTTGCAGAGGAGGAAATAGGCTCAGAGGGGTGAGGGAACTTGCATGGAGTCCCAGAGCTGGGAATGGTTGGACTGGGTTTCAATCCCTGGTGTGTCTGAACCTCTTTTTTGTTATTCCAGGCCACCTCCCTCCTTCAAATACAGAATTTGCTGTGGCTCTCTGCCCAGCTGCCTGGCTGTCTGATTAAAAGGACAAGTCATTGTGTACACTCATCATCACTACAACATTATTGACAATAGCCAAAAAGTGCAAGTAGCCCGCATGTCCATGGCCATATCAATGGATAAAGAAAATATGGTATATACTACAATGGGGTGTTATTTAGCCTTATAAAAGACAGAGATCTTGTCACATGCTACAATACGGATGAACCATGAGGTTGAATGGTGGTTTCCAGGGGCTGGGGAGACAGGGAGGTGGGGAGTTGCTGTTTGATAGGTATAGAGTTTCAGTTTGGCAAGATGAAAAAGTTCTAGAGATCTGTTGCACAACACTGTGAATATCATTACTGAACTATACACTTAAAACTGGTATCGAGGGTACATTTTATAATATGTGGGGTTTTTTTTTTAACCACAGTTAAAATTTTCTTAAAAGTTAAAAAAAAAGTGCCACTGGTCAGAAGGCAATCTGTTTTTTTTTCCATTTTGGAAACTCAAGCATACATAAAAATAGAACAGTATAATGAACTGTGAACCCATTACCCAGGTCCAGCAGTTATCAGCACACGGCAGTTCTGGTTCACCTGTGACGTTTTATCCACCCCACTGACCTCACCCCTGATTATTTTGGTTCCAGACAGCATGTCACTTTTATCTGAAAATGCTTTTGTGTGTATCTGTCAAGAGTAAGAACCTTCTTTAAAAAATACCGTTTTTACACCTAAAAAGTAATGATAGTTCCTTAACATCATCTGATGTTCAGGGTTTGAAGTTTCTTGATGGTCTTATATATTTTTAATAATCAATTTGTTCAAATCAAGATCCAGAAAAGAGTCCTACTCAAGGACCAAATGTTGTATTTGGTTGATGAAGTTTCTGACATCACAGTATAAATTTTAAGCAGAGAGACTGTTTCATTTCTTTGCTGGATCAGTACATGGAACAAGAAGTTCCTGGCAGGCAGGCTCTTCCAGCTTCATAGCTTAGTGGTAGTTCAGAGCATTAGCCCTGAATGTTGGGGTCGTGTGGGCGGTGGGTGCCCTATGGTTGGGAGGATAAATGGTATAGCCAAGGGAGTGGGTAAGACTGTGCCCTCTGTCAAAAGGACATGCATAGCCTTTAAACCTCTAGCAGTAGCTTCTGCTAAGAACCCCCACATATAGTTAAAGGTATATTCATTCGTGGTGTATGCTCAGTCATGTCTAACTCTTTGCAACGCTATGGACTGTAGCCCTCCAGGCTCCTCTGTCCATGGAATTTTCCAGGCAAGAATACTGGAGTATTCTCTTCCTCCTTCAGGGGATCTTCTAGACCCAGGGATCAAACCCTCCTCTCTTGCATCGCCTTCATTGGCAGGCAGATTCTTTACCACTGAGCCACCTGGGAAGCCCAGTGCTCAGGACATTCCCCGCAGCATTGTTGCACTGACCAAAAACTTTTGCAAAGACCGAAAACTGCTGGAGTTTCCCTCAGTGGGGGACTGATCAAAGACATTATCAGGCAACTGTACTGTGGTATCTAAGCAGCTACTTAAAAGGTGGGGACAGGGGTGAGGGTTGGAGGAATGGGAGGTTTCTCCAAGATCTATAAAGTAAGATAGAGAATGATGATACATACTCACACCTCAATTTTAAAAGTGGGGAAGCAGTGTTTATATTAGTTAAGATATATTAAGCATGAATATATCATATATTAATGTTTGCAAATGCTTCAAGTATCTCCCCAAGGGTGGGAGGAAGATTTATTTGTTCACTGTATATACAACTTGAATTGTTTTAATCTCTGCATATATTGACGCACATGTATATGCATGTGTATATGTTTAGTAAGTTTAGAGTTTTTCAATAAGACAACCTGGTTTTGAATCCTGACTGTACCGTTTAACTGCTGTGACCTTGAGCCAATAAATTTCTCTGAGCCTCCCATCCTTGTTTTTAAAATAAGGTTAATACCTATTCCTCAAAAGGTGATTTTGAGGATTAGGAGAGGTATATACATTAAGCGCTTAATGAGTCGTGACTATTGAATACAAGGAAGCCCCAGACCCACATTGATTCTGAATTAGTGTCCCCTAGACTTGAATATATTGTTTATGAATGTTTTGGTTTCTTTGCCTCTTTTCCCCACTAGATAAACGCTTTCTTTCTTTGCCTGTTGGGGTCATCAAATGACGGAGCTCATGGCGACAATTTGTAATTGCCATAATGCCAGGCATTTGTGTAATCATGTTTCTTGTCTGTGACCTTTCTAGGTTTCTTTCCAGATAAGTAGTCTGTCATCTTAAGACACGTAAGCTGAAACCAAGGTACTAGACCTTTTTCCCCCAAAGAAAAAATTTTTATTGCCATCTCCCCGCTTGATTGTAAGAAACAAAATACACATACTTATCACAAAGGCCAAAGAAAGCAAAAACAGTAATTTGCAAGCTCACCCCCAGAGATCAATATTATTTGCCTTTCTTGAGGGTTTATTATACATCTTGGACTAGACTGAGCATTTAACATTTATTAGCTTACTTAATCCTTATAACAGTTACTTATGGTAGGTGGTGTTACTAATTCCATTTTATAGAAGAAGCTATGACAGTGTAACTTTCTGAAGATGTTATAGCTGAGTGGCAGAGCAGAATTTCAAGTCCTGACCTGCTGAATGTTCAAGTTCATGCTTGAATGGTGTGTCTTGTCTTTGCACAGTTTCCTCCACATCTGTCTCTGCGCTTGTGCATGCACATGTAGACATGAATTGCGTCATAGTAACTGTCCTGTTTGGTAGCCTGCTTTTTTCCTCCCAAAAAGATGTCGTGAACATCTTCCCTTGTGTAAGTACCTAGAGGTTTATTACCATTCTTAATGATTGCATAATTTCCCATTGTAGAGATATGTCATAATCTAGCCAGTTCCTTATCAATGAGTGTTTAAGTGGTCAGAGATGCAGCTGAGATAAACGTAAAGGTGTATGTACATCTTGCACGTGTATTCAGTTATTCACTGATGGCCTTAAAATAGTAGCTAGAAATGGAGTTGCTGTTTCAAGGGAGTATTACATTTCAAGTATTGCATTTCAGTGTTTTTATATATATATGTATATATATATATTTTTTAGCTGTATTGTGTGACATGCAGGATCTTAGTTCCCCAGCCAGTGTTTGAATCTGTGCCCCCTGCATTGGATGTGTGGGATCTTAACCATTGGACTGTCATGGAAATCCCTTCAGTTTTTTGATATTGATTGCTCAAATGCCCTTAAATAATTTGTGCCAGTTTGAAATGCTGTGGCTCTTATATGTACTGTAAGAGATAGTTTGAAAGTGTTTAGACAGAGCACTCAACTGTTTGGCTTACAAAAAAAGATTCCCTTATGTTTATAAACAGTGCCCGTAATAACAGAATATATATTATTAGTCTATTATTTTGATGTGTTTGTTCTAAATGCCTTTTATGGCTGAGGCTACATGACACGTAACATTGACATTAGAACGTTAAAGACTCCATGGCTGTAGACCTCGTAGAAGCTCTTTTATGACACTTCCCCAAGAAGTGGGAACAAGTAGCTTTACTCCTAGGGCCCTTGTTCATCAGTTAAAACATTCTATTACGTTATATTCGTGGTGGTCAGTGAAAGTGGATAGATGAAAAGAAAATGAGTTTTAACATCTGGATGTAGTTTAGTTAATTTCACAAAAATTTTCCATCTTTTTTCCTCCCCTAATTTGATTTTAAGACTGGGTAATATATTTACATGATTCAAGAGGTATAGAAGGATATACACTGTAAAGCCTCCCTTCGGCTCGTGGCCTTGAGCTCCCCAGCTCTTTTCCCTACAGGCAACCAGTGTTGTTATCTGGCTCTTGCGCATTCCTCCAGATATATTTTATGTACATAGAAGCAGATATAGAACTATTCTCTCAACACAGATTCCATGTCCTTTTAAAAGTTCTCCAGGCAGGGATGTTATTTTTTCAATTGGAGATGGATAATCTTGTTGTGAAAATTGTGTCATTCCCATTTTGATAACTGGCCATCATGGGAACCGTAGACCCAGAGTTGAGCTTGCTCTCTTGATATTGGTTCAGGGATTGGCAAACAAGGAGTCCTGATCCTTCAGAACAATTAGCAGCAGTTACGAAAGAGAGTCATGTTGATGGTGATGAGGTGGATACAGAGTAGAAACAGCTGCTTCCCCTGAGAGAAAGCTGCACACGAACTTGGTTTGGGCGGGTTAATAGGGCGTCACTTTTATCTTCTTGTCTGAGTGTTGCGGTGCTTTTCTGCTAGGCTCTGTGATCTATGGCTTGGGCTGCCTTTCAGACACTCCGAGTCCTTGAACTCCAGGCCAGGCAGTTGGCAGGTGTTTACCTGATCTGACCTTAGAGGACACTGCGTTGGAATGCATTCATTAAAGGTGTATTAGTATGCACTGTGTACCCACAGGGTACCCCTCCTTGCAGGGCTGTTCCTGCAAGGAACAGTGACTAGCCTAGAGAATTGCCAGACCTTTATTTTTTTCCCATTTAAAGATACCACATGCTTGTTAGAGAAAATGTGGAAAATATAGAAAGGTTGAGGGACCAGGGAAGATCTCCTGTATGCAGTCCCGTCTCACAGAGTGGACCACTACTGCTGTTGTGATGTGTGTCTTATTTTTATACAATTGGGATTGCTTGTATTCAATTTTGTAAACTGCTTTTTCATTTATGCTAAGCATATTCCATGTCATTACAGAGCCTTGGTAAGTGTCATTTAAAAAGATGGACTAGCGTGGCAAGGGCTTCCCAGGTGTCACAGTGGTAAAGAATCCACCTACCATTGCAGGAGACACAGGAGATACAAAGGACACGGGTTTGATTCCTGGGTCAGGAAGATGCCCTGAAGTAGGAAATGGCAACCTGCTCAAGTATTCTTGCCTGGAAAACTCCATGGACAGAGGAGCCTGGTTGGCTATAGTCCACCGGGTCGCAAAGAGTCGGACACGACTGAGTGTGCATACATAAATTTGGTCATAGACAAGAGATGCCTACAGGAGCCAGGCAGGAAATGTAGATAAGCAAAGCATGCTGGGTGTGAGACAGTAGAAAGTGTGGGTTGGGGAGGATTCGGTGGCTGGGCCCATCATTGGGTGGCTGAGCTGTCATTCAGCTCTCATTGCTGGCACTTGGGGCCTGGGCCAGGGGCCATCAGGATATTCCCATTCTTTCAGAGAAGCAGAAAACCTGTCTGTTTTAATGTGAAATCGCTATTGGTTTTTTGTTTGTTTTAGTTTAGTTTTTTTTTTTTTTTTCAGAAATCTTAAACATTCAGAGAATAATATAGGAAGCAGAATTGACAGTTGTTAATGTTTTCTGTTATTTGCTTTAAGCCTCATAACCTGTTTCTATTTGTTTTTAAGAGAAATGATAAAGTATTACAGGTAAAATTAAAAAATTCTTTACATTTCTTGCTCCATTCTCTGTGTTTCACTGTCCAGTTTTAGCAGGCACTATCCTAAATTATTGTATATCCTTCTATTCCATTTTTGGGGATACTTACATATACATAAATGCAAATCCATGAACATATTGTTTTCTAATTTTTTAGTCATAATTGTCATTCTGCAGCTTGCTTTTTCACTCAACCTGTTTGTTTTCTTTCTTTTTTTTAAAAAAAATATTTATTTGGCTGTGCCAGGTCTTAGTTGGCATGTGAAATCTTTATAGTTACAACATGTGGGATCTAGTTTCCTGACTAGGGGTCAAACCTGGGTCCCCAGTGTTGGGAGCACAGAGTTTTAGTTACTGGACCACGAGGAAAGTCTCAACCTGTTTATTTATCAATGTAAATATATGTAACTAATTCAGAGTTGACAGACTTTTTCTATGACAGATCAGGATTTTAGGTTTTGTGGGCCACACTGTCTCTGCTACAGCTACTCAGCTCTGCTATTTTATAGCTAATGCAGCCATAGATAATATGTAAGCAAAGGGGTATGGCTGTGTTGCAATAAAACTTTGTTACAAAAACTGGCTGTGGGCTGGATTTGGCCTGTGGGGTGTCATTTACTGACTCCTGCTCCAATTTATGGAGAAGGCAATGGCACCCCACTCCAGTACTCTTGCCTGGAAAATCCTATGGATGGCGGAGCCTGGTAGGCTGCAGTCCATGGGGTCCCTAAGAGTTGGACACGACTGAGCGACTTCACTTTCACTTTTCACTTTCACGCATTGGAGAAGGAAATGGCAACCCACTCCAGTGTTCTTGCCTAGAGAATCCCAGGGACGGGGGAGCCTGGTGGGCTTCCATCTATGGGGTCGCACAGAGTCGGACATGACTGAAGCGACTTAGCAGCGGCAGCAGCTCCAATTTATTCATTTTAAATACTGAATAGTGTAATATCTGTAGCATGAATGTACGATCTTTTATTTTTCAGTTCCTCTATAAATGGATGATTAGGTTGTTTCCAGTTTTCTACTATTTTAGCAATGCTGCAAGAAGCATCCTTTTCTGTGTTTCCTTGTGCATATGTGCAAAGGTTTTTCACCAAGGCATATACAGATAGAGAGGTAGAGTTGCTGGGGGGTTTGTTTTGTTATTTTTTTTTTTTAGACAATGATAGGGCCAAATAAAAATGGCTTCAGGTAGAATGTGACCAGTTTGTGACCTGTGTTCTAGAATCTCTATAGGAAGCCAGTAGTTACTGATAATCCAAATCCACACCTAGTTCTAGAATTTGTCATGGACTCCTTGACAGCACAGGTGAGAGTATGTGAATCCAAACACGAAAGATTCTGGAAGAGAGTGGTTTCCCTGAGAAATGTGCAACTGATTTCCTCACGGACAAAAGAGATGAAGTTGGACAAAGACTCAATTTTTCATGGGTAGTAGCCATTCTAACGGTGGTTGTTAACAATGGGATGACAAGTTCAAGCAGAAGAGGTGTTCGGGATAAAGATGCTGAGCTGCTTGACCTGTGGTTTCTCCTTTCCTGGCAATGCTGTGAGTTCCTTTAAAGATTTATCACTGTAATTAGACAGACCAGAAGAGGGAGGAGGAAGGTAATAAAGACTATCAGGGCATCCTTCCAAGAAAACCCTCTCCTTTGAGGAGGACCCACAGCAAGATTTTAAGCTCTGGTGGCAGGAAATTGAATTAGTCCATCTTCCTGAAGTAATATGTCAGTAGTACATGACTAGTTCAGCCAAGCTCGGTGAGTTCAGAAAAGAAATGATGTTCTGTGTTCCAAGTCAAGGAGATTTAATTAAGTGGACTCAGACTTTGGGAATTCCTTCTTTTTACAAGCTTTTTAAGGTTACTGTGGGTCATTATCATTCCTTTGTTTTTATTGTTTTGGAGAACTCAAAAATATACAGGGCTGTAACAGAAGCAGCTGAACATCAAGACCTGCATGAAAGCCTGCTGCAGGCTTTTTCGTTTTATTAGAGAGGCTTGGGGTCACATTGTTTTCATAGGTAAAACCTCTCCCCAGGTATGAAACGCAGAAGAATCGGTCCTCTCCAGTGACCTGTTCCCCATCCACCTCTTATGTTTCTTATTCTTTGGAGTCTCAGGTCTTATCTAACCATCCCAGGTGCTACAGCAGAGGCCTCCCCAAAGGAGGCTCTGGGGCCGGGGTTCGGGCTTGGCACCTAGAGCGCTTTTAGGCCCTTGTTGAAGTGGAGGGAGAGATAGGCAAGGGATCAGCCATATCTGTAGCTTGGGGGCCATTCCCCTGGAAAAGAAAAGGAGATGCAGTAACCTGGCCATTCTGATATCTGATTCGAAGCATCTGGCGAAATTCTAGTAGCTTCTAGAAGGTGATGAATGAAAGGCTGCCTTTTACATGGTTTTCTTTAAATGACTTGATACTTACTTTTAATTGGACATTCCCTGGAGAAGGAAATTGCAGCCCACTGTAGTATTCTTGCCTGAAGAATCCCATGGACAGAAGAGCATGGCAGGCTACTGTCCATGGGGTTGCAAGAGTCGGACACAACTTAGCGACTAAACTGCAAACCACCACAGTTGGACATTGATTAGGTATTTGGATCTCAGTTTGAACTGATTTTTAAGGATGATGACTACAAATTGAACAAGAGAAAATATTAGTCTAGTGATATTTAATGCATAAAATTAGGCTTCCCTGGTGGCTCAGCAATAAGGCATCCATCCACCTGCAATGTTGGAGACTGCCTCCAATGCTGGAGACACGGGTTCAATCCCTGGGTCGGGAGGATCCCCAGAAGAAGGAAATGGCAACCCACTCTAGTTTTCTTGCCTGGAAAATCTCATGGACAGAAGAGCCTGGTGGGCTATAGTCCATGGGGTCACCAGAGGCAGACACAATTTAATGACTAAACCACCACCATCACCACCAGTAATCTTCAGAATGCCCCTGTGACAAGGGTTTTGAATGCAATTGTTTTAGCTAATTTTTTTTTTTTTCTTTTTTGGCCATGCTGTGGCATGTGAGCAAAAGTTCCCCCACCAAGGATTGAACCTGTACTCCCTGCAGTGGAAGTGCTGAGTCTTAACCTCTGGACTGCCAGGGAAGTCCCTATATTAGTTAACTTTAATCTGACTTTATTTTAGTTCACAAAGTATTTCCACCTTTATAAGTGTTAGTCTGACAATCATCCAAAATGAAGGAGAATTATCCCTGTTTTACAGATCTTATAAAAACTGATGCAGGGAGGCTAAGAGGTCTTGTGGTTCTTCATTCTTAGAGAACATTATTTTATTACATGTAACAATTAGAAGAATTATGAAAAGTAACTTCTCACATTTCCATGTGCTTACTTACCAACAGAACAATTTTTTGTGAAAGATCAATGAAGAAACATAACAACTCTGTGTTTATTAATTAGCAGCATATATACCTAGAGTGACTTATCATGGCTTCACATTTTTCCACCTTTTATGGGCAAGGAATAGGTCAGTCTCACAACTTAATGAGTACTGTAATTCATGTTCTAAGTATCTATCAAAATTACAAATGCATATATCCTGTGATCCAGATAGATTTTTTTTCCCATACATGAAAGGATGTGGTTCTAGGTTTTTCATAGTAAACTATCAGAAACACCTTAAGTGCTAGGGTAGTGGTTAAATAAATTACAATGCCTCCATACAGAGGGATGTTTTACTGCTGTCATAAAGAACAGGGCAGCTCTGTATTTACTGAGGGGAACAAACTCTAAGATAGGTTGTTAAGTAAAAAAAAAAAGCAAGCTGCAGGACACTGCGTATTGTGTATTACATACTGCTGCTGCTGCTGCTAAGTCGCTTCAGTCGTGTCTGACACTGTGCGACCCCATAGACGGCAAGCCCACCAGGCTCCCCCGTCCCTGGGATTCTCCAGGCAAGAACACTGGAGTGGGCCGCCATTTCCTTCTCCAATGTGTGAAAGTGAAGTCGCTCAGTCATGTCCGACTCTTCGCGACCCCATGGACTGCAGCCTACCAGGCTCCTCCGTCCATGGGATTTTCCAGGCAAGAGTACTGGAGTGGGGTGCCATTGCCTTCTCTGGTATTACATACTATGCTTGTGTAAAAAAGGAGAGGATAAGTGTGCATTAATACATAGAGCTTGCTATGCATAAACTTATTCAGGAAGATTAAAAATCTAATAATACGTGCCTTGTAAGCAAGGAAGTGGTTGCCTGGAGAACAGGTAAGGGAGAGGGACCTGTCAGCAAAGGACCTTCTGAATCAAGAATCATGTGAATTACCTGTTTGTTTTTAATTTAAAATATATATATATTTTAAAATAATTTTTGCTTTAAAAATAATTTTATTTGTCTGTTTACTTATTTTTGGCTGTGCTGGGTCTTGGTTGCTGTGAGGCCTGCTCCACCTGCTGCGAGCGCAGGCTTCTCACGATGGTGGCATCCCTTGTGGAGCACAGGCTCTGGGCATGTGGACTTCGCTAGTTGCAGCGCACAGAGCTCAGCGGTTTCGGCTCTCAGGCCCCTGCGAGCACAGGCGTCTCATGATGGTGGCATCTCTTGTGGAGCACAGGCTCTGGGCACGTGGACTTCGCTAGTTGCAGCACACAGGGCTCAGCGGTTGCGGCTCTCAGGCCCTAGGGCTTGGGCTCCGTAGTTGTGGCATCTGGGCTTTGTTGCTCTGTGGCATGTGGAATCTTCCCAGACCAGAGATCAAACCCGTGTCCCCTGCATTGGCAGCAGATTCTTATCCATTGCGCCACCAGGGAAGTCAGAATTATGTTTTTTTAAAAACCCTTGGTTTGAGGTTTTGGGGAGTTTAACATCATCATATGTATCTCTTTGCTCTAATTTGCTTGCTCCCTACCCCTTCCCAGAGAACCCATCTAATCATCCTTTCTTCTGCTCCATGAGTTTTTAGCACCAAATGAAGTTCTTTTTTGTTTTTACTTAAAAATTTCTTAATCTATTTTCTTATTTGCATTCAAATTTTTAAAAATTTATTGACTGGATAAGTGCTTTCTATGTGATGCATTACCCCACATCCTTGTTTATTTGAACACATTTTGCACAAGCCACAGTTGATTTTAGAATGGAAAAGTATTATTAGTACAAGATAGGAAATTCAAACAGTGCTAATGAGTGTATAGTGAAAAGTGCTTTTTTTCTTTCTCTCGATCTCTTGAGTGTCCTCTGGCCCGTAGTTCCCCTCCCGAGGTTGCCGCTGTTACACTTTGACACGTATGCTTCTAATACTGTAGCATGCGTATGTACACTGTGCTATAGACGCTGTTCCTCGTCCAGGTTTTTCACTTAACAGCATGTCTTGGTTTAGGATTATGTTTAGATTAACACATTCTTCTTAGCAACTGCACAGGATTCCACAGTATATATTAAATTTATTTCCTCACCCCCTCTTGATGGGAATTGGGGTTGTCCACAATCTATTGCTACCACAGATGAGGCCACAACAGATATCCTTCTATCTGTAGGATAAATTCTTAGAAATATAACTGCTAGATCAAAGGGGCTTTGCATTTTAAATTTAGATAGATAGTTCCAAATGGCTCTATGCAGAGGTTATGGTAGTTCCATAGCATATAAGGTTACTTGGGCTTTTATAAAGCTTCCAGCCACCTCAACCTGTAGTATAGGATAAAATATACATTGAAGAGTGGACAAGCTAGTTAACACTGTTGATGGAGTAGGGTTTTTATTTTTCCCTCTGCAACTGGTTAAGATCCCATCAGGAAATAGCCATTTGTAGTAGTTACTAAGTATGGCTGTCAGAAGGTTGGCTAGATGGAGGTGACCTAGGTGTGTAATCAGCCCCCAGTGACAACTGTACTGTCTGTGCTTAACTTTTTTTCTTTCCTTTCCCCTAGGACCCTAGCATCCTGAGATATTTTTGGATTCATAGCCCTTAAGAGTGACCTGGTCAGAGGTCATCATGTCAAAGCTGAAAAGCTCAGAATCAGTCCGGGTGGTGGTTCGCTGTAGGCCCATGAATGGCAAGGAAAAGGCTGCTTCATACGACAAGGTGGTGGATGTGGACGTGAAGCTAGGGCAGGTGTCTGTCAAGAACCCCAAGGGAGTGGCGCATGAAATGCCCAAGACCTTCACTTTTGATGCCGTCTACGACTGGAACGCCAAACAGTTTGAACTCTATGATGAGACCTTCCGACCACTGGTGGACTCCGTCCTTCAGGGTTTCAATGGGACAATTTTTGCCTATGGACAGACGGGGACTGGGAAAACCTACACGATGGAAGGAGTCCGGGGTGACCCTGAAAAAAGAGGGGTCATCCCTAACTCGTTTGATCACATCTTCACCCATATCTCTCGATCCCAGAATCAACAGTACTTGGTCAGGGCTTCTTACTTGGAGATCTACCAGGAGGAGATCCGAGACCTGCTCTCCAAAGATCAGACCAAAAGGCTCGAGCTGAAAGAGAGGCCTGACACCGGGGTGTACGTGAAAGACCTGTCTTCCTTCGTTACCAAGAGCGTGAAGGAAATAGAGCATGTGATGAACGTGGGGAATCAGAACCGTTCTGTTGGGGCCACCAACATGAATGAGCACAGTTCCCGTTCACATGCAATTTTTGTCATCACCATCGAATGCAGTGAGGTGGGCCTCGACGGTGAAAACCACATCCGGGTAGGGAAGCTGAACCTTGTAGATCTTGCTGGCAGTGAACGGCAGGCCAAGACCGGTGCGCAAGGGGAAAGGTTGAAGGAAGCAACCAAGATCAACCTGTCCCTCTCGGCCTTGGGTAATGTCATTTCTGCCCTGGTGGATGGAAAAAGCACTCATATTCCGTATCGGGACTCCAAGCTTACCAGGCTCCTCCAGGATTCTCTTGGTGGCAATGCTAAAACTGTGATGGTGGCCAATGTGGGGCCCGCCTCTTACAATGTAGAAGAGACCCTAACCACTCTAAGGTATGCCAACCGTGCCAAAAACATTAAGAACAAGCCAAGGGTCAACGAGGACCCTAAGGATGCCCTTCTTCGAGAATTCCAGGAAGAGATTGCTCGGCTCAAGGCCCAGTTAGAGAAACGGTCCATTGGTAGAAGGAAGAGGCGAGAGAAGCGGAGGGGGGTTGGGGGTGGGGAAGAGGAGGAGGAGGAGGGAGAAGAGGGGGAGGAGGAAGGGGATGACAAGGATGATTATTGGCGGGAACAGCAAGAGAAACTGGAGATCGAGAAGCGGGCCATTGTTGAGGACCACAGCTTGGTTGCAGAGGAAAAGAAGAGGCTGCTGAAGGAGAAGGAGAAAAAGATGGAGGATCTGCGGCGGGAGAAGGATGCTGCTGAGGTGCTCGGGGCCAAAATCAAGGTACTGTACCCTGCCTTAGGCCTGTTCTTTTTTCATTCTAATTTTTTTGTTTTGTCAAAAAAATGATATGAGGAATGATGTTGATATTCAGTGCCCAAGGGCTTCCTTAGTAGCTCAGGTGGTAAAGAATCTGCCTGCAGTATAGGAGACCCCGGTTTGATTCCTGGGTCAGGAAGATCCCCTGGAGAAGGGATAGGCTACCCACTCTACTTTTCATGGGTTTACCTGGTGGCTCAGACGGTAAAGAATCCACCTGCAAAGCAGGAGACTTGGGTTCAATCCCTGGGTTGGGAAGATCCCCTGGAGGAGGGCATGGCAACCCACTCCAGTATTCTTGCCTGGAGAATCTTTGACAGTAATATCCATGTGCCCCTTTCCCTCCCCCAGTATAAGAAACAGAATAGCATCTGTATCTTCACAAACTCTTGTGCCCCTACCTCCCCAGAGGTAACCGTTACCTTGGATTTGGTGTTTATTCTTTCTTTGCTTTTCTTTATAGTTTACCCAAATGTGTATATATGTGTATATATATATCTCTACATAAGAGAGCATTTTGTGCATGCTCAGTCGCTTCAGTCATGTCCTACTCTGTGTTATCCTATGGACTGTAGCCCGCCCGGCTCCTCTGTCCATGGGATTCTCCAGGCAAGAATACTGGAGTGGGTTGCTGTGCCTTCCTCCAGGGGATCTTCCTGACCCAGGGATTGAACCCGCATCTCCTGCGTCTCCTGAATTGCAGGCAGATTCTTTACCCACTAAACCACCTGTTCAGTTCAGTTCAGTTCAGTTGCTCAGTCGTGTCCAACTCTTTGCGACCCCATGAATCCCAGCATGCCAGGCCACCCTGTCCATCAACAACTCCCGGAGTTCATCCAGACTCACGTCCATCGAGTCGGTGATGCCATCCAGCCATCTCATCCTCTGTCGTCCCCTTCTCCTCCTGCCCACAATCCCTCCCAGCATCAGAGTCTTTTCCAATCAGTCAACTCTTCGCACAAGGTGGCCAAAGTATTGGAGTTTCAGCTTTAGCATCAGTCCTTCCAAAGAATACCCAGGACTGATCTCCTTTAGGATGGACTGGTTGGATCTCCTTGCAGTCCAAGGGACTCTCAAGAGTCTTCTCCAACACCACAGTTCAAAAGCATCAATTCTTCAGCACTCAGCTTTCTTCACAGTCCAACTCTCACATCCATACATGACCACTGGAAAAACCATAGCCTTGACTAGATGGACCTTTGTTGGCAAAGTAATGTCTCTGCTTTTGAATATGCTATCTAGGTGGGTCATAACTTTCCTTCCAAGGAGTAAGCGTCTTCTAATTTCATGGCTGCAATCACCATCTGCTGTGATTTTGGAGCCCCCCAAAATAAAGTCTGACACTGTTTCCACTGTTTCCCCATCTATTTGCCATGAAGTGATGGGACTGGATGCCATGATCTTAGTTTTCTGAATGTTGAGTTTTAAGCCAACTTTTTCACTCTCCTCTTTCACTTTCATCAAGAGGCTTTTGAGTTCCTCTTCACTTTCTGCCATAAGGGTGGTGTCATCTGCATATCTGAGGTTACTGATATTTCTCCCGGCAATCTTGATTCCAGCTAGTGCTTCTTCCAGTCCAGTGTTTCTCATGATGTCCTCTGCGTAAAGGTCTTTTTAGTTTCACATAATTTTTAACTTTCATATCAATTGAATCCCACTGCTGTGATCTACTTTTATTTGCTAAATGTCACGTTAATGAAATTTATCCATTTTGATGCCTGGAACTGTGATTCATTCATTCTGCTCTGAGACTTCCGTGGCATTCCATTCTCCTGATAGTGTGGGTTGTTTTAGTTTTCTTGCCCTGAATTCCTTGTCCTTGAGGAGAACTTGTGTGGGTGAGAGTTTCTTGCTTGACACCATCAGGTCTTAGGGTGTGTATAGCTTCAACTTCACCAGACAGCAACACATAGCTTTCTCACGTGGTCATGTGTGTTGATGCTTCTACCAGGGGGGTGTGAGTCCAGGTTGTTCCCCATTCTTACCAACACTTGTGATTAGCAGGCTTGAATTTTTGTCTGTCTGGTAGATAAACAATGGCGTCTGCTTGTGGTTTTCCTATGCAGGGTGCCTGATTAGGCAAGATCACCCCCTGGGTGCTCCCTTGCAGTCAGGCCCTGTATGCCAGTGTCTGAGTAGAATTCTAGAGTGTGGAGGCGTCCATGTGTTGCCTGTTCTTTCTGGCACCAATTCCCTTGAGTGCCTGGACTCTGGGCCGCCAAAGGGCTTTCCTGGCAGAGGAGAGCAGAGCGCTGGCTGTGGAAAACCGAGGATGACCACTGCTTGACAACATGCCAGAATTCCTTTGAAGCGTTGGGTTCTGTCTTGTAGTGTTTATGCAGACTTTGATTTCTACTCTAAAATGTGTCTGTGTTTATTAATTTTTTAAAAAATGACAGTGATCTCTTTCCTGCCTCCCCTTCCCCCACCATGTGAAGCTGTACTTTATCTGTGGCATCATAGTAGCCCTTTCACAGAGCTGGGTCCTGTTTGACTTCAGAGGTAGGGATCGTTGGTAGGACTCTGAAGACCTGGTGTGAAAATGGAGTCACATACAGCACAATCAGGAAGTAACTGTGTTCGGGGGGCTTACTCTGGGGTTCTGTTACGTCACTTGACCCTTCCTGACTCCTGCACTGTGCAACTGGGTATGCTTGTGTTTGATCTGCATGTGGTATTTTTAAAGATCATGGCTTTTATTCAAGCCCAGGAGCACCTAGACTCTAAACAACCTGGCATAGTCGGGCAACTCTCAGAAGCCGAGTGTGGCCAGACTCAGCATCACCTCAGGTCACTGGACCTCTTACACGTTTTATTTTTGGGAGAATGACATGACATCTGTCTTTCTCAATCCCTGGATGATATACAGTCATAGGACAAAAGAATTTTAGAGCTGGGAGTGTGTTGGGGGTGGTGATTACTAATCAGTCCAGCCTTTTCGTTTTGAAAGAAGCGGAAAGTCTCAGGGGCTGAAACGTGACAGCAGGGGTAGACGTTTCTTTAAAGCAAGGTTACGGAGTTTTCTGAGTCCATGCTTCTCAGGCGCAAATCATTCCCCTGGCTTCAGCCCTCATCTAAATGCTGAGTTTTCAGTCTGTATGGTTAGCCCAGAGCTGTCTGCTAACATCCCAGCTGATGGCCTCTGCCTGCTGGGTGTTTCCACGGAGATGCCCAGGGCCACGCAGAGCCTGCTTCGGCCTGCCTTTACTCAGTCCAGCCAGACTCCTCCCTGGGAGTTATCATTGCCAGCTGCTACTCGCTCTCCCTCGGTCTCTGAATCCTGCCTCTCTCGGACCCATCCACCTTGCTCTCCCAGCCTCTCCTGCCCCAGCTCAGGCCTGAAACCTTAAAACAGCCTCCTGTCTGCCCTCACTCCACCCAGCCTGCCCTTTTCCAGTTATTCTTCCTGTTGCAGGGGAGTTTTGTTTCTAAAACACAGATCTGGTTATGTATCCTAATGCTCAAAGGAGACGTCAGTGGTTCCTGCAGTTCTCAGGGTCAAGCTTAGTCTCCCAAACAAGACTTGGAGGTTTTTGAACTACCCCCTGATTGCTTTGCCAACTTCATGTATCACCACTCTCTACCCTACCCTCTGAAAACAATTTTTTTTCCTTAGCTGTTTCCTATTTTTACTTTAGCACTCTTGTAGCTGTCCCTTGAGACAGGAAGGTTTTTCCCTGACTGCCTTTGGGAAGAGCCTGAATTCCCTCCTTCCCGTGTGCCTCTCCTAGTATTACTCTGTCCTTTCCTCATGATAAGATCTGACTCCATCTGATAAGAACCTGCTTACTTATGGCCCTCTGTGGACTCTCAGCTTTTGACTCATATTCATAGTGGCATCCTCAGTACCTAGTATGTAGGAGGTGCTTAATAGGTTCTAACTGAGGTCACTACTTCATACAAACAAACCAAAAATTTTCTCTAAAATATCCAGCTGAAATTCATGTATGTCTAGGGAAGCTGTGTCTTCAGTATTTCCATTATAAAGCCCTAGTGAAGCCACCACAGAGACGGCAATGGCACCCCACTCCAGTACTCTTGCCTGGAAAATCCCATAGACAGAGGAGCCTGGTAGGCTGCAGTCCATGGGGTCGCTAAGAGTCGGACACGACTGATCGACTTTACTTTGACTTTTCACTTTCATGCATTGGAGAAGGAAATGGCAATCCACTCCAGTATTCTTGCCTGGAGAATCCCAGGGACGGGGGAGCCTGGTGGGCTGCCGTCTATGGGGTCACACAGAGTCGGACACGACTGAAGTGACTTAGCAGCAGCAGTAGCAGTGAAGCCGCCAGAGCTCCACCCAAGTGATGGGAAGGGCCCAGCTGAGCACAGTATATTTTCCCTAAGAATTTACCCACTTTGGCTCCGTCCGGAGCTCTTTGTCTTTCCTCACAGGCTTCCCTGTGAGGAGCTATGTTCTGAGTGAGACCACTCACGACATAGATTCTGCTCTTTTCTCACAAAGGCCATGGAGAGTAAGCTGCTCGTTGGAGGAAAAAATATAGTAGATCATACAAATGAACAGCAGAAAATCCTGGAGCAGAAACGGCAAGAAATTGCAGAACAGGTAACTTGTCATTCCTTTTGGGAGAGAATGGAGTGGGGTGGGGTGCGTTAATGCTACAGAGCAAATATCTTTTCTGTTAGACTCTTCAAAAGTGATGGAAAGGACATGTGTCAGCCCCTTCCTGGTGGGAGACTGATCTAGAGCACCCAGCCCCATATTCTTAAATAGACGTTGTCTGTAGGCACGCTGATCAATTTTGTGACATTGCTCAGAAACGTCGAGAAAGAGAAATCCAGCAGCAGATGGAAAGCCGAGACGAGGAGACCTTGGAACTGAAGGAGACGTACAGCTCATTGCAGCAAGAGGTGGACATCAAGACCAAGAAACTCAAAAAGGTAGGAAAGGAATGAGGCAGGCAGAGGCTCCTTGGGTGTGGGGCAGAGAGTGAACTCTGTTGTCTAGAGGGCCGCCCGGCTCAGCCGCCTCTCCTGTTGTTTCCAGCTCTTCTCTAAGCTTCAGGCAGTCAAGGCAGAGATCCATGACCTCCAAGAAGAGCACATCAAGGAGCGACAGGAGCTGGAGCAGACCCAGAATGAGCTCACAAGGGAGCTGAAACTCAAGTAAGTCCTAGGCCTTCCGGGGCACCCCAGCCACTTGCTGCGTTGTTGTTTGTTAAGTAAGAAACCCCTCAGAAGACAGGGCCCCTGCCCACTTCTCTCCATCTCTCTCCACCTTGTCTGTCTTCTGTTTATTCCTAAGAAAGTTAGTTTCTGTCTCTGCATCCCATCTGTTAACTGAATATCTTCACCAGATGATCTCCAAGTTCCTCCCACTCTGCCTTCCTGAAGCCATTATCTATTGATGAAAGGGAATCTTTTATTAATTAGAATTTTCTGAATTGTATAAGGAACACCCAAATATCCATTGCCCAGCAGTGGTGGTGGTTTAATTGCTAAGTCATGTCTGACTCTTATGATCCCATGAACTATAGCCTGCCAGGCTCCTCTGTCCATGGGATTTCCCAGGCAGGAAGGCAGGAATACTGGAGTGGGTTGCCATTTCTTTCTCCAGGGGATCTTCCTGACCCAGGGATCGAACCCAAGTCTCCTGCATTGCAGGTGGATTCTTTACTGCTGAGCTACCAGGAAAGCCCAAGATGCCATGATAAACAGTCTTTTGTCCTCCATCTTTCATAGTTTGGTTGCTTTTGGTTTTTTTGTTTGTTTGTGTTTTTTTAGGGGGGTGGGCTGCACCATGTAGCATGCAGAATCTTATTTCTCCCACCAGGACTTGAACCCATGCCTCCTTCAGTGAAAGCACTGATCTTAACCCTCATAAAAATATTTTAAAGCAAATCTTACATCATGTTACCTCATTCCTACATACTTACATATGTACCATAGTGTTGTTTTTGTTTTTTTAAAGAACATCTTTATTGAGATATAATTCACATACAATACAATTCAGTTATTTAAAGTATACAAGATACAAGTCAAATTTTTTTTTGGCTGCACAGCTTGGGGAATCTGTTCCCTCACCAAGGATTGAACCTGGGCCACAGCAGTGAAAGCCCGGAATCCTAACCATTAGGTGACCAGGGAACTCCCCTACAAGTCATTTAAATATGTATATATGTTTACTTCACTGTAAAGTCAACACTACAGTCTAATTTTAGAACATTTGTGTGTGCCCTCACCCAAAGAAAACATGTACCAAGTGTTGGTCACTCCTTATTATCTCCTCCCCCAGCCTTATAAATAACTGATCTACTTTCTGACTCTGTAAATTAACCTATTATTCTGGACCTTTCATATACATGGAATTATGTGGTCTTTTGTGACTGGTTTCTTTCAATTAACATGTTTTCAGGAGTTATCCATGTTGCAGCATGTTAGCACTTCATTTTTTAGAGCTGACCCATATTATATGAATATTCCACATTTTATTTATCCATTCATCAGTTGATAGACATTTGGGTTGTTTCTGCTTTTCAGCTATAGTTAATAATGCTGCTATGAACATTTGTGTCCAAGTTTAATTGTGGACTTAACATTTTTAGTTCTCTTAGGTTATCCAAGAGTCTTAGGGATTTAGGTCTTACATTTAGTCTATGATCCATTTAGAGTTAATTTCTTCTATGGTCTGAAGTATGGTTCCAAATGCATTCTTTTGCATGTGGACATTCACTTGTCCCAGCACCTGTTGTTGAAAAGTGTCTTCTCTCTTTGTCTTTGCATCCTTGTTGAAAATCAGTTGACCATAGTTGTAAAGGTGTATTTCTGTACCCTCTGCACTGTTATTCTGTTGAACTGTATGTCTGTCATTATGCCAGTACCACACTGTCTTATTATTTACTGTAGCTTTGTAGTAAGTTTTGAAATGAGAAAATGTGAGTGCTCTAATATTTTGTTCTTTTTCAAGATTCTTTTGGCTATTCAGGGTCTCATGCATTTCCATATAAACTTTAAGATCAGCTTCTCAATTTCTGCAAAAAAAAAACCAAAAAAACAGTTGAGATCTTGATTGGAATTGTGTTTACTCTATAGATCAATTTGGAGAGTATTGTTATCTTAACAGTATTAAGTATGCTGATCCATGAACATGATGGATGTCTTTCCATTTATTTAAATCTTCTTTAATTTCTGTCATAAATGTTTGTATTTTTCATTGCATAGTCTTTGCACTTCTTTTGTTAAATTTATACCTAAGTATTTTATTTTTTTGATGCTATCATATAAGGAATTGTTTTCTTAATTTTATTTTCAGAATGTTTATTCTGAAGCTACTGGAATGTTTATTCTGAAGCTACTGTGTCAGAATTAAAATTGATTTTTGTGGATGTAATGATATATTTTCACCTAACAAAATTAACATAGTTTCTTAGTATTCTCTCATACCCTACCCATATTTGGATTTTCTTGGTTTATTTGTATTAAGATCTACATAAGGACTATATGTTACATTTAGTTATTATATCTGTTATGCTTATTTTAATCTGGAGCAACCCCTTTCCTTTTTAGAAACTTTTTTTCATAATTGTATTGTTGAAAAGGCTGGGGCAGTTAGCCTAGAGAAATATACCACATTCTGGATTTGTCAGTCTGCTTCTTCTTCATGGTGTCATTTAGCTTGTGTCTCTGTCTTCTTTACCTTCCTTTAACTGAAGGTGAACTCTGAAGGACTGGTTCTTAACCTTGATTACACACATAAATCATCGGAGGAGTTTTTAAAAATAGTGACACTTGGGTCCTACCCAAGAGATTCTGATTTCACTCGTCTAGGTAGTGGTCCTTAAACTTTCAGCAGGTACCAACCAGTTCATCTGAAGGGCTTGTTAAATGTAGATCGCTGGGCCCCACATCCAGAGAATCTGATTCAGTACATCTGGGGTGGGGCCTGAGCATTTGCATTCACAAGTACCAGCTGTTGTTTCTGCTGGTTTTTGAGCACACTTTGAGAATCACTGATCTCTCACGAGGTCTGACTAAGATATTGTAAGTGATATTAATGTGCAGCCTGGCTTGAGAACCATTGAGCTGATGGTTTCAGCCAACAATGATCTTTGTGTAACTCCATTATTTCATTAGGGGTTAAAAAATTTTTTTTAATACCAGTTCTTCCACTTCATTTGCTCAAAGTTTTCTTTAAAGAGGAACTTTCATTGAGAAGGAAATGGCAGTCCACTCCAGTATTCTCGCTTGGGAAATCTTGTGGACAGAGGAGCCTGGTGGGCTACAGTCTGTGGGGTCGCAGAGTCGGACACAACTCAGCAACGAAGCACAACTGCAGCAACAAAGACTCAGTGCAGCCAAAAATAAATAGATAAATTTTTTTAAAAAAGAACTTTTCAAAGAGATTCTTTTAATGATTAAGTTGTAAATTTGGGAAGGAGCCCTTAAAATTAAATATAGGCATGTACACCTAGAAAAAAGGTCAGAACAAAATATGTCAAAATATCTACTTCTGAGTACTGAAATTGTGTGTAATTGTTTCTCACATTTTCTTTTCTTTAAAAAAAAATTGTTTTTTTCGCCCTGCATAGAACGTAGGTTCTTAGTTCCCTGACCAGTGATCGAACCTGCACCCCCTGCCTTGGGAGGTCAGAGCGTTAACCACTTCACCACCAGGGAAGTCTCACATTTTCTAATGTATAAATGAGATCTTTAAAATCACACAAAAAAAGAACCCCAAATATATGAAAAATCATTTCTTAAATAGTCAAAGAGAAAATGTCATCTCTTCAAATTATTTTTTTTAAGGAAGTAATTTTCATTGTTCTGTCTCTTCTTCGTATCTGCTGAATAAACAGCAAGCCAGCCTGTTTCTCATGGTCCCCTCGACCTCTGTGGTGTTTGTTCTCTGTGTCTCCCATGTTCACACCCTGTTGACATTGTTCTGTCCTGAGGTCTGGAAGGAGTGCACTCAGAGAAGGGCAGGAAAAAAGTCATCACCATGGAGAGACACAGCTCAGCGGGTTCCAGTTTCATTGTCTGCCGTGTTCTCCGGGTGCTTCTCAGGCAGAGACTCTTCTCAGGAATGGTCTTCATTCGCAGGGGTCTAAAGGGCTGAAATGCATCTTGTTCTCCTCTTTGTTCTGGTGATTAGAATGTGGAGTTTTCCATCTTGGGCAACAGTCCATAGGATTGGAGGAAGGCATTTGAAACTGTAATCTGTTTTCAGCATTTTGGAAATTAAGGAGCAGGTTTAGCAGTACCAGTGGCCCTCCCCCAAGTACTTAGCACAAGTTCACTGCAGCATAGCCCAGACATTGCCTTCCTCTTTATTTTTAAAAATTATTTATTTATTGGCCTCAAAAACTGTGGGATCTTAGTTCCCTGACATAAATCCAGGCCCCTCAAATTGGAAGTGTGGAGTCTTAGCCACTGGACCACCAGGAGAGTCCCTCCATTCCTCTTTAGTCCTTCCACCTCCTCAAGCTGCTACTCCTTGGGGATAAATGACCTTTCCATATTCCTACGATAGCTGCTGCTAAGTTGCTTTAGTCGTGTCCGACTCTGTGCGACCCCATAGACGGCAGCCCACCAGGCTTCCCCGTCCCTGGGATTCTCCAGGTAAGAACAGTGGAGTGGGTTGCCATTTCCTTCTCCAATGCATGAAAGTGAAAAGTGAAAGTGAAGCCGCTCAGTCGTGTTCGACTCTTAGCGACCCCATGGACTGCAGCCTACCAGGCTCCTCCGTCCATGGGATTTTCCAGGTAAAAGTACTGGAGTGGGGTGCTGTTGCCTTCTCCATTCCTACGATAGACCTGTCAGCATGCCTAGGAGTGTTTCTCTGTCTCAAGCAGGGGCCAGTGTCATTCATGACTGTACCCCAGCTCCTAGTATGATGGTAGTCCCGTTGTACCTGCTCAGCAGGTGTTGGTTGAGTGACTTGGCCCTTACCTATTACTTGCTTCATGTGGGACCAGATAGCCAGCACTCCATTCTTGTTCTTTTTCCATCTATTCGCCTGTGTATGTGTGCTCTTACAGGCATCTTATTATAGAAAACTTCATTCCTCTGGAAGAAAAAAGTAAAATTATGAATAGATCCTTCTTCGATGAAGAGGAAGATCATTGGAAATTACATCCTATAACCAGACTGGAGTAAGTCACTATTGACTTGTAATGTGGGAATGGGGTGGGCTAGAATGTTGATAAGCTGGACTTGGCCAGAGGAGAATGGTAAAATGCAGTCTGATTCCTTTAAACTTGGAACCAATTGCAGCTGTGACTTTGTGGCTGCTATAAGTTCGTGAGGTAAACGTTTGCTGACGAGTGTGGTATTAGGAATTGGGAAACATTATCATAGTGAACTTATGGCCTTTCAGCTTCCCCAGATGTCCAGTGAAGTGTGCCAGGCCAAGGGACGGGCAGTACATAGGTGTTATCTGTCAGTCTGACTGTGTGGAGGATTCTCAGTCTCTGTCTGGATCCTGCTAGAAAGATGAGAGAAGTCTGCCAAGGATGTGGGAGTGGGGAGTGTGGACAGCTCAGCTTCATGCCTGCTATCTAAGAACTGGATGATGACTCAGAGCCCCTCCAGCTTGAAAGATGCATGATGCTCACACGTGAATCAGAAAGCAATTCAAGCAGAAAATATAAGCAGCTCCCTTCCCATTTACATGTCAGCCCTCAGTCCAGGGAGTTTCCCATTTCAGGTTCTACCTAAAGGAGGCTCAGAATTTTCTGAGTGCTAGTTCCACAGTCCCAATCCTGGGACTGTGGGACACACTCTGGCCTGGGTCTTGAGCACACAGTCCATTTCCAGGAACCAGCAGATGATGAAACGGCCAGTCTCAGCCGTGGGATACAGGAGACCGTTGAGCCAACACGCAAGAATGTCCATGATGGTTCGTCCAGACGTTCGATACAGGGTGAGAAGATTGTACTCATGTTAGAGAAACATGAGTTTAATTTATGTAAACGCTTTGATTGTACTCATGTTAGAGAAACATGAGTTAAATTTATGTAAACGCTTTGACCCGTCTGCAAAGTCACAGTTTGTATCCTGACACTTTTAAGAGGGACCTGAGGACAGCTACGTTAATAACAATTATAACAAGTAATATGTATGATTAATGAATCATAAATAACAAGGTAAACGAGAATGAGATTTAGAAAATTAGGACTAGGGAAGGAGAGAGCACAAACATACTGTAGTCCGTGTGGCCAGTACATATTAATAGTGAGTTTCAGAATGGCCTTGTGGGGAGACGGGAAAGAAAGATGTCTAACAACAGGAGATGGAGGTTCGTGAAAGAACTTGCGGTCCTTCCGTTTAACAGAATACGTGTGAGTCATGTAGTTATCTGAAGTGACATAGTTGATAACTAGTTAATGACCCAAGCATATTTTACAGTAAAAATACCAGACAGGCTTCTGTCTATAAGCACTGGCCATGCACCAGGCACTGTACTCGGCGCTTTGCTGCTCTGTCTGATTGAGCCCTCTCACTCACTCTGTGCGGTCAATCCTGTGGCTTAAAAGTTCAGGTAGCTGGTAAGTGGATGAGCCAGGAGATGCAGGTATTGTTCAGCTATAGAACAATTGGTCCTGAAAGCGCATATATGAATTAAAAAAGCGGGTGCAAAGTAAATCAAAATGTGGACTGGTAATTGCTGGTTAATGGAAGCACATTCATTTAAAATTTTCTTCTTTTTGCTTATCTGTATTTTTTATAACCATCCATGGGGATCCTCTACTATGTTTATTTATTTAGGCTGCACTGCAGGGCTTATGGGATCTTAGTTTCCCCGACCGGGGTTGGCACCTGGACCACAGCAGTGAAAGCACCAAGTCCTAGCCACTGAGCCACCAGGGAATTCTCTGAATTACTTTTATGATGAAAGCTTGTCACTTAAAAATTTTAAGATGTTTTTGAGTCTCCCTTGGCAGCCAGAGCAAGGCAGATTAGGACTAGTTAACTCTTCAATTACCGTTCTTCCTGGCACTGAGTTATTCTGAATAAGGAAAACAAAAGCAAAAAAGAGGTTATCAGATGTGGCTTTATGTCGTGGAAGATGAGGGATGTGTCAGAGTCCTCAGAAGCGTTTTTCTAGCAGTTTCAGAGGGTATATATCTTGCCAGTTTATTTCATGTCTTCAGCCTAAAAACATGATTTTAAAGCCAACAAGTCAAATACATGGGTTTCCAGGGGGCTTACCTTGATCCAGAGATAGAATTTCAAGCAGTGGCTTTCAGATGATTTTTAGCAATGGACCTGCTCCATTGAGAGCCATGTTGTACAGTATCTCGATACGTAAAATTGATCAATGGAGCCACTCCGTTCTCTCCCCTAACCTCCCAGCTGGTTTCCCTCACGCCCCCGCCAGGGCCTTGGGGCTTGAACTCCACTGAGTGGGAGGAGCTAGAGGGGAAGATGTGGAGCCATGGGTGTTCTTCCCTCGTCACCCTCGGCTTGGTGTTTAGGGGCCAGGAAAAGGCCCACCGCAGAATATCGAGTGACGGAATCTATCTACAAGGCCAGTTATGAGGCAGAGCCTGGTCTGATTTTCAAAATCTGATAATAAGCACACATACTGCCCCCTGCACACACTACGTGTGTGCCCCATATGCCTACATATGCCCCATACCTGCTTCCTTCCCTCTACAGCCAGAAAATTCATCAGAGCTGCTGTAGGTATGGAGATTATTGATGACTACGATTTTCTTTTGCATATCTTTTTGTATTTTTATACTGTCTACAATAAATAAGTTGTACTTAATTTATTATTTTCTCTTGATTATTCCCCTTAGGGTGCAATACGCATTCTTTTTGTTTTTTAAAGGAAAATAGAGAAAAGCATAGAAAGTAAAATAAAAGTCATCTGAAATGGCACCAGGAAAAAAGTTATAAAAGTACATTGCTTTTTTTAAACACATCCTTGGTAGGCTTTGAGTAGCAAGCAATCCGAGGTTCTGTTCTTGGGTTTAGATTGTTTGAAGTTCTTTTGTCTGATTGGACGCGATCCTAGCTGTCTTGGCTCTGCTTCTGCAGGCAGAAAACATCATGCTGCTGGAGCTGGACATGCCCAGTCGGACCACCAGAGACTACGAGGGCCCCGCCATCGCCCCCAAGGTCCAGGCTGCATTGGATGCGGCTCTGCAGGATGAGGATGAGATACAGGTGGATGCGTCATCCTTTGAAAGCACTGCACATAAGAAAACCAAGGCCAGGTGAGTGGCTTTGGGGACGTGTTTGAACAAGGACAGATGAGGGGAGAGGGAGCAAATGTGCTTGTTTATCACAGAACTAAGTGGCAAAGCCCGAGTTAACCTCGGTCTGTCTGCATCCACAGCCCAGGCTCTGAGCCTCAGTTTAAATAAGCAGCCACTTAATTTGGTGCTCAATTAGAAATCCTGTCTTATTAAATTCCGGATTAGAAGTTTAAGGAAAATAACTGAGTGCAAAGCCAAAAATGGAAGGAATTTTACCTGCATACTTAGTTTTTTTGTTTTTCCTTCTTACCAATTTGGAGAAGACAGTCAAGATGTAATTTTAATGGAAGAACAATTGCTGAGAATCAGAGTCCCTCCCTGAGGTGTCATCCATCCATTGTCGGGTCATGTTGGCTATCCGAGAGGGTCACGCTGTGCCAGTCTCTGGTGGTTTTACAATTGAAAGTCCATGAGGCAAGGCCACTCTGAGACATAATGGCCATTAATGGGAAGGGAGGCTTATCTGCATCAGAGACAGCGATGGGATGTGTAATGGACATATGTGCTTGACTCTTGCAGGCCTAAAAGTGGAAGGAAGTCGGGCTCCTCCTCTTCTTCCTCAGGAACCCCCGCATCTCAGCTTTATCCACAGCCTCGGGGGCTAGTTCCAAAGTAAAGCCACTTCCCCCTCTCCCAGGTTACAAACAGCCTTGCCTTCTGGGAGAAGAGACAAGCAAAAACCTGCAGAGAGGACTTGACCCCAAACTCAGAACCATTCCCCTGGGGAAAAGCAATGGCCTCTTCGCCGATGAACCAACTTAATCTGGTTGAACATGCTGGTCGTAAGACGGCACTCAGCTCCTCTAGGACTTGTCCTTTAATTAGCATCTCAGAACTGCCTGGATAAGGTAAAGTGTGATAGCTGAGGTGGAAAGCAAGAGAGTGACCGGTGACCTTGCTTCCCTTCTCCCTTGCCACCTCCTCTCCTTTTCCTTGCTGTCCCATCCTCTCCCCTCTACTTTTCTAGCCTGTTCTTTATACTGGGCTCCCTTCTTGTTGAACAATAGGGCAAAATCAGGAGTCACATCAGCAGACCAACTCTTTGGAGCCTCAGGATAAAGTGGCAATGAGTCTGAAAAGCGAAAGTCCTAGAACTTGAGCAGGTGCTCGTTCTTATAGGTAGAAAATGAGAAATCTCATTTGGAGCTAAGCCTCTGAGGGGCACGGTCCATGCACCTCAGTAAGAAGTGGATCTGCTTTTGGGATCTGCTGAAGGAGCAGATATTTTCCAAGGAAACTGCCAACTTCTGCTCCAGAAGGATTCCATGTCAGAAGCAATAGAAATAACACTTCCTCTGCCTCCTTGGAGAGTTTAGGGAAACAGCTTCTTTAGAACCTCAAAACCATGACCATCTTATCCAAGACGTGAATCTGTAAGTTGATGCCATGTCCATACGCCATGTCACTTTGCTCTTTATTGGTCACCATCTATTTCCATGCACATTTCTCTGAGCGAACCTGCCTGGGCCCATGTTCTGCAGTGGGCCTGTATTTTGGGCAAAGAGAGGCTGTCTCTGCCTTCTCTGGTGGGACCAGAGCTGGGGGCACGAGACACAGAGAAGCACTTCTGCATCCCCTGTTTTTTTCCATCCTTGCATAGAGAGCATTGGGGTGACGAGGTAGGTGCCAAGATGGTGTCATGAGGCTCAGTGCAGTGGCAAAGGAAGATGTGACAGCTGGAGCGGCAGAGGAGTCCTGCCTGCCTCCAGCAGAAGACTCACTGAATCCTAGAACTGGGGCTCCCCCCAGGCAGAGCCCGGGGCAGTAGCGAGGCATGGCCCTGTGATCGAATAGTTCAGAGGAGTTAGGAGTTCCCGTTTACATATACTGGTTTGGTTTGTAAGTTTTAGTTCTCTGTATTATTGAAATTCAGAATTTGGCTTTATGTTGGTCATTAGGTGGATGTTACTCATTCCCCCCCCATGAGAAACTTATAAGTGTGTGTGGGTGTGCAAGCACAGTGGTGCCTATGTTCTTTGAATGTGTCGTGTGTGTCTGTAAGAGAGAGACCAAGAACTTGCCCGACTTTAGAAATACACTAACGTGCAGTTGTTGCCTTTGTCTGTATTAAAGGCCCGCTGAATGACTAATCCAGGCTGGAAGCTCCCACGTGGGGGTCTGAGTCCATGAGCCAAGCCTGAGGGGACAGTATGTGTCCCTAGTCGGCCACACCGGCGCACCTTGCTGGCACCGTGCCTCGGGAAGGTGGCGACTCAGTGGGCCTTGAGTTATATTTTAACTCAGCTGCTAGTTCCCAGGGCACATTTCTGGATCAGAACCTGCGGGAAAGAGGAGGTACCGAGTGCAATGTCTTAGCGTCCTGCAAATGGAGATCGGTCGTCTACCAGCTTATCTCCTGTTTAGTAACCATTCTTTCTGAACCCAGGGCCCTTTTCAGCAATTCGCGGAGCATGATGGAGGCATCTCTCTTCTTTCTCGGGATCAAACTCTGTTCTGTATTATTTACTAAGAATGTCCCTGTTTGAACAGGAACTATATGATGGGGTGGGTAGCCTAAGATGGTGACCTGCTGGTTACACCTGTCTCTTGCACTACATTTCCTTGAAGCTGAACAGAATCAGACCTGAATCTGATCTGTAGGCTGAACATTTCCATCTAGGAAGTCTGAGAATTAAAAATTGCAGATAACCCTGTAGCTGAATACGGATGTCTCAAGGTGACTGTTCTGACCATGGGTGGTTGAATGACCATGGAACTTTTCTAAGAAGGCAAAAGAAGTAAGCCAAGTTGACAGGCAGGGTCATGAAAACAGGCCTGCCTTGTACTCAGCTGTGTTCATCTGGTGGTCTGTGAAATGAAGAAGAAGAACACCTGGCTGGAGGTTGAGTCTCTGGTGCTTTTCTTCTCTCAAAATGGATCTGATAAATATTCGAAGAGAGGAGAGTGTCCTGCTGCCACCAGGAAGCTGCTGCCTTGGGCTCTGAATTGAGCCAAAGGTGTAGACCTACCAAGATGACTGAGGGACCAGGTTTTTATTGTCTGTAGTCATGCTAGAATGTTCCAAGCCCTCTGAGCACCTTCATGTCAGCAGCAACTAATGATATCTGGCAGCAAGGCCCCAGGATCTAATAAGCTCATCTGAGAGAAGGAGTTTGAGACAAACGTGCAACCGCCCGCAGGAATGCATCTGGTTTCAGATTTCAAATCCCGTGTCTCCCAGGTCCCTGGATTCAGAACTCAAGGCCACAAATCATAGGCATGAAGCACTTTCTTAAGACTCCACCCTAACGTTGGATGGCTCCCCATCGAATGCCTGCATGCTGCTTGAATGGCACCACCCGCATCTCCACGACCACAGGCGTCAAGAGAGTTGCTCAGCTCCGGCGTGGGCCACGCTCTACTTCTCCTGTGTGACTCTTGTAAGTGCCCCTTCACTGAATGTAGAATCGTTGCCAAGTTTGTGAGAAGTGTCCATTCTTTGTCAACTTGGGATATCAGTCCAGCCTCACATTTCCCACTGGAGGTCGAGGCTTGGTGTGAACACCACCTTGGGCCATCTCAGCACCATCAGTGGACGAAAATGGGGCTGCTAATACACTCTAAAAGCCATAATCAGAATGCTCGAAGGACCTGGATAAACAGCGGGCCTGGCTACTGTCTGTCGTGCAAGGTTGTTGTCTTGCACTGTTTGGAAATCTGCCCCCGCTCCTCCCTGCCCTCACTTCCTGAATGAAATGCTTCTGAGGTTGTTTATGAAAGGAGTGATCCTGGGGCAGGCAGGAGGCAGTGGGCTTTATGGCTCCTTGGAGTTACTGTTGATCTTGACCTTCTCTTTGGCTACCTTGAGACAAAGAATATGCCAATACTTGGGGCTCTGAGTTTTATAGTCAATATTTATTTGTATCATCTCTTTGTCTAGGAATGTAAAAGTGACTCTAAACTAAGATGTGTAATAAAAATCAGATTTATTGTACCTCCAAAAAGGTGTCCTCATAAATGACTGATGCTTCTGAGAATGACATGCTGGTGACTGACACACTGCCAATTTCTTTTAAACATTTGAATGTTTCTAGTGGAAGGAGGGTGGGAGTGGAACATGAAGACTGAGTTGGAATGTTGGCATTTAAAAAATATAGCAGCAAGGTAAAGGGACATGAAAGAGTGACAAAAGAATGCTTTTTGTGGTTTTCCATGGAAGTTCCTAAGACAGGCATGAAATTACTTTTAATTTCTGTGTTTTGTTTTTTAATGTTTCTTTACATTTATTATATACTTCAGAATATACATTTTTTAACAAAAATATTTTGTTATTTACTATCAAGAAAAAATTACTGGAAATGAGCAACTCATTGGTCTTATGGTTTCTTATGTGCTCAGGCCTGCTGGAGTGTCCCCCGCCCCAGGATGGAGGGGGGGTCATGTACCCTGTGTGAGGAGTGGAGACTCCATAGAAGGAGCTCAGACCCTGGACTCTGAGCTCGGCTTGAATCCTGCTTGTGCCTATGCTTACTAGCTGTGCAACTATGAGGATTTTAGTTTTTCTCTCTAAACCTTGGTGTGTGTGTGTGTGGTGGGGGGGGGCGGGTCTTGTCTGTAAAACAGGGTCATAATCACACCTGGAAGGGCCACTGTAAGGATTAGCATTGCATTTAAAGCAACAAGTACACAAGTATGTGGATGAAAGCAGACATTTTCAAATGTGGTTGTTGGGAGTTCCCTGGTGGTCCAGTGGTTAGGACTCTGCACTTTCACTGCTGAGGGCCTGAGTTCAATCCCTAGTTGGGGAACTAAGATCATACAAACTGAGTGATGCCATTCCCTCGTACCCCCAAAGCCCCCACCCCACCCCCACCACCACTAAATAATAAAATTATTTGGTTATTGCTATGACAGGGCCCTGGGTTCAGAAGACATCATGAGCAATTTGTATCCTAAGAAACTAGAGGCTAGTACTGGGTATATTATGTTCAGAAACCCCTAGGCCTCTATAGAAAAGCGGCTAATCACTTAACAAATACATGTTGAGTATTTCCTCTGTGCCATGCTGTTCCAGGAACTGGATATAGAGACGTGAGCAACACAGTCCCTGCCCACACACAGCTTGTGCTTGCATGGGAGAGGGAGGTGGGGTAATGCTAACCAAACGCACCTGAACGTGTAATAACCAATCATGACAAATGTCATGAAGTGATATTATAAGAGAGTAATAGGAGCCTGATTGGATTAGGTGAGTAAAGAAGGGAAGGGCTTTCTGAAGAAATGGCATAAAGTGAGATCCAGAGGACAAAGAGTTATTGGGACAGGAATAAAGAAAGAGATTTGTTCAAAGAGGGGACAGCACCTGTGAAAGCCTCATGTAACAGCTAGGATTTCATGGGAAGGTATCTGCAGTCCTTTTCTACCCTCACTAGGGGGAAGCATGCAAAGCTACCGTAAAAAAGATTATAGTATAGGACTTTAAAAATAAGTATACCAACAAGAAATGGAAAGAACAGAGAGGACAGTGGTTTATGTGATTAGACAAATGACCCTTAACTCTTCAGAAGATGCCCTCAAACTACATGTAACGTCCCTATAGTCCCCTTTCTTTCCCAAAAGAGTTAAAAATCATAGGTTAGCCTAGCCTACATAGTTAACTATTTTAGAATAAAATCAAAACTCATTAGCCAGAAAGCAAGGGTTCAAAGTGTGATCTGAAGAATTATGAGTGTGTTCTTGAAAGTGACAGAGCTCTAGGTGGGTCAGGGGCTAACCTATCAGGGGAGGTGCAGGGCAGGGTTGCTGGGCAACTTGGAAATTCCTGCTGACTCCCCAGGTTGTCTTCTCATCTTCTGGATTGTTTTAAGGAAAAAAAAAACCACCAAGGAACTACTCAAACCTTGAGTGACAGAGTAAGAAGTATATAGTTGGTCTTCGTCCCCCCAAAAACTTCTACAACCCCTGAAATTTCCTTAATGATAAGAGTAACTTCCGGTATTTCTAACAAGCCCCTTTCAGCCACACCAGAGCTTAGGCTAACAAAGTGACCTATGGATAGCTTCGGGGTGGAGGTTGGTTGCCAGGGGAACCGATCATGTGATTGATTAGTGTTGGAACTTTCAGCACCCCTCCTGACCTCCGGTAGGGGAGAGGAGCTGGAGATTGAGTTAATCACCGATAGTCAATGATTGAGTCATTCCAGCCTGCCTAATGGAACCCATCCATAAAAGCACCTGAATGATGGGGGTTTGGAGCGCTTCCAGGCTGGTAAACTCATGAAGGTGCCGGAAGGACAGCGTGCCCGAAGAGGGCCAGGAGGCTCCATGCCCTCCCCTGACCTGGCACTGTGCAGTTCTTCCATTTGGATGTTCCTGAGTTGCATCAGTAAAACAGTAATGGTAGTTAAAAGTGCGTTCCTGCGTTTCTGTGAGCCATTCATTCTAGTAATTATTTAACCTGAGGAAAGGATTGTGGAAACCCTCGGCAGTTACAGCTGGTCATAGGTCCAAGTGGCAACCTGGAACATTGGACTAGCCTCTGAAGCGGGGGGCAGTCTTGTGGGACCAAGTCCTTAAATACTAGGAGTTAGTGTCAGTATTGAAAATTGATTTGCAGGACACCCTTTTGGTGTCTGGAGAATCAGAGACATTGGGTGCAGGGAAAAAAAAAAAAAAATCCATGCATTTCATTGTCAGAAGTACTGTGACTAAAAACAGTTGACCTTGGAAACTGTTTTGAACTTCACGATGACAGTCTGTCTCAGGGTGCGTGATTTTGGCAGGTCCTCTTTCACTGGAGTTGCCATCGGATTGAAGTTTACCCTGAGGATCTGGTCTCCGAGGACCATGCGGTGGTCACATCTGCCAACAGGGTTGTCAGTGGCGTTTATCAAGGATGTAACCGTAGCTGTCACAGCTGCTCCTGTTTCATCCTCTGTTTCTATCAGCAGTCTGTGGTTAACCGTCCCCCGGTGCTTCAGTTAGGCGAGCTGACTGGGGATGGCTTTGGGGGTGGGGAACGGGCAGAAAGAGAGGTGGCTCACCCGCATGGCTAGGGACGGTGCCACCCACAGGAACTTGTGGAATGCTCGCGAGCGCCAGGTGTGTTGCTCTGCCCTGGAGACAGAGAGGAGTAACATGTACTCCAGCCCTTCTGAGGCGGGGAGAGAGAGAAACAGGATGAGAGAAACAAGTTTCAGAACAGTGATTCAGAGTGGTTAGGACCTTCTAGAAGGCCAGTCTCCTCCCCTCATGCCGCTCTCCCAGACCTCCTCTTGGTGCTCAGTAACGCCAAGCGCTCACAGGCCATGACACCTTTGCGTGTGCTGTGCTCTGTTTCTGGTAATTTCTCCCCACTCCTGCTTGGTTCACTCATACTCATCTTTCAGATACTCATTTAATGCCATCTCTTCTAAGAAGCCTTCCCCAACCACTCATTCTGGTTTCCCCCCGTCTCAACCTGGCTGTGCAGTGTCTCTCACTGAAACGTGTTTCCTTCTAAGCCCTTTGCCCAACTTGCACTGTATTTGTTTGCCTTGGTCTCCCCCCCACTAGACTGTAAGTTCCCTGAGGGCATGTTGTGTTGTCGTCTCCAGCTTGACACTCTGATGGATCAAGTGGTAGGGTCAGTGCTGACACCCGCAGCTCAGAGTGTTTTCTGTCAGAGGAAAGGGTGGTGGGACAGGAGGGGTGGAAAGACTTCACAGAGGAGGGGTGCTCCTGCAGAAGGGGCAGGGTAGCACCCCACTCCGAGGAGGAGGGAAGGGCGTGGCAGACAAAGACAACAACGTGGACAGCACAGGGAGGGTGTGCTGGAGTGAGGGAGCAGACTGCGGGAAGGGGCCAACTCCATGGCACAGCCTGAAGACAGAGGGCCGGCCCTTGGAGGCTTTTTTGGTGGGTGTTGTCTGTGTGTGAGGGGGTGACGCCCAGTCCTACCTACACTCCAGGCGTTTTCTCCTTAAGCCAGCCTCTCCTGCTCCTGTTTCTCCCCGAGATAACAGGAAGCAGTTTCACCAAGCGCTGCTTTAAGTGTGCCTGCTGTTCACACAGGTTTTCTGGGCTCAGTCGGCAAACTCCATTCTGCAAGGAGCTTTCCCTGGCACAGCTCAGAACCCAAGGAATTTCAAGGGTTGACTGTGACTCAGTTCCCTTGGAAATGGGGCTGAGGCATTTTTCAAAGCAGTAGAATGGAAGATGGTGCCTTTGCTACGTTTAGGAACAGAAATTAAACTTCTGCCATTGGTTTTGAAATTTATCTTCTTTGGCCAGTGACCAAAAGATTTACCAAATGCTGTTCAACACTCTATGCCAGATGTCAAGGGCTACATATGACTCAGGGCCCTGCCCTTCTGGAGCTCCCAGTCTGGTAGGGAATTATCATCCCACACAAATGCATACATTTCAAAGTGATCAGTGGTTCAGACACAGCACTCACGGGGTTGTAGACTTTTCAGTGCGCAGTGTGTTAAATGTGGTGATGAGTCGTCTTGCTTGATCTGGGGCAGTGAGAGGAGCCAGCACTTTGGTGTCAGATCCTTTCTCATTTTTTGAGTGTCTACTATGTGGGGGCAATTTTCTAGTCGCAGGGACCCAGGATGAAGCTCCTGCTCCCAGGGATGGCCCCGCAGGACAAGGCAGGGCAGGAGTGAGAGAGAGACAAGCAGGGGTTGGTGGCTGGCTCAGGCTGGGAGGCCAGCCAGGGCTTCTGTGTAGCATGTTTTCCATTTGAGCAGAGCCCCGAATGAAACTGGGGAACAAGCATGGGTTTCCGGCACCAGGACCAAGAGTATTCCAGGGAAGAGGAACCAAGGTGCAGAGGCCTGGAGGCTGGGGTGTGTTTGAGGACAAGTGTGGCTGGCAGGCAGGGACAGGTGGTGGGGGTGGGGGTGGGGGGGCAATGCCGAATTGTAAATGAATTTTATTTTTAGATCACTGGAGGCTTTTAAGCAAAAGAGGGAAATCTGACAGGAATGCTTTAATAGGATCCCTCTGGCTGCTCTGTGGAGAACAGAGGAGCGAGAGCAAGGGGAGAGGAAAGAGACTGCGTAGAAGGGGTGTGGTGGTTTGGAGAAGAGGGGGTGGCTTGGACCAGGCAGTGGGAGCCAGTGGGGAGAAGTGGGAACACGCCTTAGGATACGTGCTGATTGCTGATAATTGTATGTGAGAAGTGAGAGACAAAGAAGAGGCAACAGCGGTTCCAAAGTTTTCCAAAGTTTTTGATCTGAAGCCGGTGGAAATTCCACCCCTGCCACTTGCTTCCATGCTCCCCCACTTTAAGATAAAAGGCGATATTAAGATATAATCCCCCTACCGTGCATTTTACCCATTAAAGTGCATATAATTCATTGGTTTTTAGTATATTCACAGTTGTGTAATCATCAACCCCTATCAATTTTAAAACATTTTCATCACCCCCAAAATACCCATTAACTGCCCCTCCCCGTTTCCTCCCCACCACACAAGCCGTAGGCAACCACTAATTGACTCTGTCTCATCTGTCCGGTGCTCAGAGCTCCAGTTTCCTCCTCTGTAACTTCACAGGGTGATTGTGAGGTTGAAAAGAGAGCATGAAGAGAAACAGGACAGCATGCCTAATAGTTACCAGGCAGAGTGGCCTTGGCCTTCATAAGTGCTCTGGAAGTCCCAGCTCTCCCCCACTGCTCGCCATCTTGCTGAGGCATCGTGGCCAGGGGTGAAAAGCATGGGCGCTGGGCCCAGACTGCTGGATTCTGAATTCTGAACCCACCACTGACAGGTTGTATGATTATTGCAAGGTTTTTAACCTCCCTGGGGCTTCAGATTCCTCAACTGCCATAAAGGCATCATAGCAAGTACTTCCTAAGTTGCTCGGAGTCAAACCATGCGAAGCACTGGGAAGAGCGCCTGGTGTGTAGCAGCAAGCGCTCAGGGAGGGGTCAGTGTTGCGAGGCTGTTATCATTATTAAGTGAGGAGCAGGCAGGTGGCAGCTCCCAACATTGAGGCCAACTGGACATTTCTGAGTCCAGGCAGTTGCAGTGGTAATGGAGAGAGACCATAGATTTATTTTTAGTCTTGTCCTCATGTGGGATGGATCTCTACTTTTGGAAAAGTCACTTGTCCCCTCTGAGCCTCAGGTTGCCCATCTGTAAAATGGGGGCGAAAGATCTTACCTCGTGGGTCTCTGTGGAGGATTCAGTAACCTGTTCAGTACTAAGCACTGTTTTGAACACAACAGGGAAAAAAAGCATGCTTCCCTAGAGCTTGTGTGGAGCTAGTAGAGAGAGACAGCAAGTAAATATTAATCATAAAGACAATAGTAATCATAATACATTAAAAATACATGAATAAGAAAGCAGAGATGTAACGCACCTGGCGCCGGGCATGAGGCAAGCCTTCTGTCCACGGAAGCTGTTGTCATTATTATAGGAAAGCACTTTGAAACCGTGGACAGCGCTGTATAGAAGTGGTTCTCCAGGTGACTGCAAGCATGTTGCCTTCATCCAAGCCTACCCTCATCTCTGCTCAATTAAATTTCGCTCAGCCTCCAAGGCCCCTTTCGAGTTGCCTGGTTGAAATGTCTCTCATGGCAGAGCGTTCTTTATCCCTCCCTTCAGCTGGCATTAACTGAATGCCACTTTGGGCCAGTCCCGATGCTCAGGCTTTTGCGATGAAAACCCTGGGAGAGGTGTGGGCAGCAGCGTGGAAGGAAAGGCCCACGGCACTCTGTGCTACACCGTGTTGAAGCCTGGCGCCTTGGTTTTCGTCCGCCAGGGGAGAGCCCAAGGCTTCTGAACTCAGTGATCAGATTAGCAGATAAATTCAGACTTCTCAACATTTTTGTTTAAATACTTCATTGTAAAAGTAAACACCTGCAATATGGTCAAATGCATAATCTCTATTTAAGCACCAAGTGTGAAAGTGTTAGTTGCTAAATCGTGTCCCAGTCTTTGTGATCCCTGTAACCCACTAGGTTCCTCTGTCCATGGGATTCTCCAGGCAAGAATACTGGAGTGGGTAGCTATTCCCTTCTCCAGGGGATCTTCCTGACCTGGGGATCGAAGGGTCTCCTGAATTGCAGGCATATTCTTTACCATCTGAGCCACCAGTGAAGCCCCATTTAGGCATGATGATCTAACCAAAGAGCTACAAGATAGAGATGTAAGGACCTGTGGAGGAGCAAAGACTTCAGGGCAAAAGATTTCTCAAGGTGTAGACAGTATTTATTCTACCAGATAAGCAGGAAATGTGGCAAACTGGAACAGAGAAGTTTTGGAGCTGGGCTTCCCAGGCAACGCAGGGATAAAGAATCTACTGGCCAGTGTAGGAAATGCAAGAGATGTGGGTTTGAACCCTGTGACAGGAAGATCCCCTGGAGCAGGAAATGGCAACCCATTCCATTATTCTTGCCTGGAAAATTCCATGGACAGGCCATTTCCTTCTCCAGGGCATCTTTCTGACCCAGGAACCAAACCCCAGTCTCCTGCATTGCAGGCAGATTCAAGAGTCATATATAATTAAAATATTAATAACTATTAATTATTAGTAACAGTATAGCATTATGGAAAGAGCTCTTGTGTCAGCCAAGCTCTTGTGTCAACGCAAGAGACTTGTGTTCAGATTCTGACATTCCCATTTCAAGTTGCTTAAACTTTCTGAGCACTGGATTGTCTCCCTTTTCTGTAAAATGAATAATACCTTCCTTGTAGGATTGACATAAATGTGATAATAAGTTCCTAGGTTGTATAATAAGTGCTAAGTGCCATTTTAAAATCAAAATACAGAAAGCTTTATTGAATATTCTGATTATAAAAATCATATATTCTGATGATAAAACATTGAAACAATACAAAAACATTTAAGAAAATACTTACATATCACTGGAAATTCCATTTCCTATAGCTGATGGCGAATTTTTTAGGTATCTCTTTATGCAAACTCTTAGTTTGACCTTTATAATATACATGGGTCCACAGTACACACCTGTCCTGTTTTCACTCAATAATATGTTGTACACATATGTTCAGTTGGTAAATATAGATTTCTATTTTCATTTTTAATCGCTTCCTAGTAATCTATTGTGTGAATCACCAGAATTTATTTAATACTATAGATGATCATCGGAGAAGGCAATGGCACCCCACTCCAGTACTCTTGCCTGGAAAATCCCATGGACGGAGGAGCCTGGAAGGCTGCAGTCCATGGGGTTGCTAAGAGTCGGACACGACTGAGCGACTTCACTTTCACTTTTCACTTTCATGCATTGGAGAAGGAAATGGCAACCCACTCCAGTGTTCTTGCCTGGAGAATCCCAGGGACGGGGGAGCCTGGTGGGCTTCTGTCTATGGGGTCGCACAGAGTTGGACACGACTGAAGTGACTTAGCAGTAGCAGCATAGATGATTATTGAAGTAATTTCCGGATTATTTTCTGTTTTATATAACACTGTATTTTTTTTTTGGCTGCACCATGCAGCACATGGGATCTTAGTTCTCCAACCAGGGATCAAACCCTACAGTAGAAGCAAGGAGTCCGAAGCACTGGACTGCCAGGGAAGTCCCGATACAATACTGTGGTAAGCAACCTCATACGTAGATGGTTGTTCACTTGTTTAACGTCCTACCTGGGATAAATCACTGTAAATGAATGACTAGCCAAGAATTTTCCCATTATAATTTTGTTCCATTTTGGTAAACTGCCTCCCAAAGTAGACTATATGAATTTGTGCTTCCACCAGCATAAATTGTGCCCACTTCCATACAGCCTTGTTAACACTAGGTTCTGCCAATCTTTTTGATTTTTGCCAGTCTGACCTGTTGAAAAACGGTGTCTCAATTTTGTTTCTATCTGTGGTTACTAATGAAGTGGAATATATTTTCAAGTATTCATTTCCATTTGTGATTCTCCTTTTGTTAATTGCCTGTTTAGGCCATTGTTATTTGACGATTTTTCTATTCAGGTGTTTCCTATTGACTTTTTAAGAACTCTTTGTCATGAATATGACAGATATTTTCCTCCACTGCATTGGTTGTCTTTAACCTTGTCTGTGGTGTATTATTGCTGAATACAAATTTTTAATTTTATGAAGTCAAATCTTTTTTTTAAGTCAAATCTTGACTTGATTTTACTTGATGGATTAAAAAAAAAAAGTTTTAAACATGTTGAGAAATACTTCCATTTCCAGATTATAAAAATAGTCACTTGTTTATTTCTACCCAAAAAAGAAATAAATTTCATTGTTTACATACACCTCTTTGATCTAGGAGGTGAAATTTAGATTTAAGGAAGAGAGATGGAGCTCCAACTTAATTTTTCTCCAAATGGCTACCCAAACGTCCTGTTCTGTTTATTGACTTCCATCTTTTCTCCACCAATATGACATGTTACTTTTACTGTGCACTGCAATTCCTTATACATTTGGCTCTATTCCTATACTCTGTTCAGTTTAATGGGTCTGTCAATTCATTTTTCAAAATGGCACTGTTTTAGTTGGTGTCGTAGTAGTAGTGAAAGTCACTCAGTCATGTCTGACTCTTTCGACCCCATGGACTGTAGCCCGCAAGGTTCCTCTGTCCATGGGATTCTCCAGGCAAGAATACTGGAGTGGGTTGCCATTTCCTTCTCTAGTTGGTGTAGGTACATTTTAATATTTGGTAGAACAAGTCCCAACTCATCCTCAAACCTTTCTTGGCAATAGGGCAGTGGAGTGGGGTGGTTAAATTCACGGAGTTTGTGTTCATTCAGCCAGCCTGAGCTTTATAATTTACTCATTTATTTATTTATGGCTGAGCTGGGTCTTTGTTGCTGCACATGCTTTTCTCTAGTTGTGGCGAGCAGGGGCTACTCTCCAGTTGCAGTATGTGGGCTTCTCCTTGCAGTGGCTTCTTTTGTTGCAGAGCACAGGCTCTAGGGTGCTCGGGCTTCAGTGGTTTCAGCACGTGGGCTCAGTAATTGAGGCTCCCAGGCTCTAGCACACAGGCTCAGTAGTTGTGGCGCACCATCACGTGGGATCTTCTAGGGAACAGGGATTGAACCTGTGTCTCCTGCATTGGCAGGTGGATTCTTTACCACTGAGCCACCAGGGACAACCCAGCCAGAGCTTTAATCCCAGGTCAATCACCCACAAGCTGTGTAATCTCAGGCAATTTTTTTTTTCTCTCTGAAACTCTGCTTCTTCATCTGTCCAAAGTTAATTCTAACAGTATCTACTGTGTTTTTGTGAGGATAAGATGAAATGATGCATAGCAAGTCTGGCACATGGTAAATGGTCAGTAAATGTTCAGTCTTTTTGTTATGAAAAAGACGCATCTGTTTTTCCAGTTGAATTTTAGGATCACTTTAACAATAAAATCTTCCCGGGATCTTGATTGGGATGACATTTACTTGATATGCTAATTTTCAGATAACGAATGTCGACATGTTATAGCGTTTTCCAGTCCGAGGCAAGTTGTGCTCTTTATGGGTACGAGACTTTATGCTCCTTGGAAGAGTTTATAGTTTTCTTCATATAAGAGGTGCGATTTTATGTTAACTTTATTTCCAGGTGATATAAGTTTTGTTGTCATTTTGGTGAACGTGAATTCTTTAGTACATAAGAAAGTTATTCCCTTTTTAAATTGAGAGGTAATTGACATATAACATCTCTCACCATATGAGGGTCTAGTTAACATCTCTCACTATATGATTCATCTTTTTTCTTGTGATGAGAACTTTTAAGACCTATTCTCTTAGCAACTTCCAAATATACAATACAGTATTATTAACTATCGTCGCCATGCTGTGCCTTATATCCCCAGGACTTACTTTATTGGAACTTTGTACTTTTTGATCACTTTTACCCATTTTGTCTACCCTGCCTCTGGCAACCACTGGTCTGTTTTCTATATCTGGTCATTCATTTTTAAATGTTTATGTTGCACCCAAAGTAGCTATAATTGTTGATGTGGGGGATAATTTCTCCCTGCACAGTATCATTCCCTTCTCTCAGCTCTGGGAGCACCCCAGGTTTCCATCCCTTGGTTTTCTGTCACTTGAAATCCATCTCTCTGATGCAGAAACTGTGTCTAATTGGGCTGTTAGTCCCCAGGGCTCAGCACAGGGCTTGTATCAGTACAGACTTACCAATGCCACTTAAAGAAGGTGCCCCATGCTGTATTACTCTTTTCTGGAATAGAAGAGCCTCTCTTCTAGGACACAGGGCAGGGCAGCAAATAGTCCAGCAGTCCCTGACCTCATCTGGCTGACAGTCTAATTTGGGAGCAGACATTGAGGAAGTCATCATTTGGGTCAAGAGTGAATTACATTAAATATTTTTCCTCATTACATTTTGAAGGGAGTTTTGGGTGCTATAGGAGTGTAAAGGACTTAGTTGAGTACAGAGCAGCAGGAAAAGCCTTGCTGAAGAAATATTCCAGGAGCAGCCCAGGATGACTCTGCACCCAACATGTTCCCTCTCCAGGGCAGACTAGTGTTAGCACCCAGGCCTCCTTGAATAAATCCATTCAGCAAAGAGCATCTGCTCTGTGTCAGGTCCTATGCTGTTGGGTCTGGGGCCACAGGGTTGGGTAAGAGCCAGTATCTGAGCTCTAATCAGAGCTCTGTTGATTCTTGGGAGTTACAGGAGACAATTAGAACTCCTCAGCATGGGCATCTATCTCCTGTCTCTCCCTCCTGCCCCCTACTAGGTCCCAGCCCACCTCTTTGACCTCGTCTTCTCCTGCCCCACTGAACTGCTAGGCCCCCTGGCCAACTGAACACACTTGCACTTTCACACATGTGGAGGCTGCCATCCCCTGCGCCCATCATATTCACTGTCACTTCTACAAAGAATTCCCTTGAGCCTCTCCTTTTTTCTCTCGGCATTCAAGAACCAGAGTATCACCACCTCTGTGAAGTCTGCCCTCCCAGAGTTTGTTACTGAATCCTTTTCCAAAATTGATGGTCGTGTATAGTTATGTTTCCATGTGTATGATCCCATCAGACCAGGGGGCCCTCAGAGTCAGTGACCTTGACTCTTGTCTCTCTGGTGGGAACTAATATACAATGGATCACTTAGGAACTGCAATTAAAATGGGGTCAGAGAAAGGCAACTTCTATAAATAAAAGGGCAGAGTACAGAAAGAAGAGAAGGGGTGGGGTTAGTTAGCTTAGAGCAGTGGTTCTGAACCTAGGGCTCTGAGAGCAGAGGAGCAAGCTGGCAGAGTGTGAGCCATGTGCAAAGCTGGGCTGTGCTCAGTCGCTCAGTCATGTTGGACTCTGCGACCCCATGAACTGTAGCCCGCCAGGCTCCTCTGTCCATGGAATTTTCCAGGCAAGAATAATGGAGTGGGTTGCCATTTCCTTCTCCAGGGAAAGCTGGGTTACTTGGGTTTCAATCCTGGCTCTGGCATGTTAGCAGCTCCAGAGGTGGGACAAGTGTTTTATTTCTCTGAGCCTTCAGGGAAAGGTGAATACTGTGATTAGTATCACCATGTTGGCTTCAGAGGGTCTGGACACATGTTAAAATTCTATAAAGAATTTTGTTTAAATAGGTATAAGTTTTTCTGAAAGGATGGTTCCTTGATTTTTAAATTTCACAAAATGTACAAGCTAAGCAGGAGGAAGACATTTTCTGAGTTGTCTATTGCTATGTATTGCTGTGTATCAGATGACCTCAGAATTTAGGGAGTTAAGACAATGAACATTATCTGACCAAAACAATGTACATTATCTGACTGTTTCTGTGGGTCAGGAATCCAGGAGAAGCTTGTTTGGGTTATCCTGGCTGTGGATCTTTTATGAGATTGATCTCTCGAGATGTTAGTCAGGGCTGAAGTCATTTGAAAGCTTGTCTGGGGCTACCTGCGGTGTAGACGTCACCTCTCCGTATGGCTGCCTGAGTGTCCTCATGACACTGTGCCTGGCCTCCCCTAGAGCTTATGATCTGAGCGAACAAGGCAGAAGCTGCAGTGTCTTTTATGACCGAACCCCAGAAGCCACACACGGCCGTTTCCAAAGCACCTAGTTGGTTTCACAGTTCAGCCCTATTCAGAATAGGAGGGACTAAAACAGATGTGAATGTCAGGGCTGGGAATCACTGGGGGCCATTCTGGAGGCTGGCTACCACAGTGCCTTAGAAGGAATTTGGAATGAGGAGCTGTCGGTTTAAATCTTGACTCCACTGACAACTGTGTGATCTTGGGAAAGTTCCTTCACTTTACTGGCCCTGCCAGTTTTCTCACTCAGCTCACATGGTAATTGTGCTACTCAAGAGTTAAGGCCTGTGAAAGCCATTTATCCAAGCCCTGGACTTCACATTCGATTATTAGCAATCAATAAAGAGGAGGAGGAAGAAAAGCCATTTGGTGCAGTGTGTAAGTTAATGTTTTCAGTACAAAATAATAGCAAATGAAGAACTAACCAGCTCATCTACCAGTCTCAACAAATTAGCACCACTCTGACAATTTTGGTGTCAAAATGCACTTTAAAGTTTATTTTCCTTTTTCACAGAGGAAAGAATGGAGGAAATGGCTTAAATTAAGATGAAAAAGATTTATGGTAAATATGGGCACAACTCTCTGGCATTAAAGAGACTGAAAACTGGGATGGGTTCCTTCGTGGGGTCCTGAAATCTCCACCTGAAAATTTTAAAGAATTAGGCAGTATGCTGTTCTTATCTACAATTTTGGTATAAAATCACTCAGGTCATCCTTTGAAGCCATTTTAGGAGGGGATCCCAAAGATCTTTTAAAGCAAAGTAATGGTGGTTTAGCTGCTCAATTGTGTCAGACTCTTATGACCACGCGGACTGTAACCCACCAGGCTCCTCTGTCCACAGGATTTTCCAGGCAAGGATACTGGACTGGGTTGCCATTTCCTTCTTCAGGGGATCTTCCCGACTCAGGGATCGAACCCAGGTCTCTTGCATTGCAGGTGAATTCTTTACCAACTGAGCCATCAGGAAAGTCCCTAAAGTAAAATGGAAAGATGTATTATTGGGAGTTCCCTGTCAGTTCACTGGTTAGGACTCTGTGTTTCCACTGCAGGGGCCTGGGTCCAATCCCTGGTCAGGAAACCGAGATCCCAAATCCTATAAGTTGCACAGCTCGGCCAAAAAAAAAAAAAAAAAAAGTGTTCTTACATTGTTAAGCATGAAAAACTTTACTTTTTCATCATACTCAAATGAGTATGAGTACCACATACTCATTCTAGAAGATTTGGAAACTACAGACAACTGTAAGGAAGTGAAAAACATGAGATCTGCCACCTTAATCTAAATGCTCTGTTTTGTGGTTTAGATGAGAAATAGTTTTTTTCGGGAGTTCCCCTGGTGGTCTAGTGATTAAGACTCTGCCTTCCAATGCATGCCGCAGGTTCAATCCCTAGATGGGGAACTAAGATCCCAAATGCCTCAGAGCAACTGAGCCCAGGCACTCTGGAGCCCAAGTTTGGCAAATAGAGAGCCTGCCAGCAGCAATAAAGATCCCACATGCCGCAACTAAGACTCAACACAGCCAAATACATTTAAAAAAATTTTTTTTTCAAGTAAAAAAAATGTAATACTTTGTAAAACCCACTCTCCCCCCAGTTGAATGTAGTCTTACAAACCAGAAGTAACCAATATTAACAATTGGGATTTAAACACCTTTTTCAGCTTCATGGGAGACTGAAAAACAGGAATGGATTTAAATGATGGTGAAAGGCAGGTAAGCTGAATTGGTGTGGTGATGAAGTCCCCATCTCTAAGCATCTTTACAGCTTGCATAGATATGTTTGGGTGAATCCTGCCTGTTTACCAGTTCTGCTTGGGCAGATTCCAAATACTGTACAGGGCTCATAAATAGTACTTAGGGATTTTGTCCAATACAGTAATTATTGAGTAAGGTCATTAATTCCACAGATTAAGTGCCTACCACATGCCAAGACTGTGCCAGGTGTTGAAAGTGTGATGATGAACCCAAGAAGATGCTAACAAGAGCAGAGACACTAAACCAAAAATCATACAAAGAAATGAACTGGCTGGGGGGAAACCAGGAGGGGTGCACGTTTGTGAATCATCTGCTGTGTTGGAAGTTTAGCCAGTGTTATCTCCCTGGGACTTGAAGGAGATAATACGACCTCTCTGAACTTGATTTGAAAATGGGGATAGAATCACTAGGAGAGAACATGTGTCAGTGTGGCAAACTCTGTTCCAGGGCTTGGTTCACTGAAGTATAAAAATGAGGCACTTTTTACACTTCTGACTCAAACCTTCTTGATGGCCTTTAGTGAGTCTGCTGTGTTCCAGTGAGTCCGTTGTGATCTCTCTACAAAGATCCCACTTAATCCCAATTCTACCCATTTGAGTTTATGTACCCCATTATCCAAATGATGACTCGAGTCATTGAGAGGTTTCACAGCTTGACCAAGACCACACAGCTGTGGAGAATGACTACAAGAAGATTCAAACCCAGGCCTGCCAAAATCCAAAGTCAGTGGCAATGCATTATCTCTTAGTGAGGTTCCTAGGGTATATGTGTCCTCTTGAGAATGCTTAGGTTTGCTGGTGGTATGTTTGCTATTCGGATTCCTGAATGTGTGCTTCGCTCATAACTGTGCAGTTTGAAAACACTGACTCATCCCCAAACAGGGCAGGGCTGAATATCAGACCTGTTTATCTTATACTGCCCTGTGGCACCTGTGTTGACTTCAAAGAAACTTTGTAATAAAAGTACTGTGATAAAACAGAAAAACACCCCCCCCCCAAAAAAAATATATAGGCTTGTTTTTGGTGTTTCTGACAATAGAATATACTCATGAGTCTCATTAACTTTTAAAAAAATGACAGCTACTTAAGGTTTAATGACTAAAGCCAATTCTCTAACACACATCTTGCAGTCCTCTGAACATACTCCTTTCACATTTAACTATGATGTTGTCATTAGTTTCTGTTTGATTCTGCAAGGGCAGAGACCTTGAAACATTCACATCTGGATTCCCCTGTGGCTTGACTCAACTGAGCCAGGAAAAAAATTAGGTATCTCCACAGTCCCTGCATTAGCTTTCTAAAAAGCTACTAGGTTTAGTGGTTTAAAACAACATTCTGTCTTACACTTTCTATGGGTCACAAGTCTGGACTGTGTGGGTCAGCTGGTTCTCTGATCTGGCTAAAATCAGCCTGTTAGCAGGACTGGACTTCTCTCTGCAGGATGAGAGATGGGAGGTGGGGAAAACATGTTTCCAGGCTCATTCAGGTTATGAAATCTCAGTCCCCCACGACTGTTGAACTGAGGTCCCATTACTTGTGGACAGAGCTTTGTTCTCTGCTTCTAAAGGCTTCTGACATTCCCTGGCTCATGACCCCTTCAGCAACAGTGGGTTGACTTCCTCTCAAGCTTCCAATCTGATTCTTTTCTGCCATTTCTCTCCAAGGCATCTGTTTTGCCTACAAGGGTCCATGTGATTACACTGGGTTCACCAATATAATCCAGGATAATCTCCCTATTTTACGGTCCTTAATTCCATCCGCAATGTCCTGTTTACCATGGAATATAACATATTCACAGGTTCCAGGGACTGAGCATAGTTTTTCTTTTTTTCGGCAGGCAGGCAACAAGAGCATTATTCTGCCAACCACAGTGCCTATACTAAACATGTACATTTTAGAATAAATCTTCTCTAGTGGCTCCCTCGGAGAAGGCAATGGCACCCCACTCCAGTACTCTTGCCTGGAAAATCCCATGGACGGAGGAGCATGGTGGGCTGCAGTCCATGGGGTCGCTGAGGGTCAGGCACGACTGAGTGATTTCACTTTCACTTTCATGCATTGGAGAAGGAAATGGCAACCCACTCCAGTGTTCTTGCCTGGAGAATCCCAGGGACAGCAGAGCCTGGTGGGCTGCCATCTTTGGGGTTGCACAGAGTCGGACACGACTGAAGCGACTTAGCAGCAGCAGCAGCAGCAGCAGCAGCGACTCCCTGGAGATCAGGGGCGCAGGGGTGGTAGTGGGATGAAGCTACTCAAGAAAAGATTTTAAACACGCCAAATGACCTGTCAAAGGTTATACATTAAACCACTACCACCACCATCACCCTTTTGTGAAAACTTGGGTCAAACACTTTTTTTATCATGGAAGTGGGGTTCTTCTTTCCCCCCATTGGGGTGAAGTTAGAAGGGGACAGAAGATTAGAAAACACGCTTAGGAATTCCCTGGCAGTCTAGTGATTAGGACTCTGTGCTTCCACTTCAAGGTGCACAGGTTCCATAGTCAGGGAACTAAGATCCCACATGCCATGTGGTGCAGCCAAAACACCCCCAACAAAACCATGCCTTATTTTACCTTGCAGGATTTTGTTTGCTGCTGCTGCTGCTAAGTCGCTTCAGTCGTGTCCGACTCTGTGCGACCCCATAGACGGAAGCCCACCAGGCTCCCCCGTCCCTGGGATTCTCCAGGCAAGAACACTGGAGTGGGTTGCCATTTCCTTCTCCAATGCATGAAAGTGAAAAGTGAAAGTGAAGTCTCTCAGTTGTGTCCGACTGGACCTGAAAGCCTCCTGTGTGATGAGAATTTGAAGGAGGAGCACTGAACTCCATGGTGTTCCACGTGGGCAGCACCCTGTTTATCTTCCCTCATCACTGGCTCTCCCATGTGCTAACACCAGGGAGTGGAAGGTGTGCTTCCTCACTGCGGGAATCCTTTCAAATGTGACCAGTGACACCTCCTCTCTAATTTTAAAGAATTGGTCATTATCCAGTTTAGGACTGATTTTAGTGACGTTTCTGGACAGTTGACTGATTCAATAAATAGGCACAGAGAACCTATGTGTTGGGTACTCTGAACCTCATTTCATTTCATGCTTCTGCAACCAAAGCTTGGAGAGGGTAAGTATGTTGCTCATTGTCTCTTAGCCTGTACCAGTTATTAAACACTCTGTGCCAGGAGCCAAATTATACGTACCTAAGATGGCTGGATGGCATCACTGACTCGATGGACTTGAGTCTGGGTGAACTCCGGGAGTTGGTGATGGACAGGGAGGCCTGGCGTGCTGTGATTCATGGGGTCGCAGAGTCGGACACGACTGAGCGACTGAACTGAACTGAACTGAATGTCAGGGTTCCCCCTGCACGCCCTCTTCCAACCTGCCAGGTGTTTTGCGCTGATTCTCATCTCAAAAATACTGTGATAGCCACGGAAAGGTTCAGCCAGGATTCGGCTCAAGGTTCTTTTGACTCCATGTTCTGTGTTCCCTCTGGGATAGTGCTTCTAAAAAGGTCTCAGGTGCATTCTGGTAAGTATGGCCCCAAAGTCCAAGTTCTTTACACTACCAGTAATCTTATCATCAAGTTCACCAGGTGGTAAGAATGCTGTAGGCTGCGGGTGCAGCTTCTGCAAACGTAGAGCGGCATGAAAGCACAGGAGGAAATGGGGAACTGTTTAAGTCCATCAATCGTGCAATAACCGTTTTACTGGTATAAGTCTTCTGTCTCATTATTATGCGGCGGTGAGTCATTTAGGGGAGGACCAAAAGGGAAAGTCCTGTGTCTAGTCACCTACAAGAAGTGTCAGTGAGAACAGCTTAGGCGGAGAGGGGGAAAAGTGGGCGCTGGGAGTCGAGCTACCAGTTCTCTATTCCCACCCTTAGCCGCGCGTCGGCCCGAAGACGAGACGCGCCGAAGGGGTTAAACGTAGCTCGGAGTAGGAGGGCAGCGGGCCACCGCCCCTTCCCAGCATCACCTCCCACAATGCCTCGGGCCCCCAACCAGTTCCCGCACCTCGCGAGACTCGCCCAGCCCCTTCCCCGAACGACTGCCCGTCCCCCATTCCCTACCGAGCTCTGCGCGGGGAGGAGGAAAGGAGGGGAGGGCGGAAAAGACGGGACGCGGGGCACGTCGGGAAGTGTGGTCCAAGAGTTTCCTGCAGCCATATTCTTCCGGAGCGGGGGAGGCCAGAGAGGCAGCCGGGACTACGACTCCCAGCCGCCCTTTCGGTTTGTTTTTGTTCAAAAAAAAAAAAAAAAAAAACCCCACACTCCCCCTCCTCACTCTTCACACACACTCACACACACCCACGGCAGACACGCATACACCCGGGCGCCGAGGGGAAAGCCGATTCTCGCCTTCCCGCCCCGCCGCCAGTCGGGTCTTGTCCTCTTAGCAGAGCGGGAAAGCGGAGGCCGGAGCCGTGACCTCTGACCCCGTGGTTATGCGGAGCCGCCGCATTCCTTAGCGATCGCGGGGCTACTGCCTTCGTCGCCGCCGCCGCCGCCGCGGGCGACTGACGCAGCGCGGGCGCGTGGAGCAGCCACCCCTCCCCCACCGCCGCCCTCGCGCCGGGTCTCGCGCCAGCCGGTACTCGCGCGCCCGCCCCCTCTCCCCGGCCGCACCCGAGTCCTCGCGCGTCGCCGCCGCCACGCGCCCCCCGCCGCTGCCGCCGCCCCAGCCCCGCGCCGCCGCCCGCCCCGCCCGGAGGTCCCGCGTGGAGCTGCCGCCGCCGCCGGGGAGGAAGAGGATGAAGGACAAACAGAAGAGGAAGAAGGAGCGCACGTGGGCCGAGGCCGCGCGCCTGGTGAGGCTAGCCGCCGAGGGGGGCTCGGTGGGGGTTGTGAGGGGTGGGCTCGCCGAGCACCCCCCACAGGGAGGGGGAGGGGCGAAGCCCTGCCCACTGCAGGAGGGGGCGGGCCACCTTCCTCCCGGAACGGGACAACCCCGTAAGGCATTTGGTGGGGAGAGGTCCCCCGCCGGGTCGGATGTGGCGCCTTTTTCTGCACGCCCCCCCCCACCCCCCCCAAATTCCTGCGGAGGGGCGAGCCGGCGGGCCGGCTCCTCCTCCTCTGGGCGGCGGGGCCCCAGCCTCCCCTCCCCCACTATTTGGCAGCGTCTAGGGGGTCTGGGGAAGCTTCGTTTGTGCACTCGGGGGAGTTAGGTTTCCGGGAAGGGTCGGAAGCTCCTCCCTCGCTTCCTGGTGGGCAATGGGGTGGTGCGTTTGACTAGGGATGGGAAAGAGCCCCCTCAGTCTGAAGGACGCGAGTGGCATTTTGAGCTTTCGCAATCTAAACCGGTGTGTGGAGGGAAGCAAAGGCTCACTCCCAGCCTGAACCCTGAGCCTTGGTTCTCAAACTTTAGTGTCCTGTGGGGGCACCTGGGGGGGTTGTTAAGAATGTTCATCCTAGGGCCCTACTTAAAGACCTACTGAGTCTGATGAAATTCTGGAGTAGAACCTGAGTATCTTCATTTTGACCAGCTTCTCAAGTTGGTTGTAATGCAGGTGACCCACGGACCACACTTTGAGATCTGCTGACCCGAGTCCACAAGCTAGCTCGAAGATAGGCAGTCTGCAGACAGCTAACTACACTTTGTAAAGAATGTTTGTGTGTGTTCTCTATTCTTTAGTGTCCTCTTGCATGTATACATGAAGTGTTGGACAAAGACCAGGTGTCTGTTTGAAGATACTGCTCACTGAGGATTTAGCAAAGGAGAGAGTAATTTGAGTATTTGAAGCTGCCTGGTAATGCGGTTGTTGTGAATCTTCTGTTGTCCCAAAATGTCAGAGGACTTGCAAGTGAAATATATTCCTCTGGATTTGCACCCAAAAAGTGAAGACACTTCGAGACATGTTCTTATAAAATCTTGCTGGTGACAGTAGTAACAGGTTAAACTTGTCTCAGAGATGTCACTTCTTAGAACTGTCACAAAGCAGGGTTATAGTGCAGATAGCATCCTTGTGTCTTGACACCCTGTAGTTTATATGTAATTGCTGTAATTCACTTTTAATGATGAATGAAGCTCAGCCTTCTAATCTTTAATTTTATTGGGAAGTGAGGTTCCTGCCTCAGAGGTGTTGAGCAAAAAAGATGAATATGTGTTGGAGGTTTTTACAAATCTGTGGTACACTCTCCTTTCTTGGAGCCTTAAAACTCAGTTTTTGACTTAAAAGAGGGAATGCTGTTTGGTGTGTAGGAGAAATTTCACTGGTGTACCTGATCGTCTTTCTCAGACCTTTTTTGCCAAAGAAATGGAAGTAGCAATTAGTTTGTATGTTGAAGTTTTGTGCTTCAGTTACTTTGTTTGGGTTTGGCATATTTTGAAGTACTTAAGTATGTTTTTCAGATGCAGTCAAATTTGGAACCTTTGGTTAGCTTTCAGGATCTCTTCGAAGTTTGAGGATTTCTCCAGCATTGCTTCACCTGGAAACAGATTTAGGCCTAGAGGAGAGTAGTGGGACGTGCTCGTTTTCTCCTGGAGGTTGAGGCTGGCTGTTCATTGAAATTCTCCTCTGAGTTTCTGTTCTGCAGGTGTTTATGACTCTGGGCACCAAAAGGAAATTTGCTTGCCAGAGTTTTTACTTGTTAGAGGTAGGTGAAAGTACCTTTAAATCCTGTGTTATTTATGTCCTGACAGAATTCTAAAATCTGCCTGTCTTAAAGCTCCGTTGGCTCTTCCTAGTTGAAGGACTCTGGGAATTCAGGGGTCCACTATTATGCCTCTTTATAGTCTTGAGTTTACTGTGATCTACAGTCCAGTTCCAGGTTGCTATTTCTGTTTTATCATTGGCTCAGTTCATGCCAGTTTGTCCCCAGTAAGTTCTTTTTCTTTTATGATTCTTCGTTAAAAAATAGTATTTCCTACTGGGAATTACTTATGCTCTAAAACTCTTGCAAGATGACTTGTGGGAATATGGTGTGTAGTTTTATATATCTTTTATTGTTTTTTGTTTAGGATTTTCTGTCCCTTTGGATGGACCAGTTGGTGGGTGAGGGAGAGCTCTTAAGATTTCTCTGCTCATTTGGAAAAAAAAATTTGCTTTAACAAACCATGTGCTGGAGAGTTTGTGAGTGCTTACACTGGATAGGGAGTAGAGTGAGCTGTAATGGTAGGAGGGTAGATTAGTTCTAAGTACTCTTTGGACAGGTGAATTTGGAGTGCTTGCTGTGGCAATCAAGATGCACTCGCTTGGGGGCGGTTACATATTGCTCCCGACCTTGCTCAGTTTGGTGGTTAAAATGATACCAGGAACCCTTTTTAAGCTATACTGGTAGGAAAGAAGAGACTTCTGGACTATTTCAGTAGTGTAGTAAATCCCAGGAGATTGATTTTTGCAGCTGTTAATTATGTTGTTGAGAAGTAGATATTCTTTCTAACACTTGCTAGTATTGTTTTTCCTAGATGTAGGGAGTAGACTTTAGGTGGTTGGGTGGGTCTAAATTCTCCTGCTTGTTAGAAACAATTTGTTTGGGAGAAATAGCTGAGTGGATTTCCCTGTAGATTGAATGCCTTTAAATGGATTCTCCCTGGCTTTGAGAAACTTCATTGCATGTTTTATCTTTCACTTTGATTCATGACTGACCATTCTTACATCAAACATTTTTTCCCCCTTTGAAGTTGGAGAAGAGATACTTTTTGTATGCTCTAGAAAGACAGGGTGGGGATAGAACACTGCTGAATTGTTCTTACACTAAAAGCTGAAGGCATATAGTTTTAATAAAAGTGAATACCCTGTATCTTTTGATGTAACTTCCCTATAGAGATTCTGTTTCCTCTGTCTTAAGAGTCTCAGGCTCTTCCTGACTGCTGTTTAAATAATTGTTAACTAATTTTTGAGTCATGCTTCTTAATACTGTGAAAAAATTTACTAGCTCATCTCACAATTAGTATCAAAGAAGTCCTATCTGTGGCAGTGAACATTAGTAGCTTGTATTGTGGGTTTGTTCATCAGTGCTGCTTAACTTGGCAGTTAGGTTCTTGGAATTAAAGAGATGGATAAGGTCTGCCCTTGAGGAGCTTATGGTTTTTCTTGGGTTAGAGAAGGTCCAACCCTTCTCTAACAGGTGGGTAGAATTTCATTACAAGCATGGTAAGTGCCAGCATAGACGTATAAATGGTAATAGACATCCTGATTTCTGCTTACTGTCTAGGCATAATTATGAATTGTTCCTCCTTTTACTCTCAAGTGTCCTGCTTTGGAAGATGAATTATATGTGTTGTGCAACTATGGGGCACTGAAACAAGATGCTTAACTATCTGGCAGAGGGTAGAGAAGCCTTCCTGGAGGAAGGTGCTTTCCGAACTGAATCTTGAAGGGTGAGTAGGAGTTAGACTCCTCACAGAGGACATAAGCAGGAGCTGGAAACAAAAAATAGGAGAGTGTGTGTGTGTGTTTATCTGCAGGGTGGAGAGTGTGGGAATTGGGTAGAGCTGCACGTAGTTACTGGAACATAAAGTTTGTGGAGTATCAGAGAGCCAGGCAGAGACCAGATTGTGAGGGTCTGGCCAGCACACACTTCCTTTGTGTCTGGCACTGTAGGCACTTAACTCTGTTATCTCTGCAACAACTCTGAGAAGAAGGCCTCAGTATCCTTCCTTCACAAGTGAGGAAACCTAGACTCAGGGCGGGTAGGTAACTTGCCCAGGTTTTTTTGTTGTTCAGTCGCCAAGTTGTGTCCAACTCTTTGCCGCACAACTCTTTGCCCAGGTTTAGAAGACCAGAATTTGAATTTTAAAAACCATGTCTGTTTGCTTTTAAAACCCATGCTTTTCTAGTGGGCCAGTGGCCTCTCTGGAGCTTCAGCTTTCGCTGTATGGAAATAGGTTGCTGTCGAAGGACTTTAATGCGGAAAGTGATGAGGGCCCGTTTATTTTGTTGGACTGACCTCAGGCTATATAGCAGGTTAAGTTCTGCAGAGCTGTGGTCTTTTTTACTGATGAATGTCTAAAACTGTTCCTAGCACAGAGTAGTTCATGTATTTGTTGAATGAAGGATGGCAGCGGAGTAAGAATGAATTTGAGGAAAGCAGGGATGTTAGAGAAGAGGCTGCTGTGTCAAGTCGGGTCAGAAACTGGCTGGGGGTACTTCCCTGGTGGTCCAGTGGCTCCAAGACCTCGCACTCGCAATGCAGGTGGCCCAGTTTCGGCTCCTGGTCAGGGAACTTGATCACACATGCTGCAGTTAAGAGTGTGCATGCTGCAACTCAAGATCTAGAGTGCTGCTACTAAGACTTGGTGAAGCCAAATAAATAAAGTAAAAAAAAATTTTTTTTTTTAAAGGAAAGAAACTGGCTGGGAGAACTGGGGGACAGGTGAGCGTGAAGGATGATGCCTTGGTTTCCAAATTAGATGATGAGACAGACTGCCAACCAAGGAGAGGAATATCAGAAGAGAGGAGATGATCATGAGGGATGTCCAGTTCCGAACTGAATATCTGGGGCCTGAAGCTTAGGGAGAAATCCAGGCAAGAGGTCGAGATTTGGGAGTTAATTCAGTATTTTGGTAGTGTTGAAACTGTGAGAGATGATAATGATACCCAAGGAGAATGTAAACACTGAACAGAGAGATTAAGAATGGGACCAGAGGAAATAGGGGTTTTATATCAGCACCTGCTTCTCCAAAACTTGGCTTCTTTATCACGTCGAACTCGTGTTCTTCCACAGAGAGAACCTTCGCAGCAGTCCTGTTAGGCTTCTTGCTTTGCATTTTATCTGTGACACAGCCATGCAGTACTTTGTTAGGGCCGTTAAATGACTGTAAGATGTTGGTGTGGTTTGGTGTAACCTCAGCAGCTGCATTGCTAGAGATGGTACAGAGATACTGACAGCCTGTCTTTTTTCCTCCCTGAAAAGGATAACATTTCTAAAACAACTCAGCTTGTTCAAGTGAGAGAGCTCTGGTTGCTCACTAAGACATTGTTGCTGGGGCTTAATTATAGATGTCACTAATATAAATGGGATGTTCCATTTCTCCTTGTTTTGGTTGCACCAGTCATAAAGAATCGTAGCATTGTATTGCTGAAAGGCAAATTGTCCTGTACTAGTTAACACCAGAATTCCACAACCCAGTGGCAAAAGTCATCATTGAAAAAATACAGGTACCTGGACTTCTCTGGCGGTCCAGTGGTTAGGGCTCCATCATTTCACTGCTGAGTGTCCAGATTCAATCCCTGGTTGGGAAACTAATCCTGCAAGCCAAGCCGCGCCCACCCCCCGAAAGATAAAAATATTGTAACTAATCAAACTTACTTGGGAAGGAAAGCCTGAATGCAGTTCTGTCTTACAATTTATAGTGCTATGTATTCTCTAGTTTAGCTGTATTAAGAGCATCAGGTTAAGTGGCAATTAAAAGTTGGGAAGGCCCCACATACCATAACATGGATGCTAAAAGGATGTGTATTTTCAGAATTGAAAATTAGAGTATTTCTTCTAATTGCAGTCACTTTCAGCACCTAGTTAGATATATGTGTAATTTGGTTTCAGAAGTAATTTTGACTGTGGAAAAACTAAGATGTCAGCAGTGGTACCTCATAGCAGAATTGTAGCCCATGTTATATAGTGATGAATATAAATGGGAACTGCACACTGAAATCAGAACATTTATATTTCTTCAGGTACTGGAAAACTATTCAGATGCTCCAATGACACCCAAACAGATTCTGCAGGTCATAGAGGCAGAAGGACTAAAGGAAATGAGGTTTGTATGGCTCTTGTTGCTTAATGTGAGGGTTTTAGAGAACATGTGTCTTCCTGCAGTTGGGTAGTGAATGAGAAAGTCCACAAATGCATATATGTGTGCGCACACACACACACACATACACACTCGTGTTTGATGGTAGTGTGGAGCTGTCTCCGTGTCGTTTGTCCTCTGGCTGGAGGGCGGGAGTGGCTCCAATTCCGTTGGTTTTCGTCAGAGGTGCAGCAGGTTCCCCATTCTTGCTCTACTATACATTTCAACGTGGAGCTTCTCTTTTGCATAAGGAGTCAGCACATTTTCTCTTGTATTCCGTTTTGCAGGTTTCAGTAGTAGAGAAGGAACAGACTGATCTGCTCCATCATGTCTAAAACTATCCTTCTCTCTGTACCATGTCTCTGAAGTTCTTTGTTTTAGGCTCAGAGAAGGGTGATCCAGTCATCATAAAACTCACTAATTTTTTTTCCCCTACTGATTCTAGCCATTCCTGCTATGAGCATGCTAAATTTGGCGATGACCTTGATTTTCTTATCCTATATTTTTCCTAGAGAAGCAACAAATTGGAAACACAAAAAGAATTACAGGCACAAATAAAAACCAGGGACTGTCCTGAATCCTTTCTCTGCTCACCCCAACCTTTTTTTCAAAATTTAAGTGGGAGAGGAGAGCACAACACAGTTCCTTCTTGGGATTCAGAACAGTCCGCATATATTTTGCTGGTTAAGCTTTAGCTACTTAAATTGATCTTTTAGAATCAAAAGATCCTCACTTTCCAGTTGTCAGTTCACACATTCTCAAACTGACATTTTGTGGGAAGGGAAGGTCAGGGTTGTCTGGATCATGTTCTGGTGCTTCATTTAAATACTACCTATGCACGGTGTAGTGTTGTAACTGCATCTTTTGTTTTCTTTTGTTTTTATGGGCTATTTCCCGTCGTGCTGCTGTCTGCACTGCTGTTGGACCACTATGCCTATAGAAGGTAAATTAGTCCTTTTGGGACAGATGGAATCGAGAAGCTAACTTGTTTCTGCTTCTGGCTCTTACAGGAATTATGAAGTGGTCATGGTGGCTCGTGATGAGTGAGCAGCTCTATAATTTGTAGACAGAGGGATAGTGTGTAGGAGTCACGCTGTTGGAAGAAAGACTGCCAGCATGCTTTCCCCTGTAGCGGAGATGTTAGCACACCCACTTGACACTCCAGATTCTGCACAAGGTTTCTTACAGAGATTGGTCCTTGGTGAAATTTTTTTTTTCTTAAGCATCCGGGGTGTTCCAAAGCCGAATAAGTAATAGTTTTTTTTTTTGATGACTTTTTTAGACTCAAAATTTATTTTTAACGTGACATAAATTAGGGCCTCTAATTTTGAAAAATGCTGAGGGGTATTACTTAAGATATTGATATTTATATATCGTGCTGGGGAGAGGGACAAGAAGGTGCTAGCATGCTAGTGGCAAACTCTGCTGCTAAGTCACTTCAGTCGTGTCCAACTCTGTGCGACCCCATAGACGGCAGCCCACCAGGCTCCCCGGTCCCTGGGATTCTCCAGGCAAGAACACTGGAGTGGGTTGCCATTTCCTTCTCCAGTGCATGAAAGTGAAAAGTGAAAGTGAAGTCGCTCAGTCGTGTCCGACTCTTAGCGACCCCATGGCAGACTCAGTTAATATTAATAACGGGCATCTGTCTGTATTTTTGCCAGTTTTGCTTTTTGAGATTAAATAAGTAGTCTCTAACTCACTCGAGTTGTCATTGTTTTGCAACCTTCTGTTGTGGCATGGACAGTGAAACAATTTAAGATGCTGTCTCTTTTTTTTTGGTTTAATGGTTGAGCATTATTGCATACTAAATTCGTTTGACTTTTTATATTCAAATTTAAAGAATTGCTCCTGGGTAGATATAAAATAAAACGCATCTTTCCGCCTTCCCAACTGAGAAAAAGCAAATGACATACTATTCCTTTTGTGTGTGTATTAAAAAATAATTTAACTGGAAAAAAAAAGTATGCTTATTTTCTCGGGACAGCATCACTGATGCTTGGTCTTTGTGTTAAAAATGTTATGTGGCAGTTTCTGGGCGTGATGTGCAGGTTGAAAGATAGGGGCTAGGGAATCCTGGTTTTGTTTCTAATTAGCACTAAAATTTAATTTTAAAATTTTGAGTAGATAAAAATATTGGGTAATTTTTTTTTTTTCCAAAACTCCTGAGTGTACCTGAAAAATATGTGCAGTGTTTCTAAATTTCTTAAGAGTTTGGTTCATATTGTCAAAAGGCACTTAAGAATCATCAGGTGTGGAGTAGAGACATCGCGTAACCTGTTATCCCAGAGCTCTCTGGGTGGATTTATGTGAATTTCATGTGCTACTCCTTTGCCACTTTCAGAACAGAATTCTTGTCATGGGATGTTTTATATTTCTTCCTGTTCTTGATTTAAGAATGAGTTGAAGGGTAAGAGATCTTTGAGTAAGTAGATATCTTGGTTTGTATGACCTTTTTCCATCCTTGTATGTTTTTACAGTGGGACATCCCCTCTCGCATGTCTTAATGCCATGCTACATTCCAATTCCAGAGGAGGAGAGGGGTTATTTTATAAACTACCTGGCCGAATCAGCCTTTTTACACTCAAGGTAAGTCATGTAAATTCTCCTTTGTGCAGTGGTTCTTAAAATTTTAGTGTTTATAAGGATTACCTGGTAGGTCTGGAATGAGGCCCACGAATTTGCATTTCTCATAGGCAGGCAAGGGATGCTGCTGTTGTTCTGAAATGGCACATTGAGAGATGATCTAGTGTGAACAGGGTATTAGGAATTATTAAATATTTAGTTATATCAGCTATTGTGTCTATAATGTTTTTCCTTGTCTGTATCTTTGCAGATTATATGCAGTAGCGGGATAAGTATATGTGTGGGTAATTGCAAGTGTGCTTAATTATGAATTTGTTTGTAATAATGTTGTGAAGGATAAATTACCGGACAGCTGAGTAAGACCTACTCTATGGAAAATAACTGAAATTTGAAAATACTTGTGGAAATTCAAAAACTCATTAGCATTTACCAAGTGACACTAATTACTACCGGAGAGAAATCAGGTAGAATTCACAATAAAGCTTAAGTAGAGTGAATTGAACAGGCTAAGTGCCTTTCTACTGTTTGTGATATGTATCATTTAAACCAGGAGTAGGCAGATTTTTTTCTGTGAAGGACCAGATAATAATATTTTAGGTTTTTTGGGCCACACTGTCTCTATCATAACTATTCAACTTTACTGTTGAAGCGGGAAAGCAGCCACAGGTAATGCACAAATGAATGGGCATAGGTGCGTTTCAATAAAACTTTATTTATGAAAACAGACAGTGTGCTAGATTTGGCTTGGTGGTGGTGTTTGCTGACTCCTAATTTAGACATAGTTGACCTGTTGATGGCAACCCACTCCAGTGTTCTTGCCTGGAGAATCCCAGGGACGGGGGAGCCTGGCGGGCTGCCGTCTATGCGGTCGCGCAGAGTCGGACACGACTGAAGCGACTTGGCAGCAGCAGACGTGTTGATGGTGAAGGATGAAACTGAAAATCTGATGCTAATCCTTCTAATCATCCATAATGTAGTTATAAACTGCAGTAGTCCATAAAATTTTCTGTTTTAGTTTTGTTTTGATAGACTTGTTTATTAAAAATGAAGATTTGAACAAACAACAGCTGTATAACCTGTGGTCATAAATCTTGATCTGTAGATACACATGTGTATCTTATGTTCCTGTGTCTGTGCTATTTTCTATATTTTTATTTGTAATATTTCAGACTTTAAAAGACAGCATAATGTAATGTCAGAAACTGAGCCTTGAAAGAGATAGCCCTGAGTTCAATATCTAACTCTGTAATCTGGGACATATATAACCCTTCTTTATGGTTGTGTATGCATACCTGACACAGTTACTCCTTAATAAGTGGTAGCCTTTAAAGGATAGTCCTTTAGGTTCTTTAATCTTAATTGCTTGTTAATGGCATTTTTCTATTATATGTTATGTATTATAATTATATGTAATTTTGTATAGTTACAATTGTATGTATTACAAATGTGCTTGTTAATGGAATGTTTCTCTTTTAAGTAGAAGGAGAAATACCTATTTCTATGGACACCTAAGGGAAAGGAATTGAGTTTCATTTGTCTTTGTAATTTGACTCGGCAGAATTCTTGGCATAGTCCATGCTTAATAAATATTTGAACTGAGTTCAGTATCTTAATTTTCTGAGTGAACTCCGTTGTATGGATTTGCTGTGAGCTTGGGGGTGTTCTGTTAGTCTGCAGCCCATGTCCTTCATGCATTGATTGTTGTGCTCGGCACGTTCTCTGACCTGCATGTGCCTTTATGTTGCCCAGTCTTCCTAGCAGCTTGCTCATTGGAGTTGTACATCACCTCCCTAATATTTTTGAGTTCATGGTTTGCTTGTCTGGTTCCCCCAGTGAGACTGTATACTTGAGGGTGGAGAGTGGGTCTTATTCATTTCATTATCCACTTGGATAATGTACAAAGAGACTGTCAATAAGTGCATATTTAATGAATGAATTAGTGAATAATGGCTGGATTCTGGTACTTCATTATTATCCTTTGCTTTTGACATTTGGTAGTAGATACTACTTATAATCTTGATGAAACTATCAATAGACCTGCCTCTGGCATCTCACTCACAGCCAAAATGAAAGATGCTTATTCCTGTGGCTTTGGTAGACTTGTAGCTTGGTTGATTATCCATGCTGTCTCTTAACATTTTGACCTATCATAAAGTGATACATGGAAATGTAACAGAAAGTAAAATGCAACAGAGAAAGTGAAGGTAGCCTGCAAATTCTGCTACTTGTAACCTGATAATAATTTATATAAATAATATTTGAAAAAACTAGATTGTAATTTCTTTATGGCTTTGGTGCTTGTTTAGTTAATATGTTTGCTGTCTTGGTACATAGGGACACACCTTCTTCTCCCCCCGACCTCTACCCCCTTGGGCTTCTTGAGAGTGAATCATTGATTAGTCTTACTAGTTGCCTCATTGTCACCACGCTGTCTTCTAGAAGTTGTGCAGACATTTACTTTATTGTTATTTGGGAATGGATAAGAAAGGATACCAAAAATCTGAACCAACTGATTACCATCCCGATCACCTGAGGACCTAGGCCTGCTGACTAAAGTCCACGGTGGTGCATTTTTTCCCTTTCTTATCTCAAAAAAAATTTTTTTTTTTTTTTGGAAAAAATTTCAGACCTACAGAAAAATGGGAGTACTGCAGCCAGCTTGCTTTCTTCCTGATTGCTATAAGTTTGCTTCATTTGCTTTATCTCTCTATACATATGTATGCGTTTTTCCCCAGAACCATTTAAAGGTGTTAAACTAGTACTGGTATTTCACCACTACGTATCTCAGAATGTATTCTTAAGAACAAGGACATTATGTTAGATAACTATAGTATCATTAGTATGTAATATCATTAATTTTCTTGACTATAATAATGATTCTATAGTTATCTAACATAATGTCCTTGTTCTTAAGACATACATTCTGAGATACGTAGTGGTGAAATACCAGTACTAGTTTAACACCTTTAAATGGTTCTGGGGAAAAACGCATACATATGTATATAGTAATATAGTAGTATGTAATATCGGAGAAGGCAATGGCAACCCACTCCAGTACTCTTGCCTGGAAAATCCCATGGACGGAGGGGCCTGGTGGGCTGCAGTCCGTGGGGTTGCTAGGAGTCGGACATGACTGAGCGACTTCACTTTCACTTTTCACTTTCATGCATTGGAGAAGGAAATGGCAACCCACTCCAGTGTTCTTGCCTGGAGAATCCCAGGGACGGGGAGCCTGGTGGGCTGCGGTCTATGGGGTCGCACAGAGTCGGATACGACTGAAGTGACTTAGCAGCAGCAGCAGCAGCAGTATGTAATATAAGTTTATATTCACATCTTTTCTGGTTTTAAAAATATTCTTTATGGCTTATTTTTTAAGTCAGTCATTCAGTCAAGAATCATACATTCCGTTTGGTTGGAGATCGTATCTCTATGATCTCCTTTAGTGTGGGACAGTTCCTTTACCTTATTTTGTTTTTCATGGCATTGGTATTTTTGAACACTCCAGGTCAGTTACCTTATAGAATTAAGTACATTTTTCAGGGACTAATAAGCATGTAGAAATCTTGGTTATTTCCAGATGCCTTTACGTTTGTACTGCTACATCATGTCTCCTGTTCCAGGTTGTCACCCAGAGCCACTCAGCAGTGAAAGATGGAAGTGATGGGATGTTTTGTATGGTGTCTGTCTAAGGGTAGTTTCCTCCAAGTCTTGCTTGTAATAAGGGACAGGAAGGCACAAGTTATTTAACTCATACACTTGTTTTTCATTTTGAGGGTGTAGTGACACCTGTGAAATCCTGTGGTGTTTTTCCTGCCTAAGTGTTTTTCATATTGTTGAGGACAAGCACATGCAGAAAGGTTTGGTTTCTTTCTCCCTGCTGCTTGAAACTCTCTTCTAGAGGACCATAAAGGTCAGAAAGCATGGGATTTTGCTACTTAGTTGAAAATAGGAGTTTTTTTCAGTTCTAAATACGTTTGTGTAGCTTTATCTATGATTACCAAAGCTTTACTGATAAGCCAGAGTCTTCTGGGGCTTGCCAAAGGATTCCTTCTCGGATAAAATTTGTTCTAGGTAATGTGATGGTACATTTGACACTTCATACATAAATGCTTGCATCAGGCCTTAGAGCTAGTCCTCAGGGATGGATGGGGCAGATGAAATCTGTCCATGCTTTGAATTCTTGATTTGAGTTGCTTTCCTTAAGCTTTCTCTGAAGTTGGCTATCAGTGTCCATCATTGCCTGGTTAGAGATGGGATTTATATTGTCTTTTACACTTGGGATTTCCCATCCTTGTAAACCAGTGAGAGCACCTTTGTAGTGCTCCGTGTTTTTAAGAGTTTCATGCTGAACAGCTTTGCTTCTGTGACAAGGTGCTTCTGTGTCATTGGTGAGGTTAATCTGGTTTGGTGAGTGGCCATTCCGGCACTCACTGTGAGGCATGACTGCAGTCATCTGAACATTGTAAAGTTTTATTGTGAAATGATGTTCAAGTGAAGATGTCATGGCTTTTTGCACCTTATTATACCTCACGTGGTGATGCAGGGCTCAGCCTTAGGGGTCCTTTAATTCAAGTCTAGCTGAATCTTTTTAATTTGTAGAATATATAAATTTAAAGCACTAAAAAAATCTTCCTGGTAAAAGAAATAGATGTCTGCACTTGAAATATTCATCCATTAAAATTCACAGTTTGCAAATAAAAGCAAATGGAGGAAGAGAGGGAGGTGAGTTTTACAGTTTCACAATGTTATTTATAGAACAACAATTAAATTTTTCTTGTACAACTCCACAATTACATCAATTCTAGAGCTATTTACATTACCATTAAATATCAGGGAGACTTTGATACAATAAATTATAGAGTCATTTGAAAGGCAGTACCAGAATCCATTTTGATTTTTGATAGGTGTATATCAAGCAAAGTGGTCTTTTAAAAACACAAATCATATCATACCACTATCCTGCCTGGTCCTTGCCTACCTCTCTGATTTGCTCTCCTGATACCTTCTCCGTGGTTATTATACTTCAGCCACCTTGGCCTTCACTCAGTTTCTCAAAAGCCCCAAACTTGTGTCCACTTTAGGGCTCTTAGACTTGCTAGCCACTCTGTCCGGAAAACTCTGGAGTAACTTCTTGTCGTTTGGTTGTTAGTCCAAGAGTATCTTCCCAGTGAGGCTTTCTCTAAATACCGATTCTAGTTACACAGCGTTGACAGGGTTTTGGTTGTTTCAAAGTCCTGCCTTGTCTGTTTGGTTACTTGGTTATCACTAGCCTACCTCCACTAGAATATCAGTGCAGGGGCTTGTTTTCACTGTATCTCCTCTGTCTGGCAAATAATACATATGTAATAAGTAGTGGCTGAATGAAAAGTAGAGGATAGCATCATTAAAATCTTAAGCCAGATAGTTCTCCTGGTAATCTAGTCTTGTTTTATATGTTTTATTACAGAATACACATATTCTGGGTTATTTTTCCTTCTCAGCAAGTTGACTTCTTAGAATCCTGTTTTTTTCTTGCCCTCTTTAGTGCAGTTCTGCATTAATCTGTGAAAGAATCTGCTGACACTAGAAATAAATCTTTCCCAGGCTATGGCCATAATCTGCTTCCTCCAATTGCTGAAGGCAGAAACTGACATTACAGTTTAAATATTTTAGGTATGTTTTAGATATCATGTTGATCTTTTTAGAGTTTTGAACTTTGATCATCTTTCTTAGAATTTCTTTTATATAAAATGGTAATGATGTTTTTAGATATCTTTTATAATTTGTGTTAGCTTTATCAAATATATGATTTTTTAATGTGTAGAATCCTAGAATTTCAGTGTGGAAGAGCCTCTGAATCATCTAGTTTATTTGTATTTTGCAAACAGAAAATCGAGCTTCTAACAGTTTAAGTGACCATGTATCCTGCATGACCATGTATCCTATTCAAGACCGTGTATCCTTGTGACAAATGCATATGGCCTAGTTGAGACTAGAATCCACGTTTTGAGTTTGAGTTCTTACAGTTCAGTTGGTAAAGAATCCGCCTGCAATGCAGGAGACCCCAGTTTGATTACTGTGTTGGGAAGATCCGCTGGAGAAGGGATAGGCTACCCACTCCAGTATTCTTGGGCTTCCCTGGTGGCTCAGCTGGTAAAGAATCCGCCTGCAATGCAGGAGACCTGGGTTTGATCCCTGGTTTGGGAAGATCCCCTGGAGAAGGGAAAGGCTACCCACTCCAGTATTCTGGCCTGGAGAATTCCATGGACTGTTTAATCCATGGAGTCACAAAGAGTTGGACACGACTGAGTGATTTTCACTTTTCATTATGCCAATTTAAAATAGTTTTTCTTCAGGTTTTAAGACCTTTGGTTACTTCATCTTTTTGAAGTGTCTTAAGAGTTCCTTGATATTTCTCAAAATGTTAGTTTTATTCTCTTTAATGAAAGTTCTTATAATTGTTAAGCACAAGTGACTTTTCACATCCTTAAAAGTGCAGTCTTTAGTTATGGACAGTTGGTTTCCTTTTCTGCACTCTGCATTAATTGCATCAACATTTCTGATGGTGGTGGTCCTTTTCTGTACCAGAGTGAGTGGTAGATGGTGGCAGTGAGAGCACTGGACTGGAATGGAGCTCTGGGTTTCACACAGTGCCGCAGGTCCTATGGAGTGTCTTCACTTACACTGCTTTGTCTCCCACACTGAGAAGTTGAAATAGGTTGGTTGTTTAAAAAACTTCAGGTGTAAAACCTTTTTTCTCGTGAAACGGAGCTGCATGGTATAGATGATTGTGAAACTGCTCTGGTAGAAACAAGCATCTCTGGTGGACTCTACTATCCCCATCCTATGCCCCAAGCATCCAGGACATCTTTCCCAGACCCTGAAGCTCTGTTGAAAACCTCCTGGAGTCAGAATTCAGTGAAGGTCCTTTCTGTGCTCACATTCTAGCATCTAGACTACGTTGTGTGAACAGTTAAGTCAGCTCTGGATATTTTTCTTTTGTGGTGCATTTGGAATTTACTAGAGGCTGACTGTTTTATTGTAAACCTTCTCCACTCTGTACTGCATAGAAGATCTCTTGGTAGAGTGGTACCATTTGCTGTGGTTAATGGTAGTAATAGTTTGGTTTTGATGGAGGTTTTGACCCCTCAGTTGGTAAAAGTTTTCTTATTGGAGTAATTCTCAAGGGCTGCCTGGATCCACCTTTGAAAACTGGGGTATTCTATTGTCTGACAGAAGGTTCAACTCGCTCAGGGAGAAAAGAGAACTTGCTTGTCAGTGGAGCCCTGGTCTGACTCTGGTTTGATGCCTAAAAGATGACAAGCGGCCTTTTGTCCTGCTACCTCCTGAAGTTCCAAGCCGTGTAAGAATGAAGTAGTAAATGGTAAAGGTCAGGGAACAGAGGTTTGGAAAGCACCACCACTGAAATGATTTTGTGCAGTTCAGAGGGCTGGGCAGGATGATAATTTTTTTAAGGGTGATTTTTAAAGCACCAGCATTGTAGGAAAATGAAGACCTTGTCCAGGCTTTAGCCTTCCTTGGGACTGTGTGTGAAAAAATGCTTAAACTTTTTTGGTCAGCCAGTATGAAAACTACATTTGATCTCTTCTCAGTCCTACACATCAGACTATTTGGGATTGTTTGAGGAACTTGTTTAGTCTAAGGAAGTTTCTTCTTCTAGTTTAGTTAAATCTGGTAGAAAAGATGGAAACTGATGCTTGAGTACTGACTATATTCCAGACAGACATCATACTGCTCACATTGGTCTTTTGAAAACAAATATGTTTTCCTATTCCTGTACTAATGGGGGAAACAGCCTGAGAGAGTTTAAGTACAGTACATCAAGGCTGTATATTGTCACCCTGCTTATTTAACTTCTATGCAGAGTACATCATGAGAAAGGCTGGGCTGGAAGAAGCACAAGCTGGAATCAAGATTGCCGGGAGAAATATCAATAACCTCAGATATGCAGATGACACCACCCTTATGGCAGAAGGTGAAGAGGAACTAAAGAGCCTCTTGATAAAAAGTGAAAGAGGAGAGTAAAAAAGTTGGCTTAAAGCTCAACATTCAGAAAACTAAGATCATGGCATCTGGTCCCATCACTTCATGGGAAACAGATGGGGAAACAGTGTCAGACTTTATTTTTTTGGGCTCCAAAATCACTGCAGATGGTGATTGCAGCCATGAAATTAAAAGACGCTTATTCCTTGGAAGGAAAATTATGACCAACCTAGATAGCATATTCAAAAGCAGAGACATTACTTTGTCAACAAAGGTCAGTCTGGTCAAGACTATGGTTTTTCCAGTAGTCACATATGGATGTGAGAGTTGGACAATAAAGAAAGCTGAGTGCCGAAGAATTGATGCTTTGAACTGTGGTATTGGAGAAGACTGTTCAGAATCCCATGGACTGCAAGGAGATCCAACCAGTCCATCCTAAAGGAGATCAGTCCTGGGTGTTCATTGGAAGGACTGATGTTGAAGCTCAAACTCCAATACTTTGGCCACCTCATATGAAGAGCTGATTCATTTGAAATGACCCTGATGCTGGGAGGGATTGGGGGCAGGAGGAGAAGGGGCCGAGGATGAGAGGATGAGATGGTTGGATGGCATCACGAACTCAATGGACATGAGTTTGGGTAAACTCCAGAAGTTAGTGATGGACAGGGAGGCCTGGCGTGCTGCGGTTCATGGGGTTGCAAAGAGTCGGAGAGGAATGAGTGACTGAACTGAACTGAAGTCTCCTTGGTATGAATCTTCAAGTTGTGAACTTTCAAAGATGCAATGTGCATCCCATCAATGTCAGGCGTGAATGAATGAAACTGCAGCTTGCCCTCCATCTCCTACTGCTGAGTCTTTCATCTCTACCACCTTCCACCTTCTCTCTTCCAGTCAGTAACTCATTTTGCCTGTTCACTCGATGCCAGCCCCTGTGTGCCAGCTGTTGTACAGTGCTACTATAATTTTCAAGGCACTGTAAAGTTAAAATTGTTTTTTTTTTGTTTTTTATGTATTATTTGTATGAAAAGTATTATAAATCTATTACAGTACTAAATTCTACTAGTGTTAGTTGTACCTAGGCTAACTTTGTTGGACTTATGTACAAATTGGATATAGGAATGCACTCTTAGAACAGAACTTGCTCGTATGTAGGGGACTTAATGTAAATGATATGAAGTCACATTTTGGGTTATTTGAGACTGGTATTTAACACATGGAGGACAGGTTAGAATATTCTGCCAAATGAGTTGGTTCTCAAATGTTTGCAATGCATTCTCATGGTTCTGAAAGAATAGCTTCAAATTCTTTGTGCAGCATGAGGCAGGAGATGAATAGGAAGTCACAAAGGTGTCCATTTTCTTCTGGAAGATGCTGTTGTCTTTGATTCACGTGTAGTAGATGGGCTTTGAAGTGTGCATCTTTCAGTCAGGTAATCCTTTTATTTTAGTCTTCTCTTTATGCCAGCTTTTCTTTAGTAAATTAGCTCCTGACATTTCTTTTAGAATTGGTTTTTTTTGGTCTGCATTTCCACTGCCGCCTTTAAGTTGTCCTCATATGCCAGCTGCTGAAACAGCTCCTGCCTGGTCTACTTGCTTTCCCTTGTGCTTCCTTAGAATCCAGTTTCCTCTTGTGTGATCCGTAAAGCAGCTAGAGAGATTATTTTAAAAAACATCATTTGATCACGACACATTTCTGTTTGACTCCTGGCAATAGTTTCTTTTTTTATACTGTTCATGGGGTTCTCAAGGCAAGAATACTGAAGTGGTTTGCCATTCCCTTCTCCAGTGGACCATGTTTTGTCAGAACTCTCCACTATGACCCATCTGTCTTGGGTGGCCCTACACTGCATGGCTCATAGTTTCACTGAGTTAGACAAGGCTGTGGTCCATGTGATCTGTTTGATTAGGTTGTAGTCCATGTGATCCGCTTGCTCCTTGGAAGAAAAGCTATGACCAACCTAGACAGCATATTCAAAAGCAGAGACGTTACTTTGCCAACAAAGGTCTGTCTAGTGAAAGCTGTGGTTTTTCCAGTGGTCATGTATGAAAGTGAGAGTTGGACTATAAAGAAAGCTGAGCACCAAAGAATTGATGCTTTTGAACTGTGGTGTTGGAGAAGACTCTTGAGTCCCTTGGATGCAAGGAGATCCAACCAGTCCATCCTAAAGGAAATCAGTCCTGAATACTCATTGGAAGTACTGATGTCTTAATACTTTGACTACCTGATGGGGAGAATTGACTCACTGGAAAAGACCCTGATGCTGGGAAGGATTGAATGTAGGAGAAGGGGACACCAGAGGATGAGATGGTTGGATGGCATCACCAACTCAATGGACATGAATTTGAGCAAGTTCCGGGAGTTGGTGATGGACAGGGAACCCTAGTGTGTTGCGGTCCGTGGGGTCGCAAAGAGTCAGACACGACTGAGCAACTGAACTGAATAGTTTCCCTTGGTGTTTACCAAAAAATTCAAACTTTGCTCAGCCACACTGCCCTTCTTTCAGTTGTTGTAATTCCATAAGCTCTTTTCAGTTTTAGGGTCTTCTATTTGGAAGTATCTTCTCTCCACTTCTTGCCTGGCTCAACTAAGTGGGTCTCAACTTAATTGTCAGGCCCTCAGAGGAGCCTTCTCTAAGTTGGGTTTTCCTGTTGTGCCCTGAACTTCTTTTCACTTGTAAGTTTGTAATTATTATTATTTGGGTGATTGTTTGGTGTGTTTTCTCCTGACTAGGCCCTAGGGTCAGAGAATCTTTTATTTTGTTCTGGGTTATATCCTCAGTGCCTATCATAGTAGGTTTGTTAGACAAATGCAGTGGGAAAACACATAGAAAGAGGTTGTTCTGATTTGATTGGTAGCAGCTCTCTTTGCCAGACGGTTAAATTGATTCAGAATAGTAATTGTCAGTATTAAAACTGAAATATGTGGTACAGAATGTTTATCAGGATCTTTTTTTCATGGAATGGAGTGTTTGAAAACCTCCAAAGTATAAGCTTTGTTTTCTCAAAAAAGAAAAAAAGTGATAACGTCCAGTGTTACTGTTGAGCTCTAGTGACATACTGATCCCTAACATTGTGTGTGTGCCCCTCTTCTTTTTTTCTTCTGCCTTTCTCTGAAAGTGTTTAAGGTCTTATTGCCACGATTACATACTTTAGTGTTGGTCTTTTTTTTTGCTCCACATGCCTTGTTCAGATGTCTGATGGTTTTTGTTGAGGACCTATTCTGAGAGCCAGGCTTTTAAGTGCTGGCGGCAGATTTCAGTGCACTGTGGTTCTGTGGCTTCACTCGTCTTCTGCAGTGGTGGTGGTGGTCACTTAGATGCTTGCTGTTGGAGTAGGGGTGTCTTATCTCCTGATGCAGACTGAACAGTCATGATTTTCCCACCTCAAACCCGTTTCACCCTTACCTTGGATACGTCAATTAGTGAGAATTCCATCTTTTTAGTTGCTTAGGTAGAAACTTTGGCGTTCTCTTTGAGCTTTCTTTTTCCTTCACGGCACATCTAATCATCAATAAATCCTATTGGCTTAAGTTTCAGGATACACCCTATCTTACCATTCCCCCACCACCATTCTGGTTTAAGTCACCATCATCTTTCTCCTAGATTGTTGTAGTAACTTCCTAACTGGTCTCCATACCTCACTTTTACCACCCTCCTTAGCACTGGAGCCAGGAAATTTTATTCAAAAGGTCGTGTCAGATTGTGTCATTCCTCAGTGCTCAGCCCCCCAGACCCCCTTCACTCAGGGTAAAGGCCGAAGTCCTTTGAGTTGCTTGCAGTGTGCCCTTTCACCATCTGCCTGCCTCACTCCCATCTCTCTTCCTCTTGCTCTGGCCCCTCTCACTCATTCTGGTTGATGACACAGTGGCTTCCTTGGTGACCCTTAAATGTGCTGCCAGTGTTCGTCTCAGGGATTTTGCCCCTTTGCTTCAGCTGTCTGAAATGCTTCTCTCCCCAAACACCTTCATGGCTTGCTTCCACACCTCCTTCCAGTCTGCTCAGATTGGACCCTGACCTCCTCACACTGCATAGCTCTCCTAATACTCCCTGTTGCCTTAGATTTTTTTCTTGGTATTTATCACTGTCTGATATACTACATTATATATACATTGTTGTTATTTTCTGTCTCCTTTGACTGGAACTAGTCCACTAGGGAGAAGGCAGTGGCACCCCACTCCAGTACTCTTGCCTGGAGGATCCCATGGATGGAGGAGCCTGGAGAGCCGCAGTCCATGGGGTCGCTGGGGGTCAGACGTGACTAAGCGACTTCACTTTCACTTTTCACTTTCATGCATTGGAGGAGATGGCAGCCCACTCCAGTGTTCTTGCCTGGAGAATCTGAGGGACAGGGGAGCCTGGTGGGCTGCCATCTATGGGGTCACACAGAGTCTGACACGACTGAAGCGACTTAGCAGCAGCAGTCCACTAGGGAAGAATTTTAATTTTAGTTAATGTTGTTTCTTCAGCCCCTAGGAAAAAGGTAGGTACTCAGTAAGTATTTGTGTGAGTAAATGAATCATAGTTCATTTCTTTTATTTATTTATTTATTTTTTTGTTTTTTTTTTTTTAGTTCATTTCTTTTAATTTGGTAATACAGTGAATTATGTCAATATATTTTTTTTCCAGTGTTCAAGCATCCTTGTATTCCTAGGATAAACGTCACTTTGACCTGGTTTCCTTTTAAATACCACATAGTTGGTTTAGAGTATTTAGGATTTACATCTGTGTTCATGAGTGACCTATCTACATTTGATATTTTGGTTTAAACCTTGCCCTGTTTTGGCATCAAAACAAGCTGTGCTGTTTTCCCTGTCTTGATTCTTTGCAGTAGTGTCTTTAAGACAGTTTTCTTTTTTTGTAAAATTTGCCATGAAACCTACCAGACATGATGTATCTTTCTTTGAGAACATGTCTTTACTTTTAAGATTGTGAAATATATAAATTATGCAAAAGAGAATATATGCAAGTTGAGTGTTATTTTAAGTAATAATAACTAAGAAATAAACTGCACACTTCTGTATCCACTAGCCAGCTCAGGAACAGAACATCCTCTGTACTCTTTGAAGCCTCTGCTCAGATGCGTCTCTATCCCTGTAAGATAACCACTGTTCTCATTTTCATATTAATCATTGCCTTCCTTTATTTCCAGGTTTATCCACATGTGTATATATTGTAGAACATGCCTTTTAAAAATACCTTTATGTGAATGGAATCAAACTGTATGTGTCTTTCTCAGACCTGCTGTTTTTGCGCTTACTATTTCTGAGCTTGATCTGTGTTGGTGCATTTAATTGAAATACATCATGTTTTCTGCTGTGTGCTGTCTTAGGGTTTGAATAGTCCGTGATTTCTTTATCCATCCTGCTTTCGATGTGCACTTGGGTTGTTGCTGGTTCTCGCTGTAGCAAACACCGCAGCACTGATCCCTCCTGTGCCTCTCCTGGCGCCTGTGTGTGGTAGCTCCTGCAGGGTGTGTACATTGCTGGGATGGGGCTGGCTAGTCAGTCTTACACCTGAGCATCATTACTAGGCAGTACAGCTGATTTTCAAAGTAATTGTATGAATTTACATTCCTGTCATAGTATATGAGAATTCCTGTTGCCCCACACCTTGTGGAGGTAAAATAGTTTATTTCCCCCCGTTTTTAAATTATGATTTACATACAGTAGAATTGACTCATTTTGATGTACTACTGTACAGTTCTGTGAGTTTCAGAAAAAATTCATTTGAATTTTTTTTTTAGTTCACATTTGTTTTGACATTTTCTTTGGCATTTTAATAGTGCTATTTAAAAGTATGCCTTACGTGGCTTGAATGCGGTTGCTCCAGTAAATGTTGGTGCTAACTTGCTTCTCCCTCCCCTGAAAATTCGCTTTTACATTTATGGACAGTAAAATTCACCCTTTTCAGGTTACAGTCCTTTGAGTTTTGGCAGACAGAGAGAGATGTGTATTTGCCACCACCATTAAGCTATAGAGCGATTTCATCACCCTAGAATTCTCCCAGGCTTTTTTTCCTCCCCATGCTCTTTGGTAGTCACTTCTTCCCACCTCAGCTCCTGCCCAGCCATTGATTTGTTTTCTATCCTTGAAGTTCTGCCTTTTCCGGAATGTCATATAAATGGGCTTATCATTATGTAGCCCTTCAAGTCTGGCTTCCTTCGCTTTGTGTGAGGTGTTTGAGACTTAGCCATCTTGTAATGTATAGTATAGTCCCCCCTTATCCAAGGTTTCACTTTCTGGGGTTTCAGTAACTGTTGGTCAACTGCAGTCTGAAAATATTAAATGAAAAATTCCAGAAGTCAACAATTCATAAATGTTGAATTACACACTGATCTGAATAGTGTGAAATCTTGAGCCATCCTGTGCCCTCCCACCCGGATCCCCAGCCATTGACATTGTGTGCTCCTGGCATCCAACCGTTGATGCTGTCATGGCTCAGTGACGTAGGGTCACCCGAAGCAGATGATCTTCCTCTGGTAGCCTACCACTACGTCACAGTGCCTGTGTCATTCGCCTCCCTTCATCTCACATTGTCACAGGAAGGGTGAGTGCTGTCTAATAAGGTGATTTTGAGATAGAGACTACATCTACATAACTTTTGTTACAGTTCTCTTTATTATTGTTGTTAATCACTGTGCCTAATTAGTAAATTAAACACAACTATCACTGGTGTGTATGTGCAAGAAAAAACATAGTATACATAGAGTTTGACACTACAGCAATAGTTTGTTCCTTTTTATTGCTGAATAATATCTTGTTGTATGGATCTACCATGTTTTACTTATCCATTCCTTAGCTGATAGACATTTGGATTATTTTCTTTTGATAACCAATATTTTATTTTTATTTAAACAATTTAAGACTTTTTATTGACGTATCAGTTCAGTTCAGTCGCTCAGTCGTGTCCGACTCTTTGCGACCCCATGAATCGCAGCGCGCCAGGCCTCCCTGTCCATCACCAACTCCTGGAGTTCACTCAGACTCACGTCTATTGAGTCAGTGATGCCATCCAGCCATCTCATCCTCTGTCGTCCCCTTCTCCTCCTGCCCCCAATCCCTCCCAGCATCAGAGTCTTTTCCAACGAGTCAACTCTTCGCATGAGGTGGCCAAAGTACTGGAGTTTCAACTTGAGCATCATTCCTTCCAAAGAAATCCCAGGGCTGATCTTCTTCAGAATGGACTGGTTGGGTCTCCTTGCAGTCCAAGGGACTCTCAAGAGTCTTCTCCAACACCACAGTTCAAAAGCATCAATTCTTCGGCGCTCAGCCTTCTTCACAGTCCAACTCTCACATCCATACATGACCACTGGAAAAACCATCGCCTTGACTAGCCGGATCTTTGTTGGCAAAGTAATATCTCTGCTTTTGAATATGCTATCTACGTCGGACATAACTTTCCTTCCAAGGAGTAAGCGTCTTTTAATTTCATGGCTGAAGTCACCATCTGCAGTGATTTTGGAGCCCAAAAAAATAGTCTGACACTAGTATAGTTGCTATATAATATTATATGTTGAAGGTATACAGTATAGTAATTCACAATTTTTGAAGGTTATACTCCATTTGTAGATGTTACGAAATTCTGGCTGTATTCCCTGTGTTGCACAATATATCCTTGTAGCTTATTTTACACATAATACTGAATTGGCCAAAAAGTTTGTTCAGGTTCCTCTGTAATATCATATGAAAAACCTGAATGAATTTTTTGGCCAACTCAATAGTTTGTACTTTTTTTTAAATTGAAGGATAATTGCTTTACAGTGTTGTGGTGGTCTTTGCCATACATCAATGCCAATAAGTCATAATTATATATTTTTTTATATATATCTCTGTCTCCCCTCCTTCTTGGTCTCCCTCTCTCCCACTTCCCCAGGACATTTGGATTATTTTCTTGTTTGGACTATTAAGAGTAGTGCTATGAATATTTGTATACAAGTCTTTGTGGATAAACGTTTTAATTCCTTTCGGGTAGATACCGAGCAGTAGAGTTGCTGAGTTATAATTCCTGTTTACTAAGAAACAGCCCCTGTTTTCCAAAGTGACTGTATAACCTTACATTCAAGTTTATTGTTTCTTAGTAAAATTTTTTCTTCCCTATGCCCTAGCAATATTATTTTTTCCCTGAAATTATTTTGTTACTGGATACAGCGCATCCAGCTCTCTTATCATTAGTTTTTGCATGGCATGTTTTTTCCATCTTTTTGCTGTTAACCTATCTATATCTTTTCTCTTTAAAGTTTCTTTATATTTCTAGTTGGGCTCTTATTTATTTTTAACCAGTCTAATAATTCCTACATTTTAATTAGGATGCTTGAACCATGTACATTTAGTGTAATTACTGATAAGGTTGGATTAAGTCTTCCATCTAGTTCTTCATTTTCTCTTTTTCTGTTGAATTTCTATTTTTCTTTTCCTGCCTTCTTTTGAAAAAGTATTGTTAGTTTTACGTTTCTTTGAGACATTTATTTATTAAATTTTTTTTATGAAGAATAGTTGATTTACAGTGTTTCAGGTTTATAGTAAAGTGATTCAGGTATACATATACATATATGTATCTATTCCTTTTCAGATTCTTTTCCATTACTGGTTATTACAAGATACTGAATATATTTCCTTGTGCTATGCAGTAGATCCTTGTTCATTTTATATATAGCAGTGTGTATTTGTTAACTCCAGGTTCCTAATTTATCCCCCCCACCCCCGCTTAACCCTGGATTGAGTGTTTTTAATATTCCTTTTATCATCACAGCTTGTTAACTAAACCTGTTTTTTTTTCTTCAGAGGTTGCTTTATTGTTAACAAAGTGCACCTTTGATTTTACGTTGACTACCTTGAATAGTATGACACGTTTCACATGAACTGTAGGCTCCTCATGATGCTTCCATTTACTTCCTCCTAGCCCTTGTGCTAGTCTTTTTTTTTAATTGAAGGATAATTGCTTTACAGTGTTGCATTGGTTTCTACCAAACATCAGCATGAAACAGCCATGTTTATTCTTTTTATATATATGTGTGTGTGTGTGTGTGTGTGTATGTGTAGAATTTTATTTATTTATTTTTGGCTGTGCTGGGTCCTCGTTGCTGTGCAGGCTTTTTCTCTAGTTATATGCGGGCTGCTCATTGCAGTGGCTTCTCTCTTTGGAGAGAGTGGGCTCCAGGTGTGCAGGCTTAAGTAGTTGCGGTACATGGGCACAGTGGTCGTGGCTCACTGGCTCTAGGGCACAGGTTTAGTTGCTCCCAAGCATGTGGGGTCTTTCTGGACCAGGGGTCAAATCTCTGTCTCCTCTATTGGCACCACATTGTTTACTGCTGAGCCAACAGGGAAGCCCTGTGCTCTTCTTTTCATACATTCTACTTCTCCATAGGTTATACACTTCACAGAGCATTGTTACTTTTGCTTTAAACAATTCTTTTAGAGAAATGAGGGGAAGTCTTATTTTACCCACATATTTACTATTTCTAGTGTTCTTCATTTCTTTGTGGAAGTCCAGGTTTCCATTTGTTACTATTCTTCCTTCTGAAGGACTTTTAACAGTTCTGTGGTGCAGATCTGCTATTACACATTCTCTCAGCTCACAGTCTTTATTTTGCCTTAAAGACTATTTTATCTAGACACATTGAAAGGTTTTTTCTTTTCACCCCTCTCAGCATTTTAAAGATGCCCATCCTTTGTTTTCCGTAGTTTCTGATGAAAAGTTTGTGATAATTCTTACATGTGTTCCTCTGTTTTTTTCTGTTGCAGGTTTGAAGAATTTTTTCTGTAGTATAGGTTTTGACAGTTTGATTATGGACTGCAGTGGTGAACTTCTCAAGTCTGTGGGTCAAATTTGAAATATTTTCAGCCATTATTTAATCTTTTTCTTGTTATCCTATTTCTTCTGGGATGACATATGTATTTGGCCACTTTATATTATACCACAGATTACTGATGCTCTGTTAATTTTTGCCAGTCCTTTTTTTTTTTTTTCTGTGCTTCATTTTGAATATATTCTGTTGTCACTGGTCTTTTTTCCTGCACTATCTGTTTTTAATCTGATTAAGTTAATTTTTCATTGCAAATAATGTACTTTTCATCTTTAGAAATTCTTCAATTTTATACCTTCATTTGTCTTACTGTGTTCATGCTTTTAATCCTTGATCATAGTGCATGCATTAAAAGTAGCTGTTTTAAGTCTTTATCTACTAATTCCATCTCTGTCATTTCTGAGTCTTTTGCTCTTGACTCTTCTGCTTATGAGTCACATTTTCCTGCTTCTTGGCGTATCTAGTAGTTCTGTTTGGATGCTGACAATGTGAATTTCACGTTGTTGGGTGCTACAGTTTATCTCCCTTTCAATAGTGTTGGGCTTTATTTTGGCAAGTCATTGGGTTACTCCCTTTGGATTAGTTTACTCCCTTTGAGGCTAGTTTTTAAGCTTTGTTAGGGCTGGAGAAGGCAATGGCCACCCACTCCAGTACTCTTGCCTGGAAAATCTCATGGATGGAGGAGCCTGATGGGCTGCAGTCCATGGGGTCGCCAAGAGTCGGACATGACTGAGCAACTTAACTTTCACTTTTCACTTTCATGCATTGGAGAAGGAAATGGCAACTCACTCCAGTGTTCTTGCCTGGAGAATCCCAGGGACGGGGGAGCCTGGTGGGCTGCCGTCTATGGGGTCGCACAGAGTCTGACACAAGGAAGTGACTTGGCAGCAGCAGCAGCAGCAACAGGGCAGGTCAGAGTAGCCTTTTCTCTAAGAATGAATTTAATTCTCCTACTAAGTTTCTTCCCTTCTGAGGTCTCTACCAAATGCCTCAAATGATTAACTGTGTCCCTCCCCTCCTCTCTGGCTGGTTGTAACTCCTAAGTCCCCAGTCCTTATGTTTGGGGGAGTTTCCTCTGGGAATTACTCAGCCATTCATTGCCCAGCCTAATGGAGTTTCACCCCATACATGTGCAGAGACCCCATGCAGATTTTTCTGCAAAGCTTCCTTCTTTTTGGAATTCTGTTGTACAACCTCTAGCCATCTCTGCCAGCCAGAACTTTGATCTCTGTCTCAGCTCAGGAAACTGCTTGGGATGCCCTGTGTGTGTATGTGTTTTTAAAGATAAACTATTTCCTGAATTCTCTTTGGTAATTCACATTCAAGACTTTAGGTTTTTGGCCTGATCTTTTCTAATTTTGCATATATGCCTTCTTTGTGGAAATTTTGACTCTCATTAAAACCACATAATTATTCATTTGCTTTTCCCTATTAATAGTCTTCTCAGAATAACAATAGCAACGGCACCATCACCAATAAAAGTAAAGTGAAAGTCACTCAGTCGTGTCCAACTCTTTGCGAGTCCATGGAATTCTCCAGGCCAGAATACTGGAGTGGGTAACCTTTTCCTTTCTCTAGGGGATCTTCCCAACCCAGGGATCAAACCCAGGTCTCCCACATTGCAGGTGGAGTCCTTACCAGCTGAGCCACCAGGGAAGCCCTCTAAAGGGATTTTGTTGTTGTTGTTGGCCTTAGGGTGTATCTTACTAGGGATTTAACACATCATTGCAATTTAAAAATCACTTGAAATAATTTGTTTGTGGCCATTTCATTAACTTGATACACAGTTCAGTGTATTAATTTTATTCACATTTTAAAAATAGATTGCATGTGTAAATTTTAACTTTGCTTTATAATAATATAAGGGCTTCTCTGGTGGCTCAGAGGGTAAAGCGTCTGCCTGCAGTGTAGGAGACCTGGGTTTGATCCCTGGGTTGGGAAGATGCCCTGGAAAAGGAAATGGCAACCCACTCCTGTACTCTTGTCTGGAAAATCCCATGGATGGAGAAGCCTGGTAGGCTACAGTCCACGGAGTTGCAAAGAGTTGGACACGACTGAGTGACTTCACTTTCACTTTCATATTAATAAAAATATGTATGGTTAAATATACAACACAATATTTAGTGAATTTTATCTCCTTTCTGATATCCTTTATCTGCTCCTTCTTTTCCCTATGGGTAAGCATTTTATTTTATTTTTGTTATTTTCCTTTCTTCTCAGAAATATAAACAAATAACATACTTGGATTTATGTCTTCCTCCTGTCTTAGAATGGCACCATACTCTTTGCCACCTTTTTTTTTTTTTTACTTAGCAATATGGCCATGAGATCTTGTAGCTATGTTATGGAGATTGTTTGTTCCTCTTTACAGCTGTTTAGCACTGTATTTTGTGGATTTACCATTGTCAGTACTAATCAAAGTGTGATCCACAGATTGTTGTCAGTTTGTGAACTACTGTTCTTGTCTGTGATAAGTACAGAAATTAGGAATGTTTAGAAACTTACTGCAGCTTGGCATTGCCACAACATCTGAGCGTGATCGGTGGACTCATCCCCACTCTAGAGCAGAGTGTAGATCAGCTTGCGTGTCTTCAGGCTTGCACAGGGAGTAACGTGTACTAGTCGTGTGCAGTAGGACCACATACTGGTCTTCGATGGGTTGAGGCAAAAACAACAAAACTGGTTCTTTAACCCAGATAGAGTATTTTAATTTGTGTACCCTTTTGGTGTACATGGCCTCATAAGTTTTGACATGTATACTTTTTTTTTTGACATGCATACTTTTAAATTATTTCTTTAGTTCTAAATATTTTGGGAGTTCTGTTATGAAATTTTATTTAATTAATGAAGTGGTTTTTTTTTAAAGTTTCCAAATATATGTATTGTGTTCCCCTCCTTCCATTTTATTCGTTGTATTAAATCAGTGTCAAAAAAGTGATAATGTGTATTTTGGATCCTGTTGAGACTTCTTTTCTGGTTTAATATTATGGGCAGTTTTTTTTAATGTTTACGGTGTGCTTTGACTGTATATTTTTTACTTGTCTGTTTATGTTTACTATATTAGTGTTTATATATTACCTGTCAAATTTTAAATTAAGTTTTAAAAGGTATATCTTTAATTTTTAAGTCAAACTTTATGTATCAGTTTGAGAAATATTCTCATTTAACTCTAGATTTCTCCATTTCTCCTTGAGATCAGACAGTTCTTCCTTTATGTAGTTTGATTCTCTGGTATTTGTGTTTTTAGTTACATATTATGGTGGTGTAAGAAAGCACTGCAAAGCTTATCGTTTTAAAACAGCAACCACTTCAATCATGTCTCATGAATCTCTGGGTTGATTGGGCTTAGTAGAGTGGTTCTTCAGCTGTACTTGAGCTGAGGTTGCAGACATGTGGGGCCTCTGTTAGACTGAAAGGTCCAAGATGACAGTTTTGGCAGTGTGGCAGGGATGGCTGAAAGGCAGGGCTTAGCTTGGATGGTGCTGGAATGACTAGCTTTCTTTTCATGTGGTCTTGGGGTTTTCCCCTTTTCACAGTCCTTCCTATGCTGTTTCTCTGGCAAGGCTATCCAGCTCAGGGCTCTAAGAAGTGCAGACGTGGGACTTGCCAGGCATTCTTAAGGCTCAGGACTGGCACGGGGCCACCTCTTCCACACTGTGTTGTGCAAAGCAAGTCAAGAGATGAGGCCAGATTCAGTGGGAGGGAACTGTACAAGGATAGAATACCAGGCGGCTTCACTCATCTGGGCCAGCTTTAGAGACTGGCTGGTTACTGCAGTGTGCATTCAGGTTTCTGATTGTTAGAACCTTCAGACTGCCTAGATGGCCTCTTTCATGTCCCTCTTTATCTGTATAAATGCTTTTTGCTTTGGATTCTTTTGTCTTTTGGGTGGGATATGGTTGCTGTATTCTCTTCAAGTCTTTTACTTTGAACCTTTCTGTTAGTGTTTTTGCTGTTGCTGATGAATAGTTTATAGCTGGATTGTTTTTTAATATTTAAAGTTTCTACACTTTAATAAGTGAATTAAATCTATTTACATTTATTGTGATTACTAATATATTTTTGATCTTTTTTTAGAAACACCTTTAGCATGCTTTTTCTTGTTGCTCCTTTTCTGGCTTTTATTCAACTGATTTAAATAATTCCTCTTTTTTCCCCCTCTCTTACTGTGGTAAAATATACATAACAAAGTTTACCATTTTAACCATTTGAGAACGTACAGTTCTGTGGCGTTGGTAAGGGCACTCACGCTGTGCGTGTGCTGTGGTGTGTCACCACTGCCCACCTCCAGACCCTCCGCAGCTAAAACTCTGCCCATCAACCGCTCACTCTGTTTCTTCCTCCTCCGAATCCTGCTTTCTGTCTCTGTGAACCTGATTACCCTAGTAGTTACGTAAGTCAAATCATACAGTATTTATGTTTGTGACTGCGTTATTTCACTTAGTATAATATCTTCAGGGTTCATCCATGTTGTAGCATGGACTCACTTTTATAGTTCCTCTTTTTTTACTCTTGTTGACTTTTAAGTTATTTATTCTATCATACAGATTGCTTTTACAGTTTTCAACATGAACACTTAACAGCCTAAACTGAGTATGTGTCCCTCCTCATGAACAATAATTGCATTTTACAATATTTTAATTCTGAATGTTTCATCTCTCCCATGCTCTTCTCTAATTCCACCTTACTTCAGCTCTCTTGAAGACAGGCATTAAAAAAATGTTTAAAAGTTAATATTTATGTTGAGCTATTACAAATTTATTGGCTTACCATGGCTCCTGGCATCCTGTCCCTTCAGTTCTATGTTTCATTCCTTTCGTATTAATGTACACTGTTTATATAGCACTTTCAGTTTGGATCTGTAAGTAATAAACTACCTTTGTATATCTTAAGGCCGCTTTTGTCCTTACTCTTAGATGGCATTTTACCTGTGTGATTTTGTAGTTGACTGTTATTTTTCCCTGTAGGAAGAGGTCATTCGCTTGTTTTCTGGCATCCGTTGTTGCATTTGAGAAGTCTGGGATCTACTGCTGCTTGTAATAGTTCTTTCCTTCTGGTTGCATCTTACTACTTTTTGCTTGCCTTTATTTTGCAGTCTTGCTATAGTGTATACTATGAGTAAATTACCCTGGCAATCTGAAAACTTAAGTGTTCAATTTTGTTCAGTGTCCTTTTTTTTTCTTTCTCTAATTTTATTTATCTGTTTTTGTCCGTGTTGGGGGTCTTAGTTGCGGCACACGGGGTCTTCATTGCTGGGTGTGGGCCCTTGTCGCTCACGGGAGCGCAGGCTTAATAGTTGCCCCGTGGCATGTGGGATCTCAGTTCTCCAACCAGGAATTGAACCCACGACCCCTGCCCTGGAAGGTGCATTCTTAACTGCTGGACCACTAGGAAGTCCCCAGTACATCTTTGAATATCATCTTTCTTGCTTCCTCTTCGGAGATTGATACTTAACTGATATTTCAGTGTGTTAAAACTTCTCATTATGCCTTCAATGCTTTCATATTTTCTGTCTCTATTTTTTCGTGCTACATTCTGTGAGGTTGTTTCAGATCAAGAATACTAATTTCAGATAAAGTTTACTAATTTAGTTTTGACTGAGCATTCTGCTTTATAATCACATTTTCATTTCTAGATTTTCTATCTGATTCTTTTTGAAATTCGTGTAATGCTCATTCTGCCCTGTTCTTTTTAACTTTATTTCTGTACTTTGATCTGGAGGCCTGAATTTGCCTACTTGTGTCTACTGAAGATCCTTCCTGTCTTGGATGGCTCATTTCTTTATATAGTTTTAAATTTTGACTTATAAGCTTATCATTTGTGGAATTTTCTTTTTTTTTTGGTGGAGGTGTCGGTGTAAGGAAGTTTTGAGCCTCTCCTGAACCTGGCAGGTTTCTGTAGCATGATTCCTGTGGTTAGGCGAATTTCTTGGCATGGGGCTCCTGGACTGTTTGGGTACAGTGATTTTTGGAACTCATACTTGAGATGATGGGGTTTCATTTTCTCAGAGGTTATTTTTCACCTCTTGACTTCTGGCGAATGGGAGACTTCTATTTCAGGGACTGGAAATGAGAGTTCATGTTATTCCTGTGTAGTATTTTGGTGGCTTTGGTATATTATGCATTTGACTCATTTTCAGTTTCTTGTCTCTTAGTCTCTTTCAGGAACACCAGCTCCAAACCCTGAGTCCTGTATCTGGTTTTAGTAGCCCTGTGAGTTCTTTGGCCCAGTAGCTTGTATCTAGCCTCAGGGAATTTCCTGTCTTGCTTTGGGACTTGCCAATTTGTATGTGTTGTATTTTGCACAGTTTTTCTACGTATCTGGATTGGGAGATAAGTGCTGCTGTGTCAGGCCTGTCTGCCGTGTTCGCTGGAAGATCCACGACACATTTGCTCACTTGTTACATCCTGTAAAACAAGTGTAACTCACTAAAACATAGACGTTTCTGAGTTCTGTCGGAATCATACTACTGATGATGCAGCTGTGGTGTCGTCGGGATTTTTCACCTCACTCACAAAGCACTGTGTCAGATATACATCAGGGATATATCAGTTGACATCATTAATGGCCCTTTGCAGTTGTTTTGATTGCCTTGTGCTCCAGCACAGTTCTTCCTCATCACTCGTTCTTATGGGAAAGAATCACTGCAGTGGCCCAGTGTTGTTTTCTGAGTTTAAACATGTCTTCGGATAGAGAAAAGATCCTCATCTTTTCCTTTTTTTATCTTTTTAATTCTGCCACACCACATGGCTTATGGGGGTCTTCGTTCCCCAACCAGGGATTGAACCTGGGCAGTGACAGAGCCAAGTCTTGACCACTGGACTTCCGGGGAATTCCCAAGATTTTCTTCTTCTTTTTTTGTTAAGTGATCTAATCTGTGCCCCTTTGCACGTGGGATCTTAGTTCCCACATGCCTGGGGATCAGGGATTGGACCCACGCCCCCTGATTCAAAGCACAGTCTTAACACTGGACTGCCAGCGAAGTCGCTAGTGATCTAATCTTCAGCTATCACAGCCAAGTGGGCACATGCCCAAAGTTTTGTCTGTAATTCAAGAACTCCAGATCGCATGCCTAAAAGGACATTTCCATGTAAAGATTCCACTGTTAACACAGCCTCGCCTGTGTCTTTATCTAGCGTCCTCTTTCTGGCATCACAGATCAGCCTTCCTCTTAGGCTTCCTGCTTCTGTCTGTGCCCTCACCGTCTTCTCAGTAACCCAGACTCAGAAGCTGAGTTACTCCTGACTTCTTTTTCTTCTTTTACATGCAGTCAGCTGCTAGATCACGTTACCACTTTTTCATAGTAATCCTGTCTTTTCTCTTACCCTGACAGAATCAGGGTATATATTCTAGTTCACAGTCTCTCATTATCTTTCCTAATTTTCCTCTCTGATCACTCTGTTTATCTTATCCATTTAACTCAGACCAAGGTCTCACCTTCTTCTTCTCCTTTCTTATCCTAAACGTTTGGTGAAGTTCCACAAAATGGCTTGTTTGTATGGTGGAGATATTTTTCCTTTAGGCATATTACGACATAATAGAAAAAGAACCAGAAATGTATTTCCCATTTTTGTTCTGTTTTAAACAAGTTAGTGAGTCATTATGAAATTGTGTCTGTGGTGGTCAGGGAGTAGGGGAAAGGCTGAACCTAGAGACTGGACTTTTAGTCATTAACTAATAGAATGACTTTGGATAAATTACTTATTCTCTGAGCCTCAGTTTCATCATCTATAAGATGAGGAGTTGAATTAGGTGATTATATTATAGTTAGCATTTATTGAGCTCTTAATTTGTTCCAGGAACTGGGCTAATAGTATTTTCATGTATTGTTATTTGTTTAAAAAAAAAAAAAAAACTTTTTATTTGGAAATAATTCTCAACTCACAGAAAAGTTGCAAGGAGAAAATAAATACTACAAAAATACCCTTGTATCATTTACCCAGATTCAACTCTTGTTAACATTTGTTAGCAATGAAAATACATGCATTTATGTTTATGAGGTGTGTTGGACGGCCGTTTTCTTTTCACGTGAGAATAATGCTGTTCTTACAGAATGAGTTAGTGTCTTTGGGTTGCTATAGCAAAATAACCGCAGATGGTGTAGCTTATAAACAGCAGAAATTTATTTCTCACCATTTTGGAAGCTAGAAGATCCAAGGGTCCCCCATGGTAGGATGAGGGCCCTCTTCTGAGTTGCAGACTTTTTTTCCCCACCTTGGCTTTGCCGCATATCATGTGGGATCTTAGTTCCCCAACCAGAGATTGAGCTTGTGTCCCCTGCACTGGAAGTACAGAGTCTTAACCACTGGACTGCCAGAGAAGTCCCCTAAGTTGCGGACTTATTATACCATCACATGGTTGTAAGAGTGCTGATTCCATTCATGAGGGCACTAATAATCTACCTCATGCCTTAATCACAGCTCAAAGGTCCCACCTTTGAATACTGTCACATTGGACATAAGGATTCCAGTATTTGAATTTGGAAGAGGATGTGGGGGACACATTCAGATTATAGCAATTGAAAACTATTCCTTTTAGATTTTCTGAAAGAGTTTTTATAGAATTGCTATTATTTCTTCCTTAAATAGAGTTCACCTGAGGAGCCATCTGAAGTTGGAGATTTTTAATTATAAATTCAATTTCTTTTATAGATATAGAGCTGTTTAGGTTATCTCTTTCTTCCTGGGTGAGTTTTAGTAGTTTGTGTCCTTTTCATCCAGATTGTCAAAATTATTGTCATAAGGCTTTTATAATGTTTATTTCCTTATCTTTTTAACATTTGTAGGATCTGTAATAATGTCATTGCTGTCCTCCTGATACTGGTAATTTGTGTCTCTGTCTTTATTAATCTGCCTAGTGGTTCATCAGTTTTAATAATTACCTGAAAAATCAGCTTTTAGTTTCTTTAGCTCTTCTCTATGGTTTTTCTGTTTTGTTGATCTCTGCTTGTTTTTTATTATTTTCTTTCTTACGCTTAATTTTGGTTTAATTTGCTCCCTTCTCCCCATTTTTCTCATGATGGAAGCTGAGGTATTTATTTGAGATGTCCCTCTTTCCTAACGTAAGCATTTAATGTGTACAGCAAAATTTGATGTGTTTTTATTCTGTTCAAAATACCTTTATAATTTTTCTATTGCTTCTTTAAATTACTGGTTATTTGGAGGTTGATACTTAGTATATTTGGGAAATATCTAGCGATCTTTCTGTTACTGATTTTTAATGTAATTATTGTTGTGGTAAGAGAACACACCTTGTATGATTTGAATCCTTTTACTGAGGCTTGTATTGTGGCCCAGGATACAATTGGTCTGGATAAGTGTTCCACGTGTACTTGAAAACAGCGTGTGTTGTGCTGTGGAGTGGTGTGTTCTGTAAATGTTGATTAGCTTGTTGGTGGATAGTGCTTTTCAGATCTACGTATTTTCTTACTCATCTTACTGATTTTCTATCCACTTACGCTAGCATTATAATTGTATATAAGGAGGGGATATTGAAATCTCTAATTGTGGATTTATGTATTTCTTTTAGTTTTACCAGTTTTTACTTTAGGTATTTTAAAATTCACTTTAAAAGGCACAAAAACATTTAGGTTCCTCTTGATGAAGTGATTCCTCTGTCATTTTGAAATGATCATCTTTATCATTTATGGAGCAAAGGTAATATTCTTTGCTCCAGAATCTGCTCTATCTCATAATAATATAACCACTCCTTTCTTTTGATTAGTGTTTGCGTGGTATGTATTTTTTCCTTTTTCTTTTAGCCTGTGTCTTTGTATTATGTGAGTATCTTGGTAGGTTTGTTTATAGTTGGATCTTGCTTTTATGCTGTCTGTTAATGTCTGCCTTTTTGTTGCATGTGTAGACCGTTTACATTTAGTATGATTACTGATGTTATAGAGTTTAAATCTACTATCTTGTTAGGTGTTTTCTATTTGTGTCATCAAATTCTTTGTTCCTTTTTTCTTATTCTGCCTTCTTTTGCATTATGGATTTGAAAAAAATATAATTTTTCTTCTTCTGTCTCTTAGTTTTAGTGGTTACTTTAGTATTTATTGTATAGATATTTAACATCACAGTTTGTCTTCAAGTAATACTATACCACTTTACCTGTAGTTTAGGAACCTTATAGCAGTCTCCTTCCACTCCCCACCCCCCAAGTTTCTCTACTGCTGTGGTCATACGCTCTTCTTCCACAGATGTTATAAACGCCACACTACATTGTTATTATTTTTCATTTAAACAGTCCTTTTAAGAGTCTTTTTAAGAGATTTAAGAAATGTCTGGTGTTCTTTATCGCCTATGTGAAATTTTCATTCTGATAGAAGGACTTTCTTTAATGTTTCTTGTAGTGCAAGTCTGCTGGTGATGGTATTTTAAAGCATTTGTGCGTCTGAAAAATTATTTCTCCTTCTTTCTTGAAGGGTATTTTTCACTTGTTACAGAATTCTTCATTGATAAATTTTTTCTTTCTGTACTTTGAGGATTTACTCCTCTGTTTCTGGCTTCCATTATTTCTGATGAGATGTGTACTCGTATTTTAATCTTTGTTCCTAAGTATCTTTTTCTTCTCCTTTTTAAGATTTTCTTAAAATTTTTTTTCGTATTATTTATTACTTATAAAATAATTTATAAATTATTTATCTTATTGTTTATAATTTATCGTATTGTTTATTGCTGTGCTAGGTCTTAGTTGTAGCAGGCATGATCTTTTAGTCACGTCACTTGGGATCTTTAGAGTGTCCTGAGCAGAGAGCAAACCCGGACCCACAGCAGTCAACGTGTGGAGTCCTAGATTGTCAGCAGTTTCCTAAGATTTTCTTTCCGTTTCTGCTTTTCAGCAGTTTCATTACAATGTGCCTTAACACGATTCGATTCATGTTTCCTGTTGCCTGGGTTTTGTTACATTTCTTGGGTCAAATTTGATAAATATTCAGCCATTATTTCTTCAAATATTTTTCTCTGACTTCTACCCTCCCCCTTTGGGGCCTATAATTTATAGTTTGATCACTTGAGATTGTTTCAAAACTTACTGATGTGCTGTTTCTGTTTTTTTCTGGTTTCGTTTTGGATAGTTTCTGCTTCTACGTCCTCATTGTCACCAATCTTTTTTTTTCTGTAGTGTTAGATCTGTTTGGGTGGTGTTTATATTTTACATGTCTCTGCCTAATGTGCTTAATTTTCATCACATGAAGTATATAGACATACCTTGTGCTTTGCGTGGAATGTGTTTTGTTTTGTTTTACTTGAAAGTTTATGGCAACTCTTCTTGAGCAAGTCTGTTGGCATCGTTTTTCCAACAGCGTTTGCTCCCATCATATCTCTGTGTCACATTTTGCTAATTTTAGCAATATTTTAAACTTTCTCATTACTGTTATTTGTTATGGTGATCAGTGATCTTTGATGTTACTGTTATAATTGTTGTCGGGTGCCATGAACTGTGCCCAGATAAAACTGCAAACTTAGTGAGTTTTCTGTGTGTTCTGACTGTTCCACTGACTAGCTGTTCCCCCATCTCTTTTCCTCCTCCTTGGGACTCCTTGTTCCTGAGACATAACAGTATTGAAATTAGGCCAATTAATAATCCTACAATGGCCTCTTCTGTGTTTCTCACTTTAAGTCAAAAACTTGAAATGATTAAGCTTAGTGAAGAAGGCATGTTAAAACCCAAGATAAGCTAAAAACTAGACCTCTTGTGCCAAATAATTAGCCAGGTTATGAATGCAAAAGAATAGTTCTTGAAGGAATTAAAAGTTCTACTCCAGTGAACACAGAAATGATAAGAAAACAAAGCAGCCTTATTGCTGATGTGGAGAAAGTCTTAAGTGGTCTGGATAGAAGAACAAACCAGCCACAACATTCCCTTAAGTCAAAGCCTCATCCAGGATGTGGCCCAGCTCTCTTTAGTTCTCTGAAGACTGAGAGAGATGAGGAAGCTGCAGAAGAGAAGTCTGAAGCTAGCAGAGGTTGGTTTATTAAGTTAGAGAAGAGAAGCCGATCTCTGTAAGATAAAAATGCAAGGTGAAGCCACAAGTGCTGATACAGAAGCTGCAGCAAGTTATCCAGAAGATCTCGCTGAGATAAGTAAGAAGGTGGCTATACACTGTGGCCTTCTGTTGGAAGAAAATGCCATCTAGGACTTCCATAGCTAGAGAGGAGAAGTCAAAGCTCAGCTTTAAAAGGATAGGCTGACTCTTATTAGGGGCTAATGCAGCTAGTGACTTTAAGTTGAAGTCAGTGCTCATTTACCATTCTGAAAATCATGAGGCCCTGAAGAATTAATGGTAAATCTATTTGTGTTCTAGAAATAGAACAACAAAGCCTGGGTGAGAGTAGATCTATTTATAACACAGTTTGCTGAATACTTTAAATCCACTACTGCTCAGGAAAAGAAAACTCAGAATATTACAGCTTATTGACAACGCACCTGGTCACCCAAGAGCTTTGATGGAGATGAACAACACGATTAGTGTTTTCATGCTCATTAACACAACATCTGTTCTATAGCCGTGGATGAAGGAGTTATTTCAACTTTCAAATCTTGCTGTTTAAGAAATAGATTTTGTAAGGATAAAGCTGCCATAGATAGTTATCACTCTGATGGGTCCTGGCAAAGTAAATTGTAAAGGATTAGCAAAGTAAACTGGAAAGGATGAACCATTCTAGATGCCATTCAGAACATTCATGATTCATGTGAAGAGGTCAAAATACTGCCATTAAATAAGCAGGAGTTTAAAAGAAGAAGTTGATTCCAACACTCATGAATGACTTTGAATGATTCAAGACATTAGTGGAGGAAATAAATGCAGATGTGATGGAAATAGCAAGAGAACTAGAATTAGAAGTGCAGCTTGAAGATGGAACTGAATTGCTTTAATCTCATGATAAAACTTGAACAAATGAAGAGTTGATTCTTATGGATGAGCAGAGAAAGTGATTTCTTGAGGTGGTTTCTTTTCCTGGAAAAGATACTGTGAAGACTGTTGAAATGACAGCAAAGGATTTAGAATATTACATAAACTTAGTTGGTAAAGCAGTGGGAGGGTTTGAGAGGATTGACTCCAGTTTTGAAAGAAGTTCCGCTGTGGGTAAAATGCTATCCAATAGCATTACCTGCTATGGATAAATTTTTCATGAAAGAATCTTTTGATTTGGCATATTTTATTGTCTTATTTTAAGAAATTGCAGTGGCCACTCTAGGCTTTAACCACCATCCTGACCAGTCTAGCTATAAACATCAAGGTGAGACCCTCCACCAGCAAAAAAGATGATGACTTGATGAAGTCTTAGGTGATGGGTAGCATTTTTTAAACAGTAAAGTTTTTTTTAATTAAGATATGTACATTATTTTTTTAGTCGTAATGCTATCACACAGTTAATAGACTACAGTGTAGCATAAACAACATATGCGTTGGGAAACCAAAAACCTGGTGACTTGCTTTATTGTGGTAATCACTTTATTGCAGTGGTCTGGAACTGAACCCACACTCACAGTGTCTTCAAGGTTTGCTTGTAATAACTTTCTGTAGACTCTTCAATAGTCCAGCCATGTGTCATTTTGGGGTCTGTTTCTATTTATTTTTCTTGTCATTATAGGTTAAATTCCTCTGGTTTGCATTCCTAATAATTTTTTATTGGATGACAGACATTGTGAGTTGAACCTTGGATTCTGGATATTTTTGTATTCATATTAATATTTTTGAACTTTGTTCTGAAATGCAGATAAAGTTACTTAGAAATGTATCCTTTTGAGTCTTGCTTTTAAGTTGTTCAGTTCAGTTGGTCAGTCATGTCCCACTCTTTGCAACCCCATGGACTGCAGCACGCCAGGCTTCCCTGTCCATCACCAACTCCTGGAGCCTATTCAAACTCATGTCCATCATGTTGGTGATACCATCCAACCATCTCATGGTTCATCCTCTGTTGTCCCCTTCTCCTTCCACCTTTAATCTTTCCCAGCATCTGGGTCTTTTCCAGTGAGTCAATTCTTTGCATCACGTGGCCAAAGAACTGGAGTTTCAGCTTCAGCATCAGTCCTTCCAGTAAATATTTAGGACTGATTTCCTTGAGGATGGACTGGTTGGATCTCCTTGCAGTCCAAGGGACTCTGAAGAGTCTTCTCCAGCACCACAGTTCAAAAGCATCAATTCTTTGGTGCTCAGCTTTCTTTATAGTCCAACTGTCACATTCATACATGACTACTGGAAAAACCACAGCTTTGACTAGACTGAACTTTGTTGGCAAAGTAATGTCTCTGCTTTTGTATATGCTGTCTAGGTTGGTCATAGCTTTTCTTCCAAGGAGCAAGTGTCTTTTAATTTCCTGGCTGCAGTCACCATCTGCAGTGATTTGGAGGTGGAGTTTATCGTTCCTGTGTTTATTTTTAGAAAGATAACACAGATATATGTTTTCTTATTTCCTTTTCTTTCTTTTACAGAAATGGCCTATATGTGTTCTTTCATTCATTCTTCCTTAATGCTCATAACAGTCTTTTCCCTTACAGTTCTAACATTCTTACTCAGGAAGTAATTACCCTTGGCCTAACAATTGCATTAGTTTTTTAATTAGTGCTCTCTGGTATTCAGACTCTTTGCCATCTGTAATGCAGTGTTCAGATTCCTCTCAGAACGATTCTAAAATACAACTCTGATAATGTTTGTTGTTGTTGTTTAGTTGCTAAGTCGTGTCTGACTGTTTGCAACCCCATGGACTGTAGCTTGCCAGGCCCCTCTGTCCGTGGGATTTCCCAGGCAAGAATACTGGAATGGCTTACCATCTTCTTCTCCAGGGGATCTTCCTGACCAGGAGACTGAACCTGTGTCTTCTGCATTGGCATGTGGATTCTTTACCACTGAGCCACCTTGGAGGCCCTTAAGTTGTTTTATACCTCTGTAAAAATCAGTTGGCTGTATTTTGTATATGGTTCTGCTTTTGGTCTCTGTTCCATTTATACCTGTATGCCTTTTCCTCTGGCTGATTACTGTTGTATAGCCATATGGTAAGTTTTTAAAATTAGGTGATGTGATTTCTCCAATTTTATTCTTCTTCAGAACTGTTTTACCTATTATGGTATCTTTGCTTTTCCATATAGAACTGTCTTAACTACATCTATAAAATATTTTGAGATTTTAGTAGTAAATATATTAAACTAATAGATCACTTTGGGGAGAAATGGCAGCTATGTTGACTCTTCCATTTTATGGATGGTATGACTTTTCATTTACTTAAAATTGTTTTTGATATTTTCGTCAACAGTTTTGGGTTTTAGCATCCAGAGTCTATATATGACTTGTTAGATACATACCTTAATTTGTAAATAGTATGGTGCTTTTAATTTTGGTTTCTAATGGTTGATTGCTTTTTTTTGGTTTTTTGTTTTTTTTTTTTTAATGTTGGCCTATATCCTGTGAATGTGATAAATTCACCTATTCTAGGAGTTTTTCCTTTAGATTCCTTGGGATTTTCTATGTAGATTGTCATGTTATCTGTGAATAGGGCCAGTTATGTATATATTCTTTTTGATGTGTGTGCCTTTTATTTCCTTTCCTTGTTTGATTTCACTGGCTAGGATTTCAGGTGTACGTTAAATAGGAGTGGTGAGTGTGGACATCCTTGCCTTCTTCTCAGTCTTAGTGGGAAAGCAATGTAGCAGATACTGGTTTGACCCCTGGTTGGGAAGATATCCTAGAGAAGGAAATGGCAACCCACTCCAGTATCCTTGCCTGGAAAGTCTAATGGACAGATGAGCCTGGCAGACTGCAGTCCATGTCACAAAAAGCTGGGCACCACTGAGTGACTGAGCATACTCAGTCTTTTATCATTAGTGTGTTTGTTAGCCTATAGGTACTAGTAGGTGCTCTTTATCGAGTTGAGAAGGTTCTATTTTCTATTCTGTTCCTAGTTTGCAGAAAGTTTTTGTCATGAATGTATATTGAATTTTGTGAAAATTATACTGTGTTGATGAATATATGATTTTTTTTACACATACCTCATTTTAATTGATACTTTTCATGATAAATGTTGTTGAGTACCTTTTCTTCATGTTCTTACTGATCATTCGTGTCATAAAAGTTGTCTATTAAAGTTTTTCCCATTTAAAAAAGAATTTATTTTTATTTTTTAACAATGATAAGCTTTCAAAAAAATTTTAAGTACGATGCAAAAATTATCGCTTTTCCAGAACCATATTAGAGCCTTGTTATAATACTTAAATGTATAACTTTACAATTAAGGACATGTACTACATGTTCTTAGTACATGTATCAAATTAAAAAAATTACATTGTGGCATTTTTGCTATCTATTCTTTGGATTCTGTTTAAGCTTTTCTGAATTGTCCCTGTAATGTCCTTTATGCCTAAAGAGTCTAGTTCAGAATTTACATGTTGTATGTAGTTGCTATAAATCTTTGGTCTCCTTCAGTCTAGAAAAGTTCCTTTATCTTTCTTTGACTTTCATGACCTTGACTCTTTCGAAGATTATTTCATACTTACTTCATAAAATGTGGTCCATTTTGGGTTTTCTTAGGTTTACTCATGAGTCAAGTTATGCATCTGTATCAGGCACGTCAGAGAAGTGACGCTTCTTAGTGCGTCTTCTCAGTTTGCTCATTATTTCAACTTGTCCTTTTACTAGGGATGTCACTTGGTTAAGGAGCATCTGCCAGATTTCATAGCTGTAAAGTTCCTCTCTGCCACCGCCCCCGCTTTGAATAACTATTTTGTGGGAGGGGCTTTGAAACTGTGATACACGATTCTAAATTTTGGGTTGTTTATATGGATGTGATACCCTAGTTTACTGTTTCATTCAGTGTGTTACAACTTATTTATTTATGACTGCACTGGGTCCTCTACTGCTGTGTATGGGCTTTCTCTAGTTGCGGGGAGTGGGGGCTACTCTAGTGGCTGATGTTCATGTTGTCCCTGATTTGGTTGGTGGGAGTTTTGTCATTCTGGCTTGTGTGTCCCTTTGACATATTCCCATCATTCTTGGAGTGATGTCATCTTTCTGGCGAAAGATGATTTAGGCTCATTGTGTACTTTGCCTGCCTTGACACACATTCTTTTATTGTGTAGTGGTATTTAGAAGCCAAGACCTAGGTTCTAAATGTGCTTGCTGTTATTGGGGTATTGTTGATCCCAGTTCCTCTCAGTGAGAAGAGGCTAAGGAATATTTGTGTATATTTACATACGTATCTCTAATATATCTCCCTTAATATATTTACTTGTTTAATCTTCCCAGGCCCTTAGATAATTAATCTCTCCTATCACTGTTGCTGCCCTTCTCTCATGAACATGACCTCTTGACCCATCTTAGACTCCAACCCCGTCTCCTGGCTTGGCCCCCATGGGTGACGGACCCACCTGCACAAACTCTGAGCTCCCCGCCCCACGCGCGCGCGCACACACACACACACACACACACACGCACAAACACACACTAGGCTGCCTTCTTATGTAAACACTGTCCTCACCCAGTTTGAGCTTTGATACACTGTCTCTTGTCATTCCTTGTCTGGGAGTTTCACCCTTCTTGAGCTCACTCCCACACGGTGCATGCTACCCTCAGATGTGAATACCTTCTGTCCCCCACTCAGACTCTGACATCCTACTCTTGGCCACTGGGGCTCCTCTCTCCACCTTTCTCATACACACACACATAATGGAAGGAAGAAAATAGCAGCCCTTTCCTTTTTATTTCTAAGTCAAAGTATAGTCATTTTGGTTTTCATTTGTAGATTTTAAAAAACAATATGGTATGGATACATAGATTTAAAAAAACAATATGCTATGGATACAAATCCTTTGTCAGATATACATATTGCATATATTTTCCCCAGTCTGCTGGCTGCCTTTTCTTTTTTTTTTAAGATCTTCCCCCCTTCCCCTCACAGTATGTGGGGTTTTAGTTCCCTGATCAGGGATCAAACCTAGGGCCATGGCAGTGAAAACACCGTGTCCAACCTCTGAACCACCAGGGAAGTCCCTGCCTTTTCATTTTTATTAAGCTGTCTTTGATTAGAAATCTGCAATTTTGAGAAATTGCAAATTTTTATCATTTCATCAACATTTTTAAAGGATAAAGTTGGTGTGTTTTAGAAATCTTTCTTGGCCAGTGAATATTTACTATAGTTTCTTCTACAGAAGCTTTGTATTTTTTGGCTCTTAAATTTAGGTTTGGCTCCCTACTTATCTACTTTGTATCTACTTATTTGCTAAGTTCTAGAATAAACATTTAATGCTTCCAGAATTGCCAGCCTATGTGTATGTAGTTAAAATATTATCTTCAGGAGTTGCTACTTGCTTTAGATCCACCCTTGCCCTCCTTCAGTGTGGTTGTGTTACTTGAAACACATAAAGCAACAAAATTTAAAGTATCACAATGTTTTCTCCTTTTAAGGCTGTGGGAAAACAGGCATTGTCATACTTCGCTATAGGAACACGAATCAGTACAACTTTTTTTCAGGGCAACTTGGCTGTTAACAAAATTACTTTTATATCTACCTTCTGATTCATCGTTTCTACTTCAAGAATTTACCCTGAAGATACACCTTCAATAATATAAAAGCACAGATTCACAAGGTTATTCAAGGCGGTGGGGTTTCTATTTGTAAAATATTTAAAAGCCATCTAAATGCCTTCATGTGGGAAAGTAGTTGCATAAACAAACTTTGGTATGTTTGCATCGTGGAGCATTATACAGCTGAGAAGAGAATGAGGAATATCTATAAAATGAAAGAGTGATTTCCAGGATACTTTGTGGTTCTTCTGTTTTGTTTGGTTTTGTTTTGGGGTGCATCACACTGCATCTTAGTTCCCCGACCAGAGATGGAACCTGTGCCCCTGCATTGGAAGTGTGGGGTCATGCTGTGGAATGGGTCTTTTTCAATTCATTGTGCTGGGCATTTTGCCTTATTAAACCTGAAGACTCAGGTCTTTTAATTTTGGGAAAACTTACTATCCTCTTACTGTCCTTTTCTGTTTTTTCTTTTTGGAACTTCTGTTTGTTGTATGTGGGACTTTTCTTGATGCAGCCTATTCTCTTTTTCTTTTGAGTCACTTCTCTGGGAAATAACCTATTGGTTGCTGGTGTGTTTTTTTTGGTATTATTTTAAATTACTAGCACATTGCTCATGTTCTCAGATGTTTCTTCATTTTATTTTTTAAAATAGCATTTTGTACTTGTCTTTGTCTCTCAGAGTACTTGTTGTGGGAGCTTCATTATCTCTGTTTTCTTTCAGTTCCCCCTTTTGTTTATTTTGGTTGCTAGCCTTCATGTAGCATTAGTGCTTACTTATCTGGTGGTCCTCGATAGATCATTCACGGTGAGAACTGACACATTCTGTGTTGCGGGCACTACTTGTCGACTCTCGTCGAGTGGGGACCTGGATGTTGTGTTTTTGAAATTCTCCCAATTATCTGTACCTTGAAGGTGTTTTTTCTTCAGCTGGTCGCTGTTTGCCAGGTAGCAGAGAGCAGGCTGGGGTTGGAGTTGTAGGGCTGCCACTTGGGAGAGCTTTGGGAGTCAAGTTGAAGGAGAGAGCTAGTGGTGTCACCATTTTGTACAGGTCTTTGACTTAATGCTTTGGCTTACAGAGTGTGGCACCTCACTCTCTCCGTACTCCTTGAGCTAGTGTCTTCTGTTCCAGAAAAGCATTAGTCGCTCAGTTGTGTCTGACTCTGGGACCCCAGGGACTGTAGCCTGCCAGGCTCCTCTGTCCATGGAATTCTCCAGGCAAGAATACTGGAGTGGGTAGTCATTCCCTTCTCCAAGGGACCTTCCCAACCCAGGGATCGAACCCTTGTCTCCTTCAATGCAGGCAAGTTCTTTACCACTGCGCCATGTGGGAAGCCCTCTATTCCAGAACCTCTCTGATTTAGTCCATTCAGAATATAAATCTCCTGTTTCCTTCTGGATCCGGAGGAGGGTGTTGCCTGACTGGGGACAGAGAGGAGATCTGAGAGGTCTAACTTCTTAGAATTCCAACCAGTTCTCTTGTTTTCATTCCCATGCCTCACCTGTCTGCAGTGGCTCCTGCTGCTGCTGCTAAGTCGCTTCAGTCGCGTCCGACTCTGTGCGACCCCATGGACGGCAGCCCACCAGGCTCCCCCGTCCCTGAGGTTCTCCAGGCAAGAACACTGGAGTAGGTTGCCATTTCTTTCTCCGATGTATGAAAGTGGTACCTCTTAATTCCTGTCCCTGTGGGGACTTTACAGGACAGCTGGCTTGCTCATTGTGACCTTTCCTTCTGCGGCCTTAGACTCCAGTTGTCTTTCCTTGCTGAGTGTTCAGTCACTTCTTGTCTTCCTGCTATTCATCTTCTAGAATTCTGTTGATAGTTCTCATGTGCTGCCTTTTCTTCCTTCTTTCTCTTTGTGTGTTTATGCTTTTTAAAATACAGCCATTCCAAATGAGGCTGCAGGAGTTTGCAGAGAGCTGTGTGTGTGTTCATTTCACCCTGTTTAAATGGGAGCTGCAGCTTTTGTGCAGAGAAAGTGGGAAATGCCTTTGACTTCCATACCAAACCCTATCCTTATTCATGCCATCCAGGCCTGTGGCCCTTGTTCCTTCCCAGTAGCAACCAAAGATTGTCATCAGTTTAAAGTGCATCCTTCTTATTCATATGTATCCATGAAAAATGTGTGCTTTGTTTATATAGATGTATTTTTTATCCCTCTTATCTACCGTTTAGTAGTATATCATATCAATATTATCTATCCAGTACCCAACGATAGACATTTAGGTTTTCACATTTTTTCCAGTTTTGCCCAGTTACACACTGTAATAGTAAAACTGCTGTAATGATTGTCCTTTTACTTTTGTTCTCTTCATATGCAAATGTGTGACATTTTTCTAGGAGATGACTTCCCTATCTTTTAATGGGTAAAATGGAGCTGGTTTGTGGGGGGCTCAAAAATCTTTCATTACATTTTCTTTATATGTTATATCTATTGGTGAGAAAAGTAGAATTATAAAACTTCTAAATGTTTTAAAATTTTTATCGAGAAAAGTGCTTTTTAATGGTCTAGAAAGAAGAAAGAGATTATTGCTAAGTCGTGTCCAACTGTTGCGATCCCATGAACTAAAGCCCTCTAGGCTCCTCTGTCCATGGGATTTCCCAGGCAAGAATATTGGAGTGGGTTGCCATTTCCTTCTCCAGCGGATCTTCCCAACTCAGGAATTGAATTCAGGTCTCCAACATTGCAGGCAGATGCTTTACCGACTGAGCTACGCGGGAATCCCCGTGGTCTAGTGATCCCTTCTTTGGTCTTCCCAGGTGGCTCAGTGGTAAAGAATCCTGCCAATGTAGAAGATTCTGGTTTGATTCCTGGGTGGGGAAGATCCCCTGAAGAAGAAAATGGCAACTCATTCCACTATTGTCTGGGAAATCCCATGGACAGAGGATGTTGGTGGGCCATATAATAGTCCATGGAGTAGCAAAAGAGACTGACATGACTCACCAACTAAATAAATCCCTTATTAACAGTACTGAAATACGAAATATTTTGAGAATTGAAAAAACTTATTCCTAACTCATTTGGTAGTAAAAACCTGGCTTGTCTAAACTCATTTGGTGGCAAATCTCTGCTCTAGACTGACAGGGACACTTTAAACCTATTTCACTTGGTATGTACATATATGTTAATTCAAAAACCATTAACATCTTACGATTATGGATTGCTGATGGTGTTAATATGATATTTTGCCATTCTGAAATTCAGGAAGTCCTAACTTCTAAAGTACATCTAGACCCAGGGGTTTCAGAGGAAGGCTCATGGGCCTGTCAACTAGAAAGTTTGTTTGCAGCCATCAGTGGCACATCAACCAATTTATTTTGGTTGATGGAATTTATTTCTGGTTGATGAAAACTACTTTTTTGTCATTAGTGAAATCTCAGACAATTTCTTCTCTTTAAATTGAAAGAGTGTGTTCATTTTCAAAAGAATAGCTCTTCCTTTTCTCTTTGACAGCTGTAATATTGAAATTGCTTGTGATAATGCAAATGGATTTCAAATTCAAAGAACTTATTTTACATTAGGTATTTTAAAAAAGGATAAAGCCTTTTCTCAAGCATACACAGAGGTTGCTTTTTACTAGTTTTAATTTTCCTTTAGGGTTCATATAAGAAAGTTAGAACATAGTAATAGACCATTGTCTAATGATGTTTTACTTTGGATCTATAAGCTTTTTATATACATTAATGTTCTTTATTTGGTTTTTACAAATTTTTATTAGATTCGTTCATGTTTTCAAAGGTATTGAATTTAGTAAGCAATTTTTTATCCAGGTTTATTGGGATATAACTCACAGACCATATAGTTTACCTGTTTAAAGTGTACAATTCAGTGGCTTTTAGTATATTCATAACTGTGTGCAACCATCACCATTATCTAATTCCAAAACATTTCCATTCCCTGTAAAGAAACCCCACACCCTTTAGCAATCATTTCCTATTCTCCCCTTCCCCACCCCCTAGCACTGCTAATCTACTCCTTTAACTTGGGTGTGTAGTTAGTCGTTAAGTTGTGTCTGACTCTTTGGAACCTCATGGACTGTAGCCTGCCAGGCTCCTCTGTCTGTGGAATTCTCCAGGCAAGAATACTGGAGGGAGTTGCCATTCCCTTCTCCAGAGGATCTTCCGGACCCCAGGGATCAAACCTGGGTCTCCTGCATTGTAGGCAGATTCTTTACTGTCTGAGCCACCAGGGACCCCACTCCTTTAATTTATTAGAGCTTTATTTTTATTTTTTTAAAAAGCAGAGCCTCTCATCTTGTTCCTTTTTGAAAATATCTTTTGCTTATTTGTGGCCCATTGCTTGTCTCTGTACAATCAAGTACTACTAAAAAAAACATTCAGCTGAGAGTTTTATTGAATTTCATTGAATCTGCTAGTCAGTTTGAAGAGAATTGACTTCTTTACAGTGTTGAGTCTTACATTCAAGAACATGATAGAGCTCTTCATTTATTTTGCTTTTAAACCTTTCATGATAGTTTTGTTTTCTTCATAAAATGGTTATGTTTCTGTTGTGAGCTTTATCTCAGAGTAACTTATGTTCTTTGTTATAAATTACATTTTCTAATCATTGGTATTATTGCTGATGTTAGGATCACTGGCTTTTTTTTTTTCTTTTGATGTGATTTCAAATCTTACATCCTTGCTGAATACTAGTTTGGAGTCTCTTGGATCTTCAATGTAGCTAATTATACTTATTTAGAAATTATGATAGTCTGATTTCTTCTAATGTCTTCTTGTTTTTTTTTGCTATGCATTGGTCAGGAATTCTAATGTACTCTTGAATGGTTGGTATGTTCTTAGCTTTTAATAATACACGTTAAACAACCCTTCAATCAATCAGCCTTCACTAAGAGACAGTATAGATTTTTTTTTTTAATTTGACTTATGGGAAAATATTTTATCTGGTTTTATTTATTAATGCTGATTGTTCCCCTCACCCTCATCACTAGCCTCTTTGCCAGTTGCCTTCCGAACTAATAGATTTGTATTTTAAAAACATTTGTTTGTGGTACCGGGTGAACATGGGTAAAAATTACATGGCAGGTGCTCTTTGTACTGCTTTTATTCTTACAGCTTTTCTTTAAACGTGAAGTTGTAATGAACTGCCGATGTGTGCAGCAGCGCGGATGACTCACAGACGTGAGCCTGAGGGACTTCCTTGGCGGCCCAGCGCTGAAGCACTCTGTGCTTCCAGTGCAGTGGGCAGGGGTTCGGTCTCTGGTCAGGAGTCTTAAGATCCCACATGCCATTTACACATACAACCAAAACAGGCAAAACTGGTATTTAGTGGTAGAAATTGAAACAACCATTATCTCTTGGGTGAGAGGGGCAATGTTTGTCCGGATTGACTAGGAAGGGGCACAAAAGGAACTTTTAGGGGTTCTGGGTATGGCCTGTATCTTGATACGCATTTGTCAGAACTAATCAGGTGGTATACATTTCACTCTTTGTAAATTATCCCTCAGTTTTCTTTAAAAAAGGGAAAGGACACAAGGGGTGTACATTGATTCAAGGGCATTCTCCTACATGAGCACAGTACAGTTCATCCATGTTGTAAGTAACTGTAGTTCACTTATCTTATTATTGTGTAATATCCATTTATTGAGTATTGGTCAGTACAGTCATTGATCAGTCCATGTAGTGATTCTGTTGATGGGCACTTTGTTTATAGACGAAGTTACGGATGATGCTGTCATGAACATCTGGGTATGCTTCCTGATGTGGATATGCATGTCTTTCTCCAGGGAATTGAAACCTAGGCCTGACTTGCTGGGTTATAGGACGTTTATATCTTCAACTGTGTCAGATAATGCCAAACTGCATCCTCAAATGCTTGAATCCATTTTCAGTGTCCTTGTTGACATCCTCATTAGCACTACTTGGTATTGTTAAACTTTAATTTTAGCCATTCTTGTGGATGTGATAGCATCTCATTATGGTTTTAATTTGCTTTTTTTTGGTGTGTCTTCCTTACTTAGTGAGGTTCAGTATCTTCATGTGAACGTTGGCCATTTAGATATCCTCTTTGGTATAGTGCCTAATTCATGTCTGCCTATTTTTCTTCCTGATTGTCTTTTTCTTTCTTTCGTTTCCTTCTTTCTTTCTCTTTCTTTTTGACTGCACCTCATGGCATGTGGGATCTTAGTTCCCCAACCAGGGAACAAGCCTGAGCCCCCTTAGTGGAAGTGCAGAGTGCTAACCACCAGACTGCCAGGCAAGTCCTTGGGTTGCCTTTTTTTTTTGACTTAGGCAGTTTAGATACAAGTTCTTCATTGGTTATATGAGTTGAAGCTCTCTTCCTCAACTCTGTAGAGTAGCCTGCCCTTTTTACTCTATTAATGGAATTATTTGCTGAACAGAGAATATTAATTTTAATGTTCAGTTGATTGATTTTTTTTCCTTTTTAAAATAATGTCCTGTATGAATCTTAGAGATGTTGGGTTAAAAAGTATATTATTTTTAGATTTTTGCTCGTAGATTTCTTAACTCACTGGCTATATATAAACTTGTGTATACCGTTTTCACTCTCACCAACAGTATTTGTGATTTCCCCACACTTTTGCCAGAACTGGAGTTTTGGGGTCCTTTTTGACGATTAATAAACCTCTTTTCTTCATTAAATTGAGTATTTTATGTTAGTTTGCCTGTATGATTGAGGGAATAAATTTATTGCATCATTCTAAGAACATGGCAGCCAATAAGCATAATTGCAAGATTAATACTAAAAGTACTCTTTAGCTTTTGATCCTTGAGGCACATTTATGGTTGGTAGGGAAAAGAGATAAAGATATAAAAAGCCATTTTGTGTTAATTAATTTAGGTCAGAATGATACTGGCTTAAATTCATGAAAATAAATTGATGAAGACTTACTATAGTAGTCCCCCATTGTCTGGTGGGGAGTACATTCCAAGACCCCCCATGTGGATGCCTCAAACTGTGGATCGAGCCCAGAGGGGCTTTCTGCACAGGGATACCACTACAAGGCCAGGCTGTGTAAGAAGTGGTGTTTGTTGGACTTGTCAAAGAGCTCCTTCCCGTAGGCATTTGGAAACTGGGCTCTGTGCGCTCCGTAGGAGGCCAAGCCTAAGGCCCCAGCTCCGGACAAGGCATCCAGGCGGCGGAAAGCAGCCCCGGGACCGGCCATGGCTGTCAACAGTCAGGCGTTGAACAACACTGCCTGGGCCCCCCAAGAAGCCTTGCCTATTCTTTTTCACATACTTTTATTCAAAGAAGGCATCCCCACCCCAGTCTGTCTCTGCTCCCCCTCGTCCCCATCCCCAAGTATTCATTCATACTCCGTCCTGGTTTCAAGATAGCTCCTAAGTTTTCCTTGGAAATGGATATTGATTTGAGACTCTTCAACAGACACTGTTGGAAGAAATGTTTGTTAGGAGATGAAATTTGGAGTGGCGCTCTCCTCTACACTCTAACCTTTCTCCTGCTGTCTTACTTTAGATCTTTATCCTTTTCAAGGGCTTTCTGTCATAGTCTTAACTCTTCTTCCTGCCTCCAGGCTTCCCATGGTTAATGGAATGAAATTTCTAAAACTCAGATCATTCTCCTGATTACTATCCTTTAGAGACTGTAAAATAGATCAGTCTTAATCCCTCAGCACAGTGTCACGACAGTCATCAGCCCTCTTGCTGTCTCTGTCCTGTGCACACATCCAGTTTCTCACATGTCTGCTGTTTAAAACTCAGCTCAAGCAACCCATCTCCTGGGAAAACGTACCTCCCTGGTCCTAATCCCCTTTCTATACCTCCAAGCCCTCTCTGCTCCAGCTCAGTGAGTAGATACTCCCTGCTCTGGGCTGCCCCTGCTCTCTTCTATCCGCATGCTTTGTATTGTTACAGTTTGGACTTTCTCCTCTACTCATTTGGGGGCAAGGCTCTGATTCCTCTTCTTAGTCCCACCTCACCCCTCACCCCAAAACTAGCATGATGTAGCTTATAGGAGGCACCTCATAAATGTTTTATGAATGATTAGATGCAAAGTTATATCTAAATTTCCTGATGTATGTATGAAAAGAATTTTTGAAGAAAGCAGTCAGTTAGAAAGGGATGGGAATTTAATCGGTATTCTAAATCCCGCTTCTCCACAAGCAATACGCGTTTAGGAATGACTGCTGTGCTTGTAGGATTTGTAGGGTTTTGCTCACCTGAGTCATGTCTTGTTGTCATAGAAGGATGCCCTGCAGTGGTCTCGCAGTCCAGCTGTGGTGGAGGGAGAGGAGCCAGAGGACACAGCTGATGTGGAGAGCTGTGGGTCTAATGAAGCCAGCACTGTGAGTGGTGAAAATGATGGTAAGTGCGTTTGACAAGATGGGTGAAGAGCCACAAACAGTTGAACTGGGGACTAGCCTTTACTTCCCTCTCTTCCAGTTTCTCTCGATGAAACATCTTCTAATGCTTCCTGTTCTACGGAATCTCAGAGTCGGCCTCTTTCCAACCCCAGGGACAGCTGCAGAGCTTCCTCACAGGTGGGGGTGCTTCGTGACTGGGCTGGGTAGATAAAGAGGCAGGTACAAGACAGAACTCCTCCTGCTGTGTTCAGTGAGCGTGTGGAAGTGTGCAGAAAATCACTTTGGTCTCTACCTGTTAGTATCATTTGAAAGTGGGCCTTAGGGAAAGTGGGCAGTAGATCTGAGAACAGAGTGGTTTGTTTTTTCTTTTTACTGTGGATGGATGATTTCATTTGTATTTATGAAAAACCTAGGAACATGCAGGGAGAAGTAGAACAATGGGGAAAAAGAACATGAGCTTGGGAGTCAGTAGTTTGAATTGTGGCCCACCACTCACTAGCTTTGGGTAGATTCTTCATCTGGAAATTGGGTATAACAGTGCATTCTTTTCAGTATGGGATGATGCTTGGCACGGTGGCTCCATAGCCTGAGTCATTGCTGCTGTCGGCATTATCTGCCCCTACTGGTTGACACTAATTCTCTTTTACAAGACAGCAGGGGAGACAGTGGTCCGAGAGGGACAGCTGGTGTGACTTGCAGGTGACACAGTCTCCTTTTGTATTCTCTGTGGGGAAACAGGCAAACAAGCAGAAGAAAAAGACAGGGGTGATGTTGCCTCGAGTTGTCCTGACTCCTCTGAAGGTAAACGGGGCCCACGTGGAATCAGCATCAGGTACGTGCCACCTCGTGGTTGTGATGCTCCTTCCTCAGGTCCTGGGGCCTGCCTCCCTCTGGCAGCAGTTTCTGGCCCAGGTAGTGCCAAGCCAGTACAGTCAGGAGCCCTCCTCTGACAGGCGGCGCACCGTGGTGGTGAGACCCAACCTAGGTTCTGGCGCGGGCTCCGCTGGGCGCCCTCCCTTTGGCCTCACGGGGCGGTCGTGAGGGTCCGGTGAAGGCGTGTGCAGGTGCTTGGTAAAAGGTGCAGTGCTGTGCAAACTAAAGACAGCGGTTTGGCATTCTTACGTGATATTTTAAAGCCAGACCAGGAGGTGGTGATCTCTGACAGCCCCAGGCTGGGCCATGGAAGCACCGGTATTGCTGGCAGCATCTCAGGGAGAGCTGGGAGAAGTAAGCTTGTCTGAGAGCCGTGGGTGCGGCGCGTGATGCTCTTGACCCGTGGAATGCTGTGCCTTCAGGGTTCTCGGGCCGCCACGCCGATGGCGAGAGCGGCAGCCCGTCCAGCAGCAGCGGCGGCTCTCCGGCCCTGGGCAGCGCTGCTATCCGTGGCCAGGCCGAGCTCGCCCGGGACCCTGCCCCGCTCCTGAGAGGCTTCCGGAAGCCGGCCACAGGTGAGTGGCTTGGCACTCATTTCCCTGCCTGTAAGGGGCCCCTGCAGGCCTAGAGATGATGATGTCTTTTGCTCCACTTCCTTTGTAGTTTCTATGGTGTGTTATTACTTCTTGGGTGGCCCTCTGTTTTTTTTATTCCCTTTGGCTTTCAGCTTGTAGTTTGGTTATTTCACAGAGTTTTCTCTGCTAGCCTGAGAGGACTCGGTGTGGGCACAGATGGTTCACAGTGCTTCTTGTTGTCCCTGTAAGGGCCTAGCCTCTGCCGGCCTTGATATGGCTCAGAAAGTGCTCAAGTTGAGTGAGAATGGCTTCTGAACTTCTCAGTGGAGTATTCCAGCATTTGTTTTCTTTCTTTGGTAGCATCCTGCCAAGTTTGTTCTCCACATCTGTAGTCTCCATCAGACGCCCTTTTTTATAACCTAGTTAGTATGTGGGGTGGGAGCCATCCATTTGGGGCATGCAAATAAACTCAGTAGCATGCACCCCCTACCTGGAGTGGGGCTCTTAGCAAGGCTAGTATGCCATTTGCTACTTCTGGCTTTATGTCTCAAAGCCCACATGCTGGATTTTTGTAGAAGGGTTCCATGAAGCCATTAGGAAGACTAACTTTGGCTTCCGAGGATGAGAATAAGCCATTGCCCCCGTGGCAGCAGGGTTTGCTGTCCTGCAGCTTCTCCAGCTCCTCAGCAGTGCTCCATTTCAGACTCACACAGGTCTGTATCCCATTGGCCGAGGCTTTTGTGAGAGGCATTGACATTTCAGTGGGCTTTAAACACCTCTTACTACCTTTCTGCTTGGAGGTCAGACCTCTCCACTCCCTTCACAGAAGACTTCTGCAGATTTTTCTGTAGGACACTCACTAGGTTTGCTTTTCGACAACTTCATAATTTCTCCCATTGACTTCGTGGAGCCTGTTCTCCAAATTTGGGAGGGAAGCTCCGAATCTGCCCCTGGCCTGAGTTTCTCTGGGAAGAGTATCCCTTCAGGCTGTGACACAATGTGCTACAAGAGCCTTGTCTGAGGTGATGCCAGCCCAAGTGTTAAGAGTCTCAAGTTCGATGGTACCAATAGGTTAGACTAGATTAGACGATTGAGCAGAATGTGTGCAGATAAGTTCTGGGTAGTTTGATTGCTGCCACCAAAGTTTTCCCTCATTTGGCATTGGCTTTTTTGCTTTAAGAAGCTGAAAATCTACATTTTGTTTCTTATGGCTTGAAAAATTACAGGTCAAATGAAGCGCAACAGAGGGGAAGAGATCGATTTTGAGACGCCTGGGTCCATTCTTGTCAACACCAACCTCCGGGCCCTGATCAACTCGCGGACCTTCCATGCCCTGCCGTCCCACTTCCAGCAGCAGCTCCTCTTCCTCCTGCCCGAAGTAGACAGACAGGTGTGGATGGGAGGCTTCCTGTGCTCTCTGCACCAGCTTCTGTTCTTCCTAAGATTCTTTATTGTTTGTTTTCATTCATGTGCCTTTTTTTTTGGCCTCATTCCTTCTAGGTGGGAACTGATGGCCTGTTACGTCTCAGCAGTAGTGCGCTGAACAATGAGTTTTTCACCCACGCAGCTCAGAGCTGGCGGGAACGCCTGGCTGATGGTGAGTAGACGTTCTCATCCCAGTGGCTTGAGAGGTGCCTGCCATGTGTGGTGTCACTTGTCTCCTGGTGTTTAAAATCCAAACGCTCATTTTTCAATGATCTTTTTTTTTTTTTTCCCCCAAGGAGTATTGACTATAAGGCAGGCTTTCCTCTAATTGATGTAGATATAGTACCCCATAGCTCTGAAGAAGCTACAAGAGTGTTTTAGCTTTCACTGTTTTGTGTGTATATATATTCATCTATGTTGCCTCTTCATCATTAAAACTGTAAACTCCTATTCTTTCCAGTAACCATGGCATTGACCTGCTTTTTAAGTTCCACCAGGTACTCTTGTCTTTTTAGACATTGTCAGTTGGAGTGAGTATTAGCTTCTCTGTAATATTTTTTGGCTGCACAGTATGTGGGATCTTAGTTTCCTGACCAGGGATTGAACCCATTCCCCCTGCAGTGGAAACGCAGAGTCCTAACCACAGGGCCTTTTGCGGGGAGGCTACATGGAAACTGCGCTGGGAGGTCCCCAGGACCTCTCTCCAGGCTTGATGATTTGCTCGGAGGACTCGGCCTGTAGTTATTCTCACAGCTGTAATTTACTTCAGCAAAGAATACAGACCAAAATCAGCAAAGGGAAACGAGGGAAACCAGGCACATGTTTCCCAGGTCCTCTCCCAGAGAAGTCCCACCGGATGTGCTCAGCTCCCTTAGCAAGGAGATGTGAGCATGTAAGTGAAGGGTAGTCTACCGGGAGGCTCGTCCAGAACTTGGTGCCTCGTGTTTTTATTGGGAGCTGATCATGTAGGAAGCTTCTGCCTGGTGCATACCTGAATTCGAGAGTCCCCAAAGGAAAGCAGGTGCTCACCATTAAACCATCTGGTTTGCATAAACTGTTTAGGCACAGTGAGCCGTTCTTGTCAGCTAGGGGCTGGGAACCCTCCTGAAATCCAATTTCCCAGATGTCAGCCAAGGGCCCACCTCGTCAGCAGGCCTGTCTCAGCCTGCTCTGTTAACTTCTCCCTGTGTGTGGGGTAAGAACGGTTCTCTTGTTGATTGGTTTTGTTCTGCTTTTTTGATCAGTGTGTTGCTTGCTTTCCAAGGACTGAGGACCCTAGAGAGGAGTCAATTTCCCTTATAATAGACATGTTAGTTCTGTCCTGAGTAAGGGCAGGACGTGAGAGGGCCTGGGAGGGAACCAGGAGCCAGCATGAAGATAGTAAGGGGTAGGAAAGGATTTCCAAGCTCCCCAAAGCCACGTGTTGTTTTGTAAACTCCTGACATGGTAGAACAGCAGGATTCGGCTTTTCCTGAGGCATATTAATCTTAATATGCCACTCGAAAAGTTTTGTTTCTCTCTAGGTGAATTCACTCATGAGATGCAGGTCAGGATACGACAAGAAATGGAGAAGGAAAAGAAAGTGGAACAATGGAAAGAAAAGTTTTTCGAAGACTACTATGGACAGAAGTAAGGCCCTGGGAGCTATGAGTTGTGGTGTGGCTTCTGGGGATGGTGGGTGGGGGTGGGGTGCAGTGGGCAGAAGCAGGGATTCTCAAAGCTGTGCGTGTTGCTATGTTTCTTGAGAACTGGAGGTCGCCGGGACTCTCATTTGACTTGATGCCATTCGTGAGGAAGCTGACGTAGGATTTCGTATGGTTACCATGCAGATTGGTTTTGTTCTGAGAAGTCTAGTGTCTGAGTGTGTGTCATACGTAGAGGATGTGCTCTCTCTGCTCTGTAGCTGACAGTCTGACTTTGGTTTGCAGGCTGGGTTTAACCAAAGAAGAGTCATTGCAGCAGAATGTGGGCCAGGAGGAGGCTGAAATCAAGAGTGACCTGCGTGTCTCAGAATCAACACGGCCACAGCGTGGCCCGGCCACCCGGCAGCGAGATGGGCATTTCAAGAAACGCTCTCGGCCAGATCTTCGAACCAGAGCCCGAAGGAATCTGTACAAAAGACAGGAGCCAGAACAAGCAGAGATCGCTAAAGACGCACAGTCTGTGACACTAGACATCCCCCTCCACAAGGACGGGGAGGCTAAGACCGACACAGCAGGGGTGGGCAGCCCCCACCCACCTGGCACGTCCTCCGCAGCATCCAACCCAGAGAGTCCCGAATTCCCAGTGGAAACTGTGGCCTCCCGGCTCCAGCCTAGTCCCAATGACCAGGCACGTGTCTCCACGTCTCCAGACAGAATTCCCAGCTTGCTGCAGGAGACCGTGGATCAGGAACCCAAGGATCAGAAGAGGAAATCCTTTGAGCAGGCGACCTCTGCCTCCTTTCCCGAAAAGAAGCCCCGGCTTGAAGATCGTCAGTCCTTTCGTAACACAATTGAAAGTGTTCACCCCGAAAAGCCACAGCCCACCAAAGAGGAGCCCAAAGTCCCGCCCATCCGGGTAGGTGGCTGTGTGATCCTGGTTGCCCTGAGCCTGGGCCTTTGAGGGACAGGAGATTTGTGGGGCTCCTTTATAGGGACAGAAGGCCCTGGGCCCTTGTGCTAATTATGTGAGAGTGTAGAGCTCTCTACAGAGAGCTGTTCTTGAGACTTAACTTGAATAGCCCGGGGCTGAGGTTCTTCTCTTCCTCACTTGGTTGTTCACCATTATCTGTACAGGTCAGAACCCTGACGGGTTTTAAAATCTAGGTGGTGGTAGATTCTTTGTGTAGTGACTCACACTGTCCCACCAGAACTTAAATTTAGGAGTATGGAACTTAACAGCCCTTGAGCAGGGTCTTGAGAATGGTGTAATATCTTAGACAGCTATGAAACGATTTGATTCTCTAGGCCATGACTTTTAAGCTACTAGGATCCCAGTTTAGCTTAACAGTTTCTAGGTCAGAGCACTCAGTCAATTAGAACTGTTCTGTTCTTCTCTTGCAGATTCAACTTTCACGTATCAAACCACCCTGGGTGGTTAAAGGTCAGCCCACTTACCAGATATGTCCCCGCATCGTCCCCATCACGGAGTCCTCCTGCCGGGGCTGGACTGGTGCCAGGACCCTTGCAGACATTAAAGCCCGTGCTCTGCAGGTCCGAGGGGCGAGAGGCCACCACTGCCATCGAGAGGCGGCCACCACTGCCATCGGAGGTGGGGGTGGCCCGGGTGGAGGTGGCGGCGGGGCCACCGATGAGGGAGGTGGCAGAGGCGGCGGCAGTGGTGATGGTGGTGAGGCCTGTGGCCACCCTGAGCCCCGGGGGGCCCCGAGTGCCCCTGGAGAGTGTACGTCAGATCTACAGCGAACACAACTACTGCCGCCTTGTCCTCTAAACGGGGATCACGCCCAGGCCGAAACTGCTGCGTCCAGAGCCAGGAGAGAGGACCTGGCTTCTCTCAGAAAGGGGCAGAGCTGCCCACTGCAGAGGGTCCCAGATGGCCCTAGCGGCGGGCTGGAAGATGCCTCCCGACTCCCCGTTGCACCCACTCGGGACCCGCCATGCCAGGCTCTGCCCCCACTGCCCTCTAGAATCCCAGAACCTGAGAGGTTAGTTGAGCAGCTTGTGTCGCATCCAGAAGGCAGAACTGAATGTGGGTCTGGTACCACTGCCTGGGAAAGGGGTGATGAGAAGCTAGCACCTACCATCCCCTCAGAGAACAGTCCTGTTCGGGCTCTGGCCGGGCCTACTGGTTTAGAAGAAGGAACTGGCCAGGCTCCAGACAGTGGCAGTAATCCCACCATGAAGGATCCTGTGAACGTGACCCCCAGTTCCATCTCCGAATCATCCTTGGCCAGTTGCCTGCAAGACAGACCATTTGATGATGAATCAGAACTTGATGACTCGGGCCCACCCACAAGGGAAAGTTCTTCTAGACAGGAAAACTTGAAAACCGAGGCTCCTGTCTCCCCTGGTGCTGCTCCTTGGAGGCCTGGCATGTCAAATGATGAGGCAGGGGGACAACCTGAACCCGACTCCAGAGAAGAGGTCCCGTCCATTAAGTCCCAGGTCAGAGAGAAGTGGGAGAAAGCGGCCCCCCTCATCCCAGCATCACCTGTGGGCTTGACAGCGGAGGAGGGTCTGGATCCCCCCGTCCACTTGGGTTCACTCTGGACAGTGCACTCTGGCTGTGTTGACAGCAGCGGCAGCGACTGCAGACAGCTGGAAGGTGACAAGCCCAGAATCAATGGAGACTCGGAAGCTCTGAGTCCTCACAGCGAGTCCACAGACACTGCCTCTGACTTCGAAGGCCACTTCTCCGAGGACAGCAGTGAGGCCGAGCCTGGTGAAACCTTGGGGCCGAAGAGGTCCTTGGTGGCTGAGCAGGGTGAGAAACACAGTTGGAACCACTGTGCCTCGCTCTCCAAGGTGAATGGTGACCTGAGTCTGGTCACCAGGACAGATGGGATGGTTGCTCCTCAGAGCTGGGTGTCTCGGGTATGTGCAGTTCCCCCAAAGATCCCAGACTCCCTGCTGCTGGCCAGTCCCGAGTATCAGCCGAGACCCATGTCCCTGGGCAGGCCTGCATCCTCAGTGGAGGCTGCTAACCCCCTTGTGATGCAGTTGCTGCAGGGCCACTTGCCCCTCAAGAAGGTTCTCCCTCCAGCCCATGGCGGCAGCAAACCCGAACCCCCACGACTCGCACTTACAGCAGAGCAGAGCCCTGGTGGCTCCCTGGGGATGGGGTCATTGCAAGGTCCTGGGGAGAACAGATGCGAAGTTGGCAAGAGCAGTCCAGAGTCTCTGCTACCTGAGAGCTGTGAAGCAAGTACCGGCTTTGCCCGGCTGGAGGCTAGCCAAGGTCCTGGGGCGCCCCTAAAGATGTCCAAGAACGCCCCGAGTTTAGACTCCCTATATCCAGTGACCAATCCAGTGGCTGCCTCTGGGAAAGCAGAAGTGGATTTCAAAGAACAGTTATCTCCCTTCAGTTTTGAAGATCAGAAGGAAGCCCGTGACCTGTCCCAGTGCAGTATTTCAACTGCTGCCCCAGGTGTGAGTCTGGGAAATCTCACTACCTCGAGAGCCCCTCTTTTCTCATCTCCAAATGCGGTCTCCTCGGGTCCTGATCAGGCAGGTCGGGCCCTGGGGGATCAGAACAGTGCGGGAGGCCAAGGGAAGAAGCTCTTTGGCTCCAAGAACGCAGCTGCAGCCCTTCAGTGCCCCCGGCTGGTGGAGCCGACGCCACTGCCTGCGGAGGCCCCTCCCGCTTTTCCCAATAGGAAGTCAGGGCCAGGCAAAACCTCTCTGTCTGGTGGGATACAGACTGCCAGGGAAGACTGGGCCCCAAAGCCACCGCCTGCCTCTGTTGGCAGCATCAAGAGCGAAAAGACTCTTGATGGAGGGCCTCTCAAGGTGGATGCAGAGAACAGAAAGGCAGTGGGGCCTGGTCCCCGGGAGCTGGTGGATCACTTGCAAGGGATGCCCTTTGTCCTTGATTTGCCCTTCTGGAAATTACCCCGGGAGCCCGGGAAGGGACTCAGTCAGCCTCTGGAGCCTTCTTCCATCCCCTCCCAACTCAACATCAAGCAGGCATTTTATGGGAAGCTTTCCAAACTCCAGCTAAGTTCCACCAGCTTTAATTATTCCTCCGGCTCCCCCCCTTTTCCCAAAGGCCTGGCCGGAAGTGTGGTGCAGCTGAGCCACAAAGCAAACTTTGGTGCGAGCCACAGTGCATCCCTCTCCTTGCAAATGTTCACCGACAGCAGCACAGTGGAAAGCATCTCGCTCCAGTGTGCGTGCAGCCTGAAAGCCATGATCATGTGCCAGGGCTGCGGTGCATTCTGTCACGATGACTGTATTGGACCCTCAAAGCTCTGTGTATTGTGCCTTGTGGTGAGATAATAAATTATGGCCATGGGAAAAGTTGTATATTTAGTGTGTGTATTTTGATAATGATGGATCTTAAATCTGTATACAGAATATCATTGATAAAACAGACTCTGTCTCTCTAGGCAAGGGTTCTCTTGCTGCTCCCTGAAATCTATAGTGCTAAAGCCCCTTGGCCACTTGTTGGCCCTTTGGGTCTTGCTGGAAGGGTTTCCTGCAGGGCAGCTCGCTGGGCTGCCCAAGGCCGGCTGGCTAGCCCAAGCTCTCGTCACAGAGACAGAGCTTGGTGCGATGTGGGGGAGCCTCCCTGAGACTCGGAGGGCCTCGAAACTGAAGCGAGAAGGTTGTGTTCTCCACCCAGGGGACTAACGTACCCGAACTGAGTAGAAATGTCAGTCTTCCACTGCCCCCTCCGTCTTTCCTGCGGCTGCTCCTCTGGGGAGTTGGTGGGGAAGAAGCCAGCACAGGGTTAAAGCAGCTCCCAGCAGTGCCCAGCAGGGGGCTTAAGCACCTGCTGACCTCAAGGTCACAGCCAGTCATTTGCCAGTTGATGGAGCCAGTGTGATCTTCGGTTCTGTTACCGAGGCCAATTTGGGACTTACCTGTCTCCGAATAACCCACTGGCCTGCAGGAGCTTTTGGAACCTCGAACAGACCTGCTTGGACAACAGGTCAGGGCTAGGATTGTCTTTCCTCCTTGTAAGTCAGGTGTCCAGACGTTTGGCAGGTGAATTCACCTGCACAACACCTTGGGCATCACTTTGGACTCTGTGGGAGTGGGCATCTCCAACACCCCTGTGTATGTGAAAGTCATTTTACATTTCAAAGCAGTGTGTTTTTCTTATTTTTATATTTTTAACTCTTTATCCTTGGATGTATAAAGTGAACTTTTGGCTTCTGTAAGTATGCTCTATGCACCTCTGATGTTTTACCATATATTTATATGTTGTACACAGTACTGGCTGATTCTGTAAATGGATGTATTGTACAGAAAACACGAACGACTCTCCCTTATTCCACGTCTTCAGCATCGTTGCATTAAAGTGGTGTAATTGACTTCTCTCCACCCGTGTCAGAGCCACTGCGTGCTGTGCCGCCCAACGTGAGGGGTGGAGCGATTGACCTAACGACCTGCCAGTTGTCCCAGTGGTTGGTCACCGGTCAGCCAGTGGACCTGCTGCAGCTGCAGAGCCACTGGCACCCTGGCCACTCGTTGCTGGGCACACGTGTCTTGCTCCTCATCTCTTCTCCAGCCTTCACTGGCAGGTCGCTGCCGTGTGTGACAAATCGCCACCACCAGTGTTAAGTGCTTCTGGATTCTAGGGTGAGCGCCCTGGGCAGCCCCCACGTGGGCCTTCCTTCCGTTCCCAGCCCCAGGCGCGCCACCTGTCAGCAGTAACCCGGGACCACACTCTGCTGGGGCCACAGGGCTCCACTGGACACACCTGTGACAGCAGGTTAAGGAAGAAACAGCCGTGCCAGCCTCCGGCCTCTCTCCCAACATGTTCCCAGCAAGTAGATGTCTCCAGAGCTGTCTCACCTCCCTGCTTCCTGCCTTATCTTGTACCTCGAGTTGTGAGTTGAGCATCCTCCTTGTTGAACTTAGGTCTCCCTGTGCGAGTGCGTCTGTGTGAGCTGTGAAATTGGTATGACTTCAGCAAGCCTCATTTCATCTGGAAGGTCTTGTCTTTCCCCCACTTTTCCTCCAGTGTGGAGTTTGTGTCATCTGCAGCACGAGTGGGAAGTTGGCAAAGACATGGTGATTGAAGTGCAGTATTGGCCAAGTCCCGGTTGTCAACTTCCAGAGTCTTGTTTACCAAAGACAGGGAGCAGAGGCCCAAGCGTGTTTGATCCTCTTCTTCCTTCTGCTGTGACCTTTGGGGCCATTTGAGGGGACAGTTGGAAACTGGTCCGCCAGGGAAAGCACTGCTCTTGTATGTCTTTGTGGTCTTGGAAAAATAAACCTGTACAACGCGCACTGGTGGTCTCTGTTGTCTTCTGCGGCCGTCTCACTGGGCTGGGAGGAAGGTCAGGCCGAGGGGGAAGAAACGCTCGCCTCGCCTCGGCGTTGGAGCTGACGTTTTTGTGTGCGGAGTTCTTTTGTGAGGTGAGTTCCTAAGGCATGACTTGTCAGTGCTGCAGGTCTTCACACCCTGTGCGTGAGGTGGTGAACATATCCGTTATCCACTGTGTGGACTGGAAAGCAGAAATCCCATGTGAGCAGTGAGGTTCCTTTCCTCTTGAGAATCCAATTATGAACTGTGGCATCCCTCTACAGCTGTTCATCCTGACTGCCTCGCTGAACCCGAGGTTGCCTGAGATTCCTGGGTATCTGTGGGGAGGGTGACAAGCAGCAGTGAGGGTGGGGCTGGCCTGAGATACGGGGTCTGGTGCTGATTGATGAGCCTGAGTGGATAGAAGACCTTTGACTTTAAAGGTTAATTCAAGTACCTATCCATTCATTTCCCATGAATTGGAGAAAGTAGATCTTGCGTGTGGGGCAGTAACAAGCTGTAATTCTGTGGTGCTGCTGTCTGATCAAGGTGTGGGTGGAGAAGTCAAGGTCGGGGGCTTTGTGGTGTCAGATGACTGGTGGTGACGTGCTTGTGCCTTCACGTCTCGGAATTGGCTCACTTCTGCAGCTGCTTAGAACGCAAAGACTTGCATCTCATCAGGAGGGTGGAATGGTTTCCAGAGGGCCTGGCTGCCTGCCAGTACCGTGGTAGGGGCAAGTCACTCAACCTCTGGTAACTCTCTCATCTCTGATTTGGGTTACTAGTTGCCACTTCATAAAACTGTAGTGTGCGGTGCCTAGGGGGTGCTCCAGCCTGTTCACTTGCCCAAGGCCAAGACCCTAGCTCTCTGCATGCACGGGAGAGCACAGTACAGCTCCTGGTGCCTGTTTGACCTGCACGCCAGAGAGGAGCTGTGGAGAGGGGACCCATGTGGTGTGCTGAGTGCTGGTGCAGGCAGAGCAGACATCTATGGTTGAGTGTGTAGTCCTGGGTTTAGAGGTGGGTCCTTGGGAGGAGATGCTTGCTTAACTCATGGTCCAAAGGACGAGGAAACAGACTTTCAGAATTTGGAAGGAGTGCTGTCTTGCTGGCCTGGCACAGGGTCATCTGTTGGTTTCATGTTCAGTCTGCTCATGTGAAAGTCAGACCCTGCTTGAGAGGGGTGCTTGCATGTACATGTGTTCGTGTGTGTGTGTGTGTGTGTGTGTGTGTGTGTGTACACTCAGTCCCTTGGGCCTCAGGGACTGAAGCATCTGCCTGCCCTGGGCCCTGAGAGGAGGCGGCCCGGGCTGTATGTGTGGGTGGGTGTCATTTAAATTGATGGAGCAGATAGGCTCTGTGACCCTGGAGGTTAATATTTGGAACCAAACAGTGCCAGTGATCTGTGCGTCCTCATGTCTTTGCACATCATTTTTAGAGCCTGGAATGAACATCTCTTGAGAACCAGAAGGGGTGAATGGAAGTTCTGTAAGGAAAACAGTGACAGCTGTCAGTGCAGTGGTTCTTAACTTTCTCGGGAACACAGACTCCTTTGAGAGCCAAGTGGGAGCTCTGGACCTTCTTCCCCCAGGAGTGCACATGCGCGCGTGCACACACACACACATGCACGCACAAAGTGTTCTGTATTATTTCAGATGGGTTACGAGCACCCTGCACCCTGCCCTGGCAGCTGGAGCTCCTCACTGAAGAATGAAGAACCCCGCTGACTGACACTAAACCTAGTAAGAGCTGGGTTTATACAGAAGAGGGGAGAGAGGACTTTGCATCCCTCTGCAAGGGATTCTCCTTCAGTTTCCTGTAACTACTGAGCTTCCTCAATGCATTTAAATTACTTTAAAACTGCGTTACAGGCACAGTCTCCCACCCCCCTGGTCGAGTACGCTGAGCTTCGCCTGCTCAGTCACTGAGTGGCCTTGAGCTCATTGTTGACGCCAGGGGCACCTGTTTGATGTTGCACTCTCCACGCCATACCAGTGCTCTGGAGCCCCGTTTCAAGGAGCCAGACTGGAACCAGCACTTCTCTGTCCACAAGCGTCTCCTCGGATCCCAGGGTCCGTACTGCTGTGACGTCATCTGGAGGTAAGTGCTTCCCACTGGGCCAGTGCAGACTCTGTGCGTGTGGCCCGCTGTGTTGTCCCAGGAGGGGGTGTGGGATTTGTAGTCCCAGGGTCTAGACTAGAACTGTGGACTCCTCTCCTTTTATCTATTTGATATATTTGGCTACTGCACAGTTTCACTTTTTTAAAAAAAGATTGTTTTGTCATTACAAAAAAATGTTTTCAGAACAACTGCCATATAGTGTGTGTGCATGCATGCAATAGTAACAGTTGTATTTATGCTTTTAACTCATGCAGAATTGCTTTTAAACTTGTGACAATCGGATTTGGCCCCAGTCATTTGCTGCAAGTTTTCCTTAAAGTTTAACCTCAATTATATGTAGGATGAAAAAAAAAAAAGGCTGCACACAAGTCAACGTCTTTGAAAGAAAAAGCAGCTCTTTTGCTTCCTTTAAGATGAGATCCCAGGTTTTGGTCAAATGGAGTGTCAAGTCCCAATGGTTCAGGACCAGGGACAGTGTTTCCTCGGTTTCCCCAGCCTGCACTTAGAAACTGCCGCCTGAGTCTGGTTTCAGCCCATTGAAGAACTGCGCCCTTGCTGGGGATGGGAGTAGGGAAAGGATGGTTTGGGGGAAACGGCCGCATCTAAGACCTTGCTTGAGCACTGGCCGCGTTCAGGTGAGGCGTGCATTTGCCGTGCCCTCTTCCTCACCTGCAGGCGGGGCTAGAGCACCTCCCTGGGCAGGCGGCCACGAGACACAAGATTTCAATTTGGTATGTGCCTGTGCTGAGCACGTGACAAGGACCAGGAAGGGTCCATTTCTTTCCCTTTCTGATGGGTGAGGTGCCAAAAAAGTTCATTTGTTCAAAATCTAGCAAGGATCTTCTGTATGCTAGTTTATTGGCTACTGGTTGAAGGGTTTTTTGGGGGCCAAACAAGTTGGAGGGAACAGAACTGGCTGGCCATCTTGTGGACAGGACACCATAGAAATAAAGCATTCGGTTTGTTATTCAGTGTTTATTAAGTAGATTCAGTCTTATATATGATATACAGATTCAAAAGAAAAAGGATTCCACATACTTATGAAATCAGTGCATTTAGCAAGTAATACCATGGAGATAACAGCTCGATTAACAGCTCATTGGTCTTTTGTTAAGTGAGGGGAGAGGGAGTTGGCCTGTGCTAGTCATTCCACAAACGAAACAGAATTGAGTTGCATCACATAAAGAAGACACATTCTAAGAATTAAAATATTAAGCCACATTTACTGGAAAAACTCACTATAGAGAACACAAATCATTTTTATAGAGCGTTGAGGAGGAAGTCCTCACCTGCTTAGAAGAGCCACGTTAAGTTGCATAGGTGCATATCTGTAAAAATATAATTTAGAGGTGAAGCCACTGACGAAGTAATTGAGTCACCTTTAGAAATTGGTGCCATCTGCTGTTTGCCTTAAGTGCCATATGCTTCCTGTCTGGAGCCCCCTGCCCCTCCCCAGAGGTCATGCCTCCAGGGGACCCTGAAGAAATGCTTCTACCATCTGCATCGGAAAGTCTTAAAACTCATCTCAGGTAGAGAACTTGGCCTCTTCCCAAATATGTCTAGGGATTGGCAACCCTCTTGGGTTGTCCCTGAACCTTGGGTGGCTTGATCCTAAAGGTCCTGTGAGTGAGCATGACCTCCCCATTCCCAGGCTGCCAGGAGAAGAGCTCTTTCCTCCCCAGCTCTGCGGCCAAGTCCTGCTGTCCCACCTCACAAGCACACGTGGTTACCCACCCGCAGCCGACCAGAAGTCTCCCTTCTGAGCCTTGCTTTTCAATGGACCACATGACACAGGCATATGGCCATCTGCCGCACAGAGATTTTTCTGAGCTTAGAAAAGTATTTTTCAGCAAATCTGAGTTCTGTGTGGTGTAGGGTTTTTGTTTTTGTTTTTAGGTGGAAACGTAGGTAAAACGTGAGAGGTTTTTGTTTTGTGGCTTTGCTAAGCAGATGAGCTCAGTGAGGTGCACCTTCCTCCTCGGGAGCGAGTCTTGCAGGACACACAGGGACTGGGGCATCTGTACATGTAAACAGTACACTTTCACTGAGTCCAAAATTAGGAGCAAAAATACAAAGGTTCACATTGGTCTTAGGTAGATACAGGCGAAAAAGGACTGAGCTGTTTAGCTCATAAACAACAAAAACAAAGTTTCTAAAGCACCACTAAATTATATAAAAATCAGACCATGGACGGATTGAAACTGGTATTCTGGTGAAATACTTTACTATCTTGTAAAAAGTTTTACAAAAAATTACAAATTAAAAGTATCAACCCTCTGAGTTCAAAGCAGCATTTTGAAAATGAACTGGTAGTTAATCCTATAACCACCCCTGTAGTGGAAAGTGGCCCTTGGGGATCGGGATGGCTGGGTTCCTCCTGTTTAAAATCCTCTAAAACCTTTCTAACCCCCTGCCGGTCCCCCTCCCCCTCAACACTGTCCTCGGGTATAAGCTGAGTGGTGACGACAAAATGAACTGTAGATGGGTTATACTCTTCCTGGTCTACTAAGATGATCCACCACTAAGACCAAGTCCCCACTTCTCCTCTGATTCCAACCTCGTGGGATGAGCCCCCTGCGAAGACTCTGGAACTGGTGTACTACTCTAGCGTTTCCTTTTAAACTTAAGATCCCAAATCATCAATCTGTGCCCTGAGGCCCTCCTTAAGAACTGGCTGTGGGCGCTCCGGCGGGGAGCAGGCAGTCCCCGGGGTGGGGGAACAGCAGCGAGTGAGGTTCAGCAGAGCCAGCCTTTGGTGCTCTCCCAAGCCAGGAGGAGAGGGACGGGGCTGACGCTGTGTCTTTTAAAACAAAAACGAAACTGAACAAGTTCCCTGACTGGACTAGCTAATGGAATATCCTGTTTCCACACAGTAACTTGCTCCTGATCCTGCCATCACGAGAGCTTCACCAGGAAGGAGCCCACCAGAGGTGGGGTCAGCGTGACGGGCCCACTGTCCTGGAGGGGCTCTGGAAGCCCCAGTGGACCCCGACCACTAGCACTCATTTCCTCTGACACACACTGAACCTACGCTGTTTACAGCAGCGCTCAGGCTGCTGAAGGTGGTCAGTTAGGACAAGCCTGACTCAAAATCATGGCTCCACACTGTAGCCTACACCGATCTTCACATTGAATCCCTTGTGTCGGGGGTGGCGGGAGCCCCTTCCCCAATCTTTCTCACTCCTGTCTCTTAAGAGAAGCGAACCATTAGTGCCTGGCCCGGGTACTGCCTCCGGGAGGAGAAACGACATGTTAAGCAGTTGATATCAAGAACTCTTAAGTAAGGCGGCGATTGTCTCTGCCAGTTTTCAACATTAAGATTTTCACAAATTGCCTGGGGTAACATTTTGCAAAAGATCTACTGATTCGTAGTATCGTTCACACACAAAAATAAATATTTACATAAATTCAAACGTCCGGGAGTAGTACTGAGCAGGTGGGGGCTGGACGTGTGGACGCTGGGGTGTGGGGGTGGCCTCGGGCACCGGAGCTTGTGCTGTGCTGAGGGCGGCAGGTCTCGGTGTCCTGACCGGAGTCTGGGAACTGGTCAGATGGAAGGCAGAGGTGGTGTGGCCGCGTGGGGTGCTGGAGGCCACTTGAGAGAGAAAAGGCCACCCTCAACCTCCAGGGGCTGGAAGCAAGCAGGGGGGCAGGACACCCCTGCCCTTCCGACTTTCTGGAATCCGGGGCCCACAGCTCAAGTCCTGGATTTGAGGAGAGGGAGGCAACCTCGCTGGAGCCCTCTCCCTACCCCTCCTGAGGGCGGTCTGCCACAGTGCCGGCAGGCGGCTGGCTGCAGAAAAGCTGGTTTGGGAGGGGGTGCCTGCTTTGGGGTCGAGTGGCTCGATCCTAGGGTCCCCTTGGCCCGGGCTCCCCTGGGACCTCTTTGCTCTGAGGGAGGAAAGGCAACAGAGGGCTTCTGCCATCTGGGCAGGGGCGCGCAGCAGAGAGCTGCTGTCATGGCTACGGAGTGTTGCACGGAGAGGCCCTGCGGGCCTTGTGAGGTCTGGGCAAATCCCTGGTTTTAGCAGCACTGGTAGGTATTGCACTGAGCAAGAGGAAGTGCCTATTGGGGAGGAAGGAAACCAGGCCAGCCTTTTGTTTGCCCTTTCTCACACTCCAGGGATTATGGGTTTCTTCTAGGACTGGCCCCTTCAGAAGGGCTGATCCTTGGAGAACCCCAGTGGCTTCTCCATTTCTCTGATGGTCCCTTTACTCCAACCACGGGGGCAGCGGGGAGGGAGCTGCAGTCCGCCTGGTAGCTCACAGCTGCCTTTTCTGACAGCCAGGGTCCCTGAAGAAACTGCGGGCCCTTCAAGGCTGCAGGTGTCCGAGGGGCCAGAGCCTGTACAGAGAAGTGTGCAGACCTGGTCCCTGGGGCAGGCTGAGGGCAAGGGCCCTGCTGACCAGCTGCCATCTCCCAGCTCTCTGTCCCGTCAAGCGCCGAGGCCAGGGGACAGCCAGTGGTGACTCTCGTAGGCCAAGGTCCTCCCAGGGCTCCAGCTCCTGGCCTCCCCCTCTGGACTTAGCTCCCGGGCAGACACCCTTGAAGGGGAGGTGGGAGACAGCCATTCAGAACGGGCTCGGGGCACACCCTGGAAAAGCCCACGCTGGAGTGTGAGGTAGAATGCGGGTGGCCGTGTGCCTGGGGCATCTGTGGGGCGGGGGGGGGGGTGTGACCGTGTGCCTGGGGCGTCTGTGGGGTGGGGGGGTGGGAGCCACTTTTTTCTGTCTTTGCTCTGCAGTGGGTGTGGGTGAGGCCCTGCTGCTTGGCGGTGCTAGGCACTCAGGGCCGGCCGGCCCGGTGCCCCCGCCGCCCCGCCCTGCCGGCCCCCAGCCCGCGCCAGTGTAGTGATATGGAACATTAGGTCACAGGGACACAGCCTTCTGATCAGACACACACAGACTGGCAATCTGTACAAACACAAAAGAATCCATTTTCAGAAAAATAAATTACTAAGGGGAGAGGAAGAAAGGGTCCACTTTGTTTTTCTCAATAAATATGCGATTCTGCTCACCTAAGACTTGAAAGGTAATTATCTGGGGGTTGGGGGGTCTAACATCAGGGCCCACGAAGATGATTCTACATAGAGCTGTGGCCCCAGAGCCTCGTCGGGGAGGAGGAGCCCAGCCCTTCCGAAGCTGCCCCGTTGGCCTCTTCCAAGCAGGTCAGAGCACCCGTGTGGTGAGATTCCAAAAAAAAAAAAAGTGTCCTTGTGCCCAGAGTCTCAGGCGCTTGGAGTGTGGCTTAGAAACAGCTCTTTTGGATCCACCTCTTTCAAAAAACAGAAGGTACCAAACTGGTGAGGCGGGAAGCCGGTCCAGGGCTGGGAGAGCCTCCTTCCCTAGGGTAGTGCACTCCACCAGCCGCAGGGTCAGTTCTGCTGCAAAATGAGGTTTTCCAGTTCATCTGCCGAGCGCAGCAGGAAGGCGGCGGACTCTCGGTAGCCGGCGATGAGCTGCCGCACGGCGCTGATCTCGGTGGGGCTGAGCTGGGCAGTGGGCATGGTCCGGCTGGTGCTGTTGTTGGAGGGGGTGGGCGTGGGCGTGGTGGAGGTGGTGGAGGCCCCGCCTTTCATGCTGAGGTCCGTGGGCCCTGCAGAGAGGGGAGCCAGGGTGAGGTGAGGGGCATCCTTTCCTCTCTCCGGGGGCCCCGAGACCCTCATCTGTCTCCATGGTTGTGCCCCGAGTGCTTCAAAAGGGTGGGCGTGTGAGGGTTGAAAGGTAAGATGGGACCCAGAGGTACCCTCCAGAGAAATCACCTCCCCTTTGCTTGTGAACAATGGCAGCCAAGAGGGAGCCTGCAATCTAACTGAAACATACAGGGGAGGTGTGCGGGTGGCGGGGAGGCGGGGGTTTCTCTCTGTCTTTCCCAAATAGCTCTATGGGGTGGGCTGTGGGTTTGGAGTCAGAAACCCGGACCAGAGGCCTGTTTGGCCACTCTAGGCAGCTCCTAACTGCCCTGGGCCCCCGGCCCTCAGCTGCACCACCAAGAGGCTGTTATGGGGCTGAGCCATGCTGGTGAACCATGGCTCACGAGCAGTGAGGCCAGGGCTGCTCAGCCTATGGGAGGGCCACTGGGAAAGGGCTTCCAGGAAACACAAAAATGCCTGAAATTTGAAGAGCGTTCTTTCCAGGCATTCAGCAAGAAGAAAGCCAAAGGAGAGGGTCTGGAGCTCAGTGTAGGAGTTGGAGCTTCCCTGGGAGGCCTTTTCTCACCCAACTAGGTCCCTGTGCCCTGCCCTGCGCTGAGGTTCACATGGGTGTTTGAGGCTGTTCTCCCTGATAAGCCAGCTCCTCACTACCCCATTGGTTCTGACAGCTGGTTTCACTCATCATTGCATCTACAGTGGCAGTTTTTTTTTGTTTTTTGCTACACCGAAAGTCTTGTGAGATCTCAGTTCATGACCAGAGACTGAATCCACGCCATGGCAAGGAGAGCCTGGAATCCTAACCACTAGACCACCGGGAGCTCCCTACAGTGGCAATTTTTATGTTGCTATAGAGATGGATAAACTTGGCACTGGAGACAGACTGGAAGTAACATCTTGGGAGCAATTTTGGAAACGACTATCGGTAGTGGGAACCTGCTTCAGCCCCCATATGGGGAAGGAAGTTGGAGTCTAGGATGGGATGGTTTGTCACATGGGGCTATTTCCTCTCTAACCAGAGAATAGGGATGCCGTAAGTAGGAGGTCCTAGGAACTGGCTTGCTAAGGAACATGCTTGGAATTGAGGGTCGAGGGAAGTCTATTAAAATGCAGGAAGGAGGACTGGAGGTGTGAACTGCTGGGAAGAGCAGCCAAGCAGGTGGCTGGTGCCTACAGTGGTGGCTGCTGGGACAGGCTGGAAGCAGGCGGGGACTCTGCACTGGGTCCTGGCTGTTGCAGGGTTAGGTGCCCTCAGGACACTGCCTGGGGATGGCAGTGGAAGGCCAGAGGCACCTGCCACATCGGCGTGAGCTGGCCCTGGGCTTCCTCTCTTTCCTCCCTCCACCCCCAAGCATGGTCCTGTTTACTCCTGGGCTCAGAGCCGTCCTTCTGTCTTTCCCTGGGGGCTCTGGTTACTCAGGGTGTTGCTAGAGGGCAAGTTGCCCAGCACCCCAGGGAAGACAGGCGAGCCTCAGTCTTATCTGGGCTGATCTGGGTTCCTTGATCCACTCATGAGCTAAGTGAGGGGCTCTAACCCACTGACAGGACTACCCAACCAAGACGCCAGACTGACTGACCCCACGTTAAGGGCTGTTGCTGGGAGGGCAGTGGAACTGGGGCTGCGTGCGGTGTTCTTCCAAGTCCCAGACCCAAACAGGATGTGGCTGCCCCAGGCAGGAGGTCAGCAAGCAGAACTTGGCTTCCGTGACCTCACTGCCCACGCCTAAGGAACCAGGGGAGACTGAGCTAGTGGCCCGCCTTGAAGCCTGTCTGGCAAGTGTGAACAAGCAAGTAGAGAGGTGGAGAGTCCTGGCAGCTGTGCCCTGAGACCGGCCCTGCTGTGTGGCACCAGGTGGGGGCTTACCACCATCGCCTGCCGCCTGAGAAGGGCTCTCCCCGGGCACGACAGGGACTCAACTTCCCTGCCGCAGCTCCTTCTCTAGACCCACTCTAACCGGGTCCCCACGCAGCAGGGCTGTTGGACAGTGCTTCTTCCTGGAAGGAAAGCAGCCCGCCTGGGACAGCCCTCCCTACCCTGCCTGCAGCCGGCCACTCTGGCCTCAGCCTCAGGGATTAGGGCCAGGCAGCCTCTTATTTTAGGTTAAGAGGCATTAGGAAGGATGAGAAGTTAAGCCCAGGCAGGAATCCTTCAGGGACCCTCACATATTTTCCAGTGGTGGGGAGCAAGGGGAATGGCGGGTGCCTGAGCTCTCTGCCATGGGAAGGGACCCGTGAGGGGTCTCCCTCCTGCGGCCAAGGACAAGGGCTTGAGAGGAAATCTCAGGCACATTCAGCCAAGACCTAGAACCAGAGTTCCCTGGCCTCTGGGCGGCACCTTCCTCTAACCTACTCCTCAAGCAGCAGCTTGCTGTCACCATCGGCTCTTCCTCACCTCTGAATGCCCCCAAAGCATGCTGCTTCGGCCTCCTGGCCTCCACATTAAAATCTCACCACAAGGGTGGACAGCACAACTCACAGTCTCCTTTGCTTTGAGCCTATCTCAAAGCACATACAGAACAAAACCCAAATGCCTGACCCAAGAAGCCCCAGGATCGCCCCCAGCCGTCCTTGCCAGCTCCCAGGCTGCTCTCCACGGGGGCATTGTTCTTCCCCAGTCGCTCCCACCCCCAGGCCTCCGTATGAAAGGGCCCGAGGCCCCCACTCAGGGCAGCACCTGGCTCCATGGGGAGGTTTGTATCTTTGGGGGGCTGTTTCTCTCCGACACTGATCTGTGTCCGGTCTGCATCAGTCACCTGGGAAGAGTTACAGAGAGCACCTGGGGGTGGAGAGGGGACAGATGGCAACCCACTCGCTTCCCCCAGGTGACCTAGACGGGGCCCCACTGTGCTCCCCTGAACCTTCATCTCACACCTGAGGTCGTGACCTGTGGCCTGGTGGGGGAGGTGACCTGCCTGGGGCTGAATCCTGGCTCTGCCATCAACGCTGGAGACCTGGGCACAAGACCTGGTTATTTTCAGTAAGATGAGTGCCAGGTAAAGCGCTGGGACTCTGCTTGCAGTGGCGGGCGGGGGCAGGGAACCAGGGAAAGGCCCAGCAAGCCTCCTGGGAGGCGAGAGGAGTGGTAGGTAGCGGTTTATTTTAACCTTGCCTTCCGATCTGAGGACGACGGCTAAGATGACAAGACGGGGAGGGTCCCTGTAACACAGAGGAGTCACTTTCCCAGCACCCTCTGTCCCCACCCTCCCCTCCGCCCCCACCAGGCTGCTGGTCAGGGGGCGCAGAGCCTGGTGTCCCACACTCACCATTACTGTGATTTCCTGTTTGGAGGGAGGCAGGAGGCTGCAGGTTGCTGCCCAAGGCCCCGTAACCACGGTAACTGTAGTTGAGGCCACCGTTGACGTACACGGGGTCCTGGGAGTAGGAGGCTGGCAGTGAGTAGGTGGAGTGGGTGATGGCTGTGGGGTCCCGGGAGTGCTGCTTGTCCAGGGCTACGGGCTCGTCCTGTGGGGCGGAAGGGAGGTGCTGGGGAACCTCAGGCAGCCAGCCCTGACCAAGCTTCCTGGACGGGGGGTAGACAGTCGCCCCAGATCTGCTGGGACTCAGTGTGGGGACCTGCAGAGCTCTGCCTCTCTCCCTGGCTGCCTTGCCCAGGGCTTCCCCCAGACCCCCATCTCTCATCTGTGTTCCAGGCAGATTTGATCTGTTCCTGCCTGGCTGAAGACCCTCTTGGGGCTCGAGATGAAGTCCAGAGGCCCTTCCGAAGTCTGCAAGGGCTTTGTGTCTGGGCTCCTCGGCCTCCCCGCCCGCCCCAGCACCTCCCCGTCCGCCCCAGCACCTCCCCGTCTGAGGATGCCCTCCCTACTCCCACTGCACCCGGGGCCTGGGACCTGCGGGGTGGCCGCGGACGCCCCCCAGCAGCTGGCAGCAAGCAGGCACCTGAGAGGACTGGTAGATCTCCAGGCGCATCCTTTTGGCTGCTTTTCTCGTCTCGCTCTCGCAGGCAGCGGCCAGGATGTTTTCTGCCATGGCCGAGGTCAGGTGGGGAGGTGTGGGTCTGGTCTGCAGACAGAAATGGGGATGGAGCCAGAGTTGGGGTGCAGAGACCCCTGGCGAAGAGGTGGGCAGGGCAGGGCTGGGGTTTGAGCTCCTCTGTGAACCGGAGGCCACCGTGTCTGCTTCCAGAGGTGCTGGAGCGGGGCTGGGGGTGGGTGGGGGACGCTGGAGGCTCACCATCTCCATGCCATTCTTCTTCATGCGCCGGCAGGACTTGAGGTACGTGCGGATGCGCTTGCGGGCCCGTTCCTGGAACTCAGGGAACTGCCGGCTGCACGACTCGATGATGGCCTGGATCTTCTCCTTGGGCTGCTTGGAGATGGGCACCATGCGGTCCAGGTTCTCATCCACGAAGAGACGCACGAACATCTGTGGAGGACACGGGCAGTGGGCAGGGCTGGCCCGCTGCGCCCCCGCCCCGGCCACCCCAGGCGAGCACTCACGTTGAAGGCCTTGAGGCGCTCAGGGTCCATGCCCTCCGAGTCGTTCATCTTGTCATTGTCCTCATGGTCATCGTGGTCGTCGTCGTCGTCATCTGCCGTGGGGGCCCGGCCCACGGTCAGGTCCTCGGGGCAGCCACTGACCTCGGTTTTGATGGAGTCATAGCTCCCCGAGCTGTAAGGGGGGGACTGAAGAGGCCAGGGCAGGGGGTCAGGTCACGGCGAACGTGGGGACTGGGGGGTTTGGGCACACCCAGCTGCCCGGTGAGCCATGCTCCGAGGTCCTGACCGTGGGCCGGGTCACTTTCCTTCCTGCTCCCTTCACCTCTGAAGCGGGGACAGCGATGCGGCCACCCCTCTCTGGGCGGCTGTAGGCAGGACCCCCAGAACTGATGCCCTGGAGAAGCTCACTGGAGGGGGTTGCAGCACCCACACCACGACTTGCCTCCTCATGCAAGGGAAAGGCAGACACAGAAAGGGTTCCCGCCACCAGCCAGCCTCTTCTGTTTGTGCCAAGATCCATTCTGGCTTCAGGGTTTTCCTCCCTCGTCCCCAAGGGGCTGCAACCCCGAGCTGACAACCGAGCTGTCACAAAAGCAGCGAATGTGCTGTCTGTCGGGGATGGGGAACAGATGGGCTGGGAGAGAACCAGCCAAGGAGACGGCCATCAGCCAGAGCATCCCCGCAGTTCCCAGGCTGGGCTTCTCCCGTCTGCCGCCACCCCCGGAAGTCACCGGGAGCCTGATGCAGAGCCCGTGTGTAGAAAGAAGAGAGGGAACCAGGCCCAGCCCACGGGGCAACCACCCTGTCCTGCAGCAGGAGCAGAGACGGGACCCCTCCCCTGCCCTCCAGAATAAGGAGCCCTTCCCTAGCTCCCTGCTTTTCCCCTCTTTTTCATCCTTTATGGCTCAGCTCCCATCCTGTCTCCTGCCCCCTGCCACACATGCTCTGGGAAGGCCAAACTTTTAGAAAGTTTGTGGCTTTGGCGCGTCCTGACCGGCAGTGTCCTGGAGACACGGTCTCTGCTCTCATGGAGGATAGCTTCTAGTAGGTAGCCAGCCCCAGGAAACAGATCAGACCCTGCCACATGGTTATACAGTGGCCCAGGTGGTACCCAGCTCTTGCTGATGAACAAGCAGATAAAGACGGACACTGACTGCTGCCCTGTCCGGCAGCAGCTGCCACCACCAGCCTCCATGTGACCACACCCAGCAGGGCCAGCCTTCCCAGGGTCCCTGGCCTTGTGCCCATCTCTCGATCACACCTAGTACCCACCACACCTAGTCTCTGAAGGGCCAGGGACAGCCAGGTCCTCTGGCCTCCCGCCAGGCTGTGTCAGACTCGCACAGGAGGGTCAAAGGTGCCATGGGTCAGTCACATTCCCAGGCGCTCCTTGACAGATCCTCCGCCAGGGTGAGAGGAGACAGACTGTAGGAGACACTCACCCTCCCATCTCACAGTGGCCACCTCACACGTGCCAGCTCTCTGCCTGCCGTGCAGAGGCTGTGCCTGCCACTGGGACCCAAAGAGGGGAGGACGGGGACTTCCCTGGTGGTCCAGTGGTTAGGACTCCACACTTCCAATGCAGGGGGCACAGGTTCGATCTCTGGTAGGGGAACTAAGATCCTACATGCCACAGAGCTCAGCCAAAAAATAAATTAGAAAAATAAAAGTGGAGGGGGAGGACGATGCGCTGCCAGTCCTGGCTCTGTGGCCTGGGCTTGGGTACACTGACCGTATGATGAATGTATAGAGACTCTTGTATAGAAACGTCCCATGAGAGATACCACTGCAGGCCAGCATTGGTACCCACCCTACACCCTCTGCAGAAAAGGAAACAGCCCCGGGAGGAGAAGGAACCTGGACAGGGGCCTCGGCTGGAGCCCAGGAGAGTAGGGGTCTGAGAAGGCACCTCTGGCCCCCCAGCTCTGGCAGGAGAAAATGCCCTCTCCTCGGGGTAGCTCCCACACCCAAGGCCACGCTGCAGATCTTAGTGGTCTGGAGGTGACCTGCAGAAGTAACAGGAGAAGGTGGGGGAGGCCCAATGGGGGGCATCTATCTGCCCCCCTCAGACTGGTCTACTGGATTTTATACCTCCACGTCCCTGAGGCCACCAAGACCTCAATCTGCACCATCTGTAAAATGGGGACAAGCGTGCAGACCAGTCAGCAAATGGGAAGCCTGGGGCCTCTGCTGAATGAAGCCTGCCTGCAGCTGCTCTTAACAGCGGACCCTGCTCTGGAGGCAGAGGGGCCAGGCCACAGGTCCCTCCCCACCTCCACTAGGGCCCAGGCCAACAACCTCACTTCACAGATGGGGACGCAGGCGGAGAAGTGAGGGGCTTGCTCCCGTTTCAGGCCCTCCCCAGGCAAATGATGGCACAGTGGCCACGGCCACCACCCTGCCTCCGCTGGTGGTGGCCACAGCCCCAGGTAACATGCGATTTCACATCAGCCTCACACAACTCTGCCGTGTATGCAGGAGTGGCCAAAGCTCACAGCTGTGGGGAGCCCACAGCCCCACACACCTCGGGGGTGGTCTTCACCCCGTACTTGACACGGCTCCGCAGTCCATCGGCGCCACAGCCATCGGAGGGATAGGAGGGCGTGCCCAGAGTGGAGCCCTGCGGGAGCTTGTCACACAGGTTGATGGGCTGATCCTCGGCGCTGGCGGTGAAGTCCATGGGGGCCACGGTGCCGTTGCCGTTCATCTCGGGGAAGGCCGGGTCTCCCTGCGTGCTGCTGGAGGTCGAGGGGTTCAGGGTGGAGGAGCCATTACCGCTGCCGCTCTCAGAGGAGGAGTCGTCTGGAATGAGAGGCCTGGATGTGAGGCCCCACCCCAGCACCCACCAACCCCCGAGACACCCCCAGGTATGTGGCAGGGCAGCTCAGGGAAGTGGTACTTGCCCTGTGTAGTCCTCACAGGCATCCCTGGGCAGGAGAGCATTGCTGTCCCTGCTGGAGGCTCCAAGCCTTACCCCAGCCCCGAGGTGGGGGGCAGGGTCCTGCTGCCAGAAACCGGTGCCACCAGGAACAGAGCAGCCAGGAAGTGTGCAGGGCATGGTGGCTTCCTGCGGTCCACCCCCACAAACGCCACATTCAGCTTCGAGGGTCTGGGATGAGCGGCTGCAGCCTCCAGTCTGATCCACCCGGTACTGGCCCAGAGGTCCTCTGACACCCCTGGCTCACCACTGCCTAACCCCTTCACACCCTCTTCCCCACAGGACAAGTCCCCCCCCCGCAGACCCTGGAATTTCTCCACCCCCTGACTTGAAGGATGGCTCCACTGTGACACCCCTGCTCCTGGCAAAGCAGGCCTGGGCCCAACCCTGGCCAGCCCGTGTAGACACAGACCTGCCTCCCCGCATGGCCACACGACACTGGACACCCAGAGCCAGGACTGCAGGGGCTCTGTCCGTGGCCCCTCAGTGGGCCATCCCGCCTTTCCTGCGGCGACAGCCCTACAAAGCCCTGTGGAGGGCGCCCCCTGCTGCAGAGAGCACAGCATTGCCAGGGAATCCAGGACGACAAACTTAGAACTCGGGGGCTATCCGATGAGTTTCAGGCTCCTTTCCCCGACCCTGCCCCCTGCCTCCTGCTTGGTCAGCTGAGAAGGCAGAGGCCCAAGCTACAGTCTAGCTCCCGGGGTTACCGTCAGGTGAGTACCGCGTGGTTCCTGGTGAAGCCCAGGTGCCCAAGCGGCTCTGCACCTGCCACCACGGTGGGTGGGGGAGGGGCGGCCGCAGGGAGCCCTGACCGCATCCCAGGACACCCCTTCCCCCCGGGCAGGGTCGTGCACGACCCCACCCCCACCCCTCCCAGCCAGCAGATTATGAAGATTTAGTCCTTGGTGCTGGGCACTGGGCACGCGCACCTCCCGAGCGTCCCCATGGCGACCGAGCGGCTCTAGTGCGCCAACCAATCGCTGGCCTGCCGGTTGCCCAGGGGCGGGGCCAGGCTGCCCATCAAGCAGCCAAGGCCCAGGGCGGAGGGGGATGGGAAGGCCTCCGCGCAGCGGCACCCCTCCCCCTCAGCTGCCGCAGGTCCCCTGGGCCAGGCTGCCCCTCCTTCTCCTCTTCCTCTGGGCAGTCACTGCTCTCTCCATCCTCCTGCAGGGTCGCTCCAGGCTCTACTCAAGGCCGCCCCACAGATCCCCACCTTGCTCAGCTACATCCCCGAGTCCCCAGGCCAGCCGCCCTGCTACCCTCTGGAAGTTCACCGCCCATCCCCTCCTCCTCAATCACAGATGGGTCTGGTTTTCTTCTGACAGTGTCTCCAGTGACCAATCTAGACATTTGTGGGATAAACAAACTTGCCAGCAGTATTTATTGAGCACCTACTGCATGCTGGCCCGGTCCCAAGCTGAGAAGCATAGCAGAGACTATGGCCAAGAGGCCAGTCCTCCTGAGGGCACAAGATGCTCACTGCTGAAACACATGGGAAGTGAATGGGCTGCCAAACTGCCAAGCCACACCCACCCCCCACCTTCCATCTAGTCTTCTTGGCTGAGTTCCCTCTTCAGCACTCCAGCTTCCCTTGGTCACACCCTTGCACCTGTCTCCACCCTTCCCTTTCCCAGCACCAGCCCAATTATCACTGCCCTAGTCCCCACCTTCCTGTTGCCCACAGCCTGCCCAAGGAGAGTTTGCACTCTTGCCGGTGTGACCTCTGCAGCCTCCCCCAGCCCAGGTCACACTGTACTGGCCACTGCTGAACCTCACAGCTCCAGGCCTCTGTTAATCTGCCTGCCTTGTTGTGTCCAGCTCAGTAAATGTGAGTCCGCCTTTACTGGCTGGCCCAACGCTGCCTTCTCAGAGCAGACCTCCTCCCTCCACGGTCCCTGGGAAAGAGGTACTCACAGACCCAACCCCAGCCTGTGCCCAGCCCTCCAAGGGATATGTCATGCCTCCTCAACCAGCTCAGGTGCAGACCTGAGAGCTGCCTACCTCCCCACCAGGGCTCGGCCTAGCTGCCGGAGAAGCCCCAACATCTGGGGTTTTGGGAGTCTCTGCCAGGGCCCAGGAGATGGGAGAGCAAGGATCACGTCCATCCTGGCTGACCGTCTGAGCTCCCCTGAGCTCTGGCCAGTGCCTATTCTTAGCCCACCTGGCAGGCGTGACTTCACACCCTGTACCACTCTATAACCAGCCACTTGCTTGACCTCAGAGGGCCTAGCCTTCCTCCTCTGGAAGGAGGGGTTGCTTGGAGGTCAGTGGGTACCACACCAGGCACAAAGGGAGCCAATGTCACAATGCTCAGCCTGGGCATCAGGCCCAAGGCCTCTTGACACATCACAGTGGGCACAGGCCCAAGAGGTGGCACCCCAACTGCCTACCTCCCAACCAGATTCTCTCCAGGGAGGAAGGCCCCTCTTGCCCTGTGCATCTCCAGGCATGAGCATGAAGGAGGCCTGGATGCTCGTGTGTGCGTGTGTACGTGTGCGTGTGTGTTTTCCCAGGCCCTCCAGCTCAGGAGCTCAGGGTGCTGGCCTAGACTCGAGCTCCCAACACCCTTACCCCAGGGCTGTGCACCTCACCTGCCCACCCAGGGAGTCACAGGCAGTGGCTCCAATGGTAGCACAGCCCCTCCTCCGAGGTAGATGCCACCCCAGTCTGGCAGGGAAATGGCTGGGTAGATGAGACCCACAAGGCCAGGAGTCTGGACCTTGTGCAGCTATGTATTCCAAGTTTTTAGAAGAAAACTGGAAATAGGCACCCATGTGTAAATATCCAGGTTTTTAAATATTGGTGACTGACTCACATTGTTTACATTTTGAAGAAACTTGCTGGACAGACAGACAAACCAAACGTGGCCTAATTATGCAATGAGATATTCGGTCATAAAAAGGAATGAAATTCTGATACATGCTACAACATGGATGAACTCTGGAAATGATAGCATCAAGTGAAATGAGTCAGACACAGCTGGACAGATATTGAAAGAGGACACACGTGCAATATCAATATCGAGAATCATCACATCCACAGAGAATGAGAATATCTGAGGGTCTCAAGGGGCTTAGGTTTGGGTGGAACAGAGAGTTACTGCTTAATGGTTGCAGAGTTTCTATTTACAGTAATGCGAACTCTATCTTGGAAATAATGTGCGCTGGTTACACGACATGGTCAGTGTACTTAATGCTGCTGAACTGTACACTTAAAAATGGTTACAAAGTGGCAAATTCTGTTTTACACAATTTATCACCACAAAAAATTCCCCCAAAGCAAAACAAAACAAAAATCCTGGAGGAGGCCAGTGGGCCCCAGTTTACAAGCTCCATCTGCTGCCACCCCATGGACCCGCAGGCCAAGCCTCTCCCACCTCCACTCTGCACCTGGGGGCCGGGAAAGCCAGCCACACACACAGAGCCCACCTCAGGGGGCACAGGCGAGTCACAAGCACCCCCCGCCTCAACCCATCATGCCGCCCTCAACCTGCTTACAGACTGCCTGCAACTCTGTTGACCGGGAGGCCACGGGCTTTAGGCAGAAGGCAGGGGCTGTGTGTCCCTGCAGATGCCCCTTCGCCTCCTTTCAAAATGGGTGCCATGTCAGTAAAATAGGATTTATAAGGTGTAGACAGTACCCAACACAGCAAATCGGTGCTGAAGAAAAAGACAAACAACTGGTTCCCTGACCGCAGGCTTTCTCACTTTGTAACACATACTCTCCCAGACTGGACTGTGGGTTTCCGGGGGCCCCTCAGAGACCAGCTTGGTGCCAGATCTGAGGTGGGCAGGTGAGGGGAGGTGGGGGAGGGACAGGGCCACGAACCCCTGTGCTCGTCCCTCCCTGCCTCGAACACCTGCTGGGCGTCAGGCCTGTGTGAGGCACTGGGGACACAGCAGGGGAAGACGGGGGTGCTTGCTGCCCTCTAAGGAGCAAGAAACCAAACGGGGTCCACAGGACTCGGCTCTGGGGAGAGCCTTGTGTGCTTTGTGTCCTTGATCCCTGTCCCTGCAACCCCTCCTCCTCTGCTGCGAGCTCAAGGCCCGAGTTCCAGACCAGCCCTCTGTGGCGCTCCCCCCGGGGAGGAGGAGTCTAGAGTGGGCGCTGTGCAGGAGGGAGGCAGGGTAGGGTTTCTGGAGGAAGTAGCCCATGGAAGAAGCCTCTAAGAACAGCGCTGAGAAGGTCAGGGGCAAGTGCAGAAGCCCTCTAAGGCCAGCAGGTTAAAGGAGCTGCTGGGGGTGAAGTGTTACCTGTCAATGCCCCCCCACCAACCCTGGCAGTGGCTATGATCCAGCCGCAGCCCTTGGACTGAGTTCAAACCCCCAAACTGAAGCCAAACCCTCCCCAGGCCTCCTGCTGGGCCCTCCTGGCAGCACCCCACCCCCACCCCATCCCCAGATGTTGCCCCATCCAGCTGTGCCCTGGCCTTGGCACTTACTGTCCCCTCGTCTCAGGACACTCCGTGTCCCCTCCCACTCCAGGGCTTTGCTGAAAGGTCACCTTCTCAGCACGACCTCGCTGCCCCCACTCTGACACTGACTCCTTTACCCAGTTTTCCAGAGCATTTATCACCTTCTCACATGTTCTGTCTGTGGTCTGTGCCCAGCCCCCTTGTCAGCTGCCCCAGGTGGTTCCTGTCTCTCCAGAAACCACAGCCCTCTCCCTTTGGCAAGGGCACCCCGTGTCTCCCAAGGGTGAGCCTATGCCCCGAGCCCAGCCGGTCAGCACAGTCCATCACAGCGATCCGCGATGGGCCCACGGAAGTCAGTCCAGGCGCGTCTGCAGAAACGAAGAAATACTCTGCCATCAGCCCAGGGGCTGCAGAGCTCACTCAGCAGGGAGCCCCAGCAGGGCTGACAGTCCAGCACAGACCAGTCCCCCCAAAATCCATCCGTGCCTAAAGCCAAAGAAAGCCATAGACTTCTGGTTACAGGACCCAGTGATTTCCTTAACTGCAAAAGCTGGCTGGAGGCAGGTCGCATCATGTGGGCCTGGTCTGGACTCTGAGTAATCCACGGTTCTAGCCCTAGGAGGGCCCAAGGGAATGGAGCCTCCCCCCACCACCACCCCGGGGCTCTCTCCTCATCGTGGCCCTCCCTAACCCCAGGAGGGGCCAGCAGCAGGGCCCACCGCCAGCACCCTAGCACAGCCCCGGCCCAGAGACCTGCCTGTCACTGTCTGGGGAAAGAAGGAACAGGGAGAAACATCAGCATCGCAGGCCAGGGCAAGCGGGGTTCTGATCCACTCGCAACTCTTGCCTCGCCCACCACCCTCTCCAAAAACAATGTGATTTTAGGGAGACACGGTCATGGACCCAAACCCGTGCCCAAAGGAGCGGTGCCGGGGGAACAGGTGCAGGGCCTTGCTGCCTCCTGACCTTGGGCACAGCCCGCCTCCCTGGCTCCTCTTATCTGCAGCCTAGGGAGTTGCCGCTGACGCCCTCTTGGGCTCTGACACTTTATGACCCTGTGAAAGAACCCAGCTGGCCCCATGGGCACCTGGAGTGCTGGAGTCGGACCTTCCGGGGTGCAGGCCTCCAGGCATGTGACGCGGAGCTGGAAGTGACCCTCTTGTCTCCACCTGGTCCTGACCTGCGTGGCTGTGCAGGGGGCCCCTCCAGGGTGGGCACCCCACCCACGGCCAGCCTGCCAGAGCCCAGAATCACGCCAGCAGGACAAGACAGCCCCCAACCCGTGGCTTCAGTGACAGGGACAAGTGCGGTGCGGAACCACAGGGAAGCAGAGGGAATGCACCCCTTCTGAGCATTTTCACAAAACCAGGCCTCCCGGGCTCCGGCGAAGAGCAGCTCCCCAGACTGGGCAGGGACACAGGGCCCACCACCTGGGCCCGGAATGCCTCCGGGCAGGGAAGGACTGTGTGCCCATCTATGTAACGTGGGGCAATGTGCTGCTATTCAAATGGGGGAATTAGTGATGAATGGGGGAAATTGTTCCTCCTTCTGTCCAGTCTCCAGAAGGAGACAAAAACCCCTTTTACCTCGGCAAACAATGCCCTTATGTGGGCGCCAGCACCCCGCAGCCCGCACAAGCCCGGCTCTGTGCGAGCAGCCAATTGCCACACCGGGCCCTGGGGCCACAGCCAGTGGCACCCTCTCCCAGGGGCGACCCTAACTGGCTCCCAAGGAGGGCTGGGCAAGGGTGCAAAGGTCTGCTGGCCCATGGTCCCAGGGTGTACATACATATGGCCTCACGGGTTCTGGGTGCTGGCGGCCTGCTATGGCCAGAGGTGTGGCGAGGCAGGCAGCGTCTCCCTTCTCTGCCAGCTTCCAGGCAGGGGAGAGAAGGGAGCATCAATAATTCACACACACCAGAGACGAGCTGGGGAGGAGGTGGGGAAGCAAGAGAGCTGGAGCCAGCCAGGGGCGGAGGGGGCTGGGGCTGGATCTGGAAAAGCCAGTCCCTGCCCCTCACCCACGTGGCTTCGGGCTGCAGTCTGGGGGCACCGACTCTGCTCTGAATTTGGGGTGCGTCAGGCCAGGCCTGGCCTCCGCCTGCTCTGACAAAGGCCAGCGGCTGGGCTGTGTTTACATGATGCATAGTTCCCTGGAGCGCCAGGCTCCTGGCAGGCTACCCTGCTCTTCCTCCCGGAAGGAAGGGGGAGGGCCCCGGGGTCAAATGGGGGACACTGAGGAGCTGGGTGAGGTGGTGTCACTAGGACTCCCCCATCCTGGGTGGTGGGGACACACTGGGCACCTGCCCCACAGCTTGGCCTTCAGACCCCCACGGCCCCCTAGCTGCCCCTCATGAATGCCACCCTGCTCCATCCCTGTGGTTCCAAAGGCCTGGCCCAGTCCAGCTCTCCATCTGGCCTGCATTCTTGCCCCCGAACCACCCCCAGCACCTCTATTCTACAGCATCCATCGTCCTGATCAACCTTTTATGACTCATTCCTTAAGCTGGTGTCAACACCTGAGGGCCCTCAGAGTCCAGAGTGGCGCTGTCCAACAGACACTTAATGTGAGCCACGTAAGGAATTGTTAATTTTCTAGCAGCCACATTAAAAAATGTAAAAAGAAAATAAAACAGGTGGAGTAAATTTTAATAATCTGTTTTATTTAACCCAATATAGCCAAAATATTATCTTTTCAACACGTAATACTGTGTTAAACTCGAGCTACTTTATACATCCTTTTTCATAGAAAGCCTTGGAAACTCTGTGTGTATTTTACACCCATGGTACGCCTGAGTTTGCATGAGCCCTTTTCAATAGCGGTCTGTGGCTCCCACATTAGGGCACACCCAGATTTTTGTGACGTTCCCCCTAACCTGAAATCACTTCTCTCAGTGCAGGGACCCTGGGGTCTCAGTCCCAAGTTGCAGATGAGAGCTGGGGTCTTGGGCAGGTGGCCTGAGCAGGGCTTGTAGTGGGGACGGGGTTGGGGGCCGTCTTCAGTGGGGGTGGGCACCAAGTATGTGGCAGGCGCCGGGCAGACTCACTGTGCCTGCTTTGCACCCCACCTCCCCCAGAACAGACAGCAGGAAGGAACCAAAGGCCCCCAGAGGGAGGTCCTCACGATCACAGTGTGAACAGAAAGACAGACAGGCCCCAGTGTGGCCTGAGGCCCCAGAGCACCCCCACCCAGTGCTCTTTCTTCTCTGGCCTTGGCTTGCCCAACTGTACTACAGGACAGCCCTCCACCCCTGCCACTGCCCTACTCTCCACAGCCCCCTCCCCAGTAAATACTGGCCAAATGCGCCCCAGGGGAACCACTCTCTGTACGGACTGCCGAGGTCTATGTCTTCCCAGGCCCAAGTTTCCTTGGCCCCACCCTCAAGGACAAGCACGCACAGTGAGAACTCAATGCTGACTCAGTGTGCTAAGCTCTAGCTAAGAGAGCAGCTCCCCTGCATCCCTTGCCCCAACCCCACAACAAATGATGTGTTCAGAGCAAACAGAATGACTTCGGACAACCGTGTGTGAAGGAGTCACGGGGCAGGGCCCTGGCCCCGGAGCCTGTATGCTTGTGTGCAGGCCTTCCGCCAGTCTGCCCAGAAGCCGGTCTCGCTTCGGTGCATCCCAGTCCTTAGGTCAGAGTGATGACGCCGACGTGGCCCTGGTTACTTCCTGGTTCCCAGGGACGCCACCCTTGGACAGGCTCGGGTGGTGATGCCTCTGGGGCACACCCCTTCCCCGGCCTCCTCTCCTGTACGGCCGGCCTGCCTCCGTAGAGGGTCAGTGGGCAGCTGGGTCTCCATAGGTCCTGGGCTGGGGAGGGGGGCAGGGCTCTGACACCCCAGTGGCTGAGCAGGCCTAGGTGAATCTTCCAGGTGTGCAAGGGATCTCCCTTTCTCTTTCTTAGCAGGTGAACTTCACCTCTATGGGCATCTGGGGGCCTGTGAGGGCCTAAGACCCTGGCAGGCTGCACAAGGCCGGGGCTGTGTGGGGCCGGCCTGCTCCAGGGATAAAGGGATCTCTCGGTGCTGTCTCCTGGCCTCCCTTACCCCGTGGCGGCCAGAGGCCAGAACAGCTCAGCATTGTCTGAGCTGCCTGCAGCCCAGCTGATGATGGACACTTTCCTGTGACCCAGGACTGGCGGGGCAGCCCACAGCCAATCCCCAGAAGGGCTTGGGTCCTAGTTCTCCGCTCCTGGCCGGGGAGGATAAACGGCAAGAGGCCACAGCTACCACCTCTCCATCCGGTGTGGACATTCAGAGCCTTGAATAGGAGCTAAGAGCCACTAATCTAGAAGGAGCGAGGAAGTGACCAGTAGCCAGAGAATGAGGCCCAGACATAGCTTCCAGCCTCACCTGAGACAGGTGGTGTCAGGACCAAGACCAGCAGGCGTCGCGGAGGGGAGGCTCAGTTTAAAAGCCCACTGCGGGAAGCCATCCCAGGGAGGCCGAAGCGAAGCAGTCACAGCCTTCCCTACATGTCAACAGTGATCAGGGAGGATGCCCAACCACGACTGTCAGGGCCACTGGCCGCAGGCTGCAGCAGGCCATGAAGCTTGGGGCCCCTGCTGGGGTGGCCATCATGGGCAGATAACACGTGAAATGGACGAAGCCCAGGCGCAAACGTGGGTGACTGCCTCTGAGCCTGGTGGCCGGGCCCCGACCCCACTTGCAGGACGGCCTCTTGCCTGTTCCCTCAAATGAGCAGCTTCCACCCCTAGCTGGGAACACTCCTGAGCAGCCTGAGTGCCCACAGTGGCCAGCACCCAGTGGGTAAGCGGCTGCCCAGGTGCCTTCTCCTTGGACGGCAGTGTTAACTTGCAGCCAGCAGCATGGGAGCTTGGGATGGGTCTAGGTGTGCAGATTCCAGGAGATCTGCAGGGTCCTGGGAGATGTAAGGTGCCCCCACAAGTCCTGGTACATGTGGGTGGGGAGTGGGCTGGGACTTCAGGAGATGCTAGAGCAAGCTGTGAGCACCCAGATAGTGAGCTTGTAAAGAGAGCTGTGGTCCAAAGCCCATAGGGCTCAGTGGGCAGACGGGATCGAGAAAGACCTGGAAGGATGAGGAGACAGATTGGACCAGCGAAGGGTCCAGGGGATGGGGAAATGAGAAGGACCGCTCAGTCTTTCAAAGGAGGCCCCTGACCCACCTCCAGCCCCTCAGCCTGTGAGTGCCAGCTAGCCATGGCCTTCCACCTCCAGCTCTTCGTCAGGACCCCCTGCACCAACCTGACCACCTGAGAGAAATAATCCCATCCCCATCCAACCCAGCCTTCCTCGTTCACACATCGTCCGGTCCTCACCAGCCATCCAGTGAGCGGGAGTGACTGGCCACACAACAAGGTGGGAGCAGAGGCAGATCCGAGTCTGGGCTGGGGCAGCGTGTCTGGGTTGGGGCACACTCCCGCTCAGACCTGCCCTGTGGACACCAGGGAGGAGCCCACGACGGGGAGAGAGGCAAGGGCAGGAGAGGCAGCACTGCCGTAAATACGGAGCCTTGGGCAAGCAAGTCACACGCCTGCCCCCCAGTGATTGCCCCCGCTGTCCAGTTTGCATTTCTGGGTAATGGAGGGCCCCATCCAAGGGCAGCAAGAGCAGGAAGCAGGAAGCCTTGGGCCTCACAAAGGGCTCCTGAGACACACCAGGATTAATGGCTGCAGTCACCCAGGGCACACTACAGACCCAAGCCAGGGATCAGAGGTGAGCAACTTGCTTCAGACTGCACTGCAGGACCAGGGCAGGCCAGGACCTGCTCAGGGGAGCCCTGGCAGGGTGCCAAAGGCCACCAGCAGGGAGCCATGTCCGGTTGAGACCCCAGGTCCAAGAGGCAGCCTCATCTCTCTCGTTCCTCCTGGAACCCTCGAATGCCAGCCCCTCAACTGGCCGGGGCCCTCTCTCCTGGCTGAAGCTTGGGGTCACCAGGAGTTTCTGGAGACAAGTGACCCAAGAAGCCCCCTATCCTGCCATCCAGCATCTTCCTCTCCTCCCAGCCTCCTCCTGCCGTACCGCCCAAGCTTCCTGGGCTGCTATGCACTTGCCTGAACAGCACACTGTGGCCTCCTCCGAGGCGCCTCTGCTGGTCCCCCAGCTCCGCCACGGGCTTCTGAACAGCTGTTCGCTGGGCACCTGCTCTGAGTCGAGGGCTGGGGATAAAGCCCAGAAGAGGACGCTTGGCCCTGAGGCTACTCCATGCTGCACAGTTTGTGATAACGAGAAAGAGGGGCTGGAACGCCCTTCCCCATGAGTGGTCCAGACTCAGGCTCTGGGGTCAGAGCCACCCTTGTGGTCACATAGGATCTGGCCAAGTCGCCTCCCCATCTGTAGGAAAGGCCTAGTCACAGCTCTGAGCCCACAGCCAACTGCCATCAGCACAGAGTTCAGCAGAAAGTGGGGTCAGGACTGGGGCTTCCAATCACCAGGATAATTGGACCACCTTTAAAAATGCAGTATCAGTGCAGGGGAGAGGCGAGACAACTTCTAGGAAAAAAAGGTGACTCCAACACTACATGATCCCTCCTCTTTTTTTTTTTTTTTTTTTTAAATAAAGAAAACAAGACTGATTACATACACAGAAAAGACAAAGAAAAACATGTCCCAAACACTGATAATTTTGATTGCTTTTTTTTGCTCCTCTGTTTATTTTCTATTATCTACAATGAATGTAATAGATGTGAAATGACGTTTTTTCAGAGACACATCTCCTGCCCTCAGACAGCTTACAACCTGGCAGGGGTCCCCGGTTCTGAGCACCTGCCCCTCTCCTGCAGGCTCTTGGAAGGGACAAAGCCAGGAAGGGTTTATCAGCCTCCTGGGCCACAGGGCTCAGTATTCACGTGACAGACCCAGTGGAGAGTCCTGAAAGAACCAAGGGCTTAAGCCAGGACCCTCAGTGCCTCGGTCCTGACGTGGTGACGGGTCCTGGAGGGGAGGCTCCAGGCGTCCAGGCAGGAAGTTTTGGCACCATGTCCCCAGGGGGAGGCAAGCTGAGCTCCAGTGGGTCCCAGAGGCCTGAGACTGGAGGCGCCTCTCATCTGACAGGCACTAACAAGAGCCCCCCAGCAGCCCCCCAGCTCCTACCCAGCACCATCATCCCCCACCCCCCGCCACGACCCTGCAGGAAGAAAGAAGCAGGACCCTGGGTTCTGCCCTGGAGCTGACTTCCTGTCTGCCCGGGAGGTGAGTAATGTCCGCTCCCCACCCCCTGCATCCCTTCTGGGGGCCAGGCTTCACATTTTCCGCTCAGGAAGGGGCAGAGCAAGAGGCCTGATGAAGCACATCAAGGGGAAATGGAAGACGGAGAGGGCCCTAGCCTGGCCACGCCTCTGACGTCCAGGGACGCTGACTCACCTGCCCAGCCTGCACCCCCGTTCACTTACTCATTTAACAGACACTCTTCCACCTGCTCTGTGCTGGGCACCAGAGAACTGGCTCTCAGAGTGCTTACTCAGGATCTGAGGAAGAGATGGCCATCAAACACATCATCCCACTGACGGGGCGTAACTACACACAGATGTGCTGTTCAGTCCTAAGTAACGCCCGACCATAGCGTCTCTGGACACGGGCTCAACAGTTGGCTTTTTCCAACTGTCCTCCTCTCCACCTCCTAAAATGCAGCCCCTGGGCCAGAGTGTTTTTCCAGGCACCTATGATGAGACCAGGGTTCTGTTCGGACTCCAAAGAAAGTCCAAACCCTCAGCTGGTGCTTAGTGCCGGTCTGGGGGGACCTGGCTATACGTGGACTGGAGGCAGTGGTGGGAACAGCCTGGATCACTCGGCCTAAGAAGGCAGTGCTCTGATTTTCCAGGGGGGCAGCCTCTTCTGGTCCCCAGACTCCCATGCCCATCTTCTGGGGAACCTCACACATGGCCTCAATGCCTGCCAAAGAGGAAAGAGGAGGGGAGCAGCCTTGGCATCCCCCAACTCTGGCCAGATGGCCCCAGTTTGCTCACTGATCAGCAGTTCCCTCCTGAGCCGGGGTGAGAGCCAAGTGCTCACCCACAGCAGCTCCACCCCGATGAGGAAGCACTTTGGGGCTCCCCAGCCAAGCACCCCTGCTGTGATGTCAATAAGCTGGGAATGGGGTCCATAGAGGCGCTCTCTGATGTGAGGCCTCCCAGGTGGTGGCAGGCTTGGGGATGAAAGCACCAGCAAGCATGCTCTCACTCCCGGTGAAGCGCAGACAAGCTCCCGGGAGTGAGAACTGGCCTGCTTCATTCCTGGCCTGGGCCACAGGATCTGCCCTGCCGAGGCCCAGCTTTCATTTGCCTTGGTTAAAATTTGAAAGAGGAAGAGGTGGAGGAGGTGGTGGAAGAGGAGAAGGGCCCCAACACATCCACCAACAGGTGTGAACCTGTGCAAACTGCCTGGTTTTTTGAAATGCTCTGGGCTGCACTCCTGGTCAGCAGAGGTGAGATGCTCCCTGACACAGCCCTGGGAGCCCCCACATTTTCTGGCTAAAAGAAAAAGACCCAGGTACTCAGGCTGGGGGGGAGGGCAGAAATCCCACGAACAAAGAACCTGACTTGGCCGCAACAAGGAGCCAACCTCTATCCTCTCTGGCTGGTGTGTTCGGGGTCGGGGAGGGAGGGACTCAATAAATGCTCGTTCCTTTACTCATTTGGGCAACAGATATTCAGCAGGCCCCTATAATGCACCAGGCAAAGAACCAGAGTCACCAGGGACACAGCAGAGAGCAGGATCCACGTGGTCCACCCCTTACAGAGCTCACAATGGGGGCCTCAGACATGGAGTGCCGAGGGCCAGAGGCTGAGCACCAAGCCGCCCTGGGGGTTGGTGTGTGCTGGAGAACCCTCTGAATCAAGGCACAGGAGCAGGGAGTGGAGACGTGGAGACCATGGAGGGTTGTGGCTGGATTCAGACAGAGCCCCCGCCTGACCTGCCCCTGCCCAGTCCTTCCTTAACAACAGGGGACAGGAGAACACCCTGAAGACCCTGATAGTTTCCTTCCAGCTTTCACTGATGAGAGTGGGTTCCCTGTTCACATCTGCACTGCAGGCACCTTCAAAGAGGGGGCTATCTGCGTGCCTCCGTGCGGGCTGGGGGGCTGAAGAAGGACTCCAGGCTGGGTCTGTGCCCAGCCCAAACCCCTTGGGAGCCCACCAGTCTGGACAGACATGGTGGTCACCACCAGAACTAGGACTAGAAGGGCAGTAGGATGATCAGGTCAACTGGTCTCTCTGGGCCTGCGACCTTCTGCGCGGGGTGTGGGTCGGCCTCTGGCCAGCACGTCAACCCACAGCCTCCAGACACAGGCTCTGATGAAATAATTAAATTGATGGTATCATGGTCAACACCATCCTCCCTGTCTCCAGCTCTGGCTGCCCGCCCTGATGAACACCCTCGTCCTGTCAGCAGGCCAGCCGACCTGGGCCCCAGCACCCACAGCCAGGGGGGACCTGGGCAGCTGGGGAGGGGAGGTGGTGGGTGGGGCAGGGGAGGACATGTGTGAAGACACCTGGCTTGGCTCTCCCACCTGGCTCCTCTGGGGCCAGCTGCGGGGACACACTGACCCCATTAGCCCTGTAACCGAGGAAGTCCCGTGACCCTTCCCGCCCAGCCCCAGACCTGATGCTGGAGGCCCCCAGATCACCAGATCTCTCTGGAAAGTGTCTCTGCCAGACATGAGCCCCCCAAAAGGTGGCTGTAAGCAATAACAGCATAAGAATTGTTGAGGATGAGCTGGGGACCACGGCCCCCATTCAGTCCTACTTCTCCGGGCGGGGGGTTATAAATAAATGCTCCGGATCCTTCTTGGGAAGGTACTGTCCACAGCTTTGGGCTGAGCTTCGCTGGTGTGGCCCTTGGGTGTGACCCTCAATCAGCTCAGATGAGGCGGGAGGCCAGCTGCTGGGCACATCTCACCCCAGGGCCCCCCCATCCCCAGCACGTGGTGCCCCCACCCAGCCCCCACCCGTGGGAACGCCGGAAGGAGGTGCTGGTCTGGGAGGCAGCACGAGGGGGTCGCACTGACCTCCTGAGGCGTCAAGGGACAAAAGCCTTTTCTTTCCCAGCAGCCTCGCACCCCGTTCCTCACGGAACCACACCCAGGGCTCCCCAGCCGGTGGATGGGCCACCCCGGCTGTGTCTGTGCTGGGCCTCCTCCCAGACAAAGCCAGATTTCAGGCCTCTGAAGGCTGCGGGGAGCCAGGCACACAGGTTCCGCCATGGAGACGAACTTTGACCCAAACTGCAAGGCTCCTACTCCTTATTTACTCTTTAAGGCTAACCTATTTCGCAGAGTTAACACTACACCCCTTTTTAACCCTGCACCTTCCCTCCCACATTCCAGGCCCTGACCTTCGACCCCTCCTAATTGCAGCTCTACACCCCAGTTCTCTCCAGCTCTTTCCCCACCCACCTTGTGTCCGCCCGGAAAATCAAAGCCCAGCCCAGGACACTCTGCCCACAGGTGCCACCGCACACCCACAGCCACGTCTAACTGAGGTGGGCCCAGTTTGGGGGGCTCGACGCAAGAGTGCCAGAGGAGACCTCTGGGGTCTGACCCTGACCCCAACTCTCCCACCCCAAGAAGATGCTTCTGTTCCAAGGGAGGCTGGAGGAGGCTACGGGCTGGCCCTGGAGGGTGGGGGGGATGGGGGGGACCAGGGCAGATCTGGACAGAGCCTCAGCCGGCCCACCTCCTATCCTGAGGGGCCGGGGGCACACAACAGACAAGCACAGTGTCTGCTTGCTCACCAGGGACAGGCAGGGACCCTGTCTCAGAGCCTCACATCCGGCCACAAAGCCCAACTCCCGTTTTCATGATTGGGTGGTGGACTGTTCTGGGTCAGGCACACTGTTAACCTTCCCAGACCTGAATCATGATAACTTTGAAATCCACATCCCACCAGCCCGTGAGCATCAAAACAGACAAAGTGGCGGGATGTGGTCAGGCTGCCAATCCCCGAAAGAGCTCTGAGCCATTCACCTTTGGGAGGAACAACTGCTCTTCCTGGAACTAAGGGCTGGGGCAGCAGGGCCTGTGGAGATACTGAGAACGCTGGGGGCCGCTGTCAGCCTGAGCCTCGGCCACCCCTGGAGGCTCCAACCCAGAGTCTACCCCCTGGAGATTCCTAGGCTCCTGGCGCAGACACAACCCTTCCCCTGCTGGCCACGAAGGAACACTCACCGTCCTCTTGGCTGTGGAGGTTTTGTGGGCTCCGCATCCTCTCGTCCTGGCTGGGACTCAGGCTGGAGGCCAGGTGTGGGTCAGCTGACATCCATGTGGAGTCGTTCATATCAAAATCTTCACTGCTCACAGAAGTTTCATCCTGATCAGGGACAAAGAAGGTGGGCGTTCAACAGGGACGGGCTCTCTGCAGGCCCTCGGCAGCATACAGGATGAACCCAAGGGCCCGAGGGTGTTTGGGACTGCCCCATAGGCCATAGGGCACCCCCAAACCTTGCAGTGGGGATAGGCTTCTCCCCTTACCCCTCCACCCATGGAAGTGGCTGGGGCTCTGGTTCCTGTAGGAAGCTGGGGCTAAGGGCCGGTGCTGGCTGTAATTGAAGACAATTATGAGGTCTCGCATCCTGTAGGGGCGGGTGGCGGGGCCTGGCTCTTACCCACTGTGAGCCAAGGTTGAAGCAGCGCCGTAAACAAGGGCCACTGCTCCCCACTCCCTGCCAATAGCCTTGGGAGGAGGGTTCACTCCACGTAGGGCCAGGCGGGCAGACGTGGGCAGCAGGACACGTCGGGCACTGCTGAGGCCAGGCTGATGGCCCCCACCACGCCAGCCGCCCAACTCCCGTGGAGCATGCATGGAATTCCTTTCTCCCACTCCCCCAGCCCAGAGGACATTTCTGTCTTCCTCCTTCCTAACCTTTGCTGTGCTTCAAAGATATGCTCTTGGGCGGCTTCCAGAGCTGAAAAGGCCAGCCCCAGAAGTATAGCGAAGGAAGGGGGTGGGGCAGGCGAGGGTTTGGATCAGACCGCAAAGGGGGTTCGGCTCAAGGGCCTGGGGGGCCGCCAGGGCCTTCCAAACAGCCGGAGGGCCTGCAGGCGAGGAGCACGCCTGCCTCCTCTCCCCTTGCTGGCTTCAGCCAGCCCTGGGCCAGGCATCCGGGAACCCCCGGGGCGGGGCCCCTTCCACCCAGCCCTCCAGTGGGAAGGGACCCCACCTCCTTCAGGCCCTGCCTCTTTCAAGAGCAGCAGCTAGCAACTGTCTTTGGGAGCTGGCTGTAAAACGCAAGAAAGATGACCCAGCAGCTCCCACACCCTGGAGCTCTGGCTTTGCCCCCTCCCCTCCCCCATCTGGCAAGATACAATGGCCTCTGTGGGCCCCCAGTAAGGACCTCTGGCAGAGCACCATCCCCCCCAAAACCTCCCTCCAGGGGCCCCTCACAGAGGTCTCTTTTACAGCAAGCAAACACACTTCGGTTTGAACTTTCTTCGGCTGCTGTCCGAGGCAGACACATCTGCTCTGCAAGTGCTAGGGAACCAGTGGGTGCTCCCCCACGCCCTCCCCCACCAGCCCGGCTGGCAGGGAGTTTCCTGGAATTTACAGCTTCTGGGCAGCACAGAGGAGTGGGTACCCTCTGCGGCTGAATCAGGAGGATGACAGCTCTGCCCAGCTCAGGGGTCCCCACGCTGCTCGCACAGAGCCTCGGGGCACAGGGACCACGTGTGCCCTAGGGGCCCACCCCCCCCCACACACACACACAGCTGCCCTGCCTCCCTCCCACAGGCTCTCTGCTCCTCATACACAAGAATGCGCCCCCACAGCCGTCCCTGGGTGAAAGCCCGCTTACTCAGACTGGATTCTCATACCTGGAGGGATACACGCACGTTCAAAGGGTTCTCTCTTCAAAAAGGGCAACATGACTCTCCCTGTGCTAACTGGGCAGGGACAGGAGGGTAAGGGGCGGTGAGCAGGTGGGGAGAAGGACCCTCAGAGGGGTAGGGCCATCTGGGTTCTGGGAGCCAGGAACGAGGCCATCCTCGAGTGGGCTGTTGGCTCCTTCCTGGCTGTCCTGGGGTCACTGGACCCTGAAGTCCCGGCTGAAGTAGGAAGGCCTTCTCCTGGCTCTTGTGGAAACACTTGTGACTTAAAGGACCAAGTAATCTATTAACATCTGGAAGCACCACTCACTCAAAATTCTCCATCCATTCAACAAGTTATTTAATGAACATCTATGTGAAACTCGCTCAGTTGCGTCCAACTCTTTGTGACCCCACGGACTATACAGTCCATAGAATTCTCCAGGCCAGAATACTGAAGTGGGTAGCCATTCCCTTCTCCAAAGGATCTTCTCAACTCAGGGATCGAACCCAGGTTTACTGCATTTAGATGCTGGAAAATTTACCTGTGGACAAGTCATGGCCTTTCTGGTGCTCACTGTGGAGAGGGACACCGGGGGAGAGGGACCATCAGCAGAAAAACTCATAATATCAGGAGTGTTAGGGCAACACGATAAAGAATAAAGCAGGACAAGAGGGGCGAGGGACCTGCAGGACTGCGTTTCCCAGAGTGGCCAAGAAGGGCCTTGCCGTCAGACGACAGAGCAGAGGCTTGCAGAAGTGAGGGAGGTTGTGACAGGCGGTGTGTGTGGGGGGGCTGGTGGGTTCCAGCAGGCAGTCAGGAGGCCACTGGAACTAGGGGATGCGTGAGCTGCGTGGGCAGTGAAGCCATTCGGGGGTGTTTCCTCCTAAGGGGCACATAATCCCGGGTGGGCATCTTCCACTCAGAGAAAGGAGTTCCATCAAACACACAGGTTTTCTTCATCAATGAGCAAGGAAAATTCAGAACCGCTGGTGCAGTGCTGAACCTCACTCTAGCCCCTCGGCCACAGTTTAACAACGACAGAAGCCATGGTTTATCAGTTGCCAAGTGCACCATAGGCCCTTTGGGTGCATGCAGTTATCAGCCCCATTCTACAGATGAGGAAGCTGAGGCTCCAAGGGGTGAAGGCACTCGCCCAAGGTCATGAGCAGAGCCAGAAGCGTGCAGTCCTGAAGGCCCGGACGCTAGCTTCCTTCCCAGCCCATCACCTGGAATGCTCACGGTGCTGCGGCACCTCAGAACCCAAACTCCAAACGCACGTCCCCCTTCTCCATCAAGTCCAGCTTAGGGTCCACCGCACCTCGCCTCACATGGCCTGCTTGTCTGTACCATCAGCCCGGCAGTTGGGCAGCAGAGAACTCAGCTACAGCAGCCAGCACGGTGGCTCTCTGCCCTTTCTCCCCCGAGACAGCCTTAAGTCCTTCCAAGAGTGGGGAGCGGGCTCTGTGTTCTCTGGACAAAGCCAGTGAGACCAGTCAAATTGGCTGAGTTGCCTGGCATGACACTGGGGTTTAACGAGGATGCAGCATCAGTCTGACAAGCAGGGGCTTGGTCCTGTTACACATGGTTCCTGAATGGAGACCATATGAAACCTGGACCCTGGCTGGCAGGCGGGTGGCAGCGTGTTGCCGTGTGGCATTCCCTGCCTGCAGCTGCCAGGCGCCCCCATGCAGAGCCTCGGGTTTCTCTGGCTCAGCTCACTTAACTGTTCGCCCAAATGGCCCCTCTCCACATCTCCCTGCCCAGACAGGCCAAACTGGGCAGAGGTGGGCTACATTTTACACTGAATTGTGACCACCCAATAAGGAAGAGCACCCAGTGCCCATCCATGAGGGGCTCTGAGACGAGGGTTGTCTGAGCTTTCCTTGTCCAATAGGAACAGCAGGCACCCATGTCAGGCCTCTCTCCAGATCTGGTACTCGCCCTCCCCACCTTGGACCTGCCTCAGCTGCCCCAGGGCTCGTGAGATCGGAACCCAAGCAGTCTGCTCAGCACCCACATCACAGTCCACCACTCCGAGGGGCCGCCTCACCACACTTCCTCCCTTCAGTGGAAGGAACCAGATGCCTTAACAACAAAGCGTCTCAGGATGAGACCCAAAGGAAATTCACGGGAGATGAAGCTATATTTACACCCACACCTGGACCACTCTTATCAGTGAACAGATGTGCACTGATGGACCACCTACTATGTGCTGGTGCTGTGTTAGGAGCGCTGAGACCACAGCAGGACTCCTTCCCTCCAGGGCCCTGTTATTTAGGGAAGAAGAGACACGACTTTTGACCCACGTGTAGGCACTGAAGGAGAAGGAGGCTGGGGAACCCCGTCTCCACTTATTCACTATCAAGCTCTCCCCAGTGAGTGTGCCACAGCCCCCAGTGTTTTGCCACATGAATCCCTGTTCTGTGGGTGATGGTTCTATTAAGCTTTTGATACCACTGATACATAAACTTTTAAAACTTTATTTATTTTTATTTGGCCTTAGCTGTGGTCTGAGCTGTGGCCTGCTGGATCTTTAGCTGTGCCACGTGGGATCTAGTTCTTCCACCAGGAATCAAACCCTGGCCCCCTGCACTGGGAACGCAGTGCCTTAGCCACTGGGCCACCAGGGAAGTCCCTGATACAGTAAATTTTTAAGTAAGAAATCAAATTTATGAGGCCTAACTTAAAAAAATACACCAAACTATAAGTTCCAATCCAAATCAACTCCCACATCCTCACTTCCAGGCGGACCTACCAAGAGAAGTCTGCCCAAGCCCCCTTTGCCATCCATCTGCTACGGCAGAGCCCCCTGCAGACTGTCACCTCACCGGCTCACCCCAGGCCCAGGCTCCAGGAGCAGGCCAGTGACACAGGCAATTACCAGCACATAATTCAGAGCCTATCAGCGATGAGCAGAGTGGGACATAGCTGGGCTTGAGGGACCTGTAAGAGGTGATGGTGAGGGTTACGGAGAGCAGGCCCAGAGGTCACAAGTCGGGCACTCTGGAATCTCAAGGAAACCTGGTTTACTAATTTCTCTTTCTGTAAACAAACTTCATTGAAACTTTCATTAAAAAATAAAGGAGTGTGTACAATCCATTACTTCTGGGGCCCCTCTTCCTAGACCCCACGTGACTCCTGGCTCTGGCTTCAGACACCCTGCAGGCTGCAGCCTTGCCCACCTGTTGACAAAAGGTCATCATTTATTCGGCGCCAAAGGACCTGAGCCACTTGCGGGGTCACAGGGCGATTGGGTCAACTGCCCTTCTGGAAAGGGAACTCAAGAGCTGGGGTGGGGGGGGCGGCAGGAAGACACCACCCAAGGCTGCTCCTGGGACACACCCCAGTCAGGGAGCCCTGACTCTGGGCAGGAGGAGAGGAGCCGACCAGACCCTCCCTACTCTTATCTGCAGTCCAGAATTCACGGGCAGGTTCAGTTTCTCTCCACCCAGGCTCTGAGGCCCTTCCTCCTCTGCAGGCAAACTAGCACCAACCGCTGCCCAGCCCAGGAGGAGGAGAAAATGGGAGACCAGAGGGGAAATGGTGGAAACGTGCCTGTATCCATGGTGTGTAACCAGGGGCAGGTGCTATCAGTAACCTGATTATTTTACAACTGGGGTCAATTTCTCGGAAACTGGGTTCCTGGTGCCTCTGAAGTTGAGCCATTTGCATCCTCCAGGACAGGGATCCTGGGGTGTGCCTCACACAACATTTTCCAGGCCTCTCCTCAGAGCTGTAACTCTATCTCTACTGCTTGCTTTGAGAGAGAAAGGGAGAAGGATTTGCTGTGAATTCAGTGCCGTTGTGAGCAGTAAGCCTTGGGTGTGTGTGTTTCAGAGGAGGGGTGGGAGGCAGGAATGGGCCAGGCAGGAAACAGACCCCTTCTCTGTCCATCCCCTTGGGGTGGGTTTGATGAGAGGCTGAAGCTCTTGCCAGGAAGACCACCAGGCTCAAGGCAGCTGCCCTGGCACCGGCTCTACCCCAAACCGGCGGACACCAGGGTGGACAAAGTGAGCACCTCCTTCTGGAACACCTGTAGGCCCCTCCCAGGCCCTGGAAATTCTTCAGCGCAAGGCAATTCCCCTGCCTGTCTCCATGTCAGCGAGCATTACACACATAGCCTTCTGAGCATGCCAAGGAGGTACTGAACCACATTTGACCCCAACTTAACCACTTCAGCTCATCAGATGGCTTATTAATGGAAGACGAACCCCCTCCTTCCCCCAGGATCCAAAGCAACAAGGGTTCAAAATCCTGGTTGGGAAGGAACAGCACAAATGACATCTTAGGGTGGTCTGAGCCACAGCTCCTGGGGGCTAGGGAGTCCCCAGACTGCAGCTCATGCCCTCGTTCCAAGCTCACCTGGCCACCAGGGGCAGACGCCAGGCTCCTGGGGACAGACACTCCACTCAATTCCACTCCTTCCTGCCAGCATACCTCCTCTGCTTCCTAGCCATACAAGCTCTTCTGGGAAACATGAAGTGGGGAGGGCTGACATAGCCAATCACCTACCACATTTTAGGTTCTCTCTCTCACACACACACACACATGCACAGAGTCTGTCAGAGACGTCTGCATCGACACAGGGATGCTCTGTTGTCTCTGCTGTCATGGGTGCCTGGATGCTGGGGTGAGCATTTTCAACACCTTCCTACTAGTGTATTGAGTGTAAAACAGGCTTTTGTTTCCCAAGCAAAGGCAACTGGCTGTTTTCCCAGCACTCCTAACCACGAGGGCCTCATTGATACCCCAGACCCTGCCATGAACAGGGGTCTCTTTAAAAGGGAGGCTGGAAAGATGAGCTTCAGCAGACAAGGTTCTTCCAGCAGAAAAGTGGGCTTGAGAGAAACCACTCTGCACTAATCCCCTGCAGGAGTTTCCTTCCAAGAAAAGGACCCAGACAAGACAAAAAAAAAAAAAAGTTCTTGAGCAACTCAGGGCCAGCGCGGCTCCACACGGCCCCAGGGTGACTCAGGCCACATAAGTTCTCCCAGATCAGCCTTTCCAGCTGGGAGGAAGGCCCTGGATGCTGGGTTTCCTGCTGTTCCTCAGGACGGTGCTGAATGGGGTGTTGGCGCCCAGCCATGGTGCAGTGGATGTGGGAGGGGGGTGGTGCTGTCTCCAACCCCCACTCTCCAAAAGAAGCCCACCTTGAGATGGGGTTAAACTAAGCTTGATAGTATTTAACTAAGAATTCAGGCTGTAATGGGTTTCCAATGTAGGGGTAATTCACTACCTCCTGGCTAAACCATCACTGGGGCTTGGGCCCTATATGGGTCCTTCCCTCAGAACACCCGAAGACCAGAAGCAAGGGGCAGGCAAGATGGGGCCCCTGGTCATGACTCTCTCTGGAGCAATTGTGAGAGCCCCACAACCCTCTCCCCACACCCCCCACCTGGTAGGACAGGGGCCCAGGCTGGGGTTTCCAGCTCATTCTGGGATAAGTAGGGCTTTATCTCAAGGGAGAATCTATTTCAAGCCACAATCCTTCTCAGAAAGAGGAGGAAATCACAGAGTCCAAACACCATTTCAGGTGAAATCAGGAGGTTATTAATCTCCCCTCAGAGCAGACAGAAAGAAAAATCAATGTTTTAGAGGGGGGAAAAAGGTTCCATTTGAATTAATGGGTTTGTGGCTTCTCCATTGATCTGCGCCTCTTCACACTTTCTTTTTGTGCTTTTGTGCTCTTGGGGAGGAGGGAGGAAGAAGGGAATCGGGAGGAAGGGGGTGGGCCTCCCGATAAGGAAAAGGACGGTCTAACCTTAACCTTTCTCCAGGAATAATGCTAATTAGCGAGGCATAATGAGAACTTCCCCCAGGAAGCGCGGCCCGCTAGGGGCGACTGGACTCCGGCAAACGCGGCTCCAGGTGGGAGTAGGGAGGTGGGGGTCACTTCTGAACCCACGCGGCTGGAATAAAAACGTGAACTGCACTCCCCCAACCCCCGCCGCCCGAAAAAGTGTCCAGCCTCGGAGAAGCGAGAGCGGCGGACGGAGGTGTAAATCCAACTTAACCCGGGCGCGCGCCCAGGCTCTGGCCAGCTGCCCCCGACCCATGCGCCCCGGTCCGTAAGGAATGCCCCTAAGACAGGGGCCGCCGATACCCCAAGCTTCTGCTCCGATCATTCACTTGACAGGGGCATCAGGTCTGGTCCAGGGAGGTGCGGGGGTCTGCTGAAGTGGGCTCAACTCTGCAAATCCCGTCTCAACTCCCCGCGCCGAGGCAGGGAGCCCCTCCCTGCCACTCAACGCTTCCCGTCCTCACATCTCCAAACAGTCCACTTCCCTTCTCGCTACGGCCTCGGCGGCGGCCACTCCAACCCGGCCCCCACCCCGCCGCCTGCGAATGCCTGCCTCCACGGGACGCGGTGCCGAGCCCGCCGCAAACCGTACGGCCGCCGCACAATACCGCGGCGCGGCGCACACAATCACCGCCCCCCAGGACCGGCGGCGCGCACGGCGCGGGAGTGGGGTGCGCCCGGCAGCCCCCCGCACTCGGGGCCGGGCGCCCCTCTCGAGAGCCCCGCGGCCCCCGGAGTGCAGGCTTCACTGCCCCCACCCCACTCGGTCCCACTTACCCGCCCCCCGCCCCGCGCCCGAGCCCACTCCGCCCAGGGCGCAGCCGCTTCCGCGCGCCCCCCTCCTCAGCCGCGGCGCAGGAAGCTCCCCCGCGTCCCCCTCCCCGGAACCCCCCCAGTCTCCCGCCCCCCTAACCGCAGCTCAACGGCCGGCCGCAGCGGCGGGAGAAGGGGGGCGGCGGCCCGGGGGCCCGGAAACGGCCAGATCGCGGGGATCCGGGCCGGACTCCGTACCTGGGCGGGAGGCGAGGCGGAGACGCACGGTCGGGCTCGGCGAGTGAGCGGGGCGGGCGGCGGTGACAGCCCTCCAGCTCCAGCTGCTGCTGCTGCTGCTGCCGCCGCGGCCGCCCGGGGAGAGGGGCTGGCACCGCCGCGGCGCGTCACTGCCCGGCCCGGGGGCGGGGGTGGCCGGGGGGAGGGCCCAGGCGAGCGGCGGCGGCGGCGGCGGCGCCGCGGCCGGGAGGGAGGAAGGGGGAGGGGGGCACCGGGCACGGGGAGGCGGGGGAGGGGGGCGGGACCCGGCACGGGGCGGGGGCCGGGGGGAGGGGAACGCACGGAGGGCTTACGCTGGGGGAGTAGGAGGAGCAGCCCGAGGAGGTGGAGGGGCGGGCGGGCAGGCGGGAGGAGTGGGCCCGGGCGGGGGGAGGGGGAGAGCGGAGAAAGGAGGGAGGGGAGTGGGGAGGAAGAAGGAGAGGGTGCTGGGCCAGGTAGGGGGAGGGATGAGGGCGCGCTGGACGCGCCGCCGAGCGCTCCCGGGGGTGAGCGCCCTTAAGGGGGAAGCGCTTGGAGGAAGATTCTTGCGGGGGACGGAGCCCGGGAAAGAAGGCGATGGGGTCTGTGCCCGCCCCTTGCTCCCGGAGGACCCAGTCTTCGAGTCCGGGGTGAGGGTTGGGGGAGCGGCGCGCGGTCGGCTATCCGCGTTCAGGCCAGAAGAGGAGAGGCTTGACCCAAAGAAAGTGACTCAGGCACCTTTAGGAACTCTCGGCACCCTGGGCCTAAGGCAGCCCTCGACCCCTACGCGTCCCCTGGTTCCCAGGGGACGCGGGTACTCGCTGGGCGGGGCTGCTGGGCCAGAGGGCTGGGCCCCCCGGCGTTCAGAGCGAGCCCCGGGTCTGGGAAAGACAGGCATGTGGTCGGCTCTGTGCTGCCCGCCCCCCAGCCTCTGGGCCCCCACCTTTTCTCGTTCAAGTTCAAGCTCGGGCTCCTCGGCGTTGCTGCCCACTCGCTGCCCCCTCCCATCCCCCTCCTCTATTTCGCACCATCTCGCTTCTTCACTCTTCCTTTGTCTCTTTCCCACCACTTAGTTTCCACCCTCCCCTGCTCCCCTTCCCTACTGGCGGGCGCCTCGGAGTCCGGCTGCGCTCACCTGTGCGACCCAAACATTTCCACCATCTCCAGCGCCCGCCGCCAGCCTGCTCCCGGATCCGTCCCCGCTCCCCCTCCCGCCGGTCATTGTGCTCCCCTAAACCACCCTGCGCGGGCTCCTGAAGACGCGCAGGATACAGTTGTAAAGTAACAGGATAACATCAAGAATGCTGCTCCATCCCAGACCCGGGAGCGCGCGGTCCAGACACAGCATCGCAGTAAGGGGAAGACCCGCGCGGATCAGAGATGCGGTGCCGCGCGCAGACTGTCCTCGTCCACCTTGGGTGCAGGAGAAGACCGCACCGGTCGTCGCGGGGGTGGGGGACCCCGGACCTCTGAGGAGCCTTAGACTCAGCCTGGAACATAGAGCGCTCGTACCCCAACAGCAGAATTAGACGCCCCCCCCCCCCAAAGCAGGATTAGATCCCAACAGAGAAGACGGGTCAGGGGCAGACTCCCCCTCCCCAAATCCACACCCTCCAACAGGTCAGCCTTCAGAAAAACCCTGTGTTTTAACGGGGTTGGAGAGCTGCCCTCGTGGAATTCTGTGAGGAAATAGCAAAAAAAAAAAAAAAAAAAACACCAGTAACGATCCCATCTCCTGATTCCTCTGGTCGCATCCAAAGAGGAAGGGCAATTTCTACTGACTTTACGCTACAATTCATTCACAGGGAAACCAGCGAAGAAGAGAAAACGAGACAGCCAGCGGGATTGTTTGCAATTTTGAAACAGACTGCCTTTAACCCTCCAACTTTTTTTTTTTTTCTCTGTAAAAAGCCTTTTTCTTTCTTCCACTGAAAGCTTTGCATTGTGAACAATCCGAGGTAAACAAGGCTCCCTCTACAGGTACGAGTTGGAAATACAGTATCACAGGTTCAGGGCTCAGTATTCACCCATTAGAAAAATAAAAAGATGACAACACATCGAATTAACAGAGCACAGACTTCCTTCTGCACACGCTTAAGATTTCACTGTCAATATAAGACCCACACTTTATTTTTAAAAGAGGCTCTAAGCATGTTACTCATTAGCACCTTTCATCCCTAAAACCAAATGTGTTTTCAAACCAGTTCTCTTCCCTCTTTTCTCCATGAGATCTTAACGTCCCCTCCTCTGTGGTGGTAGACAGTTTGGAAACTTCACTGCCTGAACGTCCACACACAGATAATGATTTTTAGAATTAACTAGTGGCCATGACTCTTGAATTCATACAGGGAAATGTGGCTGTTTTCAACACGGGAACTGCCCTTCCTCACTCTGCAAATGACATAATTCAAGCCCAGGATTTCCCATCTCTTCCCCCCACATTTCTGGAGACCTTTGACTTCTGGCCTGAGTCATGATTTCACAGCAATGGTGGACATCTGGGCTTGAAATATAAACCCAGATCCAACTGGTGTTCAAAGGCGGAATTGAACCCAGATAACCTACCTCTTCTCACAAATAAGAGAGCTAGTGCCGCCCAGAAGGGCAGAGCAGTGATTTTCTCTAGGCTTGAAATGTGAACTCATTTACCATCCCTGAGATAAAACAGCCCCAGCCCCACTCGACCCACAGGAAGTGGCTGGGGGCCCTGGAGAAGCCTGGCTGTTTAGCAGCACTGCGAATTAGGGGAGTTTTCCTGTGTGCTGAAGCCTGCAGAAACCTCCTGGCTCTTTAATTCCTGCAGGAGCTGCCTACTCCTTGAGTAACCTTGTGTAGGTTGTTTTCAGCGTCTTTGCGCATCTCCTTAAAGTGGCCACAGCATGGGTCCCAACGAGGAATGGCATGACCTAGTTTCTTGACCACTAATTCTCCTGGTGATATGTCTCTTCTTCCAGCCCCAGTCTGGTGAGAGACCACAACAGAGAAAGGCTACTCTGGTCTGCTTAAGGGTGCAGTACTGCCTTCAGGTCCCCTCCAGGCTCTACGTACAGTGGGTGCCTTTGTAAATGGTGGCATTTGCTCTGTGGAGCTTCTTAAGCAGCAAACCACTCCGGGCAGATTCCCATATGAAATGAGCATGCTCCAGGAGCAGGGACCCGACCATGGGAACCAGTAGTTCGTGATCTGGAATAACAGGATCTTATCGTGACCAGAATAGATACTATTCAAGCATCTCAGTGCATTCAAAAATGTTTTTCCCTGCAAATTACTTATAAAAGACACATGTACCTGCACCAAGGCAAGGCTGGCAGACACTCCCCAACTAAGCAATCAAATCAGCAGACCCGGACGTGGAGCCCACCTGAAATGGTGTGCTCACCTCCTGAAGGGATGCAGTGAGAACATAGCATCACCTGTGTTGAGTTCTCCCCATGTCAAGTCCTCCCGCGCAAAATGCTTAACCTGAATCTGATCATGAAGAGACAACCAGACAAGAAATACTGAAAGACAGAGACTCTCCACAAGTGTCCTGGATTCCTCAAAGATTCACTGTCATCAGTCTGACAGTTCTCAATCACGAGACTAATAACGGAATGCGAAGTTTGACTCCTGGTTGGATCCTGCAGACATGGGATGAGGTAGTGATGGGGTGAAGGAGAAGCGGAGGATGAGGGGGTGAGGGGTGGAGGGCACACAGGGGAGACAAGGTGGGCTCTGGGCTGAGTAGTCAAGGAAGCCCCTCTTAGTTTGAGAAAGCCCACATGGGCCCTGACCCTGGGATGGTGGAAGTTGAAACCTGGGTGAAGACTTGGGGGCACGGTCTTGCAGGTAGAGGAAAACAGCTAGTGTATAGGCCCTGAGTCGGGAAGAGACTTGGTAAGAGAGAGGGGGAGGTTGGGAAGAGGGGAGGGGGAGAGGGCATGTAGGGCCCAGCACTCAGAGCCTTGGACATTACCGCAAGGTATGGGACTTTTATTCTAAGAGCGAGGAAGTCATGCAGTCTAAATTATGAGATCAGAGGAGATTAGATTCTATCTTATTATACATCAGGAGTGGTTTGGGGGTGACCATGAAGGAGGTAGACTAGAAAGAGTTTAGCCAAATGGGACTGGTTCCAGTTCTGGCTGTGACACCAAACAAGGTCTTGGGGCACCGGTTTCCTCATCTACGAAGTGAATAATAAAATAGTGTTTTTAATGTGTTTGACACCAAAATTTCCCCTTTGGCGTTAGAAACTGCCCGCCTCCCAGCTGTCCCAGGATGAGCCTCCCCTCCAAGTATCACACCCTGGGTCCCCCGGCACAATGGACAGGGCAGTGGAATTGAGGGTCTGTGACTTCTGAGGTCAGGTCATAAAACACAAGCTTGCTCCTTCCCCCAGAGGGGTGCTGGTTTCAGCAGCAGCTTTGTCGTCAGCACCAGGAGGCTGCTCCTCACAGTGCTGGCCGGCAGCCTCTCCACAGATGCCGCTGCACCCGTTTCCTCAGCGGCCAGTCGCGCCCGACAGCTCCCATTTGACTACACGCTTGTCAGCGCTTGGTATCAGCAACCTCTTTCATCTTCGCCAATCTGAGAAGTGAAAAATGGTGTCTCTCTTTGCCCTCTTCATTTGGGAATGGGAGCCTATATTTATGCATATCATGTGTTTACTGGTCACATGTAATTTTTTTTTTAAACAATCTATTCATATTCTTTGCCCTTTACTGGGTTATGGTCTTTTATTTTTTGTAAGAACTGTTTAGAAAGGGAGGATATTAGTCTTTTGTTATAAAATTTGCAAATATGTTTTCTTTTTGTTATTCTTATTTTGTTTACAATGCGATTTTTTGCCATGAAAATTTTACATTTTTATATCATCCAGTTAGTTTTTTTCCCTTAGGGCTTTAGGATTTCAGGTCAAAACAAAGGTTTTTTTTTTTCCACTCTAAGATTATAAATGTAATTCACCCATATTTTCTTCCAGAGCATTTATAGCTTCGTTAGAGTTAAATCTTTATTCTATATGTAATTTATCTCCATATAAGAAGTGAGGGAAATTGAGAAAATCATAATGCAAAAAGGCACATGTACCCCAGTGTTCATTGCAGCACTATTTATAGTAGCCAGGATATGAAAGAAACCTTGATGTCCATTGACAGATGAATGGATAAAGAAGATATAGTACATATACACAACAGAATATTACTCAACCATAAAAAGGAAAAAAATTAAGTAGTATGTAGTGATGTGGATGAACCTAGAGTCTGTCACATAGAGTGAAGTAAGTCAGAAAGAGGAAAATATCATATATTAATGCATATACATGCAATCTAGAAAAGTGGTACAGGTGAATCTACTTGCAGGGCAGAAGTAGAGACACAAACGTGGGGAATGGACTTGTGGACACAGCAGGGGAAAAGGAGGGTGAGGCGAATTGAGACAGTATTGACATGCGCACACTACCACCGGTAAAATAGCTAGCGGGAAGCTGCTATGTAGCACAGGGAGCTCAGCTCAGCGCTCTCTGATGACCCAGAGGAGTGGGGAGGGGGAGGGGAGAGGCTTAGGAGGGAGGGGATATGAGTATACACATAGCTGATGTTGTTGCTGGTTGTTGTACAGCAGAAACTGACACAACATCGTAAAGCAATTATACTCCAATTTAAAAATAAAGAAGTGTGGCAAAGCTCTAGCTTATTCTGTTTTTTTTTAATGGCTATCCAAACTGTCCCAATACCATCTTTTAAATAACTCATCTTCACCCACTGACTGGAAGCACCATGTTTATAGAATACTAATTTCCCATTATTTTGGGAATTGCCTATTCTATTGATCTGTCTATTCCTGTCTCGACAGCATAGCTCTGGAATATATTTTAATATCTGGTAGAACCAGCACTCACCTCTATGCCCACCATGAACTGTCCCTCCCCCAGCATAATAGAGACAGTTAATCCCTTCCCACAGCAGACAGTGCTCTAGGTGCAGCACAGTTATGACATGGGGGAGGTGTTTCTGATTAAGGGGCTGTTAGCGGGTGGTTCCTGGGTAGCTCAAACGGTAAAGAATCTGCCTGCAATGTGGGAGACCTGGATTCAATCCCTGGGTCAGGAAGATCCCCTGGAGAAGAGCATGGCAACCCACTCCAATATTCTTGCCTGGAGAATCCCATGGACAGAGGAGCCTGATGGGCTCTAGTCCATGGGGCTGCAAAGGAATCGGATACAACTGAGCGACTAACACCTGGAGGAAGTGACATCTACTCTGAACCAAAGAAGGCTGGAGGAATGTGACAGGTGGCCAGTGGAGAGGGCTTTCCAGCAGGAAGAGGAGCGCGGCTAGAAGCTCCAGGCTTTACCCATGCCTGGATTCAGAATACCTGGTCTTCAGGCTGGGCAGTAACTCAGCTTGTCCGTTTATTCCTCACACGCACTGATTTTTGCCCAGCTGGCTGCCAGCTCACAGTCAGTTTGACACCTTTGTGGAAATCCAGGAGAAGCTGTCCCACACTGTTCCCGCACACCTTCCCTATTCAGATAAATTTCCCATGATGCACAGAACTGAGAGCCTGACTTGTCAAAATGCGGTTTCCTAACAACCATGACAAAGGTAAAAACGACGATTTCATCAACCGCATTTTCAGAAATATGTTGTTTTAAAATGCCGTCAATTAACCCCTGTTCGTGACGCTCCCCTACTCCACACCTTCAATGGCTTCCCGCTGCTGGCAGACTCAGGTCAGAGCTCTCTGGCCTCGTGTTTTAAGGGCTTCCACGGCCCGGCTGGCCTGAGAGCCTTTTGTTTCAAACTGTGAACTCTACACGTCCAACAGACTCACGTCTTCTGTCCCTCAATCACCCACGTGTGATCCCCTGCAAGCCTTTGATCGAGCATGCTTCCAGACATGTTTTTTCCCCCACAAATATGTACAGTGCCCCTCCCCATGCCAGGCACCGTATGAGAACAACACAGGTCAGCCTACTCGGAGCCTGCGGGCCAGTCGGAGAGAGAAATTAAACAAAGGGCCACAAAGTTTCTAGTCACAGGATAAGTATTCAGTTTGCACTTGATAGGTGCAGGGCCCGCTAGGAAGGAAGTACCTAGTAGGTGAGGACACAGTGGATCCTGGAGGGTCCACTGAGGAGGTGACATTTAAGTTGGGCACTGAAGGATACATGGGTGTTCACTAGGTAGAAAAATACTTTGGGCAATCAACAAAGACATCCTCCACCCCTGCCAGATGTAGGCCCCTCTGAACTCAGAGTGGCAGTCTCACAGACAGCCCAGCTGGCTCTGGTGACAGGTCTCTGTCAGTCTGATGTCACAATGCACTGTGGTCCTTCCCATTTCCTGCATTATACATCTTCCCCAACTGGACCGTGAGCTCTCAGGGTCTGGGACAGGCTTTTAGATGGCAGAGTCCCAGTCCCAGGGCCCTGTCGGGTCCTGTAGGGACTCACCAATGCATTGCTCAGGACTCCGCCCTGCCCTCTGTCCAGCACAGCCCTGAGGTCTACAACAGAGCTCCGAGTTAAGTGCACTCCCCCCTTAACGCAGACCCCACTTCACAGCTCCCCAGAGAAGGGCAACCTACCTCCCCTCCTTTCTGTCGCAGCACGTCTGGAGAGGCTCAGCCAAAAAGCCAAGGCCAGCCCCAGTGGCAATACTCCTCCTACATGTGCAAGGGACAAAAACGAGCTCAGATGGTCCTCGAAGAACACACACTGGAATGGTCATAGCAGCACCACTCACAGCAGCTCTGCTCCGGGAACCACCACGTGTCCATGCAGAACGGACGAGGGTGGTCCATGTGCTGTGGAGTACTGCTCAGCAATGGGAAGAACAGACTAGCGGTTCAGGACATGAGGACCCTCTCAAACTCATGCTGTGGGCAAAAGGGACTACCCTGGTGGTCCAGTGGTTAAAAATCCACCTTGCAACGCAGGGGATTTGGGTTCAATCCCTGGTTGGGGAACTAAGATCCCACATGCCGCAGAGCAACTAAGCCTGCACATCGCAACTAGAGAGTTCAGGCACCACAGTGAAAGATCCCGCATGACATAAAGAAAATCCCACATGCCGCAGCTGAGACTTGAAGCAGCCAAGTGAATAAAAAAAGAAAAGCAATCTGCGCTATCAGAGGTCAGGAGAGTGGTCACCCTTGCTGGGCACTAGTGACCAGAGGGGGACATAAAGAGCCTTTGGGGTGCTGACCAAGTTCTGTTTCTTAATGTGAGTACTGGTCACAACAGGTGGATTCTGTTTGTAAAAATTTACTAAGCCATCCACTTAATGATATGTGCTCTTTTCTGTACGTGTGTTAAACTTCCATTAAATTTGAAAAAGGGGGAAAGAAGCTAAGGCCAGTTACTATGACCGAGGTCAGTGTAATCAATTACCACGACCCACACAACACTGGGCGCTGTGCTGGGTGCTCGGCTATGCGACCTTATTTCACCAAACAAGGGTGATATTAATTGCCACTTTGCACATGGAGAGTAGGGACTCTTGGAGGAAGATTAAATGACACATCCAGTCACCAACAGCTCAGAGACGAGGGGACATGCTCACAGTCACAGAACCAAAAGTTAGTGGCCATGCTGGGGTTTGAAACAGGGTGCACTGATTTCCAGAGCAGGTGGTGGACCCCAGGTGGGACCCCTGAGCCTGACTACGGAGTGCTGTGCTTCACCCATCTCCAGTAGAGCAGAGAGAGGAGCCCTCCAGGGAAAGTCTGGAGCTGGGTGAGTGGAGGCTTCCCTGGGCTGGGAGCTGGGAATGGGCTGGGGCTGCTCCACGGTGGGCTTCTCCGTGCAGCCCCTGAAGGCAGCTGAGCCTTGGGGTCTGCTGGGTTGCAGCTCTGGCTGCTCCTCAGCAGGTGACCGGAGGAGCAGTGGGGTCCCTCTGAAACTGGCACAGGTGGCACTTCCCATTTCAGCCCTGAATCCCTCCATGATGGAGCTGTGGGTGTGTTGGGGGGGGTATGTGGCAACCAAGGCTTTGGGGCCAGAGCTGGTGCACAGAGGCCTTTCTGGTGGCTGAGTCAGCTTCTAGGGTAGGGGTAGGGCAGGAGAGTAGGCGATGGGCTTTGTTTGCATTCGGGCCCTTCCTCAGTGTGATTTCAGGCAGGCAAGTTCTCCATGTCTCAGTTTTTCCATCTCTGAAATGGGGGCACAGTAACAGAAGCTTGTTTCTGAAGGCTGCCTGCTGTGCGGCTTAACCGCAGGGAAGCCTGCAGGGTGTGGACTGATGCCTGGTGTAGAACACCTGCCCAAAGCCTAGCTATTGTTAATAATGATGTTGATAGGAAAGATAAGTAATTAATGATACAGATATTGGTCAGCAAACATTTACTGAGACCCTACTGTGCGCCAGGGCCTAACCCTGGTGAACGACTGTGGTGGTGAGATAAGCAGACCTGGGCCAGCACTCATGGAGCTGCTGCTGCAGGGCCCTCAGCCTGGCCCTACCCTCACCATCACTTCCTTTCTCCCTTCCCTTCTCCCCACTACCTCCCCGCCCATCCCTTGGGAAATAACAGCGTTAACCTGGGAGGGAACACGGCTCTCCCTCCCACTCACTGTGACTTCCTACGAGCTTCCTGAGCTCCCTGACACCGAGCCTCAGTTCCCCCATGTTGTTTGTGGGGGACCTGGTACATAGACGGCCTCAGACAACAGTTCCTGCTCCCCTCCTCGCTACCCCCTCCTCCTCTCCTTTCTCCCTGCTTCCCCTCTGTTTCCTTCTCTTACTATTCTTCTCCTTGTCCGAACCTTTGGGAACTTAACACCCAAAGGCATTGTCAAGCTCAATTGATGGCGCAAAGGCCACGGCAGGTACTGTGGACTAACTTACTTGACACCCAGACTCAGTACTTCTCCCTTCTCGTCTCAACTACAGAGTGGGGAGGAAGTGAGATTCTTTCTTTCCCAGTACCCCCATGCAGCTGAAGGTGGCCATGTGACCCTGGCCAATGAGATGTTATAACCAAAGTCTGCTGGCAACTCTCCAGGAGTGTTTTTGCTTTGCTGAGCTAAGCTTATGCCACCCCTTCACACCTTCCTCTCACCCTGAATGTGGACAAGATGGCTGGAGCAATAGCCACCAACTTGCAAGCATGAGGAAAAGGTCAACAGCGTCACAGAGACACCAACCCAACCTGACTGACGTTACTACCAACAGCTGCTCCTGCACTCTTTCTGTTTCAGGTGTTAAAAAAACCTTCATGTTTTGTTTCACGGCCAGCTGAGCTTCTGGCCCAGTAGTCAAAAGCATCATTGTCTGATTCGTAGGGCTCCTGTTTGTGGATGGACTAGACAGCAAGGCCTCCCTCCCACGTGGCCTCTCCTCTAGTGTAAACTCAAAGAGACAGATGACCAGGGCTGTGTTGAGGCAACTGCTGTGGCTACTGTGGTGTGGCGGGGGCACTCAGCAGGGGGAAAGGTGCCAGGCTTTGCACCGGTGTGCCAGGCACTCCCCAAGCCACAGCAGTGTTCCAGTTAAAGCAGATCTTCTGTCTCTGTTTTTTCTCGAGGCACTTGGAGCCATTCCAAACATCCAAGCCTTAAAGCGACCATGGGGCTGGCACGGCATGGGCTCTGTCACTCATGGCTACTGAGGAGGAAGCTGCCGGAGAGATAGGAGCGGCCAGCCTGGGGCCGGGCTGCCTGTGGTCATGCTGGGCTGGGCCTCTCTCCTGCCTGTGTGCAGCGCCCCAGCCCACAGCTCAGGGCTGTCCAGGCCCTGTGACCGACTGCTGAAGGCAGGCTGGCGGGGAGCAGGAGGGCAGGTTGGGCAGCACTCCGGGGGTCCCTTCCCATCTCTGCCAGTGGCACACCTGCTTCCTGCTGACCCTCAACATGTTAACTTCCTTCCTAGAAGAGTTTTCTTGAAGAAAGGAGTTCCTCTGTCACAAAGCAAACTTTGAAAACCACTAAAGTCTGGCCCAACCTGCTGTTCCAGAAACAGGGAAGCTGCAGCAGGGAGAAGTGAAAGTCAGACGGCTGGCTGGGGCAGGGCCACACCTAGGGTCAGAGTGGTGGCTCTCCTAGCTGCTCATCCCTCCTGGCTGTCACCTCCAGTGAAGCCTCTGCCCTTCACACTGAGGCTCTCCACGCATGTGACAGGCGGGCCAGAGGCTGCTGTCCTCTGCAGGCTCCTCGGCTTCTCCCAGGCACGCGGGCCCCTTGCTCCCCTGTCCTGGCCCCTTGCTGTTCCCTCCCCAGGGCCTTTGTACTCGCTGTCTGCTCCACCTGGAAAGCCCTTCCTCCACGGGACCGGCCGCCTCTTCCCATTTGGGTCTGGGCTTGGATGCCATCTTTTCAGAGAGGCCTTCTCACACAGAGGGACAGACTATCAGTGGTCTCAGTTTTAATTCTCTGCCCCAAATCTCTCACTTTTGCATATCTGTTTTTTTTTCTTTTCTTTCTTCTTGACTTATCATCTTTATGGCCTATGAACTCCCTGAGAGTGGGCTCCTTGTCTGTCTCATTCACTGCTGTAGCCTCAGTGCTCAGGACAGTGTCTGGGATGTTGAAGGAATCTGAATGATGTCTGAATCAATGAAGGAGAAGATTTTTTAAAAACATACCAAAGAAAGTTAATTTGCTTATCTAATTCCTTCATTTCCAAGAGACAGTATTTAGAAAGTTAAACTTAGTGACATATAGTTTCAGGACTACATTTGATCATAGTGTCATAGTGCAATTTGTTGAATACACTATTTAATTTTAAAATACATTTTATAGAGAGAGATTTTTAAAAATTATAGCTCGAATTTTTATTGCTAGTATATAAGCATATATATACTTTTTAACATTACTGATATATACAAATAAATGTCATTTAAAAGCTTTTCTAACAACAACAACAAAAAAAACTATACAAACACAGGGTTACAGGGAGGGCAAGGGTCTGGAGGGCTGTGAGCAGAAGCTGTGGGCCCTTGCCTCCTCTGTCTAGGTGGAGGAGGGGGAGCTCCCAGCCCAGCAGGGGTCAGCGGCTGGTCACCCTATGAGCAAAAACGAGGCAGCCAGCACAAACTCACAGTGTGACACTGCTGTGCCACCCGGTAATGAGATAAACATAATCACAACCTGGAAAAATCTTGGCCATGCTTCTTCGAGTCCACCCAGAGCCATTATCTCTAATTGATCTCCAGACATCAGCTGCTGAAGCGTCGGGAACCCTCCTGCATTTTCTAGGTCTGGTTACAAAGCCCAGGCTGTCCACCCACGCACCCACCAAGGGGTGGAGGGGTCAGGTCTCCTGGAGCAGCTCTTTGCTGGGGGCTGGCACCTGTCTGGGCCCCACCTGAGAAGAAGCATCAGGCTGGCAGGGTCAAGGAGGTCAAGATGCTGGGTAAGAGCCACAACCCACCCGAGCCGAGCAGCCTGCATTGCGGTGCCTTAAGCAGAAGGCTCCAAAAGCCACCAGGGGTCTCGCTCTCAAAAACATGTGACTAAAAAATAGAAATGGAGAAACCGCCCTGCCCAAGATATCTCCCTTGTCCTAGATGATCTCCAAGAACTGCAGTCACGAGTGCCGTTGTTAAACACAACAATAACGGGACTCAGCCACGAGACAAGGCCCCTCTGGGTCTCAGGCAGGCCAGATCCAGAATGGACAGGGGCAGTCGAGGTGGGCAGTTGGTTCAGTGACTACACGGATGTTTTGACTTGCTTCTTCCTGGCCCAGCCGGGGAGAGACGCCTCTACCTTGCCCCACCTTTTCCCTTGACACAGATAAAAGCATCCCAGGGCTGGCCCGGCATGCAGGACTCTGCTCCAGGCACCAGGCAGCTCTCCTGCCTACACCAGTAAATTATGGCCACTGCATGCATTTTTCCCCCAGATAATGAGGTTGAAAGGCTGTGTCGGCATCCTCGTGTGCACGGGGCTGGATTCAGTAGCCTGGAAGGGGAGTGAGACTTTAGGAGCAGATGGGGACAATGAGCTGTTGGGGTCTGGGGTATCTACTAACTGCGTCAGGCAACTAACTGGCTTTCGAGACAGGGTGCTGGCTGTTTTCTGCTGCTTTCCCACATTCCTTCAGGGAAGCAGGAGGAAAGAAGACAGACACAGATGTCTCTGAACCCAGGCTGCCCTGGCATAACAGCCATAGTGCTCATTTGCTTAGAGTATGTGGAGACTGCAGCAAGTTTCTTGAAAGCGCTCAAGGACTGTCAGTGAAATAGTGACTTAATGTTCACTAAATAATGCCCACTGGGGGCTTCCTTGGTGGCCCAGTGGTTGAGAATCGCCTTGCAATGCAGAGGATACGGGTTCAATCCCTGGTCTGGGAAGATCCCACGTGCTACGGAGCAACTTAGCCTGGGTGCCGCAGCTACTGAGCCCACGTGCCTTAGAGCCCATGCTCCACAAACAAGAGAAGCCACTCCAGTGAGACACCCTTGCACGGCAACTAGAGAGCAGCCCACACTTGTCACAACCAGAGAAGGCCCTCTCGCAGCAGGGAAGCCCAGTGCAACCAAAAATAATAAATAAATAAATAATAGACATGTCCTGTCTTCCCTGTCACCATCTTCAGGCGGCTGGGAACGCTGGGCTACTGATGTTTTTAGCTCCCAGTTTCCTTCAAGGGACCATGATCCTCCTGGCCCCCAGCCCAGCTTGTTTTCTGGGTGAACAGAAAGGCCTGTGGTCCGTGTCCCAGCTTCATGCTTATGTGGCCGCATCAACGGTGCCTCTACAGTGTCTTTCCCTCATCAAGAATGGTGTATGAAGTTTTTTAGGCATTAGACATTTTTTTTTCCAAGTAACTCTTTTTCAAGCCAAGAAAACATCTAAAAAGAAAGACAACAAGGAAGGGAACCATTCCTGCTACATAGTAAGACGTATTAGTCATGAGATGTGTCGGATATTAAGACATATTAGTCTCGACATTTAAAGCAGTGTGGAGCTGGCACATGAATAGACAAAGAAACCGATGGACTGGATAGAAGTAGATTCTGTTTCAGATGGAAATTCAGTAAATTATAAAGGCGGCGTTTCAAATCAGTGGGAAGCAAATAGATTCTTTAATAAATGATATTGACACAAAAGGGTAAAGGAGGATACGTATCTCAATACATATAAGCTCCAAATGGATCAAAGATCAAATATGAAAACGTGTATTTTTTGCTGTGTCAGCGGAGAGGGTCTAAAAGAAAGGACACCCCAGTAGCAATAAGCATACTTGGCACCCAGATCTTGGTTTTTTTAAATATGATTCTATAATGAAAGGAAGATACAACTGATTCTAGGATTGGGGTAGAAAATATACAAGATGAGCCTGGAGCATCTTGTAGTAGTGGAAGGTAAAAAACACTAAAAAATAAAAAATATCCTATGAAAAATTAACCAACAAAAACCATCGATGGGGGTGTGTCAAAAGAGCACGAGAACCAACTGAAAGAGTTCCCAGTGGCGAAGCTGGAACAGTTTGAGCATCAAAATAGATACAGTAGTACTGGATTATAACACAAAGCCAAGAATAAACAGCCATATACATAAATGATTGAGTATATTTATAAATGAGGAAGGAGAGACAAACCTCCCATGCAAAAGAATTTGAAATAATGTATGTAGATACTTCACTCCCAAGGAGGGAAATTATAAACCCCATTCCTTAGCTGTGGGCTGTATATGGTTGACTCCCTTCCGAAGAGTACAGTATGGAAGGGGGTAAAAGAATAACCTTACATTGATCAGACCGGACACACATTAGGTTAGCCAGGTGCGATCAAGGCAACACCAATAGTCATGAATCACAGAGACGGTATGTACGCTTAATACGATGTGGTATGGGACTTCCCTGGCAGTCCAGTGGCTAAGAACGCGCCTTTCAATGCAGGGGACGCAAGTTCGATCTCTGGGAAGCTAAGAGCCCACGTGCCCCAGCACAACTAAGCCTGCACTTCACAACTACTGGGCCTGAGCCTTCTGGAGCCCGGGCACCACAACTACAAAGAAGCCTGAGTTCTGCAGTGAAGAGTCTGGGTGCTGTGACTAAGACCTGATGAAACAGAAAAGAAAAACGTGGTAAAAACAGCACTCTGAGTTTGGGATTAGCAAAGACAAACTATTATATATAGGGTGGATAAACAAAAAGGCCCTACAGTATAGTACAGGGAATTATAGTCAATACCTTGTGATAAACCATAGTGGAAAAGAATACGAAAAGAATAATACGTGTGTGGGCGTGTAACTGAGTCACTTTGTTGAAATTAAACACAACATTGTGAATCAACCATACTTCAATAAATTTTTTTTTTAAACGACCCTCTGTCTGTGGTCTTTCTCCTAATAAACCACAACCACAGTTTTACATTGAGAAAAACATCAGACAAATTCCGAAATTCTACAAAATATTTGACCAGTATGCTTTAAAACTGTCAAGGTCATGAAAATCAAGGAAAGGTTGAGAAACTGTTACAGACAGGAGGAGCCTAAGGAGATGTGACAGGTAAACGTAATACTGTATCCCAGGAAGGACTGTGGAACAGAAAAAGGACAGGAGGTAAAAACTAAGGAAATAAACTATAAACTTTAGTCGACAAAGCGCCGAAGAATTGATGCCTTCAACTGTGGTGCTGGAGAAGACTCTGAGGGTCCCTTGGACAGCAAGGAGATCAAACTACTCAATCTTAAAGGAAATCAGTCCTGAATATTCATTGGAAGGACTGATACTAAAGTTGGAGCTCCAATACTTTGGGCACCTGATTCAAACAGCCAACTCGTTGGAAAAGACCCTGATGCTGGGAAAGATTGAAGGCAGGAGAAGAAGAGGACAATAGAGGATAAGATGGTTGGATGGCATCATCGACTCAGTGGACATGAGTTTGGGCAAACTTCAGGAGATGGTGAAGGACAGGAAAGCCTGGCGTGCTGCAGTCCATGGGGTCGCAAAGAGTCTGACACCACTGAGCAACTGAACAACAACAATTGGTTTACTAATTGTAACAAATGTATCATACTAATGTAAGGTATTAATAAGGGGAAACTGGTAGGGATAAAGTGGGAGTTCTGCTCTATCCTCTCAGTTTTTCTCTAAAACTGTTCTAAAAAATTAAAAAACTAAAATACTGAGGACACAGAGGCAGAGTGGAGTTAGCCTTTTTAAGACTCAAATGCAGAAGCTACTAGAGAAAAAACTGATAAGTGTGAGTACATAAAAATAAACATGACAAAACATGCTCACCAGGAGCAAGATCAAAGATAGAGGGCTGCGGCTGGGAAAAAAGAGGCAATGGCTAACTCTGTGGAATCAAAGAAAGACAATGTGGCCTTTCTTAATGATCCAGTGGTTCAGCGTCTGCCTGCCAATGCAGGGGACACAGGTTCAAACCCTGGTTCGGGAGGATTCCACATGCCAAGGGTCAACTAAGCCCGTGCGCCACAACTACTGAGCCTGTGCTCTGGAGCCCATGTGCCCAGAGTCCACGCTCGGCAACAAGAGAAGCCAGCACAATGAGAAGCGGGCGCACCGCAGTGAAGAGAGGGCCTGCTCACGGCGACTAGAGACAGCCTGTGCAAGCAACGAAGACCCAGCACAGCCAAACACGAATTAGCTAAATTATTTTACAAAAGGAGGGACTTCCCTGGTGGTCTGGTGGCTGAGACTCTGGGCTCCCAATGCAGGGCGCCTAGGTTCAATCCCCGATCAGGGAGCTGGATCCCACATGCCGCAGCCAAGACCCAGCATGGCCAAATAAAGAAATAATTTTAAAAAATAATAAAAATAAAAAAGGAAAGGAAATGTAATGATAGTGTGCTAATCAACTCATTTATGAAAAATCTATACAGTCATAATAATATAAATACAATAATTTATCTAAATAGGGAAGTATGGATAATATTGAGGGATGGAAAAAGGAGAAATAATACATGTGTTTATGAGAGGGTATGATTGTGTACATATTTATCTCCTCCAGCAAGAAATTAAACAACAGTAACCAAAATAGTCCAAACTAAAAAATCAAGAACTAGCAGTGTGAACACATTTTTTAGAAATAGGAGATGAATACTAGAAGAGACAGCTAAAAAATAAGGAAGAAAAGAAGTTGTCTCTGATGGGTAGAAATTGAAGTGGGGAGGCTGGGACAGGATCTGCCATTTTTCTATATGATTTTTAAGATATATATTTTATTGATAAACATAAAAATGATTACAAGTAAATAAAAAAGATGAACACTTGCTAAGCTGTTTCTGAGGGTTAGCTGCCCTGGGGGGACAAAGGGGCACAGGACAGAACCTGAGAACAGCCACTACCCTCGCACATCTTCTCACAGCAGCAATGTGCCAAGGATCATTCTTTGCCCGCAGAAATCCAAACAGCAGCCTTGGTCAAGGTCAGTATTTCAGTGGCTTTGTGTTTTTCTCGCTGCAGTACAAACCTTCTGCAGTGCCAGGGACTTTTGGAGATGGGAAAAGGTTTGTGCTGCAGCTTCTCAGATTTTGAAAATGGTGCCAGTGGCATTCCAGGCCTTTCTTGGGTTCTCATGGGGCAAGCCCGGCCCCCTTGACTCAGCTCCATAAAAGTAACAGTGGGGGCTGAGAGAGTGGCCCAGCATATCTCAGTGGGTGAGCTCAGTGAGGAGAGGAGAGGGACTAAATTCAGGCAGTGAAGGCAGCAGATTCAACATTCTCAAAGTCCCACAGGGTCCACCCCTCATATTATTCTATGTAGACTTATAGAGCAGAGAAGGCAATGGCACCCCACTCCAGTACTCTTGCCTGGAAAATCCCATGGACGGAGGAGCCTGGTGGGCTGCAGTCCATGGGGTCACTAGGAGTCAGACATGACTGAGCGACTTCACTTTCACTTTTCACTTTCACGCATTGGAGAAGGAAATGGCGACCCACTCCACTGTTCTTGCCTGGAGAATCCCAGGGACAGGGGAACCTGGTGGGCTGCCGTCTCTGGGGTCGCACAGAGTCGGACACGACTGAAGCGACTTAGCAGCAGCAGCAGACTTATACAGAGTAGACACTGATGCTCAAAGTATGAAAATACTGGTCTAGAGAAGTGGCTACAGCAAGATAGCAGCAAAAAAATGCAAAGGTGCTATAAAGCAATTATCCTCCAAATAAAAAATAGGTTAAAAAATTAAAAATGCAAAGGTGAAGTGAAGAGAGTGATGATGAGAAGATGCTGATGGCTGGGAAAGAAACATGCAGCCTCTCACAGTGAAGCCCAAGTTACTCATAGGACCTACTGTCTTCCTTCACCTCTGCACAAGGCAGATGTCTGAGGTTAAGAGGTCTCAACCTCCCCAAGGGCAGACCTCCAAAGTCAAGAGGCTCTGAAATCTTACTGGGAAACTGTGCTTTCAATCAGCATAAAATATCTCACTTTGCCCTATTTAATTTTTTTTTTTTTGCCTTGAACTTGTTTGACATTAATAGTACTTCCCTTTCTTCCCTATGTTTTCATCTTTTTTTGTCATTAAAAAAAGTCTTTTATAAACACCAAGAGGATTTTACCATTAAAAAACCTCATTTGCGCATTTTTGACTCTTTCTAGTGGAACTTAACCCATTTACATTTATTGTGATTTACTAGTGTTCGATCTTGTTCCTGTTAGTTTATCTATGTTTTCCATTCATTACAACTCTTTTTGATTGCTTTTTCTTTTATTCTTTCACTTAATTACTCTTGCTTTGGTTGCTTTAATTACTTTCTTTGGTTCTGTTATTTTTCTCTAGCTATTTAGAAGTTCTACATTCTGTTTTTATTTTATGAAGATTGTTGCTTAATTTTCAAGAAATACATCAGCTTTTTCATGAAGATGGTGTCGAAGGTAAAGGAAGCCCCTGCCCCTCCTGAAGCTGAAGCCAAAGGAAAGACTTTAAAGGCCAAGAAAGTAGCGATGAAAGGTGTCCACAGCCATACAAAAAAGATCTGGACATCACCCAACTTCTGACAGCCCAAAACACTGCAGCTCAGAAGACAGCCAAATGTCCTCAGAAGAGCACCCCTAGGGGAAACAAGCTTGAGCACTATGCCATCATCGAGTTTCCCTTCACACCAAGTCAGCCATGAATAAGGCAGGGGATAACAACACACCAGGTTCACTGCAGATGCCAAGGCCAAAAACAAGCACCAGGCCGTGAAGAAGCTCCATGACACTGGCATGGCCAAGATCAACACCCTGATCAGGCCTAATGGAGGGAAGAAGGCTTCTGTACAGCTGGCCCCTGACTAGGATGGTTTGGATGTTGCCAACAAAATTGGGATTACCTAAACTGAGTCTAGCTGGCTGTTTTTACTATTAAAATAAGAAGAACAAAAGAAACACATTAGAACCGCTGCTTCCTAAAAAGACTATTAAATCCTCAGACATGGCAAAGTTTCCATTCTGCTATTTCTCTCTTGAGCTCACACCTTGCCTGGGCTTCGGGGCAGCCTGAGGATGGGGAAGAAGGAGATCATTGTTGCCATCAAGTTTACATATAATCTTATTTATTTATTTTTGGCTGTGCTGGGTCTTCACTGCTGCATGGGCTTTTCTATAGTTGTAGAGAGCTGGGGCTACTCTAGTTTCAGTGCATGGGCTGGGCTCAGTAGTTGCTCTGTGGTATGTGGGATCTTTGAGGCCCAGGGGTTGAACCCACGTCTCCTGCATTGGCAGGCACATTCTTTACCACTGAGCCACTAGGGGAGGCTGTCATCAAGCTATTAAATCTGGGTGCAAGGGAAAGAGACACGTGTACCCCAATGTTCATCGCAGCACTGTTTATAATAGCCAGGACATGGAAGCAACCTAGATGTCCATCAGCAGATGAATGGATAAGAAAGCTGTGGTACATATACACAATGGAGTATTACTCAGCCATTAAAAAGAATACATTTGAATCAGTTCTAATGAGGTGGATGAAACTGGAGCCTATTATACAGAGTGAAGTAAGCCAGAAAGAAAAACACCGAAACAGTATACTAATGCATATATATGGAATTTAGAAAGATGCTAACAATAACCCTGTGTACGAGACAGCAAAAGAGACACTGATGTATAGAACAGTCTTATGGACTCTGTTGCAGAGGGAGAGGGTGGGAAGATTTGGGAGAATGGCATTGAAACATGTATAATATCATGTATGAAACGAGTTGCCAGTCCAGGTTCAATGCACGATACTGGATGCTTGGGGCTAGTGCACTGGGATGACCCAGAGGGATGGTATGGGGAGGGAGGAGGGAGGAGGGTTCAGGATGGGGAACACATGTATACCTGTGGCGGATTCATTTTGATATTTGGCAAAACTAATACAATTTGTAAAGTTTAAAAATAAAATAAAATAAATAAATAAATCTGGGTGCAGAGTCGGCATTTGCAGGTTCTCCACAGGTGAAAGTCCTACGAGTCAAGCACTGTTTAAGCAAGTGACAGGATCTCACTGTGACCCATCAGCTGTGCTTCTTCTTTGGGTCTGCCCATTTAGGGGGGCCCTTCTGAGCAGGAAGAAGCCTGAGTATGTCCATGAGAAAAGCAAGCCATAAAGAGGGATGAGGACTCAGAGAGAGAATGAGCAGATCCCTGTTTTAATCCCTCCCTGTCCCACAGCCTGGTCTAAAAGATTAAAAAAGTAAATGTGCCTAGCCCCAAAGTGGAAACCACCCAAATGGCTGCCAACGGATGAACGGAAATCAACAATGTGGTCTATTTATACAATGGAATAGCATGCAGCCATTAAAAGGAATGAGGTTTTGACACATGCTGCCACATGGATGAGCCTTGGAAACAACATGCTAAGTGAAATAAGCCAGACACAGAAGGACAAATAATGTGATTCCACTTAAAAGAGGTACTTGGACAGTCAAATTTAGAAAGTGAAACAGTGGTTACCAGCGGCTGGGGGTGGGAGGAATTATTGCTTAACTGTTACAGAGTTTCTGTCTGGGGTGATGAAAAATTTTGGAAATAGGGGTAATGATTGCATAACATCATGAATGTACTTGATGTCACTGAACTATACACTTAAAATTATTAAAGTGGCACATTTCACATTTTGCCACAATTAAGAAAGTGAATGTCCAGAGCTTTTCAGAGTGGGCTTGTTTCCCTCTCCACTAAGGAAGATGGGAACCTAAGAAAGTTTCACACGTGGAATGTGCTCCTTTCCTGCCCCCAATCCTCGCCTGGCTCCCTGGTGCTGGCTGGGGAAAGGGCTCTCTCGTGACTTCCCTTCTAAGAGGCACATGTGCTGAGTCCCTTCGCCTCCTCTTTCTTCTTCCTTCTCCCCCTTTTCCCAAATTGGCTCTGGCCTTCCCCAGCCCAGGTCCTCCTAGAGCTGTTATCCCTCAGCATCCCTCACCTGGACCTTCTGGGCTGGTCCAAATCTCATTTTAAAATAAGCGAGTGTCCCCTGAACCACCTGGCAGGTTCCTGGTCTCTTCCTGTTTCTGTTTTCTTATCTTGGATTACAGTTCCACGGCCACTGTCTTGTCCTCTCTACTAAGAAGAGCTCCTGGAGACCAGCTATGCTGTCTTATTCATCTTTGTGGCCCAAGAACAATCTTGGACAAGGTCCTTCACTGTGTCTACTGAATCAAGTTGGCATAATAAGATTGCCATCAACAGCACCAGAGGTCACTGAGGCTTCCTCTGTGCTTCTAAGGTGTCCCAGCGCTGTGCTGCGCACTGCGCCTGCTTTGTGTCATTTAACTCTTGGGCTAAATCTGTGAGGTGTACTGATATTATACTGTTATTACTCTCAAGTAACAGGAGAAAAGGGCTTCCCTGGTTGCTTAGATGGTAAAGAATCCACCTGCCAAGCAGGAGACTTGAGTTCGATCCCTGGGTCGGGAAGATGGAAATGGAGGAGGAAATGGCAACCCACTCCAATATTCTTGCCTGGGAAATACCAAGGACAGAGGACCCAGCGGGCTACAGTCCTTGAGGTTGGGACGCGACTGAGCAACTAAACAACAGGAGGAGGAAAAAGGAGCCCAGAGAGGTGAAGTGATTAGCTCCAAGTTACACAAGGAGCCCGGAGAGGTGAAGTGACTAGCTCCAAGTTACACAGCCTGTAGGCAGAACTGGGACTGTCACTCCAGGGTCTTTGGTGGGTGGGCTGGAATCTTGGCTGAGAGCAGTGCTGCTCCACACCGCCTCCTGAAACGAGCAGGAGGGCCAGTACTCTAGGGGACCCCCGGCTCTCTGGGCAGGGACTACCCTGCAGGCCCCACATCTAGGGGGTGGGGGAGGGAAGTCTGCCCTTCCTCCCCCAACCTCCAAGACCCAGGGAAAACTCTGGGCCAGGGGAGAGCTGCAGAGGAGAGGGAGGCAGAGGTTAATGGAGACAAATAAGAGCCTCCATCACGCGGGTTTAAACAATGGAGTGCTGCGCCGCTTCACACACTGCTGCGAGAACCATTAAAACCATTAGCGGGACATTAGTGCTGCTCCAAGAATTGAAGCGAGGGAGGCGGGAAGCGAAGGAAGGTGCTGACAGGCTTCCCACTCTGAAAGGAGCAAGGAGTTGGGGAGGGAGGGTGGCCAGGGGTTGCCCTGGGGAAGTTGCTAAGCCTCCCGGGGGGGGGGGTCCCAGTCTCTGCTTCTATAAAATGAAAGTGTGTGTCGGGGAAGGAGCACATGATTTGTCTTTCTCCTTGGGATCTGGATCTGATTTCTACAATGGGGTCTTGATTCAAACACTGTGATCTCAGGAAAGATCAGGTTCATATCCCCTATAACATGGATATCAAATTCTATATGTACCCCAGCAGGTAATTGGGCATTCACAAGGCAGGGGGAGACCTCCACCCCACCCAGGCCCCCTACCAAACCCCTCCTTCCCACATTTCCTTAAGCTTCATCTATGTCAGGCGGCTCCCAGTTCCCAAGCCAAACAAAGCTCTCTGCCTGCTCTGCCAGCATCTCTGCCAAGGACGTTTTTTCTCTCCACTAGCCCCGCCAGCGACCCGGAGCTCAGGGCCCAGGTGACCCACCACCTCGGATTCTAAGGAGAACACCCTCACCCAAGAAGTCCATGGAGAAGCAGGGCACGTGGCTGTGGCAGGGGCACAGGTTTGGATGGAAAAGATCTGAGTTGCAGTTCATGTTAGCGGTTGTGTGACCTTGAGCAAATACGGAAACTTCTTGAGCCTCAGCTACGAAACCAGCAAGATGAGGATGATAACGTGACCCTGTTGAGCTGGGAGGGTGAGGGGCGATGTTTGTAAAGGGCTGGACACAGAACAGGTGCCTGAAACGGCATCCACTCTGCTTCCCTGTCCCACCTCTAAGCGCTTCTACAGACCCCAGAATGTTGATTTTGATTTTCCTCGTCTCTTTCACTGGACTGTGAGAGGCAGCAGGGCAGAGAGACTGTTCACCATGGTCTCCTTAGCACCTGCCAGCTCAGGTGCATGATGAATGGATGGATAGACGGATGGGGGGGATACGAGTGAGGAATGAGTGAGTGACAAGAGAATTATAAGATCAGCTTATCTGGTAGGTGGAAACATCAAGGGTTGGAGAGTAAAGAGACTGAATAATACAGGAAAGCAAAGCGGGTTGTAAAATGGTACGCACAGGATAATTCCGTTTTCTATTCAGTAGTCTGGAAGGTTGAACACCAAAATATTCAGTGATCCAGGTGGTGGGAGGATGGTGATTTTTATCACCATGCTTTTGTTTTTTGGTGACGGAGGCCAGATGTATTTGTGTAATTTTTTTTTCAGTATGAAAAATAGAATAAAATGAGACAGAAAACAAAACCAGTGTCTACATGAAGAGATCCTAACACTGCCCTTCATCTTGCACACAGCGCTGAAAGGGAATTTGAAAGGTCAGCGGCTGGGGGTGCGCTTGCTGGCCACCTCTGGCCTTATGAGTGTGGCCTGCAGCCCTCCCTGGGATCCCACCTCTGGCCTTATGAGTGTGGCCTGCATCCTCCCTGGGACCCCATCTTTGGCCTTATGAGTGTGGCCTGCAGCCCTCCTGGGACCCCATCTCTGGCCTTATGAGTGTGGCCTGCAGCCTCCCTGGGACCCTTATGAGTGTGGCCTGCACCCTCCCTGGGACCCCATCTCTGGCCTTATGAGTGTGGCCTGCAGCCCTCCCTGGGACCCTTATGAGTGTGGCCGGGACCCTTATGAGTGTGGCCTGCACCCTCCCTGGGACCCCATCTTATCAGAAGAATGCTTTGGAACATTCTTCATGACAGTCCACATCTCATGAGATCTTCACACCCAGCCCCCTACAAGAAAACACATTCGTCATCGGTAAAACTAAATGTGGTTTCAGTTGTATATCTTCATGATGCTTTCCCAAATAAGGGGGAAAAAAACCTGACTTTATCGGGTGCCCCTTGCCTATTTTCAGCTCTTTGTGGCCACCGAAATGACAGCTTGTGGGGGATCTTGTGTCTTAGGATGGAGGTCCCGGGAGGGTGGACCTAAATGTCCCACATGTTGAGATGCCATAATAAATATTCACTGCATTGGATCAGATGTCAATATTCTGTTTGGTTCCTGTGAACATTATTATTGGAATTCCCAGGTGACGCTAGTGGTAAAGAACGCCCCTGCCAATGCAGGAGACGTAAGAGACATGGGTTTGATCTTTAGGTTGGGATGATCCCCTGGAGGAGGCAATGGCAACCCGCTCTATTATTCTTGCTTGGAGAATCCTATGGACAGAGGAGCCTCGCAGGCTACAGCCCATGGGGTGGCAAAGAGTTGGACATGACTGAAGTGACTTCAGCACGTACGCATGAACATTATTATTAGATTTTCACATTACCTAATATCCTCTGCAGAGAAAGACCCATTTCTCAGCACATTAATCCAACACAACTGGACAAAGGTAACACGATTCCGTCCACTTCACAAACAAACCCCACCACCTGTTCATTGTCTGCTCAAAGCTGAGGGAGGGGAAAATGTCCTCCTCGCCTTACTGTTGTAGTGTCTCCTGGATACCTAATGCTGGGAAAAAAACGAATTCTTAGGTTCTTCTCACTCAGAGATTTTAGATGTAGAGCTTTGTTCAGCATTCATAAAATATCATTCATCCCAGCTGCTGTTATTTACAATTGGGTTTATCTTCCATTCCAGCCTTCATGAATGATGTGCAGACACTACAGGTGTCTTCTGTTGGCAGACCGTTCGGGGTCAGAGGGATGCTGCAGCGAATGAAACGACTCCCAAAGCCTTGTCTCGGGACATGGTGTTTGACGGCAGCAGAGTCAGACCCATGCTGCATTGGGACGGGGAGCCATTCACCTACTCAAAGGGGAGCCCTGCTCTGACATCACTACAGGAAGTGCTAAACGCCTAGTCATGTCCGACTCTTTGCAAACCCACGGGCTGTAGCCTGCTAGGCTCCTCTGTCCATGGGGTTCTCCAGGCAAGAATACTGGAGTGGGTTGCCATTCCCTTCTCCAGGGGATCTTCCCGACTCAAGGATCAAACCTGGGTCTCCTGCATTGCAGGCAGATTCCTTACGGTCTGAGTCGTCTAAGCCATTAGGGAAGCTACATTTGCGCTACAGGAAAGAAGCTACCAATTCAAGTAAGTGTATTTTTAGTTTTCAACTCAAGCTGAAAAATCAAAGACACCTGGGTCCTTGGCCCTTCCTTGCTGCTGCAGATAAATAACCTGGCGAGCAGTGTGACTTCTTGTTTTACCACGTGCCTGGCTATTGAGCCAGGATCACAGTGCTGGTTGAAAGGCTGAGGCCTTGAGCACTCACTGCGGTGCGTGCAGGGCGGGAGGCTGACAGCTGGAGGGCCCCAAGTGGAAGGGCCTCCTCACACACACTGCCTCTCCTGCCAGGCGTGTGCAAGGAGGGTCTGCATTTTTACCTTCTACCACACACTGGAGAAGGTCGGGGACATTCAGAGGGCCCCAGTTTGGGAAACCAGGGACGGAGGTGAAGAACAGTCAACTCCACTGTCAACTCAAGCCACCTCAATCTCAGCTTCAGCCCCACCCCCCTGGGGACAAACACCTCCCACACTCCCTCTCTATCAGAGTAGCCTGAACCTCACCAGGGCGACTTATCCATGAACTTCCGTTCATTCACAGATGACCATCAAGCGCTTACATGCTGGACTTCCTTGGTGGACCAGTGGTTAAGAATCCACCTGTCATATATTCAGAGAAAAACACGGCCCGAAAAGATCCATGCACCCCAGTGTTCACTGCAGCGCTGTTTACAACAGCCAAGACATGGAAGCAACCTAAATGTCCATCAACAGAGGAGTGGATAAAGAAGATGTACATGTGCACAATGGAATATTACTCAGCCATTAAAAAGAACGAGACAAGGCCATTTGCGGCAACATGAATGGACCTAGAGAATGTCAAAATGAGTGAAGCAAGCCAGACGGCGAAGGAGAAACATCACACGACGTCCCTTAGATGTGGAATCGAAAATGATATAAACAAACTTACTTACAAAACAGAAAGAGACTCACAGACTTAGGAAACGAACTCACGGTTGCTGGGGGTGGCGGGTCGGAAGGGATGGTTAGGAACTTGGGAATGTTCTGTACACACTGCCTGCTATATTTAAAATGGACAACAAAGACCTACTGTACAGCACAGGGAATTCTGCTCAGTGTTATGTGCCAGCCTGGATGGGAGTGGGGTTTGGGGGCGAGTGGATACATATGTATGGCTGAGCCCTTCTGCTGTTCACCTGAAACTATCACATTGTTAATCAGCTATACCCCAATACAAAATGTTCTTAGTGTTAAAAAAAAATAATAATTAAATTAAAAAAAAAAAAAAAGACTCTGCCTGCCAATGCAGGGGACACAGGTTTCATCCCTGGTTGAGAAGATTCCACAAGCCTGTGTGCCCCAACTACTGAGCCCGTGCTCTGCAGCAAGAGAAGCCACCACAATAAGAAGCCTACATGCCACAACTAGAGAAAGCCCATGTGGAGCAACGAAGACCTAGAGCAGCCAGAAATAAATAAATGAAAAGTGTTAAAAGTGTTTACATGCCCAATGCTGTGTTTCTCCCAGTTTTCTTTAGTTTCAGAACTGCTCACACTCTCTGCACCAGCCATACCAGCCTCTCAAATTGTCCTCCCTCAAGCCACAGGGCCTTTGCACAAGCTGTTTCCTCAGACTGGTGCTCTCTACCCTGAAGATCTAACTCAGCTCAAGCCTCCTCAAGCCTCCTCTTCTGAGGCAAACCTTCCTGACGCCTGCGTTGGTCCCCCCATCGTGCCCATCTAACTACTCATGGCACCACGTGCCTCCTGCCTGGCACTTGTCACAGCTGTACCCATGATGGCTGGTTAATCTCTCCCCCAACTCTGCTGCCTGCTATGACCTTAGCACTTGTGTATGACTTTTTCATTAGTGTCTGTCTCCCCTCAGATCATAAGAAGAGCTGGGAATGGTGCTGTCTTTGGTCATCCCTAGGGCCTGGCTCTTGGACTAGGGCTCCATAAATATTTGTTAAATGACTGAATCCTTGTCAATGCACCTAACCAGCTTCCCTGGTGGCTCAGACAGTAATGAATCTGCCTTCAATGCAGTAGACCCAGGTTTGATCCCTGGGTTGGGAAGATCCCCTGGAGAAGGGAATGGCAACCCACTCCAGTATTCTTGCCTGGAGAATCCCATGGATGGAGGAACCTGGCAGGCTACGGTTCATGGGGTCACAAAGAGTTGGACATGACTGAGCAACTAACACACACACACACACACACACACCCCAGTCTTAATTCCTCTTGGGTTCATGCATGTTAAGTCACTTTAGTCATGTCCAACTCTTTGTGGACCCGCCAGGCTCCTCTTCTCTATGACGGTCGCATCCCTAAGAAACTTCAAAAACAGCGGGGATAATGGTGTCGGTTTTCCACTCAAAACCGCAAAGTTGTTTTGTGCAGAAAATGCCAGTTATAAGGGTGTTGCTCTAACAGAAGCAACAGTTATAAAATCTAAGCACCACTACATGGGGTGAAGCACAAAGGCACTCAAACAGCCAGACAGCAGGAGTTCAGCCCCACGGCTTTTCTTTTCCCCACAAAACGGCGCTTGAGCCCAGTTCACCACCAGAACCGGCAGTGGTCAGTGCACCACACTGGGATCCCTCATGAACGGATCTTGGTATGTTTCCTTCGGTTATACAAACTCCTGCTGTCTCTGGGGCACTAAGGGGTTCCCCAGGTGGTGCTAGTGGTACTGAACCTGCCTCCCAGTGCTGGAGAGGTAAGAGGCGCGGGTTCCATCCCTGGGTCGGGATGAAAAGACGGGAGAGAGGCAAACAACTCCACCACCCAGAGCCCAGCTTACTTCATCCGCCCTCTTGAGGCTGTGGGGACGGGAGGGCCACCACACCTCCTCCTCAGGGCAATGCAGAACTCAAGCCAAATGGCTCAGATCCTCAGACCCCAGCCCCAGATGCTACCTGAGCACCTCCAGCTACATCCCCTCAGAGCTGACAGCAGAGCTGTCACCCTCCTCGGCGGACACACACCCAGGTTGTCAAGGAGACCAGCCACATCCTGGATGGAATGCACCCAGGGCTGGAAGTCAGACTTCCAACGGAGGAGAGAACAACCCATTTCCCTAGTCGCGCCTCAAAGATACGGCAGGTTCAAACGTCACAGCTAATGAGAAAGCTTGAAGCAGGAGGTGAGACACTCTGACTCTGGGTTGGAGCAGTGGTCGGGGAGAGGGGTGGCACTCACCCAGTCTTTCTCTGAAAGACAGTCAGGCTACGCGCCTTGCAAAGGGCTAGAAGGTGGGCTGTGGAGGGAGGTGGGCAGGAGCGGTTTTCTTTTCACAGCCTGTTTCCATGGTGCCTGACAGCCCTGGGCAATCCACAGCTGGGGAGTCCTGGGCAGCCCGGGGAGGCGGGGGGTGCGGGCAGGGCCTTATCTCACGCTGGGCCACCTTCCCCGGCTCACCCTCCAGGCCCGCCGGGTCCCCAAGAGTGACAGAGGCTACAGGCAGGCGTGGCCTCCCTCTTGCCTCCCCAGGGCAAGGAGACGAGTGGCGCAGTAGAGGGCAGAGCAGGGCAAGGGCAAGCCGAGAGCCAAGGCCAGCAGCTCTCACCCCTCCCACTTCCACCCCCTTACCCCTGCCCTTGAGGAAGGCTTCCCCGAAGACCTGGCAGGGCGGTCTACTCAGCAGACCTTCTCACTAGGAACACGTTCCTTCCCTCCTCTCAGCCAGGACTGCCCGGCCCAGATAAGCAGATAAGGGCCTCTTTGGTTTCCAGTGTGTTTACACAGGCTGTGGCCCCACATCTCGGAAAGGCTCAACCACATCCAGGCAAGTTAGGACGCCTCCGGTGGGGCGAGGGGGACGGATGCCTTACCTGCTCCTGGGAATTCATCACGCGCAACTTCATCTGTTTCAGGTACGTGGAGGTGAGGGGCATGTTGTAATCGATGATCCCGGAGACCAGAGGAGACGGAGGCTCGTTTTCTGGTGGATAGAAGAAAAGGAAGTCCCTTTCAGCCTGTGTGGGGGGCCACCAGCAACATGGCACCCATGGGGGGAACCCAACACGGGGCCCGGGGAGGAGGCCAGGCGGGCAGGCGGTCTCTGACTCATGGAGCACCCACAGTATCTGGCCCGTGGATGTGGACTGCATGGTGCTGAGAGTGTTTCTCAACTAAGTAACCGTGTTTAGTAAGAGAGGTCACAGTTGAAAATTGGGGATTTCTGGCTTCTTTGAAAAATGGAAGGTCTGGCTACACAGGGCCCTCACTCTCACATGGCAAACACCCACTGCTGCTGAGCCTCTCCTTTTACACAGGGCTCAAGGGCTCTGTTCTGCTGCAGTGTCCACCTGTTCCTATTGCCCTGCACACTTGCACTCAACGATGATGCTTGCCAGGCCCTTGAAGTCAAATATGTAAGTTTCCTACGCTGGTCACATGCCACACTGCCCCACGCTGACCCTCACCCCCCACAGCATCCTCCCTAAAGCCGCCATGGACCACCTGGCTCACGGGTCTGGGCCAGGCCTCCAGTCCACCCAAATTCTAGTTCCTCTTTAATCACATGGAGAGGAGCATTGTTCCTCCCTTTTATTGCTTTCTTGTCCTGAAGATCAAAGTAACGCATATTCCTTTTGTAGAGCATTTGCAAAGTGTGGAAAGATGTAAAGAAGAAAAAAAAAGTCCATAATTGCACCAAGCAGCTTGGCATATGCTTCTGTTTATTTTTTCCTCTGTGATTTCTTTTTTACATACTTGATATCATAATGCATACCGAGAATAACAGTCTGCTTTGAAACCTTTTTTTTTTGCTTAACATTTTGTCATAGGCATTTCCCCTACCATCAAAAATCTTGTTTTGCTTTGCAAATATAATTTTTATATCCCTGTATTATTTTATCATATGTTCTGTTAGTTACTCCCTTATGAGTGGCTACTTAGGCTATCTGCTATCAGGGGCTACTTATAAACACTGCTGGGAACATCTCTGTACGTGAATACTGGTCTGTATTTGCGATCATTTCCTTTTTAGACCAGATTCCAAAACATGGAATTCATGGGTCAAATGGTAGGAATATTTAACAACTTTTTTGTTTTTCCTTAACCTCACCCAGAGGCATGTGGCATCTTAGTTAGAACAAGGGATCTTAGTTAGAACAAGTTACTTATAGGACAAGGGTCAAACCCACGTCTCCTGCACTGGAAGCGCAGAGTCTTAACCACTGGCAAGTCCCTACTCAATGACTCTTGAAAATGTCTGGTCACGCTGCCTTCTGCAAAGGCTCCTGCAGTGGGCCCAGCTTGCCACTTTGCTGTGCATCTTAGGTACCTCTGTGGGTGCCATTTAGGAGCGACTGCAATGGCGCAGGAGTTAAGTCAACTAGACCGGAAGCATGATTCAAGGGAAGCCCATTGCCACTCTTTCCAGTCCAGCCTCCCCTTCAGATGTCTGCTGCTGTGACCAAGCTGGAAACCCTGAAGCCACCTGCTGGGACCCGTCACACAAAGCAGGGCCTCATTTTGTCATTTAGTCATTTGACCTGGCTTCACCCTCTGTCTGGGGAGTCATCATGTTTACCTGTTTTCTGGCTGCCTCCTCCCCCAGCCTCCAAGGGCACCGGGCTTTGACCCAAGTCCTGCTTGGCACCTAGTTCTATCTGTGGGCTGGGGTTGGAGTGGCGTGAGAAGTAGGGGCGACTTTCCGACGAGCTGAAGCCTGCCTGCCGCCACTGGCAACACGCCCAGAAGGACGGGCTGGAGGGAAGTCGGTGACCGGTGGGTTGGAGGAAGGCAGGGATCTGCTGAAGCTGCCACTCAGAGCCAGAGCCTAGGCCAGCAGGCCCCCACAACCTTGAAAACACTGCTGAGTGAAAGAAGCCAGACGCCACGGGACAAACACTGGGGGATTCCATGTGGATGCAGCAGCTGGAACAGGCATGTTCACACAGACAGAAAGTAGAAGAGGGGCTACCAGGGCCAGGGCATCTGGGGATGGGAAGTTACTGCTTCATGGGGCTGCAGGTTCTGTTTGGCAGGACGAAGAGTTTTGGAAAATAGATGGTGGTGATGACTGCTGGGCAGTGAGTATAACTATAATGCCACTGAGTTGTACACTTAAAATGTATTAAAATTGCAAGTTTTGCGTTATGTTTCACCACAATAAAGAAAAATGGCTCCCGCAAACAAGAGAGCAAAACTAGCCAGGGGGCACCAGGGCCGTTCCTACTTGGCGAGGATAGAACAGCCCCGCAGAGAACAGGGTCCACGCATCTTGAGGTGGTGCCCCTCTGGTGACTGTACTGCTTGAATAACATTTTCTATCAAGTTTTTTAAAAACACATAGCTTCGTTTTGCTATTTTTTTTCCTTAAGGAAAAAAAAAAAAGTGGACGCGCTGTGCGGCTTGTGGAAGGAGTTTAGTTCCCAGACCAGGGATCGAACCCGGTCCCCTGCAGTGGAAGCGCTGAGTCCTAACCGCTGGACCAGCAAAGGAAGCCGTTGTTGAGTTTTTGAAAGCCATGTGGTCATATGCAGAAATATTCGTTCTTCCAGGACTCACTAACAGGGAGTCTTAGGAACTGGCTTGAAAAATGGGCCAAACTTTTCCTTCTATTAAGGGAGCCTCTCCTGGTTCTGTGGCAGAGGGCTTTTCTGACACAGCGCACACTGGCCCCACCGGCACAGACACCCAATGCTGTGGGGAAACTAGAATTCGTTTTTGTGATTGTGGGTTCTCTTCTTCTTGCTGCCCCACCATCTACCCAGACCTGACCTCTTCAACCCGGGGCAGGGGGCACGCTGGGACCTGCCCACCCCCTCACCCCCCCACCCCCACAACTCCACGAGGCCGGACGCACTGTGTGAGGCAGACCCCGCAGCCACACTGAGATGATGTCATTCGAAAGAGCCATGGTTCCTGTTTTGGAGTGAGCGTCTTCAGATGGAGAAGACGGCCGTTTGCGTTTTGTTTCCTCAGAGACAAAGCTGTCTGCTGAGAAGCTGCTGGACAACGTGGTACGTGAGAAGGGCCCCCCACCCTAAGGGTCCCCGGTCAGAGCCTCAGATGAAGACTTCATCAGGTGACGTGGAGACGTCCTCTGCGTTTCGTTGTCCTAGGAGGCCGGACACTGTATTCCTTTACCAATGGTCACCTGTGTCCTGCCTGAAATGCCGTGAATCCTTACAAAGAGGTAACTTAAGAAAAAAAACAAACAGGGCCTTCCCTGGCAGTCCAGTGGTTAAGACTCCACACTTCTACTGCAGCAGGTGAGGGTTCCATTCCTGGTCTGGGAACTAAGATCCTTTGCGCCTGGCGGCACAGTCAGGAAAAAAAAAAAAAGTAATATGAAAAATATAAAAATAAATAAATAAAAAGAAAAAATTTAAAGCCAAGGTTCAGCTTAGTTTAGGGCAGGGAAAAACCCACAATGGCTGGGAAGGTGCTCCTGGGAAGTGGGAGAAGGGGTCTTCCTTGGCCTGTTCCCTCTGCAGCACATCCACAGTTCAGAAACTGCTTCTGGTGCCCAGAGGTGAGCCAGGAGAGCTCAGGAAGAGGAGGTTGAATGCCCTTGTCGGCTGCGGGGAGGGGACAGGGGGGTGGAGTGGAGCGGGACACCCTGGGCACACAGACGAATCCATCAGAGATCCGTGTGCCGTGAAATGCTTGCGTCCGCAGATCCAGAAGTGAGGGCTCTGTCAGGGAGACAGGACCTTGGCAGGCGGGAGACATTCCCGGGGAGGGAACGCGCCAGGGAGCTGGCTGTGGGAGGTCAGGGCTCGGGCCACACCGCAGCCAAGAGACAGGCAGGCAGGTTTTTGGCAGCAAGGGAGCTGCATGGTTCTGGGAGTGATAAGCACCACACACATAGACTTATAAGAAGGAGCTAAGGAACAGGGCCAGTGGGGGCTCCCTAGAGTCACGTGCTCACGTAGGGAGGTAGGGGATGAGCGAAGATGAACCCACGAATGAGGAAGAAGCAGCTTCCCCGGGTTCTGCTGGATGGGCCAGGTCCCTGCCGTGGTCAATAAACACAGGGGCCATGCCTGAGCCACTGCAAGGAACCTGAGACCACCAGTGAGTTCAGAGCTAGTAAGGGTCACGGAGCTGAAATAACCCCTTAGGTGGCTGGTGAGAGAGGCAGAGGAATCACCCGAAGAAATGTTTCAACACCTTTTTTGCCAAGGAAACCTGAAACCAGCCCCAGCACTAGACCCAGCTTTACAGGCTGTTGAAGAGTCCATGACGCAGAGGCTCTCCCCAGGCCAAGCCGAGCGCTGACCGCAGCCGGGCCTCAGTGACCAGGCCAATCCACACAAACTCCAGCTGAGGAGGTGGCCCAGATCGTCCAGGTGGAGCACAGGGTGGCAAATTCTCTTGAGTTTCCACCCACGGGAATGGAGGAACTCCTCAATCCAGAGACACCCAGAGAGTTTCTGGGTACCAGGGCAAGAGCTCTCAGGGTCAGGGCTGGGTGGGTGAAGGATGTGTGCGCAATAAAGGCCTGGTGCAGAGGAAACGTGGGACTGGCCAACCGGCCACGGGGTTCAGATTTGGAACTAGAGATCCCAGGCCTGGGGTTGGCTTAGAAGGTGATGAAAAAAAAAAACCCCTCTCTTCCAGGGAAGCGAATCAATAGGTCAGCAAGTCTTCAAGGAGCACCGAAGGGTGCGCATTCATGGCGGGGATGGTGGGGGGAAGAGCACAGGGCCGGCCCCTGGGCCCAGCAGGGCGGGACTGATGGCCAGTCCATTAGCGCTCCAAGGAGGAAGAGCTCCAGGGCTGCTGGCGTAGGTCCAGGCAGCTTTGTGGAGTGGGTATTTCAACAGGAATTCTGTTCAGTCACTGGGACGACAGCTACTGAGCCCTGCCAGGGCTCCATGCAGACCCTCCTGCGTGAGGCTCCCAAGGACTCCCCAGTTTACAGATGAGGCAACCTCCCCAGATTACACAGCGGGTGAGCGTGAGAAGGGACAGAGGGCAGGCCAGCGCAGGAGAGGCTGCAGGGGCAGAGGAACGAACCGGAATGGGGTCACGTGGGGCAGGACAGGAAGTGGGGGGCTCTGGAGCGGCCAGGCAGGGAGGGGGTTGAAAACCACTGCAGGGACGCCACCACCTGAGTGGACGGCTCTGGCTGAGGAGGGACCCTTTGGGGGGTAACCGGCGCTGCCCGCTGCTAACTCCTTGTCTGCCACGTAAACAGCATTTTGTCACATCAAAGAAAATTGAGATGTGCCCTCTCCCAAAGCCCCTCTCCACAGCGGCCCAGGGCTGGGACCAGGGCACACCCAGCTCTCATCTTTGCCTCCTCTCCGCCCAGACTCGCTCAGGGGCCGGTGGAGCTGGGAGGCCCTGGAATTTCCCATCCTTGGACTTCCTGATCCTTGCAGCCTCCTTTGTTTGTGCTCCTGGCGCTGGGGGAGGGCATGGGGCTGTCCAGCATACTCTCCCACCACCACCTCCGCCCCCTTCTTGCCCCCTCCCGGGACAAACCACCACTGAGCAGGGGAGGCTGCTCTGCTTCCTTTCTTTCTTTCTAACACGAGGCCAGGAAGCAAGGCACCCTCCCAGCCGCCCCTCGAGAACTCTCCATCCTGCTCTGTGGCCCCCTCCCGCCCCACCTTCCTGGGACAGGAACCTGGGGCCTGCCTCTGGGGCCAGGCGCAGGCTCTGATTTCCCGGAGGGCAGGCGAAGGAGGAGGGAAGGCTGGCAGAGCAGAGCAGAGCAGGGGTGCCTGTGAAAGGGCAGTCGGTGCAGCTGACCACATCCAGAGAGGCCAGCCTGGTGGGCAGAGACAGCGTCTCCACGCTCTCAGCTGGGGCAGGAGATGGGAGGACCTGCCAGCTGACGACAGGGGTCCAGGCACAAATGCCTCTGACCATTGAGAAGACAGCAGAGTCTTTCAGCCTCTAAGGCTCTCCACTAGCAGCCTCCAGAAACCCTTCAGGCCAGCGGCCACGCTGTAGGTGCTTGCTTGGGAGGGTGGCCGTGTGTCTCTTCGTGGGACACCTGGAAGCTGGCAGCCTTGCATTTGGCTGGGACAACAATACTGGGTGGAGTGGGGGACAAGCTGATGTTTCCCAGGCACCCGTCACACCAACTGCCCTACAGACGGGCTCGTTTAATTCAACTTCATCCTCCTGAAAACCCCAAGAGAGAAATGTTGCTCCCATTTGCTGATGGGAAGGTAAGTTCTCCTGCTTTCTGGGGGACCTTGGACAAGTCACATCACCGCACCACCTCTGCGCCTCCTCTCCTCAGCTGTGAACCAGGTCAGACACCTCCCAGGATCGCAGCAGCTGTCATGAGCAGCTGATGTCCAGAGAGGTTCTCTAACCTGCTGAGGGACACACAGCAGGGAGCAGGGCAGCACACCCAGGTCTGCCTGACCCCAAGCCCACCTTCTGAGACACTGAGGCCACGCCGCCTCTGGCTCCCTTGAGATCTCCTCCTCTCCCTGCCTGTGGGCAGCTCCACTCCTGGGGACAGGGAAGTGGCATTCGGCCTGAGGACAGGCGAGGATGGGCAGGGCACAGACTTACTCTGCCCTGCCGTCTTCCTGCTGGAGCCCCTGGACACGGAGGCTCCCGCACAGAATCCACGAAGCTGGACATGAGGACCGTCCTCCACACCAGCGGGGAGAGGAGAACACAACAGACGGAGCCTGCAGACACCCCAGAGCAGTCCACAAACACAGCCCTTCCTGCCTGCCTCTGTTCCCCCAGGTTCAGTGTCTGACTTCGCCAGTTGCTATGGAAACGATAAGGGCAGCACAGGAGGGGACAGGCGCATGGGTGGGCAGGGACGATGCAGCTACCACCAGGCCTGTGCCCCTGGGACGAGGACCCGGGCAGGGTGGGGAGGACAGCAGGGAAAGTCCCCTAGCCCAGCGGCAGGTGCTAAGGGGGCTGTCTTCGCACAGGGGTTGCAGCTGCCGAGCCAGGGCCAGGCCCTGTGGGGCAGGGGCCCTCCCTCAGGCCTCAGGCGTTATCACAGTAACTGCCACAGCCTGGGTTCCCTCGTCCTGTGCGGCAGCCCTGCCCTAGGTACAGGGTTTAACTCTCAAATTTCATCAGGACCCTGCCCCTCTCTCCCGCTACCAGGTAGGTGCCATTATTAACTCCATTTCACACATGAGGAAACTTAGGCTCAGAGAGGTGAAGTCACTGGTTCAGGACACACGGTTACTGAGCGGCAGAGCTCAGATTTGAACGCACTCAGTGCGGTCCTGGCGCGCCTGGCTCTTAAACCAGGAACCCAGCACTTACGAGGGATGAACTACGTTAACTCCTGTCCCTCATACATCAGCAGCTATCTGATGAACTCAGTGAAGTGGCCATGGCCTAATGGCCCCCAAGGACAGGAAAGCCTCTGGGTTTGTGAAGTGGCTGCTGTCCAAAGTCGCATCAGGGCCCGACTACCAGCCAGGAAAATGACTCTGATGCTGGGAAAGATCGAAGGCAAGAGGAGAAGGGGACAACAGAGGATGAGATGGTTGGATGGCATCACGGACTCAATGGACATGAGTTTGAGCAAATTCTGGGAGATAGTGAAGGACAGGGAAGCCTGGTGTGCTGCACTCCATGGGGTTGCAAAGAGTCAGACACGACTGAGCGGCTGAACTACCAGCCAGGAAGAAAACCCCACTGGCGTCTACATTCCAATGCCCTGCGGTCGCTGGGCGGTGCTGTTGGTTTTCACTACATTTGGTGGACGCCACTGGGGCACCGCCTGAGGAAGTGGCTCACCCTTCTGTTCCCATCCTCAGGCAAACACCCCAACACCCACCGACTTCAGCACCCTTTGCAGGCCTGATGCCTAGCAGCCCTGATAAGCCGCCCATCTGGGCACCATTCCTCAGGCTTGAGTTACGGTCACACCAGCCAAATGTAATGGCCCTTCTTGCTGTGCCAAAGCCACCTTCGAACAGATGGCCCAGACTTACTGGAGGGAGGCCTCTGGGACGTTCAGGGTGAAGCTTTGGGGGGACTGAGGTGGGGGTCCTTGCAGGGAAGAGCTAGAGAGCATGGATGTCTGTCTAAGGGACCAGCTTGGACTGATCACACATGCTCTGGGCATCTTCTCTTTTTTCCCTATTTTTTGGCTTCACTGTGTGGCATGCGGGATCTTAGTTCCCTGACTAAGGATCGAACTTGTGCCCCGTGCCGTGCAAGTGCAGTGTCTTACCATGGAACCACCAAGAAAGTCCCTCTGGGCATTTTCAATTCTAACCAATCCCCACAGATCTGGGTGTGCACTGGGGGTAAAGGGCAGGGGACAAAGACTTAGGGAAGCCTACTACTAACGGCAGGAAGGCGGCTGTAGGGTAGAAAGGCGCATGCAGCGAGGGCTGTGCTCCTGTCCCTAGCGAGGGCACAGTCAGGTCAGTGAGACCAGATCCACGTGGATACTGCCGGGGGTGGGGGGGAGGACCTGGGTGGCGAGGACTGCAGAGTTTAGGAAATGGGGTGAGGTGGCCATTTCCGTCTGCAACCTCGGTGGGAGAAGAGAGTGTTGAAGGGCAGTAGGAATGTACTGTTGGTTTTTAAGTGAAACTTGACATTAAAAAAAACAACCATAACAAACCAAACCTAAAATGAGGCTCTCTGGGCAGCTCCATGGACCCATGCTGGCCCCTGGGAATTATGACAGCTGCTGGTCATGCACTTTTCTGTCCCTGCCAGCAAAGGGCAGGCCCTGCTGGGGAAGAGCCCCTCCCCTGCACAGCCTCCCCCAGGCCTCCAGCCCGTCCACCTGCTCCCCTACCTTTGGGCTCCAGGCCGTTGGAATTAAAGTGCATCCTCTTCTGACACTCCGTGCAGCTCATCAGGAACCGGGTCACGGCTTCCCGTGGAAGGAAGGCGTAGGTCTCCGCGATCTGGGGGAGAGAGGAGGCTGGCTGTTACACGGATCCGTGCGGAGGCAGCTTGCTCACCGGGTCACCAAGGGATCTGCTTTGGTGGCAGGCACTTGGCCCTTGCCAGGAAGGGCAGGGATTTGAGGAGCAAGAGGCAGATGTCTTAAGAGTCTCAGCCATAGAAATGAGTCAGTACTTTCGCAGAATACCAGTAGTTTTAAAATTTTAAATGAAGGAAGCTTAAAAATTATAAAAGCAAAACACTGAAACATCATCTAGTCTATAACCTGTGTTCTCATAAATTGGGAATATTCCTCTCAGGTCATTTCATCACTGCTACTGAAGAATGAGTTGAGAAACACTGCTCCAGGGAGAAGGCAATGGCACCCCACTCCAGTACTCTTGCCTGGAAAATCCCATGGACAGAGGAGCCTGGTGAGCTGCAGTCCATGGGGTCGCTGGGGGTCGGACACGACTGAGCGACTTCACTTTCACTTTTCACTTTCATGCATTGGAGAAGGAAATGGCAACCCACTCCAGTATTCTTGCCTGGAGAATCCCAGGGATGGGGGAGCCTGGTGGGCTGCCATCTATGGGGTCGCGCAGAGTCGGACACGACTGAAGCGACTTAGCAGCAGCAGCAGCAGCAGCTCCAGGGTAGGAGGAAACAACTCCCACTTTCAGAGAAGGATAAAGTGAGCCCCACTTATAAATCTACCGGCTGCGGGCCTATAAACAGAGCCCCACGTTCTACAGGCTATTCCTTGACCTAGTCACAGACCCAAGACAGCTGTGAAATGCCTCAAATTGGACAGGCTTTCAGGAAGCCCCGTGTTCCAGGCAAGGTCACAAGGCCCAGAGAAGTGAACCAATTCACTTAAGGTCACACAGCTCTTTATAATAGTGCCAGACTAGAGCCGAAGCTCCAGGTCACCCTCAGAGCTGCCTCCAGAGGGCCTCCCCTAGCTATGGAGAAAGAGTCAGCAGTGTGGGAGGGAAGGTGAAAGCGATGTCAGGGAACACAAGAAAGCAGCTGGGTGGGGGAGTGGGGAAGAAGCGGGGTGTAGTCCCAGCAGCTCAGTCCTCTCCTCTTGCTCTGGGTTTTGGGAAAAACCAGGTTGGTCCTGGTTTGGCTGCCTGAGGGGGCTGGAGGGACCTCTTGGGCCCAGGTTCTCTGGCTGAAGCCGGCAGCTGCCCGGTTGCGGGTTTCACACATTTCCCAGAGCCTGGGCCGTCTCACTCTCTCCACTAAGGGGCAGCATCACCCCAGCGTTCCTCCGTCCTTGCCGCAGCCCAGCCGGGAAAGTTGGCCGAGGGCTTTGGTCAGCCCACAGCAGGGTATTGGTGGGGGGTGAGCTGCTCTCCAGGACACACCTGGTCTGTTCCTTCGGGATGCACACGCACCCTGCTCCATCTCTGTGGTGGCCAGGAAGGGGGGCAGGGTGGGGCAGAGAGAAGGGGACTCAAGAGGGTTGCCAGGCTCTCCTTCCCCGTGCCCCCCGCCCTGCGGCCAGGCCCTTGGAGGACAGGCTTGGGCTCTGCTGCCTGTGGAGCTCCATGGGCCAGTCCTGCCTGGTGGCTGGCTGCAAATGCAGAGTTAATTTTGGTGACACAATTGTTATTTCTCAGCTGATTTGATGCTCTGCGGAGCAGGCAGGCTCCTTGATGAGTTATCTCCCTTCCAAATTCTTTGTCTGATTGCCTTCCTCTGGAGGTCAGGAACAAGGGCAAACCCCTGCTCTCCAATTAGAACCAGTGGATGGGAAGGTCTGAGGGCGAAGACACGGGGCTGGGCTCTCCTGCCACACACGGGGACATCTTTATCCCTAGCCTGGGGCCGCCTGGAAGTCTCAGGGCAGCAGGTCCCTCTCGGGCCCAGGGGGTTGGGAGGGACGGGTCCTCTTGAGGGGCTGACAGCTATAGGAGTAAAGGGAAGAGGGAGGGACGCCCTCTGGGTCAGGCAGAGGGCTGAGGCTGAGTTGGGCCAACAGATGACCTCCTAAGGAACTGAGCTGGGGCATCCAGGTCAGGCCTCAGAAGAGCTGAGCTGAGCACGCGGAGGAGGAGGGTTGCAGTCTGCTGGGAGAGGAAGAAAGGTTGATACCATGGGGAAAGCCTGACTTCAACGCATGGAGCTCTTTGACCGCTGGGCAGAGACAGATTCTACAGGGCTTAGGGAGGGCCTGCCTGGCTGGGCTGCTCTGCTTAGGGCTGCCCGTGGCGTGGCCAGAGGCCCTGCTTGCCGCCTGGCCCACTGAGGATACAGGGGCAGTTACCAGAAAGTGCCCAGGGGCCTGGGCCTTAGCAGAGACCCAGCAGATGCAAAGGCTGGCTGGAGTGCCACAGGGCGCTGGTGCACTGGGTGCACAACTTCTGGCTCTGGATCCCACAGAAGGGCAGACGGGCAAACCCAAGGCAGGTGGGTGAGAAGCCCTTGGAGCTGTCCGAGGGCCCTATGCGGCTGGATGGTCTGCAGTCTCACTAAGAGCTCCCGTGGGGCGTCAGTAAAATGTCCAGCTCTGCGCTGCTGTAGGACCTGAATGGAGGAGGATGCCTTCCCTACCAAGGCCTTCAACCTCCTGTGGGCATCTTTTGGTTCATGCTCCTGCCTCATCCACGTGAGAAATGGGACCTCCCTTTCTGTTTGGCTGCACAGATGCCCGAGGCCACAGGACCACAGGGTGAGCTGAGACGTGGAGGATCATCCCAGCTGATGCCCTAGTCAGCAGGATGGTGGTTTTCTGATAGTTTTAGAGCTACAGACACTGTTCTGGAAATAGACTCTTATCCTGAAGCCCAAAACGTGACACAGATAAAGACAGAGCTGCTGCATTTAAGAAGGGGCCCATCCCCGCCCAGCAGCTCTCGGCGGCCCTGGACTGTCTGTTGCCTTGCTCTCAGGCCTCCAGCCTGGATGTTGAGACCGATACCTGAATCTGCCTTTTATGTTTTTCTTACTGGGAAAAGCTGAGTGAGATTTCATTGGGAGGGAGTGCAGAAGCTATTTGCAGAGTCGCTGACTTGCAAGGCCCCATTTTCACTCCCCAACTCAGAGGCCGACAAAGACAGATGAGGCCAATTGGGGGGATTTGCACCACTCTACAAGATCCTCCTTCTGCCCTGAGGGCGGATTAGCACGTGGTGGGCCTGGAGCAGCTGCTGACCACATCTGGCCCCAACTCCAAAGTGGTCTGGGCAGTCAGATCAGGGCTCCAAAGCCCGACCTCGCCTTCCAGCACCCCGGGAGAGAGGAAGGAAGCAACAACACTCACTCTGATTCAGGTGGGTGCAGACATCAGGGCTTCCCTGGCGGCTCAGCTGGTAAAGATCTACCTGCAATGAGGGAGACCTGGGTTCGATCCCTGGGTTGGGAAGATCCCCTAGAGAAGAGAACGGCTACCCACTCCAGTATTCTGGTTTGGAGAATTCTGGCCTGGGTCCAAACAGTTGGACACAACTGAGCGACTTTCACTTTCATGAGACATCAGAAACAAGCTTCCCTGGTAAAGAATCCACCTGCAATGCAGGAGACCCCGGTTCGATTCCTGGGTCGAGAAGATCCCCTGGAGACGGGATAGACTACCCGCTTCAGTATTCTTCAGCTTCCCTGGTGGAAAAGAATCCGCCTGCAATGTGGGAGACCTGGGATAGATCCCTGGGTTGGAAAGATCCCCTGGAGGAGGGCATGGCAACCCACTCCAGTATTCTTGCCTGGAGAATCCCCATGGACAGAGGAGCCTGGTGGGCTACAATCCATGGGGTCTCAAAGAGTCAGACACAACTGAGCGACTAAGCACAGACATTAGAAACACTCCTTGAAAAAGGACCAGTCCTCTATGTGGGCTCAGAGAACTTTGTAGAACACATAGCTCTGCCTTGGCAAGACTCCCTGGGGTCCTCTGGACCTTAGGCCATGTGGCATCAGAGGCAAAGTTAAGGCAGGGCTTCCTGCCCAAGATGGGGACTCCCTGTAGTGTCCATTGTCAATGGTCATCAACCCCTGGCTCATAGACCTAGTTTCAGAAAGCTCCTTACCTGCCCTCCCCGATCCACTGCTGGACAGTGGTAGGTGCTAAAAAGTTCTTTTCCTATTGAAGAGTGTGCCTCCTTTAATGCTTTGAACAAGACTGCCCATCTCTCCTGCAGTCCCCTGCTCCCTCGGGCACCCCAGGCCTATAAGACTTCATAAAGTCCCAGGTGCCCCCAGAGACAGCGAGGCAGTCCCAGAATTCAGGTTTGGCAAAGCATACACAGATAGGTCCAAAAAACCCTCCAAAGGGCCTGATGCAAACCCTGAGGTGCCAGGCTGTACCCCTCTGCAGCCATCAGCACCGAGTCTCCTAGCCGGCATGGATGGGGCTGAAGAGCTAGGCTTGGGTTGAGGCAAATGGGAGCAGGTAAAAAGAGGAGGACAAAAGCGTCCCCATCACCCTGCCCCCCCAAAAGGTAAAGGATGACAGATGGGGAAGTGGGGGAAGGGAGAGGAGGTGCACGGGGGAGGAAGGGGGTGCAGTGGTCCCCTTGGCCGCACACCCACAGCAGGAGGGCCTGGCCTGCTCCCTCTGCCTTGGCCCTGCTGCTGAAATTCCAGCTCTGAGCACAGCCCAGCTGGCTCGTTGCCAGTCATGTGCCAGCTCCAGGCTGGGCAGCGGGAAGTGGGGCACGCGGCGGGCATATGGACGAGAAGCCAGGAAGCGCAGAGCCAAGGGCTGGACGTCCACTTGGCCCAGAGACACAGAGCCTGGTGGGCGCAGCCAGCCTCGCCCTTTCTGCAGCACGGAGGTCACCGACCCCAGCCTTAATGAACACCCAGGAAGTGCCTGAGGGTAAGGTTTGGGGCTGGGTACCCATGGGACCAGAGAAATCACACAGTCCAGTCAGCCTAAGCCTATCCACTTTGACAAGCAAGTCAGTGGGCTTGCGAACTGGCCACAAGACGTCTGCAGCAAGGCAGCGTGTCTAGTGGTCAGGGCACAGGCTCTGAGCCAGGTGCCTGACTCTGAACATCAGCTGGGTGACCTCAAGGCAGGCTTAATCATCTCTCTGAGCCTCGCTTTCCTCCTCTGTAATGGTAGCGCCTGCTTCATCCTTATACCCTTCATCCGCGTGATGGCTCTGAGAGCCGGCGCAGGGGACGTGCTCAGCACACAGCCTGGCATGAGCCGGCTCCCAGCATGGCAACTTCAATGCTGAGAAAGTGCACGGGGTATCATCAGCACCAAGGGGCCCACATGGGCCCCAGCTCAGGAGTCCTTCCCTCCATTTATGATCCTCCAGTGGAAATACCCTCAGAACTCCCTTCCCACAAGTCACTCCCCATCACACAAGTCCTGAGCTGCAGGGCGGGGCAGGTGGTACAGTCATCTCCTGCTTCCCTCAGCCTGACCCCTCCTCTCTCTGAGGGCTTTGGCATGTGGGTCCATCCTTAAGACACATTTAACAAAGGTCATCTTCTGAGATCAAGAACAAACCAGATGGTTGGATTTTTTTTTTAATCAGGTCATATGGGGAAATTATAGACTTACACAGGCCACCTCTGCCATACTCCAAGGCTATTTAGAAAAGAACTTGGAGGGGTTGGCATCTACTTTGGGTAAGGAAGGCCCATCACAGAGGGGTAGGCCTCTAGGAAGCCAAAGAGAAAGTCAACACAGAGCGGGGAGTGAGACCCCGGCTGACCGCTGCCTCCGGGCTGTGTGGCCTTAGAGTGGTAGTTTAACTCCCTGGGCCGCAGTTGCCTTAACTGTGAAATGGGCCACGGCGCCTCCATCACAGGACTGGTGAGAGGCTTGAGTGAACATGAAGTGCTTGGCTTCCTGGTTTAGTGGTGGGTGCTGGACAAGCGGTTCAGAGCTGGGCATAAGCCATGGCAATGGGGGCCAATGCGGGGATGCGACCAGAACCCAGACAGGCTGTGGCCACCGTGCCCTCGACAGTCTTCCGTGTGATGTCTCCCATCCTAGGTGGCCACCTCTGCTCCCTTCTGCCTACCCAAAGCTTAGACTGCTGGCTGACCTGCCACCCGCTCCGTGAAGGCCGCTTCACGGACTGAACGTTGGTGTCTGGAGGGACTGCGGCTGAACGCCCAGGTGCCTTGGTTCTTGTTCCCCTGAAGCTAGTCTTGGAAACATTTCTGTTTCTCTCAGCCTCCCCAGCCCCAGTCAAGCTGTGCTGTCCTTGAGGGCGGGGCCCAGGTCCTCAGAAGTCCCCTGGGGAACTTCTGGCACTGACTTGCATTGTAGGGGCTTGAATGCACTCACACACAGGGAGTATTCGGACAGGTCTGGCACACAGCGAAGGCCATGGAAGCGTTTGCTCTGCCGATTACTATTATCTGGCCTCCCCCTCCTCCAACCGCGGCCCCAAGCTGGGGGGTGGGGAATGGAGCAAAGCAGAAACCAGGAAGAGGAGAGCTTTCCTCCTGCCCTCCTCGTCCCTCTCCTTCCCTCCCTCTCACCCCCTTCAACCTGCTTCTCCTTTGTGCTCTGACCACAGAGCCCGCCCCCTCGCCCTGTGAGCCATCTCTGGCTGCCATGCCCTTGCCCCGTGCCCCCCTGGATCCCCAAAGGCCGTTTCATCACGCCTCAGCTCCCTGCCCCGCCCCCTGCCCAACATGTGCGGAGCCCATGGCCTCCTGCCAAGGCCTGGGGCTGCCAGCAGAGGCCAAGAGACAGAAATCTCACCGCTCGGTAGGTTTTCTTCTGCCCAGCGTGCTTGGGGGCTTTGCCGGGCTCCGCTGAGCTCTCCACATGCATCGAGTAGATGATGTCAAAGAAATCTTCCACCACAGCGACCCGCTTCAGAGAGATGCCCTCCGGCTCCGACAGGCCATCTGCCCCCTGCGACAGGGTGGACAAGCTGTGTTAGTGTCAGGGATGACGGCGGGGTGAGAGCTGGGCCCTGCGGCCGGGCAGCAGGGCGGGGGCAGGCACGCTGCTGCTCGCTGACCCCCGCCAGGCCTTCCGAGGGTAGGTCTGGGGGGACCCGGGGGCGACAGGAGCCTGCTCAGAGGGCCACAGGGAGGGGGCAACCAGAGTCAAGGGTGGCTGCTGCTACGAAATCTACCAGAAACAATGGGCAGAGAGAAACAACAAGGAAAAATACAAATTAAAAACCCAAGAGCCTCCATGTTCACAATTTCAGACAGATTGTGCCAGACTCAGGCGGGGAGCTTTCGAATTGCACGCTGTGCCAAGACCATCCTGGAAGTCTCTGGGGAGGTGGGGAGGGGGGTGCTAAATAGATGCGTCCCCATCAGGAGCTCGCCAATTAGCAGTAACCTTTCACTGTGGTCCCGGGCTGGGGGCCCAGGGGAACGGCTCACATCACCTGGGTGACTCCTGCCTCACCCTGGCCTTTCAGAAAAGCTTTTCACCGCTGCCCGCCTCCCTACTCCAGCAGCTGAGCACCAGCAACAGCACCAGGGCTCTTTGTGTGTGGAGACACAGAAATAACACACACAAGGCCATGTGGAGGTGGCAGGCTGTGTGAGTGGGGTGGCCGTGGGGCCCCCCTGAGCCTCTTACTGGGCTGGCACGAGTGTTGTCAGCTGGCCCCAAAAAGGTGTGCCAGGATCTCAGGGGTACTGGGCTCTCTGCCACCCTCTCCGTAAGGGGAGACCTGGAGGGCTCTGGGGGGTGTCAAAGAGGAAGAGTAAGCAGAGGGGTGGGGAAAAAGGAGGCGGGCTTTTCTGTAAAAGTGCTTGGAACACAAATCTCCCAGAGGATTCTTCCCCAAAGGACCCCCCACTCAAGAATGTCAGCTCTTTGGAGGAGGGAGTGGAAGTGTGTGGGGCGGGGTTCTTCTGTCGGCTCACAGCTGTCTCCCTATCACCTAGAACGATGCCTGACACATAGTAGGCTCAATAAATAACTGCTGAATGACGGCCTGGTTATAGGCAGCTGCCAGGAGGGGTAGTTTAGCCACATGCTTCTTCAGTGTCAGTTGGGCCCCATCATTTAAGTGGCTGTGTGACTCTGAGCAGGTATCTTGCTTCTCTGAGCCTCGGGTCCTTTATCGAGAAAATGGGGAAAACAGAAGGCCCCTTCCCATGAGCTATGGAGAGGAGTAAATGAAATATGCATCCAACTCTTAGCATCAAGCCCAACCATGGGAACTCCTGGATAAATATTGTCATTAAGAAGTGTTTTGCCGACTGCCAAGTTTCCCCTAGCCAGGACGGGGCTGAACATCGCAACCAACCTGGGAGACTGTGAGGGTCAGGACCTGCCTGTGGGACGGTGGCTGGTAAGTGGAAGGGCTGGCTCAGGACGTTGGTCTTTGTCGTCAGAGGGGAATCGAGGCCACACTGAATGCGACGCTCACTCACAGCACATTCCAGCCAGTCAGGGTTTGCTTTTATCCTGCAACTTTCTCAACCTGCCCTGGTAGGATAGCGGGGCTGTCTCTTTGCCAGTGGCCCACTTGAGAGCAGATGGGAGAGGAAAGGCCTCTGGGGTGGAGGGACCAAACCCCAGGCCTAGTGGGCAGTGCCCATGAGTGATGGCGCTGGCTGGTGCCCTCACTGGCCTTGCACAGGCCTTCGAGCCAATGGCTTTCTCCCAAGTTAGCATCCATGGCAATGGGGACTTCTCAGCAAATATCTGGGGGGGTGTATGTGTGCCCACCTGTGTAGAAAGAGTTGCCTGCTGGTCCTGCTTGCCTGCTGGGAGATTGTAGGCAAACTCTTCAACTTCCCTGAGCTTCACTTATGAGGTATAAAATTCCATACTTTTCTCTTCTTAAACCCCCTCAGAAGTTACTGTTATCTCTTTCTTGAGGGTATCTGAAGTCCCCCTCTGAATTCCTGGGCTCATCAGTGATTAACTCATTTATTAGCTGACGTGTAACTACCAGCACTTTAGAGATCTTCAAATACTGCCATGGTAGAGCTGAATGGGACAAATATGAGAGATCAGTTATAACACACTTCTAACCAGAGGTTCATGTTGGCAAAAACAAACAACAGAACCTCTAAGAATGAAGGTATAACTGGGTTTCTATTTCTTGATCAGGATGGGTTCAGTTTATAAAAGGCCATTGATCTGAACACTTACAATTTGTATACTTTTCTGTGTGTCTGGGGCTTCCCTTGAGGCTCAGCTGTTAAAGAATCCGCCTGCAATGCAGGAGACCTGGGTTCGATCCCTGGGTTGGGAAGATCCCCTGGAGAAGGGAAAGGCTACCCACTCCAGTTTTCTGGCCTGGAGAATTCCATGGACTGTATAGTTCACGGGGTCACAGAGACTCAGACACGACTAAGCGACTTTCAGTTCCCTGTGTGCCTATTAATTTGTGTTTTGCTTTGTTAATTTATTTTTCTTAACACCAAAAGTGTCTGCTAATTTTAAAAGTTATATTTTTTAAAAGGTATAATGGGGTAGGTAGTTCTAAACTTTGATAATTTGAATCCAGAGGCATAATGATGGGTTTAGATGCCTACAAGTGAATAGACCTCTCTGGTCATAAAACTGCTTGAGGCCAGAACACAGACACTTATGGAAAAAGTTTACAAAATTGGATGAGAAGGAGTGGAGAAAGAAAACAATCTGATGAAAGATAATATTTTAGATTAGGTGGGATGGAAAAGTGTCCCCTAACCAACTTGGTGACCTTGCGCAGGTCACTTCTTGACCTCTTAAAACTCATTTTCCTCACACCTGTAAAATGAGCTTACAAAGTCCTAGTTGGATGTGGTTCCAAGGCTAAGTAAGAATATGTCAGGCATCTGCCACATACAGGCTTGAAACATTCATCTTTCCCCTTCAGACCCACCGAGCATGGACATTCTGTGTTTAGGGATCCATTCTCATCTCCTGTCCCTCTAATCCATTCAGGTTACAGAAGGGGTCCCCCAAGGTAATACCCACCAGCAGAAGAGATACAAAGTCTTATGCAAAATAACCTGCTAAGAATGTCACACAAACTTGGAATAAGCTTTCCTAAAGTCCAAGTATAATTAACTAACCCAGATTAAAAGCAAAACACACTCCCAGCGCCTGGCCTGCCTCTGTCCCAGTCCTCCACCTCCATTCACAGGCAGACGTGGGTAATCAACCTGGCCCAACGTGACCATAAAATTATCTCAGAGAAACTCTTCAGGGTTGCTCCCTCTTTAAAAATGGGTTATGAGGACCACTTCCCTGGTGGTCCAGCAGTTCCCATGCAGGGGATGTGGGTTCGATCCCTGGTCAGGGAACTAAGATCCTACCTGCTGTGGGTCAACTAAGCCCCTCAAGCAGCAAGGAGAGAAAGTCAGCATGCTGCAGCGAAGACCCAGCACAGCTTATAAAAAACAAAACAAAACACCAAGGGCTGTGCTCTTCCCTCCTGTTCAACCCTGAGTCCTGTAATCGGTCTATCTCAACTGCAGAGATGCACACAGGAAAGAAGAGGGCCCTTAGCAACCAGAATTCAAACCACACAGTGTCTGCAGAGCCACACCGTGAACTGTCCTCTGGTGAGCTGCGGCCACCTGGACACCATGCGTACTACACCCTGAGGGAGGAACATCAGGATATCTGTGTGGCCTTCAAGGAGAACCCTGGGAAGAGAACAAAGGGATCCCACGGCAGTCACGTGCTGCAGACAACTCTGCCATGCCCTACGTTCACAGAGGTAATAACCTTCATGCTAAATGCTGCAGGAGAGGCATGCTTTTCCTAGCTGAGAATCCAGACGCAGTACTACAAGGCAAAGGCTGCTAATTAAGGGATCGGACAGCACCTTCTCCTTAGCCTTGGGATGCCCCTGCCAACCGCCTCTGCTTAGTCCTCGAGTTAGCTTAGTCTGATCCATAGCCCTAAGCAACCTGGGCCCTGGGTTGACAAAGGAAGCTCACTTCATTTACAGGCTGGATAAACAGTGGGGCTGGATGGAGCTTCTTGACTATTCCCCGCTTCCTGGGAATGCCAACCAGGAGTGATGGCATGGAGCCCTGCAGCACCCCCTGGGAAAAGCCATGAAACACACATGGTCAGTTGTGCAGGACCAACCTCTGGGGCCTTCCTGCGTGGGGGAGAATATTGCCATGGTAACATACTACATCTTTTTGAAACAGCTAATTCCAAAACAGCCCATCAGACTTGGGCCAACAAAACCAGACATGGCAATAGCTTTTAAAAATTCAAGGAAGGGGGTTCCCTGGTGGCTTGGTGGTAAAGAATCTGCATGTCAATGCAGGAGACCTGGGTTCGATCCCTGATCCAGGAAGATCCCATATGCCTCAGAGCAACGAAGCCCGGGTGTCACAACGACTGAGCCAGTGCCCAGAGCCTAGGAGCTGCAACTACTGAAGCCCATGTGCCCTAGAGCCTGTGCTACACAAGAGAAGCCGATGCAGTGAGAAGCCTATGCACAACAACTAGAGAAAAGCCTGCAGGCACCAAAGACCCAGCACAGCCATAAATAAATGAATAAATTTTAAAAATTCAGGGAGGGGCTTTTCTGTTGGTCCAGTGGCTAAGACTCTGTGCTCTCACTGCAGCGGGCCAGGATTCAATCCCTGATTGGGGAGCTAAGATCCTGTATGACATGCAGCACAGTGCCCCGCTCCCCCCCCAAATACATAGAGCTGCAAACTTTCTTGGATATTACCATCTTCCTTAAAACCACCCTATTTGAGTTCTAAAGGCCAGATCGCGAGTCATTGAAGAAATCACCAAATGTCTACTTCAGTAAGGCTGGTATTTCAGAATATTTATAACAATGGTTGGGCTTCCCAGGCGGTGCTAGTGGTAAAGAACCCACCTGCCAATACAGGAGACTTAAGAGACTCGGGTTTGAGCCTCTTAAGTCTGGAGACTTTCAGAGACTCAGAAGAGGAGGACATGGCAACCCACTCCAGTATTCTTGTCTGCAGAATCCCTATGGACAGAGGAGCCTGGCGGGTTACAGTCCTTGGGGGTCACAAAGAGTCGGACAGACTGCAGCAACTTAGCATGCACGCATGTACAGGAATGGTTTGCAAAGTGTGGTCCCTAGGCATCACCTGAGAACGTGTTAGAAATGTGATTCTCAGGTCCCACCTCAGACCTACCAAATTTGACATGTTGAGGGTTTTAATAGGCCCCCAGATGATTCTAAGGCGGGACAGAGTTTGAGAACTGCTGATTAGAATGTCTCTGTGATTGAGACAGGGAGGTGGCTAGTAAGGCAACTGGCATTGGATAATGAATATAAATATTTTCTGTGCTGCTGGGCCTAATATGTTAATACTTTCTTCTCTAGTGAGTGCCCATTTTCCTAACGGTGGGGACAAAAGATTCTTATTGGGCAACTTGAGTATGAATTTGAAACACCTACCCAGAGACTTGCTGGGGATTATGGGTAGAAAGAGAAGGAGTGCCCAGCATCCTGACATTGGAGTTTTAAAGTCCTTCCTGGTGAAATTAATTCTTAAGCAGGTCATCCCTTGACCAGTCTTTTCTGGCTTCCTCAGTTTCCTCAAACAATCTGAATGCTCAATATAAGGAGGACTGCTGCGTCCAGGGCTGCAAACCTACAAGGAAGATGAGTATATCTTCCCAGGCCCCTGCCCGGGTAGCCTTATGGACTGTTGTGAGGAGTCATCCTCAGGTGAGCTCCTGAGTCTGATTGAATCTTGCCTGTCTCCTCACTAAGCCAATTAAATGGACTCCTCACCTTGATGGCAAGTAAGGTTCAATTGCTAAGGGATTGCAGTTCTGTCATCTCCACTGGAACTTCAAAGTCACTGGCTGGTAATAAGTTACATACCTATCAAGGTGGTACACCCTTTCAGGCCACCAGGGTGCCATCTAGTGCGCTACCACCACTATATTAGAGGCAGGTACCTTCCAGCAGCCAAGTGTCTATGATTAAGAGAATGTGGCTAAACAGTGGGGACATTTCTCAACTGGGTTCCTTCTTCAAGAGGAAGAAACCACAGAAACAGTCCGTAGGATGAGCCCTTTCGGTGCAGCTCTCAACAAAGAGCAAAAATCAACAAGATTGCCGTTACAGGATAAAGTCCACGAGGAGAATCCACCCCTAGTGAAACACATCTTTGGCGACCAGTTGTTTGGGAGCCCAGGACTTCAGGGGGTAGATTGTATGGGCAAGTGTGAGGATACTGCTCCATCCCACGTAGGCCAGCCAGGACAACAGGCAAAAGCTACAGCAAGTATTAGCTGCCTGCTCCTCCCAACTTAGAAGTGGGTAACAGAGGATGAGATGGTTGGATGCCATCACTGATTCAATGGACATGAGTTTGAGCAAGCTCTGAGAGATGGTGAAGGACAGGGAAGCCTGATGTGCTGCAGGCTATGGGGTTGCAAAAAGTCAGACACGACTGAGTGACTGAACAGCAACAACCTCCCAACTTCTGGAACTGTCCCTCTCATGCCCCAAACCACATTTTAATAAGTTCAGGCAGGACCAAGGTTTTGGAAATGGGGGTAACAGTTTTGGGGAGTTCCCACAAAAGTTCTCCTTTCCACAAAAAAAAAGTTCTCCTTTCAACTCCTGGTAGGGCTGAAAGAAGACCAAGGGGGAGGAGTCAGCTTCCTGCAAAGGGTCCTCTGAGAGAAACGGATAGGAGACGAAATTTTAAAAGCAAACTAAACTAAGAGAATGAAAAGAATAGGAAAGTAGAATGAAGACCTTCATCCAAATATCCAGAAATTTTCTCCTCAGAACCTCCCAGAGAAGCCAGTCATAGTTTATAAAAACGATCAGATGACTGACAGGGGCTACTGTTTTAGTGGGACAAGGACAGTATTTTAATTTCTTTCCTGTATGAATACTATCTACCTTCAGACTGGAAACCCAAACCAAAAAAACTCCAAGATAAAGATTCATGCCAGAATTTCAGGACCCATGGTTATACTGTAGCCAGAATTTCTGGACCCATGGTTGCACTAGCCCTGGACAGGACTGAGGGATGAGACCACCCCCCACCCCATAAATAAATAACACAAAAACAAGGCGTGGAAGACTCATTGTAGCACCTGCCTCTTCTCCATCCCGTGCACAATCTCCAACTGCTAGTGCGGAGCGGCCACCGCGGTGCACCTGCCATCTGGAGCAGGCCTCATATATTCCAAGACCTCCTTTCTGCTTCGCTGAACCTCCATCTTCTATCAAATCACGCCAGGGACCAAAAGGCACACCCCAGGCCACAGGGCAAGGTGCCTGGGATGGGGCCCCAAACAACAGCCATATCCTTCAGCTCTGAATATTTCTTTTTTTTTCCTTTTGTTAACTCTTGGGATGTCTGGAAAGTGAGGGGCGGGGGAGAGAGAAAGAGGGGAGCAGTGGTCCAAAGCGCTCCCCTCTTGGCCGCAGAGGAGCAATGACCCCGGTTTAAGGGATGGAGGGAGGAGGTAGCTGGGGCACTCTCAGGCCAGATAGAGTAGGGCCTGGGGGACAGGGATTCTGGCCTGGGGGTGCCAGGAGGGTGCAGGGGCTCCAAAAGTCAGAGGTCTGAGGACAATCCAGCCCGGACCCTGGGCCTCAGTTTCCTCCTGTGTAGAGGGGACACGGTATGTACAGTGCCTTTCGCCACCTCACAGGACGCTTATGGGAACCCAAAGGATGCACAAACAGCCCCTGCCCCGGGCAGAACTTCCATAAATGACCCGGTCACCACTACTATGGAGAGGCGCGCTCCAGGATTCTGGGGACCCGCCTCCCTCGGGCATTGCGGCCAAGGGCAGGGAATGGGGTCCCTGAGCGGGGGTTTCTAGGCGGAAGGGGGCGGTCCTGAGCCAAGCGGGGCCCCGCGGGTGGGTCCCTTCGGGGCTGCAGCGGGCCGCCCGGGCGCGCTAACAAGCGGGCCCCAGGTGCGGGCCCCACCCCGGGCTGGGGGGCGGGGGGAAGAGGAGGGGCTGGAGGGGGAGGGGAGAGGCCCGCGCTAATGACTGTTGACAGCGCGCGCTGGGGCTGGCCGGGCCGCGCGCGCCACTGACAGCTGCTGGGGCGGGGGGCGGGGGACGCGGGTGAGGCGGCTCGCGCTCCCCCCACGGCGCACGCGCGTGCGCCTCGGTGGGGAGGGGCCGGGAGGCGCGCGCGCGCCGGGCCCGGGTTCGGAAGGCCTGCTGGAGCGGTTCGCGCGGGCTCCTCGCGGGCAGGCAGGTAATGAGAGTAACCATGGCAACCCACCAGAGGAAGTGTATTCTGCAGGAGACGTTAATCCCCTCTCCCCGGAGCTGGGACAGCCTGACTTTCCATTCTCACACAGTAATTAGATACCAGCTGTCAGTGCAGGGGGGACGGCTCCGCGGCTGCAGCCCGGCTGGGGGGGCGCACAAAGGGGGTTGGGGGGGGAACGCGAGGAGAAGGGCATTAAAGACACAGGGACGCTTTCCGGCGGGTGGGCCGGGGCGGCGCGCCTCAGCCCGGTCTCCGGCCTCTAGGCGCGCGCCCGCTCACCTGGAGACCCCGCCCGCGCGGGACCCCGCCCACTGGACACGCACCTGCTGCGCGCGCGCGCCCGTCCGCCGGCCAGAGCGCTCCCCCTCTCCAGGCCCCGCCTCCCCACTCTCCGCGCACCTGCTCCGCTCTCCGCCCTCCTGGGACGCTGCCCACCTGTCCTTTGTGCGGGGCGGTACCATTCGATCTGGCCAGCTCTCCTTCAGGGAGCGCCCGCTATGTGCCAGGCGCCGTGCCAAGCCTGATCTGTGTAATCCTCCCAGACCCTCTGCGGTAGGCGCCTCTGCTGTTCCCCGCCCAGGGCGCAGCGGGGTGTGGCCATTTGCCCAGGGTCACTCAGACTTGAACCCCCATCCCGATGCCCATTGAACCACCAGACTACAGCGCCTCCCTCTCGCGTCCACATCCGTTATAGCTCCAAGGGCCTCCCAACCGCCCAGGGAGACAATCAACACCGGTGGCTGGCATCGTGGTGCGCTTACTGCGTGCCAAGCATTTGCTGCCTCATTTCACTTTCCCAGTAGCCGTGGGAGGATTGCTACCCCCATCTTACAGGTGAGGAAACTGAGGGACAGAAAGCTGAAGCGACTTGCCCACAGGCATGGAGAATAGAGGAAGAACTGGGATTCAAACCCAGGCAGCTAGACCCTAGTATCCATGCTCTCAGCCACGGGCACTATTAACTCCACCCCCAGGTTCCTGGTGGCTGTAATCCAGCCCAGGCCTTCTCCTTCCACCGTTCAGCCCGCCCACATCCTGTCCCAGCATCAGTGAGAAGCTGCCCCTCCTAGCCATACCTAAGAAATCGAAGAAGTTCCTAGGTCTAAAGCCACTGTCACGTCACTGATTTCTGCAGATCTCCCCAACCCTGACTCTCAGTGAGGACGCTGTCCTGTGATGAGTTGCTTCAGTGTGACTCTATGGACTGTAGCCCACCAGGCTCCTCTGTCCATGCAGTTCTCCAGGCAAGAATACTGGCGTGGGTTGCTGTACCCTCCACCAAGGGATCTTCCCAACCCAGGGATCGAACCCACATCTACTGCTGTTCCCACACTGTAGGCGGATTCTTTACCACTGAGCTACTGGGGAAGCCCCCCTCAGCGAGGATAGCCACTTGGAAATCATTGGGAGCCTCCCCGTTTCCCAGGTAGGGGAACCAAGACCCTCAAGGTGAAAGGCTAGACCAAGGAGGAGATGGCCTATGGAGCTTTTCGTGGGGAGTCCAGTGGGGAGTCCAGTCCCCACAGGCCCAGCTATGTCTCCTGCCCCCCACCCCACAGTTGGACCTGTGGGTGGGCACACCAAGGAGGGGCAGGAAGTGCTGAGAAGCAGAGCGGGCTCCTGTCCCCAGTGGCGGCGGGTGTCTGGGGCAGGAGGAGGCTATCTGATCCCTTCCCCATTGCCCCGGCCATGACCTCCTCCCTCCCTCCCTCCCTCCATCTCTCCCTCCCTCGTGGCCAGGGTAGCCGGCACCCTGGACTGCAGCTGAGAACCCAGCGTTCCCCCGACCCGGCCCACATTCCTATGGGAGGAGGGGTCGGTGGGGTGGTGGGGGGGAGTTGGGCCAAGGGCTATAGGGACAGGGGCACCCCTGGGGCTGCCCCACCCAGCTTGGGCCAAGGCCGGGCTGTCTCCAACCTCACCATTTCCTGCCTCCGCTCTTCCCATCTCTCACTAGCAGAGCTGCCTAAATTTGGCTCCAGGAGGGAATGGGGGAGGTGGCAGCAGGCGGGTGCTGTCAGAGGCCAGGGCGCAGCTCCCTGTCTAGCCGGCTGGCATTTTTGCTGTCTGGAGGAGGGCAGGGGGGCCCACCAGCCCTCTCCAGGAAAGGGAGATGTTCGTACCTTCTGACATGCACTGAGTAATGTGCAAACGACATGCAAACCAAGCTTCAAATCAGCATCTCAGCCAGGGAACAGCTTGGGTGCTGCTTTCGGGATAAGAACAGAAGAACCAGTGGCCCACTCCCCGGGGCTCCGGTGGGAGCTGGGGGTGAATGCAGGGTGGCCAGGGCTGGGAGTTGGGAGCCTCCGTTTCTTGCCAGGTGGAGTTTGGGGGCTTTAAATCAGCGGCTGGACTCTCTGCCTCACAGCCTAAGGGCAGGACCATGGCTTTCTCTGGCATAGTGCTTGGCACACCGTTCTATGATTAAGCACATGAGGTTGTAGTCATCCTGTCCAGGATTGAACCCTGGGTCTCCACTGGCCAACTCGGTGAATTCCTCAATGGTATACCTGGGCAAACAACTCATGTGATTGGCATCCCTTTTAGGACTTCCCTTCCCTAGAAGGTGGGCACAGGGGCAGGGCCCAAAAGAACACCGGTTTTGGAATCAGACCTGGATTCTAGGTCTGGCGTAGCCAGTGAGGCTCTGCAGGTCTCACGCCCCTCCTCTGGGAAATGGGTTCAGGAGCTCAAGTTCGACTATGATGTCCGTGTGGGGGCCTGGCATTCAGTGGATCGTCCAGAATTCTTCCCACCAGTGCGGTCTCACTGATGTCTGCCTTCATACAATTGCATTCTCTGTCCCAGTCCCATCTCCCCTCTCCCTTGGGTTTCTCCCTCCTCTTGTTCTCTCCATTGTTCTTGGTGATCTCAGGAAAGTCACTACCTCTCCGAGCCTCAGTCTGCACGTCTATCTGCTCCATGGGGTAATGGGAGATGGATGCTGTCTGGAGTCTAGGGCCCAGGAGGCATTTGATGGGTGGCAGCCCTTTACAAGGCCCATTTATATCCCAAATGTCCAGGAGGGGTGCGCTGTGCCCTCCAGCTCTATCAGGTATGGGGTGTTGGGGCCCCTCTTCTCGGTAACTCTGTTTAACCCCAGATAACTGCTCTCCTGCCCCTCGGCCGGGGCTGATATGTGCTGAATCCAACTTCCTGCCACCCAAAAGCCACTTCCTGCCAAACTCGAGCTGATACCAGAAGAACTTGTTTTCTGTGCACAGAGCAGTCCCGCCGCCGGGCGGCCACCGGCCTGCCCTGGGTGTGAACATTTTTTTCCATTTGCCGGTCTGCCTGGTGGGGCTGGGTGGGGAGGATGGGGACCCTGCTCTCTTCACCTCTGAACCTGCCCATCCTGCCCCACCATAGCCTCTGGGCCTGCCAGCCTGCCCAGGAAGGGTGCCAAGTGGCCCCTTTGGGCCCAGACAGACGCGTGTAGGCAGTGATACACAGTCTGTCACGGCCACACACCAACCAGCCAGTCTGACAGCCCCCAGAGCCACCAGGCGAGGACTCTGGGAGACAAGTGTGAGACCCCGTCAGACAACAGTCGCACACACTTTCAGAGTCACACACAGGTCGACGTGGACACCCAGTCTCAGAGTCACTCACACACAGGCACACAGAGCTCCCCCACACTTGCCCAGCGTCCATCCCCCTTCCAGGTGTTTCACTAATTCAGCAGACACTCTCTGAAGGGCCTGCTCTGTGCCAGGCCTTGGTCTAACCCATAGTAAAAACTACTGGAATAGTAACTAGCTGACCTGTGCTGTTCCTTCAGTTTCCTTATCTGTGAAATGGGGATAACAGCCCTGCCCCACAGGGCTGTTGGGAGGATTAATGAGCTAATACATGCAAGGCCCCTGTCCCCAACTGGCCCATAGACAGTGCTAAGTTAGGCTATCTTAGTTAGCCAGGAGCATCCTGTGCCCAGCTCTGCTGAGACCTTACACACTTATCATCCTGAGTCCTGACCCAAGCCCCTGGAGGCTCAGGTCCACACTCCCATTTCCACAGATGAGGAGACAGAAGCTCAGGCAGGAGGCCCACAGGTCCTCAGGGTACCACCACGACTCCTCTCTCCTCTCCTCCTACTCTGCTGCCCCCGGCTGCCTCACGACCCACCGCACCACACACACACACACACATACACACACACGGTGGCCTCTGTCTGGAGTGCCCTGGCCACTTGCTCTTGGTGTGACCAGCTCCTTCTGAGCTGTCCACTGCCCTGGCTCCTCCCCAGAGCCCTGTTCACTTTCCTCAGGACACTCATCACCCGTGGCGCACCAGACCCCCCACTGGATCATTTTGTCCTGTCTGCCGGCACATAATAGGGGTTCAACAACTTTGGAATGTAAATGAATAAACAGCCTGCTCCTCACACCTAGCTACTGAGGCCAGAGTCTGGAACCACACCAGGACACCCCTAAGCTGGAGCCCAACTCCAGGCTAGCCTGCTTCTCACACCTCCAATAGGCACTGCATAGCGTGTGAATGAATGAATGAATGAAATCAGGATTTTGGGATCCCAGTCCAGGGCTCTCTGGGCTAAACCTCCTTCACTTCCTGGCAGCGTGGACAGGAGCCAAGCTCCAGCCACCTCGGATGGTGGCGGGGCTGACGGGCCGCCTGAAGCCGGCTGTCAGGAGCTCGTCTGGCCACAGCCGCCAGCAGGGGAGACCAGCTGGCGGTGCAGGGTCCATCGGCCCAGGCCTGGAATCTGAGCCGCCCTGAGAGGCCCAGCTTCTCTCCAGGCCCCCACAAACTGGCCTTTGTTCCCCAGGCCAGCCAAGACCCAGGAGCCTGGGCTTTCTCTCTGCCTGCGGCACCCGCGCTGAGCCAGCGGGGTAAATGGGCCAGCCTCCCCTCTGTCCGGGCCCACGATGTCGCTTCAGGACTAAATGGAGATGTAATTTTCTATACAAATCCATGACAATTTAGATGGAGTGATTGTAATTGGCTTTTCAATGGGGGTTTTGTCCAGTGCTGGTGGCTAGAACTGGGTGGCCTGTTTGAGGCAGGCTCCATTTAAATGACAATAAAGCAATAATATTGAGGACTTGTACAGTACCCAGAGCCCCTCCTGGGCCCAAGTGGAGCCTCATGTTTATGGATCTGGTCCTTCCCTTGGGCAGTCTGGGCAACCAGCGGGGTGGGGGGCACCGAGCCGGGAGAGGGGCCATTCCAGACCTAAGGGCTCTGGGGCGGCCAGGGCAGGGCCCCAGGTCCCCTGGCTTACCTGCTCCGTCATTCACCATACAACCACCAACCAGTGCTGCCTGTGGGCTGGCTCCTATTCCAGCTGTTGGGGGTGCCAAGAGACAGAGAACCCTCCCGGGCAGGTCAGAGGTGCGAGGGAACAGTGGAAGGACAGACAGCCTGACCCAGAGCCAGCTGGCCGGGTTCAGATTCTACCAAGCTCCTGACTAGCTTTCTGGGCTTCAGCAAGTTACTTAACCTCTCTGTGCCTCTGGCTGGCCGGCCATAAAACAGAGCTGCAGTCAGTTACTGTGAGGACGAAACCCCTGACTAGGGCTCAGTACAGGGCCTGGCATGTGGACGGTGCTGTCGGTAAGTTACTGCCATTGTTTGTTAAAACCCCAGCTCTGGTGTCAGACTTGCTAGCGGTGACTGTGTGCTTGTGCTTGTGACTTAACCTCTTTAAACCTCCACTGGCCTCTCTTTGGGGCTATCCTGGTGGTTCAGATGGTAAAGAACCCACTTGTAATGCAGGAGACCTGGGTTCGATCCCTGGGTTGGGAAGATCCCCTGGGGAAGGGAATGGCAAGCCACTCCAGTATTCATGCTTGGAGAATTCTAAGCTTCTCTTTAAGGTGGGGCTTTTAGGAGAGCCAACCCCACGGGGTGGTGGGGATTTAAGGAGAGGATGCAGGAAGTGCTGGGCTCAGTAAACACTAGCTCTCACTTACAGGACGCTTTTTGGCCTTGAGAAGCTTGCCATTCAGTGATAATTATACTGTTGAGTGTTGGGAGACAGAAAGGGAAGAAGAGAAAAGCTCACAGGAAGCCAGGACAGAGCTGTTGGTCCCGGCAGGGGATGCAGGGGAAGGGAATGATCTGGAGGGGCCTCGGGAACAGGGTAGGGCTGTGGGCAGTGTTAAGGAAGGAAGGCTTCACAGAGGAGGTGACATTTGGGCTGGGCCTTGAAGGATGAGTGACAGGTTTCTGCCGACATAGGGCAGATCCCAGTGCCAGGCACCGTGGCTATAGCGTCACAGGCAGACCCTCCTGAACTGCTTCCTACCTGTGGGAGGAGTCGAGGTGGGATGGGGGATGAGGGCAGGCCTTCAGGGAGGCTGTCCTGAAGAAGCAAGGCTGAGAGCATCTAGGAAGGGAAACAGCCTGTGCAAAGGCCCACAGTGGGAAGGCATCATGGGCCCTGGTGAGTGGACAGCAGGGGAAACTGCAAAACATGGCTGGAGGGAGTGGATAGGGGCCGTGGTTTTACTCACAGTGAAGTAGGCGGCCACAGAGGGATTTTAAGCAAGTGAGTGACACCATGCACGCTATATTTTTAAAGGATCCCTCTGGCTGCTTGTGGGCGATGGGCTGCAGAGTGGAAGGGGTAAGAGGGAGACCCTGGAGAAGTGGTCAGGTCACTGAGGGGAGGGAAGTGGTTGGATCCGAGAAACAGCAGGCACTCAGTAACTGTTGTCTGGAGGATGGGCAAGTAGAGCACGATGCGGGGCTGGGTGCAGCTGGCACATACTGCGGTTGGTGAGAAGAGATGAGAGAAGAGATGAGGGCCGCCTCCCACCTCCCCTCATCAGGCTAAGGCTCTGGGGCTTTTTCCTGAAGGCAGCAGGGGAGCCAATCCAGTTTTTTTCTTTTTTCTCCAGGCAGAGAAAGACCATGCTGGGACTTGTGCTTGGAAAGATCATTCTGCTGTAGGGTGGGTGGGTGGGAGGTGGCAGGTGGGCGAGGCTGGAGGGAAGGATGTGGGGAGGGAGAGTGGCTGCTGGGGGCTCAGAGGCCTCAATAGGCATCCTAGCCATCCCCCAACTCCAAGAGCAACAAATTTCCTCTTCAGTGAGGTCTAAAATCCAGTCCTGGGTCACAGAGTGGTCACTGGCAGGGTTGAGATCCAACCCCAGGGCAAACTCAAAGGCCAGTGTTCTGTTCCCTTTTGGCATCATCTGCCTTGATTGCTAATACATTATAAATAGTGTTTCATGGTAACTGTCAGCTGTAGAACCGTTACTACAAACCTGGGAGGTGGGTATTATTATTCCCATTCTGCAGATGAGGAAATCAAGGCTCCGAGAGGCTGAGTCACTCATCTAAGGACTCAGAGCTGGGAATAGAGATCCAGGGTCAGAACCAGGCAGTCTGACTCCAGACCTTTACAGCAGAGGTCCTTTGAATTTATTGCTAATCCCTGGTGGCTCAGATAGTAAACAATCTGTAATGCAGGAGACCCAGGTTCGATCCCTGGGTTGGGAATACTCGACTCCAGTATTCTCATGGAGAATCCCATGGACAGAGGAGCCTGGCGGGCTACAGTCCATGGGACTGCAAGGAGTCAGACACGACTGAGTGACTAAGATACACTTAAAGGTTGGGAAATTTCATGAAGAAAACCTGAACTTTGCACAGAACCTCCTGATGTTGGCAGCTCCCAGACCCAATCTTTGAACCACGTCCATCTAGTGGCCCCAGGTTTACACGTCCAGCCCGGGCCTATCCTCTGCATCCATTCAGCCCATTGGACATATCTGAAAGCAAGTGCGTGTTTAGGGCCCCTGTAGAGCAGGAGTCCCCAATCCCTGGGCTGCACAGCAGAAGGTGAGCAGCAGGCAAGTGAACAAAGTTTCCTAAACTTCATCTGCTATTCCTCATCACTCGCAGTATCACCTGCACCCACCCTGACCCCCGTGGAAAAATTGTTTTCCACGAAACCCTGATGTCAAAAAGGTTGGGGACTGCAGCTATAGAGGGCCAGGGAAAGGCATCCATCTATTCATTCAATAAGCATCTGGACCACTGCCACCCCCTACACTGCCTGGCCTTCACCACCAACTCTTCCTCCACCGGAAGGAAGCCTTCTCCACATTCACTTTCTCAGGCCAAGCACCCAGGAGTCATCCTTGATTCCTCCCTCTTTATCTCACATCCCCCCATGCCCATCCCATCCATCAGCAAATCCTGCTGACTCTACCTTAAACCGAGTCCAGAATCCACCTGCTTTCCACCATTTCCCCTGCCCCTGAGCTCCCCTCCTGGGACTTGTGGGGTTTTGAGGAAAGGCACGAGCTAGCACTGGAAAGCCCTTGGTCCCTCTCCTCTGGGTCTCAGTCTCCTCATCTGTAGAGTGGGTGCATGCTAAGTCACTTCAGTCGTGTCGACTCTTGGGGACCCCATGGACTGTAGCCCTTCAGGCTCCTCTATCTGTGGGATTCTCCAGGCAAGAATATTGGAGTGAGTTGCCATACCCTCCACCAGGAGTTCTTCCCGACCCAGGTTTTGAACGCACATCTTTTATGTCTCCTACACTGGCAGGTAGGTTCTTTACCACTAGCACTACGTGGGGAGCCAAGGAAGTGTGGGCACAGTAGGTCATTTGACTCCCGTTATCCTCTCATCCTGGCGGGACAAAAGTGGGGCTAAGGAAGAGTGTGAGTGCAATAGAAGAAAAGTTAGACAAACTGGACCTCATTAAAACTAAAACCTTTTGTCTTTCAATGGATACCACCCAGAAAGTGAAAAGACAGCCCACAGGCTGGAAGCAAATATTTGCAACTCATATATCTGATAAGGAATTTGTATCTAGACTATATAAAGAACTCATAACTCAATAATAAAATGAATAATGCAATTTAAAAATAGTCAAAAGATCTGAATAGACATTTCTCCATAGAAGATACACAAATATCCAATAAGTACATGAAAAGATGCTCAGTATCATTAGCCATCAGGGAAAGGCAAATCAAAACCACAATCAGATACAATTCCACTCACACTGTGATGGCTCTAATCAAAAGGACAGTAGTAAGTGTTGACGAGAACGTGGGAAAACTGGAAGCCTCCTACACTGTGGATAAGACTGCAAAATGATGCAATGATTTTGGAAAACAGTCTAGCAGTCACTCAAAAGGTTAAACGTAGGATTACCCTATGACCCGGCAATTCCACTCCTAGGTAGAAAAAAACTGAAAACATATGTCCACACAAAAACTGTACAGGACAGGTCACAGCAGCATTATTCATCACAGCTAAAATCTGGAGATAACCTAAATGCCCATCAACTGTTGAACAGATAAATGAAATGCGGCACATCCATCCAGTGGAATATTATTCAGGAAGAAAAAAAGAAAGAAGTATACGCTACAGCGTGGACAAACCTTGAAAAAACTGTAGTAAGTGAAAGAAGTCAGGCACAAAAATCTACGTATCGTATGATTCCATTCATAGACAATGTCCAGGGAAGGTAGGCAAATCAACAGAGAAAAAAGTAGTTTCCCGAAGCTGGGGAAGGACACTGGGATATGGGGTTTCTTTCGCAGGTACCGCAAATTTTCTAAAATTGATTGTGGAAACATATAATTCTGAATATACCAAAAAAAAAAAACCCATTAAGTTGTATTTTAGATGGGTAAATTTTATGGTATGTGAATTATATCTCAATAAAGCTATTATAAGAACAAAAAGCAACCTACAGAACAGTGTACAACATATTTTGTGTAAAAATAGAAACAAACCCCAGAAATGCCTGTGCATATGTGCTTATACATATGTATAAAACATCTCTGGAAGGAAACCCAAGAAATAATAGAGGCTGCCCCTGGGGAGGGGAACTGGGTGGCTAGGAGGAAGAATTTTTTTTACATTGGTACCTGATGAATTTTTTTTTAAATAATGAGATTCTGTTACCATTTCAAAATGTTATACTTGAAAAAAACCAAACCAGTGGTTTATTACTGGCCCTCAGCCAGAGGATGGGTTAGGCAAGACAGCTCTGAAACACAGAAGCTAGAGAAACCCACCTTCACAGTTTTCCAAGCCTTGCTAACATCCATCACTGTTTTTATTCCTCATGCAAGTCCTGTTGGAGGGTTTCAGCACAAGTCCTGTTTCCACCAGCAAATACTGTGGGTCCTCCTTCAAAAAAGGGCTAGAATCCATCCACTTCTCACCCTCCACAGGCACCACTGTGGCTCAGGCCACGAGCCCCTTCCACCTGGCTGCCCTGGATCATGACACCAGCCTTCTCCCAGCTTCCACTCTCTCCAGTCTATACTCCACACAGAGCTCCCTTTCCTCCCACCAGTCCCCTCTACAGCCTGGGCTTCTGCCCACTGGCCTCCCCATGGTTCCTCAGACTTACAGGCACTTCCTGCCTCAGGGCCTTTGCACTCGCTCTGCTTGCTACCTAGAGTACTTTCCCACCAGATATCCACCTGGAGGCTCCCTCACCTCCAACAGTTCACTGTCCAGTGTTTCCTCATAAAGAAGCCTTCCCAGACCTCTCCATCTTCCCCTGCTTTACTTTTCTGTATAGTACTGACATATTTAATATTTACACTTACTTATCTGTGATCTGTCCCTCCCACCTCTAAATGTAGGCTCCATGAAAGGCAGGCTTCTGTTTCTTTCCCCAGCACCAAGAACCACTCACACTGTAGGAGTTCCGAAATATTTGTCAAAATAAAACTGGGTCCTAAGAAACCATCACAGACCAGAGGAGCTCAAGGAGATATGAAGACTAAATGTAACGTGGTCTCTCAATTGGGATCCTGAAACAGAAAACAAACCTTAGGGGAAAACTAGTGAAATCCAAAAAGAAAAAAAGTGTGAGCTCAGTTAATAGTGATGTATCCGTGTTGGTTCCTCAGCTGTAACAAACATACCATAATAGTGTCAAATGTTGACAGTAGGGGAACCTGGGTGAAAGGTACATGGGACTTTTGCGGACTATCTTTGCCGCTTTTCTGTAAGTCTAAAATTGTTCTAAAATAAACCATTTATTTAAATTTTTAAGATGTGTTAAATGAAAGCATACGTGTACAAACTGAGGCTCAAAGGTGAAGGCAAGGACTTCCCTGCTGGTCCAGTGGTTAAGGATCCACCTGCCAATGCAGGGGACATGGGTTCAATCCGTGGTCAGGGAACGAAGAGCCCACGTGCCTCAGGGCAACTAAGCCCACGTGTGCTGAATTACTGAAGCTCACACTCTAGAGTCCATGTTCTGCAACAAGAGAATACCCCCACTTGTCACAACTAGAGGAAGTCCGTGCACAGTGCTGCAACGAAGACCTAGCACAGCCAAAATTAATTAAAAAAAAAAATTTTTTTTAAGGTGAAGGCATTTGCCACAGGCTACATAGCCAATGAGAAGCTGTGGCTCGTGGGCAGAGATTAGTGAACATCCCACAAGAGAAGGAGGCCCCTGTTACTGGAAACCCATTTATGTTTCAACGAAAAGCAATGTGTTGGGGGAAGATGGAGGCTTTCTTTCCAAGCATCATAGGAGACTGAGACATTTTACTGAGAATCCACTCTGGCCCTGTGGAGCTCAAAGACAGGCACACTCTCCCAGCAACTGCCTGGGAGACAGTCCTTTTCTCCTTGGTTCCCAGGAAGCCCAAATGGCCTCTCCAAGTCACAATACTGTTTGCCAAGAGTTCTTGGCCCTGGAACTCAAGATGTCAAGCCAGGTCATACAAATCAGGTTAGGGGACAAGGTGGGGGGCCTGAGGGAGACAAAGGGTGGCCTAGGAAGGGAAGAGAGAAAGGACAAGTCTTCTTGAGCACTTCCAAGAAGCTGGTACAGGCCAAGACATTTGAAGTGTATGTGCGTGCTAAGTTGCTTCAGTCGTGTCCGACTCTTTGAGTCCCTATGGACTGTAGCCCGCCAGACTCCTCTGTCCATGGGATTCTCCAGGCAAGACTATTGGAGTGGGTTGCCATGCCCTCCTCCAGGGGATCTTCCTAACCCAGGGATCGAACCCACATCTCGTACATCTCCTGCATTGGCAGGTGGGTTCTTTACCACTACCACCGCCTGGGAAGCCAGGTGTGGCTTTTAGGTCTATGTGACCTGATTCCAGGCTCCCAGACCCACAGGGTTGGTAGGGTCATTCCCGTTTCACTGATGAGGAAACTGACGACTGGAAAAGACAGCAGCTACGGGGCGATGAAGCAGCCACAATGGGGTTTGATCTCTTGGGCTGCATCTTGATCCCCTCTCCACGTCCTTCTTGCCCTCTAGCGACACCGGCTTCTCTCAGAACCATATCTGCACCTGGCCTTCGCCCACACTGCACCCTCTGCCTGAAACAGCCCTTCTTCCCTATGACTAAGCTAACTTCTACTTGACCTTCAGGCCTCGGCTCCAGTATTACTGCCTGTTACGGGCCGTTCTGTGTACCCCCCATCCCCTCTCCTCTCACTGCAGTTTCCTGTGTTGACGTCTTAACTTCTGTACCTCAGACTGTGACTGTATTGGGAGACAGGGTCTTAAAAGAAGTAATTAAGTCAAATGAGGTCATTAGGGTGGGCCCTAATCCAATACGACTGGTGTCCTTAGAAGAAGAGGAAATTAGGACACGAGACGCACGGAAGAGAGGCCGTGTGCGACACGGGGAGAAGACGGCCGCCTGCAACCCAGGAAGCGGCCTCAGAAGAAGCCAAAGCCCCGGCGCCTGACCTCGGACTTGAAGCCTCCAGAATTGTGAGAAAACTGATTTCTGCTGCGTAAGACCCCCAGTCTGTGGTACTTGGTTTTGGCGGCCCCAGCAAATGAATAGACTGCCTCAGAGCAGCTCTCCTGACCCCCATCCCCAGGGCACGACCTTGGGAGCCCCCTTCCTTCACGGGGCCTGTCAGTGACGATATTCTGTTTATTTGTGTGTCCGTTTGGTTCATAGCTATTACCGTCAGCAGACGGTGAGCACTGTGAGGGTACAGAGGGGTCTGCCATGGTCTCCACCAGGGCCGAGCACAGTAGGTGCTCCATAAACAGGCACGACGTGATGCCATGGAGTAAAGGACTTGGTCTTGTCTCCCTTCGTACCTGTGTCCCTGACCGCAAAACAGCAATTTTAAGGCTTCTGGAACTCTTAAACTTCATTCCTCTCCTGAAGCAAATATTTCATTGCGGGGGAGGGGGGTGTGGGTAGGCTTTAGGTCAGTTAGGCTCAATTTTGCCCAACAACCTGGAATCAGATCCTTGCTAAAAAATGTAAAATTCATTCTTGGAGTCAACAAAAGAAATAAGGGCCACGCCCTTGACTACCTGTGCCCTGCCTCCCTGAACCCTGTTCTCCCGGCTCCCCAGCTCCAGCTCCGCCCAAATCCTGTCGACTGCCCAGGGCTACATCCAAAAGGCTCCCTCCCAAAGAGCTCATCCCAGAGATGAGGGACCCTAGAGACATAGAGTGGAGGCTCAGAAAGGGCAAGGAAGTGGCCCAAAGTCACACAACCAAGCAAAAACTGGTGCATCTGTGAACTTCAGCTCCGGACCCAATCCCATCCCTTGGGGCATCAGCTATGGCATCTGCCCACATAATGCCATCAGCCCCAAGGATGCACTACTTTTCTGACCTCAGGTGCAGCAGAGGTCATGGGGCACAGACAGGGTGTGACCTGCCCACGGTCACACAGCCGGGAAACAGTGGAGCCAGAGCTGGAAGTCCCGGAGCCCAAGCTGCCAACCATTAGACTACCCTACCCTTACATGTGGGCTACAGGAACTGGGTCATGTGATACTGATGGAGCGCTGCGGGCTGGGGAACCTCAGGAATCAGACAGACCCGAGTGTCTGTGCTAGTCGCTCAGTCATGTCTGACTCTTTGTGACCCCGTAGACTGTAGCCCGCCAGGCTCCTCTGTCCATGGGATTCTCCAGGCAATACTGGAGTGGGTTGCCACGCCCTCCTCCAGGGAATCTTCCCAACCCAGGGATTAAACCTGCATCTCCTGCGACTCCTTCATTGCAGGCAGATTCTTTACCGTGGAACCGCCAGGGAAGCCCCCAGACAGACCTGAGTTCAAGTCAAATCACCATGTAACCTTAGACAAGTGACTAAGGTTGTTCCCTCCACTGTAATGGAGTCCACCTGGTGGGGATATGGTGCAGCTTCAGTGAAACAAGGTTAATGTCTATTCATTAATGTTCATGTTAAGGGGATGAAGCCATCAACACAGAGCCGTCTACAGCATAAAGCAGGTCCGTCTGCTCAGCCCATTCCACAAATCGGGGTCTACCCTCCCCATCCCACCCCTGTTGAGGGGCCCCCTTGCTGCTACTCTGCACTGGGGTCCTGTCTGCTGAGTCATGGCACCCTCTCCCCCCATCATTTGCATTGTGGATGGTGCCGAAGGTTCACGGCTACTTAGGATGCTCTCAACAGTTCCTTGGTCTCTACTTACTGTGGGTACAGAGTCATGCTCTGAACGCAGGAGCCTCTCTGCAGGGGAGTCAGGAACAACACAGCCAGGTTCCTAAATCTGCCCACATGGACATGCCCAGTGCTTGGGCAGGGGGAGACTGCTGGAGACTCTACCTCCTACCAAGCTCTGCGGCCTCTGGGAATCGCTTAATGGTCAGGGGGCAAACACTCACACTAACCAGCTCTTTCGAGGTCTGAAAACAGGTTCTGTACCTCAGGCATCCCTGGAAGGACAGACAAGATGCTGATCTAAGTGGTGCCTTCGAAGGAGGGGGTGGGCAGGGGGGCTGAGCAGCAGGAGGAAAGAATGCAGGATATTTACCAAGTCTTTTTTATTTTTTTTAACCAAGTCTTTTTTAAACTCAAATTTAGAATCATACAAATGCACTGCGTATTTATTTTTTTAAGTCTTTTATTAAATTTGTTACAATATTGTTGTTTCTGCTTTATTGTTTGTTTGGTTTTTTTTGGCCTGAGGCATATGGGATCTTGGCTCCCCAAGCAGGGATCGAACTCACACCCCAGGCATTGGAAGGTGAGGTCTTAACCCACTAGACCGCCACAGAAGTCCCTGCACTGTGTCTTTAAACAAAATTAAAGTAATAATAACAGAACCTAGGATTCTGGATGGAAAGATTAAAACCCCCAGCTTCCCGAGCTAGCCTGACCCTTCTGCCATAACGGCAGATAACTGACACTGGCCAGAGAGGTTTGGCTACTACGTGCGTGCTACGTGGCTTCAGTCATCTCCAACTCTTTGTGCCACTATGGTTGTAGCCCGCCAGGCTCCTCTGTCCATGGGGATTCTCCAGACAAGAATACTAGAGTGGGTTGCCATGCCCTCCTCCAGAGGATCTTCCTGACCCAGGGATCGGAACCCACGTTTCTTGTCTCCTGCATTGGCAGGTGGGTTCTTTACCCACTGAGCCACCTGAGAAGCCCGTGGCTACTACAGAGGGAGCTAAATGCAGGTCATTTCACCTTATGGGCCTCAGGGTCTCCTCAGGATCAAGAGAGCTGTTGAAATCTACATCCTAACCTAGTCCTGACTTGCTAGTCTTCTCTTTGGACTAGATCTGGAGAGGGCAGGAAATAGTCCATCATGGAAGCCACTGGGTGAGGGGTGGGGGCGAGCCTGTGAGAGCTCCAGGGGCCCTGTACTCCGCATGAGATTCTCCAGGCACCACTCAGACAGTCCCTGTGTTTCGCTCATGGGGAAACTGAGGCATGGAGCTGGAAAGGGACTATGTGCCAAGCTGACCAGGCTGGATAACATCACTACCCACTGGCCTGCACCTGACTGCCACAATCAGGGGGCTCCGTTTGCATTAATTTCACCCCTGCACCCTTAAGAGGCTGCATGGGCAGGTGGAGGCTTTGGCCTGGACGTGGCCCTATCCACAGCCTGGGGAAGCTGGAGGGTCAGCTGCAACCGGTCTGGCTGGGCCTTTTTTCAGGCTGCGGTATGGAGTCTGGTCTTTGTCCTAAGAGCCCCTGGGGAGCCACTGAAGGGTTTTAGGCCAGAAGCTGATGTTGTCTGATTTATGTCTCAGAAGATTGCTCTGGCTGGAGCCCTGGGTGGAGAATAGACCGGAGGGGCGAGAGGGGGAGCTGGAGACTGACGCAGAAGCTGCTGCAGCCTAGACTGAAGAGGGAGAGGTGGGAGAGCTGTGAGTAGGTCCAAGGGAAGGCCAGCTGACTGCAAATGGAAAAAGTATATTCCTCCCTGGATAGTGAGTACCCCACCCCTGGACGTGTTTAAACCGAGCCTAGACCACAACATGATAGAACTGTTACTGAGAGGACTTAAGGTGGATCATAAGGCCAAGAGTCTAGGTCACCTCCTCCAGGAAGCCCTCCCTGACTCCCAAGCCTGGGTTGGCAGCCCCCAGGGCACTTCACATCACAGCACTGATTACCCTGCATCATAATCATCAGTTTCCACATTTTTGTGCCCTTTCCCGTTACAAGGGCAGAGACCCCTCCGCTCCTCTCTGGACTCCTGAAAGTGGAAGTATTAGTTGCTCAGTCGTGTCCGACTCTTTGCGACCCCACAGACTGTAGCCCGCCAGGCTCTTCTGTCCATGGAATTCTCCAGACAAGAATACTGGAGTGGGTTGCCATTCCCTTCTCCAGGGGATCTTCCTGACCTGGGGATCAAAGGGTCTGCATTGCAGGCAGATTCTTTATCTGGACTCCTGGACTCCTAGTGCTCAGCAAAGTGTCCGGCTCACAGCAGGACCTCATATATAACTTCCCCTCCTTTCCTTATGCTTCTTTCCTCAACACCCGCTTCTCCTAGGTCTTTCATCTGGGTATCCTCAATGCCCAGACCAGATTTTGGTACAGAGTAGGTGCTTAGTAAATATTGGGCTGGCCAAATAGTTTGTTCAGGTTTGGCCATATTACAGAAACTGACTCCTTGGAAAAGACCCTGATGCTGGGAAAGATCAAAGGCAGGAGGAGAAGGGGACGACAGAGGATGAGATGGTTGGATGACATCACTGACTCAATGGACATGAGTTTGAGCAAGCTCTGTGAGTTGGTGATGGATGGGGAAGCCTGGCGTGCTGCATGGGGTCGCAAGGAGTCGGACACGACTGAGCGACTGAATTGAAAAACTGAGCTATTTCTTGAAATGGATCATCTCTCCGGTGGCTCTAACACATAGTAGGAGTTGGGCAAATGTTCAGCCCCTACTTCTCACAAGTACAGTTAACACCACTGCAGCAACCCCCACTGGGTGCTTTTCTCGACCGTGTTAAGAGCTTAAGGTAAGACTGCTGTCGTGTTTATTTTGCAAACCGGTTAATGGAGGCCTAGACAGGTGTGGGAGTTTGCCTGGGCCACCCAGCTGTCAAACAGCAACAGGGATTTGAACTCAGACTGTGTGGCCTTGTGCTGAGGCCCAGCTGCTACCACCACAGCTCCTGATCCATAGGAGGTGCTGAGACCTGTCTGCAATGGGTCCCCCAAAGGACACAGTCACCCCGACCCAGCTGCCATGGGGAGCACCAGCCTGATACCACTCTCCTCCCAAGCCTGGGTCTCCCTCCCGCCTGAATGGGCCAGGCCATCCCAGGGGGCTGCAGCCAGCCCAGGCCTGCCCAGGCCCCGCCGCCCACGCGGCCTTCCCTGAGCCGCCAGCAGGCGGGCAACGTGGCCTGCCCCAGGGGATGGAGCCTCGGCCGCCGGGCAGCTCAGACAAAGGCCGGCAGCGTGCCCGCTCCCCTGGCACTTGGGCTGCCTCCTCCTCCTCTCCCTCCAGGGCCGGGGCTGGGGGTACTGGCAGAGGTTGTTTTCAAAAAGGGAGGTGGAAGGAAGGATAAAGAACAGGGCTGAGCAACCCCAAGGGCAGAAGCTGGAGCAATTAGAACGTCGGGCGGGAAGCAGGGCCGTCCTGCAGGGCCGAGGAACCCAGAAATCAGGTGGGTGGGGGGATGGCGAGGGCACGGCCGGGCAGGTCTGACTCCTCTCCCTGCCCCCACACTGGCACCCAGCAGGCGCCAATCCAGGTCTGTTGAATAATGACCACTCTCCGTACTGAGTGCTGTCAGGGTGGGGCCCTGGGCACACGCATCACTGATCCTCCCAACAAGAGAGAGTGCTTCGAACTTGCCCGGAAGAGAACAGGTATGGAGACAGCTATTAATTATCTCTCCAATGCAGCCAAGAGGAACCTGGGGTTCCAAGAGGCAAAATGACTTGCCTAAGGTCGTACCGTTGAAAGTGGGACAAATATGAACCCTACCTACCCAGATTCTATCTGATTGCTGTGGGCCACATGCTTCCCACTGCCCCGATGGTCTCTTTACACATAATTAATTACTAACAAACATAGAAACAACAACTAGTCCTTATTGAGCATTTAATATGTGCCAGGCTCTGTGCTTAGGCATTGCCTGTATTAAGTCATTTAATCCTCACGGCAATGCTATGAAGGAAGAACTATTATTGTGACCATTTTACAGATGAAAAAACTGAGGCTCGGCAAAATAGAATAACGTGACCAAGATCAAGCAGCAAGGAGGATTTCAACCCAGCCATCCAGAGCCTGCACAATACACCAGCGTTCTATCCGGGATGGGCATAGAAGGATGGGTGGATGGATGACGGGACGGACTGACTCATGAGTAGGAGCCCTGCCCCGTGTGCACCAAGCCTGCGGCTGGGCACCCAGTAGGTGCTTGGCCAGCAGTAGCCATGACAACACTGTACTTTCCCCTGCAGCCCCTGCCAGAGGGGCCTCGTGTCCCCAGCAGGGCTGGAGCTTGGGGGCCGTGGCCGTGTGCCCAGGCTGCTAGGGCCGCCCCAGCTCCCTCGCTGAGCCGAGCTGCGGCTTGACGGATGTGCCCGCCGCCGCGGGGAGCCCGGGGTAGAGCAGTTGCCTGGAAACAGGCTGCTCTGGCGGCCCACACTCAGACCTTTGTCACCATCTCAAGGACCTTTTTTTCCTCCTCCTCCTTTCTCGCTGGAGCCAGACCCGGCACGCAGGTGAGAAGCTGCAGCCGATGCCGCCAGCAGCCCCTGTCACGGGGACCCAGGGAGAGGGCAGGGGGTGGAGGTGGGGAATGGCCCCAGGCTGGGGAGAAGGAGGCAGATGTGGGAGAGTCAGGGGAGCCTGCGGTGGGGGGCACAGGCGGGGGGGGGGGTGGTGCGGGGGAACCGAGCTCTGCGGCGGCCCAGACAAGGCGTGGAAATATCCTGATGGTGGGGCGCTTCTCTCACTGGCTTGATTTCTCCCAGCTTCCCTGACAAAAACGAGCCTCTGTCCTTCTTCTAAACGGTGCAGTGCTGGAAGCATCGGCTTCTAGAGCTGAGGGTGGTGCCTGAGAGACCCGGGCAGGGCTGGGCCTCTGGGGGGCCCAGGGCAGGGGGACAGGTGTGGTGCCCCCGCGCAGCAGCTACTAATTGGCTCCCGTACTGGTGGGCCCTGACAGGGGATTGACTGCGCCCTGGGGAACCGGCTGGGGACAGGGCCACGCCCCAGCCAGGGCCCCGCCTGGGGACAGGGGTGTGGAGGAGCTGCAAGCAAGGACTCCGGGGCCAGACCAGCCTGGGCTCAATCCCAGCCCTCCCCATTGAGCAGATCATTTCTCTTTGCGCCTCAGTTTCCTCCTCAATGATCGGGGAAGGGCTGCCTAAAAGGGCAGTGGAGGAGGGCATGGCAACCCACTCCAGTATTCTTGCCTGGAGAATCCCCAAGGACAGAGGAGCCTGGCGGGCTGCAGTCCATGGGGTCGCAGAGAGTCAGACACGACTGAGCGACTGAGCACAGCACAGCACAAGAATGCAATGACATAACCTCTACAAAATAACCTCGCACATGGCGAGCAGTCCATGGAAGATTCCAGGGAACTTTTTGGCGAAATGTCGGGGTGCCCAGCTGCAGGCACAACATAAGATCGATTTCATTCTCACCCCAGGCACTCAGGGAGGCAGAAAGTCCACAGGCTACTTGGACACATGCAAAAGCTGAGGTTTCCGGAAGTTTCTGGAGGGATGGCATTTTTCTCAGGTTGGACACCCAGGAAGGTAAGAGGCCAGGCTGACTTCTACCCCATCAGGTTTCTAGTTTGTACAACCACTGTCTCAACCTCCCTGACAAATGGGGCCGCACCTTGACTTTGAAAATCAGATCTCAAGGCCGCCTGCCTCAAACCTTCCATGGCTCCCAGCCCGGATAAAATCCAGGCTCCTCTGCCGGGCAGTTGAGAGCTCTGTGATGTGGCCCTACTCACCCTGGCTTTGAAGCATGCTTGGTGCCTCTGCGAGGCTGTCTCCTCTGCTGGGATGGCCACTCTCTACTCGACTCCTTGCTGAGGAGTCCTGGCCCTAAGGCAGGCCCTTCCAGAAAGGCTTTCCAGCCCAGCAGTCCCCAGGCCAAGCCAGGGACGCCTCTTCCTGTGCTCCAATGCTCTGTTCACCAACACCCCTCTGCTCCGTGGGCCTGGAAGCTCTCCTCCCTGGAATCTGGGGCCAGAGGGGAGAACGCCCCTGGCCTGACATCCAAGGCCGCACAGTCAGACCCTATCTATCTTCCAAATCTCTGCACACCCCCCACCTGGACCTGCCCCAGGGTCCGGCGGCAGCCTGTGTCCTGGGCTACTAGCCTGAGAGCCTCGTGGCCCCTGAGCAGACTATCTACCCATTTGCGCTCCACTTCTTGGCTCACATAGAACCCCCACCGTGCTGCCTGCTGAGTCCAGTCGAGATCCTCCCTCCTCTGACCACCCCAGGCCACAGGCAGTCCTCCGGCCTGATTTTCCCACAGGAGTTGCAGCTGCCTCCCTCCAGCGTGTTTCTGAGGCCTGGGGATGGAGGGTGAGGGAGAGGGGGAGAAAGTGGGAGGGGGGCGGGAGGAGGAGTGGAAGGGGGAGGGAGGCGGGACCGGGAAGGAGCTCCATCTTCGTTAGGCCCTGTTCTAGGCACCTGACCACACAGTGTCTCAATTATTCCATTGCTTGGGGGAACAAAAGAGGCTCAGGCTCTGAGAGATTCAGCTTGTCTCTTGCTAAGGGCCTGAGGCCTAGCTGGGCTTCTCCTGCTGCCTATGACTCGGAGATGGTGCTGCATGGTCCCCAAGGGTTGTTACTGGGCTTGAACTTCTTGTATTCTCCACGTGGGCCGGCACAGGCCCAAGGCGATGGCAGCAGCGACACTATTTGCTGATCATGGACCCCATTTCAGTGCTGGGCTCCCAACCCACACAATCTAAAGTCCAAGGTGAGGAAACTGCCACCCAGAGGGGCAAAGCGCCTTCGCAGGTCACCCAGCCAAAAAGCCACAGAGCCGGGATCTGAACCCCATGATGGAAAGGCCGTGATGTCCTGGAGCCCAGGACACTGCCTGGCCTCCCAGCCGAGCTGGCACTGGCCTCAGGCACCGGAGTCCCAATTCCAGCCACCAGGTCCCAAGCCTGTCCCCAGCAGCCACCCGCTAATTAGCCAGGCAGCTTCTGCGTGCTCTGTGGCTGCTTCAGAGCAATTCTCCCAGGAAAGGTCGAGCTTGCAGGAGCAGGCAAGGTACTCGTAATCTGCACAAGAGGCGACAAAGGGAACAAATGGGGACAAAGGTGTCACTGGCTGCCCAGGGCAGCCTGAGCCGGCCTCGTGGCTACATCTGGGACTACCCACTGCTCGTCACCATCACAGCAGGCTCCCTGAACATCTGCTGTTGGCAGACACATCCATGCACAGTCCCGATCCAGTTTGGGTCACCGGGTCATGCCCCAGGAAGAGCACAAGTGAGCATTCACGTGGCCCCTGCCATCCTTTCAAGCACCGCAGGGAGGGCTGGACGGGAAGCTCAGAAGTTTCAAAACCTGCCACCCCTGTGCACGTCCTCACTCCCGGGGCATTCTGCGTGGCTGCTCCCCGGACCTCACAGCAGCTCGAGGGGTGATATGCCTCTCAGCCCCATTTACAGGTAGGAAGACTGAGGCACAGGGAGAGGAAGTGACTCTCTAAGGCCCCATTCCCCCGCTAGGACATGATGGGGCTGGGATTCACATTCAGCTTGTCTGTCTCCAGAGTTTCTGCTTTAAAGTGAGATCACCCAGTTCCAGTCTCCCATTTTGCTGCTGAAGAAACTGAGGGCAGGAGGGCTACATTATGGAAAAAGCACAAGCTCTGGAGCCCTAGCACTGCTCTCACGGCCCATTCATGTTAGGACGTTAACCTTTCCTCTTTGAGCCTCAGTTTCTTCATCTAGAAAATGGGCCGAGGGAACACCGCCTTGGTGGTCCAGTGGTTAAGAATCCTCCCTGCACTGCAGGGGACACGAGTTCGATCCCTGGTTGGGAAACTAAGATCCCAGGTGGTGCGGAGCAACTAAGCCTGTGTGATACAACTAGGGCTGCAGAGCGCAATGCAAGACCCCACGTGATGCAAGGAAGACCCCGCATGCCGTGACTAAGACCCAATGCAGCCAAATAAATAAATGTTAAAAAAAGAAAATGGGCCTAGAAACCCTTGCATTGGGTGGGGATGGGGCAAAAGCTGTCTGGGGCCTTAAATGCACTAAGGATGGGGTCCCTGACATCTCCTTCAAAGGGGCCAAAGGTGAGCCCAGTGCCCACAAGCAGCTGATACAGGGTACAGCTAAAATCCCACGAAGATCGAGGTGTGGCAACTAATGAGCAGAGACTGGTCTGCAGGGCCTTCTGTCAAGGGTGAGGAGGCCAGACTGTGGCCACGAAGGCAGGCCAAGGGAGGAAGGGAGCCTTCTGCACAAAGCTTGCCTGCTGGCCCCTGGCTGAGCCATGACCAGGAAGGGCCAGCGCTGGGGCTTGGCCAGGCAGTCCTGGGTCCGAATCCTGGCTCCCCGCAGGCCAGCTGGGCACACCCTTCTCTGAAGCTTGGCTTCCTCATTTGTAATGCACCCCTTCCCCAGGCTGTGCCGAGGCTCAGGGGCTGATCAGGTCAGGCGTCTAGATGACAAGGCACAGGGGGCCAGGCTGCTCGGAGACCAACCCGGAGACCCGGCTGGCTCTGGCCACAAAGGCCAGACACCGGATGGCCAGACAGGCCCAGTGAACAATCACATGAGCCCAGATCTCTTCCTCTTCGCAGGGACCTGCCCGCCTTTGCCCGCCTGCGGCCTGAGCTTCCCCACGCTCTGAGCCTTTCAACATCCTTACAACAGACCTCCAGACCAGCCAAGCCATGCCTTACAAAACCTGCTCAGGGACCACAAATCTGAAAGTCGCTATTGCTGCTTGGTGCGGGCGATGTGTGTGCGTGTGGACACACACACACACTCATGAGGGGGTGCGGGTGGGGTCGGGCTCTGGACAATCTCCACTCCCCTCGCTCCCCTACTTCCCTGAGCCAGGAGACCCACCTCTTAGCCCTCTATCGGCCCTGCCTCACTGTGACTTTGGGTCCTCAGTTTACCCACTATGAGTTGGGGCTGATACTTCCTCCCTCCCCCCCACTTCCTTTTTAGAAGACTCAAGTGATACGACAAATTCCCAACAGCTGTGAAAACAGTTTGAGGTCATATAAATGTTAGGTTCTAGCTTTTAACATATACTGAGCACCTCCTCCAGGAAGACCCAAGGTTGGACACTTATACACGTGCTTCGAGGTGTGTTTCCCGCCAAGTCCCATCCCATCAACCCTGATACACAGGCACTGGAGCCTCATTCTGCAGATGAAGACGCTGGGGCTCAGAGGAGGATTTACCAAAGGCCACATATTCAGAAAGCAGTGGGCCCAGGGTTTGAACCCAGGGCCGTGACTAGCAGTCATGTGGAGTGAGGAGAACCATGGTGTTCTCTTTTATAAGCTCTCACAGGTCTTAAAATTCACCCTTTGGGTTGAAGAAACAAGCAGCAAGGCCTCTGCCCTGGCCCCATCCAGGAGGCAGCATCACCCACTCTCCCCCAGATAGGGCTCAGAAATCATTGTGTCCTGGGGTCTGAGGTCCTGAGAGGTAAAATGTGGTGTTTTGATTCCCAAATACAGGCTGGGGGTGAAGTGGGGGTGCTGGGGACACTGGTCTCCTCACTGTTCCTCAAATCCTCCATGCACACTCTGCCTCAGGGCCTTTGCACTCACAGTTCCCTCTTCCTGGAACCCTTTTCCATCAGATACCCTCATAAATTGCTCCTGCACCTCCTTCAGGGTTTTGCACAAAATGTCACCTTCTCAGAGAGGCCCTCTGTGACACTCTGATTAAAATTCCAGTATCTCCCACTCCAGCACCTCGGATTCTCCTCGCTCTGCTTGGTTTTTCTGCACAGCTTTGCCAGCATGTGACAAGCTGGGAGCTTTCCTCATTTACTACATAGTATCAGTCTCCACCAGAATGTCAGCTCTCTGAGGGCAGAGGTCTTCATTTGTGTCTCCAGAGCCTGGCACAGAGCACCTGCTCTGTATGTATTTGAACAAAAGGATAAAACTGAGGTCCAGAGAGGGACAGTGGGGGAACCCTGTCCACACAGGAAGAACAGAGGCAGCATCTGTGTCCAGGCCTTCTGCTCCCAGCCCCCACCTCTGTCCCGTCTTTTTATTGGCATGGGATCACTTAGGTCTGCTAGAACTGGGTGGGGGTGGCTGGGGCCTGGGTCCCAGAGGCACGGCAGTCAGCGGTGAGTCCAAGGGGAACAGTCCCTTCCCTGGGGCCTGTGCTGGGGAAGCAACAAGCCGGGGTGTGCACAGTGTGTCCGGCCATCTCGGGGCCCCTGGCTCCCATGTGCCCCTCTCCATCGCAGGTGGAGCTGAGTCTTTCTCAGTTGCCTCCTAATTAGGGAATGGGCTCTCTCCCTGGAAACGTCAATTGCTACAGTGAGGGTGGTGTTTCCTTGACTTTCTGGTGGCTTCCCTGGAGGATGGTTCTCCTCTTTCACAGATGAGGTGCTGAGGGCAGAGGAGCCATTTGCTCAAGCTTGCTGGGGCAAAGCCTGACCTCAAACCCTGTTCAGGCAAGTCAGACTCGTGCATTCTCCCCGGCGCTGGGCGCTGTGCTAGATGCTGGGTCCAGAAGGCAAGGAAGGGGCCTGACAGTCATGACAGTGAGGGGGAGCTGCCTGCTGGAAGTGGCAGGTGGCCATGGCTAGGAGCAGCTTGCTGGTCAGCCCGCCTTTCCTGGGTTTACATCTGGGTTCCACCCCTTGACTCACAGGGGCCTCAGGCAAGTTGCGTAAGATCTCAGGGCCTTGCAGGAGCCCAGAGTGCAAACACACAGGAAGCAGTTAGAGCAGGCCGGCGTTCAGCGAGCACTCAGTAACGTGGGAACCAACACACCACCAACCTCAGCATCGCATCATCACCATCACCATCACCATCATCACCACCATCACCATCATCATCACCATCACCATCATCATCACCATCACCACCATCACCATCATCATCATCACCGTCACCACCATGATCACTACCACCATCACCACCATCACCATCATCACCATGATCACTACCACCATCATCACCACCCTGCTACCACCACCATCGCCGTCACCACCACCATCACCATGCCCCATGGCATCTTTCCCACAATGCATCCTGAGCTCTGCCAGGGCAAGAGCCACATCTGTGAGGCTCACCACTGCACCCCAGGAAGCTCTCTCCAAGTTGTTGATGAGTACATGAGTGAACGGATGAATGAATGATGAAGAGGTTTTTATCAAGAAAAAAGCACCTAATACAAGGAAGACATTGTTAGATCCATTCTTCTAGCCCCTCCCCAGCCTCCTCCACTTTATTTCTGTAGCTTCTGCTCCCAGTTGGGCTACTGTGCCCAAGAACCCAGAGCTTCTCTGGGTCTCAGACGCCAGTCTGCGCACATACTGGACCAGACTCAGCTCCCTAAACCCCTCCTTCCCCAAGTTCCCCTGCTCTGTGATCAGTATCTCCTACTGCCTGCAAGCCGGCTTTCTGGGGCCCCATTAAGGGACCACCAGCCACATCTCCTCAATCCCAGACCTCCCTTCAGGCCTGTTTCCCCTCCCATCTTCCCACAGTTGTGTCCCTGTCCTGCTTGGGCTTCCCAATGTGACCAGGATGAGTCCAGATGCCTCCACGTGGGGCTTGGAGCCCTCCCTGATCACCTGCTGACCCTGTCACCCTCTTCTGGCTCTCTCAGCTCTGAGACCAGAGGACCCTGCTTGTTGGGTAGGTCAGGTGGCCTTTCATGGGACCCTGGCCTGCACACCAACCCTCAGGTAGGCCGTAACAGCTCTGGTTCATCATTCTACAGAGGAGGAAACCGAGGCATGAAGAGAATGGAAAGGCTAGAGGCATCATTTAACAAATACTTCCTGAGGGCATGCCATGCAGGGGGTCTCTGGGGCTCACAGCTCTGGGTGGACAGAGATCAAGTCTACCCTACTCTCCACTCCAGGCACATAGTAGGGACTCATAAAATCTTTGTGGAATGAATGAACAGGACCTGGTACAGAGCAGGTGCCAATCAAAGTTTGCTGAGTGAATCAGTGAATGAATGCAACCGGTGCTGGGAACACAGCAGTGAGGAAGACAGAAAATATCCCTGTCCTCTGGGAGCCCAGGGGCTTCCCTGGTGGCTCAGGGGTTAAAGTGTCTGCCTAGAATGCAAGAGACCCGAGGTTCGATCCCTGGGTTGGGAAGATCCCATGGAGAAGGAAATGGCAACCCACTCCAGTACTCTTGCCTAGAGAATCCCATGGAGGGAGGAGCCTGGTAGGCTGCAGTCCATGGGGTCGCAAAGAGTCAGACATGACTGAGCGACTTCACTTTCACTTTCACTTTCCTGGAAGCCCAGGGGAACACACAAAATGCAGCATTAGTCTGTATCAATAAGGGCTTTGGAGTTGAAGTAAAGGGCTTGAGAGTGATGGGGAATTTAGGGCATTTTGGAAATGCAGTCAGGGAAGGCCTCCCTGAGGAGGTGATATGTCAGCAGGGCCCAGTGAGGGCTGGGGGACAGCCTAGAGGCTAGGGGAGATGAAGGGCAGTGAGCAGAAGCCCAGAAGGTGGAAAGAGGGGCAGAGCTGGGCCATGTGGGCTCGGTGGCTTTTGCTCAGACAGTGATGGGGACCCACAGAAGGGTTTGAGCAGAGAATGAACATGGTCAGGTATACATTTTTAACATCACACTTTGGCCTCTGTGTGAAGAGGAGAAAATAGGAAGGACAATGAGCTCTGTTGCTGGGGAGGAGGTGATAAGACTGGAGCAGGAGGGGCTGATGAGAAAGCTCTTGCACTGCACCCCCGCCCCCATTCCCTCCTGAGTTCCACTTCTGGGAAAGCGGGAGTCAGAGGGACCAGCAGGACTAGCTTGGGGACACCAGGCAGAAGTGGCCCCTTGAGCTCAGCAAGGCCATTTCAGTGGGGACAGGGGCCCAGCCATCTGAGCCAACCTGCTGGATGGCACACCAGGCCCTAGGTGCCCCCCGACCACCAGCTAGTGGAGGTGCCTGGAACTATCAGATCTAGGAGGGCAGAGATCAAGTCTGCCCTACTCCTGACACATAGTAGGTGTATGTCTTGGTGGAATGAATGAACAGGAACTGGTACACAGCAGGTGCCAATCAAAGCTTGCTGAATGAATCGGTGAATGAATGGATTGCCTGCAGCCCTGTATTGTTTGCTGGTGGTTTCTCCAGTTCATTCATCTCAGTTCCTTAAAATAATTGCAACTGCTGCCAATCACAGAGCCTTACTCTGAGGCAGACCCCTGGCTCTGTTTCTTACCTGCGTCCAACAACGACACAGAGCAGGTTCGATTTCTATGCCCATTTTACAGAGGAGGAAACTGAGACCCAGAGAGTTAATTAATCCCCTTCCTCTTAAATTTCCCCAAGGTCACTCAGCTTCTAAGCAGCACTTTTAGACCTTCCAAACTAGGATCTTATCAATAACACCACCAATGCACTTGTAAATCCCCTGGGGGCAGAAACCTGAAGGTGGGGTCCTAATAAACAGCTCAAGACTCCATCACATCTGAGGCGTGGCCCTGGCTCCTCACTGCAGCCTGGTACCACCTTCCTGATAAGAAAACCAAGGTCTAGAGCCGGGAACTCTTTCAAGAAGCTTAGGGGTGAATTGTGGCAGAAACCTCATCTTCTGGGGCCTGGCCAAGGGCTCTCTGCACAGCCCCTTCATCCTTACTGTGCCCACCACCACCTCATGTCCCCAGCGCAGGGGCAGGAGATGGAGTCCCCACACCACAAGCCCTGAATGGGTAGGTAGTGAATAGTGTTAGTCACTCAGTCGTGTCCGACTCTTTGCAACCTCATGGACTGTAGCCCGCCAGGCTCCTCTGTCCATGGGATTCTCCAGACAAGAATACTGAAGTGGGTTGCCATTCCCTTCTCCAGGGGATCTTCCCGACCCAGAGATCGAACCCAGGTCTCCTGCATTGTGGGCAGATTCTTTACCATCTGAGCCACCAGGGAAGCCCAACCAATAGGTGGGTGGCCCAGCCAATGACGTTAGGTCCCTCCCCATCACAGGCCTGTCTCAGGATGCAGGTACACCAGGATGACCTCTGGGTGGACCTCTCACCTCTGCTTCTTCCTCAGTGGGCAGAAGCAATGAAAACTGAGCTTCAGGACCTGCCGGGAGAGCTGGGCACTTAAACTGCACACCCAGTGTGCATAGCTGCGCGTGCACAGCAATCATGGCAGTGGCAGTAACAGCAACAGCAGCAGCGACAGCCAGTGCTGTGGGGGCACTCAGCCACCAGCCCTGCCCTCTGCTAGGCTTTAGGAGCCCTGGTCCTTGTAACAGTCCAGAGAAGCAGGTCCTGTTACTATCCTCTGCTTTTTAGACATAGACACAGAAGCACAGAGAGGTGGAGTAAGTTGCCCAAATCACACAGCAAGTATAAAGCAGGTTCGGGATTCAAACCCAGGCAGCCCAGCTCCAGAGCCAAGCATACAGGAAGGATACATAAGGGACTGGCCTCCTCTGGGCAGGGAAACAAGGCGGAGGGGGTGTGCTGGGCACTTCTCGCCCTCCTAGGGGGCTGCTGTTTGGTTGCTGTGGTTGCGTTGTCGGGTGTCTGCATCACCTTGAAAACAAGCCTCTCTTGTGCTCCTCGGTCCATAGCACCCCTTCCTCGTCCTGGGAGGCCCTGTTCCTTCCTCTTCATGACTCACACCTCCTCTAAGAGCCCTCCCCGGTCCCTCCCTCTCTTCCATGGGTGCTGCCCACACCAGGCACTGGCCACCTGTATCCTCTGGGACCCATTGGCAGCTGCCTGTGATCTGGTGGCCAAGCCATGCCTTGTCTCATGCTGGTGGGCACAAGGCTCCCCGGCCTGCGTTGGATGAAGCACGCTGGCTGGCTGGCTGGCCATGGGGCTCCATGCTGCAACCTGGCCCTCCCTGAATCACAGCATCCTTCAGTGATCCCTGAGGGTCAAGCTGACCAGATCCCATTTGCGCCCAGGCAGTGTGTTCCAGAGTCAGGCAAACTCTGACAGACAGACTCACCCCTGCCTCCCCACCGGAGAAGAGCCATCATCCAAGCCCAGGTAATACCAAAGGGGACCCTAGGCTCTGAGCTTCACTGTCAGCAGGATGGGTGATTCAGGGAGCGGAGGACACAACACTTCCCCACTGTGTGGGCTCAAGCCCCTGCTCTGCCTTTCACTAGCTGTGTGGCCTCAGGCATGTGACTTAACCTCTCTGATCTTCAACAGCCGCATCAGGAAGATGGGGATCCTAACAGTAGCCATGTTCCAACAATCACACAAGAGGCCGGGGTATAACCTATTCAGCAGAGCGCCTGGTATTTCAAAACAAGCACTAGCTGTGCCTTGATTGTCATTGTTTCTGCTCAGCAGCAGGCATTGACTGAGTACTTTACGCATCTCAAGTGATCCCTGTAACAACCCTAAAAGGTGGTTAATATCACTATCCCCATTTTACAGATGTGGAAATGGAGGCTCGAAGTTGAGATGCATCCAAGTTTGCACAGCTGGCTGGTGAGGCAGGATCTGAACCCAGGGCTCTCTACGGTGGGGAGCATGCGCACTCTTGGTACCACACCTGGACTCAGGGAAGCCCATACTCCTCTCACCCACCTCTCCTGACAGCCAGCTGCTGACTGGACCAGCAAGACTTCTGGCCTCTCCTTCCCACCTGCCGTGGCTACTGCCTTCTCTCTGACCTCTCATCAGATCTGGGGGTGGGGGTTCCCCAGCCCTCAAGGGCAAACCCGGCTGAGCAGCCCTCGTCCTGGAAGTCCTCCCCTCCAGTTTCCTTGCACACACTCCTTTCCACCTCTGTCCTCTGCCTCTTCTGTTCCTCTCTGCTCCAGCAGCCACTGGCCCTACCCTAGGCTCCAATCCCTACTCCACCTGCCCCTGGCCATGCCACAGATCCAAGCACAGAAACGCTCCCGTTTCCTGTGCTGAGCACTTGACATGGAGTCTCTCTTCGCCTCCCCACAGCGACCCTGTGAGATGGGTCAGTCTCAGAGAAGAGGAAACTGAGGTTGAGAGTGACTTGTTTCAAGGTCATCTAGCTAGTGAGTCACAGCTCAGTGCAAACCTGGGGCCAGCCTGAGCTTCAAAGCCCAGCTCAGCAGCATGGCTTGAATGGCCTTGTCACGGATTTGAGGGTTATTGATTGGCTCACAATCATAATCCTAATTATAGCTCCTTTTTATTGAGGGCTTGATTATGGCCACCCCCTGTACAGATGCTTCTAGATTATAGAATATAGTATGCAGTATATGTAGTGTATACACATGGTATAGAACACGGTGTAGAAGGATATAAGTGAAGCCATGGCTATCATCATCCCATTTTACAGATGAGGAAACTGAGGCTCAGAGAAGGTAAGGGACCTGCCCAACCTGCACAGCAGTGTATGGCAGAGCCTGGACCCAGCCTCTGCCTTCACACTCTCCATTCCTCTGCTGACCGGCAGGGGCCTCCCATTCAGCACAAAACCCGTTGCCCCTCAGTCTACTCCTATCCCAGCCCCTAGATCTCCCCGAGAGGCCCTGCTCCCCAGGGAGCTTCCCGCCTGAACTCTCTGAGCCGCCTCCCCTCCCCTTGAGAGGTTAACAGCTGTCTGGTTTGAAGATCTTTGCACTGGAGTTGGGGGAGGGGGGCGGTTCTCCAAGGGACCCTGAGAAGGAGCTGCAGCCCCTACTCACTGGACTGTTTGTCAGGCCTGGTGTTATGCCATCTTCCCAGTACCCTCCAGGGTGTGGGTCATCACCCACTGATGCCTAAGTGGGCAGGAGATCAGAGTAGGCAAACCATTTGCCCTGAACCAGGAGCTGGTGGCAGAGCTGGGACCTGAATGCAGGTCTATTGGCCACCTTACCCTCTGGCCTTTCCTAGGGCTGCTCCATCCAGTGGAGAGCCCTTGTTGACTGGATGGAGCCCTCTTCACATCCTCATGCAAATGACATTTCTCATAACTCTCTCCTTCCATTTTCCCAACAACCCATAGGGGAGGGACAATCATCAGACCCATCTCTCAGATGAAGAAACTGAAGCACCACCAGGCAGTTACTTAGCTGGGTGCCCAGCACAGGCTGTGCCTTGGTTCACTGACCTGTAGAATGGGGTCATGACAGCTTCCTAAGGTGATTGGGGATGTGTGAGATTGTGGAAGCCTGGGGCTCATGGAGACATGCCCTCGGGATGCTCTTAGACAAGGCCGGAGGCCCGAGTGTGTTATTCTCGACCTGCCAGCATCTAGCGAGGGCCTGGCCTGCCAAAGGAAGGGCCGCGTGTCTCCTTGAACATTTCCTGAGCCTGGGGATGCCGAGAAAACGATGAGTCATCCACCAAGCACCAGCCTCCCAGGAGCCGGCCTCTGGTCCCAGCCGGGGCAGGGAAGGTTCCAAGCTGGGAAGGGGCCCCATGAACAGGATTACTCCCAAACTGTCCCCACTGAGACCTGAGTCACCAGGTCTCCTCCGCAGCCTCCCACTGCCATTTGCTACCAACCTTGGGGACAGTTCTTGGGTTCTGCCCACTAGACCCTGCCTCTGGGTCATCACCCCAGATCTGTGGGTCTGCCTACATTCCTGGCTTCCTAAACGCCTCTCTCTCTACCCAAGAATACTGTGTCAACCATGACCATAGACCATCAAGCTTCCCTCCCCACAGCCCCATGCCACCCAGTCCCAGACACTCAACCTCTTGTCCCAAGGGAACCAGCCCCTCCTCTTTGCCCCAGGCCAGCCTTCTCTCTCCATGTGTCACTATATCCCAGCCTCCTATTTTACCTTCTCTGTAACACATCTCCCTCTTGCCACAGTTTCCTGAGGCTCCTTCTAAAACCTGAAGCTGACCTCATCTCCCCTCTGCTTGAAAATCCTGCGAACCCCTAGGTCTCCTTGACGGTGACGCATTAGCTCCTCTGAGTGGCTTTCCAGATCCTTCTCTTCCATGTGACCCCAATTGATTTCACCAGCTAATCCCCCTCAGGATCCCCAAGTGGTTCTCCAGCGGATCTGACCATTCACCGCCCTCCTCCACCCACCACCCATCTGAAATGCTCTGTAGAACACGCTTCTCTGGGAGAGTGTCCCTGGTCCTCACACCCAGTCTGCGCTGACCCTCCAAAACCTGTCCCACTCTAGCCCTTGCTCATGTTCTTACCCCCTGGAGGGAGCCTTCCCATGCTCTGTTCTTGCTGAATAATTTGGTTTGCCCCTCGAGGTCCAGCTTAAATGTCGCCTCCCCCAGGACTCCTTGGATGCCCACAAGAAGGCGGATGGTCTGAGCCTTGGGGCTCCTGAGGCCCTGAGTGCGGAAGGCCTGGGTGGTTCACAGACGCCCGCTCTAAGGCACCTGCTGCCCCCACAGTGGGGAAGCCCCTTAGTGGCAGGGGCCCTGGGGATACGGCAGTGAACCAAGCCAACTGGTCAGAGCTCATAGCCTTATGGGAAGAAAGATATTCAACGTGTAAACTCGTAAAATACATATGCAATGTCAGAGGCGGTAAGGGCTAGAGAGAAGAATGAAGCAGAAAGACAGTCCAAGGAACCTAAGGCGGCCCTGGCTGGGTGACCAGGGAGGGCTTTTCTGAGGAGGTGACGTTTGAGCAAAGATCTGAAAGAGGAGGGGGAGCAGCCATGCAGAGAACTAGGGGAAGGGTGTGCCAGGCTGGGGAAACAGCCAGTGCAACGGCCCTGGGGCAGGTTTGCAGTTGGTGGTTTTTAGAATCGCAAGGAGGTCAGTGTGGCTGACACTGAATGAGCGAGGGTGGGGCAGCGGGGCCAGATCACTTAGGCTTCAGAAAAGACTTTGGCTTTTGCTTTGAGTGAGATGGGAATCTGAAAGGGTTCAGAGCAGAGGAGGGAGAGCATCTGATTTGCGTTTTGCTTTTGCTGATTTTGCTGGCTGTGTGAGCCAGAGGGAATACAAGGGGGCTGGAGAGGACCCAGGGAGCCCAGTGGGAAGGCTGACGCATCGCCAGGCTTGGACAAGCTGGAGGCTGTGGAGGTGGTGAGAGGGTAAAACTTGAGATGCATTTTGAAGGCTGAACCAACAGAATGTGCGATTTGGATGGGGAGGGAGGGGTGGTAAGAGAAAAGAGTCAAAATTGACGCCTGAGTGTGCCCTGAGCCTGGGAAGGGTGGAGCCCTGTGATGGGGAGGGCGGTGGGAGGAGCAAACGAGTGAGTGAGTGAATGAATGAATGAGTGAGTGAATCAATGAATGACCCCCTGCTTCGGAACCCGATGGGGTCACACTCAGCCTGGTGCTCTGTGGGAACTGGAGCTCCCCGCCTCCGCCTTAGTCTTCCCAGCAGCTCAGGAGCCCTGAGTCCAGTCAGAGTCTGGATGCTGAGGGAGTCATTGACCTTGTGGGAACAGGACAATTGTTCTCTCTCTGCCCCCGGCAACCTGCCCAGGCCGGGCCAGGGGAGTAGCTGTCTGACCCTCTGAGCCAACGGGTGCCTTGGCTCTCCCCTCCCCATGGTGACCCCTCATCTGGGGGCACCCTACCAAAGGTGAGAGGGTGAAGGTGTGGGCGACAGGGCGGGGCGGCATCTGTCTCCAGGGTCCAGACAGGGAGGAGGGCTGCCTCAAGCTCTGGACAGCTTTTGTAGGACCATGGTGAGCTTGGGGTGAGGAGGTGGGGAGAGCCAGGGCACCCGTGGTCTGAGAGGGTCAGACAGCCACAGAACCCAGGCCCTGCCACTTTCTCACTGCAGGGCTCAGGGAGACACTCCTGGGAGACACTCCTGGGCCTCTCTGCTGCCAAGGTCTTGTCCACTTCATGGAATCCAGGGGAGATGAAATAGAGTGTCTGGCACATGGCAGGGGCTCGAGAACACGAGAGAGGTGCTCAGACCACTGCCCCACGGGGACAGTCACGACACCAGCCTCACTGTTTTCTCTGTAAGAGCCCAGAGCTCAGGTTCCTAGCCAAGGACTAAGGCAGGGCTCGGGGGAGTGTGTGGCCGGGGGCAGCGGGGCCGGGGCGGGGGCGGTCACTGAGAAGCCTCTGGGAAGCACATCCTTCTGCCTTTCTACCTGGCAGGTACCTCAAGGCCTGGGTAAAGCCCCCACTCTCACCTCTCTAGCACCTCTCCTTGAGCTCTGGGATTGGACACCCCCAGCACCAGGAAGGAATTCAAAGGCAGGAGGGACCACAGGAGGCTTCCCTGTGCAACAACTAGGGAAACTGAGGCTCAGAGCAGGGCAGGAGCCAGTCAGGGCAGAGAAGGACCCTAAGCCTTCAAAACCCCAGCCCTAGGGGCTCATGCCACACCTATGGCCCTTGCCAAGACCTTGCTGACTTTTTAAAATTTATTTAACTGAAGGATAATTGCTTTACAGCATTTTCTGTAAAATTTGTTTTTCTGTCAAACCTCAACGTGAATCAGCCATAGGTGTACATACATCCCCTCCCTTTTGAACCTCCCTCCCATCTCCTCCCCATCCCACCCCTCTACTGCTGGTGTTTTGTGCAATTCAGTACAACATGAACCAGGCCCCAGTGGCACTGGAGACACAGAAATAACCCAGACACAATCTCCAGGGAACCAATAGCTGCCTTCCACCAACTACATGCCAGGGATTTGGCTTGGTATGTTATTTCCATGATCCAGTTTAATATCCGTGACATTTTATTACCATCCCCATATTTCAGATGAGGAAACTGAGGCTCAGGGAGATCACACAGCAGCTGACATTTCCTAAGACTTGCTATACTCTTTAAGCTCTATATGCATTAATGCATTCATCTTTGTTACAGTCCTATGAGGAAGATAGGATTATCAGCTCCATTTTACAGATGAGAAAACTAAGGCCAAATTGGTGGAAGGGCAGAGCTGGGATTTGAATCCAGGACCCTGTGGCTTGACACGCCAAGCCCTTCACTTCCCCTCTATGTCAGGGTGGGCCAGGGGCAGAAAGTGGACTCAGGAGTCCTTGTTCTAACAAGCCTGGGTGGGCTCTCTCCCAGCTTTCTTCAGCTCCCTCTCTGGCTTTGGTACCCAGGGCCCAGGCCTGGCTTTGACTGAGGTTAGCAGAGTGACCTCCTGAAATGACAAACAGAGCCATTTCCAGTTTTCCAAGTCTCCTGGAAGTGGGACTTTGGAACCCATTTTCCAGATAAGTAAACTGAGGCTTGAAGAGGTCAAGCAGGCTATTTGCCTGAGATCACATGGCAAGGAAGCGGGTGCTTTAGGATTCCACCAGTCCTGGCCCCCTCACTTCAAGTTCGGAACCCTCTCTCTCCCACCCTGCCCCCCATGGTGCTTGGCTTTGGGTGCCGGAAGTGCCACCATGGCCAAGGTCACAAACTTTCCCTGTCGCCCTTGTGGGGCAGGGGGTAGGGGAAGAGGAGGAGGAGGAAGGCTGCTGGAAACAAGGAAGTGCTCTGGCCACTGTCGTGGGGACCGGGACATGGCCCCACCCCTTGTGTCCACTCCATCCCTCACACTTGGCTTCAGCAGCTGCTGAGACCCCAGGGGCAGCAGGGGCCAGGAGCACAGCGCCGGCTGACTTGGTTATAATGAAAACGCCCCGGCAGCTCCACACTGCCAAAGGACAGAGTGTTTTTCAGTAGGATCCTGAACATGTGGCATGCACACAGTCACACTTGTGGTCTGCCAATGCCCACACCCCAGGTGCTTGCACATCTGCCGACTCAGACACTCACAGTCACACACACTCACATGCAGTCTCTCCTCCACCTGTACACACGCGCGCGCGTGTGCACACACACACACATACACAAACACTGCCCCGGGCACACAAGCATCCCCAGCCTGCACAGGACAGGCACACGCACACTCACATCCACACAGCCACACTCCTGCACACATACCCACACGCACACACATGCTCTAGCCCAGGAGTGCTCACGCATGCTCAGCATATTCAATCTGTCCACAACCTCCCAGGTAAAAGCTGGCTTGGAGAAGCCCAGGTTTACCTGAGGCTGGGTTGGACCCTTGACCTTTGTCCCTTGGCAGCCCCAGCCACAGCTCCCCTCCACCTCCCAGTCGTCCCCAGCAGTATTTCTGGGGTCCCAGTTGGGCCTCCTGACTCCCAGGCACTCAGAGATGGGAAGGCAGCCTGTAGGGACCATGAAAGAGAGGATGCTCATGCCAGGCCTCGCCCAAGGACAACCCCCCACCAGCAAAAGGTGACCCAGGATCCAGAAGAGAGGCCAAGGGAGGGTAGAGCCTGGTCCAACAGGCTCCAAACTGAAGCCCCTCCCCCAGAGATCCCAAGACCACATTCACCCGAATCACCGTGGCTTCATAAACGAAATAGCCCACTCTGCCATTCGTGAGAAATCCAAAGAGGGCCTGTGTCATTGTCAACCTTCTCCCTGAAAGTCCCCCAGGACCCAGGACCACAGAGGCCTTCCTCCTCTTCTCCTCACCCCATATCCATCCTGTCGTGCCCCGGAGAAAGTCCCAGACAGCAGACACCGAGCCAGTCCTGCCTGAAGCGCCAGCCTTGTTATTATAGACATCACGATGAGAGTCTTCTACACTAATTCAGACTAAAGTGTAATGGACTGAAAGCTTGTCATGAAAAGTCCTATGCTTTCAAAGCACATCAGGCTGTAAGACATCTCACAGAGAGTCAGAGTGGAGGGGTGTACAGGCAGTACCCAAACTCTGCCTGCCGTGCCGGTGGTGTGGCCTTAGGGAAGTTCTGAACCTCCCTAAACCTGAGTTCACTCATCCGAGGGATGGCAGTGACAGCACCATCGACCTCTGGGCCGTGGTGAGAGCCTGACACACAGAGATAGGCACACAGTAGGTGACTCAAAAAGGTCACTGTGGTGACACTTCAGAGAAAAGTAGGAAATACTGAGGTGTTCGATGGAAGGTCGCATGTTACGCTGTGCTAAGTCAGAGGCCATTTCCCGCCTAGACCAGTGGCCGCAGGTGCCAAAGGTTTACACGAAAGCTCTGGGGAGAAAGGCTGAAGACTGTGAAAACGCTCTCCACTAAATGAACGTAGTCTGCAAGCTGGGAAAAGACCACCATTAGTCAATTTGGCCCGCGGAACACCTGGGGTCTGGCTCACAGAAGCCGGGTGCTGAGAGTGGAGTTTGGCAATCTGGTGCTTCCCTCGGGGGAGGGGGCTCTAATGGGGGGATTCCTGGCATGTGACGGACCCCTAGAGAAGCCTCAGGGCAGTGCAGAGATCTGCGTTCCAGGCCTGGCTCCCCACCAACAGAGACTGCCTCCCTCGGGGCATCAGTTTTCCCATCCGGAAAATGGTAGAACTGGGCAGAGAACCTCTATCTGTAAGGAATCTGGGGGTTCTCCAGTCCTGGGAGCTGACAGACGGCCTGGGGCCCCACCCCAGACATAACCTGTGGGCCTTGCAGGCCCCTAGGACAGCCCCATTCCTAGAGACCAGAGGAAAAGGGTTGGTTCACTCTGCGGCCGAGGCTGGAACGGAGTCGGGGGTCTCGCCTCCAACGGGCTTGCTTCCCTCTCTTGGCAGCCCACTGAGACCAGAGCAGCCCAAATGCAAGAAATTATAAATCCAAACCAGGCTTTGCCCAGTCAGGAGGCCCGGCTGGCTCTTGTCACAGAAAAATCTTGTCCCCAGGAGCGCCCCGTGCTGCTGCCCAGTAGAGAACTCCGCCCTCCTCCCCTCAGCCTTCAGCCTCCGCCTCCACTTCTATTTCCTGTGACAACCTGCAAACTGAAGTCCAACTTGTCTGTCTCTCCCCCCACTCTCCACGCCCAGGCTTCTGCTTGACCCCCGCCCCACCCCACCCCACCCCACCCTGCAAGCGGGGCCCCAGCTGCAAGAGGCCCCGGCCGAGTGTAATTCCCCGTACCCTCCTCTCCACCCTGGGCCCGTCCGGACAGATTAAGCCTTTGTCACACACACCCAGAAAAGCTCAGGGCCAGATGGGACGGGACAAGCGGTGTCAGATCATCGACCCTCCACGGCCAGGACTAGGAAGGGCCCTGACCGCAGCACCACATATGGCTGTGAGAGGAGGAAAGGGGGCCCCCCGCGGGGGACGGCCAGAGAGCAACAAGGACGCGAGATGAAACACCATGGCCACCCTGGGGACCCAAGCCCACATAGAAGCGCAGGGGACCCTTGTTCCACGGCTGGGTGACACAACTCCCACACCCCCTCTTTGCTAAAATTGTTCTGCCTGCCTGCTGGCCCTCCCCTGAAGCTTCCGTTGGCTTCTTGACCAGATCCTGGGCTATCCCCACCTCCCCCACCAGCTGGTGCCCAGGGAGCAGGCTCAGAGTCCAACCCGCTCCAATGCCCCAGGGCCCCCACAAGGCCTGTGGATGCTAGACAAATGTCTCACACAAAGGTTTGTGGCCCAATGACCTTCACAAAAACCCACCCAGGACAAACGACAGGATCTCTTCCAACTGACATCAGAAGCAATGATAACTTTAACTGTGTGTGTCATGTGTGTGCGTGTGTGTGTATGTGTGTGTGGTGTGTGTAAGCCAGTGAAGGTAGGGGATGTCCTCTGCACCTTTCAAAGATGGGCCCATTCAGTTCCTCCCAGGAAGAGGCCATGGCTGCCCCAGAATTCCCAGCAGGACTTGTTCCTCTTAGATCAATGAAAAGGAAAATGGAACTGTAAAAATAATAACTGAGCCCCAGGAAGGCACTTGGAGCTGGGGGTGGCAGGACTAAGGGCATCTCCTGTGGCTGGCTCCGGATGGTTGAGTGAGTGGCAGGTAACTAACAGGCTCTCTGGGGACCCCTGGGCCAGGCAGGTGGGTGTGGGTAGCTTGAGGGCACGTCTGTTGTGTTCGTCGTCCCCCTGGTAGCCCGGGCTGGGAGGCCTGGGTTCCCTTTCTCTGCCTCCCAGGCAGGTGGTCCCTCGGGAGGGCTTATTATTGGTCTGGGAGTCCGGGTGGAGTCTTTCCAGGCTCCTGCTGCCAGGCAAGACGGGTCAGGGTGGGCTTTGCGGAGGATCTGAAGGCTGGCAGGACCTGGGGTCCAGGCGGAGCACCCAATTTCTGTATGTGGCCTGGGCAGGTGTGTGTCCCACTTGCTCCCCCTTGACAGCTGTGGGGCTATAGGGGCAGGGGGACTGTGCTCATTCCCTAGGGGAGAGGTCGACCAGCTCAGAGAACCAGTGAGCTAGCTGCCAGGCCTGAGGGCCACCTGCTCCCAAACTCCAGGAGTGGGTGGAGTGGGGGCTCCTGCCTCAGACAGAAGGAGGTCGGGCCAAGATGCCCAGCTCCCTGGGGAGGGATAACAGGGATGGGGTGGGGGTGAGGGGCACCAACTGACCTGGGAAGCCTGGATGGCTCAGGGCAATGACCCAGGGTAGGGAGCGCAGACCCAGCCAACCATCTGGTGGGTCACTGACCTCGAAAAAACCACACTTAGGCTGGGGACACTAGCCCAAGATGGAGGAGAACCGAGGCGGGGTACGCAACTGGCAGAGAGAGAGCTGACCTAGGCAGGGGAGAGGCAAGGACCCCTACTCCCTGGTATGGACAAGTGGGCATCAGTTTGGGCTCCCTGACCCGATCGGGTAGGAGACAATGACCCAGGCTCCCGGGGTTTGGCAGAGAGCACTGATTTAGGCGGGGAGGTCCCGACTCTGGCGGGGTGGGACCCTGACCTAGACTCCCCCGCCGGGAATCCGGCCCCGGCGCGCCCCCCTCGGCCCGGCCCCCAGGCTCGGGTCCGGCCGGAGGCGGCAGCGGGCGCAGATGGGCGGCCGGCGGCCGCAGTGGCGGCGGCGCGGTTATCAGCGCTCCTCGCAGATGGGCCGCCCGCCCTCCGCGCTCGCGGCTCCCCACTCCCCGCGGCCTGCAGCCCCGTCCCCTGGGCGCGGGGCGGGTGGCGGGGAGGCGCCTCTGGATCCGCTCCCCGGCCCCCGCCTCCCTCCCTCGCGGCCCCCTCACCCCGCGGGCCCGGCCCGGGCGGCCGCCGGAGGGGGAGGGGGAGGGGACAAGTGCACTTTTCGTAACGACCGAATCAATTGTGTGTGAAGAGCCCGCTCCGGCCGGGGACGGGGCTGAGCGCGGGGCGGGCGGGCCGGACGGGGGAGGAGCGCGGAGGGGGGAGCGGGGGAGCGAGGGAGGGAGGGAGGGAGGCCGGCGCGGGGCCGCCCCGCTCGCTCGCTCGGGCCGGGCGAGGCCGGGGAGGGAGCGAGGGGGGCAGGGAGGGAGGCCGGCCTGGCCCGGCCGGGCCGGGGGCTGAACGCACTAACGGAGGGTCTCCGCCACGGAAAGTTCAAAGCTCAGCAGCGCCCGGGCAGCAGCCGGCCCCCCCAGCCCCCACCCGCTGCAGAACAATGAGGTCCCGGCGGGGGAGCCGCGGGGCCCGCGCCGCACGCCCTCTCCAGGGCGCCCCGGGCCGGAGGGGACGCCCCCGCCCGGCCGCCCGCCTCCTCCCTCTCGGCGGCTGCGGTTCCCCGCCCCCTCCCCCACGCCACCCCGCCCGGACCCGGGCCGGCCCCGGGGACGGGGGAGGGGAGGGGAGGGATAGGTCAGGCCGCCCCCGTCCCAGGGAGGGGGGGAGCTAGGGGCCCGGGGGGCGGAGGGGGCGCCCCACCCACCCGCGGGAGGCGGCTGCTGCGCCAGGCTGCGGCTCGGGCTGCCCCTCCCCGGGCCAGCCCCGGGTGGGGTCGGGGAGACGGTGCCCGGGCGGGCCCCCTCCCCTGGCGCTGGGAAGCCGAGCGGACTCCCCGTCCCGTGGCTCCCCTGCCCCCCTCTCCCGCGGCACCACCCTCCACACACACACAGACACACACACACACACACACCCCACACCACCCAGCCGGCCCGGGGGCGGGAGCGCGGGGCGCCCGGGACAGGCAGCCCCGGGGCGGGCGGGGGGAGGCTTGGGCTTCGGAGCAGCCGCCTGCTGGCGGGGGGAGGGGACGGGAGGACGGAACATGCTGGGGTGAGCAGCCCGGGACAGCCCGCTCGGCACGGCCACGGCCCGGGCAGCAGCGCAGAGGGGGCAGGGACGCCCCGAACCCGGAGCGCTGCCCCGGGCGGGCTGGGGCGAGCGGGCGAGCAGGGACGCGGGCGCCCCGGGCGGGCCAGACCCGCGGACCACCTCAGGGATACACGTTCGGACACACATCCACACCCCCACCCCGCCCCCGCCCGCCCGCCCCGAGCCCCGCGGCGGGACCGGCCCGCGGCCGCCTCGCGCGCACTCACCGAGCCCGTCTTGACCGGCACATACACCACTTGGCCCATCTTGGGTTCCCGGCCGCTGCCCAGGCGGAAGCCCTTGGAGCGCACCCAGAACTGGAACTTGCCTTTCTCGCCGGCTGCCGGGCCGCTACCCGCGGCGGTCCCGCCGCCGCCCTGCAGGACCTCGGCGATCCGCTGGTATTTACTGCGTGTCACCGTCTTGGTTTTGGCCGAGTCGCCGTAGGTGCGCAGGCACCAGTCCCGGAACTGGCGGCCCAGCTCCGAGTCCCCGGGGCTGCGCTCGCGCTCCCAGCCCCCGCGCAGCAGCAGCGTCGGCTTCGGCATCCTCCCGCCGCGCCCGGCGCCCTCGGGGGCGGGCCGGCCGCCGGGCCGCCCGGTGCCGGGACTGGGCTGGGCTGGGCCGAGCCGAGCCGGGGCGCGCCGCGGCCCCGGCTGTCCCGCGGTGTGGCTCCGGCGCGGAGGCTTGATGGGCACGGGCGGCGGCCGGACGCGCGGGGCTGCGGCGCGCTCTGTCCTGCTCGGGCGGCGGCGGCGGCGGCGGCGGCGTTGGCGGCGGCGGCTCCGGCTCGCCTCCTGCTCCGCCTCCTCCTCCCCCCCGGCCGGGATGCAGGAGCGATGGAGGCAGCTCCGGGCCCGGAGGTGCAGAGGGGGCGGGCCGCCCCGCGGGCGGCCGGGGGAGGCGGGAGGCGGGGAGCGGCCCCGGGCGCGGGGAGCGAGACCGAGCTCGGGCGCGGGCGGCGGCGGCGGCGGCTGTCAGCTCGCGCGGCTCATCCTGCTCCTGCTCGGGCTCCCGCTGCCGCTGCTCTTCCTCCTCCTCCTCTTCCTCCCGCGCCCGCCTCCACCACGCCGCGGGATCCCACCTGTTAGAGCGGCGCAGCCTTCGCCGCCGCCCCCCACCCCCCGCGCGCCCGCCCGCCCGCCCGCGGGGCCCAGCCCCCGCCCCGGCCCGGCCCCTGGGGGCGCGGGGGCCGGCGCGCCCGCAGCCGCCGGGAGGGCAGGAGCCGCAGGCGCACAGTGCCCAGCCCAGGGACCGAGTTCCCTCCTGTCGGGCCTGGCCCCGAGCCTCGCAGGCCGCGCTCCGCCGGGCGGGGAGAAGGGCGCAGACCCCGCCCGGCCACCGGCGTCCCTGCCTCTCCAGTCGGCCCCGCCCGATTTTAGCCCGGCGCGGGTGGGACCGGGCAGGGCCCCTATCCCTTCTCCCAGCAACTGGCCTGACCTCTCCGGTGCGAGCTCGGCGCCAGAGGATCAGTGTTCCCCTGGGGAACCCCAAACCGCCAGCCTTCAGGGGGCCCCCAAACTTCCTCCCCTCTCGCCTCACCCGAATTCCCCGAAGTTTGGCCAGCCTTGCTCCTGCTAACCCCACCGCTCTGGGACTGCCTTAGGCCCCAGAGAAGTCATCAACATTGACCAGTGGCCTCACTTAGGCTGGCCTCTCACCAAGGTTCGGGGCAACGCTCAACACACCCACAAATTCATCTCGAGACACCCGGCCTTCCTGGGAGCACAGTGGCCTAGAATCACTGGCTGAGTAAACTCAGGTGGATCTGCCAGCCGCCTCCTCCCTGGGCAGGACTGACCTTGGGTAGGGCCAGCCCCCTCCCCCTTCACAAGATAATAACATAAATAAAGGCACAGGTCAACTCCTGGGCTTTCAGCCCTCCTTTCTTAACAGGCATGAGAAATTACTGAGCTTCTTTTCCTGTTCTTCCTGGGGTCCACCTCCCGTGTCCCCAGGCCACTCCTGCAGGCAAGTCACCACCAAGCCTGAGTCCCCAATTTTACCCAGTGCAGGACCATTTTCTGCCTAGGAACTACTGGCTACCCTCATCCCAAGGTTCCCTGCCCTGGTATCTACAGATTGCCAGGTCCAGGCAACTCTGAGAGGCAAAGGCGACTGGCTCATTTCACAGATGAAGGCCTGGGACTTGGAGAGGTGGCCTGACCTGGTCAAGGTCATGCAGGGAGGAGAGGAGGGTTCTGACTCAGGTCTGTGTGGCTCCTGCTGCCACATGACACATGAAGTCTCCTCCTGACGTGCCCCTGGGAGGGATCCCCACACTGTATGTGGCTGCCTCATGCTCCCCAGTAGACTGGGAGCTCCAGGTGCTCAGGGTTCATGTCTGTCTCATCGGTAGACCCCAGGCCTTAGCACAGCCCCTGGCACACAGTAGGTGCCAATAACTGCTGAAAGAACCCAAGAGGTCTTCCTAGTCCCAACCTCTCTCAGTATTTCACATAGATGTATTTTTAGATAATTTACATTTCTGTGTTACTTTATATATACCAACAACTCCACACTCATTTTTCCTCTTTATCTTCCTAAGAACTCTATTTGGTTCCATACTGGCATGCCCATTTTTCAGAGATGACCACTGGGGCTCAGAGAGGGCAACACACCAGGCAAAGGCCACGCAGCCCCCTCCCCCCTCAGTGGGGAGGGGCTTCTGCATGATTTGGAAGCCCATGCCCTGACTTTTCCAGTACATCCCTTGGCGCATACCCCCACCGTTGACTCCCTTCCTAAGAACAATGGTGCTTTAGCCTAGCTATGCCAATGCTCACTTTCAGCAGTGGTGCCCTGGTGCCGAGGTAGTGGGGCCCCCTGTTTGCGCCTTGTCTGTGTCTATTCCAAGACACACCAATAACCAGTAAGCCAGACCACCTCTCTATGCAGCCTGGGTCTGCCTGCCTTCCAGAACCTGAAAACCTGATTGTTAACCTTGGGCTGCATTCTAGGGTGGCAGTGTAGTATGATGAAAAGAATATAGGTTTCAGGGAGTCAAACAGACTTGAGGTTGAATCCTGACTGCCATTTGCTGTGGCATTCTTCGTGCCCACAGATCCCAGTTGACTGCTTCCCACCTGAATTAGCCCATCAGTTGACCCTTTGCTGGGTGACCTCTGGCAGGTCACTGAACCCCAACTTCATCATCTGTATAATAGACTGTAAAGGTTCAGCAGAATAAAGTATATGAGAGAGCCTGATATATATAACAGGTGCCCAATAAATGCCGTTTTCACCTCCATGGAGGTTGTGAAGTATTCAAAGAGGAAGGCAAACTTTGTTAATACATTTTGTGTTTCATTCAGTCAACAAACTTTTCTTGAGCAGCCACTATAAACCAGATGCTGGGGATGTAGCCAAGGGATCTCCAAGGTCCTTGTCCTCTCAGAGCTTACTGATGGGTGGGGAGGAGGGTCACTGAACTATCAATTATTATAGCTTAGGGTAAGGGCCGGGCCTTCCTCTGTGGCTCAGTGATAAAGAATCTGCCTGCAATGCAGGAGTCACAGGAGATGCAGGTTTAATCCCTGGGTTGGGAAGATCCCCTGAAGGAGGGCATGGCCCACTCCAGTATTCTTGCCCTGGAGAATCCCTGGTGGGCTATAGTCCATAAGGTTGCAAAGAGTTGGGCACGACTGAAGCAACCTAGCACATATGTAGCTTAAGGGCCATGATGGAAATAGCAAGTCGTGATAGCAAATAAGAGACAAGAGGGACTGCTATTCTTGGGGGCCAGGAAAGTCTCCTTTGGGAAGGTAGATTTGAGCAGTGACATAAATGGCAAGGAGCCAGCTATGTTATGTTCCGAGGGAAGAACATTCCAGGGAGAGGGAACAGCATATGCAAAGGGCCTGGGGTGGGAAAGAGATTGCTCTTTTCCAGAAGTTGAAAGGAGGCCAGTGTGGTACCGTGAAGTGAGTGAGGAGGGGCTGGAAGGCAGGAGACCACGGGATAAACATTGGATTGCAGTCTAGATGTGATGGGAAGTCACTGGTGAGTTTTAAACAGGAGAGAGACTGAGGAGTACTCGAGCGGAGTGGAGGGCCGCTATGGGGACCCAGGGATCTGTTTTCTGGGAGCTTGGAGGTCAGAGGCCTTGGTTTCTCCTCCCATGTGTCAGCTCACTTTACAGCAAGCACTTCTCAGCCTCTTGCCCCAAAGGGTGCTGGGAAAAGATTGGAGATGGCTGAGCCAAGGATGAGAATGGCCTCCTGCAGCCCATCCCCACTTGTGCAGAAGCAGGTCCCTGATCGTGTCAGTAGCATCTGTTAGCAGGGATCCTGCCCCATAGCATATTGGGTGGAAGGTAAGTTTCTCTTGGGGAAGAACAGGGCAGTGAATGGGCAGTCATGGTCCTAGGGGGAAAACTGTTCCTCCTTTCTTCCCATTCCAGATAGCTGCCAAAAGGACAAAGTAGGCTGCACCATTATTTGTAGGTTATTGGATCCCTGGGTTTTTTTTTTTTTTAACCCTTAATCCAGATGTCCAGTGGAGGGTAGGACTGAAGGAGTCCAGACCCCCAGGGTTCATGTCCACTTCCAATACTGACAGTAATGTACTGGGTCACAGGAGGTTAAGTGAGAAAGGGTCTGCAGAGAGTATACAGTCTCAACCCTGCCTTTTACAGATGGGTAAACTGAGTCCCGCAGAAGGGAAGAGGCTCAGGGCTACTGGCAGAGCAGGGCATCTGGCTTTTGCCTGGTTTGGCCCAGATCACCTACTTTTCACTGAGCTCTGACTCTGGGCCCAGATGAATGGGAATGCCTGTAACTCAGAGGTGAGGTGGCCCCCACCCAGCCAGGGGTAGGGCAGAGTTCCAGGCCTGGGTAGGGCAGAATGACTCAGGCCCCCACAGAGGCCTGACCACCAGAGGCTAGGAGGAGCAGGAGGTCCTGGGTCCTTGGCATGTGGTGTGGGGTGGCTTCCACTGTCAGGCCCTGGTGCCACTTGCATCAAGGACTATGCCGCCACTCAAACCCCGACTCCCAAGCGTCTCCCCCTGTGGTCTGCTTGGCCACAGTGACCTGCTGCCTCAGGTCTACTCCACCCAGAAAGGCTTCCTGACCCCTCAGTTTGGTTCAGGGGCTTCCATGTCTGCTTATAGACCCCTGGGCTTTCTCCATCCTGGCTTTGATCATGAAAGCCTGGGTACCTGTACCCACCAGTGCCCAGCATGGGGGCCAAAGTTTAATAATGATGAAATAAATGAGAGAATGAAGAAATGAATGAGTGGGTTAGTTCTCGAAATGTGCATCTCAGATGGACAACTACAGCATTTCCCACCACTCTACTCTGCCTCCCCTATAATCAATCAGTCTATTAGCATTTAGTGTGCTCCTCCTAGAAGGCTCTTTTGTCGAGTGACCTGATGTAGGTGCCTTGATTTCTCTAAGCCTTGGTTTGCAAAACCAGTAAAGTGGGGATAATGATCATACCTAACTCACGGGGCTGTTGTGAGAATAAGCCCTCAGTGAATGTTAGCTCCATTTATCACCACGTCCATCTGTCCTTCATTCGGATGTTTGTTTGAGTGGCCTCTGTGTGTCAGATGCCATGCCTGGCCTCGGGATCACAGCCGTAAACAAGATGGACCTGGCCCCAGCCCTCGTGATGTTCAGGGACCAGCTGCCTTTGAAAAGATCAGGACAAATGGGTTGAGAACTAGAGAACAAAAAGCTGCCGTAACACATGAAGGGGGCTCAGATGAGCATCTTCTGAGAAACCCTGCCTAAGGGTTCCTTGGATGGAGGTGCTCAGAGCAAAGACGGGGGAAGGAGGAAAATGTCTCCACACCTACAGTGGCCTTGGCTGTGGAACCACACCCGAGTGGGAAACATTGACTCACCTCGCAGAGGTAAGGAACCCTTGAGCCCAGCATCTCCTATTCTGCAAAATAAAGCATAAAGAGATAAGGATTTCATTCAAATGCCACTGCCCCAGTAGAGCCCTCCTTGACCACCCTTTCAAAAATAGTTTCCAGTGTCTCTCTATCCCCTGCGCTGCTTTATTCAACTTCATAGCCTTGGCACCATCTTCTATTATAATGTGTATTAATTTGTTTTTTCTATTATAATGTGTATTTATTATAACGTGTGTTTATCTGTTTCTCGTACACTGCAATGTATGTATCAAAAAGGTGGGAATTTTGTCTTGTGACTGTAGTATCTCCAATTCTCAGAACAGCCTGGCAGATAGTAGGTGTTCAACACATGTTTATTGAATAAATGAGTGAATGAAGAAACCCTAAATGTGTGTGTGTGTATTTGTATTCACATGCATCATAAATAAAATGCATAATGAGAGCCAGGAAGAGTTATGTTGAATTGAAAAGGAAGGAGGCTTTTCTTTCTGTTGCTAATTTTGTCTATTGCAAGTTACCTTCCTTCATTGAGCCTCAGTCTCCTCATCCATGAAATGGAGCTAGTACCTACTTCACAACATCATTGTGGGATGTCAATCAAATGTGGTGCCAAGTCCCCAGATGGGACCAGGCACACAGTACGTGCCCGTAGGGCGTCTCTTATTCTGATGGAGCCCTTAGTGGAGGAGGCTCCTGAAGGGGGATCCCCAAGGCCTGAGCCTTCCCATAGGACGCAGAAGAAGCTCACACTGGATCTGTCCCGTCACCTGAACTCGTCGGTAATTTATTGATGCTGGATGCTGGCACCTAGCAGCTTGCCGGGTCAGCCTCAGGGAGCAGGTGTGGAGACATCAGGACCTACACTCAGCCTCACCCAGGAACAGCAGGGTGGGAAGAGTGCATCTGCCCAGGAAAACTGATAGCTCAGTCCTTATAAATCCCTTACTATGTGCTAGGCACTGGGGGACTAGGGAAAAAACCCAAGTGTGTTCCCTGCCTGACCAGAGCTGATAGAGGGTGTTGTTGTTGTTCAGTCACTAAGTCGTATCCGACTCTTTGCGATCCCATGGATGGCAGCACGCCAGGCTTCTCTGTCCCCTGTCTCCCAGAGTTTGTTCAAGTTCATGTCCATTGAGTCGATGATGCTATCTAACCATATCATCCTCTGCCACCCTCTTCTTTTCCCTTCAATCTTTCCCAGCATCAGGGTCCTCACCTTGATAGAGGGCAAGAGAGACATAATTCATAATTTGAACACCTGCAAAAATAGTGACAGCTGATGAGGGCCTACCATATGCCAGGAACTTTATACACATAAGCACATTTAAGCCTCATATGAATAGACCTTGAACAGATTCTACAGGTCAGAAAATGTCACCAAGGGGAGGTAGGATGATGAACTCAAGCTCACATGGCTAGCTAGTGGTGGCAGTCTGAACCCAGATATGATTGGCTCCAAAGCCCACACATATGTTACCACCATTCTGCCCACCTCGGGCTGGCTGGACTAAGAGGCATATAAACAAAAACCCTAAATAAGGAGCTCTAGGAGGTCAAGGTGAGCAAAGGTCCATCCCACTAAGCTCCCTGGAGATCCCTTCTTTTAACTGGCCTTCAGAAAGTGAAAAGTGAAAGTGAAAGTCACTCAGTCCAGCCCAACTGTTTGTAACCTCATGTACCATACAGTTCATGGAATTCTCCAGGCCGGAACACTGGAGTGGGTAGCCTTTCCCTTCTCCAGGGGATCTTCCCAAACCAGGGATTGAACCCAGGTCTCCTTCACTGCAGGTGGTTTCTTTACCAGCTGAGCCACAAGGGAAGCCCTTTAGAAGCTGAGTGAAAATACCAGAGGAGGGTGAAACTTAGGGTAGGGAGACAGTCAGAGCAAAAGTTTGAAGGTGGAAAAGGGACTGACGGGTTTGGAGTGTGTGTGGTGGGCAGGCCCACTTGCGAGAGCAGAGGCCTATTAGGGGCAGTGGGTATGCAGTGCTTTGAATGCCTGGCCACCTCCGGCCTCCCTCGGTGGGCCACGCAGAACCTGGGAGTTGTACAGTGATAAAGCCACCATTTCCTGTTGACCTGTGTATGCTAAGAGGCCTGGCCTTCAAGGACCTGTAACACCTGGTTCAGCCTCACTTGCCTTCCCCCCGTACCAGCCCTTGGGTCCGGCACACTCACCGACTCCAGAACACATCTTGTTGGCTCTCACCTCCATACCTGTGTTCTCCCAGATCCCAACTCCCGCATCCTACCCACTGGTCAGGCCTCACACCTACGTCTGCTTCCTCCAGGAAGCCTGCCCTGACCACACCAACCCTTGGTGATATGCCTCAGCCTCAGAGACCTGGGCTGGGCAAGGGCCCATCCTCTGCTAAAAGCCATAAACAGTCACCAACCATAGTGCTCGGCTGGTGCCTTCATCTGCCTAGCATCATTCTTCCCCTGGTAATCCGAAATGCCTTTGAGAAACTGCCCCTTCCCCTTCTTTAGAGCAGTAGCTAGAGCAGGACAGGCCTGAACCCTGGCCATCGAAAACATCCCCTCACCTTGACCACTGTGATGGTGGCCAGGTTTCTGATCTTATTTGAGCCCCTTGATTCAGTCATGCCTGAAGGCCCTTTGTATTTTTCACTTAGGTCTCTTTGGGCTGGATTGCAACCAGCCAAAGATCCTTGTCAGAGTGAACCCAGGGTTCAATCCCTGGGTTGGAAAGAACTCCTGAAGAAGGAAATGGCAACCCACTCCAGTATTCTTGCATGGAGAATCCCATGAACAGAGGATCCTGGCAAGTCCATAGGATCGCAAAGAGTTGGACACAGTTGAGCAACTGAGCATGCAAGACTTCTCAGACCCTTTTATCTGCTATTGGGCACTATGAGCCTATGCGCCAGCTTGCTCCATTTCAGGAGTGAGGAAACTGAGACCCAGAGAAGGACAAGGACTCATTCAGGCAGTTGACAGCAGAACCGAGCCCAGGGTCCCGGCCCCTGCCCCCACCCCGACCCAGTATTCTCCCGTCTACACCTCAGGCCCCTTCTAGAAACAAGTCACCTCTATAGTGGAACGTCAGGAGCAAGGGCTCCTCCTCTTGCCACTTGTGTGGCCTTGGCCAAATGACTTAACCTCTCTGAGTTTCAGTTTTCTCATCCATCAGTGAGAAAGTGCCTACCTCATGAGGTTCCTGTGAAGGTTCAAATCCACTCAGGAACACTTAGCACAGCGCATAGTAGGCCCTCAGTAAATTGCGACCAGCACCTCAGTGGCTTCAGCTTCCTCAGGAAATACTGGGTACACCGAGCCCTGACATCTTTGGGGAGTTGTGGGTCTCTCTAGAGAAAGATGCCAACACAATGCTAGGTCTGGGCTGGGCTCACCTCCACAGGGTTCAAATCTGGGTCTCAGCACGGGGTCTGCTCATCTGGATGCCCAGGTGTCAGGCCTTCCTCCTCCCTGATTTGAAAAGAGGCGCTTTTTATTTAGAGGAATTCCGCCCCCCGCCCCCCATTTCATATTGGCTCTATAAGCTGGATTTTGTTGGGTGGTTTCTGACAAGCAAGTCGACCAGGCACGTGAACGGAGGAAATGCAAGGCTGCTTCTGGCCACGGGGGCGGATCCAAGGCCTTGAGTTCGGCTGCTCGCTGGCCACGAGCTCAGGCCCTGGGCAGCTGCATCCTGGGGAGGGTGTGTGTGTCCTTGGGGGAGATCCAGAAGGACTTCTTCCCCAGGGAATTCTTTCCAGAGGTTTCCCACAAACTGCCCTTAGAGGAAAGGCCCCTCTGGCATAGGGACCTGGCTCCCTTTGTCCTCCAGCCAGCCTGTACCGCCTGGATTCAGATTTATGGTGGCCAGGGGCTGTCCCCGAGTGTCCTACCCCAGATCAGGTCTCCCAAGTTGACAGTCAAGTGTTTCTCCAAGTCACAGTGTTTCTACATATCTTCAGCCACCAAACAAGGGGCGACTGACACAGTAAAGCAGGAGAGATTTCAGTTAGACAGCAAGAAGGACTTCCTCCCTGCCAGATGGCTCAAACTTGAGCTATGCACGACCTTGGAAAGAGCACTTAATTAGAAGGCAAGACAGCTTTGTTACTGTGGAACTTTAGGTCAGTGCCTAAATTTCTCCTTCCCTTGGTTTGCTCATCGATAGAATGGGGATTAGAATTTCTGTTCACCCTGCCTCCACGTCTTCTAATGAGACAGTGGAATGAGGCCTTGAGGGCAGTGGCAGGGGGTTGGATCAAATGACCTCCATAGGTTCCTTTTCCTTTCTTTTTGGGAAGGAATTCCCAAGGCTGCGGCCCTGGCCTTAGGCCCAGGGACCAGGTGGTGAAGTGTGTGTGTGTGTGTGTGCACGCGCACACACACATGAACAGGACTCTCGGTCACGTAGTAGGTGCTGAGTAAACGTTTGGTTTTCTCTCACTTGTCATGGGCCGGTCTCCAGATACAGAAAGAGCCCTGGGGAGATGTCAGGAAGCCCAAATTCTAACCCTGGTTGCTTTGACCTTGGCCATGTCCCTTACCCAACTGACTCTCCATTTCCCCATTTGTACCAGGAGGACTTCGGATGGTTTCCAAGACCCCTTCTCTCCTGAAACCATGAAACTCATGACTGACCCAGGGAGGTCTGACTCCTGCCCCCTCATCTTCCCCACCAGCCATCCCTCGGGGGTTCGGATGCACTGACGTTCCTTTGCTTCCTTGAATTTGTCAGGACCTTGGGAACAGCCTTAGGCCCCTCTCACAAGTTCTGTGACTCTGGATGTTTCACCCAAGGGTCTCTGCCCAAACCCTTCCTCTCTTGCCACAAATTCACCTCCAACTCATCCTTACAGCTCTCAGCTCAATCATCATGTCCTGATGACCCTGCTGTCCCTAAGATTCTCCTCCATGACTCACTCTCCTGGGGGACCCCTCTGCACCCCTTCTTTATAACACTTAACCGCCTGTACCTCTCACGTTTATGCGGTTTCTTTATTGGTATCTGTTCCCCCCGCCCAAGACTGTGAATTCTATGAAGACAGGAACTGGCTGGGTCTCAGTCACCACCGTGTCTGGGTGCCTCAGCACCGAATAGATGCTCGAAGAATAAATGGAACTGAATGAATGGATGGGTGACCTCCTCCATTCTTGGTCAGGGGCTGAGCGGCTGACAGGCCCTACCTGCAGAAGATGGGCTGGGGGTATACCGAAAGCCCCTCACACCCACACCCGGACTGTCCTGTGAGGCTCTCCCAGCAGTCCTGAGACCTCAGGACAGGCAGATATGAAGTATCGGCTCCGTTTTTTCAGATAAGGAAAGCAGCCTCAAAGGCATGCTGGCTGGAGCAAGGTCACATAACAAACGCATGACAGGCTTGGGGTGGGATCCCAGGGGTGACGAAGCTGGAAGGGTTTCCAGCCTCCATTTGACAGAGGTGGAAACTGAGGCACGAAAGGGGAAGGGATGGGATCAAGGTTTTCCTGGCCAGGCAATGGCAAGGTGGGGAGAGGAATCTGTGGTTCTTGAACTCAGAGGCCTTTCTCCTGCTGGGCTGAGGAGAAGGATCCATGGGCTTGACCCCAGGATGACCAGAAGGCTTCAGATAACTGATTACACCACCCTGTGGCCTCTGGGAGTGGACACCACTGAGGAGAAGCACCCTAAGGGTTTGGGTGTCTGCACAGAACCAGGCTGCCTGGGTTTGAATGCCAGCTCTGCCACTCAACAACCATGTGAGCTTGTTTGGGTCACTTTACCTCTCCGTGCCTCAGTTTCCTCATCTGTAAAATGGAGGAGACCTGGGTTTAACATGTAAACAAAATGAAGCACTGAGAGCAGGAAGTGGTCTGGGACGACTGCTAACACATGTGAACGGCAGAGCTGACCTGGCCAGAAGCAAGAGGAAGTGATTCATTCTCTGTGCGCCGGGGAACTGGGGCCAAGAAGTATCAGCCACCTGCTTCTCACCCCTAGGTCCGCTGGAGAGGATACACAAGAAGGGCTTCAATTATTGCAGCAAAGTTTTCTGAGCCCTCTGGTACTTTACAACCCACTGAATCCTCAAAGCCACCTGGGGAAACAGGATCTGTCATTATCCCATTTTACAGATGTGAAAACCAAGGCCCAGGCCCGTCACCTGCTCAAGTCTCACAGCTGGTGATGGGCAGAAACAAGACTCATGCCCAGAGTTCCAAGGATGAAGGGTCCAGAGGACAAAGGAAGAAGAGAGATGTGTTGGCCAGGGGAGCAGAGTCCTGGACCTCAAAAACTGAGGAAACCTGGCCAGTGGTGGCACCGACAGAAGATGCAGCTAGAGCCCCCGTCTCCCCTGGGGAAGGATTGTGGGTGAGCCTTGCTTGGGAATCACACCATGTCGAGCCCCCACCCTGGCCAAGCTCTGTAAGGGCAGGGCTAAGCCTCTTACCCCCACCATCAGGGCCCCCAGCCCAGCCCTGCCCAGATACCGTGAGTGCTTGTTAGGTTAGCAGTACAGCAGACACCCTATCCACTGAGGCCAAGCCTCTTGACCATCACCAGCCCCATTATCCAGGTGAGGAAACTGAGGCTCAGAGTGGGAAAGGGGCATGCCCTGGGTCACACAGGTCTGTCTAAATCTTCACTCTCCTAGGGGACGTGAGCCCAGGGACCACGTCTCCCTGCCTCCAGCAGTTAGAGCCTGCAACAGACCCTGGAAAGCAGGTAATCCTGAAGGGGTGGGGAGCATGAAGCATCTCTCTAAGGTCTCAGCAGGTGGGAGAGTAGAGAAGGGCAGCTTCTCCATGCCTTCCCAAATCCCCAAAACATGGAAACGTAAAGACCGTCTTTAGGGCTCAAAGAGTCCAAGCTTCCCCTTTTACAGTTGGAGAAACTGAGGTTCAGAAAAAAGGATGAGCCACATTCAGGGCCATCAAGCAGCTGAGGAACTGACCAGAGCCCAGCAGGGCAATTCCAAAAGGCCCTGAAGTTGGCACAAAGTGAGAACTAAGGCTGGCAGGCTGAAGAGAGGTGAGCGGAGGTGTGCTGGGACCAGGCCAGGCAAGAAGTCTGGTCTCCAGGGCAGAGCAGTGGGAAGTCATTGAATTGGAAAGGTCTGTCCACCACCTGGTTTGGTGCTTAAGAGACCCAGCTGGCGGCCGGGGACTGACGGGCCTGCAGGAGGGCGGGATGGGAACAGGAGACCCGGGAACCGAGCTGACACTGATCCCAGCCCGCTGTTCTCCCTTACCCTCTAGACCCGCCTGTGGGGCTGCCAACTCGGCCTCACACTCAGAGGACTGAGGGCATCCTAGCAGCACGTGTCCAAGCCCAAGTTCCTGAGTTCCACCCCAGATCGGCCGCTCCCCCGCCTTCCCATCTCGGTGAACACAAACTCTGTTCTTCCCGTTGCTCAGGCCAAAACCCCTGGAGTCAGCCCCACCCCGCCATTCTCTCGCCCCCTCCACCTGATCCGTCAGCAAATCCCTTTGGCTCCACCTTCACAATATGACCAGAATCTGACCACTTCTCACCACCGTGCTGCTGCCCCTGCTCATCAGCAGGATGAAAGCGCCAGCTTCTCCCAGCCCTGCGGTACCCCTTCCATCAGGCTGCCAGATCCCTCGGCTCCAACACAAGTCGGATCACGTCCCTTCGCTGCTCCAAAGCGCCCTGTGGAGCCTCACCTCTCTCAGAGTGAAGTCTTGACCTTGGCCCTCACGGCTCTCAAGCTCCAGCCTCCCTGTCCCTGTCTGGCCCTCTCTCCCCAGTCCCTCAGCCCCAGTCTCTGCGGCAGCAACTCCGTGTTCCTCTCCTGACCTCCAGGCATTTGTACCTGCTGTGCCCTCTGCCTGCAGTGCCCTTCCCCGATGTCTGCACTGGGGCTCTCTCACCTCCTTCATGTCATCAGAGGTCACTTTTCCAGGAGGCCTCCTGTGACCACCAGCTTAAAACGGCAGACCCCTCATCCCATCACACACACACATAACGTCGTTTGTCAGCTTTATTTTCTCCATCATTTTCTAACATACTGCTTAATCAACCTGTTTGTATTGTGTTTTCTTGGTTCCCTTGGTACTCCTCTTACCCCACTGTAGGATTTCTGCTTCCTGAGGGCAAGACTCTTTGGCTCACCAGTACTGAGAACGGCATCTGTGCACAGCTGTTACATTTGATTCACTCTTGCGTGGTTCAAACTCAGGGTGGAAGGCCACCTTAGCCTCCGATCACAGACAAGGCAACGGAGGTCCAGGGAGGGAAACCGTTTCCTGGGGGTCACCAAGCCAGGACACAGTGGGGCTGGGATCTGGACCCTGGCCAAGCCTCCCCCAACCCCATCCCGGCCAGTGCAGGCCGAGTGTGGGCCTGGAGCAGAGCTGCTGAACTGGCTCTTGGGGAGGCGGCCACAGGGCAGTGGCTCCTGCCAGCTCCCTGCGGTCAGTGCCCTCCCCAAGGGGGCCACAGCAGCCAGCAGCCAAGCAGGGAGAAGGATCCAGGGCGGTGGTGTAAGAGGGGCATTGGGAAAGGCCCCGGTCCATTCTACGGTTGCCCATGCCTCAGAGCCTGAACGGCCATGGCTGAGAAAGGAAGTCAGCAGGATCCAAAATAGGTCTGTGTTTTGGGAAGTGAAACCGGTGCTGGGGACACTTGGCTAGAGGAAGACCCAGGCCTCCTGGGTTGAAGTTGTCAGGCTGGGGTCGGGGGTCTTCCCCTCCCTCCTCTGCCTGGGGGTTGGGTCTTGGGACTTGGGTTCAGGCCCCTCTCACAAGCCAGGTGACTCTGGAAGTGTCATTCTCATTTTCTGACCCTCAGTTTTTTCATCTGTAAAATGGGACTAAGGAAAGTACCCACCTCACTGGGGACTGGGAAAGTGTGATGAGACCACACCCTGAAACCTGAGGCTGTTGCTCAAGAGGTGGTAACAGTCACTACTGGTATTCCAGATCTGTCTCTGGTGCATCCTCCTCCAGGAAGCCTCCCCAGGTCCTTTGGTCAGAATGAATAAACGAATCTCTTCTCCCTGGTGTCCCAGCCCCTCCTAACTTCTATTTGCTTCTGTTCATATGTGTCTTTTCCACTAGAGGAGGCCAGGCCCTCATCTGAGTCCTCTCCGTGTCTCCTGTGCCCGGGACAGGAGCGATGGGAGATGCCACACAGTGGGGCTGAATGGGGGAACCAAGGGCAGATGCTGATGTGTGCCCTCAGGGCTCTGGTGTCTGTGTCCTGAAAGCTAGCTCTGGCTGGCCTGGAGTGGAGGCAGGAGGTAAGTAGATGAGTTAGGATTCCTCTGAGTCTCAGTGTGCTCATCTTGTAAAATGGGGACAATTGGAAAAGAGGAGTCATGGTTTCTTTGTCCTGAATCAGAGTGAAACGTGGGTCACCCAAGATGCCACCACAGGCACCTCAGAATGGGCCTGGGACAGGGCTACCCTGGGGGAAGGGAAGACCATTCAGACCCAAGGGACCCTGCAAGCTGCTTGCTCCTGCCTCCATCCTACTCTGGTGAGAAGCAGGACTTTGAAGCTGAACAACACCCCAGGTATAACTGAGGACTCGCCACCTAGTGAAATCAGGAGGCTCTAAATGACAACAGAGTCAACAGTCTGTAGAGGCCCTCACATCACCCAGGTTTTACAGATAAAGCCCAGAGAGGTCAGGTTACTTGTTCAAGATGACACAGCAAATTAGGGCACAGAAAGTAGGGTGTCCAGCCTTCATAAGACTCAGTCCTGGGGCTCACTCGGCACCTCTCCACAGAGTAAGGCTCAGGACACCCATTCTACAGATGAAGACCTCAGACTTTGAGAGGGGAAGGGTCTTTCCCAGGACCACCACCCAGAGGCTCCACTCTTGAAGTTTCTAAAGAGCTCTTGGGGGTCCCTTGAGGGCTGGATCTCGAAACCCAGGGACTGAATGTAGAACTGAGGCTCCACCAGGAAGGACCTCGAAGGGTCTGTGTGGCCGAGTTTCCCATCAGCCCTCTTGTCCTGCCAGGTTCACCTCTGGGTCAGCTACAGTGCATGTTTGGGAGTTGCCACTATGCACCCCACCAGGCAGACTCAGAGCAATGAGGCCCACATGGCATTTCCTGGGTGCCCCATTCTAAGGGTTTTACTGCATCAACTTGCTTGAGTCTCAGAACTCAGTGAGGTCAACTCCACGACTGGCCCCATTTTACACAGAGGAAAACTCATGCACCTCCCAGACTGCGCTCAGCATCTGCAAAGCTGCTCCTCTCCCAGTTCCCAGCCCAGGAAGTGGCTTCTGAAGCCCCCAGGAACCACGCTGAGAACAGGCATCACTGCTGATCCCCACGCTGCCTCTCCCCGAAATATCCCATCAAGTCAACCTCCTTAGCTGGGCACTGGAACTGAGCCAAGGAGCTGAAGCTCTCTGGGTCTTATCTGTCAAGCAGGATAACAGCCCAGTCCTGTGAAAGGCATGGCAGAGTCGCGGAGATGGGCCATCTCTGCCCAGCTGGGTGACCTGTGGCTGGAGGACCAACCTCTCTGAGCCGCAGCTTCCATATAAATGAAGTGGAAATGATAACACGGCCTACTCCTGGGGTCTTAGGGATGATTCAGGGGCTCCTTCCCTCCATCCTCCTGAGACATTGCTCCAGCAACTATCCCCTTCGCTGAGAGGTCCTCAGCCTTTCCCTCTCGACTGAATCAACCTGAGCAACGTACAAATGGCTGATGCGTTTCTCTGAGCCCACACCCCACCCCTGCTGCCTCACTTCTCCTCTGCCCCACATGGGAGCTCCCTGAAAGGGAGTCTGTTGTCACAGTTCCCACCCACTCCTGCCTTGAATCCTCTGCCCTCGGGTTTCCATCTGCCTCCTCCCAGGACAACAAGGACTGCGGAGGGGCTAAACCAGCACCATCACAGCACCATCACCTTGTCCTTCTGGCCCCACACAGCATGGATACACCAACCCTCCCTGCCTCTTCGATGCCTTCCTTGCTGGCTGTCAGAATGCTCTGGTTTCCTCCAACTTCCCGCCTGCCCCTTCTCAGCCCCTTTTCTGCTTCTTCCTCCATTTCACTCCCACCTCTTAAAGTCGGGCTCAGTCCATGGTTCTCTGGTTCTCTCCATCTGCCTTCCTCCTTGGCCGACTTTCAAGACGGTTTCTCTGTGAGTTCCCCACCCGGACGTGGCCAACCTGGACTCTGCCCTGAGCTCCAACCTCAGCACCCACCCTGCTCCTCTGCAGCACCTCTTGCTTTCCCGCTTCACCCTGTTTCAGTCTCCTCTCCCGATACTTGCACGTCGACCTGTTTCACCCACAACCTTCATCGTTCCAGTGAAGGGAAACTCCATTCGCCCCATGGTCCAGGCCGACACCCTGGCTGCCATCCTGAGATTCCTCTCTCTGACTCTGTCTCTCACATCCCACATGAGATGCATCTGTGAGTCCCGCTGCTCGAACTCCTAAATCCATCTCAGTTTCCAGCATTCCACAGCCTCCACAGGTCAGCCCCCATCATCTCGCTCTCGAACCTTCAGCACAGCTGCCTCCTGTCCTGCTTCCTGCGCCCTCTGCTCTGTCCTCCATACAGCAGCCAGAGGGACCCCGCTCTGGGCAGAGTCAGACGCAGCCTGCAGGGCTCCACCCTCCAGTGGCCCCTCACTCGGAGAAGCCCCAGTCCTTACGAAGTCCCCCAAAGCCCTGCCTGTTCCCCATCCTACGGCTCCCTCTGCCCTCCTGCCCCTCCCCCGGTCCACCCCCACCCCAGCTTCTGCCGCAGGGTGCTGGCTGCCCGGAATGTTCCACCAGCAGCATGTGGGCAGAAGGCTCCTCCTGGGATGGCCTTTCCGGTGCCCTCTCCACCATTTCAACCTGCCACTGCCACCCCCTCGGCCTGCTCCCCACTTCTTTCTTTCCCGGTAGCACTTTCACAGATCTCACGCATCATGTGTGCTAAGTCGCTTCAGTCGTGTCCCACTCTTTGCGACCCTATGAACTGTAGCCCGCCAGGCTCTTCTGTCCATGGGATTCTCCAGGCAAGAATACTGGAGTGGGTTGCCATGCCCTCCTCCAGGGGATCTTCCTGACCCAGGGATGGAACCCATGCCTCCTGTGGCTCCTGCCCTGCAGGCAGATCTTTTTACCACTGAGCTACCGGGGTAGCTTTACCACGCACCATATGCTTCACTTACTTATCTTGTTTAGCATGGGGCTCTTCCAGGAGGGCAGGAATTTTCTGCCCTGCGTCCTGTGTGCCTGTCGTCTCCCCGCCTAGAACAGGGTCTGGTGGGCGGTGGGGACTCCTGGGGGCAGCGCTGTAGGGATGCTGGGTGAGTGCTCCCCGAGCCTGGGATGAGCGCGGCCCCCTCCCACCCCCAGCCACGCAGGTCTACCAGGTGTCTTGGTCTCCCAGGGCCTTTCCGTCTTCCACTGCATCTGCCTCCCATCCATCCCTGGGCCCACTGAGATCCACTCCCTTCTCCACAATGGACGCCAGAAGGGTTGTTAAAAGCTTGGATCTAATCATGTCATCCGCTTTCCCAAGCTCTTGGATGGCTGCCCTTGGCCCCAAGGCTAATGACCCAATTCCCTACCTGACATAGGAGGGCCCTGAGGGTCAGCCCAGCCCCCTGGAGCCACCTCCTCCTCCCCTGCTGTGCCCTTGGAAGGTTCCTTCCACGGAGCATCCCCCAGCAGGCTGCCTCCCACCACTGGCCCCTGGTGACTGTGGACATGCTTCCTGAGTGCCTCGGTGCACAGCCCTAGGCCAGAGGCCCTGCATAGCCTGTAACCCTCCAACCACCCACCGTGCCAGCTGTGCCAGCTTTTGCTAAGCACTTACTACGTGCAGGGTGCCAAGAACGCAGCAGTAGTGAAGATGCGCCTTGTCCTCACCTGCTGGAGACACATTCTAGAGAGGAGAGCAAAAGTGCCCCCTCAGGGCCTCTGGCCCCGACACCTTCCCCGCAGAGCCCTGGGCTCTGCCTCTGCTTCATCAGAGCCTCCTGCTCTACTGTGACTGTCTTTGTGAGCAGCCCCCAGCCCCCTCCTGCTTTCTTTGTCTTAGTGCGACTCGCATGCTAGAATGTGCCCCCTGGGAAAAGCCAGGAGGGGATGTCTGCTCTGTTCTCTGCTCATCCCCAGCACCTAGGACAGTGCCAGGCACAGGGGAGCCATGTGGTGAGTAAAAGAATGCAGTCTAGGAGGTCCATGAACACGTAAAGCCCAGGACAGGGGTATGGGGGAGTGAGATGGCTCTGTTCTGATTGAGATTGGTCCAGGAGGCCTCTCCCAGGCGATGGCATTGAGCAGAGAGACTCAAGGCTGTGAATCCTGAGCCTGAGGAAGCAGTAAATTGCAGGGCCCCGAGATAGGCTTCCCTGGTGGCTCAGATGGTAAAGAATCCGCCTGCAATGCAGGAGACCTGGGTTCGATCCCTGGATTGGGAAGATCCCCTGGAGCAGGGCATGGCAATCCACTCCAGTATTCTTGCCTGGAGAATCCCCATGGACACCAGGGGAGCCTGGGATTATGGGGTCACAGAGTCAGACCCGATTGAGCGACTAAGCACAGCACAGAGATAGGGTGTTACAGAGCAGCAAGGGAGGCTGGAGTTGAGTGAACCAGAGGAGGGCTGGCGGGCAGGGGGAGGCTTCCTGAGCTCTTTTCCAGGAGGGTCCACTGAGGCCCAGGGAAACTAAGTGACTTGTCCGAGGCCATAAAACAAGGAAGGGGCAGAGGTGGGCCTGCTGGTGGGATCTGGGGTCCCCCTCCCCAGTGGGGGCCCCTCCCCGTGGCTCTCTGGGGCTCACCCAGGCTCTGCTCAGTAATAACTAACCCGACCCCGCTGGCTCAGGAGCCTCCAGGTATTGGCTCCGCCCAGCAGCCTCTGGGGCAAAACCCGGGGCATGAGCGAATGAGCAAGGGGCCTGCTGGGCAGGAGCTGTTGTCCCCTGCCCCACCCCGCCCCACTGCCGAGCCATCGCCACTCAGGGGAGGCTCAGTTTGCTGGAGTCGAAGCTGACTGGCTAGGGCAGGAGACATCACAGCCAAGTGCTAGTGCATAGAAACTACGCGAAAGTCAGGCCAGGTGGCCCCCACCCAGAACCTTCCCGGCGCAGGCGGACCTGAGATGAGCCGCGGGCTGCCTGCACCTGGGACTCGAAACTGCGCCCTCTCCGCAGCCCTGGGCTCCTGCCCTACGGCTGCTGGGCTTCCCCACTGCTCCCAAGCTGTGGTGGCCATGCTTCTGCCCCTGTCCTTCCCTCTGCCAGGGACTCTCCTCACCCGGTGCTGCCTGGCTGGTTCCTGCTCAGCCTCTGCCCAAACATCCCCTTCTCAGAGGCCTTTCCTGACCACCTGTCCAAAGCAGGTCAGCCCCCACCCCCTCTTACTCTCCATCAGAGGGCACCCCGAGGCCTTTCAGGACACAACAGAAATGACAGTCATCCTACGTGTTGTTATTGTCAATGTCCCCATTCCCAGCCTGGGGTGTGATAGCTTTCCTCAGGAGTCTCCTTAGGGCCTATCCCAGCGCCTGGCGCACGTTAGATGATCGATAAACGTTTGTGGGATGAGGGCAGGAGAGCCTACCCTCCTCGTTGTACAGAGGCAGTAATTGAGGCTCAGAGAAGGTGAGTCACTTGCCCAAGGTCACACAGCAAACCAGAAGCAGATCCAAAACAAGGGCCCAGCTCAGCTCACCTGACTCTGTCCGTGCTCTTCCACCTGCATCGTAACTAGCGCTGAGGGCTCAGCCAGGCCCACTCCAGTCTCCCTTATAGGACCTCTACCCTCACCACGGTGTCTCAGCTCTGGGAAGAAGGAAGCAGTGGGTAGAAAACCCAGAAGACAGCAAACAAGGGAGACTGAGTGTCAGAGACAAATGGGTCCTCAGGAGTCACCTCGTCCCACCTGACCAGGCCCAGCGAGGTTGGGCACCTGGCCCGGGGCCCCAGGCCAGTCTTGCCCTTGCTTCCTGAGCTGGAAGGGGTTAAATTTTGTGCTTGGCTCCTGGCTCGCTGTGGACCGTGGCTGGGACAGAACATCTGTCTGTTGCTATGGTTGCCGTACACTTGAAGGGGATGGCTGGATAATTATGGCAAATGCTGCTGAGCAAGTGAGCGGGTGCCCAGAAGCGGCTCAGGACCCCTGCCCGCCCAGTGCAGTGGAGGGCACAAGCCGCTTGCCTGGCCGGTTCACTGTAGGCCCTGTCTGCAGCCTTTGGCTCCCAGGCCAGGTGGAGGGGGGTCAGCCAGAGCCATCTTGACCTTTGCACAATGAATGGGCCTGGCCACGGGGCTCCTGGGAAGCCGGGAGCAGAACACTCACTGGCAGCCTTGGCACTGGAACCTGAGGGCAGTGGGCTGGCTGGGACAGGGGGTGGGCTCTGATCGTGTCCCAGTGCCTCTGTGTCCTCCCTCTAGGGGAGATGCCCTGTCATCTGTCCCTTCTCTGCAGGTCCCATGGAGCCCAGGAGGTGGCAGGTGGGGACTGGCTGCCTCGGCCCAGGCCTCTCTGCTCTGCACACTCTCTGGGCAACGCAGGCGGCCCACCAGCCCCCTGAGCCTCAGGGCCCTCATCTGCTCGTGGTGGTGGAGCTGAAGCACTGGGACTGGGGCAGGACAAAGGTGGCTGCCCCGCTCTGGCTCACCAGGCCACTTGTGAACCTCACTCAAGCAGCCACGGATATGAATTCTAACCCGTGAAGTGAGGTCCCCTGGAAGGGCTGGAGGCGGCTCAGCGCTGCAGCCAACCACACAGTTCGTCTTTGGATCCAACCACTGCCCGCTGAGCTGCGGGCATTGGGGAGGGTCAATCCCCACCCCACCCTCCCCTCTCAGTTTCCAGAAAGCTCTGTACAGACTCCCAAGCAGACCCACAGGCAGACCTTAAGGCCTGAGACTCCCTCTGGCATGGCAGGCAGAGGGCAGGAGATGAAGGCTGGCACCCCTACCCAGGGCAACCCTTACAGGTTCCTGGTTCTCCCCACACCACAACCCCCTCCTCCGGCAACTTCTCTTCTGTCCCCCCATCTGCTTCCCTCATATAAGAATTGCAATAATAATAACTGATATCATGCAGGTGCCCAGCACCGCATGTATCAGCTTATTTACTTCTGTCAACAGTCTATGGTTAAGATGTTTCTAATGCTGTTTTCAGATGAGGAATATCAAGGCACAGAGCAGTAAGGAGATCATCCCAAATTACCCTGGTAGGTAGCATCACCCCGAAGCTCAAGCAGAGCCCACTCCCAGTCCTTCAGCTCCACTCTTGAAGTTTCTAAAGAGCTCTTCCCTGGTGGTCCAGTGGTTAAGTCTTCACCTTCCATTGCAGGGGGTACAGGTTTGATCCCTGGTCGGGGGGACTAAGGTCCCACAGGCCACATGATTCGGCCAAACATACAAAAAACAGGGGCCACTCTAGGCACCAATTCCTCTTCTGTCGCCCTTCCCTCTGAGGATGACCTCTTTGGTGTCAGAGGAGGAGGGTCCAGTTCTTTGTCATCAGTCCTGACCACACAGGAGGAGCAGACACGCAGTTAACTTTCTGTTCAATTCATCAAGCGCGGACCACACTTTACCGACCAGGCCCTGGCCTGGATGGAGCAATGATCTGCGGATCCGGAGGTCTCTGAAGACAACTGACCCCAGTGCACACAGGTGGATTCAAATGAAGGCTCGGAGTCACTCTGGCAGTCTGGATGCTGCCACTGGCTTTCTCTGTTAAAAGAAGTTCACGGAGACCAGGTGCCCTGCCCAAGGAACACAGCTATGTCCCAAGTGAGGCAGCCCCTGGGACCCAGAATGTTGCACCCCAGGGAGCTGTCAGGGTGGGGTGGCCTTGGTCTTGGAGTGCTCACAGTAGAGCTACCAGCAGGTCCTGGTTTGCATCCCCCAAACCCAGGCAACCTGGACAGGACCTTCACAGACTCCAGCCCAGGTGCCGCAGGCCCAAGATTCAGAGTCAGGCTACCCCATCTGAGCTCCAAGCTCCCTCTCTTCCTGAGGGTGTGGTCCTGGAAAGGGGAGGGCCCTTCTGGGCCGGGTCCTCCCTGCCCTGCTCTGACCTGTGGGCCCCGCCCCAGGCTACTGTAACAGGTTAGAGTCAGTAATTCTGTCTTGGGAGACACCAGGCCTGCCTAGTTCCTGTTCCTCAGGGCACACAGGCAGAGCAGGGAGGCCCAAGCCGGCCTTAAAGAGACAGGCGCAGGCCACAGTTAAGCTCCTATTTAACAGGCAACTCCTGCGAGGCATGAATCAGCAGCCTTCTGGGCAACACCAGAAGCACTTTCCCAGCCAGGCCCCTCTTGCAGCCATTGGGGTGGGGCGGGGAAGGGGATGGCAAGGAGGTCTGCTAGGAGGGGCCTGTGGGCCCAGAAGGCTGCTCCCCTCCCGGCTGCAGGGCCTCCTTGGAGTCTGACAGGCCCCAGCCAGGGCTTCCAGGAGACCTGCAGAGAGGGTCTTCGTGAGAGGCGTGGGGTCCAGGCGCGGGGGACCCTGGTACCAAGCCTGGCTCTCCTGCTTCCTGGCCATGTAAACTTGCGTGGGGACCTGAGCTTCTCCAGGCCTCAGTATCCCTAAGCAATGGCATCTGACGTCTGTGACCTCTCTGGCCCCATCCAGTCTTCCTGAGATTCTCAAACTGAAACCAAACTTCCAGATTTCCAATGACATCAGCTGAATCCTGCCTGGGCTTTCGTGTCCCGAGGTCACAACATTCAGCCTGATACACAGTGCTGATGGCTGGCTGGCTGGCTGGATGATAGGAGATTGGTTGGGAAAATGGATCTATGGATGGATGGAGAGAGAGCGAGACCTCTGAGCCAGTGGACTCCTCAGTGCCCAGTGAGGGGACTGCCTGGCTCTGCTTGGGTAAGGGACGACCAGTGGGTGAAGGAGTCCTGGATTCCTCCCAGCTCTTAGCCTCACATCCACAGCCCCGTCAGGGCCATCGATTTAACCTCTAATTTCCTCTCCATTCTGGTACCTTCTGGCTGAGGCCACTGCCCTCTTAAGCCTGGACGACTGTAGCACCATTCTCACTGGACACCCTCACCCCACCTCAGATTATTCTCTAAGAACTGGAGGAGTGAGAGTGGAGATTAGCCACTACTTCCTCCTGCCTCAACTCTGCCCCACTCCCGCCCTCCTTACCCTGGTCCACAGGCCTCACATAACTGCACCCCCAGTTACCACTGGGCCTCATCTCCTGCCACTCACAGCCCCACCCCATCCCATCTGTCTGTGCTCCTTCACAATGACTGGTCTCCTCAGGTGCACCCTGCTCGTGCCTGCCTCATAGGCTGGGAACGACCACCCCGACACCTCATAACCAGTACACGCACCCTGTACTCACTCACCTTCCCTCCCCTTCAGATCTCAGTTCAGTGGTCACTTCCTCCAGGAAGCCCCCCTTGACTCCCAGCTTGTACCAGCCACTCCCAGACCTTTTCATTTCTAGCTCTTCTTGTCACTGGAAATGTGTGCTTATCTAACTAATAGCATCTCTTTTCCTAGCTATGTGGACCTTCACGAGTCCTTCCTCACTGGGTCCCCTGCACCCAGGACAGGGTCTGGCACACAGTCAGGACTTACCAAGTATTTGTTGAGTGAATGAATGAACAAATGAACAGATGGAAGGAAGGATGGATGGAAAGGAGATGGGCAGACAGAAGGAAGCAGAGTAGAGGGTAAAGGTTAAGGTGATGACTGTTTAGACTGGGGGGTTGGGGACCTGAAGTCTCGATAAAGAGGTAACCTTTGGGAAGAGTCACGGAGATGGTGGGGGGCAGGTGGGGGGCATCTAGGCAGAGGAAAGAGCACTGCAAAGGCCCCCCCGGAGGCCAGCATGCATGTCCCAAGGACACGGGAGAGAGTGGAGTCAGAGAAGGCAGAGGGCGTCTGGCAGGCCTGTGAACCCTGGAGCTTGTCCAAAGGGAGGTGGGCGGTGGCGGAGCGGGGCAGTGCAGGGAGCCTTTTGAGGACTCTGAACAAAAGAGCAGTAGCTGCGTCCCTTTCTCCCCCTAGCTGCGTCCCTTTCTCCCCCGGGGGCGGAATATTCGCTCAGCGAGGGCAGACTCTGCTCCATCCGGTTGAATCACAGTAGTAAGTACGGTTTCAGGGAGGTAGCTGAGTGGTCCTTGCACAGGGATCCGAGGGAACGTCTGCCATCCTCTCTCTGGTGTGTCCGGTGGGAGGACCCTCTCGTGGCTTCCAGATCACTTGGAGTAAAAGCACCAGCCTTCTGGCCCCTCAGCAGGTCTTCTCCAGGCGGTCCCGAGCACCGCAGGATGGTGGCTGCAGCCAACCTGGGCTCCACCTGCTACATACCAGTAGCATCCCACCCCTCAGCTGTGACAGACAGAACTCTGGGGACACTGCCAAATGTCTGTCTCTGGGGACAAAATCTTCCCTGGCAGGGAGGGGCAGAGGGGGGGAGTAAAAACCACTGCCCTACCAGATCTGTGCTGTCCCCCCATCCCACCTCTGTCCTGGACCTCCTGCTGAAAATAGCCCCCACCGCCACTTCCCAGCCTGCCCCAGCTTAATTTCTGTCATAGATCTTAGCAGCATCTGACATTTCTGCAGTTCCTTTGTGTGTTTAGCTGGTCTGATTCCCCACTTGCCATGAATTCCATGAGGGTGGGCACCAGCTTGGATCCCCAGTGCCCAGCACAGGGCACTCTGTGCGTGATGAGTGGATGCCTGAATGTGGGTCATGACTCCCTGTTTTATGGATGAGAAAACTCGATCGGGAGAGGACAAAACTAGATCAGAGAGGTTTGGTGACTTACCCAAGGTCACCCAGCTGAGTCTATGACACCAGTAAGACTAGAACCAGGGCCTCTGACTCTAAATCTGGGTTCATATAGGGACTTCCCTGGTGGTTCAGTGGCTAAGACTCTGCTCTCCCAATGCAGGGGGCCCAGGTTCCATCCCTGGTCAGGGAACTAGATCCTACTGAAAGATCCCACATGCTGCAACCAAGATCGAAGATCTCACATGCCGCACCTAGGACCCAGTGCAACCAAATAAATAAATAAAAATAAATATTTAAAAGTAAATCAATCCATCTGGGTTCAGTTAACTCCATCTGTGCCCTCAACAGCCAAGGCTTGGGATGGGGTGGGCAATACAGAGTAGCCAGAGTCCAGGAAACAGGATTCCACTGGGGCTCAAACCCACGACCATCTGAATGTGAAGCAGATACATGCTTGTCACAGTGTGGGGCTGAGGGAGAGGGGGTATCCCTGGGGGATGTGAGCAAAAGTCTCCCAATGATTAATCCATACTAATGAACAGGGTTTTATTGAATTTTTAAAAGACTCAGGTTGGGCATTTCGAAAAACATGGTTGCAGCGTCTCCCCAGGAAATGTGCTTCGATATCAGGCAAGCAAGCAGACGCTCTTTAAGATAAAAGTTCAGTGAATTTACCCAGTAAACCTTTCAGCTGGGGTCGGGAGAGGCGGTGCTCAGGAGAAAGGGGTATGATTTCCTGAAGAAGAGAATACGCTTTTCATAAATTACCAGGAGGAAAATTGTATGTGTCGGAATAAACTCTGTCAAGAAATATAGCAGGGCTGCCGGATAGTTAATAATTCAGAGCTGTTCCCCAGCATGACATGGGATTTTAAAAATATTTCCTTGGGATTGTTGTTTAAAAATACTGTTAATGGTGGGCACCTTCTCATCACATTAGATGGCAGTAATGCCAGCCATGGGTGGGGCTTCTGGTGGAAGGCAAAGGACAGTGACGCAGTGACCCACTGTGGTGTGTGAGTGAAGGACCAGAAGAGGACCACAGACATGCATCCCATTCTCCTCGAAGTCCCCAGAATGGAAGGTAGGGACTGTGGGACTCAGGGAGGGCAAGAGCACAGCTCCAGACCACACAGCTAGGAAACGGCGGGCGGGGTTGAGATGAGAAACCAGGTTTCGGTGGTTGAATGGCAACAACCTCACCCTGACTTTGAGCCATGGATTCCCCTCCTCTGTGGTTCAGTTTCTCATCTGTAAACAGGAGATCTGTTTATTTGCTTCAACAACAAGTATTTATGGGGTACTTGTTAAAATCTAGGTATTGGGATGGAGTGTGAGCAAGACAGATCCAGTGCTCGCTTCCATGGGGTTCTGTCTGATGGAAGTCAGGCGATGAACAAATACAGCCCATCACAAGTGGTAATCAATATTCTCAAGAAAAATAAAGGCGAGTAAAGGGACAGGCTGGGTGGGAGGGTAGACACCTGAGTTAGGATCAGATGACAGTTGGAGAGAGACCTGAAAAAGAGGGAACTGAGAGGATTTCTGTAAGAACAAGACAGAGGGGACAGCAAGTGCAAAGGCCCTGGGGTGGGTGGCTTTGGGGCTGTACTAGAGGAGCAGAGAGAGGGCCATCGCAGCTGGAGTGGAGGGAGTCAGCTGAAGACAGGAGGGAGGTAAGGTCAGAGATGCCGGCAGGGGCCAGATCACAGAGGACCCCACAGAAATTTGGGGGTCATTCTGAGAATTCTGGGGACCCACCAGAGGGCTGGTTTGCAGGAGAAGGACCAGTTATAGTGTATGTTTTAAAATGACCCCCTGGGGAATTCTCTCCAGCGGTCCAGTGGTTAGGATTCTGAGCTTACACTGCAGGGGGCACAGGTTTGATCCTTGATCAGGGATCTAAGATCTCTCATGTCTCAGTGTAGCCAAAAATCAGTCAATAAATAAAAATTAAAAAATAAAACAGCCCCCCAAAATTCTTTTGTGCCAAGTGAAAAAAGCACCGGATAAAACCACGTGCTTGTATGCTATTGTCTGCCTTTTTTTTTTTAAAAAAAAAAGGAGATAAAGGTATGCACTGATTTGTATATGCATAAAATTATCTCTGGCATGATAGATGAAAATAGGAGGAAACAGTGTTTGCCTCTGGGGAGTTCTGCCAGGCTGGGACTGGGTGGGAGGGATATTTTCTTTATTCTCTCTTGCACCTTTTGAATGTTGAGTCATGCAAATTTGTTACCTATTCAAAAAATAAATAAATACATTTTTGGAAGCAAAAGGAAGAAAGGGGGGAAAAAAGGCCTCTCTGGCTACCGTGTGGATAATGGATTATAGATGTGCCAGGGTGGCAGCAAGGAGGGAGATGGAGGGGAATGCTAAGGCCCCTTGGTCGGTATATTCAGCACCACTTTACAGGTGAGGACTGTGGGACTCAGAGAGGGCAAGTGCCAAACTCCAAACCACACAGCTTGGACGTGGAGGACGGGCTTGGTGGGGAAGGCAGGTCTGTTAGGTTCCTCCATTCCTTCCATTCTCTGCTCTGCGTCCTTGGATCCTGGAGGTGTCCTCCCCCCAGGTCCCGATGTGAGGGGTTTGGTTCCCAGGCCCTGTATCAACAGCAGATCTTGCCCTCAGAAAGCGCTCATAAATATTTGCTGAGTGATGAATTTGTTCACCCATTCATTCATTCAGTGGTGGTATTGGGTACCTTCTCTGGGCCAGGCCCCAGGATTCAACCATGAACAAAACAAAGCCCCCCTTCCTTCCTGGAGCTCACATTCCCAGGGTGGGGTCGGGGGAGGATGTGGGGCTGCAGACAATTAGACGTGACCTGAAATATATCTAATATCAGCACCAGGAAGAAAAAGCAAAGCAGAGATGTAACAAGCGAGAGGGGAGGTGCCTTTAGATGATCAGCAAGGGCTGCTCTGAGGAGGGGGCGTTAGAGCAGAGGCTTCGAGGAAGTGCAGGAGTTTGCCCTGTGGGGCTCCGAGGGAAGAGCCTGGCAGGCAGAGGGAACAGTAAGTGCACAGGGTGGAGCTGAGCGCTGGAGGGGGAGGCAGCCAGGCAGAAAACCCCAGAGTGGGGAGGCCAGAAAGGACTGTCCCATCCTCTGAGCCTCCTGAGGTGTGCTGAAGAGGATCTGGCCATGTAGACAGAAGCTGATGTCCTTTCCCAGGCCTCAGCTGTCTGCTTTGTCACAGGGGGACAGGGTCACGGATGGAGGAGAGCTCCCCAAGGCTGGCCACACTCTACGCGCGAATATCAGCAGTGCCTGATAGAGACTGACCTGAGCTTGGAGGCCCCTGCCATCGCCCGTCCCGCTGCAGTCCGGGCTCTGGCTCTGGAGACTGGCCTCCTGTGCTTCCACCATCTGTGCATCACGGCTGGCCAGGCGTGCCCGACTCTGGGGTGCCCATCTGGACACCAAGCTGACAGCACATCCGGCTCAAGCAGGGCATCTCCCAGCGATCAGTCACAGGTTCATCAGGCTTCCAGGGGTCTGGTTTTGTTTTTCGGCACATCTCCTCTCCCGGTTGAGCTGATAGGGAAAGCAGGGGCAGACAGAGCTCCCACTGCCTGTCTCCTCCTCCGTGCAGGAGCCGCGTGGGCCTTGACCGACACCCACGACCCACCCCCCGCCTCCCCACCATTTACAGGTGTATAAACTGAGGCTCAGAGAAAATGGCAGCCAAGTGTTTAAAAACCAAGCCAGGATTTAAATCATCACTTTCTACCAAATCCCAATTCCCGCTGCCAGCAGGCGGGGTGGGGTGGGGGTTGGGGATGACAGCGCAACATCTTCATTCCCAGGTTCAAGGGAAGGCCACGGTTCCTCCATAACGGTGAGGAGGCGAGCCGGCCAGCGGGCTGTGTGAACACGGCTCCCTCCTCCCCGTGGGGCAGCTGTGCCCCGGCCACAGGTGACACAGCGCCTGCAGTTTGAGTCACCACCTGCCTGGCCGGCCAGCTACAACACCCCAGGGCAGCGGGCAGGCAGGCTGCAGGCCTCTGTCCACTGGCCCGGCCTGGGGAAGCCCAAAAAGGGAGGTCAGGAATGCTGCTGCCAGGCTTCCAGAAGCTTCTTCAATTTCGGCAGCCCTAGTCACTTCTGGAATGGACCCCAAATTCTTGTTGGACCCCCAATGACCCCAGTGGACCCCTGGCAGCCTGACCCCGGCCCAGATCCTCTCACAAGTGCCAGCTCCCACATGGACACACATTATCACCAAGGATGATGCTTTCTGCCCTTGGCTTGTGAGGGGCTTTGGAGATTCCAGGGAAAACTCACAGAGGTGCCGCCATCCTGAAATCCACCCTCAGCCAGCATCATTTTGGGTTAAGAATTGCTTTTTCCAAATTTTTTCCTTAAAAAATTTTTTACTACGGGGAGGCCAGTATGGAGCACAGGAGGCCAGTCTCCAGAGCCAGAGCCCGGACTGCATCGGGACGGGCGATGGCGGGGGCCTCCAGGCCCAGGTGGAGGCCTGGTGGTCTAGTGGTTAAGACTTCACCCTCCAATGCAGAAGACTTTAAAAATGGTCCACATCAAAACATCTTAAAAAAAAGAAAGAAAATGCCTATAATCTCATGAGGGAGACAATGATAAGTCTTTAACAAATCAGTGAAATAGGGAATTCCCACGGTCCAGTGGTTAAGATTCCGTGCTTTCATTGCCAAGGGCCCAGATTCGAACGCTGATTGGGGAACGAAGGTCCCACAAGTTGTGCGGCGTGGTCAAGAAAAATTAAAAATAAATAAAGCCGGCTTGCAAGGAGGAGAGAGCAACGAATTTCTGTTAGACTCATCGTACTTGAACTCAAGCTGTGACCCACGCCTTCACACCAGAGGCCTCTCTGCTCCTCCGGCCTCATATCCTCTCTGGGTCCCCCTCAAAGGCATCGCTTCCTCTGCTTCTCCAGACACTCCTGCGGAGTCCGTCCTTCCTCACCCTTCTCGCAGACTGTTGCAGTAGCCTTGCCACTGATCACAGCCACTCTGTTTACCCTCCTCAGAGGCCATGGAAACATCTCTCTCAAACGCAGCTCTGACCCACCCCTCCCCCACTCAGAACCCTACTACGGTTTTCCAGAAACCCCAGGAGTGGGTCCTGACGCCTTAGCTTGGACTTCAGGGGCTTTTGTGGCCCAAGTTGCACTGTCTGTCTAATGCCACCTCTGGGTATTTGAGAGCATGGGCTCTGTGGTTGCCGTGTGACCTTGGGCAAGTGACTTAATTTATCTGAATCTCAATTCCTCATTCATAAAAGTGAACTAGGCCCTTGCTGCAAAGAGAGCAGAGTTTAAATTGTGTGATTTCAGTGAGCTCATGCCTGCAGCGCTGGGCTGGGCATACTGTCAGAGCTCAATAAAGGGAGCTATCTTTATTTATCCACTGGCCCTAAGAAACAAACAAACAAAAAATAATTCCCCGCCATTGCATTCTGTTTCCTGTCTCTGAGACTTTGCTATGTCCTCAGCTTTGACAGCTTGGTGAACTCCTATTGATCCCTCAGTACCCCTCTCAGGCAGTGCCCTGACCTATATCAGCTCTCTTTCCTCAGAACACTCCCCCGTACTGGACAAACGGCTGATATGGAATTTTTCTATTTACTTGATCCTCCACTATATGATTGGGGGTTCCCAAGGCAGCAGCTGACAAATGACTGAACCAAACCAGCCGGGGAAGGCTAGAGTGATGGGGAGGGGGTTCGAGAGAGGAAGGAGGGAAAGGTTGGGGGGCAGGGCTCTGTGGTTGGCCAGTGCAAAACAAAACTTCCATTCTTTCAATCATTCATTCATTCATCCAACAAATGTCTTTGCCCTCCTTTTCTACCTAAAGTCACTTGCTAACTTTCCACAGCTTTTAGAATCACATCCCCAAACTCCCCTCCATGGCCCACAAGGCCCTGAGAGCCAACCCCAGACCACCTCAGTCTCCCTGTCCCTCTGTGCTCCTGAGATAACTGACTCCCTTTGGTTCCTCAGGCAAAGCCACATTCTAGAATGTCCTTCTCCTGACCTTTCCAGGCCGGCCCTCTGGAGAGGCCTTCCCCAAACACTTCTGTGTAAATGGAGGCTCAGTCCGCCTGGCACCGGCTCCTTCTCAGCCCAGGTCTGTCTCCTTTCTCACCCTCACAGCCTACACCCCAGACACACTTGTGGGATTAAACAATTAACACCGCCTCCTCGCCAGGCTGTGAACTCCCCACGTCCCAGCTCATGATCCTGACTGGTGCCTTCCAGAGAGGCCACGCCTTTGGAGAGCTGCCTGGGGAGCCTGGGGAGGCTGGAGCCAAAAGGGGCCTTGGTAGCATGTAAGTCCGCCTCCTCATGTTATAACAACAATAATAAAAATAATCATATTTCCAACAATAACAACAGTTAACACTGCCCACGTGCTAGGCTCTGTTCTTTTCTACCCACTGTTTCCCATAATCTGAACAACAGCCCACCAGGGGTGTTTCCAGTATATCCCCACTTTACAGAGGAGAAAACTGAGGCTGAGAGAGGGGGACTCACATCCCCAGCCCACAGAGCCTCTACTTACTCTTAGCTAACCCCCGGGCCACACTTCCAGATGACAGGGGGACAGGGAACAGCCACAGTGAACACCGCAGCAATGGCAGGGCAACGACAGACTGAAGTGGGTTGAGGCGACACCTTTTTAGTGTGTGACCTTAGCCGGGTCACATAACCTCTCTGGCCTCAGTTTCCTCATCTGTAAAATGGAAATAAGCACAGTCCCCTTCATAAGATGGATGTTCACAGAAGGGAGGCCCCCAGGGGAATGGGTGCTATGAAGGCAGAATTCTGGGAGTCCCCAAACACTTCTCCAGGCCCAAGGCCTCTCCTACAGCCAACTCCCCACAAAGCCAGCCTTGCTCCCCACCTGGCTCCACCAGGACCCGGGCAGGGCAGACAGGTGAGTGGGTCATAAACACCCTTCCTGAGAAGGCCCAGAGATGCCATTGTGGGTGGTGAGACCTAGGGATCCTGGGGTGTGCCATGGGCACCCAGGTGGCAACACCAGTCCTGAGTTGAGCCCTGAGCCACAGGGACCCCGAGCACCCCCAGCCCTCCTGACACCTGCTCCCCCTCGCCCCACGGGCCCAGCAGCAGGAACAGGCATCTGCTGGGGCCTCCCCTGGGCCGTGCCAGCCTCCTGGTGCCCAGACAAAGCCCCTTTCCCTCTAGCCTCTGGGGAGGGGGCAGCCGAGTTGGGGAGCTGACAAAGGGAGCCGGTGGGGCTGCGCCCGGGGCTCGTGCCACCCCTCCCCGACCTGCCCAGAGCGCCCGCGCCCCCTCCTGCCACTTGGCCGCTTGGCTGGGGCGCCCGGCACCGTTGCTATGGCGGCAGCTCTGGGGAAGCTGCAGCTGGGTAATTATTGCGAACATCCATCCTGCCTCCTGCCTGCCCCGGAGAGCGGGGTAGTGAACAGCCAGGGCCAGGGCAGCCCCTCCTCGCCTGCCGGCGGGTGGCCGCACCCTGGCCTGGCACGATGCCCACCCGAGGTGCAGGGCGGAGGAGAGCCATTCAGGCAGCTAAGGCGGCGGGCAGGCAGCTCCTACGGGCCCCCAACCCCACTTCCACCCGCCCCCCGCCCCCCCACGGTTCACTCTTGGAGCTGACCAGCCAGGCCGGAACTTATTTTTTCTAGTTATCAACATACACACACACACACAAAACCCCACCAGAGCAGCTCCTTTGTTCAGAGTCTTCCCTCAGCCCTTGTGGGACAGTGGGGGCCTGGTCTGGGCTTGGGCCTGCCACACGGGGACTGTCGCCCGGAACAAGAAGGTCCCCCTGGGGCCCTACTGTGGGCCCCACCACCTCCTCAGCCCCAGGAGATCATTCTGGCCCCAGTGTCTAAATATAGCTCAGCCTGGCTGAGCTCGAGGTCACACATGCTCCCAACTGGCTGGGGTGGCCGCACCGGGGCCAGTGAGTAGCTTCCACTTGTCCGGGTGTCTGACAAGCATTCTCAGGGGCCTTCACTGGACACCACGTAGGGTCCAGAGCCCCAGCCATGAAGCAGGCCTACCTCCACCTTCTGGGGCTCAGGATCCCCTTAGAGAGACGCACAGCAGTGACACGAGGCGCTCACTCCACGGGGGGACATGGGAAGGGGTGGGTGATGTCTGTGAGGAAATCGCGGGCCTAAGGGGAGAAGCGGGCCCAGCAGAGGGGAGAGGGAGCAGGCCCGGGACAGCCTCCTGTGGGTAGGAGTGTGGGGTGCACCCCCGCCCTCCACAAGACATGGGGCCAGGAGCAGTGGGACACTGCAGGCCAGGGGTCAGCTGGCCACAGGCCACAGGGACATCCTTTCCTCTCCTTTGGTCCCTGTCGCTCCTTGGGGCTCTGCACAGGCCTTGGCTGAGGCCATCTGAAAGGCATTCAGCCAAGATCCCTGCTAGGGTCCTTGTTTTCCAAAGATCCCTGGGGGCCAAGGTGGAAATGGCAGGGGCATGAGGGAGGGAGGAGAAGATGGCAGGGGCAAGGGCCATGGGTGAGGCAAGGCCCCTGGGGTAATGGGTCACAGGGGAAAGGGAAGAAGTGATAGGATGTGGGGCTGAGAGGCAGGGAAGGCGTGGGCTGCCCTTCCGGCTGCCTCGGCCCACCGCCCCAGACCCTGGTCACTTAAATGCCGACCAGGGCTCTGCATGGCATGAACATGCAAAAATAAAAGGGAAAATGTTTGCTGACAGAGATCCCAGCCCTGACATGCCCCCAGACAGCAGAGCCCTGGGGAGAAGGCGGTTTGTCCTTCCGTCGCTGATGGAAGGAGAGCAGCCCAGATTTCCTCAAAGCCTTCGGGGTGAGGACCACCCGGTCCTGACGGCTTCTGGACCTCACACTTAACGTCACATGAGCCATCAATAAAGATTGTCAATAAATCTTCCCAATGGATCAAACTTTTTCATATGGGAAGCTCTTTCCCATCCAGCCTCTTACACTATCTTCTAACAGTCCTGGTGCTTGGCTGCAATGAGGATCAGCATCGTACACACGAGGAGACTGAAACTCAGAGAAATAGCAGGGAAAGGGAGAGAGGGGTCATGACGTCCAGCACCTACTAGGTGGTGGGATCCTAGCATACATCGATCAGCAGCTAGAAGGTGCTGGGAACAGAACCTGAACTCACAGCTGATGCCCTGGTCCAGAGGTCCCCTCAGTAGCCTCCTGAGACAGGCTGGCAGAAGTCAGAGGCCAGGCCAGGATCTACTACCTCTAGCAGCACATTTCCTGAGACTAGTGGTCAAAAAGCAGGAGTCCAAGACAGACAAAAACGCCCTTAGAAATCATTCAATCTGAATATGACCATGTCTGGGCTTCCCTGGTGGCTCAGATGGTAAAGAATCTGCCTGCAATGTGGGAGACCTGGGTTTGATCCCTGGGTTAGGAAGATCCCATGGAGAAGGGCATGGAAATCCACTTCAGTATTCTTGTCTAGAGAATCCCCATGGACTGAGGAGCCTGGTGGGCTACAGTTCATGGGGTCACAAAGAGTTGGACATGACTGAGCGAATAAGCACAGCACACACGACCGTGTCTATCTTACTGATGGAGAAACTGAGGTTCTGCCAGGCCCAGACCCAAAGAACCTGCTCTTTTCCAGATCTTGGAGTAGCCAATTATCCCCAGAGTCCTCTTGGGTCCAGCTGTCCACGGGACACGTGGGGTTTTCACTTGGAACGTGGGAGAAAGAACTCCAGATGCGGCTTCAGGAAAGAGGGTCCCGAGCCAGCCCTGCAGCTCATGTCAGCCCTGGGGACTCACGGGTCACTGGGTCAAAATGACTTGGAGCAGGAGGGCTGAGGAGGGCCAGCCCCAGCCATTTGCAGGAATCCCATCAGTGCAAGCGACAGTGACGGTGCATGTCTTCCGATGCCGTGAGTGAGAAAATGAAAGCAAGGCCCTTGAAAGAGCACCTGGCCCCCGACGAGGCTACAGGACGCACCTGCCACGATTGTTATCATTATCCCTGCCCCTCCTCACCAGGTCTCTGCCCTGGCTTTTCTCACTTCATCCTCAGTGTGACTCTAAAGGGAGGCACTAGTGTTATCTGCATTTTAGAGACTAGAAATGGAGGCTCAAAGATATCCATCTACCCACCCACCCACCCATCCATCCATCCACCCATTAGCCATCCATCCATCCAGTCCAATCCATTCCTCCTATAGCAGAGACCCAGTGCTGGGTACAGGCATACAGGGGTGAGTCAGTGGCTTTGACCCTGCCTTCATGGGGCTTCCAGTCTAGACAATTTTCTAATCTGTTAAATGGACATTACGGTGTCCATCTCCTGGAGCTGTTGGGAGAGTGAGTTTGCATGTATGGAAGGCCAGAGCACGGGCATCAGTATTAGTAAGGCAGGTGTCATTGGCTACAGGTGAAAACGAGGGTAGTAATGAACTGCCAGCCAATCCCCAGCCTCCATGGCCCACAGGGCAGGCCTGGTCTCCCACAGCTTCCAGCTCTGCCCTCGGCACCATGACCCAGACCAGGCTTTTCCACCATGAACACGCCAGGTAGGGAATTCTCTGGTGGTTCAGTAGTTAGGACTTAGCACTCTCACTGCCCAAGGCTCCGGTTTGATCCCGGGTTAGGGCACTAAGATCCTGCAAGCCCCGTGGTGTGGTCAAAATAAAAATTATAAAATGAAACTAGAAACAAAAACCAAACAAACAGAAAACATTCCAGGTTCATTCCCAACTCAGGCTTTTGTTCAGGCTCTTCCACTCACCTGGAAGGCCCTTCCCTTTGTCCCCAAATCCTACCCGTCTCTCCAGATGCTCCCTCCTTACAACACACACACGCGTGCGCACGCATGCATGTATACACACATGCACATATACCCGCATGCACGCATGCACAGACACACTTTTCTATCGTTCATTGATCTCGGGTGTTCCGGGGAGCCAGCACCACCTCCTACACACGTCTGAGATCCTATGGGTGCAGGGCCCAGGTTCTGGGGCTACGGAGGCCTGAGCTCAATCCCTGGCTCCTTCGCCGTCCTCTGCCTCCTCACTTGCAGGATTATAGAACCCACCGCAGAGTGAGTGCTTCAGGCTGGGGTGGCTCCAGGCGTGCAGGAGGCACTGTATAAGGAAGAGGCCCTTAGGATGGTTCTGTTTCTTTGGTGCCCCTGCGTGTTCCACCTTTCCACCCTTCTTTGCCCCACGCTGCCCATGTAGCCGGAAGCCTCAGGTAAAAGGTCTCCTGAAGGGAGTAGGGCCTTCACCAAACCTCTCACCTTCATGGAGGAATTTCAGGAGGGGTGGCCTTCAGAAGAGGGAGAAGTCTGGGGATGTGGGATTTCTGCCTTCTCTCTGAAATCACCACAGGCAGCAGGCTACTCACCAGAAGGGCAAGCCATGATGGCGGGGAAGTTCCCCGTGACCCAGGCTTCAAAGCCAAGCCAGGGGAGTGATTGGAGGCTCAATGAGGAAGGATTATGCCAGGAAAGGAGGCCTGATGCAAAGGTGTGACCGGAGAGACAGCTCAGTGCTGGTGATGAGCATGGACAGACGCAGGCGGTCTACACCCTTGGGTGGGAGCATGACTAAGGCTTCCTGGAGCGTGGTTTGTGAGTAGCTAGCCCACGTTCTCCCCAGCCCTTCAGCGCTTCCAGGGGCTAGCCAGGTACCTCTCCCTGAGAAATTGCTCGAGTGCACAATGAGGCCGGGGCTGTTTGTGGAAAGAAAGCAACGGAAACAATGTCAGTGTCCACCAAGTGGGGACTACAAAGAAATGATGGGCCAACTCACATCACAGAATACCGCATGGGTACCTGTTAAAAAGACAGAGGTGATTATACCTGTACAGGCACAAAAACTGTCCATAACACGTTCAGTGAAAATAATGCATCCTGCAGAAGAAGACACACAGACTGTTACCAATTTATGTGAGAAGCACACCATCTCTACAGACACACCAAAATCCGTAGTTACAGATGATACAGATATGGATATAGACACAGGCACGTTATTGTTTAATTGTTTGGTCGTGTCTGGCTCTTGCAACCCCATGGACTGGAGCTCACCAGGCTCCCCTGGTCCATGGGATTTCCCGTGGACAAGGATACTGGAGTGGGTTACCATTTCCTTCTCCAGGGGATCTTCCCGACCCAGGGATCGAACCCCTATCTCCTGGCAGTCTCCTGCATTGGCAGGCAGATTCTTGACCACTGAGTCACCAGGGAAGCCCCATAGATATAGGTATAGATAAAAATTGAGATATAGATATAAAGGTATAGATATATACAAAGAGTAAAACTTTCGAAAGGATGCCAACCGACTGACAGAAATGTTTCAGGGAAATGGAATTCGAGAAGCTCAGGGAAATCATTCAGGCCTTTTTAAGAATAATCATTGGCTTGGCTGCACCGGTTCTTACTTGCGACATGAGGGATCTTTCAGCTGCGGTGTGTGAATTCTTAGCATGTGGGATCTAGTCCCCTGACCACGGCCCCCCTGCGTTGGGAGCACAGTCTTACCCATTGGACGGGCAGGGAAGTTCTTACTTGCGCTTTTATTGGCTACATTTTTATTAACGTTTGAGATATTACAATGAGAATATTTTCCTAAAATATGTATGTGATGCTAAATTTTAGAAGGAGCCTGGCCACGTGGCTGGGAGCCTGAGTGAGGGCTGGGCCAAGGGCTCGTGGGGGGCAAGTCTGTAGGGTCAGGCCTGCTGGGTTCCTGAGGCCGCACCTGGAGCCTCTTCCTAAACCAGCTGTGGCTCCTTCCAGAGGCAGAAAGAACTGGCTTTGGCAGCGGCAGCATAGCAGACTCCCTGGTCTGGAGGTAGAGGAACTCGGCCCACTTTCTCTGCCAGATGGGCCTACTTTTGCCCTGTGAGGCTGGGCGGCCCCCACAACCTGGCAGAGGGGGTGACCTCAGACAGGAGGGCAGAGCAGTGCACGGGGGACCCCACTAGCCCCCAGACCCACATGTAGGGTGCTGTGTGGACCCTGAGGGTGTCTTCCCAGATGGCGCTCACTGCTGAACCTGGCAAACACAGCACCAGAGGAGCCAGTGGCCCACCTGTGCCCCTGGGCACCTGGCCCCGGGGTGGATGCGCTCCAGGGGTGGGAGCGGGGAGAAGGCCGATGGTGGAACAATTCCTGGTTCTGAGCCCTGAGCTAGGCACTTTCCTTACTCTCTAACTGTGACCTTGTAATTTTGTTTGGGAGCAGGGGGAGGTGGTTTAAGTTTTTGGTTTTTTTGGCAGAGTTGGGGAGTTTTTCGGTCAGATAATGAAAACAAAGGGTTAAAATAATTCAAATAATGCAAAGGTTATACAGTGACAAGTCATGCCCCTACTTTGCTCCCAGCCCATCAGTTCCTTTCTAGGAGGATCCACTGGATGCAGAAGCAGGTGGGTGTGTTCAGAACCCGCCCTTCCCATACTAGCAGAAGCACACCGCAAAAACTGTTTTGTCCTTTGCCTTTTTCACCAAAAATATGCATTGTTTTAGAGCTTTTTCATAGCAGTCCATCCGAGCCAACTCATTCTTTTTCATGCCTGGACTTCCATGACATACAGAATTAAAAAAAAAAAAAACTAATTCATTAGTCTGGCTTAGTTGCAGCACGCAGCATCTTTCGTTGTCGTGAGCGAGGTCCTCTCTAAGTGGCACACGGGCTGCAGAGCTCACAGGCTCAGCGGTTGTGGTGCGCAGGCTTAGCTGTCCCACGGTGTGTGGGATCTTAGTTCCCCCACCAAGGATCAAATCCACATCCCCTGCATTGGAAGGTGAATTCGCAACCACTCCAGCCTTCACCCGTAATCAGATCTGGAATTCTGGCCTCATGGTTTTGTGCCTGCCCCGTACTAACTTCTGTTCTGCACAACACTCCCGGGAGGTGTAGAGTTCCCCATGTTAGAGATGAAGAAGCAAGGGTGACCACCTCGTTTGCCTGGGGACTGTCCCAGTTTTAGTTCTGAGAGTCCCGCCTCCCAGGAAAACCCTCATTCCCAGGCAAACTAGGGTGGTTAGTTGCCCTAAAGGAAAGCGAGGCTGGGAAGGGGAGGAAAGACTTTGTGAGTGGTCAGTGCAGGCCTGACATTGCAACTGTCCCCTCGGCATCGATGACACCATAGGAAGGCCATGATAGCAGCGCGTGCTTAGTAAGTGATTCCCCAGTGCCAGCACTTCACCCGGTCCTCACAACGGCCCCGAGAGCTAGACGGCAGGGCACTTTGCACAGGACCCGTGGGCGGCAAACCCAGTCTGCGTCCAGCTGCAGGGTCAGCTCCCTCTCAGCCTCCAGCCCTGGACCCAGAACAAAAAAGGCGAATGAATAAATGAAGCACTAACATTTATTATTCTCGTTTTATAGATGGAAAAACTGAGGCACAGAGAAGTTAAGTCACTGGCTTGAAGTCACACAGCTCAAAGCAGCAGGGTCAGGATTTGAACCCAAGTAATGGCACCCCACTCCAGTACTTTTGCCTAGAAAATCCCATGGACGGAGGAGCCTGGTGGGCTGCAGTCTATGGGGTCGCTGGAGTCGGACACAACTGAGCGACTTCGCTTTCACTTTTCACTTTCATGCATTGGAGAAGGAAATGGCAGCCCACTCCAGTGTTCTTGCCTGGAGAATCCCAGGGACGGGAAGCCTGGTGGGCTGCCTTCTATGGGTCGCACAGAGTCGGACACGACTGAAGCGACTTAGCAGCAGCAGGCTCCAGAACCCGTGTAACTTTGCCCTCTTCTGGAATGTTCTTGCCCACATTACCTGTTGGTGCCCCGACCTCCGACTCCTCAGACTGACCTGCCCACCCTGGCCATCACTGCCACTAACTTCCCCTTCCTTTCACAGCACTGCACTGCCCGGGCCCCTGGTCCCAGCCTCCTTTCACAGGAGTCTTGCCTCCAGCTCCCCAGTCCACACCTCCCTCTGTCCCCCTGGACTGGAGGCTTGTCTGGAACCCAGAGTCTGAGTTTCAGCCTTGCCCCACGGACTTTGTTTCATTGGTTCATTCATTCGTCTGGCTCTTCATTCCTTTGCTCAACAAACATTTACTGAAACTGAAATGAGCCAGCTCAATCCCCGGTGCTGGAAATTCAAAGATGAAACTAGCCTGGGCCTTGTCCTCAGGGGACAAAGAAAACCAGACAAAGACATAGCGCTCGCAACCCAGTGAGACAGCAGCTCTGAGGAAGGTGGCCTGGGCACAGCAGCAGAGGCGGGTGGGCGTGGGGGCTCCCCACCCTGGGGCTCTGGGAAAGCTTTCTTTAGAAGGTTTTGTCGGGCATCTGCAAAGACGAGGAAGAGGTAGCCAGACAGGGAATCAGGGAGAGAGAGCTGGGGGTGGGGGCCTGGAACAGCTCGGACAAAGCAGCTGGGACGTAGCAGAGAGCGTACAGTATCCAGAAAGGGCAAGGTGTTCCTTCCAGCTGGGGCCAGGCTATCCTCGGGCGGGGACACGTGGCCCTGGGAAACCCACCTCCTCTCCTGGTTGCCCAGCCAGCTCTGCACCCAGCAGGGCTTCCAAGAATCTCATGTCTAAGAATTAATCAGGAAAAAAACACAATAATCAGCGATGTGGACATGGAATTATGTATGTGTGGAGGCTGTTTATCACGGTGTTCTTTGTTAAAGCAAACAAATGGAAACAGCCTCAGTGTCGAGCGCTGAGAAATGTTCTCCTAGCCAGGAGTTCACTGCCGGCTGGAGTCCTCTGAAGGGCTTAGAAGTCAGGTTTTCAGAGATTATTTCGTGCTACCAGAAAATGCATCTGATGTGATTTTAAGAGAAAAAAAAATAGCAAGATGCACACTATTATATTATTCTCAGGATGTATCTATATACACACGCGTATCAGGAAGAAATGTATCCAATGCTTCACAGTGGTTATCTCTGGTGATGGGCTAACCTAGGGGTTGTATTTCCTTTTTACAAATAATTTCCTGTGTTCTCTGATTTTGCAACAGTGAACCAGTCTCACTTTTGTTTTTGGAGTCTGATTCTAGGAGACAAGCTCTGTGAGGCCAGGACTTCCTTTTCCAGCCTCCTCTGAACTCTACCTCCTGGCCTACCAAGAAATCTCCACTGGGAGTTCCCTGGCAATGCAGGGACAACGGGTTCCATCCCTGATTGGGGAACTAAGATCCCACATGCCATGGAGCAACTAAGCCCTCACGCCGCCACTAGAGAGTTCGTTCACCACAAAGAAAGTGCAAGGATGATCCTGGGTGCTACAACTAAGAGCCAAAGCAGCCAAATAAATAAAAAGTAATTTTTACAAAAGAGCCCTCCACTGACCCACACAGACCCACCTATTCCCCAGCATCCCTGTGCGTTTCCTCGGCTATACCTCTGCCAGCCCTCCCCTTTCCCTCCCTCTCTGGTGAAACATCCCTGGCCTCCCACTGCCTCCGTCTCCTTCCTCCGAGGATCTGGTGTACGTGGAGCGCCCACGCCATGAAGGCTGGGTTTACCCACCCAGCTCCTGCAGCAGACCCTAAGTTGCTGGAGAGAAGGACCTGCCTTTTCTCCCCCAAACACTTCAACTGGGAACCAGATTTATTGCATTTATTCCCCCTAATACTTTATTTGGAAAATGTCTAGGCCTCCGAGACACAGTAAGACAAACACCCACATGCCCTTCACTAGATTCTTCACTAGTCACTTCTTCCATCCCTCACCTGGTCTTGCTGACCCAGGGCAGATATCTCAGGCCAGGGCTGGGGCTTGGAAGGTGCTCGGCACCCACTGGAAGGAAGCAAAGAAGGAACAAGGATACCGTGTTGCTCCGCTCTCAGCCCTCTGCCCCAGCGAAGAGCCCTGCAAGGCGAAACACTGCTCTTTATAAAAGGCGGACACAGTGGAGTCACTTACCTGATTGGAGGCCTGCTGTCCACAGTCAATGCAGACCCTTCTTGGACACCCAAGGCCCCTCTGTCCCTTCTGGCCTCCTCATCACTGACCCTGGGAGGCAGCCTTGCCTCCACGCCAGCCCGCTCCCCACACTCTGTGGCATTTGGGTCTTGGAGCATCTGCCCTTCTTGCTTACCTGGCGTGGACGCACAGCCTCGCCTTCCACGTCCTCAGAGAAGCAGAGGCTTTCCTCGGCCTCTATAGGGGGATCCCTCATGCTGGTTTGCCCAGGAATTTACTGTTGAGCACTGAAAGTCACGCGTCCTAAAAACCCCTTAGCCCCTGGCAGACCTCAGTGGCTCTTACAGGGTGGATCAGACCCCGTTGCTGGGAGTAACTGTCTGTGAGCCACTTGGGGCGAGCCCGCTTCCCCACGCCCCGCCAAAGCCACCGAACAGGCCCAAGGCAAGGTTTACTGATGCTGGTTGACCGCCTCAAGGAACGAATGAATGAATGCCTATGAATGAATAGATGGACAGGTGAGCAAACAATAACACTCTCTCCTTTGAATCTTTGCTCAAATGTCACCTTCTCTGTGGGGCCTTCCCTGGTCACACTGTCTCACATGACAAGTCCTCTCCCCAGGACCACCCCCACTTCCGGCTGTCCCAGCTTCCTCGGTGTCGACCACCAGGCGACATTCCCCATATGTCACTGTTCATTTTGTCTGGGGTCTGTCTCTCCCACTAGAGTGTTAGCTCTACCAGGACAGGAGTTTCGTCAGCCTCGTTTACTGTCATATCCCCAGTGCCTAGAACAGTAGGTGGTCAGCAGGTATCAGTGGAATGAATGAATGAATGAATGAATGAATCTGCATTTTCCTGCAAAAGGTGGAGCCTCTTGGCCTTCCTCTCACACATTTGGTCTTCAGGGCAACTTGCTCTACAGACATCAGCATGCATGGTGTCAGTGGGTGGGGAGGGGGTTGCAGGAAGGAGAGTGCCCCATCTGATGGCCTGGTGGAGGAGGGGCAGAGGCCAGGATAAGAGCCTCAAAAGCCCTCACACCCAGATGTACATGAAGCCGAAGGCCCAGCATTTGGGGATGGGGTCTCTGGGGCAGGACGCCCTGCACTTTGCAACAGTCCTAAAAGGCCAGGATCACAGAAACCATGGCCAACATATGCTAAATACTCATGATGGCTCAAGCAGAGTTCTGGGCTCTTTATGTGTGTTTTGTTTTCTCACTTGATTCTCAAATCTCTGAGAGGTGCTGTTGCCCCTAATTTGCAGATGAGGAGATTGAGGCTGGGGAAGCTGAGCACCTTTCTCAGGGGGCCGCAGCTAGTAAGTGGGGAGTCAGAATCAGACTCTAGAGCCCACTGCTGACCTCGGTGCCCTTGAGAAGGAAGGAGGCTCAGAGAGGTGGAGTCCCACTAGGTGGCTGGCCTGGGGTGGTGCCAAGGGTGACCAAGAGGAGGCGGGCAGGAGGCAGGGGAGGAGGACAGAGACCCTGGACCGGGCGGGCTGGGATCCATGTGCCAGAAGTGCAGAGCAGCTGCCCAGGATGCGGGGACTAGAGGGATCAGGCTTGGCTGGGGAGACGGGGGCAGACTTCTTAGTGGAGGTGTCCTCTCTTCCTCTCTCGGAAGTGGGTATGGAAGCCATGAGCGACCGTCTGCCAGCCCTCACGTGGGCCTGCACAGCAGTGTGATAAGGCCGGGCTGGGCAGTGGCCCCTCTCCCTGCCACTCCTCCTGGGCCCCCATCACCATGGTGATACCAAAACTTATTCTTGGTGGCACCAAAGCTTATTCTGTGTCAGAAGGTGGCTGAGTGCCTCAGGGCACTCTAAGTTACCTAATTCTTGCGTGTGTGCGTGCTCAGTCACTTCAATCGTGTCCGACACTTTGCGACCCCAGGGACTGTAGCCTGCCAGGGTTGCTATCCATGGGATTCTCCAGGCAAGAATATACTGGAGTGGATTGCCATTTCCTTCTCCAGGGGCTTTTCCCAACCCAGGGATCGAACCCGCATCTCCTATGTCTCCTGCATTGCAGGCAGATTCTTTACCACTGAGCCAACAGGGATGTCCCTATCTAATATCTTACACTCTCCTAATATAGACAGAGAAACCCAGTTCACACAGAGAAGAAACTGCCCAAGACACCAGCAGAGTAGGGTTTCCAACTTCAACTGTCTGGCTCCTGTGTGCCCCTAACACCTGCCCATACGTGGGGCCCCAGCTTACCCTGGCTCCCACCCTGCCAGCCTGTGCATCCCAGCAGACACTGCATTCAAGGCTCTACTGTGACCCCACAGAGGACTCAGTGTACAAGGCACACACCAGCACAGCCTGTGATTAAATCATACAGCAGTCATTTCCCCATTTGGATGCCCTGCTCCAGGTCTGGGGAAAAGTAACACTCCCTCATTTGGACAGAATGCAGGCCTTTTCAAAATCATCGCATCACGGGTGGGAGGTAGGAGGGAGGTTCAAGAGGGAGGGGACATACGTATACCGATGGCTGATTCATGTTGACGTATGGCAGTGCTCTGCTGTGCTTGGTTACTCAGTCATGTCCGACTCTTTTCGATCCCATGGACTGTACCCTGCCAGGCTCCGCTATCCATGGGATTCTCCAGGCAAGAATGCTGGAGATTATACCAACTCCAGGGGATCTTCCCGACCCAGGAATCTTGAACCGGGGTCTCCTGCATTGCAGGTGGATTCTTCACCAGCTGGGCTACCAGGAAAGCCTGCTGTATTGGCAGAAAGCAGAAAGCCTACTGTATTGGCAGAAAGCAATATTGTAAAGCAATTATCTTTCAATTAAAAATAAATAAAATTTTAAAAATTCCTTCTTTGGAGGGCAGAGAAGCAGCAAGAGCACAGGCTTTCAACCAGTAAACCTGGAAATGACCCCTAGGTCCACCCTCACATGTTGGAAAAGGTCAAGTGACTGCACCTCCCGAGGCTTGGTTTCCTGTTCTGTTCACAGGAGGTGGACAACAGTCATTGTGAGGATTTAAGGAGACACCACGAGAAAGGGCTGGGCACACAGTAGGAGCTCCGAAAAGTGGTGCTTTCCACTGAGGGTCACAACAACCCCCAGGGCCCTCCCAGGGTCCGAACCTGGCCCTGGACCTACTTTTAAACTATGAGTTTTTTCTTTTTAAATAAAGAAAGATTTATTTATTTGGCTGCACCAGGTCTTAGTTGTGGCACATGAGATCTTTCTTTTTATTAAGTTACAGCGCGTGGGATCGTCAGCTGTGGCATGTGGGATCTAGTTCCCTGACCAGGGATAGAATCCGGGCCCCTTGCATTGGAGTCTTAGCCACTGGACCACCAGGAAAGCCCCCAAACTATGGATGTTTGGAATCACGGTACATGTGAAGCTTACAGAATACACAGAAATGAGCTGACCCTGGTTGGAGCACTCCAGGCTGGCACAACTCTCTTTCCCTCCCCCCAAACTTATTTACTTTTAGTCGAAGGAAAATTGCTTCATAATATTGTGTTGGCCTCTGCCACACATCCGTAGGAGTCAGCCACAGGTATACACGTGTCCCGTCCCTCTCTAACCTTCCTCCCCCCTCCCACCCCTTCCTGCCCCTCTAGGTTGTTATGGAACCCAGGTTTGAGCTCCCTGAGTTATACAGTGAATTCCCACTGGCTACCTCTTTCACTCGTAATGGTGTACATGCTTCCATGCTGCTCTCGCCATCCGTCTCACCATCGCCTCCCCTCCCCTCCAGTGTCCGTGAGCCCACAACCGCCACCGTGACAGGGCCTCTGCTTCCGCAGTGTCTTCCTCAGGCCGGGGGCTGCACCAGGTCCCAGGGGAGTGGGACTCCCCAAAGGAGTCTCCTTTCCTCCTCACAGCTTCCTCCGCAGGGCGTCCTTCATTTACCCCACCTTACAGTGGGGAAGACCAAGGCTCTGAGCCATGAGGTTGCTTCCCACAGCCCACAGCCAGTGGGCGGTGGAAGTAGGATCTGTTTTCACGTAGAGGTATGTTTATTGACATGGAAAAATGTTTACAATCTATTATTAAATGAAAAAGCAGCATATAGGGCAACAGAGTATAATTTGAAAGAGCATCGTTAAAATGTTGACAGTGGTTGTCTCTAGGTGAGAGGATTATGGACCTACCTTTTTTTCTTTTTTCTTCTGCTTATGTGTATTTCCTAATTTTTTATAGCAGCTTTCTGGAGTTATAATTCACACAGCATACAATTCACCCATTTAGTGTCCCATTCAATGGCTTTTTAGTTTATTTAGAGTCGTGCAACCATCACCACGGTTCTCTTTTTTAAGTATTTATTTATGTCTTTGACTGCGCTGGGTCTTAGTTGGGCACTCGTGGTCTTAGTTGCAGTACACCGGATCTGTAGCTGTGGCACGTGGACTCTCGGTTGCAGCAGGTGGGATCTGGTTCCCTGACCAGGGTTTGAACCCAGGCCCCCTGTATTAAGTGTAGAGTCTTGGCCACTGGGCCACCAGGGAAGGCACAACACTGTTTTCAAATATTAGCATCATCCCTCTCCTCAAAACCCCTACCCGTTAGCAGCCACTCCCCACTTCCCCAAACTCCCCATAGATTTGCCTGTTCTAGACAACTCACACAAAAAGATTAATGCACGCGGTCATCATGACTGGTTTCTTTCACTCAGTATAATGTCTACAACCCATGTTGTAGTGTGTATCAGAAAGTCATTTGTTTTTATGGCCAAATACTATTCCATATTATATTTATCAATTCATTTGTGCAAAGGCATTTACATTATTTCTACCTTTTGGCTATTGTGAATAATGCTGCTATTAACATTTGTGTCATTTTTGGGGGTGGACAGGTGTTTTTAATTCTCTTGGATAGATATCTCAGAGCACAATTGCTGAGTCATAGGTAACTTCAAGTTCAAGCTTTTGAAGAACTTTCAGACTGTTCTCCAATAAGACTGCACCATTTTACATCCCCACCAGATAAGGGCACGGTTTCACTACATCCTTGCCAACATATGTTGTTATCTATCTTTCTGATTCTAGCCGTCTAGTGGGTGTGAGGTGGTATCTCATGAGGTTTGGATTTGCATGTCTCTGATGTTCAAGCTGGATTTAGAAAAGGCAGAGGAACCAGAGATCGAATTGCCAACATCCGTTGGATCATAGAAAAAGCAAGAGAGTTCCAGAAAAATGTCTACTTCTGCTTTATTGACTATGCCAAAGCTTTTGACTGTGTGGATCACAACAAACTGTGGAGAATTCTTCAAGAGATGGGAATACCAGACCACCTGACCTGCCTCCTGAGAAATCTGTATGCAGGTCAAGAAGTAACAGTTAAAACCGGACATGGAACAATGCACTGGTTCCAAATTGGGAAAGGAATATGTCAAGGCTGTATATTGCCGCCCTGCTTATTTAACTTATAAGCAGAGTACATCATGCAAAATGGCAGGGTAGATGAAGCACAAGCTGGAATCAAGATTGCTGGGAGAAATATCAATAACCTTACATATGCAGATGACACCACCCTTATGCAGAAAGCGAAGGAGAACTAAAGAACCTCTTGATGAAAGTGAAAGAGGAGAGTGAAAAAGCTGGCTTAAAACTCAACATTCAAAAAATGAAGATCATAGCATCCGGTCCCATCACTGCATGGCAAATAAATGTGGAAACAGTAGAAACAGTGAGAGACTTTATCTTCTTGGGCTCCAAAATCACTGCAGATGGTGACTGCAGCCATGAAATTAAAAGACACTTGCTCCTTGGAAAAAAAGTTATGACCAACCTAGACAGCATACTAAAAAGCAGAGATATTACTTTGCAGACAAAGGTCTGTCTAGTCAAAGCTATGGTTTTCCAGTAGTCATGTATGGATGTGAGAATTGTACCATTAAGAAGGCTGAGCACCAAAGAATTGATGCTTTTGAACTGTGGTGTTGGAGAAGACTCTTGAGAGTCCCTTGGACAGCAAGATCAAACCAGTCAATCCCAAAGGAAATCAGTCCTAAATATTCATTGGAAAGACTGATGCTGAAGCTCCAATCTATGTCCACCTAATGTGAAGAACTGACTCATTGGAAAAGACACTGATGCTGGGAAAGATTGAAGGCAGAAGGAGAAGGGGACGACAGTGGATGAGATGGTTGGATGGCTTTACCGGTTCAATGGACATGAGTTTGAGCAAGCTCCTGGAGATGGTGAAGGACAGGGAAGCCTGGCATGCTGTAGTCCATGGGGTCACAAAGAGTCGGACGTGACTGAACTGATGGTTCATGGTGTTGAGTGTCTTTCATGAATTTGTGGGCTCTTTTTATGTCTTCCTTGGAGAAATCTCTACTCGGATCCTTGACTCATTTAAAAAATTTGGTTATTTGTATCTTTATTATTAAGATATTGGAAGTAGGATTTGGAGCCAGGTCCTGCTGTACCAGGGCTTCCCAGGTGGCTCTAGTGGTAAAGAACTGGCCTGCCAACGCAGGAGATGTAAGAGACGTGTGTTCTATCTCTGGGTCGGGAAGATCCCCTGGAGGAGGGCATGGCAACCCATTCCAATAATCTCGCCTGGAGAATCCCTGGACAGAGGAGCCTGGGAGGCTACAGCCCATGGGGTCGCAAAGAGTCGGACACGACTGAAGCGACTGAGTACACACACCGCTGGACCGATAGATCCTGCACTTGCAGGCGTGCACCTCTGCCTCCAAGGAGCTCTGGATACACGCTGGAGGCTTGCCCACCCTTGGGACAAGTGAAGGCCAACACAGCCACCCAGCCTGGAGGAGGGCCAGGTGCACAGCAGATGCCCAGGTCCACGGGTGGACAGAGAGAAGAACAACTCTATCTCCAGGAACTGGTGAGCTGAAGGGAGAGAAAAAACACTCAGGACAAAAAGTCTGCACCCAAGAAGGAAGACCCTCCCGAGGTCTTGCTCCAGGAGGCAGAGATAAAGCCCTGAGTGCCTAGAGGCCACCATGACAACTCCTCATGTCTTTGGTGGTGATGACCTCTCTGCCAATTTTCACGCTACTGACTGTTGGCCCACGTGAGACCGGGAAGGGGAGGCCCAGGAGATTAGCAGGGAACTGTAGATGACGTCTGTCCAGAGCAGGCTGTAGTGGGTGTGCAGGGGCAGCAGCCAGTCAGGGGAGAGCAGAGCCTGAGGGGGCATGACCCCACAGCTGTGCCTCTGCCCTGGCCACAAGGACCCACTGCTTTGTCACCAAGGGCACCCGTATCTTGAACACCCAGCTTTGGAGTCCAGCTGCCTGAGTTCAAATGTCAATCCCACCACCTCCTTGCTGTGTAACTGGGCACAATACTTTCCCTCTCTGAGCCTTGGATCCCCTCTGAGATTCTCCTGTGGAATGAAGCTTGGAACAAAGCTCATCAGGGTGAGGATGAAATGAGAGCATCACGGGGCCTTAACTCGGCCTCTGGTGGAGCCAGGCTGTGGACGGCACAGCTCACCCATGGGGCATCCCCACCCCCTGCACTCAGAACCAGAAGACTCTCACCCTGGGAAACAGCAGGCACAGACTCTCCTGAGAACTTTAGAGACCAGCCACTTGCTGGGAGCTGCTCCCTCAGGCAGGAGCTTCATGCAGGGCTACAAGGGCCGGGCAGCTTTTGGGGCCCTGTGGACCCCAGAAGGTGGACCGTGCAGTGGCTATGAGAGCAGCCCCTCACTCAGGCAGCCTGGCTTCAGATCCCAGCACCACCACTTACCAGCTGTGAACCTGGACCAGGACTTGTCTCTCTGTGCCTTGGTTTACCCTCGAGGAAGCCAGTGAAGACGACAACAGTCCTTATCTTCTAGGGTGGTACGAAGATTAAATGTGTTAATAGGGAAAATAGGGATAAAGTCTTCCCAGGTGGCTCAGTGAGGAAGAATGTGTCTGCCAAGGCACTGGATGCAGGAAGACACCGGTTCAATCCCTGGGTTGGGAAGATCCCCTGGGGAAGGAAATGGCAACCCACTGCAGTATTCTTGCCAGAAAATCCCATGGATGGAGGAGCCTGGAGGGCTGCAGTCCATGGGGTCGCAAAGAGTCACTCACGACTGAGCGACTGTGCGCGCGCACACACACACACACACACACGGATAAAGTCTTACTTTAAAATAAAGCCGAGAGTGGGACTTCCCTGGTAGTTCAGCGGTTGAGAAGCTGCCTTCCAACGCAGGGTACGTAGGTCTGATCTCTGGTCAGGGAACTAAGACCCTATGTGCTGCTGGGCATCCAATAGGCTCACAGGCCACGGCTAGAGCAAGTCCACATGCCCCCAAGAAGAGCCCATGTGCTGTAGCAAAGACCCAGCATGGCCAAATAAAATAAATAAGCACACAAATAAAGGTGAGAGCATCTTCTGAATTTTTTTTCTCTGAACCCCACACTCCTCAAGATTCTTCCAGAGTCCTAAGATTTCTTCAGCTCTGATATGTAGAGTGGCACAAACTTCTTTACTATGTTGAAAGTGAAAGTGGCTCAGTCTTGTCCAACTCTTTTCGACCCCATGGACTATACAGTCCATGGAATTCTCCAGGCCAGAATACCGGAGTGGGTAGCCTTTCCCTTCTCCAGGGGATCTTCCCAACCCGGGGATGGAAGCCAGGTCTCCTGCATTGCAGGCGGATTCTTTACCAGCTGAGCCACAAGGGAAGCCCCTTTACTATGCTGTTACCTCCCAAAGTAGGTTTCAGAGCCCGCTAAGCCTGCGAGATGGTCCAGGATAATTGAAAAGGACCCTCAGAGAGGTCTGGCTGCTGTGTAGACAGAGCCGCTGCCTCTAGAACTTCACCAGTGCACATGAAAGGCTCTGAGAAACCCCGCAGAGGAGAAACCATGTCGAGTGGTTAAGTCAGTGTTTTCCCGAATTTATTAGACCATAAACACCCTTTTCTGCCCAATACCAATTTAACATCCTCCTGGAAAAACACTGATGGTCAAGGTCATTTCTAGCTTGTAGTTTCTGCCTCACAGAAGAGACAGAAGGTTTTCTAAAGATTTTTCATCCCTGCATTGGAGAAGCCCCTGCCAGTTTTTCCAGCACTTTGACACTCGCCCACAGAAAAGCTCTGCAAGCCTGCGATACACCCTCAGCCCTGCTCCCTGGGGCAGAGAGGACCAGGTGGAGAAGGCCCCCTCATGGAAGCCCCTAGGACTGGCCCAGCTCCCTTCCACCCCCTGCAGCCGCCTCCAGCTCCAGACCAGACGGCACGCCCAGAACACTGTCAGGACAGTAGGCGGTGTCTTCTGGGAGCCTTCTAGAGAAGCAGTTGCCAAAAACGAGCGGCTGTGGGTTGAGCCAGCCCAGCCTCAGGCAGGGGAGATGCCTTAGGAGGCCCTGGGGCCGCCAGCCTCCATCAGGAGGGTCAGCACCACTTCCTAATACAGTCACCTTCCCTGTCTCCCTGTAAGTGTTTCTGCAGTTCTAATATTTGGCGACAAGAGTACATCTCCCCACTGGCCGCGCGAGCACAGGACAAGTGCCAAAATTCATCTCCAGGCCTGTGGGGTTTGGAAAAATGAGCTGAATCAGTGAGTCAGTGGAGGAGAGTTCCATTTATTGAGCACCTACCACATGCTGGGTGCTTTGTGTAAGAAGCTCTGCCATTATGATGAGATCTCAATTCTGATAATAACCCCATTTTACAGACAGGGAAACTGAGGCTCACGGTGGTGAGTTAACATGACCAGGGACAAAGCAGAGCTTGGATTCAAACCCAAACCTGGTTTCGACTCCCTAATTTCCCACATGCCCACCCCCCACCCTGCACCCCATCGTGCTGTTTCTGGGCAGCCTGGCTGAGACCACTGACAGCTGCTACATACTGTGTTTCTGACCTCGCCCCCTAGGCCCCACTCATTATTAACCCAGGCTCCCCAGGCTGGGGTATGAGGATGGGAATCAGGGGGAGAAAAACAGTCTGGCCCCTAATGCTCTGGCCCATGAAGAAACTGGCATTTGGGTTTGTTAATCCTGTCCTGGGCTTCCCTGGTGGCTCAGATGGTAAAGAATCTGCTTGCAATACAAGAGACCTGGGTTCGATTCCTGGGTCTGGAAGATTCCTGGAGAAGGAAATGGCAATTCACTCCAGTATTCTTGCTTGTAAAATCCCATGGACAGAGGAGCCTGGTGGACTGTAGGCCATGGGGTAGCAAAGAGTTGGACACGACTGAGAGATTAACATTTCACTTCACAGCCCATGTCCTGGAGAACTGGCTGGCTGGGCCCCAGTCCCCTGATCATCTTTGGTATGCGGACTGGGAGATGTAGAAAAAAAATCAGTTTTCTGAGTCTGCTAAGCTGAAGGCCAGCCCACCGGCCTGAGGAGGTAACCCTGCCAACCCAAAGACCACCCCCCTGGGAACCCAGCCGGAGCTGGCAACCAGGGCTGGGCCCCTTTTCTCTTTGCCATTCCTATGGCTCTTGGCTGCAGCCTCCTTTCCTGCCTCCTGCCTCGCCCACCTCTCAGGGTCCTGGCACACAGCCTAGGGGGTTAGGCCCTCTGCACAGACCTTGGGAAACCCCTCTCTCCTCCCCGACTCCCCAGAATTCCTTCGGCAGTGGGGCTGTGGGCTGGGGAGAGGGCGGATGCTCTCCGGGGGGGCCCTCACCTGCTCTGTCTGCACAGCTGCAGGGAAGGGACATCCCACCTGGAGTTCCCGGCCCACCCTCACCTGGCCACACCTTTCCATCTGCCCTTTACAGGAAGTGCCCATTGGACACTGTGGGAGAGCAACCTCCCAAGTGCCACTGTGTGCCAGAGCCTATCCTTCACCCGAGCTCATCCTCAAGCCATCTGACAGCAGGCTTCCTTATCTCCATCCTGAGTGGGGAGCCAGTTCACGGAGAAGACAGGGACTTGTGCCAGGCCATCAGCCAGGCAGTGCCAGGCATCTCTCCCAGGGTTGGCTGACTCTGGAGTTGGGGGTCCCCTCTCCTACTACAGTGCAGGGCTCAGGGATGCAGATTCAGGATCAAGACTGCTGGGCTAGAGTTCTGGCTCCTCCACCTCCTTGCTGGGTCACCTGGGGCTGGTTACTCTACCTCTCTGTGCCTCAGATTCTTCATCAATGCCATCAGAGTCCCTGAGTCCAAAGCCTGAGTGAGCTGTGTGGGTGAGTGACTTCACCTGTCTGTGCCTCGGTTTACTTCAATTTAAAACAGAGCGATTGATACACACACAACAGCGGTTGGTATAAAGATTAAATGTGACAACTGTACATCTATCTAGGGCTTTCTGGCAGGTGGTGCCTGGCAGATCCGTGGGGCCTGCTGATGGTTTGCTAGGGTTGCGGTCAAGGTGCTGCTCTGCAAAGAAGCACAAGAAACAGATCTCAGAGGGGCATCTCTGGCCAGGGAAAGTGGGCAGGGGGAGCCTTAACTTTCTCTGTATGTTGTTTTGTGCCTTTAGAATTTTGTATTATCGGGTTGGCCAAAAACTTTGCTCTGGTTTTTCTGTAAGATGGTACAGAAAATCAGAATAAAATTTTTGGCAAAGCCAGTACAACTGTGGAGTATTACTATTTCTAAAGTTGATTACAAAGCTATTGTACAAAGATGCTCCCTGCCCTGACACACAGCCTTGTGCAGGCCAGAGACTCCATCCTTCCGGTGCCCCCTTTCTGCTTTGCCCACCCCTCGGTAGCCACAGCCCGGCCTCTTCCAGGCCCTGCCTTTTAGCTCACTCCAGTCTCCCAGCAAGTCCCCAGCACAGCCTCAAGGGCCATAAGGTCTCTCCTTCCAAGACAGGCTTGTCCCTTTTACCATGGGATGTAGGCTGAGCCTCTGTTCTCACCTGTAAGTGAGATGCTGGTATCTCCTGGGCTAACTGTAAGAACTAAAGCGTGAAAGTGAAAGTGTTAGTCACTCAGACATGTCTGACTCTGTGTGACTGTAGCTCTCTAGGTTCCTCTGTCCGTGGGATTCTCCAGGCAACGATACTGGAGTGGGTTACCATACCCACCTCCAGGGGATCTTCCTGACCCAAGGATTGAACCTGGGTCTCCTGCAGTGCAGGCAGATTCTTAACCATCTGAGCCACCAGGAAAGCCTAAATAATTATCACAGTGTGTGTTAATCTCTTAGTGGTGTCGGACTCTTTGCGACCCCATGACTGTAGCCTGCCAGGCTCCTCTGTTCATAGGATTCTCCAGGCAAGAATACTGGAGTGCCATTGCAATGCCCTCCTCCAAGGGATCATCCTGACCCAGGGATTGAACCCCTGTCTCCTGCACTGCAGGCAGATTCTTTACCGTCTGAGACACCAGGGAAGCTCTAATGAGGTGCTAATTTGTGGAAAGGGTCAGATACAGTTCCCAGCCCAGAGTTCCACTCCTTGTCTTCTGGAAGGGAAAAATGTGAAGGAAAGCCACGGATATCCTGGAGCTCATCTCTAGCCACCAAGCCCCCTCCCACCTGCAGGCGGACCTCAAGCCTCCGAGGCCAATTCCTGCCTCCAGCCCTTTGCCCCTGCTCATCCCTCCTGGCCAGCCCTCCCCTGATCTTTTCATCACGCAATTACTCCCAACTGCTGGCCTCCTCTGAGAGAAGCCCCGTGTCTGAAATGGCCCCACCCCCTCCTCTATCTCTTGCCCCTGTTTATTTTCCTCATGGTACTTACCATTGCCCCACAATGTTTGTTTCTTTTTTAAATTTTGGTTGTGCTGGGTCTTCGTGGCAGCTTGGGCTTTTCTCTAGTTGCTGCAAGAGGAGGCTGCTCTCCAGTTGCGGTGCACAGGCTTCTCATTGCAGTGTCTTCTCTTGTGGAGCTTGGGCTCTTGGAGGTGTGGGCTTCGGCAGTTGAAGCACACAGGCTCAGTAGCTGCAGTTCCTGGGCTCTAGAACACAGGCTCAATAGTTGTGGCATACAGGCTTAGTTGCTCCATGGCATGTGGGATCTTCCCAGATCAGGCATCAAACCCGTGTCTCCTGCATTGTCAGGCGGATTCTTTATCACCGAGACACCAGGGAAGCCCCCAAATTGTATTTTTGAATAAGTTCTTTTTAGGGACTAGTTTTAAATTCACATGAAAGTTGCAAAGACAGTACAGAGGGTTCCTGTGTATCCTTCACCCAGTTTTCCTAATGTCAGCTCATTACCTAATGGCGGTACCTCTGTCAAAACGAAGAAATTAACACCAGTGTATTACCATTAACTAAACTGCAGATTTAATTCAGATGAAATTCTACTTTCCCTTTATTGACTACTTGTTTTCAGCTGCCTCCCCCACTGGAAGGAAAACTGAAAGCAGGGAGATTGCCTCACTCTCCACCAACACCCTCACCACGGTGCTCAGTCGCTCAGTCATGCCTGACTCTTTGCGACCCACGGACTGTAGCCTGCTAGGCTCCTCTGTCCGTAGGATTTCCCAGGCAAGAATAATGGAGTGGCTTGCCATTTCCTCACCTGGCAATTAATACTGATTGATAAAAGGAGGGGAAATAATGGTAAAAAAAAAAACACAAAAAAACAGCCACGATGCCTGAGGACTCACACTTGTTCCAAGTGCACTAAACACTGTAAATCCCTTCATCCCATGATAACCCATGAGGCAGCAGCTACTTGTGGGGAAACTGAGGCCAGCACAGTTCAGTGGAGGCTGAGGCCACACAGATGGCCAGCCCAGGGCAGGCGGGCTTGGGCACCTCCTCCCGGAACCAGAATAAACGTGGATCCTCCCCGCCCTTAGTCCATCCGCATCAGAGCTGGGGGGTTGGCACCCTTCTGTTGGCACCCAGGATGCTGAGGCCCCAGGATGGCTGATTTGCCTGAAGCCGCAGATGGACCGGAGCACAGGGTTGGGCTGGAACCTGAGCCTCCACGCTCCAGCTGGTGCCCCCCGGCGGCAGCTGCCCTGGCTCCTCAGGAAGGGTGTGGGGTGTCGCTGCCAGGGCCACCAGCCCTGCCCCACTCCCGGGAAACAGAGTGCCTGCTTCAGTCACACACTGTGGGCTCACTCATGTGCGCCTGACGCCCAGGGCCCTGCAGATGTGGAGTGGGGCGAGACCCTCCAGCACCCGCCTCTGCCCTGGGCCTCTGAGATCTGCTGTAGGTGGGAGGATGGACACCCCCTCCATCCCGGAGGGTCAGCCTTCTCTGGGGAGTCTGCTGGGCTCTGGGACAGCGAGAACAGGAAAACGGGTGACCGTCCCTTTCCGGATGTGGGGTGGGAGCAACACAAAGGGAAAAGCTGTCCACAGCTGTCACACAGAGCCGGGACAGTCACCCCAGTCCAGCCTGGGTTCCGCCCAGCGCCAGCCCGGCACAGACCCGAGGCCCTAATAATGTTTGCTGGATGCCTTCAACGCAAGTGTCAATGCCCAGAATCTCCTTGAGGCTTCAGCCAGGCATGCCCGCCCCATCTCCCAGTCTGGGAGCTGAATAAGGACGGGGTGGTGGGGGTGGGGGGTGACAGGGGGCACCGTGAGGTGGTGGCGGCCTCCATGAGACAGGCAGGCCGCCAGCCCAGGGCCGGGGGTAGGGGTGCCTTGTGTGCGGCTAATTAAACAGTGACTGTGATGAATCGGGGAGAGGCTGCTGCTTGCTAATTAAAGGTGCGGGCGTCTTGCCTGGCAAGGGTGGAACCGTGTCGTGGGGCCAGGCCAGCAAGGACGGTGCTGGCTCTGGGCCTCTCAGCAGAAGCCCTGTGACCCCCTCCCCACTTCCCTATCTCTCCTCCCCACCTTGCCCGGGGCCTTGGACTTCCCCTCCCCACCAACCCAAATTGCTTTCCTGATAAGGGCCTGGGCGTTGGGGAGGAGGAGCCTGGTGGGTGGGCATCATTTTGAGCCCTTGAATCTCCTATCACTCCCTCCCTCCAAGACCCCAGAGTTGGGCAGAGGAGTCCAACCCTGACAGCAGCTGGCTGCTGGAAACGAGGCCCCAGGACAGTTTTTAGAGTCGTAGACGCTGAGACTCACAGGCTTAGGCATCACCCAGGTTTCCGGCAGATGTTGCCAGGCTCCTGCTTTGCCTCAGATGCCTGGTGGGCGTGAAAGAGACGGAGGGAAGCTCTTCTTTGGGCTTCAGTGCTTCAGTGCCGAAAAAGGCCGATCAGAGCAAATGCTCTCTGACCCCTGAAGGTTCCTAGAGAGTGGATACGAGGACCCCAGGGCTGCCTCTCTCTGCCCTGCGTTGGCTTAGCCAGGAGGCTCAGTACCTAAGAGCCTGGGCTTTGGAGGCCAGATGCCAGGGTCCAGGTTCCAGCCCCACCATCGGTCAAGTGTGTGACCTCAGGCAACACAGCTTAGCTGCCATGTGCCTCGGTGGCCCCATCCTCAGCTGGGGGAGGTCATGCTGCCTACGCCAAGGCTCCCAGAGAGGATCAAAGAGAGAGACAGAGAGAGAGAGAGTCTGGGTGAGATGCTCTGCACGGTGTCCGGTCCATGGAACAGACCCAGGAAGTGCCCGCCACTGTTATCGGAAAACTGGGGCAGGCGGGCGGGTGTGGCCTGACCCCCGTCTCGCCTCCACGTGGCCTCCGCGGGCAGCCCCGTGCTCTGAGGACCATCACACTTGACACAGGGAGAGCATGTCGCTCTTCACACAGGGCTCTCACATCCTCCCTGACCCCGACAACCTTCTGAGGAAAGCAGAGCAGCAAAGACGAAAACGGAAAGCTCAGGGAGGCTCAGCAAGTGGCCCAGAGTCCTGTGGCTGAGGAGCAAGGGCAGCCCCCACCTTTGGGGGGGACCCCGAGTCATGAACCAGCCACCACGGAGGGAGCTGAGGGGAAGGAGAAAGCCACTCTTGCCCTTCGAGGGGGCCGGTCTGCAAGGGGAGAGAAAAATACAAGTAATGGGCTTCCCTGGCGGCCCAGAGGTAAAGAATCTGCCTGCCAAAGCAGGGAACACGGGTTCAATCCCCGCTCCGGGGAGATCCCACATACCACGGGGCAACTAAACCCAGGTGCCACAGCTTCTGAGTCTGTGCTCTAAAGCCCCAAAGCCGCAACGACTGAAGCCCACACGCCTGACAGCCCATGCTCTGCAACAAGAGAACCCACCGCAATGAGGAGCCCATGCGCTGCAGCGGAGAGTAGCGCCCCCACGTGCCGCAACTAAAGAAAAACCCATGCGTGGCAACGAAGACCCAGCGATAAACAAACACCGGCACACACAGAAGTAATGGAACCAAGGCGAGCTGCAGGCATCCAGGCGAGGGGCTGTGGCGTCCCTCCGTGCCATGGGCTGAGAGAGGCTGCTCTGGAGCTTGGTGGCAAAGCAAAGGTTCTGCTTCTGTTTGAGGGTCCGGTCAGCATTAGGAGAGTCTGGAAGGGGCCTGATGGAGCCCCTCTGGCGTTCTCAGGAGAATCCTTTACAAACAGGGTCAGACACTCTGCTCTCGAAAGTGCCAGGTGGTCCCTAAGGTCCATAGTCCCAATTTCTACAGTTCCGGGGTCTGCCATGTGAGGTATCCAGGGGTCCAGATACTGTGGTTTCTGAGATTACACTGTCCAGGGCCCCCATTGAGAATCCATCCATATGCAAAACGGGCTGTGAGGTGTCCCTTCCAGGTGGCCAGGCACTCCCCAGGATAGGGGCTCCCTACTGCTGGGTAATGCGGTGGGGGAAGGGTGCATTACCCATAAGAGGCCTAGAGACAGTGGAAACCTTTTGAGGTTGAGAAACTCAAGGCTATTGGCGTTGTCAATGGGACATGGCCTAATGAGGCCAACCCAAAGCAGACAGAGATGAGGGCAAGGTTGCTGGCTTTGACCGTAATGTCTCCATCCTCCCTCCTCAGAGATCCGTGCTAAGCCAGAGCGATGCATAACCACTAGTGGCTCCAGGAAAACACGTCCTGCCTCTCAGCCTCCCTGGGGCCACCTGCACCGGAGCCGGGCCAAATGCTGGTCTGGGGCGCCCTCTGGTGGTCTTCCTGGGGAGCGGCAGAAGCAGCAGTGGGTTTAGGGATGTGTAATGGCACCCCACTCCAGTACTCTTGCCTGGAAAATCCCATTGATGGAGGAGCCTGGTAGGCTGCAGTCCATGGGGTCGCGAAGAGTCGGACACGACTGAGCGACTTCACTTTCAGTTTTCACTTCCATGCATTGGAGAAGGAAATGGCAACCCACTCCAGTGTTCTTGCCTGGAGAATCCCAGGGACGGGGGAGCCTGGTGGGCTGCCGTCTGTGGGGTCGCACAGAGTTGGACACGACTGAAGTGACTTAGCAGTAGCAGTAGCAGTCAGAAACAGGGGAGGAGGCAATGGCACCCTACTCCAGTATTCTTGCCTAGAGAATCTCTTGGACAGAGGAGCCTGGTGGGCTGAGATCCATGGGGTCGCACAGAGTCGGACACAACTGAAGCGACTCAGCATGCCTGCATGCATTGGAGAAGGAAATGGCAACCCACTCCAGTATTCTTGCCTAGAGAATCCCAGGGACAGAGGAGTCTGGTGGGCTGCCATCTCTGGGGTTGCACAGAGTTGGACACGACTGAAGTGACTTAGCAGCAGCAGCATCGGTCAGAAACAGAAGGACTTGAGTGGCTCACTTGTTCCTCTGCACAGATGGAAACACCGAGACCCAGGGAAGGAAGGATGGAGCGACTTGCCCAAGATCATATAGAAATATAGTGGTCAAGCCAAGAACAGAACCCAGGCTTCCCTCTGTACCAGTGGCTGCCCTTGGTGGGTCTCAAGGCATCTCTACTAGGGGAAGGAAGGCTAAGTGTCCACCAGGCTTGACTCTCCAGTGACTGTGGACAGCTGGACGGAAGGTGGCTGAGCAATTGTGTCATGGGGCATGCAACACTTCCCCTCCCTGGCCTTGGGGTCCTCACCTTTAAAACCTGGGGCTACCATGTTGGCAAGGGGCAAGGGGACTGATATCCTTCTCATACACACTAGTGGTAAGACTCTATCCAGCCAACCTCCCAGGAAATCTTAAAATGAGCCTTCCTACAGCGAGTACTGCATTTAATGGTGAAAGACTGGGTGCTTTCCCCCTGAGATCAAGAACAAGGCAAGAATATCCACTCTCACCATTTCTGTCCAGCACTGTACTGGAAGTTCCAGCCAGGGCACTCAGGCAAGAAAAGAAAGTCATTAAGATTGCAAAGGAAGAAATAAGACTATCTCTATTTTCAGGTAACTAACGTATATAGAAAATCCTAAAGAATCCACCCAAAAAGACTAGAATTAATTAACAACTTCAGCAAGGTTGAAGGATAGAAGTGGAATATACAAAAATCAATTGCATCTCTATGCATTTGCAATGAACACTTCAAGAATGTAATTAAGAAAATAATTCCATTTATACTAGCATCAAAGAGAATAACATGTAAAGGACTAAACGAAGGCAGTATGAAACTCATACTATAAAACCTATAAAATAGTATTAAAAAGAAGTTAAAGAAGACCTAAATAAATGGAAAAACATCCCATGTTCATGGATCTGAAGATCTAATATCATTAAGATGGCAAGACTCCCCAAATCCCCATCAAAATGTCAATTTGCACCTTTGCAGAAATTGACAAGCTGATCTTAAAACTCATATGAAAATTTGTGACCCCCCAAATAGCCAAAACAATATTGAAGGAAGAACAATGTTGGAGGACTCACACTTGTGATTTCAAAACTTCCTGCAAAGCCACAGCGATCAAAACAGAGTGGTCCTGGCATCAGGACAGACACGTGAGATGAACGGAATAGAATTGAGAGTTCAAAAATAAGGCTGCACATTTTCAGTTAATTGGTTTTCAGCAAAAGTACCAAGACAACTCAGTGGGGGAAAGCACAGTCTTTCCAGCAAATGGCGCTGGGACAACTGGCTGTCATTTGCTGCTGTTTAGTTGCTAAACAACTAAACTCTTCTGCAACCCCAGGGACTGTAGCCGACCAGGCTCCTCTACCCATGAGGTTTCCCAGGCAATAATACTGGGGTGAATTGCCATTTCCTGCTCCAGGGGATCTTCCCAATGCAGAAATTGAACCTGTATCTTTTGTGTCTCCTGCATTGATAGGCGGATTCTTAACCATTGAGCCACCAGGGAAGCCCCCTTCCTCACACCCTACACAAAAATTTACTCAAAATGAATCTAGACCCAAATGGAAAAGTTAAAACTGTAAAACTCTTTGAAGAAAACATAGCCATAAATCTTCATGACCTAGTATTAGGCAAGAGTTCCTTAAATATGACATCAAAAGCATAGCAACAAAAGGAAAAAAAATAGAAAATCTGGACATCATCAAAATAAAATTTTTGTGCTGCAAAGGATATCATTAAGAAAGTAAAAGACAACCCATAGAATGGGAGAAAATATTTGCAAATCATGTATTTGATAAGGAATCACAACCAGACTATATAAAGAACTCTTACAGCTCAATAATAAAAGACAAAGAAGCTAATTTAAAAATGGACAAATGATGACCACACATTGATCCAAAGAAGATATATAAATGGCCCTTAGTTCATAAAAGGTGCTAAATATCATTAGCCATCAGGGAAATGCAAATTAAACCCATAAGATACTACATCATGACCACTTGGTTGCCTATTAAAAAAAAAAACAGATAATAACAAGTGTTGGCAAGGATGCGGAGAACTCAGAACCCTCACATACTACTGGGAGGAATTTAAAAGGATGCAGCCACTTTGGAAAATCATCTAGCAGTTCTTCAAAAGGTTAAATGGAATTAGCATCAGTTGACAGTTCAGTAGCTCAGTCGTGTCCAGCTCTTTTCAACCCCATGGACTACAGCACGCCTTGTCCATCACCAACTCCTGGAGCTTGCTAAAACTCATGTCCATCCAGTCAGTGATGCCATCCAACCATCTCATCCTCTGTCGTCCCTTTCTTCTCCTGCCTTCGATCTTTCCCAGCATCAGGGTCTTTTCCAATGAGTCAGTTCTTTGCATCAGGTGGCCAAAGTATTGGCACAAAGAATTAGCATATGACCCAACAATTCCACACCTAGGAGATATATATCCAAGAGAAATGAAAACATACATTCACACAAAAACTTACATGAATGTTTACATTCATAAAAGCTAAAAGCAGAAACAACCCAAATGTCCATAGACTGATGAATGAATAAAATAAATTGTGGTATGACCATGCAATGGAATACTGTTCACCAATAAAAAGGAATTAAGTCTGATGCATGTGTGACATGGATAAACCTTGAAAACATTAAGCTAACTGAAAGTCAGTTACAAGGGTCACACATCGTATGATTTCATTCATAGAAAATGTCCAGAACAGGCAAATCCACAGAGGTCCAAAGAAGATTGTCTTTTCAGGGGAGGCACATGGCATGTGGGATTCTAGTTTCCCAATCAAATCTGTGCCCCCCTGCATTGCAAGCATGGAGTCTCAACACTAGACTGCCAGGGGAGTCCCAAGAAGATTGTGTTTTATGGGAATGGCTGCCTCAGACCAGTGGAGAGGACTGGGGGAAATGGGAGTGGGGTCCTTCATGGGATGATGAAAATGTTCTAAAATTGACGGTGGTGACGGTCTCACAGCTCAGCGTGTGCTAAAAAACACTAAATCATATGCTTTAAATGGGTGAATTATGTATGTTGGAGAAGGAAATGGCAACCCACTCCAGTGTTCTGGCCTGGAGAATCCCAGGAATGGAGGAGCCTGGTGGACTACAGTCCATGGGGTCGCACAGAGTCGGACACGACAGAGTGCGCACACACACATATGTCATGAGCCTCATATCTGAAAAAAGAGCCTGTGCTTTGGACCCACGATAAGACTTCTAGAAACTCCTAGGGAATTGTTCACAAAAACATGCCAAAAGCTTTCCATCACAGTGTTGTATGTAACGGCAAAATTGTGAGAATAACCTAAGTGTCCCTCAGTAGGGAAATGAGTGGGTTATGTTCATTCCAGGATGGAACAATGGATTCATTAAAAATGAGAATCACAAGGACAAGGCCCAGGATACACTGCAAGATTTTTTAATTTTTTAAAAACAAGTTACAAAAATAAACCTGTAGCTTAAAGGGACTTGGGGCTTCTTGGTAGCTCGGTGATAAAGAATCCATCTACCAATGTGGGGGATAGGGGTTCGATCCCTGGTCCAGGAAGATTCCACATGCCTCAGAGCAACTAAGCCCGTGCACCACAACTGCTGAAGTCCACACGCCCTGGAGCCTGTGCTCTGCAACAAGAGAAGTCACAGCAGTGAGAAGCCCACATGCCACATCCAAGAGTGGCCCCTCTCGCCACAACTAGAGAGGGCACAGGCCCAGCAGCAAAGACTTCGAGCTGCCATGAATAAACAAGTGTTTTAAACAATAAGAAACAAGAAAGGGATTTAAAATACAAGATTTTTTTTAAAGCAAAATTATAGCATCTAGGGTTTTCCTCGTAGCTCAGCTGGTAAAGAATCCACCTGCAATGCAGGAGACCCCAGTTTGACTCCTGGGTCAGGAAGATCTCTTGGAGAAGGGAATCGCTACCCACTCTAATATTCTTAACTGGAGAATTCAATAGACAGAGGAGCGTGGCGGGCTACAGTCCATGGGGTTACAAAGAGTCGGACACGCTTGAGCGACTAAGCACAGCACAGCATCTAGGGATGCACACTTGAGTGACAACAAGCAAGAAAGTGATCGTCTTAAAAATCTGGATAGTGGAAACTTTTTTGGGGGGAGGTAGGGAGCATGACTGAGATGGGGCACACTGAGGACTTCTCGGGGCAGGGAAGAGTTCTTCACCCGGGCAGAGGTTCCAAGGTGTTTGCCTTATAATATGCTGAGCTGAGCAAGCATTTTATGTAGTCTTTCTATGTGTTATATTTTACAATAAAAAGATTTAAAAGGGACTTCTCTGGTGGTCCAGTGCAGGGGACGAAGGTTTGATCCCTGATTGGAGAGCTCAGATCCCACAGGCTGCAGGGCAACTAAGCCCAAGCACCACAACCAGAGAAGCGGAGAGCCAGGACGAAAGGTCCCGCGTGCCGTAACTAAAATCTGATGCGGTCAGATAAATAAATAATTTAAAAAAAAAAAAAAAAGATTTAGAAAGGAAAGTAGGGCTTCCCTGCTGTCTCAGTGGTAAAGAATCTGCCTGCCAATGCAGGAGACATAGGTTTGGTCCCTGGTCCGGAAAGATCCCACATGCCAGAGCAACAAAGCCCGTGCGCCAGGATTACTGAGCTTGTACGTCAAAACTACTGAAGCCCGTGCGCCCTACAGCGCATGCTCTGCGGCAAGAGAAGCCGCCACAGTGAGAAGCGTGTGCGACGCAACTTGACAGAAGCGCCCGCTTTCCGGAACTAGAGAAAAGCCCAAGCAGCAGTGAAGACCCAGCACAGCCAGAATTAAGTAAATAATTACATACTTTTTAAAAGTATTTAATTATTCAATTTTTTAATTAAAAATATACTCATTCCAATTTTTAAAAATTGAGTATCATAGGATTCCATTCTTGTAAAAACTCTCTACCCCTATATGTGGATATGCAGAAAAACAGTCAGAAGTTTGAAATTTGGGGTGCTCTTTTTTTTTATATTTTTCTATTTTTTTTCCTGCAATGAACAGAAATTACTTTTACAGCCAGAAAAAAAAAAAAAAAAAAAGAATAAAGCTTTTTGCTGTGTCTTGGATATTTCCCTGGAGCTCTGGCACTGTGTGAGCAGAATGGGAGATTGGGATGGCCCTGAAGCAGCTGGCAGACGGCCCAGGGGCTGGGCAGGAGAAGACCAGGCCTAGCCACAACCCCAAGGCCCAGCCTGGACACTCGGCCACCTTCAGGTTGCAGGTGGCAGCTGCTGCCGGGCCATCATGCTGGCTTCCTTCTCCAAAGATGCTGGGAACGCAGTTTGGCCTGGCGAGCTGGATGGATGTCACACCGCTCCCATCTGTCCAAGTCTCCCATCGTGGGCCAAGGAGGAGAGCTGCAGGCAGAGGGTGGGGGTGGGAGAGGTGTGGGGCAGGTGCTCACCCTGCCTGGCTTTGCTACCAGCAGCAAAATTCCCATGGAAAAAGATAAATGAGTACTTTCTGCATGCTAGGCACTCATGCTGGTTGGAGCTGGGGGAAGGGAGTCTTGTGGTTCATTTTATTGAGAACTCCAAATGACCTGGGGCTTCCCTCGTGGCTCAGATGATAAAGAATCAGCCTACAATGCAGGAGACATGGGTTCGATCCCTGGGTCGGGAAGATCCCCTGGAGAAAGAAATGGCAACCCACTCCAGTATTCTTGCTTGGAAATTCCATGGACAGAAGAGCCTGGGAGGCTACAGTCCATGGGGTTGCAAGAGTCAGAAATGACTTAGCTACTACCACCATCAGCAGATGACCTAAAGGGTGGGTGGGATTGTCATCTTCATATTACAGGTGGCCAAAGTGAAGGCCAGGGAGGACTTCCCTTGTGGCCTAATGGTTAGGATTCTGGGTTTTTGCTGTGGTGGCCTGGGTTCAATCCCTGGTCGGGGAAGATCCTTCGAGTGCGTGGCCAGGGAGGCCCCCGGAGCAGTCACTATCCTTGAGTCTGGACTTAGCCAGGCCCCTCGTGTATACAGCTTCAGCGACTCCTCACAGGATCCCTGGAGGGTGGCTGCCCTCACTTTGCAGATGAGGACACAGAAGCTGAGGGAAGAAGTCAGCTGCCCACCCCTTACAGCACCTGTGTGAGAAGGATGGCAGCCTCTTGCAGCCTTGAGGGGGTGGCCATGTGCCCACCTCTGCGGACCAGCTCCTAGTCGAGCTAGTGATTGTATTATAATCTCGGGAGCATGTGTGACAGTGGCCACTTTCATGGACACCCTCTCATTTGCTGCTTTCAACAGGCTTATAAATCTTCAGTCTGGCTGTATTTCCCCCCATTTTAAAGCCTGGAAGCCCAGACAGTTGAGTGAGGGGGCCAAGAGGACCTGGAGCCTCCATCACGCAGCTGCTGTCCCTGGTCTGCCCCGGGGATGACAGGCGCCAAATCCTGGAGAGGGGTGCGGCCAGTCTGCTTCCCGCTGCTCTCCAAAGGAGCAGGCCCCCCTCCTGGCTGAGCGCCCCCAACACCTACACTCCCAGTAGGAGAGAGGACACCCAAGGGCAAAGTGCCAGGGACAGCTGCCAGGTCTCATGGGATCCAGGACCCTCCACGACCTCTGCCCGAGAGCATCTTGTACACTTCATTGGTCAGCAGCCAGCCAGCTGGTGTCATGGGGCTCACATCACTAGAGAGGCCAGACCGCCACCCAGGAGAGGGGCCCCTTCTCCCTGAGTGACGGCCGCCAGCCAGGCACTGACTGTGCTAGCCACCAAAGCCTCCCCATGCTTTCAATATCAGCCTCATTTTACAGAAAAGGCAATGGAGGTTCAGAGACGTTGAGTGACACAGCCGGCAAGCTTCAGTTTTAACCAAGAAGGGACAGAGGAAGGCACCCTTCAGTGGGAGGGAAGGGAGCCATATGGAAGAGGTGGGGAGAAGGCAGGGCTGGCATCGTGAGCTCTGACTCTCGTGGGACATAACTTACTCATCCATCCACCCAGTCTTGGTTCCTCTGCACATCCGTGGACCCTCTTCACGTGCCAGGGTCTTTGCTGGGCACTGAGGACTCAGGTAAACCTGGCTGATCTCCGCTCTCCCAGAGCTCATGGCCTGGCAGGGCAGGAGGGAAAGGGGAAGTGAAGCAGCCTGAGGCCCCTGCTGGCCTCGATTCACTAGTAGTTCCTGAGGGTCTACTGCAGGCCAGGCCTAGTGCTGGGCTCTGACGGTACAGGGCTCCTGCCCTCCTGAAGCATACATTCCAGAATGTCCAGCTTTGAATCCCAAAAAAGCCCTGCTTGCGTGACTCCTGAGCTCCAACTACAACAGGAGATTTCTTGGGAAGGGCTGGGGGAGGCAGCAGACCTCATGGGTCTCCATGGGTCATACCGAGGCCTGGTTCTGGGCTGGTGAGCAGGGATCTGGAAAAGGCAGGGAAGCCTGATAAGTGCCTTGCTAGGGACTACATCAGGGCCGTGGGGAGGCCTGAGCTATTCCAAGGGGTCTGGAGTCATCCAGTCTGGACAACCGGAATGCCAAGGGCCAGCCATTTGGAGGAAAGCCACAGACTCCTGGGGCCGGGGACAGGGGAGAGAATCGGAGCCGGGAGAGGGTCCATGGCTCTTACAGGGCAAAGGTTCCTTGCTGAGGCCACCCAGGCCCCACCAAGCCCTGGTTCCTTTCGTCCCTAGTGAGGCAGTGCTGGGTCAGAGGCGCCATCATGGGGTTTGATTCCAGCCACTCCAGGGTCAGTTCCACGCTACAGCCTAGGGAGAGGAGATACGGAGCCGTAAGAGGACTTGCCCGAGTCCACACGTCAGCTCATCACAAGCAGAGGGTGAGCAGCGAACGGCCCAACCCTTTCCTCCAGCTGGCATCCTGGGACGCTGCCCAGAGGACGGGCACACCCACGCTGGCTCCGGGCACAGAGGGAAGCCCTCTTCCTCACCCTCCCCGGTGGTGCTGCTAGGTTTTATTGTTCATTTTTTCCAAAAGCTCATCCTTTGTTGTTGCTCAGAGATGTTAAACCAAGGGTCTTTCTCAGTGTGACTGGCAGACAGCATGGCTGAGGGTCCTTCCATCTCGGTGACCGAAAAGCTGGGTTTATATTTTTAAGTGGAAGTTTTAAAACTGCCCAATTCCCTTGGTTAAAAAAAAAGAGAAAGAGCATCAAAAGAGAAGAATTAAAAAGGAGGAGAATGGCTAAATTATTAATAGAATATTATACAGCCATTAAATAACTTTAAAGGAAATATGAATGCTGTGAAAAAGTGTTCACAATATAATGTAATGTGGGGTGGGGGGAGGAGGGGGAATCAGCTATAGAGTACGGCCACAATTAAAACACACACTAATATATTCATGTGTGACCCATGCAGAAAAACAGGACTGGAGAGAACTGCAACAAAACTGCAAGTGTTATCTCTGAGCACCGGGATGATGGATGACTTTCATTTTCTCCTTTCTACCTTTTTGTAGTTCCCAAATTTTATAATGAGTACGAATTGCTTTTATAATTAGACATAAAACAAAAAGCAGTGTCGGGCTTACTCTAGCCCAAGCTCACCCTCCCCACCTTGCCCCTTCCCCCACACCAAGCCGGGGGCCGCTGGCCTCTGTCCCCGCCAGAGGTCAGGGGACTCACCAGCCACCCCAGCCCATGGAGGAACCAGCAAGGGGATGCTGCCCTCTTGGGGCCCAGGCTCCCCCCAACAGGTCCTCTGGAAGGGTCTGTAAATTTCCTGGCTGGGGACTCTGGGAGATGATCCTCCCCAGGGCTGAGAGTCAGAACATTCATTATCTACTATGAGAGAAGCCGTCTTCTTTGTTCCTTGTGTTTCTTTCAGAGAGCAGGAGGGCAGAAGGAGAACTGGCCTTTGTCGTCTTCAGGCAGGCTCCCAGCTTCCCCGTGTGGGACTGGAACGCCTGGGCCACCTGGTCCCCTGGGGCCCTTCTAACCCCAACGCTCCCGGCTGTGTCTAACCTGAGTGGCAAAGGCCCAGGGGCGCTGGCCCTGTCTTAGAAAAGCCATCCGGATTCATTCAAGAGCAGTGTTTGGAGAAGACTGGAGAGTCAGAAAGTGGCATTTGCCCTGTCCCCAGTGGCCCAGCCCTGTGGCTGGCAGGCACCTGCTTTTGCCCACCCTGCTCTCACCCACAGGGGCTGGGCCAGCAGAGGTTTCCAGAGGCGGGTGGGGGGGGGCTCCCTGCTCTCCAGAGGGGGACCAGTTCCCAGAACAGCGCCCTCACTTCCTTTCTGCCACCTCCTCCCGGTTCTGGAAGCTTCTGTCCTCCTCCCCGGCTATTTTAGCAATCAGGTCACCCGTGGGCTCCCTCTGAGCTTGTGGCCAATTAAAACCCACAGGACTCTTCACAGAAACGGTGGTGCTGCCTCCTCCTCCAGATCCTGCCTTGGTCGGCGTCCTCGGGATGAGAACACAGTGAGCTAGTGGTCCTCGCGTAGCAGGAGGCGGGGTTCTTGCTCAGGAACGGAGGCCATGCACTGCTTCTGTCCCCATGGTGGCCCTGCAGGGGCGGCTGATGGCAGGGAGGGAGCGCTGGGCACAAGGACACTGGGGTGACCTGCACTTCTGTGTGCTCCCACACGATGCCCCGTCAGCGCTGGAGAGAGGACAGCCCTCCCTGTGTCTTCACCGGCCCCAGGCAGCAAGCTAAGACTCATCTGGAGGGGAGTCGAGTGACCCGTCGAGGTCACGTGCTGGTGAGCAGCAGAGCTGAGACGGACCCTGGGGAATCCCAGCAAAGCCCAAGTCCTCTGGCCCTGGTGTTTCCTGAGGGCCTGGCAGACGGTGGCAACTGGCCCGGCTGCCAGATGAGTTCTCATGAAGCCTGGGAGGCTCTGCAGCCCGAGGTCTACCCAGGCAGCAGGTTCCCAGCACCCCACGAAAAGCCCAAAGCCCCTTTACAGCCCGTGTGTTCCACTCAGAGCCACTGACTACCTACCCCTGGTTCAGGGAAACCCTGGCCAATAGCAGGAGGAGCCCTCTGACCTAAGACCCCTGCCCCCACCTCCAGGTGGAGGAGTCTGGGCCAGCTCTCATCCTTCCCCCGAACTCAGGCCTCTGACTGACCATCGGCCTTCCCCAACCGAAGAGGACCCAGGTACTGGGCTAAAACTAGAGCCTCCGGAGTCTGCATCCCATCTGGAGGGAGAAAGATGAAAAACACCTGCCAACAGGACTTCCCTGGTAGTCCAGTGGTTAGGACTCTATGTGCCAGTGCAGGGGACACAGGTTCGATCCCTGGTCCGGGAAGATCCCATATGCCCCGGGGCAACTCAGTCCGTGAGCCACAACTATTAAGCCCGAGTACCCTACTCGGGTAGGGCAGAGCCCACGCTCTGCAACAAGAAGAGCCACCGCAATGAGAATCCCATGCACCACTGTTTGCGGCAACTAGAGAAAGCAATGAAGACCCAGCACAGCCAAAAAGAGAAAAATGTTGAAACAAAAACAAAAACATGCAAACAGAAGGGTTCTCTGTGGTCCTGCAATGGAGGCATGTGGTCAGGCAGCAGGGGTGGGGGTGGGGCGGGGCAGCTGAGAAGGGGGTGGAGAAGAGCTTTGGGAAGAGGGATCAGGGGCTGGGAAGAGCTTGGCGCCCTGCAGGAGCTGAAGGAAAGCCAGCGCGGCTAGAGAGGCACCGTCCAATAGGAACAGAATGCCAGCCACATGTGCAACTTACAATTTTCTAGTAGCCACAGGAAGAAGAGGAAAAAGAGGGAGTTGGTACGGGGTGTTTGTCCAGGCTGGTTCCACCACAGTTTCCTTTAAGATCACACTGACCTTGGACCCAAGGCTGCCTTACAGAGTACTCAGTGTTCCCAAAAATACACCTTTCACAACAGTCTTAAAGTTTGCAGCAGAAGAATTTAAAGTTCCTTTAGCAACAAGTGCACCTATTACCAACGGTGACACAGAGATAAATCCCGTGCAGACAGCTGGAAATGCTTTTCCAAAGCATGGTTCAGAACCATTAATTATTCCTAGAGGTTTAGAGATCATGTTGGAAGTTGTTATGCTACTTGGAACACACAATTACCTTTCAGAATAAATACCAGGATTGTTGTTAAAAAAAAAAAAAGTAAAAAGAAAAAACAGGTGAATTTCATTTTAATAATGTATTTTATTTAACCCAATATACCTCAAATGTTATCATTTCAACATAGAGTCAATATAGAAATTATTATCATTATAACCCTGTGATAGACATGTAACCCTGTCTTAACAGTTGCCTTCCTCCCAGGAAGAGATCTGCATAGTTGCTATTTAACAAAGTCTACAGGAACTCAACCAGAAACATTTTGCCAAAGGCTCAGAATTGAAACGGCTGCCACTTTCTGTATCTCAAAGAATCACTGCATTTCTGAGCAAGAAAAGATAAATCTTCTAACGCTCAGTATCAACTAGTGATGAGGTGATCTCTGGGACCAGCCTGCCTGCTCTTGAATCCCTGCTGTCTTTCTAACTAACCGTGTGACCTTGGACAAGATAATTGATCCTTTTGGGTTAGTGTTTCCTCATCTGTATTCCAGAGGTATCATAATCTCTACCTCTGGGGGTGACTGGGAGGAGTAAATGGGTTTATACCTATAAACGCAGTTGGCTGACTTCCCTGGTGGCACAGCGGCTGAGAATTTGTCTGCCAGTGCAGGGGACACAGGTTCGATCCCCGGTCCGGGAAGATTTCATATGCTGCAGGGCAACTAAGCCCGTGCTCCACAACTACTGAAGCCCACACACCTAGAGCCTGTGTTCCACAAGAGAGGCTACCGCAGACAGAAGTCTGTGTACCACCACGAAGAGCAGCCCCTCGCTTGCTGCAACTAGAGACAGCCCAAGCCCAGAAATGAAGACTCAGTGCAATCAAAAAATTAATAAAATTTTTAAAAAGTAAAGTGTGCGATTTTTTTTTGAAAAAGAAAACCAGTGGCTAGCATAGTGCCTGGCTTATATGAGGCACTCATTACACCTGATCTATTATGATTGTTGCTGTTATTACTAACAGATGAGATGACTAAGGCCAAGGGACAGGAGGGGACCTGCTCAGTGTCACATAACAAACCTGCAGCCAGGCAGGAAACAGACTCTAAATTTTCTGATTTCTGGCTCCCAGTTGGAAATGCTGGTCATCCCTTCATTCAGACAGTTTGCATGTTCTCCTCATGTGCCAGGTGCCATGCTGGCCGCTGGGGGACACGCTGAGATGGCACAAGCTCCATCGCTGCAATATCAAGGCTTTCTAGTTCAGAAGGAAAAAAGCTCTTTGTCAGCCAACCTGGACTACAGGGGGAGGGAGGTTTTGTTCAGTGCAGGCAGAGAGACACATGCTGATTACAGGGCAGTCAAAACAGTGCTGGCCCAAGAACTGGAGACCCCAGGCCGGGCTGCCTCTGCCTGAGCCGCTCTGTGCTGTGGGCAGAGAGCTTCACCTCTCTGATCTTGGCACCCCTGGCTGCAAGGCAGTGAGCAGATGTTAATGAGCACCTCCTCTGCAGAGCTGTGAACTCCAAAGTGCTCACGGTCTGATTGGGGAGAAGGAATGAGCTGCCAGTCAGATTGGGATGTGGCCGCCAAGTACATGGACCCTACCGACGGCCCTGATTTTCTGGAACTTTGCTGACTGACCCACTCTTTTCATAACAGGCATGTGTATACTGGCCCACACATCCTAGTTTTTAAAATATAATTAGTCACGATAATAGAGTTATGAGAATCTGGTTCTCAGGATTTCACAGACCAGTAACATTTCTAAGGAAACCTTAGGGAACCTTCAAAGGACTGAAAATTTGTTATTCTGCCAAAGTAGGCCCTTAACACCAAACAATGAATGGTGCTGGGAAAACTGGATATCCATGAGCAAAAGGATAAAACAGGACCCTTATCTTCCACCATATACAGTCAACTCTAAATGGACTGAAGACTTAAACGTAGGACCTGAAACTATGGGACTGCTAGGAGAAAACATAGGGAAAAGTTTTGTAACATTGGTCTCAGCAATGATTTCTTGGGTATGACACCAAAAGCACAGTCAACAAGAGCAGAACTAGACAAGTGGGTCTATATCAGCCCAAAAAGCTGCTGCACAGCAAGAGAAACAATCAACAAAAAGGCAACCTTACAGAAAGAATTCGTGAGCCATATATATGATCGTCTTCCCAGGTGGAGCTAGTGCTAAAGAACCCGCCTGCCAATGGAGGGGACGTAAGAGATGTGGTTCGATCCCTGGGTCGGGAAGATCCCCTGGAGGAGGGCACGGCAACCCGATCCAGTACTCTTGCCTGGAGAATCCCATGGACAGAGGAGCCTGGCGGGCTACAGTCCATGGGGTTGCAAAGAGTCAGACACGACTGAAGCTACTTAGCACATAGCACTCATATATTATAATAGATGAGAAACTCCTACAACTCAAAAGCAAAAATGCAAATAACCAAATTTAAAAATGGGCAAAGGGGGGCTTCTCTGGTGACTCAGTAGTAAAGAATCCACCTGCCAATGCAGGGGACACGGGTTCGATCCCTGCTCCGTGAAGATCCCACAGGCCTCGGGACAACTAAACCCTTGTGTCACAACTACTGAGCCAGTGCTCTAGAGCCCATGTTCCGCAACAAGAGAAGCTACGGCAATGAGAAACCCAGGCACCACAACCAGAGAGTAGCCTCCGCTCGCCACCGCTAGAGAAAAGCCAGAGCAGCAGCAAAGACCCAGCGCAGCCATAAAGAAAGAAATGAAATAATGAATAAACACATCCTAAAAAAAATAAAAAGGGCCTGAACAGACTTTTTCCCAAAGAGACCCAGATGGCCAACAAGTGTGTGAAAGGTGTACAACATCCCTTATCATCAAGTAAATGCATGAACTGCAGTAAGATGTCAGCTCACACGGGTTAGAACGGCTATTATCGAAAAGACAAGAGTTAACAAGTGTTGGGGGATATAAAGAAGGGAACCCTTGTGCACTGTTGGTGGGGATGTAAAACGGTGCAGCTGTTAGGGAGGACAGTACAGGGGTTCCTCAAAATAAAGTAAATACCATGTGATCTAGCAATTGCACTTTCAGATATATATCCAAAAGTGAAATCAGGATCCCCAAAATACATTTGCATTCCCATGTGGACTCTAACATCGCAACAGAACTGGAAAGCTCCACGCTCACTGACGGATGGGTGAGAGTGAGGAAAATGTGGTGGTGCCTCCCTGGTAGTCCAGTGGCTGGGAGTCCACCTGCCAGTTCAGCGGCCTTGGGTTCAAAGCCCGGTCCGGGAGGATCCCACATGGGCAACTGGCTCATGTGCCACAACTACTGAGCCAAAAATAAAGCAATAAAAATTTTAAATAAAATAAATACAATGTTTAAATAATTGAAAGACGCACGTTAAAAAAAAAAAAAGAAAATGTGGTGGATATGTACAATGAAATGCTATTCAGCCACAGAAAAGAAGGAAATCCTATCTTAGGCTAAACACCGATGAAAACTTGAGGACATGCTAAGTGAAATCAGCCGGTCACAGCAGGATAGATATTGTACGATTCCACTTACACGAGGTACCTAGAACAGTCGAACTCATAGAAACAGAAAGGAGAAGGGTGGTTGACAGGAGCTGAGGGGAGGGGAATTGCTGTCAACGAGGGTGGACTTTCAGTTAAGCAAGAGGACTAAGTTCTAAGGATGTGCTGTGCAGCACTGGGCATCCAGTTAACAATTCTGGGCCGTACACTCAACGTTTTGTTACAAGAGCAGAACGCATGTTATGTCCTCTTTAACCACAATAAAAACAACAACCAAGCGCCTTCTGGAAAGGACATCAAAACACCAAAAACCAGGAAGGCTATCGTTTCAGACTGAATAACAGCGCTGCAAATTAAGTAGCCTAGTTCTGTGGGGGAAACGAGCCACAGCGTGCGTGCGTGCATGCGTGCGTGTGCGTGTGCGTGTGCATGTGTGTGCGTGTTGCTTCCCATGCCCTCCCTATTTCTCATCACACCAGACCTTATGTCTGGAACTCTAGGGGAGGAAGTCATGGGCTCTTCCTTCTCTGATCACCACCCCACCCTCCCCTTCTTCCTTCAAGCCCCCAGTGTTTTACACACACAGTTCTAGAAGAATATTTCTCTCCCTTACTTGGAGATGGCCCTGCATCTTCCCACTGGGCTGTGAGCTCCGGAGGGCAGGGTGCGGCCCACCCTCTGTCCTGGTCTCCCCCCAGCCCGTCTAACTAGCCCTGGCATCACGTGGGGGCCTGGCGCACACTGTTGGGTGAAAAGGGGATTCTGACTAGACCTGGGGAGGCGACGCTGGCATCAGGCCCAGGAGACCCAGAAGGACTTGGGAAGGGAAGGATGAAAACTGTTCGGAAGGAGTGTCCATAAAAGAAGCCCGCCCCCAGCACCAAGACCCCTCTGCCAGGAGGACTGGGCACCTCTCTGTCCCCACTCACAGCCTGGAGGCACCTCTCTGTCCCCTAGGGAGAGGCAGAGGGGACCGGGTGGGGAGAAGCCGTGGAAAGAGTCCTTTCTGATAAGGCCCGGGGCTGGGACAAATGGCAGGAAGAAGCTGGCCGGGCCCTGAGAACCACAGACAACGGGGAGGCAGGAGGCCCCGGCCCCTCCTGGGGCCGTCCCGCTGCCTCCGCCCGCTCCCCTCTGCGCTGGCCGAGGTGTCCCGGCCCCAGCAGCCAACCACAGGGAGAGCAGGGGGTGGAAGTGGCCGGCTCCTCAGACCTGGCTGCCGGAGGTGGGCTCAACGGCCACAGGCTCCCCACATGGCAGCCACCACAGGTCCCCCAGGCCCAGGAACCCAGGTGTGGCTCCAAGGGACATGAGACGGACAGATGGCAGCTTCTGAAGCGCACGCTGGTCTTTCTGCTTGATTTTCACTAGGTCACCCCTCCCCTGCTTAAAATCCCTCACAGTGACCCTGTGCCCTCAGCATAAGGACCGGCTGGCCAGCTCCAGGCTCCCCTGACCCTGCACTCATCTGTGCCTCTTGCCTCACCGTTTGGCTCCGTTTGCACACGTGTGTTTATTTGTGAGATTCTTCCAGTATGCACAGACACGTCTGCTTTTGCTCCTGTGGCGTCCCCTCCGTGGTGCAGAGAGCCTGGCTCCGGTGGCCACGCAGCACTGTTTTGCTGATAGAATGAATGAAGAAGCTGGGGAGGATGGTGGGGTCGTGGAGTAGCAGAGGGTCTGGCAATCAGGCAGGCTTGGGAAGACCCGCTAGCTGTGCAAGCCTGGGCAAGGCACTGCCTGGCCAGCCTCTTCCAGCCTTGGCTGGTTCAGCTGTAGGTGAGTCTTAACACACCCACCTGTGAGCACAAAGCAGGGGCTTCGCTGTTCAGAGAAGATTGTTTCCTTACTTTGTTTCTTAAAAAAAAAAAAAAAATCCAGCCCTTTCATTTTATGGCCAGGACACATGGGGGAAGTGACCCACCTTGTCTCATCTTGGTGTTTATGTTAATCTGAACCAAACTGTTTTGGAAAGGGAAAAATGCTAGCATCTACCAACTCAGCCCTGGTGCTTCTAGGAACTTGTCCTACAGAAGATATGTTGTTTTTGGATGTATTAGTCTGGTATTCAGAAAAAAGTACAATACTTTGCTATGTGCTTAGCCGCTCAGTCGTGTCCTACTCTTTGGGATCCCATGGACTGTAGCCTGCCAGGCTCCTTTCTCCATGGGGATTCTCCAGGTAAGAATACTGGTTTAGGTTGCTATGTCCTCCACCAGGGGATCTTCCCAACCCAGGTACTGGACTCAGTTCTACCGCATTGCAAGTGGATTCTTTACCAGCTGAGCCATCAGTGAAGCTCAGTAGTAAAGGAAAAGTGAAGTCGCTCAGTCATGTCTGACTCTTTGCAACCCCATGGACTGTAGCCCACCAGAATCCTCCATCCACGGAATTTTCTAGGCAAGAGTATTGGAGTGGGTTGCCATTTCCTTCTCCAGGGGATCTTCCCAACCCAGCGATTGAACCCAGGTCTCCCGTCTTGCAGGTAGATGCTTTACCGTCTGAGCCACCAGGGAATCCCGTAATAGTAAAGGAGAGCATCCTTAATAAAGGAGAAAAAAAATGCAAGTGCGAGAACCTTCAGTGTTTTTAGAACCGACCACCAGGGGACGCCTTTGAGTCAGGGGTTCCATCAGGTTAGCCTAGAGTGCGCCTGGATTTTTTTTTTTTTTGACTGCTCCACACAGCATGTAGAATCTTACTTTCCTGATCAGGGATCAAACCCTACCCCCCTGCATCCCTATATTCCTGAACCACCAGGAAAGTCCCCAGAATGCCTAGATTTATTTATTTGTTTTTAAAATATTTATTTGGCAGCATCAGTCTTAGTTGCAGCATGTGGGATCTAGTTCCCTGACCAGGGAGCGGACCCAGGCCCCCTGCATTGGGAGTGCAGAGTCTTAGCCTCTGGACCACCAGGAAAGTCCCAAGTTCCTGAACTTACAGGACAAAAATGACAATACCCAGCCCACCGCAAAGGATGTGCCAGGGTTACTTCATCCCACCTTCAGAGCTTTTGATACAGATAGTATCTATGTCTGCTCTTCCTCGAAAAAAAACGCCTCTTACCAAAAAAAAAGAACAAAAGAACAAAAAAAGGCAATTTTAACTCTTTCATCCTTATATTGTTCTGCTGGGTTTATTTCTGTCCAGATCTTCATCTCTCAAAGCTTGCTGTTGTGGTTCAGTCGCTAAGTCGTGTCTGACTCTTTGCAACCCCATGGACTGCAGCATGCCAGGCTCCTTTGTCCTCCACTATCTCCCAGAGTTTGCTCAAATTCATGTCCACTGAGTCAGTGATGCTGTCTAACCATCTCATCCTCTGCCACCCTCTTCTCTCAAAGCTCCTCAGTCAGAGTTCGGATGGTTAGAATTTGGAACTTGACTTGTGCAATGTCTTTCATGGGCTTCATGACAAATGGATGCTACAGATCTTGTTATTCCTGTGAATAGGTAGGAAAACCGAGGCCGGCACGGCCCATGCTGCACAATAGACAACAGCCCAGAGGAGAGAACCCAGATAAACTCAGATAAACTCAATGAGCTCAGCCCTGACCCCAAGCAGGGACCCCAGGCTTTGAGTTCCTGCTCAGCCTGCTAACCTCTCCTCTCTCTGCATTTTCGTGATTCCATGTCCCTGTACCCAATCTCTCCTATTTGCTGGGAGCATGCCAATCATTTCTGCCACAGGTTTGGGGCCCTCCTTGTGGGCCATGTTCACCCCCCTCCCCTTGCCACACCCCAGGGAATCCAGGCAAGGATTCCTCCCTTTGTCTGTGTGGCTAAAATAATCAGAGACTTCCCTGGTGGCCCAGTGGCTAAGACTCTGTACTCCCAATGCAGGGGCCCTGGGTTTGCTCTCTGGCTGGGGAACTAGAGCCCACAAGCTACAGCTGTGGGTTTGCATGCCACAACTAAGGCCTGATGCTGCCAAATAAATAAATATTTTAAAAAAGACTTCAACCCCCAGGGTCCTTCTTACCCGACACCCTCTCCTAGGGACACCTCTACAGCGTGGCTGGGATGCTGGGCTCAGAGGAGGAGAGGCTTGTCTAAGGTAAGCTCACCATGGCGTCCACCGCTCACCCTGCCACCCAATGACAGGAAGGGAGGATGTCTCCTTGCGGAACCCAGCCACCCACAAGCTGCTCCTGAATTTCCAGGTGTCCAAAGGGCCTTCCTCCTGCCCGGCCCCAAGGGTTCGAGGTGTCTCCTGCAGCATCGACCCTCTTGTCGCTGCTCAGATGCCAGGACACACCCAACACTCACTTCTGAGTCACACCATGCATCAGGCACCCACACTGAGGGGAACAGCAGTGCTCCTGGCTCATTCAGCAAGCTAGTCTTTCAAGGAGGAAAAAAGAGTGAAAAAGGAATCTTTTTCCTGGCCTCCAGGCTGCTTATTTACAATGACAGTTCATGAGGAACTGTGCTGTGAGTTGGAAAAAAAAAAATCCATTTTGGAAGAGGTGGGGCCTGGAGGAGAAGGAGGCAGAAAAAGAGGCAGTGGCAGACTCTAGGCTGGTCTCCCGCCTCCCTCTCTCCTCACCCTCACAGGGCGGCAGGAAGGCTCTTTAACAACACAATTGTGGTCTTGTTGTTGCTGCTTTATTACAGTCCTTCAAGCTTTTCCCGCCCTCTAGGAGCAGCATGTGGCGTGATGAGCAAGGCCCTATGGGATCTAGCACATTCATTCATTCATTCAGCAAATATGTATTCAGTGCCGAGCTCTGGGCTTGGGAGAGAGACAAGCCGCAGCATAGAAACATACTGTCGGACTTGATGCAAGCGCCAGAGGGACCTGGGGGAGGGGAGGAGGCAGAGGCGGGTGGCCAGGGCAGGCCCCCAGGAGGAGGTGACACCTGAGCTGAGACTTGGCTAAGGAGGAAGAGTTAGCCCAGGAGGCCACAGGAGGCCGGCACTGCAGAGGCAGTGATGGGGAGGCCGGCAGGACGGGACGTGACAGGAGAAGCGGGGGCTGGATCGTGCAGGATGGCCTGACAGACGGGGAAGCCGAGGCAGGTCCCGGTGACTTGCACACGGCCCTGCGGCTAGGCGGCTGCTCCCTTCCTAACTGTCCCCACTCAAGGTAACAACTCTCTGTTCAAACAGAGCGGAGTCACCTGGTGTGGGTCATGCGTCCACCTGGGGCTTCCCGGGGCAGGGCTGCATTGGCCGCCGCGGGGGCCCAGTGCTCTGCGTGTAGTAGACGCTCATCCCATTCGTTGAGTGGGATCTCAGCATCACATCTCCAGGATGCTGCCCAATGCCTGCAAAACAGCAGGGGCCCTGAGAGCGAGCAGGCTGCTCCGAGGCTGCCCTGGCCCAAGTTGCAGCCCACAGGCAGAGTCAGCCATGCAGCGGCTGCATCTGTGCCTGGGGGCCCTCCTGGCCCTCACTGCTTGCTGCTGATTAGAGCTGTCATCACGATGTGGGGGCTTGGCGGGGCTGAGAGCATTGTGGATCCCCAAAGAGCCAGTGCCGCATCCGGCTTCACCTCTAATCTGCATCCCAGTAAGCCCACTACTAGCTCACACGTCAAGGGCAGAAGCCAGCAGAGCCACGCTTCAGACTTCGGTGATTGGGGGGCTGTTTATTTAGCCAGCTGTCCCCCTCTACCTTGCTGGTGCCTGGGGAAGAAGACCCCACCCCATGAGAGCAGGTATCCAGTAATCCATACCGGGCACCTCCGAGGTTTGGGGCCTTCTAGAAAGCTCCGCTGGGGGAAGTGTGATGGGGGCGGGTTTATCAGCTCTGATAGAGGAACAGAAACCTCGGTTCAGGATGTGGCAGGTGTGAAAGGAAGAGGAAGTGCATGAGCTGAAGCTGGGCTCCTTCCTAAGGCCAAGGCTGTTGTCTGGGCAACCTCTGGCTTCTCCTGGTGGTGCGACAGGGTTTCTGCAGTGGCCGCCTCACCTAGAGGAACCCCGGCAGAGAAGGGGCAGCGCAGAGAAGTCTCGGCGGGAGACGCCCTGCCTCCTGTCCTCCCCCTGCCGAGATGGTCGAAGTGTCCACCCACCAAGAATGGGTGTCGGCTGTGGGTGCAGGGCCCTAGAATTCCAGGCCTGTGCTGTTTAGGAGCCAGACATGGAGAGAAGCAAGTACAGTTCAGGTGATCGGACGGAAGCCCCGTCAAGACCCTGTGCGGTGAGGTGGAGGGGATGAGGGAGATGGCTGTCTCCACTCGGGATTAGCAAGAGGGGTGCTGGGCGAGGTGTCACACCAGCCACAATGACAGCCACCCCAGCAGTGACGGCTGCCACCGACGGGCTCACTGCGCCCCAAGAACGCATGCTTGTCGTCACGCATTCCTCCCAGTTCCAGAATAGCCATGGCTCCCAGATCAGAGATGAGGAAACCGAGGCACGGAGAGGTGAGAGACTTGCCCATGGGCCCCCGGGCACTAAGGGTGGTCTGGAAGGAGGAGGCTGGCACATTGCTCCAGAGATGCTCCCCCAAGGTAACAGCGGCGGGGCTTCCGGGCGCCAGTGTGTTTAAACCTGCCACCTGGTCCCGCCTTATTGTCAGCATCACTAGCCACCCTTGCTACTCTGCTCATCCCAGCCTAACAGCGTGGGATCTCTTCCCAGGTGTGACACAAAGACCAGGACCAGGGGGCAAGGCTGACTCGGCCTGCAGACAAGCCTGGGAGGAGGAGACCGTGACCCAGGGGGTTCACAGTTACTAGATTTCCTCTGCTCTACAGAGGCTGCCTCCTCTCCTCCACCCCCACCACCTGCATCAGTAGCCTGCAAATTGCCAAATGTTGATAATTACTGGAGGCCCCCAATCATCTAATCAACACCTGAGAGGGAGGAAGCAGGGGTGTGTGTGTGTGTGTGTGTGTGTGTGTCTGTGTGTGTGTCTGTGTGTGTGTGTCTGTGTGTGTCCTAGAACCCTGGGTGTGGGTGTCCTAGAGCCCTGGGCATCCTGCTCTCACTGGGCATCCTTCTGAACCCTGAGGATGGAGGCATAATGGGGGTCCTGGGCCTGGTTCTCTGAGACCTGGGCAGGCCAAGGTCACTGGACCCTTCCAGGCCAAGCTCTCCTTCCCTGAGCTGAGCAAGCCTCACAAGCAGAGTGGGAGGCCCACAGGGAGATGCCCCTGATGGCCATAGCTGGCCAGGACTCTCAGGCCAGCCAGCATCCAGCCTCTTCCAAAACTCTGGGCCTTGGCGAGGTGGTTTGAGGAGGAAAATGCTGCCAAGGAGCAGGGATCTCAAAAGCATCTAGTTTAAATTTTCCCTGGTCCAGATAGGGTAACAGAGGAGCAGAGAAAGGGCACAGGTCACCCAGGATCACCCGGCAATTTAGATGCAAGTCCCTGACTCCCCCATCCCCTACTTCTCACCAATAAGAGGGGCCCTTCCTCCCAATTCACCTTCTTCACAGGCTTTCCCTCCAAGAGGCAGGAAGTGACATGTAAGGAATGGCTTTGGACCTCGGCAGACTGCTTTGAAGCCTCACTCCCCCACTTAATTTGGCTTTGGGCGAATGCATTTCCTTCTCTGAGTCGATTTCCTCATCTGTAAAACGGGGAAGATAACTACTTCTTAAAGGAAAAAGGAGCTTTCCTGTTGGTTCAGTGGTTAAGACTCTGTGCTTCCAATGCAGGAAGTGTAGGTTCGATCCCTGGTTGGGGGTACTAGCATCCCACATGCCATGTGATCAAAAAAAAAAAAGAGGAATAACTGCTTCTTAATTTTGTGGTGAGAATTCAGTGGAATAAGGTGTCTGTGGGATGGACCGCTCCTCCCTGCCCCCTGGCTGGCCTTTCTGAGGCCACCTAGGCCGTCAGACACTCCGTGGACTTCCTCCCTGTCTCGCTCTGTGATGGCAAATACACCCAAACTCAGAAACACACGTTCTCTGCCCGGCCTTTCCGACAGGCCTGAACATCCTCCTCCGCTGGCCTCAAGCACAGGGCTTCTCTCTGGATGGCTTCTCTGACCTGGGGCGGGATGCAGAGAGAGATGGACGTCTCCTGAAAGAGAGCACTCCCAGGGCCTGGAGCGGACAGAGGATCCCACTTCGCTTCTGCCACCCTGGTTTTCTGAGAGCTCAGCTCCCACTACCCCCATCCCCCAAGAGTCTCCTGATTGCAGAGGGCGGGGGCCTGCTGGGGGGAGGGGCTCCTGGGGAGCAGCCTTCACCCCCTCCCACATCTGGCTCATGCCTGCTGAAGGGCACTAGGCAGGCAGTGGAGCTGAAAGCTGCTGACAGCAAGCCTCTGAGGAGGAGTGTGGAGGGGAGGAGGGGGGAGATGGTAAAGGAAGACACGAGGAGGAGGAGGAGAGACGGAGGGGGTCCTGCTCACCCCCCATGGCCCACCCCGGACAAGCTAAGAAAAGCTCTGGGGGGAGAACAACCGCCAAAGATGCACAGTTGCCCGCCCCAGCCCACTGAGCTGGGGGCCCTTCCTTCCCCCGAGCCAGCTGCCCCTGGCAGATTAGCATTCGACTCCGGAAAAGCAGGCCCCACACACCAACCCATGGGAGGCTGCCAGCTGAGTCAGCCGCTCTACCTGTCAGGAAATCATTCATAAAATATGACACCTTCCCAGCCGCCAGCACCCGGCCTCGCCCCAGCCACTGTCCACACCGCCCCCAGCCCCACAACCACAGGGCCTCCAGCCCTCCCTCCTGCACCCCCCGAACCACTCTGTACTCTTCTTCTGGGATTACAAGAAATAAGGCCAGTTCAGCCTCCATAAATCAGTATTTACGTATGGGTCGCCTGCCCTGGGGACAACAGCCCAACAGCTGAGTCAAGAAGAGTGACTGCTTCACTCAATTATGAACAAAAGTCGGTGACACAGCTTCCAAAGGGTTTTCTGTGTCATGGCCACCTGGGTCATGGGCACTTCTTTATCTTCGGTTTTTGTATGAATAGCTGGAGGCTCCTAGGACACCTCACTCAATGTAGCTAGACACGGACCACACACAGCCAGTCCTCCAACAGAAGAAAACTGGGGGGGCCAGGGTGGTCAGCAACTTGCCTCAGGTCACATGTGAGTTCAAACTGGAAGCCCACATCCTCGAACTGCCAATGATATGCCACGTTCTTCTCACTTCCCACCACTCAAACCCCGATGCACTCTCTTACTTGGGAGATAAAAGGCAGGTGACTCTCCTGCTGAAGAACTGGATTCTTTATCACAGCCCTGTGTGCCTGGGCCCTGCTTCCCTCCACCCTCACCACATTCCCATGTGCTCTCCTTCTGCAACCACTTGTTTCTCAAGCACACCTAGGGTGCCTCAGGGCCTTTGCACATGCCTGCTCCTTCTCCCTTCCATTCATTACATGTCAGGCTCCCTAGCATCCTGCAGGATTAGGTTCCATGTCACCTCAGAGAGACCTTCCCTGACCATCACGAGAAACACCCCCCAACACTATTCCCTAGCCTCGCATGAAAACTACTCCCATGCTAATCCATAGTACATGTTAATCATGTACTTCTTCACCTGTCAACTGCCTGTCTCCCCGGGGAGAGTAAGCCTGTGAGGTTGGTTTTACTCACGATGATGTCAAGGCCTTGCACAGTGCTTGGTATGAAACAGGCCCTCGATAAATATTTGTTGCATGAAAAATGAACGATTTCTCATTGTGTACCATCAGAACCCCTCAGGCTGGCACTGAAGTCCCTTTATCCTCTGACCACACCACTAAGTTGAGCAGTTAAATGATCAGAACACATCTTCCCCGTTCATCATTCTTATTTGGTGTTCATGACAGAGGGACTCAGAAGAGCACTGGAGGGTGAGGGTGGAGCCAGGAGCTGGGAGCCCAGGAACAGGGCCGCTCGGGCCGCCCAGCTAAGTAGGTGCACTGACAGCTGGGCGCTGTGGGTGCTGCAGGAGGCTGTTCTCTGAAACTGCCCTTGTTTCTATTCTCTGTGCCCCCGGGAGTGGCAGGGTCGTCACTCACTCACTGCTTCATGAGAAGGGTTTCAAGCTACATCTGGGTCACCCTTCTGATCGACTGCTGATCAGCTCTGACCCACCAGGACTCAGACCTACTTTAGAAGCTAAGGCAAACATACCCAAGTCAGAGGATCAAGAATCTCAACATTGTACATCCATTGGAATCACCCAGGGATCCTGTGAGGACCGCAGATGCCCTGACCCCTGCCTGCTTGGGCCCATGCTGATTGCACAGGTTTGTCTGAGCTTGGGCAAGGCAAGCACCTGGGGAGGTTTTGACGCACACACATCATTCCTCCAGTGATGGAATCACTGGAGGCTGTCAGTGATTCCAGCGCTGGCCGGACACTGTAGTGACCTGAGCAGCTCTGGAAAACTGACACCAAGCCCCTCTGTACAGAGATCCTGACCCAAGGGCTGGGGGTTTTCAAGCATTCCCCAGGTGATTCTACAGTGCTGCCAGGGTTAGGAACCACTCCCCAGGTCCTTGCTTTCTAGACTGCTTTCGCTGACCCAAGTCAGGGGACCTGGCTCTTCTTGTGGGCTGTGGATGTTAGGTAAACACTGATTGAGTGCTTGCTGTGAGCTGTGCTGGACACGCCCTTGCCCTTAAAGCCTCCACTCCCACTGGGGCTGGGAGACAGCCTGGAAGGGGACCAGGCCGGGGGCGGGTGGGCACTGATGCTCCTGCCCCTCTCCTGGTTAACCCCTGTTTGTGACTCCCTTTAAGATCAAGTTCTAAGGCTCATCTGGTAGGATCTGGTCCCTGACTATCTTCCCAGCCTTCTCTCCTGTGGCTCTGGTTCCCCAACACATACCCCAGGGCCTTCCTCATCTTAAATGACCTCTAGTTCTTCCACAAGCACCACGAGTTTTTCCCACTTCCCTGCCAAGGGAGCTCCTGCCATTACCCACTGCTGGGTCCTCAATCTCCCCTTGCCAGCCTTCCTCACTCCTGCTGGGCTTCACCCAGTCAGTCAGAAGGCTCCATCGGGGCTCCTAGGGCATGTTCTGCAGACTTCCTCTAGTGGGTCATGTTGTCTCAAAGTCACTGTCCACCTCCCGGAAAGGAGGCTGGGTGTCCCCAGCATCTGACACAGGCACTTAAGGGTCTGGGGGAGAGGAGGGTAGCAAGGGCAAGTTGTGTTTTTGGTTTACTTTGGCCAAAGTTCTAAAGACTTCTTAGAGAATGGACAGCCTCTGGCTGGGCAGTCAGAAGACTACTTAATACCAACTCAAGGACTAGAAAGTTGCCATGAGAATGGAAATCCAGAACTTGACAGGCTAGATATTACCAAGATACCTTATCACTCGGTTAAAATCCAGACTCTGCCGTGTACCAGCTGTAGGCCTTTGGGCCAGCTATTTAACTCTCTGAGTCTCAGTTTCCTCATCTGTACAATAGAGATAATTATAGTGCTAGCCCAGGGCTGCTGAAAGAAGTAAAACAAGCCAATGTATATAAAGCTTTTAACGCAGCAGTGCCTGGCATAAGGAATCTTTCAGTAAATGCTGGCAATTATTACTGTTATTATTGCTCATGGAACACCCATGCTGAAAAAGCCTTAAGAGATCATCTAAATTAACTCTTGCATTTTAGAGCCAGGGAAAAGGAAGGTCTCACTGGCTTTTCTGTCTAGGCTTGCAAAGCCAGAGCAGGACCAAGCCAATGGGGTCTCCTCCTGGGCCATCGAGGAGAGCAAGGAGGGCCTGCTGGGGATCAGCTGATGTGTTGGCCAGACGCCAGCTGGACCCTGTAATGACTTGGAGTCTGACAGTCCCTACATCTCGGCTCTGTTTCAGGCCAAATCACCGAGCATATTTTAGGATCAGCAAAAACCCACAATGCCTTTGGCTGAGCACTTTCCCCCTTCTTGTTGAAGCCCAGGGGTATTTTCGAGGAAATTGAGTCCATCTGTTTCTGATTCATTTGTACTTAACTCATCACCAAGCTGTTTTGTAAGAGCCCTTTGATGTGAAAGCAGCCTTATTCCATAAGCCTCTCTAAGCCTTTATTTAGTCAACAGTAGGTAAACGGGGCTCTCCAAAGAGGCCAGAGGCAGCTTCTTCATTTCTCACAATGCACAGGCCACGTGACTTGGAAGTGTGGCCCTCAGATCCCTCTCTTTGGGCCTGTCAGGGCAAAGTGACCACGCCCTGACTCTGGACCAGTCTGGAGCTCCTGGCCACCTCTCCTCCCAGGGCGCTGTGACCCAGTGTCCTCCTCCACTCCACTGCTTGTCCACGTGGATTTACAATTTCCTGTGCATTTCTTGATTTCAAGTTCCTCGAGGGTGAGTGGCAGGTGTCCTAATTCATCACAGCCCCTACCACCCCAGCACCGTGCCCTTTGCACAGTTACAGGGACCATCACTTCCAAATCAAAAACCCATGGGAAAGATCTAACAAGTATAAGGGTCCCCAAAGGGACAAAGGGACGGAATATTTGAAGTTGGGGCTGCCAAAAACGTAGTGAGCAGCTCAGAGAACTGCTGATTGAACTGAAATTCCCAGGGTATGAAGGGAGAGTCTGTCTCCCCTTCTGTCTGCAGCCCAGACCAAAGCACCCATGAAGTCTCACAGCTTCTCTGTTTCATTCAGCAGGATGAAAATTAGGAATCTCTTAACTCAAGGGAACGGATGAAAACTCTTCACTAAATTCAAGGCTGAGTCACAAGTTGCTCCTGAAGGGAAACCCAGGTGTTTTAGGGGCTGTCCCTAAATTTTGGGGTGCTTTCAAGGCTCCACAGCCCAATCTAGAGGTGTCTCTGTTAGACGGTATGATCTTAGAGGGGGGTCTCCCCTGGGCTGGTCATACCCTGTGTTTATTAACGACATAGTTGGTGGTCTCTTAAATGCAGGGGGTGGGATAGCCCAGTGGCCCTCAAAGGCAGGCGTGCGTCATAGTTACCCTCCGAGGGCCGGTTACCACGCAGAGCACTGGGTCACAACCCCAGAGTTCCTGATGCACAGGTCTAAAGGAGGGCCCAAGAACTTGTATTTCTCCAAAGTTCCCAGGAGATGCTCACACTGTGGGTCCTGGGACTACACTTTGAGAACCACTAGTCTAGCCTCTCATTTAGTCCTGGGGTGAGTCCTGCGGCATCCACCTACTGCCACTGAACGTGTTTTGTTTTGGTTTCCCCTTTGCTCAGAATACCAGGCTCAGTACTAAGTTAGTGAGGGGATGACGGTGCAGGCTGCGTGCCCCATGGAGACCACCTCATTCAGTCCTCACAACTGGGCTTCCCTGGTAGCTCAGTGGTAAAGAAACCACCAATGCACCAATGCAGGAGACATGGGTTTGAGCCCCGATCCAGGAAGATCCCACATGCCGTGGAACAAAAAAGCCAGGACGACACAACTATTGAGCCTGTGCTCTAAAGCCTGGGAGATGCAACCACTGAGCCCATATGCTGCAGCTACTGAAGTCTGCATGCCCAAGAGGCTATGCCCCACAACAGAAGTCACCGTGATGAGAAGCCTGCACACGGCAACCAGAGCGGGGAAATAATGGCTCCAAGAACCTGACAAGTAACAGGACTAAAATGAAGCAAGACAATTTGGGCATCACTCTAGAGATTCATGGGCTAGAAAGAAGCTGCCACAATGTCAGAGAGACCTGGAGGCTGAGAACTCCAGGCTCTGTGGGGCGGAGCTGAGCTCAGAGCCCAGGAGGTCTCTGGAGAAGGAGAAAAGCAGCCTGATGAACAAAGCCTCCAACTATGAGAAGGAGCTGAAATTGGTTCGGCAGGAGAACCACAAGGACATGCTGCTGTCTGTGGCCACCTTCCTCCTCCTGACCCTCGTCTACGCCTCCTGGGCCTGGCGAGCCTGAGATTTCTCCGGTCAGCGCAGCAATATTTAAGAGAGTCCCGGAGTCATTATTTCCCTGCTCACTGAAACTAGAGAAAAGCCCACGCAAGCATAGCCAAAAATAAAAATCGAAAATTAATTATAAAAAGACCCTCACAATTACCCTGTGAGGTTGACACTGTCTCCATTTTACCAATGAACCAGAGAGGAGAGGTGAAGCAAACCTCCTCAAGGTCTCACACCGCTTCACCCAGGAGCGGGTGCACGGCGAGAGAGTCAAAATATTCTCACCGAGTGAATGCATCTGTGAACATAGATAGCTATTTGAACCCACGTCTGATGTCAAAGCTCAGACTCATTCCACCACACTAGCAGGAAGTGCTGAAGGAGGTTATGGAAGCTCTGGGGCGGAAGGAAGTTTTTCTCTCCCTCCTTCCTCTCTCTATGACTTTCTTTTCTCTATGAAAGCAGTGATCTGACTAAAGCTTCTCTGAGTCTCCTGTGAGGGTTCAGGGTCTGACCCAGGGGAGCAGAAATGAAAAGCAGTAGGGAGAAGCTAGTCCCAGAGGGGCTACAGGGGAGAAGTGGGATCACCTGCCAGAGGAGTGAAGACAAGGCCCAGGTTAAGGGCCCAGATCAGCCCCAGGGCGTCACCCGACCTCATCAGAGGCGAGGCATCTAGAAATAATTCAGGTAGGTGGAGTGGAGGAAGTGTAGTTGTTTTGGTTGAAAAAACTTAAAAAAAAAAAACAGATGTTCTTTTTAGCAATCTAGGGGGTAGGGAAGGAGTTCTCTTTGAATTTGTCACTGTGCACCTTTCATGTATTATCTCTACAAATAGATCACACTAACTGGGCTTCCCCGGTGGCTCAGTGGCAAAGAATCTGCCTGCCACCTCAGGAGATGCAGGTTCAATCCCTGGGTCAGGACGATCCCCTGGAGAAGCAAATGACAACCCACTCCAGTATTCTTGCCTGGGAAATCCCATGGGCAGAGGAGCCTGGTGGGCTACAGTCTGTGGACTCACAGAATCAGACATGACTTGGCGACTAAACATCACAAATTGATGCTTACATTGAAAAATTTAGATAGTATGGATAACCAAAAGAAAAAATTCAAAACCTGTTATTCCATGGCCCAGAAACCACCACTGATAATATTTTCCTTTATATTCACTTTATCAACTAATTTCTATGTAAACTTTACAAGAGTAGGTTCACCTTGATCTTATTGTTTTGTAACCTGATTTTTTTTAGCTGTATATCATGACCAAGGTCCTTTTACTGTCTTCTTCAATATCCATTTCAATGGCTGCATGCTTGTCCATTACTTACCTACACCATAATGGATATACCCAATCTATTGCCTGATATTAGATTGTTTCCATTATTTGTTATATCAATTTTAGTTTATTTTGGACTAGTACACTTTATTCATTTTAGAGTTACCCATGGTTTAAAAGAGCCCCATTGGATCAAGAGATAACACAGAGTGAGAAATGAAATATTCATGGAGATGTTTCAGTATGGGTTTGATTTTGTAATACTTCTTAATTTACGTTAAGTTCAATTAAAACCTTTCTAGTTGTAATTCTATGGAATGTGAATTGTATCTTGGTAAAAAACAAAAATCCTTTCTAGTTGGGAGGCAGAAGACTAAAATCCCAACTGTTGCCACGTGACCTCATGCAGTGTAACCGTTGGTGTGTCCTTTTTCTCAGACACTGGTGTGACAATATGCAACTCTCAGAGTGTCCTGAAGTTCAAACAAGATGATGGATCTGAAGGAATGAATGCTGTTCTTTATTCATAATCACTGAAGCAAGAAATAATCCATTCCAGATTTTAGAAACTGGGATGTAGCCTTAAGTCAGGGATAAAAAGGAAAAAAACTACTGACATGTCAATAATATAGAGGAATCTGAAATATACTGTGCTAAGTGGAAGAATTCTCCAAGCCAGGCTTCAGCAATATGTGAACCGTGAACTTCCTGATATTCAAGCTGGTTTTAGAAATGGCAGAGGAACAGAGATCAAATTGCCAACATCCGCTGGATCATGGAAAAAGCAAGAGAGCTCCAGAGAAACATCTATTTCTGCTTTATTGACTATGCCAAAGCCTTTGACTGTGTGGATCACAATAAACTGTGGAAAATTCTGAAAGAGAAGGGAATACCAGACCACCTGATCTGCCTCTTGAGAAATATGTATGCAGGTCAGGAAGCAACAGTTAGAACTGGACATGGAACAACAGACTGGTTCCAAATAGGAAAAGGAGTCCGTCAAGGCTGTATGTTTTCACCCTGTTTATTTAACTTATATGCAGAGTACATCATGAGAAACGCTGGACTGGAAGAAACACAAGCTGGAATCAAGATTGTCGGGAGAAATATCAATAACCTCAGATATGCAGATGACACCACCCTTATGGCAGAAAGTGAAGAGGAACTAAAAAGCCTCTTGATGAAGGTGAAAGTGGAGAGTGAAAAAGTTGGCTTAAAGCTCAACATTCAGAAAACGAAGATCATGGCATCCGGTCCCATCACTTCATGGCAAATAGATGGGGAAACAGTGGAAACAGTGTCAGACTTTACTTTTCTGGGCTCCAAAATCACTGCAGATGGTGACTGCAGCCATGAAATTAAAAGACGCCTACTCCTTGGAAGGAAAGTTATGACCAACCTAGACAGCATATTCAAAAGCAGAGATATTACTTTGCCAACAAAGGTTCGTCTAGTCAAGGCTATGGTTTTTCCTGTGGTCATGTATGGATGTGAGAGTTGGACTGTGAAGAAGGCTGAGTGCCGAAGAATTGATGCTTTTGAACTGTGGTGTTGGAGAAGACTGTTGAGAGTCCCTTGGACTGCAAGGAGATCCAACCAGTCCATTCTAAAGGAGATCAGCCCTGGGATTTCTTTGGAAGGAATGATGCTAAAGCTGAAACTCTAGTACTTTGGCCACCTCATGCGAAGAGTTGATTCATTGGAAAAGACTCTGATGCTGGGAGGGATTGGGGGCAAGAGGAGAAGGGGACAACAGAGGACGAGATGGTGGATGGCATCACTGACTTGATGGACATGATTCTGAGTGAACTCCGGGAGTTGGTGATGGACAGGGAGGCCTGGCGTGCTGCGATTCATGGGGTCGCAAAGAGTCGGACACGACTGAGCGACTGATTTGATCTGAAGTGGAAGAAGCTAGTCACACAAGGCTATGTACTGAGTTATTTCATTTATACAACATTCTGGAAAAGGTAAACTGAGGGGACAGTAGTTACCAGGGCTAGGAGTGAGCGAAGGGGACTGACTGTAAAAACTCCTGAGGGGGGCTTCCACCTGCCAACGTAGGGGACATGGATGCGATCCCTGCTCGGGGAAGATCCCACAGGCTTCAGGGCAACTAAGCCCATGCGCCACAACTACTGAGCCCCTGTGCCTAGAGCGGGTGCTCCGCAGCAATGAGAAGCCCAGGCACCACAGTCAGACAAAGCCCCTGCACGGCAGTGAAGACCCAGCACAGCCAAAATTAAAATGAAAAAATAAATCTTAAAAAAAGGCCCACGAGGGGACTTTCCGGGGTGGTGGAAGTATTTTACATGTTGATTGCAGTGGCGGTTATGGTTTTCAAAACTCATTGAACTGCAGCCTTAAAAAAGGGTGAATTTTACTGTATGTAAATTATGCCTTAGTAACTTTGACTCCCCTCAAAAAAACAATGTTTAGGGAATTCCCTGGCAGTCCAGCGGTTAGGAGTCTGCACTTTACTGCTGAGGGCCTGGGTTCAATCCCTGGTCAGGTAACTAAGATCCTACAAGTCACGGAGTGCGGCCAAAAAAATTTAAAAAAAGGTCTAGTGCTTCCCAAGTATAAAGTATCATCCATCAGGCACTATCTATAGTACTTTTCATAGAAATTCTGAAATACCTTTGTGAAACATGGCAAATATAAAAAATACAATCTCGAAAAGACCAAACATGCTCAGCAAAATAAGTGTTACTGGGTTGCCTTTTGGAAAGCTCATTTCTACATTCTAACAAATGCTCATGGTTGGGCAGCTGGTCTCACTGGGCAACAGCTGACCATTGGACTATTTGGGGATTCTCCTTGTTATCACCTGTTTTTTGTTTTAACATCACTAGAGGAAAAAGAAACAACGGTGTCAGAACTGAAAGAATAGGAAACGCCCCCTTCCACCCCAACCAGGACAGCCTTTCCCCTCCAGGGAAAGAATACAGGTCTTTCTGGTTGATTTTCTCTTGGCCTGACCATTGCCATCTTACTGAACACCATGCTCCAAAAGTAAATAAAATATAAACAAGAATAACCTGCAGCCAAAAACTACCCTAATGGATAGCAGATTTCTAATAAGAATAGGAACAAGAGGGGATCAATGCAAAGATGAAGTGCTAACAGTGAAAAACAATCTGCTCACAGCACTGCGGTGAAACCCCTGCCCTGCAGTGTGAGGCCCTGATCAATGTGCCTGACCCAACAGCTTACATTTGTGATGAAATTCCAATACAACCAAGGGATTGAAGTAGTTCCTGGAGTTCATGATGGAATTGGAACTACAAATGGAAGTGAGGATATAATCTCTTTCGGAGAAATAAGGTCGCTGAAAACAAAGGGTCAGTTCTCTGTACGTACAGTTTATAACTTGCTCCCACAGGGCCCGGTGGAACTCTGGCCCACAGGAGGCGCTCCAAGAATGTTTGTGGAGTCAGGGAACAAGGCATTGGAAGACGGCCCCTGGAAGATGGGTGCTCAACCCAGCTGCTTCACGCTAAAGACTCATCTATGATCCATGTTAAAAATGATCAACAATCAAACCAGTTTCCCCTCATTTATTCTAAAGCCATGCAGGGAATTGCTGCATCGTCCAGGGGTTAAGATGCCATGCTCCCAAGGCAGGGGGTGTGGGTTTGATCCCTGATCAGGGAACCAAGATCCCACATGCTGCAGTACAGCCAAAAAATAAAAAATAAAGCCACGCAGGTTTGTTAACAGTCTGCCATGGAGGGTCTATAAAGCCTCATTTCAACTAAGAACAGGTGAGGGGAGGGACACAGGGAGTTTGGGGTTGACATGTACACACTGCTTTATTTAAAATGGATAAACAATGGAGGACCTACTGTATAAGGCAGGGAACTGTGCCTTATAATGTAAGTTCCTATTCTACATAACTGTTAGACTGTTACGTAACAAATGGGAAAAGAATTTGAAAAAAAGAATAGATACATGTATATGTATAACTGAATCATTTTTGCTGTATTCCTGAAGCTGATGACAACACTGTTAATCAACTATACTCCAGGGACTTCCCTGCTGGCACAGTAGAATCCACTTGCCAAAGCAGGGGGCACAGGTTTGATCCCTGGTCCAGGAAGATTCCACATACCGAGGAGCAACTAAGCCCAGACGCCACACTACTGAGCCCGAGCTCTGGGGCCTGGGAGCCACAACTACTGAAGCCCGAGAACCTAGAGCCTGTGCTCTGCAGCAAGCGAGGCCATAGCAACGAGAAGCCTGCACTTGGCAACGAAGACTGGTCCTGCTCAATGCAACTGGAGAGAGCCGGCGCAAAGCAATGGAGACCCAGAGCAGCCAAAAATAAATGAATAACATAAAAACGACACTCTGATGTAAGTTCAAAAAACCTAACGACAGGGCCTGTTACCCCGTTACCAGACAGGGGCGGGAAGGAGTAGAGCTGACTGATACCAGGTGATGGCACGACTGAGCTGAAAAGCAAACCTCTTATCAAGAAGTTCACACACTAGTGGGGAACAGAATTCTGGAAACAGTGATATTAATTTGATAATGAAGAGCTGACTGTTAGTCGGGCAGGCATTGTGCTAAGTGGCCTGTCCAATAACGTTGAGAGGTGAGAACCATGCCCATTTTATTTTTCAAAAATTTTTGGCCATGCTGGGCGGCTTGTGAGGTCTTAGTTCCCTGACTACTGATCAAACCCATGCCCCTTGGTGTGGAAGCACAGTCTTAACCACCGGACCTCCCAGGAAGTCCAAGAACTGTACCCATTTTATAATTTGTTTTATTTGGCTGCACTGTGTCTTCGTTGCTGCATATGGGATCTAGTTCCCCAACCAGGGATCGAACCTGGGCCCCCTGCATCAGGAGCTCAGAGTCTTAGCCACTGGACCACCAAGGAAGTCCCATATGCCCATTTTAAAAAGAGGAAACTAAGGTTCTGAGAGGTTAGGAGCTTACCCGAGGTCACACAGGCAGTGAATAGAGGGGCTGGGAAAGGAACCTGAGAGACATGACTCCAGGACCGCCCTCCTCGCCCCTGCAGCCGAGCTTTAGGGAGCGGAGGCCTGGAGCCGTCAAGGGAGGCTCTCAGACCTGTCAAGGATGCTACCTCTAGAGGTGTGGGGAAGCACTGGCTCCCAAGGGCAGGAGAAGCCGATGGCCTCATGGTGGACCAGACCCTCCAGTATAGGACCTAGCCAGGAGGCCGTGGAAGTGGAGCTGTGGGAGATACAAGCAGGGCCAGACTGTCAGGCTTTCGCACTTTATCCAGGACCCCGGCAGAGCCATGAGCCTTTGGATCTGTTGGTTGACATGAGTCTTGCCTAGGAGAATGCTCACGTAGGGACAGGCCAGGCTACAGAAGCTGGAAAGCTGAGAACTGGGGTGGAGCCAAAAGGAAGCCACTGCAGTGGTGCAGGTGGGCAGGAGAGCCTGAACTGGACAGGGCCAGGAACCCCTTGGTCAGAATCCACCCAGTGGAGCCAGGGTCAGGTCTCACAGAGCATCTAATGCAAACCAGCCCTGGGTAGTTTGCTGGGCTGATCCTCTTGGGTCTCTCAGGATTCTGCTGTTTCTGAACCAGGCAGACCCCATGGTTCACAGGGCAGCCCAGACCACTGGCCAACAACCAATTTCGCTCTCTAGTCTGTTTCCCCTTCTGTAATACGAAGGGATTTAATTAGATTGCACTTTAGGTAACTTCCTGTTCTGACATTCTGTGAATTCTTTTTACATGAGATTCCTATAGTGTCAGGCACACGAAACCTCATGGACACATTTGTAAGTTCTGTTCAAAGGCACTGACTTGCTCTTCTTTGGGACCTGTGGGCAGTGATCTTCTGTAGACTGAAACAGGGCTTCCCTGGTAGTTCAGCTGTAAAGAATCTGCCTACATCGAGGGAGACCTGGGTTCAATCCCTGGGTCAGGAAGATCCCCTGGAGAAGGGAATGGCAGACCACTCCAGCATTCTTGCCTGGAGAATTCCATGGACAGAAGAACCTGGCAGGATACATACAGTTCATAGGGTCGCAAAGAGTCGGACATGACTGAGCGACTCACACACATACTGAAGAGGTGAGTTTGGCACTGTGATGGTTTCGTGTGTGTGTTAACTTGGCTGAGCCACTGTGCCCAGATATTTGGCCAAACACTATTCTGGATGTTTCTATAAAGGTGTCTTGGGGATGAGATTAACATTTAAGTTTGTGGATTTAAAATCAGAGTAAAGTAGATTCCCCTGCATAATGTGGGTGGGCCTCATCTAATCAGTTGAAGGTTTTATTAGCCCAGAGACTGACTCCCATGCCTCCTCCCAGCAAGAAGGAATTCTGTCAGCAGACTGCCTCTGCACTGGATCTGCAACTCATCCCTGGGTCTCGAGCCAGCCAGCCTACACTACAGATTTTGGATTTACCAAACCTCCATAATCCTGTGAACCGATTCTTAAAACAAATCAATCCCCTCCTTCTCTTTCTCTCTCTCTCTCTCTCACACACACACAGCTGGTTCTGCTCTCTGGAGAACACTAATACCTGCACTATTTATCAAAATTGCAAATGCTGGTTATAACCCATCCACATATCAGAATATGCTGTAGTCACAGAAAACGATGCAGTCTATTTATGTACTGACATGGGAAGATCTCCAAGATATATTAAGAATAATGTGTACAGTATGCAAGCAACAAAAATATTAAAAGTCCTATTGCTTACATGTGTGTGTGTGGGGAACTCTGGAAGGATAGCTAAGAAACTAACAGCAGGGTTACCTGTTGGAGGAGGGCAGTGGGGTAACCGAGTAATGGGAAACCAGGCAGAGGGGCTTTTTGCTTTACTCTTTCTACATTCTTTGATAAATGAACATATTCATTGATAAATTGACCCAGCAATTCTACATCCATATGTTGGTGGCTTAGTTGGTAAAGAATCCACCTGCAATGTGGGAGACCTGGGTTCAGTCACCAGGTTGGAAGATTCCCTGGAGAAGGGAACGCTTACTCACTCCAGTATTCTGACCTAGAGAATTCCATGGACTGTATAGTCCAAGGGGTCGCAAAGAGTTGGACGAGACTGAGCAACTTTCACTTTCACCTTTACCTTATAAATACACTTCCCCTCATGTAAAATGGTATTATATATATTAGAAAAAATATCCAGGGGATTTCCTTGGTGGCCCAGTGGCTGAGAATCCTCAATCCCAATGCAGGAGACCCAGATGTGACCCCTGGTTTCAGGGAACTATCAATAGACCCCACATGCCGCAAAAGATCCTGAGTGCCACAATTAAGACCTGGCGCAGCCAAACAAGTAAAACAAAAATAAATATTTTTTAAAAATTCAGTTGTAGCATCATTCATAAGAGAAGAATGGAAAGCACCTAAATACCCATCAGCAGGAAAGCGGTTAAATAAACCATCCATTTGTTACAAAGAATGAGGCTGCTCTCTTTGTTCTGATGTGATTTCCAAATGAAGTGGGAAAGAGCAAGATGCAGGATGCTGTGTATATAGGATGCTACCATTTGTGTGGGAAGAAAAGTCAAATTCTGTGCCTATATATTTGCAAATGCATGATCACAGAATAAACTAAAGACAGGACTTCTCTACAGGGAGGGGAACTAGCTAAGTGGGGAGTGGGCAGCAGAAGGAATTACTTTACACTGTATTTTTTGAATCATGGGCATGTATTATCCATTCAGGACTTTAAAAAATTTCTGAGGCGGAGGGGAGAGGTAGGAGGAGAAGTCACATGCCAGGTTGGTACTAAAGTTATCTGAACACAAAGTATTCATCTACTCCACTTTTCATATTTTTGACCTGAGTCTCCCCTGAACTGCTCTTACAAACACCCACTTGGGACTACAGCGAATTTCATTGAAGCCCCAGGGCCCTCACTAAAACCAGGAAGATAATTTTTGAAGATGAGAGCACTAGTTCTCTGCAAGGCAAATGACTCTTTAATTCACGCACAGAGACAACCGGATGCAGACCTGTTCTTCAGAATCTTCTTTATTCTTCAGCTAACCACCACAGAAGGTCAGCTTGAACCAAAACAAGCTGAAATAACCTCAAAAGGTCCGCCTCATTACCCACAATGGGGCAAAACCTGAAGTGAAGCCTGTTTTTTTTTTTTTCAGAGCAGACCCAGCCCACACTTTTACACAGGTGTCCACTAAAGACCGATCAGCAAGGCCCCACCACCACAAACTGTAGGAACTCTGCTGGGAGCTTCCTTTGGGTCATTCATGAAATCCACCTCTTCCTTAGTCATAAACAAGCCCTTGCTGTCTTGTGGGGAAGGTCATCAGTGTTGGTATCTTGAGCAACAGACCATTTGTGTACTCTGGAGCTTTGAAGGGGAGGTGACTTGACTTACTTCCTCCCCTGCATCTGAGATGCAATCACCTTTCTGAATATCTAAACAGTGACCTGGGAGATATGTGGTGGAGGGTGCCTCATGAAGACTCTTCAGGGTCATCATGTCCGGGCTCCTTCAGTACTTAATCCTTTGTTTTTCAGAAACTTTGCACACGGGCTCCCAAGAGGCAGGCAGGCCCAGAGGAGAGGCCACAGGCCTGGGAGCCCAGCAGCCTCTCAGAGTGGGTCACCGGGAAAGAGGAGGGGGGGGTGGGGGGTGGGGGTGGAGATGCAAGGCAGGGACAGAAATCAGCTGAAACACTCCATGCTGGTTCTGACTCGCTCCATCTCATGCAGGAAGCTGTAGAACTGAGGCAAGGTTAATTCTGGGGAGAGAAAACGCGGCTTCAGGTAAATGTTTCCAACTCCACAGAATCACCCAAGAAAATGAATTTCCACCCAGCGACTTCCTTTTTATTTTTTGACTTAATACCTCTAAGCAGTTCTGGATGGGTAATTGATCATAATAAAGAACTGAAGCCTTGAACACAGAAAGTTCTCAGCTCCATTTAAAAAAAAAAAAAAGTGGAGGGGGGATTTTAAATGGCATTAACTCCCCAACACAAAGGGATGAAAAAAGTGCCATTCAGGACAGCTGATGTGATTCCCATAGCCCCAGAGCTTCTTGCTCTTACATATTCACCGTTCCTACCCCAAGCTTCCCTGATAGCTCAGTTTGAAAAGAATCCGCCTGCAATGCAGGAGACCCCAGTTTGATTCCTGGGTCAGAAGGCCTGCTGGAGAAGGGATAGGCTACCCACTCCAGTATTCTTGGGCATCCCTTGTGGCTCAGCTGGTAAAGAATCCTCCTGCAATGCGGGACACCTGGGTTCGATCCCTGGGTTGGGAAGATCCCCTGGAGATGGGAAAGGCTACCCACTCCAGTATTCTGGACTGGAGAATTCCATGGACTGTATAGTTCAGGGGTCGCAAAGAGTCAGACACAACTGAGTGACTTTCCTACCCCACACTTTCCCTTTAGCAAAAAGTTCATTGACTATGGGGTCTCCAACTTGCTAATGGCTTATCATTTAGGAGAGCAAAGGTGGAAAAATGGAGGTTCCACAGTCCAATTATGACTTTTTTTATGGAAAAATGATCAGTGGTGGGCTTCAGGAGCCTAAGGAGAAGGAAATGGCAACCCATTCCAGTATCCTTGCCTGGACAATCTCATGGACACAGGAGCCGGGTGCACTGCAGTTCATGGGGTTGCAAAGAGTCGGGCATGACTGAGCGACTAACACACACTCAGGAGCCTAAGGACTAAAGAAAACATGGAAAAAGTGGAAGGATTCAAATGGGAATCTGGACTCACCTATGTATACATTTTCAGTTTGATTTCCTTTCTTAACCACCAACTTTAACTGAGCCAAAAAAGGAAAAAAAGAAATAAAATATTTAAATTAAAACGATGACAATTGGGCAAAGAAATTCCTGAAACCTGAACTTTCACAGAAACATTAAACCATCCAGTGTCTTGAGAGTTACTTGAGAGCTGTCTAGATTGTCCAACACCAAAACTTCTAACAATTCCCATGATGACAGGAACAATCAAAACTTTCAAGAACGATATCCAGATCTTATTCATCTGAAAGTAAGCATGTTAGTAACCACATCTTTGGCTGACCACATTGCTCTGAAATACACAAGGCACTTCAGTGGAACATTGGTTTAACTGGATAGTAAAGAAACCCAAGGTAGATTTGATGGCTTAGATGGTAAAGAATCTGCCTGCAATGCAGGAGACCCAGGTTCAATCCCCAGGTGGGGAAGATCCCCTGGAGGAGGGAATGGCAACCCACTCTAGTATTCTTGCCTGGGAAATCCCAAGGATAAAGGAGCCTGGTGGGCTACAGTCCATGGGGTCGCAAAGAGTTGGACATGACTGAGTGAGTAACTGCATTAGAATATTGTAGAATGTGAGCGCTTCCCTGGTAGCTCAGAAGTTAAAGCATCTGCCTGCAATGTGGGAGACCTGGGTTCGATCTCTAGGTTGGGAAGATCTCCTAGAGAAGGAAATGGCAACCCACTCCAGTATTATTGCCTGGAGAATCCCATGGACGGAGGAGCCTGGTGGGCTATAGTCCACAGGGTTGCAAAGAGTCGGACACTACTGAGCGACTTCACTTTCACTTTTCATTGTAAAATGTAGATGTAATACTTTATAACCAAGTCAAAAATCTCCCAATTTTCAGAGATCAGAAAAAGACTTACTTGTAAAAAAATACTTCCTACTTTTTCCAGTTCGCTGCTCCCAGACGTCACTGTGACACAAAAGAAAAAAATAGTAAGTGACTGGTTGAGGACTAACTCTGAAGAGCCCAATCTTGTAAGTTTTAAAGCAGGAGCCATGTGGGGGCCAGGATGAAGACAGGAGAATGTGCTTTTCAGGAAGTGAACTCACGGACAGCCGTGGGTAGAAAGAGCTGCTGAATGTGGACAGTGACACAGGGAAGCAGCTGCTGGACCCAACAATCTTAGGGGACCAAGGATCCCGCTTCCCCATTGAAGTCATCTGAGAGCCTCTGCCACCCAACCCTGCAACATCCAAGTGACCCAGGACTGGCTCTAACTGGTTACCTCCAAATTTCCATTCCATATCTACAAGCTGGTTAATCATCAGAGTCTGACCTACGGCCCATCGAGCAAGGGTGGGGGCATTCTGCTTCCACTGGAACAAAAGCAGAAAGCCAAAGTCATCACAATGGAAAGAAAAGAAAAAACCCTCTTTATTCCGCCCCCAATGCAACGTTTAGTCTTTACACAGACAGTGGGCAGAGTGCAGAGGCACGGGCTCGGCCTGTGTGCACAGATCCGGGTCGAGAGGGGCAGCGGGAATCTTCCTTTATTCCAAGATTTAATCCAGGTTGGAACAAAAACTGTATGATATTTATATTTAGTCAAATCAGAGGGAAAATATTAGGTGCACTGAGTAGTGTTTTCAGGCATGTATGTCATCTGCATGAAACCGAGTGAAAACTGTAAGCTGGGAAATGACATAAGATGATTGATGGTTTTTCCTTGGTCGGTGTTCTCCATTTGTATGTTTTCAGGAAATAAAAGCAAACAATCTTAATTCACTTTGATTAAGAGGGATTCTGATACCTTTTCAGAAAAGTAGATGGCTTTCTCCTCACTGAGACCTGGAAGAGAACAGAAGGCAGACATGACCACGGGGAAGGGCCGCAGGGCCTGTCACCTGAGGAACCTGCGGTGGCCACCTACCCAGAGTCATGAAGTCGGCCCGGACCTGCTCAGCTGTGAGACTCTTCTTCAAGGCACCTGGGAGAAGAGAAAAATCAGTCAGAAAGGGCAAATCAATCAATCCGCTGGCAGGAAGTATTCAATGGGCATAACTTAAGTGGCAGGGACGACAAAGGGAACGCACAGACTCAGCTCACTAGGCGTGATCTCGGTGCAGCCAGGCAGGAAGGAGATGAGGGGGAACAAGGCAGCACGTTCTAGGGGGCGTTTTTTGGCAGATTCCTGAGCAGCTCCAACAGCAAAGAATCTGCCTGCAATGTGGGAGACCTGGGTTCAATCCCTGGGTCGGGAGGATCCCTGGAGAAGGGCATGGCAACCCACTCCAGGATTCTTGCCTGGAGAATTCCATGGACAGAGGAGCCTGGCGGGCTACAGTCCATGGGGTCGCCAAGAGTCTGACACAACTGAGCAACTTTAACTTCACTTTAGGTGCCACACAAGCATTGGCCCCTCCAGAAAGTATAGATGAAGTTACAGACAAAAGAAAAGACTGTCTGGACTTGGGGAAGGGGTGACTCATCTGAGGAAATAAGGCCAAGACTCCTGGAGCCAAGTGGGGGAGTTCAAGGTCAGGCGGGCACAGGGGTAACAGCCCAAAGCTGCCACTGTGCCATCTGTAACCACCAAACACATGAGGCTCTTTAACTTTTTCTTTTTTGGCCTTGCCACGTGGCTTGTGGGATTTTAGTTCCCTGACCAGGGATGGAACCCAGGCCCTCATTAGTGAAAGTGCCAAGTCCTAACCACTGGATCTCCAGGGAATTCCTTTCTTTAACTGTTAATGAACTAAAATGAAAGGAAATGTAGTGTTCTGTTCCTCAGCTGCACCAGCTGTTCCAAGTGCTCAGGAGCCACGCAGGCCCAGTGGTCACAGCACCGGTTAGGGCGGATTACAGAGCATTCTTGTCTCCACACGGGACAGCCTGCCCCAGAAGGTCAGCCCTCCGGAAGCAAACGCAGATGGACTAAGCAGTTCAGCCTCTACAGTTGCCAAGTGGCTTGCGGAGGGGCTGTCAAGCCCCTCCCCTCAGGAGCCCTGGGAAACCCCACCCTCCTACTCTTGCCCTGCACCCCCCTCCTTTGTTCCGCTCGCAGGCTCCCATTTCTGAAAATAAAGTGCTCCCAGCAATCCGGGCTTCTCAACATTTAACCTGCAGGCTACAGCGTCCAGTCACCTTGAAAATTTTCCACGTTTTAGTCCTTCAGAAGATGACTAATCAAAGTATAAGAAGTTGTCCACCATGGTCCAGGGAGGGCCCTGAAGTAACACCCTAAACCCGAGCCCCCACCCCCATCCACTCCAGAAAAACAATCTGAAGGGCTGTTGTCCTCTGCAAAATCAACGGTGTCAACAAAGGGAGGAAACCTTTTATCTCCAAAATCAGACTGAGCAAGGAAGCCACAGGGAAATAAAAAAAAGGCAAGACCCCAGGAAACCTTGGCCATAAAAGCTCTCCAAGAAGGCTGTTAGTCCAGTCACTCCAATCAACTCTTGGCGTGCCGCTCCTTAGTTTATATCCAGTTCAAATCCAACATTCCATCTGAAGATCCCCAAATACTCCGAGGTGGAGAATACCATTGTAACTTTTAATTTACCAGGAAATTAAAGATGAGAAAGGTTAAGCTTTGTGGGGAGAGGATTTGACAAATCCAGAGTCGACAACTGCACTGCTAAGAGCTCACCTACAGCTCTGCCCCCTCCATACACTGAGATCTGCGAGGGAAGCTCTTTAGCAGTGTGGGCAGGAGAGACGGAAAACTCAGAAACGGTACACTGATTTTGGTGTGTCCACACAAGCAGCCTGGGCACCAAGGTAATTTTGTTAAAACTTAAGTCAGACCGTGTCTCCTCTCTGCTCAAAACCCTCGAATAGCTCCTGTTCCACGCATTGTACATCCCGAAGTTCTCACAATGCTCTGTGGATCTGAACTTCTGCAGAACCCTCTGCCCTCTCCCTCGCTTACTCAGTTTTTCCCATTATTTACTAGGCAGGCTCCTACCTCCATGCGTCCACCCCTGCAGTTGCTCCTGCAGGAAACACGCTTCCTCAAATCGGCACATGCTCACTCCTCACTTTCCTCAGGAATGGGCTTGAATTGCACCTCCTCTGAAAGGGTCCCTGACCAATCTTCAAGTGTCCTTTTCTGCACTGGCAATTTATAACTATCCAACTTCATGCTACGTATTTATTGCCAATTTTCTCACAAAAGTCAGTTTGTTGAGAACAAGGACTTGGTTGGTTTTGCCCACTGCTGTGTCCCAAGTTACTAAAAAAAAAAGCCAGGCACTGTTCGCTTGTTGGCCCTCAATTCATTAAACACATGAATCAAAGAATCCGTACAACGGAATGCTATACAGCCTTTAAAAATAAGGTAGCTCCTGACCTGCCTATTTGCAAAATATAATTAAAAGAAAAGAAAAGGTATGAACAGTCTGCTTAATGTGGTCCCTTTTGCATAAATAAAGAAGGGTATATTATCTATTCTTACTTATAGCTTTGAGAGAGAGATCAGTCGCTCAGTCGTGTCCAACTCTTTGAGACCCCATGAATCGCAGCACGCCAGGCCTCCCTGTCCATCACCAACTCCCGGAGTTCACTCAGACTTATGTCCATCAAGTCTGTGATGCCATCCAGCCATCTCATCCTCTGTTGTCCCCTTCTCCTCTTGCCCCCAATCCCTCCCAGCATCAGAGTCTTTTCCAATGAGTCAACTCTTCGCATGAGGTGGCCAAAGTACTGGAGTTTCAGCTTTAGCATCATTCCTTCCAAAGAAATCCCAGGGCTGATCTCCTTTAGAATGGACTGGTTGGATCTCCTTGCAGTCCAAGGGACTCTCAACAGTCTTCTCCAACACCACAGTTCAAAAGCACCAATTCTTTGGCACTCAGCCTTCTTCACAGTCCAACTCTCACATCCACACATGACCACTGGAAATACCATAGCCTTGACTAGATGAACCTTTGTTGGCAAAGCAATGTCTCTGCTTTTGAATATGCTATCTAGGTTGGTCATAACTTTCCTTCCAAGGAGTAGGCGTCTTTTAATTTCATGGCTGCAGTCACCATCTGCAGTGATTTTGGAGCCCAGAAAAATAAAGTCTGACACTGTTTCCACTGTTTCCCCATCTATTTCCCATGAAGTGATGGGACTGGATGCCATGATCTTCATTTTCTGAATGTTGAGCTTTAAGCCAACTTTTTCACTCTCCACTTTCACTTTCGTCAAGAGGCTTTTTAGTTCCTCTTCACTTTCTGCCATAAGGGTGGTGTCACCTGCATATCTGAGGTTATTGATATTTCTCCCGGCAATCTTGATTCTGGCTTGTGTTTCTTCCAGTCCAGCGTTTCTCATGATGTACTCTGCATATAGCTTTAATTACATGCTTATCTTATGGCTAAATTGAGAGATGTGAGGTGCATTTTTGGTGAACATATCCACAAAACAGAGGATCCCTTTGAGGAAAGGGACTGGGTAGGACTTTTCTTCCTTGGTGTCATTTAAAAACATCCTAGCTGCATGTTCTTTCTTAATAGGAAGGCAGTAAAATTGTGAGTCATTTTTGTGTGCTTTCCTGTGCTTTTCTATAATTAAAAAAAAAAACCCCTCCCTCCCAGGAAAAAAGGTTAAATGTATTGCCCAGGGCCACACAGCAGGCAAGTAGCAGAGAAAGTAGCTTATGGGGCAGTTGGCCCCCAAATTCAGGCTCTTTCCATTCCAGGTCATTTTGAGATGCTGTCGGGGAGTAAGACCAGGCCACAACTGGACAGTAACTGACAACTGAGGCTACCGCGCTGCAGGGGCCGAAGCAAGCTCTCTGTCCTGATGGAACCTTACTACCTGAGGCAGGCAGGAGCCATACTTTAGAAACATACAGAGAGGGACTTCCCAGGTGGTCCAGTGGCTAAGACTCACACTCCCAATGCAGTGGCCCTGGATTCAAACCTTGGTCAGGGAACTAGATCCAACGTCTCAACTAAGAGTTTGCATGCTGCAACTACAACCCAGGGCAGCCAAATAGATGAATAAATGTTTTTTAAAAAAACAAAAAAAACATGATCTTAAAAAAAAGAAATACACATATTTGCATCACGTTAGGCCTCAAGCCCTTAGCTTCTTTTTCAGCTTTTTCCTTTGGTGATTCCTCTGTCTTGTAAGCACAAGACAGGGCTGCAGCCTTGACCCCACGTCAGTCAGAAAAATCTGAACTCCAGGGCTGCAGTCACTAGAACATGTCACTAGGGTAAATCTGAGAATGTCCTTTAAATACAGATAACCATCTGGGATGGTTTATAAGTCCTTGAGCTCCACTTTTCATTGGAACAGTTGCCTTAGGCAAACCCCCACTGCCATCAAATAGTGTGGGTGACAAGCAGAGGGTTTCAGGAAACGGCTGGAAAGTTAGCAAACACTACTCTTCTAGCCAAAACCTTCCTAAGTTTATTCAAAGAAGTAAGGGAAGTCCAAGGAACAGAACTAAACCTTGGTGAATCAGATGGGAGAGCATGTGAGCCCCATTCACTCAGTGATTACTGACCCTGAAGGCTCATCAGCTGAACCCACCCCTGCAAGGTTCCCGTGCAAATAGAGGTCACAGTCACTGTATACAGATGTCCTGAGACTGCCATGTGCCAGCACTGAGCTGGATGTTGGAAGGCATCAAAAACTGAACAGGCAACAGTCTCTATCCTCCTGAGGCTCACAATCTTTTGAGATATAACAATATAACATATATAATACATTATAACAATAATGTAACAAGTAGGTAAGTCCTATAGTGAAAGTGTTAGTCGCTCAGTCATGTCCGATTCTTCGCGATCCCCTGGTCTATACCTCACTGGGCTCCTCTGTCCATGGGATTCTCCAGGCAAGAATACAGGAGTGGGTTGCCATGCCCTTCTCCAGGGACTCTTCCCAACCCAGGGATTGAGCCCAGGCCTCTTGCATTGCAGTGGATTCTATTATATAGAGTATTATTCCATGTAGGGGATTACTGAAAAGTGCCACATAGGAAATAGAGCAGGGTAAGGTTGGGAACCCCCAGGGAACTTAGTCCAGCATTTGATTAAATACCATTTGTGATTATTGTTCAATGCTGATTATTCCTTTTTTGGCCCAGCCAGACAGACTCCTTTAAGTGTGGAAAGGAAGTTATTGCTTTTTTTTTAAACAAAAACAAAACCCACCAACCAGTGGAGATTTCCCTGGTGGTCCAGTGGTTAAGAATCCTCCTGCAATGCAGGGGACATGGGTTTGATCCCTGGTCAGGGAAGATTCCACATGTTGAGGAGCAAATAAGCCTGCGCACCACAAGAAAATCTGCTTGCATGATGAAACTAAGACCTGACGTAGCCAAATAAATAAGTGAATAAATAACAACCAGTTACTGGGTACCCACAAGGGCCAGATATTAAAGTAAAAACCAGCTTAAATTATATCCCTACTGCAAAGTTATCTGTAATCTTTTCTAGGTGACAACTCATGATAATGACTATCAATACTAACAGCAATGTAGCTACTACCACTTACTATTGAAGCAAGCACTTTACATTTATTATCTTTCTCCATATTTTAAAAAGAAATTCTTTAAAAATTATTTTTATTTTTTTGGCTGCACTGCATGGCTTGTGGGATCTTAGCTCCCTGACCACAGACTGAACGGGACCCCTGTGCTGAAAGTGCCAAATTTAACCTTGGATCGCCATCTTTCTCCACTCTTGAAACAAAGTATGAGCTACTAGTATTAGCTCCATTTTATTCCTGAAGAAACTGATTCTCAGAGTGGTTACATGACTTGGCTCAAGGTCTCAGAGCTGTGAAGTAAGCATACAAGGGCCGTGCAGGAACCAAATGCAAGGTGGGGCCTTATCTGGATCTTAATGAGAACACTTACAAACAAAATGGATGAGACAATGGGGAAGTTTGAACTCTGACTTTGTAGTTTAATTTTAGATATGATCATTGCATAGTGGTTTGATAAGGGAGAGAAAGTCCTTTATGTTTTAGAGATATATAACTAGGAATTGAATGAAATGATATGATGTCTGAGATTTGTTTAAAAATAATCCAGTTTGGAGAGCAATGAGTTGAAGTAGGTGGGGCACAGGTGAAGCAATCTGGACATGAGTTGATAAAGGTTGAAATCAAGTTTTTTTTTTTAAGAGAACAATTCTTCATGGACTTATTTTTATTTATTTATTTTAGTTGTGCTGGGTCTTTGTTGCTGTGAGGGCTTTTCTCTAGTTGCAGCAAGCAGGGAATACTCTTTCTAGTTGCAGTGCTTGGGCTTCTCATTGCGGTGGCTTCTCTTGCTGCAGAGCATGCGCTCTAAGGCACATGGCTTCAGTAGTTGTGGCACATGAGCTCAGTAGCAGCAGTTACCAGGTTCTAGAGCCCAGGCTCAATAGTGATGGGCACAGGCTTAGTTGCTCCGCTGCATGTGGGATCTTCCCAAACCAGGAATCGAACCCATGTCTCCTGCATTGTCAGGTGGATTCTTTACCATTGAGCCACCAGGGAAGCCCTCAGGAGCTTTTAAGAATTACATACTTAATAGTAAAAGAAAAATATTAAAAAAAAAACAACAAACCCACAAGCTTTGAGCTAATCAAGGAGGGTGCAGCAACAGCTTTTCGTCTATAAGATCTAAAGCAAGTCACTTCCCCTCTCTGGGCTCTGTTTCTTTATCTCCAAGACAAAGATCAGACTAGATCAGCGCTTTACAAAGCTTTTACTTAACCCTCCCCCTGTGCACTTACTCCTGCCCCCAAAAAGAAGAGTTCCAGGGTTAACTGTTTCGCAGATACTGGTTAAGCAGGTCAACCAGTTTACTGCAGGGCTTTTCAGAGACTGAGGTATGTTAATGTGTGTGTGAATCTCCAAGATTCCAAGGCTGGGAGGTGCAGGGACAGAACTTTATGACCCTGCCTGGCCACTGAAGTCTTTTCTGGATGAAAACACCAATTTGGGGAAGACTGATCTAGAAGGTCTTTGGGGTCTCTTGAACTCCAACAAGCCATACCAGGATGAAGGAAGGATAAGGCAATGAGGGCACTTTCAGACTAGACAGGGGAAGGCCTTGATGGCCAAGTTAAGGACTACAGAGTCCATTAGGCAAAGTAAACAGTTGAGAGGAGCAGCAGGGTCCAAGTCGTTCTGTGTTCCAGGGCAAACTAGAATCTGGATGGGAGAACAGAAGTGGAGAGGCTGCTGCCATAACAAGGCATGAAGGGCCGGGAATTTGTTCTGGGATGGCAGCCTTTGGGACTGAAAAGATAATCCCTCATCAGGCCAAGGGATGAGGAAGAGGCCAAGAGACTTACAAGCTACCTCAGATGATTAGCAGATGCTCTGGAAGAAATGCAGAACTCTTGAACTCTGTAGGAAGGGAAAAGTCAGATTGCATGAGAACAAAAAAAAAGAGTAAAACAAACAGAAATTGTTGAGAGCTACTGAGGAGTTCAGCAAACCTGAGACTTCAACTCTAGAACTTGAAAAGCTTGAAAAGCTTTGAGGCATGACATCACCAATTGGAAGGACATGAGTTTGAGCAAGCTCCAGGAGTTGGTGATGGACAAGGAAGTCTGGTGTGCTGCAGTCCATGGGGTTGCAAAGAGTTGGACGTGACTGCCTAAATGAACCGAACTGAACTGAATTAAACAATCAAGAGAATTCATATCCTCTCCATTGAGGGAAGGGGTGTTTTATCTGATGATTTGACATCGAGGCACATAAGAGAAACTAACTGAACTATCAATAAACAATGTAGGGCTTTCCTGGTGGCTCAGTGGTAAAGAATTTGCCTGTCAGTGCAGGAGACACCAGTTTCATCCCTGGTCGGGGAAGATCCCACATGCTGTGGAGCAACTAAGCCTGTGAGCCACAACTATTAAGCCTGTGCTCTAGAGCCGGGAACCATAGCTACTTAGCCTGGGTGCTGAAACTACTGAAGCCTGTGCGCCTAGAGCCTGTGCTCCAAAACCACAGAAGCCACGACAGTGAGAAACCCTTATGCCACAAGTAGGGGGTAGCCCCTGCTCACCCCAACTAGAGAAAACTTATACAGCAATGAAGATGCAGCACAGCCAAGAATAAATAAACAAACCATGTAAAGTTCAGCAGGCATGGTATTTGGATGCTGAACATCCAAAAAGCATGGTATATCCATGCTTTATGGATACTAACTCATTTATTTCTAAAGCATCACCATAAACTGCTCTTACTACTCCGTTTTTCAGATAGAAATTGAGGCCCCAAGAGGCTGATTTGTCCAAGGCCAAATAGCTACCTAAAGTGATATGCCCAAGACTCAAATCCAGGTGAGCTTGCAAAGCCCGTCCCTGGAACTCAGCACACCTGTGTTCTCTGGACCTACAGAAAACAGTCTGCTATAAACACTGCTCATCAATCCTGCTTGAAGAATATACACCCAACATCCCCTGGGAGGGTCACAGGATCTCCCAAGTTCAGCTCAAGTCACCCAGCATGAATCAAAAGCTCTTGTTCTATGTCATCATTTCACTTGTAACTGTGGCTTAGGAAAGTAGTACAGACCCGCCCAGGACTTCAAGGAACTATCTGTTAGGACCACGAGATAGATACATACAAAACAGCATGATCAACAGAAGACTAAATCATTATGCTCCAAAAAGGGCTGCAGATAAAAGAACCTATCTCAGTTGCGGAGCGGAAGGGGAGGTCACCATGGATTGAGATGGTTTGGGAAGACACTCTGCAGAGGTAGTACTGGGGCTAGAGCGCAGCACTGAGCAGAACTAAGGCAGTCTGGCAGGACTGAATGGGGGCAGGGTGCAGAGATGACAAAGACCGGGAAGAACGGAGGCAGGGACGACAGACAGAGGTCTCCTGAAAAATCAGTGCCCACAATAGCTCCCAGGTTTCCTCATTCCCACAGGTGTAGGCTGGACAACGAGAATAAAGAGGATAAAAACTCCTGGTTCTATAAGCTGGACACCTGTCCTACAGAAATGCTCACACACACTAAATACACAGATTTCCTAAGGATGTTCACTGTGGTACGGTACACTTTCTAAGAGTGAAGGATCAGAACTAAAATGTCCAGCAACAGGAAATGGATTAAGTAAAAGAAGATTAATTCAGTTCAAAGTCCACTGCAATTACCAGAAGAATGAAGCTGATGTGGGGAAATCTTCATGATGTACTAGGTATGGAAAAATGCAAGCCACAGAGCAATTCTGTGGTTTATTGCCACTGATGAAAAACAAAACGATATGAATGTATATGGCTCTGTCTGTCGGTGTACATAAAAATAGAAAAGGATACATGCCAAAATTATACCACGATTATTTCTAGAGACAAGAGTCGGATGAGGGTTAAAAAAGAAATTTCCCTTTTGACTGTCCAGAGCTCTGCAGTTTTAAGTTTGCAATGAAAATTAATTCTTGTGTTAAGTGAAAGTGAAAGTCGCTCAGTTGTGTCTGACTCTTTGTGACTCTCTGTCCATGGAATTCTCCAGGCCAGAATACTGGAGTGGGTAGCCTTTCCCTCCTCCAGGGGATCTTCCCAACCTAGGGATCGAACCCAGGTCTCCAACATTGCAGGCGGATTCTTCACCATCAGAGCCACCAGGGAAGACTGCAATTCTCATCCAGCCTTGTGGTTCTGATGCTTTTAACCCGCCATGAGAGCAAAGAAGGCAAGAATCTCACAAACAGAGGATCATAAAATTCCACAGCTGGAAACCTCAGGGATCTTCTGATTCACACCCCAAACCCTTAGGAGCACAAGACAGGCCAAAGAAAAGGATCTGCATGAAGAATATACCAGAAGGTACAAACAAATCATGTTCCCAACTTTTAATGCATCATTAGGCTGAGATATTGGGAAGATCCGCTTATTACTAATTTTTAAAATATGCAAACTGGGGATACTGTTTTACCTCCTCTCAGCCCAGTCGACATTTATTCATTCTTTAAGCCTGGGCTCAAATGTCACCTCTCTTTAAATAAAATTAACTTTTAATTAAGTTGCCAAATTAATTCTAGCAACTTTTAAGACAATATTTAGCTAAAAATAAACAAGTAAACGCCCACCTCACGCGAAGAATTGACTCACTGGAAAAGACTCTGATGCTAGGAGGGATTGGGGGCAGGAGGAAAAGGGGACGACAGAGGATGAGATGGCTGGATGGCATCACCGACTCGATGGACGTGAGTTTGAGTGAACTCTGGGAGATGGTGATGGACAGGGAGGCCTGGCGAGCTGCGATTCATGGGGTTGCAAAGAGTTGGACACGACTGAGCGACTGAACTGAACTGAAACAAGTAAGATAACCTGCTGTCTTATCACCCGGACAGAGCCACAGTTAACTTTTTTTTTTTTTACACAAAAATAGGACTGTGGCAGACAGAACTAAACAGAATATTGTGAAAGGTTTTCCATATCATTACATTTTTCTTAACATGTTAAAAAATTAATATTAATACATAACATGAAAAATAAGAACCTTTTGCGGAGAAACTGTGCTAAGCATTTTATTTCAGTTCAGTTCAGTTGCTCAGTCATGTCCGACTCTTTGCAACCCATGGACTGCAGCATGCCAGGCTTCCCTGTCCATCACCAACTCCTGGCACTTGCTCAAACTCAGGTCTATAGAGTCGATGGACATTTATTTATTAATATTTATTCAGTATTTTATTTACATTATCTTAATTAATCTTCAAAACCACCCCCCACACACACCAAAACAAGCTTAGATGGGAGTGGAACAACTGCTGGGGGAGGGTTATTGCTAGGGATTGAAAGAGACTGGGTACCAAAGCCACACTACTTATCAAGAGTCAGACTGGGATTCACACCCGGTTCCTACTAACTCAGACTGAATTCTTGATCACTACCATGCGTGTGTACTACGTCGCTTCAGTCGTGTCCAACTCTTTGTGACCCTATGGACTACAGCCCACCACGCTCCTCTGTCCATGGGATTCTCCAGGCAAGAAGACTGGAGTGGGCTGCCATGTCCTCCTTCAGAGAATCTTCCCAACCCAGGGGTTAAACCTACATCTCTTACATCTCCTGCACTGACTGGCAGGTTCTTTACTACAAGCACCACCACCATACTCCTCTGCAAAACTGGACCACAGCACATCACAACAATTTTCAACAGCTGGGTAACTGGATTGCTTCTAATTTTTCTGTGATAAACAGTGTTACGACAGACAACCCTGAAGCTCAAGCTTTGTGATCACCTCCCTCCTGGCTAGAATCTTTCCCTGACTGCTCTAAAGCAAACCCTGCTTCTCAAACCATCTGCATCAAAAGACCTATTTTTAAAATTTTCAATCTACCATGGACTGATACTTTTGTACAATACAATGAAAATTAATTCCTAGAAATATGAAATGAAAAAAAGCTTACAAAATATAAGCCCCAAATAACTCTTAGTGAAATGTGAATACACATCACAGATTAGATAAAAGTGTTAAATCAGTATAAACTTCCTGCTTTTGATAACTGTGCTGCAGTTGTGAAAGAAAATGTTTTTGTTCTTACAAAATATGTACTAAAGTCTTAGCAAGGATAAGGGTGAGGATAACTGAGCTAAAGGCTCATCCAATAACTGGATCAAAAAATTTTTTTAATTTAGATAAATTTCTATGCTATGATTACCCTAATAAATCATTAAAAGATTGTGAGACTCTCATTAGTTCAGGTTTTTGTTGAGCTCCAGGCATGCTACCCTGCTAGAAAAAAATTTATGTATCCAAAACTGGCCACAAAACATGTACTGATTAATGTTTACGATCTAGGGGAAAAAAAAAAAAGCTCCAAATGGTTACAATGGTCAATTATATGTTACATATATTCTACCACATTAAAAAAATGCAAGTCCCATTTTTTAAAATTAGTAGATTCAAGAAACTTTGTCAAGGGACTGCCCCTGATGGTTCAGTGGTTAAGAATCTGCCTTGCAATGCAGGGGACCGAGGGTTCCATCCTCTGTCGGGGAACTAAGATCCCAGGTGCCACATAGCAACTAAGCCTGTGCACCACAGCTAATGAGTCTGTGCCGAAACGAAGATCCTGCATGCCGCAGCTCGGACCCAAGGCAGCCAAATAAATAAATATAAATAAATAAATATTTTAAAAAGAGAGAAACTTTGTCAAGTTGCTATAAAAGTTTATAAACCCTTAGTCTCAATCTTGTACCTACCATGTAGAGGAAAGGTAAGTCTGGGGAACGAAGTGGGGATGCAGACTGCAATTATGCTCTCCCACGGCTGTCTGTTCACCTGGCTTCCCTGCCTTGACTGCAGTCCCGCCCATGTCTGGTTCCCTACCAAGCGCTCTGGCTCAGTGCCCAGAGCACGCCTGCCAACTCGGTGGATTGAGGGAATGTTCAAACAATGTCTCTGGCCTCGGCTGCTGGGAGGGGCTACTCACCATTTGGAACCAGGAGGAGGCTCTTCACGATGCTTCTCAGGGGGCCAAGACTGATCTGGTTGGTGGCGGCAAATTCAGAGAGCTGAGCCAGAAACCTTTCCACCTGCAGATGGGGGACAACACAAACCAGGCCTTCACTTCAAGCACCTCAGGACCGCAGACCCACCCTCGGGAACTCTCCTTATCACAAGATACTTCACCTCTTTTGGCTCAGTTAGGAAGTGGAAGAGCACTTCAGTCAGGGCTGAGAATTGCTGTGAAGAGAAGAACACAGAACATCAGAAAACTCTACTCCTGGATCAGTGTTTCCCCATTCCATCCAACTACAGCCCCTTAAGAGAGAAGAGGGGGCTTCCATGGTGGCTCAGTGGAAAAGAGTCTGCCTGAAAATGATCCTTGAACTGAGAAGATCCCACATGCCATGGAGCAACCAAGCCCATGCACAACTACTGAGCCTGTGCTCTAGAGTCCAGGAGCCAAATACTGAGCCTACGTGCTGCAACTACTGAAGCCCTCTCAAGAACAAGAGAAGCCACCATAATGAGAAGCCTGCAAACTGCAGCTAGAGAACGCAGCCACTGTTCATCACAACTAGGCAAAAGCCTGCTTGGCAACAAAGACTCAGCAAAGCCAAATAAAAAAATAAACAATTTATCTTTTTTTAAAAAAGAGAGAAGTGAAGAGAACATAGATGTTGATATCAGTTTTGATTATCTTAGAGTTACAAACATTTGTAATTTGAAAAGATAGAAGCACATTAATGCTCTGTTGCAGAGGGAGAGAGTGGGAAGATCTGGGAGAATGGCATTGAAACATGTATAATATCATGTATGAAACGAGTTGCCAGTCCAGGTTTGATGCACGGTACTGGATGCTTGGGGCTAGTGCATTGGGACAACCCAGAGGGATGGTATGGGGAGGGAGAAGGGAGGAGGGTTCAGGATGGGGAACACATGTATACCTGTGGCGGATTCTTTTTGATATTTGGCAAAACTAATACAATTTGTAAAGTTTAAAAATAAAATAAAATTAAAAAAAAAAGAAGCACATTAATGTTCACTGCAGCACTATGCACAATAGCTGAGATAATGAGGCAACCTAGGTGTCTATCAACAGATAAGTGGATAAAGATACGCTCCATACATACAATGGAATATCACTCAGCCATGAAAAGAATGAAATCTTGCCATTGGCAGCAACATGGATGGATCTAGAGGGTATTATGCTACGTGAAGTAAGCCAGAGAAAGACAAATGCCATATGATCTCATACATAGAATCTGAAAAACCAAATAAAACAAAAATAGACTCACAGATACAGAAGGGAGAGGGGTGGGGTATGAAACAGGCTAAGGGGATTAAGAGGTTTGTACATTAGCCATAGGGATGTAATACACAGCATGAGGAATGTGGTCGATAATACTGTAAAAAGTTAGCATAGTGACAGATGGTTACTAGACTTAGCATGGCGATCATTTCATAATGTATGCAATGTCAAGTCACTACGTAGTTCACCTGACACTAACATGGTCTATGTCAACTATATTTCAGTAAAAAAGAAAAAAAAAACCAGTTACAAATACTCACAATACCCACCACCAGTGTCCATCTAACTATACCTACCACTCGATTGTCTAAAAAACTCATGTTTTGTTGGGATGCTTACAAGATACATATTGAGAGACTGACTGTGTGCACACATGTTCACACATAAATCTTAAGGGGTCAAATACCTTCTAACACCTCCCCCAAAATAAGATCTAAAAAAAATCACTGAAATAGTGTTTTTTTTTTTCCTTCCCTTTGTTTTGTAAGGCCCAGGTGGCTCAAGTGGTAAAGAATCCACCTTTTATACAGGAAACATAAGAGACGTGGGTTTGATCCCTGGGTCAAGAAGATTCCCTGGAGGAGGAAATGGCAACCCACTCCAATATTCTTGCCTGGGAAATCCTGTGGACAGAGAAGCCTGTCAAGCTACAGTCCATGGGGTCACAAAGAGTCAGACACGTCTGAGTGACTAAGCACGCACATACTCGCTCTTTTTGCTTATACTTTCACATATTTATTATTCAAACATAAATCAATCCAAATAATATAATTTTTCCCATTTTCACTCTCATAAATGGTAACATACTATATGAACTTTTTCTCTACCTTACTTTTTTTTGAGGGGGGCACTGCATGTGGCATGTGGGATGTTAGTTCTCTGACTAGGGATTGAAGGTGAGCCCCATGCACTGGAAGCATGGAGTCTTAACTACTGGTACCGCCAGGGAAGAGGGAAGTAAGTCCCTCTACCTTGTTTTGAAAGCAGTTACTTCTGTGTGGCAAGATTTTAGGTGATTTTTATTTTCTTCTGTGTTGTCTATCCATATTTTCTGGGTTTCTCTTCCCCACAATAAACATCTTGTTGAATATGTGACAGAATAGCAAATTTTAACACGTTATTGTACATCATCTTAGTGATAGTCATTCAGTCGTGTCTGAGTCTTTGTGATTCCATGGACTGTAGCCAGCCAGGCTCCTCTGTCTATGGAACTCTCCAGGCAAGAAGACTGGAGTGGGTTGCCAGTCACTTTTTCTTTTGTGCATGTGAACCTCTTTATCAGTACTATATTACTAAGAACTGAGTATCTGTGTGCCCCAAAATTCATAGGTTGAAGTCCTAACCCCAATACTACTGTATTTGAAGAAAGTGCCTGTGAAGAGGTGACAAGGTTAAAGAGGTCATAATGGTGGGGCCCTAATCTGATAGGGCCAGTGCCCTTGTAAGCACCAGGAAGTTCTGAGGAAGTCACCCTAGAGCTCTTTCTGTGAGGCCCACGTTATGAAGACACCGCATGAAGAAGGCAAGCCAGGAAGAGAGCTTTCACTAGGAAATGAATCTGTGGGTACCCTAATCTTGGACTTCCAGCCTCTGGAACTATGAGGAATAATTTCTGTTGTCCAAGCCACCCAGTGGGTGGTATTTTGTTACAGCAGCTCGCACAGACTGAGACATTTATCATTATTTTCCAGTGTTCTCTCCTGATGGACACGGTGTGTGTGGCACAGTGAAGGAAACCAAGACACAAGAGTTTAAAAGACCCAGATGTGAAACACTGTTCTTCTGATCATCCAGGTGACCCTGGGCAAGTCACTTAGCCTCACTGTGTCTCAGTCACCATCAGAAAGACAGAGGTAATAATACATAGCTTCCAGAACAGTACTAATCAGCTCATACAAAGCCTCCAGTAGTGTCAGACTAGAAGCTCAACAAGCCTCTAGTATGTATGTATGTATGTGTAGCAGTTACCACAGCCACAGTTAAAAGTCACTATGCCATTAGATCCACCTTTAACATTTAGACAAAAAAGACAACAGGCACATATTGCGGCTCAAAGCCCCCAAAACTGTACATATGACTGTCAAATGCATTTGCCCCTTTTTCCATGACACATAAACTTTACACAAACCCCTGGCAAGGTTCTGTATTATTTTATTCTAAAATGTGTTCTGTTTTAAAATATAAGACTAGTCTTTGGAAATGTAAAAGTAATATACACGCAAGGTTTTTAAAAAGACCCACCCAGCTAGCATAAAAGAATATAAAATAAAACATCTCACTCTCTCCCTGCCCCCTCCCACCTCAGTCCCACTACCCATAGGTAATTATGCTAACACCTCTGTGGCCTTCCCATCATTTCATTTTTCTTCAGTTTCTTTTAAATAGAAATGGGATCATACTGAACCCACTCCCTGCACTTCACCTTTTTTCCCACTCAGTTACACTTTAGAGATCAATCATGTCAGCAGATATAAATCCACCCAGGTCTTTTAATAACCGCATGGCATTCAACAGTTAAGACAGCATAATTTAGCTCCCTAGAAATGAACATTAGTGTGTGTATGTGTTGATCTTATGTTAATGATGCTGAGACGAATATCCTCCCACATACTTCTTTATGAAATATGTATGTGTATGTCTATAAGATGTATTCTTAAAATGTATTCTAGGTGAAAGGATACGCTTTTAAAAAAATTGTTTTTTTTGGCCATGCCATGCCATATGGCAGGTGAAATCTTAGTTCCCCCATCAAGGATCAAACCTGTGCCCACTGCAGTGGAAGCACAGAGTCTTAACCACTGGACTGCTGGGGAAGTCCTATATACATTTTAAAAACTGAGGTATAGTTGATGTAAAATATTATGTAAGTTTCAAGTATACAACACAGTAATTGCTAACTTTTAAAGGTCATATCCATTCACAGTTATTATAAAATATTGGCTATATTCCCTGTATTGTACATTATATCCTTATAATTATTGTTGTTGTTTAGTTGCTAATTCGTGTCTGACTCTTTTGCAACCCCATAGACTAGCCAGCCAGGCTGCTCTGTTCATGGGATTTTCCATGCAAGAATACTGGAGTGGTTTGCCGTTTTCTTCTCTGGGGGATTCTCCCAACCCAGGGATCGAACCCGTATATCCTGGATTAGCAGGCAGATTCTTTACCACTGAGCCAAGAGAGAAGCCCATCCTAACAATAGCTTATTTATCTTTTACATAATAGTTTGTGTCTCTTAACCTTCTATCCCTATCTCCCCTCCCCACTCCCCTCTGGAAACCACTAGTTTATTCTCTAAGATATGTGAGTTTTAAATTCTGAGAAAATATTGCCAAATTGCCTTGTAGAGAAGTTGCACGGATCTACACTCCCAGCAGCTAATGGCATCTTAGCGTCTCTGCTTTCCCAGAACCCCATGGATATTCCGCAGAGACACTCTAGCCTTGCTGGTCCAGGGTCTTTCTTTCTGCGATATTTACGACATTGGGCATCAGTCTTGCACAAACGTTGACAGAGTGAAAACAGAAGAGTCAAGACTAGCTTCAGAATGGGTCCTCAAACAGTTTTCCTCTCTTCTTTTAATTCTTTTTGCTACAGATCTGTGGAACTGTCCCATCTTTGGCCAACCATGTTTCCTATGCCACTAGGGCCTTAAAAAAAAACAGGGTGGCTGAGAGGGCCTCCAGCTGCTCTTTCATTTCCAGGCCTCGGCCTAACACTCAGGATGGAGCTCCTTGTGCGTTCTCATCCCTGCCTTCCCGCCCATGAACAGCCTCAAGCTACTCTGATCTGTAGGCTGTTATCAACCCCCACCCCTATCTCCACTTTTTCAAACCCTCCTTATCCTTCAAAGCCCTGCCCAGATACCAGGACTCTCCCAACAAGAAAGGGACCTATCCAAATTCTTAACTTCTGAGGCTCCCTCTTGGAACCTCACCTGGGGGCACTTAGAATTTTCTATCTTGATAAGGAGCACAGACCTGTCTTAACAGAGAAGGTTTCTCCTCCACCTTCTTAGGGTCACAGAACCTTAATTACTGTAAGTGCAGAGTTAAGTATCTGTTGAACAAATCTTCCCTAAACACTTTCCCCATTCTTTGCCTTTGTACCTGCATACCTCTCTCTCCCTGGAATGCTTACCTGCTCATGACTAGCCATGAAATCAAAATCTTAACGAATTCTCACCAGTTAAACATATGAAAAGATGCCCAAGATTATTCCAGATGAGAAATGCAAATCAGCAGAACAAGGAGATACCATTTTTCATTTGTCAGATCTTCAAAACTAATTGTCTGATGGCAGCAGGGTTGGAAAGTAACAGACGTGACTGCACACTGTTGAGGAGATAAACTGGGGCAAACTTTCTGGATTACAATTTGGCAATCCATGTCTAATTGTTCAAACGATCAAACCCTTTGACCTGGTAATTCCACTCACAAAGCATACCCTTCAGAGATGTCCCCAAAAGTAAACCCAGACATAAACAAGGCAGTTTGTTGACAGCAACAAACAAAAATAAAAAACTGAAAGCAACTGAAGTGTCTATTAACAGGGGACTAGATTATGCTATATCCATTTTAAGGAATATCACAAAATGCCTTTACTGTCAAAAAAAAAAAAGTTTTTAAACTTTTTTTACCCATAAATGTGATGGCAGATGCAGATTTATTTCTATAAAGACATATGAGAAACTATTAAAATGATGATTTCTGGAGACAAGAGAAATAGGTATTTTTATTTTAACTTTGTATCTTTCACTACTGTCTGAATTTTCTAAACTTGTATGCTGCTAAGTGAGAGACTGTTGACCATTTGTTTCCTTCTTTATATTTTTTCTGAATTTCCTCTGATAACCATGCTAAAAATGATTCTTTTAATCCTACCTACTCTCAAGGCTCCATGTTACCTAGAACTGATCACAGCATCACAGAAAACATGCAGATTCACATAATAATGTACTGTGTCACCATTTTCTGACCTGCCGCAGTAGATCACAACTTCCCCAGCACAACAGGCCTCATTCATCAAGACTTTGTAAACTTTACTGGGTTTAGCGGCTATTTATGATTATACAGTGGAAGTGAGAAATAGATTTAAGGGCCTAGATCTGATAGATAGACTGCCTGATGAACTATGGAATGAGGTTCGTGACACTGTACAGGAGACAGGGATCAAGACCATCCCTGTGGAAAAGAAATGCAAAAAAGCAAAATGGCTATCTGGGGAGACCTTACAAATAGCTGTGAAAAGAAGAGAAGCAAAAAGCAAAGGAGAAAAGGAAAGATATAAGCATCTGAATGCAGAGTTCCAAAGAATAGCAAGAAGAGATAAGAAAACCTTCTTCAGCGATCAATGCAAAGAAATAGAGGAAAACAACAGAATGGGAAAGACTAGGGATCTCTTCAAGAAAATTAGAGATACCAAGGGAACATTTCATGCAAAAATGGGCTCGATAAAGGATAGAAATGGTGTGGACCTAACAGAAGCAGAAGATATTAAGAAGAGATGGCAAGAATACACAGAAGAACTGTACAAAAAAGATCTTCACGACCCAGATAATCATGATGGTGTGATCACTGATCTAGAGCCAGACATCCTGGAATGTGAAGTCAAGTGGGCCTTAGAAAGCATCACTAAGAACAAAGCTAGTGCAGGTGATGGAATTCCAGTTGAGCTATTTCAAATTCTGGAAGATGATGCTGTGAAACTGCTGTACTCAATATGCCAGCAAATCTGGAAAACTCAGCAGTGGCTACAGGACTGGAAAAGGTCAGTTTTCATTCCAATCCCAAAGAAAGGCAATGCCAAAGAATGCTCAAACTACCACACAATTGCACTCATCTCACACACTAGTAAAGTAATGCTCAAAATTCTCCAAGCCAGGCTTCAGCAATATGTGAGCCGTGAACTTCCTGATGTTCAAGCTGGTTTTACAAAAGGCAGAGGAACCAGAGATCAAATTGCAACATCTGCTGGATCATGGAAAAAGCAACAGAGTTCTAGAAAAACATCTATTTCTGCTTTATTGACTATGCCAAAGCCTTTGACTGTGTGGATCACAATAAACTGTGGAAAATTCTGAAAGAGATGGAAATACCAGACCACCTGATCTGCCTCTTGAGAAATTTGTATGCAAGTCAGGAAGCAACAGTTGGAACTGGACATGGAACAACAGACTGGTTCCAAATAGGAAAAGGAGTCCGTCAAGGCTGTATATTGTCACCCTGCTTATTTAACTTATATGCAGAGTACATCATGAGAAACACTGGGCTGGAAGAAACACAAGCTGGAATCAAGATTGCCAGGAGAAATATCAATAACCTCAGATATGCAGATGACACCACCCTTATGGTAGAAAGTGAAGAGGAACTAAAAAGCCTCTTGACGAAAGTGAAAGTGGAGAGTGAAAAAGTTGGCTTAAAGCTCAACATTCAGAAAACGAAGATCATGGCATCCGGTCCCATCACTTCATGGCAAATAGATGGGGAAACAGTGGAAACAGTGTCAGACTTTATTTTTCTGGGCTCCAAAATCACTGCAGATGGTGACTGCAGCCATGAAATTAAAAGACACTTACTCCTTGGAAGGAAAGTTTTGACCAACCTAGATAGCATATTCAAAAGCAGAGATATTACTTTGCCAACAAAGGTTCATCTAGTCAAGGCTATGGTTTTTCCTGTGGTCATGTATGGACGTGAGAGTTGGACTGTGAAGAAGGCTGAGCGCCAAAGAACTGATGCTTTTGAACTGTGGTGTTGGAGAAGACTCTTGAGAGTCCCTTAGACTGCAAGGAGATCCAGCCAGTCCATTCTGAAGGAGATCAGCCCTGGGATTTCTTTGGAAGGAATGATGCTAAAGCTGAAACTCCAGTACTTTGGCCACCTCATGCGAAGAGTTGACTCATTGGAAAAGACCCTGATGCTGGGAGGGATTGGGGGCAGGAGGAGAAGGGAACAACAGAGGATGAGATGGCTGGATGGCATCACTGACTTGATGGACGTGAGTCTGGGTGAACTCCAGGAGCTGGTGATGGACAGGGAGGCCTGGCGTGCTGCGATTCATGGGGTCGCAAAGAGTCGGACACGACTGAGCAACTGAACTGAACTGAACTGAACTGGTGCATAGTAGGCATTCAGATAAATATGTATCAAATAAGCAATAAATAGTGATGCCGACATTAACACAATGATTCTCTTCCTCCTTGAGGCCTAGGTCTCAAGTAAAAAGCTAATGAAAGTAATAGCTAAAAGAAATAGCTAATAGCTAATAGACTGAGAAGGCAATGGCACCACACTCCAGTACTCTTGCCTGGAAAATCCCATGGACAGAGGAGCCTGGAAGGCTGCAGTCCATGGGGTCACTGAGGGTCGGACACAACTCAGCAGCTTCACTTTCACTTTTCACTTTCATGCATTGGAGAAGGAAATGGCAACCCACCCCAGTGTTCTTGCCTGGAGAATCCCAGGGACGGGGGAGCCTGGTGGGCTGCCATCTATGGGGTCGCACAGAGTCGGACACAACTGAAGTGACTTAGCAGCAGCAGCAATAGCTGATAGAAATTGCCAGAATAGCTGGCTAAAGAAAGCCAGCTAATAGACTGGCTACTCAGAGAAGTCTGATCACCCAAGAAAAGGGGTGAAAACGGCCCAAAGGACTTCGATAAGGGCTGCCTGCCCTTAAGTTCAGTTCAGTTCAGTTCATTCACTCAGTTGTGTCCAACTCTTTGCGACCCCATAAACTGCAGCACGCCAGACCCCCCTGTCCATCACCAACTCCCGGAGTTCACCGAAACTCATGTTCATTGAGTCAGTGATGCCATCCAACCATTTCATCCTGTGTCGTCCCCTTCTCCTCCTGCGCTCAATCTTTCCCAGCATCAGGGTCTTTTCAAACGAGTCAGCTCTTCGCATCAGGTGGCCAAAATATTGGAGTTTCAGCTTCAAAATCAGTCCTACCAATGAACACCCAGGACTGATCTCCTTTAGAATGGACTGGTTGGATCTCCTTACAGTCCAAAGGACTCTCAACAGTTTTCTCCAACACCAGAGTTCAAAAGCATCAATTCGTCGGTGCTCAGCTTTCTTTATAGTCCAACTCTCACTCCATACATGACCACTGGGAAAACCATAGCCTTGACTAGACGGAACTTTGTTGGCAAAGTAATGTCTCTGCTTTTGACTATGCTATCTAGGTTGGTCATAACTTTCCTTCCAAGGAGTAAGCGTCTTTTAATTTCATGGCTGCAATCACCATCTGCAGTGATTTGGAGCCCAGAAAAATAAAGTCAGCCACTGTTTCCCCATCTATTTGCCATGAAGTGATGGGACCGGATGCCATGATCTTTTCTGAATGCTGAGCTTTAAGCCAACTTTTTCATTCTCTTCTTTCACTTTCATCAAGAGGCTTTTTAGTTCTTCTTTACTTTCTGCTGTAAGCGTGGTGTCATCTGCATATCTGAGGTTATTGATATTTCTCCCGGCAATCTTGATTCCAGCTTGTGCTTCCTCCAGCCCAGTATTTCTCACGATGTACTCTGCATATAAGTTAAATAAGCAGGGTGACAATATACAGCCTTGACGGACTCCTTTTCCTATTTGGAACCAGTCTGTTGTTCCATGTCCAGTTCCAACTGTTGCTTCCTGACCTGCATACAAATTTCTCAAGAGGCAGATCAGGTGGTCTGGTATTTCCATCTCTTTCAGAATTTTCCACAGTTTATTGTGATCCACACAGTCAAAGGCTTTGGCATAGTCAATAAAGCAGAAATAGATGTTTTTCTGGAACTCTGTTGCTTTTTCCATGATCCAGCAGATGTTGCAATTTGATCTCTGGTTCCTCTGCCTTTTGTAAAACCAGCTTGAACATCAGGAAGTTCACGGCTCACATATTGCTGAAGCCTGGCTTGGAGAATTTTGAGCATTACTTTACTAGTGTGTGAGATGAGTGCAATTGTGTGGTAGTTTGAGCATTCTTTGGCATTGCCTTTCTTTGGGATTGGAATGAAAACTGACCTTTTCCAGTCCTGTGGCCACTGCTGAGTCTTCCAGATTTGCTGGCATATTGAGTGCAGCACTTTCACAGCACTCTTAAATTGCCTTAAACTGCTCAAATTATTTCCCTAAACCATTTTTTCTTATCTGTAAAATGGGAATGGTAATAGTACCTGACTCCTAGGGTAGTTGCAAGAACTCAGTGACTCAATACACATAAAAGCACTTAAAACTGTGCTATGCAGTACAATGGTCACTAACCATATTGAGCTCTTGAAAAAGGCTAATCCAAAAAAAAACAACGCTAATCCAATTTGAGATGTGCTTTAAAATACAGACTAGAATCAAAAACCTTAGTACCAAAAAAAGTGAAACATCTCATCGCTATTTTTTATGTGGGTTACACATGGAAATGATAATACTTTGATAGAGTGGGTTAAAGAAAACACATTAAATTCATTTCCTCTTTCTTTTTAGTTTTTAAATGTGGCTACTATAAAATGTAAAAGTAGGCCTGTGGCTTGTAGTTTATTTCTCTCGGACACCACGGCCGTAGAACACGACTGCCATCACAGTTAGTGTTCCTTTATGAGAAAACACCAAGTCGTGAGGATGCTGAGATGGCAGAGAGTGGCCCCACCTCCTGGGAAGTTACAACACGGTGGGGGGAACAGATGTACCCTTGCAGTGATCCTGAGACCTGTCATTTTAACTTGCTTAATTTGGCTGCCTTGGTGGTAGGAAAGGGACATCCCAAACAACACAGGAGCAGGAAGCCTTCAAGGTTGACTGGCTGGCACCTGCAGCCTGAAGAGTGAGAAGAAGCCTTTGACAGCTCCACTATCATCAAGGACCTGCCCTCCACTGTATAGGGTACATGGTTCTTTCCTTGGGGACTCCAAGTGCTGTGCTGTGCTGTGCTTAGTCGTGTCAGACTCTTTGTGAGTCCATGGACGGTAGCCACCGCCAGGCTCCTTTGTCCATGGGGATTCTCCAGGCAAGAATCCTGGAGAGGGCTGCCATGGACTACCATTATCTCCCTTAACTGGGGGGTGGGGGTGGGGATGAGGAGAGGATGTCATCACCAGCCTGCCCACAGAGCCACTCTGGCTTGGCTATTACCTGCACCCACATCCCATTCTCAGATGACGTGCCCCACTCCAGGCAGCTTCTGCCCCCTTGAGATGTTAAGACCCTCCTCAGTCTCCCCCAAAACCCCCCTCCCCGCGTCTTCCTACTAAACGTCTCAGTCCCTCACCTGACCCACCAAATTCCACAGCTCCCCCAAACTCCATCGGCCTCCCAAAGCCCTTACTGCGTTACTTTAAACTGCTTTCAGCCACATCAAGACTCCCCTCAGCCCTTCTTCCGGGATCCTGCAAACTCTCCTCCTCCCCAGGACCCTCGTAAGTCTCCTCGTACCGTTTCTTGGCCGCCGAGGTTTCCCTGGGGCCCTTCAGCTTGGCCTCAGGCCTCCCTTAATCGCCCGGCCCTCAAAACTGGCCTGAGACCCTAACTCCCCTAAGCCCTTCTCCGAACCCACCACCCCCCAGCCAGGCTCGCACAGCGGCCTGCCGCGGCCTAACCCTCCTCCCCTCCCCCGGAACCGCCCCGGCCCCGCGCCGCGGCCGCCGGGCCCACCTGAGCGCTCAGCTGGTTCAGCTGCTGCATGTCGCCGCCCACGGCCTCGGGCACGGGGTCCTGTGTGCAGTGCAGCCGGCCCATGGCGTCCGCCCGACCCCGCAGGCCCCCGGCTCCCGCGCCTCCCCCGACTTCCTCCTTCGCGCGGCCGGAGTGGCCGCGCTTCCGCAGCCGCACTTTCGCCACCGGCTGCGGGCCCCGCCGCCGCAGCGCTCCCCCCGGGCGGGTCCGCGGGGGCGCCCTGGCCGAGCCGCGCACTCGCGCGCGGACCCCGTGTGGGGCGGGGCAGGGGCGCCCTGGGGGAGCCCAGGATACCAGCAGTCGCTGTGCCCAGGCCAGGACCCTGAGCAGCAAATCGGTGAGACCCGGACTCCCAGCGGGGTCTCCCGCCGCCGCTGGATGACCCCTGGGCACTGCGCTTGCCCGCTTCACTCTCCGTGTAAACGATCGCTGGGGTGTAAACTTGTTTCACTCTCCGTGTAAACGATCGCGGGGGTGGCGCCTTAAATGAGCTAACTCTCCTAAAATATTCAGAAGATAGCCTAGCACACAGAAGGTCCTCAATCAATAGCTATCTGCTATCATTATCATCGTTATGATGCATTCTGCATGTATTCAGTGCATGCCTCCTCTTAGATGCCAGGCACTGGCAATAGAAAAGTGAACAGACAGGCCCAGTGTCCCTGAGAGAGCTTGGGTCAGAGCAGAGCAAAGCCATAAAATCTCAAACTTGGGCTTGCACCAGCGTCATCTGGAGGGCTTGCTATAATGCCAATTGCTGGGACCCACCTCCAAAGGCTCTGCTTAGAAAAGCCTGGGATGGATCCTGAGAATTTTCCATTTCCAACATCTTCCCAAAGACCGCACTTGGGGAAACTCTGGCGTGGAAGAAACTGACCCACAGAAGAGGAAGATGGTCAGATTGGTGGAGGGGAGATTTGGGGGCCAGTGACAATCACTGCAGCCCTTGAAACACTGTAATCCCCATGTTCTCTTCCCAAGGATCCCTTGAAGTCCCAGATATTACCTGATCCCCATTGGACAGATGAGAAAACCAAGGCATGCTCCCTGGAATCTAGGTCCTGACACCAAAGCCCAGAAGCATCTTCACCTGCCTCTTAGCTCAGACTTGAGAGTAGGGAGTGGGTGCCTAGAAACCTGGGTGGGGGAGTGTGGGGAAGACTGGCATTCCTCTACCCTTCCCCAAAAAATCCCTTCTGGAAAGGTATGAACAACACTCCTTCATGCATTCATTCAACAGATAATCCGAGTGAGTGCCACCCCTGGGGCACATGTCCTGACAGGTGCTGGGACTCCACAGTGACAAAATCAGATGTAGTGTATGGTCTAGAAGAAGTCAGAGTGTAATCTGGGAGATAGACACACACGTGAAAAATCACACATGTGTGAAATTATTAACTGATGCCAAGAGGTACAAAGTGCTTTGAGAATGTATACAGGGCACCTGTCCAAGTCCGAAGTACCTGGAAGAGAGTAAACCTTCAAGTTACTGACAGACAGGGACTGAGCTCAGACCCCCTGACTCACCGTCCAGGAATTTTAATTTTAAAATAGTCTTAACCTATTAAAAATGATCCCTGTCAGGGCCTTATATTTATTCATATCTTTGAGTATTAAATCAACTTTGTTCAGATATAATTTATATACAATGAAATGCTCCCATTTTAAGTATGTTTCTTTAAATTATTTTTAACTTGAGAAAAAAAAAAAAGAACCTTGCGGAAACCACTAGATTTCCTTCATTTCTGCTCTCACAGTGGCTGGTGCTGAGGCACTCAATAAATATTCGTGGAGTTGAATGTGACAGAAAATAGATAAACGGAAAGAAATTCACTTGAAATTGCAGTCCAAAACCGTAGGTGAGACGGTAATTGTATTGTTTTCCAGTCTTTTTCTACTTCACAGGTCACTGGGGCTTCTGTGATTTGTTTCGTTTTTTACATATTCTGGGCTCTCCCACTTTGCCAAGCTATTTAATCTCTGGTACTCAGAGTGTGGTCCTTGCAGCAGCAGCTAGGACATCACCTGGAGCAGGGTGGAAATGCAGATTCCCAGGCTTACCCCAGACCTGCTGACCCAGCATTTTAAACTAAATCCCCAGGTGACTCCTGATCACATTCAAGTTTGAGGTACAAATAATCACTGTTTTAAAATGCCCACCACATGCTGGGCTTTATTTTAAGCACCCAAAGACACACCTTGTATGATATTTAATCATACTTTGAATTACTTCAAATACTTTCAATTCAAATACCTTCAATTATACTTTCAATTGTCTATGTCTTGTCCCTCATTTTATTTCTGTTTTAATGTTTATCACATTGTGTTTCTGCTGTCATTTACACATCTGTCTCCTCTGTTTACTAATTATGTTGTCTTGAGCAAATTACTAACCTTTCTGTGCTTCCACTTCTTTTTCCATTTGTACAAATGGAGACAATAGTAGAACCTACTAGAAAAGATGAAATGAGATAATGCTTGTAAAACACTTAGCACAGCAACTGGCCCATTCAGTAAGTGCTCAGCAAAAGCTTGTTAGGAATAGTACTCCAACTTTTGAATCTTATAAAAAGAACTTGGCAATAAGCATCCTGTACACAATTCATTTTTCACATCTGATTATTCCTTGAGGAGAAATTCCTAGAAGGTCAAGGGTATTATGTTCAGACGTTCAGGGTTCAAAATAGTGCTAGGATGACAAATTTTCAAGTAAGGGACAGGCTAGACAATGATTGAGAACACCCGGAAATTAGCATTTCAGCCTGAACAGAAGCCTGGCAGCAGGCTCATTTCCCTGAAGAGGACCCTGCTTCCCTAACCCACATCTCTCAGACCTGAGAATTCCAAGTCCTCTAAGAGAAACCTCAAAGTCTCACACAACAGCATCTTGGTTTCAATTATAAATGCTACAAAAACATCATCATAAAATGCGGCATAATATTCTACTGAGTGAGAATATAATGATGCTCATAAGGAATCCCCATTGGTTGCCCGTTCAGGTCTTTACAATTTTTCAATTTTATTAAGAACTTGGCAACTAACAAAGACAATAGATAAAAATTATCTTTCCAATGGTATCCTTCACAACCCACTCAGACAGAAAGGAGTGGTGATCACTATTAATGAGGTAAGTTTGTAGCAGGAAATGCAGACCTGGGGCCAAGCCTCCTTCTAGAGAACCCCCGCCCCCAGCAGCTCCCATTTCAGCCTTAATGAGGGACCTAGCTCCCTCCATTCACTTTAAAATGTCCCCGCAGAGGGCAAAGGAGGCCCCCAACCCCCACCCCTGCAAGTGAAAGGGGTTCATTAAGAAGTCCTTTCTCAGGCTAGAGGATTCCTGCTGGGAATTTCACCAAGGGGCTAGGTTCTCCCCAGGAGAATGGTTGACACTTTAGGCTCTGATATGTCAAAAGACATCTTTTTTTTTTTTAATTAAACTTTTTATTTTGACATAATTGTAGATTTACTTGCACTTGTAAGAAATCATGGAGAGAGACCACTGTATTCTTTTTCGAGTTTCTCTCTGTGCACAGATCCCATCTTGCAAAGCTAGAGTGAAATCTCCCAAGCCGGATACTGATGTTGGTGCAAAGATACAGAACATCTCCATCACCACAGGGATCCTGCATTTTAACAGAAGGAACAAACTCCAGATCCTCCTTCTGCCAAAACCTAGGGGGAAAATGCTATGGATATTTTTATGTTTCCATTGGTGATTATCCTCATCATACTTTCAATATTATCTTCTTTATTATAAAAACATGTAACAAAAGTCACAAGATTACAGTTACCCTAGACTCTTCAAAACACCTAAGTTATTAAAGTCATCAACAAAGGAAGGTGAAGGAATTTTTCCATATTAAAAGACACTGAAAAAGACAAAGTGACTACATGAATGCAATGTAAGATCCTGGATGGAGGTAAACGATTGCTATAAAAGATATTATTGGCACAACAATGCGAATATCCTTACTACTACTGAACTGTACACATAGACATGGCTAAGGGAGTTTCCTGGTGCTCCAGTGGTTAGGACTCCAAGCTTTCACTGCCAAGGGCCTGGGGTCAGTCCCTGGTTGGGGAACTAAGATCTCACAAGCTGAATGGCACAGCCAAAAAGTATTTTAAAAGAATGAAAGAAGATGGTAAATTTTATGTGATGTGCTTTTCTTTTAACCATAGTTTTTAAAAATGACATTATTGAGACAATTGATAACATTTGAATACAACTTATAGATTGCATAATAATATTGTATCAATGTTTAATTTCCTGTATTTGATCTTTGTGTTTGATTTATGTAAGAGAATGTCTTTTTTTTCTTAATACAAGCTGAATGTATTAAGGTAAAGAGGGATGAAGTGACTGAAGAAAAGAAATGAGGGGATAGTGCAAATATGTCAAATGTTAACAGTTGGTGACTGGGTAAAGAATATACATGGATTCTTTGTATTATGCTCGCAACTGTTTTGTGAATTTCAGTTTATTTACAGAATATATTTTAAAGGAATTTTTCTCACATCCTGTCACATGATAAATTATTTTCTATTTTAACTAATATATCTTTGAGTACTCATTCTGGGAGAGGTGCCTGGCATTTATGCATTTTCTTCCTTAATCCTCTCAGTAACCCTACCAGGAGGTCTTAACTTAACCTTGGTCTTTTTTTTTTTTTTTTTTTTGTAGAAGGGGGGATACACTTAGAGAAGAAAGGAGCTAATCAAGGACATTGCTGATTAAGGGTAGGACTGAGGTTGAAACCTCCCAAAGGTGTTCTCAGGATCCTTCTGGAATGGCCTAATAGAATTCTTTCTCCATATATATTTTTTTGAACCATGGACTCATATATACAGAGCTTGCTAGGTGGTGCAGTGGTAAAGAATCAGAATACCAGAATACCAGGCAACCCACTCTGGTATTCTGGCCTGGGAAATCCCATGGACAGAGGAGCCTGCTGGGCTATATAGTCCATGGGATCACAAGAGTCACAGCTTAGCGACTAAACACACACACACATACACACACACAGTTTATAGCACTTAGCATCTTGCCTTTTCACTTAGCAGTACATCTTGCAGTTCCCTCCACATCAGCATTTACAGACTTGCTATTTCCTTTATAATAGCTGTATAGCCTGGATAAATCCCACCTGATCTAACCAGGCTCCTACTGATGGACACTTACGGTTTATCCACGTTTGCACTATTACAAACTTACGAACAAAGCTAGAGGGGACATTCTTACATATACAGATAGTTGTTCTCTAATGAATGGAATTGCTGGGTCGGTACCTTTTTTTTTTTTGGTCAGGCCACTCATTCCCTGTGACCAGGGATTGAACCTGGACTCTGGCAGTGAAAGGGCCAAGCCCTACCCACTGGACAACTAGGGAATTCTCACTGGGTCAGTAGCTTCCATTTGGGAAGGATTTGCCAAACGCCCAGGAAGATTTGGAGTCAGTTTTGTGAATACGTTTGTCCATTCATGGGACACGTCTTTATTGAACACCTATTATGCAGCATGGTGCTGGATGCTGGGACAAAGCAGTGAGCTAGACAAAAATGCCCTGGTTGGGAGGCTATTAAGGGCAGAGGAAATGAAGAGCTTAAAATAGGAAGATTTAAAAAATAGAAAGATAGTAAATCAGGACCAGGTAGGAAGCAAATTCATGAACACATGGGTCCGTGGAGGCATTACTGATTAGTTTTTAAATGGGCTCTGAGCTTGCTGGAAGCCAGGGGTGCATGCGTGCATGCTGTTACTTGAGTTGTGTCTGTCTCTTTGCGATCCTGTGGACCAAGGAAGAAGAGTCATTCCACTTTTAGTTTATCCTTATGCATGTAAATGAATGCAAACAATCTACTGTTAGACTCCCAGGACAGTTCCAGTTTTTTTACTTTTATATAGGATGTGGTGATGTATTAATACTTATTTGTCTGTTTAATAATATTTCTCTAATAAATCTCAAGATTTTTCCTTGAGACAAATTTGAGAAGTGGAATTCCTGGGGTAAAGTTTAAACCTGTTTAAGATCCTTGGCATTAGCTCCAGTGGACATTTACACTGTCCCCTCCAGAAATTTGCTTCTTAAAGGGCCCTTTGGCACTTCCTAGTTTTGAGGGTGGGGGTGATAATGCCTCTACCCTTTCGGAATCTCACTGCTTATTTCAAATTCAAGGTGGGATTCACTTTGCCTGAGAAAATGAGGCCTTGGATCCCTATTGTCTGCTTTGTTTTTCTCCTCAGGATGATTATAAAGTGAATGCCTGGCTTGGGCCCCAATTTAGGGCTGCAATGCAAATTACTGCTGGGTGTAGTGAACACAACCTGGGTGTAACCTTGGAGGAGTCCCTGGGGAACTTTCTCTTCTAGACCACTTTGATTATCTGAAACCTGGAGGAGCCTACTGATTCTTTGAAGTAGCAGATATTCTTTTTTTTTTTTTTTTTAACTTTTTATTTTATATTGGAGTATAGCCCATTAACAATGTTGTGTTAGTTTTAGGCTGACAGCTAAGGGACTCAGCCATACATATACATGTATCCATTCTCCCCCAAGGCAGCAGATACTTATTGAGCACCTACTCTGTGCCAGGCTCTGTGCTAGGTGCCCCGGACACAGCAGTGAACAAGACAGGCTACTGCACTGCCTCCGTGCAGCTCCCAATCTGATGGAGGAGACATGCTGTATTTTTGAAGAGTCACTTTTTATCCAAGGGTCACATTTATCCAAGAGTCACTTCCTGGATAAATGCCAGGAAGAGAGTAGGAACTTGTGGGCAGGTTCAGTGAGGATAGGGGTAAAAGAAGCCAGGCATGAGCAGACAAATGAAAGTTAAGCAGAGTCCTCAGGCCTTGAACAGATGACTTAAACAACCCGATGGAAGTCCTGGGGCCCTAAGCATGTCACCCAGTCTTTTCCCACTACTCCACAACTCACAGTCACTTTCCAAAGCCCAGCCTGCAGGCAGGGTTATTGCCACCCTGTGTATATGGACTTCCTGCAGATTGGAGGGAGAGGGCCTGCCCAGAAGAGATAAGGGCAGGTCTGGACAAGGGGATTCCATCCCTTCTATGCTTATCCTGAAATAAAAGAGGAGGCAGAGTCCAGATCCGGAGCAAACTCAGGAAGTAGAATCCTTCCTTTCCAATCCCTCAACAACAATTGTTATTATTACTACATATCAGATGGTGATGTTCTATATCTTGATAGGGGATGGGTTACACAGGCATGCGTGCATGTGTGTGTGTGTATGAATGTTCAGCAAATGTACATCTGAGATTTCTGTGTATCAGTGTGTGTAAAATTTATCTTGGAGACAAAGCAACTGTAAACAAAAATAAACTCCAGTTAGTGATATGCAGGTTGAAATATTTAGAGGAAGTACACTGATGTCTGCAACTTATATTTTGAAATGCTTCTAAAAGTAAGATGGATAAAAGTATAGATGTGTAAGCTGGGTGGTGGATATAAGTGAAAGTGAAAGTCACTCAGTCTTGTCTGACTCTTTGCGACCCCCATAGACTATACAGTCAAGGGAATTCTTCAGGCCAGAATACTGGGGTGGGTAGCCTTTCCCTTCTCCAAGGGATCTTCCCAACCCAGGGATTGAACCCAGGTCTCCACATTGCAGGCGGATTCTTTACCAGCTGAGCCACGAGGGAAGCTCGGTGGGTATAAGAGTGTTCTTCATAATCTCTTTCAACTTCATTGAATACTTGAACGTTTTCATAATAAAATGTTGGAACATTATAAAAATAATTAATAAATTGTTATATAGTCAAGTCACTTGTGACAATTTAACAGTAATTCTTAAAACTGAAAATGTCTAGGAGCTCTCTGGTAGCAAGTCAACAAGGGCAGAAGTCTGGGTGTTCCTGTTGAAAAGGGAAGGTAAGGAACCCACTTTGCAAATGAACGTGGCCTCTAATGACACTACAATTAAGACTGAGTACTTTTCAATGGGGTTCTTTCACATACATGGGCTCTGTGAAATCCCCGCAGTCACTCCTGGAAGTAGGCATCACTATTATTATTATTCCAATTAGAAGGGGAAGAAGACTGAGGCTCAAACTCCTTAGCATAGCACTCGAGGAGTGGGGGTGGGGGGGGTCACAGCGAGTGGGGGTTGAGCTGGGAGTCTAGTCCTGAGCTGCCACCCACCAGCTGTGGCTCAGCCTAACTGCCTCACTACGCAGAGTTTTGTCTGTAAGATGGAGTTCATCCTACTAGATTCCGCTTGTAGAGGTGAACTGGGCTGGCATCAGCAGCTGGGAGCCTAAGGGACTGGGTTGTGTCACCCTGAGGAGGAAGGGTGGATGTTCATCTCTGTACCAGCCAGGGGCCCAGTGTAGCACATACTCATCATTAATAAGGTAGTTTTTTAATTTAACAAGCACTTTTATGGTAGTTTATATGTTCAAAATGCCTTCCATCTATTAACCCATACAGATCTCCCAACAACCCTGTGAAGGAATTACTACTTTCATTTTACAGGTGAAGAAATTAAGGCACACAGAGATGAAGTTACTTGCTCATAAAAATACCGACCATAGGGACTTCCTTGGTGGTCCAATGGCTAAGACTTCGAGCTCCCAATACAGAGGGCCCGGGTTCCATCCTTGATCAGGGAACTAGATCCCGCATGCCGCAACTAAGACCTGGTGCAGCCAAATAGCTAAATAAATAAAAATAATATAAAAAAAAATACCGACCATATACGGAGAGCCTACTGGGCATTAGACACTTTCATGTGTTATTGAAAAGCTGCAGCTGCTCTAAGAGCTGAAAAGAGGATGGTATAATTCCACACATATAGAATATTTAATCTCAACACAGGCAAAAATCCATCATCGGTTGATTTATTAGCATGAGGGCATTAAGGGTGTAATAATGCATGTGTATTTTTTTCTTTTTAATGTTAATTTTTTTAGGAGGAGGTTTTTAAAATTTGAGATAGTTCCTAATTTACGGACAACTTGTAAGACTAGCATAAGGAACTCAAGAATGTCTTTTTAACCAGATTTTCCATTTGTTTACATTTTTGCCCCATTTTCTATCCATTCTCCCTCTGCCATATATATGCATATTATTGTTTCTGAACCATTTTATAGGCAACTTGGTGATAACATTGTGCCCATTTATGCTTTAATACTTTCCTGTTTATTTCCTAAGAGTATTCTCTTTATGTTATTTTGTTGTTGTTTATTTTTTTGACCATGCCTCTTGGCTTGCACGATCTCAATTCTAGGAGCAGGGATTGAACCCAGGCCAAGGCACTGGAAGCATGGCTTTCTAACCACTGGACCACCAGAGTACTCCCTCTTATCTATCTATCTATATATCTTTTTGATAACAAATGTACTTTAATCACAGAATTTTTGTTGTATCCTTAATAAATATTGATTGGCATCATGATTATAATGATTGTGATGTGTCACAGTAAATTTTTAAGTAAACACTGTTGCACCAGTATGCAACCAGAGGAAAATCTGAAATCCTACTCAGGTGTGTTTTAAACATGAGTCAGAACATGGCTTAAATGGGGACATATCCACCATGGCTTGGCCCCTGTTACTTTTTCCCTCCTTACTCCCTGTGCCCTGGCCACATTGGCTTCCTGGCTGTCCCTCCCACATGCCAAGCTGGATCCTGACCTGGGTCTTCCCCTGGCTACATCATTCCAGCCTCCATTTTATCTTCTTCCCAGATTTAGCCACCCTCCCCAACCATCAGGTAAGCTCTGAACCTTCCCTTCTGAATTCCTAGTCAGGTAGCTGCCACATAGCAGGTGCTCAAAGTCAGGCTACATGGTTGACTCACTTCACATAAGTCCTTCTAGTCTCTGGGCCTCAGTCACCTAATCTGAAATGAGCACCCAATTCTCCCTGCCTTGATTTCTCGTGGAGTGGCTGAGAGGCTCAAAGGAGGTAGTGAATATGACCAATGAACTTTGGAAACTACAAAGTTCTGTGCCACAGGGAAACATGCCATTTTTGTTTCACTTCCTTTCCAAATGACAGGACAGAGACCACTTGCTTATTCAGATCTTGTCTGTTTTTCTTCCTGGAGTTAGGCACTTTGATGTCCCCAGAAATGTCTGCCATGTCCCCCCGAACCCTACTCTTTGTCATCTTTACTATACCTTCCAGGCATTCCTGGTGGTATACAGACATCCTTTGACCCATGGAGGTCTTAGAGCTTATGGATCAGAAAACAGAGACCCAGCAGCCCTCCCCACAGACCCACCAGCTTCATATATAATTTCTTTCCTCTGAAGACTTACCCCAGATGGTGAGAACAAGCGGCAGGCCCTCTTCAGAGATCTTCTTGCACCAACTGACTGGAACCCAGTTTTGGATGTTTGTGCCAGAAGGTCAAGGAGTTCCTGCCACTCATTTACATGAGGCTTGCCTGGTCACTGAGCCCATCTCACTTTCACACTTCCAACATCAAATAGCTATACGTGCTACAGAGAGAATGAAATAGGAGTGAAGGAGGGGACTATTCAGGTTGCTTGGTCAGAAAAGTCTGTCCAGAAGGTGACACTTTGGGAGAGAACTGAATGGTATAGAGATCTGGAAAAAGAACACCCAGAACCAAGCTTGATGTATTTGAGGAACAGCAAAGATTAGAAGATTAGAGTGAAGTGAGGGGAGGGGTGAGGATAGGCGGTACCTGGGAAGGCAGGCAGGAACCAGCTCAGCTAGGGCCTTTGCAGCCCATCGTGTCATCATTCATTTGCTCTCATTCATTCAACATTTATTTGGCATCTACTGTGTGCTAAGACATACTGAGACACTGCTCTCACAGTTGGATACATAGACACACAATGTTCTGTGCTCAGTCTCTCAGTCGTTCGTGTCTGACTCTTCTGTGACCCCATGGACTGTAGCCCACCGGGCTCCTCTGTCCATGGGGATTCTCCAGGCAAGAATACTAAAGTGGGTTGCCATGCCCTCCTCTAGGGGATCTTCCCAACCCAGGAATCGAACCCAGGCCTCCTGCCTTGCAGATTGACACAAAAATAAGCAGGTAAGTAAGTGTAGATGCCAGGTATGGGAAATATTAGGAAGTGCTGTTTTCCAATAGTTCAGTGCCCCTTTTGGAGAAAGAAATGGCAACCCACTCCAGTACTCTTGCCTGGAGAATCCCCTGGACAGAGGAGCCTGGCGGGCTACAGTCCATGGGGTCACACAGAGCCGGACACGACAGAGCGACTGACACATAATGTCCCTTAAAGGGCAGAAGCCATCAAGACCTGCTAACAGTGGGGCTTCTCCTTCAAGTAATGCCGACTGTAACCCAGAAGCCAGCCAGGGACCTGACTACCTTGGCTCCTCCGCTCTCCCTCCCATCCGCTCAAGATGGCCGACAAAGGCCCAGCAGGGTGGGAGGAAGGGAGAAAGGACTAGTCCGAGGGTCCAGAGCGAGTTGACTGACCCGCGGGGGCACCGCAGCGCCCAGGTGGCCTTGCGGCTGGGAGTTGGGGTAAAGGGGAGACCCGGCTGCTGTGTGACTCTGGGGCGGGGGACGGGGTTCTTCCTTCCCTGGGCCCCCGGCATCCAGACCAGCCCGTGTGTTCTGGGTCGGGGTGGGGATCGGGGAAGAGGGGCCCCGGGAGGAGTCTCGAGAGTTGGGCGACGTCTGCGGGGTCCCCAAGACGCGCCTGTTATCCGGGTGGAGATTTAACCGACCAGTGTGTGTGTGGGGGTGGGGGGGCGGGAGGCGGCGCCTGTGGAGGAGGGGCGGAGGGGAGGCTCCGGAGCGATTTCAAATTTCCCTCGTCCCCGCCCCCCGCCCCTCGCGCTCGAGGCCCTGCTCTGAGTGGCTGCGGCAGGGGCGCCCCCGGGCGGGGGCGGGGCGAGTGCCGGGCCGGGGTTACAAGGGGACTCGGCACCGCCCCCTCCCCACCCACTCCAGCTGCCAGGTCCTGCCCGCGCCGCTTCCTCGCAGCAGCCGCACCCCCTCCCTAGCCCGGCTGCCGCAGCCTGCGTGGACGCCCCGAGCGCCCCCCGACGGACGCCACCGGCTCACTGGCAGGCAGGCAGGCAGGCAGGCAGGCGAGCGGGCGGCCGCGCCCGGCCGGCAGCGCGGGGGTTAAGTGACCCAAGTAAACGTAGCTCGGCGATCGGCGCCGGAGATTCGCGAGCCGAGCGCCCCGCGCGGCCGCCCGCCGGCCTCCCGCCCGCCTGTCCGAACCCGCGGCTCGACCCGCGGAGCCGCGCCCGAGCCAGGCTCTCGGCAGGTGAGCGCCCCGTGGCCCCCGGGGAGGCTTGCCAGCCCGAGGGCTCCGTGGGCTGGTGGGGGAAGGGACCGTGGAGGGGTCCAGCCACCGCAGGGAGGGAATCCCGTTCCGGGACGTCCTGGGGAGGCGGCTCCCGTACGGCTGGAGACCGGGCATGGTTGGGGAGGAGAAGTCCCTGATCTTATTGCGGGGAAATGGGCAATGAGGATAAAATTGGCGACGGGGAAGGCATGTGTATTACAGGGATACGAGTGAAAGGGATACTTGAGGTGTTCAGGAGACCCAGAGGAGGAGAGAGGATCGTCCCCAGGGAGGGTGCTGGACGGCCTTCCTGGGGTCTAGAGCCGAGGGGAGGAGGTCTCCTACTGGAGAGAACTGGAGTTAGTGAAGCAGGGGTATTTTTACCTGGCCTCGGCTAGAGAGAGAGAGTCTACTTGGGAAGGGGAACGGTACAGAAGAGAGTTCTGTCGAGGAGACGAGCGTCCGTCCTTTACGACTTGGACCCTGGGGGTTCAGCCGAGGGACTTTTTTTTTTTTTTCTTCTCTCCCAGGGACGGGGGAGAGGTAGTGGATGGGCGCGGGAGAACAGGTGGACCGGTATGTGAGCGCTTCCCAGGGGCGTGTGCCAGAGGGGCGGGCTCGCGGGGTCCTCCCTAGGGGACCTACGGAGACCGAGGTGCGGCGGGGTTGCGGGGATGCCCTAAGGAGAGGCTGCCTTTACGCTTGTGCACACCTGGCCGGGGAGGAGCCGGCCCGGTGCGGCGCCTCCCTGCCCAGCCACGCTGCCTGCCCTGGGGCCTCACTTTCCATTTTTCCCCCTCTTCCAAGGGTCAGGCTGGTCCCACTTCGCAAACTTGCAAACTGAGGCCTGAAAACCTCCAGCACTACCTCGGTGCCCAGTGGGATTGTTTGCCGCGGGTGGGTGGGTTTTGAGTCCCACTTTCAAGAAGAGAAAGTGGAAGTTAGGGAAGAGCCGGCAGAGGTAGCAAGTTAGCAACAGAGTTGCTCTTCGGCCGGGGTTTTCCTGCTAGAGTCACTCACCTGTGGCAGGGAAGGGCTGCAGGAGTTCTGGGCTCAGGCCAGGTTGTCCACGCTGCCTCCTTCACTTACCTCCCGGGCGGAAAGAGGCTGACTGGGCCCTAATGCTTCCCCACCCCAAGTTGAGAGGCATATGAATTAAAGAGAATTAAGGACAAGGTTATGATGTGTGACTTTCTGCCTCCTGATTTCTGGATGCTGTGAGTTTTGGCGAACTGGTGGCAGTTGTTTTAGGGAGCCAGATCCCTGCTGGCGCCCACATTTCCAGGATCCAGGACACTGACCTGCCTCTGTTCTCCACCAGGACTGCTGTGATTTCTTGCACCCCAGCCACTGGAATCCCCAGGTGCAGACTTGGTTTTTCCAGCTTTGAGATGATGCTACCTATTTTATAGGGCTGGCATACAGTAATCTCCCAATAAAGTCTTGCCACTCCTTATCTATCATGTGGGATAAGTAGGCTGCTTCCTTTAAGGGGGATGCATAGATCTTTGGCGTGTGTTTAAGTCTATCCATGTTAATCTGTGGCCCTCTGTGCCTTATTACATGTGTGAAATAGGAACAGTCATACTAATAACTCCAAGTTGGGTAAGAAGGAAACCAGTTTTACACAATTTAAACTCTAACCCTCTGTGTTCCTCAGATGATGCGATAATTCCTATCACATTAGGCTTGGGTTAGGAGTCAATACGTTAGTGCTTGGTATAGCAGGTAGTGAATGGTATTGTATTAACCATTAGCCCCTCTTTTTAGGGTGGCCATTAATGAGAATTGGGGAGGATGCAGGCCAACTCTGCCATCCCCTCCTTTCCTCCCACCAAGGTACTCCTCTCAACTATGGAAGGTTTTCCAAATCATTGTCCTCGATTTGGGAGTTGGCAGGAAAGGGTGCCTTTGTTCCTTTTTGAAAGGAGCAGGTTTTTGTTTTATGGATTGTGGTCATTTTTACACCCCCACCCAAGTTTGGGACCTGCCTTGAGGGTGCAGAACTAAGGGAGAGCCTTTACTTTTCTCTGTTAGGGTGGAGAAGGCTGAGACAAAGGGGCTGGGGTTAGGGCTGGCTCCATCCTGCTCCTTAAAGCCATAAGCATTACCTCCAACCCCTGCAGTTTGCAGGGAGGGTAGGAGGGTATTTGGGAGCTGCAGGGGGTGAAGGGGAGGAGCCAGGGAGGTGGGGCTGCCAGAGGTTGCTTCCTCTCCTTCCTTTCCTCCTGCCACGTGGGGCCTGCAACCCAGAGGGGCCTGTCTCCCTTTCTCATACTACAGCCCCAAGCTCCTTGATGGAGGGTTTGGGTAAGTTCTTCCCAGAAAAACTTCCCCGGAACTAACTCCTTTGTCTCAGACCAGCTCTCCTGCCTGCTGTCCCTCCAGGCTCAGATACTTTTCCATTTCACCCAAGATGATCCACGCTAAATCTGAAAGGCCGCTTGGTCTGACACCATGGCAAGTGCTTCTACCCCAACCCTCCAGAAAAGTACAGGTGCACTCTTGGTGTTGAGTTTTAAAATCATGAATTTAGGGTGTTTTTAGTTTAGTTTTTTTTTTTTTTTTCAGTTTCATGGCAGATCAGGGCTGCAGGAGTACAGAATTCCTCATGTCAGCACCCTCTTTGTAAAACGATGGGCTCATGTTCTCACAGGGTCAAAAATTTGCCGCTGATGGAACTCGGAGAGATGCAGGTACTTCGGTAGCCTGATGATTAGTGCTTTACAGAACTTTCACATCTGCCGCTAAAAGGGAAAAAGCCGAGTCCAGGTGTTCAGATGTATCTGGCTGTGGATGGAGGGAAGTGGCCTGGTAAATGCAGAGGGAGCCTGCCCGTGGAGCCCCTGTGCTGATTAATACCTGTATGTAAAGTGAGTGAAGATGTACATACCCCAGTAGAGTTGGTAGGAGGATGAAATGGAATCCTTTTAGGACTTAGGCATTTTCAAAATAAGTTAGGTGGGGGCCCTGAGATATTGTAAAAAGTCTGGTATGTTGTAGGTCATGTTAGTCACTGGAATCAACATACTCATGCAGCCTGGGCTGCCAAATCAAATCAGGATTTATATCCAACTCACTACATTTATAAGCTAGTGACCTGAGCCTCAGTTGCTCCATCTGTAAAATGGGGATGCGTTGTTGGCCAGTTAAGGGAATGTTGAAGTCAGTTGAGATCCTATTAAAAAGTGCACATAATGAGGATTTAATAAATGTCACATTGTGTAGTCAATATTGAGATGATGGCTAATGGTCATTATTTACTTGCTGAGAGAAACAGTTGGCATTCCTGAGGAAATATGCAAAAAGTGAGGAGGATCTGTTTTGTGTAGGGAATTAGAATATTTTATCAAAAGGATTTCCATTGTGTTTGATACAAATGAAAATCAAATTTGCCATGTTCAGATGCAAAGAAAAAACAGATCACGGCCTGTAATCTCACAGGCCCAAGGTAATCAATGTTTTACTTTCATTTGGGGGCCCTTTCAGTTTCTTCTAGAAGTGGAGAAAGCGTAGAGAGGAGCAGCAGTCCATCCTAAGCAAAAAGACAAGAAGCCAGGGCAAGTGCAGTGTGGTGAGGAAAGGCCCTCCGTTGGCGAGGTTTCCCAGTGCACTGGTCATCTGGGGCCAGCTCCCCACGTGGATGGGAGGACCTTTTACAGAACCATTGGCCTCTGCTCATTGCCCAGCTCAGCCTGACCACGTTTTTCTAAATAACTTCACCTGCAGAGGTTTTTCTCTTTTCAGAGTAATTTTTTCTCCTTCATATATATATATATATAAATTTTATTTTTGGTTGTTCTGGGTCCTTGCTGTGTGGGCTTTTCTCTATTGTGGCAAGCAGGCAGTCTTCTCTAGTTGGTGGTGTGTGGGTTTCTCATTTCAGTGGCTCTAGAGAGAGTACGGACTTTAGTAGTAGCAGTAGGGCTTCTGTCTCAATGGCCTTTGATAGTCTATGAAATTTGTGGGTAGAGCATTAGTCATTGAGAAATTATGAGCAGGAAATTAGAAATGCCTTGTTAAGAATTGATGGGTGGGAGAGGTCGTGGGGAAATGTTCTTAACCAATTAATTTCCTCTCGGGGACAGATGATGCTGACCAGGTGTGTATGAGGAGCTGGTACTGGAGGAGAAGGGCTCAGTGTCACTGAGGGTTCCTACCCTAAAGTTGAGGGAATAAATTTCCTTGAGCTATTACACCCCTTGTTTTTTGTACTCTGTACAACTCATCAGATGCGGCACCTCCTGGCCTGGTCAATTTGTCCTTAGTTCTGCTTTCTGGTGTCCTCAGCTTTTCTGCTTTGAAGGGTTCCTGTCTTAAGAATTTCACTTGTAATGGTGTCTTCATCTTGTTTTTGGACACATCCTTTATCCCCTTGTTTTAATTTTAGTGTGTAGAGCTCCATCCAATATTTCTAAGTGTCTTTTTTTTTTTTTTACTGTTTTTGTTTTTCATATTTTAGTTTTGAACTGTACCTCTGTATTCAGAAGGATTTAAAACTGGAGGCTTACTGTGTGGGACATGGACTGGAACTTGTCTCTGGGTCTCCCAAAATCTGAAGGTAGCTCTCTGATATTGGTATGTCTTATTCCCCATTCCCTGGAGCAGAGGGATCGTCCAATGCCCTGCCCAGTGGTACAGGTCTGGCAGCTAGAAAAGGGACTGGGGAGTTATCAGTCTGGCATTAATTTTTCCCCTGAGTCAGGTCTCTTGTGTTGCAGCCTGGGTGGAGAAGTCATTACCTACCTATTTCTTCATCCTTTCCTGTACTTCCACCTTCTGAGGTTAATGGGGCTTCCTAAGCAGCATTTATTTCCAGTTGCATTTGCTTCCAGTTGCAAATGGGCCTGCTGGGGCCAGAGCCAGGGCCTTCCACTGCCCTTCAGCTCCTGGAGAAGGGATGGTGCCTTCCTGGTGGATGTTCCCAGCGGCCAGCATGGTGCTGGGGTGTGTGAATGTGTGCTGGGTGACACCAAAGCAGGCCTTGGACAAACCTGGGTGTCCTGTGGCTGAAGCACTGGAAGCGGAGGAGATACTGCAGGTGAGTGGAAGGAAGCCTCACCTGGGACACAGATGTGCAGTGTTAGGCAGGATGCCTGGATGGGCAGGTGCTGTCCTCAGGGATTTTCTAGGTTACCAGGGAGGCAGCAATAGGATATGGACAGTTCTGAGCAAATGTGCATACAGGTACGGGTGAAATCAAGAAAATCAATGAAACTTTAAGGTTGGCAGGCGTGTCCAAGCAGATATGAGCATTTATTGTTAATGTATCATGATTAAAAGAGGTGTCAAGGGCTAAATACCAAAAAGAGAAGTGAAACCAGAAACATCCCATGTATATAGGGGACATATATAGAAGAGGTAGAGTTGGGTCATACTAGTCATTGTATGTCTGACTTTCCTTATGGAGAAAATTGAGCATTCTACCTTATACCATTCAAAAAACTTCAGATTGACTAAACTTAAATGATCATTTTCAAAAGTGACATTTTAAAGTTGACTTTTTGATTGTAAAAGTCACATGGGGATAGATATGGTTGTCTATTCTTCCACAAGCTACCTTGCTGAGAAGTTAAAAAATGCTGGAGGAACATGGCTTAATATACACAGTAACCTATTAAACGCGATTGTATTGTTAGGTGGACTTTTTCACTTTACATGGTTTCATCTAGAACCAGCTGCCCTATTCTTTGGCTCTCAGTGGTCTCCCCAGTGTGGCTGCATGTAATTTAGACAGTCTCCCATTGATCATTTGTTGGTAGCTTTTACTTTGACAATGAAGGCAGTGCCAGTCTTGCCCACAGGTTTTGGGAAGAACTTTGCGCTGAGTGGATTCCTAGCAGTAGAATTCCTGTATAACAGGATATGGACACTTGGCACTTGAGGTCATACTGTCAGATTGCCATCTTCAATACTGAATCAGTATCCCCACAGCATTGGTATATAGATGGGCTGAGGTTTTAGGCAATGGCAGTAGCAACAGGTGCAGGCTGCTGCGAGGGGCAGAGCTGAGGGAGTGACTTTGAGAATAGCGGTCTCCTTTCTCCATTCCTGCTGGGAAGAGGGCAGAGGACACTTTGGCTGGATTTTGCCTAGGGGAACAAGGCCGCAGGAGTGGGTATAGCAGCTCCCAAATCCTCAGCCTTAGGATGCCCCACATGGCATTCTGGGTGACCCATGGGTTCCGTGTCTTAATCTGCATGACCTTCCTAGGGCTTCTCAAATAACTTTTAGGCAGAAGGGACTAGTTGCTTGCAACTTGTTTCCATAGGGTAAAAAGTTTGACTCCAAACTCCAGTTGAAGCTCTCATTTCAGATCTTTCTGTAAGTTCCTAGGTTTTCCTGTAAATTATCTAGAAGGTAATGGTATATAATTTTATTGAAGTCTATTGACAAATATCCAGATGTACCAATGTTTCTCTATAATTTTGCTATTAATGAGCAATGTTGCAAGGAACATCTTCATAGCCAGCTTCTCTCATACTTGCCCAGACTGACTACTGGAACATCTTCATAGCCAGCTTTTCTCATACTTGCCCAGACTGACTACTGGAGTCAGTCCTTACTAAGATTCTGATAAATGTGCCCAGGATGAACTATTATCGCACAATGACAGTGGTGCATGTAGCCATGACCCAGAGGCACTGAAAAATTCTCCAAACTTGAGTCATCATGGATGAAGGGATGCATCCCTTTGTGAGCCTAAGCTGGGAAATCTGGCACGACAGCACACGAGACTGTGTAATCTCCAGGTTTTAAGGTTTTGCCATCTGCTTTGGGATCTGTAGCACCAACCACCTAGGGAATTAGATGAGGTCACTTATTGCCTAGGCTGTATGACTGAGGCTTGAGAAGGACAAGGAGGACATTTTCTTCCCGTTTCCCTGTGAACCTGATCTTTTTTATGGAATTCACTGGAGATTCCTGATCAGGCATAGGGAACTGGGACCCTGTGCTCTGTCCCCAGCCAGGGGGACAGCTGTTTCGTCCTCCTTGACTTTGTCTGTACTGTGTCCACTGCCTCCCTTCTCTTCACTCACCCGGGTGAGCTGTCCCTCCCCGGCCGTAAACTTGTTAAACTGTTTAAACTTAAAAACTGTGCTTACTGCATTGTTTTATGATGTCTTTAAGATCTCCCCCCTGGACTAAGGCCTCAGTCTCCATCACTCAGTCACTCTGGGAACCTCATCAAGGAAACTGCTTATCTGTTTCCTCTGAGCTTGTTTCCCCATCTACAGAATGGGGATCATAAGAGTGACTAACTCTTCTGTGGTACATGCTGAGTGCTCTAGCTCAGCCATTTTGGGAAACAGCTAAGAATACTTGAGCAGTTCAAGGGGAGGAGTCAGGAGTCGATTCCCCTCCCACAGGCCAAGGAGGAACTTTTTAAATAGGGGAGGTGGGAATGTCTTTCACCCTCTCCCTCTTTTGCTTTACAAATCTCTAAACCCTGGGTGGACAGAGTCGGTCAGGGATGCCCAAGGTCCTCCCCTGCTAACCTTGCCATCAGGCCCACCATCACCCCCTTCCTGCACTGGAAGTTTAATTAATGCAATTAACATTTACAGGGTGCCAGGAAATAGTTCTGCTGCTGGTACCAGCCTGGAGGAAATGAATGACTTTACTTCTCAGGTTTATAGCTGGGTTGCGGGGAGTCCCTGGGCCGCCTCCTCCCTGAGTCTAATTGGGGGTGCCACCCACCCTTCTGTCTGCCACATTGCATTTGGACACGTCTGACCTGGTTCAGTCAGGACACAAGCATCCTGCACTAATGAGGCAGGGTCTTGCAGGGGGAACCTTGCCTGTGAGCCCACCCAGCACCGCTGACCATCCCGAAGTCACGTGCTGGACCCCAGCCTCTGGGAAAGGGTCAGAGTTCACCTGCATCTCGAGGTTGGACCACCACCTCCTGTGAAGGTGAACAGCTGGTGTAAGTCCCTCAGCCATACAGCTCCCGAAGCTCCTGGAACGAATGGTGCATTGTTCATAACTCATCTCAGGCACAACAGTTCCAGGCACGTGCCCTGGATTGCCTGGGCATGAGTTTGGCACTGCCACTTTGCTGGGTGACTTAATTCATTTGAGCCTGTTGAGAGCAGGTTGATGAGAGGACTTGCCTCGGGTTGGGGTGGGGGTTAAGAGGTGTCAGTTCTGGCTTTAGCAGACAGGAGGGGCCTGGGACATGCTAACAGCCAAGTGGCAAGTGTTCTGGAGCTGGTATGTCAGCCCCTCTGGGAAAATCCCTGGGGAAGATGCCACTGCTCAGGATTGGGATCGCTCTAGATAAAGGAGCTGGCTTGTGCTGGGGGCCACATTATCTGGGAAATGCCAATTTTGACTCATTAGAAACCAAACAACTTAGTGAGGGAGATGTATTATCTACCATTACAAACCAATCCCTAGTGCTAAGATCTTCCTGTTGCCAAAAGCAGCTAGTTAAAATTCACGCCTTCTTGTTTAAGTTCCCTGGGAGCATTCTTTTAAGTGAGTACAAACCATGTTGCCTAACCTCAGTTTGCTCATCTGTTATACAGGGATAACATTAATGGTATGTAAGGATTAAGTGAATTCATACAGGTAAAGCACAAGGGTGCCTGGCATATGGTAGTAAATACTGAGAAAAGTGATCAAGATGTGTGGATCTTCATGAGGAAGCCTTTGAGAGAAGCCCTCCTTGTTTTACCTGTGGTTTCTGAAATCTGAATACGTGATAGGGCTTCTAAGTTGAGGGCCTAACAGTAGCACATGCCTGCAGCTGTTTGGGTCATGTGTATAATGTGGAGGAAATATAATGTGTGTAAAATGTCGAGGAACCGAGCTGGGCATCTTTAAATCTTGCCAGTTCTGGACTCTGGTGTGTGTGTGTTGTAACTAGTGAAGTGAAAGTGAAAGTTGCACAGCCGTATCCGACTCTTTGTGACCCCATGGATTATACAGTCCATGGAATTCTCAGAGTCAGAATACTGGCGTGGGTAGTTGGCTCCCTATTCCAGGAGATCTTCCCAACCCAGGGATTGAACCCAGGTCTCCCGCATTGCAGGTGGATTCTTTAGCAGCTGAGCCACCAGGGAAGCCCAAGAATACTGGAGTGGGCAGCCTAGCCCTTCTCCAGCTGATCTTCCCAACCCAGGAATCTGTCATTGCAAATTCTGGGTGGTGAAAACTACAGGGAAGGAACTTGTAATGAAATCACATTGAATGATGCCACTGGAAGTAAGACTATTTTACCTACCTAGCTCACCCCAGGGCACCCAGGTAGTTGGTCATACAGCAGGTTGGTTTCCTTCCCTGAAATCTTCCTCCAGTCCCTGTGGGCAGAATTTTTCCTGACTGTTGAGATCTGACTTTGGGAAGGAGCTCTGCTCACATCCCTCTAGCAGGCTGGCAGACAAGTTGGCACTGCTGAGGCCCCAGGGAAGCCTGAGGTGGTTAGTCATAGTTAATCATTGTCTGCTTTGGGCTGCAGGCTCCAAATGGGTCTGTCTAGGAGAGAGATTCCTTTTGACCCAGGTGGGGACTGTCTGAGGGAACTCTGAGCCCCGCATAAGAGGGAAGGAAGCCTTGTCCCTTGATTTCAGCCTCTGACCTGCTACCTCCTCCTGACTGTCTTCAGTCTACCCCTCTCCCCTCCCCAGAGCTCCCGTGGAACCTCCTGGTGTCATGTACCCCATGGCCAAGTCTCCCACCCTCTGCCAGGCCATCCAGGTAACTTAGTTCACTAGTCTGGCCTGAGGCAAAACACTGGAAATTAATGATTACTCTGAACCACACTCCAGCAGTTTTCCTGAGATACTGGCCACTTGGACTCACAGGAACTGGCCGTGGGGTCAGATAACCTGTTCTTCCGGGTCAGGGCTTGAGAGTAAAAGGGCTAGAGAAGCTGCTAATTAGGCTGGGTTAGGCATTCCTTCTTTTCCTTGGGGCTGGTGAGATTCCTTAATACGTATTGAGAGAAAATACACTGGGAGCTGTGAACCTGCACACTCTGGACCACGTGGCTTAGTTAAATGCTCTGTATCAGTGTATGCATTTGTGACCCATGCAGTATTTTTTTTTTTTTTTCCTCCTTTTCATCGAACTGCTCAGAATCCAGCTTGCAGAATCTTGGTCAAACCCTGGGCTCCACAGTGAAATAACTAACCACTGGACTGCCAGGGAATTCCAAGGCAGTGTTTCTTTAACTTGCATATTGGTTACCCAGGGATCCTGTGCAAACGTTTATCCTGATTTAGTAAGTGCCTGAGAATTCTGCAGCATGATTCCATGGTCCCTCTGCCTTGTGGGGAGCATCAGAGGTCTACTTATCACACACCCACACCTGGGGGATGGACTGATGCCCAGGGTGGAATTAAGAATCCATAGGACATTGCATACCTGCCGGGATTGGGGGTGTGGGGGGGTGGGGGGGGTGCGATGAGAAGTTAATCACTGAACCCCACAGCGCCCCCTGGTGGGTATGCTGGCAGCATCCCCACTGCAGCTCACAGCCCTGTAACCTAGATGACGCTTCTAGAAGGTACCCTGGGAGGCTTGCTTGGGTCATTGGGTACTATGTGGTGAGTCTGTCTCCCATGATAGGGAACACGGACCAGGAGTGCTCAGCGCCCATAGGCAGCTGTTTGCTGGGGAAACTTCACAAGCAGGGTTCCTGTGGCACCAAATACTTAACCTCCATTTGGGGCTTCACCCTTCCTCTTACATGTGAGATTTTTATTTTTGATGTTGAAGATTGACCAGGTCTGTGGGTTAGTTTTCCTGTTCTATAAAATGGGCCCACATCACATTAAGAGGAATAAATGAGAGTAAGGTACATGTTCTTGAGGCCAATGTTGCAGGCAGTAGGGCCAGGTCAAAGGTCACACAGCCCTCCAATGCATGCCTGAAGACCCTGGCTGGAGCTGGTCTTAGCTTAATAGCCTAGTGATGATGCAGTTACCAGGGTGGGCAGGGATGGGGAGGCAAAGGCCCAGAGGTGGGGTGGGGTTGGAGCAGATGAGGAACATGTCCCTGGTTAACCCGTCCCAGTCCTTCCCCCTGTGTCTCCTCCATTCGTTCCCTTCTTGGGAACTTGGGACTCTGAGCCCCAGCTGGTAAGGGAGGAGGAGAGTGAGCGACAGGCCTGCAGACCAATGGGCCCCCGAGGTTGTGATGGGGCGGGGCTTGTGCTGCCATGGAGAAGAGAGAAGCTGTTCTGTGGGGGAGGAGGGGACGGTGGGAAGAGGACCTGGAGATTGAGGGGAAGGGAGAGAGCAAACAAAGGGGTCAGGAGGGAAAATAATGCACTGACTTCCCGAGGCCCTGCAGAGACTGGGCAGGGAGAGCGCGCCAGGGGCAGAGGGGACCAAGGCTGGCGGCAGGCAGGCCGGCCTTAGATGGCATTGTTTGAAGTGGCCGGCTAATTGCACAGAGCAGCCTGAGCCTCAGACCACGGCCCAGCCCCCTCCTCTGTCCTGGGTGCTGGCTTCTGAGCCTTCGGGTCGAGTGGCCACATGGAACCAAGTCCTGAGCCTCCGAGTTTGGTGAGGGGGGCAGGCTATGGGGGGCGGCCTGGGTGGGGTCCTGAGAACCACTCCCAGGCCCTCTCTTGGCCTGAGGACTTGGTGACATTGGCAGAGGTTTGGGGGCACACTCCCCCCAGCCACCCTTGCATCTCTGCTACCCTCCTCACTCTGGCCTTCCTACAGGAAACAATGAAGGGAGACACCAGGCAACTCAATGGAGAGGAGGACGCCAGCAGGAGGGAAGACTCCGTCCTCACCAACGGGGGCTGCAGCGACCAGTCTTCCGACTCCAAGGACGCACCCTCACCCCCGATCCTGGAGGCTATCAGCACCCCTGAGATCCGAGGTGGCAGAGGTGGCAGAGGTGGCGTGGCCCGTGGGGAGGAGGGGTGAGGAGGGTGGTCACGGTGGACCACAGCTGGGACACAGGCCCCTGAGCAGGCTCAAGGCAGCTGTGGGAGTCTGGGCTCTGACGACCCCTGCCCCAGCCTCAGGGAAGGGAAGAGCTGCTCCCTTTATCCTGGCACCTCCGCTGGGACAGAGTAGGTGACCCCAAGCCAATGAGCCCTTCTGTTCCAGACAAGGGGGTGGGCACAGCATAAGTAGACTGGGGTCTTTGACACTTCTGAGGGGACACCCTCTCCCCTTGCAGCTGGGCCTGTCATTTTTCTGGGAAGAAATAGAGGCAGTGAGCATATCAGGCTTGCTGCCAGTCCCACCCTCTCTCTTCCCCTCTCCTCTGCTGCTCACATCACCTGGGACCCTCCCTGCTGAGATTTTCTGGCCCAGCTGGTTTGGAAACCCCTGTATTGTCTCATCCTGCTGTCAAGAGAACTCTTCAAGTTACACCTTCCCATAGAACTTTCTAGAGGCTGAAAGTGTTCTCTTTCTGCATTGTTCACATGACCGTGAGGAGCCACACATGAGTACTTAATGTGGCTGCGATGGCAGGCACTGGGTTGCTCCTTTGGTGGAGTTAGTGGCCACTGATTTGGGCAGCATAGGAAGGAACTGTTCAAGGGCTAGGATTTAACCCCTGAGGATGTCAGTGGGTTTAGGGAGACCAGGAGAGCCCCTTCTTCGCAACAGACTCTGGTTCCTCCTTCCAGGCCGCAGATCAAGCTCACGACTGTCCAAGAGGGAGGTCTCCAGCCTGCTAAGTTATACTCAGGTACTGGTTCTGTGGTCACATTTCTGGGATTCAGGGGAACTCTATGGTTTGCATATTAAGTAGGGGACCTGAGGCCCACTTAAACTGATGGCCAGCAAATACTTGCTGAATGAGGAATTTGAACACTGCTAGGTACACAGAAGACTTAGAACAACCTCACTTAGAATGGCATTTGCTGCTCTCACATGCTGAGTTTTTGAAATGAATGTTTTTCTCAATCTGGATGATCAATTGAACTGATAAATTTCTACTGTAACAAGATTTTTTTTTTTATCCCTGAAAGGAATCCAGCTTGCTCATGGTATGTTTTGAATTGGATCTATTTTAGAATTTAACATCTATTCATGAGGAAAATAAATGTATGATTTTATTGCTTGTAATATACCTGTGTCTGGTTTGATAGTAAGACTGTGTGGCCCTGTGGCCTCAAGGATTTTTTTTTTCCTTTTGGAAAGAACTTGCCTGCCTTATTAGGGGATTTTTAACAATCATTGAAGTATCTTTTACCAGTGTTGCAATGTCAGGGTTTCTACTTGATTAGTTTTTTTCCAACTTGTAGCTTTTCCGTGTTTTTTTTACTCATGACGCTATTTATGTCTTCTGTTTTCCTATGAATCATATTAGAGTTTTGTTAATTCAGGTCATTATCAGGCACTGGGGACAAAGTCACGGTTGAAAGTTGTAGACAATGAAAACTCCCCCTCATACGGCTTGTCTTGTCCTTATGGAGGACCACAGGTGCGCACCCAGATAATGAGGATCAGGAGCTGAGGGGACCGGGTAGGGACAGCGCTGGAACAGGCTCAGAACAGCTGTTCTGATCTCTTGGAACCTCCTCTGTGCCTTGCGTTGGCAAGCATGCATTACTTGATTCTTACTATAACTCTGTTGTGCTGTAAGGGAAGAACCATTGTGCCAGTTTTAAAGAGAGGAATGGACCCACTCAAGACCTTAGTTGGCAAGGGAAAAGTCAGGTTCTTAACACGCTGGCCAGACATCGGACCACTCCCCACCTCTCTGGCTCTCATGCTGAGTTTTGTTGAGTTCAGTGTGCAGCATGGGATGTGTACTCGACACAGGACTCGTGCCATTTCTTCTGGGTCACTGTATCAGGAAGCATCTTCCTCAAGCCTGTTTTCCCCAGATGCTGTTAATTGTGGAAATTGACCAGGTCTCCCTGCTGGGCATGGCAAGTTAGTCTAACCATGAAATCATGATTTTGAATGCAGGAGAAACCCCAGTGGAATTAGAAAACCAAAGAAAAGGTGTCAATGCAAAGGGCATCTGAAGCCTTTTGTGCTCATACCTGTAAAATCTTTTGAACAATATGAGGTTGCAGATCTTTTAAAGTCACTCAGACCAATATTGTTTTCAATATGACTGACTCTTCATTTTTAAACTATCTTGGTTATATGACATCTAAAATTAATAATTTTTCATTTATAAAGGACCTGACGGGTGATGGAGATGGCGAGGGAGAAGACGGGGATGGCTCCGACACTCCAGTGATGCCAAAGCTCTTCCGAGAAACCAGGACTCGGTCTGAAAGCCCAGCTGTAAGTGTCTACCCCTGAGCTGAGGCACTTCAAGCACACCACGTGCCTGCATTAAAAGCCTTGTCTAGGATCTCCCTGGAGGAACTTTGAACAAATGTCCTGAAATTGGAAAATGACAGCAAACCTCATTAATTATGATTGAGATGGTTTTCACATGGCAGTTCTCTACTTTTCTGGGGAGCATTCTAAGAAGTGCCCAGGGGTACAGTTTACAGGTGGCTGACTCCAGGCCAGCCAGTTACCTTTGGGACCAAGTTGCTTCTGTAGGTGGATTCTATGACTAAAATGTCTGGAAATGAGAAGGCAGTTATTGCTCACAGTCACCCAGCCTGCTGTTAGGAAGCAGACTGACACTTGGTGACCGTGGCATATGCCACTGATAATCCTATCCAGCACATGATGTCTATCATCCTGTTTTCACAGATGACAGAAAATGCCAGTAGTTTACCCATGGTTAAGCATTAACTTCTTGCGTGCAGGATTTGAACACGGTCTGCAACACTCAAGTTCATGCCATTTTGAGAAGAAAGCCTAAGGGAGTTCTCATCTATCTTGAAGAATGCAACAATTGTAATAATGCTTGCAGGAAAGAAGTCTTTGGGAATAAATGTGGATTTTGTCAGTTCAGTTTGCAGGTGCCAGTTTCAGCTGTACCAGGCCAAGTAGGACCTGCTGTGGATTGTCAGGCAGCCCTGCCAGCCACACTGCCCCCTTATTCCGCTCGCACTAGGGAATTCAGGGGTGGGAAGTTAGACCAGAGTGACTCAACCACCGCCTTCACTCCTGTTGGCCTGAGGCGGCCTCTCAAGCGTTGATCTCTGGGCCCTCGGGCTGAGCCTCCAGCCTCCATTCACCAAAGGCCTTGTGCTTGTCCTCTCCTGCTTCCAGGTCCGAACCCGAAATAACAGCAGTACCTCCACCCGGGAGAGGCACAGGCCCTCCCTACGTTCCACCCGAGGCCGGCAGGGCCGCAACCACGTGGATGAATCCCCCGTGGCGTTCTCAACTACCAGGGTTGGTTCCCCGGATGCTCAGATCCCTACCCCCCGCCCAGTCTCTTAACTGGAAGCTCTGCCCCTCTCACCACACCAAGTGGCTGCTCTTTATATAACCTGCTTCCTTTCTTCACCCTCCTCTCCCTTTCAGGTTCCTGCCTTTCCTTTCTCTCCTGGGAGCTAGCTAAGCTCTTCCTAAGCCTGATGACTTCTCTCCTGGCCTAAACCCTAGACGGAACCCTGGTGGGAAGTGCAAGAATTCCCTGTGAACTGGGTCCTTACACTTCCTCAGAATAAGCTCAAACCACTGATTTCAGAACTGTCTTGTCTCCTTAGTATCTTCAGTGACTCTTCTAGAGCCAACCCCATGGGTTACAGCAACTCTCAACTCCTACGGCAAGGCTAGGCACCAGGAAGCCCTCTCTGCGCATCACTTGTTATCCTGTCTTGGTCCTTAATTCTGTCCTTGTTCTTCCGGAAGTTGTTTCTTTCCCCACTTAAGGGACACTCACTTGTTCCTGGAAAACTATCCCTGTTGGTCTCTCTTCCATTACCTTATGTCTCTGCTTCACTTCTGCTTGACTGAGAAGCAGTGGGTGCCCCTCTGCCTCTGGTCGCCACCCCCCGCCCCGGTCTGCTGTGGCCCATGCTATGCGTCCTGTGTTCACAGTCCCTGAGGCGAAGGACGGGATCCTCTGCAGGCACGCCATGGCCGTCCCCCGCCAGCCCCTACCTCACCATCGACCTCACAGACGAGGATGTGGTGCCGCAGAGCAGCAGCACGCCCTACGCCCGCCTGGGCCAGGACAGCCAGCAGGAGAGCATGGAGTCCTCGCAGCTGGACGCAGACGGCAGAGATGCAGACAGCACTGAGTATCAGGTACTGCTGGGAAGGGCTGAATACAGCGAAAAGTTACCCAGAGGTGACTTAAGACTTTTGGTCACTTATATCACAATAATTGATTCATTCTCCAAGTGCGTTTTCCATTTGTCAAGTGTCCCTTCCTGTATCCTTATCTCAACATTGACTCAGGCACCAGATTAGTTTCCCTCCTAAGTTTTTCTGAACATTTTGTACTTAGAAATGTATATATAGATAATCCATAATTCTATTCATCATGTGTGTATATACACGCAGTTTTTGATAATTCTATTCATCATCTGTATATACACGCAGTTTTTGATTGGCTTCTTTAACTGAGGAACTGAAGTTGCCCCACTTTCGTGTCTACCCCATCAGGTTTTGTTCATCACCAACCAGTTGAGCTTGTTGGCTTCACTCAGGCTTTGCTACATATGTATTGCTCTATGTACACATACCGTGTAGAAATCTGTTTTCCGAGTACATGACTTCAGAGTAAATCTTATGCATTTTAATAGCTTGCATGATTCCCTTTTACAGCAAGCTTTTTACGTGCAAATGGCCCAATTTTTTTTTTTTTACATTCTAACGACTTGTACTATCCCATTTGATGGCCTGTGGGAATATCCAGGATTTTTACTCGATTCTTCCCATGAGTTTTCAGTTTTTTGTTTTTGTTTTTTTTTGACTTGGCAGCTTAACATGTTTCCCAGATATTACAGGTGACATACTGTAGATCCAACCTATAAAAGCTCATGTTCTTATCATGCAACCAAACCTGCCTATCCTCTGCTCCTTATTTCAAGCAATTCTCCTGAGTTTTCAACCAGGAAGTGTGTTGGCGGGGGTAGGGAATTTCCTGAGGAACTCTGCCTGCACTTGCAGGAAGCCCTGTGCTGGACTCTTAAGGCAATGGCCATCAGGGTTGGTGGGACAGGGAAGGTTTTTCCTCCGTCCAACCAGTCTGTCTCATTGCGATTTTGTTCATGTGGTTTTTCTTCTTGCAGGATGGGAAGGAGTTTGGAATAGGAGATCTTGTGTGGGGAAAGATCAAGGGTTTCTCCTGGTGGCCTGCCATGGTGGTGTCCTGGAAGGCCACCTCCAAGCGGCAGGCAATGTCTGGCATGCGGTGGGTCCAGTGGTTTGGTGATGGCAAGTTCTCCGAGGTGAGTCCAGGATGAGATGGGCCTTACTTAATGGGCTTATGGACAGAGCCAGGGTTTCCTTCCCTTACTTTTACAGTTGCCCTTTAACATAACAGCCTGCTCTCTGCGATGGATGTGGCTCAGTGACTCCGTGTGTCCAGGGGCTCATACCGGCCCAGAGCTCTGATCCATGGTGACTTGGCCTCCAGTTTATTTCTCTGTGGCAGAGTCACCAGTATAGGTTCTGAGGGGTAAGAGTGGCCACCTGGGAAAATACTCTCAAAGTATTCCATTTGAGAAGCCTGAAAGAAGAAGAGAGGGGTCTCTGACTTATCATTTAGCCCTGGGGGCCAGGACATCCCTGGCTGGGCTTAGAGATGAATCCAGGGTTGCTTGGTGACAGTTATGAAAGTTCTTTGGAGATTTCAGCATTTCTTGATTTTGATATTAGCCATTTAAAGCTCATCTTTCTTATTGAGAATCTGTGTTGGGGGTGAATCAGGTTGATTTGATTCTTCCACCTTTGAAGACATCTTCTTAGACTCCAGGTTTTGATTAGAATGCAAGGAACAATACTTTTCCTGTGATGTTGTATTTAGCTCATCCAGAGCTAAAGTGTGTCCAGAGGTTAGGTGAGGAACATCCAGTGTGTTCAGAGGTTAGGTGAGGAACAAGTTGTCAGGTTGGCAGGGATGGAGGCAGGTTTGAGAATGAAGAACCAGCTAGTAAGTTGAGACTCTGATTTTCTCATTGGATCTTTCCCATTAGCAACAATGTTCTCAAAGGGTGACAGTAGTATGACCTGGAGTCTCCGGGATAGGGAGAGTTCACATGTAGAGGTCCTCCCTGGCCAGCAGGGGGCGCCAAAGGACAAATATCTGGGGCCTGTGCGCCCCCAGAAGCATCTAATTACAAGAAAGTGGGCAATGACTTGTGTGAAATGAAATGAAAAGAAACATGGAGGGTTTGTAATTTCTTTGGCGAGTGACATAAAATGTGCTTAGCATAACCGTATCTGATTCTAGTAAGATGCTGTTGTCTTAGCATTACAGGGTGTGATTGCAATATGGGGCCTGGTGCTTAGGCTGTAGGCTGTATTGAAACAGTTTGGCCTTGCGATGGCACCTGCATTTCCATGCACAACTGTTGAACCGCAGTTTCTTTTCATCAGTGGGGATGACACCCCTATGGGTGATCAGGCTTAGAAATGTAAATAGAGGTGATCACGAGTGCCATCACTGGGGAGAATGAGACATTACATGTCACTTGAGCTCTGAAACCTGAATGCCCGGTTTCATCTCATTGGCGGCCTGAATGGTTCATGCATGACCTGGGGACGTGGGAATGAGACTTTTACATCATTAGCCCCAGTGTAATTCATGTATCAACAAATCATAATTACTAAAAAGAGCTTAACTCTGTGCCATGTACTATTCTCTAATCCCATCCCTTAGCTTACTTAATAAATGGCTGAAATAAATAGTAAATAGTAGTCATAGCTATTTGTTATGCTTAGGAAGGAGGTAAGAACATGTACCAAACCCTTTGAAAGTTGGAGCATCCATGGAAAATTGTAAAACTGAGCTGCAAGGGGGCCACACCAGGGACTATTTAGGTCATTTGCTCTTAAAATATCTGTGAACTTGATCCTCAGAGATAAACTCATTAGAAACCCAGGGTACCCCAGATACAGGCTGTGGGTGGAGGTTGATGATAACTTTCTCTTCTAGATTCCGGCAGATAAGTTGGTGGCATTGGGATTGTTCAGCCAGCACTTTAACTTGGCGACCTTCAATAAGCTGGTCTCTTACAGGAAGGCCATGTACCATGCTCTGGAGGTAACTTGGCAGTGGGTGGCTGAAGGAACATACAGAAAGCCAATTCAATCCACAGTGTGGCCAAGAATGACTCAGAGGGGACCTGGGCAACCAGAGGGAGGAGGTTAAAAGATAGCGGTCTAATAGGCTATGCTGAGAAGGGAAGGAAGGGGTTTGAGACTGTCCATAATTTCCCAGTGCCCCACTGATGTCTGTCTGAATTGCCCTCTGAATGAGGAAGGAGGACCCCTGGGAAGTAGGAGGCAGTATCAGCATTAGTGAGCAGCGATATTAGCATTAGTGAGCAAGCTTTTGCAGAGCTTGTGGTTCAAAAGGCCAAGACTATGCAGCTGCTGAGGTCAGCTGCTTCCTCCCCTTGTCCACGGGACCCGTCAGGCTCTGTCCGTCCTCTACCTTCAGTTGGGTTTGCAGTGATTAGTGTCATCTGTCCAGCATGTGTGAGACCAAGCACTAGGCTTAGTTAGACATTAAGCCTTCACCGCCACACCTTCATTAATAACTTGGAGCTTTCTCAGAGCCCATGAGACAATGCTGACTGATCTGACCTGACCACTCCAGTTCTCTACAGGGAAGAGATCACATTTGGTGCCTCTGTGGGGAGACTGAACGCTCCTTCGTGGCCTGTCCCTGCTCCTCCCTCCCTGTCACATACCATAGCTCAGGACAGCTGTCTGGCTATGAAAGGGCCCAGTGCGAAGGGGAATGAGGCCCCAGCAAGGGGAGTCCCTGGGTGGGGCAAGCCAGGCAAATACCCATCCTGCCTATTTATCAGATTCTATCTCTGTCTCGGCAGAAAGCCAGGATCCGGGCTGGCAAGATGTTCCCCAGCAGCCCTGGAGACTCACTGGAGGATCAGCTGAAGCCCATGTTGGAGTGGGCCCATGGAGGCTTTAAGCCCACTGGGGTCGAGGGTCTCAAACCTAACAACAAGCAACCAGGTATGAATGATGCCCTGTGGCACACCCATGCCACACTGCTGGTGAGAGCACCCTTGGGTGGTGCAGCCATGCCTGCTGCCTCTCACCTCACCCCGGCTTTCCAGCAGTCAGTTTTCCCTGGCTGACTAGTTAGTTTTTTCCCAAAAAACAGCCCAAACATTTCTAGTTTCACTGGCCGCTTTTCCTGCTAAACGGTCAAGTACAGATAATTGAGATTGAATCTGTTTCAGAACAGATCAGTAAACAGTCAAGGCGGAATGTACACTAGCACCTTATTTATTTATTTTTTTTAAGGGGAAGAAATTAAGCCCTTAATATTGGAGAAAACTAGGAAAGTGTTAAAAAAAAATCCCTCAAAACAACCAAAATCTAGGTCACCTCCATTTAGAAAGGGGCACCATTCATCCTCAAGTTGACCAATATTGCAGTTCCTCCGTGTTTAGACAGCTGCTTTTCTGTTTCTCTCCAGAAATCCAGAATGTCTTCTCATCCTTCCATTTAACGCAGTGTTTTCTGTTCTGTTTTGTCCCTCCCCCGCAAAAAGTGGTTAATAAATCGAAGGTTCGTCGTACAGGCAGTAGGAACTTAGAAGCCAGGAAACACGGTATTCATTCACCATCTTTTGACTATGCCCTCTTTTCTCTGCACTTTCTTTCAATCTGTTTGCACATAAAGTACCCCGAAAAGAATCAAATCTGTTGAAAAGTCACCCTGAACTCTCACCTTCCCCTTCCCTCCAGCCCTCACGACTGCCTTCCAGGTGACTGGGGTTGGGTGTGCACATCCTTCCAGCTCTTCCTGTACACTGGTTGGATTTCTACTTTCCCTTCATTTCTCAATATTTATGGTATAAGCACTGTAAAATGTCATTTTTTCACTAAAGTGTCCTTATTAATGGCTGTGTAATTTTCTCTCCCAGGGACAGAGTCAAATTAAACCATGTCCCTTAATAGATTATTCTGTGTAGATTGAATAAAAATAGAATTTATAGAAATAAAAACAGTAGCCACCTAACATAATTCAGTATTTATTGGCAGCCACATCAAAAAGCTTAAATTAATATTGATCATACACTTAATCTGTTCCCAGCATTTAGTACAAAAAATGATAGTCCTCTTTTCAATATCTTGCTTTAAGTGTCTTAGAACATCTCAATTGGGACACTAAGTGTTCATTACAAACAGTTGATTGGTGTTTTCACCAACGTCCAGCTTGTTCCCAATGGACTAGTTAATGGGATCTATCAAAAGTTTTAAAATGTGCATCGGAATTAAATTAAAACACAGTCCCTCAGTCACAATGGTGAGAGATTGCTGTTCTCAGTAGCTTCCTGTGGCTTTCAGCTTATCAGAGATCTCAGGCAGAGTTGGTGGCATCTGTAGACTGAGCTGGATCTGGTGGATGCATTTTGCATCTATAGCTGTTTAAGGCCCTGTACATGGGTCAGGCACGTGAGTTTCAGATAACGTCGTCCTCATCCAAGTTGTCCAAAGAGGGGCCATGTGACACCCAGCGGGTCACAGCCAGATGCAGCTGGCACCCAGGCCTAGCACACAGGGTCCTGTGCTCCCAGCACCCTCCTCCCACCCAGCCGCGGCTGCCTTCTCACCTTTCACAGAGAATAAGACGCGGAGACGCACAGCTGACGACTCAGCCACCTCTGACTACTGTCCCCCACCCAAGCGCCTCAAGACAAATTGTTACAACAATGGCAAGGACCGAGGAGAGGAGGACCAGAGTCGAGGTGACTGTGGGGTGGGGAGGGGAGGCTAGGGACCCATGCATCCTCAGTTGGCTGTGGGCAGGTAGGGAGGAACACCCAGCACAAGGCTCTCTGACCTTATCTTTTCTCATCACCTTGTCTTTTCTTAACAGAACAAATGGCTTCGGATGTTGCCAGCAACAAAGGCAATCTGGAAGGTAACGCCCTCTCCCTTGCTGGCTTCCCTTCCTCAGTAGTGCTCCCAGCTAGTGCTCCAGTGCTGCTGGTCTGCCCTGCCCTGCAGAGGTTAACCCCGAACTCTGCCTTGACCTCAGGGTGAGGTGTGGACACCTACCTTACTCAGGTGCTACTTAGAATGAGTCACCTGATTTTCACTGAGGGTGATTCCTAAGGTCAGTGGGCACGAAGGATGCTTGGGGACAGGAAGGAAATGACACTTGGGCCAGGAGAGTCACAAACCTGAAACTACGATCTGTGGCCTCTTTAGCCCCCTGAACAAGCACTGCAACTGCCTCAGAGGTGGAAGACTGTCATTCTCAAACCAGCTCTGGTTCCTTTGCCCTGGCTGGGAACCCAGTACACTTCTAATGGATCTCGGGATGTGTGATGAAGGCTGTCTGTTGCATCCTCAGGCCCATGTCTTTAGTCAAAATATGAAGTGGTTAGTCACTTCAGGGTTGGAAAACGGCACAGCTGCTGACCCAGGGAGCCCACATTTGGAGCAGACCCTGACAATCCTCAGGACATGGACCCATGATCTTCCCCAGCTCTCAAGACTCCTTCAGCCATCTGTCTGCTTCCTGGATGGGCGTGGGGTGAGGGTCCTTGGTATTCGGCCCACTTGGTCAGATCTGTAAGACCCGCTGATGGGACGTGAGGCTGGATAGCCTAATAGGAAAAGGACCCCGGCTCTTGAAATCACAGATTATAGTCTGTGTGTAGGATTGGTCACAGTCAAGTCCTATCCTAGGACGACGGGCAAGTTGGCATGACCACAAATTCCTCAGAAGTGCCAGTCTGTGTAGAGTCTTGAAAGATTTTCATACCAGACTCTCCAAGCATATGCCTCTGCTGGTGCAGCTACTTGTTGCCCCCCTGCACACCTAGGTCCCCCCACCCCCCACCTGCCCCAAGCCCCGCGTTCTTCCTTCTGGGCCAATCCTTTGCCTGTCTTGTGGGACCTTCTGCTTGGAGCTGTTGATTTAACCGTCTCCTTGTGGGATCGAGGATGGTTCCAGAGACAAATCGTTGCATAATCCTAGCATGGAGTAAAGCGCAGTAAGACCCAAGGCTTTAGCAGCGGCCTTGTCTTTCTTACAGATAGCTGTTTGTCCTGTGGTAGGAAAAACCCCGTGTCCTTCCATCCTCTCTTTGAGGGTGGGCTCTGCCAGACATGCCGGGTAAGTCCAATCCCCACCCTGAACTTTCCCGCCCCCTGCCTGCTCCGTGACGTCCCGTACTTCCTCAAAAAAAGCCTCCCAAGTGTAGGCAGCAGGAAAGGTTCTAGGGGGGCTAATCACCCTACCCTTCCCTCCCAAGGGTGCTGGCCTGCAGACCCAGGCCAGTGGTCCCTGTAAAGAGCACCAGGCCACCAGCGACCTGCTGTGTGGCTGTGTCTGAGGGCCGACGAGCCCGATGGACTTGGCTGGCTGTGCCCGGCCTCCGGCTTCACAGGCGTCTCTCTCTGGCTGCCAGGACCGCTTCCTCGAGCTCTTCTACATGTACGACGACGACGGCTACCAGTCGTACTGCACCGTGTGCTGCGAGGGCCGCGAGCTGCTCCTGTGCAGCAACACGAGCTGCTGCCGGTGAGCCGCAGGGCTCCCCGGACGGGTTCCAGGCCTGGGCACTGGCGCCTCGCTGACTGGGAACCAGGGCCCGGAGCCAGAATTATTCTGCGGGGGCCTGTCCTTGAAGTGCTTGTACATCCCTACAGTAGCACTAGGATGTATGGACAAGCTCAGGGCATGAGAGAGGAGGATCCATCACCCCCAGAGCTCAGCCAATTCTGGGCATGGCATGGGTCCCCAAGGAAGAGGTCGGTGTTCCCCAAACACAGGCCTTCCCGCCCTTGGGGAGGGGCAGCTAGGGGCCTGAGAAGGTTTCAGCCAGCACGAGCCATCTCCATGGGGAGGGTTGGGTCACAGGAGAGCCATCGGATGACAGGCACCCTCCTCCCCCGCTGCCTGGCACAGGTGCTTCTGCGTGGAGTGTCTGGAGGTGCTGGTGGGCGCGGGCACGGCGGCAGAGGCCAAGCTGCAGGAGCCCTGGAGTTGCTACATGTGTCTCCCGCAGCGTTGCCACGGCATCCTGCGGCGCCGCAAGGACTGGAGTGTGCGTCTGCAGGCCTTCTTCACCAGCGACCCTGGGCTCGAATATGTAAGCCTGGCATCCGCCCCAGTCTGTCAAACAAAGCTCCGCTGTCCAAAGGAGCATCTGTCTCAGGCTGGAGACCCAGGCGGCTCTGGGGTTCTTCCCTCCCCTCCTTCTTGGCTTGGGTTTTCAAGGGCCTGCTGAAGAAATAAGATGGAACTGACCCAGTCTTAGTTTTAGTAGAACTGCAGGGGGGAGGGAAGCCTTTGACTTACTCTCAGGTCTGGCTGAAAGTGGCTTTTCCTGGGCTGCTTGCTGTTGTTTATGGAGGAACACGTCTGGAGTGGTGTCAAAGTCTCGTTGTTCCATGTCCTCAGGGTAGAAGGGTCATGCTCAGGGCATCCCAGCTCAGAAAGGTTAAAACACATGGCTTGTTGCCCCTCAGGAAGGCCAGCCCCACCTCCGCACCTCCACCTCTATGATCTCTATTTTTATTAACCTGGCAGGAAGCCCCCAAGTTATACCCTGCGATTCCTGCAAACCGAAGGCGGCCTATTCGAGTCTTGTCACTGTTTGATGGAATTGCAACAGGTGAGTTTAGAGCTCACCTAGGGATGCTTACCTGCTTCAGGTATCTGATTTCAATGTTAGGAAAGACCCCTGGGGTTACCCATTGCTCACCTGTTCTGAGAAATCCATTGGTTCCTTGTTTCTCTCCTTGAATCCATCATTTCACATAACTGGTCCTCCTCCTTTAAAGGCATGGATTTTATTTTTTATGTGTAGGAATCTTGGGAAATTATTTGCTGTTTCATATCATAGATATATTGGAGATTAATTCTGAACTCATCACAGTTCCTTCCCATTTCCCCCAGGTTTCCCATGTATAGAATTAGCATAGCCAACATGTGTTGCCTCTGGGGGCTTTGCCTGATTCATTCCTCAGAAGTGCCCTATAATATATTGTTAGGAATATTTCCCTTTTACCAGAGTAGGAAGCAGTGAGAATCAGTTGCTGTGTATTTAGCATCACTTGTATTAATATTTACTTTTGTTCACCAGTGTCCACCTGCCTAAAATACTGATAGCTTTAAAAGACTCCAGGTCATCACCAGTGGCTTGTTTTCCCCTCCCTTTGGGGAAAGTAGGTTCTAAAAAACTATTTGTGTTTGTACAATGGCTTATTCTCACTGTAGCTTGCCAGAAATGTATTTGATTGTCCTGGAGCGGATGGTGCTCAGCATTGGCTATGCACTAGTCAGTTTTGATACATAACGGCCAGTGGACACAGCAGAGAGTCTGGGGAGCCCAGTTTCATTGCTGACAGCATGGCTTCCCTTGAGGACTGCCATGATCTTTATGTCTCTGGTCTGAGTTCTAAAGATTGTCTAGAGATGGCTTCTAGACAATCACTGGAAGGATGGGCCCTGGGCAGGACAATCCTGATAGATTTTCTCTTCCCCTTGACAACCACCCCCACCTCCCATAGGGTACTTGGTCCTCAAAGAACTGGGCATCAAAGTGGAGAAATACGTGGCCTCCGAAGTGTGTGAAGAGTCCATTGCCGTTGGCACCGTTAAGCACGAGGGCAACATCAAATACGTGAATGACGTCAGGAATATCACAAAGAAAAACGTGAGGGCAACACCCACTTCTTCTTCTCCCTGAACCCCATACATCCTTACAACCAACTGGTCACCTACCTGCCCAGGGTTGTGGCAGAAGAACAGCTTTGGTTACATCCATCTGTAGTGTTAAGCTCACAACTTGAAAATCCTTCATATGTAAAGCAATCTCAGAGAAGCTTGAGCTTTTGGATTTCTTGGGTCAAAAGTGAAGCTGGGAAATTTAAATGACCAAGCAAGACTTGGAAGTGGGTTTTCTTCTAGCTAGTTACCTGGAATCCAGGCTGTTCATCTCTCCATCCCCAGCCCCAGCCCTGACTGTTTTTCTCCTGCAGATTGAAGAATGGGGCCCATTTGACTTGGTGATTGGTGGAAGCCCATGCAATGATCTCTCCAATGTGAACCCTGCCAGAAAAGGCCTGTATGGTGAGCATCCCTTCTCACATAGACCCCAAGAGACCCTATGTCCCCTGACTGCTGGCCAGGAAGAGTGCCCTGAGAAGGAGCTGTTATCTTCTGGCCAACTGTACTTGCTGGCTCTGTTCATCCCTCATTGTGACTCCTCATTTTCCAGAGATAAAAATGAATCTCGCATGGCTGATGCCTGGCTTTCTAGATGGTGGCAGGGAGAGGGGACAGTAAGTCATCAGCATAGCTAGTCCTTGGGAATATGTTGGTCTCAATATGGAAGAGTGGGCTGAAGGGTTTGAACCTGGCTTTGCCATTGTCTTTCGTGGGCTCAGAGGGCACAGGCCGGCTCTTCTTTGAGTTCTACCACCTGCTGAATTACACTCGCCCCAAGGAGGGTGAAGACCGGCCTTTCTTCTGGATGTTTGAGAATGTGGTGGCCATGAAGGTTGGCGACAAGCGGGACATCTCTCGGTTTTTGGAGGTGAGGACGTCTGGAGTCTTGATTCTCAGGGTAACACAAATGGGAAGGCTTGCTGGCACTGGGGTGAGGGTTATTTCCAGAGTTGGAATTGATGGTTTTCCCGTGGAGGGCATGGCTAGTTGTGAGAGTATGTGGGAAATGTTTGATCTCTCACCTCACTCTAAACCCACTGAAGTTGAGATGATGAAACTAGCATACTTTTGGAGGCACCATGAGAGCGGACCAGACACTTTTTACTTGAATTTTTCTCACCCTTATGCTCAGAACTTCTGCTTTAGGGACCATAAGAAAGATCATTACCTACTGCTTAGTATGCATCAAGCATGGTAGTAAATACTATGTATTTACATGTATGTATGTATGTATATAAGCTTCCCAAGTTGTGCTAGTGGTAAAGAATCTGCCTGCCAATGCAGGTTTTGATCCCTGGGTCAGGAAGATCTTGAGGAAATGGCAACCCACTCCAGTATTCTTGCCTGGAAAATTCCACGCACAGAGGAGCCTGGCAAGCTACAGTCCATGGGGCCACAAAGAGTAGGACATGACTGAGCACAGATACACACACACACATAGACTTACTTCCCCCCGACTTTAAAGCCTCTGTTCTACTAGGGAGGTTCTGGAACTGGTTGGTCCATTCCTCATGCCTTGTGAACGTTGGCTGATCAGTGACAGAAGTCAGATTTTGCCAGCACTGCATTTGCATAACCAGGACCTCATCCATTTTGCTGGGTTTCAGTTTTGAGCTTCCTTTACCACCCGTACCCAGGGCTTCTGTAATGATTTGACATGCCCAGGGAATACCGCCTCTTAAGCAGCAAGTCTGATCTGGTCTCTTTCCCCACCATTAACAGAGAGACACAGGCTTGGTCCTTCAGACAGATTCTTGCGGGGAATTGGTCAGTCCCTCGCCTGGCAGGAGTCATACCTCCCGCACAGTCAGGGACAGCCATGTCCCCAGTGCCACCTGCATTCTGCCCTGAGCTCCCAGCAGCTGCCCTGTTCTCTCCCCACAGTGTAACCCAGTGATGATTGATGCCATCAAAGTGTCTGCTGCTCACAGAGCCCGATACTTCTGGGGCAACCTGCCCGGGATGAACAGGTAACAAGGGGCTCCTGGTGGGACCGGTAACAGCCGAGTTAAATATAATGGTGTGAGCCGTAACCACCAACTCTTAGGAGAGGGGCACATTGGAACCTTGTATAAAGAGCTGCTCTGCTGAGAAAGGCCTCACCTTCTGCTTCAGACCAACCCTTAGTGTTATGGTTGAAGCTTGTTAGGCTGTATAGCAACTGCCTGAGACTCAGGCCAGGATTCCACAATATACTTTACTCCTGCTCTGCCCACGGACCTGGTGCTTAAACCTGGTACTATGTGCTGGAGCAGGCTTTGTCACAGCCAGGGACATTGACGCTTCTCCACCTCCCTGTTGTGGTCCATTGGGAAATGAACTTTTCCCAGTCTCCTTACCTCCAGGATGAAGTGGTGATCCCTGGACCAGGCCTGAGGTGACCAATCAGGTGGCAGAGCTGAGATAACCGTCAGTAGCCCAAAGCCTGTCTTTGGATTTTCTTAACTGAGTTCTTTACCCAACTTTTCATTAGTCCTGTCATGGTGAAAGCCAAGAAAACAAGTGGTATTACTGATGATTAATTACCTCTTTCATGTGGCTTCAGGGAGAACAACCTGCTAATTAAGATACCAAATGTGATGATAATAGGACTTGCAAATAAGTTAGCTTCAAAAAAAGATTCTTTAAAAGGAAGTGTTGGAATTATAACTTTCAGGCATTTAGCAAAGTGTGGACAGAGGTGAGAAGGTACTGGAATAGTTTGGAATTTTTATTGGGTATCTGACATTTTCGTTTGGCTGATCTGCCTGTCAGATGGAGCAGTGTCCACATCTGGACCTGCTTCTTCGCTCTCGCCCTGCCGGACGCTGCACTCCCTGCTGCCAGCTGTGCTGTGACAATGCCAGTCTTGGCTCTAGCAGAGCTGACCCTGCCAGTGGGGTAGGCACAGGAAAGACAGAAATTCAGGGTCAGGGCTGGAGAGGGCACTGGAAAAGTTGATGGGGAGGCTCCTTATTCCAGCAGGACCAGAAGAGAAGGAGCAGAGGCATGAAGTTCAGAGGGAAAAGGTCAGGGGTCATAGTCACAGGGTGTTCACAGAGCAGCTCCAAAAACAGTATTTTAGGAGTCAGGGAGAGGAGCGCGAAATAGGCCAAATTACATGAGGCCTGTGGCCATGGCAACAGTTAAATGTACTCTGGCTCAGGGAGTTCAGGTGAGTTTTTCGTGCATGAGATGTGTTTCTGGTTCTCTGGGATTTTTAGTGGAAGAATAGACATGATGAGATGAGAACAGAAGTGGGGAGGCAGCTCAGATGTGGTTCAGAGGAGGACAACTCTGTGCTTGTGTTGGTACCAAGAGGTAGCATCCACATGCACTGAAAACAATGAGCGTGGTGGCTCCAGGAAGGTGTCCTGTGGAATTGCAAAGAGGGATCAGATTCTAGATACTGGGATTTGCAGAACTTTGTCTGAGTTGGGATGAGAAGTGAGCTGCTACAGTCGGGATCTTAGGATCAGTGACTCAACATCAACCATAGGTCACAGACCAAATCTAGCCCTTAGACTAAACACCTTGGTTTTTAAGATTTCAGTCCTAGAATCAACAGAATGTAGGGCAGGGCTGTGAACCCTTAGTCCATGAAAGAGTTGGGAATGGAGAGAGGGTGAGGTCAGTGTGGTATTTTGTGTTCAGTGGCTCCTCTTGTGGGCACCGTGTCCAATCTGACATCTGATTTCATTTTGGCCTCTGAGTTCCTTACCCAGGGATGCTGTGGTGGTCATCAACCCTGTACATTCAGACCTCTTCCTAGTTTTCTGCTTTGGACCTGCTTAACCACTTCAGTATCTAAAGTTCTATCCATCCTCTTTGTCAAGCATCTGTTTGCCTCTCTCTGCATTTGCAGGTTTCAATGGTGAAAGTTACAAGGGGAATTGTAGCCCTTAATGTGAACCACTTAACTACTGTCCTTAACTGGACCCCACTGTTAGAGCCTCCTGAGGCTGCGTTCCAGCAGTAAGCCACCAAATCATGGATTTGATGTACTACTTGTATTGAGTAGACCCACAAAGACTTAATCCAGGCTCCTGAGGCTCAGAGATGGCAGAATTTGCTCAGGGTCACTCATTCAGCCAGTGAGCAGTGGGGCTAAGACTGAAGTGTCTCCTGACCACTCTAATCATGTGCTTCACCATCCTGCTCTCCTCAGTGAAGGAGCTTTGACTACTGTTAGCATTTGGGTAGGGGGACCATTCACTGCTGCACCTGGGGCTTCCTGCCCCAAGCAGCTAGCCTGTCCCTGACTTGACCCCCAGGCTTATGCTCACGCCTGGGCCCTTTTTATCATATTTCTGTAGCAAGTTCATGGCTAGAGCACATTTTGCAGCTTGGGCTCTCACTCCCAGCCTGGGAGGCACCGAGCCAAGGCCCTTTTCCGGGCAGTAGGAAGTAATGGGTTTTGGATGTTCCCAGGCCTGTGATAGCATCCAAGAATGATAAGCTCGAGCTGCAGGACTGCCTGGAGTTCAATAGGACAGCAAAGGTAAGCGGCGCGCTGCCTGGCCCACCACTTGGTGACCTTCCAATGGGACTGAACCTTGGTGTCCTCACCCCACACGACTCCCTGGTGCTGGGCTTCCTTCCCCACACAGTTGTTCTATCCCATCTTCAAATACAGAGGAGGAGGGGTTCTTGATAAAGAAAGTGAGAGAGGGCAACTAGACTTTCCCATTGTGAATGCACACTCCATGGAGACTCCCAAGTGAGAAATGAGTACACTTTTGCAAGAAAAAAAAAAAAATCTGCTATTAAGTCATAAATAATTTATTAATATCTCCAGAAACTTAATTTTCAAAGCTTCCATTAAGCTAAGTTCCATTCAATCCCTGCTTGACCATCCTCTATAATCTGGGGGAACTTTTCCTTTTGCTTAATCTTGCTTCAGCAATAACTGTTTCCTTGATGCCCATCTGATCTCATTCATGGACACTTTTGTTTATCTCTTGTTCTCTCTGAGGCTGGTCCTTCCTGCTCATTAACTTCTTGGCTTTTGTGGGAAGCACAGAGTGTGTCCTTCCGTCTCTCCTTTTCTCGTTCCCTATCTGAGCCTGGCCCTGCCACCCTCTCTCCCACACCTGCCCTCCCTCCTCCTCCACCTTCCTTAGGTGCTTCTGAGCCTTGACCCAGAACCGTTCATTCTGTGCTCACTCCATGATGTCATTTTGTTCTCCAGTTAAAGAAAGTACAGACAATAACCACCAAGTCGAACTCGATCAGACAGGGGAAAAACCAACTTTTCCCTGTTGTCATGAATGGCAAAGAAGATGTTTTGTGGTGCACTGAGCTAGAAAGGTGAGCAAGGCTGTTCGTGGAAAGGGGAATCAAGCAGACAGAGAGAAAGGGGGTAGAAACCATGGTTAAGGCCAGCAGCATGTTCCACATAGTCTCACTGACCTTCTACGTTAGCAGGGCTGGGAGTAACCTTTCCAGTTGGTGCTTATTTCCTAGCAGAAATGGCAAAAGGGCCGGTGGTGAGGAATCTGAAACCTGAGGCCATGAGACAGCACATCTGTCTCACCTGGCTGTGTTTCCCTGGCATTTGCCTGCCCTGACATGCTGGGACCCTAGGATGTGTGAGGATCCAGCTAAAGGAAACTCTACCGGCAAGCCGTTCCTTCTTTCTCAGGATTCCTCCTGCTGAGTTGCTTGTTCCAAAACTCCTTAGCCAAAGTCTGTCCTGCCCCTTATCCATTTATTTGGCTAAGTCTGGATTTTATCTATTTTGAAGAACCAACTCTTTGATTTAATTTCTCCTGTTCTGCATTTAACTTTTTTTTTTTTCTTGTTTTATTTTGTTATTGTGATGAGACTGTAGTAAGGGTTGTGAACATTCCTCTTTACATTTTTGGCAGTGTCTTAGGGTTATTTTGATAGAGTATTTTCCACTCCAGATAGTTTAGTTCTAAAGCTGGATGTATTTCTTGGTTTAATTCGTAGTATGGACTGTAAACCTGGGAAAGAGTGAGGGCCAGTGTATCTGTAGCCTCTTTCCAGACCTGTACCTCTTCTCCTGTGGTAGAATGCCACTCAGGAGGCTGTTGGTATATTTCGTTGCCATCTGCCATTTAAGTCCAGCTTGGGCCTTGATCCAGCAATTTGCTTTGAAGAGGGAAAGAAAATGCAGGATGCTTCAGTTTACTCATGGTCAATTACCTGAGCATCTGATGATTAGACAAAAGATCTGCTTTGTGAGTGTCCCTATTCCTTAGTATGGCAATGGCTTAACTTTCTAGCCTTTTGTGATGTGAAGATAGGTACTTGTCTGCTGACTGGCTGGCCATCTTGGCATTCATTCAGTCATTCATGCAAGAAAAGTCCAGCGAGCATCATGTGGCAGCAGTACAGTGCAAGCGTGGGGCCGTGCACAAGACAAGTACCCTCAAAAGAGGGACTGTGCCCTCATGACAGGCATCTGTGAGCCGAAGAACTGGTGGACTTGACCTCTGGGGGTCAAGAGGGGGCTCACGGGAAAGCCTGGCGGAAGGGACGGGTCAAAGGGCAGGAAGAGCAGAGCTACATGGGCTGCCTCGGCCAGGAGTCTCCCAGAGGCGCTAAGCATGCTGGTGGGAGCGCATCTGACTCCTTGTCTTTTCACTCTGGTACCCTCCCCGACCCAGGATCTTCGGCTTCCCTGTACACTACACAGACGTCTCCAACATGGGCCGTGTGGCCCGTCAGAAGCTGCTTGGGAGGTCCTGGAGCGTGCCTGTCATCCGACACCTCTTCGCCCCCCTGAAGGACTACTTTGCCTGTGAATAGTCCCCTAGGCACCAGGGCGTGTGGGCAGAGCCACAACCCAGGAGGTGCAGCCCGGCTCTGCCCTTGCCAGCCCAGCTGTGCTTGCGGGGTCTCGCCGAGCACCTCGTTGGGAGCAGAGCTGCCTGTCCCCTCCCTGGGGACCCCGAGGTGCCACCTCCTTGTGCACAACACAGACCCGGCCGCTCGGAGCGGCCAAACACGGTGCTCGTTTTATCTTCTCCTGAAACTTTAAAACTTTAAAACTTGAAATAGGTAGTAAGATGGCTTTTTTTTCCCCCCTCCTTTCTGGGTTTACAGCTCAGAGAAACGATGGCTAAGATACCAAAACCACAGTGCCGACAGCTCTCCAAGACTCAGGTTAATGCTGAAAAATCACCCAAGACAGTTATTGCAAGACTTTAATTTTTTAAAATGTCTGCGGCTCCTTGTTTCCAGGAGTGTGCAGCGGTAGACAGGTAGCTAAGGGACCTTTGAAGGGCCCAGTATGGTTTTTTTCTAGTGCTAGATAAGAGGACATGATGTCCATGTCTGTCTTGAGTTCTTCCCTGGCACGTCGTCGTCCCCACCCGCCCCACCCCGCCCCCACCTCAGTGTAAAGGGCTGGGATCTCTGGCCCATTTAGAGTATTTTCCACAAGGATGATGATTTCAGCAGGGATGACATCATCATCACATTCAGGGCTATGTTTTTCCCATAAATCTGAGGGCAGGGCTACCCTTAGCTAAATCCCTCCCAGTGACTGCAATAGAACCCTCTGGAAACTCAGGAAGGGGTGGGCTGGGTTATAAGCTGCCATATATTGGTATAGACAGGTATGGTTTCTCACTGTCTTCCCCCTTTATACCCATGTGAGAGGAGAGGAGGAGGAAGCTTACATGAGACCCTCCCCCACCCTACCCCACACCCCTCCAGGCTACTCTGCAGGCACAGGTCCCCAGTGTAACACCCCATCTTCTCAGCCAGGGGCAGAAGCACAGTCCTCGCACTTTCCCCTTCTCTAAGAGACTGCAGGGGGAAAACTGCAATAAAAGCTCAACCCTCCCTCCCTCCTGAGATTTTAAAGTCCTTTTTTATTCCATGATGAATCAATAAATCTTTTTTTTTTTAGGGGGAGTGGGAGGTCAGACAAGCTGCATTTCAGAAATGCTGTCGTAATGGTTTTTAACACCTTTTACTCTTACTGGTGCTATTTTGTAGAATAAAGAACAATGTTGACAGGTTTCGTGGGAGGTTTTTTTATATACTTTTTTTTTTAATCTCAGACTTCTATTTTTGTTTAAACATTTTCATAATTTTTTTTGTAACTGGAGCCACAAGTATGGGGAAAAATTGTGCCTTGTTTCAACAGTTTTGCTAATTTTTAGGCTGAAAGATGACAGATGCCTAGAGTTTACCTTATGTTGAATTAAAATCAGTATTTCTCTAACAATCTGGTGTCCCTTTTGTTCTTTTGCAGATCAAATGGGTGGGGTATGTGGGGGAAAGTGGAAAGGTGGATGGTTGAAATAACCCCCCTTCAGTAACCCACCAGTGTGGAAGTTTGCCTCAGTATCGTCCGACTCATTTGCCACCCTATGGACGATAGCCCACCAGGCTTCTCTGTCATGGGATCCTCCAGGCGAAAATACTGAAGTGCTTGCCATTTCTTTCTCCAGGGGATCTTCCCAACCCAGGGGAATGTCTTTTGCATTGAAGGTGGATTCTGAGCCACCTGGGAAGCCCTTTTAAGTACCACAGGTGACCCCCAAGTCTAGTACCATGTTCCCCAAACTCCAATGTATCAGCATCCCCTGTAAGGCTTGTTCAGTGGAGAACAAGCCCTACTGCTAGAGTTTTTGATACATTAACTCTAAAGTGGAGCCTGAGAATTCCTTGATGCTCTTCCAACGACCAATCTGTGATAGTGAATGGATTTCTAAACCTTGTTTCCCCAAATAACAAGTTCATTGAAAGCCTTGATGTCTGGATCAGTCATGTCCAGGTCATTTCTCAAAGCTATTGCATAGCTGGTTGAGATGAGTCAAAAATCCCATGGCTGACCGTCCAGTTCCTTGTCCCTTTGTAGGCTTCTCCTGCACTTTGTTCCACCACTCCTAAGTTGTCATGTCATAACTGAGCCATGGTCAGTGAGGGGACTTGGCTCCAGTGAGGGGAGACTCCTTGGGAAAGACCCAGGATCAATTTTTGACAGCTGCCTGTGGCCCCCCAGTTCTTTGGGTGGACTGTGTTTCTAGCCCTTGGTAAGTTTAATGTTGCAACTCCCTTCAGTAATTCACCTGGGTCCACCCAGCCATGTGGCCCAAAGCCCAGAGTCCATCATGTCATAATTCTGTGTCACTACCTCTAGCCTTTGGTCAGTGAAACGGTGCTGATGAAGAATCTAGTAGCTTTCCAGAGGTTAAGATTGGTCATCTGGTTCCTTTAGGGAGAAGGCAATGGCAATCCACTCCAGTACTCTTGCCCAGAGAATCCCATGGACAGAGGAGCCTCTTAGGCTGCAGTCCCTGGGGTCACTAGGAGTTGGACACGACTGAGCGACTTCACTTTCACTTTTCACTTTCATGCATTGGAGAAGGAAATGGCAACCCATTCCAGTGTTCTTGCCTGGAGAATCCCAGGGACGGGGGAGCCTGGTGGGCTTCCATCTATGGGGTCGCACAGAGTCTGACACGACTGAAGCGACTTAGCAGCAGCAGCAGCAGGCTAGAATAGAACAGCCCAGGTGCAAGTCACCATGGTGAGACATTGGCAATTAGCAAGCCAATCCTGCTGGTGCTCTGCTCAGGTGTTCAGGCCCCAGGGGCCTTGGCTGCCTTATTAAGCCATCTCGTATACAGTGCTGCACCAAGTGCCAGGACAGGATGAAGCGAAATAAACAGCCTCGGCCTCGAAACCCCAGGAGAGGAGATGGACTAGCCATCCAGGTGAGGGGCCCTTGGGTCTTGTGGCCTGCTTGGGAGCAGCCTTAAGGGGAGACCTTGGAGGGTCTGTGGGGGCAGTTCTCTGTTTTCTCAAGATGGGGGCCAGGTGGAGAATGTGATGGACATTCTGATCTTGGCAAAGTAGTTGGGGTTTGTACCTCAAGCAGACCTTTTCTGAAACTATCTTCTGGCTGCCTGGGGCTGTATCTGGGGGCTCACATGTATCACCTTGGAACTTTTCAAAAGTGAGGATCATAAATCCTACCTGCTTCCTAGGGCTGCTGTAAATGTTTAAGGCTCTAACCTGGGTAACTTGTTTTGCCTGGTGCCTGGCACACAGTGAGCCCTCACATGTACTGAATGGCATTGTGATAACAAAACCCTTATAGTGATGGTAACATCCAATATTAATGTGTTAATAAAATCTTAAAAAAGGACAGGTAATTTTCATCTAAGTGTTGCAAAAGAGCTGAGCAACAGCAGTATTTGGTGCTGAAATTGTGTCCATCACCCCATCCACAACATGTTGGGGTCCCCGTGCTCCTTGTTAGGGAGAGTAAGTGTGGGTGGCTTTGGAGTCTGGCACCCCAGAGATCTGTGAAAGGGATTTTCCCTGGTGGTGCTTGACTGACCTCTGAACAGTTCCATGGTTATTTGGTGGGGGATCAGCACTGGACAGAGGGGATCCCCCAGCCTACCTCAGTCAATTGGCTCTTGAGTGATTTTCTGTTCCAGGCTTGTGCTTGGCTGGTCCTTAATTCCTTCCTGCACCCAGACGGTATGCCTCTCCTTGCTTTATCTCCTAGCTTGTGACCTTGAATGTGCTCCGTAGCCACTCTGAGCCTCCATTTATGCAGCTGTAAGGCAAGGATAATAACTTCATAAGGCTGATGTGTGGATCACTCATGCAGAGTGCTTGTGGGTAGTGAGTGCTGAGTACACAACAGCTGCTTTATTGTTTACTGTTTAGAGTCCTCCCAGCAACCCTGAAGTGAGGCAGTGGTTACAGTGATCCCAGGTAAAAGAACTGAGACTCAGATGTGGGTATCCAAGGCCACACAGCCAGTGCAAAGAAGTTGTGAATTGAAATCTGTTTTGTGAATCCATTGGTCTCCCCTGCATCTGTGTATGTGTGTGTGTCTGGATTCTGAAGTTACCTGCTGCCCTTTGCAGCCTATGATAAAATTGACCTTTTTGCTTCCTTCTCTTACTTTTTTTCAACTTACCTTCCTTCTCTCCTTTCTGCCTTCTATCCCTTCTTCTGTTTAACTTTATTACTGGATTTGGTGGCTGCTTAACTGAGTCTTTGTGCATGTTGTTCTCTCCCCAGAACAGCCTTCTCCCTTTTGCCTGGTCCTTCAGTTCTCACCTCTTCCAGGAAGACTTCTTTGCCCCCATTCTAGGCAGCACTAAGAGACATTCTCTAATCTGTCCTTCCCTGTGGACTGATAGGAGAATATCTCAGCACAAAGTACTCTGTATTATTTCTTATTTTTGTACCCATCTCTTTCATGAGCTTGTGAGGTGCTTAAGGCAGATGAGCCCTCCTAACACCAGTTTTTAGTTCAATAAGCTTGTCATACATTTGGAAAACTCAGGTTTGAAGTCATAGTTTTTTATTTGTTTTTGAGGAGGAGACTTACAGTTTAGAGATTATTGCATATATTAAAAGTCACTTAAAAGCACATAGTAAAATCTCCCAACTTTGTCCTACTGGATGGAAATTCTTTTTTCTTTTTACCCTCTGGTCTTTCACAGTTAGAGCTTAATGTGACTCAGACAACCTTGGCTTAACCCCCTTCTCAGAGAGGAGGGTGGAGCCTAAGTAGGTCACATGGCCCTTTCTCATCTCTTTGGGGCACTGTTGCCTGGGAGGGCAGATGAGTTTTATTTCTCAGGCTCTAGCTCAGAGACCTATGATGTCCTGTGTCTCCAGAACCAGGTTCGAATGGTAGTCCGACACCTGAGGCCCTTCTTGACTTGACTTTCATTTCCCACACCCATTCCTCCCCGACCCCAAATGGCTTTCAGGTACTGCTGACAGCATATCAGTTGACAGAAGTTGAATATTGACATCAACTGAAAGGGACTTTGAAACCATTAACATTGATTGAGCACATACTATGTGCTGGGAGTGGTCTAAGAACATTACATACATCTCATTTGATTCTAACCCCTAGCAGAGTCAGGATTTGAACCTAGACCTGGTGGCTTTGCTACTTACAAAATTTACTGAAAGCGTTGGAGACTTAACATCCTTGTGTATAAGTTGGGGGTAATTAACACAAATGCCCAAATCACTATGACTATTCAATTATCCATATAGTGCTGCTATTACTACTATTACTATAATCATTTGTTACAGGGTTCTTTGCTGCATCCTTTTGTTTGTCTTTCTACCCTCTCGCTAGGTTAACATCCTATATTTTAGGGCAAGTATCATCTCTAGGAAGCCTTCCCACACTGTTTAGGTGAGGTCAGGTTTTCTCCTGCTGTATACTCTTGGAGCGGTACTTACCAGCAAGACAACCCAGCAGTACTGGTGGTTAAAATATTGAAATGCCTCCAGACCAGTTGATAAAGAGCTCCTGTCCCAGCTCCCTAACCCATTCTTCCCTGAACATCTCCCCCTGCGTCAGCAACTACTTGGATGAGACCCAGCCCAGAAGAGGCCTCTAGGCCCCTTCTCCTTGCAATGCAGGTGCTATCTTTCCTGCCACAGCCCATTCCTGTCTAACGAAGTCTGGTTTGTAATTAAACATGCTCATTGTGCTTAGTGGTGTCTGACTCTTTGCGACCCTCGGGACCGTAGTCTGCCAGGCTCCTCTTGTCCATCGCATTTTCCAGGCAAGAATACAGGGGTAGATTACCATTTCCTCCTCCAGGGGATCTTCCCAACCTAGGGATCAAACCAGTGTCTCTTATGTCTCCTGCATTGCAGGCTGGTTCTTTACCGCTGAGTCAGCAGGGAAGCCCTTGTAATTAAACAGTGATGTGTAATTAGTTATGTGCTTTGCCTTCCCTGACAGATTGGAAACTTTAAGAGCTCAGAGGGTATGTCTGTTTCTTGGTCACTGCCGAATCCCTAGGGTTTGATTAATCAGGGAAAAGAAATATTTGCTGAACACATGAATCAATGATATTTTGACAAGAAAACCAGCTCAAAACTTGGATCAATCTTTGTGATGCAGGGCAACTGATCTCTCTGACCCTCAGTTTTCTCTTCCATAAAGTGGGTGTAACTCATTCTTTGAACAAGTCTCTGCTGCTGCTGCTAAGTCGCATCAGTCGTGTCCGACTCTGTGCGACCCCATAGACGGCAGCCCATCAGACTTCCCCGTCTCCGGGATTCTCCAGGCAAGAACACTGGAGTGGGTTGCCATTTCCTTCTCCAATGCATGAAACTGAAAAGTGCAAGTGAAGTCGCTCAGTCGGGTACGACTCTTAGCGACCCCATGGACTGTAGCCTACCAGGATCCTCCGTCCATGGGATTTCCCAGGCAAGAGTACTGGAGTGGGATTCCAGGCAACAGTACTGAAGTGGGGTGCCATTGATTATCAGGCTCTTGGACACCGTGGGAACAGGATTGAGAAGATTCTTGCTTCCGTGGAATTTATGGAAAAGCAGACAATAAAGGCATAAACAATTAAACGAGATTACTATGCTAAGAAAAAAACGGATGATGAGATTTACAGGGTCATTCTAGAAAAAAAAGTCGCAGAATATGTCTCTACTGTGACTTTTAAGTCCTTCCTCAAAGCGCCTATCGATTTATTTTTTTATCTAATAATCCATTTTTTTATAGAAATTCATTGTAAAACCAATTTTTTGGCTACTGGGGTGGAGAATTTGTAACTGGATCCCGCCTTCTAGGCGGGGTCACATCTGCCCGAGGTGGGATCTCATTGGTTGCGGCAGACCTCGCGCAGTTGCATTGCCCCGGCAGCCGGCGCCCCGCCCCTAGGGCACTCCAGCCGTCGATCAAGCTTCGGGCTCCGCCCCCAGCGCGCCGCTTCGTCCCTCTCTATAAAAGGAGCCGGCGGGCGATGACGAGCCTTTACGTCGGCGCGTAAGGGGGGGGTGCGTGTGAGGTCATCGCGCGGGCGGGCGGGCGGGGTCAGGCGGTTTGAACGAGACGAAGACGGAACCGGAGCCGGGTACGGGTAGCGGACGCGGTCCAACCGAGAGCCGGTGAGCCGGCCAGCGGGCACGGGGCGGTGGCTGGGGGGCGGCTGGGCGGGCCTCGAGCCGAGCCGAGCGCCAGTGGGCCTCGCGGGCAGTGCTCGGGCCGCTCCCCACGGCGGTGCGGTTCGGGCCGGGTGGGGGAAGGGCGGGGCCATGACCCGGCGCGCGCGGGCTGAGGGGCGCGCGCTCTTCGCTCCGCCGGGGGCGGGTGGGGGAGCGGGGGCGGGACGTCGGGCCGGAAGTGGGGGCTGCCCCTCGGCGGCGTGGGGGCTTATGGGCCGCGGCCTAGGCGTGGAACCAGGACAGGAGGCAGGAGGTTCCGGGGTGGTTGGGCCGGGTAGGGGGCGTGTGTGGAGTTGGAGTGGGCCTGCTGGAAGTTCTGAGGACCCCCCCACTGTAGGAGACGGGGCCGCCTGATGATTTAAGAGTCCAGGTTTTGGAGTCCAATCTGTATTGAATTCCCTGCTGTGCGACCTTGGGCAGGTGCTTTAACCTCTCTGGGCCTCAGTTTCCTCATCTGTAGAACGCGAGAGAAAGATAATACTACAAAGGGCTTGTCCCCGAGTATGGCGAAAAGCAAGCCAACTCCCTGGACTTTTTCCTTTCTTCATCAGTATTTGTTGAGCGTCCACGGAGCGCTAGGCACTGTGTTAAGCACTGGCCATACACCCAGGAGCAGGAGGGCAAAGGCCTGCTTTTTAGTAGTCTACGTTGTGGTGGGGAGACCGAAAATGAAAAAATACATGGAAATGAGAAAATTAATATATGGAAAAGAATTTCGTATGATCACTGGCGGGACAGTGTAATATATGAACAGTGCTTTTTCAGTACGTGGTTTCACAGCTGACCTGGGGTGCTGCAGGGCAGAGCTGGGCTTCTACTCCATTTTGGGATTGAAACTCCTGAAGTTCATTGAAGGAAGATGCACCAGGCCTGCCATCCACCTCTCTGATGGGGTATCTGTAAGAGTAGTGGTAATAGCAGCTCTTTGCTAATTGGGCACTTGCTATGTGCCAGGTGTTGTGTGGTTTTATGTCATTTAATATTGCACTTGTCTCTTAACAGATTTTATCTTCATTTTACAAATTAGGGGACCGAGACTCTGAGAGGTTATTTGCTTTATGGTGTCCAGCAAGTGGCTGAACCCAAGTCTGTGACTCTTTGAGTCCAGGCCCTTAATCTCTGTATTACGCTGCTTCCCTGAGGTCCGGATCTAGACAGTGTGTTTCCAGTGTGCCCTTTATGATGGTGTATATATGTATACAGTTTTTGTGGTTAAGAAATGTATAGCGGTTTATGACACATAGGGAAGCTTAGGACATGCTGTGTTTTTCACTTAGAGTCTTAGTTAATCCTCACTGCCTCCTCGGGATGAGCAGATGAGCTATTTGTGATCCGGAAAGGTGAGGTATTTACCTAGGGCCACATTGCTTTTTTTGGGGGGGGTCCCCTCCACCCATTCCATAGTGCTCAGTATGGTACCTTGAAAGTGATAAGTGCTCATCAACCAGCCTTGAATTGGAGTGGGTTTGGGAGCCTTTAGGAGAGGCTATATATGGAGAGGTAAGGGGAGGCTTTTTTAAGGAAGTTTAAATGTGGATCAAGGAAGGGTGAGGTTTATATGGTGATCATGGGGTCTGTCTTCCATTGAGGCCAAGCAGAGGAATCCTTATGGAGGAAGAGAATGAGCTGTCGCTAGCTGTAGCTGAGGCTCTGAGAGCTGGTCTCTTTTGACTGCCTGGAAGAGCAAATTAAATAGTTGAGTCAGTGGATGTTTATTGCACATCCACAGGGTGCCTAGCCCCATGTATTTAGTGGCTTCAGAGTTTGCGGAGCACATGGGGCCAGGTATTAATGTGCTGCTAATGAAAGAGTTTTAAATTTATGATGAGGAAAGGCCATTAAGGTTTTCTGAGCTGAGGTGTGGTCAGGAGACACACGTGGCTTTACCAGCTGCTTACGTTTTATGGTAGCATGATACACACAGTACCGGATGGATGTATGTATGAATATCGCCAAAATAGATTACAGGTGCTCACCCTGGGGCTGTGGTGGTTTTTGTTTGCATGTGTTTCTCTTTGATACCACACAGTCTGCATTTCATTTCTTCCTTTAGGGATTTTAAACACAGAAGTCACTTGGTCTGATTTTTGATTCAGAAAATTCTCCTTGGGTGTTGCATAAAAACAGTTTGAGACAGAGACTAATTTGATGTCTGTTGCAGTGGATGGAGGTGAGAGATGGTAGTGACAGGTCTCAGGTGCTGTTTTTGGCACTGGAGATAGGATAAATGAGACAAGGTCTCTCTCCTGGACTTGTTTGTTTAATACCAAACCATTTTTTGTGCCTTACCTCATTTAAACGTCACCTCAAATAGGGGGCATTCACTCATAAGATGAATGAGGTGTATTGAAGTTAAGTAACTTGCCCAAGTTCATACAACTGAGTGAGAGCCTCATGTTCAAACCCAGGCTTCAAATACTCAGCCCTTTGCATAGAGCAAATTTCCTACTGGTTCAGATCCCATCTGGGAATGATTCAGAAATGAAGAGATAATGACAGTTGTAGAGGTTTGAGTGAAATGCTGTGGGAACATAGGGATTAATTTCCCAGTGGAGTCAGGAACTAAATTGTGTTGACTTCTAGTATAATATGGTTTTATCATCTGAGTTTAGGTAAGAGAGTTGATAATTTGCTTTCTGAGACACATTTTTCTCTGCTTGACACTGTCCTGCCAGCCTGAAGACAGGTAGCCTTTCCTGAGCCCACTGTGTGATATGCTGTGCCAAGTCCTCAGGGGAGGGGGATGTGGGGTGTGAGGGCACAAGCCTGAGACATCAGATAAAGAGGAGCTTGTGTGGTAGATCTCCATCATTTCCGGCCCGTTTGACTTGTGAGGTGTGCTGGAGACGCAAGGGAAGACTAGCTAGTCCCTTGGTGGAGGAATGAAGTGCTCAGAGTCCCATGGTGGTTCCAAATTTCCTGAGTTTTTCTTCCCCCATTGATCATATTGATGTCACATGAAATGAGGAAAATTACAAGTGTTGGTCATTGTGAAATTTAGTATTTTCTAGCAGAAGTCCCCAACCTCCAGGATTTAATGCCTGATGATCTGAGGTGGAGCTGATATAATAATACTAGAAATAAAGTGCGCAATAACATAATGCACTTTGAATCATTTGAAAACCATCCTGCCTGCCTCCTCCCCCCTTTCCCCAGTCTGTCCATGGAAAGACTGCCATCCACAGAACCAGTCCCTGGTGTCAAAAAGGTTGGGGACTGCTGTTGCGTAGTCATGAGTCCTCATGGTAATTGCCCAGGAATCTCATTTAGGTCTGGATCCACCTGCCCTTATCTCATATTGAATCTTCTCTTCCCATTATCTGTTCACCAGCAGTCGGTGACCTTTTTCAAACTTAAATGGTGATTCTCCCCCATTTAAATCCCAGGAAGGGATTCTTGAACAGTTAAGAGATAACATCTGAATTCATCATGCCTGCAGAGTCCTAACAGGATCTGGCTTCTTCACTTTTCCCACTTCTGTTGCTCCTTACCCTCCTGCTTGCGGGGCTGTAGCCACTCTGCTTAAGCTTCTCACTTAGCTTAGCCAAGTGTCTGCTAAGCTCCTGGTGCTTAGTAGGCCTGCAGATGGCCTCCTGTCCTCAGTAGGTTCAGCAGAGAATTTTACTAAGGACTCTTCTCTGTGAGGTCATTTGCCACCACCTCAGTAGTACTTAGGTTATAGAAAAGGTTACTTTTTCTATTGTAAAAGTGGACATAGTCTTTAAGAAAATTCGGAGAACTTCGTAGTGGAAACTATAAAGAGAAATTAATAAAAAGCCCACCATCTGAAGAAAACTGGTGTAAACATTTTGATACATTAATGGATAAATGAATTGATGTTTTCTAAGCACATTTTTATCGGAGAAGGCAATGGCACCCCACTCCAGTACTCTTGCCTGGAAAATCCCTTGGACGGAGGAGCCTGGTAGGCTGCTGTCCATGGGGTTGCTAAGAGTCGGACACGACTGAGCGACTTCACTTTCACTTTTCAGTTTCATGCATTGGAGAAGGAAATGGCAACCCACTCCAGTGTTCTTGCCTGGAGAATCCCAGGGACAGGGGAGCCTGGTAGGCTGCCGTCTATAGGGTCACACAGAGTCGGACACGACTGAAGTGACTTAGCATAGCATAGCATAGCAAGCACATTTTTATACCAGTCACATTAAAATGGGGCCTGAATTTTAGGCTGGCTGGTGTTGAGCCGTTCATTTCAGGTTATGTTTACTCCTGGAAATCTAGGCTTGTGGCTGGAACCCTAGGTCTTTGATTTGGTATCTTGGGGAAGAATGGGGGTGAGGCTTCCAAGTTGAGTGTCCCCATACTTCTGCTCTGGTGACTCCAGGAAATGCTTGCGCTTTCTTGCTGCCCAGTAATGCGATCCCTTCTCTTTTCTCACGTGCTGTAGAAGATGGCAGTGAACGTGTACTCAACGTCGGTCACCAGTGATAACCTCAGTCGACATGACATGCTGGCCTGGATCAATGAGTCTCTGCAGTTGAATCTGACAAAGATCGAACAGTTGTGCTCAGGTAAGAGTTCAGTAGACCCCTTTCCCCAAGTAAGCCTGCGGGTCCTTCAGGGATGCACAGGTCGGTCCATGTCTGATTGCAAAAGCCACAGGTTCGGGTTCTGTGTTAGGGCTGCTCTGTTTGTTTCAGCCTTGCCTTGGTTCCACTTGTGAGTGGGACTGTGCTTGAAAGGAGCCTGCTCTCTTCTGGCCTGTATGTCCACCGTCGCCCGCTATAGTGGCTCCATTCTGAGGCCTGCAGCTTACTTAGCCTCAGCTGCTCCGTCTGCACTCTTTGCATCCAGATTTGAAGTGACTTATATTTGAGGACAATAATTGTAATTGTTCTAGTTCTGTATTAGTTTATCAGTGGCATTTCTTACTTCCACATAACTCAAGACCAAAGTCAGGCCGGTTTGCTATTTCAGCCACAACTTTATTGAACTACTGTTTGTTAAGAATATGACAGAGAAGTGCTGATTTAAAACGAGAACATACATTATGTGTTAGGCTTATTAAAATGGATTTACCCCAGATAGGAGGTGGGGTCAAGAATATGACAGTAGAAGGATGAGCTGTATATCCTGCTGCTACTTGAATTCTTATCTTGATCTTTGGGTAGAGAATTAGAACCTTCAGCTTCTCCTAGTAATCATAACAACAGTTATTTAATTGAACACTTGTGTGCCAGGGTTATGTAAATGCTTTCAAATATCTTTTTATCACTGTACCTCTGTGAGGTGGCCTCTTGATGAAAGTGAAAGAGGAGAGTAAAAAAGTTGGCTTAAAGCTCAACATTCAGAAAACTAAGATCATGGCATCTGGTCCCATCACCTCATGGCAAATAGATGGGGAAACAGTGACAGACTTTATTTTGGGGGGCTCCAAAATCACTGCAGATGGTGACTGCAGCCATGAAATTAAAAGACGCTTACTCCTTGGAAGGAAAGTTATGACCAACCTAGACAACCCATTAAAAAGCAGAGGCATTACTTTTCCAACAAAGGTCTGTCTAGTCAAGGCTATGGTTTTTCCAGCAGTCATGTATGGATGTGAGAGTTGGACTATAAAGAAAGCTGAGTGCTGAAGAATTGATGCTTTTGAACTGCGGTGTTGGAGAATACTCTTGGGAGTCCCTTGGACTGCAAGGAGATCCAACCAGTCCATCCTAAAGGAAATCAGTCCTGAATATTCATTGGAAGGACTGATGTTGAAGCTGAAACTCCAATACTTTGGCCACCTGATGCGAAGAGCTGACTTATTTGCAAAGACCGTGATGCTGGGAAAGATTGAAGGTGGAAGGAGAAGGGGGCGACAGAGGATGAGATGGTTGGATGGCATCACCGACTCAATGGACATGAGTTTGAGTAAACTCCGGGAGTTGCTGATAAACAGGGAGGCCTGGTGTGCTGAAGTCCGTGGGTTGCAGAGTTGGACATGACTGAGTGACTGGACTGAACTGAACTGAACTGTGAGGTGGGGATGTTTATTAACCTTTTTTTTACAGATGAGAAAATGGGCTTAGAGAAATTGAATAATAAGTATAGGTTTAAACAACCCAGAATAGAATTGAGGCTTGAACCATATTTGAAATCAAGAGCCCATGTCCTTCAGCCTCTGTACCATACTTGTTCTTCAGACTTTTCTTTGACCAACTAGTGCCATTCAGATCTCCTTAAAATTATTGCTTTCATTTATATGAAAATTTTCTAAATGAATTCAGCTTCTGTACTTCCTTGTTTTGTAGCTGAGTCTTGGTCTTAGTTTCATTTGCTGGTCTTGTTACTTCCTCTGTGAGATTTAATCCCAGTTCTATAGATGGTCAGAGAGGCTCGTTGTGAAGTCGTACAGTGAGGGGGGGCCCAGGAGTCACGCCTACTAAGCGTCAGTTTCTCTGTGAGTCGTAGGTGCCGTTGGATCTGTGCTGCTTTTCCTCTAGTTTCATTTCACCACCACATCCCCTTTTGTTGGAGGCTTTTAAAGCACTCGTTTGCCCCGTGATTAATGACTAATGGGGGGGATGAGGTCATCTTAATTTTGTTTGGAGCCAGCTTTTTAACCAGCAATTTCTCCCTGAAATTTGTCTTTTTCTATAAATACACTTCAAGATGTATTTCACTTAATTAAAAAATGAGATCTCTTTTCATGTGTAGGTAAGACTGTACGTGTGCTCATCTGGCTCCAGGTTTCTCTCATTCAGTCAGGGAGCTGTCGTTGGTAGTCAGGGCACGAAGAGACCCCAGTCTGCCCTAAGCGTGTGACTTTTGATGGGACCCTGATGTTCTGGTTCTTCATCTGTAAACTGGGATAAGTGAAGCGAAGCGAAGTTGCTCAGTCGTGTCTGACTTTGCGACCCCGTGGACTGTAGCCTACCAGGCTCCTGAATCCACGGAATTCTCCAGGCAAGAATACTGGAGTGGGTTGCCATTTCCTTCTCCAGGGGATCTTCCTGACCCAGGGATCGAACCTGAGTCTCCTGCATTGCAGACAGACGCTTTACCGTTTGAGCCACCAGGGAAGCTCTTAAGATCTGGTTCACCTGTTGGGCTGTTGTGAGACTCACCTGTAAAAATAGCTCTCAGATACTGATTCTGTGCCAGCCCCTGGATGTGAGGCTGGGTTTCTCAAGGGACAGGACACATGGTTGTTTTTCAGAGGAGCCTGCATGGGGCACAGCTTATGCATTATAGAGCCTGATTTTGCATCCAGATCTTTCTGGCCACATAGCCTGTACTCTTTCTGCTGTGTACATGCTTTATCTTTTTATTTTATTTTTTTGACTGCACTGGGTCTTCATTGCTGCCTGTGGGCTTTCTCTCGTTGCAGTGAGTGGGGGCTACTGTAGTTGGGATGCACAGGCTTCTCATTGCCATGGCTTCTCTTGTTGCAGATCATGGGCTCAGTAGTTGTGGCACATGGGCTTTGTTGCCCTTGGCATGTGGGATCTTCCCGGAGCAGGGATTGAACCCATGTCCCCTGTGTTGGCAGGTGGATTCTTAACCACTGGACCACCAGGGAAGTTCATCCATGCTATATCTTTTGAAAAGAAGCATTTGGAAGAGAGTTGAACAAATTAAAATATATTACCAATTACAGCGATATTGTTTCATTAAAAATCTGTAAAGAGTTTGAATTTTGCCTGCTGCCTGCCATTTTTCTTATTATAAAGTGCTTTTTCCCAGTGGAACATTCAGAATACTTTGTGATTTGTAAACAAACTTCTGTTCACAGCTTGTTCCCCCCTTGAGAGTGGTGTGGGGCTTTTCTGAGTATGTAGAGGTTGCATTGTGTGCATGTTGGTGTTTAGGAAATGGGGTCTCAACTTCCAAACAGGATGAACTGTAGACACTGTGTCCCTGAAGAAGGTCTGCTTCCAGGGGATTGGAGTCAGAGAGAAAGCCAGGCTCCTCAGATCCTTGTGTTTACTGAGGCCTCAGGAGAATCCCAGGGACCTTTATCACTGGTGCCTGGTCCCTCCTGATCTTACCTTCGTTAAGCAGAGAGGCAGGCACACCAGAATTCTCTGACCGTGCACAAGCTTTGAGAGGTAGGAATAGGTTTTCCGCTCGAGAGGGCAAAGCCCTGAGGTTCTACACTATTCATGTGCTGGCTGCCTGCAAAGTGGCTGAGTTTATCAGCATTGTGTGCTCCCTGCGTCCAACGGTGAAAGGAACCTCTGCTTGGCTCTTGTAGTGAGATAAGGTGCGGAGGACTTCAGTGATAGGGTTGGCTGGTTGTTTCAAGGTTCATTGTGTTCTGTAGTCTCTCTGTTTTGGAGAGTTAGTCATCAAGTATTTTGGAAAGATAGTTATCAAGAAAAAAGACCCTGGTCACAAAGAGTGATTGCGATGAGGGATTGCTTGTGTCAAAAGGGGGATGCAGGAAAGGAAAGAATAAAAGAAGATTTCCCTGGTAGACTAGTGGTTAGGATTTGGGGCTTTCACTGTTGTGGCCTGGGTTTAATCCCCAGTTGGGAAACTAAGATCTCACCAGCGTGATGGCAAGGCCAAAAAAACAAACAAACTGGAGTTGGGAGAGGGGGTGAAGAATGCTGATTGCTTTCCATTCCATTCCTCTCTCCCTTCGGTTCCAGTCCCTGACCAGGCCCCTCTGCACTTTTCTAAGGGCCCAGCATGGTGCTCTGAGTGTGAATGTCCTCAGAGCTCCCTTCTTTGCCTTCTCTTGTCCAGGCCAGCCAGCTTCACAGTTCCTGTGCTCTGCTGAATGGGAGAGGTGTTCAGATGCTCCCAGGCAAATGCTAGATTTCCTTTCTTCTTAGCTTATTGTGGGGCCGTGGTGCCTTTAGTTTATATAACACAGCTGTCAGTCTTTTTCTGGAGCCGTTCTGAGAGGGAGACCTGCCCCTGACCAGGCCTCTCCCATTTTGTTTTCTCAAGTTGACTCCCTTTTCCATTTTGGACCTGAATTCGGCCATTCTTCCAATGTCTCAGGCCTGAGAAGCATCCTTTGAGGCTAACTCACAGAGTTCTGGGTCTTCTGCAGGGTCTTTTGGCTGTAGCCTTTCTCAGTTTGCAGGCTGCTGCCACAGTGGCCTCTGCACTGGGCCCTACACACCTCTCTGCTTGTCCCATGGTTGTCTACGGCCTTTTGAAGAGACCATTTTTATTGAGTCACTCCTCTGCTCACGAAAGTAGCTCTTTAAATTTTTTTTTGCTTAATTAATTCTTCAAATACCTCTTTGTGTTAATTGAAGCAGAAGACAAACTTATTTTCTTCTGAGTATAAGTAATTAGGTCTTCTTTATAGAAATGTATTAAAAAAGAAAGCTAGCTTAAAGCACAACATTAAAAAACTAACATCTTTGCATCCTGTCCCATTACTTCATGGCAGCTAGAAGGGGAGAGATTGGAAGAGTAACAGATTTTATTTTCTTGGGCTTCAAAATCACTGCAGATAGTGACTGCAGCCACGAGAATAAAAGATGTTTGCTCCTTGGAAGGAAAGCTACAACAAACCTATACAGCATATTAAAGAGCAGAGACATCACTTTGCCGATAAAGGTTCATAGAGTCAAAGCTTTGGTTTTCCCAGGAGTAACGTACGGTATGAGCGTTGGACTGAAAGAACACTGAATGGCGAAGAATTGGTGTTTTGGGAAATGTGCTGGAGAAGACTCTTGATCTGTTGAAGTGCAAAGAGATCCAACCAGTCAATCCTAAAGGAAATCAACCTTGAATACTCATTGGTAGGACTGATGCTGAAGCTGAAGCTCCAATACTTTGGCCACGTGATATGAAGAGCTGACTCATTGGACAAGACCCTGATGCTGGGAAAGATGGAAGGCAAAAAAGAAGTGGGTGGCCGAGGATGAGATGTTTAGATAGCATCACTGACTCAATGGACGTGAATTTGAGCTGGGTGACAGTGAAGGACAGGGAAGCCTGGTGTGCTGCAGTCCACGGGGTTGCATAGAGTCGGATGTGACTTAGCACTGAACAGCAACATAGAAACATTAAGAATAAAACTGTAATCTGTTGTACTGTCACAAGTGATAATCACTGTTATCTTTTAATTGTATTTTGAAGGTAAGGTCTGTCATTCCCATGTTATAGAGAAACTGAGAGAAGTTAACTGACTTGTCCAAGGTTACTCATTTTAGCTGTATTTTCAGTATTTTCCATAATTTTAAAATGTAATTGACATACGTTTTGAATAACCAAGTCTCAAAATGGTTTAGAATTCAAAAGAAACAAAAAGATAAACAGTGGAAAGCCTTCCTGTGAAAAGAGCAGAAGTGACCAGTGTTGTCAGCTGGGTGGCCTCCAGGGAGAGTGTGTAGGAGCAGAAACGTCCATCTGCCCATGTTCTGTGCGTGTGCTTCTCTTTCCCCCGTTCTACACGCCCGGGGGCGCTCGAGCACGTCGGGCGTTCTGGGGAGCGTCCACTACCCGTGCAGCGTGCGCCGCGTTCTCCTTCTGTGGCTCTGTAGCACCGTGATTTCTTTGAATCAGTCCCTTGTTAATGGACATTTCATTTATTTCCAGTCTGTTGCTGTTACAGACTGTTGTAGTAAGTATCAAATACAAGCACACAGTGTTGTACAGTTTTCTTTCTTTTAAAATTAAAATAGGGTAGTTTTTCTCATGTTCAGATGTCTTCAGACCGACTTTTAATGTCTGCATTAATGACGCCTCACAGTCTTCTATTTTCAGATTGTTTTGGTTATTTTTTTGATGCCTGGACAGGGACTATTTCCAAATTGTATTCATCCTTTAAAATGACTTAAGCCTCACCTACTTCCAAAGCCTGAACACTTTTGCATTTAATGGAGCGTGTTTCCTGTGTGTAAAACTTTGAGAGTTCTTAATGTGGAGTTTTCTGATAGGAGGGCATCTGTCTTACGTAGAATTCTCTTTTTTGTTTTAATCTGTTTTTCCCCTCACTCTTAGTTATGGTGATGCTCTTGGTCAGAGTCTCACACCTAAACTCATTTTTTAAAAAAATTTATTTTAATTGGAGGATAATTACAATATTGTGGTGGTTTTTGCCATACATCAACATGAATCATTTTTTAAAAATTAATAAATTTTTGACTGTGCTGGGTCTTCATTGCTGCTCGTGGGCTTTCTCTAGTCGAAGCGAGAGGGGGACTACTCTCTAGTTGCCATGCACAGGCTTGTCATTGCGGTGGCTCCTCTTGTTGCAGAGCATGGGCTCTAGGGCGCACAGGCTTCAGTAGTTGTGGTACCTCTCCACATATGGAATCTTCTGGACTGGGGATCAAACCCTTGTCCCCTAATTTGGCAGATGGACTTGCCAACCACTGGACCACCAAGGAAGTCCTGGCCTGTATAGATTGTTGACTTCAGCTTTCATCTAATTCTCCAAGGGGCCCTGGCCCAAGATGGCTGAGAGCCTGTGCACTTGAGATAGTGCAGGCGTTGGGCGCAGGGCTGCACTGTGCCCTGTGTGTTCTCTGCTTGTAGCACAGATCTCCGTAGGACGGCGCTGTGGTAGTCAGCGGAGACCTGGTGGTTGATGTCATGACACATCTGGTCCCACCCTAAGGCTGTCTGCATCTTCCAGCCACAGGTTACGTGAACCTGCTCTCCTGCCCCAAAGCACTGGGATAGCGGTCATCTAAGAGCAGTCCTCTTCTGCACCTTGTGTTGCCAGGCTTTGTTATTAAGGCCGAGACTGGAAGGAAAGCCCCTTTGAACCTCTTCTGTACCCACTTGAGACATCTACAGGCCAGGAGTGTTGAGCCCTTTTGTAAATAACCACCTGACAGACTTCTTCCTTTTAAGCATTTATCTTCTTATTTTGTGTGCTTATAATAAAAGTAATTTTCATTGTATATAATAATATTTTAAAAAATAATATGTTCCATACCACCTCCCAGAGATGGCCACTGTTCAGTCATATTTGATCTCCAAAACAGTAACCTTGTATGGTGTAATACAGTGTGCTTTCTCCCAGTTTTTTTCTATACGTATAAAGATGAACGTTTTTACATACATGAAGACATGTTATAGATAACGTTTTTGTATCTTACGTTTTCTTTTAACATTAAGTCTTGAGCTCTTCTCCCAACCCCCACCAAAAAATGTGCTTTGATTGCTTGCGTAATACTCTCTTAGGCAGTGTTGTACGAATTTATGTAACTGATTGCTCCTGCTGTTGGACATACAGGTTGCTTCCATTTTTTCCTCTCCTGAATGAAGTTATACAACTTTCATGTGTAAGTCTTTGCTAGATGTATTTTTAATGTGTGTTACTTTATTAAATTTACTTTTTTTCCCCTTTCTTCTAAGTTTACTTTTTTTCCTTTTTCTTGGCTGTACTGTGAGTCCTAGCTACTGGACTGCCAGGGAATTCCCCTTGCTATATTTAAAAAAAAGAAATGATTCCCTTAGATCCCTTAGGTTGGATCCCCGTGTGTTTATTAGGTGTTTACATTTTTGTGTGTGTGAATTGTCCAATTGATTTGTCTATTTTTATTGAAGTCCTTGTGTTTTTCTTTGTGTATTATCTCTGTTTCAGCCAGCTAGAGTGTAGCAGCATGGTATATACCTCTTTCTTCCCTGAGCCAGGAAATGCTTTAGTCTGGAGTAGGGTGTTCTAAGAAAGTGCATAATGACATAGGAAAGAGCAGTGGACAGGGAGTCAGAATACCTGGAATCTGGCTCTAAGCTTGGTCTCTGGCCTCTGTGGTCGTGAGCCGCAGTTTTTGGTCGTCAGGTTTTAAATTTATAATGGCTCTAAGGATTCTTCTAGCTCTAAAATAAAAACTGAAAGTTCTTCAGGCAGGTTTTTAAGAGCAGATGACTGATGCTTTTAAGTGGTTTTGAATGGAAAGTCTCATGAATGGCTTGAGAAAACTGTGTATTTAGTAAATGTACTTTATTTTGCTGGTTCAGAAAAAATATCTTTCATGTGTGAAGCAGTGCTGTAGGTATAGATGCTTCATAGATTATGTCCTTGTGTATATGTGTGTTTTAAGTTGGTATGTATGTATCAGGATCCAAACCAGATCTATATATTGCAGTTGGTAAATTATTGCAGTCAACAGAAAGTGGACTTTTAAATCTCCCTTAAAATGCAGCAATCATCACTCTTCGTGCTATTAACTTGTTAAAGAGACTGGGTCGTTGTCTTACGAAATTGAGGAAGCTATTAGTGCCTCTATTTTAAAAAGCATAAATATTGCTAATTCACTGCCTGGTACATAGAATTCGCATAGTATATTTTTGTTGGATGAGTAAATAAATCAAGCCACTTTAGGAATCAGGCTTTCACTTTCTAGTGCTCCTTTCTACTAAGAATGTCACTCTGATCACTGAAGTGCTTCTGCTCTCTTTGCTGCTGCTGCTAAGTCGCTTCAGTCGTGTCCGACTCTGTGCGACCCCCTAGATGGAAACCCACCAGGCTCCCCCGTCCCTGGGATTCTCCAGGCAAGAACACTGGAGTGGGTTGCCATTTCCTTCTCCAATGCATGAAAGTGATAAGTGAAAGTGAAGTCACTCAGTCATGTCTGACTCTTAGCAACCCCATGGACAGCAGCCTACCAGGCTCCTCCGTCCATGGGATTTTCCAGGCAAGAGTACTGGAGTGGGGTGCCAGTGCCTTCTCCAGCTCTCTTTGCATCTTCCCCAAAATAACGATAATGGCACTCTTTATGCCAGATCTGGCAGGAAGCCAGTTTGGCCTGATGTAAAATAAGTTGAATATGCTTATTAAGGCTGCCTCATTCTGCAGAACACCTATTGCGTAGTCGCTGGATTTCTCGTCTCCTTTTCCTGAAAAGACAGTAAGTGTACATGGAGCCTGCCCTCTATTAGGAGAGTGCATTTTAGTAGGCATTAGAGAAATGGCATTCCTAAATTTTAAGTGCCAAGAAAACACTTTTGGGGGTAGTGATGGATAAAAATGAATAAGTGGAGGAAGGAATGAAATTGGGGAGCAAATGGGATGAAATATATGCAATAATTTCTTATAGTATTCTTATAATAATTTCTTTAAAATTGAAAAAATTTAAATGGAAAAACTCAAAGATTCCTTCTATTCAATTTTGTTTATAAACTGATAGGTTAATTAAGTTTATTTAGAGATGTAAAAAGCCCAGGGAGGCAGACATCTTAGAAAAAACATGTTTTTAACCTAAGTCAGAGGATGGATCTTTGATCAGAGGACGGATCTTTGCCATATTGGGGAACTCCTCCTCCTGCTGGCATTCATTTTTCTTTTAGTTGTCATTTTATTGTCATTTCTGTTTCCTACAAAGAATAGTCTTAAAATTTCATAGGACCATTCCTTTTCTCTTCATCATGGGATTTCAGGTTGCAGGTATGTTGTAGAACTTAAGTAGAACCACAGTTCTGTTACTGATTTCAAAGTCAAGTGGAAATGATGCTTTGGGATTTTGTAGGTACACTTCCACAACTTTTCAAATTGTACGTGGGTTAAGCGAGTTGGTAACTTTTTAGCCTGTTTCTTTAATAGCTAGTGCGTTTAATGTTCCAGTGTGTGTTTTCTTCTTCTTTTACTCACTCAGGGGCTGCCTACTGTCAGTTTATGGACATGTTGTTCCCTGGCTCCATTGCCTTGAAGAAAGTGAAATTCCAAGCCAAACTAGAACATGAATACATCCAGAACTTCAAAATACTACAAGCAGGTTTTAAGAGGATGGGTGTTGACAAAGTAAGTAAGCTTTATTCTTTCATTTAGGGTATTTCTTAACTCGTCATGATTACCAAGGCTACCAGTGCTGGCCCATGACTTTGGATGTTTTTGTTTTTCTTTTCCCAATTTGTATAGTTATCTTTTCTCGAGTTAACAGTTTACCGGGAGCAATGTGTCCCTCTGTTGTCCTATCCCTGGTTCCCGTGTGGTCGTCTTTCTTCATTGTGAAGTTGGCGGCTGTCTGGAAAACCAGTCTGTAAATCTGTACCCATTTTTTTTTAACTGTAATATATTAATCTGAGATCTAATTCTTTTAATCTCTGAATTTGCTTCTGTAAAACATACCATATGGTAGAATAAGTAGTTCTAATAGAGAAGATTCTAGAACTGCTTGACTTTTTTAGTGAAGTATAAAACCAAAGTATAAATTACAATATTTTTATAGCTAGTAGGTGCTGGAAAGTTCCCTCTTGCCCTCAAGGTTATGTGAAGCTATAAGAAACAGAGTCCACAAAGCTTCATTGGGAAAAAAACCTCTGTTTTAGTAGATAATACGTTATTGCAGTTAAGCAGTCCCCCCCCCCATCAAAAGGGCTTAATCTTTAAGCCATTTTGAGGGCGGGGAACATTTTTCAGTAAAGCTTGTAATCACCCCCTAATTATCTTGCTTCTATATCTGATTTTTTATTTACTTTGAAATCAGTCTTAATTTAATATTGTCTCTGCAATATATAAAATGTGCATTAGTATTGTAAGGATATCATTTAGTTGTCAGGCATGGTTTAAACTAGGTTTGTCTTATTATACACAGTAGTTTTTCTTTTTCTTTTTATGGAATTAATGTTTTGAATAAGGCAGATTCCTAGAGTATATAAAAGTAGAATAGTGCAGGGATCCCCCGTGTACTTCGTGATCATCAACTCAGGGGTGGTCTTATTTCATATTATCTCTACTCCACCCCCTGTAGTCCTGGATTATTTTGAAGTAAGTTCCAGATTTAGCTTTATTTGTTAATGTTTCATACCAAGAAATTTTTTAAAGTTTGCTTGTTCAGAGGGGTGGATAGTTCAGATTGTAACTGGAATCCTTGAGGAGTTAAAAGATAGTTATGCTCTGACCATTTAAAGTAATACCTGATAGCACAATAAAAATCTTAGAGGGTCCTTTAAAGTGTGTTTTAATAGGATTGCAATTACTTGAAAAACATGCCATTTTGTAGAAGTCTATCCCAGGATTGATTCTGTACCTTGACCTATTTTTAAGGTAATGTTTTTTTTAACACAGTTCATCGAGAATACTTGTTATTTTGTGGTCTGGACTTGGTACCTTGTGTCGGGCACTGTGGCCATGCAAGTTCCATGGGAGGTTTACTTTTTACAGTGAAATGACGTATCTTAAAATGTGTTTGGATGTGTGTGTGACTTCTGTATGATACTTGTTTCTTTTGCGTTTCTGATTTCTTTTGATGGAATTGAACTGTGGGGATTGGCTGTTGTTAAGTTCTCTGTGGAAGGTAAATTGAATGAAACTTGCTCTACAACCTTCCAGGGGCTTACTGAACATTTAGTTCTTGCCTCTTTGTCTCCTTTTAGCAGAGCTTTATACTGATTTTGATGAATGTGAACACCTTTGATGCCTGCCAGAAACCTCTTGCTTTGAACTAAAGAATCTTATAATTTTCTGCAGATAATTCCTGTGGACAAATTAGTAAAAGGAAAGTTTCAGGACAATTTTGAATTCGTTCAGTGGTTCAAGAAGTTTTTTGATGCAAACTATGATGGAAAAGAGTATGACCCTGTGGCTGCCAGACAAGGTCAAGAAACTGCAATGGCCCCCTCCCTTGTTGCTCCCGCTCTGAACAAACCGAAGAAACCTCTCAGCTCTAGCAGTGCAGGTAAAAAACAAACCAACCGCGCCCCACCCCCAACCCCCCCCCCCCCCCCCCCCCGCACAAATAATGCCATTTCCAAATAATGGTAGTCTAGTTATTCATTCATTCATTCAGTAGCCATAGGCTTAGGGATCTGAAGTAGCATAATCCCAGCCTTATGGCAGGAGCATGGATTGTGACATCAGGGCCCAGCGTTTGCTCTTAGATCTCTGGAGCCTCTATTAGCGCTTCATCTCTGCCCTGTTTCTTCCTCTGTAAGAGGGGAATTGCAGTACTGGCCCCAGAGAGCTGGTCTTGAAGCCTGAATGAGTTACTGTTGGCAGTTTTGCCAACACTCGTTAGTTGTATGGAATAGAAATCCCTCAGGTTAGCTCACATAAAGGAGAGTTAGTTGGAACACAAGGACATTTCATCTTAGAGCCCTGGAATGGAAATTTGCAACCGGACCTGAACTCTCAGAAACTGAAAGAGCTTTCCAGGTCCCTCGGGGGCTGCTCTTGGTTCTGCATTGTCCTTCTGTCTGCAGACCAGCTGCTTGTGCTTATTCACGGCTTCCCTGCCCTCCCTAGAACCTCAGCTGCTAAGTTCTGTGATGCCAGCAGAATCCAGGAGGCAGGGGCAGGCTGTTTATAAGAGACTATCTTTTGAAGTCCTGGCCTAGTGGGTTTTCCTAAATGTGTTTGTAGTGATATACTCACAGAATGTGTGTGTACCTTGTGAGCGGTGGGTATTCTACAGATGCTAACTCCTCCTTTCCAGAAGGTGGCAAGAACATTAATTAAAGTTGGATAGTACCTTGAGGGAGGGGCTGATCTATCTGGTAGGTAGAAAGGGATGTTGAGTGCTTTGTAATTTTTATAGCTTTATTGAGCTCTTGATTGACTTAAATACAGTTCATGCATTCAGAGTTTTCAAGTGTACAATTGAATGGTTTTTAGTGCATACATAGGTAATATTATTCTATTGCCATAATCAGTTTTAGAACATTATCATTACCCCCCAAAAGAAACCTCACGTGCTCCCGGTAGCAGTCACTTCCCATTTCTCCCCAAAACTCCTCCCTCCCTGATAGTCCTGGGCAACTGCTGATCCTCTGTGGATTTACCTATTCTGAATATTTCTGAATGGAATTATAGAATATGTGGCCTTTTATGTCTGATTTCTTTCATTTAGCATAATGTTTTCAAGGTTCATCCATGTTGTATCATGTATCAGGACTCCTTTTTATGGTTAAATAATATTCCATCGTGTGGTTGTAGCACATTTTATTTATTCATCAGTTGATGATGATTTGAGTTCTTTCTGTTTTTAAGCTATTATGAACAGGGCTGCTATGACCATTCATATGCAAGTTTCTGTGTGGGCATATATTTTCATTTCTCTTGGGTGTGTATCCAAGAGTACATACTCTTGGAGCAGAATTTTTGGGTCATGTGATAACTCTGTGTTTAACGTTTGATAGAACTACCTGACTGTTTTCCAGAGTGGCTGAAACATTTATTTTCCCAAGCAGAGTATATGAGGGTTCAGATTTCTCCAGATATTGAGTACTTTGATTCTTTGGCTTTTTAGAATGGGGAATTGCATAGATAACCCTGTGCATTTCATATTTCAGATGCTGCTAACAGGCATGTGGAGACTTGGATTGAGTATTTAGTCTTCAGTTTAAACATATGCTAGAGATCCTCCAGCGGAAATGCCTGTTACTCTGGGTGGCTTTAAGGTCATATGGTTGTTGAATAGTTCAGAATGTTAGGAAGATGAGATATTTCTAAGCCTGGCATAATATATAAACTTTGCAAAATACTCGCTGAATGCATAACTAAAGTCATGAATGATAAATTTGCCTTGAGGTAGCCCATTCCAGATTATTCTTTATTATTTTAACTTGCCAATAGGTTGGCCCCGTTACTGTTTTCCTCATCTTTGCTTTGGTCATTCTTACTGAGAGAAGTCTGTCTATCCTAGTCACTGTGCTGCTTTTCTCTCCTGACCCTCTAAACAAGGAAACAGGAAGGGGTTTGGAAGCCATTAGTGGTCAGAGCAGTCTCTACCCACTCGCTCATCTTCCTAATCCAAGGAGTGTCAGGTTCTGAGTTGGGAGACACCTTACTTTCCAGATGGGGTGTCATGGGTGCCCCACAGCTGGGGCTGTGGGCTCTTTCCCTCTGCTCCATGAAGCTGCCTGTCTGTGCATTTAGTTAGAGCTGGGTTCAGGTAGTTCATCTGTTTGTACCAGGTTGACTTTGCCTCTTTCAGATGATAGTCCCGTCCACCCCAGCGGAAAAAAGACCACACCAAAAGACTTATTGCCAGCACGAAAGATCATGGCTAAAATTGGTACTTCCCTGTGTTGCCAGGATGCAGAATCACTTTGGGTGATCATGGGGTGTAATCTTGCATGCTGGGCTCTCTGCGGTAGGCCTCTTCACTGCATAACTGTGGAGAGCAGTTGGTCACAGCCTTCTCTTGTTGTCTGGTGGGTTCTTTTTGTTTTGAAATTTCTCCTCTTAAAAAAAAAGCCAACTCTGTCCCCCTCTCAGCTCCACAGAGGCCCATTACAACACACAGAACTACTGCAACCCCTAAAGCTGGCCCGGGTGTGGTGCGGAAGAATCCCGGTGTAGGGAATGGAGATGACGAAGCAGCTGAATTGATGCAGCAGGTAGGCATCTCCTGTGTCCACAACAGGAACCCTTTGGGGGAAGGGGCGCTTGCTGCCCTGACTGGGGAGCTTTGTCTGTGTTCTTGTGGGAAGACCTGCCTTGTCTGTGTATCACAACAGTCCTCGTGACATGTGTCAGGGCTTTGGGACCTGTGTGGGGACTGTGAGCGCGGACATGAAGATGGAAGAGCGGGGTGGGCAGCTGTTTCTAAGCTCCATTGTTTCTATTAGAAACCAGTATCTGTTTGGAAATGCACGCATAAGGTAGAACCTGTTCAAAGTCTCTGGAACACTGTCAGGGTTCCTGGGATTCAGAGACTGTCTCTTGAATTTTGGCTCTAACAGGAGATAATGGAGAGCTCCTTTCTAAATAATAATTAAAAAAAAGTATTCTACAGTGTCCCTGCTGACATCCTGGCTCACTGGAGAATCGAATGGAGAGTGCAGCTGATGTGCAAAGCCTATGGCTTTTCTCTTCTTAATAGGTAGATGATTTGAAACGTCTTGTTTTGAACCAGTTAAGTATCTGAAAATAATTGGTAGAGGTCTCCATAGATCAGAACAAATTTTCGATTTTTAGACATTTTCTCACTAATTCTTATAGTTGTTTTGTTTGCTTTTGGATGTTCCTTGTAATTAATTCCAGATTTAAAAATCAAGGATGCTCTGTAATTCCTGTGAGTTTAGGAATGAACCTTTTCACTTTCCTGAAAGCCAAGTCCTAAAGCTTGGGGGAAACAGCCTCACTTTAATCCAGAACCTTTTGTGGCCCAGACCAAACTCTGAGGAAGTCAGGACCTAAAAGCCTGTCCCCAAGACCACATTCACTGTTATTTTTCGTTCTCTGATCTGCATGTGCCCCACGGTGTAGGTGCCTCGGGAGGGTGGAAGGTGACCAGGTCAGCATCCCCGTGGTTGTGGCGGCCTCAAGCGCCCTGTGGGCACTGTGGCTGTGAGTGCAGAAGTCCTGGAGGTTGAGGAGGTGTCCCTGGAACTTCTGGTTTCCAGGCACAGGTGTACACAGAAAGTGGTCTCAGAAATAGAGTAAAGAGGTGTCAGTACTGAGACTTGGCAGCCAGCATAGGGTTGGCCTCACGGTCTCCAGAAGAAGATGCGATGGATTCCATGGGACTGCTGCCCAGCTGGTGTTCTAGGTGAGGGAGCACTGGATTTGAGGGGGCTGTAGATTTGCGGCTGGTCCTGGCTCCACTTCTAACTTGGGGCGAGTCAGTTAACCTCTGAACTCGCTGCCTCATATGCGGCGGGGCAGATACTTTACTCTCAGTGGTTGGATGGATTTCACAAGCTGACGTTTTGCCAAGTGCCTGGAAGGGTTTGGGATAAATGGGGTAAGTGGGGGTGGATGAAAGACAGTTGTGATTATTATGGAAGTTCTTGTCTGTGGTCTTGATAGAGTGAAAAAGGTTTTGAAATATGTTTTCAAAGTTCACAGGAGTCAGATTTTTTTTTTGGTGAAATATACAACTGTTAACAGCAAAAACAAAACCAGCACTTTTAGAGTGCAGGCGCCAGTGCTGGATTAAGCGTTTTGCTTTCACTTTTGCAGCAGCTCCGTGAGGGGTTCCAGAGAAGGACAGCAGTGCAGCTCACACCATCCTGCCCAGCCCTGCCTCAGAAATAACGTGTGTGGCCAGCACAGGGCTTTGATTTTTACCATTCTTATTTTCAATGTGAAGGATTTTAGGTTCTTTGCAGGTTGCACACCCTGTTACTAACTCCCATGGCTCGTATACATGATCTCTCTGACCCTGAGAGTATTAAAAGTGGTGCACTTGATGAAGGGATGGAGGTCTGGGAGACAGGACCATATTGGTCATGAAAAGTGGAGCCTCACGGGCTTGGTGGGCAGTGTGTTCTACACAAAGTACCTTTTGGTGTTCATAGCCTTGGGATAGCTTCAGTGATTCCATATTCGTTTTTTTAAATGTAATTTTTATTTTTGACTGCACTGGGTCTTCAGTATTGTGCGTGGGTTTTCGCTAGTTGCGGAGAGCTGGGGCTGTTCTCTAGTTGAGGTGCACAGGCTTCCTGTTGCAGTTGGCTTCTCTTTTGTGGAGCACAAACTCTAGAACATAGGCTTTAGTGCTTATGGCACATGAGCTTAGTCGCTCCAAGCCATGTGGGGTCTTCTCAGACCAGGGATTGAACTGGTGTCCCCTGCACTGCAACCACTGGAACACCAGGGAAGCCCGATTCCACATTCTTACGTCATTTGGGAGAAATGTACTGTTCCAAAGCAACACTATTGAGTAGAAATAAAATGTAAACTGGAAATGTGAGATATACGTATATAGAACTGAAAGTTTTCTGGTAGTCACGCTGAAAAAAATTGTAATAAGAGACAGGTTAATTCTAATAACACATTACTCAATATATTTAAAGTATTAGCATTCTGATGTGATCATTATAAATAGTTATCAGTGAGATGTTTTACATTTGAACACTGTACTGGGTCTTTGAAATCCAGTGTGTATTTGATAGCTACAGCCTGTCTCAATTGCACTGGCTACATTTCAAGTGCTCAGAACACCACCTGTGGCTCATAGCTACCGTATCGGCCAGTGCCAGGTCGAAAACATTCTCCTTGGGCTTCCTGGGTTCCAGCTATTACTTCGCTGTAAGAGAATTGTATGCTTGTGGATTGTTTCTTGTGGATTCATGGTTGTTGAGGGATGTCAGGGAGGGCTGCTGCCTTGGCCTGTGGGTGGGGCCTGTCGGGCTGGTTTCTGGCGCCCTGGGTGATGTATAGGTGGAAGGAGGTTTCAGTGGGCTTACGAGGGAGGCGCCGGTGTAACGTGCGTGTACTAGTGGGCTCCAGGCTGCCGCGCCGTGCCAAGTGCTTCCCTTTCCTTCTCGTGATTACGGGCCTCTTCTCACTCATGGACCTTGGGCCGAAGATCCAAGCAGCTTTCACTGCTGGGGATAGTCACCTCTGATCCTTTAGTCCCCTTCTCCCCCTCCACTTCGGGAGTAACTGATAGTTTAAGGAAAGGCTACAAACAGCATTTAAAGCAGGGGTGGGGAGAGTGGAGGTGGATGAATTATTTTGTTTTGCAGGCGACTAGGTGGTGTTAGTACTTTATTGAAACTTTCAACTATTTTTATTCATTTATTTTTAAATTATTTGTTTTTGGTTTTGCTGGATCTGTGTTGCTCTGTGGGCTTTTCGCTCGTTTCAGAAGCAAGGGCTACTCTCTTGTTGGGCGTGTGGGCTCCTCAGTGCAGTGGCTTCTCTTGCTGCAGAGCACAGGCTTACTTGCTCTGCAGCATGTAGGATCTTCCTGGATCAGGGATCGAACCTGTGTCTCTTGCGTTGGCAGGCCATTCTTTACTGCTGAGCCAGCAGGGAGGCCCCGCAGTTATTTTTTAAAGTGATTCCTGTGGTTGCTAAATTCCTTTAGTGAGAGTGTCTAGAACCTTGTTTCTAGAGCCTTGATTCTGGATCGGTCTGTTCAGGCCTTTGATGGCAAACATTGAAATTAAGTCTTTGACAAAATGGTCCTGGTGGTTCCAGTCACCTGCTCCTCATCTCTGATGCCTCTCAACTGCAGGTTGTGAGGGAGCAGGACTTGATCCCTTTGGTTGGGCCTGGCTTCTTCATCAGGCTGTGGGGAAGCTGGATGAGCTGTTTTAGTAACTAGACGTTCAGAAGGTGGACTAGGTTCCTGTAGTGCCTCTGGCTCTCAGAATTCCACTACCCACATTGTTCTCAGCAGCTGCACCTTTGATTCCCTGGCTGGGCTTTCCATGGGGCCCTAGCCTGTAAGGCCTGAGAAGATATATTGTACCATTTGCCATGTAATTTGCATTCAGTGAGAGTCATGGTTGAGTATTCTGGAATGAAGACACACTGGACTGTGAGAGTTGTTATGGTATTGTTATTATTATGTTATGATAACATAATAAAAGTTATGACTTTTATTATTCTTGGCTGAACAGAGTCCTGACCCATTCACTGAGATTTGTTTTGTCATTGCCTCTTTGTGGAAATTAGATTCCCTCAGTGAGGCTCCTGGAAGATCCTGTGGCATGAGTGGTGAGCTGATGATATGCTCAGGGAGCTAGGGGTGGAATATGGTGGGGTGTGCCCCTCTCCTCTGCCCTTGTCTCTCCCTTTTGAGACTGTCTTGAGGGAGAGAGTGACGCAGGGACCCTCTCATCAGAGGATGCTTTTCTTTTAGTCATGGATCACACCCTAGCCTCAACATACTGGGGGGAAAAATAACTATTGAGTTTCTATGCCCAGGTGCCCCTCAGTGCTAGCTATCTTTGGCCAGTATTAGTTGTCTTTAAATAGTTTTGCCCTCCTGCTCATCATTTCTATCCTGCTCTCTTGGACCAGACCCTGCCTTACCGTTGACTTCAGCTTGCAGAAAGACCTGGATTAACTGACCAAATGTCCTGGTGTGGACTCAGTATATAATTGGCAGCCACTCTGCTGGGCCAGGTTGTGGATTCTTTTTCTATATTTGTCTCAGCAGCCATGCCTTTTTCTCTTTGATCTTGTCTTAGTCTCTGAGAAATACCTACATGTTTCCTCATGTAGCCTGTCCTTTTGCAGGAATTGTTATAGTCAGAGTGCCATGAATCAGCCCATGGTATTGATCTGGAGCTGAAGAAAATTGACATCAAATTAAAATGGGAGTTTTGTCCTTGTTAGGGAATTTGATGAAAGACCACACATCTCCTTCCGGGTTGGAGGTTTAATCTGATGTGTTGTTGGTGTATGAATTCCAGGTGTCTGACCCTTTCTAATGTTTTGTGCAGGTCAATGTATTGAAGCTGACTGTGGAAGACTTGGAGAAGGAGAGAGACTTCTATTTTGGAAAGCTGAGGAACATTGAGTTGATTTGCCAGGAGAACGAGGGGGAGAACAACCCTGTGCTGCAGAGGATTGTGGACATTCTCTACGCCACAGACGTATGTGCTGACTTGGGGATGTTTTCTTGCCATTTTGCCACCTAAGAGAAAATACATTTTATGTGGTGGTTTTTGGCAAGCTCAGTACTGATGCTTGTTGTGTTTCAGCATAGCATTCATTTAAAGACTTCATCATTGACCCTCAAGAGTCAGCCAGAGGGGGGACTTCAGCTTCTGCTTTGAGGTCTGAAGGGACAGTGAGGTGGCGGGCTGCCCTGCTTCTGTAGCTTGTGGCCACTGGTAGGTCACGAGTGCCACCAAGTGCTCTTAATCCTGCCATCCCCGCCTCCACCCCACTCAGCGTGGACCCCTTGGTCCGAGTTGCTGCCTCTTTTTCCTATGCCCCAGGTGTGCCCTGGAGGGTTAGGCACATGGCCCTGTTTGAGGTCTGCTGCCCACAGCTGTGAGAGGTGCCTTTTTCCTCCCACGCTGGAGTGTGCCCGCTTCCCATTTCTCCACACTCTCCTGTGGTCAGATCTCTTGGGAGTCATGTGTATTCGGCAGCTGAATAGGGAAGACTCATTTTCCCTGGATTTAGGATTTGACATTTTGCTCTGTCCACTGTTTAATGGCTATAATTATTAATAATTCTGCCATGCCCAGCAGGGTCTTGAGGGTCAAGCTATAGTATGTGTCTTGCCTAAGTGTTTCACAGTATGTGGCCATATACAAATATAAGGTAACATTAATGTTATTAGCACTATCCTCTAAACGTATTAAGTGAATTTGGGGGTGTTAAGACTGATGACTGAAAAGTTGATAATTTGTTCAATAAACCTGTGTTTCAGGCTTGCTATATACCAGATAATGCAGACAGAGTTAATGAAGATACAGGTGTCTTTGGGTTTAGTCCGAGTATTGTTTTAGTGGAGTCATATGTTGAGTAAATTTAGCCATAGAGGTTTAGTTTAAACAATAGATGGTGGGTGAAGGGGGAGTCTAAGTGTTTTAAGAAGGCAATGGCATCCCACTCCACTACTCTTGGCTGGCAAATCCCATGGACAGAGGAGCCTGGTAGGCTGCAGTCCATGGGGTCCCTAGGAGATGGACACGACTGAGCAACTTTACTTTCACTTTTCACTTTCATGCATTGGAGAAGGAAATGGCAACCCACTCCAGTGTTCTTGCCTGGAGAATCCCATGGATGGGGGAACCTGGTGGGCTGCCGTCTATGGGGTCGCACAGAGTCGGACACGACTGAAGCGACTTAGCAGCAGCAGCAGCAGCCATTAGCTCATACCAGATGTCTGGAGTGAGTGTGAGGTGGGAGCCACACATCCGAGGTTTCCCATGCCTCTCATGTTTGGTCAGCCTAGTTAGTTGTGGGTAAACAGACCACCCACAGCACCTGCAGTAGTATGCAGGTTCCTTCTTGTTCAGTCACTCAGTCGTGTCCGACTCTTTGCGACCCCATGGACTGCAGCACACCAGGCTTCCCTGTCTTTCATCATCTCCTGGAGCTTGCTCAGATTCATGTCCATTGTGTCAGTGATGCCATCCACCATCTCATCTTCTGTCGTCCCCTTCTCCTAAAGGGGATGCAGGTACCTAAGTGCAGTCAAAAGAAGGCACGAAGGAAAAGCTGGCAATGTGGACAGGTTATTGAGAGGAGATGATCTGGTACTATTACGGTGACTTCAGGGATTTTTGAGGGTCAGTTTTCTTAAATAGCTTTATTGAGGTTCGGTTGGTTTAACAACAACTTGATGTATGACATCATTGCCATCATCAAGACAGTGGACACATCCATCACCCTGAACAGCGTGCGGGTGAGTTTGTGCTCAGTTTTGTCCTTCTGTGCGATGTGGTTCCACTGCCTAACTAATAGAAAAGCAGTCACTTGGTCTTGTGCCATTCAATGCCAAGTGTGTGGTAGAGACAGGAAGAACCGTTGACTTTGAGAGGCTTTAAATATGAGGAAAGGGAACCCACAGTAGAAACTGGTCTTTCATTCAGCGTTGAATAATAGCTTTCCCCTCCCATTTTCCCATTTCAGGAAGGCTTCGTGATACCTGATGAAGGGGGCCCACAGGAGGAACAGGAAGAGTATTAATAGCCTGGACCAGCCGAGCAACATCTGAATTCTTCACTCCAAATCATGTGCTTAACTGTAAAATACTCCCTTTTATTATTCTTAGAGGACTCACTGGTTTCTTTTCATAAGCAAAAGTACCTCTTCTAAAAGTGCACTTTGCAGAAGTTTCACTCCTTTTCCAATAAGTTTGAGTTAGGAGCGTTTACCTTGTAGCAGAGCAGTATTAACATCTAGTTGTTCACCCAGGGAACAAAGAGGCTGACCATGGGCTTGCTTTGTGGATGCTGGTAGCACTGATAGCTGGAGAAGGTGGAGACCTCAGTAGAGAAATGTAAAGACTGATTTGAATTTTAAGTTAATGTGAAATCTTGGCAGAGAACGTTTTAATAAATAAATGCCTTAAGAGTATTTAAAAGATGCTTCCATATTTCAAAATATAAAATGTGTGTTTGACATTGTGTCTGGGAAGGAAGGGCTGGAACCTGGAGCCTTTGGGACCTGCTGTTCCCAGCCTTCGCAGGACTGCTTGATCCTCATAAGCCCAGACGTTGGCCCAAAAGCAAAATTTGAAAAGTTATTTTGTAAGCCATTTTGATGTCCTTGACCAATAGCATGCCTGTTAAGAAGCAAGAGGCATTGTTGCCTGGATGAATAGAGGGTGTGTTTCAGGCCTGAGAGGTCTGAGTCAAAGAGCTTGATTTTCATTGAGCATTTCTCTGGTGATTTTCCAGTTATCCCTGATAATTCTGTGTACTGTGCGTGTTTTTTTTTTTTTTGAAATGAGGTGTGTCCAGTTTTTAAACCTAACAACTGCTTTTGGGGACTTGCCCACATCTCTGGGATTTGAATGGGGGCTGTGTCCCGTTTTACTGTCTTTTAAGTTTACATTTAACATGTTCCTCTTCTCTGCTCCCCTTGCCCACTGGGGACTCCTCTTTGGCTCCTTAAAATTTGCTGCTTAGAGTGGAAGTTCAGCAGGCAGGTGATCATACTGCAAGTTCTTTTTGGACCTCTGGCAAAGGGAGTGATCAGTGAAGGCCACCACTCCCTTGGGATCTGCAAGGCTGGGTGTTTTCGGTACCTGCTGTCCACAGCCCTCCACTGTTATCGGAATACTTTGCCAGTGCACTAATCTCTTTGGAGATAAAAATGTTAGTGTGTTACTAAATGTTAATTTTCTTTTGCAGAAAATATAGTACCATGTCTGAATTAATTATTAATATTTAAAATATTTCATTCCTTAGCTCCCTCATTTGCTTTGCTCACAGCCGACTCATTTCCTTTGTTTGGCAGAATTCTGCAACGTGTGTGTCACCCACTACTGAGATTGTTCAGCCCCTGATGTATTTGTATTGATTTGTTTCTGGTGGTAGCTTGTCCTGAAATGTGTGTAGCAAGCAGGTATTTTATGATAAAATTGTTGTGTAGTGCATGCTCTGTGTGGAATTCAGAGGAAAACCCAGATTCAGTGATTAACAATGCCAAAAAATGCAAGTAGCTAGCCGCTGTTCAAACAGCAGTGGTGCTGTTTCTCTTTTGTGGCCTTTTCGACTTCTGTTGCCCTAAAATTCCATTTTGTTGGGAACCCATTTTCCACCTGGTCTTTCTTGACAGGGTTTTTTTCTACTTTTAAACAGTTTCTAAATAAAATTCTGTATTTCAAGAGTGTCATGTCTTCTGAAATTTGTCTTGCCCTGGGTATATTCTTTTAGGTTCAAATGATAAGGTAGCCATGCATCTTCCTTAAATTAGGGCTGATCTTTTGAAATCCTTCACTGTTTTTTTCAGACGTGCTTATTTCTAAGGCCGTTTCTTTTTTCTCCATTCAAACAGTATGCTTCTAAGCCTCCTGACATTTCCTCACTTTTGTGTTACTGTGGGAGGGCTTTCAGAAGTGCAGGGCTTGGCCTCAATGCCATGGAGCTACTTCAGGCTGTTTCCTTCAGAGAAAATCTACAGGACAAGCTTGGTGGATACCATGGGGCAGTACTGTTTTATTTTTTCCCCTGAAAGTGTGTTTCAAAGTCAGTAAACACAGCCAATCTGTAACAATCCGAAATCATCTTTAAAAATTCTATACTCTAAGAAATGAGTTCAGAAGGTGAGGTGCTGCTATTTTCAGTATGAAATAAAAGTTAAATGGGCAGAAGGTAGTTTTCAGTATGATTTTTAGGGTACCGACCACAGTTATGGATGATTTGTAAACCAAACTTCATGATTTTCACTAGAATTACTTCCATGTTACTTCCTGTAGAAGTTAACAGTATGATGCCTTCACTGAAATGTTACACACCTTCAGAAGGGATTGGATACCATGTGTGTTGATAATCTATAAGAAGATACGTCCAGGAGTGCATGGAGTTTGTGAATAAAATGTTGAGTATTGTCAGCTGAGAAGTTGCCTTGGAAAGAGTGAAGCTGATACCGTGTGTACTTCTGACCTAGTAAGTCCATTGGCCTGGGTATTTCGGCTGAGGCATGTAGTATTGAAATGGGTCTCATTTAGGTTAGGTCATGGGTGCTGTGATCTTGAATAAGCTGCTTGGTTTGCTTGGCAAGGCCTGTGTTGTGTGCAGGATAGGTAAACAGATGGCTGGATTTGGATTTAGGATTCACTCGTGCTGGTGGTCCTCAGACTGATGGGTTTCAGAAATCACCTGTGAAACTTGACTGACATAAAATTTCTGAAGTCCAGTTGGCAGAGATTCTCAGTTAGGTGATTAGAAATTTGCATTTTACTATGTGCCTCAGATGACCTGGTTTAATGTAGTTTTCAGAGCTAATTTTGGTCGTAACACTTATCTCTGTGAGCGCAAATGTAGCTGGCAGGGGGTGTCAGGTTAGAGTTCTTGTAGATTGCTTCTAGCTTTGTGACTTTTACATTATTAATAATTGATCGCTTGTTCTGACTTGCAAAACAAGGATGACAATGGTGACTGCAGCGCCTCCCTCACCTGGTGCTTGCTGGCATCAGAATGAGCTGAGAACCAGAAAAGGTAACCACAGCGTTAGAAAGCACTGCTTGGTTCTTCAGATCCAGTTTGAAGCTTATGGATCAGAAAAGCTTAGGCCAGGGGTTTTGTATCCTGAGAATTCAGGCAGGCGATTCTTCAGATAGGCTTTGAGTATTTTGTAAAATTATATGTAACAAGTACTAATTTTTTTTTTCAGCTTGGGCGATTGATGAGTGCAGCTCCTTTCTTTTGGGACTATCATTTTCATCCCTTTTTCCCCCCAAGTGAAATAATGGTCTAAACACACCTTTCACCTTCTTCTTTTGAATGAAGATTCGGTGATTCAGTAATTCAGATTCATTGATTTAAAGATAAGTGTTTTCTTTAGGATATAATAAGGTGTTGGAAAGGAAGCCGTTTCCTTTTGCTATAACCAAGATAAGTCTAGGGAAATTTTTCTTTAAGGATTGTTTTATGAGATTTGGTATGAAGAACTCCTTTTCTGATGGTTACCCATAGTTCAGCATAGTCTACAAACAAAACCTCAGCTTTAGGCCTGATCAGCTTGATCAGATTAGCTAGCTGGTATGTGGGTGACCCAAATCTGACTGCTGTCAGCAGAGTGGAAGTGATTGCTTTGAGCCAAGCGGAGCCTGAGCCTGAGCCTGTCTGTGGTCAGTGTTCCTGAATCACCAGTCATTTTGCTGGTCTGGCACTGTTGCCATTGATTTAAAATCAGGCCTATATTGTAGTTTTGAATTCATACATTCCAGTTACAACGTTTTAAAACCTGATGAGTTCATGTGTATTTCTGACACTTGCTGCTCTTTTGTCAGTTTTCACGTCTGAGACTTGAGTACGCAGAGTCCTTTTCTGAAGGAAAGCCCACAGAAGTATTCTGTGCTTTTACACTGAACTTGACCGTTACCGCACATGCCTTCAGCCAGATTGTTAAGTAGCTAAAATTTGTGAAGGTCTGTTTCCCTTTTCTGAATTGGAAAGCAGTGTTACCTTAGCCTAGCGCACAGCTTTCTGTTGAGGTTGTGGTCAGGTTGCTTCACTAAATTCATTATCTAGATAAGCAGGTCTAACCTTAGAGTTGGAATTCTGGGCCCTTATTCCAGGACTATGTATATATACATAAAGAAATTTAAAAAATTAAAATAACCTATATTTCTTTTGAATTGGAGGCTCCGAGGTTCTGAAATGTAAAATGAACGTAGCCTTCACAAACATGTTTCTGGGGGTAGGATGAGAAAAAAAAAGAGACAGATCTTTATCTTGTGATCATAGGAAGAGCAAAGCAAGTTAGCCATCAAAGCCTAGAACTTCAGAAATGGTATTGAGAGACTTAGAATTACAGAGTGATCTGTTAGCTGTTTGATATTCTGTAAGACATCTTACCTTAAAAATTCAAAAAAAATTTTTCCCTTCTTCCTGGACGACTGAATATTTTTCAGTCTGTAGGAATTGGTGAGGATAGGGTGGATGCAGGTATGAAGGAGAGGAGAAAGAGCAGTTTACTGTATTTGCTGATGTCTTTAATTTTCATTTCTAGTGGGAGAATGAGATTTGGGAAGCCGCTAGTGAGGTTCAGTCCACCAGGCTAGGTCTTAACAAAGCTGTCTTTATGGCTCTTACTAGTTTCCAGCAGGGACAAAGATGGGTTTCTAAGACAACCTTCATGGATGATTCACAAACTGCAGTGTAGACTATTATAAAATTAAGCCAGGCTCAAGCATGCAAGTGGGGGGACTGAATATATAAAGGGAATATGTGACTGGAGCCCTTTTCTGACCTTTATCAAGAGGAACGAAGGAGAAGTGCTGTGATCAGGAGGCCAAGGGCCAGGAGTTGAGACCAGTGTCCTCCTCCAGGCCCTGCATGGTCTGCGGAGCTTTACTTTGCCTCAGTTAGGAGATGAGTGAGGATTTTTTCCCTGGGATCCCTTCTGAGCCAGGAAAAATTACTTGGATCTGTAGAAGCCAGCAGGATACCAGAGCCAGCAAGAGTGGGAGAGTGCCCAGTTCCAGCAACTGTTGCCTCTGGAGGCCAGGTTTCATCAGTTAAACAATTTTGGTTCAAAAAAAAAGCACAATGTTTTTCAGCATCGGTGACATTTTGTGTGTGAAATTTTGAAAAAACTCGCACTGACAATGAAATGGTTTGTAAAGTGTACATCCTTTTGTGTTTTAATAAAAGTTTTCGACCCTGAAAGAAGAGATTTTGACAGGTGAAATAAAAAGTGGCTCAACACGTGAGTTTGGCTCTCTGCTGCCCCCGCCCTCCCCCCATAGGCTGCAAGCTGCAGGGAGAGCTTTGCTAATATGGCCTTTCCTGGCCCGCCATTTAGTGCAGGAATAGAAATGTATTGCTCCCACCAGATCTGTCATGGTTTATCCTTGTCTAATCTTGAGTGACCTTCAGATTTCTTTCCTCTCTTGCTTGCTTCACAGTTACTTTATCACATTCTTATTTTACATTTCTCCTGATCGGGCTCATTTATATATTTTGGAGTAGTTCTAATGATTTTAAGATCCAGCGTACCTCAGGGTCATCTGGGTTTTTTGCATTCTAAAGGTTTCTCACCTGATATTGCCTTTTTTTTTTTTGTATTTTATGTGTTTTTCTACAAAATAATGTGAGTTAAATATGTGTAATTATATATGACTGCTGTTTTTACTTTGAAATTTAAACGCTACCAAGAAGAATGGAATAAACTTTTTTTTACAGGTAGCTGTAGGCGAATCCCAGCTTGCCCCTGTGTGTGCCCCTCCCTCCCTACTAATTTTAAAGGCGGAGAGAAGAAACAAATACGTTGAACGAAATAAAGTTATTTTAAAACAAATTCCCCGAACATCTGTAGCTCTCTTGACTCAATTTTTGTTTTTCATTCTTTTTTGGAAGGAAGTGGGTAAGTAGATACTAAAACACCCCAAGAAGCTACTGTTTTCTTGAATCATGCATGGTATTTTGAAATCTTTGGTATTTGAACTGTGAATTCTCTCTGGCGGTGGGGTGTGGTGGGAAGAGCATTGTTTTAAGTGACATGTGAGCTGAGTTGTTGGTCTCAACTGAAGGTGTAATCTTAACATTCATTAATCTGGGTCCCCTGCAGTTCCCAGCGGTTACTGGCTTCTGTCTTGTTTATTTGATTTTGAAAAGGAAAAAGCCTCTCCTTAGCATCAAGTTGCACCTTAAAATTTTTGGTACATTTTATAAAGCTGAGGATACAAGTTTTCACTTTTGTTAACTTTATTAAGGAATAAATTTTTAAAAAAAAGTATGTTAGGATACAACTTTTTAAAATTAAAAAAAATTTGGGGGGCCACACTGTGAATCATGAGGGATCGTAGTTCCCTGACCTGGGATTGAACCTGACTGAGCCCCCTGCATTGGAAATGTGGAGTCTGAACCACTGGACCCCCAGGGAGGTCCCAGGATACAATTCTCGACATTTTAAAAACCGCAGTGGTAAAGCTGAAGAGAGCAGAGTTAGTACCACTTCTGAGCAGAGCGGGGCCACCTTCCCTGGATGAGTCAGCCATGTCCTTGAGTGCCCTTGAAGCCTTCCAGCAGCACCCATCCCAACTCCACTGTTAGGGAGCAGAGTAGGGTCTCCTTGGCATTGGCAAGTGATGCCCGAACTTGTAGGCATTGAGTAGGACTTTGCACTTTCTCCAGGATTGTTTTGTACAGAGGTTTTGTCTAGGAGATTTTTTTTTTCCTTCAACACCTTTCCTCCTGCTTCTGTTTTTAAATGAGTTATTGATTATCATGATTTTTTTCTTTTTAGGTGGGGGTTTTCTGAAGTTTTTCTTACCTAAAAAATGGAATACATCTTAATTTCCCTGTTCGGATGTTTCTTCTTTGGGAAGGAAAATGATATTTATTGTGAATGAATCTAGCGTGTTTTAGACTTATGTAAAAAATGTGGATAAACATGGACAGCTGTAAGTAGAAATGATAACATTGGATTGGAAAATGAAAGCTTCAAGTCAAAGAAACAGTGGGGAACAGTCAACTGTAGCATCATCAGCTTTGTTTCTTTTTTTTTTTTAATTTTAAATAAACCCTTCTAGTTTATTAATACCTAGTTTAATAAAACTGGTTTAAAAGACCTGCATCTTTTATGACATTTCATTGAGCCACTCTACTTCTCATGTTTTACAATATGATGAAATCTTTTGTCTTCACTGTTGATGAAATGGGAGCAGGAATTTTTTTCTGTCTGTGGGTGGTCTCTATGTGGTGAAGATCTGGGGAGGGTGGTCTTGGCTTAGTGGTCAGTTAACATTTTGGTAACATCTAGGTGATCATGAAATGTGACTCAGTGTGGAATCCATGTCCCTGGTTGAATTCTCCCCCAAGAGATTTACCTTTGACCAACTGACGCTGCTGAATTGTGCCAGGGTTAAGACTGAACAGTGCTGCCTCAAGTCCAGGCCTGCCATGAAGTCTGGGTTTATAAGACCCTCGTGTTACACACAGTTCTCTTGTCACCTTCCTCTGTTTTGGAGCTCAGGATTTCCCTGGTGGTCCAGTGGTTAAGAATCCTCCATGCAGTGCAGGGGACAGAGGTTCAGTCCCTGGTTGGGGAACTAAGATCCCACCTGCCACAGAACAACTCAACCCACGAGCCTCAACTCCTGGAGCCCTTGAGCTACGGTAACTGGAGCCCTCGAGCCACGACTAGAGTTGGTACGCTGCAACAAAAGACCCACCAGTGGCAGTGAGGATCCCGCATCTGCAGCTGAGACCCAGTGCAGCCAGATGAAGACCTGGAGCTTGTGCAGCTCATGTTAGAGGGCTGCAGTGACGATCCCGCATGCTGCAGCTGAGACCCAGTGCAGCCAGATGAAGACCTGGAGCTTGTGTAGCTCATGTTAGGGGCTGCTGTGCCTTCTCCTGTCCCCCAGCTGTGGGGCCAGTTGGCCTTCTGCATTTATCATTAGACTTGCTGGCATTTTCCATGGTTTCCATGGCAGGTGGGTTCTCCGTGCTGCCTTTGTCCTGTGGATTGTCCTCCACTCATATTTGTTCTGGCTCCAAGTACTGGAGCTCCTGTTGGCTGTCTGCTCTCGTTCAACTTCATCAATAACAAGAATGTCTCAGATTGGATGAAAAATGGCCGTGTGGTAACGGTTTGTGGGATGGATTCTGATGTTCCATTTTGTGTTCTCTGTGTGGAATTCTATCTCATTTTCCTGGTTCTAAGTGTGGCCAACTGGCCCCGCAGTCTGTGGAGGCCCTCGGAGTTCCACAGCGACTTCACAGAGGAGCCACTCTGGACTTGGTGGCTGCCAAGATGTCTCAGTCGAGGAGGAAGTTGAAAGCCAATAAGTCTCCGTTAAATACAACGAGCAGTATTAACTGGGGAGAGCATATTGGGTCAGGGTGAGTGAGAGTCTGGGGTTAGTCTCTAAAACACTGGACCCCTGGGCCCTAAGATCCAGGATTCAGTCGTTCAGTTGTGTCCAGCTCTGTCACCCTATGGACTGCAGCACACCAGGCTTCCCTGTCCTTCACCATCTCCCGGAGCTTGCCCAAACTCCTGACCATCCAGTCGGTGATGCCATCCAACCATCTCATCCTCTGTTGTCCCCTTTTCCTGCCTTCAATCTTTGCCAGCATCAGGGTCTTTTCTGATGAGTCAGTTCTGAGACTCAAGGCCAGACAGGAGAGCTGAGCCTCTCTCAGCTGCACTTGGTCTTCAGTCACATGCTGCTACAGATGCTTACAAACAGCAAACCAGTTATTCTCCGATTGCCCGCCTGCTCCCCTAGTGGCAGTTCTAAGCTCCCACTCTTGTTTCCAGGTTTGTAGCACCCCACCCAGCGCCCCCAACCCCAGCCTCCTTCCTCTCATCTGCTCTCATCCTACATGGGTATTTAACTCTCCTGCTGAATCCACTTTTCCTGCCAGTACTTCTCTCTGCTTCTTGTGCTTTGCTCTTGGGTATCATTAATTGTCCTCCACCAGTATTTTTTCCCTTTTGTGGCCTCAGTCCTTGAACACAAACAGCTCCGCTCTTCTGGTTAAACTCATATTTCTCTCATAAAACTTATAGTTTTGAAATAATAAAATTTTAAGTAGTTTTAAGAATAGTATAAAGAACTCCCCTTTGCCCAGTTCTAATAAGCAGGAAACAACATCAATATCACCTAAAAATGTAAAGGCATGTTTAAATTTCACTGATGGTCCTAATGGCCCTGAGACCTTTTGCTTCCCGAGTCTAGGATCCAGTTCAGATCACACATTGCCTTTAGTTGTTACCTCTCTGCAGCCACCTTTGATGTCCTTTAATCTTTGTCCTTCATGACACTAAGATTTTTAAGAGTGAAGCCCACTTACTTAGTAGAACGTCCTTCAATTTGGGATTGTCAGGTTATGGGTTTGTAGTGCAGAAGCAGTGGTCCAGAGTCCAGCACACCGTGAGGCATGGCCTTTGGCTCCCTCATGAGTGATGTTGACTTTAGTTACTTGTTAACCCAGACTTTAAAGCAAAAGAGAAACCCATGCTTGCCTTTTTAATATAAACGGGATGATACATGCGCCTTCTGTTAGTGCAGACTTTTTGTATTCCTTTATTCCTGGCCCACCTTTTTTGCCACACTGGACCCCTACTCTCCATGATGCTGATAGTTTTGTGTGTACTAACAGTACAGGAGCCCCTTAGACCCAGGCCAGAAAGGCCCCTGTTCTGAGCCAGGCAACCTACTCTGTCCCCTGTCTGACCATGTCCCTTTGTACTAGATGAGGGAGGTCCCAGGGGCTAAGAGGATGGCTGGTCAGCCCTGCTGGTGCACTGCCCCTCTTCCCGCACTGCTCTCAATATTGGAATTACCTGCCCAAATCCCTTTGAACCTGATTCCAGAGTCTGGGGGCCTATTCCTTAGTGCATCATTAAAACCTTTTTAAAAAATTCTTTTTATTTTTTGGCTGTTCCTTGCAGCATATGAGATCTTAGTTCTCCAACCAGGGATGGAACCTGCATCCCCTGCAGTTGGATGTGCGGAGTCCTAACCGTTGGACCACCAGGGAAGTCGCTCAGTGCATGCCTTGAGGGCAGTCCTGCCTAGGCTTGCGGTGGCCACGGAGCCGTGGAGGCATGGGATGTGTGGGTGTACGGGTGACGGTGGCCATCCACATGCCACCATTTACAAGCTCCACCCCCCCCCCCACCGGCAGGAATGAGAGGGCAGCAGGACAGAGGGCTTGGAGGCCTTCCAGGTCGTTATGAAAAGTATTTGTGGAGGCACGTGAATAGAATGTGTTTTATTTAACAGTATATTGATCTATGAACATTTTAAGTAACTAGACTTGCTGTGTGGACCAGTATTCTTTTGCCCTTGGCCCCGTAACTTAGGGGAGACCTCTTTACAGATGTGTGTATGTGTACACGCACATTCTATGTATCAGCACGCACCTATTCATCATCCTTTTGTAAATATTGGCCTCATTCTGTGCACTCTTGTTTTGAGTGTCTCCTGGAAACTCCCCCTGGTCGTCTGCTGAAGGTCTGGTTCATCCTTTGGCTCCTTGGGTGGCGTCCTGAGTGCAGGCGCACTGACTTACTCAGCATTCGTCTACTGAGAGGCGTCCGCCGTACCTGATGCTGTGAACGACGCTGCCGCCAGCATTCCTGTGAGCTTTCACAGATGACTAAATTGTACCCACCATTCACTCTTTAAATCTTCAAGATTACCATGAATCTTTTCTGAATTAAAAAATAAAGAGAAACGCATGGTTTTATACTGTAGACATTCTCTTTGATCTCACCTGCCAGAAATAGCTGCCATTACTTCTGGAGTATATTTTTCCAGGCTCTCTCTCTAGGCATGTGCCAACACCTCCATGGAATATTCTTAACAGAAATGGACTCATGAATACACCTCTGCAGCTTTCTCACTGGTGACCTTGCATCGCCGTGTTCAGTGTCCTTCCTTATCACCGCGGCTCACTCTGGAGCATCCCAGACTTGAGTTGACTCACCCTGCCTTTTGTGTGTTTTTCCTGCTCTCTCTATCCCCTCAGTGTAGCCATTTTTCAGTCCCCATATTTCTAGGAACTTGCTTTTTATTTCTAATCATATAGCCCAGCATCACGTGCATTAAACCACTTTCCCTCATTATTTCCTTTCCTGGAAATGTTTCTGGCATTTCCCTCAGTTACTTGGTTCCTGGCTTCCAAGTCTCCTTTCCTTTGGCTCTTCTCTCGCCTTCGGTCCTTATATCTGGGCTGTCACCGAGACACGGTTTAGGTTAGGACACCATTGGACGGTCATCTAGTCTTCCTCCTTCTCACTCCCCACATCGTATGCTGGAGAGTTTTCGTAACTGCCCTTTGTCCTGTTCAGACTTCCTGGTGAAGGTATTTAAGATTCTGCTTCCATTTCTCTCCTCCTTCCTCTTGCACTATTCCTCCCCTCCCACCCAGGAGGCCTTTGTCTAGCCAAACTGACTCATTTGCTGTGTCCCCCGAGCTTGTCTGGGACTCATCTCTTTCCTGGCTATCCCCCTGCCGTCCTGAAGTGCCCCCTTGATTCCTGCTGGTGGTACTTGCTGATGGGGTGGATGGATGCTCCTAATAACCCTAACACAACACTGTCTACCACCCTCTGTGGAGGTTCCTTGACCCAGGCGGTGTGCCCTTTGTATTCTCAGAGCAGAGCTCCATGGAACAGACCTCTCCCACGCACTCGCACCTGCCCCCATGCTGCGTGCAGGGAGTCCTGTCAGCTCCCTAAAGAAGTCCTTCCTCCAAGGACATCGAGGGCTGGGCGTGGGGGTGCCCATCGTGGAGAGTCAGGGGCTCTTCTTGCCCCACCTTTGATGAATGGAAACCTTTGACCCTCTGGAGACGTGCTTTCCTCGGACATTATTTCCCTAATCTGTGGATTACAGTTGGACCCCCCGCATGACCTTCTAAGCCCTTTCTACTTCTGTAAAATGGGTGACTCCCTTTAGGAAGCTGCTGGCATGAAGCCAGGAGTATAGTAACCTGAGAAGCCTCAGGTCATCAGGAAGACAGCTCTCCCATCAGCGGAAAGAAGGCTTGCAGGTATAAGCTCTGGAAAAGCTCTGTGTTGGAGGAGCCCCAATGGGACGTGGGGTGCTTGTCAAATGCGAGTTGGGGGTCCACAGGCCTGGGGCAGCCACCTTCTCCCTTGACCTTAACTTCTTTTCCATCCTCCTGTGATTCAGCTAGGTCAGCCTCTGCATGGTCCTTACAAAGATCAGAGTTAAAGCCACTATGATTCCCTATTCTAGGTCAAGAGCTGTGTCTTCTGAGGACTTAAGAGACAAGCCTCTGCCTCGAAAGGTAAGCAAATCATCAGAGTTGGTAATGGGAGGGGTATTCCAGAGCTGCCAGACAGCATCCACATCTGTTGATTATCAGGTTATCAGCCTCCGCACCAGGGGTTGCAAGCTTAGATATTTACAAAATGTTGATAACTTAAGTCTAAGCTGCAGTAGGCTGGTTTTGCCTTTTGAAGCACTTCATGGGCCAAATGCAATAAATCTGAGGTCACCGATCTGTAGTATCTACTTGGACTCTACTTAATTTTGTCCAGCCACGTTGCGATAACGGTGGGGTGGGCTGTACAGAGTATTATCAAGTCAGATGAGTATGCAGTGTCCTTTGTGTGCGTGGGGCTGGGAAAAGACAACTAGTGTAGATTAAATGAGGATAAATTTAAAATGCCCCGGCCTTCCAAGAGCCCACTTTGGTACTTCGCTGGGGGTATAGTGGTTAAGAATCCGCCTTTCAGTGCAGGGGATGTGGGTTGGTTGGATCCCTGGTCGGGGAACTAAGATCCCATATGTCATGGGGTAACTAAACCTGCGTGTCACAACTACTGAGCCCATGCGCCCAAGGGCTGGTGCTCCACAACTAGAGAGGCCCCTGTGCTCCCAAACAAAGAGGCCGTGTACAGCAGGGAAGACCCAGTGCAGCCAAAAATAAATAAATAAAGAGCTCACTGTGAGATGGAGAGATATAACAGTTCTCATGGATTGTGTGATACAATGTGGTGGGGCTTCACGTGTGTTCAGATGTCATTTTGTCTCACTACAACCCTGCAAGGTGGGTATTAGGGAGAGAGAGTCTCTCTGTGGCTCAGAGAAGTGAGGTAATAAGCCCACACTAAATGAGCCTGGGAGCCAGGCAGAATCCTAGTCCAGAGATCTGGGACTCTACCGTCATGTTTCCCACCATGCCTTGCTGCTACATGTATGGACAGGCATGCACAGGAGTCATGTATGCATGGCAGATAGGAACAAAGAATTTGGGAGCACAGAGGTGGCGGTGATGACTCTCACCTGAAAGTCACTGAGGAGCTCCTCGGAGGAGGTGCATTTGAGCCAGACTTTGAAGAATGGGTGTGACTTCACCTCTGGAATTGATGGTCTGTGTCGCAGATAGGGAAAGACGCGAGTAGATGTGGAATGTTGGCTGTGATTGTGGGGTGGTGGAGAGCAGTTTGTGTGCCTGGGCTGGGGTGTGTGCAATGAAACTAGAAGCAGGTCAGAGCTGCATGGCAAAGGGCTTTGAGTGCCATGCTCAGGAGTTGATGGGGATGATGGGAGTAATCTGGAAAGCGTCAGCTGGGGTCAAGTCATGATCAGACTTGCCTTCCAGAAAGAAGATTGGCTCCAGTGTTGGGCAGTGGATTGGAAGGGAAGAACAAACTCTGGTCCCAGTTGGGGAAGGGCACAGCACTTGTCCCAGCAGAAGGCTAGGGCTTAAGTTGGGCCAGGGGTCGGGGAGGGGAAGGTTTAGATGTAGGAACTGGATTACAGTAAGAGGCAATATGAAGGTCAGTAAGAATGCAAGGGAGGCAGAGGTGCTGGGATGTCTAATCTGGCGGCTGCATGGCTGGTGAGAGAATTAACCAGCTCGTCTGCTGGGCTCCATGAAGGCAGGTCTCCACTCTGTTCACTGGTGTGTTCACAGTGTCTGGGACTCAACAAATGTGCATAGACCCTGAGTGAATGAGGGCAAGTTCACAGTTGGATTTGCAGGTGGATGAGCTCTGTGGTTGGTGCACTTGGCATAGTGAGAGTGAGTAATCCAACCTCTGCTTGTCTTTGACTTTCTGGACCGATGTCTCCTTGACTGCCCAGCACCCAGAGCAGTGTATTTCAGTGGGCAACACTCAACAGTTATCACATAGTCCACACCTGGAGTCTTCTGGGAGAGGCAGCCTTTGATGACCTGAGCCTCCAGTAACCTGAAACAATGTGCTAAGTGTCAAAATGAGTCTCGTGTAGGGGCTGCAGAGCAGAAGTGTTGTGGAGGGCTGGGGAAGGCTAGGTAGGGGATGTGGGAAGGTGAGCAGGAGGAGGAAGAAGCTGAGAGTCCCTGATGGCAGGGACTACGTGAGCTGGGCTGTGTGTGCAGGTGATCTGATCTGACCTGGCGTGTCTGGTCTGGTCAGGACAAGATCGTGATAGCTGTGGAAGATGGAGCTGGACTCCTTGGGGTCTTGAATTCCGACCACTGAAGATGTGGAACTATATAGATACCAAACTGAAGCACCTTATAAATTAGAGTCCTGTGATGTGTGAGGTGGGATCTTGGCTGTGGGCACTAACCTCTAAGCCTCAATCACAGCACATCTGTAAAAGAGGAGCAACAGTTAACTCCCCAGAGTCAGGGGATGCAGTCAAACCTTCCTTGGACTTCTTAGGGCTAAAAGTGGCTCAGACCTACTTGTTTGCATCAGTAAGTAACACACCATAACACTACGTACCCCACAGATGTTCTCTTTCAATAGATGTGCTTAAAGCTGTTCGGCTCTGGAAGTCACCCCTCTCAGAGCCTGGTTCTTGTCATCATCTGCGTTCCAGGTGTCCTTCGCAGGTGGACCCAGGAAGAGCAAAGAGGGTCTCAGCTCCCCAGCACCATCCATCTCTGTTAGCCAGACGTCTGACTTCCAGTATGAATCTCAGCTGTTCACTGAGGCACACCTGGCTGAGATGGAGAAGACGTTTCAAAGTGAGGTCAACTCAACTGGAGGTGAGGCTATGTCATGGGCCCAGCCTTTGGCCTCTGCATAGGGTGGGACCCAGGACCCAGCCTGGGCAGAGGGTGCAGGCTGCATAAGCATTTTTGCATCCTGTATGTCCTTTAAAACTTTTCATCATTATGCTCTGTGAGTATTGTAAGCCCAGTAGAGGCTATTTGGGACCGAGGGAAAAAATACCCCTGATCTAGACACTTAGGTAACCACTGTCAGCATTTCAGCATGTTTGCACTGAACAATTTCATATGCATGACTTCCTGTCTATTGCTGTGTAACGGTATTTCTACAGAATTCATGGCTTAAATCAGCCCACGTTTACTATCTCACCATTTCAGTGAGTCAGGAATCTGGGCAGAGTTTAGCTGGCTCCTCTGCTCAGGGTCTCACTAGGCTGTGATCAAGGAGTCAGCTGGGGCTGCAGTATCAACTAGGCTTGATTGGGAAGGATTCACTTCTTTTTTTAAAAAAAATATTTTATTTATTTATTAGGCTATACTGGGTCTTAGTTGTGGCATTTGGGATCTTTAGCTGAGGCGTGTGAACTCTCAGCTGCAGCACCTGAGATCTTTAGTTGGGACATGTGGGATCTAGTTCTCTGACCAGCGATCGAACCCAGGCCCCCTGCCTTGGGAGGTGTGGAGTCTTAGCCACTGAACCATCAGGGAAGTCCTTGTGAAAGATCCACTTCTAAGTTTATGCAGGTTGTTGGCTGAATTCAGTTTCTTGAAGCTACAGGACGAAGGGCTCTCATTTTGTCCTGGCTATTGGAGGGCAACTGTCTTCAGCTCTTAGAGCTGCCCGGTTCCTGGCCCTCTGGGACTCACCAACAAGGCTGACTTCAACACTCAAGCCAGGCAGGGAGGTAGAAAATCAGCATGAGGTGAGCTGCCATCACATAGTCCTGCGCACACAGTCGCATATAGCCTGTCACCTTTGCCGTCTTCCGTTGGTCAGAAGCGTAGGTTCCACCACACTCAGCGGGGTGTGAATGCTAGGAGGTCTGGGTCACCTTCAGTCTCTTTGCCCCAGATGACTACGTGTGTTTTCACATGTCTGTAACCATACTTTAATTTCACACCCTCCTTTTTCTCTTAATGTTAATTTCTTAAGAGTTTTTTTTTTCATATGTTATGTGATCTGCTGAACCATCATTAGCAGTGAATGCAAGGGCTCCACTGGTTGACTAAGCCATTTCCCTAAATGAAACATTTAGTTTTTTTTTAAACATTTGTTTATTTGTTGTGGCTCTTGGCGTCTCTGTTGCCTCATACGGGATCTTTCCTGGCGGTGCATGGACCCTCTAGTGGTGTGCACTAGAGGGTCCGTGGAGCACACAGATCCTGGAGTACACAGTCTCAGCAGTTGCAGTGCATGGGCTTACGACATATGGGATATTAGTTCCCTGACCAGGCACTGAACCCATGTCCCCTGCATTGCAAGAAGGATTCTTAACTACTGGACCACCAGGGAAGTCCCCAACTTTTAGATTTTTACCAAGTTTAAATAACATTGTGAAGAACATCCTTTGTACATAAGTTTTTGTTTGTTTGTTTTTTTTCTTTTCAGAGCTTGAATTTTCCCCTTGGGAAAATACACATAAAGCTTACTTATTATTCCTACTGGAGTTCTTTAAGGCATCTTTATTTCTATCCAGTAGACTCGGAGCACCAATGCTGGGGCCATGGCTACTTGCCCCGTCAGTTTGAGTTTGACAGCCACACTGTGATGTGGGCAGGAAGGGTAACAAATGGCCTGTTTATAAAGAGCAGAGTGAGGCTGGGGAGGGACCGTTTGTGTCTGACCTGAAGCTGAGATGCTTCCTCCTCTGAGCTCTTTGGGTGTTGGTGTTTGGCGGCCAGGAGGCGCCACCCCTGTCTTGGAGGACCCGACAATCACAGTTTTGGCCACAGGTTTTATTGCATTTTGTTTTGAACAGGTGATATATTCACACAGGTCAAAATTTAAAAAGTGCCATCACCTCTCCCTATTTTTGAAGTAGACTACTATTTTTTTTTAACAATAACAGTAAAAATAACAGTATTTTTACAATGCTGATCCTAGGGAATGTATTAAGGGTAGCCAGGCTTCCCTGGTGGCTCAGATGGTAAAGAATCTGCCTGCAATGCAGGAGACCTGTGTTCGATCCCTGGGTCAGGAAGATCCCCTGGAGAAGGAAATGGCAACCCACTCCAGTATTCTTGTCTGGACAGAAGAGCCTGGCAGGCTACATACAATCCATAGGGTCGCAAAGAGTTGGACACGACTGAGCGACTCTCATTCCCTCCCTCCCTCCCTCCCTCCCTCCCCAGGGACATGATATTTTCACTTTTGTGCTCCAAGAGCTATTTTTAAAAATTGTGTATTTATTTAGCTGTGTCAGGTCTTAGTTGAGTCATGCAGGATCTTTCCTGGCGGCACACAGACTCTCTCAAGTGGTGTCAGATGGGCTTCAGAGCACGCAGCCTTCAGGAGTTGCAGCATGTGGGCCTCGTTGCTCCTCGGCTGGTGGAATCTTAGTTCCCCAACCAAGGATTGAACCCATGTCCCCTGTGTTGCAAGGTAGATTCTTGACCACTGGACCACAAGAGCTATTAATGAACCATTTGTTCATTATACGTGTGAGCTTGGGTGAGTGTTTCTTTTTAGCAGCAATGTGCAGGGGACCTGACTGGTTCCCACAGTGTACCCATCCTTTCCAGGACACCTTTGTGTCTAGTCTCTTCTTATATTCAACAGTTTTTTTCAGTTCAGTTCAGTCGCTCAGTCATGTCCCACTCTTTGCGACCCCATGAACCGCAGCACGCCAGGCCTGCCTGTCCATCACCAACTCCTGGAGTCCACCCAAACCCATGTCCATTGAGTCGGTGATGCCATCCAACCATCTCATCCTCTGTCGTCCCCTTCTCCTCCTGCCCTCACTCTTTCCCAGCATCAGGGTCTTTTCAAATGAGTCAGCTCTTCGCATCAGGTGGCCAAAGTATTGGAGTTTCAGCTTCAACATCAGTCCTTCCAATGAACACCCAGGACTGATCTCCTTTAGAATGGACTGGTTGGATCTCCTTACAGTCCAAGGGACTCTCAAGAGTCTTCTCCAACACCACGGTTCAAAAGCGTCAATTCTTTGGCACTCAGTCCAATTCTTCTATTATAGTCTTCTATTATAATTCTTCTATTCTTCTTTATAGTCCAACTCTCACATCCATACATGACCACTGCAAACACCATAGCCTTGACCAGACGGACCTTTGTTAACAAAGTAATGTCTCACTTTGTAATATGCTCTCTAGGTTGGTCATAACCTTCTTTCCAAGGAGTAAGTGTCTTTTAATTTCATGGCTGCAATCACCATCTGCAGTGATTTTGGAGCCCAGAAAAATAAAGTCTGACACTGTTTCCATTGTTTCCCCATCTATTTCCCATGAAGTGATGGGACCAGATGCCATGATCTTAGTTTTCTGAATGTTAGCTGTTTTTAAGGAGAAGAATATGAAAATAATACGGCAGTGAACAATATATATAGGTTCTTAAACAGCAGTGAAAGGACTCTCCCTGTAGTGCTGTCAAGAGGAGTTTGTTCATTAATTCTGCACAAAGGCATTTTGACTGCCAGCTCTTCCCCGAGGGGATGGCTCTGAGCTCGTGGGCTGACGTCTGTCTGATACACAGAGGGACCGTTACGTGTCACTCAAACGTGTAAAGCTCTTGGCAATCACTTCAGATGAGCAGGCTGGATCTTTCTTTAAGCACGGCACCTTTCGTTCAGCCTTTCATTTGTTCCTCAATCTAGCCATAAGCGATGACAGTTGTCACTGTAGCACAGAGCTGGTTGTTTCATGAGGAGCACGGAGCAGGGTGAGAGCATGACCCCAGATTGCTGGGAATGGCTCGGTGCCACCACTCACCAGCTATGTGACCTTGGGCTCACAGCCCACCTCTTTGTGTCACAGTTTCCTCATGCCCTGCCCCCCAGCCCCCACCCCCCACCCCCTGCCACCATCAGCCAGTCAGTGTGAATAAACTCAGATGATACTGGTACTCAGTCATCATCATCACATCCCCCAGGGCTGAAGGAAACACTCAGGGAACAAACATCTGCTTCACGTAAGGACTCGGTCATGGAGGGATCAGGCTTAGCCCTGTACTCCCTGAGCTCACGGCCAGGGTGGTAATGAGGAAGGTCAGGGGGCAGCAGAACCAGGCAGGGTGGTGTGCCACCTCCTTAGAGAGTCTCTGGGAAAAGGCTTCCCTGTGGAGGAACCAGGCAGCACAAAGGCCTTGAGGTGACATGGTGGCTGCAGCAGAGAATGAAAGGGACAGTGGTGGGAGGTAAGGTCCTAGAGAAGAGCCTTCAGGCCTAGGTGAGAGTTCCACCTCGGCCTGAAGTGCTTTTTTAAGTGCTTTTTAGAAGCACTTAAATAAATGTTTCTATTTATTTTTTTGGCTGCAGTGTGTCTTAGCTGTGGCACTGGGTATCTTTACTTGCGGTATGTGGGATCTAGTTCCCTGACCAGTGATCAAATCGAGGCCCCCTGCACTGGGAGCTGGACCAGCAGGGAGCACCCCATAGAGTGCGCTTTTTAAAGACCGTGATTATTTTTTAAAAACCTAGACAGGAGTAATTGACCCATCTGCAGACAGATTTCCTTGTAGCCACAAAACCCAGCAGGGGAAAAGGATTTGGTTCTTGTCCTTCTGTTCCTTGCTTCTCTCCCCTTTCCATCTTTCTCTCCAGCCCAACGTCGCATTTTAATTGCCTCTAAAAGATGCACATCTCTTGTCCCTCTATAGCTTTGGATTTATTTATGTCTCTTTGTTGCCATTGTTGAAGTTTTTCTCCTTTCCTATTTATTTATTTATGAGTTTTCATCAGTTTTCTTTGTCTCAGTGCCTGGTCTGTCTTATTTGCTCAGAAATGGGATCTGATCTTGGATCTGATCTTTTTTAGTACCCGTCCCCCCTCACTGCCCTGGGGCCACCACAGTGCTCTCATGCAGCAGGTGTGGAGCCAGGATTTGTGGGTGATTGAATGTTGAACAGATAAGATGGAAAAGATGACCCAGCAGCGTGACCCTCTGTGTGCCCAACCCCCCGCCCCCCAACACCCAGAAGTCCAGGAACACTGTGGCTGGTGATGGGGCCAGGGGACTTGCAATGAAGAGGATGGTGTTCTCCCTTCTCTTTCTTGAAGCCCTGGACATGAAAACTTTCATTAAGGCTGTGAAGAAGATTCTGAGCAATATGTCAGAAGAGATGCTGGAGGCGCTGTTTTTGAAGGTGGACTTGAACTGTAACGGCTTCATCACCTGGGTGAGGAGGGCGCCCCTGCTGCCTCAGAGAGCTGGGGGAGGCTGGGAGGCATGGGCCGTGGCTGGTCAGAGGGGCACAAGGAGGGCTGAGGATCTGGGGGGCAGATTCTGGGGGACTTTCTGGGTAGAGGGAACACTTGGAGTCTTCAAGGGGGCCCTGTTGAGACTCCTGAGAGCTGGACTCGTTGCAGCTTGTTCCCCTCGGGGGGACAGGAGAGTGTGTAACAAAGGCTGGTGACCCCTGCATGAGGCCGGCTATGCCCCCAGTGGTGAGCAGCAGAGGCCTCCAGCTGTCATGTAACGCTCCTGCACACCGGCCTCCCATTTGGCTAAGGGGGTTCCCGCCAGTGCCACAACCATCTCCTGGCCCTTGATGCTCACTCATTTAACAGTGCCTGTTAAATCACAAAATGTCAGAGTTTTAGAGCATATTTATAATAACGCTACTTCCTGCCCCAATTTTAAATGTTCTACAATGAGCATATACAACATTTAACAATGCAGAACACAGTAAAGTACAGAAAAAATCAGTCTGATGTATTGATGTAGCCATGCTGACAACGCCAACTGGCATTTGTAGCCGATATAGACCTAAGCAGTCTAAATATCATTATACTCAAACCTCGCAGGAACCCTACGGGGTAGGTGCTGGTAACGTACCTCTATTTGACAGACTGGGAAACTGAGGCAAGAGAAGAATAAACTGGCCCGAGCTTACAGAGTTACTTTAGCTGAGTCAGTCTTCAGACCTAGGGATTTTCCTCCAAGAGTCCATGTGTAGTCAGCTCTGTCACACCTCCCCCCAAGCATGGATGTGCATTCTGTTTTTATATGCGGTTTTTGCTTTCATTTCTTTTTTTAAATTTACTTTTAATTGGAAGATAATTGCTTTTCAACGTTGTGTTGGTTTCTGCCACACAACAATGTGGATCAGTCATGAGTATACATATGTCCCTTCCTTCTTGAACCTCCACTGCCCATTTCTCTTAACATTCTATAACAAACATGTTTCTAGCACTCTGTCATCTACACCATGATCTTTCTTCATAGCTCCCTGTCTCTTGTTACGGCTTCACCTGGTGGTCCGCTCTGGCCTTGGCCGTATTTTCATGAGGCTGCTCAATAGAGCCTAGAGGTGCCCTTGTGGCTTACGGGTGCTTCTCTGCTATTGACTTGACATATGAGCTGGGGCAACGCATCTATACTTATGTGGGCCTCAGTCTTATTATCTGTACAGTGGGAGGAATGAAGGGACTCTGAGGAGATGCCAGCTGTGGAGCGAGGTGAGGATCATTTGCTTACAGAATGAGATAAGGTGGGAGGTACTGTTGTGCCGTCTTCACTTACATGTGCAAATAGGCCCTCTGCACAGTGTAGATCCAAGAACAGCACCAGTGCTTGGTGGCCTCCCTCCACCAGAGCCTCCAGGGGCTCCCAGAGACCCTTGGAAGGGGCTGGGGAGAAGGGGAAGGCCCTGGAAGCCGGTGCTTGGTTTGGCCGACACCCACCTGCTGGCGCTTCTTCCCGAGGCAGCAGGAGTACGTGGACTACGTGATGCGCGAGTTCCAGGGGAAGGAGAAAATGATGAGGGGCCAGTACCGCCTACGCTTCCACCTTCCCATGAGGATCATCCCCCTGTAAGGAGCCTCTCCCTGGGCTGAAGGGTGTGTCTGGACAAGGCTGGGGCCGGCCTGCACCCGCGCCCCTTCCTGAGCCCCCTCTCCATCTCTAAGCACTAGAGTTGTGGCTGGATACACTTTTATTTTGCAGTTTTCATCACAAGCCCACTCTACTTGCCTTCCGTGGGCTGTTTTTCCCTTAAAAGAACATCTATTCCCTATCTTGTCTGGCCTGTCCCATCATGAGGGAGCTGACTCACTATTTCACAGGTTAAACTTCTGACTCTGGGGTCCCCGCATCACCCCAGCATCATTCGTGGGTCTCTTTCCTTTCTGCCCACCATTGTTAGTGGTGACAGTCCCCTGGGGGAGAGGCAGAGCCCGCATCTCAAGGAGCGAGCTTCTCGGGGTACCGGTGTGGGAAGCTTGTCTGTCCTCTGGGCATTTTTCCGCTTTGGCCTGGGCTCCCCTCTCATCACCTTCCACAGGAATCATGGGTGTGAGATCGTGAAAGTGGAGTTCTTAGTCCAGCGGCTCAAGAAGATTGGCCATTTCCTGACTGTCACCAAGGACGGCATCCTGCAGTTCTGGTCGGAATCCTTCATGCTGACCAGCTCCTTCAGGGTGAGCGGGGCCCACACGGGTGGTTGAAGAGCCTCTGCCTTCACGCCCAGCAGGCTCCTCCTCTGGGCCTGTGGGCTAGGCATCCGTGCTTGCTCTTGGGGGCAGGTCTGGCTTTCCTGTGGGGCCATGAGCCTCACGCTTCTCTTCTGAGACTAGGATTCCACCTGGATGTCCACTGCACTTGTATGCCCAACAGACACCCTAAACCCACTTGGTCCAAATTGACTGTAATTGTAGCCTACCTTGTCCACCAAACTTCCTTGTCCTGTACCCCCAAGGCAGTGAATGGCATCACCATCCACCAAGGTTCTTGTGATCAACCTCCTGTCCCTGTCCCACCCACTCCACCACCAAGTCCTGCTGGTTCAAATCTTCTGCTTGGACCAGGGAGGAAGTCACAGTGACTATGAACATGGGCCTTGGAGCCCAACTGCCAGGCGTAGATGCTGCCTGACTGCAGCATCTCTCAGCTGTGTGACCCCGGAAGTGACTACAGCGCCCTCCATGTAGCAGTTTCCCCATCTGTCAAGTAGGCTTAGTAATAGTACCCCCTACACACAGGGCTGCCAGGAGAATTTCATGACATAACCCATGCCTGGTGCTTGGAGTAGGGCAAGGTACACAGTAAACACCTGACCAACATAAGCTGACATTGTCATCATCACGGTCGTCTGAGCCGTCGGCTCCCAGCCCAGTGCGGTGAATGATAAAACGCTCAGGAACACCCGCTGTGGACTTGGCATTGCCAGGCCAGTCCAGCCTCCTCCAGCAGATGAGGAAGGCTGCTCTTCAGGGGAGGCTGAGTGAGCATGCTGTGTGCCTGCAGAGCGTTTCCTAGTTGCATCAGGGGTCACGTCATCCTTTGGGCTGGGAGGATTCTGGGGCATCCCCCATCCCCGGTGGCTGATGGAGGGACCTGAGGCCTGGAGTTCCAGGAACTCGCTCAGCTGCTCCTGGTAATTTGTCCCTGTGTTCCTGAGGCTGGGGTTTCTGGCACATTCCACCCTCTTTTTCTCTTGTGTGCTTATTGGGGGAACACATTATAGCCTGAGATTCTGCTTGTGGCTCCTACTTGGTCACCTCGGCACTCCCAAGGGCCATAGCCTGGGAGGGCCAAAGAGGACAGAGGGAGGCTCCTGTAGAGGGCCGCAGATGTGGGCCTCCTTCCCTGAGGGGCTGCTTGGGCAAGTGGATGTTGGCAAGAGTGAGCCGCCAAGCACCGGCCTCATACACTCACTTAGGTCCACAGTCGTCCAGACTGAAAGCCCCAGAGTCTGGGCTTCACTTACCAACTGTGCAAGCTTGGGCAAGTCTCTGAGACTTCCCAGGGGTCCATTTCTAGTCTGAACACCAGCATGTGTGTGTGTGTGTGTGGTGGGGGCGGTAGAGGGGGTGATGGGCGTTACCATCACCTCCATTGTGTGTGGGTGAGACCCTAGCCTGGTGCCAGAGAGGGGCTTCTGGGGCCCTGGTCCAGTGTCCTTACCACCTCTGCTGTCAGTGCAGGCCCCTGCTCTTGGTGCTCTGGGTTCTGATGGGACAGTTCAGAGCCTGCGTGGCATTATTCAGGGAGTAAAATGCAAGTTCCTCCTCTTCCCTGGACAGTGCAGCTCATTTCTGCTGACCCATCTTTGCACGGGTGTCCCCCGCCGGGAATGCCAGCTCAGGTTCTGTCTGTGTAAGAGTTGTGCGAGGCTGGCACCAGGGCGGGAGGCACCCCTGCCTGGCCCAGCTCCCCCTGATGCCAGGCAGCACTCAGATGCTTTATTTGTCATGGTTCCATTCATTCCTCACAACCTGACAGGTCGGTTTCTCGTTAATAAGCCAGGTGACACTGGCAGATGGTAAACAAGATTCAGGCAAAACAAACAGAATGAATACCAATGTTAGGTGTCAATTATATCTCAGTAAAAATCGGAGAAAAAAGATTCAGGCATAGAGGGGCAGGTGTGGAAAAGTCAGTTTCCCTGTCTCTCTCCGACTCTAATTCTGTTCACTGGAGGCAACTGCTGTGACCAGTTTGGGGGTGCTCCTCCATGGACAGCCTGTACACACACCCCACCTTTCTTTCTAAATACACAAGTGGTAGCACATTAGAATGCTGCTTTTCACCTCACTTTTTCACTTAATAATAGATCTTGGTAACTATTCTGCCTTGTATGTACACAGCTCCCTCGCTCCTAATGTCTGGGCAGCAGTTGGTGTGTGGGTTTATGTAGGGCGTCCTTTCCAGGCAACGTCTGGTCTGTTGCTATCATAGCTGGGCAGCAGTGCCCGTTCCTGTTTACGCTTCTCTGTGAATACCTGCAAACACATCCTTAGATGCCTCTTGGAAATGGATCCCAGGATCACAAACTGCACAGTTAAAACTTGGATGAGCTTGTCAAACTGCTCTAAAAAGGGGTTGTGAGGCTAAGTGTTCTGTAAGCCCAATTTGTTTTTTTGTTGTTGTTCAGTGCTCAGTCATGTCTGACTCTTTGTGACCCTATGGACTGCAGCATGCCAGGCTTCTCTGTCCTTCACTATCTCCCTGAGTTTGCTCAGACTCATGTTCACTGAGTCGGTGATGCCATCCAACCATCTCATCCTCTGTTATCCCCTTCTCCTCCTGCCTTCAGTCTCTCCCAGCATCAGGGTCTTTTCCAACAAGTTGGCTCTTTACATCAGATGGCCAAAGTATTGGAGCTTTAGATTCAGCATCAGTCATACCAATAAATGCTGCTGCTGCCCCTGCTAAGTCGCTTCAGTTGTGTCCAACTCTGTGCGACCCCATAGACAGCAGCCCACCAGGCTCCCCCATATTCAGGGTTAATTTCTTTTAGGATGACTGATTGGATCTCCTTGTAGTTCAAGGGACTCTCAGGAGTCTTCTCCAACACCACAGTTCAAAAGCATCAATTCTTCGGCACTCAACCTTCTTTATGGGCCAACTCTCACATCCATACATGACTACTGGAAAAACCATAGCTTTGACTAGATGGACCTTTGTCGGCGCAGTGATGTCTCTGCTTTTTAATACACTACCTAGGTTTGTCATAGCTTTTCTTCCAAGGAGCAAGCATTTTACAGACATGGAAATTGGTTTTTAAATTGGAAGCTTATCCAAGGCCCACTATTGTAGTTCGTGGTAAGGCTGGGCTCCTTACCAGGTCTGTGCCTGGCTCTGGGGCCTCGGGGGACAGGAGAGGGTTTGTGGGGACCCTGTGCTCCTGTGCTCTCCCAGGTGAGCCGCCCCGGACCAGGTGTCCTCTGTCCCCCTCTGGCAGCTTTACCAGATCCAGCCGTCCCACAGCCAGCAGATGTGGGTCATCGACATGGTGTGTCTGCACAACATGAACCTGGTGGCCGTGGCGTCCACAGACCAGAAGATAGGTGAGTCCCCGCCACCCCACAGGCCCGCCCCCAGCCGCTGGCAGCCATGCATTGGCACTGGGAGAGATCTGTCGCTCAGCCAACCATGAGCTGGACTGGAGTCCCTGGGAGGATTGCTGGGTGGTGACTAGTGAGGCTGCTCACTGTCACCAGAGATGACCACCCCCTGCCTCTGGCCTAGGACACGGGTTTGGGTTCCCATGCGGGCCTACTCCTCTGTCTCTTCCCCAGAGTTCTTTGATATCAGTAGCCACAAATGTGCCCGGGTCTTCACCTTCACTGATCTGGACAGCTGCGTCCTGACCATGAACTACTGGTGAGTCTCCTGGGAGAGCGCTGCAGGGTCTCGGCAGCAGCCGCATCACTCAGTGGGGCTGGGGTCTCCAGAAAACCTCTCTGGAAGTGGCTCTGGAGTGACCCCACCCTCTGCGCCTGTGTCCTCTTTCCTCCAAGCCGCTCCTCTGTCAGGCCCCTCTTCGCGGTCACTCAGACCGCAGAGTCGTCATCGGCTCCTCTTCCTTTCCCTCTCAAACTGGGTCAGCCGTCAAACTGGCCTGTCCTGCTGTGGCCTAAGGGCTCTGAGCACATCATGGTCCATTGGTAGGGTGACCTGGCAAAGAGCAGCCGAAGGAGCAAGGAGCCATTTATTTTGCTTTTTTATTTTTATTTTTATTTTTTTTTTTAACCCTCCTCCCTCCCAACCTCCCCATACCATCCCCCTGGGCCTTCCCAGCGCACCAGCCCCAAGCATCCAGCATCGTGCACTGAACCTGGACTGGCATCTCGTTTCATACATGACATTTCACATGTTTCAATGACATTCTCCCAAATCTTCCCACCCTCTCCCACAGAGTCCATAAGACTGTTCTATACATCAGTGTCTCTTTTGCTGTCTCGTACACAGGGTTATCGTTACCATCTTTCTAAATTCCATATACATGCGTTAGTATACTGTATTTATGTTTTTCCTTCTGGCTTACTTCACTCTGTATAATAGTCTCCAGTTTCATCCACCTCATTAGAACTGATTCAAATGTATTCTTTTTAATGGCTGAGTAATACTCCATTGTGTATATGTACCACAGCTTTCTTATCCATTCATCTGCTGATGGACATCTAGGTTGCTTCCATGTCCTGGCTATTATAAACAGTGCTGCGATGAACATTGGGGTACATATTTTGCTTTTTTAAAAATGTGTTGATTTCTCTTGGACCTGGTTCCCTGATGGTTTGGATCCGGGTGGATGGACCCATGTTTGTCAGCTGTTGGGGTCCAGGCTGGAAAGCTGTGTGGGCTCTGCCCTCACTTCTGAGGTGGAGGAGGGCCTCGGGAGCCAGGGAGAGGTGGGCGGTGCTGCCGGACGTGCCCAGCTGCTCCATGGTCTTCTCTGTCTCCCCGTTTCCAGGTCGGACTACCACAGGGCTGTGTTCTGCTATGGGGACACCAAAGGCAATGTCATCATCTTCACCTCTGACGATGTGACCACCGGGCTCTTCAACCCCCGAGTCCTCCCCAGGACCTCCAAATGGGGTAGGGAGACGTGGGGAGTCAGAGGAGACGGTCCTGTCTTGGGAGCTCCTCCCTGTCCCATCCCTGGGGAGGAGGCACACCAGTGCGCTCAGCTCAGAACCACTATAGGGGTAGGGGATGGGTGACCGCGGGGCAGGGACAGGGCTGAGGAGACAGGCAGTCCCTCTGAAGGTGGGAAATTGTGCCTGTGAGGGCTGGTTCGGGGGCTGAAACAGGGAGTCTTCAGAACCCTTCTCATCCTAGGGAGAAAAAACCTGTGGCAGCTGAGTGACCCCTCTGGGCTCTGGGACAAGGGCATGCTTCCTTCATTGTGTGAGCAGAGTTCTGCTCCCCATGGCTGGGAGCTGCCTGTAGGTGGGGAGTAGGGTGGAGCTGAGGGGCTGCCCTGAAGGTGGGCTCTGCAGGGCCTGGAGGAAAGCCCAGCTCCACAGCATGAATCAGCACGTGACCTTCACCGAGCCCTCGGGGGCTGAGCACGTCACCTCCTACAGTTTACCTGTGCCAGGAGGGGCTGATGTTGTCACAGTCTGTTAAGGGAGGAGCAGGGGAGGGTAAAGGGGGTGAAGGCTTGCACAGGCCCCACAGTGACGACTGAGATCCCAGGCAGGCAGTCTGCCCCAGAGCTGGCACCTGAACCTCTTGCTGGGCTGTATCTCAAGCTGACTAAATGTTGGAGGGTGCTGTTTGGGGATGCTCTGCCAAGCGGCAAGGGATCCCACGGCCTCGGAGCCTGGGGCTGTCCGGGCTTGTCTGAGCTGGACCCTGCCCAGGATCGAGGCTTCGACCCGCAGTGGCAGTCCTTCAGGCTGCTCCACGTCCATCTAGAGGAGGCGGAGGCCACTAGGGGCCCCAGCCCCCAGGAACACTGGCTCCCCTCCATCCAGGATTCCAGAGCGGCCTCTTGGCCTTCCGGAGTTTCTGAGCGGGTCTCTCCTCTCTCCAGGGGCTCCCAGGCCTTGGTGACACCTCCTGCCTAGCTTGTTGGGCAGCATTCACTACCAGCCAGGCAGAAGACGGGTCCTGCCCTGGACGCAGAAGGGGTCTGGCACCCCATGTGCCTGCCTCATCAGCCTCTACCCCTGGTGCCCACCCTGTCCTGAGCCAGCCCACCCTGGTCACTATGCCACCCTGCAGATTGGCACAGGAGGCTGTGGTGGTCTTTGAGCTGAGTGGTGGACAGGAAATTGGAAGGGAGGCGGATGAGGCTGGAGTGTTGGATGGGAGTCCTTCCATGTCACATGCTGCCTGAGGGCCGGGGACAAACAAGAAGGGGCATCCAGCAGTGCGCGGACTTGGGAGGGGCTGGACAGACCAGCTCTGTGTGACCTGGACCCCGCGGCTGAACCTCTCTGTGCCTCGGTTCCCTTATTCAAATGGGGATGAGCACATTCAGTTCATGGATTTGCTAGAGGTGGAAGGAGAGAAAGTGGGGGCAGGGCTATGCTCACCATGCAGGCTCCAGACATGCTTGCTTTACGACGCATGCATGCAACTTCTTCTTGGAACTTGTATTTGCCAGACAAGATGGGGCATGTAGTTTGAAGCAGAATGACAAACTCCCAAATGACTGTTTTCAGAATGAATAAGAGCCCAGGATCTCAGTTCATTCTCCGCTCCTGCAGAGTCCGAGCTCTCTAATGGAGACTCAACAGGGGAGAGTTGAGTCTCCAAAATCTGGCTCCAGCTCTGCCAGGGGCTGACAGGGGGACTCTGAGCAGCAGTGTTTATTGGCTCAGGTCTGTTTCCTGGGTGCCAAGTTCAGTGTCTGCACTGAACTTGCCAGGACACAGGGAAGCTTGAGCGAGCATTTGTATGGGAAAGCCTTTTGAGATGCATGGGAGTTGCAAACCAGCTCAAGGGGTCTTGCTCTTGAGGTCTTGTTTGTCCTGCAAATGGGAAGACCTGGTGACCTGGGCCTTGATTTTCTCCCCTATCAGATAACTGGATCAACGTTTCTACCCGGAGGCTTCTAAGTGAGAAGTCCCCTATGTATAGAAGTTACCGGCTGAAGGTAAGGGGGCTCTTTCCTTGGCTGTTTCCATGGTAACTAGCTGTACACATGTACCACTCAGAAATAAATACAGCAGGTGGATCTGCCCTTGGGTCTGTGGCGTTAGGCAATGGTCCCCGGGGAAGGGGGTGGAGGCACCTGCTGGATCCCGCCAGCTCTTTCTGCAGAATCCCCAGGCGAGGCTGGTCTCTCTCAACACCTTCCTTGCGGCCCCTCCTGGGTGGCTTCTCACCATTGCCCAATTCCTTTCTCCATATGGTGCTTTCTGCATTCAGCAACTTAAAGAATCATGAGCTAGAAATACAGTCAGGTCACTCATTTGCTCAAAATCCCAGTAGCTGTCCTGTTTGAACAAAGTCTCAAGTGCACCCCACGACCATCAGGACGGGAAGGGCTCTGGCCCCTGGCTTGTTTCTGGTCTTGCTTTCTACCTTGCTTCTCCTCACTCTGCCACAGAAATGCCAGCAAACTGCTGTTCTCTGAGTGCGAAGCCCTTGGCACTGCAGGGCCTTGGCACATGCCATTCCTTTAGGCTACTGTGTTCTCCCCCCACTTACTGTACGCACCCCTCTGTTTGCTTTGGGTCCTAAGCAGCCAGCCTAGCACAGCCCTGCTTGCCATCCACCTCTGCCTTCATCCCTGCGCTGCAGTGCTGATAGCAGTGGTCCCCAACCTGGCATGAGGGAATGGTTTCATAGAAGACAGTTTTTCCATTGACTGGGGTAGGGGATGGTGTCAGGGTGATTGAAGTGCATTTCATTTATTGTGCACCTTATTTCTATTATTATTACATCAGTTCCACCTCAGATCATCAGGCATTAGGTCCTGGAGGTCGGGTACCCCCTGGCATATAGGACTGTGGCGCCTGTCACGATGACTGTTTTTCTCCCATGCCTCTGAGCTGTTCTCTGACATGAGCTGGCTTTCCTACAATTCAGCTCAATCCTAACACTGTCTACCCAAAGATAGCCTCAGACCCTGCAGGTTAAGGGTCCCACGTGACTGCCCTCCACTTCCGATGCCACGTGACTGCCCTCCACTTCCGATGCCAAGTGCAAGTTCAGGCTGTCACCTGTGATTCTGACCCACCGGCATAAGTGAGGTTCCCATGACTGCCCTCCTTGGGTTCGATTAATTTGCCAGAGTAGCTCATAGAACTTCGAGAAACGTTTTACTTCACTAGATCACCGTTGTTTTTGTTTTAAATAAAAAGATGTAATTTAGGAACAGCCAGGTGGCAGAGATGCAGAAGGCACGGCAGAAGTGGGTGTGGAGCTCCCATCCCTGTCTGGGTCCCCACTCTCCCTGTACGCGTTCTCCAGCCCAGAAGCTTTCTGAATCCCATCCTTTTGGGTTTCTATGGCGGCTTCGTTACGCAGGCATGACTGCTCGCTTCGTCAGCCACTGGTAATCAAATCATCCTCCAGCCTTGACCGTGACAGGCACTTGGTGAAACAGCGCATGTGAGACCCAGCTCAGTGCCTGACGACCCCTCCAGTCACCTTGTCCATTTTTGTCCTGGAGAGGAAAATCTCCTAACTGGAAGGCCAAGCATAGGGCCAGACCTCAGAGTGCATCCAGCTAGGCCATGCCCTTGGCCTGTGGGTTGCAGCCTTTTTTCCACCCAAGTTGCACCAGATAACATCCTCGTGTTCTGCATACCTCATCCTGACAAACACAAGGCGGGTGTAGGGGAGCGCTGGTTCCCTGTCGACTAGGGATGAGGGTGGATGACAGGGACTGTGGACTAGGCAGACTTGGACCCATCCTGCCTCCCACCTTGGGATGGGGCCACAGAGAATGGTATTAGTATGCACTTGACCTAGCCTGTCCTCTGATCTATAAATAAGAGTTCACGTGACAGGAGATTTCAGTGCTTCTCACCTGTTCCATTGACAACTGGTGGCCATACTGTCCTGGTCGCATTACCTGGGCTAGAACTGCGGGGCCGGAGCACTTTGCCAGAGCCTTGATCACTAGCACTAGACTCAGGATCTCCTGGCCCTTCCAGCCCCCGATCTCTGCCACTTTCTGGGAGCTGGGCCTGGACGAGGTGGGGCTGGGCCTGGACGACTGTGCTTGAGTTGGGTCTTCCACCACCATCGCTCTCTTTCCAGGCTCTCCACCTCAACTGGTGTCAACAGGTCAAGTTCATCCCCCAGCTGAACCTGGTGGCCTCCTGTTCAGCCATTGACAAGTCCTCTCTGGTGCTGACAGTGTTGCCATCCAAAGTCCCAGACAGCCTCAAGTAAGGGGCACCCATCTCCAGGTGGAGGTGGTGGGTCTGGAGAGGGTGGGTGGTGACACTGACTCTGAGATGCCAGCTTCAGTTCAGCCACACATGGCCGTCCCTGCTGAGAGGTGGCCTGCCTCCAGGACAGTGGCATCTCCTGTGGGCAGTACAGAGGCCTGTGGATCAGGCTGGGTACAAAGAATCACTGTATGTCCTAAGAGCCAACAGTGGGCTGTGGTGGCTGGAATATGGGCTCTGGAGTCTGTTTTTCATTTTTAAAATTTGAGATTGTCAGTTTTGAAAATTGACATATAATATTATATTAAGTTTCAGGTGTGCAATAGAATGATTTGATACTCATATATAATTTGTGAGGGCTTCCCTGGTGGCTCAGTCAGTAAAGAATCCACCTGCAATGTGGGAGACCTGGGTTCGACTCCTGGGTTGGGAAGATCCCCTGGAGGAGGGCAGGGCAACCCCCTCCAGTACTCTTGCCTGGAGAATCCCATGGACAGAGGAGCCTGGCGGGCTACGCTCCATGGGGTCCCAAAGAATTGCACATGACTGAGTGACTAAACACATGTATTGTGAGATGATCACAGTAAGTCTAGTTAACATCTATCACCACACACAGTTACACGTTCCTTTTTTCCTTTCCTGCGATGAGAACTTTTATGGAGTCTGGTTTTAATCATTCTGGCATTGCCACCAGCAGCAAAAATGTAAGGTCTCTTTTATCCACCAATCTATACACAAAATTCAGCACAAAGGCTGGCACGTAGAATGAGACAGTCAGAAAAATGTTTTCTGAGTGAAGGGATGAATGTGGGTTGCTTTACTTCTGTGAACCTCAGTTTCCTCCTGTTCTCAAAGGGGACGATAATAGCCCTTCACTTACCTCAAGGCTTACGTGAGTGAGCACTGTACGTGGCCTGTGTTCGGTAGTTGGCCACACTAATTCTTTGGAGACAGTTCTAATATATTTCCTTCATGTTTGATTCCTTTACCCCAGAGGGAATATTTTCTTCTGTTGTCTTTTTTTTTTTTTGAAAATAAACTGTTAGGAATTCCCTTGTGGTCCAGTGGTTGCTGCTGCTGCTGCTGCTAAGTCGCTTCAGTCATGTCCGACTCTGTGCGACCCCATAGACGGCGGCCCACCAGGCTCCTCCGTCCCTGGGATTCTCCAGGCAAGAACACTGGAGTGGGTTGCCATTTCCTTCTCCAATGCATGAAACTGAAAAGTGAAAGTGAAGTCGCTCAGTCGTGTCCGACTCTTAGCGAGCCCATGGACTGCAGCCTACCAGGCTCCTCCATCCATGGGATTTTCCAGGCAAGAGTACTGGAGTGGGGTGCCATTGCCTTCTCCACGATTTCGCTACTGAGGGCCCAGGTTTCATCCATGATTGAACAGCTAAGATCCCACAAACTGCGTTGTGCAGCCAAGAAAATAAAATCAGCTGTTAGTCATACAGGTATATGTATATACGTAAAGAAGATTCAAACATAAATGAATCTGGAATCTTGTGGGGCCCCCTCCTCTCCCCGCTCCCTTATCCAGTCCTCAAGTCCTGGAACTAACTCTAGGCTGGAGGAGGGGAGCATATGCCTGAGGTGATGGGGAGGCTTCTATCTTGCCTTTGTGCTTTGAGTGGAGTGGTGTGGTGGCATTTTGCTTGGAGCTGGTTTGTCTGTTTGGTTCCTCTGATTTGGTGGGAGTATTACCTCATGTTGGTGATATGTCTTTCATTCAGCTTCTTGTTTTATTGGGTCTCAGTGGCAGGAGGCTGTCATGGGGATTACTGCGTTGTGGCCACGAGGGCCTCGGTGGCTGGCCCTGCTGCCTTCCCACTCTAGCCACACTGGCCCCCTCGTGGTTCAAGCATGTTCCTGCCCCCAGGCCTGCATTGGTCCTGTCTGCCTGGTTTTTTTTTTTGTTTGTTTGTTTTGTTTTTGAAACATTTTTCCTTTTATGAAAGATTTTAAACAAATAGAAGTAGAGAAATAGTATAATGCTTTCTAAGTTTGATCCCTAGGTTGAGAAGATTCCCCTTAAGAAGGGAATGGCTACCCACTCCAGTATTCTTGCCTGGAAAATCTCATAGACAGAGGAGCCTGGTGGTCTACAGTCCATGGGGTTGCAAAGAGTTGGACACAACTGAGCAACTAACACTTTAATATTCCTAGTACTATCCAAGTTAATCTTTACCCAAGTGTCTCAAAAACATCTTTTTATTATTATTTGGAATTAGATATGGGCAAGGTTTCTAGGATGGTTCTGGGCAGAGGAATGGTGTGGTCTGACATGCAGAGCATCATTCTGGCTGCTCTGTTGCAAGTGGTGGTCGTGGTGGTATAAGTCGCTAAGTCGTGTCCAACTCTTGTGAACACATAGACTGCAGCCTGCCAGGCTCCTCTGTTCATGGGATTCTCTAGGCAAGAATACTGGAGTGGGTTGCTGTCTCCTTCTCCAGGGGATCTTCCTGACCCAGGAATTAACCCGGGTCTCCTTCATTGCAGGCAGATTCTTTACCCACTGAGCTAAGAGGGAAGCTGTATATGGGCAGGAGGGGAAATAAGGACACCAGTAAGGATGCCATTGTATTAATTCAGGGCACACACGATGGTGGCCTGGAGTCCGCCAGGAGTGGACATCGAGATTTATTTTAGGGGTGGGTTGCAGAATATATAGTTATACACATGTGCACATACCCCGTTTCTTCATGTGTGAGTGCAGTACACACCCTGGCCAGCAGGTGACACCATTGACTGCTCTTGTTCAGTCTCTCAGTTGAGTTCAGGGCTGCGAGCCCACGGACTGCAGCACGCCAGGCTTCCCTGCCCATCACCAACTCCCGGAACTTGCTCAAACTCATGTCCATTGAGTCCATGATGCCTTCCAATCATCTCATCCTCTGTCATCCTCTTCGCCTCCTGCCTTTAATCTTTCCCAGCATCAGGGTCTTTTCCAGTGAGTTAGGTGATGCCCTCTTGGGGCATGGCCTCTGCAGGTGGGGCTGGCACTGTCAACCCAAATTCTGCCTCTGGAGTGGCCTTGTGGACTTCTTCCCTGAGTCATACCCTGACCTTCCAATCTCTTCTCCACACAGAAGTCTCCTGCAGACCTGGTCTCCTCCAGCGGTCTGTTTATTTCCCTGCAGGACTTGCCATGATGTGTACATGCCCATTTCCTTGTCTCTCTATTCTTTACTCTCTCAGTGGTTTTCCTCTAGAAGGGAAGCTCCAGTGAAGGCAGGAGCATCCTGTCTGCTCATCCTGGAAGGGCATAGGAACTGGGAAACCTTCCTTGAATAGATGGGTGAATCAGCCTGAAATAATTTCTAGTAACATTTTGTGACAGTTCTTCCAGAATATTTCTTTGCATACATTCAGTGTGGAGGGAGATATATCTGGTTTGACAACACAGATATTTCATATGCTTTTCTTGAACTTTTGAGTTTTAGAGGAATCCTTCTGGCTGTGGAGTGGGGAGCACAGGGAAGTGGCAGAAAGGCAGGAGATTAAGAGCCCCCCACCCCAGGAGGCTGATACAGAAGTGAAGGGGGCCTGGGCCCTGGTGGGATGTGGGCAAAGAGGATTTGGGGCTCGGCTGAATAATGGGAATTCAGGAGAGGGAGCCTCTACGGTGATAACCAGGCTTAGGCCCCCGGGTAGTGGCAGAGGAGCAGTTCAGGGCCAAGTTTGGTTGAGAACATGCTGGAGTTGAGTTCATTTACTTATGGCTGTGCTGGGTCTTCATTGCTATGTGCGGGCTTTCTCTAGTTGCTGTGAGTGAGGGCTGCTCTTCACTGCAGTGCGGGAGCATCTCGTTGCAGGGGCTTCTCTTATTGCAGAGTACAAGCTGGAGGTGCACGGGCCTCAGTAGTTGCAGCGCACGGGCTTAGTTGTTCCACAGCATGTGGGATCTTCCTGGACTGGGGATCGACCCATACCCCCTGCGTTGTCAGGATGATTCTTATCCACTGTGCCACCAGTAAAGGCCTAGAGTTGAGTTTTGAAGGGAGAGTTTGAATAGAAAGAGTTGGTGGGGCAGGATGTGTGGACATGAGGGAATAGCACGCGCAAAGGCACAGAGCTTCTAGGGCTCTGGGGCCTGTGAGGCCATTGGGCTTGACTTTCTCCCTGACCTTCCCGGAACCCCTGCCTCCTTTGCTGTTGTAGGGTGTCCGTGCTGAATTTGAGAAAAGGGATTCTTTGCTTCGATTACTGCCCAGACAAGAACGTCCTGGGTAAGTAACCTTTGTATCATGTGGAAGGTGCTGGTCTGGCAGAATGAGGGTGAGGGCTGCTGAGGGTGTGCGACCTATTAGAGTTGAGGGGGAGGCCTCGTGGCATCTGGCATCTGGCCTCTGGCAGCTCCGGTGCCCGCTCATGGGCACCTGGGGTGGAGTGGTGACACGGGCTTGCTTGGCTTGGTGGTGGAGGGGATGGGGTGGGGAGGGCAGGTATGGGTCGTAACAGCAGCTGTCATCTGGCCGGAGTCTGAGGCCTGTCCAGGACAAGGTCCCAGCACAAGCCCCTAGTGGCTGATACACGGTTTTCAACTCCAGTGACTGGTGGCTATGACCCCCTCATCCGCCTGTGGAACCCCTTCTTCTCAAGAAAGCCCGTGTGGATGATGAAGGGGCATCAGACTTCGGTGACACACATCGTTGTGAACAGCAAGGACAGCAGCATCCTCCTCAGCGTCTCCAAGGACAAGGTGTCACCCTGGGGGAGCCCAGCCCTGACGCCCCCCGGCCCATAAGTTCCCGTTTCCCAAAGATGCTGGCCCATTGATAATGAGCTAGCTCAGCCAGCCAGGGGGCTGCCAGTTGGAGAGGCTCAGGGAATGGTGGCACCTCCCTGCCCATGGTCCCACCCCTGCCCAAAGGCCTAGAGGGGGGTACCCCAGGTGGCACCATGGGTCTCTGACCACCTCACCCCCCACCACAATAGAAGCCTGAGCCCAGCTCTGAGCAGCCCACTAGAGCTGCTTTCCATGTGGCCCAGCCTGGCTACGTGGTTTGTGGTCCTGGGCGGGGCCCTTCGCTTAACTGGGTCTCAGTCTCCTCATCCAGAGAATGGCTGTTGAGTGGTTTAGAGGAGGGCAGCTGGTAAAGGAGCAGTGGCCGGACTGACACATAGTAGGTGTACAACACAGGTGAGCCTTTCCCCTCCCCCAGACCCAGATTTGCTGCTCTCAGCTCTCCCAGTGACCTCGCTTGCCTGCTCTGGCTGGACCTTTCTCAAATGCCCCAGCTCCTCTGCTCAGGTCCGTTACTCTGCTCCTCTGAGCTATGGGTTCAGGATCTCTCCCCACCTACTGGGGACTGCACGTCAACAGTCCCAGGTGTCTTCCTGCAGGGGACAAGTTTGTGTCTTCTGGGACTCGGTAGATCAGGAGCAGGCAGGGCCCTTGGGTCACCAGGACATGCTCCCCAGCACACCCCACACTTCTTATTGTCTGGAATGCTGCTGGCAGCACCAGGAGCTGGGCATCATCCCCTCTGATGGAGACTCTGAGACTGGAGGGGTGGGGAGATGGAAACAGACACTCATGGTCAGTGATGAGTGGAGCCAGGATGTGGATGGGTCCGTGGATTCAAGCCCCTGCCCTGTCCGGTTTGCTGCCGATGCCCCCGGGTGAGGAGTGTCCCACAGGAACTTCCACGGGCCCTCTGGGGACACTTCCGTAACCTGGGAGGAAGCCAGGGGAACAGGCTGGCCTTTTGGGCAACTAAGTTGGCAGTTCTGTCTGTGCCCTGCCTGGCTTTACTGGAGGGATGCCGGGGTGGGAGCTGCGTGTCTAGGGGGCATGGGCTGCCTGGTGAGGTCTCCATCCTCAGCTGATGAGCAGCAGGTGCTCAAGCAGGGTAGACGTCTGGGGAGGAGGAGACTGGGAGTGGTGTGTATGGCTCAGTTGCCTCATGTGACCATAAGCAAAGACTGATGCTGAAGCTGAAACTCCAATACTTTGGCCACCTGATGCCAAGAACCGACTCATTTGAAGAGACCCTGATGCTGGGAATGATTGAAGGCAGGAAGAGAAGGGGACGACAGAGGATGAGATGGTTGGATGGCATCACTGACTCAATGGACATGAGTTTGAGTAAACTTCGGGAGTTGGTGGTGGCCAGGGAAGCCTGGTATGCTGCAGTCCATGGGGTTGCAAAGAGTCAGACACGACTGAGCAACTGAACTGAGTGACTGAACTGAACCTGAACTGAACGATGTCTCTGGGCTTCCCAGGTGGAGCTAGTGGTAAAGAGCCTGCCTGCCAATGCAGAAGATGTAAGGGATGTGGGTTTGATCCCTAGATAGGGAAGGTCCCACAGAGGAAGGCATGGCAATCCACTCCAGTATTCTTGCCTGGGAAATCCAATGGACAGAGGAGCCTGGCAGGCTACAGTCCATGGGGTCGCACAGAGTCAGACATGACTGAGCGACCAAGCATACACGCACAGTGTCTCTGTCATGGGCTTGTGGTCTGTGGCAGTGACAGCGTGGTGGCTGTGCTCCCAGGAGCACCCCCAGGCCTCGGGCCAGCCGCATCCCTGAGAACCCACTCTTGACCTCTCTGCTGATTTCCCACCCCCAGAATATTCGCGTGTGGGACATGCAAGACTACCAGTGTCTTCAGTCCTTCTGCGGGAAGCATTTTGCCCTGGGACATTGCCCCATCACCAGCATCTACTTCCACAAAGAGGACAACTCGCTCATCTGCAGCACCTATTCAGTGAGTGCTGTGCGGGAGGGAGGCGGGCCACGGCTGCACGAGGAGGGGAGGGGCCATGGTCTGCTGACCCACAGGACACTGAGGGGTGGTCACATCCTGTCCTGACCGAGACTGCTTTATGCCATGAGGACAAAGCTGCTGGGCTCTGTGGCCTGGCCCTCAAAGTGCTATCCCCTGCGATTTCCTGGAGGACTGCTTCTAGGCCCCCAGTGGTCACCCTCTATGTTGCTCTTGCTGCTCTCTTGACCTTTGCCTCCTCCAGTCCTTCCTTCTGGAAGCCCGCCTTGACCCCCAGGCTAGGTTAGAAGCCTTCACTCCAAGCTCCTTTGCCTGGCCTGGATCACAGCCCTTATGACTCTGTCCTGTCATGATTACATGACTGTCTTTCCTGCCAAATCATGAACCCCAGGAGGGCAGGGCCCACACCCACACCCGAGCAGTCCCTGTGAAGGAGAGAACCTGGGGGGACCTGCCGTGAAGCCTGCCTGTGAGCCGTGACTCAGCTGGTGCCCATGTGAGGTCTGCCCTGAACCCCTCAGGGTGGGACAGCCTGGGAGAAGCACAAAGGGCTGACTGTCCATGGTGCCAGTGCGGGGAGGGGGGCAGCGATGTGACAAGATGGAAGTTAGGGGGCTATAGGGATGCTTGGCAGCCAGTAGAAGAGGTTCGATCCAGAAAGGGAGACGAGGGTGTCACCTGTGGTTGAGAGGAAGTGGTAGCCCTACATGGCTCTTCTTCCCTCTGTTGGCCAGCTGACACACTCAGTGTCCTTGTGCCGTTGGCTGACTCTCCCAGATGGCAGGTGTCCTGAGAAGGGAGTTGGTGGGTTCCTTCCCCTCTGCTGAGTGTCAGGACGGCTGTCAGCGATTGTTGAATTCAACAGACCTTTGAATTTCATTTCAAAGCAGAGAGTATATTAATTAGGCACTGGCCCATCCCTCAAGGAACTCATGGGGGAGTAGCATAACAGATAATTTTAATAGAAAATGCTGTGCATTATATGTAGATGTGTGCTGGGTGCCTCATGGAGCACAGAGAAAGGATCCCGAGCCTGGCTGGAGGCTAAGGCAGTCAGGGAAGGCTTCCTGGAGGAGGGAACACCAGATCGAGGCGTTATGCTTTTCAGAAGTTATAAAAGGGACTTGGATTTGTGCTTTGGGGTTGTAGGAGCTCTAGGGTTTGGAAGCTCTGATCTCAGGAAGTGGGGGCATGGATTTGGGGTGAGCTGTCAGTAAGCCTACATGCGGTTGAGGATGTCTTGGTGTCTTGGTTTACTGGAAGTTTCTCCCTGGGGCCAGTCACTGACAGCGGGCCCTTCTGACTGTCCAACTGTCTGCACCTCCTCCCCTACAGATTGGAATCCTGAAAGGGTACCTGGAGACGCAGGGGCCTGGGAGAGCAGAGGAGAAGACCACGACTTACAGCACGCCCCTGTGCGCCGTCCTCTACAGCAAGGTTTTCAAGCAGGTCAGTGGGCAGCAGCTTATCTCTAGGGCTGGCAGCAGGCACAGGGGGCGGGCTGGGGCAGGACTCTCAGAGCTTGGGTGGTGGTATGGGCAGCGGGAGGTCGGCGAGCAGCTGTCTTGCACAAGGGTTGCCCTGGGGGAGACCGGAGCTCCACCAAGTGGCCACTGGGTCACCAAACTCCTCTGAGCCTGTGTGCCCCTGGCTACCACCCCAGGTCAGCTCTGGGCAGCCTTCTTTCCGCTGTGTGTGATGGAACACGGGGTGTGGGCTGCTCTTTGAGGATCCTGGGGTGGGTGTTGCCCCTGGAGGTCATTTCCAGGGAAACCGTGGTTCAGCTTTGTTATGGAAGGGGAGGGAGGCCCAGGCTGTGGTCCTGAGCAGAGACCTCTGCATTGGGCAGAGCAACTAGGCATGTAGATTCTGAAGTGTGGGGACAGCAGGGGCTCCTGGGCCCTCTGCCCCCTCTCACTGGTACCCATTTCCTGGCTGGGGCTCTGGGTAGGGCGGCTCTGTCTGCTGCAACGTGGCCTTGGCGGTGGGAGGCCAGCACTTACCTCTTTGGGTTTCCCTCTCTCGTTCTGGCTCCTGGCACCACCACTCCTCATACCTTAGGGCTTCTCAATGCCCTTAACCAGTTTTAAAAAAACCCTCCTTATCTAGCTTTTCTAGATGTTCTCAATGGGAAGGTTAGTCTGAAGGAACATCTCCTGTTGCTGTTTCATCGTCACAGTCGTGATGTTGCTTCAGGTTGGGGTGACCTATCTTTAACCAACATTTCCCTGCTTAGGGGGCCTTTAGTGTATTTCTTGTTGTTTTTTTCCTATCCTCCATGTTAATGCTTTTTCAGTAAGTGTCTTTTCTGGATTTGGTATGATTTTCTCTGGAAAGATTCTGATAAATTCCATTTCAGAGTTAAAGGGGATTTCACCAAAGCGGTTCCTTCTAAAAGAACTGTGCCAGTTTGCACAGGGCAGAGGAAGGCCTGTTTTCGAGAGTGGGTTGTCCTGCAGCAGGAGGGCTCAGAGTGCCTGTCTTCTCGGTACACTGAGTGGTGGCTGGGCTACCAGCAGTCATGCCAGCTGGCGGCTGCCCTTGGGAGTGGGGGCCTTCCCCTCCCCAGGAGGCCTGGCTGTGTGCTCCCCCACAGGTGGTGAGCGGCTGTCTGAGCGGCATGGTGAGTGTGTGGGAGGTCGTGACGGGCAGGAGGCTGATGGAGTTCTCAGTGACGGGTGACCAGCAAGTGGAGCTGACCGCCATGTCCCTGGATGAGTCAGAGGGGTGCCTGCTCACGGGTCTGCGTGATGGCACCGTGAAGATGTGGAACTACAGCGTTGGCGAATGCCTGCTGACCTTCCCCAAAGCGGACCAGTTAGAGGTCAGTCTGGCCCATCATCTGGGGCCTGGGGGCCCCTCACAGCTCCTGTGACCCCAGCACATGCTATTTTTCATGTCTCCCTGAAAGGCTGTGCACACAAACTCCCTGGCTTTTGCCTCCCTGAGGCTTTGTGCATAAAATGAAGCTAGTTGAGACTTCCCTGAAGGTCTAGTGGTTAAGACTTCACCTTCCATTGCAGGGGGTGGAGGTTTGATCCTTGGTTGGGGAGCCAAGATCCCACATGCCTTGAGGCCAAAAAAAAAAAACCCAACACATAAAACAAAAGCAATATGGTAACAAATTCAATAAAGACAAAAAATGGTCCACATAAAAAAAATCTTAATAAATAAAATGAAGATAGATAATAGGGCCTGTCCTCCACAAATGTTCTTCGGATGTCAGCTACTCTTCTCATCTTATATCTTGGGAGGATTTTCCCAGGTGGCTCCGGTGGTAAGGAATCCACCTGCCAATGCAGGAGACTCAGGAGGTCCTGAGTTAGTGGGTTTGATCCCTGGGTCAGGAAGATCCCCTGAAATAGAAAATGGCAAACTGCTCCAGTATTTTTGCTTGGGGAATTTCACGGACAGAGGAGCCTGGTGGGCGCAGTCCATAGCATCGCAAAGAGACACGACTGAGCGACTGAGCACACAGGTGCCCTACATCTTAGGACTTTAGGTGGCATCGTTGGCAGTGGGGTCCTGTGATTCAGAGCCACCCATACCCCTGTTTGGGAAATGCCTGCCAGGGTTGTGAGGAAGATCTGTGGCTGTGGCAAAGTGCAAAGCCAGCAGTTCCTCTTTGGGACTTGAGCCTGTTACAAACTTGTGACACAGTTCTTTAAGAAACTCAGAAGGAGCACTTGGCCAAGAAGCCAGGGATTAGGGACTGGTCCAGATCCTATGACTCAGTTGTGTGACCTTAGCCAGGCTTGACCTTGGCTTCCCTCCTGTCCCCTATGAGATGGACATGGACACTTACCCAATCTGCCACCTCCAGGTCCATCACATGGATAATGGGATGTGAGAGCACTCTGAAAAAAAATATAGTGGTTTCACCGCTAGGGGAAGTCTCATTATCATGGAGAGTTTGGATTTCCTGCTTGGTATGGTTAGGAAGACATTTGGGGCCTGGGGCCATTTTCTCTGAGGTACCTTAGTGTTCTGTTTCCTTTCCTCTTCAATAGATTAGTGGGATTGTCCACATGAACAAAGTGTTCTACACGACTGGATGGAGTAAGAGAATCACTTATTACACGTGAGTAGCCAGGGTACAGGGCTTCCCTGATTTGGCTCAGACAGTAAAGAATCTGCCTGCAACGTAGGAGACCCGAGTTCAATCCCTTGGATGGGAAGATCCTCTGGAGAAGGAAATGGCAACCCACTCCAGTATTCTCGCCTGGAGAATTCCATGGACAGAGGAGCCTGGCGGGCTACAGTCCACAGGGTTGCAAAGAGTCGGACATGACTGAGCGCGGAAATCACTGCCAGTGGCCAGGGCGCACGTGGGGGGTAAGGGCAGCTGGCCCTTCTTTCTTTACTAAAGATGGGCTCCTCCATCCCTAACGTTGCTGGCGGCTGGAACACCAAGCAGGAAATTAGTGCAGGGTGAGGTTTACTGCTTCGTCCTCTCATCTGTCCACTTATTCATCACTCCATGAGGCCAACAGGCTTTGTACTAGGTGCTGGGAATGGATATAAGCAAGAACATGAAGTCTCCATCCTCCTGGAACTCAGACACTAATCAAATAACTTAATTTATAATGATAGTCTGTTCAGTGCTATGAAAAAAACAATACAGGTTTCTATGGGGAGGGGACAAAATCTGATCTAGTGTCAGGGGCCATCAGAAAAGGGTCATCTGAGGTGTCATGAGTGGAGTGGGATCTGAAGAGTGAGCAGGAGAGGTCTTAGAGAAGCAGTGAGGGGCTGGGGACAGGAGCGACATTATAGGCAGAGGAATAGCAAGTGTAGGGTCCCGTCCTCTTCAGAGAGCCTTTCTAGGGTCATGATTTCCCCTTCTTTCAGCCTGAGGTCTTACTCAGGTGTCTGAAGGGGGCGAATCTGTAAGATTAGTGTATGTGAAGCCCCTAGGACCAGGCCTTTACAGCAGGCACATAGCAGATGCTCAGTTAATGCAGTCAGCCGGGCAGAACTCCAACTCTGCTCTACGCCTCCTCTGGAGGGGTCCTCCTCTGGGTCAGAGCTTGGAATCCCAGAGGCTTGGATGTTCTTCTCCCAGGATACCAATAAGGCTGAGCGCTCCACCCTCCTGCCTCCGGGCACGTGTGCAGGTTCCACAAGATCAAGCCGGTGCTCTTATGCCACCACTGGCAGACCTTCCACACGGAGGATGTCCTAAGCATGGCCAAGTACCAGAACCAGTTCATCGCCACCTCCTCCTACAACGGGGACATCCTGTTCTGGAACATCGGCACCTTCAGGCCCATCCTCAATTTCAACGCCTCTCAGAGCCCCTTGCCCTTGCTGCCCAAGAGGGTACAGTCAGCAGAAGCATGCTGTCTTCTTCGTGCTCTCTTAGCTGTGGGCCAGAACCATGTAGGGCTGGGGAGTGGGTCAGGGACACCCTGGGAGGTGGAACGGAGTGATGGTGACTTGTTCTGAAGGAGTTTGGGAGCTAGGGAGGTAGGTGGTAGTTCTTATAATTATTCTCATTTGACACATGAGGAAACAGGCACAGAGACGTTAAGTATCTCTCCTGAGGTCACACAGCCATCAAGTAATAGATCCAAATCCAGGCTGTCTGACTCCAGAGCCTTGTGGCTCTAATCCTAGTCTCCCGAGGAGATTACTGTCTCTTTGAAGGTGGCTCACATTGACCCATCACTACTACAGATTACTGCTCTGGGCTCACTGGGCTCTTGGTAGGACTTGGGAAGCCCCCACAGTCTCTGAATGACTGTATCTTTGTGGATTAAAGCTGGAAGGGACCTTTGGGGTCACCCTGTCCAGTAGTTTTCCAAACTTGTGGAGAGAGGCTTAGAGGCTATTACAGCAGCTTCTCCAGGACGCTTCAGCTTTTTGTGTATTTTACACTTTGGAGTTTCCCTTCAGACTAAAAACTACTTCAAAAATACTTGGGAAGCACTGTCCACTTACAGTTGGGGAGACCGAGTCCTTCCTGGACACTGTCCCCTGCCCGTGGGTGCCCCGGGGACAGGCTTCTAAGCTTTGGTTCAATGCTGTTAAGGGTACAGGGTTTCTGGGAAGCAAGCCCAACACACCCGGAGGGCCCTGTGGTGTTGGCTTTGGGCAGGGAGGCCTCCCTTCCAACCGGGACGCTGCAATGCCTCATGGGGCTCCCTCCCATGCACAGGTGAAGGATGTGAACGACTGTGTGTTCGATAGCCACAGGCCCAGCAAGCCCTGCATCGAGCAGGAGAAGTGGGCTTACAAACTGCACCTACAGCCCCCAGGCCTTCGCACGAGGGCCATGGTCGATGCCAACCTGCGACGGAACCTGATGTCGGCGCCTCCAGTGATGAGACACCCCAGAGACAAGGAGCCGGCCAAGCCGGTGCCCCTGAAGGTGGCCGCCCCATGTCCCCACCACCCAAGGAGGCGCCTTGGCCAGGCCCGGGTGGGGTCCCTTCCGATTAGGCCCATTGCTGCCTCGGGCCTGGGCCCAGTCTCTTCCAGGAGCACGGCCAGTACAGACCTAGTGTCTGCAGGCTCGAGGGTCAAGGGTACAGCTGAAGTTCAAGCCTTTCTCTGTCCTTGGGCTCCCATCACCCAGGCAAAGATGAGCCACCATGCCTCCTGCCCCAGAGAACGAGCTGTGGGGGTCTGAAGCCCAGAGGCAGCCACCACTTCCCTCCTCCTCTGAGTCCTGGCCTCTGCCCCAGGTTAACCTCCCCAGGCTTGTCTGACAGCCCTGTTCTGGAGCGGGGGAGTTGGAAGGAAGAGCAGGGGGTATCTACTGTCTCCTGCTGACTCAGCGTGCATTGGCCTCTGACCCTCAGCCACGAAGACCGTTATCTCCAGTGAGAGGCTTGAGGGACCAGTCAGATTGTCTCAGCACCTGCAGTCTAATTCCCATTCTGGAGAGCTGGGCCTCAGTGAGAAACCCCACCTTCCCCAGACACAGAGAGCTTGTGAGGCACAGGGCAGTCTGAACCTCAACCCACATAATCTGCTGGATACATGCACACCTGTCACTCTGAGGCTCTCAGACCATCCTTGAAGTGTCAGGGTTGTATAACTACATACACAGCCCTTGATCCTCACCTCTAGCCAGAGTGTCTTTCCCAGGATGAAGGAGGGGGCTTCCCCAGAAGCCAACTGTGCTCTCTGCCCTGAAAGCAGAAGCTGCCGGTAACTTAAACCTGAGATTCTCCAGCGTTGGAGTGTCTTTATGCCCAGGATCCTTTGAACACCCAGCTGTATCTTTTGGGGGGAGGTGTCCACTCTTTCAGCATTTGCCTCTGTCTCTGTTCCCCAGAGATTGTCTCAAGCTGAACTGGGAGGCCCATTTTTTTTTTTTTTTCCAGAAACCTCTCAGTGCTAGCAGCCTCAGTCAGTCAAGATTATCCCTTGACAGACACTCAACTCTCAAAGAGGCTGAAAGGAAAAAAGCAGACTTCCAGAAGAAGCTGTTGCTGCAGTCCAATGCATCGGTGGAGAAGGTTGGCCATGTTCAGGCAGGGGCTGGGTTGTGAGCCAGGGGCTGGACAGTTGGGATGCAGACTGGAGATGTGGCACCTGGGGGTCTGGGAGCCCAGCCTCGTTCTCCCAGGACCTGGAGAAGCCTGTTGGACGTGATGGCAGTGCTCAGGATCTTGGCTACAGGGCTGCCATTTGGGGGGTGTCCCCAGTGTGTGGGGCTGTCCAGGGAGGGGAGCAGTGTTCCTTCCTGGTTGGGGGGCTGGACTGGGAGGTAGGAGATGAGGCATGTTCAGAACCCACTGGTGAAATGCCCTCCTGAATTTTGCGTGATGCGTGAGTGGGGATTGGGTTATCTCTGTTCTTCCTCCTCCTGTACCTTCCCCCTTTCTGAGCTTGGACACGTCTCCCTCTGCTGTCACCCCTGGGTAAGGTGACCTCTAAGGCCCCTTCCAGGTTTAATCTGAAATAATAGGGTAATTCTATATGGGTCCCCTAGGCTCCTACCATGAGCCCAATGAGAATATAATTAATAGCTGTAGGTTGCAGCAGGGCTGCTCCATGGCCCAGTTTCTGGGACTCAAGAACAGGGGAGCAGTGTCCTGTGGGACTGGGTCCTGTGGAATGGAGCAGAGAGCTACCAGGGGCTGGACCTTCTCTCCTTCAGGTTCTGAATGTGCTTTCCTCTGTTTTTAAAAACATGGCTTAAAAAAACCCTCCAAAACTTAAAAAAGTAGTATTGGTTAAAAAAATAGAAATATGTGTAAAGCAAAAAATAAAAGGTCCATGTTTCTCACTGTGTACTCCGTCTCATCCCCCAACAGTGGTCGCAATCACTATGAAAAGGTTGGTTTAGCTTTGTCTTTTTTTTTTTTTTTTTTAGGGAAGTGATGTTAAATTATATAGCTACGTGCATTTGCTTTTAAAATTTAACTATATTATGGATATGTTTTCTCCTTAGTGATTTGGATTCAGCTTATTCCTTTGTTAGGTTAAAAAATTATTTTCTTAAATCTACATTTCTTTAATAGTACATGAGTCTGCCTTTGTCCTCACACTAAGCCGGTCCTAGACATCAGCCTTGTCTTCATTTCTGCCAGTTTGATACGTGGAAAATATTGTCTTTTGATATTTCTTTGGTTATTTGTGATGCTGAGCTTTTTGTATTTTTGTTAGACAGTTGCATAGACTGAAGACAGTGGCATAAATGCATATTCATATCCTTTTCCATTCTTTTTTGTGTTAATTTCTTGGAGCTGTCTATATGTTCTGGAAATGAATCCTTTGCCTGTTGTGTCTTGGAGATATTTTCACCTCATCAGCCTTCAGGGTGTCACATTGAGGTTTTAACTTTTTTTTTAATTAGTTAATTAGTTTTATTTTTGGTTGCTCTGGGTCTCCATTGCTGTGCACAGGCCTTTCTCTAGATGCAGTAAGCAGAGGCTACTCTTGGGTGAGGTGCACAGGCTTCTCACTGCGTAGGCTTCTCTTGTTGCACAGCGTGGGCTCTAGGGCACGCAGCTTCAGTGGTTCCGACTCCTGGAGACTAGAGCACGGGCTGAGTGGTTGTGGCGTGTGGCTGAGTTGCTTCACGGCATGTAGAATCTTCCCGGACTAGGGACCGAACCCTGGCATCTCACTGTACAAATATATCAAGGGGAACGAGTTTGTTTTCTGCATCATTCTGAGTTGAGTACAGGTCTTTAGAAAAATCTTGTTTGAGCCTTCAGTTCAGTTCAGTTGTTCAGTCGTGTCTGACTCTTTGCGACCCCATGAATCGCAGCACGCCAGGCCTCCCTGTCCATCACCAACTCCCGGAGTTCACCCAGACTCATGTCCATCGAGTCAGTGATGCCATCCAGCCATCTCATCCTCTGTCGTTCCCTTCTCCTCCTGCCCCCAATCCCTCCCAGCTTCAGAGTCTTTTCCAATGAGTCAACTCTTTGCATGAGGTGGCCAAAGTACTGGAGTTTCAGCTTTAGCATCATTCCTTCCAAAGAAATCCCAGGGCTGATCTCCTTCAGAATGGACTGGTTGGATCTCCTTGCAGTCCAAGGGACTCTCAAGAGTCTTCTCCAACACCACAGTTCAAAAGCATCAATTTTTCGGCACTCAGCCTTCTTCACAGTCCAACTCTCACATCCATACATGACCACAGGAAAAACTATAGCCTTGACTAGACGAACTTTTGTTGGCAAAGTAATGTCTTTGCTTTTGAATATGCTATCTCGTTGGTCATAATTTTCCTTCCAAGGAGTAAGCGTCTTTTAATTTCATGGCTGCAGTCACCATCTGCAGTGATTTTGGAGCTCCAAAAAATAAAGTCTGACACTGTTTCCACTGTTTCCCCATCTATTTGCCATGAAGTGATGGGACCGGATGCCATGATCTTCGTTTTCTGAATGTTGAGCTTTAAGCCAACTTTTTCACTCCCCACTTTCACTTTCATCAAGAGGCTTTTTAGCTCCTCTTCACTTTCTGCCATGGAGAAGGCAATGGCACCCCACTCCAGTACTCTTGCCTGGAGAATCCCAGGGATGGGGAAGCCTGGTGGGCTGCCGTCTATGGGGTCGCACAGAGTCGGACACAACTAAAGTGACTTAGCAGCAGCAGCAGCAGCACTTTCTACCATAAGGGTGGTGACGTCTGCATATCTGAGGTTATTGATATTTCTCCCGGCAGTCTTGATTCCAGCTTGTGTTTCTTCCAGTCCAGCGTTTCTCATGATGTACTCTGCATATAAGTTAAATGAGCAGGGTGACAATATACAGCCTTGACGTACTCCTTTTCCTATTTGGAACCAGTCTGTTGTTCCATATCCAGTTCTAACTGTTGCTTCCTGACCTGCATATAAATTTCTCAAGAGGCAGGTCAGGTGGTCTGGTATTCCTGTCTTCATTCGGTAGCCGTTCATTGATCTATTATGATGTGTCAGGCAGTGTCATATGGGATAAAGTCATGAACAAAAAAGATACAAATCCCAGTCCTTGGGGAGCTCATAGTCTGGCCAAACGTTCCTAGTCACCAACTGGGTAGGTAAGGTGGTATTCCATCACTGTTCTCACTGGGCGTCTAGGAAACTGGGGGACCAGGTGGGTGTGGCTCCTTGCCCAGGCATCTCAGCACTGTGCCACAGGGGAGCTCCGGCTCCCAGCACCCCTGAGCGGGTTCGCCTCTCTCGCACAGATAATCTTCTTACAGACCAGGCCTCGCCTGCCACACTCGGCTGCCTTGCTGAGCAGCTGCATGGACGGTTACATCTATGCCTGGTCCATCCACGGGAGCGGAGGCCTGCTGGGCAAGTTCCCTGTGGACTCTGTAGACGAGGGGGACGTGGTTGTGGGTGCCATGGCCACGGATCAAAATGACTGGATTCTTGTCACAGGGGATTGCAAAGGGTGCATCAAGGTGAGAAAGAACTGGCCCTGGGATCGAGGGGCTGGCCTGAGCCATGCTCTGGCCTCCTCTTTGCCATCGGTGGTCCTCGCCCCATCCCTATGTCCTCTGGGCACTTGATTCACTTGTAACACAGTGGGTGGTGGGGTGGGTTCCCTCAGAGTCCTCTCCTGCCCTCGTGGGCCCAGGGAAGTGAAAGAGGGTTTGATCAGGGGGTCCCCCGCCCAGAAGCCTTCCTGTGGGTCCTGTGCTTTAGAATTCTCTTCCTGCTGCTCCCTCACCCCCAGCTGTGCCTCTGATCTGTGATCAGCTGTCTCAGGAGCTGATTTTGTGCTTTGTGGTGATGTGGGGTGTGAATGTTCCATCACTGGGTCTGTCACACTCTCCCTGTATGCTAGCTAAAGGTCTGGCCTAGAAGATGCCATGGTCCCCTCGGGGGTGTGGGTAAGAACCAGCCCCCTGCAGTGAAGAGAAATGGTCTGGGGGGGACCCTCAGAGTGAGTCGGTGTTGGGGGTCAGGGAGTGCTGGGCTACTAATCCATGCTTTGTGTCTAGATCTGGGACATCAAGGATTACTGTGCACATTCTGACAAGCAGACAAACCATCCTAGTGAGATCAACAAGTTTCGGTTCTTAATTTCTGAACGGATTCAGGTCAGCCTCCCAAACTACAGTCCCCCGGAGGAGAAGAAGGTAGGATGATTACTGGGCAATTGCTGAGAAAAGTGCCTCTGAGCCCCGCCAATGAGTTGGGACCATGGGTCCCACACTGAGATTAGGAATCTTCCATGTTTTCCGTCCAAGGTTGTCTGATTGATGTGGAAAAGGTTTTCTGCTCACCAGAAGTCACTATTAACCAGTGAAACATAAGTATGCACACACCAAACACACTCACGTGCACACACATGTATACACGTACACACATATGCATACCTTCCATGGGCTTTGATCTTTGCAATGAAGGCCCTGAGGTCATAAATTCCTTTAAAAAGTAATGAAAATATTTATGTATTTTCTTGAGTAGGTAATGCATTTGCGTGTGTGCTAAGTCGCTTCAGTCGTGTCCCAGTCTTTGTGACTCTATGGACGTAGCCTGCCAGGTTTCTCTGTCCTTGGGATTTTTTAGGCAAGAATACTGGAGTGGGTTGCCATGCCCTCCTGCAGGGGATCTTCTCAACCCAGGGATCGAACCCACGTGTCTTTTGTCTCCTGGCGGGTTCTTTACCAATAAGGCCATGTTGGGAAGCCCAGATAATGCATCTACGTAGCTCAGAAATCACTGGATATTTCCCCGATGACTAGTGAATTTGAGCACCTTTTCCTTAGTTGTCAGGAAAATGTAAATTAAAACCCAAAGGTGATATCACTGCTTATCTACCAGAATGACTAAAACTGAAATGACAGGCAATGCCAAATATTGGCAAGAATATAGGTCAACTGGTGATAACCAATCTAAAATTGCTTATTTTGATGGTTGTAACTCTGAATATATGAAAAGCCACCGAAGCCAGCACTTTAAATAGGTACGTTGTGTGTGAATTGTATTTCAATAAAACTGTGTTTAAAAGTTATAGAAACAATAGGACAAATATTCTTTTTTGGTTTTGTTTTTTTTTTTAACGAATCTTTGTTTGTAATTGTTTATCTACACATCTGGTAATTTATCCCAAGGAAGTAGTATGTAAAAGGACGTCAATCTAAGGCCTTTAATGCTACTGCCGTACTGCATTCCAGAAAGTTTATGTAGGTTTTCACTTTATTAGTTTGTTTTGCTTTATCCTTGACAGCATAAAGTTTTTATCATTAACAGTATTTATCTGAGTGAGCACCCCCTGATAGATATAGAAGGCATTCAATAAATAAATGTTTAAAGTGAAAAAAAAACCTTTTACTGATTTTTAGATATAAACAGTTTCTTTTGATTTTCTGAAAATATCTTTGCTTATATTGACATCTGTCCTTATTTTATTGGCTATATATATTTTGTGAATTACCTCTTCATGTCCTTGGTCCAGTTTTCTTTTGTGGTGACCATCTTTTATAAATGATGTACAATCATCTTAAAACATATTAAAAGACATTAACTCATTGCCTGTCATATGTATTACAAACATCCCCTCCCCCCAGGTTGTCATTTGCCTTTTAATTTATGATGAGTTTTAAATTACAACATATTTTTTGGTGGTCAATTTTTCTTCCCATTGTGATATTTCCTGTCGCTTATCACTTCCTTATCAGAGATAATAGTCATTCTTTCTCTTCAATATTTTATGGTTTCATTAAAAAGGATTCTTCAACCCTTCTAGTGTTTACTTATAAGACAATGATTTAAGTTTCACTACTTAGTTTATCAGGAATTCCAACACTGTTGATTGAATCCTGTTCTCTATCACCACCAATTTCCTACCATTCTTGTTATCAACGTTTTAAATATATATTTGGGTTGGTTTCTGAGATATTGTCTTCCATTGTCTAGTTTTTATTACTGTGATGTAACATACTCGAGTATGATAAAACATGTCCTCCTTCATTAATTTTGTTTTATTTGAAAATAGTCTTGGATATTTACACTCATTTTCCAATTAAGTAGGATTTTATTCTTTCATAGTACACTGTGATATATCACTCCATTTCTCACTATTCCATGCCTGATGCCCAACTAAATATCTTGAAAGAAAGACCTGGGTTCTTGTCTAGCCCCATCGCTTTCTAGCTGTGTGGTTCTGGGCTGATTACTGAATGTTTCTGACTCTCACTTCTCTCCTCTCTGCAGTGGTGAGACTCATACACATCCCATAAGGTTATTCTGATGTGCAAACGAAAAAATCTGTACACAGGAAGCGGGCAAGCAATACAACAATATGCATTTTTTTTTTTTTAATGATTTTACTGAAGGGACCAGTGAGGGCCAGAGAAGTGCTTGGATTTACGTAAGGTCACCAGAAAGTTCATGTGGGGGTGTATCTAGAACTAGAACTGTGGCCCATGTCCCAGCTCCTTCCAGAAGCCTCTGCTACCTCCATCCCTGGGTGCTCTCTGCTGAGCCAGCGTCTTGGGAGTTTAATTAATTCTCTTGCACTGTCCCCTGTAGGTGGAGGCCGGCCAGACCATTTCCCTGGTTCCACCCCAGCTTCTGATTAGCTGGAAGGCCCATTTGGATAGTGTGGCAGACATCCTATATGTGGACAGCCTCCAGCTGGTTATAAGTGCTGGCCAGGACCGGGACGTCAAGGCTTGGAAACTCTCTGGTGACGCCATTGGTACGGACGGTCCTGCTGAAGCTCAGTCATGCACCATGGCCCTTCCTGGCCCTGACCCTGTTAGAACACAAGCTGGCATAAACCTCATATCCCATGGGGTGGGAGTTTCAGACCACAGCAGCTGTCTTTCCTCAAATAGTATCACAAGGTGTGAGTCTGTCCAATTGTCCATTCAGCAGTCTGTCCATCCGCTCATTCACTCATCTGCTCAACACTATTTGCCTTTGCATATCAGATCATATATCTGATAAGGTACAGTCCATTTACTTTTTAAAAATAAACTTAATTCTTGAGGTATAACATATGTAATGAAAAGCCCACAAACCAAAAGTATTCTCAGCTTAGTGAATTTTCAGGAGGTAAACGTATAGCCGTATAACCATCATTGTATCAAGAAACAGAACATCACCAGGACTCAGGGCTTCCCTCACCTCCCGACCCACTGTCTCTACCAACACCTTTCCAAAAGTCACCACTGTTCTGGTTCCTAAATCCAAAGCTTATATTAGTCTCACTTTGAACTTTGTCTAAATGGAATCATTTGATAGTTTCTCCTTTGTGTCTGGCTTCTTTCTTTCAAACACCATATGTTTGTGCCATTCAGCCATTCGTTGACTGTAGCAGCTCATTCATTCTTACTGCTGAGTGGTATTCTGTTGTTGATACCGTACTTTGTCTATCTGTGCTATTGTTGGTGGGCATTAGGACTATTGTAGGCTATTAAACGGAGAAGGCAATGGCACCCCACTCCAGTACTCTTGCCTGGAAAATCCCATGGACGGAGGAGTCTGGTGGGCTTCAGTCCATGGGGTCGCTAAAAGTCAGACACGACTGAGCGACTTCACTTTCACTTTTCACTTTCATGCATTGGAGAAGGAAATGGCAACCCACTCCAGTGTTCTTGCCTGGAGAATCCCAGGGACAGGGGAGCCTGGTGGGCTGCCATCTATGGCGTCGCACAGAGTCGGACACGACTGAAGCGACTTAGCAGTAGCAGCAGCAGGCTATTAAAAACAAACACTGCTGTGAACACCCTCATACAGGTTTTTTTTTGAACAAGTGTATGCATTTCTGTTAGATATGTATTTATAATGGAATTGCTGAACCACAGAGTATACACATTCAGTGTCAGTAGATGCTTTAAACTATCTTTCAAAGTGCTCACCAGTTTTCACTCTTTCACCAGCTGCATACAGCGGCTCTTACTGAGTCATAACTTTGTGACCGCTTGATATCGTCATTGCATTAAATTTTAGCCATTTTGGTGAATATGTAGTGGCATTTTATTGCGGTTTTAATTTGAATCCCTGATGAGTAGAGGTTGAATATCTATTTATGTATTTATTGATCATATGTTTATTGATCAATTGTATATTTTATAGTTGTCCCATATCTCTCATTCTCTCTTCTGTTCTTTACATTTTTTTTTTTCCTGTCTCTGCATTCCATTTTGAATATTTTCTACTGACCTGCCTTCCAGTTCGTTAATCTTGTCTCCTATGTGCAGCCTGCTATTAAATCCATCCAGATACTGTATTTTTTAGTTCTAGAACACTCATTTGATTTTTTCTACAAATGTCGATTAATAGTTGAAATTCTGCTTCTTTTCCTCCATTCTATTCATATTTTCCTTTATTTTATTTAACATTTTTACAACAGTTGTTTTAAAGTATTTACCTATTAACTCCAATGTCTGAATTATCTGTGAGTCTGATTCTAATGCCTATTTCTTCTTTTGATTATTGGTTATATTTTCCTGCATTTTCACATGTCATGTATAGAAAAACTCCATGAAACCAAACCGAACAAAAACCCAACCCAAATCAAGCTGAACTTTCCTGAACTTTGTAGAAAAGAAACTGCAAAGACTGAAGCTGATATGATTTTCCTCCAGTGCGTTGCTCTTTCCTCTGCATAGCGCTTCTCGTCTCAGTGCGGTTAGGAAGTGAGCTGGGTTGGGGCTAGATTGTAGCTCCAGAAGCCCTAGTTTACTTCTGGGTTCAGCTGATTCCAGGGTAAAGCCTGTTGTGTTTGCTGTTGGCTTCTTCCTCCAGTGAGACTCTTGACTCCTAGTGAGCTCATTCTGTCTTTCTAGCCCAACCCTCAGAACTTAAGCAATTGCAGGCCCTGATCTTCTTTCCACGTGGCGACCGCTCATTTGTCCTATGATCTCTAAGTCTGTTTTTGTTTGTTTCATTTGTCTGTTTCGTTTTTTAGATTATATAACTGAGATCATGAGGCATTTGTCTTTCTTTAACTTGTTTTACTTAACACAGTACTTTCCAGAGCCACCCGTGTTGTCACAAATGGCAAGACTTCTCTTTTTTTATGACTGAGTCATATTCTCTAAGCTCTCCTGTAGGGAAAACAACCATGCCTTTGGGACTCCACTAGACTTAATCTGTCATGCCAGCCAGATTGGCTCTTAGAAACTCTGCTGGTTTCCCTATCTTTGGGTATCTTTCTTCTGCTAAACGGAGCCTGATTCTCATTCACCATGTGTCCATACTCAGAAAATTGCTCCCAGAGAAAAAAGCAGTTCCCAATTTTAGTTCTTCTGGGAAGGACTCTTTCCTTTCTGTAATTTGGTTTGTCTAGTCTTCTTTGCTTCTATAGCTCTCCAGTGATTTTTTTAAATACAGTTTTTAGAAGTTCCTTTCCATTTACAGTTATTACAAAATATTGGCTGAATTCCCTGTGTTGGGCAGCGTACATCCTTGAGCCTGTCTTACACCTATAGTTTGTACCTCCCCGCTGGTAATCACTAGTTTGTTCTCTATGTCTGTGAGTCTGCTTATTTTTTATTATATTCATCAATTGGTTCTATTTTTTAGATTCCACTTATAAGCGATATAATGTTTGTCTTTGACTGACTGATTATTTCACTAGGTTCATTCTTGTTGCCACAAACGGTGAAATTTTGTTTTTTCTTTATGACTGAGTAGCTTTCAGTCATAAAGTAGCTTTTTACATATCAATTATATGTATTGATATACATACCACATCTTCTTAGGTTGCTTCCGTATCTTGGCAATTATAAATAAAGCTGCTATGAGCATTGGGCTGTATCTTTTTGATTTCTTTTTGCATGTATACCCAGGAGTGGAGTTGTTGGATTGTATGGTAGTCCTATTTTTAGTTTTGGAGAACCCCCTATGCTGTTTTTCACAGCGGCCGCACTCATTTACATTCCCACAAATAGTGTACAGGGTTCCTTTTGTTCCAGATCCTCGCCAACATTCATTATCTGTGTTCTTTTTGATGATCACCATTCTCATTGGTGTGAGGTGATATCTTATTCTTCTCCAGTGATTTGTAAAAATATGACTTTGTAACACATCTGCTTTGGTTTTCTTAATTAAAAAGAATTCTGCAGCATGAAAATGGCCTACAACTCACTATGCCCTGCCCAGAAGTAGGACTCATATTTCTCTATTCTTACTACCTACTTTCTACCCCAGCCCTGATCCTCCACAGACCCATTCCTAATTTCACATCTGATAGGTGGCTGATAGATGCCTGTAGTCTTGCACCATTGCCATTTTATGTGTGAGCCACTTAAAGCCCATCTGAGGACTATTCAGTCATTGCCATAGAACCTTCTCCATCTTAGCCTATATGTGGGGCAGGATGCTTTAGGCCTGAACTCCAAGTATATCCTAGGCTTAGGGTCTGACTCCTCCAGATATTTGCCAAGTAGCTAGCATAATGCCTGGGATATGTTGGGCATAGTTAGGTGTAGGCCAGGAATAAGGGATTGCTGGCTGCCTCTTGAGGGTGGGTGGTGAGGGACAGAGTGTTTAGAGGAGGGAGTGGCTGGCCAGTCCTTGCTACTGAACTGGGTCTGGTTAAATCACAGGGACGTTTGGCTTGAGTGTTTGGAAAAGGCTGCAGGATACCCCAATGATGACTGATGGCGAACTAAATGAAAGATTAAAGAAGGAGGGTGACTTCTTCGACCCCAATGAGAAGACCTTCCATCTAGAGCTGCAGTGAGTTATCACAATGGTCACTAGTCAGTCACTGGTCAACTGGTTAACTCTGGTCTGGATCCCAGGAGCTCCCCCTTGTAGGGTAGTGCTGGGCATATGCAGGCAGGGCCTTCAGAATGTCACAGGCATGGGAATTGCAGGTGACTTGACTCTACAGGTGGTGGCTGTGGCCTCAGAGCCCGAGGCTCCGTACTAGCCCAGATCAGCTGTAAGATTGAGCAGTGAAAACCAGAAAATATAAAACCCAAGTCCTTAGATGGGGACCCTGCTCCAGAATCAGGGCCCCTGCTGGGACAGCCCAGGGTTCTGGTCTTGACATATGTGTTATTTCTCTGAGTTGGGGGAGGCAGGTTGCTTGCTACCTGTTCTTTCCTCTACAGGTTCCTCCTCCACCTGTGCTCTATCCCTATTCCTGACCAAGTCTCAGATAAATTTTTTGTTGTTCAGTTGCTAAGTCATGTCCAACTCTTTGCGACCCCATGAACTGCAGCACACCAGGCTTCCCAGTTCTTCACTATCTTCCAGAGTTTGCTCAAACTCATGTCCATTGAGTCAGTGGTGCTATCCAACCATCTCATCCTCTGTTGTCCCCTTCTCCTCCTGCCTTCCATCTTTCCCAGCATCAGGGTCTTTTCCAATGAGTCAGCGCTTTGCATCAAGTGGCCAAAATATTGGAGCTTGAGCTTCAGTATTAGTCCTTCAATGAATATTCAGGACTGATTTCCTTTAGGATTGACTGGTTTGATCTCCTTGCATCCCAGGGACTCTCAAGAGTCTTCTCCAGCACCACAGTTTGAAAGCATCAATTCTTTGGCACTCAGTCTTTTGAGAGATGGTCCAACTCTCACATCTGTACATGACTACTGGAAAAACCATAGCTTTGGTTGGGTCATTCAAAAAATATTTATTGACTGCCAGGTTGTGCTAGGTTCTGGACATCCAAAACTATCCAGACATAGGTCCTGCCTCAGAGAACTCCCAGTCCAATGAGGGAGATGAATATGTAACCCATGGCTACAGTTCTATGTGGTAAACAATAGGACTATTAAGACAGGCTTGGCTCAGAGGATAATCACCTGACTGGGTGGAGCAAGTAAGGAAGGCTTCATAGAAGAGAGATTTTGGAGTTGGGTTTTGTCATGTAGGTAAGAGTTTGTCAGGCACCATAGAGTCCTCGTGGCTCCTATGCTCCTGTCAAGGCTTAGGCTTTTACAGTCCTATCAGGATATATCAACAAGACAGAGGCAAGGTTCCCCTTGCAGGGAGAGGAAGTTTAGGTGTTCTACAAGGGGAGGCCCAGGGGAAGTCTGGATGGGGTGTCAGGCCTCCATAGAAGAGTATGTCGGGTGGTGGGAGGTGTCGCAGGACTTGTTGGAGGCCAGGATAAGCAGGGCTTTGTTAGTGTTAATTGAACACTTGCCCACTGATGGGCCCTGGGCTGTACAGCCTCAGGGGAGGGATGAGAAGGTTGGAGAGGATCCAGCCCAGAAAGGAGAAACCTGCCTGGGGAGGGATGTCCCACCACGTGGTACAGAGGGCATCTTGTGAAGGAAAGCCCCTCACATCAGGGAGGAGCGAGATCTTGCTGAGGCCCTGATGTACCAGCGGCGGGAACAGGTAGTCCTCTTGGATCTGCTGAATGGGAAGGCAGACACGGAGGCTAAAGCCTGGGCCAGGCTGCAAAAGATAACCCCGATGTCCCCATGGACTGGAAAGCGCTCCCCGGAAGACATTGAGGATACCTGGTGCAAGTGGGAATCCAAGGGCAAGCAGGTGAGGCTGGCGGGGCACTGAGTGGGTAGGGAAGCCCTCAACCCTCAGCCCTGAGCCCTCGCCCTTGCCTGGGACCCCTGCAGGAGAGCAAAGTCCTGGGAGCAGCATACAAGCCCAAGGAGCGGTTGCGGAGCCCTGGACTCCTGTTCACCAACGTGCAGTATGGCTGCATGAGGCACCAGGTGAGTCAGGGTGGGGTTAGCTCCCTGAGATGCTGGGCCTAGAGGCTGGGGCTCCCACCTCCATCATGCCCACATGGCCCTCCAGTGGGAGTGAGGGGCGCACCTTTCCTTAGCAGGATTCTGGGCCATAGGCAGCTCTGGGATGAAGCTGTTCTGGCTGGTTTGTTTGCCAAGGCCCTGCTTGAGGCCATGGACACAGTTTTTGTCCTTGAGGACAAACCTCATCAAGCCTATGGGAGGAGGTTGTTTGTGGACTTGGAATCTGTTGCTCGCCTTCAAAGCATTTCCCAGAGTCTGCTTGTTTGCTGGGCTTCCCTTGTAGCTTAGTTGGTAAAGAATCTGCCTGCAGTGCAGGAGACCCCAGTTCAATCCCTGGGTCAGGAAGATCCCCTGGAGAAGGAAATGGCAACCCACTCCAGCATTCTCGCCTGGAAAATCCCATGGACAGAGGAGCCTGGTGGGCTGCGGTCCATGGGGTCTCAATGGGTGCCATTCTGGAGCAGACACAGGGCCTCACGGTGCTAGGCACACAGTCAGCAAGAGACAGAGGGAGTGGAACAGGCCTGTCCTTGGGGAGAGAAAGGGACCAGGGACTTTGGACAGACCAGCCTAGAGTCCCATCCTCCCTCTTGCTTGGGCAGATCCCAGCCTCTCTCAACCTCTTTCTCCTCCTCGGGGGATCTCCCATCCTCTGGGATGTGGACTCAAAGGCAAACCCCTGGCCCCAGGCTGGGGAGAGGCCAGTGCCAAAAAGGAACTTGGCTTCCTTGCCCTTTCCTGGAGATGGGACTCCCAGCACAGCGTGGCGAGTGCTGCTGGGAGAGGTGGGGGCATGTCTGGAGAGTTCCTTGCATTCGAGCCCCATTCAGGGTCCAGCTCGAGGCCTCATTGTGAGATGGGGATGGTCCAGCACTGACCTCACAGGACTGTTGGTAGCACCAAGAGAAGGGCCGGGGGCTGGGCCTGGTGCCCAGTGGGCTCACTGCTCGGCCGAGTGTGGTCATCACTAATGTTGCTGTTCAGTCGCTAAGTCACATCCTATTCTTTGTGGCCCCAACGACTGCAGCATTCCAGGCCTCCCTGTCCCTCCCAGGTCATCAGCAACAGGCGTGCAACTCTGGGGATGGCTCCTCTCTCAAAGGAAGCCCCCAGAGTCCGTCCTCCCTGGGAACCTGCTCTTGGCCCTTGCTGTTCTCCACGCTCCCCTGCTCTGTTCCCTGCAGATCTCACCTCAGATCTACCAGAGCCTGCGCTTCAATGAGCTGGCGTCCACCCAGAACCCTGCCTTTAAGACACAAAAAGTCCTGGACCAGCAGAGCTGGCTCACCCTCCTGGTGACCCAGCGCATCCGGAAGGACCTGGGTCCCTACAGGGACACCGTGCCTGAGCACCCGGCCAGCTCGCCCACCACCACGGCCTCCTCGCCTTCCTCACCCTCGCTGTCAGCCTCGGGCTCCGGGCTCCTGGCGTCTGGCCTGGCCCCTTCCTCATGGTCCCAGCCCTCCCGATCCTTTTTGTAGCCCCCATCCACTCCTGCACCCTGTCCTCCCCCGTGGACCTGTCCCAGGTATCCGGGCACGTCCTGCAGAGGCTGGTGTCTTCCCTGCCCCACGGCCCCTCCCTCAGGCTGCTCTCCAGGCCTCTGAAGGCCCACCTTCCATCCTCCCACATTAGGCTCTGAGGTGGCCCATCCTCTCTCCAGTCCGCCAGCAGGGCCACCAGGCTCATGAGGTCCTGTCTGTCCCTGGCTTACCCTCTGCCAGGCCCAGAGGGTACAGACCTCGCCCTGGCTCTCCCCACTCTGCCATCTGGTGAAGCCAACCTTCTTCGCCAGAGTCCTGGAGAAGAAAAATAAATGTTCTCAGATGTTGAAGCCCCACCGGCCTTGGGATTGGGCTGTGTGTCCCTCACACCTTAGGCACCAGGCTGTGTCTCTGATTTGGGGTTGTGCTCCCCTAGGCAAGGGGACGTGGGGAGGACAGTCCCTCCTCTCAGGACACCTGGTGTGGCTGGCTGGCAAGTAACAGGCCAAAGCAGGGGCAGGGGCTTCACAAGCCCTGGAGGTGCTGTGGTGGGTAGTGCGAGTGAGCGGAGAGGGGGAAGCAGCGGAGGAGAGGAGAGGAGGTCAGCCAGGCGGGTGGGACCTTGAAGACCAGGAAAACACATCTGGAGTGACTCTGAGTGAGACGGGAGCCATTGCAGGGGCTGGAGCCAGAGTGCGACATGATGGGATTGAAGCGGAGCCGAGAGGAGGCTGTTCTGAGCAGCGATGGCGGAGCTGGTCAGAGGGTGAGGGGGATGGTCAGGAGGTGAAGGTGGGGGTGCCGATGTGCAGAGCAGACTGTGGGGGTGAGAGTGTCTTGCCCGACTTGGCTGGTTTTTGTCCTGAGGCCTGTACACGGCAAGTCCTACTGAACTCCCAGGAAGGTAGTCATCTTCTCCCCATTTTACAGAAGGGAACAGAGGCTCAGAGAGGGGAAGTAACTTGCCCGGGGTCATCCAGCATGGAAGCCAGAGTGGGATCCGCACCCAGGCCAGGCTGACGCTTGAGCCCGGCTTCCCTCTCCAGGGTGCCTTTGTGTTCTCGCCCCACACTGGCTGGGTGACCATCTGCCAGGACTAAATCTCTCCCAGTCCTGTCTGAAAGCTAGGCAGACCCTCCTGGTGTTTTAAAAGATTAAAATAAAAGACAGTGTTCTCAGTGGGTGACACTGGATAGATAGTCTAGGGCTGAAGACCTCTCAGAGTGGAGGAGGAAAGAGATACCTCTAAAGCCTGGTGAGAGAATCCAGAAAATCCAGGTCTCTCAATCCTAGTCTCTCAACGCTATCCCACCTGGCTTGCATACCTCCTGGGACAAGGGGCTCAGTCCTTGCAGAGTTGGGGACTGTTAGAACATCCTTCCTTAGGTGGCATCCATGTTTACTTCCTGCTTTGGCCCAGTTCTGTCCAGGAAGGTGATGAGGGAGGCAGTGGGGATGCCAGACCGTGTGCCCCCAGCTTCTTACAGGGGCCACAGGAGAGACCTAGTGCCCACTACGGACCCCTATCACCAGCCCTTCCTTTCCTGGACACCCCGTCAGCAGTGACTGCAGAGCCAGATAGCCAGGCTGGAATTCCTGCCCTGCAACTCTTGAGCTCTGTGACCACATACAGGCCACATCCCTCTCGTTTCCCAAAGTTGTGCCTCTTTCGAGGGGCTGCCAGGAGAAGAGGGCAGGGGGCGGTACAGTGAGTTCCCATCTACAGGTCCAGCAGGGCAAGCCCTCCATGAAGGGTGCTTATTAGGGTGATTTTTATTTCTCCCCTCCCTTGCGAAGCCCAGGTCTCAGGTATCCTAGGATGTTGCCTGATGTGTCTGTGCTCTTTTGAAGGGTCACCTGAGACCTTCCTTCCTGTCACAGAGGGACCTTCTGGAGGGGATGTCCTCACTTGGCCACGTGGTGGGTTGGTAGCATTGATGGGAGACAAACTGGCAGGTTAAGAAGGGAGAGGGCGCCAGGAGGTCTGCTGTTCTGAGCTCTGGCGGTGAACGAGGCCTCCCTTTCCTCCCCTTTCTGACTCCAGAACCACTGCCAAAGCTGAGGGACTCAAAGGACTTGGGGCTGAGTGTTGGGGACAGACCCCTCCTGGAGCCCAGCCCCAGGGAACTGCCCCAGGGCCAGTGTCTGAGAACAGAACAGAGCAGGAGGCTCTTTACCAGAGTGAGAGGCAGGACCAGGTGGTGTCCACACACCCAGGATGGAGGGGATTCTAGGACCCCAGAGTCTGGGCCAGCCTTCCAGGCTACCTAGAGCTTCCCATAAGCCTGTAGGCCCCATGATGGGGAAGAGGGGTGGATAGGGGCACTCCAGTTTATGCTCCCTGACCTTGACCATGACACATGGTAACCAGCAGTCTCAATCCCTCCTCTGTAGAGATGAGTCATCCCCAGAGCCCTGGGAGGGTGAAAGTGGCCTGAGAAACCACTGTGACCACTGTAGGGCTTCCCACTGGCCAAGCTGTGTGATTCCTCAGAGCTGGCTCTGGTTTGGAGAAGTAAAGGCTGTATTATTTCCTCCACTTTGTGTGAAGGGCTCATAGCCATCATCACAATCGACAAGGGCCTTCCATGCCAGGATTTGGGGGCCTCGGTTCACTCTGGCCTCTGGGAGGAGGTGAGGACTAGTATCTCCTGGGCACAATATGGGGAAATTGAGGCTAAGAGGGAAACTTTGTCCAGGTCGCAGGGTGAGGGAGCTCAGGGCAGGGGCAGGGCCTAGGATTTTGCCTCATCACTGGTTGAGGCAGCTCTGAGTCTTGCAGAAGGGAGGCCCTGCCCATCAGCCCCAGGCCTACCTGGCCTGGCATTCAGGGATTAGTAGGATTAATGAAAATCCTGGGGCTTGAGCTAGGCTTACCGGAGGCGCCACTCCGGGGACCGTGGGGGATGACTTGGCGCTCTGTACCTCCGGTTCTGTCTTGGTCACTGCAGAGAGTAAACTCCCACCCTGGCTGGCCGCCTGCTCCTCTGCTCCTGTCTAGTGGGTGGGCCGGGTGGTGGGAAGGCGGCAAGCCTTGTGCATTGTGGGCCTGGAATGGGTGTGGGGAATGGGGGTAGGCCGCAAGACCCCTTTGTTCTCCTGCAGGATGCTGCCCCAGAGCCAAGCCCCTTCTGACTAGAGCAGGCCTATGTTGTAGGCCTTGGATTGCTCTGGGTCCCTCTAGGGGTCCATCATGACAAATAGATGGGGAAAAAATGGAAACAGTGACAGACTTTATTTTCTTGGGCTCCAAAATCACTGTGAATGGTGACTGCAGCCATGAAAGTAAAAGATGCTTGCTCCTTGGAAGAAAAGCTATGACAAACTTAGCATATTAAAAAGCAGAGACATCACTTTGCTGACAAAGCTCTGTCTAGTCAAAGCTATGGTTTTTCCAGTAGTCACGTATGGATGTGAGAGTTGGACCATAAAGAAGGCTGAGTGCTGAAGAACTGATGCTTTCGAATTGCGATGTTGGAGAAGACTCTTGAGAGCCCCTTGCACTGCAAGGAGATCCAACCAGTCAATCCTAAAGGAAATCAACCCTGAATATTCATTGGAAGGACTGATACTGAATCTGAAGGTCCAATTTGGCCACCTAATGTGAAGAGCTGACTCATTGGAAAAGACCCTGATGTTGGGAAAGATTGAGGGCAGGAGAATAAGGGGACAACAGAGGATGAGATGGTTGGATGGCATCACCAATTCAATGCACATGAGTTTGAGCAAACCCCGGGAGATTATGAGGGACAGAGGAACCTGGTATGCTGCAGCCGATGTGGTTGCAAAGTGTCAGACATGACTTGGCGACTGAACAACAAGGGGCCCGTCTCCTTGTCTGTGCAGTGGGGTTGTTCAAAGGCTCTGGGGACTGCAATGCCCAACCCAGGGTCTAGTGATTTTGAAGGACGGGTGCTGTGGGGCATGGAAGGGACACTTCTGGGGCAGGTGAAGGGAGGACAGTGGTGAGTAAGGAGGACCTGAATAAAGCAAAAGGCTGAGCTGCCTGCAGTGAGGGGTCCTGGTGAAGAGCAGCCCCACCCCCTCCCCGTGGATGAGAGCCCCCTGGCTGTGCCCTTCCCTGCAGTCTGTGCACCTACTCAGCAGCCTGGAGTGGGCGGGACGGGCAGGCTGCTCTCTGGGGCACAGTGGGGACAGACCCTGGAATCCTGCCCTCCCTTCGGCTTCCATAATCAGTCCACCTGAACCGACTGGAATTTGAAATGATGTGAGAGGGCTTGGGTGGGTGAGCAAGCACTTTGGGCCAGGAAGGTCTGGGTTGGTGTTGCAGCTCCGCCATGGCCCCTTCCGTCACCTTAGGAAATGACTCCACCTCTCGGTGCCTCAGTTGCCCTGTCTGTAGGGAGGCTTGGTCCCTGTGGTGAGGAGGAGGTGGGAAGATGAGTGTGAGCGCACCTGTGCATTATGGAATGTTTGTGGACAATACGCTTGTCCGTCTAGAAAACTCAAGAGGGAGAGGACCATGGCGGAGTGAGGTTGCATGATTTTCTTCCACAGCAGCTGTGACCATAGAGAATGTCCCTGAGGGTAAAGATCCCATTTACAATCAGCCTAAAACTGATTAAAATATCTGGAACTAAAATCTGACCAGAAAGGCAGAGAATTCATATGAAGAAAGCAATGGCACTTCATTAAAGGTGTTGAAGTAGGATCCCATGTTCCGGAAGGAGAAGAGCTGACGTGTGGCCAAGACACTTAGTTTTCATCCACGAATTCATAAAACCAGTGCAAGTTTAGCTGTTAAAAAAATGCAACTTGACAAAGCTGATTCTAAAGTTTGCCTTGACAGACTTCCCTGGTTGTCCAGTGGTTAGGACTATCTTCCAACGGAGGGGATGTGGGTTTGATCCCTGGCCAGAGAACTAAGATCTCACATGCTGAGAGGCAACCAAGCCTGCATCCCATAACTACTGAGTCCACATGCATCAACTAGAGAGAAGTCTGCAGGCTGCAGCTAAGACCTGTTGCTGCCAAAAAAAGAAAAAAATGTTTGCCTTGAAAGAGAAGTGTATGAAAAGCAGAAATAAAGAGAATGGTACTCAATATAGCTCCTGGAGGAGGAAATGGCAACCCAGTCCAATATTCTTGGCAGGATAATCCCATGGACAGAGGAGGGGACAGTCCATGGGGTTGCAGAGTCAGACACAACTTAGCCACTGAGCATGCGCGCACACACTCAGTACAGCACATACCAACACACATTCCAAAGCTGGAGTAACTTGAAGAGTACGGTTTCGTACAGGACAAAGCAGGGAACCCAATGAAGTGATGAAGCCCAGAGGCTCTGCACTGACTCTGTTTCCAAGCTACAGATGGAAGATGGACCATTTAATACAGTATTGTGGTTTCTAGGAAGCAATTTAGTTTTAAAATTAAACTAGATCTCTATCTTACACCAGGAATAAAAATAAATTTCAGATGCATTATAAAGCTTTTACACATTTAAATCTTATATGTGTGCACCAAAGAGCTCATATCTATATCTACAGTATGTAGGTATGTATATACATCATATATAAATTATAAAATTACTAGAAGGAAGTATAGGAATATATTGTTGTAATCTTGGAACTGGGCAGAACCTTCCTAGCAACACATACATCTTAGAAGCTACAAAGGAAAAGACTGATTTGACTTTGTACATAACATTTTCTAAAAAAATAAAATACTTTGAATAAAGTTAAAAGACAAATTTTTGGAAGAAAGTTGTAGGATGACTGGAAGAGTGAGATTGGGAGAGGCATTTGGGGGAGGGAGTGGGGTGTCTCTGGGTTCACTTTTCCTCAAACCTCAATATGGTGTGTTAATAACATTCTTACTAATAACAAGAATAATTTTCATAGAAACTGTGGGATAATACCAGGTTGGATATGTGTGGCTCCCAGGTCCACTGAGTGCTGGGAGGGACAGGGAGTGTCAGGATGCTGTGACCCCTTGAAGCCCCCTCTGACCATGGAGACCATCAAAGGACAGGCCCTGGGGCCATGTGCTGGAGGGTCACCAGGGGCTGGTGAGTCCCCAGGGGCTGGTGAGGAGCCTGACTGATGGCCAGAGGGGCAGCTTCTGCAGTAGGACAGAGGCTTGTCCAGGATGATCTCTCAGGAGACAAGTATGTTTCTGATTTACCTACATTTCTAACGCCCAGTTGAGCCCTTGCCAGCCTCTCCACCTGCCTGTCTCTGGCTTTATGAAGTCCCTCCCTTGAAGACTTCCTGTGCCCTTTCCAACTGGACCAGCCTGCCCCCATCTCGGACAGCATCACCTTGTCCCCAAGGACTGGGCCTCTTATCACCTGCCTGGGGCCAGAGGTTGACAGTGGTCATTTACCCATCATTCACCCAGCACCTACTGTGTGCTATACTCTGTGCTGAGAGCTCCGTGGGAGGTCCATGGCGTTTTTCCATGGATACTCACAGTAGACACTGGCTTTAGCACTTCTGTCAGCTCTTAAGTAAATACCAGAACAGGTGGGACTCAGCTATGGCAAAGATAACACACATAATCTATGAGTGACTGGTTAGGGAACAGAAACAAAAAGCAATTTACATCTGCCTTTCTAATAGTATACCGAGATGACCTGCTATCAGAATTTATAAAATTTCCTTACAATGTTTTCAAAGTATCCCAGAGTCTCTCCTTTACGGGATTTAAAATATCTTATAACTTTTTTCAATTTTCAAAATCATAGTAATATAGTAATATATATAATATAATATTAATATATAATATATTGATGATATAATATATGATAATATATACATATAATATTATAATATATACAAATATATACATAATATATATATAAAATGTAAAGTTTATCATCTTAACCTTTTCAAAGTGTATAGTTCACTGGTATTAAATATATTCATAACATTGTTGCAACCATCACCAACATCCATCTTCATAGCTCTTTCCATGTAAAACTGAAGCTGTGTACCCATTTAACACCGACTCCCCATTCTCCCATACCTCAACTGCTGACAACCCATCTACTTTCTGTCTCTATGCATTTGACAGAATAAACATCTCATATAAGTAAAATCATAGCACATTTGTCTTTTTGTGACTGGCTTATTTCATTTAGCATCATGTTCTCAAGGTTCATCCATGTTGCGGCATATTGCAGAACTTTTTCCTTTCAAAGACTGAATAGTATTCCATTTTATGTATAGAACACATCTGGTTTATTTCATTTATTCTGTTGATGAAAACTTGTGTTGCTTCCTGCTGTTACGAATAATGCTGCTATGAATATGAGTGTACAAATACCTCTTTGAGACCCTGCTTTTAATTCTTTTTGGTAAATATCCAGAGTAGGATTGTTCAGTCAAATGGTGTTTCTATTTTAAATCTATTTTTTATCTATTTTTTTTTTGTAAAATGCCTTACTATTTTCCACAGTGGCTCTACATGAAGTCCCACTGACAGTACACAAGTTCCAATTTCTCTATATCCTCATCCACACTTTTTATTTTTTTTTATAATAGCCTAATGGGTGTGAAGTAGTAGATCTCATTATAGATTTTTTAAAAGTCTTTTTAAAAAGGTGTTTATTTTTGGCTGCATTGGGTCTTGGTTATGGCACACGGAATCTTCCCTTGTGGCGCTCAGGCTTCTCTCTAGTTGTGGCACACGGGCTCCAGAGCATGTGGGCTCTGTATTTTGAGGAATGTGGGCTTAGTTGCCCTATGGTATGTGGGACCTTAGTTCCCTGACCAGGGATTGAACCCATGTCCCCTGCATGGCAGGTGGATCCTTAACCACGGGACCACAGAGCAAATCCCTCATTGTAGTTTTGATTTGCATTTTCCTAATGATGAGTGATGTTGAATAAGTTGTCAATGTACTTATTGACCATTCATATATCTTTTTCAGAGAAATGTCTGTTCAAATGCTTTGCCCATTTTTGAATTGAGTTTTTTTTTTTTGTGGTTGAATTTTAGGAGTTCTCCATATATTCTGAATATTAATCTCTTATCAGATATATGATTTGCAAATACTCTCTCCCATCCTGTGGGTTGCCTTTTATACTTTGTTGATATTGTCTTTCAATGCACACAATGGACTAGAAATGTTCACACCTGGAAAAACAGAGGTCCAGAGAGGATGTGTGTTTTGTCTAAGGTTACACTGAATCATCTGTGTGATGTTGAAACACTCTGTGATGGTCACAGGAAGGATTTCTCATCTCCCACCTCATCTGATACAACAGCCATGATCCTGTCTCTATTGTAGATGGGGAAACTGAAAAGGCTGGGTCTTGCCCAGGGTCACACTCGGGTCAGTGGCAGAGTTTGACTTGAAACCAGAAGGTAAGTCACGTACGGGTGTCAGACAGCTTGGAGTTGAATCCTGGTGCTGCCATTTGCTAACTGTGACTTCTGGCAAGTCAGTTTTTTTGCCTGGAGACTTCATTGTCCCCATGTGTGAAATGGGGCCTCATGGGGCTGTTGTGAGGGTACCTGTGTACCCAGGATGGGATTGATAATTGCTACACTGAATTTCAGACATCAAGCCCTAGGCCACTCTCACTTTTGGGGGGCAAAAGACACTTGGAATTGGACATGAAGAATAAACTTTAATCTCTCTTGGGGTGGGGGCTCTAGTTAGGCTGCTCTCTGGGTAGAGTCACAGAGCCATGCACACGTACTCGGTACAGGCAGGTGAAGCGTGGGTTCCCCCAGTTGCTGGATATCTTCACCTTGACGGCCCCAAATGTCCTGGGAGGCTGGTTCTGAAGGAGAGCCACAGACAGGGGCCATCTCACTCATAGCCCCTGATCTGGCCTGTCCAGAGGAATATTTGGGAGTGGAAGGAAACCCTCCAATTCCTTAGCTGGGGAAACTGAGGCTCTGAGAGGGGAATGTCCCAAAACCACATGGCAGGTCACTCAGGGGCTGGGATGCAAGGGGCTGAGGCCGGAAGATAGCTCGACGGTGATGGGGAACACATCCCAGCCTTGGGGCCCTGGCACATGTGTGCTCTGGCACCCTGGGCAAACCATACCCTCTCTGGGCTTCAGTTTCCGGTCTATAAGAGGAAGAGGGGTAATGTCTGCTTCCCAGGGTTGCCGTGAGCACTGAAGTAAGATCTTGGGGCCAGATGGCTTACCAGCCCTGGGCATACAGTAGGTGGTATATAAATGTGGCCCCCTCCCCTTTCTCCCCATAACCCAGAGGGGATGGAGCCCAGTGGCCTGTGAGATCTCACTGGATGGTCTCAACCTCCCAGGAAATTACACCAGGGGAAACTGAGGCCCAGAGAGAAAGAGAATGGTCTGTGATCACATAGAAATTATGGTTGGGTCAGGATTTGGGCCAGGGTCAGTCAGATTTCCAAGCCTGAACATTTTCTCGAGTCTCAGGGCCATTCCAGCAGCCACCTTCTGGTCATGCTTCTGTCTCCAGCTCCCTCCCCTCCAGGCCTCAGCTTCCCCACCTGTAGTTGGACCAGGTGTTGATCACATGGTTTCCCAGTATGGAGACATTAAGTTCAAAGCCAGTGACCCTGGCCTGACGGCCCTACCAGCTCACCACCTGCTGTCCATGGGAGGAACCACAGCAGGAGGGCTCCTCAGTGGGTCAGGGAAATGGAGGTAGATGAGTCTCCTCAGGGTTCCACTCTAGGCCCTAGGCAGTGGCTCCATCACTCTGGCCTCAGTTTCCTCATCTGTCAAGTCAGTTAGTGACACCTGTGCGCCACCTCGGGCTGCTGGGGCATGAAGTGGGGTCCCCTGTAAAGCCCTGCCCACAGTGTGTGTTCAGTAGGTGCCCAGCATGGGCAGGGTTTCTCAGGTACCTGGAGCTGGAACGTCTGAATGATATTTTCTGGCTGAAACTGAAATGCCCCCAGGAACACCTCCTCCTTGGGGGAGCCTTCCATGCCCTGGAGAATCAGAACCAAGAATAAAGCATCAGGTACAGGCAGGAACTCCAGGAGGTGCTGCCTTCTCCAGTCGAGACTTGCACACCTGTCAGGATGGGGAGCTGTCTACTTCTTTGGGCACTGTTCCATTGCAGCACAGATAAAGGATAGGAAAAAGCATTGGACTGGAAGCCAGAAGGTTAAGGGTCCACTTCTAACACTGCCGTTGACTCTAGGGTTTGATGTATCCCTGCCCTTTCTCTGAACCTGTTTCCTTTTCAGTAAAATGGGGGCTCAATTATCTTTGAAGACTCAATTGGCTCTGAAAAACTTGGGTTGTAATAGAGTGCCGTTTACCCCCTAATCCCAGAAGGCTGTGATCTGACCCTGACCCTGACTATCCCCAGCCTTAACATCCAGCCCCTCTAGGCTTCGTAGATTGTATGGTTTATCACAGTGCTGCGAAAGCTGCCATTACGAGCTGTCCCCTCAGCTAAGCATTGCTGCCAGCTGGGGCGTGCTCACGTAGATGACGAAGTCCTTGGGGGCGGTGTCCAGGCTGCCTGACAGTGAGATGGTCTTCGGGATGTGCTGCAGGGTCAGGTTGGACAGGTAGACCTTCTGGGCCAGTCGGATGGTCACCTGGCCGCGGTCACCCGAGAAGGCCCAGCAGTTGCCAGGTGTCACGTTGGGCTGGAAGCGGCAGATGTAGTGAAGGTAAATGGTTAAAGAACAGATTCCTTATCCCAGCTTGGCTTCCCTAGACCTTCTCAGCCTTCCTGGACAAGCCCAGTCCTTCCTGTCTACAAAGCTCGGTTCGAGTACCACCAACTCCATCCAGGAAGCCTCCCTGACAGCAGGCAGCAAGGATGACCCCTCCCCTCAGCCCAGCGCAGTCAGGGTTCCCTGAGATGCAAGACTTGAGGGTTGGGGGAGGGGCCTCTTCCAGTGCCAGAGCAGGCTGTCCCTGCCCCTGGGCCTGTCCCCTACTCCTGCATAGCACCCCAACTTCTCCCCAGACTACCACCCCCCACCCCATCAATTGTGCCTTTTTTCTGCCTCGGTTCCTCCCTTTCTCTCGTTCTTACTCTGCCCCAGGCCCCCACCCTCTGCACTCTCACCCCAACCTCTGCCTTCAGCTCCTGCCCCCAGGCCCCTGGCCACACCCCTGCCACTCTCCCCCGTCCCGCCATTCCTCCTGCCTCGAGGATCACGTCCGGGGGCTGTGCATAGTTCCACAGCCGGATCCAGTTCCAGTAGGAGCAGGCCTTGTCGTGGTTGTACGTGGCTGACGTCTGCTCAAAGTCGATGGAGGCCCCTGTGTGGGAGGTGATGGCAGCGGAGGGGTTGGGGCGGGGGATGGGGGGAGGGGGAAGAGTCTCAGCTGAGCAGCCCTGGCATCTGCCTGGTGGAGGGAGTCTCACTAGGTGCCAGGGGAACACTTCAGAAGAGTCAGTGGTCCTCTCTGGACCTCAGCGTTGTCCTCTGGGATATGGGAGTAACAAAAGTAATAATAATAGTAGTAATGAGAGCATCCATTTCATGGAGTTGTTGTGAGGTTGAAAGGAGTTAATACAGTAAACTTTTTCCAGCAGTGCCTGGTGCAATGCAGGCGCTCACTCACTTATGTCAGCCTAGTTATTATAACCCAGTTAGTATCACCGGGGCCCTTATTATAGCCATTCTCAGACTCCAGGTCTGAGAGCTTAGACCGAAGCCCTCTGACACTGAGTCTCCTTGGGCCTAGGGGTGCTGAGGTGAGCTGGTGCTGCCTACACCAGGCAGCCCGCCTGCCTGCCCCCCTCACCCCCTCCCATGCAGCGCCTCACAGGGGCACCTTTCATATCAGTTCCTGTGGTTTGATACGAAAAACACTTCATCCTCCTTACCAGACCTCAACCCAGCATGCTCCTCCCTACCCCTCTATTGCAGCCACTGCTTAATTTTTCACAGGCGTGATTCCTAACTGTAATTAGGCCTGTGGCCAGTCTCCCCTGCACAGACAGGGACAACTCTGTGGACCCCTACATTTGGAGGGGGACGGGTGGATGATGGCCTCCCCTTCCCACCTCAGCCTCTGTGGGAGAAAATGGAAAACCGTAACAAAAGCACCAGCCAGGCGGGTGAGGTTAGCAGGATATGCCCCCGACCAGAGCTGAAATCTACCCTCTGAAGAGTTTCTCAGGAAACTTGGGCTGGGCTGGTTGGTGAGGCAAGGTAGGTGGGAAGTCACTCACCTATTGACTTCAGGGCAAAGTCCGGCTTCTCAATGTAATCTCCTTGGATCATCTTTATTATTTTCTGGGTCATTTTTTGCTGCGAAGGCAGAAAACCCAAGCTGTGCAGTGATGTGTTCTTACAGATCACGGTCCACAGCTCTGTTCACACCAGGTGACGAGTGGCCTCAGGACACCTTTTCGTCCCTGCCTGCTGGCCACTGCCTGGTCCATGCACAGGGCTGTCACATGCTGTGCTGTGAGGAGGTCCAGAGCCGCCCCCGTCCATCCATGGGGTTTCCTCGGTGTTTTCACACCCTCTGGGATGCACTGTCATACATGCAGGACCAGGAGTCTCAGTCAAGTCCAGGGCAGGGGGCCTGGAGTCAGACAGACCTTTCCTGCTAACAATCCCTAGGCTAGTTACTGCCCCCGTGCACCCCCCTGCCCCCGAATCTTGACTTTCTCATTTTATGAAGTGAACATGTTAGTCACTCAGTCCTGTCTGACTCTTTGTGCCCCCATATAGCCCGGCTAAACCCCTCTGTCCTTGGGATTTTACAGGCAAGAATACTGGAGTGAGTTGCCATTCCCTCTTCCAGGGGATCTTCCCGACTCAGGGATCGAACCCCGGTCTCCTGCATTGCAGGCAGATTCTTTACAGTGTGAGCCACCAGAGAAGCTGGAACAATAATCACATCCACCCTCTACTCTTGTTAGGATTAGAGCTAAGACTCATAAAGCTGTGACTATATGTCAGGACTGTCTTCAGTATGTTCATACTTATCCCCTCTCAGTAACCCTAGGAGGTATGTACTATTATTGCCCCCATTTTAAAGAGGAGAATATTGAGGCACAAAAAGGTAACTTGTCCAAGGTCACATAGCTAGTGAGAGGCAGACCCGGAAACTCTGGTTCCAGAGTTCAGGTTCTTAACCTCTACATTGCCAGATAAAGATCGCAAAGTGTTGAGCACAGTTGGTGCTCAATAAATCACTGGCCACTATTTGATTAGATTTTTCACAAGAGTGTTGCTCAGTCACTAAGTTGCATCTAACTCTTTGTAACCACATGAACTGCAGCATGCCAGGCTCCTCTGTCCTTCACTATCTCCTGGAGTTTGCTCTAATTCTTGTCCATTGATTCGACGTTGCTACCTACTACCCCCATTCTCCTTTTGCCTTCAATCTTTCCCAGCATCAGGGTCTTTTCCATGAGTTGGTTCTTTGCATCAGGTGGCCAAAGTATTGGAGTTTCAGCTTCAGCATCAATCCTTCCAATGAATATTCAGGTTTGATTTCCTTTAGGATTGACTGGTTGGATCTCCTTGCAGTCTAAGGGACTCTCAAGAGTTCTCCAATACCACAATTCGAAAGCATCAATTCTCCAGAGCTTATCTTTCTTTATGGTCCAACTCTCATATTCGTACATGACTACTGTAAAAACCATAGCTTTGACTAGATGGACCTTTGTCAGCAAAGTGATGACTCTGCTTTTTAATATGTTGTCTCGGTTTGTTATGGCCTTTCCTGGTGGCTCAGAGGGTAAAGGATCTGCCTGCAATGCGGGAGATGGGTTTGATCCCTGGGTTGGAAACATTCCCTGGAGGAGGGCTTGGCAACCCACTCCAGTATTCTTGCCTGGAAAATCCCCATGGACAGAGGAGCCTGGCGGGCTATAGTCCATAGGACACGACTGAGTAACTAACACTTACACTTTCATTTTAGGTATGTCACAGCTTTCCTGCCAAGGAGCTAGTTGCAGTCACTGCTTGAAGTGATTTTGGAGCCCAAGAAAATAAAAGCTGTGCCTGCTTCCACTTTTTCCCCTTCTATTTCCCATAAGGTGATAGGACCAGATGCTGTGATCTTAGTTTTTTGAATGCTGAGTTTCAAGCCAGTTTTTTCACTCTTCTCTTTTCACCCTCTTCAAATTCTCTTTAGTTCGTCTTCACTTTCTGCCATTACAGTGGTATCATCTGCATTTCTGAGGCTGCTGATATTTCTGCCGGCAATCTTGATCCAGCTTGGGATTCATCTAGCCTGGCATTGCACATGATATATTCGGCATATAAGTTAAATAAGCAGGGTGACAATATACAGCTTTGTTATACTCCTTTCCCAATTTTTAACCAGTCAGTTGTTCCATGTCCAGTTCTAACTGTTGCTTCTTTATCTCTGTAGAGGTTTCTCAGGAAACAAGTAAGGTGGTCTGGTATTCCCATCTCTTTAGTAATTTTCCAGTTTCTGATCCACATAGTCAAAGGCTTTAGCATAGTCAATGAAGCGGAAATAGATATTTTTCTGGAATTCCCTTGCTTTCTCTATGACCTAATGAACGTTGGTAATTTGATCTTGGTTCCTGTGCCTTCACGGAGTTCAGTTCAGTTCATTTCAGTCACTCAGTCGTGTCTGGCTCTTTGTGACCCCATGGACTGCAGCACACCAGGCTTCCCTGTCCATCACCAACTCCCAGAGCTTACTCAAACTCATGTCCATCGAGTCAGTGATGCCATCCAACCATCTCATCCTCTGCCGTCCCCTTCTCCTCCCGCCTTCAATCTTTCCCAGCATCAGGGTCTTTTCCAACGAGTCAGTTCTTTGCATCAGGTGGCCAAAGTATTGGAGTTTCAACTTCAGCATCAGTCCTTCCAATGAATATTCAGGACTGATTTCCTTTAGGATTGACTGGTTGGATTTCCTTGTAGTCCAGGGGACTCTCAAGAGTCTTCTCCAGCATCACAATTTGAAAATATTGATTCTTTGGTGCTAAGCCTTCTTTATGGCCCAACTCTCACATCCATACATGAATCCTGGAAAAACCATAGCTTTAACTAGACGGACCTTTGTTGGCAAAGTAATGATTCTGCTTTTTAATATGCTGTCTAGGTTGGTCATAACCTTTCTTCCAAGGAGCAAACGTCTTTTAATTTCATGGCTGTAGTCACAATTTGCAGTGATTTTGGAGCCCAAGAAAATAAAGTTTCACAGAGTAGCAGATTGTATTTTCTTAAAATGATTGCAGACAGGCCTCTCGTTCCTTGCTCCTCCTTCTGTGTGACTTTGACACCCTTCTCATGGACACATGGGACTTCAGTTCCCTCCCTATCCATCTGGGTGAGCCTGTGACTGATGGGAGTGATGCTATATGACCTGTGGGCTCAGTCCTAAAAGGTGAACCATCTGCTTCTGGGGGGATGTTCACTTTCTGAAGCCAGTTGCCGTGTTGTAAGGAAGGCCATGCCATACAAAGGGACCACCTATGGGCACTTTAGTCAACAGCCCTCAGTTCCCAGCTGACAGCCAGCATCAACCTCCACACAAGTGAATAAAGATTCCTCTAGGTGATTCCAGACCCAGATATTGGGTCATCTCCAGCCTTTGTGCCTTCCCAGCTGAGGCCCCTGACGTCATGAAGCAGTGACAAACCATCTCCACTGCATCCTGTCTGAATTCTTGATTCACAGAATCTTTGGACATAATAAAATGGTTGTTCTGCACTACTAAGTTTTAGGATGGTAACTGGGTAACTAGCATAGTAGATAGAGTGTTGCTGCTGCTGCTGCTGCTAAGTCGCTTCAGTCGTGTCCGACTCTGTGCGACCCCATAGTTGGAAGCCCACCAGGCTCCCCCGTCCTTGGGATTCTCTAGGCAAGAACACTGGAGTGGGTTGCCGTTTCCTTCTCCAATGCAGGAAAGTGAAAAGTGAAAGGGAAGTCGCTCAGTCGTGTCCGACTCCTAGCGACCCCATGGACTGCAGCCTACCAGGCTCCTCCATCCATGGGTTTTTCCAGGCAAGAGTACTGGAGTGGGGTGCCATTGCCTTCTCCAGATAGAGTGTTACAGGGCAGTAATTATACTGTATTTGTTGATGTGGAAACAGACTCAGAGAGGTAAGAACTGAGCTCCTAAAGCTAAGAAAAGACTAAGAAAAGCTAAGAAAATTCTACATATAAGTGATATCATATGATATTTATCTTTCTTAAAGAACATTTCTTAAATGTGTTCTTAAAGAACACGTTTCCACATTGAAAGGGTTTCCACATTGAAAGCCAAGTGTGGCTAACTCATAGGTACATTATTATGACATTTTAGATGTAAGGTAAGATGATGTAGGGCTTCTAGGTTAGATGTAATAAGTTACCGAGAACCGATGGTCCCACTAAAAACAAGTAGAAAAAGCCAGATGGTTTGCTAAATCATGTTTTAATACCATTATTGAGCTATGAAAGAAACAGGACCAGATGGACTAAAATTCTAGACAGGGGACAACCAATCTGAAATATGCTGACATTCTTAATCTCTGCGGCATTTGATGATTCTGTGCATGGGTTGAGGATCTGGGGGCAGGGGCTGCTACTGACAAAAGAGAAAGCAGCGAAGTTGTTAGCATTTACGTAGAGCAGGTAGAACGGAATTGGACACTTAAGGAGCCTTGGCCATGGCTTATTTCCCTCATTAGATGTTAACTGGAATCCAAGACTACGTAAGAAGCTAAAGAGCTGCTTTAAAAGCTTCTGAAAAGCAGAATAAAATCTCCCAGTCTCACAGCGCTTAATAAGCAAAGTCCCTCCGAGGAAGGAGACGCCAAAACAAAGCAAGCAAGAGATTAAAGACTCCGCACAGTGATTCTCCTTATTATTTGTCAGAATCACTGAAGGACTTGTTGAAACACAGAAAAGTTGGTTCCCATCCTTAGAGTATGTGATTCAGTAGGTCTGGGTGGGGTCCGTTAATTTGAATTTCTCACATTTTTCCAGGTAATGCTGATGCTGCTGAAATGGAGGCCACACTTTGAGAACTGCTGTTCTAGAGGAAATGCTGAGTCAGTACTGAGTAGCTACATCTGCTCTTCACTCGAGGGCACTAAAGCAATTACAATCACAATGAGAGACTGAGAATCCAAGCTTGCCCTGGCAGAGAAGACTGCCAATGGGGTCAGAGATTTTGTACCCAAAATTGGAAATTCAAAGTCCAGAAATAAATCCATATGTCCACAGTCAATTAATCTTTGACAAAGGAGGCAAGGATATACAATAGAGAAAAGAGGTCTCTTCAGCAAGTGATTTTGGAAAAGCTGGAAGCCTCATTAAATCAATGAAATTAGAACACACTTTCACACCACACAAAAATAAAGTCAAGATGGTTTAGACTTAAATCTAAGACATGACACCATAAAACTCTTAGGAGAGAACATAGGCAAAACATTCTTTGACATAAATCATACCAATCATTTCCTTAGATCAGTCTCCCAAGGCAATAGAAATAAAAGCGAAAAAAAAAAAAAAAAACACAAAAAAACAAAAACCCACAAAACCCAAAAGAAAATCCCCTCAAAGCAAATAGAACCTAATCAAGTTTATGAGCTTCTGTACATCAAAAGAAACCACATACAAAACAAAAAAACAACCTACAGGTTGGGAGAAAATATTTGTAAATAATATGACCGAGAAGGTCTTACTTTCCAAAATATGCAAATAGCACATACAACTCAACAACAAAAAACAACCCAATTGGAAAATGAGCAGAAGGCCTAAAGAGGCATTTCTTCAAAGAGGACATACAGATGACCAACAGACTCATGAAATTATGCTCAGCATCACTAATTATTAGAGAAATGCAAATCAAAACTACAATGAGGTACCACCTCACACCAGTCAGAATGACCATCATCAAAAAGTGAAAAGTCTATAAACAACAAATGCTGGAGAAGGTGTGAAGAAAAGGGGGTCTTCTTACACATTCATGGGAATGTAAACTGGTGCAACTTTTATGGAAAAAAAGTTCCTCAAAAAACTAAAAATAGAGTTGCCATAGGATCCCATACAATTCCAATCCTGGGCATATATCTGGCAAAACTATAATTCAAAAAGAAACATGCACTCCAACATTCGTTGAAGCACTATTTATAATAGCCAAGACATGGAATCAAGCTAAATGTCCATTGGCAGATAAATGGATAAATAAATGTGGTAAGTACATACAATGGAATACTACTCAGCCATAAAAGGATGAAACTATGCCATTTGCAGCAACATGGATGGGCGTAGAGATTATCATACTAAGTGAAGTCAGAAGGACAAATACCATATAATGTCATTTATATGTTGAATCTAAAGTATGACACAAATGAATTTATCTACAAAACAGAAGCAGACTCACAGACATAAAGAACAGACTGTGGTTGCTAAGTGAGTGGGGGAGTTGGGGAAGGAGTTTGGGATTAGTGAACGCAAACCGTTATGTATAAAATGGATAAACAATGAGTTCCTACTGTAAAGCACAGGAAACTATATTCAATATTTTCTGACAAACATACTGGGAAAGTTTGAAAAGAGTGTATACATGTGCAACTGAGTCACTTTCTTGTAGAGTAGAAATTAACACAACATTGTACATCAACTATACCTCAATAACAAATTGAAAACTCAAGAGGCCTCAAACATATGTTCAGTCTTTCCCATCAAGACATTTATCAATTTTTGAAATTGCATGGGCAGGAGGCTAGAAGGCTAAGCCAAAAACCTTTGAATAAATCCTATAAAAATTACAATCTAGGTCTGAACCAGTTCAATGCATGTTTGCATAGAAGTGATCAGTATACTTCATCTTCCTTACAAAGAAAAGAGAGAACTCTACCTAGTTGAAATTATAATTTCAACTGGAACATCTAGTTTTTTTGGTAAAAGATTGTCCAGAAAACACTAAAAAATTACCAGATATGAAAAGACAAAACCATAAGATTGATACACCAAAGAAAAAGCAGGCAATAGGAGATCATAGATGATCCAAGTATTAGATTTAGCAGACAAGGATTTAAAAATAACTGTGACCAATATGTTAAATATAATAAAAGAAAAGATGGACAATATAGATGAAATGTTGGAGAATTCCACCATAGAATTAAAATCTATGAAAAATAATAAAATGTATATTCTAGAACTAGACTATGCAATATATGAAATTAAGAACTTGATGGAAATGTTTAGCAGTAGATTGGATAGAGCAGACTATAGGATTATTAGTGAACCTGAAGAAACATGAAGAGAAAGCATCAAAATTTAAGCACATAGAGAAAAAGAATGAAAAAAACAAGCAAACAAGGAAAAAATACAAGAAGAATATGGAAAACACTCCAGAGGTTAGGATAGTTAAAATTGGTGTCTCAGGAGAGGTGATAGATAATGGGTTAAAAACAATGTTTTAAGGAATAATAGCTAATAATTTTCTGAAACTACTGAAAAAGATCAACTCATAGAGTCAGTAAGTTCAGGAATCCCCCAGCAGGTTAAATATAGAACACTGGAGGTAAAAAGAATATCCTACAAACTTAGGGATGGAAACAGACCACACTCAAACGACAAATAATAAGAGTGATATTAGACTTCTCTACAGCAACATTATCGGAGGAGGCAAAGGCACCCACTCCAGTGCTCTTGCCTGGAAAATCCCATGGACAGAGGACCCTGCTGGGCTGCAGTCCATGGGGTCGCTAAGAGTCGGACACGACTGAGCGACTTCACTTTCACTTTTCACTTTCCTGCATTGGAGAAGGAAATGGCAACCCACTCCAGTGTTCTTGCCTGGAGAATCCCGGGGACGGGGGAGCCTGGTGGGCTGCCATCTATGGGGTCGCACAGAGTCGGACACGACTGAAGTGACTTAGCAGCAGTAGCAGCATCAAAGCAACAGTTTAAACTAGAACACAAGAGTGGAATTCTTTCAAAATCCACAGGGGAAATTTTTCCTATCCATAATTCTATACCCAACCAAACTATCAACAAGTGCAAGGGTAGAACAAAGATGTTTTCAAACATACATGTTCTAAAAAAAACTTAATACATACCTCTTATTTTATTCTTTCCCAGGAAGTTATCTGGGCATATGTTCCACTAAAACTTGGAATATGAGAAGCTGGACATCAAACAGAGAGGTCAGGTGTTTCGGGGCAGAATGGCTAGCAACTCACCTCATCGGACATGGCTTCCATCTCTTGGAGCTTGGCAATGAGCTGGTTCAAGTGGCCTCGGAGGTCCTGGATTTCCCCAGTATGATGCCGCACCTTCTCTTGGTACATCCTTATGGGGAAGGAATGAGAACAGAGAGCAACTGATTTGTGATGCTGCTACTATCACCGTCAGCTTCTACCTCTGCCAGTCAGCACACAGAGAGCTAGCTTCTCATCTTCCCACTCTCATGGGCCCATCCCTGGACCTGCCCCCCAAATTCCTATCTCTAAGAATTTAGAGCAATGAGCATTACTCATGCCCTTACTTCTGCTTGGACTGTCTGACTATCCCTAAACCCAACTCATTCCTTCTGAATATTGGAGTATTTTTTTTCATTTAAGGATGCTGCCATGGGTGTATCTTGGTTTAAAATTTCTTCTCAGCTACCATTTGCTGGGGCTTTCCCAAGTGGCTCAGTGGTAAAGAATCCAGCTGCCAAGCAGGAGACACGAGTTCTTTCCCTGGATTGGGAAGATCCCCTGGAGAAGGAAATGGCAACTCACTCCAGTGTTCTTGCTTGGGAAATCCAATGGACAGGGCAGGTTATAGTCCATGAGGTTACAAAGAGCTGGGCAGGACTTATGACTAAACAATAATAACAACCAAAACCATCTGCTGAACACTAACTATGGGTCAGGAACTATTCATGACATTTTCTTTAATATCCATGATTACCAAGAACAAGCTGGGTGTTATGCTTTATTTCATAAAGGAGAAGAAGTGAAGTGACTTGTATAAGTTTAGCCAGGTAGGAGGTATGGGAGCTGGGATTTAAGCCCAAATTGTTCTGGCAGACCCCATATTTTTAGCCAGTAGATCTTGGCTATAGCTCTGGTTTTTAGGTAACATTAGGACTATTTAGCAGATTCTTCTTACCTCAAGCTCTGCAGTGGACTATCTATGCTGTCTTCCTGGTGGGATATTGAGGAAAGCAAGGGATCTCCTTCAGATGGCCTAATCTGGGCCCAGTAGAATTTCATCAATCCATCCTCCCACAATCATAAATCCAGCCATTCATCCACTTTCCTATTTTTTCCCACCTGCCATCCATTCAAAATCCAATTTACCCTCCTTTTTGCTCATTCATCTGCATACACTTCCATCAAACCTCCCACCCATCTACCATCCTATTCATCCCCCTTTCCCATCAGTCTGCTCCTTCATTTATCCAATCTTTCTTATCCATCCACCTTACCTTATCCATCGACCCTTTCATCAGTCCATGCATGCATGCATCCATCTACCCTCCTGTCTATCCACTGTCCCACTCAGCTATCCATTCATCTATCTATCCATCCATCCATTTACTCACCCTTATCCCATCTGCCCTCCCATCCATCCACTCTCTCATCTGTACCTTCTTCCATTCATTCATCCATCTATCCCACTATCCATTTCCCACATCCTTACATCCATCACTTCCATCCCGCCTCCAATCACACCCCATCTGGCCATCTAAATGTCCAGAATTGATCATGTTCACCTTGTACCAGGTGTTGAGGTGGACATTGCTGGAGTGAATCAGATCTGACTCTGTCTTCAAGGACTCTCAATACAGTTGGGAAAGCAATTATGATTACAGAAAATTGTGGAAGAGTAGAGGGGAATGTGACCACCTCTGCTTAGGTATTTTTGGAGGAGAGGGAAGCATATGATGGAGTTCATAAGGGGAGAAGAAGAGAGGGAAGGACAGGTTCATCAGATCTCTTCTCTCGAGGCCTTCTGAGACTCTGCTGTCCTCAGACAGGGAGCTCTGGCCACTGATTTCTCCTCCTTCTTCTCCAGGAACCACAAAGTAAAGGTCTCATCTCATTTGAGCAAAAGAACTAACTGCCTTGAGTAGAGAGAGAAATGTGTTCTTTGGCCACACCATCCCATTGTAGGTGGGGGCTTTGATAAAGGAAAGATGGGTCACCTCTGGGAAACAGTGACAGGAGAGGATCCTGGAGGAGGAACTATGCATCTGGTCCTTGAAAGTCACATTTTGACAGGAGAGATGGTTCCAGGTGGGGAACAAGACAAAGGCAGAGATTTGTATCTGGAATGAGTCAGCAACTGAGTAGGGTCCAGAAGTGGTAAGAGGGAAAGGAATTTATGAAGGTGACATTGACCGGTTAGGGTGAGGCCAGTCAGGGGTGGGGCCTGAAGAGAGTACGCACTTACCTGCCAGACGTCCATTTTGGACGGTAAGTGCACAGAAAACATCCAAAATCCTGTGGGAGTCGGGGAACAAGAATGAGCATTTAGGATGAAAGCTTAAGAGCTTACATCTTAGGCTTTGGAGTTAAGACTTCTAGATTCAAACCTAAGCCTTGCCACTTCCTAGCACTGTGCAGTTTTGGGAGAAGTTACTTAATCCCTCTATGCATTAGTTTACTCCTCTGTAAAATGGGAATAACAGTAAAATCCACTTTATGATCCAATGATATCATATATGCATATCAGCTCACATAAACCAAGTAATCTATGTTTCCTCTTCCTCTCCAGTCTTAATCCTACTGGGGATAATTGGCAAAAAGAAGGAAAAGGGGTGGTCCCCCTTGCATTTTATGATTTCTGTGCTGTCTGAAATCTCATTATTCAGGTCATTATTAAATACCTTTAAAATATATTTGTTGTTTTTAAATAGAACAGAATGGAACTTCAAAGAAAAGAATGGAACTTCCTCAATCTGATAAAAGTTGTTTATGAGCCACAGCTAACATCATGCTTAATGGTGAAATACTGGAGGTTTTCTTCCTAAGATCAGGAGTAAGACAAGGTGTCTGCTCTTAAAATTTCTTTTCTTTTTTTTTTTGATCCTATGAAACTTGCAGGATCTTAGTTTCCCTGACCAGGGATTGAACCCAGGCCCTGGCAGCAAAAGCACCGAGTCCTAACCACTGGACCACCAAAGAATTCCCTGCTCTTGCTATTTCTATTTAACATTATTTTGGGATTTGAGCCAGGTCAATTAGTTAAGAAAAAGAAATAAAAGGCAGATGACATGATGTTGCATATAGAAATCTTAAAGTATTCAAGACTGGGTGTCTTGCCCAGTGTTAGCAGTAACACATGAGTTCAGCAAGGTTGCAGGATACAAGATCAGTACACAAAAGTCAGTTGTACAATTGACCTTTGGCATTATTTTAAAAAGTCTTATCTGTTGGATTATGTTGTCCAGGAATTTCTAATTTCTTAGGAAATTCTCTTCCTTCTCTTTCCCTCAACCCCCACCTGGTGGTGTATTTAAGTAGAAGGAGGAGATTTCTTTGTTTGAGAAAGCAAAGCTGTAATGTGAGAGGTGGTGGTGTTGGCTGGAAGGAAGCCACAAAAACTGAGAGAGAAAGAGAGAGGGAGAAAGAGGGAGGGAGGGAGAGGGAAAAGAAGAAGAGGAAGAATAAGAATATTATATAATACAGTTTGGGGAGAACCTTACAGTTTTCAAAGTTTTTCTTAGCTTTCAAACATTTTCCTTGAACATCATTTTATCCTCACAGCAACACTCATTAGGCAGATGAGGATACTGGGGTTCCCAGAGGGACAGTGTTGGGCACAGTGTCACATAGCTGGTGCCACAGCTCTTTCCCTCCCCAGGATGGGCACGAGCCCAGGGTTAGGTACCTCCACCTGGAATGGGACAGGGCCCTGGACACGTACCAAAAGCACAGAGGATCAGAACGCCTGCTTTTTCTATCAGCTTGTGGATGAACAGCTTGTATCTGCAAGACAGAGAAGTGATGGTCAAGGTGAGGCAGGGCTTTGCACAGGCTGGACAGTCTCAGCCTGGCCCTTGCCCTGAACGCACCCCGAGAAGCACATTCCTATCTGGGCCATGACACTCTCTCCAAGATGCTGGCCATGTTCTGTGGCTCCACAGCATCTCTGAGGAAAGAAAGCCCTTAGCCCAGTATCTCTGGCCATCAGAGATCAACTCATAGTGTTCACCCACATCCTCCTCACTCTCTCCCTCCATTTACGTACTGTTTGCCCCTTTCCAGCTTCTCCCCCAGTAAATGCATCCTTCAGGGCTTAGTTTAAATGTGCCCTCTGCCTACAAGCTCCAGGCTCAACACCCCCAGCTTTGTTGCTGTTGTTACAGTCGCTAAGTTGTGTCTAACTCTTTGCAACCCCATGACCTGCAGCATGCCAGGCTTCTCTGCCCTTCACTACCTCCTTGAGTTTGCTCAACTCATGTCCATCGAGTCGGTGATGCCATCCAACCATCTCATCCTCTGTCACCCCCTTCTCCTCCTGCCTTCAATCTTTCCCAGCATCAGGGTCTTTTCCAAGGAGTCAGCACTTCGCATCAGGTGGCCAAAGTATTGGAGTTTCAGCTTCAGCATCAGTCCTTCCAATGAATATTCAGGGATGATTTCCTTGCTGTCCAAGGAACTCTCAAGAGTCTTCTCTAGCACCACAGTCTGAAAGCATCAATTCTTTGATGCGCAGGCTTTTTCACGGTCCAACTCTCACATCCATTCATGACTTTGACTAGATGGACCTTTGTTGGCAAAGTGACATCTCTGCTTTTTTAGTATACTGTCGAGGTTTGCCATAGCTATTCTTACAAGGAACAAGGGCCTTTTAATTTCATGGCTGCAGTCACCATCGGCACTGATTTTGGAGACCAAGAAAATGAATTCTCTCACTGTTTCCACTGTTTCCCCATCTATTTGCCATGAAGTGATAGGACCAGATGCCATGATCTTCGTTTTTGAATGTTGAGTTTGAAAGCCAGCTTTTTCACTCCTTTCTTTCACCTTCATTAAGAGGCTCTTTAGTTCCTCTTCACTTTCTGCCATTAAAGTGGTATCATCTGCACATCTGAAACTGTTGATATTTCTCCCAGCAATCTTGGTTTCAGCTTGTGATTCATCCAGCCTGGCATTTCGCATGATGTATTCTGCATGGAAGTTAAATAAGCAGGAATACAGCCTTGATGTATTCCTTTCCCAATTTTGAACCTGTCTGTTGTTCCATGTCCAGTTCTAACTGTTGCTTTTTGTCCTCCATACAGGTTTCTCAGGAGCAGGGAATGTGGTCTGGTATTCCTATCTCATTAAGAATATTCCACAATTTGGTGTCTGCTTCTCCACACATGGGAGCTCATGTGTGGTGGAGCCAAGGCTGGGCCCAGAGAAGACATTATAGAGATGTTTCAGACTTCCCTGGAGGTCCAGTGCGAGGGACACAGGTTTGATCCCTAGTCCAGGAAGATTCCGCATGCCGCAGGGCAACTAAGCCCTTGCACCACAGCTACTGAAAGCCGTGAGCCCTAAAACCCAAGTTCTGCAACAAAATAAGCCAGTGCAACGAGAAGCTCATGAACCCCAACTAGAGAGTAGCCCACCCTCGCCACAATTAGAGAAAGCCCACACACAGAGCAAAGACACAGCATGGCCAGAAATAAGAAATGCTTAGAATGTAAGCTTTAAATGCACAAATGAGGTGGAAACTCTGCAGGAATTCAGAGGCATTTTGCATGGGCAGAAAATGAAAAGGGAAAGAATGGAGCAGACATTTCAGGCAGGAAGAACAGCCTGTGCAAACCTATGCAGGTGGAAAGAGGTATAGTGGGTCCAGGGAGTGAGAATCCTAGCCATGCTGGCCCAATGGATCTATTGCAGAAAGCAGAAAAAGGGGAGCTGGGAAAGGAAGGGTGAGGCAAGATTTCAGAGGGCTATAGGCTGAGGTGCTGGACTGACGGGGAGCCACAGTGGATTCTGGGGTGAGGGGTCTGATATAAACCAGATTTGATATAGATTATCTGAGGAGAGGTCTAAGCCAGTGATGGAGTTGCCATGGTCACCAGCACACAGTTCCAGTCCCCATAACCCTCCCGCTTCCTGCCCCAGCTCACCTGCAAGTGTTGAACAGAACCCGGTGAGCCCGAGTCCTTAGGAAGCAGGCCAGGCAGGTGATCCAGGCTGTGGAGGAGACAGGAGAGCAGTGAGCAGCTGTATCCTCCTTCTTATCCTATGACAATTCACAGGGAGAGACCCTATTGCTGGGAGACCCTCTCAATTTGCTAGTTGAGCCCAGGACAGTTCTTTGAGCTACTTATAGGTAAGCATCAGCTTGGACTGAGTATTAGAACTACAAAACCACTAGTGACTGGCAGGTACTGAATACTTAAAAGTGACTCAGGAGCAAGAAAAGTTTGAGATGTCCCTGCCAATGTCTATTCCCAGACACTGAAAGCTTCTCAGTAGAAGAGTGCTTGTCTGGTTCATTCCTGAGTGCCTACTATTGCAGTGCATGAAGCTAGGCAAAAAATACGGGCTCAGAATGGGTGCGTAGGTGGGAGGAGGCATGGATACATGGAAGAATGGTTAAGAGAATGGCTTGGAAAAGAGGTGATTAGAAAGATGGATGAGAGGATGGGAGAATGAGAGGGGGAATGGAAGGGTGCATGGGTTGATGACTGAATGGATATGAATGGTAACAAAAGTATGGGTGTATTGATGGATGACTCAGTGAAGGGCTTGGATGGATGGATGAACTAATAGGGTGTATGGATATTCCAATAGATGGATAACAGACAGATGGTTGGATAAATGACTGAGTGGATGAATAGTGGAGGTGTGGCAGGAGGAACACAGAAGACTGATCTTTAGGGTGTGGTCAGAACCATGTCCTCAAAGTGAGGGTGAGTTGCATGGAACCATTCGCATGAGTTCAGGGGCCAGGCCGGTGGCAGAGTGGGGGAGGGCTGGCAGTTAGCTGCTCCTCCAAGCAGATCTCCCTCCCAGTCCCTCTTGCCAACCCTCATTCCTCGCTGGAATGACACCCCTGACGCCTCTGAAGGGAAGACCTCCAGAGCTCCACCTGCAGCCCAGCTTGAGGCTGGGCCCTCTTCCCAGGCCCACGCTGATGGCCAAGGCGGCTCTTCAGTGTATACGTACACACACATTCCAGCATGCACTGGGTCAGGCCTGGGGCATTGATGCGGACAGGCAACAGGAAGGCATCACCTGCAGAAAGCACAGGGCTGTCATGTCACTGCCAGCCTCTGGGACAAGGTGCTTGCAGACACTGCAGGAGCATCCCTACCCCCTGCCCCCTGCCCCTTGCTGGGGGACCCTGGGTTGCCCACTTGACATCTCTGAGCTTCAGCCGCTCACTGCCCACAAAGACCCCAGGGCTCCCCTCTGCCCTCCCTTCTCACTTGCGTTTGACAAAGGCGCCTCTGTCATCCTGCAGATGTTCCGGCCTCGTTGGATGATCCTGGCAACGACAGGATTCACAATTGTATTTTACAGTTCACAAGGAGCATGGCGTCCCCATGTTCCAGATGGAGAAACTGAACTGCTGAAAAGTTTGCTCAAGACCACAAGGCTGAGAATCAGGGATAGACTGAGGTGTGGCTGACCCTCAGTGCACGCCTCTTCAGAGGAAAGGACTCAGTTCGCTGTGGCAGTCACGGTTGGTTGTCATCCAAAAGCCACTCCTTCCTCTTACTGGCAGAAGACTGATTTTGGTCCCTTGTCCCTTTCTCCCCCGAGTGATTTAGATGGATCTGGTTGGTTTCTGACTGTTTCTGTCTCCGTCCCCTTGCTGTTGGTTCAAGGATGGGAAAGTCTGCAGGGGTGAGCTGTAGGGTAGATAAAGGGGTCTGGGACTTGGGGAGAAGATTTTCTCATTGCTAAACTGAGACCCACAAGAGGCAACACCCTCCTCTCTGTTCGCATATGGCCATGCTTCTGTGCTACACCAGGGATGGTGGTAGCCACCTTGTGACCGTGAGATGAGGCCAAAAGGTAGAGCAAAAAAGATGGCAGGAACCTGGGGAGTGGCTGGCACTGCAGAACCTCAGAGTTAACATTCTCTGGAGCCATCCATTTCTTGGGATCTTTTGGCATGTAAGATAAATTTTCTTTAATTAAAAAATTTTTTTAAATTGAAGTATAGTTGTACAATATTTTATGTTACAGGTATATGATATAGTGATTAATAACTTTAAATGTTATATTCCATTTATAGTTATTATAAAATATTAGCTATATTCCCTGCCATGTACATTTTTCTTTATTTCTAAGGTATGGTCTCTAATAGCCCATTTGGTAAAGAACCTGACTGGAATGCAGGAGACCCTGGTTTGATCCCTGGGTCAGGAAGATCCGCTAGAGAAGGGATAGGCTACCCGCTCCAGTATTCTTGGGCTTCCCTTGTGGCTCAGCTGGTAAAGAATTCTCCTGTAATGTGGGAGACCTGGGCTCGACCCCGGGGTTGGGAAGATCGCCTGGAGAAGGGAAAGGCTACCTACTCCAGTATTCTGGCCTGGAGAACCCCATGGACTATAGTCCATGGGGTCACAAAGAGTCAGACATGACTAAGTGACTTTCACGTCATGTCCATGTCAATGGTTTCTAAACTTTTATACTCCCAACATTTTATATATGTGTGTATATATATGTATATATATTTCTCCATGTGGACGAATATATTATTTACCCTATCAAATGTATAGGCTTTATTCACACCTTCCTGAGGAATATAAATTAAAAGAGGATGAGCTAAAGAAAATACATACTGAAGTTATAATAGCATTCTCCTTACCCCGTATGGTTATTCTGTATGCCCTCCTCTAGGGATAGACAGCTGTTCTGGGGCCCAGAGTTAGGCACTGTTTTGAGTTGGAACTGCTACCACCCGCAAGCAGAGGCCTCCTACAGATAAACACGGCAGAGAGGCGTGCTTTCTCGTTTACAATCTGTCTCCTTCACGTGAGCTCCACGGGGGCAGGGAGCACGGCCATCTGGTGCAACACCACCGTCCCAGCACTCTGCCCAGTGCTGGCACACAGCAGGTGCTCAATAAACACGGGCTCAATGGACGACCGCTCCTCCGCTCCCTGGCTGAAAGCCACTGTCATCTCTCTGACTTCAGGTGCTGCGTCTGTAGGCGCAGCTGCTAACGCCAGCTGGCTTCCAAGAAAGGGCTGAGGGGTGGTGTTTCGTAAGGGCTGTGCAGAGGGAGGGGCTGCCGTTCTCACCTCCTGGGCCTGACCTCCCTGGAGACGTGGGCCACATTTTCGGGTTGGTCACACGAGTCCTCGGGGCTCCTTGAGGACCGGGGCATCGATGTCCTTCTCTAGGACAGGGGATTGATGGTGGGGATCTCTGGGAGTCTGTGAGGAGGAAGTGGCTGATGCTGCTGCTCCCACCTAGTGTGCCCTGAAAGGTGCCGTGTGGAAGCTTTCCTGGGTCAAGTGGAACTGTTGGCACTGTGACCTCACAGAGCAGGTGCAGGTGGTCTTCCCAGTCTCCAGTTTGGCTCTGGAACTTCCCCCTCAGAGGAACTCATTCTGTCCAACTTTCCACTTTTAAGATGGCCTTGAAGGGCCATGCCAGGCACTCAGGGGCTGGACAGGGGCAAGACTTGGGGCTCCAAGATCCAGGCCATGCTTTTTCTTGCTCTCAGACCCTTTCTGCCCCAGGCTTCCTTACCTTCTTAGGCTATATACAGATTTATTCTGTAATGCCAAGCTTCTCACTGGTGGATGTTTGACATAATACAAAACAATGTTTGTGTGTTGTTGTCTTAGTAAAGTTCTACATTTTACCGGTGAAAAATAAAAGCATGCAGAGTGGGAATGTCTGGTTATGGTTTTTCTACTTGGATTGTGGAACTAAAATGAATTCACTTTTGCCCCCTGGTGGCAGTTGGCTTCCCTGGTGGCCTAGACGGTAAAGCGTCTGCCTGCAACGCACGAGACCTGGGTTCGATCCCTGGGTCGGGAAGATGCCCTGGTGAAGGGAATGGCAACCCACTCCAGTACTCTTGCCTGTAAAATCCCATGGACAGAGGAGCCTGGTAGGTTATAGTCTACGGGGTCGCAAAGAGTTGGACACGACTGAGTGACTTCACATGGACATGGCAGTTGCTCAAATTGCAGGCTCAGTACTTGTAAACAGAGTAACTGTCCTCTAAAGAGGCTCATGTGCTAAAACCTGAACGTGAAGATATGTTAGGTAATGTAAGAGTTCAGTTCTGTCACTCAGTTGCGTCTGGCTCTTTGCGACCCCTATGGACTGTAGCACGCCAGGCTTCCCTGTCCATCACCAACTCCCGGAGGTTGCTCAAACTCATATCCATCGAGTTGGTGATGCCATCCAACCATCTCGTCCTCTGTCGTCGCTTTCTCCTCCTGCCTTCAATCTTTCCCAGTATCAGGCTGTTTTCCAATGAGTCAGTTCTTCACATCAGATAACGTAACAAAGGGGAACTAACACTTGCAAATGAGATTGAGGTTGCTAATCAGCTGACCTTGAAATCAGAGAATATGCTAGATTATCCAGGTGGGCCCAGGTGGGCCCTTAATGATAGAGGTCCTTAAAAGTGTAAGAAGGAGGCAGACCAGGAGAGAGATGGCAGCATAATGATCCTAATTTATTGGTTCTGAAGATGGAAGAAGGGATCATGAGCCAAGGAATGAAGGCCAGGAAGTGGATTCTCTTCTATAGTTTCTAGAAGGGAACAAAGTCCTGCCAGTACCTTGATTTTAGCCCAGGGAGATCCATCTTGGACTTCCGACATCCAAAGTGGTTAAGATAATAAATTTGTGTTTGCCAGTCACTAAGTTGGTGGTAATTTGTTATAGCAGTGATAGGAAGCTAAGACAGTGCCCAGAAGAATATTCAGTGAAGGAGCGGCTCTGAAATGCTGCCAGTCATTATTACAGGGGCCATTCAATGGTACATTCTTTATCCATTGAACAAGTTTTTATGAAACACCAGTATTTATTAAGCACAGGTGTGAGCAGAACCAGCTTTTATCCCTGGGGTGGAGGGCGATGTGGCTGCAGACCAGCCTCCATGTAGTGGGTGCTCACAGAGTGGCACTGCATGGAGGAGGGGCTGGTGAGAACCCCCCTCCTTTGCGTCTACTGGCCGTCACCCAATGCCCCCTGGTGCTTGAAATGTGGAGGAAGAGGAAGTGTTCATGAGGAGAGCAAACACTGAGAGTGGCTTTGGTCAATATTTGTGCCATTGTCCGCTGAATCTGATCTCTGGCTCAGCTCCTGTGAGGACCAGGAGGGCTGGTCTTATGCATTAGTGGGTAAGTGGGGGCCAGGAGAAGGATGTTAGGGAGCATGCAGCCAGCTCCTCTCATTCCTTTGTGCCTCAAGAATGAGGCGGGGGAGCATGGGCTCAAAGGCAGGACTGGTCCAGGGGAACTCTGGCCTCTGAGGGAAGGGCCTGATAGTTTCTACATTTCCTGTCTGCTCTGTGGACCCTAGGGGAGGACCCAGTACAGGTAGGCCTGGCCTCTGGGCCTGAAATAAGGGCTGGTGTGGAGTCAGTGGGAACCATGGAGAACTCTGGAGTTGGGGAAGGCCCTGGGCCCTTTGTGCCTATACCCCAGGAGAGCCATGCAGAGGAACGGAGGAGACTTCCCTGTAGTTCTGCCATCACCTTCTGTGCACACATGCATGGACACACAAACACATATGCACACCCCTAATGTCAGGACACAGACCACCAGATCCACCTACACATACATGTTCAGCCTCACAGACACACTCACTATACTAAGTCTACTTAAACATATTGGACACAGAACTCCCCACACCTGCACTCATGTAGGTTCATATTAACAGGCAAGTGACACCACAAACCAAGATGGCAACACCCTCGCTTCATGTGCACACCCACACACAAACACACACTTGCCTCTGACATCAGTAATTATGACCTAGTGCAGTGTGTATGCATGACTACACACACAAACACGCACACATATAAGCACACATATACCCCTGAGACACGCACGTATAGACAAACCCCTTCAGGAGCACTCAGGTCTTCGGGGCCCGTACAGCCAAGGCGGACGCTGTAGTTTGTAATGTGGACACTGCTGACGGGCTCAGTCCTCCATGAGTGGGATGCACCTTTGGAGAGAAGCTGAGTGTTAAGTAGCAGGACTGGGTCCTCCACACCCTCTTCTCTGCTGCCTTTTGAGTTTTGGCTCCATGTATGATGAGGGGGAAGTATGTGACCAGGAACGGGGCTCAGCTGATGATGGGGATGGGACTCAGATCGCCTCCTGCTCCTACTAGAAGAGCCGTGTTTCCACGTGGAGGTACAGGCGGGAGGTCAGCCATCCTCCTGACCTACGTCTTTGCTTCTGTTTGTATCTTTTTATAGAAACGTAGTTGGCTTACCATGTTTGCCGTACAGCAAACTTACTCAGTTATACACATATGTGTGTGCTCCTGAAATATGTGTGTGTGTTAGTTGCTCAATTGTGTCTGACTCTTTGTGACCCCATGGTCTGTAGCCTGCCAGGCTCCTCTGTCCCATGGGATTTCCCAGGCAAGAATACTGGAGTGGGTTTTCATTTCCTCCTCCAGGGGATCGTCTTGACCCAGGGATCAAACCTGGGTCTCCTGCACTGCAGGCAGATTCTTCACTGTCTGAGCCATCAGGAAAGCCTCAATATAAACATTTTTTTTAAATTGGAATATAACTGCTTTATGATGTGATGTTAGTTTCCACTGTACGATGAAGTGAATCAGCTATATATATGCATATATCCCTTCCCTCTTGGAACTGCCTCCCACCCCACCACCTCAGCTCCCCCCCACCCCCAGATCATCACAGAACTTTATAGCAGCTTCCCACTCAATCTGTCATACAGAGTGAAGTAAGTTAGAAAAAGAAAAACAAATATCATATATTAATGCATATATGTGGAATCTAGAAAAATGGTACAGATGAATCTGTTTCCAAGGCAGGAATAGAGACACAGATGTAGAGAACGAACGTGTGGACATAACGGGGAGGGAAGAATCGGAGATTGGGACTGACATATTATACATTCTTTGTAAATATTCTTTCCCATTATGGTTTATCACAGGATGGGGAAGGTGGTTCCTGGTGCTGTACATTAGAACCTTGTTGCTTGTCCATTCTAAATGTACTAGTTTGCATCTACCAACCCCAAACTCCCAGTCCCTCCTTCCCTCCCTACTGCCTTGGCAACCACAAGTCTGTTCCCTCTGTGAGTCTGTTTCTGCTTCATAGATAAGTTTATTTATTTTATTTTATTATTTTTTTAAATTTTATTTTATTTTTAAACTTTACAATATTGTTTTGCCAAACGTCAAAATGAATCTGCCACAGGTATACATGTGTTCCCCATCCTGAACCCTCCTCTCTCCTCCCTCCCCATACCATCCCTCTGGGTTGTCCCAGTGCACCAGCCCCAAGCATCCAGTACCGTGCATCGAACCTGGACTGGTGAGTCGTTCTATATATGATATTATACGTATTTCAATGCCATTCTCCCAAATCATCCCACCCTCTCCCTCTCCCACAGAGTCCAAAAGACTGTTCTATACATCAGTGTCTCTTTTGCTGGCTCATATACAGGGTTATTGTTACCATCTTTCTAAATTCCATATATATGCGTTAGTATACTGTATTGGTGTTTTTCTTTCTGGCTTACTTCACTCTGTATAATAGGCTCCAGTTTCATCCACCTCATTAGAACTGATTCAAATGTATTCTTTTTAATGTCTGAGTAATACTCCATTGTGTATATGTACCACTGCTTTCTTATCCATTCATCTGCTGATGGACATCTAGGTTGCTTCCATGTCCTGGCTATTATAAACAGTGCTGCAATGAACATTGGGGTACACGTGTCTCTTTCAATTCTGGTTTCCTCAGTGTGTATGCCCAGCAGTGGGATTGCTGGATCATAAGGCAGTTCTATTTCCAGTTTTTTAAGGACTCTCCACACTGTTCTCCATAGTGGCTGTACTAGTTTGCATTCCCACAAACAGTGTAAAAGGGTTCCCTTTTCTCCACACCCTCTCCAGCATTTATTGCTTGTAGACTTTTGGATCGCAGACATTCTGACTGGCGTGAAATGGTACCTCATAGTGGTTTTGATTTGCATTTCTCTGATAATGAGTGATGTTGAGCATCTTTTCATGTGTTTATTAGCCATCTGTATGTCTTCTTTGGAGAAATGTCTATTTAGTTCTTTGGCCCATTTTTTGATTGGGTCATTTATTTTTCTGGAATTGTGCTGTAGGAGTTGCTTGCGTATTTTTGAGATTAGTTGTTTGTCAGTTGCTTCATTTGCTATTATTTTCTCCCATTCTGAAGGCTGTCTTTTCACCTTGCTTATAGTTTCCTTTGTTGTGCAGAAGCTTTTAAGTTTAATTAAGTCCCATTTGTTTATTTTTGCTTTTAACTCTCACTGTTTGCATATGACATGATCCTTTACATAGAAAACCCTAAAGACTCTACCAGAAAATTACTAAAACTAATCAATGATTATAGTAAAGTTGCAGGATATAAAATCAACACACAGTGCTTGCTTCGGCAGCACATACACTAAAATTGGAATGATACAGAGAAGATTAACATGGCCCCTGCGCAAGGATGACACGCAAATTCGTGAAGCGTTCCATATTTTTAAAATAAAATAAAATAAAAAGTCAACGCTCTACATAATGAAAACAGAAACTCCACCTTAAATACTTTAAACTACTAATAATGGGTACTACTGCCCCTGGTGATTCTCCCTTGTTTGCAAGAAACTTCTGAATTTCCCTTCCCTCAGTCTTGCATGTTGCTGGGAAATAAATTTTGCTTTGCTGCAAATGATGTGTACATGAAAAAAAAAATAAAATAAAATCAACACACAGAAATCCCTTGCATTCCTATACACTAATAATGAGAAAACAGAAAGAGAAATTAAGGAAACAATTCCATTCACCATTGCAATGGAAAGAATAAAATACTCAGGAATATATCTACCTAAAGAAACTAAAGACATATATATAGAAAACTATAAAACACTGGTGAAAGAAATCAAAGAGGACACTAATAGATGGAGAAATATACCATGTTCATGGATTGGAAGAATCAATATAGTGAAAATGAGTATACTACCCAAAGCAATTTATAGATTCAATGCAATCCCTATCAAGCTACCAATGGTATTCTTCACAGAGCTAGAACAAATAATTTCACAATTTGTATGGAAATACAAAAAACCTCGAATAGCCAAAGCTATCTTGAGAAAGAAGAATGGAACTGGAGGAATCAACCTACTTGACTTCAGGCCCTACTACAAAGCCACAGTCATCAAGACAGTATGGTACTGGCACAAAGACAGAAATATAGATCAATGGAACAAAATAGAAAGCCCAGAGATAAATCCATGCACATATGGACACCTTATCTTTGACAAAGGAGGCAAGACTATACAATGGATTAAAGACAATCTCTTTAACAAGTGGTGCTGGGAAAACTGGTCAACCACTTGTGAAAGAATGAAACTAGAGCACTTTCTAACACCATACACAAAAATAAACTAAAAATGGATTAAAGATCTAAACGTAAGACCAGAAACTATAAAACTCCTAGAGGAGAACATAGGCAAAACACTCTCCGACATACATCACAGCAGGATCCTCTATGACCCACCTCCCAGAATATTGGAAATAAAAGTTTATTTATTTTAGATTCCACCTATAAGTGATTATCTCCTTGATTCTGGGCACCTCCTTCCTCCTGGGCCTGCCTCCTGGGGCAGACATCCTTCTATAAGTCTGCTGGTCTTTGAGGTTCCAAAGCTGCCCAGCCCCAGGGTCTAACAGCGGCTGGCAGCAAGCTTGCTACGTGGCAACCCCCCTGCACACGTAAGGTGAGATACTTTGGCAAAGGTCGTGTTTGCAGGGAAAACACTTGCAACCACAAGCAAACCTGCCCCTCCCTGGGTCGTTCCCTGGTGGACCCTGTGCACTGGGGAGCCTCATAAAGCAGTTTCCACATCTGCTTGGGGCTGCAGAGGGCTTGGCTGGGGGCTGAGAGTCTATCTGCCCTGGGAACCGCCTGAGGTAGGAACAGAGATGGGGCTGGTGCTCTTCCAGGGAGGAGCCTCGATTTTTCCATCTGTTCAATGGGGATGCTACTTCCAAAAGCCTTTTGCAGAAGGGTCCATCCCTTATCTTGCTATGGGACCCTGGGCAAGTGCCACCTCATTGGGCCTTAGTTGTCTATCTGAGCAGCAGCCCCCCACCCTGGTCCCACCTGACTCCTCCTCCCTAAGTCCGCTGAGCTGGGCTGAGTGGGGAGGGGCTGGGGACCGTGTGAGAGGCCTACGCTTAGGACATTTCTTCACCTGGCACAGGATAAGAGGAGGATGGGAAGCACCCCGGATCCTTCCCTGGAGGCTTCGGACACAAGGCCAGGCTGGATCCCTGGCATCAGGCAACACAGCGCTGGCCTTGGGGCACTGGGCCTAGGCTCCCTCCTGGGGACGGGACGCTGCCCTCAGTCTCCCCATCTGGGCATCCCCCCATCCTCCTCTGGCACAACTTGGGTCCTGCACCTGCTCCCAATTTGCTGCATGGTCCTAGGCAAGGCCATGTCTTCTCTGGGGCTTGGGACCATGTCCAGACCAGATGCCACCATGGTTGCTGAAGAAGCAGGCTGGGATGGGGATTCTTCTCAGAGCAGAGATGCAAAACCTAATGTGTTGGGGTGAGGGGTCACGGGCAGGGCTGGGATCGCCGCTCACGGTTTGCGACCTCCAGGTTGGGATGGGGTTAGCCACCCCGGGTGGGGCCATTCTGGACCAGTTCCCTGATGCTTGTCCCCACTCCAGCCCACAGATCCTGGGGGGAAGGGGCCAGGGCCACCATGCCTGGGGCGTGTGGGCTGGGCCTGCTGCTGGCACTGATGCTGCTGCCCGTGGTCAGTGCCTCCAGGCCAGGCACCGTGTTCAGACTCAACAAGGAAGTGCTGAGCTATGGTAAGAGGTGTGCTGTCAGGCTGTTGGCCATGTGTGTGTGCGAGAGGGTGAGCTTGGGCGTCCATGCCTGTAGGTGTGTGTACAATCCTAAATGTACCTGTGTATCTATGAACTCAAACCCCATGGGGACCTGGATTTCTCTTCTGCCATTGTGTCCCTGGGCCCCAGAAAGCGCTGCTCAACAAATGTTTATTCAGTGGCTGCATGAGCGGAGGTACATGCCATGCCCGCGTGCACGTGGCTGCCGTGCCCAAGCGATGTGAGGATGGGTCAGTTTGAATGGCTCCTTTTGCTTATATGTGTCTGGTGTGAGTTTGAAAATCCATGGAGATATGATGTGCCCACCTGCATACTTGAGGGTCGGGAGGGTGCCTAACCACTGGCACGTGCGCAAGGCCACGGCACACGCCTTGGGGTGTGTAGCTCTGTGGGCCTGCATCCTGGGATGTGTGTGGGGGGCTGTGTGCACACGTGTGCTGGGGAGATGCACACCTAGCATTGCACTCGGGAACGTCCAGGAGCTGGGCCCTCCCTGCTGGGCTCCCAGGGAGAAGCAGCAGCCGCTCTCTGGGCCCTTCTTGGCAAGGCGTCTACCCCATGTCTCTGTTCCCTCCTTCCAAGTCCCATGTGATCCTGGAGAGGGGGCCAAAATAAGGACATCCAGGCCAGGGTGAGACAAAAACTGCCCTGCAACTGCCCCTGGGGAGGCTTTTGGGATGCCACCAAGGTTGGTGAGAGGTCACAGGTGAAAGATCAGAAGCTCTTTACCCCAAGGCCAGACCACACTAGGATAACAACATGAGGAACTCAGGTCAGACAGTGAAGGGGACTTTCAAGGATTCTGGAACACAAATGGTTGTGGAGGCAGGTAGCTCAGGGAAGCAGCAGGGTCCCCCCTGGGGCGCATGAAGCTTTCCGGAACATTGTATCCGGACAGATGGGCAGACAGTGAAAGTGGTCAGTGATCCGTGTCAGAGTGGCATGAGGATGACCGCAGGCCCGCTCCCCTCCCCGTGCTGTGTGAGCCTCCTTTGTCCCCAGACAGCCCTCCCAGCTGCAGCTGCCTGTTCGTTCTCGGTGGAAACAAATAGCCAAGAACACACTGCTACACACCTCCTGCATGGCAAGGCTGGAGGCTTTTTCATAATACTGTGACATCCTCCCCATCCCCTCTTGCAAGCCCCAGGGTTCAAGCCCACATCAGGGCAGCACTATGGACGGAGTCCAGAAGCCCGGGTGTGAGTCCAGTTCAGCCGCAGTCAGGCTGGAGAGGGGCCTCGGAGCACCTTTATGCTCCAGGGTCTGTGGAAACCGAGGCCTCGAGGGACACAGGGGCTCCCCAGGTCCTCTGCCAATTCAGAGGGAAGTTCAGACTGGGCTCCTCCTCTGATGCATCCTTGCTGCACCCCAACCTCTCCTTTTAATTCTACTCAGGTTTGACTGTTGAATTAGCACCTCTGTCAGCCCAGCAGCCCAGGTGTGGGAGAAAGTCCAGGGCCTTGAGGGCTGGGTATCTTGACCCAGATCCAGCTTCTTCTTGCCTGGGTCCTCAACCTCTTGGTAAACTGGGTATAATATCGCACTGACATCACAGAATTTTGAGGAAAGCGAAAGCACTCAGAACAATGCCTGGGACAAAGGGAGCATGATAGGAGTGCTAGCCATTATAATTACAAATAGCCACGTGAGCTAATATTTATTGTGAACTGAGTGGGTCTTTCCAAGGACCCCATGTGACAGGCATCGTTTTTTTTGTTGTTTTTTTTGAGTGTGTGATTTGAACAAGGAAAGTTTAATCTATATTGAGAGCAAACTGGAGTAACAGGGAGTTGGCTAGTAAGAGTTAAGAAGAATTTAAAGAACACAAGCTGTTGTTGTTCAGTCGCTCAGTCGTGTCAGACTCTTGGCAACTCCATGGACTGCAGCATGCCAGACTTCCCTGTCCTTCACCATCTCCCAGAGCTTGCTCAAACTCATGTCCCTTGAGTTAGTGAACAAAGAACACAAGAGTAATAGATATAAGGGAATACCAGTACCCCTAAGGCTGAGATGAAGGTCCAAGAAGAACCACCCCATCATGAGGGCAGAGATCCAGAGATCTTAATGGAGATGGCAGAGCATTGGCTCCCTGTTGTTGCAAGGGTCACAGGGGTGTTTCACTGGGGATGCACTCTCTAGAAAAGACCCTGATGCTGGGAAAGATTGAAGGCAAAAAGAGAAGGCGGCAGCAGAAGATGAAATGGTTGGATGACCTCACCAACTCAATGGACATGAATCTGAGCAAGCTCCGGGAGATAGTGAAGGACGGGGTAGCCTGGCGTGCTGCAGACCATGGGGTCGCAAAGAGTCGGACACGACTAAGCGATTGACCCACAACAGCAATCCTTCAGGGACTTGGAAGTAGCAATTCATAGTGTGATGTCAAACCCTGGAACTTGCTAGGTGCCAAGGAAAACTTTCTGGCTGCCAATGGAGTTAAGAAACTGTCCTCTTCAGGAGTCTAGTGCACTTCCGTGTGTGTCTTGGGCCAATATAGCTCTTGACTGGTGCCTGAGATAAAAGCTGAGCAGCTGGTTCCCTAGATACTCAGTGTTATGGGCTCCCAGTAGGTACCTGGTAGGGCTAAAGAAAGGATATGGGGAGCAGTGACCTAGGCTGGCAACAGATCCATGGTGACTCCAGCATACATCACAGTTGCCCAAGTCAAGCTCTGGAGAAAGTGCAGGGGGCGGGGAGGTGCCAGATCCTGAGAAAGCTGACAGCTACCATTCTAAGCATTGTAGATTGATTTGCAAGGAAACTGAGGCACGGGGAAGCCGCACAGGTAGTGAGTAGCAGAGGTGGATTTGCACCTAGATTTTGAGGGGCTCCTGAGCCCTCAGCCTGCAAGAGAGACTGCTTCCACCCTCTCCCCGCAGGGCTGGGAACTGCTCCTTCTGCCTGTAGAAGGCCTTGTAGAAGCTCCCAAGGAGGTGGAAACTGATCAAGGCCTTGCAAAAGGGCAAAGGGTGTTACTGTTTTTGAGGAGAGAGTAGATACGTGGGATTTGGAAGGGCAAAGAGGAAAGACATGTCTGGTAGGGCCTGGTGGGGTTGTGCCCCCCAGGTGGCCCCCTGTGCGCCTGTGGACAAGCCCGCCCCTTCCAATCTCTGAGTTCTCCTCGCCCAAGGTGTGGGGCAGATGGTGGGCGGTGCGGTCTCTCTTGGCGGCTCCTGAGGACGGCCTGACCTCACCCTGCTCTGGCCCCTCAGCGGCTGAAGCCGGGAAAGCCCCGCTCCAGAATGCCCTGCAGGTCACAGTGCCGCTTTTCCTGGACGAGAGTGGAGGGGTCTTCCAGCCCACCAGGTGAGTGCTTCCCCCCCACCAGCTAGATGAGTGTTTCCCTCACCAAATTAGATACTCCCACCTGCCAGGTGAGTGGGCACAAGAGGCTACAGGAGCTGGGACCAGCCAAGGGGGTCTGATGCCTCTTAATTAGTAGATTTCTATGTACAGAGCCTAAGACTCTGGCTCCTAGGTCCCCAGGGCTGACAGGGCCTTGGATACTTCTTCCAAAAGCCTAACACTGAATCTAGACACACATGTGAGTCTAATATACCCCTCTCCATAAAGCAGAGACTCAAAGGCAGAGGCAGGTGGGAGCACCTCAGACTCAGATGCTTTTAGGAACTGGGCTAATTGTCCCCACCCAGTGGGAAACAGACTCACTATAGCCAAGACTCTGGACTTCCAAGAAAATCCACATGTATATCATGTATATATACTATACATGTATAGGAACTCATAATGTATGTACATACGTATATTCTTACAAAAAGCCATGTACTTTTTTTGACTGTTGCTAGCAGCAGTTTATTTCTTCATCACCGTCATCATCGTCATCAACAACAAACAGGTACTTTCTTCCTTCTGTGTATGTTGCGTTGTGAAAATGGGTGCTACACTCTCTGTCTATGTACAAAGTGTATAAATGTGGTATGCTGATACAAAGTTGAAGCCATTAAAAAGAGCTTAATAACAACTTCTTAGAGATAATTAAACCTGATCTGGGGTGTTGAGACAATTGATGAAGAGATTTATTTAGTTTTGCTTTTTTTCTTCTGATTTTATTTTTACATTTGTTATTATTTTTAATTCATTTTTAAAAATTGGAGTATAGTGGCGTCACAGTGTTGTGTCAATTTCTGCTGAACAACAAAGTGGATCAGCTGTATGTATACATATATCCCCTCCCTCTTGAACCTCCCTCTCCACCCCCCATCCTCCCCAGTGAAGAGATTTAGAAACAACACACAAACTCAAATATTTAGTAAAGGATTTACTTGGGAAGGAGTGAAAGCTAAACGTCCCATGCCATGGGCTGCTGAAGGGTTCTCTCAGTTGCTCCCGGTGGACTTTCCTTCTGCTCCGATCTTTAAATAGTGCTAAGCATGGCAGGCTCCATCGCTCTGTGCATTGTCACAGGAGAGCCCAGAACCATACCTGTGTATATAAAAATCAACCAAGTTTTGAATGACGGCAACTCTTTTTAAAAATGTTTAAAACTTGCAAACACTGGGCGGGTGAAAATGCAGCCGGTGGGGAAGCCCCCAGTTTGAGACCCTGGGGTAGGGCTGGGCTGATGATGTCGGGCCCAGGAGCATCAGTGTCCCGAGGTCGAGGATCCCTAAATGATTTGCAGTCTGGCCACACAGAGGCTCAATCACGCGATTGTTGGAAAACAGCGCCAGGAGTCCTTGTTTGTAGATGTGGGAACACATCCAGAATGGTTGTCAAGTGAAAAGAAGCAGGCTCTAGGTCAGCTTGTGTCCTAAGGAGAGTCATGGAAAGATGTCACCCAAGTGCTAACAGAGAGTGCTTTGATGTGACTTTTAACATTTGCCTGGAGAATTCCACGGACAGAGGAGGCTGGTGGGCTACAGTCCATGGGTCGAAAAGAGTCGGACACAACCGAGTGACTAACACATTCACTTTAACATTTCTACCACTTTGTAGTGCCCCACCTCCCACAACTAGCTACTGTGCTGGAGAGAGAGAGAAAAAAAGAAGACTTTTATTCAGGAAAAAAGAAATCATAGGTTAGCTGGACAGTGCTGAGCAATCGGAACAAGCAGCTTTGAAAGGAGTTGAGTTTTCCATTGCTAAAGTGCTACAAGCCAAAGCTGCTGACTAGAGGGGGATTTCTGCCTTCTGTGGATCCCATAGTTTTTTCTTTCCCTACCTTCCCAGTTTTCCAGATCTCCATCAGAAACTAAAATCCCTCCAAGACCTGAGTAATCATCATCTCACTTAATTCATGCCTAATGCTGGGGTGCCCTTTGCATCTTTTCCCTACTGGCAGGTTGGTTAACCTTGCTTGCATGCCCCCTATGATGGTGAACTCACTACCTCTTCCTCATCCCATAGTTTTAGTTGTCAGAGGTCCTTTATAAATACCAACAGTGTGGATAGGCTCCGCACACACCCAGAGCTGATGCCATGGTTTAACGGGGACTGCCCTGTCACTTTGACTCCTACCCTGCAGGATTCAGATTCGGAATGTCGATGTGTCCCACCTCCAGCTGACATTTGTTGCCGATTTCGGAATACGCTTGTTGGCAGCCACCAATTTTACTTTCAAGATCTTCCGGTGAGTCAGTCTCCTTGTTGGGAGTGGAAGGATTTTCAAGGACTCTCTGAAGGTAAAATGGAGGAAGGGGATTTAGCAAATTCCAAGATCCCAACGCAGACCTTCTAACTCTGTTCAGCACTCTCTCTCTCCAATGCCTTCTCTCCCATCCTCCATGGGGGGCGGGGAGTGAGACAGTGAGAGAATTTCTGAGAATCCAGACCCTGCTCAACAGTTATGCAAATGGAGAGAGTCATTTCACTTCTCTGACCCTGTTTCGTCCTTTATAAAAAACCCAAGCATAAGAAAACAAGCATGTCTATGGAGGTTTGAGGGCTTCCCAGGTGGCACTAGCAGTAAAGAACCTGCCTGCCAGTGCAGGAGATATAAGAGACACAGGTTCGATCCCTGGGTTGGGAAGATCCCCTGGAGAAGGAAATGGCAACCCACTCCAGTATCCCTGCCTGGAGAATCCCATGGACAGAGGAGCCTGGTGGGTTACAGTCCATAGGGTCGCAAAGAGTCAGACACGACAGAAGCGACTTAGCAAGCAATGGAGGTTTGAGTGGATGGATTCACTTTTATGATTAAAATTATATTATCCCTTTCGTGTGCAAGGCACCTGGTGCTCAATAAAATACTAGACTTGTTTCTGTGCATCAGTCACTATATATGCATTTAATTTTCAAACTGGGGGCTGAGTGTTCTTATTTTAACTCCTCTCTCCTGATACTACCGGTTTATGAGTGCTAGTGGGCCAGCCTTCAAGTAGGATGTTTTCACATGATTGTTTTCTAGAAAATTCAGCATAGCAGCCTTGTGAGATAGGAACCACCAATCTGATGTCCATTTTTACAGAAGAAGAATCTAAGGCTCAGTATGGGAATGACTGGCCCAGGGTCTCACATAAGAGGGTACAGGGAGCCAGAGCTCATGGCCATCTGATGCTATGTCTGTGACCCTGAGTGGAGTTTGGTGGTGTGCCCAGCCTGACCCGGGGGGGACCATCTCATGCTGAGTAGGGTCCCCACCTGTGTTAAGGGGTCAGCATCATACCTATTTTATGGCTGAAGGCACTGAAGTTCAGAGAAGGGAAAGGACATGCCCAAGGTCACACAGTGAGTGTGTGGCCAGAGCCCGTGGTTCCACCACTGCTCCGCACCATGTGACAACGCACACTGGCCATTAACGTCCTATTTGGAGAGGGACTCTGGGCTGGCAGGTGCAGACCCCTGAGTGGGGGAGGGGGTCTTGCATCTGTCACTGTAGGCTTGCTAGGCAGTGCCACCTGGACTCAGGACTGGTGTCCCCACAGTGACCCGGAGCCCCTGCACCTGCTGCTCCCCATAGCACTGCTGGCTGACACCTCCGTGGAGCAGGGCTCCATCGGGACCCCCGTGGTCAGCATCTCCAGCTGCTTTTCCATCTTCGACAAAGCCATCGTGTTTGATGGCCGCAACAGGTGGGTACTGGAGGCTGGGCTGCTGGAACCCGGACACGGAGGCTGTGGTGCTGTTTCTTGAACTTCCTACTTCATCCAATCCCGATGATGGATCCGAGGGCCGGCCCTGCACCTGCCCTGCCCCGTTGCCACCAGCATCATACCTATTTAATGGCTGAAGACACTTAAGTTCAGATAAGGGAAGGGACATGCCCAAGGTCACACAGCGAGTGTGTGGCCAGAGCCCGTGGCTCTACCTCTGCTCCGCACCATGTGACTATGCACACTGGCCATTAACGTCCTATTTGGAGAGGGACTCTGGGCTGGCAGCCACAGTCGGGACCCCCAGAGGGCTGCCCCGCCCTGAGGAGATGAGGAGTCTGAGGCCCAGGGAGGGGCTGGGACCCGCCAAGCTCTCCCCGTGAGTCAGGTGGCTGCTCCTGTTTTGGCATCTAAGGCTAACGGCCACTCCACCTCCCGAGCACCAGTGTGTGCTGGACACGTTCTGGGCCCTTTCTGTGAGTCATCTCACAGTCCTACCAGGTCGGTGGAGGCATTTCCCTCATTTTGCAAGAGAGCAAGTGGAGGCACAGAGTGGTTAAGTGACTTGCCTGAGGTCACCCAGCTAGCACATGGGTTCAAACTCGGCAGCCTGATTGACCCCACTGCTACGAGTTCCTCTGCTATGGGGGCTCACTTCGAGGTGGTTGAATATTTTAGCATCTTAAAAGGGAGCAACATTTACCCAAAGACTGGACGTTTTCCTCAGACAAGGCTTGGGTATAAATCTATTCCCACTTGGGCCCCCTGCTTAGCCTGTGTAACTCATGATCCCCCACGGTCCCTCACAGTCCTTGTGGGCAGGGGCTGCTCATGGTTTATTGATGGGAAAACAGAAGCCCAGAGTTTGATGCCGCTGAGAACATTGGTGCCTTTCTCCTGCCTCCCCAAGAGGCCATTCAGCAAAGCTGGGCCATGCCTCATGTCAGCGTGTTAGGGAACCAAGGAACGGTGACTTCTCATGGATCCCCATTCTGAAACATTGACTCAGCCCCCCGGCTCAGTGAGGAAGGGATTGTAGTAGGTTTGCCACAGAGAAATGGGGCCCATGCAGGGAGCAGACCTGGGTCCCGCCAGCCACAGCCCCGCCTCACTGGGCTCAGTGGCCCTGAAGCCAGCTGGATGTAGTCAAGTCCAGCCTTCACAACACCCTCCGTCTCCCCACTCCACTTGGCCTCATTCTTGGCCACTTCCAAATCTTGGGACCAATGGCCCCTTCTTGGTGGCTCGGTGTCTTCCACTGTGGGGTCAGTCATGCTGGTTCCATGCCTGGCATGTGGCAGGGTGTGGCGTGGGCACAGACTTTTCTCTGGCACCCTTGGCTTTGGGGAGAGACAGGCCCCTATGGTGCTGACCTGGGCTCAGGGGCCCTTTCTGGTCTCCTCCTCAGCACAGCACCCGCGATGCTGGCCCCGCTGCAGAGTCACATCACAGCTGTGCTGAAGAGCAAGGTAAAGGACCTGCCAGAGCCTGCAGGATGGGGGGGGGGGCAGCAGCGAGTGAAGAGGGGGGTCGCAGGCAGGGATTGTTAGTGCTCCTCCTGTGGCTCCTCCACTTTCCCCAGAAGGGTGGGGAGGAGGCGGGGCTGACGGTCTAGTGCAATGACCTGGCGGTTGTGGGGCTGCAGGGGAGGGAGGCTCCTCCACTCAGACCACCCCAGTGCCATGTGGAGTGGAGTGCTTTCAGGGCCACGTAGCTTCTGAAAAGAGAACACAATGGGAGTGGATGAGGGCCTGGGCACCAGGGGTGGATGTGATCCTGATCCCCTCCTTCCCAGCTGGGACCTTGGACAAGTCGCCTGGCCCCCGTCTGCCACTCCTTCCACATCTGTAAGGAGAGAGAACCACTGTCCCTATCCAGCCCCTGGTGGGCAGGCTGTGGGGCTGAGTGCATTACCACCTGTGCAGTTTACAGCAGTTTGGGGAGAGTGAGCATTGCTGTGAAGGCTGCTATGTTAGCTCCTGTCATTGCGGGTGGCCAACTTGGTGAGCAACAGTGTCCCAGGGGCCAGGGCCCTACTCTCCCTCCCTGCCCCTTCCCACCCACCCTACCTCCAGTAGTGGCAGTAATGGAGACCAAGTCAACCCACTGTGTGCCATTTCACACCCTCAAGAGGCAGGCCTCAGGACCCCCACGCTACAGATGAGAACACTGAGGCCGGAAGGCAGAAGCCAGTATATTCCTCTCTGCTCCAGTAGTCAAGCGTGGATGTGAGGGCTGGGCCATATAAAAGGCTGAGCACTGAAAAATTGATGCTTTTCAACTGTGGTGTTGGAGAAGACTCTTGAGAGTCCCTTGGACTACAAGGAGATCAAACCAGTCAATCCTGAAGGAAATCAGTCCTGAATATTCTTTGGAAGGACTGATGCTGAAGCTGAAGCTTCAATACTTTAGCCACCTGGTGTGAAGAACTGACTCATTGGAAAAGACCCTGATGCTGGGAAAGATTGAAAGCAGGAGGAGAAGGGGATGACAGAGGATGAAATGGTTGGATGGCATCACTGACTTGATGGACATGAGTTTGAGCAAGCTCCAGGAGTTGGTGATGGACAGGGAAGGCTGGCGTGTTGCAGTCCATAGGGTTGCAAAGAGTCGGACACAACTGAGCGACTGAACTGAACTGAACTGCCTCTTGGCCTCGCCTCACCAAGTCCTCCCTGGATCAGCTATGACCACCCCCGGCCTTGCAGTCTCTTCTCTGCCCCACCTTCTGTCACAGTGGCCTCAGCTTAATCCACTTCTGGTGGCCCACTGGGCTGGGAGGACTCCAGCCTCCCTGGCCCGGCTTGCTGACCGCAGCCCGCGTCCTCTGCAGGGAGCATCGTCCCATCAGCTGGGCCTCTGGGCTGGTATGCAGCAGGCTGCCTGCCTCCGTTTCCTGGGCCTGGTTGTGGCCACTCCCGCTGGACCCCACAGCCCTGCTCTTTCCTCAGTGCCCACAGGCCCAGCGTCCCCTCTGAGTCCCCAGGGCCCAGAGGAGGTGCTGGAAGAGGCCCACTGGCTGGTGGTGGAAGGAAGGGCTCCCAGGCCTTGGTGTCCAGGTTGGGAGAGTCTTCCAGCCAGGGCCTCTAGACCCTCCCAGCCTCACCCTCTCCAACCTTGAGAGCCGCCTCTGTCTTTCTGCAGCTGTGCCTGAGAATCTCCAACCTGGTGCAAGGCCTCAATGTCCACCTGGGCACTTTAATTGGTAAGACCTGGGAGCCTGGGGAGGGGGCTGGGGCCTCTGAAATCCTCTGAGATCCCCATGACCCTTCAAAGACCCCTCCTTTGCATCAGAGGTGACTTCTGGGAGATCAATCATAGGATGTCTGGACAATTATTGGTGGAATTTGGAAGTCTCCAAATTGTAGAACCAAGTCTTTGAATATTTTGTGTATGTGTGTGTGTGTATGTGTGTGTGTGTGTGTGCACGTGCACACATGCGCGTGCCCTAAGTCACTTCCATGGTGTCCGACTCTTTACGACCCATGGACTGTAGCCCACCAGGCTCCTCTGTCCATGGAATTTTCCAGGCAAGAATACTGATGTGAGTTGCCATTTCATTCTCCAGAAACAAGCCCCTGACAGGTCTTCAATTTACAATATGTAACTAAAAGCGACAGAAGTAGGTCAGCTTCATCTTTTTAGTGGTATTTATCAGTATTGAAGAACCATTGGTAATTACTCACCCATTCCCAGACTGATCATAGAATGCACCCTCTTGTGACTCGGGAGGAAATCTGTGCGCAGTGAGCCCCGAGTAAATCCAGGGCATCCTCTCTTTTTTCACAAACCCGTTTTTAAAGCTGCTTCTGTTTGAAGTGCACCTTCTTGTACCTGAGGACTTTCTTTGCCTGGGACTCTGGAGTTTCTCCTGTGTTGCCATCACTGACTTTTCGAAATCCAGAGCTGTCTGTCAATGGCAGCTGCCCTAGGCCATTGGTTGGTTCTGCCTTTGAGTTGGGGGTTGTATCTAACTCCTTACAGAGCCTGGGACAGGTGTGCAGGGCGACGTACTGGCGTTAAGCCAGGAAGGATGTTGGGCAGGGTCCACGTTTATCTGTAGTGACTTCTTCAGTGAATGTTTTTATATCAGGGTAGCTCTTTGGTTTTCTTGGGCAAATTTTACGAGGCTGCGTCGTTATCTCCAGTTTGTAGATGGAAAATCAGAAGCTCTGAGTTTAAAGTCTCAGCATGGTACCAGCACCCTGTGTGAATCAGCTCACCTGGAGTTTCTCCTCCTCACACATCCACCTATTGTCCTGTCCACACTTCACAGCCCAGCTAGAAGTCTGGGGAACATTTCTTGAACTCCTCCACTCTCCTCATGACCCCAACCCCAATATTACCTTAACAGGAGGTACTGAGAGGCCAAGGAAAATGGACTTGGAATCAAAGGATATGAGTATGAATTCTGGCTCACTTGCTGTGTGACCTTAGGGAAGTCACTCCATCTCTCTGGGCTTAATCATTCCATCCAAAAATAAGAATCAAAATTTCTACTTTTCCAATGTGTTGCTATCATACAAGACAGCACAGGTTAGGTGCCTGGTATGCAATAAACTCAATAAGCCTTAGTCTCTCCCTTCTCCCTTCAGAGGGACTGTCTTCATCAAGATGCCTTGGACCCGGGTTCATACCAAAGATCAGCTCTCGCCCTGGTCTTTGCTTCCATCTTGCCTTGGTCAGGGGATGTTTGTGCCTGGAATGACCCTTCTCCTTTCTGATTTAGGGTCTTTAGTCTTCTGCCGATTGGGAAAGTAGAAACCCAAACTGTTAGAATGGTGTCTTAGAATCAGCAGGTTGTGAGCAGCTGACTCTTGGGTGTGCATTTTGCAACTTAAATTTGCTTACTCATGGGCCTTTTCATGCCTCTTTTCTTGGTCTGGGTCTGGCTAAATGAGGTGTGCGGGCATGTGTGTGCTCAGTCACTTCAGTCATGTCTGACTCTTCGTGACCCCATGGACCCCATGGCAGAGGAGCCTGCTAGGTTCCTCTGTCCATGGGATTCTTCAGGCGAGAATACTGGAGAGCTGCTCTCTCCATTCATCTCATCCTCTCCCTCTTTGCCTCCACCTTGTCCATAAGTCTGTTCTCTATGTTTGTGCCTCCACTGCTGCTCTGCAAACAGGTTCATCAGTAACATCCTTCTAGATCCCACACACATGTGTTAATATACGATATTCACTTTTCTTTCTGACTTACTTCATTCTGAATAATAGGCTCTAGGTTCATCCACCTCATTAGAACTGACTCAAATGCATTCCTTTTTATGGCTGAGTAGTGTTCCATTGTCGGAGAAGGCAGTGGCACCCCACTCCAGTACTCTTGCCTGGAAAATCCCATGGATGGAGAAGCCTGGTGGGCTACAGTCCATGGGGTCGCCAAGAGTTGGACACAACTGAGCTACTTCACTTTCACTTTTCACTTTCCTGCATTGGAGAAGGAAATGGCAACCCACTCCAGTGTTCTTGCCTGGAGAATCCCAGGGACGGGGGAGCCTGGTGGGCTGCCGTCTATGGGGTCGCACAGAGTCGAACACGACTGAAGCGACTTAGCAGCAGCAGTATTCCATTGTATATATGCACCACAACTTCTTAATCCATTCATCTGTTGATGGATATATACTAACATATGTAAACAGATAGCCAATGAGAATTTGCTGTATGACTCAGAGAACGCAAACTGGGGCTCTAACCTAGAGGAGTGGGAATGGGTGGGACTTGGGAGGGAGATTCAAGAGGGAGGGAGCATATGTATACCTATGGTTAATTCATGTTGATGTATGATAGAAATCAAACCAATATTGTAAAGCAATCATCATTCAATTAAACATAAATAAATATTAAAAAATAGAATACTAAAGTGGGTAGCCATTCCCTTCTCCAGGGCATCTTCCCAACCTAGGGATCAAACCTATATCTCTTACGTCTCCTGCGTTTGCAGGTAGGTTCTTTACCAATAGTGCCACCTGGGAAGCCCAGCTAAATGAGGCATTGGTGGATAATGCTGAGTATGCCATCTTTTATTCTGCACCCTGGTTTCCTTCAGGCCTCAGCCCTGTGGGTCCAGAATCCCAGGTCCGCTACTCCATGATTGACACCCCTACCATCACCAACGACTACATTTCCTTGGATATCAATGTAAGTGCCTCCTACTCCACTCAGAGCTGGGGCCTTGTTACCTCTGGAGTCCTTGGTGTTCTGCAAGATTCCTAAAGCAGCAGGAGAGTTGAGGGGAGAGGAGCTGGGATGGCATTCCAGGAGGGAGCATGGCATGTAGGCAAAGGGTGAGGCTGACAGCATGCGTGGCATCTTGGGGGTGGGTGCACCTCACAGCCCAGGATCTGCCATGGAGCCGCCTGCCTACTGAGGCTCCGCTTCTGTTCTCTTCCTCACCCTCAACTCGACAGGCTGTTCTCTTCCTGCTGGGCAGACCCATCGTCCTGCCTGTGGATACTACTCCCTTCGTGCTGCCACAGCACATGGGCACCAAGGGTGCCATGGCAACCGTGGGCCTCTCCCAGGACCTGTTTGACTCTGTCATCATGCTGCTGCAGAAGGCTGGTGCACTCAACCTGGACGTCACAGCGCAGCTGGTGAGAGCTGGTCCTTCCGCCCTGGGCACGTGGGGCAGGAGTGCCCTGTTGCCCAGCTTGGGGAGACCCTGCTGAGGCCAAATCCTGAGTGGGTGGGGCAGTTGAAGCTTTGGGGCCACAGGGTGGCTATTGTAAGGGTTAGACAGAGGGGTAGGGTGGGGATTAGACAGAGGAGTTGGGATCGAGAGACAAGAGGTGGTCTGGCTTGGGGAGTGACTGTTCTAAAACCTGTCGTGTGTTGGGAGTTGATTTCAGAATTCGAGTAACAACCCGCTGAACACCTCTGTGCTGGGCCAGTTCATCCCCGAGGTGGGTGATGTTTCTGGTCATTCCAGGGGCTGAGACCTGGGATCGCGGTGGGAGGTTCTCTGGGCTCTAGCGTCTCGGCTGGCTCATATCTGCTCCTAGTGGGGTTCAGCATCTGCCTTTCCATCTGCACATCCTCTGTCTTGGGGTGGCCCCTCCTTCGGCCCAGGCATCACACCATTTCCTCCTCTCCGTGCAGCAGGCAAGAAGTGCCTACACTGTCTCCTCTGCTTCCTTCCCCCGATCCATCCAAGTCCAAGCTCGGGGCTACCTCCCATGGGAGGACTAGACCCCTTGTCTGGTCCGGGAGCCTCCTTGTGCTCCCATGTCCTTGAGCTACCCTCCTGGCACAGATCACAGGTTGTGACTGTCTTCATGTGGCCACCCATCAGCTGGGTGTCCCCGAGGGCGGGAGTCAGGGGTGGACCCACTTCTATGGTCTGGGCACTTACAGCACAGCGGTAGCTTGATCAGGATCTAAGGAATGATGAGTGAAGAGCCCACCCAGTCTTTGCCCCCATGTGCCCTCCTCCCTCTCGCCCCTCTGCTCCCCAGGTGGCCCGTCAATTCCCCGAGCCCATGCCCCTGCTGCTCAAGGTGAGGCTGGGTGCCACGCCCACAGTCACGTTCCGCACCAACAACGCCACGCTGCAGCTGCAGCCCTTTGTGGAAGTCCTGGCCCCGGCCTCCAACTCAGCTTTCCAGTACCTCTTCTCCCTCAATGTGGTGAGTGAGGTGGGCTGGATGGCGCTGGCCAGGAGATGGGCGACTCTCACGGAGGCCTCACTTCCTCCCACACGCTTCGCTTTTTATCCACACTGGTGTCCTTGCTGTTCCGTCAATGTGCCAAGACTTTCCTGCCTCAGGACCTTTGCACATGCTGTACCCTGTGCCTAGGACACACTTCCCCTTACTCTTGGCAAGTCTAGCTTCTCCTCACCGTTCAGATCTCAGCTTGAATGCTGCAGTCTTCCTCCAGGCAGGCTGCTAGATCCCCCATCCCTCCACATGCCACTCTGCCTTTGTGACACCCAGCACTCTCTGAAAGGATCTTATCTGATTTCTTTGGTTGTTGTTCACCTCCCCAGCGGCCTGTGTTCCACAAACACCTGAATGGATGGGTGTGGGTGGGAGACTGGGATATCCGGTGGCCAGCTGAGAGCTCCCACATGGTTCTGTGCCCTTTGACCCTGCTCTCCCCATGTGCCCAGGCAGTGAACCTGAGCCTCCAGCTTTCTGTGTCCAAGGTGAGGCTTCGGGGGACCACATCTGTGCTGGGGTAAGTGAGGCCTCTTGGACCCAGCAGCCTCAGTATGCTCCTCTGAGCAATGGGCCTGCAATGGCCTGTCAGAGTGTCAGTCAGGGGAGCTTGGGACGCAGCTGGTGTGTTAAACAGGTGAGAGGCCCCATTCCCACCCCTCCCCTCTGGCTTCCCTTTCAGGAATGTCCAGCTCACCGTTGCCTCCTCCAATCTGGGCTTCATTGATGTGAGTATGGGGCTGGGGTCTCCAGAGACCCCCTCGCTGGGTGGGGCAGGCCCTGAGCCCGGGGAAGGGGAGTGTGTGCCCATGTTTCTCAGGCCAGCAGTTCCTGGGGGCCTGATGCTGACACGATCCTGGGAGCAGCTGGGCTCTGCCTGAAGCCCGGACTAGGGTGACTTGCCCTCATCCCTCCTGCTAAACCTCTGTTGGTTGATCTGTCTCTGTGTTCACGTGTCTCTCCTGGCCCCTTGCCGGGACGGGCCCATGGTCCCCATCTCCCTGGCTTCATGGCTGCAGACCAACCATGTCCAGACACTCATGGGCGAAGTGTTTGAGAAGCCCTTGCTGGACCACCTCAATGGTGAGCTCTGCCCTCTGCCCCATGTGCCCCTCTGGCCCCTTCCACCCGCATGCTGCTCCAGGCTCTATCTCGGCCCCTTCCTACATCCCAGGCTCAGAGGCTAAGAGGGTGGCTTTGAGAGTCCTGCTGCCTGTGTGTACATCTTAGCTTGGCTGTTTAGCAGCTGTGTGATCTTAGTTAAGTTCTGTTTCCTCCCCTAACCTCAGTTTTCCCTTCTATAAAGTGGGTATAGTAACAGCAGTTCCCACCTCCTGAGTATCTGTGGACCTCAGTGTCATGATGCATGTGAAGACCTCAGCGCAGGGCTGTCTTCAGGTGGCACTTCATTACTGGCTGACCTTGATTCCTCTTTTCTCTCCTGCAGCTCTCTTGGGCATGGGGATTGCCCTCCCCCACGTGGTCAATCTCCAGTACGTCAACCCTGAGATTTTTATCCAGGAGGTGAGAGCCTTTCAGTGTGACCAGAGGGGCCTCCTTCATCTTTGGAGGGAGGCTGGGCTTGGGGAGGTTGGGGGTCACTCCTCTCCCTCTCTTCCTACTAGAGCACACAGTGGGGTCCAGGGTCAGCCAGGCCTAGGAATGCCCCCCGGCCCAGACCATGCCATGAATCAGCTGCAATGAGATGGAAAATTCTAAATGTAAGGAGACATTGGAGCAAAGGTTTCACTCACCCTCATTAAATATCACACCAGGTCACACTCAGTGGATTCAGACCAACTGTGCCGTGACTCTGTGCCCTGGGATAGGCACAACCCCTCTGGAGTCTGGGGAAGGATGAGAGAGGGAGTCTTTCCAGGGTTGTACACAAACCTCCACAGGCCAGATGGTACGAGGGGATCCTGACCCTTCTAAAATGATCCAATGTTGGGATCAGACATTGTGGGCCCAGGGTGACATCCTACCATTTCTTTCTGCTTCACCTGAGCTACAAAAGGGCAACATTCTTCCTAATTCATTAAATAAGACGTGCATGGGGCAGAAAATGTAACCAAGGTCCTTCAAGCCCAACATCTGTGTCATTTACACTCCCTAAGAGGGACTGGCTAAGGGCTTTCAGGGAGGATGGCCTCCTTGCTTGAGAACTATGGTCCCAAGGCAATTGGCAGGTAATAACTTGCTCCCCAAGAATTAACCATCAGCACACAGGGGAGCAGGGCTTTTAGTGGGAATTTCCCCCAAGACTTCCTTTATCAGGCAAGGTCAGTGGCTGACTCACCTTGGCATTCCCAAATCCAGCCACTTGGGACTGAAGTCAAAGGTCCCTAGACCAGCACTGCCCAATAGAACTTCCTACAAGGATAGAGGTCTGCACCATCCAAGGCAGTGGCCACTGTCAGCCACTGGGCACAGGTGACTTTTGGGCCCTCAACATATGACCAGTGTAACTGAGAAGGTGAATTCTAAATCTTACTTAATTTTACTTTGTAAGTGTACAGTAGTCTCACCTATCTAGAGGGAGACACATTCCAAGATGCCCAGTGGATGCCTGAAACTGCGGATAGATAGTACTAATGGGTGGGAATCACACACAGCGTAGATCCACTGGGCCAAGGGATGACTCACATCCAGGATGGGATGAGTAGGATGGCATGGGATTTCATTATGTGACTCAGAATGGCATGGAATTTAAAGCCTATGAATTATTTATTTCTAGAATTTTCCATTTGATATTTTTGGACCATAGTTATACTTGGGTAAATGAAACCGTGGATAAGAGGGGGTAACTGTAATTAGTCAGGTGTTAATGGCTACCCTATTGGACCATGTACAAGTTACACAAAGACAAGGACTGGTTCTGGTTATTTTTCTGCTGGGTTCCCAACACCCGGCACAGGGCTTGGGTCGTAGTAGAGGCTCAATGAAGATTGAAGAAAGAAAGAGAAAGAGGAAGAGGAAGGAAGAAAAAAGAAGGGAGGGAGGGCGAAGGAAGGAAGGAAGGAAGGAAAAGATCAGTAGGCCCCCAGGAAGTTTCTGCAGTGCAGTGTAGACAGTAGGGGACATTTGGTCGGGGGGGGATATGCCTGATTTTGCTAGAGAGGCTTGGACTTGGAGAAGATACTCAGTGGTCTGAACTCCAGGTCATAAAACAGAGGTGGTCCTGACCACGTATGAAGCCTGAATCAAGCTCAGCTCCACACTGAGTGCTCTGCCTGTGTGATCTGGCTGCATCCATCTATCAGTAGCAGCCTTGCAAAGTGGATGCTTTACCGTCCACGAGAGTCAGCAGGAAACCGAGGCTGGAGAGGCAGTGGCTGCGCTCGGGACACGCAGCAAGAGCGGCAGAGCCTGAGCTAGAGCCAGGCTGCTGGGCAACTGGGGCCCTACCTCCCCCGAGCGGCTTCTCACCTGGCCCATGGCTGTGTCTGTCTTTCAGGGCTATGTCGTGGTGTCCAGTGGACTCTTGTACCAGCGCTGATGTGGGACCACTGGGAGAGCTGCTCTGGGGACACTTTGGCCTCAAGCCTCTTGGGAAACTGAGTCAAAGCCACACTTTCATCACCACACTTAGTCATCACCACCAAGTTGGTTGGCCCAGCTGGGCTGCTACATCCCATGCTGCCCCCTTCCCTCCATACCCCCTTCCTTCCTTCATCCCGTCCTTATGGGGAGCAGATAGCTCCTCCAGGCTGTATAGATCTTGCATTAAACACCTTCTCTTGAGCTGCAACTTCCAGCCAGGCTTGGCAAACTCTTTGCATACTGCAGGCCAGTTCCCTACATGCAGGGCCTGGTCCTGTCTGTCCCTGGAGCCCCCAAAGCTGGCCTGGGAAAGAGAGAGGATGTGGCCATGTCCCTGCTGACCATATCTGTTGACAGCATCACCTCCTAGCCCAGGGGAGCAACGTGGACGAGCTGAAGTTGCGAATGCCACAATGGCACTTCAGGCGTGTGCCCTCACCTGGCAGCATTTCTTCTCTCAGAATCACATCCCATCCTTCTCCTAGAACCTCATGAGCCCTGAGAGTTCTGTGGGCAGAGCATGCAGTCCCATCTCACAGAGGCAGAGATTAGGCCCAGCGAGGATGGGAGTGTGCCCCGAGTCTCCGAGCTGGGGGATGGCAGATGCCCAGGACTGCCACCTTCCTAGGATTCAGACCTAGATGCCCAGTCCTCTCTTCCATCACCAGCATTCCCACCTGGGGTTGGACTTTAGGTCATGAGCCTCAGGTGACAGACACTCACTGTCTTCTCCAACAGCTTCTCCATCTCGGTTTATGCGGCTCACAGGCGAGTCTTTGTTCAAGGGAGGCAGGATCTGCTTCCTGGGCCTGTGTCAGACACTGACCATGTCTTATTCCTTTTTGCTGTGAAACCTCTTCAACCCCAGTGGGTCACAGGTGACAAGATGACTTAGGGGAGGCTGAGGGGTGCAAACGCTGGCAGGATGAAGCCATGTGATTTTTCTCTTTCTGATAAGCTAATCTTTTAGCCAGAGATCATATTCCTTCCTTCCCAGATACACTGGATTCAGGTTATGTTTATGTTTCTCTGGGGAGTAAGGGTGTCCAGATTTCCAGCATCAGTAAGCAAAGCCCTTGGGACAGCGGTACACTAACCTTCCCCCTGTAATGGTTATAAGTTCAACCCTAAAGGCCCTGAGTGACAGGCCGAGGGGCCTGGAACAAGCCCGGAGTGTTAGTGGGAGGAGGTGGGGGTGGTCCTGAAAGCTGGAAAGGGCCAAGCTATAAAATTCCACCTCATGATTTCGCCCAGGACAGTGAAAGGTTGTTGTTGAATCATGCGAATACACCGGGATTCTTGGCCCCCGGAGGAGAGGAATTCAATCCGGGGCCAGAGACGAGGCTTGATCGCTCAGAGCTTTTATGTAATGAAGTTTTATTAAAGTATAAAGGAGATAGAGAAAGCTTCTGACATAGGCATCAGAAGGGGGCAGAAAGAGTACCCCCTTGCTAGTGTTAGCAGTGAAGTTATATACTCCAAAGAATGTCTGGAGGTTGTAAAGACCTCATCAGACCTACTCCCATAATTTACATTTTAAGATAATAGAAGGTTGAATCCAAAGACTGTCCTTAGGCAGGATACATTATTGTTATATAACCCTAAGGAATGTGGAGAAAAAAAAAGTTTGTCCTTTCTTCCTCCTTGAGAATTCCAGACCCCTCTCTCCTTGGGGACCCCTAGACTCCTTATCAACCTGCCTAGGAACTGACTCTCTCAACAGCATGGCTTTTATTTCATCTGGTTGTCTGGTGAATTAATTCACGAATCCTACTTTAGCAGGTCTTTACACAGGCTCAGCCCAAGGCTAGGTGGTATGGAATATGGGAGAGACAAAAATTTTGAGACACAGACTCAGCCCATAAATTTAACACCTAGAAAAAGATCAATATGTGAGATCTATTCATTAAGCCATCAGTCCAGAGGTCCAGCTATTATTCCTTTCTTCCTCCTGTTCTTCCTTCCTTCCACCCACCCATCTGTCCATCCATCCATCCATCCTGTCATCCACACATCTACCCGTTTATCCAGTGATGTGGTCTAGATCTTATTTGTACCCATGATGCTCCTGGTTCAATAATATACATTCTTTTAAGACGAGGGGGATGAAACAGCTGAGTCAAGCTCTCTGCCCAGAAGGAAGCCGTGGTCTGTCTGAAGAGAACCGGCCTAGTCCCTGAGGGACCCCATTCAGCCTTTCAGTAAGGAGCCCACTGGGCCCTGGCTACTGGGGGACACAGATGAGCACGGCAACCTGGGTCCAATCAGAAGGTAGAAACCGCATAATATCTAAAACAGGGGACTCTCACTCTGAAGGGCTATTAACTATGGTAGAAGAGTAACTGCAAGCTGAAGGAAACTATGCAGTCCGCTGGGGCTGAGGGAGAGTGCCCGGAAGGAAAGACTTGGAAGGGCTCAGACCTCGATGGGGAGGGTGCTGTTCAGTGTACTGGGTAGCAGGGGGGTTCGCTACCAGGTCGGAGCTGGCCTGGGGTTGCTGGGCAAACAATGGCAACGAAGACCTCGAGGAATTCCCTGGCGGTTCTGTGGTTAGGACTCCATGCTCTCACTACCAAGGACCTGGGTTCAATCCCTCGTCGGGGAACTAAGATCCCACAAGCTGTGGCGTGGTCACAAAGACCTCCAGAGGCCCCTGGGGCAAGCCGCACGGGGAAGGGGAGGGTGTGCGAGGAGAGGTAGTGGTTGTGAGTTGCAGACGTGGCAGCCACACACAGAGCAGCTGCCTGAGGGCTGTGGGCACTGTCATAGGCCAGTGGCCCTCAGAGTGAGTGGACAGCGGGAGGGTGCGGGTTTGGGGAGGGCCTTGGCTTATTTGGAAAGGGCTGCAGAAAAGCTGCCCCCAGGCTGAGCCAGAGGGGTCGAGTCTGGGCGGGTGGCTGAGACGAGCTTTGCTGGATGGTCTCCCCCACGGCTCACCTCAACCCCACCGGAAATCACAGGAAGCCCCTTCCTCTCTCATGCCTCCCCGCCATGTGCCCTCTGGTTAGCTTCATGCTAAAGGAGACGTGCTGAAAAGAATTCAGAATTGAGTCCTGTATACAGACCTGTACTGAAGGGTGCGTTCTCAGGTCTGGCTCCTTCACGAACCTTCTCGAGGCCCACCTTTCACCTCGACCCTGCACCTTGCACACTTTCGCTCTAGGCCTCGGGCTCTATGCTCTGCCTGGGCCACCTTAACCTGCCCTGGTTTACCCTGCCCATCAGCTCACAGGCGGTCTCCTTGGCCATGAGCAAACCCCTCTGCCCTGGTGACTCTGATGCCCTTCAGTTTCTGACGACCGTGGCTAGTGTCTGCGGCTTCTCTCCCCACCACCCCTCTCTGACCTTTCCAGAGCCCTGCATACAGCAAGTGCGTAATAAGCATGTGGTGAGTGAGATGCTTGTTCTGTGTTTATGCCGGAGCTCTGGCCCAGGCTTACCCAGCCCTGAGCTTGGGAAGCCGCGTGGAGTCCAGGCCCTGTAGGCTGGGTGTCTGAACTGGGAGTCACCCTTGCTGATCTTCAGGATTGGCCTGGTCTCCAGTATCTGAGGGGTGTGGGTGGGGGGGAGGTGGGAGAGGAAGGGGCTTCTTCCCTGGAGGAAGAAGCCGCAGCTGGTCCTGGAAGGATGGCAGGATTTGGAGCTTTGGTAGGGACCAGGCAGGGCGATGCAGGGGCATGGGGCAGGGAAAGGAGGTCAGCAGGTAGGCAGTGCTCCCTTGGGTATGCCTTAGCATGTCTGGCCTGGGCTCTGGAGCTCCTGGCTCTGCCATCACTTGCTGTAACTTGGGCAGGTGGCTTGATCTCTCTGAGCCTCTGTTTCTGTCTGTAAAATGGCAAAAATTGTCAGAGTGCCCACCTCATAGGGTAGTCCTCAGGATTAAGTGGACTGCTGCTGCTGTTAAGTTGCTTCAGTCATGTCCGACTCTGTGTGACCCCATAGACAGCAGCCCACCAGGCTCCCCGATCCCTGGGATTCTCCAGGCAAGAATGCTGGAGTGGGTTGCCATTTCCTTCTCCAATGCATGAAAGTGGAAAGTGAAAGTGAAGTTGCTCAGTCATGTCCGACTCTTCGAGACCCCATGGACTGCAGCCTACCGGGCTCCTCCACGCATGGGATTTTCCAGGCAAGAGTACTGGAGTAGGGTGCCATTGCCTTAAGTGGACTAGTGCATATCGAACATCAGCACTCTGTCTGGCACAGGTCAGGTGCACAATAAAGGGGCCCTCTTGTTACTATTACTATCACCATCATGAGAGCTGAGTCGGAGGTGCTTCCAGAGGCTCTAGCTACAGGTTGGCTGAACCAGGCTTCCCCGGGGACACTGAAGCCATGTGATGACCCAGGGCCCCAGGAAAGATTCAGTGTGTCCCTAAAGGAATTTATTTTTAGGGATATTGCCTCCTCTCTGGCCACTTTGAACTTAGAGAAAGAGGGGATGGCATGACTGTCCTTTTCCCTCTGAGCAATGCTTTCGTTATTTGTGCCCCCACATTATAAAGAGGATAAAACTGTGGCCTAGGGAGGCTGAGGGTGCTACCCAAGGACACACAACTTGTGAGCGCAGAGGCTGGGACTGAGGCCCAGATCCCCAAACCCATGCAAAGGGGTTTCTTCAGCCTCCCCCACCCCAACCATCCCATGTCTTTCCTGCCTCCACCTTCCCCCTAATACCCAGGACCACCCTGGGGGAGGCAGGGAGGGCTGGGTGATCAGAGGCACACCCAAGTGGATTTACATGCAAGGAGGAGGCGGAGCCTGCTGGTGCCTCTGTCTGTAGAGGGTGGATCTGCAGGGATAAAGTGATGCTATCTGTAGTTTGGCTCCTCCAGCGCAGGGCCCACATCAGGATGGAGACTGGCTATGCTGACCTGGGTCCTTCTCTCCCTCACTCCAATCTGGTTTGGCCCGTGGACTTCAGGCAGGCCTTCACCCCTCTCTGGCCTCAGCAGCCCTCTGTGCACAATGGGCACAGAAGCTTCCTCGATCTTCCACACCTGTGAGCTCCCTTTAGGTTGGAGGACGAAAACCCCATTTCTCCAGCAGCCCCCTGGGACTCTTTATCACCTTCAAGGTGCCCCCAGCCATGCCCCTCAAGGGTCTCGCCAGGAGCAGAGCAGAGGCTGGGCACCCTGAGGCCCCAGGTCTAACGCCAGCTCTGTGGCCAGCTAGTCTTGTGGCCCTGGGGTCAACTTGCCTTCATTGCCTTCCAGATTTGGAGAAAGCCTTCATGCCAGCATTTACCACCTCCTGGCATCTCCTCCAAGAGGGTCTCCCTTGAAGACACACCACTGGGCCATAGCTCTTTGCCCCCTGTGAGTGTCAGGGGGCCCAGTCATGATGGTCTAGCCCACATGTCCCAGGTCTTTGCACCCACTGATTCCTTGCCTGAAACACCTTCCCCTGCCTTGCAGCACTGGCTCTGCTTGCCCCTCAGGTATCAGCTCCAACACCCTCTGCTTCAGGGCTCTTCTGTTGTGGAATAACCCCCTCTTTTCTCCCTGTCCCACCCTCCAGTTCACTGGCTTCCACCACCCTCAGCTCCCCAGGACTGACCTGGCTCTGTGCTGTCCACTTGCAGATGGCCTGTCCCCCTGGGCTCCAGGAGCCCCCTTAGGATAGGAAACGCAGCTCCTTTGCTTGGTGTGGCATCTCTCGCCCCCGCACAGGCCTGGCACACAGTGGGTCCTAGGTAAACATGAATGGAATGAGTGCCAACAGTGTGTCCAGCCTTGTGGGAGGCACTGAGTCTCGGGGAGGGGCAGTGTGAGCCCCGATGGCCTCTCTGGCGACCGCATCCCCTCCCCAGTGCCCGCCCTGGGGCAGCCATCCATGTCCTCTGTGCTATTTATGTTGGAACAGGCTGAATCGTCACGTGAGCACTGGGGCTCCTGTTCTCTGGGCCTCTAGATAATTATCTGGGCCTTATTAAACCCTTAATTATCCAAGCAGCTAATCAGGCTCCCAAATATAAGGGCTTCCTCATCCCAGGGTGGGGAGCCAGGGGCCAGTCATCAGCAGGACATCCCCAGGCAAGGTAAGGATAGGCTCTACCTGTGGGCCTCTCCCCAGACAGTGTTTTTTTCAGCCCTGTCATTTTACAGATGAAAACACTGAGGCTCAGGGAGGGCAAGAGACTTGCCTGAGGTCACACAGTAACCGGGTGGCAGGACCAGGGCTTGGATCTGTGTCCTGACTCCCACCCAGTGCTCTGAACCTGACAGGAAGCCACCAGACATTCACAAACCTCAGATGCTGTAGGACCTGGGCAAGATCAAGGAGACAGCAGATCTGGGGTGCCTGTTTGGGTTCCATCTGAGGCCAGTGGGAGACAAGGGAGGCTCTGCTTTGCAGGAGCTCAGAGCTGAGCTGAGGCAGCAGGGGGTGGGGGGACAGTTATGGTAGGGGGCACCTGGGAGCATTTGGCAAGTAGAAAGTGAGGAAGGACTCCAGACGGAGGAAATAGTGTGAGTAGAAGATGGGGCTGGGCAGCAGGAAACACTCATCTTGGGGGGATGGATCAGATACATACATGCTCAGGTTCCAACTACGGTCTTCAAGACTGGAGGGAGCTGGAGGTTGGGGGAGGCTTCCTGGTGGAGGAGGCAGGGGCTGAAATTAGGACTTGAGGGATAAGCAAGGAGGAGGCAGGTGTTGTTTGAGGGAGGGACGGCTTAGGCAAAAGCACAACACAGCCAGAAACAAAACCCTGGCATTGACCCTTTGCCCCAGAAACACACTGTGTTCCTCAGTGAGTGATAGTTGCTCAGTCGTGTCTAACTCTGTGTGACCCCATGGACTGTAGCCCACCAGGCTCCTCTGTTGTGGAATTCTCCAGGCAAGAATACTGGAGAGGGTGTTCCTCAAGCCACTTATTATTCTAAGAGGGCAAAAATCCCTGCTCTGAGTGGCCTTGACACCTGACATCAGTTCTGGTCTGGGAATCGGGGGACTGGGGTGGCACTCAGTCTTGAGGCTCAGTCTCCCCACCTTGGGGGTAGGGCAGGGCTAGAGAAGACCTTTACCCAGCCCCTTCAAGCTCTGCTGCCAGGTGCTGAACTCCATAGTCACCCACAGGATGAACTTCAGTGATCTGGCACTAGGCTTGTTCACAGGGGTAGAAGAAACACCATGATTGATTATTTTCAAGCTCAGATAGATATCTAAAAATTGAATGGGACAAGAGACAAATAGAACACGGTTTCACTTAGCAAATGTTGATTGTAGGCTCGATGGTCTCCTTGTTTTTTTTATGTACTGGCATCTGGCCTCAGCCTAAACATCTCCTCCTTAGAGAGTCCTTCCCTGATGCCCACCCCAACTCCCTAATCCCTCATACACATTGTATCCCATTCGATTGATTCTCTCTAAGATTCAGGACAAGCAGGACTGTCTCTGCTGTGTGTACCCTGTAGCCCGGCCTGCTTGACACGTAGTGGGGACTCAGTAAATGTGAGTTGAATGAACGACTGTTTATGGGTCAGTGACTGAGCCGGCTGTCCCATAAAGGCTCATAAAGGCTGGAGTCCATTGGGAACTCTTCCTCTTTGGTGACACAGACCAGCCTCAGTAGCTGCCCCACCTTGATTCTTTTCAGCCACAGCTCAAACCTGAAATAAACACTCTGCCTCTGGTTGGAAGAATTTCAGGTCTTGGTAAGTAGTCTACAGGAAGAAAGGTTGTCTGGGAGCCCAGAGATGGGAAGGGGGTTTCCTGGGAGTTTTGAAGGATCTGAGGTCAGAGGTCATCATTTGATTCTCTACTCACTGACTGTGAGATCTTGGCGCTGGTTCAAACTATGCCTTGATTTCCCTATTGGTGAGGCATTGTCTCCAGGGGCCTTAAGGGGCTGTGAACTGAGATTCCTGGAAGGGAGGCTGAGCTGGGGGAGGTGGGGGATGCCCCGGGCTGTCGGAGGGCTAGGGAAGCAGAGGGTTCCCCCATTCCCACGCTGCACTGCATGGGGAGTTCCTGGATCAGGACCAGGAGGGAATTCCTTCTGCGGCCCCAGCACTGCTCTCTGAGCCACACCTGAAAACGTGAAAAATTGCAGCTAAACCTCCCACCAACCCCATCAGGCAGGCTGATCAGAATGCATCAGGCCCACAGATGAGGAAGCTGAGGCTTAGAGAGGGAAGTGACCTGCTCGGGGTGACTCCAGAAGGCCTGGTGTTTCATCCGGACACCCTTGGGCCCTTTGGGAGAAGGCAGGCATGAGGTTCTCTGAACTGGCTGGAGTCCAAAGGCTCCTAGACTTCCGAGATCACCCAGGGGGCTCCGTCTGCTCTGGAGCATGAGAGGCTCCCGGGAGAACCAGGGCTTGTTGAGCTGCACCCAATTCAGGCCCTACGGCACAGGCGGGGCCATGCTGTGGATCCTGTGTCTGGCGCTCTGCAGCCTGCTGACTCCCACGCGAGCAGACCCTGGGGCACTGCTGCGGCTGGGCATGGACGTCCTGAATCGCGGTGAGCTGGCGCTGGATGTTGGCAGAGGGTGTGGGAGGTGTGTGACTGGGGTTAGGTAGCGACTGCTCGTGTTTACATAGACTTGAGTGCTCTGTGATCCTCAAAGTAAACTTATAGGCAATGTGTTATTCTCCCATTTTACAGAGAGGAGAGGAAACTGAGACCCAGAGAAAATAGGGTGACCTTCCCAAGGTCCCCCAACAAGTTGAAGGCAGAGCTTTAAATTCTGCCTCCTGTAGCCTCTCCTTGGCCCTGATGGCAGGGGTTGGTGTCCACAAGCAGGTCATCGGGGTGACAGACATGAGCCAAATCCCAGCTCTGCCAACAGTTGACTCTGTGGCCTCAGGCAAGTCAGTCACCCTCTCTGTGCTGCCAGTGTGCTCCTCAGAGAATGTAAAATGTAAAGAAAGGCAAATTAGCGGGACTTCCCTGGTGGTCCAGAGGCCACTCCGAGCTCCCCGTGCCGGCAGCCTGGGTTCCATCCCTGGTCAGGGACCTGGATCCCAGGGGCTACAACTCAGAGTTTGCCTGCTGTAACTACATATCCTGCACACTGCAACTGAGAGTCAGTGCAGCCAAATAAATAAAAACTATACTTAAAAAAATGTAAAATGGTAAACTGTCCTTTTGGGGCAGGATCAAATGAAATTGTGATACAAACTCCCCGTGGCTCCGATGGTAAAGAATCTGCCTACAGTCCATGGGGTCGCAGAGAGTCGGACACGACTCAGAAACTAACACACTTCAGATGAAATTGAGATGAAAAGGCTCTGAGGGTTCTTTACTCAAAGGTATTTTCCACCCCCAGCTCTGTGACCCTCAGGGAAGTCACATCCAGGCCCAAAGAGCTAACGATTTCGTCAGCTCAGGATTTGTCCCCCTCTGGGAACTAGCCTGTGACTATTATAGGGTGTTTCTGGCACAGTATCATTTGGGGTGGGGGCCCCCAGGCTTGGGGAATCAGAATGTCTTGGCTTCAGGCACAGTATCTCGACTTTAACAAGCTCCAAGTTGAATTCCCTAACCACCCCGGTTTGAGAGTGTCTGGGCTACAGCATAAAGTCGGCCCTCTCACTCGCGGTTCAAGGCCTCCATGATGTGCCCTGGAAACTGCTCCAGAGTCTAGTCCTGCCCTCCCCACTCCAGCCACCCCGTGTTCCTCTCTCCTCCCTCGCCACGCCACCTCCTTCCCCTCTCTCCGCCTCTGCCCTTGGTGCATCCTCTGCCCTGAGCCACCTCCTTTACCCCTTTGTTTCCTGGTGAAAATCCTATTCTTCCTTTAAGGACCAATTGACAGCTTACCTCCTCCTGGAAAGCCTTCCCCAGCTCTTTCTTTACCGGCCCAAACCTGTCATGTGGTTCTTCTAGCTGTGTGTACTTTTTATGGCTCTCATCACTTTTATTTACAATATATTTCTTTTTTGCTTTTTAAAAAAAAATTTTGACTGCACTCCACGGCATGTGGGACTTCAGTTCCCTGACCAAGGATTGAGTCTGCGCTCCCTGCGATGGAACGTGGAGTCGTAACCACAGTACTGGCAGTACTGGCTCTCATCACCTTTTCTTCTTTTAATGATGAATTTTTATGTGGTACTCAAAAACACAGCTATTTTACAATGTCTAATTCCAAAATACACATTTTGTTGAACACAAGCATGTTTCTGTTGGGTATGTAATTAGTAGAGGAATTTCACAGTTATAGAATATGTATATCTTCAGCTTTCATAGATTCTGCCAAAATATTTTCCAGTAGAATTCACTGTATTGTTTATTGTATTTTTAATTGGAGTATACAATGTTATGCTAGTTTCTACTGTACAACAACATGAATCAGCTATGAGTATACCTATATGCACCCCCCCACCCTTGGACCTCTCTCCCACGCCCTCTCCCCATCCCACCTGTCTAAGTCATCTCAGAGCATGGAGCTGAGCTCCCAGTGTTATATAGCAGCTTCCCACTGAACAAAGTGAAAGTTAGTTGCACAGACATGTCCAGCTCTTTGCGACCCCATGGACTGTGGCCTGTCAGGCTCCTCTGTCCATGGCATTCTCCGGGGGAGAGTTCCCACTAGCTCTCTGTTTTACCATAGTAGCATCTGTATGTCAATGCTGCACTCCCAATTCGTCCCACCCTCTCCTTCCTCTCATCACTCTTTACTGTTATTGTTGGTGACTCTGTCTCCCCCATGAGGCTGGAAGAGGGCAGGGTCTGCACATGACTTGTTTCTGGGATGCCTGAGAGAATGGTGAGGGAAGGAAGCAGTAAAGAGCCCAGGCGAGGGTCTATCTGACTCTTCTCCTTTCCAGAGGTCCAGAATGCCATGGATGAGAGTCATATCCTGGAGAAGATGGCAGCTGAGGCAGGCCAAAATCGCCCAGGGATGAAGCCTATCAAGGGCATCACTGAGTGAGCAGGGGAGGAGCTTCATGGGCCGGGGGAAGGGGGTGGTGGTTAGGGCAGAGGGTGGTGGGTAATGCTATGCCCAGGACCTGAGTGAAAGAGTTGATACAGGACATGGGGCCTCTTTCTGGCTTTGCTGCTGGCTTGCTGTGTGACCTTGGGCAGGTCACTGCTCTTGCCTGGACCTCAGTCCCCTCAGTCACCCACTAGGGACAATTCTAGTCCTGTTGTGAGCAGGGCCATTGGGAGGAGGAAGTGAAGTTGAAAAGTCAAACTCCAGCAGTAGCTTGCTGAATGTAGGTGAAATTGAATGAAAAATCCTCCAGTGGCTGAATGGAAACGATCATCTAAGGATAGGTGCAAACTAGTTTCGTTGCTTGCATCATACGGGATTGATTAGTAGGGGCTGTGTGGAATGATGTACTGGGGAGGGTTCTGAGACACTTTCTGGACTTAGCAGGAAATAGCAGTGTGATTGATTAGCAATGTCTGCCAAGAGCTCTGGGTGGGCAGGGGAAGTAAATGTGCCACAACTTTGTTATCCCGGATCTTGACTGGTGGTTCTCAGCCAGGAGTGATTTTTGCCTCCGGGGGACATCTGGCTATGTCTGGAGACATTTCTAATTGTCCCAACTTGTATAGTGGGGGAGGGGGGTGCATCTAGTCCCTGTGGTGAGCAGAAGCCAAGATTTCTATGAAACATCCTACAATGCACAGGACAGCCCACAGCACAGGATAGTCTTGCCCCAAATGTCCGTAGCATCAGTGATGAGAAACTCAGATCTAAGCAAACCTCCTCTTTTTGTCAGTGGGGAAACCGAGGCCTACATCAGGGAAGGGAGCAGCCCAGGGTCACAAATTAAGCCACATGTCATCTCACCCACAATGAGAGCTTTCTGTGTACAGACTGATTCAGAGATAGGTTTATCCCTATGACACGGGACGGGGGATTTACCCAAGGCCTCCCAGCAAAGTGGTGGAGGAGTGCGTTGAGGGATCTCATCTGTCCAGGTCTCACTGCTCAAATGTGTGCCCCTCCCAGTCTGAAAGTGAAGGATGTGCTGGTGCCTGTCATCACAATGAACTTCATGCCCGGGGTGGGCATCTTCCAGTGTGTGTCCACGGGCATGACCATCACCGGCAAAAGGTGAGTATGGCACGGAGGTGAGAGGGAAAGGACAATGGCCTCTTTGTCTCACTCTTATATGCCCATTGATTGAGTACCTACTGTGTACCATGCTGTGGTCTGAGATAATGCAAAGTTGGTTCCTACCTTTGATGGGAACCAGACCTGAGCACAGATGATCACAGATTGATAGATTGGCCTGGGACAGAAGAAATATTGACAGGGTGTAGGGGCTGGGGATTAGAAAAGGCTTTGGGGAGATGATGACAGCAGAGCAGAGTTTTGAAGGATGTGTAGGAGTTCACCAAAGCAAGAGAGGAGAGGAAAGGCTGGTTGTGTGAACTTGGGCAGGTCCCATCTCTCTTTCTGTCCCATGGCATGGTCTCCCACCCTTTCCCCCTCTCAGAGAGGCTGAGATTCTGGCCACAGTGGCAGTGGTGCCCTGATGCCTGCCTGCCCCCCCTCCAGCTTCATGGGTGGGAACATGGAGATCATCGTGGTCCTGAACATCACAGCCACCAACTGGCTTCTGCAGGACGAGGAGACGGGCCTCCCCATGTTCAAGAGCGAGGGCTGTGAGGTCATCCTGGTCAGCGTGAAGACAAACCTGCCTAGCAAGTGAGGTTCTTTGTGGTTGGGGAGGAAGGCGCGGTCCACCTTGCCAGCCCGACCCAGCATCCCACTTCCTGAGCCACTGAACTCCTTAGCCATGTCCTGTGTCTAACTTCGTGCCATCTATGCCTCTGCCCCATCCTCTGTGTCCAGCATGCTGCCCAAAATGGTCAACAAGTTCCTGGACAGCACCCTACACAAAGTTCTTCCTGGTCTGGTGAGTGCCCAGAGTGAGCCTCCGCCCCTCATCCCCGGCACTGCTTAGACCAGGGCTGGCAAGCGCGTTTCATCTCGGCTGCTGATCTCGATCAACTGTTGGCGGCTGAGGAGGCTCCTGAGGCTGTGGCTGGCTCAGTGAGAGGAAGTACCGTGATCAGCTAGTGATGTCTGCCATAAGCAGAGGAGGAGAAAACAGCAGCTGGTATCACACAGCTTGCCAACCCTGCTGAGTGTACCAGTCCCTGGGGCTCTGCCATTGACTTTCTGTATGACTTGTGGCTTTGGTTCCCCTCCAGTCTCTATCCCACCAGGGCCCTTGAGACTCCCCATGGAGTAACATTCAGCTGTGAGAATGGGGCCCTCCACTCAGGGCCCCCTTCAGCCCAGCGCTTTCTCTTCTTCCAGATGTGCCCTGCCATTGATGCAGTCCTGGTGTATGTGAACAAGAAGTGGGCCAGCCTGAACGGTATGTAGCCCTAGCCATGCCTTGCTCCCACATGGGGTCAGCAGGATGGCTAGAATTTTTGGATGTCCCACTCCCCATTCAAGTACCTGCTCCTGGCCTGGCCTTGGGACTACAGGAGGTCTGAGGTCATGGAGTCCACTCCTCCCTGAAATGCCCAGATGGGGAGCCTTAGGCCCTGAGGGGCTCTGGGGTCCTTACCTCTCAGCCCTCCACCCAGTGTTCCATCTATTACCTTCCCAGACTCCAAGGACAGCAGCCTTTGTTCACAATAGCTCATCCACAAACCTTGTACCACGAAGAGCAATTCCAGTAGTAACCCCACCCTTCCCTTTGCTAAGGGAACCTTTATCACTGTGGGGTCCACAGGGTTCCCCAAGACCAGGAGGAGAAACCCCAATGGCTGAGACTGAGGAAAACTGGTTCATGTGCCCAGCAGAGTGGCCTGGGACATTATTTCACTCCTCCAATTCTCAATCTGTGCATCTGTAAAATAGAATCAATAATCCTGACCCCACCAATCTGTTGTGAGAACTGAGCTGGACAACCCTTGGTAAATGCTCAAGCTCTGTATCTGCAGGGTGATATGAGGTTGCATGATTTTCTAGATCAGGCACCATTGCCTCCATTCTGCAGATGAAACTACTGAGGCCCAGAGATGCTAAGCAGTTTGCCTTGTGTCACAGAGAGGGCCGGGGTCCTGGCATCCAGGCCAGGTTCAGGTGGCAGCTGGCTGGTGCTGGCTTCTCCAGGCTGTCCTTGGGCTGGTGTCTCTCTGAGTGAATCTTCATCTTTGCACAGCCCCCATGCCTGTGGGCCAGATGGGCACTGTCCAATATGTCCTGACGTCCGTACCGACCACAACACCCAGCTACATTCAAGTGGACTTCAGTGTAAGCACCAAAGGGCATCAGCCGGCAGAGGTCTCACTGGCTTGAGTGGTGGGGGCTGCTTCTGCCAAGGCCGGTGGATGGGCTGGGGTTGCGGAGGGTGGAAAGGGCCTCTTTCTCTTTCTGCTCTCAGTACGAACCCCAAATCCTGAGCTAATTTCTGGATGGCCAACTCCACACCCACACCCCTGAGGCTCCCTGCTTCTCCCAGTGAGTGGCTTGCCCACTGTCGTTGTATAGAAGAGAGCACCCAGCTTAGCAGGCAGGCAGGATTTGGCTAGGGCCTCACCCAGGACTCCAGAACCCTGGTGACCAGGTGACTGCATCTCCCAGGAATGGAAAGAAGAATCCCAAGTGGTCATCTCCCTGTGAAGTCTTCCTCCAGTGGGACTCTTACAGGCTGCATGTTGTCTTCCGTTTACCTCGTTCTCTTGAGGTTAAAATAGTAAACGAGGGCTCTAATCAGTTAGAGTCAGATTAACTGATGTTACTTACACAATCCTATGAGGAGCTGCCAATGGTTCAGTGATTGACTCCATTATCCTTGTGGGTCTCAGTCTACCCATCTGTATGCTGGGAGAGTTGAGCCACTGCACACTGCTCTGGCTCAACCATCTCATGACTTGCTGACTTGGGCACCACAGACTTCCCTGTTGGCTCAGATGGTAAAGAGTCTGCCTGCAGTGCAGGAGACCTGGGTTCGATCCCCGGGTCAGGAAGATCCCCTGGAGAAGGAAACCCACTCCAGCATCCTTGCCTGGAAAATCCCATGGATAGAGGAGCTTGGTGGGCTACAGTCCATGGGGTCACAAAGAGTCAAATGACTAAGTAATTAACACTAGGCTGGTTTGAGCACCATTTGTTTGGAGGACTGAGACTTGCCCATGGTCAAGGCTGAGGGTCTCTCCCCTGGCTGTCCCATAGCCTGTGGTGCAGCAGCAAAAGGGCAACACCATCCAGCTTGCGGATGCCGGAGGGGCTGAGTTCCCTGAAGACTATGCTGAAGGCTCCTCACAGCTGCTGCTCTCGGCCGCCTTCCTCACAGCAGAGCTTGCTCTTCTGCAGAAGTCCTTTAATGTAAAAGTCAAGGATACGATGGTGAGCTGCCCAGTGGCCACACCCCCGATATCTGCATCTGCCCCCTGTAATGACAGTCCCTGCCAGACTGAGAATTATCCTGGGGTTGTGAGTAATGCTAGGACTGGGAGGGGCCAGGACGGATTTCTGTCATCATTTCACCCCACCATCTGTCATCTCTCTGTCCATGTAGCCACTGTGTATTCATTTATCCATTCAACTGTCCACACACCAGGTATTTATCCACCAACGTACAACTCTTCTGCATTGTCCATCCATCTACCTGCTTTTTTTCCAGTCTGTCTTGTTACTATGTAGTCATGTCCTAGACTCTATCCTTTTAGCTAGAATCCACCCAACCCTCCATACCATCCATACCTAGAACAGGGGCTGATACTACTGAATGAATGAATCTATGTATCTGCCGTTTACCGCCTAAACACCCAGATGCCCACCCATCTACTCATCCAGTTCTCCATTATCCATTCTCCTACTCATTTACTGATCCAGCCAGCCAGCCATCAATCCATCCATTCATTCATTCATCCCCACTGATCCCTTTATTCATCCTTGCATCCATGCACCCCCCATCCATTTGTGGACCTTTCTATTCATCCCTCCACCCATCAATCCATTCATCATCCATTCTCCCATCCATTTATCAGATGATTCCACCATTTTCCCACCCACCCATCCTCCCTTCTCCATTATTCCTTTCATGCCTCCATGCAGCCATCCACCTGCTATCTATTATTCATTCTCCTACACAAACACCTATCCATCAATCCACCCATCCATTCACCCACTTATATGTTTATACTTTTTCTCCATCCACCTATCCATCTATGAATCCCTTCACCCACATCCTCTGATCCATTGCATCTACCCATTCTCCCATCTCTCTGTCTACTTTTTCATCAAACAAAATTTTCTTAGTGCATGATCTTGTACTCAGAGCTATGGGCATTGGAATGTGTGAGCCACAGTCTGGGCTCTCCAGGCGCTCATTATCTACTTAATCAAAGAGTGATAACTATTTTGATGAAGGACCTCAGAGGGCATGCCTTTTTAAGTCAGAGGAGAGGTTTGTTAGGATGACTCAGGGAAGCCTTCAGTAATCCTAACCTTGACTATTATTTTGTAGATCGGTGAGCTGCCCCCCCAAACCACTGTGACACTGGCTGGCTTCATCCCTAAAGTAAGTGCCCCAGCTATCCATAATCACCGCAATCACCTGCTCTGTTCTCCATCCAGGCAAATGGATTTTCAATACCATGTCTCCCTTGTCCAGTGTGGAATCATCCCAACTTCTCCGTAAAGTAGTCTTTGGGCCCCCACAGGAACACCCAGGTTTTGTGCATTGTACTTTCTATGTCCAATATAGAAATAGTCAGATTTTCTGTTTTGTTCCCTTTATTTCCTGATAGACATATTCCAGCCTTTGCATATAGTACTTCCAAGGCAGAAATCACCTATTTCATGTCAGACTCCTAGTTTCAATGGAAACCACCAGTCTGAGGATTGGCCCTGAGGGGAGTTTCCTGGTTTCTGTAGGTGGCTGAAGCCTATCCCAAGCCGAAACCCCTGGTGACCCAGATCAGGATAAACAAGCCCCCCAAGGTCACCATGAAGACAGGCAAGAGCCTGCTGCACCTCCACGGCACCCTGGAGATGTTTGCTGCACGGCGGCGGGACAAGCCGCCTGTATCCCTCTTTGTCCTGGAAACTGTGAGTGGACTTTTTCCCAGCTAAGCCCAACTCATGGATATTTGAAGCTGGAGGGTGGGCTTTTAGCTCATAGTCAAGTAATGGATTGAAGGGCTCTTAGTTAATCTTGATTATTTGGTCATAACCTTCTGGGCACTGTCACCTACTGTCTGATTTTGGGCTCTATAATTGAACCTCCAAATGACTAGAAAGATATTTGTTTCTCTTCCCTCCTTCCCTCCCTCTCTTTCCTGTTCAACTTCCCACCCTCCGACATTCATTAGCATCTATAAGGGCAGTGAAGTCTCACTCAGGGAATTATAGGAACCTAAAGAGATTGCAAATCTATTTTGAGGAAATCACAGAGGACTTCCTAGAGAAGGTGATGCCTGAGCTATGTTTTGAAAGTTGAACAGGATCTGGCCAGGGAAAGGGTTGAGGTTGGTGATGGAGGGTACTCCAGACAGAGTAACAGGATGTGGCCTGGAGCAATAACATGGTATGTTCAGGGACCCACAATCATGCCGGGATTTCTGATAGTGCTGTCGTGGGCTGGGTACAGGGAGGATGAGGATCCTGGGCTAGGGGAATGGGGAGACTGCTGGCTTCAGGTCCTGAGAGTGGGGTGGGCAGAGAGGAAGACACTTGCTCTGTCTTGGCAGTGGTGGTGGTTCTGGGAAGGTCGTAGAGCCCTTGGTTTTACCAGCCCTGATGGGGGACCCACTGCCTTCTTCCTGCTTTCCCCCTACTCTGTGTCAGCACTTCAACCTGAAAATCCAGTACTCAGTTCATGAAGACCGGCTGCAGATGACCACCTCTCTGGACAGGTAGGAGTCTGCTGCCCAGGTTGGCATCCCTGTACCCCTGCCTAGGCACCACCAAGACCACTTGGTTTCCTGCTCCAGGGCCTTCCTCTGACCCAGCCAGCACAGCCCACACTGCCAGGCTTCTCTGGTCTCTATGCCTGCTAGAACTCTCAATGGCTCCCCATTGTGTGCATGATCTTTTGTCAAATCTTAGCCTGGCCTTCAAGGCCCTTCTGAAATTCTCCCACCACCGTTCCCACTATTCCACTAGGCTCTTGCACAGTGAGTCTGATCATGTGATCATGTTCCCTTTTTCATGAACAGGCTTTTACCCATGTCATCCAAATGCCACCTGCTAGTCAGTGCCCACCTCAAATATGACCTTCTCTAGGAACACCTTCTTTATACTGATAACAGTCAACAATTATAGAGCTCTATCTATGTGTGAGGTCTAGTTTTGTATTCAATTGCTGAATAATTTTTGTGTTTGTTATAATTTCTTGTCTGATGTGTTGGGTGCCAAGATTCTATTGGTTGTAAGAGACAATTCTGACTTTAACTTGCTTAAGCCCAAAAGGGACTTTTGAGTCATATAATTAAAATCTCTAGCAGTAGTTCTCCCCTTTCAGGCATGGCTGGATCTAGGTGCACAAAAATTCTCAAAGTTTATCCCTCTCTTCCCTTGGTTTTTGCTGTCTACTTTGTTGGACATTCTCAGGCAGCTGCTCCCCAATTGGTGGCAAAGTGACCCCAATAAGAAGAGAGACCTCTTATTTAACAGTTCTAACAAAGTCTCAAAGGCTGTTTTCATTGGTCTAGTGTGGATCACATGACCAACTCTAAGCTAATCACTATGACTCTTTATTGCAAAATTCAGACTGAAATTGAAGAAAGTAGGGAAAACCACTAGACCATTTAGGTATGACCTAAATCAAATCTATTATGATTATACAGTGGAAGTGAGAAATAGATTCAAGGGACTAGATCTGATAGACAAAGTGCCTGAAAAACTATGGATGGAGGTTCATGACATTGTACAGCAGACAGTGATCAAGACCATCCCCAAGAAAAGGAAATGCAAAAAGGCAAAATGGTTGTCTGAGGAAGCCTTACAAATAGCTGAGAAAAGAAGAGAAGTGAAGGGCAAAGGAGAAAAGGAAAGATATACCCACGTGAATGCAGAGTTCCAAAGAATAGCAAGGAGAGATAAGAAAGCCTTCCTCAGTGATCAATGAAAAGAAATAGAGGAAAACAATAGAATGGGAAAGACTAGAGATCTCGTCAAGAAAATAAGAGATACCAAGGGAACATTTCATGCAAAGATGGGCTCAGTAGAGGAACAGAAATGGTATGGACCTAACAGAAGCAGAAGATATTAAGAAGAGGTGGCAAGAATACACAGAAGAACTGTACAAAAAAGATCTTCATGACCCAGATAACCATGATGGTGTGATCACTCACCTAGAGCAAGACATCCTGAAATGTGAAGTCAAGTGGGCCTCAGGAAGCATCACTATGAACAAAGCTAGTGGAGGTGATGGAATTCCAGTTGAGGTATTTCAAATACTAAAAGATGATGCTGTGAAAGTGCTGCACTTAATATGCCACCAAATTTGGAAAACTCAGCAGTGGCCATAAGACTGGAAAAGGTCAGTTTTCATTCCAATCCCAAAGAAAGGCAATGCCAAAGAATGTTCAAACTACTGCACAACTGCACTCATCTCACATGCTAGCAAAATAATGGTCAAAATTCTCCAAGCCAGGCTTCAACAGTACATGAACTGTGAACTTCCAGATGTTCAAGCTGGATTTAGAAAAGGCAGAGGAGCAGAGATCAAAATGCCAATATCCATTGGATCATTCAGAAGGCAAGAGAGTTCCAGAAAAACATCTACTTCTGCTATATTGACTAAGCCTTTGACTGGGTGGATCACAACAAACTATGGAAAATTCTTAAAGAGACAGGAATACCAGACCACCTGACCTTCTTCTTGAGAAATCTGCATGCAGGTCAAGAAGCAACAATTAGAACTGGACATGGAACAACAGACTGCTTCCAAATTGGGAGCGGAGTACATCAAGGCTGTATATTGTCACCCTACTTATTTAACTTATATGCAGAGTACATCATGTGAAATGCTGGGCTAGATGAAGCACAAGCTGGAATCAAGATTTCCAGGAGAAATTTCAATAACCTCCTGGCAGATGACACCACACTTATGGCAGAAAGTGAAGAACTAAAGAGCCTCTTGATGAAAGTGAAAGAGAGGAGAGTGAAAAGTTGGCTTAAAACTTAACATTCAAAAAACTAAGATCATGGCACCTGGTCCCATCCCTTCATGGCAAATAGATGGGGAAACAATGGAAACAGTGTGAGAATTAATTTTCTTGGGCTCCAAAATCACAAAAGCAAATGGTGGCTGTAGCCATGAAATTAAAAGACGCTTGCTTCTTGGAAGAAAAGCTATGACCAACCTACACAGCATATTAAAAAGCAGAGACATTACTTTGCCAATAAAAGTCAATCTGGTCAAAGCTATGGTTTTTCCAGTAGTCATGTATGGATGTGAGTGTTGGACTATAAAGAAAGCTGAGCACTGAAGAATTGAAGCACCTTTAAACTGTGGTGTTGGAGAAGACTCTTGAGAGTCCTGTGGACTGCAAGGAGATCCAACCAATCAATCCTAAAGGAAATTAGTCCTGAATATTCATTGAAAGGACTGATGCTGAAGCTGAAGCTCCAATACTTTGGCCACCTGATGCGAAGAACTGACTCATTGGAAAAGACCCTGATGCTGGGAAAGATTGAAGGCGGGAGGAGAAGGGGATGGCAGAGGATGAGATGGTTGGATGGCATCACTGACTCAATGGACATGAGTTTGAGCAAGCTCCGGGAGTTGGTGAAGGACAGGGAAGCCTTGTGTGCTGCAGTCCATGGGGTCGCAAAGAGTCAGACATGACTGAGCAACTGAACTGAACTGAACTGATGACTCTAGAGAGCGAATGCTCTGATTGGCCAGGTCTGGGTGATGTGCTCACCCCACTGTAATGCCTTGGATAGAGAGGCTCAGGAAATGGAAACTCTGTTACTGGAGTAAAGAATAGATGTTGGGAAGATAGAACCAGCAGATGATGGTCATATGGCCTGTTCTGGTGCCAAGATGCATTAGTGCCACCAGAAGCTGTGCAGAGGAGGGACCCTGTGAAGGACCCCAGCTCTGTGTGCTGCGGAAGTCTGCAACGGGTTAACTGAGCTGCAAACCTCTGCATATCTGGCCTTGGGCAGGTGCAATAGACAGAGCTTGGGTCCCAAAGAGAGGAGTCAGGACCAATGAGAGAAGTCAGTGGTTTGAGCTGTGGGAAACAACATGGGCTGTAAGAAAAAGTGGTGAGTGCCCCATCACAGGTAGCATGTAAACAGACTTAGGAGTGCCTAGTGTGAAGGCTATAAGGGGACTTCCCCATCAGAGAGGAGCCGGGGGTATTTGAGATGCCTTTTCTCCAGTGCTCTGACTGCCCTTCCTCCTCCCTGGTTCCCTCTCTTCTGCAGATTACTGAGCATGTCCCGGAAGTCCTCATCGATTGGCCCCTTCAAGGTAAGTATCCCAAGTACTTCTGCCTGGTCTGGCTTAAAAGCAAAAAACTGGGCCTATTCACCTTGGGATTTCAGGGTAGAGCTCTGAAATGGAGGCAGAGTGAATAGAGTAGGTCATTGTGGGGTTTGGGGCTCCTGACTGACCGTGTGACCTTGGGAAAATTGCTTTGCTTCTCTGAGTCTTTGTTCTCTTTTCTGGATAGAATCTGGACATCTCCCTAGATTGATTTTAAAAGCATTGTTGTGCATAGCAGCAACCTGAGCTTGTTTGCCCAGCCCAGGTGCTATTTTTATTAGTTTCTGTAGTCTCAGGGCCCAACACAGAACCTGATGTAGTTAGGAGTAGTGTGTGCTCAGTCGCTCAGTCGTTACCTGATTCTTTGCGACCCCATGGACTGAACAGGAGCTAAGCAGAAATGAAGGGCATCAGTCTACAGTGTAACAGTCAGATGCAGTTTTGATGTGATTTGATGTCTCTAAAATTCGTTCCTGTGGTCCTTGGACTCAGCTGGACTAAGAGCTGAAAAAAAAATCTGTTGAATTAATGGAACGATGGGATGAGGGTATCTTCTCTTTCTCTCTGTCTCGCCAGGAGAAGAAATTGACTGGCTTCATCACTGATTTTCTCCAAGAAGCCTACATCCCAGTCATCAATGGTGAGGGTTTTGCTGGTGCCAAGAAGCACTCTGAGCAGGAAAGGATGTCACAAGGGTGGTCTCAAAGGCCCTCCACTGGTCCCAAATGAGGAAACCTAAAAGGGAGTAGATAGTCAATACTGAATCTTTGAGGCTAAAGTCATGTTAATATCACTTGCCTGGGGACGAGGGCCCCTTCAACAACTTGGACTCTGACCTTTGACCCGATACCGGAAGTCAGATCTTGACTCCGCCGTAGGATGCAAGTCCGTGGTGATCTCGCTGATGGTGTCTAGGCCTGTGCAACTGGCAGACATCATCAATCAATCACTGCACTATTTCCCACTATGCTGCTCCAGGCAGCCACTTACTTGCAGAGCAGGTAGGCTGAAATAACTCTTCCTATATTTCTCAGATGTACTCCAAGTCGGGTTCCCACTGCCTGACCTTCTGGACATGAACTACAACCTGGCAGAGCTGGATGTAACTGAGGTGAGGAAAGGAGGTGGGAAAGGCTAGTTCAGCCAATGTTTCTGGCCAATGAGCAAGAGCCTGCCATTCTCAACTTGGAGGGCATTGGACTAAGGAGGGCAGCGGCCATCAGTACAGTCTTGCCAATCCCCTGAGCAAGACCCTGCCCCTCAGAATCTGGAGGCTGCCCTTAGCCAGGGATCCCCTGAAGGAAACATGAATTCTGCTACTGTCCTCCTCTGCCACCTTGGACGAATTGCTTCCTCTTTCTCGGTGCTTCTATTTTTCTGTCATCTCAAATAGAGAGAATAATATAGCATCCACTCTGGAGAGCTGTTGTGATGATTTATGGAGATAATTCACTTAAAGGCATACAGTAAGTGCTCCATAAATATTAGCTTTGCCTTGCACACCAAGCACTGCACTTGGAGCATTAAATGGACCTTTTTCTCATTTGATCTCTCTACTCCGGGAGGTAGGGGTGCTTCTCCTCACTTGATTGTTGAGAAACTCAAGGTTCAGAGAGATGAAGGGTCTTAAGGCCAGTCTTCCTTTTTGAAACATTTCTTTATTTATTTTTGGCTGTTCTGGGTCTTCATTGCTGCACAGGCTTTTCTCTAATTGCAGCAAGCAGAGGCTACTCTCTAATTGCAGTGCACAGGCTTCTCACTGAAGTGTCTTCTCTGGTTGCAGAGCACAGGCTCTAGAGTACACAAGCTTCAGTAGTTATGTCTCCTGGGCTATAGAGCAAAGGCTCAGTAGTTGTGGCACATGGGCTTAGCTTCCCTGTGGCATGTGGGATCTACCTGGACCAGAGATCGAACCTGTGTCTCCTGTATTGACAGGCAGATTTTTTTTTTTTTTAAGCACTGAGCCACCAGGGGTGCCCCATCCTTCGTTCTTCTTTTTTTTTTTAATTTAAATTTATTTTATTTTAATTAGAGGCTAATTACTTTACAATATTGTATTGGTTTTGCCATACATCAACATGAATCTGCCACGGGTGTACACGTGTTCCCAATCTTGAACCCCACTTCCACCTCCCTCCCCATACCATCCCTCTGGGTCATCCCAGTGCACCAGATCCAAGTATCCTGTATCCTGTATCAAACCTGGACTGGCGATTCATTTCTTATATGATATTATACATGTTTCAATGACATTCTCCCAAATCACCACCCGTTCCCCACAGAGTCCATCCTTCGTTCTTAAACACTGAGCTGATTTCATTCCTGACCACACCCCTGTCCATCCCAGTCTGTGTCTGGGTGGCCCCTCATTGTTCCCCACACCTGCTCCTGGCCCTTTTTCTCCTGCCAGAATGCCCTGGTGCTGAACTTGAAGCTGGACTGACTGGGACAGGATTTGCCTGCCAGCTGCCTGCACACCGTCCACTAGTTACACCCAGCAGAGGAGCCTGATTGGAACTGGGTGGGCCTGGCCCCCTTCCACTGGGGCTGATGAGGAGTGAGCAGGGCAGGACGGGGCTGGGGACTTGGCAATAAACAGGAGAAAGGCCCTAACGAACATTTGATGTTTTGACCTCTTTATTTGTAGAAAATTGATGTGTGTTTTTTCTTCCTCTTCAATGGGTTTTGGGATCTAAGAGCAGCTTGGGTCTGAGGGGCAGGCTTGAGCATATATTGAGTACCTGCTGAATGCCATGCTCAGAGCTTTACTTGTACCATCTCATTTAATCTATGCAGTAACCCTATAAGGGGAGGGTGACCATCCCCACTGTGTGTGTGTGTGTGTGTGTGTGTGTGTGCTCAATCACTCAGTCATGTCTGGCTCTTTGTGATCCCATGGACTATAGTCCACCAAGCTCCTCTGTTCATGGGATTTCCCAGACAAAAATACTGGAGTGGGCTGCCATTCCCTTCTCCAGGGGATCTTCCCGACCAGGGATTGAACCTGGGTCTCCTGCATTGCAGGCAAATTCTTTACCATCTGGGCCACCTACTGACGCTGTTCTTCAAACTGACCCTTCTTTAAAGTGAATGTATTTTTATATATAACAAAGTTAAAAACACAATCTAAAATAAGTGCATTCTAAGTGGATTCTCAAAATCAGTATCATTTACTAGAATGTTGAAAAAAAAAAAAACCCCAAAACCTGTAACTTTGAAAAAAAATAAGGTACTTCAGAGCCCCTCTGATTGGCTGTTGCTCCAGCCCTGGGAATTATTGAGATGGTGGTCCCACGTACGTGTCCATGGTCCATGTGTTGCTGTTTGCGTCTGTCAGAAGGTCTCTGTCTCCATGGGTGGGTCTGTGTACCAGCCTGGCCCAGAGCCATGTCACCGAGGAAGGAGGGCCCCTCCCTTGCCTTGGCCTGGGTGCCTGGGCTGTCCCCTTTTCCCTCAGAGTCGACCTTAATCTCAACACCCATCATCTCCTGGCTCTGGGACAATGGTGGCCTTGAGACTGGCTGGCACAAACAGATGCCTGGGTAATCTGTGGGTGGCTGATGCCTGATCCTAGGCGTGCCTGGGCTCCTCCACTCCCCTAATCCTGTCCTTAGATGTTCACACAGTACACTCACTGCTCCCCTCCCCAGCCCAGTGCACAGATGGAGAAACCAAGGCAGAAAGGCTGAGTCAGGAGGACCAGGTTCTTGCCTTGGCACAACCAGGGGCACACTACGTGGCCTTGGACAAACCATAGCTCCTCCCCGGACCTCAGTTTTCCCATCTGGGAAATAGGAAAGGGGTTGAGTACTTTGACCTCTAATCTCATTGCGACCTTCTTTGAATGATCAGTTACCCTGGATTTACTCTGGGCAGAAAATGAGGGCTGGGCTGGCAAGGGGAGCCCTGTGCTGTGACCCCAGCTTCTAGAGAGGCAATAATGGGGGTTTTCTGCCCATGGGCACTGCTCAACTTCCAAGACTCCCAACCCTGGATGAGGAAGTGGAGGCTCAGAGAGATGAAGCCAGCGCCCAAGGGCACACTTGCATGTGGGGATGGGCTTGAACCCTGTCTGCCTGAGTCCAAGTCTCATTGCTTCTTCACACCACGTTCAGCAACAAGATGCATCACCATTATTTAAAGAACTGGGGCCCAGAGAGGGTATGTGGTCAGCTCAAGGTCACAGAGCAAGGAGGGAGGAGAGCCAGGTCTTTGATCCTGGACTCATGACTATCGACCCCCAAAGCCTGCCATGCAGCCCCCTGGGGGAACTGAAGACCACCCACCAATGCCCCAGATTTGTGTCCACACCAGTCACCACCCAGCCTGCCTTCTCCCTTCCCAGCCCACTCTCAGCTGCAGTAACTTCAAGAAGGCCTCCCAGGGATCTTGCCATCATCTGAATTTCTCAGGCACCTTTGGCAGCCTTTCCTTAATGCTCTAAGGCCTATTTCCTGGACACCTGTACCCACAGCCAGACCAGTCAGGTGAGAGTGGACAATTTTAATTAACATCAGCCCTTTTGCAGGTTGGGGAAACTATGGCTCTGAGATGGTAATGATCAGAGTCAGGAATTGGATTCAGTAATTCTGGCTACAGGGGCTTCCCTCTAGGTCCTAATGCCCAGGGGTACTCTTTGCCATTCAGCCCCTCCCCTGCTCTAGTGCCTTCCGCGGCTCCACATCACCCAGGGTTCTCCAAAGGGCTACACGTCAGATTGAAGTTAAACATGCCAGTTCCTGAGCCCTCCACCCCAGACCTATTGAGTCAGGGCTGCAGTGTAAGGCCTGGAGATATGCATTTTCATTCATCTTTACCATCGACAGGCGCAATCCCTGACTGGGTCTTGGTGCTTGAGGTGGCTTGCAGGTGCCTAGGGAGCTGGGTGGGGGTGGGGGGAGGTTGTAGGGGTCTCCACTGGGGTGGGATCTGGAAGGAATTGGGGAAGATAAGGCAGACCAGAAAGTAGGTAGCCTTTTCTTCCCTTGAGAAGGGCTGGCCTGGGCCGTGGTTAATAGGATGAGTGTCCCTAACAAAACATTGTAAATCTACTGTGTTAAAATTAAAGGGGGAGGGGGATGGTGAGTATCAGAGTCAGACAGGTCGGCTGGACTCTTGTGTGACCTTGGGCCGGTGGCTTCTCCTTGGAGAGAGAGCCCTGGCTCCTTGAGGGTAAGACAGGAGCTATGATATGCTGACCTTCCTGGTCATCATGATGACTGGACCGATTTGTACACATCAGTGCCTTGCAGACAATAACTGCTCAATGAAAGCTAGGTGCTAGCTTTCCCTCCTCCTCCCTCTAATGGAGTCTTAAGAATACTGGCAGTACCCAGTGTGCAAGAATATGAGCAGTAGCACTGGGAGAGCCCTGTAAAAAAACTTAAGAAAATTCACTGTGGACATGTGCTACTTCATTTTGTTGCTGCATAGTCACTGAGTCAGGTACGACTCTTTCTCGACCCCGTGGACTGTAGCCCCACAGGCTCCACTGTCCATGGGATTTCCCAGGCAAGAATACCGAAGTGGGTTGCCACTTCCTTCCCCAGGGAATCTTCCCAATCCAGGGATCAAATCTGCATCTCCTGCATTGGTAGATGGATTCTTTACCACCGAGCCACCAGGGAAGCCCCACAGGCACTACTAGGACCCAGCAATCCCTCTCCTAGTTGGCCACACAAGAGAAATGAACAATAAATGCACGTCCACAAAAAGACTTAACAAGAATGCTCAGAGCAGCTTTTGACCCGAAGGCCTGGGTGCCTCTAGACAGGAGTATGGATAAGCAATCTGGGTGTGGTCACATAATGAAATAGCATAAGGCAAAGAGGAAAAAATCATTGCCTCTCACAACATGACTGGACTGCATAGACACAGGTGTGAAGGATCTATACACAAAAGAGTGCACTTGCGCAATCCCATTTATAGTACCCTCAAGAGCAGACTGAGCTCATCATTGTGTTAGAGGTCAAGACTGAGGGACAAAACAGGGCTTCTGAAATAAAAGAATTTTGTAAAAGTTCATCAAGCTGTACACTTAGGGTTTGGACTTTATATTTCAAGAAAAGATTTATTTATTTATTTAAAAGTGGTGTGGTTGGGTAACTTGGCTCAGTGTCTAAAGTCATAGGATGAATATTGTACGGCTAGGGGTTCAGGGGTTATGAGGTGAATCAGGCCAGATTGAGTCTCAGAGCCCCATGCAAGAGACAGACCCACGAGTACCCAGAAACATGGTTACAACCCTGCATGTCACGGATTCTGACAGAGGAGATTCCAGGAGGCTGTGGGGTCACAGCCAGCTTGGGAGTCAAGAGGGCTTGCTAGAGGAGGGAATGCCTGAGCCCGGACCTGCTGAAGAACTGCAAACAAAAGCCAAAGTCTGTAAGTCTGTACAGTAACCTGCAGGGCCGCGTCACCTGATTGACCCCGTGGCCCCCACACCCCTCCAACTGCACAGCCCTCTTTGTGTTCCTAGAACATACCACCTCAGGCCTTTGAACTTGCCCTTCCCTCCATCCATGGGGTTCTTCCCTCTGTCTAAGAGGAGAGTTGAAAAACTGGCTTAAAACTCAACATTCAGAAAACTAAGATCATGGCGTCCAGTCCCATCACCTCATGGCAAACAGATGGGGAAACAATGGAAACAGTGTGAGACTTTATTTTTTGGGATTCCAAAATCATTATAGATGGTGACTGCAGCCATGAAATTAAAAGACACTTGCTCCTTGGAAGAAAAGCTATGACCAACCTAGAAAGCATGTTAAAAAGCAGAGACATTACTTTGCCAACAAAGGTCCATCTGGTCAAAGCTATGGTTTTTCCAGCAGTCATGTATGGATGTGAGAGTTGGACTATAAAGAAAGCTGAGTGCTGAAGAATTGATGCTTTTCAACTGTGGTGTTGGAGAAGACTCTTGACAGTCCCTTGGACTGCAAGGAGATCCAACCAGTCAATCCTAAAGGAAATCAGTCCTGAATATTCATTGGAAGAACTGAGGCTGAAGCTGAAACTCCAATACTTTGACCACCTGATGTGAAGAACTGACTCATTGGAAAAGACCCTGATGCTGGGAAAGATTGAAGGCAGGAGGAGAAGGGATGAGTTGGTTGGATGGCATCACCGACTCTATGGACATGAGTTTGAGCAAGCTCCAGGAGTTGGGTGATGTACAGGGAAACCTGGCGTTCTGCAGTCCATGGGGGTCACAAAGAGTTGGACACAATTGAATGACTGAACTGAACTTCCCTCCGTCTGGTGGGCTCTTCCGCAGGTAACCATCTGGCTCACTCCTTCTCCTCCTGCAGGTCAAAAGTCACACTTGTTCAAATATGAAAAGTGAAAGTGAAGTCACTCAGTCATGTCTGACTCTGCGACCCTGTGGACAGTACCTGCCAGGCACCTCCATCCATGGGATTTTCCAGGAGTGGGTTGCTATTTCCTTCTCCAGGGGGTCTTCCCAACCCAGGGATCAAACCCGGGTCTCCTGCATTGCAGGCAGACTCTACCATCTGAGCCACAAGGGAAGCTCTTGGGGATCTTCCCAATCCAGGGATCAAACCCAGGTCTCCTGCACTGTAGGTGGATTCTTTACCAGCTGAGTCACACATGAGGCCTCCCCGACCACCATACTGGAACTGGACCCCCTTCCCTTATTTATTTTTATCATCAGCCTCTGACTTACTTCATCATGTGCTTATCTGTTCTCCCCAGAGGTATGCTGATCAGTACAATGGCCAACAGCCAACAGCCATACAAGGAGATTGATTGAACACTTGAAAGGTGGCGAATCCAAATTTGGTGTGCAGACTTAGTATGAGAAAACAAGTGTAGGGTGTCTATTGAGAATTTTATATTGATTGAATGTTAAATGATAATATTTTGGACATACTGGGTTAAATAAGCTACACAAATTTTTAAGTTATTTTTTCCATTTTGGGTTTTGAAAGTTCTCAAATCTACAGAGGAGGGACTTCCCTGTTGGCTTAGATGGTAAATTGTCTGCCTACAAGGAGGGAGACCCGGGTTCAATCCCTGGGTCGGAAAGATCTCCTGGAGAAGGAAATGGCGACCCACTCCAGTATTCTTGCCTGGAGAATCCCATGGATGGAGGAGCCTGGTAGGCTACAGTCCATGGGGTCACAAAGAGTTGGACATGACTGAGTGACTTCACTCATTCACTCACAGAGGAGCTGAAAGTATAGCAATAGTAAATAGCCATATATGCTTCATGGACAATTTAAACTATACCATTAAAATTCACTTAAAAAAATGTGGCTATTGGAAGCTAGAACATGGAAGCAACCTGGATGGCCATTGACAGATGAATGGATAAAGAAGTTGTGGTACGTATACACAATGGAATATTACTCGGCCATAAAAAGGAATGCATTTGAGTTAGTTCTAAGGAGGTGGGTGAACCTAGAACCTATTATACAGAGTGAAGCAAGTCAGAAAGAGAAAGAAAAATTTCATATTCTAATGCATACATACTGATTCTAGAAAAATGGTACTGAAGAATTTATTTACAGGGCAGCAAAAGGAGAAACAGACACAGAGAATAGACGTAGGGACATGGGGAGAGGGGAGGAGAGGGTGAGATATATAGAAAGAATAACATGGAAACTTACATTACCATATGTAAAATAGATAGCCAATGGGAATTTGTTGTATGGCTCAGGAAACTCAAACAGGGGCTCTGTATCAATCTAGAGGGGTGGGATGGGGAGGGAGATGAGAGGGAGGTTCAAAAAGGAGGGGATATATGTATACCTATGGCTGATTCATGTTGAGGTTTGACAGAAAACAACAGAATTCTATAAAGCAATTATCCTTCAATAAAAAATAAAAAATGTGGCTACTGGAAAAAATGTTCATTGCACTGTATTTCTATTGGTCATCAGGGGAGGTGGTTTGTTTCTTTTGTTTACAGGTCTTATCCCCAGCACCTAGCAGACAGTAGGTGCTGCACAAGTGCCTGCACAAGAAATAATGAATGGATGGATGAATTTCTCTCTATCGTCACCTGCACCAGACTTAGGAGGGGAATACTGCTGTGGAACCCCAGCAGACACTGGGTCTTGGCAGATAGGGGTGAAGTTAGTGGCCCTCCCCAGGACTACACAGAGTTCCTCTCTCCAGGGCCCATGGCTGTCTCCATGCCAGACCTGGGGTCGGGGTGGGCAGAGGGACAGAAGACCCTGCAGCTTTAATCTCCTTCCTTCTCTCCCTGGGTCTCAGGTGGGGTAGGTGGGGAGGCAGGGTGGATTCTGTGCCATCAGGGCACATGTGGCCATTAGGGAACCCTGAAGGGAGATCCCATAGGTGGGCTGAATGCCCTACTCCACCCCCAGGTCTAGGAGGAGGTGGCTGCCTTTGCAGCCCCCAGGCTTTCATTCCCGCCCCTGGGCACTGACCCCAGTCCTCCCCTTTCACTCTACCCCCAGAAGGAAGGCTTAGCCCAGGCCCGCAGGGAAAACCACAATTTGCTTCTGACATGACACATTGACAGGTTTCTGGCGGCTGCGCCCCCTTTGTGTCCCCAGAGGCACTGTGGGCATATAAAGGCAGCCCCCGGGCCTGAGTGGGTGGAGGAGCTAACAGGAGGCCAGGAGCCCCCGTCTATTCCTTGTGGAGCTGCAGGAGAGGGTAAGACAGCCTGCGGAGCCCCAACTTTATCCAGATCCCCAGTTGTTGGCCCTGTAACCATCCTGCTGTCCCATCTGAATAATGGGCCCAGAAAGAATTCTCCCTAGGAGAACACTGTGGGTACCTGGAAGATGTTGGGAGAAAAAGTCCATTTTGCAGATGGGAAAACAGGGACTCCGTGAGGGGGCAAAGGCAGGGATTCATGGGCTGAGGGCAAAATTTTCCTAGGCTCAAGAGATGCCCATTTTTCTCTGAACCACTAATTCTGACTGATTTCCCGTTGTGGGAATATTTCCTTCTATGAGAGAGTCAAGGTTACAGGGAGCCACTCTGGGACCAGTCCTGCTGATACCAGCTGGTCCCTACAGAGCCCTTATGCACCTCTGTGCGAGAGGAAAAGGTGTCCTCTTGGGGAGACAGAGCCTACGCCAGAGCAAAGAGTTGGCGAATACAGTGGGGCTGGATTTCCATCTACTCTTGGCCCCTCAGCCAGCACCTGCTCCAACACACAATTATGCACTGAGACTCTAGAAACAGTCCCTGCCCCCAGGGAACTCACAGAAATGGCACATGAGAACATAAACACGATGCATGGTCGCAAACTGCCTTCAAGTATATATTCTGGGTGGTGTTTGGTGACAGACAGGCTTCTTTAGACAAAGTGAAGGAGGGCGGCCTCTCCAAGTAGGTGACATTTATTCAGAACCTGAAAAGTGAGGAGTCAGTCCAAAGGAAGAACATCCCTAACAGAAAGAATAGCATGTGCAAAGGCCCTGAGGTGGAAGGAGCTTGTCAAGGTTAAGACAGAGAAGGTAAAGAGGCAGGTAGAGTCCTTGTGAGTAACAGTAAGGAGCCTGGGTTTTATACCCAGGGCAGTGGGGAACCACTGAAGAGTTTAAACAGGGGTGATGATGGGTATGTAACTGGGCTGGCAGGTGTTGAACTTCATACAGAAAAATCCCAACCTATGAAACTAACGTTAGCTATGCTGTCACTTCCTATCTTGTTCCTTTCAACATCAGTCCAGGATAGACGCAGGGTTTACTATTACCATTCAGTCGCTAAATCGTGTCCGACTCTGTGACCCCAAGGACTGCAGCGTGTCAGGCTCCTCTGTCCTTCGCTATCTCCTGGAGTTTACTCAAACTCATGTTCATTGAGTCAGTGATGCCATCAACCATTTATCTCCCCCTTCTCCTCCTGCCCTCATTCTTTCCCTTCATCAGAGTCTTTTACAGTGAGTCAGCTTTTCGCATCAGGTGGCCAACATATTGGAGCTTCAGTAACAGTCCTTCCAATGAATATTCAGGGTTGATTTCCTTTAGGATTGATTGGTTTGATTTCCTTGCAGTCCAAGAGGTAAGGGAGGCAGGAGAGAAACAGGACTTGTCAAATCTATCTGCTGAACGTCTCCAATCAGCCACACCTTCTGAAACGGCCCCCTGAGCCAATGGGAAAGTGGTCCAGGAAACGGAGATCCTGTCCTGCTGTTCTGGAAAGGAAGGCCCTCTACGGCTTTCTCTGAGAGCCAGGTCCAGGCTCCCTGGGACCACAGACGCCTAAGACTTTAAATTCAGATGTGTTAGCTGCTGCTCAAATTGGAGGGAGAGGGCTTTCCTGGGAGTGAAACTGGACTTGAGCGTTGCCAGGCGGGTAGGAGGGCCCCAGGCTGGTGAAGGGGCACAGGGAAGAGAAGCCCTGGGCACAAGGATGGCCCCAGGTTTCTGCTTCCATTCTTGGTAGGTGTGACACTGACAATGTTGGGCATGTGGTCCCCGCTTCTCCTCTGGGGTCTGGTGACTCCGTGCCAGGGGCTGCTTGAGACGGTGGGCACCCTCGCTAGGATCGACAAGGACGAACTCGGCAAAGGTGAGCCCAAGGTGGGCAGGGTGTGAGGATCCAGCCGCAGTGTAAACTGTCTCATAGATAGACTTACATGCTTATGCTTCGGGGGGTAGACGAGAACAGGGTTTGATTCCCAACTGTGTAGAGTTCAGGGGCTTAATGTTTGGTGTGCAGGCTCCAATGAGTGGTTCACTCTCTTCTGAGAGGGGAACTGGACTGGATGAGCAAGTAGGGTTTGAGTGTCCCTCAGGGATGGGGGTGGGCAGGGTTGAGGAGGTCCGGGGGTGGGTGCTGGCTGAGCCAGCATCTCTGCCCCCCCATTTCTGGGGTAGCGGAATTCTACTAAGCATTTGGGGCCTCAGGGGCTCAACGGCCCAGAGTGACCATGGCTGTGAAGAGGAAATGCTTCCTGGAAGCTCCCCTCATTGTCCCAACCTCCACGAGGCGGTGCTTTCCATCTTGCCCTTCTCACAATCCACATAGAGTCAGGCCAGTCGTGCCCAGGAGGGGTTGCCTCCTCCCTTTTGCTCAAGCTCTGGTGACTGGGTGCTCCCTCCTTTACTTTTGTTCCCCCCTTTCAATCTACCGGGTGGTCCAGTGTCCAGGAGTCCTAGTCATACTGTTGGCCCCAAATCCGATTTGCTGTGTGACTTTGCTCCTCTCTGGGCCCTAGTTTCCTCATCTGTAATATGAAACTTCCTTCCCCCTCCCCTCCCCTTGGCCTCCCCTCCCCACCTCCCTCCTGCCCTCTTTGCAGCCATCCAGAACTCGCTGGTCGGTGGGCCCATTCTACAGAACGTGCTGGGAACAGTCACGTCTGTGAACCAGGGCCTCCTGGGCTCCGGGGGCCTGCTTGGAGGAGGTGGCTTGCTGAGCTACGGAGGGGTTTTTGGCGTTGTTGAGGAGCTTTCTGGGTGAGTCTTACAATGTGGCCGCATGACTGCCTACCTCCTGCATGCTGTTCAGGTAGCCTGGTCTTTTCTTTGCTTCAGGGAATAGAGAAGAGGTTGACTTTTTTAATTTGTTGGAAGGCAGTGGGAATATCATGGGGAGCCTTAGAGAGGGAGTCCTAGAAACTGAGTCAGAAAATAATGTCTGAATGTCAGGCAGCACGTCCCTGTGGTTGAGGGTTCCAGCTGTGGGATCAGTTTCAATAACTGTGTGAGTGTGTGATCTGGGGCAAGTTTCTCAGTCTCTCTAGGCTAATCCAAGTATCTTCAGGGCTCCCTCCTTCCTCTTCTTTAAGTGTCTGCTCCAAAGACCTCTGTCCTGACCAGCGTGGTCTGGGTGGGTCCAGGCACTAAGGGACTGGTGGGGGGGATGTCAGTGGCCCTGTCCTCCCCGCAGGCTGAAGGTGGAGGAAGTCACACTGCCAAAGGTGTCTGTGAAGCTGCTGCCAGGGTTTGGGGTGCAGCTGAACCTGCACACCAAGGTGGGCCTGCACGGCTCTGGGTGAGTATGCCCCTGGGCCTCTACCCTAGGGTTCCCCACCCCACCCCACTGGGGACTCCCTACCCTATTGCAGGCTCACCCCCTCAACCCCTATTTCCTCCCACCCTACTTCCTTCCCAGGGACTCCTGCTTTCCTATTCCCTCCCTGGATCCTACCTCACTACCCCTCTCCAGGGATCTCCATCCCACGGACGTCCAGGGACTTCCGTCTCTCTCCCTGAGGGAGGTCACTGGTAGGGGTGAGGAAGGGGGCGCATGGGCGTGAGAAAGGACAGGAAGGCTGGGGAGAGAGGAGGGGTGGGGACTAGACCCCTCGCAAGGCTACCCCATCCGCTGCCCATCAGAGCCCTGGTCTGCTGCCCCGGGATGGGCGCGGCCGAGGCGGCCCTGGCGGGTGGGGCCTCGGCTGCCTGGTCACGCCCCCAGTTTCTGGTCTCGCAGCCCCCTCGGGAGAGTCCTGCAGCTGGCCGCCGAGGTGAACGTGTCGTCGCGGGTGGCGCTGGGCGTGAGCGCGCGGGGTACGCCCATCCTTATCCTCAAGCGCTGCAGCACGCTCCTGGGACACATCAGCCTGCTCACTGGGTGAGTCCGCGGGCTGGAGCCCTAGTTGGGCGGCTCCCCGCGTCCAGACCTGATGGGACTCCTCGCGGTCTCCTTGACCAGCTGGGCGGGGCTTGAGTTCACCCTGCCTCTGCCCCTCTCACCGCATCAGCCCATTGCACGGACTTGTGGACTGAGGCCCACCACGGACAAGGACTCTGGTCCAGCCCCCAGCTTGCAACTCCCGCTCCTGAGCGTCCCACTTCTCCAGCCCCTGAGATCCTGCCTCCCTTCTTCCAGATAGAACAAGGGCCAATGGGGGTCCCTCCATCTGTGGGGAATTGAGTTTCTGCTTGTAGCATGTCAGAGACCCAGCTCAGCCTCTGACTTGCTGTGTGACCCCAGGGGATCCCCGTCCCTTGTCTGGGCTTCCGTGTCCCTATCTGTATAATGAGCACCTAAATTTATTGATCCCAAAGTCTCTGGCACCGTTATAACCATCTCTTACTCCAGGTGTTTAGGACACAGTGACCCTTCCACCCACGGGGCAACTGAAGCCCAAAGAGAGCTTGGGATTTGCCCAAGGTCACACACCCACATTGCAGCAAGTGTAGAGATAAACTGGTCTCTGGACTCAGATCCGAGGCTTTCTTGCAGCACTCTGCACCTGCCCCTACTGTCGTCTGCTGTCCGCCCCCACCCTTTCCAACTTTGAGTCAGCCTCTGTTAGTCTCTCCATTCCAGACCAAATCTCACAGCCACACCCCACCTTTGCTGGGTGGCCCCTGCGCAGTGATGGGTGATCAGACAGCTCTGTTAGTTTCCAAGAATAGGGTGAACCAGGGTTGGTTCTGTCTGCAGAAGAGCCTTAAAAAGGGGCTTCCAGGCAGGCTCTTGGGCTCCTTAAATCCCAGTGGCTCCATCCTGCTCCTCTGGGCTAGAGGTGGCATGGAGGGGCTGGAGCTCAGGAGGGTGCTGGTGTCCTGTGCTTGCGGTTCTGTGGTTGTCACCCTCCCTCTGTACCCCCATAGTCTCCAAACAGACCTAAGTCTGTCTGCATGCACATCCTCAGGCCACCCCCTCAGACATTCATTCAACAAATACTTACTGAACCCTCAGCCTAAGCCAGGTGCTGTTGTTGACCCAAATGTCACTTGTCTATACTTATTGGGGGAAATGAAGGGAACAGACTTTTATTGAGCACTAGACACGTGTACGCTCCCATTTGATCTCAGTGGCAGCAGCTCTCTCTAAAGCAGGCACTGTATGGATGGGGAAACTGAAATCCTTCTCTGGGCCCGTGGTGAGGCAGAGCCAAGATTTAAACCCAGATCCCTAAGTCCCAGTCAAGCCCACCAGGAGAGGAGATGGGTGATGTCCTGAGTCCCAAGTGCCCACGCTGCCCCGTCATCCGAGTTGGCGCTGTCCCTGTGTGGTGGCCACACCTTCACGCATCTCATTCTGCCCAGGTTGCTACCTGCACCACTCTTTGGGGTCGTGGAACAGACACTCTTCAAGGTGCTGCCAGAATTGGTGAGTGTGGGGCCAGAGACCAGGCACACCCCTTCCCCTGGGCTGTGCCCCTCCTCCCCAGCTTTGAGTTAATCTGGGCGCCAGGCAGGATTAGGCTGGTCTTTCCTTCCACGCCCATCAGGTAATCCCATCCTGGCCTGCCCATGGGCGTCCCAGGTGCCGCCTGCCAGTCTGTAGGTGGGCTGGCACAGTCTGTCCTCAGACCTCTGAACCCTATATTTACAGCTTCCGGTGACCTGCTCTCCAATCCAAGTCTTTTTCTTACCCCCTGCTTTGTCTTTGCCACCTGTATTGTTATTGACTTTATATTTTCCTGTAAACTAGATTTGAATTAAAATTGGGTCACTCAATGATTTTAAAAAAAGCCCTGTGCTTAGCAAACACGTCTAAGAAGATCACATATATGTATATTAAGACATGAGTGTGTGTGTGTGTGTGTGTGTGTGTGTTCAGTCATTCAGTCAGGTCCGACTCTTTGTGATTCCATGGACTATAGCCTGCCAGGCTCCTATGTCCATGGAATTTTCCAGGCAAGAATGCTGGAGTGGGTTGCCATTTCCTCCTCCAGGGGATCTTCCCACCCCAGGGATTGAACCCACATCTCCTGCATTGCAGGCAGATTCTTTACTGCTGAGCCACCAGGAAAGCCCATATATTGACATCATGTGACATTAAACACAATATGATGAAACTGCTCCAGGATGCTCCTGCCTGCCCCTGCCATCCCTTGAACCACACTTAAGCTGGTCTGGCCAAAGCTCCATTTTGTTAAGGATGGAGAGGGGAGCGGCTTGCTGACAGCCAGCAAAGAGTAGTCAGGCTTTCTGGTCGCCAATCCTGGCTGGACCTCTCTTATGAGTCCTTGTTAAGAACAGCTGTGGAGGTGGCAAGGGTATCGGAGACTGACGTTGACAAAACTGCCCTGGGCTTCAAGAATCCAATCAGAAAAGCAGCTCAGGGGAAGAAGAGACGCTCCCAGCAGCCCAGGCCCATCTCAAGTCGATTTCAACAAGGGAAGTAGCTACATTTAAGTCACAGCCAGTAACTGGGGTCTCTGGACAGTTGGCTGCAAGATAGGATTTATGTGACTCAAAGAGGTTTTAAAAATAAGAGTTAATTACTGACACTTAGAGACTGGAGGCTTCTCTCAGCAATCTGATTTCTGGCTTCTCTTGTGCCGTCAGCCATCCTGGCTGCCCGTACCTCCTTCCTGCAGTCGGCACACAGCTGGTCTCCAAGGGGCTGCTCACCCTCTCCCATCACAGCCCCTCTGGTCTCCTCTCCTTTCTGTGATGTGCCTGACCCCAGAAGCCCTGGAGTTAGGGATTCCATGTTTAAATGAAAAGACAGCCTCCTCTTGTCTTTCTGAGAACAGCTGTGATCTTGGGTAGGTCGCCTGTCTCCTCTGGCCCCAGCTGTAGAATGAAGGGGCTGAGTGAGAGAAGGGGCTGGGCTGGGCCACCTTTGGGGTTCTGCTGCGGTGGACTCGGATTCCGTGATAAGATTCTGGAATCCAAACCGCTTGCTCCCTGTTGTCACAGCCCAGGGGTTTTCCGGGAAACTCAGGATGGTGTTATAGTAGATGCCCCGGGCCAGGCCTGACTCTGCGTGGAGGGTAGGAGATGCCGTTCTGTGGGATCCGGATTGTAGGTCTCCGGGCGTCCACCTGGATGGCAGGAGGGTCCTGAGACCTTGGAGAAAATAGCCATTTGTTTCCTCTGGGGAAGGCCTTGTCCCCACGCCCCAGCGAGCCTCTGGAATGTGTCCCCATGTCCCCCCAGCATCCTCCAAGGTGTTCTGAGGGGGCCCATGTAGCTGGCCCTCTGCACCACCCACTCTGCCCTCTGACACTTCAAGTTCCAGCCCATCCATGCCTCCCACCTGTGTGACCCCCTATCCATCTCCATTGTCTGCCCTGTTTGGGGCCCTCGGGACCCCAAAGCAAATAATTTAAAGAAAATGCAGTCATTCCTTGCACCAGGCTGGGGCCCACTCTTATGCTCCTGTTAACCCCCATCTCCTCTGGACACAGCTGTGCCCCGTGGTGGACAGTGTGCTGAGCGTGGTGAATGAGCTCCTGGGGGCCGTGCTGGGTAAGCTGGGGTCTGCCCTGCTCCTCCTCTGCACCTGCTCTTACCTCTCCACCCCATTACCCCAATGGGTGGGGTACTAGCGAAGAGGACGGGGCAGAATTCTGGGCCCTTTCACGTCTTCCTCAGACTGACGAGGCCGCCATGATGAGGAGGCCTAATGGTGGAGTTCTGGGCTGAGGCCAGTTCAACGGGGTGAGGACACGTGGAGCCATCCAGGTCTCCATCTATCGGGGCTTCAGGCCACTCGCTGATCACCAGTGGGGTGTCTGGCACTGTCAGAAGTGTGAGGCAGATATTATTATTATCTGGACAGACAAGATGACTGAGGTCCAGAGCTTACATAAGGAACCCAGGGCCCCTCAGCCACAGTGGCCCCCGGCCTCTCTGAGCCTTATGGAGACATGGATGCCTTTTGTATTCACAAATGGGCCTTGAAAAAAGTATAAAAATGCTTAACTAGGATTAGGATAGAAAACCTGGGGGCAGATGTATCTCTGTATGTGGTGTTAAATGAGAGAGGCAGGGCAATGACGTGGTTAGTGGAACCAGTGCTGGAAAACAGGAGCCTTGGCTTTGCTATTCTGTGGCTTGTGTGGCTTGGGGCTAGTGACTTCCTCTGTTAAAGCCTCAGTTTCCATATCTGTAAAATGGGGATGACAGTAGCACCCAGGTGAATACTCAGTAGAGTGCTAGGCATTCAGCAGGCGCTCAGTAAATAGAAGTAGGGCCTGGGCTCATGGGGGCCTTTCTTCTTCCTCCCCTCCTCATCCAGGCCTGGTGCCCCTCGGGGCTCTTGGGTCTGTGGAATTCACTCTGGCCACACTGCCTCTCATCTCCAACCAGTACATAGAGCTGGATGTCAATGTAAGTGCCCACCAAGGCCCTGCCCACCACTGGGGGTGGGTGAGGTCCCAGTGGAGGCCAGGAAGGGGATGCTGACTCAGAGTCAGGTGAGTGAGCTGCCCTGAGATCCTGCCGCACTGTCTCTCACCTCTGCAGCCCATCGTGAAGAGCGTAGCTGGTGACGTCATTGACTTCCCCAAGCCCCGCAACCCCGTCAAGGTGCCGCCCAAGGAGGACCACACATCCCAGGTGACCGTGCCTCTGTTCCTCTTTAACACCGTGTTTGGGCTCCTTCAGACCAGTGGTGCCCTTGACCTGGACATCACCTCCGAGCTGGTAAGTGTGGCAACCTGCCCTGCTGGGTCTTAGCGATGCTAGTTGTAACCTAGCTGAACCTCATCACTGTTCAGCCCTGATGAGCCTTCTTCTTATAATCAGAGAGACTTGGACAGTTTTATAGCAGGTACATGTCCATGCTTGTCCTTGTAGACAAGTATGACATTACTTACTAATTGATAATGGCCTCTACTTGGCTAAACCTGAGTGGGACTTCTGAGTCTTTCTCAACATGACACTCAGGAAGTTACTTTGAATTGGTCAAAATTGCTGTGTGAAATGTAGCCAGTTTTCTCTCCCCGCATCAGATGAGCTCTTGTAGTCAATGCTCAATTTTTACTAAAGTGTGAATGGCTAACATTCCTACTACTTTCTCGAGAGCATATTTGAGTTGAAGAGAAGAAAACTCAGTTTGGACTATACCAAAGGTATACAGAGCCCAAACACCGTTAAAGAGGTACAGAGGTGCGGTCACCTGGGATGTGTGGTCCTCCTTGGGCGGCACCCTGATGGAGTTTTGGGGCTTAGGGAAGTCAATGATGTCACCGACTATGCTCTTCACGACATTTGGACATTGGACATTTATTCTGAAGTTTCAGAGATGTCTGTTTCCCTTCTGGCCCCTCTCACACCCTCACAGATGTCTGGAAGCCCCAGCCCAGAAGTCTTACCCAGTGGCATTCTTGGTCTCAGCCCTGTCCAAAGGCAGTAAACTCTGAGCCACCTGGGCCCCTCATCTGCGGCTCAGCCTAAGGGAGCAGGGGTTGATCATTCACTTCCTATATGTGGGGTCCAAAGAGCATGCTGAAGGCCTGTGGGGTGGTTGGAATAGGGCCTTGAGCTGGGAGCCAGATGTGACCAGATTTTCCAATTTTTTAAGTTAGAAACTGCAAATTTATATGAAATGTCCTAATTTGTAAATGATAGAAACAAATTTATAGTATTTGAGAATATTTTGGGGTAAAAAGCAAAAATATGTGGGGTCAGATTCCTGGGCTTTCAAATTGGGAGGGAAGTTTAAAAGGTCAAAGCCTGGTGCCACCATTAACCAGCTTATGAGCCTGGACAGGAACCTCAGGTTTTTCATCTGTAAAATGGGAGTAATTATAGCACCTACTTCCTGGAGCAGTTATAAAGGTGGAATGAGTGAAGGCTCAGAAAGCCCTTAGCATGAGTCTGGCATGTAGTAAGCACTCATCATTGGTTACTAGAAGGAACATGAGTGTCTGTGGAGACGCATGTATGTAGCTGGGTGGGAGGAAGCTACTGTTGGTGCTGAGGGATCCCTATCTCGGCTCTGTGTTTACCCCCCTTCCCATTTGGTCTCCGGTCCAGGTTCCCAGCAATGTCCCACTGACAACTACAGATCTGGCAGCTTTGGTCCCTGAGGTGAGTGACCCTCTCATGGACTTTATTCATGGTAGGTCTTTCCTGATGACCCTGAATGGACTCCAGAATCTTTCTCAATACAGCTCTACAGATAGTCACAATTGAATGTTGAGTTCAAATTCACACTGAAGTGTGATTGACTAACACCATATCCTTTCCTGATAGTAGATTTTGCTTAGAGAGAAAAGGATCAGGGTTTAACTGCACCAGAAGTCAACTGGGCATTTGTCCTCGGCCTGTTGCTCCTCTGTCAAGCAGAGGACAGGAGTTTCTTTCCAAATGACTTTAGCCCCCTCCCTCCAACTGCCTTCAGTTCAGTTCAGTTGCTCAGTTGTGTCCAGCTCTTTGTGACCTCATGAACCGCAGCACGCCAGGCCTCCCTGTCCATCACCAACTCCCGGAGTCCGCCCAAACCTATGGCCATTGTGTCAGTGATGCCATCCAACCATCTCATCCTCTGTCGCCTTCAATCTTTCCCAGCATCAGGGTCTTTTCAAATGAGTCAGTTCTCTTCATCAGGTGGCCAAAGTATTGGAGTTTCAGCTTCAGCATCAGTTCCTCCAATGAACACCCAGGACTGATCTCCTTTAGGATGGACTGGTTGGATCTCCTTGTAGTCCAAGGGACTCTCAACAGTCTTCTCCAACACTGCAGTTCAAAAGCATCAATTCTTCGGCCAACTGCCTTACTTCATCTTAGTCTCAGTGTTCTTGTCCCCAGAGAGAAGACTCAGGGCAGTGACCTTGGAAAAGTAAGAGAAAGGAGAAGATTCAGGGAGATTTGACTAGTGGGCATCAGTCAGTACGTGGCTACAGGGCCTGGCCCTCAGCTTTACCATTCCTCCAACTGGGGCTGAACAGCTTCTTTCCAGCTGTGGGAATCTGAATTATTTAGCAGCCCTGTGCCAGGTGCTGGGCATGTGCAAGGGGCAGACAGTGAAAAGTAGATAAAAGTCTCTGTGTTCCAGGAGCTGCCATTGTGATGGGAGGGACAGACATTGAACAAATGAATAAGCAGAATATATACAATGTCAGAAGGTGGAGGAGGGTACCTCGCAAAGGCCTCACTGGGGAGGTGATATGTGAGCTGAAGGCTGAAAGAGGGGAGGGAGGGAACGGTGAAGGTGTCTGGAGAAGACATTTCTGGCAGAGGGAACAGCGAGTGCAAAGGCCCTGAGGTAGGAGTGTGCCTGGCAGCTTGGAGGAACAGCAGAGTGGTCAGTGAGTCTAAGAGAGAAGAGAATAGGGGCCAGTGGTGGGAGGCTAGACACAAGGGCAGAAGATGGATCATGTGGGACTGTGGGCATAGGAAGGTTTTTTGTTTTCTTTTCTTTTTTTACGTTGTCTAATGAAGTGTGTCCTAGGGGCGATTTTGACTCTGATTGGGCTGTTCCATAATGTCAGCCTCCAGGGGGCCGAGACCAGACCTATTCAGGCTGTTACCACAGTTCCCAGCTCAGTACCGGTACCCACTAGGTGCTCAGTGAGTGTTTGTTGACTGACTGACCGGCTGATTCTATTAGTGGGGCATCTAAGATGCCCCCATGCCCCCTGCTCTGCCCTTGCTTCTCTCCAGGCCCTGCGGAAGCTGCCTCCAGGCCAGCAGCTCCTGCTCTCCTTGCGGGTGAAGGAAGCGCCCACAGTCACGCTTCAGAACCACAAGGCCACGGTCTCCATCCCAACTACCATCCATGTGCTGTCCTACTTCCCTCAGGGGGCCCATGAAGCCTTGTTCCAGCTGAATGGGGTGAGCGGCTGAGGGGTGGGAGCAGGCACTGGGGTTCTGAGTAGGCCTGACCCGCTCCAGGCTGTGGATCTCAGGGTGGGGGATCCCATAGGGCACCGTGCAGGAAGCCCTCACCCACTGTCAACCTGACTGTTCGGACTCCTGCCTGCTCCCTCATCACACGTGTCCTGGGTGCTTCCGCAGGATCTCAGGAATTGGCCCCGCCCCCTAGCCACCCTGTGCTCAGATACCTCTTGGATGACCCTCCAGCTCTCCCCGGCCCCCCACCTCCATTCTGCTCTCCTCCACCCCACCTCTGCTAGTTTCCCCAACCATACATCTGGGCAGAGGCAGTCCCTACCCTGCTCACTCTGCCCTGGCCCCACACGGCCACATACCACTCCTTGCTGCGTCCCCCACCCCCGGCCTCACTCTCCTGCTTTCCCAGCCTTGTGCCCTAAGCCAGTTACTCAGGGCTGCCAGGTTCCCCCACCTTGCCCTTGTTTGTGCAGAGACCACCACGTTTCTCCCCTTCCTTTGGCTAACTCCTTGTCTTCCAGGATTCAGCACAGGGGTCACCTCGTGGGTGATGCCTTCCCTCACCCACTGCAGGCAGGATTGAGGGTCTGTCCAAGCTCCTGCCACCCCAGGACTCCCTCACATCCAACACTGACAGCCCTTAGTACTCTGGTTTCTGAGCACCAGAACCTTCACGTGACTTCCTCGTAGCCCAGCATGGACACTAACACATCAGCAAGGGGTAGTGGAGGAAATGAATGGTGGAGAGTCACCTGTTGGCCAAGGCAGACCTACCTGTCTTCAGGCTCCTTTTGCCGAATTGGTATAATTTCTGCCTGCTCTTCTCACGTAGGTGATGACTTTAAATGCCCAGCTGGCTCCCTCGGCTACCAAGCTGCACATCTCGCTATCCCTGGAACGGTAACGTGGGATCCTGGGTGTTGTCTTTATGAACAAGAATTAGGGGGACTTCACTAGTGGTCCAGTGGTTAAGACTTCACCTTTCAATGCAGGGGATGTGGGTTTGATCCCTGTTTGAGTCACTAAGATCCCACATGCCTCACTGCCCAAAAGCCAGAACGTAAAACAGAAGCAGTGTTGTAACAAATTCAATAAAGACTTAAAAAAAGAATTAGGGACTAGCAGAAACCCCATCATTTATTGAGAGGCAACTGAGTTGCAGGTGTTTGTTTTGCCAGAGTCTTCCTTGCCTCTGGAACCTACTGGGAAGGGGTGGTCTTGGCCCATTTTACAGATGAGGCAACTAGGGCTCAGAGAATCGCCTCCAGAGAGGGCATCTTCCACTGCACCTGCTCAAAACCTGGCCCTGGAGATAAACCTGCTGCAGAGGAGTCCAGACTTCTGAGTTTCAGCCCTAGAGGCAGGCCATGGAGATACCTGCCCTTGAATGTGGTCAGATGCTTTGTTATTCACGTGGACTAGCTATATGGACGAAGGAGCCTGCTGGGCTGCAGTCCATGGGGTCGCTAAGAGTCGGACATGACTGAGCGACTTCACTTTCACTTTTCACTTTCATGCATTGGAGAAGGAAATGGCAACCCACTCCAGTGTTCTTGCCTGGAGGATCCCAGAGAAGGCGGAGCCTGGTGGGCTGCCGTCTATGGGGTTACACAGAGTCGGACACGACTGAAGCGAATTAGCAGCAGCAGCAGCAGCAGCTATTTCTCTAGTTTCTACCCACCTCTGGTAACTAGGCCTCATGATAATCATACTAACCGAGATAGTGAGGTTGATGACAATCCTTCCTTATGCATGCACAGCACTTGACAGTTTGCAAAGCCCAGCCTCCAAAAGTGCATTGTCCCTGGAAGCCAGGCTCTGTCTAGGCCTCCGTCCTCCAGGCCCAGCACTCTCACCTTGGCCTGGGGCCTGGGGCCTCTCTGTCCCACCCCTGGATGCAGGATGCAGGAGTATTCCCAGGGGACTCTGAGATCTGCCTGCCCTGGGCCATAGGCACCCGGTGCTCACCTGATCCCTGCCGGCCCCTCAGGCTGCAGCTGCCCCCGCTCCCACTCCCCCTCCCCACAAGGCTCCACCGCCACTCCATTTCTATACTTGACAAAGACCTCACCCACTGCCAGGGTTCACCTCCCCTTCCTGGTGGCTGTTGAAGCCTCAGCTCTGCAGGAGAAGAGATGTGTGTCCGGGCTCCGGCCCTGGACCTTTATGTGGGCCAGCTGTGATCCACTGGTGGTTTATTGCTGTTAGTGAGCAGCTGTCGGGTGCAGAGCACCCTGTATCCAGGGCTCAGTCTATGGGAGGGCTACTCCTCAGAGAGCGTCAGTCAAACAAGTGGGAGTCAGATCAAGGTTCCAGGGCCGTGGAGTTGGAGGTGGCAGTCATGACATTTCAGAAGGAGGTTAGCTCCCTCCAAGCCCATTTTACAGGTGGGTAAACTGAGACCCTGAGTCAAGGCTGAATGGAGGCAGAGTTGGGCCTGTAACCCTGTTTCCTGATCCTGGAGAGCTAGGGATGGGGTAGGCTGGGGTTTGGTGGGTGCTGGGGCCTCTCAACATCTCTCTTCTCTCTGCCAGGCTCAGCGTCCAGCTGGTGTCCTCCTCTGCCCATACCTTCGATGTAAGTTCTGGGAGGCTAGGCAGTTTGGCGGTGGTGAGGGTCTACAGGTGGGGTGGAAAGGAAGCAGGATGAGTCAGGCTGTATGACTGAGCTGGCCCCAGTCTGGGCTCTGCCCCCAAAAGACGGAGTGGACAAACATCCTGGCTGGTGTGTGTCTCTGTGTGTGCATGCACACATGTGCACTCACTTGTCAAACAGTCATTGTCTTAGGAAAGGGAATCTCATGATCTTTCAGTCTTGGAACCTTACAAAGTTGTAAATGTGTAGAACCTCACAAGGGCTCAAAATTCTGGAACTTCACACAAGTAATAAGGTCCTTGAACTCAGAAGGTTCTAACATTTCAGAGACTCACAGAGCCCTTAGTTTCCTGCTTCTTATAAAGTCCCAAGGTTCTAGAATTTCATGATGGTTTCAGATTCTAGATCATTCTAAGTGTTTCTCAACTCCTAGGAATCTAAGGTCAGACCACACAGAATTACTGGAGCTGTGCTCATTTCCTCCCTCTTTCTCAGACACAGGCCCCCACCAGGCCCCCCAGATCCTTCCTCCAGGAGAGCAGCCCTTTCAAGCTCACGGGGCCCAGAGTGAAGCCTGCCTAAATCAGAGTCCCCTTGGAGTCACTCTTGAACTGCCCACCTCAGCAGTTCCTGTGCCCACTAGGAGCTATGTCGTCAGGCTTGTGGGGAGGCTGGGGCAGCTGGACCTCTGGAGTTTTCTTCCCGGGAAGGGTGGTACTGCTCCCTGCAAAGCCACCCCTTCCAGCCTCTCTGCATGCTCTGTTGCAGGCATCCCGTTTAGAAGAATGGCTCAGCAGTGTGGTCCGGCTAGCTTACGTGCCAAAGCTCAATGGTAAGCGAAGCCTTAAGTGTCTTCTTGGACACGGAGTGTCTGAACTCAGGATTGCCAAATCCATTGCCTCTCTCCATTGCTCTTTTGTTAAAAAATTTAAGTATAGTTAATTTATAATGTTGTGTTAGTTTCAAGTGTACAGCAAAGTGATTTGATCATTCTCTACTGTTCTTAATAGACACTGAGATTGGAGAGGGCTTGATCCCCCTTTCTAAGATACAGAAACTAGGATTGTTTCCAATCAAACAATATGGATTGCTCCTGCATCATGCCCAACTCTGAGTGTCAAGAGCTATCTGATGTGGATCGTGTCTTCAGGCTCACAATCCAGATGGAAATAGTTGTATAAACAAATGAATAGAATATAAATGACCCAGATTGTGCAAGAGACTGAGAGAACCTCAAGGAGGCTCTGCTGAGGGAACCCCTGAAGACAATAGAGAAAAGGGGCATTTTTGTTTGGGTTTAGTAGGATGAGTAGGAGTTTCACGGGAACCTGAGTCTCGAAGAAGAGAATTGGCTAGCTCAAAGTGGTGGAATAGGGTCAGCAGGTCCCGCCTTGGCCCCTCACATATCTTTGCTTTCAACCACATCCTTTTCACAGTGAACCTAGATGTTGGGATCCCCCTGCCTAAGGTTCTCAATGTCAATTTTACCAATGCGGCCCTGGCAATCATAGAGGTGAGTTTCCCATGGTGGGGAGGGTAAGCCTTGATGGGCCTAAAGCTTGTCTCTGGAGAGGGTACTGCTCTGCCTTTGACAAGGTCTGTCGCTGCCCATTTTCTAGGTTGCTCAGGGATTATAAACTACCTAACTTGGGAATGGCAAATACATGACATACATTCTAGCGCTCCTTCCTTACTTGCCCAAGGCGGATGTTGGCAAGAAGTCACAGAGCTCTTTCTTGTTGAATTCAGACACAGGACTGGCCTGTGGGATGGGACCTCAGGTTTCCTCACAGAATCACAGTTCCCCTCGTCCAGGGGTAGCAAGTACACTTTCTGTCTCTCCCCTGCGCTGTGCCTGTGGCAGCCTTCTCTGACAGATCAGGGCGTTTTTTCCTGCTGAGTATGGACATGGTCTCACAATCCTCTTCAGTCCAGTACGCCTTTGAGTCTTGGAACAGCTCTGGGAGGTGGGCAGATCAGGGAATCCTGGACCTACTTCTCAGATAAGGACCAAGGCTGTAGGAGGCCCAGTTTCTGGTCCAAGGTCACACAATAAATTCACAGGAAAAATGACACTTGAACTAAAGTCTCTAAAATCAGTGCCCTCTCCCACACTGAAGGTCATTTATTCATCGTTCATTCATTTGTTCACTCGTTCACTTAGTAAGTGCAAGTTGTGTTCCCAGTACAGTGCTCACCCCAGGGCACGGGGTTGGTGTTGGGGGTGGGGGACGCAGAGTGGCTGCAGGGGTGGGAGGTGTAGCGGGATGTTGGGCACAAGGGCTCAGAGGACCTAACCTAGAGCCATTGCTCTTTGCAGAATGCCGTGGTGCTGACCGTGCCATCCTGAGGCTGACAGAGGGCTGCCATCCCTCTGTGTTGACCGCCAGAATCCTGCCCACCTGCCCATCTGCCTCAGTTTCCCTCCCAGGCTCTAGCCTGTGTCTGTGACAGTATAAGTGTCCCTTATCCACCCAGGGCCCCCCAGGTGCTCTGGCCCTGCAGCTCTGTCCCCAGTCTGGAGTGGGGACTGCAGGGCTAGCCACAAGACTCTGCTTTGGAGAAAGATCTAGGGCCTCCTTGGCATGTCCTGAGCTTTCAATAAATGGCTCGTCTCAGCACCTCCTGGCTGGTTTGTTCTCCAGTCACACTGGGGCTGCCTTGGCCTCTGCCTCTGGTGCTCTCCCCAGCTTCAAGCAGGGCTCCTGGGAGGTGAAGGGACCTGGGGCCTAGTCATTGTAGCTTCATGTCCCAAACATAACTGGTTGACCTTGGCAACCTCTGTGTCTTGTCCTGCCTTCCTCCGCCTCTGTGTGGCGTTCTCTGTGTCCCCCTCCCCACTTCCTTCCCGTCTATTTCTTTTCTTTTCTTCTTATTTTTTATTGGCCATGCCACGCGTGCCATGTGGAATCTTAGTTCCCTGATCAGGGATCGAACTCGTGCCCCCTCCCTGTATTGGGAGCATGGAGTCTTATCCATTGGACCACCAGGAAGTCCCGTCCTCTCTGTATTTTTCTAAACGCCTCCATCTTTCACCCTGTCTCTCTGAGCCTGTCTGAGTTTGTGTCTGTCTGTTTCGGTCTCTCTGATTTTGGGACACTTCTCAGAAACGATGTCCGAGTTGAATTTTGAAGGCTGAGTAAGAGTTTTCCAGGGAGTACTCCAGGAAACAGAGATGGGTGAGACTCCTGGAAGGTGTTGCCCTGGAGGGGTCACTTAACAGCTGCACACCTGCCATTGACACACCTCCGGACAGACTTCAGGACAAAGTATGCTGAATGCTCATAGTGTGGGTGGAGAAACTGACTCCAGAGAGGAGCCTGGCTGGCCGAGGCTGCACAGGAGCAGAGCTGGGATGGGAAACTGGGGATCCTGATTCTCTTGCCGGGACTCCTCTCCGCTGCTCAAGATGGGCCTCCTTGGTTCTGGAGAATGGCCCCAAGTTGGTACAAATGGGTGGACCTGAGTGAAAAGGTGCCAGTTAAGTTTTGGGAACTGGATTAGTGGATCTAGGGGGTGCAGTGGGGAACCAAGGAGAGTTGGAACCCGTCTAGAGGTTTATGCACCAATGGGAATGACCATCCTCTCATCCATCTACCCATCCATCCATCCATTCATCCACCGACCCATTCACCCTTCCATCTATATTTATCCACCACTCACCCATCCATCCACCCACCACCCACCCATCTACCCACCCATCCATTCACACATCTATTCATCCTCCAATCTGTCCATCCATCCACTGTTCTACCCTTTCTTCCTCCCGGTTCCCTTCTTTTCTCTTTACCTCCCCTCCACCCACCTGCAGTTATTGGTTTGGACTACGTGCCGGACCCAGTGCTGAGTGGCATGTGGGATTTATGCTTGTCTCCTTTCTCACCTCCAGTGTCTCCTGACTCCCATCCAGGACAATACAGTGATTATATGAGTAGCTTGAATTTTTGCTGCCTGTGTTCAAATCCCAGGGCTTCCTAGGTGGTGCTAGTGGTAAAGAACCCATCTGCCAATGCAGAGACATAAGAGACATGGGTTCCATCTCTGGGTTGAGCAGATACCCTGGAAGAGGGCGTGTCAACCCACTCCAGTATTCTTGCCTGGAGAATCCCATGGAATGAGGCGCCTGGTGGTCTATAGTCCACAGAGTCACAAAGAGTCGGACACGACTGAGGTGACTTAGCACACACGCACACAGGTTCACATCCCATCCCAGCTGCCATGTGGCCTCAGGCAAGTCATTGACTCTCTCTGACTCTCAACTTCTTCATCAGTAACTTGGGGATGACGGTTAATTTGGTTTTGAGGGTTAACCAGCACTCAGGATGTTGACTCACCCATCAGTTCCTGTTAGCTCATGTTACTGCCACATTATTCTACCTTCTCATCCTGCCTTCATCTGCTCCTGCCTCTCCACCCAGACCCCAGCACACCTTCCTCCTCTCTCATGGGGACTGCACCTCCTGTCCTGTTCTTCACACTCTCCTCTCTTCCATCCTGTCCTCCTTCAGCCCTTCCTTGACCTCGTCTGACCATCTCTCACCTCCACTGACAGACTTTCCATGGCTGGGTTCTCTGGGCCAGCAGAAAACCATCCAGGCTCCCAGGTTTGGCGTCAAGGCTGCCTGTGGCCTCAGCCGATCCTCCTGGAGCATGAAGAGGAAGCAGAGCTGGTTCTGTGCCTCGGGCTCCTCGTCTGTGAAATGGGAATCATGTCTGTAGGACTCACTCATGGGTCGTTTGAGGATGAAATGAGATAGTCCTCCCAGAATACAGAGAAGAGTGCCCCCAGCCTCACAGACCCTAGGCAGGCTCTGTTATTGTATTCGCCGTCCTGGATTGTCCCTGCCTCACCTTGTTCTCCCGCTTGACCAAGAGCTCCCCAAGGTCAAGGTGAGGGAGGGTCTTTGTTCACCCTGGTGAGTCCTGTGGTTGCACAGAGTAGCAATGAAAACAGCCAACCTCTACCGAGCGCTTACTGTATACCAGCCTCTGTGTTAGACGCTGATGACCCTTTGCTCAGTTAGGTTTCATAGTGACCCTAATCAATGGGTGTTATCGCCCTATTTTAAAAATGAGCAAACAGGCTCAGAGAAATGGAATTGGACAGCTCCTAAGTGGCAGAGCCAGGGTTTGAACCAGATCCTTCTTCCCCTTAATCCAAAGCCTGGGCTTTTCATGACTGTGCTATAAAAATAATACTTGCTGTGTTTATTGTATGCTTCCTAACTGCAGACACTGTCTTAAGGACTTTTGATACTTTTGTCATCATCTCCTTGAATCAACCCTTCTTTCTCAGAACTGTTTTTACGTTCACTCTAGAGCTGTCACCCTGTTTATTTAACTTATATGCAGAGTACATCATAAGAAACGCTGGACTGGAAGAAACACAAACTGGAATCAAGATTGTGGGGAGAAATATCAATAACCTCAGATATGCAGATGACACCACCCTTATGGCAGAAAGTGAAGAGGAACTAAAAAGCCTCTTGATGAAAGTGAAAGAGGAGAGTGAAAAAGTTGGCTTAAAGCTCAACATTCAGAAAACAAAGATCATGGCATCCGGTCCCATCACTTCATGGGAAATAGATGGGGAGACAGTGGAGACAGTGTCAGACTTTATTTTTCTGGGCTCCAAAATCACTGCAGACAGTGACTGCAGCCATGAAATTAAAAGACGCTTACTCCTTGGAAGGAAAGTTATGACCAACCTAGATAGCATATTCAAAAGCAGAGACATTACTTTGCCAACAAAGGTTCGTCTAGTCAAGGCTATGGTTTTTCCTGTGGTCATGTATGGATGTGAGAGTTGGACTGTGAAGAAGGCTGAGCACCGAAGAATTGCTGCTTTTGAACTGTGGTGTTGGAGAAGACTCTTGAGAGTCCCTTGGACTGCAAGGAGATCCAACCAGTCCATTCTGAAGGAGATCGGCCCTGGGATTTCTTTGGAAGGAATGATGCTAAAGCTGAAACTCCAGTACTTTGGCCACCTCATGCGAAGAGTTGACTCATTGGAAAAGACTCTGATGCTGGGAGGGATTGGGGGCAGGAGGAGAAGGGGACGACAGAGGATGAGATGGCTGGATGGCATCACTGACTCGATGGACGTGAGTCTGAGTGAACTCCGGGAGTTGGTGATGGACAGGGAGGCCTGGCGTGCTGCGATTCATGGGGTCGCAAAGAGTCGGACACGACTGAGCGACTGATCTGATCTGATCTGATCTAGAGTTGAGGAAACTGAGGCCCAGAGAAGTTAAGAGACTTGCCCAAGGCCACACAGCCAGGAAGTGATGAGGGTCAGCACTTGAGCCCAGGCCCCTGACTCCAGAGCCCAGGTTCTGAACTGCCACATTTAGGCTGGGCAATGAAACTAGCCAGATGTGCAGGAAGTCCCTCGGTCAGCAGCGAACCGACAGTTCATAAGGGGAACAAGGGTTGAGTTGGAGGGATTGGTAGTGAGGCTGGGTCTGTTTCCTGGTCCCAACTCCCCACTTCATGAAGCCCCCACAAGGCCCCCTGCAGGCTGAGTCACCTTCAGGATGAATCGCCTCCCAGGGCCTGGTCCCACCGGCTCCAGACAAAGGTGCCCTTTGGCTGCTAAGCCCAGGTGATCTCCTCGGCGCCAGAGCTACACTAATCCTCTCGGGGCCCTGGGGGGAAGGCTGGCCTCATGACCACCAGGACCTGGCTGGTCTCCGGGCTGAAGACAGCATTGACCTCCATGTGTGCACTGCCCTCTACAGTTCACAGTAGGCGTTGATCCTTGCTCTCTGGCGGGAGGGACGGGCAGGTGGAGAAAGGCGCGGTTGCCCTCTTTGCCCCACAAAGCTCCAGGCATGTTCCAGACATTTCCTCCGCAATCCTGGAAACCCTGCTGAAGAAGTGTGGTATTCTGCCCATTTCTCAGATGCCCAAACTGAGGGCCCAGAGAAGAAGGGATTGTCCGGAGCTGAGAGGCCAAATGGGATCTGGGAACACAGGCGTGTGTGGTTCTTGGGGTCTCTGCCCTGGAACCCTCCTAGCCCTTACAGGTGATCAGTTGGTCCAGGGCCTGGGTTCAGGCACCCGCTCACACTCCTGTGGGTTTTACCAACTTTCTGCCTTGTGGCGCCAACAGGGACCCAGGATGATGAGAGTAAAAATACCACCTACTGAGCACCTACTGGGTGCTGGGCCTTGTTCTCACCACTTTGCAAGATTAAACTCGACCTTTACGACATTCTTTTGAGGCCGAGTCACTCTGGTCACCATCTTGACACCAAAGAAACAGGCTTGGAGAAAACAGACAGCAGAATTCAAACCGAGCCTCTGGCTCTGAAGTCTGTTTTCCATTAAAGCACCCGCTGCAGATGGGAAAGTGAGTCCCAGAGAGGCGCTGGCTCAGGCTCCAGTGGTGCCACTGGCGAGGTTGGCAGGATGCCTGCCTTCAGAGGCCCCACAGCCCTCAGACAGCAGGGAGGACGCATCTCCCTGCAGAGTTCAGGGGAACGCCTGTTTATGCTCAGCCTGGCTTGAGAGCAGACCTCGGTGGGGGAGAGAAATGCCCCCTCACCCAGGAGAGCTCCTCAGGTGGGCTTCATGGGGAAGGAGGAGATGTCATCAATTAAGCACTGAGGTAGGGGGTCTTCCCTGGTGGTCCAGTGGTTAAGACTCCGCACTTTGAATGCAGGGGCATGGGTTCGCCCCTGGTCAGACAACTAAGACCCCATGTGCCATGGGGTGTGGCTAGTACGTAAAAAAAGAAACACGAAGGTAGGACCTAGGCCTGGCCTGGGGGCGGGAAGCAAGGAGGACTCAGATTGCTCCCCAGGTTGTGTGCAGTGATTGAAAGCATTCGTTCATTCATTCATTCATTTGCTACACTGGCATCTGTGCCTGTGCTGGGCTGGCAGTGGGGCACAGGCCTGGTTTGCCCAGAGCAAGGCCATCTCAGTGGGGTGGCAGAGGGCCTTGGGCGTCCAGAGGGAGCATCCGAGTTGGGGGTTGTCACAGCATTCTAGAGCAGCTGGCATTTCTGCACTGGTGTGACTAGCAGAATCTGGGGAAGGGTGTTCTTTGGCAGAGAGGGCACGTGCAGAGGCCGGGAGACAGGGAGGCTGGGGGCGGTGGTGGTGAGAGGAATGGGTGCCACTCGGTGTGCAAGGCAGATCCACCTTCAGTGCCAAGGGAGAGGTCTGGTCTGTGTCCTAGCAGGTCTTGGAGCGGGCAGTGGCTGCCTCTGAGGGGTGGGAGCAGGCACTGACTGAGAAGGAACAGGAGGGAAAATTCTGGGGTGATGAAAATATGTTAAGATAGGGGTGCAAGCGACATACTGTATAACATTGTCACTATTTAAATAAACACTTAATATTTATGAATTTCACTGTATGTAAATTCTACATCTAAAGAAGAGGATCGTTATGGCATGCATGTTAAAGTGTTTAGAGGAAAATATATTGTTAACTGCAACTTTCTTTGAAATACATTTAAAAAATATTTATTTATTTTTACTTATTTGGCTGCACCGGGTCTTAGTCGTGGCATGCGGGATCTTTAGACGTGGCATGCGAACTCTTAGCTGTGGCATGTGGGATCCAGTTCCCTGACCAGGGATCGAACCCAGGGCCCCTGCATTGGGAGTGCAGAGTCTTGGCCACTGGACCACCAGAGAAATCCTTGAAATATGTGTTGTTTTTTTTTTAAGATGGATTAATGGATGAATAGATACATAGTAAAGTAAGTATGCTATGCTAAGTCGCTTCAGTCATGTCTCACTCTGTGCGACCCCATAGACAGCAGCCCACCAGGCTCCCCCGTCCCTGGGATTCTCCAGGCAAGAACACTGGAGTGGGTTGCCATTTCCTTCTCCAATGCAAGAAAGTGAAAAGTGAAAGTGAAGTCGCTCAGTCGTGTCCGACTCTTAGAGACTCCATGGACTGCAGCCTACCAGGCTCCTCCGTCCATGGGACTTTCCAGGCAAGAGTACAAGAAAATACTAATGGTCGATGTAGCCGGTGGGTAGAATCTGACAAGTATATGGGTGCTCACTGCACAATTTTTTCAACTTCACTGGATGTGTGGACATTTCATAATGAAATGTTGGGAGAAAAACTTCTGCAGATCAACAGAAGCCAGTCTGCTTGTTCTCTTCACACTTGCCCCAAGTTTGAAGAGTCAGGTCCAAGTTTATCTCCTCGAATCCTCAAATCAGTCCTGTGAGGCAGGTATTCTACCTACTTAACAGATGGAAATATGTGATGAGAGGCAGAGAACAGAGGAGTGGCTGACCTAAGGTCACACAGCGAGTTCTGGGTCGAGTGAAGCTGAACCAGGGTCAGCTTGATGCTGAGTCTGGGTATGGTTCTCTGCCCTGGCCAGCTGGAGTGGGCAGTGCCTGCTTTCGAGCTGAAAACTAGATGCCTCTGGGGGTGCTTCCACTTCCCCCATCTGGGGTCCTTGCTAGGGTCTCTAGGAATGTGCCCAGAGCAGGGGCCGATAAACCCCAGCTCATGTGACACCAGCCGGAGTTGCAAGTTCTCAGAATTAGCTACAAACGACCAGGGGCTGATAAACCCCAGCTCCTGTGACACCATGTGGAGTTGAACAAGTTCTCAGAATTAGCCACAAACCGCAAACCCTTGTGGTTTTGAGTCTCAGTGCCCAATGTGAGGAGCAAATCTAGATTCCGGTCTCTCATAATTACATGGTGTTTCCCTCCCTGGGTCAGGGAGCAGACTCTGGCTGCTATATAAGGCCAGCCTGCGACCAGATTCAGCTGAAGCAGAGGGCCCAGTGAACAGGACCTCTCAAGACCGAGCTGCAGGGACCTCCCGGGGGGTAAGGAGGTGCCCCCTTCCCTCTTCAGAGTCTGGGCAGGGGGAGCCCGAGGTCTGGGGAGGCAATGAAGTGTGTCCCAGACTGGATACCTGCCTGGGTGACCCTTTTCTGAACCTCAGTGATCTTGTCTGCAGCATGGGCATAGTCAGGAGACCTCTCAGGGATCAACAGAAGGGCCTGAGTCCCTTGAATGACATGGGTGAGCAGAGCTGCACTCATCTTCCCCAGGAATGTTGGGGTTGGGTACCCGGGACCTTTGCTACCTCCCTGACACTCATTAGCTGTTTGCTGATGCCAGAAATCCCTCCTTTGATGCCCATCTTTTTAACTGAAGGTGGTGATCCCTCTTTGAACAGAGAATTCTCTGGGCAGGGGGTTAGAATGAGGTGAGGAAGCCAGGGGGAAAAAATTCTTAAATATATGATACCATAATATTCTACTATGAATGAGTTCCCATGAAATTCTTCCTAGGGGAGCAGGGAAAGAATGGAGGGGCTGTGTGAACTTCAGGGGATGTAGGAGACAGGAGAAAGGGAAGAGGGTGCATATGTGGAGGGGGTTGAGGCCAACAATTTCATAGTTTGGCCTGGAAGGAACCATGTCCTGCTCTGATTCTCTGAGGCTGGTGAATGGGTAGACTGGTTTGGCGGAGTAATAGAAGTTTATTAGACATGAAGGCAGCAAAATAAAATTTCCTAGCGGTTGACCTGCTCATCCCCAAATGCATGCTTCACCCCTCCAATCTCATAATACTTCACATCCACTTCTTAGGGGTGTGAAATAATAGTCCCCCCAAAATAGCTACTGTTTATTGAGTGTCTGCTATGTACCAGATATGATGAGCTGGTGACTGCATGTATGTGCGTGCTAAGTCACTTCAGTTGTCTCTTTGCGACCCTATGGACTGCAGCCCATCAGGCTCCTCTGTCCATGGGATTCTCCAGGCAAGAATACTGGAGTGGGTTGCCATGCCCTCCTCCAGGGGATCTTTCCAACCCATGGGTCGAACCCACACCTCTTATATATACTGCATTGGCAGGTGGGTTCTTTACCCCTGGTACCACCTGGGAAGCCATGATGGTGACTAGGAAGCTGTAATTCAAAAGGTCAAATCTCTTTTCTAAGGATTAGAATCCAGAGAGGTTTGATCTAGAGCCCTTCATCTTAATGACATGATGATGGAACAGTCTCCTCCAAAGAGATAGGAAGGGGTATTTGCTAGCTGGCTGGATGCATGCAAGTGTGGCTAGGTGAATGTGTTGACAGGTGGATGGACTGATGGAAGGATGTATGGGTGATGGATGTATGAAAGGAAGGAAGGAAGAAAGGATAGGTGGATGGATATAAGATCAGCTTGCTGGTTGGTTGGGTCATGTATAGATGATGGATAGATGGGAAGAAGGATGGATAGATGGATGGATGGATGAATAAGAGGGGGAATGGATGGTTGATGAGTGGGTGAATGGATGGGTGGATGGGGGAATGGAAGGATGGATGGATGGGTGGTTGGGTAAACAGATGAGTAGATTTCTCTAGAAATCTCTGGAGAAATTTCCCCAGAGTCTGCCTTCTACTAATTTGCTATTTTGATTGGAATCCCCAATAGAGTATTTTTTCTCTATTCCTGAAGCTCCATTTGTAAATTTTCATCTGGGGAGATATTAATGAAACATCTATGTTATGGAACAGTTCAGTTAATGATATGTCCAGATTGACTGCAATTTGAAAAGCTCAGAAGGTGGCATCAGGAACTCTGGGCCTGCCTTATTCTATGCCCTTGGGTGATTTCCCCTGTTTCTGGGCCTCAGGGTCTTGATGTGACTCTTGATGGGTTGGGAAGGGGTGGTGCTAACTCCAGCTGCTGGGCAGGGTGGTAACACCCAGCCATGGCCCTATGACCCGCTGTCTCCTTAGCAGAGAAGCAGTGCCAGCATGTGGACGGCGTGGTGTGTGGCTGCTCTGTCAGTGGCGGCTGTGTGTGGCGTCCGCCAAGATACAAACACCGTCCTCAGGGTTACCAAAGACGTGCTGAGCAACGGTGAGTCCAGTCCTGCAGAGAGTGAATGGTGGCAGGCGGTGGGTAGGGAAGTCCAGCCAACTCTGAAATTCCCAAGCACTCTCTTGCTCACTGGCAGGTTCTACATCAGAAGGATGGGTGGCTTCTCTCTGGGCCTTAGTTTCATCTTTTCCGTGAGCTCCCACTTCCTGAGCACTTGCTAGGGGCCAGGCACCATGCTGGGGAGTGTATGCTTGAGGCAGTAGAAAGCAGCGATTAAGAGCTTGCGTCTTGGAGTCAGCCTTCCTAGAGTTCAGATATTGGCTATATGACCTTAAGTCCATGACTTGAGTTCTCTGAGCCTCAGTTTTCTCATCTGTGAAGAGGGTGTCATTATGGTCCCCATCCTGGAGGACTGATACAAGAATCTAATGAGATGAATGACCTTTTGAAAACTTAGCACAGTTCCTGGTTCATAGAAAACACTCAAAAGTGGGAGCTGTCGTTGATCCTGCCTTCAGTTCTTGGGGGTCTCTCTTTTGTCATCTGGCAAATGAGGACATGTCCCCTGCCCTCATTCCTGTCCAAGGTTGTCATAGAATGAAAAAAATGGGGTCATTTCCTCAGTGTCACAGGCCTCAGTTTCTTTATCCATCAAATGGGGACAATAATTCTGGCCTTGACTGTTTTCCAGGAATAAATTTGAATAATGCACGAAGAAGTAGGGTTTTTTTGTTGTTGTTGTTGTTTTTTACACTGTAAAGTGTGGAGTGCTTGGAAGGAAGGATCATGAAGAAAATCTACCCAGGTTTGGCTGAACAATGTTGAAATCCGGTTAATGTGTGAGAGGTCAAAGCCAGCAGCTAATGAGCTCACGGGGATGTCAGGGCTGGTCAAGAGGAGCCTTACCATTCGACCTCAGGAGTTTACCAGTGGGAAAGGGGACTAGGGAACGAGCAGTGCTGGGGACCGGAGGGGGAACGAGCCTCTGAATGAGACCTTTGCTTCTCCGCAGCCATCTCGGGCACCTTGCAGCAAAGTGATGCTCTTCGCTCAGCCCTGAGAGAGGTGCCCATGGGTAAAGCTGGTGGTGATGGTGGTGGGCCTCTCCTGGGGGGTCTGCTTGGTGGAAGTGGAGGTGGTGGGGGAGGTGGTCTTCTGGGGGGCCTGCTCGGTGGCGGGGGTGGAGGGGGTGGTGACCTGTTGGGCGGAGTTGGAGGAGGCTTATTGGGTGGCGGTAGCAGCAGTGGTGGAGGGCTCCTGGGTGGCAGTGATGGGGGGCTTTTTGGTGGTGGGAGTAGCAGTGGTGATGGTGGGCTGCTGGGTGGTGGAGGCCACGGTGGTGGGGGGCTGCTGGGTGGCAGTGGTGGGGGGCTGCTGGGTGGTGGAGGCCACAGTGGTGGAGGGCTCTTGGGTGGCAGTGGTGGGCTCTTGGGTGGCAGTGGTGGTCTTTTGGGTGGTGGCCGACATCGTTACGATGACTACAGACGCGCTGAATTCCCCCGAGGTGTCGGTGGTGTTCCCTACAATGACTTTCACGTCCGAGAACCGCCCCCAAAGTATACCAATGGCCACCAGCTGGGCGGTAATTACAAGTATGGTCACGTCGAGGCCAGTGACAACACCGCTCAGTTGGGGGGCAAATACCGATATGGTGAGATCCTTGAGTCCGATGGAAGCGTCAGGGACCTCCGAACCAGCAACTACCGCAATGCTGAGAATGCACACGGCAGCCACAGGGACCACGGGCGGTACAGGTCTGCTGAAGGCGCGGCGCCCGTGGGCAGACTTCACCGGCGAGAGTTGAGGCCTGGAGAGATCCCGCCTGGTGTAGCCACTGGGGCACTGGGCCCAGGCGGTTTGCTGGGCACGGGGGGCATGCTGGCAGCTGACGGCATCCTAGCAGGCCAAGGTGGGCTGCTCGGCGGAGGTGGTCTCCTTGGAGACGGAGGACTTCTTGGAGGAGGGGGCGTCCTGGGCGTACTTGGCGAGGGCAGCATCATCAGCACCGTGCAGGGCATCACCGGGTAAGGAGAGGCTGGGGTCTCCCTGTCAAGCTCCCTAATGAACTCTGAACAAGAATAATCACCCCCAGGGGCCTGGAGTTGGAATTAGGATGGTCTTCAGTGTCTCATACACTTTAGGACCTGGCCTCGGGACTGGACGTCTTGAGTCTTGTATGATTTGGGATCTTGCTGTTAAAAGTCCTGAGTTTGAGTCCCAGCTCAGCCTTTTAGATTAGCCTGTGACTTTGGGCCATTCTTTTCCTCTCTCTGAGTCTCATTTTCCTCCTCTGTAGAATGGTCATAGTAATATAGTCGAGGTGGAAAACACCCAAGATTGCGCATACATATTATAATTTCAACTATGCTCAGCCTCCTCCTCATATTCACTATTTAATTTGACCAATATTTAGAGTACCAACTACATGCAGGGTGCTCTATTGTCCCCAGGGGCACGACCTCATGGTGAGCCAAGACAAGACACATCTCTTGTCCTGATGGAGCTTGCAGGCTGGTGGGTTATATGGCATCAATGAAGAAGCCTGGAAACAATTATACACTTACAGTGCTAAGAAGTTCATGAAGAAGTGAGGAGGTGTATAGTGGAGAGATCAGGGGAGGCTTCCCGGAGGAAGAAAACCTAGAGCTGAAATCTAAAGAATGTGTGGGAAGAAATCAGGCAAAGCCGGGCAGGGACAGGCAGAAGGAGTAGCATTTTTACTGGGAGAAAAAAAAAAAAAAAAGATCCAAGCAAATACATGGAAATATAAACAATAGACCTCCAGGCAGTGGGAGACTGGGTCATGGCATATTTTTTGCCTTTAATTTTTCTGTGTTTTCCAAACTCTATCCATGAATCGTAGGTCTTTCTAGAGCTGAGAAGAATGAATGGGGCGCAGAGGAGGGGGGTACGGGGAGGACGGTCCCTGGGAGTGGGGTGCCGGGCACTGGAGATGGCAGCCCTCTCACTGCTCTTGGTCCCCCGCAGGTTACGCATTGTGGAGTTGACTCTCCCTCGGGTGTCTGTGCGGCTCCTGCCTGGCGTGGGCGTCTACCTGAGCTTGTACACCCGCGTGGCCATCAACGGGAAGAGGTGTGTGTCCTTGGTTCCAGAGGGGTCCCTGCCACCCTACATCCTGGCTGGGAGATCTGGGGCAGGTTATTTCTCCTTTTTGTCCATAATGTGGGGACTAAAAGACCTGAGGTGTCATCAGCACGCACGTGGCTTATACCTTTGGGCTCAGGTCATCTCCTGAGCAGCAAGCAGTGAAGGCAGCCTATGCAGAGGTTAAGATCCTGGGAGGTTGGAGTCTGGGGGCCCCTTGGGTTCAAATCCTGACTCTCTTTTAACCCGTGTGAAGTCAGGCCAGTTCTAATATCACTGAGCCATAATGTCTTCACCTGCAATGGGCACAATAAGACTTATCCTTTCCCAGGTGGCTGCAGCCACTGTGACAGATGGTCTCCCTGAATAGTGTCTGCCAAGTAGTTGGTGCTCATTAGAGGACCTCAGGTGGTGGACCTTTGCACTGATTTATCCCCATGGGAGGAAGTCATACCTACAAAGCAATATGATGGGGTGGTCACCTTGGAAACCAAAATTTGGACATAGGTTCATTTATTGGCCTCTGTTCCCAGCCTTTGAAGCTCTCATAAGTGGGGATAGATTTGTTCACAGATGACTTGAGGGTCCATGGAAGCCTTCTGGTTTGGGACCCCAGACGTGAACCAGCAGCATAGTAGATGGCAGGAACCGCCAGGGCAAAGGCCAAGGTGCAATGTGGTGGTTGGGCGTTGACTCACTGTCTCCCTGGTACCATGGTCTCCTCTCCTCTAGTCTTATTGGGTTCCTGGACATCGCAGTGGAGGTGAACATCACGGCCAAAGTCCGGCTGACCATGGACCGCACGGGTTACCCGAGGCTGGTCGTTGAGCGATGTGATACCCTCCTGGGAGGTATCAAAGTCAGGCTGCTGCGAGGGTGAGTACCAGTGGGCTGTGGAGTGCCTTGGCAGATGGTAGAGTGATCTGTCTTTGGCCAATCATAGTTTAGAGCAGAGGCTCTGGAAGCAGGCTGGGGTTCAAACCTCTTCAGCTTCACTATTGCTTGCTGTGTGACCTTAGATAGCTCTGTTGCTCTCTCTGAGCTCCACTTTTTTTATCTGTGAAATGGGGGTCATTTTTTCCCCTTTGGAATTAAGATGGTGAGTGTAAAACACCTAGTGAAAATCTGGCACATTTTAAGAGTTTATGTTACTTGAATAACATGGGTATTGTGTTCAATGGTGCTCCAACTCACAGTGAAATTTCCCAGTTGATGCTGTTCCTGTGATCTTAATCAGATGTTGAGTTTTTTCTATTACACTCTACTCACAAACTGGCAGAGTGCACACCTTGTGTCCAGAGGGGTTTTCAAGTGTCTGGATATTGGCTGGTACGCTGCCCCCTGATGATGGTCTCTGATGAGGGCACATCAGGGCTACTCAGAACTGAGTTCCTTTCTTTTCATTCCCTGGCCCTCATCTTGAGAGATCCTTGTTCTTGGTCTCTCTGAAGCCCCCTAATCCTTCCTCTCCTGTCTCATCAGTTTCTTTCTTATCCAGCCCTCATGTTATCTAGACTGTGGGATCAGAGAAATTCACTGATGAAGGGACAGGCAAATTTGCATTTGAGCCCCAAATTTCCTATTCATGTGGGCTTCTCTGAGCCTTTCTGCTCCAGGGTGGGTGGAGGCAGAAAAAAATCAGCCCCTGGTGTTCTGGTGAGTTGAGGAGGGGGAAGGATATCCAGAAACTTCACAGATTTTTAATTCACATTTTCACAAGGAAAAATATCTGGTGGTACATTGTTCAAAATATAAAATGATCAAAAGGCATGGCCCCCTGCCTCTCCATCTCCCATCTTCCCCCTTCCCAGAGAGCTCTCCTTGGTTATTTGTTTCTTGATTCTCCATCCAATTTTTTTAAACAAATGAAGCAAGCATGAATGTCAATTTCATCCCCTCTGTCCTTTTAACACAAGTGAGCACATACTGGAAACACTGCTTTGTGCTTTTCTCTCATCATTGGTCTCTTGGGAGAATCTTCTGTGCCAAACACGAAGAGTTTCCTTTTGCTTACCTTTACATGGTTGTGTAATATTCCACCGTTTGGTTGAACTGTCATTGATTTGCTCTCTCTTCAGGCTACTCCCCAACCTTGTGGACAACTTAGTAAACCGAGTCCTGGCCAATGTCCTCCCTGACTTGGTAAGAACCCATCCCGGGACCAGGAGCAGGAAGTACAAACTTTCCCCAGAGTGAGGGCCCCGTGCAGCCTCCATTCCTGGAGGCACACAGGTGACCCAGAAGGAGAGAGGGACCCAGGGGGCTGGGACGCGTCCCTGGGGGTCTGAAAAGGGCCCTAAGGAATGCGGAGGGACAGATTGGTGAGGGGATAAAGAGGTGAGGCTTGAGATATATACAGTCCTTGGTTGGAAACCCAGCTCCAGCACTTCCAAGCTGGGTGGCAGTCACATCACCTCTCTGAGCCTCAGTTTTCCCATCTGTAAAATGGGGATCATGAGAAAGCCTTCCCCACAGGGCTGCAGGGAGGACAGGGCCACGCACAGAAAAGCAGTCAGTACAGTCGCTATTATCATTGTTCTCACTTGTGCACCATCCCCCACGCCCTGAGCGGTCACCAGGATTCCATGCCCTTTCTCCCCTGCAGCTCTGCCCCATCGTGGACGTGGTGCTGGGCCTTGTCAACGACCAGCTGGGTCTCGTGGACTGTAAGTCCTTCCTTTGTTGCTTCATTCAACCAGCATCTTCTAGCACCTGATCTGGGCCCAGCCCTCGGAAGGGACCGGGGACACAGCAACGTCTGGGAGGAGGGCCCTGTGTGGTGCACGCTGTGCTGTGCGTCTGATGCCAGGGGAGAGGGGCTGCCTGGCCCTTCCTCTTGTCCCTGGACACCCCACCCCCCCCGCAAGCCCCAGAGGGAGGAGCTTCCTGCTTGGACCCCCAGGCGCTGCGGCTCTGGATGGTGTTGGGACGCTGGGTTTCCAGCCCCCAGGCAGCGTGTGGACTTGGAGAAGCTCTTCCCAGTTCCCTCATCTCTAAAATCAGGGAGTTGGTCTCAAGCCCTAGAGAGACTGGAGTGACTATCACTAGGTTAGGGAGTGACAGATGCCGTGGAGACTGTCCAGGTCTTCAGATTCAGGCTGTGACACTCACCCTTGATCCAGGATTTCAGAGTAAACATTCCTGAAGGCAAGTCTGCCCCATGCGGTTGTCCAGGTCGTGCACTCCATGATTCCAGGGTCCTCCATCCAGATAGATCACAGCATAATGGTAGCACCTGTTGGGCAGTGCACAGTCTCTACCACCGTACAGGGTTGGAAGAGCCTAGAAGTTAGGGCCGTTTATCACAAGCAGTCAGAGAAATGCCAAACTCAATTAAGCGCCACGTTGTGGAGCCCCATAATTTCTTCCCAGTACAGCACTTCACAGCTTACAAAGCTTATCAGTATGTAGAATCTCATTGCCCACCCCCAACCACCAATATTGTCTGAGGAGTTCTATTAAGCTTATTTTACAGGGGAGGAAATGGAGATTCAGAGAGGTGCAGTGTCTTGACCAAGATCACACAGCAAGGAAGAGGCAGAGCTGGGGTTTGAACCCAGAATGCTTGCTCTTTCCATGGTGTCTGGAGCCAGAACCTTGCTGCCCACTCCCCTCAGGTCACAAAGAAGGTGTCTGGGTGGGTGGGGGGAGCTTCCTGTGACCCCACCTTTGCCTGCAGCTCTGATTCCTCTGGGGATACTGGGAAGTGTCCAGTACACCTTCTCCAGCCTCCCGCTCGTGACTGGGGAATTCCTGGAGCTGGACCTCAACGTAAGTGCCTGGGCTCGGGTGGGGGAGGTGGCCTTCTCCATACAGGCCGAAGTGTGAGCGAGGACCCCACCTCCCCTGATCCCTCACCCCCCGGAGCCCCCCCACCCCACCCCCCACCATCAGGGCTGCTACTGAATGCCTGGGAGGCAGCATTTGAGCAAGACCTTTTCCTGCTTGGATGAGGACCTTCAAGAAGCTGTGTTGGGAAATTCAGTCACAGCCAACACTCACCTAGTGCTTGCTGTGTGCCAGGCACATTCCTGGAACTTTATGTAGATTAACCCCGAAGCAGGCACTCTTACTGAGGAAAGTAAGACACAGAGAGGTTAAGCCACCTGCCAAAGGTCACACAGCTAATAAATGTGAACCTGGGCTTTGAAGCAGGCAGTCTGGCTTCTAGCTGTGGGAGCTGCTGCTATGGGCTTGGGTTTGTTGGAGGAGTGAATCTGGCTATTTGTGTGCTGGTAAATATTAACACCTGATTCTTCATAGTTGTTTAAAAAAGTCCTAATTTGTAATGTTTGCTGATTTCCATGGTGTAAGTACCCCTACCCTGACCAATTTCAGGCTACTAACATGACTCACTAAACACAGGGTTGGAAAGACATGCCTGGAATTGGCTCTTGTGAGCTGATGTGAACTAGCTCAAGCACACCGCTCAATCAGGCCCGTAACTGTGCACGCGCATGCACACACACACACACTTACCCTGGGCTGCACACAGACAAGTGCCTTCCACTTCCTGCATCAGACACAGAGCATGCACACCCATGCCCTCAAAGACACAGCACACCTGTGCACACGTATATGTGCACACGGAGTATATCCACAGGCACAGAGGATTCAGGAGATGTTTATCAGCTGCTGCGTGCCAGACTCTGGACTGGGACTGGTGGTGAACATAACAAGATCCCTGACTTGAGGGAGGTGACCATCTACCGGAGTGGATGGGCCATCTAAGAATCACTCAAACGATTAGAGACTTTGAGCTCTGCGAAAGGGATTCCTGGTCTATCAGAGCCTAAAGCAGGGGATATGATTTACCCAGGGAGGTCACAGAGGACTCCCTGGAGGAGGTGATACTTGAGCTGAAGACCAGCCGAAGGAGTGGGACAGAACAAAAGAAGAGAGTGTGGGAGGAAACAGCAGGCAGGAAGCACCTACAGATGGTAGGGGGGCTGAGGTGGAGGTACAGATAGACAAGACCCTGGTGGCTGCATCGAGGAAGCGGGTGAGAGAGGCAGAGTGACTCCAGATGAGGCAGACCACACAACAGCTTTTATGCTATGGAGAGTAGTCTGGCCTTTAAAGAGTAGATACTCTGGTGTATATGGTACAGGTGCATCAACTTGCTGCATTGCTAGTGGAGGGCTCTCATTCTTCTGTTTCAAATATATGGCACTGAACCATGGCTTAGTTATAACTGGTCATAGAGCAGGAACTGCAAGAGATGCTTGTTGTTCAGTCACTAAGTCGTGTCCGACTCTGTGACCCCATGGACCGCAGCACATGAGATTCCTCTGTCTTCCACTGTCTCCTGAAGTTTGCTCAAATTCATGTCCATCCAGTTGGTGATGCTCATTAACCATCTCATCAAGAGATGCTATTCCATCACAAATTGAATTTTTGGGACCATACATGAAAGTCACTCAGACCCAGTGGGTTTAACCAAGGAAGGCTGCCTGTAGGCAGATGCAGGGATTCATTCCAGCCTTCAGCCCCTGTCCTCCACTCTTCTCTCTGCACCCCGCCCCCCATGACCTCTTTCTTCTCTACTTCCCCAGACTTTGGTTGGAGAAGCTGGAGGAGATCTTATCGACTACCCACTGGGGCGGCCAGCCTTGTCTCCCAGGCAGAAGATGCCAGAATTGCCCCCCATGGGCGACAACACCAACTCCCAACTGGCCATTTCTGCCAACTTTCTGGGCTCGGTTCTGACTCTCCTGCAGAAGCAAGGGGCCCTAGATATTGACATCACCGATGGCATGGTGAGTGAGTCATGGCCCCCAGGAAGGGGCGGCTGGGCAGCGCACAGCCCACTGTTGATTCTCTCTAGTCCCCAGTGTCCTGGGAAATGGCTTGAAAGCAAGGACTATGGACAGTTCACCCCTTAACTCATGACACTAAACAACGTCGAAACGTTGCTCCCTATCCAACTCTACATAATTTTATTCCAAACCTTAAAAAAAAGCATAATATAAATCCATATGTCTGTATCTCAGTACAAGTGTTTTGAATCCTTTTGCTTGGTAAACATTGATAGTGCATAACTAAGAGACATAAGAATAAAATATCACCTTTAGGTATGTTCCAGAGTCATTTTCTCTCCAAATCTTTTCTTTTAAAACATTTCAAGCCTTCATCAAAGCTGCAAAATAATACAATTAATGTCATAATATCCTTCACCTAGATTCACCAGTTAATATTTTGCCACATTTGCTTCATATCCATCCATCCACCTATCTTTATCTGTCTGTCAATCTATCTATCTGTCTATCTACGTATCCTCTATCTGCTGTTGAACAGCTTGAGTGTTTGGAGTTATCACATTTTGTTCCATAAAATTCAGTGTGTATCTCTTAAGAACAAGAGTTTCTCAAAATAACCCCATCATGTGCCTTATGTCAACCTTGACTCTACCAAGAGGAAAGTCTCCGTTTGGTGCCAGTATGATGTGACCCTCTCTTAAACTTTTGGGTGTCCTCTTTTAACTCAGGGAGAACAGAACTCCCCCCTCTACAGACAATGGTATCCACGCACAGTGAGGTCATTGTTTTGTTTTTATTGCATTTAGTTTTACAGATGCCATCACCTTCTGTCAAGTGGTACTGGCTTTCCATTTCTTAGTATTTGATAATTTTTAAAAGTTAGTCATTTAAGGAAGATATTAGCTAAATAATAGCACAGGTAGTTCGGGGATATGGCGGCATCATGCACTTGATGGACACTGGGTTTCACACCTGGACCCGCTGATGTCCATCTTGTTTTCATAAAGACTCACATTTTTAGAGGAGAAAGGTTCAGATCTTGCCTCCTGCCCTGAGAAGTCCTGTCTGTGGAAGCTTCAGCGGCTGCCCCATCCACTTAACCCCCAAACGGCTACCTCACTCTGCATGGTAGCCCTTATTGGACCTGTGGGGCCTCCCCAGAGGCCTTGAAGGGAGAGGACATGCCCCCACTGGTTGTCTGAGAGGGGCAGAGGTTTAATCACTGTGGTGGCAACTCCTGTCTGTCTCCATAGCCTCGGGGACCCACACAACCCTTCTTCTTTCCCTGCAGTTTGAAGAGCTTCCTCCACTCACCACGTCCACACTGGGAGCCCTGATTCCCAAGGTACGTATGGGTGGTGCCTCCCCTCGCCTTCAGCCCCACGTTCCCTTTCACTGTCCCAGGAGCTGGGCAGGAAGGGAAGACACTCAGCACTAGGGTGGGTGTTCCAACCTTCTCCCTGCGCCTTGAAAGTACAGTGAGAAAGGCTTGGAGACCAGACCCCCGGGGGTGTGTGGGCGCAGAGGCTGAAGTGGAAAACATCTGAGCTCTAGCTGTGGACAGGCCTGCCCAGATCTAATCCCAGCCTGGTCACTTCCTTGCTGTGTGTCTTTGGGCAAGAGTCTTAATATCTCTGAGCCTTAGTTTCCTCTTCAGTCAAAGGAGGATGCTAATAGCTATTACACAGGTTCATCCAGGAGGGTAAAGGAGATGATGCACATAAAGATACTGATACCGAGCTTGGGGTGGGGGTTGGAGAGCATGGAGGCCTAGAGGGAAAGAGCCACATCTTTGGAGCAGACAGACATGAATTTTATTACAGCTCAGCACATCCCAGCCATGCTTCCTTAGGCAAATGACTTCTCTCTGAGCCTCGGTTTTTTCACCTGGAAAAACGGGCAAAAATGCCGACCCGACAAGGTGACCGCAGCTCTGGGATTTGAATCTAGGCCCAGAGTAGGCATTTGATAAATGTTAACTATGATCGTTCTTGTTAACTTATTATTATTATTTTTTAAAAAGAGCAGATGCAAATGCAGTCTTGGATCAGCTGCCATACCCAGTTGGAACAAAGGCTTTTCTGATTCCAGTTCTCTTCCTAGCTCTGGTTCCAGGCCTGCTACCCTGCACCTGGCAGCAAAGAGCTTCTTACATGGTGTTATACAGTTGCCAGGGATTTCTGTAATTGACAGCCATTTTAGACATTTTTCATCTCCTGTCTACCTGTCCCATCCTGTTCTGGGTGGAATTCAAAGGAAAGGAAACTGCGCTCAACAAATGGTCACTATCGCCCTCGTGTGGTTGAAAGCTGAATGGCAGGGCACCATTAATGGCACAAACCGTGGCATTGCCAGGAGGCAGGCGGGCCCCTCAATCAACTGGACCTTCATTTATTGGACCACTTCTTACGTGCACTGCACTTTATGGTTCGTGAAAGTTGTTAAGAATCCACAGTTTCATGTGGTTTTAATCCTCCCCCCATCCATGGGACCAGAAGGGAAGAGAAACCCAGTTTACAGGTGGGGAAACCAGCTCAGAGAGGCCACACCATGTGGCGGCAGCCCAGCTGAGCTCAGTGAAGCAAAGACTCAGGCCATCCTATGGCGCTGGGCCTGTAGCAGGGAGGGAATGAGGCTAGACACAGAGGAATGTCTCCTGGAGTTACCAGGAGACGCTTGACCAGAGCCAGGATAGGTATCCTGAGCTTTCTGCTGCTGTGGAGAGAATTCAGGGTAACCTCTCAGGGTTCCTGAGAATGGAGAGTTGTGAATTCTTGGAGATTCTGCATGTTGGGGTGGAGGTGGTTGGGACACCAGGCCCCTCTGTGGAAATATCCTGAAAACCCTTTTGTGAAAAGCCAATGCGCCTAATTATCAATTTGTTGAGAGGCAATTTGCCCAAAGGTGAGTCCACTGAGTGGTCAATTGGTTATATTTATTAGATTAGCTGTTAGATCAAGAGTTTTCCAGGAGAGTTTCACCTGAATGTGGTCAGGAAAATGAACGCCTTCTTAGGATCAGGACATACCCTGCTGCACTGGATATAGAAAAGCTGATGTTTAGATTGGTTTATTTTTAAAGTAACTTTGGGACTTTTTCCATATATTTATGTTCACTTAACATATTTAAGAAAAATCTTCCTTAAACTTTTTTGGTAAAGCAGTTATTTAGTAAATATGAGGGCTGGTCTTTTTTTTTTTTTTTTTTTCTGAAGCTTTGCTCTGGAAGATTTTTGTTCTCACAGTGTAGAGGATAAAAATTTGCAATCCCTCGTTTTACTGTGCTTTGCTTTAGTGAACTTTATAGATACATGTTTTTTTTTTTTCCTTGTTAATTTTCTGTTTAGTTGATCTATCCATAAGTGTGAGTGGGGTATTAAAGTCTCCCACTATTATTGTGTTATTGTTAATTTCTCCTTTCATACTTGTTAGGATTTGTCTTACATACTGCGGTGCTCCCATGTTGGGTGGATATATATTTATAATTGTTATATCTTCTTCTTGGATTGATCCTTTGATCATTATGTAGTGACCTTCTTTGTCGCTTTTCACAGCCTTTGTTTTAAAGTCTAATTTATCTGATACAAGTATTGTGACTCCTGCTTTCTTTTGGTCCCAATTTGCATGGAAAATCTTTTTCCAGCCCTTCACTTTCAGTCTGTATGTGTCCCCTGTTTTGAGGTGGGTCTCTTGTAGACAACATATGTAGGGGTCTTGTTTTTGTATCCATTCAGCCAGTCTTTGTCTTTTGGTTGGGGCATTCAACCCATTTACGTTTAAGGTAATTACTAATAAGTATGATCCCATTGCCATTTACTTTATTGTTTTGGGTTCGAGTTTATACACCATTTTTGTGTTACCTGTCTAGAGAATATCGTTTAGTATTTGTTGGAGAGCTGGTTTGGTGGTGCTGAATTCTCTCAGCTTTTGCTTGTCTGAGAAGCTTTTGATTTCTCCTTCATATTTGAATGAGACCCTTGCTGGGTACAATAATCTGGGCTGTAGGTTGTTTTCTTTCATCACTTTAAGTATGTCTTGCCATTCCCTCCTGGCTTGAAGAGTTTCTATTGAAAGATCAGCTGTTATCCTTATGGGAATTCCCTTGTGTGTTATTTGTTGTTTTTCCCTTGCTGCTTTTAATATTTGTTCTTTGTGTTTGATCTTTGTTAATTTGATTAATATGTGTCTTGGGGTGTTTCTCCTTGGGTTTATCCTGTTTGGGACTCTCTGGGTTTCTTGGACTTGGGTGATTATTTCCTTCCCCATTTTAGGGAAGTTTTCAACTATTATCTCCTCAAGTATTTTCTCATGGTCTTTCTTTTTGTCTTCTTCTTCTGGAACCCCTATGATTCGAATGTTGTAGCGTTTAATATTGTCCTGGAGGTCTCTGAGATTGTCCTCATTTCTTTTAATTCGTTTTTCTTTTATCCTCTCTGATTCATTTATTTCTACCATTCTATCTTCTAATTCACTAATCCTATCTTCTGCCTCTGTTATTCTACTGTTTGTTGGCTCCAGACTGTTTTTAATTTCATTTATTGCATTATTCATTATATATTGACTCTTTTTTATTTCTTCTAGGTCCTTGTTAAACCTTTCTTGCATCTTCTCAATCCTTGTCTCCAGGCTATTTATCTGTGATTCCATTTTAATTTCAAGATTTTGGATCAATTTCACTATCATTATTTGGAATTCTTTGTCAGGTAGATTCCCTATCTCTTCCTCTTTTGTTTGGTTTGGTGGGCATTTATCCTGTTCCTTTATCTGCTGGGTATTCCTCTGTCTCTTCATCTTGTTTAAATTGCTGAGTTTGGGAGTCCTTTCTGTATTCTGGCAGTTTGTGGAGTTCTCTTTATTGTGGCATTTCCTCGCTGTGTATGGGTATGTAGAGGTGGCTTGTCAAGGTTTCCTGGTTAGGGAAGCTTGTGTCGGTGTTCTGGTGGGTGGAGCTGTATTTCTTCTCTTTGTTCAGTCGCGCTATGGGGAGGGAGGGAGGGATGCTGCAAACAAATGACACTGGCGTGCGCTCGCAGTGCCTCAGCCACACTGGGTCTGCCCCCGCTCACGGCGCGTGTAGCCTCCCTGCCCACACTGCTCAGGCTCTAGGTTGTTCCGCCGGGAACAATCCGAGGCTGGCCCTGGGTTGCATGCACCTCCTAGGTCCAAGCCGCTCAGGTTCAGGCACTCAGGTAGTCCTCAGAGGCGCAGACTCAGTTGGGGCTGCGTTTTGTGCTCTTCCCAGGTCCGAGCAGCTCAGGTGATGAGGTGTTTGGCGAGCGCCAATGCTGCGACTTATCGCCTCCCCGCCACTTGGTTATCTGAGTGTAAAACCGGCGCACCTTCTCAGGCAGATGTTGACAGTCCAGACCCCCAATAAGTTTTAGTTAGCAAAGAAGCCAGTTTTATAGATAATGTCTCTCTGGGGCTGCGATTGCCCCCTTCCGGCTCTGGCTGCCTGTCACCGGAGGGGGAAGGTTTGCAGCCGGCTACCTCTGTTTAGTCCTTTGTTCCGTGCGCGGGCTGGCGGTGTCTTAGGTTAGGGCTGGCTTTTCGCATGGTAGATATCCCACAGTCTGGTTTGCTAGCCCAAATTATTTCGCTCAGATAGTGCTCAGGGTATTCAGGCCAGATTCTTACTCTCAGCGATGCAGCCCGCGCCGCGCCTCCCTGCCCAGCCCCCGCTTGCTAATCGGGCTGGTCTTTTGATGACTGGTTCCTTTAGCCAATTTGGAGGAATCAGTGAGCAGCGAACAGGCTCTGATCCCTCCCACCGTGTGTCTCCAGAGGCCCCAGCAAATCCAGGTGGGTGGGGCAGGCTGTGCCTTGCTCTGGGAATTTCACTGCGAGGCACGTGGAATTGTAGACTTTCTCATTCTAGGTGGGGCATCCGGAGTCAGTAGGAAGGGAGAGAGGCCCTGGGCTCCCGAGTCACACATACCTGGCCTAGAATTTCAGCTCTCCTGTTGGCCTTCGACAATTTGCTTGATGTTCCCCCTCTGAGCCTCAGTTTTCTCATCTGTAACACGGAGAAGAAAAGCAACGTATGGAGTTGTGATGAGTCAATGAAATCATGAATGTCCAGCACCAAGCTCAGTGTCCCTCTCCCAATCCCACCTCCCCAGCCCCCCAGGACCCCACCTCCCTAAGGACCAGGTTTTGAGCATTTCCACAGTATCTGTGTCAGGTATTGGGTTTGAAGCTTTGCTGGCATTACATTGAATTCTCACGATATCTCTTTGTGAGAGGCTTGGAGAAGACAGCCCCTGGCCAAACCCCACAGTGGATGGAGGCTTTGCATGTGGTTTGTAGGACTCAAGCAATATTGCAGATTCTGAAGGGATCCAGTGTGGGACCCTCTGCTGTGTGCTTAGAGGTTGGCTGATGACCCCCGAGTCCCCCTCCACCGTGGATGGCCCTGCTCACCCCACCTGGTGTCTGTCCACAGGTGTTCCAGCAGTACCCCGAGTCCCGCCCCCTCACCATCAGGATCCAGGTGCCAAACCCACCTTTGGTGACGCTGCAGAAGGACCAGGCGCTGGTGAAGGTGTTTGCCACCTCTGAGGTCATGGTCTCCCAGCCCAATGATGTCGAGACCACCATCTGCCTCATCGATGTGGTAAGTGGGGGTGGGCGGTCTCCGGGAGTCTGCAGACACCTTCCCATGGTTCCCACCACAGTGACTATGAGTTGGATTTGGGGGCCAGATGACCTGATTCAAATCCAAGCTTTAAGGGCACTTATAGCTGTGTGACCTTTGGCTTGATTTTTTTCCCCCATGGCAGTAGCAGCAGGGTGTTAATGAGATGCTCAGAGAAGTACCAGAAACACCAGAAGGAAGCCAAAGTGCTGGCTGGTATTATTCCCAAAGGTTGTGTACCACACCCTATGGCAAAGCAGTCCTCAGTCAGTCATTCAGCAATATTTATTGAGCACCTATGGAGAAGGAAATGTCAATCCACTCCAGTACTATTGCCTGGAAAATCCCATGGACAGAGGAGCCTGGTAGGCTACAGTCCATGGGGTCGCAAAGAGTCGGACACGACTGAGTGACTTCACTTACTATGTGTTATGTTTTCTACTAGAAGCTGAAGAAAGGGGAACACGACGGATGGTTCTGGCTTTCTTGTCCCTGGTACCCAGAAGGGAAAAGATACAAATACAACAACTTCCAAAATTATTTCATAGAGGAGAATCCTCTTAAAATGATGTTACTCCTTTGATCGAAATTTAAACACAGCCCATCCTCTATCGTTCATAAAGTCCTTCCTGAGCATCCTCTGGTCACCTTTTAACTCCTCGGTGTTCCTCCAACATGCCAGGCACAGTCCCACCTGGAGCCTTTGCACATGCTGTTGCCTCTGTCTTGAATGCTCTTCTCCCAGACATCTGTGTGGTTCACAGCCTGGCTTCCATCTGATCTAATGTCACCTCCTCCGAGAGGTCTTCCCAGACCACCTGTCTCAAATGCTCCCACCACTCCCATCTCTCTCTCTGTCTCCCTTGCTTTACGTTGCTCATAGCCTTAATGTGATATTATTAAATGAATTCATTGGTTAGTTTATTACTGGGCAGAGACACAGACCATTTTATTCACTGTAGGATCCCCAGGGCCAGGCGCAGAATCTGGTACACAGCAGGTGTTTGGTAGATATTTGTGGAAGGAATGTGCTCAGTTGTGTTGAGTGCTATTTCCCCCTCCTTGGTGAAAGTTTCAGGCTCAGGCACTTAGGGTTCTGTCCTGTCTGCTGTATCTTCCCAGTCTCTCCTCCCAGGGCTGGAGACGTGGTGAGCCACCTCTAGTCTGGGAGGTGGGTGTTCTCAGCTGGAGCACACATGGAATCCACACTGGGCATTGTCAGATGAGAAATTGAAAGGGCTGATTCTCACCCAGGAGTGGAGATGGCTGCCCCTCATCCAGTCCCCTGTTGATTTGTCCCTACCTTGTGGGAATTTTTTTTCATCAATAGCCCACACATTTGATCCAGCTCAGAACCCTGCCGTGACCCCACTGCCCGCTGGATCAGCCCTGATTCCTCTCCAGCCTATGTTGCCCTGCCTGGTCTGGCCCCACCCCAACTCCAGCCTCCGGGAGTCCCCTCCCTCCTCACACTCTGGTTTTCTCTCTGTCCCTCTGCCAACCCCTTTCCTGCCCTAGCTCTAATGCACACGCCCTTCTCACTGCCTGGATCATTCTCACACCCTCTTTTCCATCTGGCCAATTCGTACGTACCCTTCAGGCCTCAGCTCAAGTGCCATTTCCCCAGGAGGATTTCCCATACCTGGATAGGTCTCTGCCATATAATCCAGTGCTCCTGCTTCTTCTCCATCATCCTAATTATTGTTTTTACTAATAGCATCACCTGAAATTGCTGGGAGCTTCCCTTTCCTCACAAGACAAAATTGTTTTATTTTATTTTGGGGGGAGGGGAGGGCCAAGAAGAAAAGAGGGATCTTCTGACAACAAGGCTTCTGCTTAGAGAAGGGGATGAGTCTGGACCTTTTATGCTCTCTCTTGGCGGGGGCGGGGGGGGCAGTTATGACTGACAGTGATGATATCCAATTGCATTTACAACAACTGTTCTGAAGCAGGTCTCTTAGGCTGCAGGCCATGCCCGCCTCCTCTGAGACAGCTCAGAGAAACTCAGTAAACATCCCCGACTCCCGTGCCAATCATTGGCTTCCTATGACTGTTGTCTTTTTGAAGAATGTTCCTCCAGCCTTTGCTGTGACTTACTTGTGAACAACAGTTAATGCAGGCAATTTATGATTCCCAACTCCTTCCCTCCAGAGGTGGGGAAAATCCATTACATTGGGTGTTATTGGGGGTCTCACAGGGAGCCCCCAGCGAGCAATGACTGCTGTATGATGGCAGTGACATTCCATTCACCTTCCCTTTCCTCCAGGACACAGAACTCTTGGCCATGTTTTCCGTGGAGAATGATAAGCTTATGATTGACGCCAAGCTGGACAAGTAAGAGGGTTTGCTGCTGAGGGTTCTCGCTTCTCATAAAGACTTCTTTGGCATTCTTATGTCTGGTGCCAATTCACAGGGAGGGCTTAGAGGTCTCTGGACTTGGCTGCTGGGTAAATCCAAGGGATGGCACAGGGGAAAATGGGCGGTAACTGCCAAAACCACTGGCGTGAGCAGGGCAAGGAGGGTGGAGCCGAGAGCCTCAAGGAAGGACCTGCTGCCAACAACAGCATGGGCGGTAACGATACTGCAGCTGCTACTGCACCAGCTGCTGGTGGTTAGCCGGGCTCTGTGCTGGCTGCTTCTGTGTCTAATGCCATTCAGCCTTGCAGAAGCAGGGCTATTATCTTCCCATTTTAAAGAGGAGAAAACTAAGACTCAGAGAGGTGGATTTATTTACTCAAGGAAGGCACAATATGAGAACAGAGCGTTTGCGGGGGGCGGCTGTGAGCCAACCCACGTCTGTCTGATTTGGAGCTGTGTCGAATGGTTACAAGCACCAGCTGTGGAGCCAGCAGTATGGGTTCAGATCCTTCCATGACCCCCGACTGGCTGTGTGATGTAAGCCAAGTGACCTTGCCTCTCTGAAACTCAGTTTTCTCATCTTAAAATGGGCATCGTTGTCTCCACCTTATAGGACTCATGATAATAGCTGTTATTTATTGGATGCTTTCTATGTGCCAGGCATTGAGCTAAGCCTTCAAGGTGTCTTCATTCATTTAATTCTTGACATCAGCCTATGGCTGCAAGGGTTATTATCATTGTTATTATTGTCTTCAAGGGTCCCACTTCAAGACAGATGAGAGTGTATGTAACACTTGCAGCGTGTGCCTAGTTCATTGTAAGGTTTTTGTCTTTTACAACAAATATTTATCAACCTCAACAGTGAGAGCTACTCCTACTGTGATGCTAATTGGAGCCATTCAGGAGTATCTAACGAGGTCTGAGACTGAGGCCTGGAAGGGGAGCAGGGGGCAGCCGTGGGGAGAGCTGGGGGTTCCAGTCATCGAGAGCAGAGCCGGCAAACTTCCAGGGGCAGGAAAGAGCTTGGGTGTCCTGGATGGAGCAGTCATGAAAGAAGGAGGGATAGGAGGAGAAGTTGAGAAGGACTCCTACGTTCTGAAGCAGAGTCTTCTCTCCTGAGAAGCCTCTATTGTTTCACATTGGTTTGTCTCCCACCTAGAGGCTAGTGGCTCCAATGTCTCTCTGCCCATGAGCAGATCTGGTCCAGCCTCTCTCAGGTGGGACTGCTGCTTTGCATGTGAGATTCAGGTGCAGCGAGACTGAAGCCCTCACAATGCAGAGAAAGACCTTGAACCCAGGCTCGGGCCTCCCTGCTCAGAACAGCACAGCAACCATGAATGCTGCTCAGGGCGTGAGTCCAGGGCTCCCTCTCCCAGCTCTGTGGCCTTGGCTGGTTTCGTGGGAGCCTTTGGTTCCTCCTTCGTGGAATTCCTAAAGGATCTTGCCAGGTAGTGATGATGCTCATGCAGGCATAGCACTCACCGGGTACCAGGGGTGATTCTATGGGATTTACTTGAATTACCCTATTTAGTGCTTATAGACACCCACTCTGCAGAGGAGGAAACTGAAGCATGGGCAACTTAAGTACTTTGCCAAGGACACATAGCTGTGATACGAGCCTTATGCGCATGTCACCGTGTCTGGCACATAGTTAATACTCTGTAATGGAGACCAGCCCTACTCATATTAACTCCCCCAGATCCAGAGGGGCTCCCTGAGGATGTTGGTGGACGGTCTCCTTACACTGAAATGTGAGCCTCTTATGATTCTCGGCAATTGCTACTTCTTTCTTTCTTTATTTGGCTGCACTGGGTCTTTGTTGCCGTCCACTGCGAACTCTTGGTTGCAGCATACAGACTCCTAGCTGAGGCATGTGGGATCTAGTTCCCTGACCAGGGACTGAAACCGGGCCCCCTGCATCAGGAGCTCAGAGTCTCTGAGTCACCAGGGAAGTCCCAATAGCTCCTTCTAACGAGCTGTTTTCTTCATCTGCAGGACCAGCCTCAACCTCAGAACCTCAAACGTGGGCAATTTTGATGTAAGTACCAAGCTCAGGCCCCAGAGTCAAGTCTGGGAATGGCACCCTGTGAGGCTGGCTGGGGACTGGGATGTCGGTGAATTCCAAAGCATTGATAGGCTGTCAGGCCTCGTTTTACAGATGGGAAAACTTGAGGCCCACAAGGCAAGTGAGGGGCATGGTCCTGATTCACAGCTCCTTCTACCATGCCTGTGGCGTCCCATTCTAACTGCCCCCATGGGGATCACTTGGCCCAAATCCTCCACCCCAGGGTGGGTGGCAGTTGGGGCAGCCATGACCTTTGGGACCTCTTCCTTCATGGATTGGGGGATTCAGCTTTGCCACTGACTCTTGTGTGACCTTAGCTATACCTACCCACTCAGCCTATTTCCTTGTCTGTAAGGCAAACAGGTTTGAACTTCTTTTGAAACCTCCACGTTCTAGAATTCTGCCTTTCTAAAGATCCATGAATCTGAGACACTTATATTCTAGAATTTGTTTTTTTTTCTTGTTTTTTTTTTTAATTAAATTTATTTTATTTTATTTTTCAACTTTACAATATTGTATTGGTTTTGCCATATATCAACATGAATCCGCCACAGGTATACATGTGTTCCCCATCCTGAACCCCCCTCCCTCCCCATACCATCCCTCTGGGTCATCCCAGTGCACCAGCTCCAAGCATCCAGTATCATACATCGAACCTGGACTGGCGACTCGTTTCATACATGATATTATACATGTTTCAATGCCATTCTCCCAAATCATCCCACCCTCTCCCTCTTCCACAGAGTCCAAAGGACTGTTCTATACATCAGTGTCTCTTTTGCTGTCTCGTATACAGAGTTATTGTTACCATCTTTCTAAATTCCATATATATGCGTTAGTATACTGTATTGGTGTTTTTCTTTCTGGCTTACTTCACTCTGTATAATAGGCTCCAGTTTCATCCACCTCATTAGAACTGATTCAAATGTATTCTTTTTAATGGCTGAGAATTTGGTCCTGTTTCATCAGTTTTTTCATTCTTGTGTCCCCCACTCCACCTAAGACTTTGAAAATGCCCATTTGGCGTTGCAAAGAGTTGGACACGACTGAGTGACTGAACTGAACCGACTGATTTTATAAATTGATAATGAAATTGATGCTTGCTTTCTGGGGCAAGTTTGGGTGAGATTTCCACTTATGCAGAGACAGTCATGGAGCTTTTCTTGTCCAAACAACTCATAGGATTGGTATCATCAGCTTCATTTTATAGATGGAGAGATTGGTACCCAGATAGGGGCAGTGACGTGCTTTACAGCTGGTTGGGGCAGAGCTCAGACTAGAATGGAAATCTCTGGACGCCAAATGGAAAAAGACACCAATACTTAATTGGATATTTAATAAATATTTCTGGAGCAATAGAAATTGACATCAGGCACTACCTTAACCTTTTATTTACTTATTTATTTTGAAATCAAGCCTTTCTCCATTGATTCTCAAATCAAACTTATGATGTGGGTGCAATTATTGGCCCACTTTCCAAATAAGAGAGTCAAACACAGAGAAGTTAAGCGACTCTCCCAAGGTCACAGAGCTGGTAAGAGGCAGTGTGTTAGTCATTCAGTCGTGTCCAACTCTTTATGACCCCATGGACTGTAGCCCTCCAGGCTCATCTGTCCATGGGGATTCTCCAGGCAAGAATACTGGAGTGGGTAGCCATTCCCTTCTCCAGGGGATCTTCCTGACCCAGGGATTGAACCCGGGTCTCCTGAACTACAGGCAGACTCTTTAGCAACAGAGCCACCAGGTAAGAGGCAGTGCTGGGACTTGAGTCCCATGCTCTGTCACCATGGTATCACGTGGCACCATGCCGTGGCAGGTATTCTACACAGAAGAGCTTATGTTTGGTTTGGACAAGTACTCCCTGAGGTAAAGATTGCCCACTCACATTTTCAGATGTAGAAAGCAAGGTTTAGAGAAGTGAAGAGCAGTTCTATATGAAAAAGGGCTTCCCTGGTGACTCAGAGGTGAAGTATCTGCCTGCAGAGCAGGAACCATGGGTTCGATCCCTGGGTCAGGAAGATTCCCTGGAGCAGGGCATGGCAACTCACTCCAGTATTCATGCCTGGAGAATGGACGGAGGAGCCTGGCGAGCTGCAGTCCATGGGCTTGCAAAGAGCTGGGCACAACTATAGCATGTACACACGCTATATGAAAAGGCTCAAGGCCAAGCGTTTTACATGATCTGCTCCTAATCCTCACTGCTTCCTTGCAAGCCGGACTTGCTGGCCCATTTTACAGCTGAGGAAACTGGGGGTCAGAGAGGTGAGGGAAGCTGCCTGGAAGTCCATGGAAGCTGAGCTGGGGTGGGGACCTGCAGTGCTGGTCACAAAGCGCAAGGGCCTTCCAAGCTACCAAAGGCCCCGTGCTCTTTGCCCCTTGGGAGGACCTGATCTCCCTCGGTCTCTGCCTCACCATGAGCCTTGGGCCAGAACTTGCCGGCAATTGGACCTCAGCCTTCGCATCTGTACAAGGAGCAGGTGGACCAGATGTGCCTTGGGGTTGGTGGTGCTGGAATCACAGGGGCTCTGGCTGCAGCTCCCAGATTCTTCTGGAGATGCTCTTCGGCTTCCTCTCCAGCCACAGGGCTGGGTGTGGGGGTGGGGGCTCAAAGATCCCTTTAGACCTGAGCGAATCTCTGCCTTTTCATTCTTCCTCTGCAGGTTGGCCTCTTGGAGGTGCTGGTCGGGAAGATTTTTGACCTGGCGTTCATGCCTGCAATGAATGGTGAGAGAGGGTGCCCCAGGGGTGCGCGGCCTGTGGATCAGGGGGTTACTGGTTTGTTGGGCATATTTGATGCACAGCTGTTCCACCTCAATAGCATTCCCGAGACCTTCACTCTAAGCTTATTTATCTCAGCCTCTAAATGCAAATATTGCCCCAAGATTCCATCAACTTCTTTATTTGCTGCTTTTGTTGTATTCTTTCCCTGCCCCGCCTTATTTGACTGATTTCTCTGATTATCTATGTGAACTTCTGATTATATGTGAAAATTATGTGTGTGTACATTTTAGAAAGTCCAGAGAGGTTAGAAAACAAAATCTCACCTCCCAAAGGCAATTAATCCCAATATCTGGGTACACTTCCTTCTAAACTCCTCTTTTTTGGTTTTTAACATTTTTATATTTATTTTCATTGGGTTTCTTTTCAGCTGTGGTAAGATATATATACATATATCTATATATATAGATAGATACATATACATATATAAACATAAAATTTGCCTTCCTAGCCATTTTTAACTTAATTCACATGGCTGTGTTCCTGACTTATTTTTTCTGACTTATCTTTAATTGTGTATTTATTTTTACTTGCGCAGGGACCACATGTGTATTTTACTAATGTAAAAAGTTCGATCAGTTCAGACAGAACTAAAGTTGCTGTTACCAATATTCCCAGCCTCCTAACCCCCTAGACAGTTACATAGTCAGTTAGAGGGTTTTCTTGCCCGAATTTATAAATAGATCAAACAGCCTGGTGCGTCATCTCTGTGGCTCCTTGTTGAGCCCTGGGGCCACTGGAGGCTGGCTCAGCTGCTCCATCAAGAACCACAGCCCTCAAGCTGTTATCAACCAGGGTTCTTGGCCCCCTTAATCAATAGAAATTGATCAGAGGCCAGACAAGAAATGCAAGCAAGGCTTTACTGGGGTCCCTGCTGCAGCAAGGGGGGGAGCAAGAACAAACAACAGGTTCCCTTGCTTACTGTCTCCCTGAGTGGGGCAAGCTTGCTTCTTATATGTGGTGAGGGTAAGGGTGGTCCAGTGGTCAGGCTGGAGGGGTGACCTAAGTGGTTTTTCCACCCCTTAGGTGGTATTGTGTGTACAGGGCATGTGCAGTATCCTGCTTCTGTTCCTGACCTCCTCTTCTTTGGTCCAGGCTCTTTAAAGCTGGCAGTTCTTTAAAGATGGCAGTTAGGTTTTCGGTTTGGGGAGAAGGCAATGGCACCCCACTCCAGTACTCTTGCCTGGAAAATCCCATGGACAGAGGAGCCTGGTGAGCTGCAGTCCATGGGGTCGCTAGAGGTCGGACACGACTGAGGGACTTCACTTTCCCTTTTCACTTTCATGCGTTGGAGAAGGAAATGGCAACCCACTCCAGTGTTCTTGCCTGGAGAATCCCAGGGATGGGGGAGCCTGTGGGCTGCCGTCTATGGGGTCACACAGAGTCGGACACGACTGACGTGACTTAGCAGTAGCAGCAGCAGGTTTTCGGTTTATTTGTATCTTTTGTCCAGAATTTGCCCCAACTCTTATTTTTAGTCCCATACAGTTTCTTTGTATTTTCTTGCTTGAGGAGAGGTGTGTCCAGGTGCAAGAACTGCAGCAAAGGACCCCAGGTCCCATCTTGTCTCATTGCTGCTGGACCCCAACCTCTGTCTCCCCACTTCTGCATCCTGGAAGATGGAATGAAGAGGGGTGGCATCAACTGTACCAGCTCAGTTCATTTGGAGAACTCTTGATGTCAATCAGACCTTTTTTCAGGGGACTGTCACCAGAGGAGACTGAATCAGAACCACAGAAAAGCGCTGGTCACCAGGCCCATGCTCATTCCCTGGTAGGAGAGGATGATGTCAGGAGATGGATGGGGCTGGGCTGACCTGGGAGCCAATAGATGGAGAGGCTCTCCTGGGCTTCACCACTAGGAGGTGCTGTGAACTTGACAGCAATTCCCTCAATCTCACTATACTGCGATTTACCATTCTCAAAAGTGAGAGGTTGGGTTAGATCTATGATTCCCAAAAAGGGTTCTGTAGAAAATCAGTCCCACAAGATACTCTGAGAAAAGGGTTCCATGACCAAGCAAGTTTGGGAAATACTGCATAGGTCCCTCGGGGGTAGATTCACAATGTCCTTAGTCCTCTGAAAAATCCTGCTGGAGTCAGAGGACTAAGTCCCGTGTTTCCCACCTGCTTCACCCCCTTTCCTGGCTCCCTTCCTTCTTTCTTTCTAGAATGTTAATCAGCAGGTCTGCTTAGGCTCTGACGATCTAGACCTCCACGGAGGTCACTTGTTGGGGTCCCATGTATTTCCTTCCATGCCTTCATTCAGCAAACCTCTGTCTCCTCCTCTGTGCTCCACCCAGGTCTGGGTGATGCTGGGGACACAGTCCTTGCCGGAAGAAACTCACAATCTAGTGGTGGTGACAGATGCGAAGACAGGGCATTAGTATGCTGTGGTTTCCGAAATGCAGTTGTTCGGGAAGAGTGGCAGGAGCACAGGGTTGCTCAGGCTGGTGGGTAGGAGACCTCACAGAGGTGGCATCGAAACAGAATTTCGGGGAAGGCTCAGAACTCAGCAGGCAGGCAAGGCTGAGGCTGTGTGCTCCCAGCACAAGGACGGGCAAGGACAAAGTCCTGGAGGCATGAAAGACGTAATACTGGAGGCTTCGGGAAGGTTGCTGCCTCTTGGCCACGCTGATTGTACCTGATCATTTTTTTCCCCCACAGCTGTGCTGGGCTCCGGTGTCCCTCTTCCCAAAATCCTCAACATCGACTTCAGCAACGCAGACATTGACATCTTGGAGGTAAGGGGAGATAGAGCTCTGTTCTGCCTTCCTCTGCAAACCCAGGAATTGGGAGGAAGAAGAGAAGGGAAGGGAAGGGCAGGACAATAGCAGCCTCTACCTTCAAAGGATGGGGCTGAGGGAATAAGAAACAAAGCTGCTAGGAGCCTTAAATGAAGCTCTCATCACTGCCCCCATCTCACAGATGGGAATACTGAGGCTCAGAGCAGTAAAGGGCTTGCCCAAAGTGAAAGTGTGACATAGTTCATCAGAAATTTTTTTATTGAGCACCTAATATGTGCCAGACAATGCCCAAGGGGCTGAGGAAACAGTAGTGAACAAAAACCCTGGCCCTTGCAAAGCTTCAACCAGTGGGTAGATGGGCCTTTGGGAAAATATTCCTGAATAATTGTTAATTGGAATCATGGCAGGTGCTATGGAGGGGATCTTGTTACCACTTCCAAAATACACATAAGTTCAATATCTGAAATTCAAAAAATACAAAAAAGATGAAACAAACACATGTTTATCTTCCTAGATATATTTGCAACCCAGAAATTATCCCTTAGAACATTTTGTTATTTTTCATTCCAATCTCTCTGGAATTTTATTTTTAAACATGGCTTGACCAGGGGGTCGGTCAGTAGAGCACTGGAGTTGAAGAATAAGGGTCCTGGCGTCCACTGGCCTGGGTTTAAATCCTGACTTTGACAGTTTCCAGCTGGGTGGCCCTGGGCCTCAGTTATCTCCTCTATACAAAGGAGCTAATCATAGTGTGTATCTACCGGGCTGCATTTAGGATAAAAGAGGTTCTGCACATAAGGGGCCTTGTACAGCCCCTGGCGCAGAGTCAGCATTCTAGAAGTGTCTGTCATTATCAGCATCACTGTAATAAAGAAGGTGCAGTGTACATCCTGGTGCACAAACTGGTTCTGACTCCAGGATTCAGTTCTTTAGAACATGATCCCCGAACATGATCCCAGATTGACGAAGTCCTTTTCAAAAGGTAGCACCTATTTGCATAGCCACCAGCTGTGTGCTGAGAGCCCAGCTCCTCACACTCATGCCAGGCTTGGGCCTCAGACCAGGGGACAGCCCACCCCACCCCCACCTTTGGGGAAGAGTCAAGAGAGGTGGCAGTGACCTTGAATGGGCAATGTGGGTCAGACGCCGGCTCTGGGGTGTCCTTAGGGGTGCCAGTCGTCGTCCCTTCTCTTGAGCGCCTGAAGGACCTCAGCACTACTCTGAGCCTCAGTTTCCTCATCTGAAATGAGGAACACCACCACCCACTTCACGGAGTTGACAGTGAGAGATTAAATGAGACACAGCATTTCAGTGTTAACGGTCATCATTCACTTGTTAAAAATGGGTTAGGAAATGTGAACAGGACTGGCAGAAATTTACGTCCCCATCGTCACCACAGTCATCATTTCTACCATTTACTGAGCACATGTGGTGCGCCCTGCACTGTCTTAGGGCTCCGGTCAATGTTGGCCTCATGTCGTAGGTAAAGGACCTGCGTATCAGAGAGGGTAGGCCACTTGCCCAAGGTCACTCAGCTAGTGAGAGGCAGGATTTGCACTGAAGTAACAGAGATAGCTCAGACCAGGGGTTTTCACCCGAGATTGTATTGCAACCCACCTCCCCAACCTGAAGGGAATTTTAAAATGTGTAGGGATGAATTTTCTTTCCTGAATAATCACGCTTGAGCATTTTATATCAAAATAATTGGGTTGGCCAAAAAGTTCATTTGGGTTTTTCCGTAACATCTTATGGAATAACCCAAACTAATGTTTTGGCTGACTCAATACCTATTATTTTGTTATAAATTACTTATCTTTTATTTCTTCTGTATATTCCAGTAAAAGAATTATACTGGCTTTTAAAATATATGTATCAGTAAATTATGTAATCTATGAGATTCATTTCAGAGTAAAGGAAGTAATGAAGTCCTATAATCAAATGAAAAATGGGTGTTGGGTCTGAAAGGTGAAAAATCACTGGTTTAAAGAAAGATTCAGAAAAAAAGAGAAAGACTCAGAGGCTCTTGTAGGCTCTCTGTTGTTCAGTGGCTCAATTGTGTCCAACTCTTTTTGACCCCATGGACTGCAGCACACCAGGCTTCCCTGTCCTTCACCATCTCCCAGAGCTTGCTCAAACTCATGTCCATTGAGCTGATAATGCCATCCAACCATCTCATCCTCTGTCATTCCCTTCTCCTCCTGCCCTCAATCTTTCCCATCATCAGGGTCTTTTCTCATGAGTCAGCTCTTTGTATCAGGTGTCCAAAATATTGGAGCTTCAGCTTGAACATCAGTCCTTCCGATGAATATTCAGGATTGATTTCCTTTAGGATGGACTGGTTTGATCTCCTTGCAGTCCAAGGGACTCTCAAGAGTCTTATAGGCCCTCTGTAAATGGTAGCTATTCTTCTTCTTATTATTAGGAAAGGAAAGTGAAAGTGAAATCCCTCAGTCGTGTCTGACTCTTTGCGACCCCATAGACTGTAGCCTACCAGGCTCCTCTGTCCATGGGATTTTCCAGGCAATAGTACTGGAGTGGATTGCCATTTCCTTCTCCAGGGGATCTTCCCAACCCAGGGTTCGAACCTGGGTCTCCCGCATTGTAGATAGACGCTTTACTGTCTGAGCCACCAGGGAAGTCCTTCTTCTTATTACTACTACTAAATGGGTCTAGCCATTTATTTTAACTTTTTATTTTAAAATAATTTTAGACTTATAGAAAAGTTGCAAAAATAGTTCAGAGAGAGTTCCAGAACACTCTTCACCTATCTTCCTCCAGTGTCAGCATCTGCTGTAGTCCAAGTACAACGATCACAGCCAGGAAGTTAACATTAGTACAGATCCACAGGCCTCACCTGCCAGCTTTCCCACGAATGTCCTTCGTCTGGCTCAGGATCCGGGCTTCCACTTCACAGTTGGTGGTCACACCTCCTTAGCGCCCTTCAATCTGGGACGGTTCCTCAATTTTCCTTGTGTTTTGTGACCTTGACATTTCTGATGAGCTGGGCTGGATTTGTGGGATGTCTCTCAATTTGGATTTGACTGATAGTTTCTCATAATTAGATGAGGTTATGTATTTTTGGCAAGAATGCTGCCAAACAATGCTGTGCCCTTGTCAGGGTACCAAGTCAGGGCCCGTGACGTCAGCATCTCCTTCCCGGAAGTGTTCAGCTTTGCTCTTGTGGTTAAGGTGGATCCTGCCAGGTTTCTCCACCAAGTTGCTACATTCTCCCTTTATAACTAATCAATATCGCATGGGGCCTAAACTTCAACACTATGCAAATATCCTGTTTCTCACCACACTTTTCCCACTACTTTTGTCATTCATTAATGATTTTTGCCTTCAACAGTATTGCTGTGCTGTTTGCCTGAATGGTGATTTTTTTTATCTCTTCAATTCCTTTCACACTTACTAGTTGGTGTTCTGCTGTAAAGAAAAGTTACCCCTTCTCCCTCATTTATTTATTTACTCAATTACTTATACCAGTATGGACACATGGGTATTCATTTGTGCTATGAATTAAGTCTGTTGCTTTTATTATTGTTGTAGATCTTTTTAATTATGAAAACTGGAGTTTGGAAGAGTTTGGAGAGGGGCTCAGGCCTGCTTCTCTTTATTTGGAAAAGAAGGAAATGAGGGGTAGGGTGGGAAGTGTCTTGCCCAAGATCCCCTGCTCACAGCAAGCTAATGGACACAGCCAGGGTGATTCTCAGGCCCCTTTGACCCCAGCTGTCTCCACTGTTCAGAGTTACTGCTGCCGAGAAATGCGACTGGCCTGACCCTAAGGCAGGCGGCTGTCTGCTGAGCTGTAGCCAGAAGCCGCCCCATTCACTAACCAGCTCTGTGTTCTGCTCTCCAAGGACCTTCTGGTGCTGAGCACCTGAATGACAGAGGCAGAGATGCTGCTACAGCCTGGGGAGAAGCTGGAACCAGTCCTGGAAAGCCTTGGCCTGACACGGTCCCCAGCTCCAAGTCTCTTCAGCTCCTCAACAGGTCCCTCTCCATCCCTCCAACCACTGCCCCCATTGACGAACAATCCCATCCATGGTCAGCCCCCGGCAGGGGCATAGAGTTCTCCTAGAAGACCGAGGCCTCTCAGACTCCACGCCAGACCCCAAGCTGAGAACTTTATGCTTTCAATAAAAGATTCCTCTTTCCCTGCAGTTGGGGCGAGTCTCCCCAAAGGACCCTCCCTCAGGGTCTGGGTGTTTCTTTCCTTGTTCGAGACTTCACGGGGGGCATCTGGCAGATGTAGCTACAGCCTCATGAAAGATGGTTCAGTCCATTACTGAAAAATGCCAGACACCTCTGAGGACCCTGTGGATGGGCAAGGGGGGACCTTAATTCAGTTCTCACTGCCTTCTTCAGCTCTCAGCTTGGCTGATCTCTCATTCCTCAATTCCCCCACCCCAACTCCACAGCGCACGGGGAGGGTCAGCACTCAGAAGTAGCAAGTTCAAAGTCATTAGACTGACTGCACACTGCCGGAGGGCTGCCCTCTGGCCTAACTCCCATTCGCCAAGATGACAAAGGTCTCCACTCCTTTCTCAGCTTTCACCTGCCCTCTCCCCTCCCCATCTTCTCTGTGTTCCCAGCATGTGATTTACACCCATCCACCACCAGCCAGAAGGGTGGTGGATGGGTGTATCTCAGGTCCCAGGGGAGAGATGAAAGAGGCAAAAATAAGATATCCTCCTGCCTCATCCTCCTGAGAGATGTTTATGGAGTGCTTGCTACCTGCTGAGCCTGGCACTGAGACTTTGGGATTTGATCTCATTTAACCTCATGAGAGCACCATGAGGTAGATATCAGGATAGTTCCTATTTTGCAGGTGGGGAAACTGAGGCATCAAGAATTGCAATGACTTGCCCAAGGTTGCACAGCTGCAAAATGACAGAGCTGGGGTTTAAACCTGATGATTTAACTGCAAGGCTCAAGCCCTCTCCACTTACCACACTGTCTCTGTTCATAAGCTGCAGGGGGGAAGCCCTGGGCTGAATTTGTCCCCACATCTGCACAGTCCCCAGAGCAAAGAAAGCATAAGGAGGGAGTCAAGCACCAGCACTTCCAGGCTTCCACCAGGAAGCATCGCTTTCACTCACACTTCATTGGCCAAAGCAGGTCACATGATCTAGCTTGACTTCAAGGGGTAGGGAAGTATGATCAGGAGGAAGGGGAAACCAGGTATATGCCTGAGCATGGTAAGGTCTTCTATGTCTAACCACAGGTCTTATCTGTGGTTAGAGCTGAGGGGCAGTGAGGCTCCTGTTGCCATAGAGATTCTGCAGAAATACTAGGCATCTCATGTCTTCAGGTCCAAGCTGAGGAGGCACGGATGCAGCAGCAGCCCACAAAATGAGCAAGGAAGCTCCCAGATGGGTTCTTTACAAACAAGCTCTTTTTCTAGAAATAAAGCCCAATGACTGTATGTCCGTTGAAACTTAGACTCTGGCCATGTACGGTCTGCTCAGAGCAACTGCTCCCCAAGCCCCACCCCAAAGCTCCTTCTCTGCCAGACAGTGAGGAAAACAGCCAATCTCTTCATGTTGAAAACAATCAGACAGCATTCTACAGAGAGGTTTCCCTGCCACAGGACAGCTTTATACATCACCAGCCTCAACTCTGGCATCAGGAGGTCATTAAAGAGCAAGACTTTTGGAGTCAGGAGAATGGGGTTCACATTCCATCACTGTCACTGGTTGACTTAGTGAGGCCCTTTAGCCTTCTAATCTTGAGTTTTCTTATCAGTGGGCTTCGCTGGTGGCTCAGATGATAAATAATCTGCCTGTAATGAGGGAGACCCGGGTTCGATCCCTGGGTTGGGAAGATCCCCTGGAGAAGGGAATGGCAACCCACTCCAGTATTCTTGCCTCAAGAATTCCATGGATGGAGGAGCCTGGCAGGCTACTGTCCATGGGGTTGCAAAGAGTCAGCTGTGACTGAGTGACTAGCACTTTGTTATATGTAAAATGGATAATAATAATAATACCTTAAAATGAGTGTGAGGCTATTTAAATGAGATCATTTTTTGTTTTCTGAGGTGCTTATTAGCACCAAGGCTGGCACACAGTAAGTGTTTAATTTCTGCTTGCTGTGGTTAGAATTTCTAGAGTGTGAGCCTTTGGGACCCTCTTGCCTCTGTTGACCTAGAACTAAAAGACTGCCAGTTATTTCTTCAGCAAAGATGAGCTTATTCAGGACAAGCAGAAAAGTGTAACTTGGGGTCTGCAACCATGGTGACCTGTGTGCATGTCCCCCCATGGCAAGAGAAGGAGAACACTTTTATAGAGGGGGAAAAGAAGTTGCAAGGGCTGTAGTAAACAAAGGGTCCATGGTTTTTCATTGGCTGAGTCCTTGCCAGGAGAGAAGAGGAGTCTTTCTTCTTCCTATTGTCATGGGATGTGAGAATTCCCCATTCTGGCCTCCCAACTCTACTGAAGTTTCTGTTTAATTTGTGCACCTCTGATCAGCTAAACTGAGAACAAGGAAGTGTACTTGGCATTGCTAGCAAGAGATGCCTAAGGGATTCTTCCTAGAGGAAGGCAGGAGTTTTTCCTCCAAACAGCTCCATTAGAGCCACAGAGGACATTTAGAGCAGTTTTAGCAGTTATTTGATGCCAGCTTATCGCCTTGAGGGGCAAAGAAGTATTGAAGTCCTTTTTAAGTCCTTTTGTATCTTCCTCCCAGTGATTTTTAAAAAGAACTTTCCCTCCATGTCTTATTTTCTCTTTCACTTAAATGTCAGAGAGTTAAATTATTTAGTTTATATTTATTATTTAGTCTATTGTAACCCAATGTATTAGGTTTATTCCTGACTGCATCATTCATTCATTCACTAAGTGGCTACCAATTCTGCCTTCCTGGAGCTTCAGTCTTACTCCACAAGACAGATCTTTAACAATAAATTCTAAGAAAACAAGAATAAGTAAATTAACAAACAAAAAGGCTATTTTGAGATGGTCTTGAGGGTTAAAAAGATAAACATGGATACATATCAAGGAGGGAAGAGAGAGGGTGACGCACCTTTGCGTGGTCAGAGAAGGCCTGTCTGAGGAGGAAGCATCATCAGAGACCCCTCTAGGGACCTTCACAATCTATTACCTTCCCCAGGATCCAGGGTCTCTTTCTCTCCTGGTCTCTTGGAAACACCCAAACCTTAGCTCCTGGGAGGTGCGCTCAGAAAGAAGTAGGGTGGAACTTCCTGTCCAGCCTGCCTTGGGAAGGGTTAGAGGGGAGGAAGTCCCACCTTAAAGGGCAGTGCCTCAAGAGGGTGACCAGAAGTTGGTTCCCAGGCCAGTGGCTAAGGCTGCTCTGTTCCTACTTCCAGTGTTAGAACCACCTCCTATAAATCCTTATGAATTCATCCATTGTTTCTAGTTCTACCTCCACCTTGGTTCCCCTCCCATTATCTTTCCTATGAACCCCTGCTCTGGCCTCCTCACTGGTCTCCCTCCTTCCAATCTTGCACCATTCTCCACTCAGCCGCCAGAGGGTTGGGTCTTTTAAATTGCACGGCCAATCACCTACCTTCTCTGCTTCAAGCTCATCTATGGACTTTTTGTACTACCCAGAGCGAAATACAGACCCCTCACCACTGCTCACAAGGTCCTGCAGGGTCTGCCCCCAACCCCCTTCTCCAGCCCCACAGCTGGTCCTGTGCAGGTGAAGGGGCAGTGAAGCCGTCCATATGTCCCTCACATCTTTCTCAGACATTAGAACACCCACATCCTTCAACAAGTTTGTTTTTCTGCTATTTAATTTTTGGAAGAATTGAACTGTTTGTAGGTGGGTACATTTGGGGGTCATAAGCAACTCATTTCATTTCCTATTGGCTGTGATTTCTCAGAAGTCAAAGGATATGCTCAGACATTCTTTCAAAGTGAGAAGTTGGAAAGGTTTGGAAGATGAGGGAAGGAAAAGGAGATAAGGTTGGATCAGATGAGAATTTGGGCAGAGAAGCTTGGGGTGGATCGTCCAAATGATAATGGGTGGTCTAGAACACTGGGACTTCTGGGTCAGTGACAGGTATATAACAGAGGAGTGAGGCTTGGTGGGCTTAGCCCTGCTGACTCAAGAGAGGATCTTCAACACCTGGCCTGACTGTTCAGGCCTCAGATCACATTGCCCCTTCCTTCTGCTCACGGTAGATGGACCAAACCATCAATGCATCCTGAGTTGACAATGGCAAAAGCCAAATAAACTGTTATTTTAAATTTAAAAGTGTGAAGAGGCTTTATTAAGCATCTTCACCAGTTTGGGATGATTCTGAGGGTTCCCTGATAAACCGAGGATGCTCCTCAAAATTACAGGGATTCCAGCTTTATGCATGGGAGTGAGAAGGCTCCCTGAAGCACTGGGGAGCAGGCAGAAGATTTCATGGCAGGACATGCAATGAGACTTCTCAGTTAACTCCATGAGGTGTCCCGCTCAAAGAGCTTGCTTAATAGATGTTTCTGCTACTAATCTTGAGTAACAAACCACATCAAAACTTTGTGTCATAAAGCACAATTTTAGTTGTTGTTGTTGTACAGTTGCTAAGTTGTGTCCAGCTCTTTGTGACCCCATGAACTGCAGCACCAGGCTTCCCTGTCCTTCACTATCTCTCTGTTGCTTGTTCAAACTCACGACCATTTAGCTAGTGATGCCATCCAACCATCTCATTCTCTGTTACCCCCTTCTCTTCTTGCCCTCAATCTTTCCCAGCACCAGGGTCTTTTCCAGTGAGTTGGCTCTTCGAATCAGGTGGCCAAAGTATTGGAGCTTCAGCTTTAACATCAGTCCTTCCAATGAATATTCAGGGTTGATTGCCTTTAAGATGGACTGGTTTGATCTCCTTGCTGTCCAAGGGGCTCTCAAGAGTCTTCTCCAGCACCATGGTTCGAAAGCTTCAATTCTTCAGCACTCAGCCTTCTTTATGGTCCAGCTCTCACATCCATATATGACTACTGGAAAAACCATAGCTTTGACTACAAGTCAGCAAAGTGATATTAGAGTTTTAGTTACCACATAAATTCTGTGGATCAGGGCAGCTCATCTCTGTTCCAAGGTGTGAGCCCTCAACTGGGAATAATGGCTGGGTGACTTGATATCTGGGGGATGGACTCACCTGAAGTGTTCTTCATTCACCTGTCTGGCAGTTGACAGTGGCTGTTGGCCAGAACACCTGCATGTGGACAGCCTGTCCCCGTTCCGGATTCAAAGGCACAGAATGGAAACTGAGTAATGTTTTTATTATCCAGTTTTGGAAGTCACATGGTGTCATTTCTGTTCGACTCATTTAGTCAAATCACTCACAAGAGTCCTTCCAGTTTCATCAAAATGTCACAGTGTCACAGAGCCTTGAAAGTGGCCCTACCACCTCTGAAATTCACTGGCTCTCTTCCATTGCACCGCAGTGAGCAGAGGCACAGAAGTAAGGAAGCCCAGAGGGTTTGGAGAAGAGAAAAAGGTCTGATAGAAGCAGGTAAGCAGCAGGAGATGGGGGCGTGGAAGGCTGGCCAAAGAGTTTGGCAGGTGGGGAGCTGTAGAAGGTTCTTGAGGAAGGGGAGGAACCTGGTGCTGGTGTTGGACACACCGAAGCGGACAAGGCAGGCCACAGTAGGAAAGGCTGGAGCCTCAATCAGGGGCTTGGAGAAAGAGAGGAGGCCACTCAGAGAGGCCTGGTCACCTGGATATTGGCATTTCTTTTTCCCAGGACTTCCCTCTGTGAAGAGGATGTCCACCCAATCTGATCTCCTGAGGTTTCCCAATACTGAGCCCCGAGGTCTAAGCTTAGGCACAGAACGCCAACCGGTGCTCTCAGTCACCACCTCCTTCCTGCCAGGCCCCGAGGCTCCCTGACTGGATGTAGGCACTCCACCAGTGTTGTCCAGTCTCCCTCTCAAATGATTAAACTTCCCATTTTGAAGATGATTTCTGGAGTAGACTCAATGTCTGTGATTCAATGTCACAGTCAACTTAAAAACCCAGGTGTGGGTGCAGGTGCTCAAGAAATGCAACCCCACCCCTCTGGCAGATTTTAAGAGATGCTACTTTGGATCTGGGGAAACTGAGGCCCAGAGAGGCAAAGGGACTAGCCCAGGGCCACACGCTGGGAGTAGCGTGGCAGGGTTGGGACCACGTCTTCTGAGTCCATGTCAAAGCTATTTCTCTATCATCACTGCAGCTCAAATCCTGGTGAGCACAGAATACCCTGGCAGTGTGTACAGATGCAGGCTCCCAGGCCTCCCACTCCCCAGAGCTTCTGACTCAGTAGCTTCGGGATGGGGGACTGGAGTCTGAATATAACACGCTTCAGACAGGCTGCCAGAAAGACTTTGAGGAATATTGCTTTCGTTTATCATCCCCATTGGGCAGTCAGGGACACTGAGGCGGGAAAGAGCAAGCAGGTGCCAGGGTTAGGCTTGGACTCGGTTGGGCTTGACCTCTTTGTAGGGTGTTCCAAGAGATCCCCCCCCAAGGCATTAAGTCTGTCCCTCTCTCCTGCATCAAGGAATGAACCAAATATGATAGAGTTGGCCAGCCTTCAACTCCCAGCCCCAGTCACTTTCCAGGCAAGAGGTGACTCTGCAAAGAGCAAATACAGAAGCTGGCATGGCCTGGGCTTGATAAGAACAAACCAGGCAGTTGCCTTAGGTATCTGTGGGGTCAGTGATAAAGAGCTTTTGCTCTGAGCCCTGAGCTGACCCCACGCCCCACCCTACCTCCAACCTGAATGCTGCCATCTCTGCTGTTGGCTGACCATTTATCTTCCTCTGGGGAATTCTGCATCTTTCCCCTAGTTGCTCAGACTGCACCATTGTCAGAGCTCTCTCTTCTTCCTTTACTTGCCTTCTTCCTCCATCTCAGTCTCGCTCCACCCACCCCCTCCGAGTTGCTGGGATCATTCAAACTGTTCTGTTGTCCCTACGCAAGTTCAGTCTTTGTTCCCTGGTTTCTGGACCAAGAAAAGTCTCCCAGCTCCTGACACTACCATAACAGGAGAGAAAGGGGCAGGGCACAACTTTGAAAGACATAGCCTGAGGGCACAACATAAACTGATTAGAAGCAAATGGGACGAAGATGGCAGCCAAGATTAGACCTTGATCCTGAATCAGCACGTGAAATGACACACTCGGAGGTTTTGGCTGGGCTCGAGTGCCAGCACGTGGGTTCAAGTCCCATGACAGTTACAAGGCACTGTTAAGACCAAGGAGTGGGCTGTGGCCCAAATCCTGGAAATCTCCGCCCCTCCCCCAAAATAGTTGGAATAGTCCTCCCACTCATTAGCATATGAAATTATCCAGCCTATAAAAAAAACTAACCATGCCACATTTCGCAGCTGCTGCACTCGCCTTCTGTAATGGCTCACACTGTCTGTGGAGTGTGCTTCTCTCTGTATCTGAATAAATCCACTTCTTATCTACCACTTTGTCGCTCACTGAATTCTTTCTGTGATGAGACATCAAAAACCTGAGCTTCATTAGGTTCTGAAACTGGGTACTGTGGGTTTTGGCTGGGTTTGAGTCCCATCCATGTGGGTTCAAGTCCCAAGCAGGGTTTTGACTGAGTTCAAATGCCAGCATGTGGATTCAAGTCCCAATCTGTGGTAAATGGTTTCCCTACCCTCATTGACTCAATGGATGTGAGTTTGAGTGAACTCTGGGAGATGGTGATGGACAGGGAGGCCTGGCGTGCTGTGATTCATGGGGTTGCAAAGAGTCGGACACGACTGAACGACTGAATTGAACTGAGCTGAACCCTGTATGGAGCCACACATCTGATCCTTTATATAACAATCATTTTCCAAGCAGTTGCTATATTCCAGGGTGCATGAGTAGGACAGCCTCCCCTCCCTCCCATCCCTTGAATTTAGGCAGCTCTACTGCTTGGGGAGCCAAGTTGGAGCCTGGAAACCCTTGCCCAGGCTGAGTCCTGGCCCAGACTCTTTGGAACTTCATTATAAAACATTTTTCTCTTTGCCCCAGTTCCTACTCAAGAGCTTTGCCTTGGAACATCACCTCCAGGGCTTGGAATAAATGGGCTGTGAGTGATCCTGGAATGTCCAGGTAACAAGCCAAGTGGTTTTCAATTTGCTTTTAACAAAAGAGGAGTGTTATTATTGCTCCTAGTCTTAACCTACTTGGAGTTATTGAGAAACATTTTTTGATAATACATCCCCTCATGATTTTTGTCATATACATTGAAAGCAGTTCAAAGAATTGAGCAACACAATTTTAATAAAACTCCTTTCATGCCTCTCTGTTTATTTGCTGAAAAAGTATACAGAATTGTTCGTGGCACTTAGCTCTCTGAAGATGCAAATTGGGTCTTTGATGGGTGCTGAACCTTGCTTTCTAGCAATGAGTAAATTAATTCACAAGTAAAACAGCTAATTGGGAAAAAGCCATCCACTTCATTAAAACATCCATTTCTCAATCAATATTACTTTGTGTTAAATTGTCATTTAAAAATTTAACAGATTATAGTATTTTAGTCACTCAGTCATGTCCAATTCTGCAAACTTATGGACTGTAACCTGCCAGGCTCCTCTGTCCATGGGATTCTCCAGGCAAGAATACTGGAGTGGGTTGCCATTTCCTCTTATAGAGGATCTTCCCAACCCAGGGATTGAACCCAGGTCTCCTGCACTGCAGGCAGATTCTTTACCACTGAGCCACCAGCGAAGCTCAAAGGGGAGCAGAATATGTGACCCTCAAATAACCCATTTTGGCGTGTAGATTATTTTGAGCTGAAGACAATCAAGCCCACCAGACAGACTCAAGAAAAACTTTCACCTCTCCCTTAATTATTTTAAATAGGGGGCCTGGCTCAAGGAGAGAGCTATTATCAGAGATAAATAAAAAAAAAAATAGTATCTACTATTATTTTTTTAATTAATTAATTTATTTGTTTGGCTATGCCAAGTCTTAGTTGCTGCACACAGGATCTTTGATTTTCATTGCAGCAAACGGGATCTATTTTTTTCTTAGTTGCAGCATGCAAACTTTTAGTTGTGGTGTGTGGCATTCAGTTCCCTGATTAGGGATCGAACCCGGGCCCACTGCATTGGGAGCACAAAGTCCTAGCCACTAGATCAACCAGGGAAGTCCCACAGAGATAACTTCTATCCGAATGACCTAACTCTATGGCAGGGTATACATCTAACTAGCAAACATCTCCTCTCCTTATTGTCCTGCGAATTACTCTCCTCCACTTTGGACCCCAGGCCAGTATCCAGTTCCTTAGTTCAGGATGGCACAGAGGTGTCAGCTGCTGTATTTGGCCTTGATTCTCATATTTTTGGGCTTCCCTGGTAGCTCAGCTGGTAAAGAATCTGCCTGCAATGCAGGAGACCCCGGTTCGATTCCTGGGTTGGGAAGATCCGCTGGAGAAGGGATAGATTACCCATTCCAGTATTGGACTTGCCTGGTGGCTCAGCTGGTCAAGAATCCGCCTGTAATGAGGGAGACCTGGGTTGGGAAGATTCCCTGGAGAAGGGAACAGCTACCCACTCCAGAATCCTGGCCTGGAGAATTCCACTGTATTCCATGGGGTTGCAAAGAGTCAGACATGACTGAGCGACTTTCACCTTTTCCTTCTCATATTTTTATGGAACTCCCACACAGACATAATTAAATTCATTTTTCTTCTGTTAATCTACTTTATTTCAGTTTAATTAATAGACCAATCAAAAGAATCTAGAAGTGTAGAGAAAAATGTTTTCCTCTTCTACAATAATAATCTAAAAGATTATTTTACTTTTTGATGTGGACCATTTTAAAGTCTTTATTAAATTTGTTACAATATTGCTATATTGCTTCTGTTATATATTTTGATTTTTTGGCTGCCAGGCATGTGGAGTCTTGGCTCCCTGACCAGGGATTGAACCAGCACCCGTGCATTGGACCTTCAGGGAAGTCCCTAAAAGATTATTTTAAATATTTAGTGCCTTAAATTCAAGGGAGATTTGAAAATTTTTTTCTCATTGTGGATCATATTGTGGATGCAAAGAAGTACGTCTCTCTCCTTGACTATTCGACCTCATCCTCTGTTCTTTTCCCACTTGTCAGCATCAAGACAGCTTTGCTGGCCTCCCAACTATCCCTCGAACACACCAGCACCTTTCCCACCCCAGGACCTTTGCAACTGCTGTCCCTCTGCCCAGATTGTTCATCCTTCTAGATATAACTATAGCTGCTTCTCTTACCCTGTGCTGTCTTGTCTAAGTCAGTTTCTCAGTGAGGCCTTCTCTGACTTCTGTGTCTAAAATTTCTCTCCCTTCCTGTCAACCCTTCATGTTCCCTGCCTTGACTTTCTCTTAGCACCAACCTCTTCTTCTTACAAGGACACCAGTCTTTTTTTCTCCTTAATTTTTATTGGAGCATAGTCGATTTACAATGCTGTTTTATGTTCTGCTGTAAGGCAGAGTGAACCAGTTGGATGTATACATATCCACTTTGGCTTTAGATTCTTTTCCCATACAGGTCATCGCAGAGTACTGAATGGAGCACCCTGGCTCCACAAGGATGCCCCTCTTACTGGGTTAGGGCCGATCCTCATGACATCATTGAACTTAATCATCTCTTTAAAGACCCTGCTTGCAAATACAGTCATGTTCTGAGCACAGGAGCAAAGACATCACCATATCAGTTGAGGGGTGGTGTGGTCACAATTCAGTCCACAGCACGTGGGAAGGTTCACTTTACACCAAGTCCCGCAGCTCTCTGCTTCTCTGTGTGCACTTATCTGTATGCTCTGCTTCAAGGGTGTGAGAAGTACACGGTTTTTAAAAATTCTATGACTCAGTACAAACAAAAAGAATTGTGGAGTTTACTCTTGGTCTGATTAAAAAGCACAGTGTGTCTTCCAAGGCTGTAGAGTGATGCCCCACATAAGTCCCCCAGAAAGGGAAAGGGAGCCCCCCTCCTCTTCCCAGTGGTGCATCTGGACCCTGGGCATGAACAGACTGCAGGTGGGGGTGGCAGGTGGCCAGGCTGCTTTGCTCCACTGTCAGTGGATAACCCTCCCAGATGGCCGTCTCCAGCCCCTGATGCGTCTCTTACAGACGGTGCAAACTGCAGCGTCCAAGGTGGAAGGGGCTCAGCCAGGGGCCTGCCTAGCTCCTCTGTGTGCACTCACCCCTGACTCATCCTGGTCACGCTGTCTCACCCCTCAGGCCTGGCATCATTCCACCCTGGTGGGGCTGTTTGTCTTCCTTCTGCTGCATGAGGTGTGAAATGGGCCAAGAGCCTGCAGGCAGCTCGCAGATCAGCCAGTCCTCTCCTGGCAGCCCGCCTAGCCCACGTGTCCTTGTGACCGACTCCAGGCTCCCACAGCAGTGGCACCTGAGAGCGCTGGGGACAGCCTGGATGCCTGGGAGGGATAAGAAAATGGGCTGAGGAGAGGCCCATGGGGGTCAGGGGCCTCTGACTTGCCTTGCCTCTGATTCCTCTCCACCGGGCATGGGCCCCGGGAGACCCCCAGTGAAGAGGAGTGAACAGTAACAGAGACATCCATCCTCGTGGTCACAACAGCCCCTTCAGGGGGTACCACCCTTTGCAGTTCGCAAGTTACCCACCCTGTCCATCAGGGAGGCACCACTAAAGCCAGTACCTAGTGGGAACCTGAGACCCAGAAATGAGAAAGGGATACACTCAAGGTCCTGCTCCTAGCCCAGAGGACCCTCAGATCCTGGTGTAGACGCCAGGTGCAGCCTGTGGGCTCCCAGATTCCCTCAGTGCCCCCTTGGGAGCTGGCATGACTACTATGTCCAGAGAAATTGTAGTTCTTACCTCAGCTAGAACCAGAATTTCCCAGGTACATCTAGATTCCTTAGAACATTGACAAGTTCCCTGGAATTCCCACAGGATTTGTATGGCTTCTTCAGAGACACTGACATTCTTTTTCTTTCTTTTCGCCCATGCATCTTTTCCTAAACTGAAGTATAGTCGATTTACAATGTTGTGTTAACTTTCTGGTGAACAGCAAAGTAATTCAGTTTTATATATAAAATATATATTCATTTTCATCTTCTTTTCCATTAAGGCTTATTCCAGGATATTGATATAGCTCCCTGTGCTGTGTTATCCAGTAGGTCCATGTTGTTTATTTCATATACAGTCCTGTGTATCTGTTAGTCCCCAGCTCCTAGTTTACCCCTCCCCCACTGGTGACCATAAACTTGCTTTCTACGTCCGTGAGTCTGTTTCTGTTTTGTACACAAGTTCATTTGCATCATATTTTACATCCCATATAAAAGTGATACCACATGGTATTCATCTATTTCTGACTGACTTCACTTAGTATGATAATCTCTAGGTCCATCATTCTTCTTTATGGCTGAGTAATATTCCATTGTGGGGGCTGCCCAGGTATCGCTAGTGGTAAAGAACCTACCTGCTAATACAGGAGATGTAAGAGATGCAGGTTTCAGTTCCTGGTTCAGGAATGCTCCCCTGGAGGAGGGCATGGCAACCCGCCCCAATGTACTTGCCTGGAGAATCCCATGGACAGAGGAGCCTGGCGGGCTACAGTCAGTGGTGTTGCAAAGAAGTGGCGCATGTCTTCTTTATCCACTCGTCTGTCAGTGGACATTGGGGATGCTTCCACACCTTGGCTATTGTAAACAGTGCTACTGTGAACATTGGAGTATGTGTACCTTTTGTCCACATATATGCCCAGGAGTGGGGTTGCTGGATCATATGGCAACTCTATTTTTAGTTTTCTGAGGAACCTCCATACTGTTCTCCATAGTAGCTGCACCAATTTACACTCCCACAAACAGTGTAGGAGGATTTCCTTTCCTCCACACCCTCTCTAGCGTTTGTTATTTCTGACATGCTTATGGAACAATAGTATTTCTGAGGAAACACCCAGTTGTCAGGAAATACCGAGAATTCTGTTTAGAAGGAAATAAAAGACCTCTATTTTATAGAAATAGGGAGATTTCACATGGAGAGGTTAGCATCCCTCAAGAATTTGGAGTGTCCCCTCAGTTCCCATTAGGAATTCTGAGATTTCTCTGAGGAACCATGGGACACTCACAGAAGGGCTGATAGTATTCCCCAAGTCAGCGATTTTTTCTCTCCAAGAAAACTGAGACTTCATGAGAGTGGCCTTGGAGTAAGGAGCAAATTCCCAGGGGGCGAAGGTTGCCTTGGGGAATCAGGTGAAAGCTGTGGTTTCTTCCCAGAACTTAGTGGATGTGCCCTTGGAGACATGAGCACACCAGAGAGCCCCACCACACATACACACACACAGAGGTGCACACACGTGTTCACATACTCAGACACAGTGCACACACAGACAACTCTGTAGACACATACACACACAGTGTACACACACCCAGAGCACACACACAGGTGTGTAGGCACATACACGTATGGGTTTGTGGTGTTTTCAGGAAGTCACAACTCCCATCCAGGTTGCTGGTGTGGACAGTCTCCTGGCCTTATCCTCCTCAGGCCTCCAGGGTAGAGCCATGGCTCTGCACCATCTCCCTCCCTATTCTGGTATTAACCAGAAGTGGCCAGTCCTCCCCAGAGCCCTGCCCAGGTTCCTCAGGCCATCTGCCCACCCCCTCCATCCCTGGCCCACCCCTTGGCCCTCGTACTACTTAAGCTCATCTCCACTCCTGGCTCTCACTTTATGATCAAGCAGAGGAGGCCCACAGGTCCTGGGTGACCGGAGCCACTTCCCAGCTAAGGGTGCTGCAGTCCCCACACTCAGAAGCCCGGAGAGCAGCCAGGTGGAGGTAAGGAAGGAGCTGGAACCCAGCTTCAGGTCTTGGTTCCATCACTGACCTGCCAGGCGACCCTAAGGCCTCAGTTTCTGCTGCTGCTGCTGCTGCTAAGTCGCTTCAGTCGTGTCTGACTCTATGTGACCCCATAGACGGCAGCCCAACAGGTTCCCCTGTCCCTGGGATTCTCCAGGCAAGAACACTGGAGTGGGTTGCCATTTCCTTCTCCAATGCATGAAAGTGAAAAGTGAAAGTGAAGTCGCTCAGTCGTGTCCGACTTTTAGCGACCCCATGGACTGCAGCCTACCAGGCTCCTCCATCCATGGGATTTTCCAGGCAAGAGTACTGGAGTGGGGTGCCATTGCCTTCTCTGCCTCAGTTTCTAGGTCTGCAAAATGGGAACCCTCAACCTTTTTTTTTTTTTAATTGAAGTATAGTTGATTTATAATATTAGTTTCAGGTGTACAACGTAGTGATTCAGAACTTCATAGGTTGTATTCCATGTAAAGTTATTACGGAATAATGGCTATTTCTCTTCTCTGTACAATATATCTTTGTTGCTTATCTATTTTATGCATAGTGGTTTGTATATCTTAATCCTTAATCTCATATCCTTACCTTACCCCTCTCTTGCTGCTTCCCACTGGTGACCACTAGTGTGTTCTTTGTGTCTGCGAATCTGTTTCCCTTTTGTTATACACATGCCTTTGTTTTATTTTTTTAGATTCCACATACAAGGGATAACAGAGCATCTGTCTTTCTCTGTCTATTTCACTGCTGCTGCTGCTAAGTCGCTTCAGTCCTGTCTGACTCTGTGCGACCCCATAGACGGCAGCCCACCAGGCTCCCCCGTCCCTGGGATTCTCCAGGTAAGAATACTGGAGTGGGTTGCCATTTCCTTCTCCAGTGCAGGAAAGTGAAAAGTGAAAGTGAAGTCACTCAGTTGTGTCTGACTCTTAGCAACCCCAGGGACTGTAGCCCACCAGGCTTCTCCATCCATGGGATTTTCCAGGCAAGAGTACTGGAGTGGGGTGCCATTGCCTTCTCCAGTCTGTTTCACTAAGAATGGCATTATTCCATTCTTTTTAAGGCTGAGTAATATTCATATATACGTGTGTGTGTGTGTGTGTATGTGTGGGTGTGTGACATCCTCTATCTATTCACTTATTTATGGACACTTAGGTTGCCTTCATAACTTACATAGGGAGACCTCTCTTTGACATAAATCATAGCAGTAACTTTTTGGATCTATCCCCTTAGACAAAAAAGATAAAAGCAAAAATAAGCAAATGAGGCCAAACCAAACTAAAAGCTTTTACACAGCAAAGGAAACCATTAACAAAACAAAAAGACGATCTACCGAATGGGAGAAAATATTTGCAAATCATATGACTGATAAGGGGTTAATATCCAAAATATACAACAGCTCACACAATTTATTACCAAAAAAGAAGTAATCCAATTAAAAACTGAGAAGACCTGAATAGACATTTTTCCTTAGATGTTTTCCTTCAACCTTTAATATATCATGCCTGTGAAACAGCCAACATCATGCCTGAGGGAACTCAAAGCCCACTTGTCCAGAGACCAAAGATCTGTCAGCTTATGGACATTCTGTGTTTGTTTTGCTCATGTGTGGTAAATATTAAGGACACAGAACATCCTCCACCTGGGAGGAGGGGACACTGGAAATGACTTGAGGTGGGTGCTGAGCAGGGCCTGGCTCTCAGGAGGTGCCCAGTACGTGGCGCAGCTGTTCCATGGACCCCACTGTTTGCCCCAAAGAGAACAGGTGCTCCACCTCCCAGGGCTGCTTGGGCTGCTTCATACCTGTCCCAGGTGAGAAGGAGGATGGAGCTCCTGCCAGCTGGATGCCGAGGGGAGGGGCTGGGTGAGGATTGTTACACTGAGTGTCTGCAAACAGCAACGATAGTCCTAGCTGTCTTATTCCATTTGTTCTACTTATGAGGAATAATTCCTGCCTCCTTCACCTGCGGCCTGCTAGTGAAGGTGCATTGGCTGTATGAGACAACCCCCTCCTAGGCGCTACCAAGAAAGAAAACACAATGTCAGATGTGCCCTGACTTCAGAGAGAGTCAGAGGGACAAACTAATGCCCCAGAGCCCAGGAAGCATCGCAGCAAAGCCCTCAGGGAGCAAAGATCACCCCTCCTGCCTACCCACCATCTTTCTTTACTTCACATATTAAAAAAAATTTTTTTTAATTTATTTTATTATTTTTTGGCCCCACCACATGGCATGTGGATTCTTAGTTCCGTGACCAGGGATTGAACCCTGCATTAGAAGTGCAGAGTCCCAACCACTAAACTGCCAGGAAAGTTCTAATTTCATGTTTTTAATTGAGGTTTACGTTACATGCAGTAAAGAATGCAGCTTGATGATTCTTTACGTATGTGTATCTACCTGTAACCACACCCAGCTCAGAGACAAGATATTTCCACCCAAAAGTTTCCCTTATGCCCTACCCTGCTCAGTACTGCCCTCCAGAGGTGACCAGTCTTCTGACCTCTGTCACCTTAGGTAAGTCTCATCTGCTTTTGAACTTCATGTAAGCAGAATCAGACTGCCTTCTTTTACTGAAAGTAGTGTTTGTGAGATCCACCCATGTTATATTTATCAGCTTTCTCTATTTCTCTAAATCAAATTAAATCCCCCAGGAACCCAAGCTTCTCCTCTCATCTGCCTCCCCTCCCCCCGGAGTGCACTCAGCCCCCAAACAAGTCCCCTTTCCTGGGCAATGGCTGTGCATGCCGCCCTGTGGCATGGCTCCAGGGGGACCTACTTGTGCCTCCACCAGGATCAGCCCAAGGCCTGGAGAAGCGCAGCAGCCCATTCTTTCTGGAATCCTTCACTGATGTTCCAGACGTCATGAGCAACCATCATGGGAGAGCTCAGGCCCACCATCCCATATCTGTTTCCCCCCTCCCCCAGGGTAAACGAGGTCCGCCCTCGCCCACTGCCCTCTGATACTGACCCTGTGTCCCTTTCCCCTCCATCCAGCTCAGTTTAGTCACAGGTCTGGCCTTGACTTCTCAACCGGCAGTCCTGAGGATGGATCCACAGTGTGTGTGTTCCACAAAGTCTATTTTGAAAAATATCTAAATGCCTTTGGGAGCCAGGCAGGCAACTCCAGTGAGGGAGTTGCTGCCATCAGCTGGAGCTCCTATACATGGGCTCTGTGTTTGGCCTGGGCTTCCTCACAATACAGGGACTTAGGTTCGAGGGCAAGTGCCTGCAGAGAGTGAGTAGTTCTGTCTCTTTAATGACTTAGCTTCAGAAGTCACAGGGGCTTCCCTTGTGGCTCAGCTGGCAAAGAATCTGCCTGCAATGCGGGAGACCTGGGTTTGATCCCTCGGTTGGGAAGATCCGCTGGAGAAGGGAAGGGCTACCCACTCTAGTATTTGGGCCTGGAGAATTCCATGGACTGTACAATCCATGTAGTCCCAAAGATTCAGACATGACTTATCGACTTTCACTCACTCAGAAGTCACAGGGCATCACTTCAGTAGTGCTGCATTCATTTTAGCAGTCACCAGCCTCTCCCTATCGCAGCCCCCACCCTCCATCCAAGGAGAGGAAAGATAACTCCACCTCTCAGTGGGGAGAGTATCAGTAATATTGTAATAGCATGTGTATACTGTCGCTCAGTCATGTCCGAATCTTTTCGACCCCATGGACTGTAGCCCACCAGGCTCCTCTGTCCATGGGCTTCTCCAGGCAAGAATACTGGAATGGGTTGTCATTTCTTTCTCCAGGGGATCTTCCCCACCCAGAGATTGGACCTTTATCTCTTACATCTCCTGCATTGTCAGGTAGATTCTTTACCACTGGTGCCACCTGGAAGCCCAGGTGTAATAATACGTTGCTGTTCAGTTGCTAAGTTGCGTCCAGCTCTTTGTGACCCCAGGGACTGCAGCACCCCAGGCTTCCTGGTCTGTCACTATCTCCCGCAGTTTGCTCAAACTCATGTCCATTGAGTCGGTGATACTATCCAACTATCTCATCCTCTGCCGTCCCCTTCTCCTTCTACCTTCAATCTTTCCCGGCATCAGGGTTTTTTCCAGTGAGTCAGCTCTTCACATCAGTTGGCCAGAGTATTGTAATAACACGTAAGATGAGATAAATGTATAGTTGTGGCTATCTTTGGAAAATGCTGTCTTCCTCATCCCCTAGCCCAAGTATTAGAGAGTGGATTCAAGCAATAACCATCTCTCACAATTCTTGCTATCATTACCAACCAAGTGATTTTGAGCAAATCCTTTCCCTTCCATTTCTTCATCTGCAAATTGGAGTTAATACTGTGTGCCTCTCAGTATTGTTCTGAGGATCCGATTATGCGAAATGGTGAATGGAAATCACCCAGCATGGGGCCTGGCACATGTAAATGTAAACGGTGACTGCCTCCACCACGTTGACCAGCTGAAGCATCACGCCATAGTGTGGGCTCCGGGCCAGCCCGCCAGACTCTGAACTCTGACTGCCATCTACCAGCTGTGTGGTCCAGAGCAAGTCATTTTACTTCTCTGCACCTCATTTACCCCACCCTGCATTAAACAGGCAAATATGAGACATTATGTGTGCATGTCTGCTCAGTGGAAGAACTAGCTATTAATCAGGTAAATAAAATAGAACTATCAACCATAAAAAAAGGCATAATAATAGAACTTATAAGGTTCTCGTGAAGATGAATACGGTGATGCAGACAAAGTCCTTAGCACAATATTTTGCACATAACAAGCTTGGTAAATGCCAACTGTTATTAGATTCACGTGTGCCGAAGAATTTACTGCACATTCAAAAGTGCTTCTCTAAGGTCATGTTTCCCTCTCAAGAGGTAGGGCAAGTAAAAGTTCAGCTTTACAAATAAAGAAATGGAGGCTCAGAGAAATTGAGTGGCTTGATTAAGCCCCAAATGAAAGTGATGGTGAAGATTGGATGAGATGGCCAGGCTCCTGGATCCCAGATCAGTGGTGTCCTATTGACCAACCATTGCTTCCATAGGAGCCTAGAGCGATCATGGGAATGTTTCTGCAGGCTCTCCTCCCCCCTTGCTACCTGCTTAGTACCAATCTTGCTCAGTTTGGAGGCTCCAGTTCCCAAACAGGTAAGTCATCCCATCCTTCCTCGGAGCTCCTTCCAAGGAGATTCCAGAAGAAACAAACTCACCTCTGTTGGACAAGCTAGCACCTGCCACCAAGTCAGTTCCTTAGAGGTTCTTAGATTTGCAAAGTGATACAGGAGGCACTTGGAAGCCCACTGCCTTCCCCAGAGGTGCCTAATCCCTTTCAGATCACCTTTGGGGGTCTAGAATATATATTTAATACAAACCACATGTCACCTGTCTGCTGTCTCACATAGTCTTCTTTTGTTTTTAAAATTATAGTTGAGTGACAATGTTTCAAGAGTACTGCAAAGTGGTTCAGTTATGTATATGTATATTTTCAGGTTCTTTTCCATTGTGTTATCATAAGGTATTGATTACAGTTCCCTGTGCTATACAGTAGGTCCTTGTTGTTTATTTTATTTAGAGTGTATCTTTTAATCCCAAACTCCTAATTCACCCTTCCCACCATAATCTCCTATTCTTATACTTAGTTCCCAAGTAAATCTTTCTAGCTTTAATCTCTGATGATCTAAGTCCCATGAGATTGCAAGTGAAAGTTTAACAGTTGCTTTGAAACCACACCTCATGGGCTTGTAGTTCCCAATCTTTAGCGAAGGGCTCTTTGGAAATCCCTCGTATGCCTCAAGACCACAGCCTGGTCCATGTTGTCTCTGAAGTCTTCTTATCCGGAACCTCACTTCTTGTGCCAAGTTTTGTCTTTAGGGATTGTTTGGTTGTGGGCTTCCTGGGTGGCTTGGTGGGTAAAGAACCCACTGCAATGCAAGAGAGCAGGAGACATGGGTTCAATCCCTGGGTCGGGAAGGTCCCCTGAAGGAGGGCATGGCAACCCACTCCAGTATTCTTGCCTGAGAATCCCATGGGCAGAGGAGCCTGGCAGGCTACAGTCCATAGGGTTGCAAAGAGTTGGACATGACTGAAGCGACCGAGTACAGCACAGCACACTGTTAGGCTGCAAGAAACAGCAACCTCCCCTACACAGTAGTTAGCAAAAAGAAAATTGATTTATAAAAAGGGGAGAGATGGCATCCGCTGATTTCAGAGTTTAGAAGTCCCTTGGATCTCCCGGGATCCTAACACTAAGATCTAGGCAGCTGTCAACCACTAAATAGCTACACCCTATGAGGCCGCAGCACTTATCCTCAGTCTCATCACTTTCTCGCTTCCACCATAGGTGGCCCAAATGTGGTCACCTTGTATCTCAGTTGTCATTGCCTCCTGGGTCAAGTGCTCAAAAATACCTCGTGAGGGAATTCCCTGGTGGTCCAGTTGGTAGGATTCCGTGCTCTCACTGCCAAGGGCATGGGTTCCATCACTGATGATCCCCCAAGCAGTGTCGTGCAGGAAAAAAACAAAAAAAAGAAACTAGCAAGAAGTTGAATCTCTGTTCCGAACTTGCGAGGGTGATCCTTATCCTGGTTCCTAGTTGTGGCCACAGAATGGGTTCTGAGCTGAGCGCCATAGTCCTACGTCTCTATGGGGGAAGGGGAGGTCTTGGACTCACCCATGTGTCTGTCCCAGCAGGCAGTAGAAGTGGGGGTCTCCTTCTCAAGCCTGGCCAGGTGCTTGGCAGTGATGGTGTGGTTAGCCCCGGCTTTCTCAGTGGGAGCAACTGGCAGGCTGGAGCCATCAGGAGTCCTTCAAGTAGCAGAGGAGCCATCCACTTCTAAGACCAAAGCTTCCCTGAGTGTGACCAGAAGTTCGTGTATCTGAAGGACACTAACACTGAAGACATTGGGGAATACAGTGCCCAGTCTAAGAAAGTCAGTATGCAACCAGATTGGCCCCAGAACCCCAACCTGCTGACCACACCCCCAGTGAGAACAGCTGCGCCTACTCCAGTTCCACCCATGAGAATGCACGTGACAAGTCAGGCCACCACACATAACCCTGGTCAAAGTGAAATGAGTGGCCGAGACTCTGCTGACAAAAGTCCTGTGATCAACCAAGGATCCTCAGGCCACGAAGGAGGGAAGCCCTCCAGACAGTCTGATCGAGAGGGTAGGATGAGCCATGGCTACTCTGACCACACGTTGCCCACCCACCCTGGCACTAAGAACACGGGTGGTATGGGCGTCTCAGGCAGAGACAGACCATCATGCAGGTGTTCCTCGAGGAAGCGGTCTCACATCTGGGGCAGCCATGCCTGGAAGTTACGGTCATTCTATGGCTGGGTCATCTAGTGGTTTTGGTTTTAGTCAACCTGAGGAAGGGTCAATAAATGGTGAACTTGGGTCAAGGAAAACTGGTAGTTTTGGTCACTCAGGGTCAGGGTTAATAAGTGTTCAAACTTGGACTGGGTCACACAGTGTCCGTGATCAAGTGGGGAGAGGGTCATCTGGAGAGTATGGTCAGTCCAGGACAGAGTCAGTGAGTGGGCAGTCTGAGTCTGAATTATTGAGGGTTTGGGGTCAGTTGGGGACAGGTTTAGTGAGGGGTCAGACTAGTGGTAGGTCATCTAATGATTATGGTCAGTCTGGGGCTAAATCATCTTGTGGTTTGGATCAACCTGTGGCAGGGTTAATGAATGATCCAGCTGGGGATGGGTCTGCTAGGGGTTAAGGTCTGCCTGGGACAGGGTCAATAAATGGACAATCTGGAGCTTGGTTATCTAGTGACTACAGTCAACCTGTAACAGAGCCAGTGGATGATCATCCTGAGTCAGGGAAATCTGGTGGTTTGGATCAGTTGGGGACAGGGTTAATGACTAGGAATAGGTCATCTACTGCATATAGTCAAATTGGGACAGGGTCATCTGGAGAGAATGGCCAGCCTGGGGGCGGGAATAACTGTTGGCCACAGTCACTTTGGAAGCAGGTCACATAATTATCATGGCAGGTCTGAGGCTGGGACATTCTTAGGTCATGGACAGTCAGGACATGGCAACTCTGACCACTCTGGCTCCACTGGAGAAGTAAAATTGGGAAACATTGGCCACATGGGAACCCCAGTGGATGGCAAGACTCCCCAACATGGGAGACCAGTCAACAGCAATGCGTTGCTTCCACTGGCTCACAACAATCTAGGAGGAGGCACTGGAATGGGATCTGGAAACCCTCCCAGCCAAACAAATGCTCTCAGCAAAGACATCTTGGCTCAGGAAGGGCTGCTGGGAGCCAACCTTCTCAACAACAAGCATCTGATCAGGGAGCGTGAAAGGCTACTTAAGATCCTCCTGGGCAGCAAGACCTTACCTGCTGGCAAAGATCACCTCCTGGGGGCAGTTGGGTCCTTGGCTCTGGAAGGCTTGTTCTGCAAGGGTTCTCTAGGGGGCGTCTGTAGCTATGGGAGTCTTGACAACATCAATGATGTTCTAAAGAGCGTGGTTCCTTTTGGGAAACTCAACAGCTGGTGAGTTTGAGTCCTTAAGCTATAAAGTAGTTCCCCCAAAGCATTGGTTAGTAGAGGTTCAAGGTATTTGAAAGATATCACTCTCTGCTGTGAGTTCAGATCTCACTTACCTGTGTAGAAAGTTGACATCGAGAAGGCAACATTAGATATCTCTTTCTTCTCCAAACTGTCAACCTAGCACCCAGTATCCCCCCGTTATGATGTCATACTTTGGATTTATATAGTCTTGTCTGAGCCCCTACTGAATTACAAATAGCCCTGGAAAGGGGTACAACAGAAGCCCTTCCTACTGAAATCTTAGTTCTTATTTAATACCCAGTGATCAAAACAGCATCTTTATTATAAGCTAATACCTTAGTTACCAACTGATGCTTTGGATTTGATGTCCTAAGTCTCCTTTAGTACCCCAGTTAACTGAAACAATCTGTTACTGGCTTATGCTTTCCTTATCTAGAGCTAGTAGGAATGGGACTTAGAATGGAAATCTAGATTAAGGATGGGAGGGCTCAGGATGGAAGAAAGGCCACACTGCAGTTTGAGTGTTGAGCTGAGAGGCCTGGGAACATCTTTTTCACTTTCTCTCACCCTTCCCATTCTGTAGGCTCAACATCATCAACTTTGATGTCATCCAGGTATCATGGAAGGTCTATCCTTTAAACCACTTCCAACTGCAATTTCAGACCAGACTGACAATCAGTTTCCCAAGGTGAGTAATGTTCATAGCTAGAGAAGTGGGGCATGGAAGCGAATTCCTGGAGGTAGTAGACAGTTTTTCAACATCAGCACAATGTCCCTTGGCTATGTTTAGCCTTGGCCAGGAAATCTTCACAGTATCTGCCTAAACACACCAGCTCTGTAGGGATGACTGTTAACAGTAAGACAGCTGTGAGAGTAGATCTATTATTTTCTGCCATTTTTGCATTCTTTATTATAACAAACTTGGGGGAAGGGAAAGTTAAAGCATAAACCCAAATTTACAACACAGACGCAATGGCTGTTCTTCCCAGAATTCTTTCAATATCATTTTGAATGTCAGTAACTATTCCATCACATCATTGTACAATGATACATTTAAACCGTCTTTCTATTGTCAGATGCTTGAGCTGTTTCCAATTTCACTCTTATAAAGAACTCTGTGATTAATATCTTGACTAACAAATCTTTGTTCATAGCCTCAATTATTTACTTAGAAAGTCTCAGAAGTATAATTTATAGATTTTGGCAAGTATTGCCAAATTGCCTGCCAAAGAGATGATGAGATGATGACAGCATAACTGTTATTGAGTACCTAATATTGATATTGGGCTTCCTTGATAGCTCAGTTGGTAAAGAATCCACCTGCAATGCAGGAGACCCTGGTTCGAATCCTGGGTTGGGAAGATTCCCCTGGAGAAGAGAAAGGCTACCCACTCTGGTATTTTGGCCTGTAGAATTCCTTGGACTGTATAGTCCATGGGGTTGCAAAGAGTCGGACATGACTGAGCAACTTTCATTTTCGATGTTGATATATTCCAGGGCAATATATTCCAATGCTAAGGGCATCCGTGAATTATCTCATAAATTCTTCACCATAATCTCAGAAGGGGTGTATTGCTATCATGAGCATTTTACAGAACAGGAAACAAAACCTCAGAGAGATTAAATTAAATTGCACGTGTGGGAGTGCAGATGTATATGGTGGGAGGCACCGTACACTTTCTATTTTGACTCTTGAGCCATAAAAATGTATTACCTATGCAAAAGTAAAGTGAAAGCATTTAACTTACTTTTAAATATATATTCAAAAACAAAATTAAGTAAAAATACACACGGAAAAGCTGTGCCGTGTGCTGTGCTCAGTTGCTCAGTCATGTCTGGCTCTGTGTGACCCCATGGACTGTAGTGCTCCAGGCTCCCCTGTCCATGGAATTTTCCAGGCAAGAATACTGGAGTGGGTTGCCATTTCCTACTCCAGAGGATCTTCCCAACCCAGGGATCAAACCTGCATCTCTTGCATCTCCTGCATTGGCAGGTGGATTATCACTGTGCCACTCAGGAAGCCCACACATGGAACAGCAGGCATCACTAAAAAATATGCATTTGGACCACGTCTCTCACCCACAAATGCCAGTGCTTGTTTCCAAGCCTCAGGGAAACCTTTAGAGCATCCCTAAACATTCGTTCTGGGAGGAGAGGGTTGCCTGAGCTGCAGAGGTAGAGAAGGGGAGCCATGATTTGCCCCCAGACCTGATGCAAAGAGCTAACTCATTTGAAAAGATCCTGATGCTGGGAAAGATCAAAGGCAGAAGGGAATGGCAGAGGATAAGATGGTTGGATGGCATCACCGACTGAATGGACATGAGTTTGGGTAAACTCTGGGAGTTGGTGATGGACAGGGAGGCCTGGCGTCCTGCGGTCCATGGGGTCACAAAAAGTCGGACACGACTGAGCAACTGAACTGAACTGAACTGGCCTGGGACCCAGGGTGTGCTCTGGCCATGACTTCTTATGCCTCTTGCTTGGTCTTCCCTCTGGAGGTTCCCTGGGATCTCAGCTCACACAGCCCTCTCCCTCCCGTTGACTGTGTGTGTGTTGTCCAGGATATTCAGCTTCCTCGGCGGCTCCAAGGTGGATGTGACCATTGAGGTTCCCTTAGAGATGCCCCAGATCAGGTTGAACCAAGTCCTGTTCACTCCACAGAACTGCAAGCTCATCTTCACCAGGATGCTCATGCGAGCAGGGTAAGTGCTGTGCCAGGAGGGCTGGGCACTGTGCAGGGTGCAGTTGGGGATTATACCAGGCTCAGTGGTGGTTACCAAGCTTTCTTTGGGGGCCATGGTCTGGATCCCAGCAAGCCACTAGAGCATCTGCTCTCATCTCAGCTTCTGCTCAGATGTCTCCCCCACAGAATTTAGGCTTCTAAACAGAAGAGAGTAGCTTCTTGCTAGAAGCACATGTCTTCCCTAAAAGTGGTCCTGCCTGTAGAGAACATTACATGGTCCCTTGTCTGTGCTCACATGAGAGATCCTGGGTGGAATCTCTGGTATATCACTTCTCATACTACGCTGTAATTGAGAGTGTATGAGTTGTGTGGGAACACAAGCTGCTTTGTAATTATCATTCATTTGTTCTTTTGTTTATTCAACAAACATTGAGCCCGCCACTACAGAGTTGTACCTGGAGATACATTGGAGAACAGGACTGAAAAAGAGGCATAGATGGTTGGATGGATAGATGAATGGGAGGAGGGGTGGGAGGATGGGTAGCTGGAAGGATGGATACACAGATGAATGGATGGATGGATGGATGATGAGTGGATGTATGTATGTATGTATGTATATAATTGTCACTGATTCATGTTGATGTATGGCAGAGACCACCACAATATTGTAAAGCAATTAACCTCCAATTAAAAAAATGAGCAAACATAAAAAAAAAATGAACAATGCAAAAGACACCACCTGTTTATGAGGTGGCAGGAGCCCTGCTGGTGAGGTGGTTGAATGTCCTCTGGCCCACCTTTCTTTCACTTACTGCATAGCGACTCCATTTTATATATTATACAAGAGAGGCACAGAGATGTTATGTAAGTTAGACAAGGTCACACAGCCAGGAAATAGCGGTACAGGGAGTCAAATGATCTTGTGTTTTTAATATTATCGTGATTTGAGTTAGAATCACTGCGGATGGTGACTGCAGCCATGAAATTAAAAGACACTTGCTCCTTGGAAGGAAAGCTATGACAAACCTAGACAGTGTTTTAAAAAGCAGAGATATCATGTTGCTGACAAAGGTCCATAGAGTCAAAGCTGTGGTTTTTCCAGTACTCATGTATGGATGTGAGAAGTGGACCACAGAGAAAGCTGAGAGCAAAAGAACTGATGCTTTTGAACTGTGGTGTTGGAGAAGCCTCTGGAGAGCCCCTTAGACTGCAAGATCAAACCAGTCAATCCTAAAAGGAATCAGCCCTTAATATTCATTGGAAGGACTGATGCTGAAGCTGAAGCTCCAATACTTTGGCCACCTGATGTGAATAGCTGATTTGTTAGAAAAGATCCTGATGCTGGGAAAGATTGAAGGCAAAAGAAGGGAGATGGCAAAGGTTGAGACTGTTAGATGACATCACTGATTCAATGGACATGAGTTTAACAAACTCTGAGAGATAGTGGAGGACAGTGGAACCTGGTGTGCTGCAGTCCATGGGGTCGAAAGAGTTGGACACGACTGAGTGACTGAACAACAACAAAATTGAGTTAATATATGCCAAGTACTTATATTACTTATATATTAAGTACTCATATTACAAGTACTCCAAGTCCCTGGAGTGGAGGAAACATTTGTAACCAGTAAGCTATAACTGCTGTTATTTCAGATGCCCTGTTCCCCTCCCTAGCCAGCTCTCTGCAGTCACAGAAGTCATGCTCAGACAGATCCTGCACAACTGTCTACCCAACATGGTGAGTTTGACCAAGTGGGCCCCGGGCAGACCCTAGAGATTCCCTGGAGAGGCTTTGCAGCTGGAGGCACAGAGAGGCAGCCAGGGCAGGCAGTTTTATCTTCAGCCTCTCCAGCCTCTCCAAGCTTTCTTGTCCTGCCCTTTGTCCAGGCCCCTGTGGCTGGGGAAGGGACATTTACTCTAGGATTGACGTGTGCTAAGCAGTTTACACCTGCAGAAGAGGAAGATTTGTTTTGTGTTTATAAAAACTCTAATAGAACCACTCACTTCTACACAACCAGTCAGAGGCTGGGCTGTGCTGGGCTGGAAGGAGGCCCAAGAGTCCTGTCACACAGGCCTCTGCTCATCTGTATTCCAGCTGTGCCCAGTGGTCCGATTCTGGATGTACCTCATCAATCAACAGTTGAGCTTCCTAAAACGTAAGTTGTGTTATGGGCCTGAGACCTGCTCTCTGGCTTAGACTATTGCAGTAGCCACCTACTCACTCCTGTTTTCTCCTTTTTGTGGCTTCCAGAGAGGTTTTTCTGAATCACACCTGCTCAAAGTCTTCTGTAGGAGGATCAAGTTCAAACCCCTAAGGCTGGTAGTCAAGGCTTTCCTTATTCTCCTCTGTGCCCCTCAGGCTGCCTCAGCCTATAGATCTCAGCCATCCCATACACTCCATGCCCTTTTGAGATGTTATAGCTTTGCTCCCAATGACTTCCCACACCTTCTTCTACACCTGGAAAATTCCTGCGCCCCTTCAAGGTGTGACTCCGATGTTTTGTTCTCCAGGTAGAACGACTCCCTCCTCAGGGCTCCCAGGCTCACCTATCCATCACTTGTGCCAGAGTGTTTAGTGATCGTCTGCTTCTTTGCTTCCACTAGAACAGTAGATCCTTGAGATCAGGGACCTCTGCATTATATTCTTTCTGGTGTTGTTTCATAGTTCCTGGTTAGGCACAGAGGAGGCACTCTGTATTTACTGACACTTTGTTGGAATATGAACTGGAAATGAAAGGGAAGAACATTGATGAATGGAACAAAGGACAAAAGTATAAATAAGTGGAAACATGTATGGAAGAATAAGTGGAGAGATGGATGGATCGGTGGACAGATAAATGTAAGGAAATGTGGACAGAATACGATGGAAGGAAAATGGAAAGAGGGGAATATAAGTGGATAGATGAATAGATGGAAAGGAAATAGAAGGAAAGAGATAAAATCATTGATGGATATAAGAGAAACCGGAAAGATGAAAGATAATGGAGGGATGGAGGGATAGATGAATGAATGGATGGAAAGAAAAATGGATAAAATAATGAAAGAAGGAAGACAGGATGGTTGGATAAAAGGATGAATGAGTGAGAGGGTTCATGTGTGGACAGGAGGGTGAGTGGATGAATGGAAGGAAAGAAGGGCCTTTACTATTGTGTGGGAAGATGAATGGTAGAGAGGTGTGTATAGGTAATATATAGATAACAGAATGGGAGAAGGAAAGAAAAAGAAAACTATAAATATGGATGGAGGATGAATGGATAAAAGGAAGGGAGAGGGGAACATTAAGTGGATGGATAGGTGGGTAGATGGAAAGATGAAGGGAAAGATAATGGTAAGGGAGATAAGAAGGACATATGAATGAATGGATGTATGGATGGATGACTACCTGCCAAGGTGAGAATGCTGTACTCTCTTGTGCTAGAAGATGGTAGGACATTGGGGTTACAATGTATTTTCCAGCAGTTTTTTGAATAATCTTCTTCCAAATAAGTCTATGTATGACAGGGACAAATGAGTGAGTTTTATAAGTCTGTGTTTCAGTCAACTCAATCTCTTGTCCTCCCTTCTCATTGCCACCACTCTCCCTCTCTCTTTATCAGATGTCCACTCCTTTGAGTTGTTTAGGAACCTCCACCCTCCTTTCTGCAGGGTGCCCACATCATCTGAGCCGTATTACTGCCTGGACTTTCAGGTATGAGCATCGAATGGTGGCCCCACATGTCCCCTTACCTCTCCACATTTGTTCTCTCATCTGTCAGATCAGGGTGATTATCATACCCATATAAAGTTATCCTAGGGTCTTCCCAGGGGGCGCTAGTGGTAAAGAACCACCTGCCAATGCAGGAGATGTAGGAGACCGGGGTTCAGTCCCTGGGTCGGGAAGATCCCCTGGAGGAGGGCATGGCAACCCACTCAGTATTCTTGCCTGGACAATCCCATGGACAGGGAACCTGATGGGCTGCAGTCCATAGGTTCGCCAAGAGTTAGACACGACTGATGTGACTTAGCATGTACAACATAAAGTTATCATAAATATCACTTCCAAGACACACATTTTCCCCACATTGTAACATTTCTAAAATTGGCGTGTGTCCCATATTCAATGGTATGCCACAGTCAATTAAAAAATTTTCTTGCTGGCACATTGAATAATCATCAGTGATATTCTGGTGTGCACGAAATATAGTACAGTGACTAGGTGAGAGGATATCTGTGACTTGTCCAGTGCAGGAGGAGCTAAAACACTAGTGGTTTACTCCTCTTTGCCCTTGAGTTAACGATTTAAAACAATCAGGTTAGTTACTTGGCATGACAATACATGGGGACCCGAGAATGGAGACGTGGTCCATGGGGGCCTCAAATGCATTCCTCCCCTCCGAGCTTCTTTTAAGCATTAACATGATATTGCCAACTCCCCGCCCCCCACTAATGGGAAGTCCTGAATTATGGGAAATGTGCTTTGTTTCACAAGTAGAAATTTCAGGGGTCTTGGGATCAATAGCCCCTGTGCCTGCCAGCGCTCAGCTGTTCAGGAGAAGAGTCAAAAGTCCAGATTTTAGGAACAGTTCTGCCACCCTGTCTAACCTGGGCAAATCCATTCACACCACTGAGTCTTCTCTTCTCTATCTGTGGTCCTTATATTACAAGGTTGTTTTATTACAAGAATTAAATGAGAGATGCAGATCTTTGGCATAGTAGGTGCTCAGTTAACGTGGGCTTTCTGGTTTTTCCCAGGGCAAACACTTCCCGGCCTCTTACATTAGCTTGCTGATTGAACCTAACTCTTTTTCTTCTCATATCTAGCCCTACTACTATCTCCCAATCCCCCCACCCCTCCTCCATCTTCATGTTGAACTGTTCTTTCTCAAGAATCCTGAAAGCAAGTGTAAAATCTTGGGACCACGGACAGCCCACTGGGCATTGATTCTGTGCTTTGATCAACAGTGAGCACTAAAGCTGGCTCCTGGATGGCAAATCCCCAGGGACCAGTGTCACAGTAGGGATCCCGAGATCGTCCACTGCATAGGGCGATGATGGTGGTGGGAGTCCAGGCTGCCGTATGCCATAGTGACTCTTGCTAGAGACAGATGTGTGGAGCAGCCCATGCTATAGTGGTGAGTGTGAGTGGGTTGTGGGGGCAGCCCACATCAGAGTCACCAGTGTCAAGCTGGGGCTCCTTAACTCCATGGTGAAGAGATTTGTCATGAGATTCCTGGAGTTACCTACTCCATAATGATAAATCTTTTAGTGAAATTGCTGATTTTTTTTAACTCCATGATGATCAGTATTATGGGATTCCTAGGCTATGTCACCAAATAGGGAAGACTACTATGATGGATTCCTAAAATATTTCTCTCCGGTGGTCAGTTCATTGAAATATCTCATTCCACTAGGTTTCTAGGCCAGACCCTCTCCTTGGAGGCTGTTCTTTGCATTGTGGTGCAGTCCCCACCCTATCCCACTTTATGGTAAAGGGCACTGAGCTGAGACTCTTAGGACATTTCACTCATGTATTGTGAGAAGCTTTCCAGTAGAGCCAACTGATTTCTGAGTTTTAAAGGAATTTGTTGGACTTCTCTGGTGGTCCAGAGGTTAAGAATCCGCCTTCCAAAGCGGGGGACATGGGTTCGATCCCTGGTGGGAGAACTAAGAGCTCACATGTCCCAGGACAACTAAGCTCATGTGTCCAAACTAGAGGGCCCTGGCACCACAACTACGAGTTCACGGGCTATAGAGCCCGTGCTCTACGACTAGAGAAAGCCTGTGCACCACAACAAAGACCCAGGGGAGCCAAAATATTTTTTAAGAAGAATTTGTCTAGTCACTGTGCTTCCATTTCATCCCCAAACCCTCAAGTCTTCTGTGGGGAGCCTGGGCTGGACAGAGAAGAAGCACTGTCCTGGTCGAGTTTTCAGACTGTCATCATAGCCTCTTTTGGGGCCACCTCTGCCTCCTTCTGGGTTTCTCACCAAGACTGGGTCTCAGGCAGGAGGCAGGAAGGAGATGGGACCCCCGTCAAGCAGGAGGGGCAGGCTGTTGTCCCCCTGGGGAGCCAAGGAGGGCCTGACTCATCCATGAGCCCCCTTGCTGCTTCCGTGGAATTCTCCATGATGATGGCAAAAGCCAGAGAAGATGACCAGAAAGATAGTTCTGGCCTGGGCATCCTGACACCCGGGTTCAAATCCCAGTTCAGCTACCAGCTCTCTGGTGACTTTATACCAGTCCCATCCCCTCTCTGGGCCTCTCTTCTCCCAGCTAGAAAACATGAGCAGTCTCTACAGGTCTTTTTGTCATTGATGAGTATTGGGGAAATGGGAGGGGGACAAGACCAGAGGCCAGAGAGGTCCCTGGCAAAACCGTGGCCACTACTGATCCTTCTCATGGTAGCACCTTCTAATGTCTCTCTTTGCTGTCAGTTGCAGGGATCCAGACAACCTCCTGTTACTAGGATCAGCTTGGGACCCCTGCCAGGAACATGGTAAGGGTGTGAATCCTGGGAGAGTCACCGTGGAACTCTCCGACCCCATCTTGAGCAACTGTCATCTTGATGTACCCATCAGCGATCTCGCAACCAAACAGAAAGTAGTCCTTTTCTTAGAGCATAGGTTTGGATTTGTTTGAAACTGACCGGATGAAACATCTCTCCAGGGTGGCTATTGATTGAGGTAGAAAAGCCTCTAGGAACTGAATCAAAGGAATGATGCTCTAATGAGGGAAGAACTGGATTGAACATCCCCCTCTTCGGGCAGCTGGCCTAGGGTCTGAGTATTTCTGAGGACCCCTGAGGCTAGCATAGTGATGACATTCCAGTGAGATGCAAGAGCCAGGCTGAAAGATTGGCCCCAGGCTGTTTAGGACTCAGAGTCAACAGCTGCTCCTGGTGAAGCCACCTGTACCTTCTAATCCTGATCCCCAGTCCCTGCTCCTCTGTGCTCTGCTTTCCTCTCCTGTATAAGACATTTTTCCCAAAGCTGCTTTTTCAGTGTATAAGGTACACTTCAGGATCTTCCTGGAAAAGATAAAATTTAAGAATAAGCTAACACACATTTAAAAGGTCAGAATCCTGGCCTCAGAGGCCCTGGGAATGCTAGGGCCTTCCCAGTGGGTAGGAATGTCAGGCCTGCTGGTCCCACAAAGTGAAGCCCTGAACCCTTTCTTCACATGAGACTTTTATGATGGTTGTGTCTCAGCGAGTGGGTGGCCCTCATGTGGCACTTTGGCGTGACTGTGAAGGGCACAACTTTGGAGTCGGGTTCAAATGTATCCTCCCCACTGACTCTGAACCTCAGTTTCCTCTTCTGCAAAATGGGAGTGAGAATAGCACCTATTTTATAGGGTAATCCTGAGAAAATGCAACAAGAAAGCCTTGATGCAGTGCCTTAGACAGTGCCACAAACTGCCTCCACCAGTGGGTGGTCCAAAAACTGGGAGGCAGAGGAAACAGCTTGTGCAAAGATGTGGAGGGGTAGTGAGAACACACCGTCACCCCCTACCCCACTTCAGTCCCCACTCCACTTCACCCCTGCACCCCATAAATGAGCCCCCACAATCACAGAGGCAAGAGAGCCAGTGAGCTTCAGTCACCCTTCTCTCCGTTCCCCCCACACCCCTACCTCCTGCCTCCACCACCTGCCCCTGCAAGCCTAGGATGGGTGATGAATGCGCAGTTCCCAGATTACACCACAAGGTGGAGCCATATGCTGCAAATTCATGTTTCTTACACGGACGATAATTTGTATAAAGCAGCATATTCTTTTATGCCGGGCTCTATTCTGGGCAGAGGAGCCTGGCCAGCTCATGGGGTTCATGGGGTTCATAGTGGTTCATGGGCTCGCTAAGAGTTGGACAGCACTGAGAGACTAAACACAGCACTGTTCTGGGCACTTGGTCTTTTTGACCTTGTTTAATTTTCAAAGCTTGACTTCAAGTTCAATATCCTTAGCTCCATCTTAAAGATGGGAAACTGAGTCTCAGAGAAGTGATGTAACTAAACGTGTGGCTGGGAGTCAGAAATCTTGGGCTCAGATCCCACTTCTTCAGCCTTGGGGACACAACCTCAGTCTCCCCCTTTGAAAGACAAGGATAAGAATAGCAACATTATGATAGTTAATTGACCTTGTGTGCGTGCTAAGTCTCTCAGATGTGTCCCACCCTTTGCGACCCTATGGACCATAGCCCACAAGGCTCCTCTGTCCGTAGGATTCTCCAGGCAAGCATACTGGAGTGGATTGCCATCCCCTCTCCAGGTGATCTTCCTGACCCAGGCATTGAACCTGTATCTCTTGTTTCCTGCATTGGCAGGTGGGTTCTTTACTGATAGACCTTGGCTGTTTATTTTATGCCCAGTCCTGTGCTGTGCTCCTTACCTGGACCATTCTGTGTATTCCTCACAACCATCCTAGGAAGTGGCTGTTAGTATCCCTGTTTTGCAGATGAGGAAACTGAGTCTCAGAGAGACTGCCTGGCCCACTCCCACACAACTAGAAGGAGGCAGAGTGAGTTCGAACCCAGGTCTTCCGGTGAGAGCAAGAGGAGCTGGAGGACAGGAGTGTTAGGGCCTCAGGGAGGAGAGGTGCCCTGGGTTCTCCTTCCTGCCACGTCCATGCTGAGTCCCCCATGTTACTCTGGCCTTTTCCCCACTGGTGCTAAAGGGAATTGGGATTCATGAAGCTGGGCCCCTTCACCACCCCCTGGTTCTACAACTCCTCCTGGGAGGAGGGACTCATAGGGTGGCAGCCAACAGACCACATCCTGGAGGTGTCAGGCTGGGGCATTGACACCCGCAGTGATGGGAGGGTCCCAAGCCCTCAAGGGTCTCCCCACACCCCGCACACCGAGCCCAGGCCTCTCTCCTCTCCTTCGTGCCCCCGGGGCCCCGGCCTGAAGACACCCTGACCGTGGTGGCTCACAGGGCCCTTCTGGGCCAGTGACACATGTGACAGCCTTTGTTTTGTCAACCTCCTTTTGCCAGCACATCTCTGTGAACACCCCGAGAATCCCCGTGGGCACGGAGGAGAGTCACATGGAGCCAGATGGGGGGACAAAGAATGAAGAGCCGAGGGATTAGAGCAGCCTTCGGTTCCTGCGGAAGTCTCTGCGGGGCCCTCAATACCCGACGCCCCTGGCCCAGAATCAATGATCCCGGGGAGGCCTCCAGGTGCCAAAGGACCCAGAGTGGGAGGCTCTCAGGAGAGAACTCCACCACGACTTTCCTTCCTTCAGGCAGCGAATAGATTCAGCTCACATCTACGTGAATCTAATTTATGCAAATCTGAAACAGTGTCCTGCAAAACACGAATGAAGTTTCACGTTGTGAACAGAAAGTTAATTTTTCTCATTGTTAAGAACGCACAATGGAACACGCTCCAGGCCCTCCTTTATGGAAAAATCAAGGTCCCTCCCTCAAGGCCACAGTCCCTCCAGTTTCCTCCTCCCCTCCCTTCACAGCCAGTTTCTCCAGAGCGGGGTTTCTCAGCCTGAAACAGCCTTCTCCGCCCCGGGCTCTTGTTAAAATGCAGCGTCTGGTCAGTTGGTCTGGGCCGGGACCTGAGATTCAACGTTTCCTCAAAACTTCCTGGAGAAGCTGATACTACTAGTCCACAGGTCACCCCTCAAGCAGCACACTTGTCTGGGACACATTCACACCTCCACCCACCCATTTTCTCTGGTCACCCTACCAACTCAGCGCTCATCAGGCCCTCAACAACCTCCACGTGGAGGAAACCACGTGTCAGCCTCATCTTACTTGATCGCACTACAGACATCACTTCCTCCTCCTTGAAATCAGTCCTTCCCTTGGCCACGCTCCCTTGCCTGTTCTCCCACCCTGCTAAGCATTCTACCTCTGCCCCTTTGCAGGGATAATGTTTTCATATTGGCCAATCAGCGTATTTCTTCACCCCCGCCACTGTGATTGGCTCAGAGCTCGGCATGTGACCCCAGTTGGACCAATGGGGATCAGACCTAGACTTTAGACGGGATAATAGGAAAGAGTGCTCTATCTGCCAGGGTTGTTAAGAGAAAGTGAGCCTGATGGCCTCTCTACTACCCTTTGGGGAGGGTCAGTTTGAGAATGAAGCCACTGAAGAAGAAAGCAGATCCAAGTCACAGAGAGAAACCGTCCAGAAACTTTCCTTTGAGCATTTGGATTCAGCTGTGTCTGAAACCCATTGACCTTTGAGTTAACATGAGCCAATGATTCCCTTTTACACTTAAGTCAGTTCGGGTTGTGTTTTCCGTTACAAACAACCCAAATAATCCTGACAGATGCCATTGACAAGCAAATTTCAGCTCATTCTGTGTAAGCCGTCCTGGGAAACAAGAGATGAATCTCAGACTTTGGCCTCCCGGAATTGAAAGCTGTGTGTGTGTGTGTGTGTGTGTGTGTGTGTGTGTAGAAAAGGAAGAGACCTATTCAAAAGCTATAAGGTAGAAAATTAAGAAGGGCCATCTGGGTGGATCAATGAGGATTTCATAGGGGAGGTGTCGTGAAGGATGGAGATTTGCAGGGTGTGACATCCTCAGACCTGGCACTGGGAATGAGGAGGAGTTGATGGAAAGCAGGTCCAGGAAGTCAGAGAGGAGTCAGGGGGGATGGTCCAGAGAGATGGGAGAGACCCCCACAGACGTGTGTCCTGTGAGGAAAGGCAAAGAGTTCTATTTTCTCTGCACTTTCCTCCCTTTTAATTCAGAAGGGGCCACCACATAAGGCTCCAGGACGATGTACTCTCTTTTTAATTCAATGCATTTCCAGTGCCTCCCAACCAGGATCAGCATCTGATGTTAGAGAGGAGGTTCAGAGAGCCCACCTGCCTAAAATCACCACCTCTAAGAAGCAGGGTCACAAAAGAGACCCTGTCCTGGTTCCCAGCCTCAACCCTCCCGCTTTGGCAGAGTTAGCTTTTCTGAGCACTCACCATGTGCCAGGCACAGGAGTCACTGCTTTCAGGCTTAAGTCTTAGCTAATCCTCACACCAGTTTTAGCAAATGCACTGTCATGAGCTCTACTTTGCAAATGAGGACTGGATGCTCAGAAAGTCCATGTTACTTGTGCAAGGTCACACAGCTAGTCAGCAGCAGGGTTAGGATTCCAGCTGAGGTCTGGCTAATTGTCAAAAGCCCCTGGGAGACAAATATACTCACAGATCCCAAGTTTGGGGATTCTGCCAACATCGGTCTTTTGTATTATCTGTGCTATCTCCAACTACATCATAATGTTGTATAGTTTCTTCTTTCAAGTCCAAAAATGCTCAGTTAAACTCAATTCAGTGTTTCTGAAAGGCTGTCCTCAGGACCAGGCTCTTCCAGGGACAGCAGCTAAGGCAGCAAGAGGGAAAATTCTGACCATTTGCATCAAGTTTTCAATGTACAGATATTTTCAGGAATGGTACCTGCTTTGGGGGAAAAGAGTTGTCAGTGTGCATGTTTGCCTGCACCTGGTGAAAGAGGAAAGTGAGACAGCCAGCTTAAAACTCAGCATTCAGATCATGGCATCTGGTCCCATCACTTCATGGAAAATAGATGGGGAAACAATGGAAACAGTGACAGACTTTATTTTCTTGGGCTCCAAAACCACTGCAGATGGTGACTGCAGCCATGAAATTAAAAGATGCTTGCTCCTTGGAAGAAAAACCATGACCAACCTAGACAGCATATTGAAAAACAGAGATATTACTTTGCCGACAAAGATCCATGTAGTCAAAGCTATGATTTTTTTTCAGTAGTCATGTATGAAGATGAGAGTTGGACTATGAAGAAAGCTGAGTGCCGAAGAATTGATGCTTTTGAACTGTGGTGTTGAAGAAGACTCTAGAGAGTCCTTTGGACAGCAAGGAGAACAAGCCAGTCAATCCTAAAGGAAATCCATTTCCTTCTCCAGGGAATCTTCCCGATCCAGGGATTGAACCCAGGTCTCCCGCATTGTAGACAGATGCTTTACTGTCTGAGCCACCAGGGAAGTCCTAAAAGGAAATCAGTCCTGAATATTCATTGGAAGGACTGATGCTGAAGCTGAAACTCCAATTCTTTGGCCACCTGATGTGAAGAACTGACTCATTTGAAAAGACCCTGAAGCTGGGAAAGATTGAAGGCAGGAAGAGAAGGGGACAACAAAGGATGAGATGGTTGGATGGTGTCACTGACTCAATGGACATGAGTTTGAACAAGCTTTGGGAGTTGGTGAAGGATAGGGAAGCCTGGCATGCTGCAGTCCATGGGGTCACAGAGAGTCAGATATGACTGAGTGACTGAACGGACTGACTGCTGATGGGTGATGAGGGTTGGGACACCCATGAGTGCTCTTTGGGATCCCAGAGCCTGGCATGGGACAGGGCCAGAACAGAAGTTTCAAAAATATATGATGAATGAATGGATGACAGGATGAGTGGATGGATGGAAGGGTGGGAGGAAGGGTGGATGGATGGAATTCTGGATTCTTCTTGCTGGATTCTGGATCTTATCCGTTACATTCTCTATTCAGCCAATTGGTCTGTTGATTAGCTTACTCTTTTCATTTTAATTCAATGTGATGTTCATTGGGACCTGGACTGAAGGCAATAAGAGAAGCAGGGGCAGAAGATGAGATGGTTAGATAGCATCACCGATTCAATGGACATGAATTTGAGCCAACTCCGGGAGATAGTGGAGGACACAGGAGCCTGGCAGGCTACAGTCCATAGGGTTGCATACAGTTGGACACAACTCAGTGATTGAGCAACAACAACCACAAACCAGGCCCTAGGTGCCTGCTGGGGACACAAAGATGGCAGAACTATGGTCCCTGATCTGAAGGAGCCCCAGCCTAGCAGAGGGGAAAGGGCTAATACACATTCTTTCAACCAACGAACTCTTATGGAGTGCCTCCCCTGAACAAAACTTGGGCTGAGTGATGCTAAGGAAACAGAAAAAAAATGAATGAATCAGAGTGCTCTCTATCATTAAGGTGAAAATGACTGTGTTGTAAATGTCTCAGAGCATGGACTCTGAGACCAGATTACCTAGGTTCAAATCCCCCAGCTCAGCCACTTACTAGGTGGGTGGCCTTGAGCAATTTACTTTACCTTTCTGTGCCTCAGTTTCCTTGTCTATAAAATGAGGATAAACTATTACCTGCCTCTGGTGGTTTGGAGGAGTAAACAATGAGATCACACTTTCCTACCAGTTATGAGCTGACCTCAATGACTCATCTATTGCCCTGGAGGCTGGCCCATCTCTGGGACAAGGACCAAGATTCATTCATCTTTGACACAGGGCTTGATGCAGGAGGTGCTCAATAAACAATTATGGAGTGGATGAGTGGTCCCAGCACAGAACTATTAACATTTGTTAAGTGAATGAATGACTAGATAGGTGGGTGCGGGATCCAGTTCATTTTAGCAGGAGGCATCCAGAAGATGACACAGGGAGAAGACAGACAGGTCAAATTCTGGGAGGTCAGTGGGCTGTTGACCTCATTCTCTTGTCTATTCATTCATTCACACATTCAGACAGTCAATGCCAGTTAGCCAAGCCAGGTCCTCTGTGGTCCCTGCCCTCAGTGATCTGGTCACATGGGGCATGGCTGATGCCCTTTTCCCACACCCTCTCTCTTTTCTTTGCTCTTTCTTCCTATCCTTCCTCTCCACTCTTTCCATCCTCTCTTTCTTCTTTCCTCCCCCATACATCATTTGATTCCTACTCTAAGTCAGATCCTATGCCAGCTCTGAGGGACCCAAGGGCGGAAGAGATAAGGTGTCTGGGCTTCAGGGGACTTGGGAAGGAGCCAGACCCATTGAACTTTCCTTTCAACTGTGTAGTGACTCTTCTCTGGGAGGTTTGGGCAAAGTGCTCAAGGGGCTTTTCACAGAGCAGGAGGAAGAAGAGCCTGGGGGTGGGGGATGAGACCCTCTTGTCCATCCATCAGTCCATGAGAAGCAGTTATGCATTTTCTAGGGCCCGACACCTGGGAGAGCTGTTTTACCTGATAGGTGGTCCAGACACAGAGCCTAGGGCTTAGGAAAATGTTTGCAAGCTGAAAAAACAAAATGTGTTAGCTTCAAAACCAGAAAAATGTCAAAAAGGCTGGAAGTTTAAATTAAAGGTCTTCAGACTGTACCATTATGACAACTTTATTAGTTGTTATATTTAGCAGTCATGAAAATGACAATACATTTGAAAACAGTTGTTACTTTGATTTCCGTATTTGCCAAGAATTCCTGCGGAGGCAATTCAAATGTGAGAAACGGGAGTCTTTTATAAATTGGGTGAATTGTTCCTGTCTGGTTGATTTCAAGAGCAAAATGGCAGTTCTTTCAGCTTTTTTTCATAGCAAAGTGAAGAAATTACATTAGGTGGATGGGAGGAGAATACCCTTCCGTAAGTCTGCTGCTGCTGCTGCTGCTGCGTCGCTTCAGTCGCGTCCAACTCTGTGCAACCCCATAGACGGCAGCCCACCAGGCTTCTCCATCCCTGGGATTCTCCAGACAAGAACACTGGAGTGGGTTGCCATTTCCTTCTCCAATGCATGAAAGTGGAAAGGGAAAGTGAAGTCGCTCAGTCGTGCCCGACTCTTAGCGACCCCATGGACTGCAGCCTACCAGGCTCCTCCATCCATGGGATTTTCCAGGCAAGAGTACTGGAGTGGGGTGCCATTGCTTCTCTGTAAGTCTACCGTTGTGTTAATCAGGGTTTGGGGAGGGGGTTCCTGGGGGTGAAACCTGGGAGCTGAGTGGGAACCCTGAGCCTCAGCCAGCCCTGCCCCTGCCTCTGAGCAGCCCCAATCCCACACTTGCCCTTTCTGGTCTCGGTAGCCTGGATGACCTTCTAGAATCTTTCTTGCCAGGAAGCTGAGCTGTGTTCAGAAAAAGATACCAGCTCAGAGCTTAAGGGCTGTCAGTGGGACGAGGAAGCTGCCCTGGCTGAGGATTAGCTGTCATGCCAGGGGTAGGATGTCCTAGTCTTAGGACAGCTAATCCTTCATGCTTCATTGGAAAATTTCAATGAGAAATTCATCTCACGACCCTCATGGCTGGCGCTTTTGGCCCTGAAAAGCAAATATCTTCTGTGCAAGGAAATTCCTTGTTCCCGGAGAGGGACGAAGAGACAGGATGCATGGGAGGAGCTGTCATCACTTCTGTCTCCAGGATGGCCTGGATGAATCTGCCTGGACTTCAGGTGGTCTCTGAGGGAACCAGCCTCCTTGCCCACTGCCTGTGCCCTTTGCTTTCCAGGGTATGGAGAGTGGGCAGAAATGGGCACCGATGCACCCCGCATTGTGCTGGCCCTGGACTGACATCTTCTTGTTGCACAGACACAGCTGCCTGGAGAAATACTGAGCCTGGCATTAGCTCCCAGAGCAGAGATGCAACAGGCTCAGAGGAGCCCATCAATGAGGAGGAAGCCCCCGGCCAGCCAAGTCCATGTTCTTGCCACTATACATACCAGTGGTCCCTGGAACAGGGAGGGACCAGAGAGAAAGGAGGGGTGGGTTCTAATGCAGCAGAAGTGCCCAGTGTCTGGGGAGAGGCAGATGAGCATGGAAAGTCCTTGAAAACAGAGCAACGTGCTCTCCCTCAGGGAAGTCACCTGTGGGCAGGGTCAATGATCTCTGTGTTTTAACAACAGCAACAACAACACATCAGGGAACATGTGTTCATCAGCCATGAACAAAAAGCATTGTGATCACAAGGGGACACATCAGGGAACAAAACAGATGAGATCCTTGCCTTGTGGGGCTCCCACTCCAGTGGATAAAGAAGAAAGCACATCTTTAGGGACTGTGTGTCCAGGTTTATACATGGTAACTGTGTATCTTTCAGACCAGTTCAATGACGTAGGTACACCCATTGTGCCCACTTTACAGGTGAGTAAGTTAAGTCCCTGAAAGAGAAAGATAATAAGGCTAGTAAGTAGCAGAGCCAGGATTTGAGCCCAGGCCTATCATACTTTTAAGAACTGCACACACTGCCCCTTGCTGCCCTCACTATTCTCTTGGGCCCTAAATGCTGCATCAACTCGTCACTCACTACTGTTAATTGCAGTAATAGTAATGATGACGAGCTTCCCTGGTTGCTGAGTGGTAAAGAATCCCCCCGACAATGCACGAGATGCGGATTCCATCCCTGGGTTGGGAGAAGGAAATGGCAACCCATTCCAGTATTCCAGAAATCCTCTGGACAGAGGAGCCTGACAGGCTACAGTCCATGGGGCTGCAAAAGAACTGGACATGACTTAGGAACTAAACACCACCAAAGTAATGGTGACCTTCACTATTATTCATGGAGTATCTTCTCTAGTCAGGACGGGGCTGGGTTCTCTACTGACCTGTCCTCATTTAGCTCCCCCTGCAGCCCTACTAAGGTAGAGGATGTTCCTATTCTTGTTTTACAGTTAAAAAACCCCCCAGAGCTACCAATAGCTCATGCAACTCAATATCAAAGCAACAAACAATCCAATCAAAAAATGGGCAGGGCACCTAAATAGACATTTCTCCAAAGAAGATATATGGATGGCCACAAGGCATGTGAAAAGGTATTTGATATCACTAATTATTAGAGAACTACAAACCAAGATTGCAATGAGGTAACACCTCACACTGGTTAGGATGAACACCATCAAAAAATCTACAAACAATAATTGCTGGAGAGGGAGTGCAGAAAAGGATATACTCCTACACTCTTGGTGGGATGTAAGTTGGTAGTTGGTACAGCCCCTATGGAGTACAGTATGGCAGTTCCTCAAAAAACTAAAAATAGAGTTACCATAAGACCCAGAAACCCCACTCTCGGGCACACACCTGGATAAAACCACAATTCCAAAAGATACATACACCCCAGTGTTCGCTGCAGCACTATTTACAATAACCAGGACATGGAAACAAGCTCAGTGTCAATCAACAGAGGAATGGACAAAGAATATGTGGTATATAAACACAATGGAATATTACTCAGGCCAAAAAGGAAGGAAATTGTGCCATTTGCAGAGACCTGGATGGACTTAGAGATTGTCATACAGAGTGAAGTAAGTCAGGAAGAGAAAAACAAACATTGTATATTACTGCATGCCTGTGGACTCTAGAAAAATGGTGCAGATGAACCTATTTGCAAAGCAGAAATAGAGACACAGATGTAGAGGGCAAACGTGTGGCTACCAAGAGGGAAAGAGGTGGGTGGGATGGACTAGGAGATTGGAATTGACATATGTACAATACTAGGTATATGAAACTAACGAGGGACTTCCCGGGTGGTCCAGGAGTTAAGACCCCACGCTTCCAATGCAGGGGGTGAGGGTTCAATACCTGATCCAGGAACTAAACTGCAGCAAAAATAAATAAATAAAATTAAATAGATAACTAATGAGAACCTACCATATAGCACAGGGGATAAAAAGAAGAAAGTACAATCTGCCTGGAAGACATATACTGAGCTAATCTGAAAAAGGCATTCCAATATACGTTAGGTGCAGACAGATACCATTTGATTCCACTTATACAAGGTACCTAGAATAGTCAAATTCATAGAGTTAGAAAATACATAGGTAGATGCCAGGAGTAAGATTGGGGGCAGGAGGAGAAAGAGGCAACAGAGGATGAGATGGTTGGATGGCATCACTGACTCAATGGACATGAATTTGAGCAAACTTGAGGGAGATGACAAAGGATAGGGAAGGTTGTGTGCTGTAGTCACAAATAGTCAGATAAGACTGAACTGAAAGGAGGGCCTGGGAGAAGGAATAGGGAGTTAGTGCTTAATGGGGACAGAGTTTCAGTTTAGAAAGGTGAAAATTTCAGGAGACAAATGATGGTGAGAGTTGTACAATAATGTGAATGTAGTTAGTGCCACTGAACTGTTCAGTTAAATGTGTTTAAAATAGTATGTTTTATATTCTAGTCAAAGCTATGGCTTTTCCAGTAGTCATGTATGGATGTGAGAGTTAGACTATGAAGAAAGCTGAGCACCGAACAGTTGATGCTTTTGAGCTGTGGTGTTGGAGAAGACTCTTGAGAGTCTCTTGGACTGAAAGGAGATCAAATCAGGGAGATCCTTCCTAAAGGAAATCAGTCCTGAATATTCATTGGAAGGACTGATGAGGAAGCTGAAACTCCAATACTTTGGCCACCTGATGTGAAGAACTGACTCATTTGAAAAGACCCTGATGGTGGGAAAGACTGAAGGCGAGAAGAGAAGGGGACGACAGAGGATGAGATGGTTGGATGGCATCACTGACTCAATGAACATGAGTTTGAGTGAATTCTGGGAGTTGGTGATGGACAGGGAAGCCTGGCGTGTTGCAGTCCATGGGGTCACAAAGAGTCAGACACAGCTGAGCGACTGAACGAAACTGAACTGATATTATATGACTTTTCCCTACAGTAAAATTTTTTTAAAAAGAATAATAGTTTATATCTACCACCACCACCACCAACAACAAAAACAGAGCTCAGGGATGTTAGGGCACTTGTCTTCTGTCACACAGCCAGCAAGGGAAAAGACTGGGAGGCACACCCATGGATGACTCTAAAAGCAAGCTTATTGTGCTGTTATAAATAAAATGCATGCATTTCTAAATATGTACACTTTAATCAGCAATAAAGAAAAATGCTTCTGCAGGCTGTAATAGATAATTGTTGAGCATGTGCATGTCAGGTCCTGGGGCTGATACCCTGTGGTCCTGGTCCTCATGGCCTCAGAGAGTGGGCAGTTATCACTGTGCCCAAGGAGCGGATGGGATTCCTGCAAAGCAAGAGTGCCAGGTGCGCCATCTGGTGGGAATGTGGCAATGTAGCCCCAGATGTTCCTGATCACCTCTCAGAGCCCTGAAGTGTCAGCTGTCTAGCACAGAACCACTATTCATTTTGCAGTTAGAGGAAAGGGAGATCATGGGAGAAAATGAACGTCTTGGTCAGAGTCACAGAGCAGGTTATTAACAGAACCAAGAGTGGAACTCAGATCAGGGTCTCCTTCTTCCTCCAGCACCAGGCAAGTCCCAGGGTCCCACAGTCCACGAGCATGTGGTGACACTGGCTGTGGGACCTTATAGATGACCTGGTCCCACATGGGCAAACACGCAGTGTCTCCACTCTCTCCTCCTGAATTTATGGAAGACATCACTAATCAATCCTCCCCTCCAAGCCCAGGAGCTTCCTGGCCAGGCATCTTGGCAGAAAGCTCCCTCCAGGCCCTACAGTCAATCAGGGTCCTACTTGAGACTCCCTAACTTGGCCCCAGAGGGGAAACAGGAAGAGTGAGAAACCAACTGTGCCAAGGGCTATATATTAGCACCCAAGGGTGCCAGAATTTGCGGACACAGGTATACTGTAGATCTGAGCCCATTTAAGCTCATTTAGTCTTTAGTGATGGAGAAGGCAATGGCATCCCACTCCAGTACTCTTACCTGGAAAACCCCATGGACAGAGGAGCCTGGTGGGCTGCAGTCCATGGGGTCGCTAAGAGTCAGACACGACTGAGCGACTTCACTTTCACTTTTCACTTTCACGCATTGGAGAAGGATATGGTAACCCACTCCAGTGTTCTTGCCTGGAGAATCCCAGGGACGGGGGAGCCTGGTGGGCTGCCGTCTATGGGGTCCCACAGAGTCGGACACGACTGAAGCGACTTAGCAGCAGCAGCAGCAGTCTTTAGTGAATGCAAAATTAAGAAAAGCAGTTGCAATTGATTAAGCATAATGCGTACTTAATCTACCCACTACAGCCTCTCCATAACCCTGTGCAGTGGGGTCGTAAACAGATGAGAAACCTGAGGTGGAGGGGAGTGTGGTGACCAGACACCAGCAACAATTGTAATCATCACCATCACTGTAGTAATCTTGTACCAGGGGCCTACACATATTACCCCACCACTTCTCGCAGCACCCCTGGGAGGAGAGGCCCATAGTTAGTCCCATTTCACACTTAGGGGACCTGAGGCTCAGGGAGATGAAGCTCCTTGTCCAGGCCACACAGCCAGCAACAGTCAAAAAGAGGATTCGAACCCAGTCTGCCCAACCCCAGAGTTGGGGTACTGTAATTTCCATTTTGCTTTTGAACTGTGATGTTGGAGAAGATGCTTGAGAGTTCCTTGGATTGCAAGGAGATCAAACTAGTCAATCCTAAAGGAAATCAACCCTGAATATGCATTGGAAGGGCCGATGCTAAGGCTGAAGCTCCAACACTTTGTCCACCTGATGTGAAGAATTGACTCATTGGAAAAGACCTTGATGCTGGGAAAGATTGAGGGCAGGAGGAGAAGGGGAAACAGAGGATGAGGCAGTTGGATGGACATTAGTTTGAGCAAGCTCTGGGAGTTGGTGATGAACAGGGAAGCCTGGCGTGCTGCAGTCTATGCGGTCGCAAAGAGTCAGACACAAGTGAGCCACTGAACTGAACTGAATTTCCATTTTGCCACTAGGCATGGAATTGTTTTGCCATTTTACAATGAGGCAGCTGAAGCCTGGGGCCAACACCAGGTCCGAGCTCACTACATCACACTTGGTCCCTTGGGCCGTGTTCCTGAGTCCGGAACTCTCTCTTCACAAGATTTCAGCACAGCCCTCAGCTCTGTGTCCACAACAAGCGAAAGAGGAACCCAGTCTTTGCAGAACTGAGCACAGACAGGCTGTGAGTCTGCCGACCAGTCCAAGGCTCGGCTGGATGGGGTCCACTATGTCCCAGGTCCAGGCTTGGGCACCTGCCCTGTGCGCTGATGATGGGACCTCAGTCAGTATGAGGAACACTAGCTCCCCAAGCCTCTGGCCCTATCCCTACTTTGTCCTGGCCACAGTCATGTCAAGGACAGGGTTACAGGTCCCTGCTGAGGTGCAGATGGGTAAATGGAGGAGGCTGACTCTGGGTGACCTGAAGCTCTCTACTGGTGCTCCCAGCCTAATGCTATGTGGGCACCCATCTGTGCTTCCTGGACTGGATGGTCTGGGTTGACATAGGCTCAATGCACCAGGCATTACAACCAACTCAGTCAGAATCAAGGAATAAACAGGGTATTCAAGTGTGACTTTCCTGCCCCACCAGCTGGCCTTGATGTGGTCTGAGTGAAAGTCCTTCCCTGAGAATGCAAATACGAGGTTCCTGTCCTTGTGAGACCTGGGCCAGTCACCTCTTTTCCCTAAACCTCAGTTTCCTCAACAGGAAAATGGGGCTTCCAAACCTCCTTAGGGGGTTGTCATGAGCACCAATGGTGAAAGTAGACCTGGAGTGTCAAGCCCAGGGCCAGGCACTGGCCTGCCCCTACTGGGTTCTGGACTCTGGGGCCAAAGACTGTGACTCGCTGCTGCCCCCAGAGGCTGAGAGTGGGAAGAGCCAATCTCAGTGGGAGAGGATGCAGAACTGGGTGAACTCCCCAGCTCTGATCCTTCCTGCTGAGAAAGTCATCTTCCTCTTCTGAGTCTCATGTTCCTCAGTCAAGAAATGAGTGCAGTAACACCCCTGCCTGGTTGCTGATGAGGTGAAACAAGATGAAACAGGATAAGCACCTAGGGTTGTGTCATGTCTAGGCAGCAGTGGCGTTCCAGAGGATGGCATGGGGGTCACAGCAGTTAGAACTCAAGGTCAAAAGTACTTTTGAGCCACCCTAGTCCAGTTGCTTCCTTTTCTGGCCACCTGTACTTGTACTTGTGCACTTGTGTTAGTCACTCAGTCATGTCCGACTCTTTTTGATGCCATGGGCTGTAGCCCAGAAGACTCCTCTGTCCATGGAATTCTCCAAGTAAGAATGTCAGAGTGGATTGCCATTCTCTTCTCCAGGGAAACTTCCCAACCCAGGGATAGGATCTGGGTCTCCTGCACTGTTGGTGGATTCTTTACCATGACAGCCACCTGGGAAAGGTGGTGAGGGTCATGTCTAGGCAGAGTTGGGTTACAGAGGATGGTGTGGGGTCACAGCAGTTAGAACTAAAGGTCAAAAGTAACTATGAGCCACCCTGGTTCAGTTGCTTCCTTTTCTGGCCAGCCGTCCGGGAGCCCCTGACCCTGAATACCTAGGGAGGAGCTCAGGCATCTATAGTTTAAACAAACTTTAGATAATTTTATTTAATCTTTTGTTTTAAAAAGGTATTCAGTCAGTTCAGTCGCTCAGTCGTGTCTGACTCGTAGTGACCCCATGAATCCCAGCACACCAGGCCTCCCTGTCCATCACCAACTCTGGAGTTCACTCACTCTCACATCCATCGAGTCAGTGATGCCATCCAGCCATCTCATCCTCTGTCGTCCCCTTCTCCTCCGGCCCCAATCCCTCCCAGCATCAGAGTCTTTTCCAGTGAGTCAACTCTTTGCATGAGGTGGCCAAAGTACTGGAGTTTCAGCTTTAACATCATTCCTTCCAAAGAAATCCCAGGGCTGATCTCCTTCAGAATGGACTGGTTGGATCTCCTTGCAGTCCAAGGGACTCTCAAGAGTCTTCTCCAACACCACAGTTCAAAAGCATCAATTCTTCGGCGCTCAGCCTTCTTCACAGTCCAACTCTCACATCCATACATGACCACAGGAAAAACCATAGCCTTGACTAGACAGACTTGTTGGCAAAGTAATGTCTCTGCTTTTCAATATGCTATCTAGGTTGATCAAAAGGTATGCACATTTTAAATTATAGGGGATATTGTGCTGGTGGCTCAGTTGGCTTAGCTGGTAAAGAACCCATTTGTCAATGCAGGAGACACAGAAATGTGGGTGCAGTCCCTGGGTTGGGAAGATCCCCTGGAGAAGAAAATGGCAACCCACTACAGTATACTTATCTGGAAAACTCCATGGACAGAGGAGGCTGGCAGGCCACAGTCCATATTGTTGCAAAGAGTCAGACACAACTGAGTGTGCATGACACACACTGACAAATAATCCCCTATGTTAACATTTTCTCCAGTCATCTGCGAGAGGACCATTTCTTTCTCTCCCTTGACAGCACTGGTATGGACAATGGAAATATTTGCAAGTCTCTCAGATGTAAGGATATATAATTCATCTCACTTCAGTTCAGTTTAGTCACTCAGTCATGTCCGACTCTTTGTGACCCCATGAATCATAGCATGCCAGGCCTCCCTGTCCATCACCAACTCCTGGAGTTCACTCAAACTCATGTCCATCGAGATGGTGATGCCATCCAACCATCTCATCCTCTGTTGTCCCCTTCTCCTCCTGCCTCCAATCCCTCCCAGCATCAGGGTCTTTTCCCATGAGTCAACTCTTCACATGAGGTGGCCAAAGTACTGGAGTTTCAGCTTCAGCATCAGTCCTTCCAATGAACACCCAGGACTAATCTCCTTTAGGATGGACTAGTTGGATCTCCTTGCAGTCCAAGGGACTCTCAAGAGTCTTCTCCAACACCACAGTTCAAAAGCATCAATTCTTCAGCATTCAGCTTTCTTTACAGTCCAACTCTCACATCCATACATGACCACAGGAAAAACCATAGCCTTGACTAGACAGACCTTTGTTTGCAAAGTAATATCTCTGCTTTTAATATACTATCCAGGTTGGTCATAATTTTTCTTCCAAGGAGTAAGCGTATTTTAATTTCATGGCTGCAATCACCATCTACAGTGATTTTGGAGCCTAATGGGGGCCCTTCAGAGAAAAAGGGATTTGATAAAGTGATGGTAGATGTAGAATGGCACATTTAGAAAGAATTAAGAATATATGTTTTGAAAGTAATTCAAATGAGAAACAAGGCAACAACTAGTTCAAGGAAAAGCGAAAGGCTACAGGAAAAGATATGCAATCATAGTAGTGCTACTTGGCTCTGCAACACAGTATCACCTAATTATATTGATTCAAACAGAGATGGAAGCTACATCTGGTCCTATAACTTACTAGGTGATCTTGATGCAGACACTCTGTTTCTGAGCTCAGTTTTATGAGCAATGAAATTGGAAAGTGTACCTTTGAAGTGTCAGAATTTATTTTTGGGGGCTCCAAAATCACTGCAGACGGTGACTGCAGCCATGAAATTAAAAGACGCTTACTCCTTGGAAGGAAAGTTATGACCAGCCTAGATAGCATATTGAAAAGCAGAGACATTACTTTGCCAACAAAGGTCCATCTAGTCAAGGCTATGGTTTTTCCAGTGATCATATATGGATGTGAGAGTCGGACTGTGAAGAAGGCTGAGCGCCGAAGAATTGATGCTTTTGAACTGTGGTGTTGGAGAAGACTCTTGAGAGTCCCTTGGACTGCAAGGAGATCCAACCAGTCCATTCTGAAGGAGATCAGCCCTGGGATTTCTTTGGAAGGAATGATGTTAAAGCTGAAACTCCAGTACTTTGGCCCCCTCATGCGAAGAGTTGACTCATTGGAAAAGACTCTGATGCTGGGAGGGATTGGGGGCAGGAGGAGAAGGGGACGACAGAAGATGAGATGGCTGGATGGCATCACTGACTCGATGGACGTGAGTCTGGGTGAACTCCGGGAGTTGGTGATGGACAGGGAGGCCTGGTGTGGTACAATTCATGGGGTCGCAAAGAGTCAGACATGACTGAGCGACTAATCTGATCTGATTTGATCTAATGAGAAGCTGGTGTTCAATCCATGTCTATTACTTACAAAGTGGATTGGTTGTTTTGTTGATGAATGTTGAGTATATATTAGTATGAAGGTAGCATAGCAGGAACAAGGTCTCCTAGCTGTGTGACTTTAGGCCCATTTCTTAATGTTTTGATCTTTTATTTCCTCATATGAAAGTGCATTTAATAGTAATACCTACTTTATGGAGTTGTTGTAAAGACTGAATGAAATAACAGAGGCAAACAGTCTCATTTAGCGCCTGTGCACAGGAGCTGCTTCGTAAGTTGTGTATCACACTAAACGGAGATTGCTTTTGCAGCTGTCCTTGAGAAAGTGAAGGCTGATTTTGAGTCACTCCAGGATTTCACGTGTTTGGAGAAAGTAGTTACTGAGAAGATCCAGGAAGATGAGATCTTGTTGGACAAGGACATTACCAAAAATCTTCAACTACTTGTCAGGTATTAATGGTGAGTTGATGTTGAGTTCATATTGGAGTTCTTTGTTCCAAAAGAGAATACATATCTTTGGGGAGGTAAGTTTAAGAACAAAGACAGAAAAGTTAAAAACAAAACAAAACAAAAACAAAAAAACCCCTTGTGCATCCCTGAGAGTGGAACTGGTGTGAGGCCAGCTCTTCTAGAGTTTAGGAAAATTAGAGGCAGGGCTGCAGGACCTATCAAGGGAATTAAAGGTCTAGGCTTTCTTCTCATGTGATTTCAGGTTCAGGATGAAGGTTCCCTTCATCTGGTCTCTACATATTTGCTGGTGTGTAAAGTCGCTTTTCCAAGGAATAAAACTTTTCTTCCCTGAATATAGCTGAGTGTAAAAATTTGAATGACCTCAGGACAGAGAAAACTAGAATTCACATCACATAGGTGGCCCCATACATGAAGTCTGGGAGCCAAGCAGTTATGGGTTCAAAATCTGGCTCTGCTAAAAAACAATGAAATAATGCCATTGGCAGCAACAAATGGAAGGATGTAGAGATAATCATACTAAGTGAATTCAGAGAAAGACAAATATCACATGATGTCACTTACATGTGAAATCTAAAATGTATTGCAATGAACTTATACAAAATAGACTGGTGGACATAAAAAACAACTTATGGCTACCAAAAGGGAAAGCAGTTTGGGAGATAAATTAGGGGTTTTGCATTAACATATATACACTGCTGTATATGAAGTAGACAACCAACAAGGACCTACTATATAACCCAGGGAAGTATGCTCAATATTTTGTAACCACCTATAAGTGGAAAAATGTGAAATGAAATGTATCTCTATCTCTTCCTATGTATACCTGTATCTTTATCTATCTATTGGAAAATCCCATAGACCAAGGAGCCTGGTGGGTTACATTCCATGGGGTTGCAAAGAGTCGGACACGACTGAAATGACTAGCACCCACACATATCTATCTATCTATCTATATCTAAACCACTTTGCTGTATACCTGTATCTAACACAACATTGTAAAGCAACTATAGTTCAATTTTTTAAGAAACCAAATTCTGGCTCTGGTACATGTTCACCTTGGAGTCTTGAGGGAATTATAGCTGTCTCCTGCCATGGCATCCAGTGGACTGGAGTGGATCCATCACTGACTGGATGGACGTGAGTCTGGGTGAACTCCGGGAGCTGGTGATGGACAGGGAGGCCTGGCGTGCTGCAGTCCATGGAGTTGCTAGGAGTCAGACACAACTGAGCGACTTCCCTTTCACTTTTCACTTTCATGCATTGGAGAAGGAAATAGCAGCCCACTCCAGTGTTCTTGCCTGGAGAATCCCAGGGATGGGGGAGCCTGGTGGGCTTCCGTCTATGGGGTCCCACAGAGTCGGACACGACTGAAGCGACTTAGCAGCAGCATATTACATAATGCCCCTAAACAATAATAATGATAATAATAATAATTCATTGTGTTTACCTTTTTGCTTCTAGTTAGGAGATGGCAAGAGGAGCATTAAATGCCTACCAAGGGCCCTAATTTCAGATTGTTCCCAAACCATACTCAACCTGCTTGGAAATTCCCAAAATGAGATCTTGAAAACTGAATCCTTTCCATTTAAATGGCTGATCTCTGGTAACCCACCAAATCTACATCTTAAACTGTGTGCTTGATAGAGCATGTTTAGCCCAGGGAAGAGGGTATAAGGAGAAAGGATGATCCTGACCTGGATGGGAGAGGAGAAACTGTCTGGAAGCTGAAGGCTGGCGCAGGTTGGCCTTGGCAGAGTACAAGTTTGAGGCATGAGCAGAGGTCAGTCCATTCTGCCTCGACAAGGAATCTGATCATAGGTTAACTGCTGCTGCTGCTAGGTCACTTCAGTTGTGTCTGACTCTGTGTGACCCCATAGACGGCAGCCCACCAGGTTCCCCTATCCCTGGGATTCTCCAGGCAAGAACACTGGAATGGGTTGCCATTTCCTTCTCCACAGGTTAACTAAAGACCCCCAAAACCAAAGATAGGCTCTTCAGCCTACCATCACTTAGAAGACTGAGCTGTAAGTCCAAATGCCTGAGCCCTGCTGGACCCTGCCTTGCCCAAAGCCCCAGGGAAACCATTCTGTCTTCCAGGTCTCAGTGTCCGTATCTGTGAAATGGCATTCCACTCTGCTGCTCCAAACCTTCTGGGGGCTTTTCTCTCCACTTGGGTGCAATCTCAGGCCCTCCCGGAGCCATCTGGGCTCTACCTGATCTGGATCCACATCTTGCCCACTCTGCCCTCGACCCACTAGCTTTTATCTGAGCCTCAGACAAACTCCTTCCACTCAAGACCTGTGCACGGGCTGCTCAGGCACCTAGGACACCTTTCCTGCATCCCATTTCCATGTTTGTCTCATCATTTAGGGTCTGAAATAAGTTTCCTCCTCTTTTCTCTTTTAGTATTCTACTCTCTCCCTTCTGTATACCTGTCACAAGTTGTCATTATATATTCAATCATATGTTTACTTCATTTGTTCCATCAGCCAAAAATGTGTGGAGCAGCTGCTCTATGACAGGCAATCACCAGTCTTAAACCTGGAGGATTTACTGGTGACTGCAGAGAAGGAGCTGGTACTCCTGGACCTTGGTATCTGGAGGGCAAGGCAGGCAGACATGCATTCAGTCCACAGTAAAGAGCCCACAAGGAAAATGTTCGACTGCAATCATCCCTGGGCAGAGCAACACACCTAACAGGGAGCTGTGACACAAAGCCCTTCCTTAGGCAAGCAGTCATGAGGGCTTCCCCAAGGAGGCGACAGTTACGTTGAGAGCTGAAGGTGGGAAGGAGCCAGCCTTAGAAACGTGCTTAACATCGGGTTGGCCAAAAAGTCTTTTCAGTTTTTCCATAAGTTGTTACAGAAAACTCCAAAAGAACCTTTTAGACAACCCTATATTTAGGTACCACATTAGGAGCTGCTTGTGCTTTGCTCATCACTGCGTCCGCAGTCAGGCTTGGTTCCGGTCATGTAGTTGGTGCTCTCTAAATATGTGTTGATGAATGAATGGATGACTGGATGGATGGATGGATGGAAGGATGGATGGATGGATGGATGGATAGATGGATGAGGTTTCAGGTTTGTGATAAGACTCTCATGAGCTATTGGGATGAGCTGCTGGTCAACCATGGGGTTCAAAGTGATGATCACCCTGAGTAGAAGCTCAACTCACCTGGCTTTACGGTGCTCCACCATCTTCTGCCCGCTTCCCACTGCTCTTGCTTGGCTGCTCTGCCAATTTCACCAAGTTTTTATCAGTTTCCTCTCTTCTCCAGTTTGCTCAACAGGGTTGTAAACTCTACAGTCAACCTCATGAATGAGGTGTTGTCCCTCGTAACGCACTACAAGGTGAGTTACCCATTCCTGGGGCTGCAGCCAGGCCTGGTGGGGCAGATGAGACTTTCCCTGGGTGGGCTGTACACTCTGGAACCTTCCTTTCTGATGGTACAGCTTTCTTTGGGGCAGTCAGTTGCTACCTTCCCCCGTTCACTCAGCCTGGCCTGGGTAGGAGGTGAGCAGGGGCCCGACATGAGCTGAAATCACTGGGTCCCACACTTGAACCATTTAGCATACCCATGAACTGCCAGGAGGCCTTTTAGCTAATATTTTTCTTCATTAAACACAATTTTAATTCATTTAAATATGAAAACTATACACACCATAGCTCAGATTCATGTGCATCACATAAAAACCATATATAAGTGTGCCCCCAAATCCAAATATTCTATATTAGTCACTCTGTAAGGAAGGTGGGAATCTGGCTTTATTAAAGCAAAATCCTCCATGCTGTTCTATGATTTACTGAACTTGAGTCATGCTCAAAGTGTGGCCCTCAGGCCAGCAGCACTGACCTCCATGGACATTCATTGGAAATGGAGACTCAGATCATACCCAGACCAGCTGCTCAGTAATTTGTATTTTAACAACATCCTCAGGGAATTGTAGGCACACAAAATTGTGAAAAACACAAAACACTTCTTTATGATTCCCAGGGCCCTATTTTACTCTACAATTTCAGGATCCAGAGGTCAAGGTTTCTAAGGGTATAGGGTTCTGGAATGTTAAAAGTCTAGATTCTTCAAGGTTCTAGGATTCTAAATTTCTGAGGTTTTAGGATCCTAGTGTCTTCTAGTTCTCAGATTTGGGCCTTCTAGATTTCCACTGTTCCAGAGTCCTAAGGGTCAGAAGTCCTGAGGCCTCAGTATTGAGCATCTCTGTGGTTGGCAGGCAGGATGCTCACAGCGGATAATAACCAGTCCTCTTTCCTTCTCCATCTCTCCTCTCCCTCCTCACCTTCTGACCTCTTTCCTTCCTTCCCTCTCTCCATTTCTCTTTGTGTGTTTCTCTCTTTCACTCCTTGTGACCCTCAGGTGTGCCCACTAGTCCGCAGCCTCCTTGAAAGCCTGGATGCAGAGTATGTTAAGAACCGTATTGTTAAGTCACAGCCTGGGGAAGCGGGGAGGGGGCTCCCTCTGCAGCCTCACGGGGGCGGGGGGAGGGGGGAGGGCGCAAGCCGCTCTATGCCTGCAACACTGGCAGGTCTGGTCAGGGGACCCTGGAGAAGCTGAGGACCCTTTGTCCTGAGGAAGTCATGAGAGGATGTCCAGAGGGGTCCCTGCAGACTGATGGCCTCTGTGGCCCTCTGAGAGCTTCAACTGCCCTCCTTTGTCATGCTGGCAGAAAGTGATGCTCAGAATGATGTGAGAAAGAAGGGCCTGATCTGGGCTCAAATCCTGGATGTGCTACTTAACAGGAGTGGGTGGGGAACAACTGCCTCCACCTCTCTGAGCCTCAGTTTCCTCTAAAGTGAAAGGAGATTATAAATGCTGCCAAGTTGATGAGTGGATTTAAAGAAATAGCAGAAAGATTGCATTGTTGCAACAGTATGCACTGTTTATAAGCATGACCCCTTCCCCTTCCCTTCTAATGAGGAGATGTGGCTTCACCTCTAGCCTCTGGGGGCTTTCCTTGACCTGGGTCTCTGGCAAGACTGTGGTTGCTGGGGCTGCAGGACAACAGAAATGGAGTGAGTAATAGTGTCAGGGTCCTGGAAACAGGCCTTCTAAAAATAGCCACAGGTTCAGTTCCTTGGGCAATTTCTCTGTGCTTCCTACATGCTATGTCATTAGATCCTTGAAGGCCCTGTGGGTATTGGCAGTACCATCATACCCATTTTACAGATGAACTAACTGAGGCTCAGAGATGGAGTGACATGCAAGAGGTCCCATGACTGTCAAGTCAGACCCCCTGGAGGGTGGCAGCCACTTGTGTCTGATTTCTATTCAGCTTTCCAGTGCTGGAGCCTGAGAACTGCTACTAATTTGTTCTTTCAGAGGAAGTTTATAAACTCCAACAGGAAAACCCATAAAACAGATGAGGAAAACAGCTGTGAAGCCTGCCTGCTGGTGAGGTCTGGGCTCTGGGCCCTGGGCTGAGGGAGGATGAACAGCCCCCTCGCCCCCACCATACACACACACACACACACACACACACACACACACACACGGGCCTGTGGAGAAGCAGAAGCAAAGCTTGGCTTCTCTTCTTTATCTAGTAGCAGCCTGAGCCCTGATCTCAGTCACAGACCAAGTCCTGACCCTTAATCACACACTCAGACTTCACTTGACTCTGCTCCCTGACAGCCCAGAACATAGTCAGACACAGCTTTCACTCGAGTTGTTGACTGAGTCCTGATGTTGGTCATGGATAGAGACCTGTCCTGTATCTGTCTGATCCATGATCATGATCATATACTGAGCCCCAAACCCTGACTCATCATGGCCCCAGATCAGTCTTTTCACGTCAGCCATTGTTGTTAGTGAGGGAGTGGGAGGGTAAGGGGGTGAGGAGGGGTCAGTGCCAGGTGCCAGAGAAAGACCCCAAACCACAGGTGTCAGTCCCCCACCCCCAAGCCTGAGAGCTCCCAGTGTTGGGGGGAAGCACTGTGGCAGCTGTACCTGGTGAATGCAGAAGCAGGTAAGGGCCCAGGATGTCCATGCCTCACACTGGGGTCTCCTTCCAGATTTGGTTCCCAGAGACCTGAGTGAATCTCTGACCCGTCTCCCTCTGGGAGAGTTGGTGCTGCCACCATCCCCCAGGAGTGACAACTGAGCCCAGTCAAAGGACACTCTCAGATACTCCTCCTCGCAGTCAGGACACCCTATGCTCGTCACCCTCCACTCCCAGCAATAAAAAGCCATTTCTACACCTGCTGTGTGGCCTGTTGCATTCCTTCCATTGGGATTTCAGGGAAGGTGAGATATGGGCAATCAGGGCAGCGGAGACCTGGATCCATAGGTGGAAGGAAATTTTGGGATTATCCAGCCCCACTTCCGTGTCTTAGAAATAGGAACACTGAGGCCCAGGATGGGCAAGAAGGTGACTCGAGGTCACGTGGAGACAGCCTCACTCTGCTTCTGCTAACACCGCTGCCATCTTGGAGGGCTGCCTTCACCAGCACACCTGACCTCATGACCTCCTCATAGGACCCTTCTGCAGGAGACACCAATGTCGTCCCCATTGGACAGATGAGGAAACTGAGGCTCATAAGGACAAGTGACATATTGAGGTTACAAGGTAACAACTGGCAGGACCAGGTTTTAAACCCACAGGTATGGGATCCCTTGCTCAGAGAGGAGACGTCCCATCTCCCAGTATTCAGCCACCTCTCCCCAGCCCCCAGTAGGTCCCGCTCTCCTGGCCTTGATCTCTCCCACCAAGGACTGATGAGGATTCTCTTGTGGCCCTTCTCAACTGCAAGCCCTCAGTTTCCCCTTTGCCCTGGAATCTGGAGCACAGAGCCCTTTACTCACAGCTGTGTCACCTCTGCAGAGGACTGACCCAGGCTATCACCTCAGGGACCCCCGCCTCTCCTGTCCAGGAGGCCATCTGATTTTCCTGCCAAGATGGCCGGGGAACATTTGCCCATATTACCGTGAACCATCTCAGTGCTGTGTGCAATTCTGTGAGGGAAGAACCACTGTCGTCCTCAAGGGAGAGTCGTGAACACACGGAGTCCTGAACCAGCGCTGCTTCACTCAAGGGCCTTCTGTCTGAAGGATGCCCCACAAGGTCAAGTCACCACAGGGGGCCCTTGAGCCCCTGGGGCAACTTGGGGGACCCTTGGACCAGCTCTCCCAAGAGACATCAGTTTAGGCTGTGCCGGGGTTGCTGATACACGTGAGGTGAGAGGTTGGACAGAGCTGAGCATGACCTGGCCTCTGTTGTTGCCAGCTGTGTGATCTCAGCCAATTTACTTACCCTCTCAGAACCACAGTCCTCAATCCAGCCCAGCGGAGTTAACAGTAAAGCCTCCCTCATTGTGTTGACGTGAGAATTAAATGAGTCAATGAGTGGAAAGTGATTTACCAGAGTCTGACTCTGGTGAGCACAAGATGTATGTCAGCCTCCACACACTGGAATTACTGTCAAACAGTGTTGAAAAATTCTGTATTAAATCTTTATACACTGTATCTCACTCAATTCTGATTTCTACTGAGTGATGCAGTGAATGGTTCTTGGAGGAGGTGTGGCAACTGAGTCTCAGAGAGGTGAAGTGACTTCTCTAGGACCACATAGCTTGTCAGAGGCAAAGCTGGATTCCATTTAAAGTCGGAGCTGGCGCTTTCCCTCCTCGCATAGCAAAGGGATGAAAATTTTCCTCTCTGTCTATATTTTGTGACAATACCAACTCCCACAATAGTACACAAGGAGGTCTCACAATTCAGGACTTCTTTTGAGCAGTAGCCCACTTGGGTCAGTGCTGAGCCTTTGTCCAGGCTGTTCCATCTACCTGGTCATTATTCCTTCTCTCCCTCCAGCTTCTCAAGCCTCCTCAGCCCTAACATTCTGCTCAGGACCTGTCTCCTGGTAAGTGGGGGCCACTCCTCAATGTTGACCCAACAATGAGACCATGTTTTCCAACTGGTAGCTCTACCCAAGCTATCTTGTCATCATTGTCCCATACAGACAGAGGGTTTAGGAAGCTTCAGCTCTCGTAAGAACAGTTTACATTTTTTTTAGTAATCTTTTCCCCATTTTTTGGTCAGAAAAATTTGACATTCATCACTATATAAGTTGAAGACAGCAGTTTGATTCTGTGCAATAGGTTAAGTTAACATTCAAGTTCTCATATAGAAACAATAAAAAAAAACAACAGTTTTTCCTTGTGATCAGAACTCTTAGAATTTTCTCTCTTAACAAAGTTTCCGTATATCATACATCACTGCTAGCTATAGTTACCATGTTGTACATTATATCCCTAGTACTAAGATGTGAGGAAGAATAGCAATAAATGCCTACATAGAGAAACAAGAAAAACCCAATAAACAATCTACCTCTGCACCTTAAAGGATTAGCAAAAGAAGAATAACTAAGCCCTAAGTAACCACTGAAGGACTACAATAAAGATTACAGCAGGAATAAATTAAATAAGAAGAGAAAAATAATTGAAAATATTAACCAAACTAATATTGGTGCTTTGATGATGTAAAAGAAATGAAAAACCCTTAGCTAGATCTCATGACTCACAAGGGGGCTTTAGGTCTTCATATGTTGCCTGGGTCTGCTTTGTCCTCAAGATACTATTTATATACAAATATTTTGGCAAAGCTCACTAGAAAAAGAAGCTGTACAAAGGGGATAAAACAATGTATCGTTATAGTGCCTTGATCCAAGTATGCCTGAAGTCCTCCTTGCCACAAAAATTCCAGTTCAAATATGTGTCTCGCTTCTTATTTTTTATGTTTATTGAAGCCAGTGTGAGTCAGCTCCTGCCATTCAAATCCTCCAGAAGTCCTGAAAACACATTTGTAGACTCAAGTCTTCCTGCTCCAATCTGATGCCTACTCGAGGATCACACAACCACATTGGAAACATAACAGACATCAAAGCCACAGGAGAGCTTAGAGGTTGTCATTTTCACCTCTTTGCTGGAAAGTCTAGGGAGACTGTGGCCCGCGCGAATGGCTTGGCGCTGCAGGTGCACTTCAGCATTGGTGCTCATGACAACACACTTAGTAGGTATGGAAAACCTCGTTTTCCAGTTGAGCATACTGAGGTTCAGGGAAGAGAGGTGACTAGCCTAGGCTTTATGAGGACAGGAACCCAGTATTTGCATCCTCAGGGAAGGTCAGGTCACACTGAGGCCAGCTGGTGCGGCGGGTAAGACCTTGGACTTGAATATCTACTTATTCCTCGACTGCTGCTGTTTGAGTTGGTTGTTATGCCTGGTGCATTGGGCCCATGTCAACCCGGAACACTTGGTCCAGGAAGCCCAGATGGGTGCCCACTTGGCTACAGGCTTATAGCACCAGCAGAGTCCTCTGGGTCACCTGTGCCATATCCTCTGTTCTCCCTCCTGCATCTCAGTAGGAACCTGATGAACTCAGCTAGGACAAAGTACAAGTAGGGCTAGAGGCTTGAGGAGCTAGCCTTCCTCACCGTAACTATGGTCCCACCATCAGAGCACAGAGTAGGGAGAAGGTAGCAGCCCAGGTGCCCAAGCCTGGTGCTGGGACATGGAGGACCACATCCAGCAGAGCCTTGGATCCATCAGCAGACCACCCTCTACACTATCTGAGCCTGGTTTATACACACCTGAGGTCCCTCTTCCCCTGGTTGTGGGCACAGAGCTGAGGGATGTGAGGAAAATCTTGTGGAGAGACTTGTTCTCACCTCAAGACTACAACCCAGGGGGTGGAGAGTGATGTAATGAACTCAGACCTGGAGTTGGCCCCAGGCTTCTGCTGCCTCATTGCAAAATGGATAAATGACCTGGTACCTGGATCCCTGTGGCAAAATGGAAATTAAAAGGGTACCAAGGGAATACAGAAGGAAGCAGGGCAAAGTCTAATAGAGTTTTGCCAAGAAAATGCACTGGTCATAGCAAACACTGTCTCCCAACAACACAAGAGAAGACTCTACACATGGACATCACCAGATGGTCAACACCAAAATCAGATTGATTATATTATTTGCAGCCAAAGATGGAGAAGCTCTATACAGTCAGCAAAAACAAGACCAGGAGCTGACTGTGGCTCAGATCATGAACTCCTTATTGCCAACTTCAAATTTAAATCAAAGAAAGTAGGGAAAACCACTAGAACATTCAGGTATGACCTGAATCAAATCACTTATGATTATACAGTGGAAGTGAGAAATAGATTTAAGGGACTAGATCTGTTAGATACAATGCCTGATGAACTATGGATGGAGGTTCGTGACATTGTACAGGAGGCAGGGATCAAGACCATCCCCATGGAAAAGAAATGCAAAAAAGCAAAATGGCTGTCTGTGCAGGCCTTACAAATAGCTGTGAAAAGAAGTGAAAAGCAAAGGAGAAAAGGAAAGATATAAGCATCTGAATGCAGAGTTCCAAAGAATAGCAAGGAGAGATAAGAAAACCTTCCTCAGCAATTAATGCAAAGAAATAGAGAAAAACAACAGAATGGGAAAGACTAGAGATCTTTCCAAGAAAATAAGAGATACCAATGGAACATTTCATGCAAAGATGGGCTTGATAAAGGACAGAAATGGTAGGGACCTAACAGAAGCAGAAGATATTAAGAAGAGGTGGCAAGAATACACAGAAGAACTGTACAAAAAAGATCTTCATGACCCAGATAATCACGATGGTGTGATCACTGACCTAGAGCCAGACATCCTGGAATGTGAAGTCAAGTGGGCCTTAGAAAGCATCACTATGAACAAAGCTAGTGGAGGTGATGGAATTCCAGTTGAGCTGTTCCAAATTCTGAGGATTATGCTGTGAAAGTGCTGCACTCAATATGCCAGCAAATTTGGAAAACTCAGCAGTGGCTACAGGACTAGAAAAGTCAGTTTTCATTCCAGTCCCAAAGAAAGGCAATACCAAAGAATGCTCAAACTACCTCACAATTGCACGCATCTCACACGCTAGTAAAGTGATGCTCAAAATTCTCCAAGCCAGGCTTCAGCAATACGTGAACCGTGAACTTCCTGATGTTCAAGCTGGTTATAGAAAAGGCAGAGGAACCAGAGATCAAATTGCCAACATCCACTGGATCATCGAAAAAGCAAGAGAGTTCCAGAAAAACATCTATTTCTGCTTTATTGACTATGCCAAAGCCTTTGACTGTGTGGATCACAATAAACTGTGGAAAATTCTAAAAGAGATAGGAATACCAGATCACCTGACCTGCCTCTTGAGAAATTTGTATGCAGGTCAGGAAGCAACAGGTAGAACTGGACATGGAACAACAGACTGGTTCCAAATAGGAAAAGGAGTTCGTCAAGGCTGTATATGGTCACCCTGCTTACTTAACTTATATGCAGAGTACATCATGAGAAACGCTGGGCTGGAAGAAGCACAAGCTGGAATCAAGATTGCCGGGAGAAATATCAATAACCTCAGATATGCAGATGACACCACCCTATGGCAGAAAGTGAAGAGGAATTACAAAGCCTCTTGATGAAAATGAAAGAGGAGAGTGAAAAAGTTGGCTTAAAGCTCAACATTCAGAAGACGAAGATCATGGCATCTGGTCCCATCATTTCATGGCAAATAGATGGGTAAACAGTGTCAGACTTTATTTTTTTGGGCTCCAAAATCACTGCAGATGGTGATTGCAGCCATGAAATTAAAAGATGCTTACTCCTTGGAAGGAAAGTTATGACCAACTTAGATAGCACATTCAAAAGCAGAGACATTATTTTGCCAACAAGGGTCCATCTAGTCAAGGCTATGGTTTTTCCAGTGGTCATGTATGGATGTGAGAGTTGGACTGCGAAGAAGGCTGAGTGCCGAAGAATTGATGCTTTTAAACTGTGGTGTTGGAGAAGACTCTTGAGAGTCCCTTGGACTACAGGGAGATCCAACCAGTCCATTCTAAAGGAGATCAGTCCTGGATGTTCATTGGAAGGACTGAAGCTAAAGCTGAAACTCCAATATTTTGGCCACCTCGTGCGAAGAGTTGACTCATTGAAAAAGACTCTGATACTGGGAGGGATTGGGGGCAGGAGGAGAAGGGGACGACAGAGGATGAGATGGCTGGATGGCATTACCTACTTGATGGACATGAGTTTGATTGAACTCCGGGAGTTGGTGATGGACAGGGAGGCCTGGCGTGCTTCAATTCATGGGGTCGCAAAGAGTCGGACACGACTGAGCCACTGAACTGAACTGAAGGGGATGGTGGTCAGATCTCAGTTCTGGATTCGGGCAGACTGCTTTCTAATCCTCTCTTTTCCTGTTGCTGGCTTATGGCCTGGACAAGAGGCTTCATCTCCCTGAACCTCAGGTCCCTAGTGTACAAAATGAGACTAAGTATAGGATTCTCCTCCCAGGTGTGCCTTCAGGATGTGGAGGGATGATGTGTGTAGGCTCCTAATCCATGGTTACAACAGTGATGATGATATTATAATTATTGCTGGTGTCCGGTCACTTCGCTCCCCTCCACCTCAGGTGTCCCATCTGTACATGACCCCACTGCACAGGGTTATGGAGAGGACGAAGGGAGGAGATCAAGCATCCAATATGCTTTATCCTCAATCAATGGAAACCAGATTTCTTATTTTGTGCACTATAAAGACCACATGACCTAGATGGGCTCAGACTCCGGTACACCTGTGTCTATAAATTCTGGCTCCCTGGTGACTGGTGTATAAGCTTTGGGAGGCGCAGTTCCTCACTAAGCCTCAGCTTCCTGTCAGGACCATGTTAGAGATTCCAAGAACTATGGTATCAAGTACACCTCATTAATTGTAGGGACTGGATGGAGCTTTCTGCAGAGAAGCCCTGCCAGGCACTCCTGGGCTTGGAGGGCTGGGTTTATTAGTGATGTCTGCCCCGAGTTCAGAGGGGAGAGTGGAACAACTGCATGTTTGCCAGATCAGGACCAGGTCATCTCTAATGGCCCCTCCAGCCGGTGATGGGGGCATGGACACCACATGTTCATGGAGGTTGGGACTCTGGGACCTGCCTAGTGCTGTGGGTTGAAGGAGGGACCCTGATCTGGGTTCCAGGCTTGGCTCAGTTTATAACCTGTTTTGTGACTCTGAGAAAGACATTCATTTTCTCTAGGGTCTCCATTTCCTCTAACTACAAAATGAATAGAGGCCTCCTGCTACACAGCTGACCCCTTGGTGTTCTGAGAGGTGGTCAGGAATGTCTGGGGGCTACTTGCTACATTCCCACCAGCTGGAGCAACATACGTAGGAGAGAAATCTTGGGCCAGCCCGCCCACACCATTAGCCAATACACATACCTGTGGTCACCTGTGGGGCCAGAGAGAAGGGGGGAGTGGTTCTAATGCAGCAGAAGTGCCCCGTATCTGGGGAGAGGCAGACGTGCATAGAAAGTACTTGGAAACAGAGCAACGTGCTCTCCCTCAGGGTCACCCATGGGCAGAGTCCCTGATCTGTGTGTTATAATAACAGTGACAACCACACGTCAGGGAGCATGTGTTCATCAGCTACAATCACAAGGCATTGTTATGACACAGGGGACATGTCAGGGAACAAAACAGATGAGATCCCTGCCTAGTGGGGCTCCCTCTCCGGTGGATGAGGAAGAGAGCTAATCTTTAGGGACCGCGGTCCAGATTTATGCATGTTAACTGTGTACCCTTCAGACCAGTTCAGTGGTGTAGTACACCCATTTGCCCTATTCACAGGTGAGTAAACTGAGTCTCTAAGAGGGAAAGATCATAAGGCTAGTAAGTGGCAGCACTCTGCTTTGCTTACAGCCTCATCATACTTTCAAGAACTGTGCACACTCCCCCTTGTCTCCCTCCCTATTTTCCAGGGCTCCTGAATGCTGCCTTAGGTCACCACTCACTACTATGTACTGCAGAAATAGTAATTACGATGACCTCTGTTATTCATGGACCAACTTCCTCAGCCAGGGCTGGGTTGGGCTCTCCACTGACATTTCCTCATTTAGTGCCCCCAGCAGCTCTTCTAAGGTAGAGGATATTCTAGTGCTCGTTTTCATGGTTGAAAGGAAAAAAACAGGGCTCAGAGAGGTTATGACATTTATCTGCTGTCACACCACCAACAAGGAAAACTTCTGGGATGCACACCCAAGGATGACCTAAGAGCAAGCTTATTGTACTATTACAAATAAAAAGCACGGATTACTGGGTGGGGACATTTTAATTAATCAGCATTAAAAATGCTTATGCAAGCTCTAATAAATATTTATTGCAAATCCACTCTGTGTCAGAGCCTGGGCATGAAGCCAGTGGTTTTGGCCCTTATGGCTTCAGAGAGGGGGCGGTTATCACTGTGCCCAAGGAGTTGGTGGAATTCATGCTCAAAACAAGAGTGTGGGGTGCCCAGGCAAGTGGGTATGTAGCAAGTATCCCTTAGATGTTCCTGACCACCTCTCAGAGCCCCAAGGAGTCAGCCATGTAGCAGGGAACCTCTGTTCATTTTGTAGTTAGAAGCAACTAAGACCTTTGGAGAAAATGAACATGTTACTCAAAGTCACAAAGCAGGTTATTTACTGGCCAAGACTGGAACCTAGATAAGGGTCTTCATCTCCTTCTCCCAGCACCAGGCAGGTCCCAGAGTCCCACCCTCCATGAACGTGTGGTGTTTGTGTGCCCATTGCTGGCTAAAGGGCCTCTTGGATATGACCTGGGCCAACACAGGTCATATGACAGTGGCAGACACACAATGCCTCCACTCTCCCCTCCTGAACTTGTGGCAGACATCACTAATCAATCCTTCCCTCCAAGTTCAGGAGCTGCCAACGAGGGCTTCTTAACATAAAGTGAAAGTGAAGTCGCTCAGTCGTGTCTGACTCTTCGCGACCTGTGGACTGTAGCCCACCAAGCTCCTCCGTCCATGGGATTCTCCAGGCAAGAATACCGGAGTGGGTTGCCATTTCCTTCTCCAGCAGATCTTCCCGACCTAGGGATCGAACCCAGGTCTCCCACCCTGCAGGCTTCTTAACATAAAGCCCCATCCAATCCCTATATTCAATCAGATCGTATTTGAGACCATAGTACTGTCTCTGCTATCTTAGCCCCAGAAGGGAAACTTAGGTTTAAGAGGAAGCACATCTGCCAAGAGCTATACACAATCACCCAAGGGAGCCAGAATTTGTGGAGACTTGTATACTGGAGACCTGAGCCTATTTTATCTCATTCAGTCTTTATTGCACACAAAGATAAGAAATGCAGTCAGTGAAGTTGCTCAGTCGTGTCTGACTCTTTGTGATCCCATGGACTGTAACCTCCATCCTCCTCCATCCATGGAATTTTCCAGGCAAGAGTACTGGAGTGGGTTGCCATTTCCTTCTCCAGAGGATCTCCCCGACCTGGGGATCGAACCCAGGTCCCCTGCATTGCAGGCAGAAGCTTTACCGTCTGAGCTACCAGGGAAGCCCAAGAAATGCAGTAGTCATTGCTTAAGATTAAGCGTACTGAGGGCTTTATTTTCTCACCTAGTCTCTTCCATAATCCCCTGGGGTTAGACCACATATAGATGGGAGACTTAAGGTGGAAGGGAGTGAAGTGACCAGACAACAGGAGCAACTGACATCATCATTTCATCACTGGTGTCACTGCATATCAGGTACCTACTTCAAGCTCAGCCCTTCATACACATTATCCCACCACATCCTCACCACACACCTGGAAGAGAATCCCATCTTTAGTCCCATTTCACACACAGGGGACCTGAGGCTCAGGGAGATGAAGCTCCTTGTCCAGGCTGCACAGCCAGTAACAGGAGGAGAGGATTCAAACTCAGCTTGCCCAGCACTAGAGCCGGGGTATGAGCAGCAGCCCTTTGGTACCCTTTTAATTTCCATTTGCCACCAGGATCCAAACACAAGTTGATTACCTATTTTACCAGCTGAAGCCTGGGGCCAACACCAGGTCTGAGCTCACTATATCACACTCAGTCCCCTGGGCTGTGTCCTGAGCAGGGACAACTCTCTGCACAGGGTTTCTGCACAGCCCTCAGCTCTGTGCCCACAACCAGGAGAAGAGGGGCCTCAGATATTTGCAGAACTGGGCACAGACAGTCTGGGAGGGTGGTCTGTTGACGGGCCCTAGGCTCTGCTGGATAGGGTTCTCCATGACCCAGGCTTAGGCTTGGGCACCTGCCCTGTGCTTTGATGGTGGGACCAGAGTCAGGGTGAGGAAAGCTAACTCCCAAAACCTCTGGACCTACCCCTACATTCTCCTGGCTGCTATCATGTCCAGGACAGGGTTCCAGGTTTCTACTGAGATGCAGGTGGGCAAATGGAGGAGATGACCCTGGGTGACTAGCAGGTGCTCCCAACCTAATGCCAAGTGGGCATGCATTTGCACTTCCCAGACGAGGTGTTCCAGGTTGACAGGGGCCCAATGCACCAGGCATTACAACCAACTCAAACAGCAGAGGTCAAAGAATAAACAGGGTATTCAAGTCCAAGGACCCACCAGCTGGCCTCAATGTGATGTGTGTGAAATGTCCTTCCCTGGGGACCCAAATGCTGGGCCCTGAGACCTGGGCCAGTCACCTCCTTTCCCTAAACCTCTGTTTCCTCAACCGGAAAGTTGGGCTTTCTGAACCTCCTCACGGAGTTGTCCTGAGCACCAGTTGGGAAAGTGGACCTGCAGTGCCAAGCCCAGGCCCTGGCACTCACCTGCCCCTACTGGGAGCTGGGCATCATGGCTGATGAATGCCACTTACTGCTGCCCCCAGAGGACAAAAAAAGCTGGCTTTGTTCTGGGTGTGGTCTGTGATGAAAACTGGCCAGTGCCAGCCAGTGTGGCTCCAGGAGTCCATGGCCAGGTAGATGTGGGTCTTGGGAGGACAGGCTGGTGAGAAAAGGAAAGAGGCAGGAAGCCTGAGGGAACCATATACCCATGGGGCAGCCAGACTCAGGGAGGAAAAAAAAGCTAGGAGCAAGAGTCATACAAATGTGCCACAATGATCTTCAATTGAGAGACCAAGGAAATTTTGAATCATGGCTCACAGTCACATCAAGTCACACAGGATATTAGCGGTCATCTGGTCAAATTACCAAGCATCTCTAAGGATGGGACCCTCACCACCTTATCAGGGAGTGGATGGCCTTATAAGATGCTACAGAGATGCTTGGAGCATTCTAGAGCCAGGACAGGGTCTTGGGACCCACATGAGAGGAAAGCCCTAGAGGAAAGGGTGGTAACAGCTTGCTGAGGGCAGAGAACAAGGGGAAAAGTCAAATGATAATGATCTGCTGTGACAGAAGCCAGCAAGAAGCTGAGCTTGGGGAAGATGGGGAGGGACCACCTCAGGTGAGCCGTCACAGAGATTGCGAGGGGATGTCGAGAGCCAGGGACAGCTAAGCAGGCGAGTTCTGGGAAAAGGGAATGGTTTGTGTAGAGGTCAAAGTCAGAAAGGGACATCTTTCTGGAACAGAAGGAAGACAATAAGACCATGGAAGGAGAGGCAGATGAGTCTGGGGTGGCAGTGAACAGTGCCACAAGGCCATGATAAGGATGTTGTTTTGAAGCTGAGTGCTTCGACCTCTGGCCACTGCACTGAGAGTAGATGTGTTGGGGGCAAGTGTGCATAGGAATCCTGCATACATGAGGGTATATATGGAGGCAGATTTTGTTCACTCACAGGAGTAACTCTACTGACTAAATGGAGTAGGCAGACAGCGGTGGGTGGTCCTGAACTGAAAACATTTGCTCCAAAGCTGGCTCCACTGTGAGGGATTTTATGGAGAGCACTCAGACATAAGAGAAGGTTTGGGAAGAATGACCTCACTGGTCACCAACCCTGACTCTGTGGGCCACAATTCTAGCCCCATATCTATCCCTGTCTTACTGGGGGACCTCAAGCTGGTTTCCAAATACTGATCGAATAGTATCATAATTTCCCTCTGAGCCTGCGTTTCCAAATCCTGATGGACTGAAGCTGGATGATCACCATAAGTCCTTCTACCAGAACATTCTCCACTTCATCCATTCTCGGTCTTTATCCCAGCCCCCACTTACAATGGCTGCCTTCTTGGCAGCACAAGAACATGCTCTTAGTCTTGGCACAAAGTCCTCTCCATATCCACTTATTCCTATTCAATCATCCTGGGTGACCTTTGCTTCGGAAGTCTCTCTCTATTCACTCTGGACAGGGGTTATTTTCATTGGAGTCTCCTTGGATGGCTCTGGATGCAGGGCTTGTTTCCAGGGGCAGCCTCCCACCCCACTGCCATCGGGAGATATAAGGGCCTCAGCACCCAGCGGAATTCAGGAGGCTGTGCAGGGGAGCAAGGACTCTGTAAGTACTTTCCTCCAAACCTGTGACTGGCGGGCTTTCCACCTAATGTCACCCCACCTAAGGCCTTCAGAAGGCTTTGGGGGCTGGAGGCAGAGGGATCGGTCTAACTCAATTATCTTGACTAGCGTCAATTGAAAAATGGATTCAACTAGGAGAAGTGCCAAACTGACATGAAAAGCTGACTCATGATGTGGTGTCCGTTTATGTGTTCATACTTTTATTCAGCTAACTTTATTTTGTTGTGTTGAGCGAGGAGCAGGGTTTTTACTATGTGTAATGAATTCAATAGTGATATAAGTCACAATCCCTCCTCTAAGGGGTGCACAGCCTGATGGGAAAGGCAGCCAAGTCTTCCCTAACTGGTACCCAGGATGTGGTCAGACAATGAAGGCAGCAAGATGGTGGAGTGGGGGCCCCTAACCTAGACGCTGGGGAGAGTCTAGAGTGATCTTCCTAGAGGACATGATATCTTACTGAATTTGCAGAGTCAGTAGGAAGTGACTCAGGTAAAAATGAAAAGAAGAGAGAAATGTTCCAGGCAGAGAAGCCAGCATGTGGTAAAGAGCTCTGACCTGGAGTCAGGCATCATTTTTCAAATAGTAGCTCTTTCATTCACTAGTCGTTTATCTCTGGGCGAGTTGCTCTAGCTTTCTGACCTGGTTTGCCCATCTGAAAGAGAGGAAACAACCCAAGCACTGAGTGTAAGAGTCAAAGGTGCTCATCCAAGATCCCGTTTCCCTATGGATAATTCTCACTCCTGTTCCTCCCATGACTGTCCAGGTGTCAGGACAAGATGGTTCAGCTTTGGAAACTTGTTCTCTTGTGTGGCCTGCTCGCTGGGACCTCAGAATCTCTTCTTGACATTCGTGGCAACGATGTTCTGAGGAGGCTGATATCTGGTCTTGAGAGAGGACTTGGTACCTTTGACAGTACAATTGAAAGTGAGTTAACAACAGGGACGGTCAGTGGCGCCTGGGAGCTTCCTGCTAAATACTGTGCCTATATCACCAGAGGCTGTAGCAGGGCCTCTCTTTATCGGTTGTTTACTAAGAGAGATGACTAATTGGTGCCTGGGTCATTGTTTATTATTTTTCTAGAAACAAGCAAAGATTAACTGAATATCACTTTACATCTTCAGTTCAGTTCAGTTCAGTCGCTCAGTCGTGTCCGACTCTTTGCGACCCCGTGAACTGCAGCATGCCAGGCCTCCCTGTCCATCACCAACTCCCGGAGTTTACACAAACTCATGTCCATTGAGTCGGTGATGCCATCTTCTATCACAGTAAACTTTCCTAATATGTTCATAGGATAAATTCTTAAAAGTGACATTTCAAAAGTTCAAAACTATGCATATTTTAAGTTACAGCAGATATTGACAAATAATAATACCCGATGCTAACATTTTCTCCAATAGCCTATGAGAGTACCTTTTTTTCTACTTCCCTGACAGCACTGGTTTGAACAACTGAATTTTTTGCCAGTCTCACAGATGAAAGGTTAGAATTCATGTCAGTTAACTTTTCTCTAATTCTGAAAGAATTCATTCATTTTTTTCATAATTTCATAATTATGGCTAATTACTTAAATATTTTACTTATATTTATACCATATTCTTTTGCTGGGCCATTCAATTTACTTAGTACTTTGTATTAACTAATTGGAAAAGGATTCCTACCTAGCCTAGATAGCTGTAAAATTACCTACCTTTCTAATTAATCACATTTCCTTGTAATTCTGATTTCTTGAAAAAACTTGGCCTTCTTTTCAATTTCTGGAAACATTCCCAGCACCCTGACAAACATGCTTTATAGGAGAAACTAATTTCTGCATATGACAGCCTTTCAAACCTTGCCAGGGCTTGGGCAAATGTCAAAGATATAGGAGGGACCCGCTTTCCAGTTTCAGTGCTGACAAAACTGAGCTCAGAAGCAGAAGTGTCTGGATTATCTATAGGACCAGACGGAGTTTCCGCCTCTGTTTCCATCATTATAATTAGGTAGATATTGTCCATTGCAGAGCCAATCTGGAGTACTCTGATTACATATCCTTTCCTGTAGCCTTTTGTGTGGTTTTTTCTGAGCTCGTTGCTGCCTTCCTGTTTCTCATTTGAATTCCTTTCTACACGTATATTCTGAACTCTTTTCAACTGTGCCATTCTACATCTGCCATGCCACTTCCTCTGTCAAATCCCTCTTTTCTCTGAAAGACCCTCTGTTAGGACTCTGTCCTCCTGCTCCTGAATGAATCACTGCTTTCTAGGCCTGTTATCCAGGGCTCCTACTTGCCACTTTAATAATTTAGAGCCATGTTTTTTCTTTGACTCTACATTTTCCATTTCTTATTTTATTCTCAGTTTATTCTGTTTGTATGAGCATCTCCTTAATCTTCACTACTAGAAGCTGATGTGCAATCAATATCTATTGCCTGCTCAATAGTGGATTGATTGCTTTGTTGAAATGATGAGCATATATTAGCATGAAGGTAGCATACCAGGAACAAGGTCTCCTAGCTGTGTGACTTTGGTCCCTTTCTTAATCTTTTGATCCTTTATTTCCTCATCTGAAAGTGCAGATAATAGTAATATCTATTTTATGGAGGTGTTATAAGATGAAATAACATAGGCAAGTAGTCTCGTTTAGTGCCTGTTGCCCAGGAGCTGCTTCTTAAGTTGTATACTACGCTAAATGGAGATTGCTTTTGCAGTTATCTTTCAGAATTTGAAGACTGAATTGGAATCCAGGTGTTTGAACGATGTTGTGGAGGAGACCCAGCAAACTGAGAATTCGTTGGAAGGACTCATTTCTAGAATTTTTCAAGTAGTGAACAGGCTTACAGGGTGAGTTGATGCTTCATGTTGGAGACCTTTGTTCCCAGAAAAGAGAATACATATCTCTGGGGAGGTAAGTTTAATATAAAAGAAAGAAAGATGAATAAACCTTGTGTGTTCTTGCAGAGCAGAAGCAGTCTGAGGCAAGCTCTACCAGAGCCTGGGAAAATTAGAGTCAGGGCTGCAGGGCCTGTGAGCATCTCATGGGTCTGGACCCTCCCATTCTGTGATTTCAGAGTCAGGGTGAAGGTTCTCTTCTCTCTCACCTCTATCTGTTTGCTGATGCCTAAAGTTCCTTTTTTAAGGAATAAGACTTTTCTTCTCTGAATATAGCTGCGTATAAAAGTCTGAATGGCCTCAGCAGAGAGAAAACTAGAATTCACACCACAGAGGTGGCTCCACACATAATGTCTTAAAGTCAGGCAGTTCTGGGTTGAAAATCTGTCTCTGCATAAAAAGAATGAAATAAGGCTATCTGCAGCAACAAAAAGATGGACATAGAGGTTATCATACTAAATGAAGTAAGTCAGACAAAGGAAAAACAAGTACCATATGATACCACTTATATGTGGAATCTAAAATATGATACAAAAGATCTTATATAAAACAGACTCGTGGACATAAAAACAAACTCATGGTTACCAGAAGGGAAAGCAATGTGGGGGAGAAATTAGGAGTTTGGCATTAACCTTGCTAAGTTGCTTCAGTCATGTCCAACTCCTTACAACCCTATGGACCATAGCCCGCCAGGCTCCTCTGTCCACAGGACTGTGCAGGCAAGAATCCTGGAATGGGCTGCCATTTCCTACTCCAGGCATTAACATATACACACTACTCTATATACAGTAAACAACCAACAGGGACCGACTATATAGCACAGGGAACCATACTCAGTATTTTGTAATAACCTATAAGGGAAAAGAACCTGAAATAAAATTACCTCTATAAATATACGTAGCTCTATCTGAATCACTCTGCTGCCCACCTGAAACTAACACAACATTCTAAAGCAACTATACGCCAATTAAAAAAAAATTCTGGCTCTGCCTCACGTTCACTCTTGGCGTTGTGAGGGAAATCACAGCCGTTTGAGCCTCAGTCTGCCACGCCATCCATCCAGGGGTTGGAAAGAATCCAACCCCTGAGCAGGGCTCTCATGAAGACCAAAGCAGGCAAGGTCCATGAGGCTCAAAACTCAGCACAACGCTGGCAGAGAAGAGCCCAGCAAAGGTGGTCAGCAGGAGTGACAGGTGTGAACTGTGGTTTTTACACAGGGTGAGAATCAGGAACGTCCAGGTCCCGGATATCACATTCGAAGCGACTTCTGAAAACAGCGCTGACGTGTCGATCCCCATCACCGCTGACGTCACCGTGAGCCTGTGAGTAGCCTTGGCATCTGAGGGTTGGGAGAGGCAGTGAGGTATGGCCAATAGGTCCAATCTGGAATCAGGCACTTTTCCACCCTGCTGCCTTGGTCTCCCAATCAGTAAAATAAGGAGGCCTTTGCAACTCCTAAATCCTAACCTTTAAATTGTTCTAAGAAACATTGCCCAGAATGAAATCTTTTTTAAAAAATCCTCCATTTTTTTTTGGAATATATTTTGGAATATATTTTTTTGGAAATATATTTCCAAAATCATAAAACTTAATCTAATGATAAAAGTTGAAAATTTGAGAAGACATGAACATTTTTAACACTTCAGCAAAGTTTCCTCTAGCATCATTTTTTCCTCTCAAGATTCTCTTTAAGTAGCAGTGACCAGTATGGGCCATATAGTAGTGTACAGGTCGTAATGAAGGGCATGAGAAAATTATATGGAAACTATAATTTCCAAGTATTTTAATTACTTTATAAATAGAAAGAGAAAGGAAAATGCAGATGTGTAGAAGAGTCTTTATAAATTAAGTGCACTGTGATTTCATCATTTAACTATCATATGAGATCTTGGAATAGTTACTTAACCTCTCTATACCAAACGTTTCCTCACGCTGAAAGTAGAGATAATGGTAGTGTTTCTCTCTCATGGTTCTGCGCTCAAGATTAACAGCCTTAATCGAGGTGAAATAGTTTTGTGAAATACTAACACAGGGTTTGTGCTCAAGAAATGTAAACTATTATTTTTATTTTATTTATTGGTGTGATACTGTATAGAAATTTCATACAAGCCAAACCCATGTGGCCAGGAGAAGTAATACCTAAAGTAAGAATGCAGGTTCCATAAAACATTTACACACTCTTGACTTTATCCATAGACATCCCATGCAATGGCCATCTAGAGAGAGAGACTCATGTGGGCAATGTGAAGAGACTTCACCTCTGTTCACTGTGAATCTTATTCCCTGTAGGCCTCTGTTGGGTGAGATTGTCAAACTGGACCTCAATGTGGACCTCCAAACTAGTGTCAGCATTGAAACAGATGCTGAGACTGGTGACTCCAGGGTGGTCGTGGGAGAATGCCCCAACAACCCAGAAAGCATCTCACTCACGGTGCTACACAGGTGAGGCCCACACATCTCAGCAGAGCAAGGAATTCCAGAGGAGCTGGGACCCATAATTTCAGCTTTATTTCTAACCGTGGAAGGAGCAGAGTATGGTTAAAAAAAAAAAAAAAAAAGGAGAGAGTTCAGGCTCTGGAGTCAAGCTAGCTTTGCCACTCGCTGCTGCTAAGTCGCTTCAGTCGTGTCCGACTCTGTGCGACCCCATAGACGGCAGCCCACCAGGTTCCCTCGTCCCTGGGATTCTCCAGGCAAGAACACTGGAGTGGGTTGCCATTTCCTTCGCCACTCACGTGGGTCTTTGTAATCAATTTAGCCTATAGAAGCTTCAGGGATCACATCTGTATACTAAAGTTGGCAACATTACCTAACTCATAGGCTACTATGTTGACCAAATGAGAAAATGCAAGTGTTTAGCATACTCAGAGAATATATGGCCAAGCACATACTAAGCTTTCAGTAATAATAATATCCATCCTGATTTTCTGTCACTTGGTTCTTCCCATTACTAAGACAGGAGTGTCAACCTCTCAAACCATTTCTATGAATTTGTGTATTTCACCTTTCAGCTTTATTTGTTTTGCTTCATGGTTTTTGATACTCTTTGCATGCACATTTAGCATTGTTACATCTACTTGAAGAACTGACCCTTCTCTTATTATATACTGTCCCTCAAAAAATAGTAATGATAATATACTGTGTTTACCTTCTTGCCTCTAGTTAAGAGTGGGCAAGAAGAGTAATCTCTGCCTTGGGCTCTAATTTCAGACTGCCCTAATCATCTTCCACTCAATGGAAGATTCCCAAAATGAGATGGTGAAAAATTAATTCTCTCCATTTAAATCACTGCTCTCCAGTAACCAACAAAATCTAGATCTTAAACTGTGTGCTTGAAAGAGCAGGCTTAGTCCAGGGGTGAAGGTAGAGAGAAAAAGGCCGATCCTGGTCCTGGCAGGGAGAGGAGAAGTGGTCTGGAAGCTGAAGACTGGGGCAGGTTGGCCTTGGCAGGTATCAAGATTGAGCCATGAGTAGAGGTCAGTCCATCCTGCTCTAAGAAGGGGTCTGATCATAGATTGCCTAGAAACCCTCCAAAACCAAAGATAGGCTCTGCAGCCTACCATCACTTGGAAAGACTGTAAGTCCAAATGCCTGAGCTCTGCTGGACACTGCCCAGCCTCCAGCACCAAGGAAATCATATCCTTCTGGGTCTCAGTGACCGTATCTCTGAAATGGCATTCCACTCTGCTGCTCCAAACCCTCAGGGGGCCTTTCTCTCCACTTTGGGTGGAATCTCAGGCCTTCCCAGGGCCATCTAGGCTCTGCCTGATCGGGGTCCACCCTCATATCACTGTGCTCTCCCTCTTGGCCACTCTGCCCTAAACACGCTAGTTTTGCTCTGAGTCTCAGAAAAACTCCTTCCACTCAAGATCTCTGATGGGCTGCTCTGGCACCTAGAACACCTATCCCCCACCCCATCTCTATGTACATCTCATCATTCAGGGTCTAAAACTAGGTTCCTCCTATTTTCTCTTTCCAGATCTACTCTCCCCCTTCTGAATACCTGTCACAAGTTGTCATTATATATTCAATCATATGTTTACTTCATTTATTCTTCCGGCCAAAAATGTGTGGAGCAGCTGCTCCACGTGAGGCAGCCGCCATTCTGAGCTCTGAGGAATTTGTTGGTGACTGCAGGCAAGGAGCTTGTTCTCGTGGAGCTTAGTCTCTTGAGGGGAAGGCAGACAGGAGAGCATTCAGTACAGCAATAAAGGGCTCACACGGGGAATTTCAGATGGCAAAGATCCCTGAGTAGTGCAGCACGCTTAACAGAATGCTATAGTACAAAATGTTGCAAAGTCCTTCCTTAGGCAAGCAGTCAGGGAGGGCTGCCCTCAGGTGGTGAGAGGTATGCTGAGGTAGGAAGGAGCCAGCCTTAGGGAAGCTTGTTTAATATGGGGCTGACCAAAAAATTTATTTGGGGTTCTCCATAAGATGTTACAGGAAACTCAGAACGAGCATTTTGGGCTCTAATATTTAGGTATCACAATAGAGCTGCTTGTGCTTTGTTCATCACTGTGCCCCAGTCAGGCTGGGTTCCCAGCACATTTGGTATTCTGTAAATATGTGCTGAGGAATAAATGAATGGATGGCTAGATGGATGGATGGATAAAAGAATGGATGGATGGATAGATGGATGGAAGGATGAGGTGTGTGATGAGACTCGAATGAGCTACTGGGTGGGCTGCTGGTCAACCATGGAGTTCTAAGTGATGATCCCCCTGGGTAGAGGCTCAAGTCACCTGACTTCAAGGTGCTCTACCATTCACCAACCTTTATCAATTTCCTCTCTTCTCCAGGCGCCCTGGACTGCTCAACGATGTTGTGGACTTTGGAGTCAACCTTGTAAGACAGTTGGTGTCCTCTGTAGTGCAGCACGAGGTGAGTCCCCCACTCTTGGGGCTGCAGAGTCAGGCCTGGTGGTGGCAGCTGTGACATTCCATGGGTGGGCTGTACTCTCTGGGCACCTTCCTTTCTGAGGGGCCAACTTCCCTTTGAGTTGTCAGTTGTTACCCATTCCCCCCACCCTGCTTCGCTCAGCCTGGCCTGGGGAGGAGAAGAGGGCCCAGCATGAGCTGAAATCACTGGGTCCCACACTTGAACCATTTGCCATATCCATGGACTGCCAGTAGGCCTTTTAGCTAATATTTTTCTTATTTCAGTACAACTTTACTTAATTTATTTAAATACCAAAACTACATACACCATAGGTCAGATCCTATGTATCATATACAAAACTGTATGTACCATGTGCCCTAAATTCCAAAGATTCTAGATTATTTACTCTGGAAGGGGGCTAGGAATCTGGGTTGTTGTGTTGCTTTTTTTTTTTTTATCCTCCAGGAGGCCCTGAGATTTACTGAACTGAAGGATCGCTGCTCAAACTGTGGGTGTCAGACCAGCAGCACTGACCTTCCCTGGGCATTTTTTAGAATGCAGACCCTTAGGTCCCACTCCAGACCTGCTGCTCATAAATGCATTTTAACAAGATCCTTGAGGAGTTGTATACACACAAAATTGTGAAAAACACTTCTCTACGGTACCCAGGGCCCCATTTGACCCTTGAGGTTTCAGAGTCCAAAGGACAAAGTTTCTAAGAGCACAGGGATATGGGATGCTTATAGTCTAGATACTTAAGGTACTGGGATTCTAATGTTCTGAGGTTTTTAGGATTCTAGTGTCCTCTGGATCTCAGATATGGGCCTTCTAAGTTTTCATGGCTCTAGAGTTGGACACGACTGAAGCGACTTGGCAGCAGCAGCAGACTCCTAAGGGTCAGAAGTTCTGAGGCCCCAAGTAGTGAGCATGGGTGGCGGGCAGGGTGCTCATAGCAGGTAATAACCAGTCCTCTAACTTCTCCCATCTCTCTTCTCCCTCCTCACCTCCTCACCTCTTTCTTTTCTTCCCTCTTTCCATTTCTCTCTGTGTGACCCTGGCTCTGTGTGACCCTCAGCTGTGCCCACGAATCCGTGAACTCCTTGAAAGCCTGGATACAGAGTGTATTAAGAAACTCATTGGTAAGCCACAGCCTGGGGAAGCAGCTCCCTCTGCAGCCTCACAGGGGCTGGTATGCCACTCTATGCCTACAGCACCAGCAGGTCTGGCCAGGGGACCCTGGAGGAGTGTGGTTGAAGGGGTCCCTGCAGACTGAGGGTCTCTGTCGGTCTTTGAGAGCTTCAACTGCCCTCCTTTGTCCCACTGGCAGAACCTGCTGCCCAGAATGATGTGAGAAAGAGGACGGGCCAGATCTGGATCTGCTACTTAGCAACTGTGCAGTCCTGGTCAACTGGCTCCACCTCTCTGAGCTGCAGGTTCCTCCAAGGTGAAAGGAGATTATGAACACGGCTTAGCTGATGAATAGTTAAAGAAAAAGCCTAATATCCAGTAGGCATTGATGATAAACACCGCCCCTTCCATTTCCCTTCTTATGAGGAGATGTGGTTTCATCCCCAGCCTGGACCTGGGTCTCTGGCATCGCTGGGGTTGCTGGGCCTGTGGGCAACAGAAATGGGATGAGTGAAGCATCAGGGTCCTGGAGGCAGTTCTTCTAGAAAATAGCCACAGACCTAGTTCATTGGGCCATCGCTCTATGCTTCTTATATATTATCTCACTGGATCCTTGCAACGACCCTGTGGGGATGGGTAGTGTCATCATACCCATTTTACAGATGAACTAGCTGAGGCTCAGAGAGATAGAGTGACACACAAGAGGTCCCGTGGCTGTCAAGTCTGACCTGCTGGAGGGTGGCAGTCACTGGTGTCTGATTTGTAGTCAGCTCTCTAGTGCTGGAGCCTGAGAACTGCTACTAATTGTGTTCCCTCAGGTGAACCTCAGGTCACCACCCAACAGGAAATCTGAAGTGCACAGATGAGGAAACCGCTGGGATGCCCGCCTGCTGGTGAGGGCTGGGCCCAGGGCCCTGGGCTGAGAGAGGATGAGACCCCCCACAGGGGCCTGTGGAGAAGCAGAAACAAGCTTGGCTTCTCCTCTTTCTCTAGTGGTAGACTGAGCCCTGATCTCGGTCACAGACCAACTCCTGACCCTTAATCAGACACACAGATTGTGATTGATGCTGCTCCCTGACTGAGCCCAGAACAGTCAGACTGAACTTTAACTCCAGTTGTTGATTGAGCCCTGATACTGGTCACAGATAGAGACCAGATCACATCTCAGTCTGATCCCTGATCCTGATCATACACTAAGCCCTGAACCCTGGCTCCTCTGGGCCCTGATCAGTCTTTTCACATTGGCCATTTTGCTAAGGTGAGGGAGGTGGGAAGGTGAGGGGATGAATGGGGCTCAGTGCCAGGTGCCAGAGAAGGACCCCAAACACAGGTGCCAGCCCCTCCCCAAGCCTCAGAGCTCCCAGGGTTTGGGGAAGGTACTCTTGCAGCCATGTCTGGTGAACCCAAGAGCAGGTGAGGGTCCTGGGGTGTCCATGCCTCACACCAGGGTCTCCTTCCAGACTGGTTCCAGGACGTGACTGAATCTCTGTACCGTCTTCCTCTGGGACGGTCGGTGCTGCCACCATCCCCCAGGAGTGACAACTGAGCCCAGTCAAAGGACACTCTCACACACTCGTGCTCACAGTCAGGACACCCTATGCTCGTCACCCTCCACCCCCAGCAATAAAGAGCCTTTTCAGCACCTCCTGTGTGGTCCGTTGCATTCTTCCACTGGGATTTTGGGGGATGTGGGATATGTGCAACCAGGTAAGCAGAGACCTGGATCCGAAGTTGGAAGGGAGTTTGGGGATTATCCAGCCTCACCTCCTTGTCTTACAAGCAGGAAAACTAAGGCCCAGGATGGGCTAGAAAGTGACCTGAGGTGTCATAGAGACAGCCTCACTCTGCTTCCCTACAGCACCACCATGATGGAGGGCTGCCTTCCCCAGCACACCTGACCACATGACCTCCTCACAGCACACTTCTGCTCTTGTCCCCATTGTACAGATGAGGAAACTGAGGCTCATAGAGGACAAGTGACATACCGAGGTTACAGGGTAGCAAGTGGCAGGACTAGTATTTAAAGCCGTGGCTACGGGATCACTTGCTCAGAGCAGTGATGTCCCACCTTCCAGTACTCAGCCACCTCTCCCCAGCCACTGCAGGTCCCGATGTGTGATCTCAGGCAACTTACTAGAACCACACTTCTCTCACCTCCCCAATGGACTTAACAGGAAAACCTCCCTGTTGCACTGTTGTGATGATTGAATGAATCAATGTGTGGAAAATGCTTAAGCAGAGTCTGAGACCTGGTGAGCACAAGATGAATGTCAGCCTCAACACACTGGAATTACTGTCAAACAGTGTTGAGAAATCCCATATTCAATCTTTACACACTCTATCTCACTCGATTCTGATTTCTACTGAGTGATACAGTGAATTGTTCTTGGAGTAGATGTGGCAACTGAGTCTCAGAGAGGTGAAGTGACTTCTCCAGGGCCACACAGCTGGTCAGAGGCAAAGCTGGATTCCATTTGAAGTCAGCCTTCTCCAGAGCTGGTTTTCCCCCTGCTGGCCATAGCAAAGGGATGAGAGTTTTCCTCTCAGTCTATATTTTGCGACAATCCTAACTCCCACCAACTAAGATCATGGCATCCGGTCCCATCACTTCATGGCAAATAGATGGGGAAACAGTGGGAACAGTGTCAGACTTTATTTTGGGGGGCTCCAAAATCACTGCAGACGGTGACTGCAGCCATGAAATTAAAAGACGCTTACTCCTTGGAAGGAAAGTTATGACCAGCCTAGATAGCATATTGAAAAGCAGAGACATTACTTTGCCAACAAAGGTCCATCTAGTCAAGGCTATGGTTTTTCCAGTGATCATATATGGATGTGAGAGTCGGACTGTGAAGAAGGCTGAGCGCCGAAGAATTGATGCTTTTGAACTGTGGTGTTGGAGAAGACTCTTGAGAGTCCCTTGGAATGCAAGGAGATCCAACCAGTCCATTCTGAAGGAGATCAGCCCTGCGATTTCTTTGGAAGGAATGATGTTAAAGCTGAAACTCCAGTACTTTGGCCCCCTCATGCGAAGAGTTGACTCATTGGAAAAGACTCTGATGCTGGGAGGGATTGGGGGCAGGAGGAGAAGGGGACGACAGAAGATGAGATGGCTGGATGGCATCACTGACTCGATGGACGTGAGTCTGGGTGAACTCCGGGAGTTGGTGATGGACAGGGAGGCCTGGCGTGGTACAATTCATGGGGTCGCAAAGAGTCGGACATGACTGAGCGACTAATCTGATCTGATTTGATCTAATGAGAAGCTGGTGTTCAATCCATGTCTATTACTTACAAAGTGGATTGGTTGTTTTGTTGATGAATGTTGAGTATATATTAGTATGAAGGTAGCATAGCAGGAACAAGGTCTCCTAGCTGTGTGACTTTAGGCCCATTTCTTAATGTTTTGATGTTTTATTTCCTCATATGAAAGTGCATTTAATAGTAATACCTACTTTATGGAGTTGTTGTAAAGACTGAATGAAATAACAGAGGCAAACAGTCTCATTTAGCGCCTGTGCACAGGAGCTGCTTCGTAAGTTGTGTATCACACTAAACGGAGATTGCTTTTGCAGCTGTCCTTGAGAAAGTGAAGGCTGATTTTGAGTCACTCCAGGATTTCACGTGTTTGGAGAAAGTAGTTACTGAGAAGATCCAGGAAGATGAGATCTTGTTGGACAAGGACATTACCAAAAATCTTCAACTACTTGTCAGGTATTAATGGTGAGTTGATGTTGAGTTCATATTGGAGTTCTTTGTTCCAAAAGAGAATACATATCTTTGGGGAGGTAAGTTTAAGAACAAAGACAGAAAAGTTAAAAACAAAACAAAACAAAAACAAAAAAACCCCTTGTGCATCCCTGAGAGTGGAACTGGTGTGAGGCCAGCTCTTCTAGAGTTTAGGAAAATTAGAGGCAGGGCTGCAGGACCTATCAAGGGAATTAAAGGTCTAGGCTTTCTTCTCATGTGATTTCAGGTTCAGGATGAAGGTTCCCTTCATCTGGTCTCTACATATTTGCTGGTGTGTAAAGTCGCTTTTCCAAGGAATAAAACTTTTCTTCCCTGAATATAGCTGAGTGTAAAAATTTGAATGACCTCAGGACAGAGAAAACTAGAATTCACATCACATAGGTGGCCCCATACATGAAGTCTGGGAGCCAAGCAGTTATGGGTTCAAAATCTGGCTCTGCTAAAAAACAATGAAATAATGCCATTGGCAGCAACAAATGGAAGGATGTAGAGATAATCATACTAAGTGAATTCAGAGAAAGACAAATATCACATGATGTCACTTACATGTGAAATCTAAAATGTATTGCAATGAACTTATACAAAATAGACTGGTGGACATAAAAAACAACTTATGGCTACCAAAAGGGAAAGCAGTTTGGGAGATAAATTAGGGGTTTTGCATTAACATATATACACTGCTGTATATGAAGTAGACAACCAACAAGGACCTACTATATAACCCAGGGAAGTATGCTCAATATTTTGTAACCACCTATAAGTGGAAAAATGTGAAATGAAATGTATCTCTATCTCTTCCTATGTATACCTGTATCTTTATCTATCTATTGGAAAATCCCATAGACCAAGGAGCCTGGTGGGTTACATTCCATGGGGTTGCAAAGAGTCGGACACGACTGAAATGACTAGCACCCACACATATCTATCTATCTATCTATATCTGAACCACTTTGCTGTATACCTGTATCTAACACAACATTGTAAAGCAACTATAGTTCAATTTTTTAAGAAACCAAATTCTGGCTCTGGTACATGTTCACCTTGGAGTCTTGAGGGAATTATAGCTGTCTCCTGCCATGGCATCCAGTGGAGAGAATCCAACCTCTGAACTGGGTTCTCATGAAAATCAAAGCAGACAAAGTCAGTCAGTCTCAAACTGACAGCATGAGACTGTCATAGAGAAGAGCCCAGCAATGACTGCTATGAGGAATGACAGGGGTGAATTGTGGTTTTTGCACAGGTTGACAATCAAAAGCATCAGCATTAGGATTATCATATTCCAAGGGACTCCTGAAGGCAGAGGCATTGGCCTGAGTATCCCCATCACCACTAAGGTCACCCTGACCTTGTGAGTGAGTATTGGTTAGAATCGGAGGTTTGAGAGATGCAGTGGGGTATGCCAATAGATCTCCAATCTGGCATCAGGTACTTTTCCATGCTTCTGACTTGGTCTCCCAATCTGTAAAATAAGGAGACCTTTCCAGGTCTAAGAGCTTCCTTGGTGGCTCCAGATGGTAAAGAATCTGCCCGCAACATGGAAGACCTGGGTTCAATCCCTGGGTCAGGAGGATCCTCTTGAGAAGGAAATGCTACCCACTCCAGCATTCTTGGGCTTCCCTGGTGGCTCAGAGGGTGCATCCCCTGGAGAAGGGCATGGATACCCACCCCAGTATTCTTGCTGGAGAATTCCATGGACAGAGGATCTTGGCAGATTGTGGTCCATGGGCTTGCAAAGAGTTGGACATGACTGAGGAGAAGGGGAGGACAAAGGATGAGATGGCTGGATGGCATCACTGACTGGATGGACGTGAGTCTGGGTGAACTCCGGGAGCTGGTGATGGACAGGGAGGCCTGGCGTGCTGCAGTCCATGGGGTTGCTAGGAGTCAGACACAACTGAGCGACTTCCCTTTCACTTTTCACTTTCATGCATTGGAGAAGGAAATAGCAGCCCACTCCAGTGTTCTTGCCTGGAGAATCCCAGGGATGGGGGAGCCTGGTGGGCTTCCGTCTATGGGGTCCCACAGAGTCGGACACGACTGAAGTGACTTAGCAGCAGCATATTACATAATGCCCCTAAACAATAATAATGATAATAATAATAATTCATTGTGTTTACCTTTTTGCTTCTAGTTAGGAGATGGCAAGAGGAGCATTAAATGCCTACCAAGGGCCCTAATTTCAGATTGTTCCCAAACCATACTCAACCTGCTTGGAAATTCCCAAAATGAGATCTTGAAAACTGAATCCTTTCCATTTAAATGGCTGATCTCTGGTAACCCACCAAATCTACATCTTAAACTGTGTGCTTGATAGAGCATGTTTAGCCCAGGGAAGAGGGTATAAGGAGAAAGGATGATCCTGACCTGGATGGGAGAGGAGAAACTGTCTGGAAGCTGAAGGCTGGCGCAGGTTGGCCTTGGCAGAGTACAAGTTTGAGGCATGAGCAGAGGTCAGTCCATTCTGCCTCGACAAGGAATCTGATCATAGGTTAACTGCTGCTGCTGCTAGGTCACTTCAGTTGTGTCTGACTCTGTGTGACCCCATAGACGGCAGCCCACCAGGTTCCCCTATCCCTGGGATTCTCCAGGCAAGAACACTGGAATGGGTTGCCATTTCCTTCTCCACAGGTTAACTAAAGACCCCCAAAACCAAAGATAGGCTCTTCAGCCTACCATCACTTAGAAGACTGAGCTGTAAGTCCAAATGCCTGAGCCCTGCTGGACCCTGCCTTGCCCAAAGCCCCAGGGAAACCATTCTGTCTTCCAGGTCTCGGTGTCCGTATCTGTGAAATGGCATTCCACTCTGCTGCTCCAAACCTTCTGGGGGCTTTTCTCTCCACTTGGGTACAATCTCAGGCCCTCCCGGAGCCATCTGGGCTCTACCTGATCTGGATCCACATCTTGCCCACTCTGCCCTCGACCCACTAGCTTTTATCTGAGCCTCAGACAAACTCCTTCCACTCAAGACCTGTGCACGGGCTGCTCAGGCACCTAGGACACCTTTCCTGCATCCCATTTCCATGTTTGTCTCATCATTTAGGGTCTGAAATAAGTTTCCTCCTCTTTTCTCTTTTAGTATTCTACTCTCTCCCTTCTGTATACCTGTCACAAGTTGTCATTATATATTCAATCATATGTTTACTTCATTTGTTCCATCAGCCAAAAATGTGTGGAGCAGCTGCTCTATGACAGGCAATCACCAGTCTTAAACCTGGAGGATTTACTGGTGACTGCGGAGAAGGAGCTGGTACTCCTGGACCTTGGTATCTGGAGGGCAAGGCAGGCAGACATGCATTCAGTCCACAGTAAAGAGCCCACAAGGAAAATGTTCGACTGCGATCATCCCTGGGCAGAGCAACACACCTAACAGGGAGCTGTGACACAAAGCCCTTCCTTAGGCAAGCAGTCATGAGGGCTTCCCCAAGGAGGCGACAGTTACGTTGAGAGCTGAAGGTGGGAAGGAGCCAGCCTTAGAAACGTGCTTAACATCGGGTTGGCCAAAAAGTCTTTTCAGTTTTTCCATAAGTTGTTACAGAAAACTCCAAAAGAACCTTTTAGACAACCCTATATTTAGGTACCACATTAGGAGCTGCTTGTGCTTTGCTCATCACTGCGTCCGCAGTCAGGCTTGGTTCCGGTCATGTAGTTGGTGCTCTCTAAATATGTGTTGATGAATGAATGGATGACTGGATGGATGGATGGAAGGATGGATGGATGGATGGATGGATGGATAGATGGATGAGGTTTCAGGTTTGTGATGAGACTCTCATGAGCTATTGGGATGAGCTGCTGGTCAACCATGGGGTTCAAAGTGATGATCACCCTGAGTAGAAGCTCAACTCACCTGGCTTTACGGTGCTCCACCATCTTCTGCCCGCTTCCCACTGCTCTTGCTTGGCTGCTCTGCCAATTTCACCAAGTTTTTATCAGTTTCCTCTCTTCTCCAGTTTGCTCAACAGGGTTGTAAACTCTACAGTCAACCTCATGAATGAGGTGTTGTCCCTCGTAACGCACTACAAGGTGAGTTACCCATTCCTGGGGCTGCAGCCAGGCCTGGTGGGGCAGATGAGACTTTCCCTGGGTGGGCTGTACACTCTGGAACCTTCCTTTCTGATGGTACAGCTTTCTTTGGGGCAGTCAGTTGCTACCTTCCCCCGTTCACTCAGCCTGGCCTGGGTAGGAGGTGAGCAGGGGCCTGACATGAGCTGAAATCACTGGGTCCCACACTTGAACCATTTAGCATACCCATGAACTGCCAGGAGGCCTTTTAGCTAATATTTTTCTTCATTAAACACAATTTTAATTCATTTAAATATGAAAACTATACACACCATAGCTCAGATTCATGTGCATCACATAAAAACCATATATAAGTGTGCCCCCAAATCCAAATATTCTATATTAGTCACTCTGTAAGGAAGGTGGGAATCTGGCTTTATTAAAGCAAAATCCTCCATGCTGTTCTGTGATTTACTGAACTTGAGTCATGCTCAAAGTGTGGCCCTCAGGCCAGCAGCACTGACCTCCATGGACATTCATTGGAAATGGAGACTCAGATCATACCCAGACCAGCTGCTCAGTAATTTGTATTTTAACAACATCCTCAGGGAATTGTAGGCACACAAAATTGTGAAAAACACAAAACACTTCTTTATGATTCCCAGGGCCCTATTTTACTCTACAATTTCAGGATCCAGAGGTCAAGGTTTCTAAGGGTATAGGGTTCTGGAATGTTAAAAGTCTAGATTCTTCAAGGTTCTAGGATTCTAAATTTCTGAGGTTTTAGGATCCTAGTGTCTTCTAGTTCTCAGATTTGGGCCTTCTAGATTTCCACTGTTCCAGAGTCCTAAGGGTCAGAAGTCCTGAGGCCTCAGTATTGAGCATCTCTGTGGTTGGCAGGCAGGATGCTCACAGCGGATAATAACCAGTCCTCTTTCCTTCTCCATCTCTCCTCTCCCTCCTCACCTTCTGACCTCTTTCCTTCCTTCCCTCTCTCCATTTCTCTTTGTGTGTTTCTCTCTTTCACTCCTTGTGACCCTCAGGTGTGCCCACTAGTCCGCAGCCTCCTTGAAAGCCTGGATGCAGAGTATGCTAAGAACCGTATTGTTAAGTCACAGCCTGGGGAAGCGGGGAGGGGGCTCCCTCTGCAGCCTCACGGGGGCGGGGGGAGGGGGGAGGGCGCAAGCCGCTCTATGCCTGCAACACTGGCAGGTCTGGTCAGGGGACCCTGGAGAAGCTGAGGACCCTTTGTCCTGAGGAAGTCATGAGAGGATGTCCAGAGGGGTCCCTGCAGACTGATGGCCTCTGTGGCCCTCTGAGAGCTTCAACTGCCCTCCTTTGTCATGCTGGCAGAAAGTGATGCTCAGAATGATGTGAGAAAGAAGGGCCTGATCTGGGCTCAAATCCTGGATGTGCTACTTAACAGGAGTGGGTGGGGAACAACTGCCTCCACCTCTCTGAGCCTCAGTTTCCTCTAAAGTGAAAGGAGATTATAAATGCTGCCAAGTTGATGAGTGGATTTAAAGAAATAGCAGAAAGATTGCATTGTTGCAACAGTATGCACTGTTTATAAGCATGACCCCTTCCCCTTCCCTTCTAATGAGGAGATGTGGCTTCACCTCTAGCCTCTGGGGGCTTTCCTTGACCTGGGTCTCTGGCAAGACTGTGGTTGCTGGGGCTGCAGGACAACAGAAATGGAGTGAGTAATAGTGTCAGGGTCCTGGAAACAGGCCTTCTAAAAATAGCCACAGGTTCAGTTCCTTGGGCAATTTCTCTGTGCTTCCTACATGCTATGTCATTAGATCCTTGAAGGCCCTGTGGGTATTGGCAGTACCATCATACCCATTTTACAGATGAACTAACTGAGGCTCAGAGATGGAGTGACATGCAAGAGGTCCCATGACTGTCAAGTCAGACCCCCTGGAGGGTGGCAGCCACTTGTGTCTGATTTCTATTCAGCTTTCCAGTGCTGGAGCCTGAGAACTGCTACTAATTTGTTCTTTCAGAGGAAGTTTATAAACTCCAACAGGAAAACCCATAAAACAGATGAGGAAAACAGCTGTGAAGCCTGCCTGCTGGTGAGGTCTGGGCTCTGGGCCCTGGGCTGAGGGAGGATGAACAGCCCCCTCGCCCCCACCATACACACACACACACACACACACACACACACACACACACGGGCCTGTGGAGAAGCAGAAGCAAAGCTTGGCTTCTCTTCTTTATCTAGTAGCAGCCTGAGCCCTGATCTCAGTCACAGACCAAGTCCTGACCCTTAATCACACACTCAGACTTCACTTGACTCTGCTCCCTGACAGCCCAGAACATAGTCAGACACAGCTTTCACTCGAGTTGTTGACTGAGTCCTGATGTTGGTCATGGATAGAGACCTGTCCTGTATCTGTCTGATCCATGATCATGATCATATACTGAGCCCCAAACCCTGACTCATCATGGCCCCAGATCAGTCTTTTCACGTCAGCCATTGTTGTTAGTGAGGGAGTGGGAGGGTAAGGGGGTGAGGAGGGGTCAGTGCCAGGTGCCAGAGAAAGACCCCAAACCACAGGTGTCAGTCCCCCACCCCCAAGCCTGAGAGCTCCCAGTGTTGGGGGGAAGCACTGTGGCAGCTGTACCTGGTGAATGCAGAAGCAGGTAAGGGCCCAGGATGTCCATGCCTCACACTGGGGTCTCCTTCCAGATTTGGTTCCCAGAGACCTGAGTGAATCTCTGACCCGTCTCCCTCTGGGAGAGTTGGTGCTGCCACCATCCCCCAGGAGTGACAACTGAGCCCAGTCAAAGGACACTCTCAGATACTCCTCCTCGCAGTCAGGACACCCTATGCTCGTCACCCTCCACTCCCAGCAATAAAAAGCCATTTCTACACCTGCTGTGTGGCCTGTTGCATTCCTTCCATTGGGATTTCAGGGAAGGTGAGATATGGGCAATCAGGGCAGCGGAGACCTGGATCCATAGGTGGAAGGAAATTTTGGGATTATCCAGCCCCACTTCCGTGTCTTAGAAATAGGAACACTGAGGCCCAGGATGGGCAAGAAGGTGACTCGAGGTCACGTGGAGACAGCCTCACTCTGCTTCTGCTAACACCGCTGCCATCTTGGAGGGCTGCCTTCACCAGCACACCTGACCTCATGACCTCCTCATAGGACCCTTCTGCAGGAGACACCAATGTCGTCCCCATTGGACAGATGAGGAAACTGAGGCTCATAAGGACAAGTGACATATTGAGGTTACAAGGTAACAACTGGCAGGACCAGGTTTTAAACCCACAGGTATGGGATCCCTTGCTCAGAGAGGAGACGTCCCATCTCCCAGTATTCAGCCACCTCTCCCCAGCCCCCAGTAGGTCCCGCTCTCCTGGCCTTGATCTCTCCCACCAAGGACTGATGAGGATTCTCTTGTGGCCCTTCTCAACTGCAAGCCCTCAGTTTCCCCTTTGCCCTGGAATCTGGAGCACAGAGCCCTTTACTCACAGCTGTGTCACCTCTGCAGAGGACTGACCCAGGCTATCACCTCAGGGACCCCCGCCTCTCCTGTCCAGGAGGCCATCTGATTTTCCTGCCAAGATGGCCGGGGAACATTTGCCCATATTACCGTGAACCATCTCAGTGCTGTGTGCAATTCTGTGAGGGAAGAACCACTGTCGTCCTCAAGGGAGAGTCGTGAACACACGGAGTCCTGAACCAGCGCTGCTTCACTCAAGGGCCTTCTGTCTGAAGGATGCCCCACAAGGTCAAGTCACCACAGGGGGCCCTTGAGCCCCTGGGGCAACTTGGGGGACCCTTGGACCAGCTCTCCCAAGAGACATCAGTTTAGGCTGTGCCGGGGTTGCTGATACACGTGAGGTGAGAGGTTGGACAGAGCTGAGCATGACCTGGCCTCTGTTGTTGCCAGCTGTGTGATCTCAGCCAATTTACTTACCCTCTCAGAACCACAGTCCTCAATCCAGCCCAGCGGAGTTAACAGTAAAGCCTCCCTCATTGTGTTGACGTGAGAATTAAATGAGTCAATGAGTGGAAAGTGATTTACCAGAGTCTGACTCTGGTGAGCACAAGATGTATGTCAGCCTCCACACACTGGAATTACTGTCAAACAGTGTTGAAAAATTCTGTATTAAATCTTTATACACTGTATCTCACTCAATTCTGATTTCTACTGAGTGATGCAGTGAATGGTTCTTGGAGGAGGTGTGGCAACTGAGTCTCAGAGAGGTGAAGTGACTTCTCTAGGACCACATAGCTTGTCAGAGGCAAAGCTGGATTCCATTTAAAGTCGGAGCTGGCGCTTTCCCTCCTCGCATAGCAAAGGGATGAAAATTTTCCTCTCTGTCTATATTTTGTGACAATACCAACTCCCACAATAGTACACAAGGAGGTCTCACAATTCAGGACTTCTTTTGAGCAGTAGCCCACTTGGGTCAGTGCTGAGCCTTTGTCCAGGCTGTTCCATCTACCTGGTCATTATTCCTTCTCTCCCTCCAGCTTCTCAAGCCTCCTCAGCCCTAACATTCTGCTCAGGACCTGTCTCCTGGTAAGTGGGGGCCACTCCTCAATGTTGACCCAACAATGAGACCATGTTTTCCAACTGGTAGCTCTACCCAAGCTATCTTGTCATCATTGTCCCATACAGACAGAGGGTTTAGGAAGCTTCAGCTCTCGTAAGAACAGTTTACATTTTTTTTAGTAATCTTTTCCCCATTTTTTGGTCAGAAAAATTTGACATTCATCACTATATAAGTTGAAGACAGCAGTTTGATTCTGTGCAATAGGTTAAGTTAACATTCAAGTTCTCATATAGAAACAATAAAAAAAAACAACAGTTTTTCCTTGTGATCAGAACTCTTAGAATTTTCTCTCTTAACAAAGTTTCCGTATATCATACATCACTGCTAGCTATAGTTACCATGTTGTACATTATATCCCTAGTACTAAGATGTGAGGAAGAATAGCAATAAATGCCTACATAGAGAAACAAGAAAAACCCAATAAACAATCTACCTCTGCACCTTAAAGGATTAGCAAAAGAAGAATAACTAAGCCCTAAGTAACCACTGAAGGACTACAATAAAGATTACAGCAGGAATAAATTAAATAAGAAGAGAAAAATAATTGAAAATATTAACCAAACTAATATTGGTGCTTTGATGATGTAAAAGAAATGAAAAACCCTTAGCTAGATCTCATGACTCACAAGGGGGCTTTAGGTCTTCATATGTTGCCTGGGTCTGCTTTGTCCTCAAGATACTATTTATATACAAATATTTTGGCAAAGCTCACTAGAAAAAGAAGCTGTACAAAGGGGATAAAACAATGTATCGTTATAGTGCCTTGATCCAAGTATGCCTGAAGTCCTCCTTGCCACAAAAATTCCAGTTCAAATATGTGTCTCGCTTCTTATTTTTTATGTTTATTGAAGCCAGTGTGAGTCAGCTCCTGCCATTCAAATCCTCCAGAAGTCCTGAAAACACATTTGTAGACTCAAGTCTTCCTGCTCCAATCTGATGCCTACTCGAGGATCACACAACCACATTGGAAACATAACAGACATCAAAGCCACAGGAGAGCTTAGAGGTTGTCATTTTCACCTCTTTGCTGGAAAGTCTAGGGAGACTGTGGCCCGCGCGAATGGCTTGGCGCTGCAGGTGCACTTCAGCATTGGTGCTCATGACAACACACTTAGTAGGTATGGAAAACCTCGTTTTCCAGTTGAGCATACTGAGGTTCAGGGAAGAGAGGTGACTAGCCTAGGCTTTATGAGGACAGGAACCCAGTATTTGCATCCTCAGGGAAGGTCAGGTCACACTGAGGCCAGCTGGTGCGGCGGGTAAGACCTTGGACTTGAATATCTACTTATTCCTCGACTGCTGCTGTTTGAGTTGGTTGTTATGCCTGGTGCATTGGGCCCATGTCAACCCGGAACACTTGGTCCAGGAAGCCCAGATGGGTGCCCACTTGGCTACAGGCTTATAGCACCAGCAGAGTCCTCTGGGTCACCTGTGCCATATCCTCTGTTCTCCCTCCTGCATCTCAGTAGGAACCTGATGAACTCAGCTAGGACAAAGTACAAGTAGGGCTAGAGGCTTGAGGAGCTAGCCTTCCTCACCGTAACTATGGTCCCACCATCAGAGCACAGAGTAGGGAGAAGGTAGCAGCCCAGGTGCCCAAGCCTGGTGCTGGGACATGGAGGACCACATCCAGCAGAGCCTTGGATCCATCAGCAGACCACCCTCTACACTATCTGAGCCTGGTTTATACACACCTGAGGTCCCTCTTCCCCTGGTTGTGGGCACAGAGCTGAGGGATGTGAGGAAAATCTTGTGGAGAGACTTGTTCTCACCTCAAGACTACAACCCAGGGGGTGGAGAGTGATGTAATGAACTCAGACCTGGAGTTGGCCCCAGGCTTCTGCTGCCTCATTGCAAAATGGATAAATGACCTGGTACCTGGATCCCTGTGGCAAAATGGAAATTAAAAGGGTACCAAGGGAATACAGAAGGAAGCAGGGCAAAGTCTAATAGAGTTTTGCCAAGAAAATGCACTGGTCATAGCAAACACTGTCTCCCAACAACACAAGAGAAGACTCTACACATGGACATCACCAGATGGTCAACACCAAAATCAGATTGATTATATTATTTGCAGCCAAAGATGGAGAAGCTCTATACAGTCAGCAAAAACAAGACCAGGAGCTGACTGTGGCTCAGATCATGAACTCCTTATTGCCAACTTCAAATTTAAATCAAAGAAAGTAGGGAAAACCACTAGAACATTCAGGTATGACCTGAATCAAATCACTTATGATTATACAGTGGAAGTGAGAAATAGATTTAAGGGACTAGATCTGTTAGATACAATGCCTGATGAACTATGGATGGAGGTTCGTGACATTGTACAGGAGGCAGGGATCAAGACCATCCCCATGGAAAAGAAATGCAAAAAAGCAAAATGGCTGTCTGTGCAGGCCTTACAAATAGCTGTGAAAAGAAGTGAAAAGCAAAGGAGAAAAGGAAAGATATAAGCATCTGAATGCAGAGTTCCAAAGAATAGCAAGGAGAGATAAGAAAACCTTCCTCAGCAATTAATGCAAAGAAATAGAGAAAAACAACAGAATGGGAAAGACTAGAGATCTTTCCAAGAAAATAAGAGATACCAATGGAACATTTCATGCAAAGATGGGCTTGATAAAGGACAGAAATGGTAGGGACCTAACAGAAGCAGAAGATATTAAGAAGAGGTGGCAAGAATACACAGAAGAACTGTACAAAAAAGATCTTCATGACCCAGATAATCACGATGGTGTGATCACTGACCTAGAGCCAGACATCCTGGAATGTGAAGTCAAGTGGGCCTTAGAAAGCATCACTATGAACAAAGCTAGTGGAGGTGATGGAATTCCAGTTGAGCTGTTCCAAATTCTGAGGATTATGCTGTGAAAGTGCTGCACTCAATATGCCAGCAAATTTGGAAAACTCAGCAGTGGCTACAGGACTAGAAAAGTCAGTTTTCATTCCAGTCCCAAAGAAAGGCAATACCAAAGAATGCTCAAACTACCTCACAATTGCACGCATCTCACACGCTAGTAAAGTGATGCTCAAAATTCTCCAAGCCAGGCTTCAGCAATACGTGAACCGTGAACTTCCTGATGTTCAAGCTGGTTATAGAAAAGGCAGAGGAACCAGAGATCAAATTGCCAACATCCACTGGATCATCGAAAAAGCAAGAGAGTTCCAGAAAAACATCTATTTCTGCTTTATTGACTATGCCAAAGCCTTTGACTGTGTGGATCACAATAAACTGTGGAAAATTCTAAAAGAGATAGGAATACCAGATCACCTGACCTGCCTCTTGAGAAATTTGTATGCAGGTCAGGAAGCAACAGTTAGAACTGGACATGGAACAACAGACTGGTTCCAAATAGGAAAAGGAGTTCGTCAAGGCTGTATATGGTCACCCTGCTTACTTAACTTATATGCAGAGTACATCATGAGAAACGCTGGGCTGGAAGAAGCACAAGCTGGAATCAAGATTGCCGGGAGAAATATCAATAACCTCAGATATGCAGATGACACCACCCTATGGCAGAAAGTGAAGAGGAATTACAAAGCCTCTTGATGAAAATGAAAGAGGAGAGTGAAAAAGTTGGCTTAAAGCTCAACATTCAGAAGACGAAGATCATGGCATCTGGTCCCATCATTTCATGGCAAATAGATGGGTAAACAGTGTCAGACTTTATTTTTTTGGGCTCCAAAATCACTGCAGATGGTGATTGCAGCCATGAAATTAAAAGATGCTTACTCCTTGGAAGGAAAGTTATGACCAACTTAGATAGCACATTCAAAAGCAGAGACATTATTTTGCCAACAAGGGTCCATCTAGTCAAGGCTATGGTTTTTCCAGTGGTCATGTATGGATGTGAGAGTTGGACTGCGAAGAAGGCTGAGCGCCGAAGAATTGATGCTTTTAAACTGTGGTGTTGGAGAAGACTCTTGAGAGTCCCTTGGACTACAGGGAGATCCAACCAGTCCATTCTAAAGGAGATCAGTCCTGGATGTTCATTGGAAGGACTGAAGCTAAAGCTGAAACTCCAATATTTTGGCCACCTCATGCGAAGAGTTGACTCATTGAAAAAGACTCTGATACTGGGAGGGATTGGGGGCAGGAGGAGAAGGGGACGACAGAGGATGAGATGGCTGGATGGCATTACCTACTTGATGGACATGAGTTTGATTGAACTCCGGGAGTTGGTGATGGACAGGGAGGCCTGGCGTGCTTCAATTCATGGGGTCGCAAAGAGTCGGACACGACTGAGCCACTGAACTGAACTGAAGGGGATGGTGGTCAGATCTCAGTTCTGGATTCGGGCAGACTGCTTTCTAATCCTCTCTTTTCCTGTTGCTGGCTTATGGCCTGGACAAGAGGCTTCATCTCCCTGAACCTCAGGTCCCTAGTGTACAAAATGAGACTAAGTATAGGATTCTCCTCCCAGGTGTGCCTTCAGGATGTGGAGGGATGATGTGTGTAGGCTCCTAATCCATGGTTACAACAGTGATGATGATATTATAATTATTGCTGGTGTCCGGTCACTTCGCTCCCCTCCACCTCAGGTGTCCCATCTGTACATGACCCCACTGCACAGGGTTATGGAGAGGACGAAGGGAGGAGATCAAGCATCCAATATGCTTTATCCTCAATCAATGGAAACCAGATTTCTTATTTTGTGCACTATAAAGACCACATGACCTAGATGGGCTCAGACTCCGGTACACCTGTGTCTATAAATTCTGGCTCCCTGGTGACTGGTGTATAAGCTTTGGGAGGCGCAGTTCCTCACTAAGCCTCAGCTTCCTGTCAGGACCATGTTAGAGATTCCAAGAACTATGGTATCAAGTACACCTCATTAAATGTAGGGACTGGATGGAGCTTTCTGCAGAGAAGCCCTGCCAGGCACTCCTGGGCTTGGAGGGCTGGGTTTATTAGTGATGTCTGCCCCGAGTTCAGAGGGGAGAGTGGAACAACTGCATGTTTGCCAGATCAGGACCAGGTCATCTCTAATGGCCCCTCCAGCCGGTGATGGGGGCATGGACACCACATGTTCATGGAGGTTGGGACTCTGGGACCTGCCTAGTGCTGTGGGTTGAAGGAGGGACCCTGATCTGGGTTCCAGGCTTGGCTCAGTTTATAACCTGTTTTGTGACTCTGAGAAAGACATTCATTTTCTCTAGGGTCTCCATTTCCTCTAACTACAAAATGAATAGAGGCCTCCTGCTACACAGCTGACCCCTTGGTGTTCTGAGAGGTGGTCAGGAATGTCTGGGGGCTACTTGCTACATTCCCACCAGCTGGAGCAACATACGTAGGAGAGAAATCTTGGGCCAGCCCGCCCACACCATTAGCCAATACACATACCTGTGGTCACCTGTGGGGCCAGAGAGAAGGGGGGAGTGGTTCTAATGCAGCAGAAGTGCCCTGTATCTGGGGAGAGGCAGACGTGCATAGAAAGTACTTGGAAACAGAGCAACGTGCTCTCCCTCAGGGTCACCCATGGGCAGAGTCCCTGATCTGTGTGTTATAATAACAGTGACAACCACACGTCAGGGAGCATGTGTTCATCAGCTACAATCACAAGGCACTGTTATGACACAGGGGACATGTCAGGGAACAAAACAGACGAGATCCCTGCCTAGTGGGGCTCCCTCTCCGGTGGATGAGGAAGAGAGCTAATCTTTAGGGACCGCGGTCCAGATTTATGCATGTTAACTGTGTACCCTTCAGACCAGTTCAGTGGTGTAGTACACCCATTTGCCCTATTCACAGGTGAGTAAACTGAGTCTCTAAGAGGGAAAGATCATAAGGCTAGTAAGTGGCAGCACTCTGCTTTGCTTACAGCCTCATCATACTTTCAAGAACTGTGCACACTCCCCCTTGTCTCCCTCCCTATTTTCCAGGGCTCCTGAATGCTGCCTTAGGTCACCACTCACTACTATGTACTGCAGAAATAGTAATTACGATGACCTCTGTTATTCATGGACCAACTTCCTCAGCCAGGGCTGGGTTGGGCTCTCCACTGACATTTCCTCATTTAGTGCCCCCAGCAGCTCTTCTAAGGTAGAGGATATTCTAGTGCTCGTTTTCATGGTTGAAAGGAAAAAAACAGGGCTCAGAGAGGTTATGACATTTATCTGCTGTCACACCACCAACAAGGAAAACTTCTGGGATGCACACCCAAGGATGACCTAAGAGCAAGCTTATTGTACTATTACAAATAAAAAGCACGGATTACTGGGTGGGGACATTTTAATTAATCAGCATTAAAAATGCTTATGCAAGCTCTAATAAATATTTATTGCAAATCCACTCTGTGTCAGAGCCTGGGCATGAAGCCAGTGGTTTTGGCCCTTATGGCTTCAGAGAGGGGGCGGTTATCACTGTGCCCAAGGAGTTGGTGGAATTCATGCTCAAAACAAGAGTGTGGGGTGCCCAGGCAAGTGGGTATGTAGCAAGTATCCCTTAGATGTTCCTGACCACCTCTCAGAGCCCCAAGGAGTCAGCCATGTAGCAGGGAACCTCTGTTCATTTTGTAGTTAGAAGCAACTAAGACCTTTGGAGAAAATGAACATGTTACTCAAAGTCACAAAGCAGGTTATTTACTGGCCAAGACTGGAACCTAGATAAGGGTCTTCATCTCCTTCTCCCAGCACCAGGCAGGTCCCAGAGTCCCACCCTCCATGAACGTGTGGTGTTTGTGTGCCCATTGCTGGCTAAAGGGCCTCTTGGATATGACCTGGGCCAACACAGGTCATATGACAGTGGCAGACACACAATGCCTCCACTCTCCCCTCCTGAACTTGTGGCAGACATCACTAATCAATCCTTCCCTCCAAGTTCAGGAGCTGCCAACGAGGGCTTCTTAACATAAAGTGAAAGTGAAGTCGCTCAGTCGTGTCTGACTCTTCGCGACCTGTGGACTGTAGCCCACCAAGCTCCTCCGTCCATGGGATTCTCCAGGCAAGAATACCGGAGTGGGTTGCCATTTCCTTCTCCAGCAGATCTTCCCGACCTAGGGATCGAACCCAGGTCTCCCACCCTGCAGGCTTCTTAACATAAAGCCCCATCCAATCCCTATATTCAATCAGATCGTATTTGAGACCATAGTACTGTCTCTGCTATCTTAGCCCCAGAAGGGAAACTTAGGTTTAAGAGGAAGCACATCTGCCAAGAGCTATACACAATCACCCAAGGGAGCCAGAATTTGTGGAGACTTGTATACTGGAGACCTGAGCCTATTTTATCTCATTCAGTCTTTATTGCACACAAAAATAAGAAATGCAGTCAGTGAAGTTGCTCAGTCGTGTCTGACTCTTTGTGATCCCATGGACTGTAACCTCCATCCTCCTCCATCCATGGAATTTTCCAGGCAAGAGTACTGGCGTGGGTTGCCATTTCCTTCTCCAGAGGATCTCCCCGACCTGGGGATCGAACCCAGGTCCCCTGCATTGCAGGCAGAAGCTTTACCGTCTGAGCTACCAGGGAAGCCCAAGAAATGCAGTAGTCATTGCTTAAGATTAAGCGTACTGAGGGCTTTATTTTCTCACCTAGTCTCTTCCATAATCCTCTGGGGTTAGACCACATATAGATGGGAGACTTAAGGTGGAAGGGAGTGAAGTGACCAGACAACAGGAGCAACTGACATCATCATTTCATCACTGGTGTCACTGCATATCAGGTACCTACTTCAAGCTCAGCCCTTCATACACATTATCCCACCACATCCTCACCACACACCTGGAAGAGAATCCCATCTTTAGTCCCATTTCACACACAGGGGACCTGAGGCTCAGGGAGATGAAGCTCCTTGTCCAGGCTGCACAGCCAGTAACAGGAGGAGAGGATTCAAACTCAGCTTGCCCAGCACTAGAGCCGGGGTATGAGCAGCAGCCCTTTGGTACCCTTTTAATTTCCATTTGCCACCAGGATCCAAACACAAGTTGATTACCTATTTTACCAGCTGAAGCCTGGGGCCAACACCAGGTCTGAGCTCACTATATCACACTCAGTCCCCTGGGCTGTGTCCTGAGCAGGGACAACTCTCTGCACAGGGTTTCTGCACAGCCCTCAGCTCTGTGCCCACAACCAGGAGAAGAGGGGCCTCAGATATTTGCAGAACTGGGCACAGACAGTCTGGGAGGGTGGTCTGTTGACGGGCCCTAGGCTCTGCTGGATAGGGTTCTCCATGACCCAGGCTTAGGCTTGGGCACCTGCCCTGTGCTTTGATGGTGGGACCAGAGTCAGGGTGAGGAAAGCTAACTCCCAAAACCTCTGGACCTACCCCTACATTCTCCTGGCTGCTATCATGTCCAGGACAGGGTTCCAGGTTTCTACTGAGATGCAGGTGGGCAAATGGAGGAGATGACCCTGGGTGACTAGCAGGTGCTCCCAACCTAATGCCAAGTGGGCATGCGTTTGCACTTCCCAGACGAGGTGATCCAGGTTGACAGGGGCCCAATGCACCAGGCATTACAACCAACTCAAACAGCAGAGGTCAAAGAATAAACAGGGTATTCAAGTCCAAGGACCCACCAGCTGGCCTCAATGTGATGTGTGTGAAATGTCCTTCCCTGGGGACCCAAATGCTGGGCCCTGAGACCTGGGCCAGTCACCTCCTTTCCCTAAACCTCTGTTTCCTCAACCGGAAAGTTGGGCTTTCTGAACCTCCTCACGGAGTTGTCCTGAGCACCAGTTGGGAAAGTGGACCTGCAGTGCCAAGCCCAGGCCCTGGCACTCACCTGCCCCTACTGGGAGCTGGGCATCATGGCTGATGAATGCCACTTACTGCTGCCCCCAGAGGACAAAAAAAGCTGGCTTTGTTCTGGGTGTGGTCTGTGATGAAAACTGGCCAGTGCCAGCCAGTGTGGCTCCAGGAGTCCATGGCCAGGTGGATGTGGGTCTTGGGAGGACAGGCTGGTGAGAAAAGGAAAGAGGCAGGAAGCCTGAGGGAACCATATACCCATGGGGCAGCCAGACTCAGGGAGGAAAAAAAAGCTAGGAGCAAGAGTCATACAAATGTGCCACAATGATCTTCAATTGAGAGACCAAGGAAATTTTGAATCATGGCTCACAGTCACATCAAGTCACACAGGATATTAGCGGTCATCTGGTCAAATTACCAAGCATCTCTAAGGATGGGACCCTCACCACCTTATCAGGGAGTGGATGGCCTTATAAGATGCTACAGAGATGCTTGGAGCATTCTAGAGCCAGGACAGGGTCTTGGGACCCACATGAGAGGAAAGCCCTAGAGGAAAGGGTGGTAACAGCTTGCTGAGGGCAGAGAACAAGGGGAAAAGTCAAATGATAATGATCTGCTGTGACAGAAGCCAGCAAGAAGCTGAGCTCGGGGAAGATGGGGAGGGACCACCTCAGGTGAGCCGTCACAGAGATTGCGAGGGGATGTCGAGAGCCAGGGACAGCTAAGCAGGCGAGTTCTGGGAAAAGGGAATGGTTTGTGTAGAGGTCAAAGTCAGAAAGGGACATCTTTCTGGAACAGAAGGAAGACAATAAGACCATGGAAGGAGAGGCAGATGAGTCTGGGGTGGCAGTGAACAGTGCCACAAGGCCATGATAAGGATGTTGTTTTGAAGCTGAGTGCTTCGACCTCTGGCCACTGCACTGAGAGTAGATGTGTTGGGGGCAAGTGTGCATAGGAATCCTGCATACATGAGGGTATATATGGAGGCAGATTTTGTTCACTCACAGGAGTAACTCTACTGACTAAATGGAGTAGGCAGACAGCGGTGGGTGGTCCTGAACTGAAAACATTTGCTCCAAAGCTGGCTCCACTGTGAGGGATTTTATGGAGAGCACTCAGACATAAGAGAAGGTTTGGGAAGAATGACCTCACTGGTCACCAACCCTGACTCTGTGGGCCACAATTCTAGCCCCATATCTATCCCTGTCTTACTGGGGGACCTCAAGCTGGTTTCCAAATACTGATCGAATAGTATCATAATTTCCCTCTGAGCCTGCGTTTCCAAATCCTGATGGACTGAAGCTGGATGATCACCATAAGTCCTTCTACCAGAACATTCTCCACTTCATCCATTCTCGGTCTTTATCCCAGCCCCCACTTACAATGGCTGCCTTCTTGGCAGCACAAGAACATGCTCTTAGTCTTGGCACAAAGTCCTCTCCATATCCACTTATTCCTATTCAATCATCCTGGGTGACCTTTGCTTCGGAAGTCTCTCTCTATTCACTCTGGACAGGGGTTATTTTCATTGGAGTCTCCTTGGATGGCTCTGGATGCAGGGCTTGTTTCCAGGGGCAGCCTCCCACCCCACTGCCATCGGGAGATATAAGGGCCTCAGCACCCAGCGGAATTCAGGAGGCTGTGCAGGGGAGCAAGGACTCTGTAAGTACTTTCCTCCAAACCTGTGACTGGCGGGCTTTCCACCTAATGTCACCCCACCTAAGGCCTTCAGAAGGCTTTGGGGGCTGGAGGCAGAGGGATCGGTCTAACTCAATTATCTTGACTAGCGTCAATTGAAAAATGGATTCAACTAGGAGAAGTGCCAAACTGACATGAAAAGCTGACTCATGATGTGGTGTCCGTTTATGTGTTCATACTTTTATTCAGCTAACTTTATTTTGTTGTGTTGAGCGAGGAGCAGGGTTTTTACTATGTGTAATGAATTCAATAGTGATATAAGTCACAATCCCTCCTCTAAGGGGTGCACAGCCTGATGGGAAAGGCAGCCAAGTCTTCCCTAACTGGTACCCAGGATGTGGTCAGACAATGAAGGCAGCAAGATGGTGGAGTGGGGGCCCCTAACCTAGACGCTGGGGAGAGTCTAGAGTGATCTTCCTAGAGGACATGATATCTTACTGAATTTGCAGAGTCAGTAGGAAGTGACTCAGGTAAAAATGAAAAGAAGAGAGAAATGTTCCAGGCAGAGAAGCCAGCATGTGGTAAAGAGCTCTGACCTGGAGTCAGGCATCATTTTTCAAATAGTAGCTCTTTCATTCACTAGTCGTTTATCTCTGGGCGAGTTGCTCTAGCTTTCTGACCTGGTTTGCCCATCTGAAAGAGAGGAGACAACCCAAGCACTGCTGAGTGTAAGAGTCAAAGGTGCTCATCCAAGATCCCGTTTCCCTATGGATAATTCTCACTCCTGTTCCTCCCATGACTGTCCAGGTGTCAGGACAAGATGGTTCAGCTTTGGAAACTTGTTCTCTTGTGCGGCCTGCTCGCTGGGACCTCAGAATCTCTTCTTGACATTCGTGGCAACGATGTTCTGAGGAGGCTGATATCTGGTCTTGAGAGAGGACTTGGTACCTTTGACAGTACAATTGAAAGTGAGTTAACAACAGGGACGGTCAGTGGCGCCTGGGAGCTTCCTGCTAAATACTGTGCCTATATCACCAGAGGCTGTAGCAGGGCCTCTCTTTATCGGTTGTTTACTAAGAGAGATGACTAATTGGTGCCTGGGTCATTGTTTATTATTTTTCTAGAAACAAGCAAAGATTAACTGAATATCACTTTACATCTTCAGTTCAGTTCAGTTCAGTCGCTCAGTCGTGTCCGACTCTTTGCGACCCCGTGAACTGCAGCATGCCAGGCCTCCCTGTCCATCACCAACTCCCGGAGTTTACACAAACTCATGTCCATTGAGTCGGTGATGCCATCTTCTATCACAGTAAACTTTCCTAATATGTTCATAGGATAAATTCTTAAAAGTGACATTTCAAAAGTTCAAAACTATGCATATTTTAAGTTACAGCAGATATTGACAAATAATAATACCCGATGCTAACATTTTCTCCAATAGCCTATGAGAGTACCTTTTTTTCTACTTCCCTGACAGCACTGGTTTGAACAACTGAATTTTTTGCCAGTCTCACAGATGAAAGGTTAGAATTCATGTCAGTTAACTTTTCTCTAATTCTGAAAGAATTCATTCATTTTTTTCATAATTTCATAATTATGGCTAATTACTTAAATATTTTACTTATATTTATACCATATTCTTTTGCTGGGCCATTCAATTTACTTAGTACTTTGTATTAACTAATTGGAAAAGGATTCCTACCTAGCCTAGATAGCTGTAAAATTACCTACCTTTCTAATTAATCACATTTCCTTGTAATTCTGATTTCTTGAAAACACTTGGCCTTCTTTTCAATTTCTGGAAACATTCCCAGCACCCTGACAAACATGCTTTATAGGAGAAACTAATTTCTGCATATGACAGCCTTTCAAACCTTGCCAGGGCTTGGGCAAATGTCAAAGATATAGGAGGGACCCGCTTTCCAGTTTCAGTGCTGACAAAACTGAGCTCAGAAGCAGAAGTGTCTGGATTATCTATAGGACCAGACGGAGTTTCCGCCTCTGTTTCCATCATTATAATTAGGTAGATATTGTCCATTGCAGAGCCAATCTGGAGTACTCTGATTACATATCCTTTCCTGTAGCCTTTTGTGTGGTTTTTTCTGAGCTCGTTGCTGCCTTCCTGTTTCTCATTTGAATTCCTTTCTACACGTATATTCTGAACTCTTTTCAACTGTGCCATTCTACATCTGCCATGCCACTTCCTCTGTCAAATCCCTCTTTTCTCTGAAAGACCCTCTGTTAGGACTCTGTCCTCCTGCTCCTGAATGAATCACTGCTTTCTAGGCCTGTTATCCAGGGCTCCTACTTGCCACTTTAATAATTTAGAGCCATGTTTTTTCTTTGACTCTACATTTTCCATTTCTTATTTTATTCTCAGTTTATTCTGTTTGTATGAGCATCTCCTTAATCTTCACTACTAGAAGCTGATGTGCAATCAATATCTATTGCCTGCTCAATAGTGGATTGATTGCTTTGTTGAAATGATGAGCATATATTAGCATGAAGGTAGCATACCAGGAACAAGGTCTCCTAGCTGTGTGACTTTGGTCCATTTCTTAATCTTTTGATCCTTTATTTCCTCATCTGAAAGTGCAGATAATAGTAATATCTATTTTATGGAGGTGTTATAAGATGAAATAACATAGGCAAGTAGTCTCGTTTAGTGCCTGTTGCCCAGGAGCTGCTTCTTAAGTTGTATACTACGCTAAATGGAGATTGCTTTTGCAGTTATCTTTCAGAATTTGAAGACTGAATTGGAATCCAGGTGTTTGAACGATGTTGTGGAGGAGACCCAGCAAACTGAGAATTCGTTGGAAGGACTCATTTCTAGAATTTTTCAAGTAGTGAACAGGCTTACAGGGTGAGTTGATGCTTCATGTTGGAGATCTTTGTTCCCAGAAAAGAGAATACATATCTCTGGGGAGGTAAGTTTAATATAAAAGAAAGAAAGATGAATAAACCTTGTGTGTTCTTGCAGAGCAGAAGCAGTCTGAGGCAAGCTCTACCAGAGCCTGGGAAAATTAGAGTCAGGGCTGCAGGGCCTGTGAGCATCTCATGGGTCTGGACCCTCCCATTCTGTGATTTCAGAGTCAGGGTGAAGGTTCTCTTCTCTCTCACCTCTATCTGTTTGCTGATGCCTAAAGTTCCTTTTTTAAGGAATAAGACTTTTCTTCTCTGAATATAGCTGCGTATAAAAGTCTGAATGGCCTCAGCAGAGAGAAAACTAGAATTCACACCACAGAGGTGGCTCCACACATAATGTCTTAAAGTCAGGCAGTTCTGGGTTGAAAATCTGTCTCTGCATAAAAAGAATGAAATAAGGCTATCTGCAGCAACAAAAAGATGGACATAGAGGTTATCATACTAAATGAAGTAAGTCAGACAAAGGAAAAACAAGTACCATATGATACCACTTATATGTGGAATCTAAAATATGATACAAAAGATCTTATATAAAACAGACTCGTGGACATAAAAACAAACTCATGGTTACCAGAAGGGAAAGCAATGTGGGGGAGAAATTAGGAGTTTGGCATTAACCTTGCTAAGTTGCTTCAGTCATGTCCAACTCCTTACAACCCTATGGACCATAGCCCGCCAGGCTCCTCTGTCCACAGGACTGTGCAGGCAAGAATCCTGGAATGGGCTGCCATTTCCTACTCCAGGCATTAACATATACACACTACTCTATATACAGTAAACAACCAACAGGGACCGACTATATAGCACAGGGAACCATACTCAGTATTTTGTAATAACCTATAAGGGAAAAGAACCTGAAATAAAATTACCTCTATAAATATACGTAGCTCTATCTGAATCACTCTGCTGCCCACCTGAAACTAACACAACATTCTAAAGCAACTATACGCCAATTAAAAAAAAATTCTGGCTCTGCCTCACGTTCACTCTTGGCGTTGTGAGGGAAATCACAGCCGTTTGAGCCTCAGTCTGCCGCGCCATCCATCCAGGGGTTGGAAAGAATCCAACCCCTGAGCAGGGCTCTCATGAAGACCAAAGCAGGCAAGGTCCATGAGGCTCAAAACTCAGCACAACGCTGGCAGAGAAGAGCCCAGCAAAGGTGGTCAGCAGGAGTGACAGGTGTGAACTGTGGTTTTTACACAGGGTGAGAATCAGGAACGTCCAGGTCCCGGATATCACATTCGAAGCGACTTCTGAAAACAGCGCTGACGTGTCGATCCCCATCACCGCTGACGTCACCGTGAGCCTGTGAGTAGCCTTGGCATCTGAGGGTTGGGAGAGGCAGTGAGGTATGGCCAATAGGTCCAATCTGGAATCAGGCACTTTTCCACCCTGCTGCCTTGGTCTCCCAATCAGTAAAATAAGGAGGCCTTTGCAACTCCTAAATCCTAACCTTTAAATTGTTCTAAGAAACATTGCCCAGAATGAAATCTTTTTTAAAAAATCCTCCATTTTTTTTTTGGAATATTTTTTGGAATATATTTTTTTGGAAATATATTTCCAAAATCATAAAACTTAATCTAATGATAAAAGTTGAAAATTTGAGAAGACATGAACATTTTTAACACTTCAGCAAAGTTTCCTCTAGCATCATTTTTTCCTCTCAAGATTCTCTTTAAGTAGCAGTGACCAGTATGGGCCATATAGTAGTGTACAGGTCGTAATGAAGGGCATGAGAAAATTATATGGAAACTATAATTTCCAAGTATTTTAATTACTTTATAAATAGAAAGAGAAAGGAAAATGCAGATGTGTAGAAGAGTCTTTATAAATTAAGTGCACTGTGATTTCATCATTTAACTATCATATGAGATCTTGGAATAGTTACTTAACCTCTCTATACCAAACGTTTCCTCACGCTGAAAGTAGAGATAATGATAGTGTTTCTCTCTCATGGTTCTGCGCTCAAGATTAACAGCCTTAATCGAGGTGAAATAGTTTTGTGAAATACTAACACAGGGTTTGTGCTCAAGAAATGTAAACTATTATTTTTATTTTATTTATTGGTGTGATACTGTATAGAAATTTCATACAAGCCAAACCCATGTGGCCAGGAGAAGTAATACCTAAAGTAAGAATGCAGGTTCCATAAAACATTTACACACTCTTGACTTTATCCATAGACATCCCATGCAATGGCCATCTAGAGAGAGAGACTCATGTGGGCAATGTGAAGAGACTTCACCTCTGTTCACTGTGAATCTTATTCCCTGTAGGCCTCTGTTGGGTGAGATTGTCAAACTGGACCTCAATGTGGACCTCCAAACTAGTGTCAGCATTGAAACAGATGCTGAGACTGGTGACTCCAGGGTGGTCGTGGGAGAATGCCCCAACAACCCAGAAAGCATCTCACTCACGGTGCTACACAGGTGAGGCCCACACATCTCAGCAGAGCAAGGAATTCCAGAGGAGCTGGGACCCATAATTTCAGCTTTATTTCTAACCTTGGAAGGAGCAGAGTATGGTTAAAAAAAAAAAAAAAAGGAGAGAGTTCAGGCTCTGGAGTCAAGCTAGCTTTGCCACTCACTTGCTGCTGCTAAGTCGCTTCAGTCGTGTCCGACTCTGTGCGACCCCATAGACGGCAGCCCACCAGGCTCCCCCGTCCCTGGGATTCTCCAGGCAAGAACACTGGAGTGGGTTGCCATTTCCTTCGCCACTCACGTGGGTCTTTGTAATCAATTTAGCCTATAGAAGCTTCAGGGATCACATCTGTATACTAAAGTTGGCAACATTACCTAACTCATAGGCTACTATGTTGACCAAATGAGAAAATGCAAGTGTTTAGCATACTCAGAGAATATATGGCCAAGCACATACTAAGCTTTCAGTAATAATAATATCCATCCTGATTTTCTGTCACTTGGTTCTTCCCATTACTAAGACAGGAGTGTCAACCTCTCAAACCATTTCTATGAATTTGTGTATTTCACCTTTCAGCTTTATTTGTTTTGCTTCCTGGTTTTTGATACTCTTTGCATGCACATTTAGCATTGTTATATCTACTTGAAGAACTGACCCTTCTCTTATTATATACTGTCCTTCAAAAAATAATAATGATAATATACTGTGTTTACCTTCTTGCCTCTAGTTAAGAGTGGGCAAGAAGAGTAATCTCTGCCTTGGGCTCTAATTTCAGACTGCCCTAATCATCTTCCACTCAATGGAAGATTCCCAAAATGAGATGGTGAAAAATTAATTCTCTCCATTTAAATCACTGCTCTCCAGTAACCAACAAAATCTAGATCTTAAACTGTGTGCTTGAAAGAGCAGGCTTAGTCCAGGGGTGAAGGTAGAGAGAAAAAGGCCGATCCTGGTCCTGGCAGGGAGAGGAGAAGTGGTCTGGAAGCTGAAGACTGGGGCAGGTTGGCCTTGGCAGGTATCAAGATTGAGCCATGAGTAGAGGTCAGTCCATCCTGCTCTAAGAAGGGGTCTGATCATAGATTGCCTAGAAACCCTCCAAAACCAAAGATAGGCTCTGCAGCCTACCATCACTTGGAAAGACTGTAAGTCCAAATGCCTGAGCTCTGCTGGACACTGCCCAGCCTCCAGCACCAAGGAAATCATATCCTTCTGGGTCTCAGTGACCGTATCTCTGAAATGGCATTCCACTCTGCTGCTCCAAACCCTCAGGGGGCCTTTCTCTCCACTTTGGGTGGAATCTCAGGCCTTCCCAGGGCCATCTAGGCTCTGCCTGATCGGGGTCCACCCTCATATCACTGTGCTCTCCCTCTTGGCCACTCTGCCCTAAACACGCTAGTTTTGCTCTGAGTCTCAGAAAAACTCCTTCCACTCAAGATCTCTGATGGGCTGCTCTGGCACCTAGAACACCTATCCCCCACCCCATCTCTATGTACATCTCATCATTCAGGGTCTAAAACTAGGTTCCTCCTATTTTCTCTTTCCAGATCTACTCTCCCCCTTCTGAATACCTGTCACAAGTTGTCATTATATATTCAATCATATGTTTACTTCATTTATTCTTCCGGCCAAAAATGTGTGGAGCAGCTGCTCCACGTGAGGCAGCCGCCATTCTGAGCTCTGAGGAATTTGTTGGTGACTGCAGGCAAGGAGCTTGTTCTCGTGGAGCTTAGTCTCTTGAGGGGAAGGCAGACAGGAGAGCATTCAGTACAGCAATAAAGGGCTCACACGGGGAATTTCAGATGGCAAAGATCCCTGAGTAGTGCAGCACGCTTAACAGAATGCTATAGTACAAAGTGTTGCAAAGTCCTTCCTTAGGCAAGCAGTCAGGGAGGGCTGCCCTCAGGTGGTGAGAGGTATGCTGAGGTAGGAAGGAGCCAGCCTTAGGGAAGCTTGTTTAATATGGGGCTGACCAAAAAATTTATTTGGGGTTCTCCATAAGATGTTACAGGAAACTCAGAACGAGCATTTTGGGCTCTAATATTTAGGTATCACAATAGAGCTGCTTGTGCTTTGTTCATCACTGTGCCCCAGTCAGGCTGGGTTCCCAGCACATTTGGTATTCTGTAAATATGTGCTGAGGAATAAATGAATGGATGGCTAGATGGATGGATGGATAAAAGAATGGATGGATGGATAGATGGATGGAAGGATGAGGTGTGTGATGAGACTCGAATGAGCTACTGGGTGGGCTGCTGGTCAACCATGGAGTTCTAAGTGATGATCCCCCTGGGTAGAGGCTCAAGTCACCTGACTTCAAGGTGCTCTACCATTCACCAACCTTTATCAATTTCCTCTCTTCTCCAGGCGCCCTGGACTGCTCAACGATGTTGTGGACTTTGGAGTCAACCTTGTAAGACAGTTGGTGTCCTCTGTAGTGCAGCACGAGGTGAGTCCCCCACTCTTGGGGCTGCAGAGTCAGGCCTGGTGGTGGCAGCTGTGACATTCCATGGGTGGGCTGTACTCTCTGGGCACCTTCCTTTCTGAGGGGCCAACTTCCCTTTGAGTTGTCAGTTGTTACCCATTTCCCCCACCCTGCTTCGCTCAGCCTGGCCTGGGGAGGAGAAGAGGGCCCAACATGAGCTGAAATCACTGGGTCCCACACTTGACCACTGGCCATACCCATGGACTGCCAGTAGGCCTTTTAGCTAATATTTTTCTTATTTCAGTACAACTTTACTTAATTTACTTAAATACCAAAACTACATACACCATAGGTCAGATCCTATGTATCATATACAAAACTGTATGTATATGTGCCCTAATTCCAAAGATTCTAGATTATTTACTCTGGAAGGGGGCTAGGAATCTGGGTTGTTGTTGTTGTTGTTGTTGTTTTTTATCCTCCAGGAGGCCCTGAGATTTACTGAACTGGAGGATCGCTGCTCAAACTGTGGGTGTCAGACCAGCAGCACTGACCTTCCCTGGGCATTTTTTAGAATGCAGACCCTTAGGTCCCACTCCAGACCTGCTGCTCATAAATGCATTTTAACAAGATCCTTGAGGAGTTGTATACACACAAAATTGTGAAAAACACTTCTCTACGGTACCCAGGGCCCCATTTGACCCTTGAGGTTTCAGAGTCCAAAGGACAAAGTTTCTAAGAGCACAGGGATCTGGGATGCTTATAGTCTAGATACTTAAGGTACTGGGATTCTAATGTTCTGAGGTTTTTAGGATTCTAGTGTCCTCTGGATCTCAGATATGGGCCTTCTAAGTTTTCATGGCTCTAGAGTTGGACACGACTGAAGCGACTTAGCAGCAGCAGCAGACTCCTAAGGGTCAGAAGTTCTGAGGCCCCAAGTAGTGAGCATGGGTGGCGGGCAGGGTGCTCATAGCAGGTAATAACCAGTCCTCTAACTTCTCCCATCTCTCTTCTCCCTCCTCACCTCCTCACCTCTTTCTTTTCTTCCCTCTTTCCATTTCTCTCTGTGTGACCCTGGCTCTGTGTGACCCTCAGCTGTGCCCACGAATCCGTGAACTCCTTGAAAGCCTGGATACAGAGTGTATTAAGAAACTCATTGGTAAGCCACAGCCTGGGGAAGCAGCTCCCTCTGCAGCCTCACAGGGGCTGGTATGCCACTCTATGCCTACAGCACCAGCAGGTCTGGCCAGGGGACCCTGGAGGAGTGTGGTTGAAGGGGTCCCTGCAGACTGAGGGTCTCTGTCGGTCTTTGAGAGCTTCAACTGCCCTCCTTTGTCCCACTGGCAGAACCTGCTGCCCAGAATGATGTGAGAAAGAGGACGGGCCAGATCTGGATCTGCTACTTAGCAACTGTGCAGTCCTGGTCAACTGGCTCCACCTCTCTGAGCTGCAGGTTCCTCCAAGGTGAAAGGAGATTATGAACACGGCTTAGCTGATGAATAGTTAAAGAAAAAGCCTAATATCCAGTAGGCATTGATGATAAACACCGCCCCTTCCATTTCCCTTCTTATGAGGAGATGTGGTTTCATCCCCAGCCTGGACCTGGGTCTCTGGCATCGCTGGGGTTGCTGGGCCTGTGGGCAACAGAAATGGGATGAGTGAAGCATCAGGGTCCTGGAGGCAGTTCTTCTAGAAAATAGCCACAGACCTAGTTCATTGGGCCATCGCCCTATGCTTCTTATATATTATCTCACTGGATCCTTGCAACGACCCTGTGGGGATGGGTAGTGTCATCATACCCATTTTACAGATGAACTAGCTGAGGCTCAGAGAGATAGAGTGACACACAAGAGGTCCCGTGGCTGTCAAGTCTGACCTGCTGGAGGGTGGCAGTCACTGGTGTCTGATTTGTAGTCAGCTCTCTAGTGCTGGAGCCTGAGAACTGCTACTAATTGTGTTCCCTCAGGTGAACCTCAGGTCACCACCCAACAGGAAATCTGAAGTGCACAGATGAGGAAACCGCTGGGATGCCCGCCTGCTGGTGAGGGCTGGGCCCAGGGCCCTGGGCTGAGAGAGGATGAGACCCCCCACAGGGGCCTGTGGAGAAGCAGAAACAAGCTTGGCTTCTCCTCTTTCTCTAGTGGTAGACTGAGCCCTGATCTCGGTCACAGACCAACTCCTGACCCTTAATCAGACACACAGATTGTGATTGATGCTTCTCCCTGACTGAGCCCAGAACAGTCAGACTGAACTTTAACTCCAGTTGTTGATTGAGCCCTGATACTGGTCACAGATAGAGACCAGATCACATCTCAGTCTGATCCCTGATCCTGATCATACACTAAGCCCTGAACCCTGGCTCCTCTGGGCCCTGATCAGTCTTTTCACATTGGCCATTTTGCTAAGGTGAGGGAGGTGGGAAGGTGAGGGGATGAATGGGGCTCAGTGCCAGATGCCAGAGAAGGACCCCAAACACAGGTGCCAGTCCCTCCCCAAGCCTCAGAGCTCCCAGGGTTTGGGGAAGGTACTCTTGCAGCCATGTCTGGTGAACCCAAGAGCAGGTGAGGGTCCTGGGGTGTCCATGCCTCACACCAGGGTCTCCTTCCAGACTGGTTCCAGGACGTGACTGAATCTCTGTACCGTCTTCCTCTGGGACGGTCGGTGCTGCCACCATCCCCCAGGAGTGACAACTGAGCCCAGTCAAAGGACACTCTCACACACTCGTGCTCACAGTCAGGACACCCTATGCTCATCACCCTCCACCCCCAGCAATAAAGAGCCTTTTCAGCACCTCCTGTGTGGTCCGTTGCATTCTTCCACTGGGATTTTGGGGGATGTGGGATATGTGCAACCAGGTAAGCAGAGACCTGGATCCGAAGTTGGAAGGGAGTTTGGGGATTATCCAGCCTCACCTCCTTGTCTTACAAGCAGGAAAACTAAGGCCCAGGATGGGCTAGAAAGTGACCTGAGGTGTCATAGAGACAGCCTCACTCTGCTTCCCTACAGCACCACCATGATGGAGGGCTGCCTTCCCCAGCACACCTGACCACATGACCTCCTCACAGCACACTTCTGCTCTTGTCCCCATTGTACAGATGAGGAAACTGAGGCTCATAGAGGACAAGTGACATACCGAGGTTACAGGGTAGCAAGTGGCAGGACTAGTATTTAAAGCCGTGGCTACGGGATCACTTGCTCAGAGCAGTGATGTCCCACCTTCCAGTACTCAGCCACCTCTCCCCAGCCACTGCAGGTCCCGATGTGTGATCTCAGGCAACTTACTAGAACCACACTTCTCTCACCTCCCCAATGGACTTAACAGGAAAACCTCCCTGTTGCACTGTTGTGATGATTGAATGAATCAATGTGTGGAAAATGCTTAAGCAGAGTCTGAGACCTGGTGAGCACAAGATGAATGTCAGCCTCAACACACTGGAATTACTGTCAAACAGTTGAGAAATCCCATATTCAATCTTTACACACTCTATCTCACTCGATTCTGATTTCTACTGAGTGATGCAGTGAATTGTTCTTGGAGTAGATGTGGCAACTGAGTCTCAGAGAGGTGAAGTGACTTCTCCAGGGCCACACAGCTGGTCAGAGGCAAAGCTGGATTCCATTTGAAGTCAGCCTTCTCCAGAGCTGGTTTTCCCCCTGCTGGCCATAGCAAAGGGATGAGAGTTTTCCTCTCAGTCTATATTTTGCGACAATCCTAACTCCCACCAACTAAGATCATGGCATCCGGTCCCATCACTTCATGGCAAATAGATGGGGAAACAGTGGGAACAGTGTCAGACTTTATTTTGGGGGGCTCCAAAATCACTGTGGATGGTGATTGCAGCCATGAAATTAAAAGACGCTTACTCCTTGGAAGGAAAGTTATGACCAACCTAGAAAGCATATTAAAAAGCAGAGACATTACTTTGTCACAAAGGTCCGTCTAGTCAAGGCTATGGTTTTTCCAGTGGTCATACTGGATGTGAGAGTTGGACTATAAAGAGAGCTGAGTACTGAAGAATTGATGCTTTTGAAGTGTGGTGTTGGAGAAGACTCTTGAGAGTCCCTTGAACTGCAAGGAGATCCAACCAGTCCATCCTAAAGGAGATCAGTCCTGGGTGTTCATTGGAAGGTCTGATGTTGAAGCAAAACTCCAATACTTTGGCCACCTGATGCGAAGAGCTGAATCATTTGCAAAGACCCTGATGCTGGGAAAGATTGAGGGAAGGAGGAGAAGAGGATGACAGAGGATGAGATGGTTGGATGGCATCACCAACTCAATGGACATGGGTTTGGGTAGACTCCGGCAGTTGGTGATGGACAGGAAAGCCTGGCGTGCTGCGGTTCATGGGGTCACAGAATCAGACATGACTGAGCAACTGAACTGAACTAACTCCCACAAAAGTGCACAAGGAGGTCTCACAATTCAGAACTTCTCTTGAGCAGTAGCCCACTTGGGTCAGTGCTGAGCCTTTGTCCAGGCTGTTCCACCAGCTGGAACATCACTCCTTCTCTCCCTCCATCTGTTTCAATCCTCAGCCCTACAACTCTGCTCAGGAGCTGTCTCCTGGTAGGTGGGGGCCACTCCTCAATGTTTCCCCAACTAAGAGACCATGTTTTCCAGCTGGTAGGTCTACCCAAGCTACCTTGTCATCATTGTCTCATACAGACAGAGGGTGCAGGAAGTGTCAGCTCTCATAATAATGGTTTACACATTTTAACAATCTTTTTTCCCCCATTTTTAGTGAGAAATAATTGACATTCATCACTATATAAATTGAAGGCATTGGTTTGATTTCTCTGTATTATGAAATGATTATGACAATAGGTTCAGCTAACATTTATCTTCTCTTATAGGTACAATAAAAAATTCAGAAAAAAAGAAAAACATTTTTTCATTGTGATGAGAACTCCTAGGATTTGCTGTCAGCAACATTCCTGTATATCATGCATCACTGTTAGCTCTAGCTGTCATGTTGTACATTACATCCCCAGTATTCATATGTTCAGAATTGTAAGTTTGTACTTTTGACCATCTTCTTCCAATTCCCTCTTCTCCTACTCTCCACCTCTGGTTATCACATCTGATTTCTTTTTCTATGAATTTGTTTTTGTTTTTAGTTTCTAATTATAAATGAGATCACACAGTATAGGTCTTTTTCTAACTTACTTTATTTAGGATAATGCCTTTAAGAGCCAGCCATGTAGTCACAAAAAGTAAGATTTCATCATTTTTAATGACTAAATAATATTCTCTCTGTGTGTGTGTATATATGTGTGTGTATATATATACATATATATAGATAGATTATATATACCATAATTTCTTTATCCATTCATCCATCAATGTATATTTAAGTGTTTCCAAGTATACTGCTATAAACATAGGGGTGCAGAGATCTTTCTGAGTCTGTGATTTCATTTATTTTGGAAGTATTTCCAGAAGTATTGATAAAATTGCTGAATCATATGGCTCTGGGCTGTTAGTTGGGAGAGTTTTCATTGCTGATTCAATCTCCTTACTAGTAATCAGTTTACTCACATTTTCTATTCTTCCCTGATTCAGTCATGGAAAATTGTATGTTTCTAAGAACTTTTCTATTTCTTTCAGGTTGTCTGGTTTGTTAAGATTATGGCTGTTCATAGTAGCCTCTTAGGATTCTTTGAATCTCTATAGAATCTCTTGTAATGTCTCCTTTTTCGCTTAAAATTTTTTTTTAATGTATTGGAGTATAATTGATTTACAGTGCTAGTTTTGCTGTACAGCAAAGTGAATCAGTTACACTTATACATACCCCCACTCTTTTTTAGATTCTTCTCCCGTATAGGTCATACAGAGTATTGAGTATAGCTCCCTGTATTATACAGTAGGTCCTTCAGTTCAGTTCAGTCGCTCAGTCATGTCCAACTCTTTGTGACCCCATGGACCCCAGCACTTCAGGCTTCTCTGTCCTTCACCAGCTCCCAGAGCTTGCTCAAACTCATGTCCATAGAGTCGATGATGCCATCCAACCATCTCATCCTCTGTCATCCTCTTCCCTTCCTGTCCTGTAATTCTGTTCATTTGTGTCATTTCTCTTTTTTCCTGGTTAGTCTAGCAAGAGTTTATCAACTTCATTTAACTTTTCAAAGAACCAACTACCAGTTTGGTTAATATTTTCTATAATTTTTCTCTTCACTGTTTCATTTACTCCAGTTCTGATCTTTATTAGGTTCTTTCTTCTGTTAACTTTGAGCTTAGTTTATCTTCACTTTCACAAATAGTTTCATTTTTATTTTTGGTCTGTATACTGGCTTTTTAAAGTGATTTAACTTCCGATTTTGATTTCCTACCTCCTGTACCTTCTTGCTTCTTTTCTACTTTGAGAAGATCTTTCAATATTTCTTTTCAGATAGGTTAAGTATTGTTGTGTTCTTTTAGTTTTTGCTTCCCTGAGAAACTATTTATTTCTCTCTTTTTCTAAATGCTAATCTTATTGGGTAGAGTATTCTAGGTTGCAAGACTTTGAATATGTTTATATACACTCCCATACTGTTTATATATGGGAGTGTCCCCGTGTAGCTTGTGTGAGCCTAATTTTCCTTGGCCTAAGGGACGTTTGGAGGTTGGATGCTTGCTGTCTCTTTCCTCAGCATATGTTGGCCGTTATTCCCTTGACAGGGTGAGTGCCTGGGGAGGTGGGGGCCGCAGCTGGTGCCCAATCATGGGATCCTCATGGCATCAGCAGTCCGCACCCACCTCTGGAGACTGAGATGGAAGCAGTGGCTTGCACCCACCCCCGGAGTTCACGTGGCTGGTGCCCTGCCACCTGAGGGGCACACTCATGGAGAAAGAAGGTCCTGAGGCAATCCCACCGCCCTCCTCAAGGCCTCCCAACAATGGGGCCTCGCCTCATTGGGGCCCAGGCTTCTTCCCTTCTTCCCATACTCCCTTGGTTGTGGAGAACCACACCCTTGTCCCCTCAGGCTGTCTCTAGGCGCCTAATCTATGTCCATTCTCCAAGCTGACTTCTGAAGCCCAAACCTCAGCAGCTAGCCCTCGCCCATGCTGACAGAGGAGCATCTCAGGCTGGGGAGTCTGGCAGCAATGACAACCACCTGTGCAGGTCTCTTTCCAACTGACCCTCCAGAAACCAGTGGCCATGTTCTCCTCTGAGGCTTCAAAGCTCCCGCTCTGTCCTGGCTGATCTCGCTGCCAATGGTGGGACTTCCCAGTGTGTGGAAACCTCTCCTCTTTCACAGCTCCCTCCGGGGGCACAGGTTCCATTCCCACTCCTTTCTCTTTCTTTTTCTTTTTTGCTTTGTCCTACCCAGATAATGGGTTTCTCTCATAGCTCAGTTGGTGAAGAATCTGCTGCAGTGTAGGAGACCCGGGTTTGATTCCTGAGTTGGGAAGATCCCCTGGACAAGGAAATGGCAACCCACTCCAGTATTCTTACCTGGAGAATCCCATGGACAGAGGAACCTGGCAGGCTACAGTCCATGGGGTCGTAAGAGTAGGACACGACTTAGCAACTAAACCACCACCACCACCCAGATATATAGAGATTTTCTTGTTCTTTTTTCACTCTGAGGTCTTCCTCCAGAGATCAGTAGTTTTCTGCAAGAAGTGTTCCACATGTAGATGTATTGTGATGAATTTGTGGGAAAAGGTGAGAATTTGTCCTAATCCTCCACCATCTGGATCCACTCCCTTGGAAATGCATTTTTGAATCTTGTTTTTTAAATTTATTTAGCCATTCTAAGTATTTTGATTGGAGAATTTGATCCATTTACATTGAAAGTAACTATTGATTGGAAAGAACTTACTATCCCCATTGTGTGAATGGTTTTCTGCTCCTCTCTAGATTTAATGCTCCTTATTTCTTATCCTGCTATCTTTTCTGTGTGTATTTTAGTGTCTTTTGGTTTCAGTATGCTTTGAATTCTTTCCGTGTTCTTTTATGTAATAACTACAGGGTTTTTATGTAATAACTCTTACATATGCTTTGAATTCTTTCCGTGTTCTTTTATGTAATAACTACAGGGTTTTTATGTAATAACTCTTGTTATTTTTATGTAATAACTCTTCCAGCTACTGTGAGGATAACATAAAACATTTTATGCTTGAAATATCCTATTTTAAACTGATCACAACTCAACTTCAGTAGAATCAATAAATTTTATGCTTTTACTTCATCTTTTCCTCACATTTTAGGTTATTTTTACAATGTACATGTTTTCATATCATAAAACTAGTAATAGATTATTATAGTTATGACTATCTTTCTTCTTTCTTTTCTTAACTTTTAATTAAACTTGTGTGAGTTATGCACCAATATTGCCATATTGGAATCTAACTATGACTATATACTTACCACTACCAGTGAAATTTATGCTACTTTTAATGTTCTGATGCTATTAATTAGCCTACTTTTATTCTACTCAAAGAACTTCCTTTAGCATTTCTTATAAGTCAGGTCTGATGGTAATGAACTCTCTCTGATTTTACTTGTTCATAAAATCTTTATCCCTTCTTTGTTTCTGAAGGACTGCTTGTGCTTCACCAGCTATAGAATTCTTGGTTGATAGTTATATTCTTTCAGTATTTTGAATATCTCATTCCATTGTCTGCTGGTCAGAACAGTTTCTGTTGAGAACTCAACCAATAATCTTACAGGGTCCCCTTGTATGCAACTTCTCTTTTTCCTTTTGCTGCTCTTACAATTCTTTCTTTTTCTTCGACTCTTGAGAAGATAATAATGATGTGTCTTGGTGCAGACCTATTCAGATTCAATCTATTTGGGGTTTTTTGGACCTCATGGATCTGGATGTACATTTCTTCCCAGGTTTGGGATGATTTTAGCCATCGTTGCTTTAATTATACTTTTTGTTGTTTTCTCTTTCTGGAATTCCCATAATGAATATTATTTCTTTTCATCCTGTCCCATAAAATTCCCATAGGATTTCTTTACTCTTTTTGTTTTTGCTTTTCTGACTGGGTAGTTTCTAATGTCCTATCATCCAGGTAGATAGTTCTATCTTCTGTATGGTCAAGTCGATTAAAACTTTTGAAACTTTCCATTGAGTTCTTCAGTTCAGGCCTTGTAGTTTCAATGTGGGATCTGTTTGCTTTTTTTTTTACGAATGCTATTTCTTGGTTGAACTTCTACTTTTATTCATGTCTTGTTTTCCTAATTTTATTTAACTTGTCCATGTTTTCTTGTAGTTCACTAATCTACGGGTGGCCGTGACACACCTAACTGGTTCTTGTCCAAGGGTACCAAGCTCCCGCCCTTTGCATGTCCCTCTAACCCAGACTCTTCCAGCCTTGGAGAGTGTTCGGGCAGGCAAGGGTGCTGATGCACCCCACGTGCACTGAGCAAGGCGTTAGAATCCAGAGCAGAGAAGCAACTGGCTCAGAGTGACCCACAGCTGAGCAGAAAAGCCCTCAGCCTGCCAAGGCCTCACTCACAGCCCCTACACAGCCACTCTGGATATTACTGTGAGTCTCAGGCTCCTCTATTCTGCTGTAACATTGGGTAAGAAGAACCCAGCCTGGCCTGGCACCATGCTGAGTGATTCAACTCTTCAAACCCTGCAGGGCCTGTGTACAAGGGGCACACAGATGGTGCTGGCATTGTGTGGGGCCGTTAGTACACTCTGTGGCTATCTGAGTTCCAGGCTGGTTTGTCCATATAATCCCAGAAAGAGAAGCAATCAAGCCTCGCACCCCCTCTTCCCTCCTCCTTGGGCATCCCGCCTCTTCCTTCACCTCCAGGGTACAAGGAATCTCCTTGCTAGCGTTTTGCTGTTCACCACCCATTCAGCTATCCTGAGAATACAGTCTCATTGTGTACAGTCAAAAAGAAGTGCGTTCATCCATTCCACACCAGTTAGTGCCTGTATTGCATCTGGTCCTCTGCTTGGTAATGGGGTTTCTTAGAAGAGGGAGGTGCCAGCCCTCAAGGACCTCACAAGCTGGTGGGGCAGAGATGGTAAGAAAAGTAAGGGAGTGCTGTGACCAAGATGGAGACTAAGATCCTTCCTGACTTTGCTCCCCTGGTAAGAATAGCTAATGATTATTAGAACAAAACACCACAGAGAGGATCCTAGAATACAAGGGTGAAACTGAAGCATCCCCCTCAACACAGAGAACCAGAACAGACCACCTTAGAAGGGTAAGAAAGAAGCTCCACATGTCACTCCTCTAGGCCAGTACAGCACCATGAGGAGAGGCTTCCTCTGAGCCTCCAGAGAGAGAAGAGAACCCTGGGAGGCAATCAGAGCACCTTCGGCATTGTGATCAATTTGTGGGATGCCCCGATTATGATCTCACAGCATAGGGACTGCCAGGGAGCCTGTGAGAGGGCTCACCACTGGGATACTGACAGTGACAGAGAAGGAGGGGCTTGCAACAAGCAACACATGGATGTGCTGGCAGACCAAGTTCATACCTGCAGCGATCAAGTAGTAATCACAACCAGTGCCTTCGCCCAGTTGCAGAACTGAACTGGGGGTGCACGCTGAGCAGAGAACTTGGTGGGAAGCAAGTCTGTCTGACCCACATCCTCAAACAAGGAGTTTACTGGCCCTAGAGCTCAGTTTGTCCATGAACAGTCAGGGAGGGGAGTCCCAGCTTCCTCCCCCAAGAAGAATGTCTTGTGGTTTCATCTAACCAGAAGGGCTGGTGGCAACTATTGGAAACTATGTTTACCAAGCACAAAACAAGAAAAAAGCAGGCAGAGCCCAAAGTTCGCAAAGCAAAGCTAAGGACTACTCACCCAGGAAACTTGGGGTGTGAGTCAGTTTCAATTAAAACAATAAACAAAAAGCTTTACCAGCAGTAGAGCAACTTCCCCCACTGTGCTGGCACAGGAAAGCTAATTGCTGAGTGCAGCCTGTAACCTGTTCAACTACAGAACTTAACCAGAGCACATGGGAAGCTGTGTAGCCCATTCAACAGTCTTAAGTACTGTAGCCCTTGAAGACAGCACAGCCAGTGACTTCGCTTGTTTGCAAAGCAAAACTCATTGCTTCATGGCATGGAATTCAGGATACTCAAGCTTTCAAAGAATAAATCTAGAGGTTGTGGGTCCAGTCCTGCAACATATTGTACTGCATATAACATCACGTCCCTGAATATCTAATAAGTCTGGCCAGAGAATCCAGGCAACTGCAGAGCTCATTCTACAGCCTCACCTAATTAGGGACTCAAGCCAACATTTGGATCCAAATGTCTTCAGGCAGAGGCACACCCCTATCCTCATTCTCAGAGCTCAAACCATTGCCTCACCTCCAAATAGACCGAAATAGCAGGTTCCATCTGGCCAAGCACATCACCAGAGACACACCCAGAATACGAAGTTGAGCTGACTGGTGAAAAACTGTCTCTGCCAAAGAAAACCTGTAAATCTGGAAGAGGAGCCTGATTACTCAAATGTGCGATTCCAGTATAAGGAATCAAGGATCACACAACAGAAGTGAACTATGATACCACCAAAGGAAACTACAGAAGCTCTAATAACTGATCCTCAAGAAATGGAGATCTATGAACTGCCAGACAAAGAATGAACTCTCTCAGCTTCTACTTGTTCAGAATAGTTTTATCCCTTCTTTGGTTCTGAAGGACAGCTTGTGCTTCACCAGTTATAGAATTCTGCAGCACACCAGGCTTCCCTGTCCTTCATCATCACCTGGCAGTCTGCAGTCCCTGGGGTCGCAAAGAGTCAGACACAACTGAGCCATTGAACAATAACAATCACAGGAGAAAGCCCTGCAGTTGTTACATAAAAAAACACATAAAGAATTTAAATCATACTGAAACAAAAGGATACTAAAACACACACAAAAAGAGACAGCAGGACAAGAAATAAGAAACAATGGATCCACAAAAAAGCACAATTAACAAAACGGCAATGGTAAGTCCTTACCAATCAAAAATTAAGTTAAATGGGAACGAATTAAATTATCATATTAAAATACATAGCATGGCTAAATAAATAAAAGGCAAGGTCCAAAAATATACTGCCCACCAGAGATTCACTTTAACACTAAGTACCCACAGAGATTGAGTGTAAAGGGATAGAAAAAGACATTTCAAGAAAATGTTAACAAATAAATCAACAGCAGGGTTAGCCATACTTAAAACAGACAACATAGACTTTAAATTAAAAATGATAAAAAGAAACAAAGAGACTCATTATAAAGTGATAAAGGGGTCAATACACCAGGAAGATTTAGCAATAGTAAATGTTAGTGTGCTTAACATTAGAACACCTAACTATATGAAGCAAAAGTAAATAGAGCTACAAGGAGAAATAAACAGCAATGTGGTGGCAGCTAGGGACTTTACTATCCCACTCTCAAAACGGGGTAGATCATTCAGATAGAGAATCTATAAGGAAACAGAGGATTTGAACAACATTATAGGCCAAATGGGGACTTCCCGGGTAACTCAGTTGGTAAAGAATCTTCCTGCCATGCAGGAGACCCAGTTTGATTCCTGGGTCAGGAAGATCCCCTGGAGAAGGGCATGGCAACCCACTCTAGTATTCTGGCCTGGAGAATCCCCGTGGATAGAGGAGCCTGGCGGGCTACAGTCCATGGGGTCACAAAGAGTCTGATATGATTAAGAGATTAAGCACATAGGCCAAATGGGCCTGGCATACAAGTATAGAACATTCTATTCAACAGCAGCAGAATACACCTTCTTCTCAAGCACACGTGGAACACTTTCTAGGAAAACTGCAAAACAACTTGGAGCAAATTCAAAAAGACTGAAATCGTATCAAGTATAATTTCTGAAAACAATGGCATGAAACTAGAAATCAGTAAGAGGAAAACTGGAAAATTCACAAACACGTGGAAATTAAACAACATTCTCCTGTGAAGTGAAAGTCGCTCAGTCGTGTCCAGCTCTTTGTGACCTCATTGACTATACAGTCCATGGAATTCTCCAGGCCAGAATACTGGAGCGGGTAGCCTTACCCTGCTCCAGGGGATCGTCCCGACCCAGGAAAAGAACTGGGCCTCCTGCATTGCAGGCGGATTCTTTCCCAACTGAGCTATCAGGGAAGCCCTGAACATTCTCCTGAACAACCAATAAAAAGAATAAAGAAGGAGATAAAGTTTCTTAAAACAAATGAAAATGGAAACACTATATATCAAAACATACAGGATGCAGGGAAAGCAATTCTAAGAAGGAAGTTCATAGCAATAAATACCACATTAAGGAGCAATAAAAATCCCAAATAAACAACCTAACTCTATACCTTAAGGAACTAGAAAAAGAAGAATAAATTAAGCCCAAAGTTATCGAGGAAGGAATACAATAAAGATTACAGCAGGAATAAATGAAATGCAGATGCTTTACTATCTGAGCCATCAGGGAAGCCCCTAAATGAAATGAAGAGGAGAAAAATAATAGAAAATATTTAACAAACAAATAGCTGGTCCTTTGAAAATGTAAAAGAAATTGAAAAGCCCTTAGCTAGATCCCATGACACATGAACGGAGCTTTAGGTCTTCACATATTGCCTGGGTCTGCTTTTGTCCTCAAAGATAGAATTTAGACACAATTACTTGGCAAAATTCACTAGAAAAGAACCTATACCAAGGGCATGAGAGAATGTATTCCTTCAGTGCCTTGATCCAAATGTGCCTGAAGTCCTCCATGCCCTAAACTTTCCAGTTAAAATACATTTCTCCCTTCCTATTTTTTATTTTTGTTGAAGTCAGTTTGGGTTGGATCCTGCTATTCGGGAGCCAAGTAAGTAGATCCTGACTTAGCACATTTATAGACTCACATCTTTCTTCTCCATTCTGAAACTTACTCAAGGGTCACACGACCACACTGGAAACATAACAGACATGAAAGCCATAGGAAAGCTTAGAGATCATCATTTTAACCTCTTTGCTGGAAGGTCTAGGGAGACTATGGCCCAGAGAAGGGTTCAAAGTACACGTGACTAGTACACGTGACTTTAACCCCACTTATCTTCTTCTGTTCACATATGTTAAGCTTTGCTTTTAAAAAAAGAAAAAAGATCAACAAAGTTATCTAATAAGTCTGTTTAAATGATAGATACCTGAGCCACTTCTTAGATACTTGGGGTTACCAGCTCCCAGACAGGCTGCCCTGGGGTGTCTGGCCAGAAATGGCAACAACTGGACTGGATGGACCAAAGGTACTTTCTACCTTAAGTTCTAAGAGCTTGAGATGCCACTCCTTCCTCTAGAGCCCCACCTCTGCCTAGACATGCCCCTCACAACCTACATGCTTATCCTGCTTCATCTTCTCAGCAACCATGAGGCGGGTGCTACTGCCGCATTTCCCAGCTGAGGAATGTGGGGCTCAGAAGGGCAGGATGACTTGCTGACGGCCACATGATGGGAAGGGGCGGAGCTGGAGAGTGCACCCACTTCTGCACCCTCTCCCATCGGGGTCGGCTCTTCCATCTCTGGGGGCAGCAGAAGTCCCTGTTGTTGGCCCCAGTGTCCAGCACTCAGGAGGTGCAGGTGAATGCATGGCTCTAGGCTTGACGCTGCTCATCCGTTTTTGCCACTGATGCTCACCACAACCTTATAAGGTTTGGAAGACCTCATTTTCCAACTGAGGAAACTGAGTTTCAGGGAAGGGAGGTGACTCGCTCAGGTCTTACAAGGACAGGAATCCAGAATTGGGGCTCAAGGGGAAGGACCTTTCCCCCCGTTCACATTGAGGCCAGCTGGTGGGGCAGGATCGTCCATGGACTTGAATATCTTGTTTATTCCTTGACCACTTCTGTTTGAGTTGGTTGTTACTCCTGATGCATTGGGCCCCTGTCAACCGGAACATCCAATCCAGGAAGCCCAGAGGGGTGCCCACTTGGCACAGGCTGGGAGCACAGGTGGAGAGTTCCAGGTCATCCAGGGTCCATCACCTCCAGTCCCCCAGCTGCATCTCACAGGGTCTGGATGAACACCACCAGGACAAAGTAGGAGCTGGGCTGGAGGCTTGAGAGTCTAGCCTTCCTCACTCTGATTGTGGTCCCGCCATCAGAGCACAGAGCAGGGAGATGGTGGCAGGCCAGGTGCCCAAGCCTGGGCCTGGGACATGGAGGACCCCATCCAGCAGAGCTTTGAACCTGTCAGCAGACCACCCTCTTCAGTGTCTGTACCCAGTTCTGCAAATACCAGAGGTCCTTCTTTCCCTGGTTGTGGGCACAGAGCTGAGGGTTGTGCCAAAATCTTGTGAAGAGACTTTTTCTCACCTCAGAACCATGGCCCAGGGGTTCCAGAGAGAGTGTGAACTCTCTGAGTTGACTGAGTTCAACTCTCTGAGTTGAACTGTCTGAGTGAATTCAGACACAGTGTTGGCCCAGGCTTCAGCTGCCCCATTGTAAAATGTGAGTAAGTAAATGAGTAAAACCTTGTGCCTGGATCCTGGTGGCAAAATGTAAATAAAATGCATACCGAGGGCGTGGTTGTCAGACCCAGCTTTGGGGTCAGGCAGACTGGGTTTGAATCTTCTCTTTGCCTGTTGCCAGCTGTGGTACTTCATCTCCCTTAGCCTCAGGTCCCCTAGTGTGAAATGGAGCTAACTATGGGACTGTCCTCCCAGGTGTGCTTGAGGATGTGGAGGGATCATGTGTGTAGGCCCTGATACATGGTTACAACAGTGATGATGACTGTAATTATCGCTGGTGTCTGGTCACTTCACTCTCTCCCACCTCAGATCCCCTATCTGCAATGACCCCACTGCACAGGGTTATGGAGAGGATGAGGTGAGAAGATCAGGCATCCAATATGCTTTACGCTTAATCAAAGGCAACTACATTTCTTATATTTGTGTGCTATAAAGACCACATGAGCTAGATGGGCTCAGACTTCCAGTAGACTTGCATCTACAAATTCTGACTCCCTTGCTGACTGGTGTATAGACCTGTGTCTAGAAATTCTGACTCCCTTTGTTGGAAAGTGTAGGCTTCACTAAGCCTCATCTTCCCATCCAGGATCATGTTAGAGACTCTAAGAACTATGGTGTCAAGTACACCTCATCGATTGTAGACACTGGATGGAGCTTTCTGCAGAGAAGCTCTCCCAGGCACTCCTGGGCTTGGAGGGCAGGATTGATTAGTGATGTCTGCCACAAGTTCAGAGGGAAGAGTGGAATGACTACATGCTTGCCAGGGCACGACCGGTCATCCCTAATGGCCCCTCCAACCAGTGATGGGCATGTGGACACCACACGTTCATAGAGGGTGGGACTCTGGGACCTGCCTAGTGCTGTGGGATGGAGGAGGGACCCTGATCTGGGTTCCAGTCTTGGCTCAGTTTATAACCTGCTTTGTGACTCTGAGTAAGATGTTTATTTTCTCCAGAGTCTCCATTTGCTCTAGTGAGAAAATGAACAAAGATTTCCTCCTACACAGCTGAACCCTCAGGGCTCTGAGAGGTGGTCAGGAATATCTGAGGACTACTGGCTACATCCCCACTAGTTGAAGTAACAAGTGTAGGGGAGAAACCTCGGGCCAGTCAGGCCCACACCTTTGGCCACTGCAAATACCTGTGGTCATCTGAACAGGGATGGCCCAGAGAGAAGGTAGGGGTGGGTCTCAATGCAATAGAAGTCCCAGTGTCTGTGGAAAGGCAGACATGGAAAGTACTTGAAAACAGAGCAATGTGCTTTCCCTCAGGGAAGTCACCCATGGGCAGGGTCCCTGGTCTATGTGCTATAATAACAGCAAATGCAACATGTCAGGAGACACGTTCATCAGCGACGATCACATCGTTATGACACAGGGGACATGTCAGGGCACAGAACAGATAAGATCCCTGCCTCGTGGGGCCCCCACTCCAGTGGAAGAGGAAGAAAGCACATCTTTAGGGGCGCGCGTCCAGGCTTACACGTGCTAACTGTGTACGCTTCAGACCGGCTCAGTGATGTGGGTGAACCCACTGTGCCCTGTAAAGTACAGGTGAGTAAGCTGAGTCTCTGAGAGGGAAAGCTCACAAGGCTGGTAAGTGGCAATGCCATGACTTGAGCCCAGGCCTATCACACTTTTAAGAACTGCACGCACTGCCCCATGTCACCCTCCCCGTTTTCCTGGGCTCCTAATGCTGCTTAGGTCACCTCACTACTATGTATCGCAATACCAGCAGTGATGAAGATCACTGTTACTCATGGAGCACCTTCTCCAGCCAGGACTGCCGTGGGCTCTCTTCTGACATTTCCTTATTTAGTCCCCCCAGCAGCTCTTCTAAGTTAGAGGACGCTCTAGTTCTAATTTCATAGTTAAAAAAATGCTGAGGTGTTAGGTCACTTGCCTGCTGTCACACAGCCAACAAGGGAGAAATCTGGGATGCACACCCAAGGCTGACTCTAGCCAAAGCTTCTGTCTTATTATAAGGAAATGCATGGTTTCTAAATGTATACATTTTAATTAATCAGCATTAAAGGAAAACGCTTCTGCATGCTATAATAAATATTTGACTGTCTACTCTATGTCAGGCCCTGGGCATGAAGATGGTGGTCTTGACTCATGGCTTGAGAGAATGGGTTGTAATCACTGTGCCCAGGGGCTGGTGGGATTCATGCTCAGGGCAAGAGAGTGGGGTGCCCCAGCTGGTGGGAATGTAGCGAGTAGCCACCAGGTGTTCCTGAACACCTCTCAAAGCCCTGAGGGGTCAGTCGTCTAGCAGAAAACCTCTGTTCATTTTGCAGCTGAGGAAACAGAGATGCTGAGAGAAAACAAACATCACACAAAGCAGCTTACCAACAGAGCCAAGACTGGAACCCAAATAGGGGTCTCCTTCTCCTCTGCCAGTTCAGGCAGGTCTCAGAGTCCCACTCTCCATGAACATGTGGTGTTGGTGTGCCCATCGCTGGATAAAGGGCCTCTTGGATATGACCTGGGCCAACAGTGGCGATTCATGGAGTCGCAAAGAGTCGGACACGACTGAACAACTGAACTGAACTGAACTGAACTGAGCAGTGGCAAAGACACACTGCCTCCGTGCTCCCCTCCTGACCTGTGGCAGGCATCACTAATCAATCCTTCCCTCCAAGTCCAGGAGCTGCCTGCGAGGAATTCTTACCAGAAAGCTTCATCGAGCTCCCATACTCAATCAGATTGTATTTGGGACCATAGTACTGTCATTGCTAACTCAGCCCCAGAAGGGAAACTGAGGCTTATGAGGAAGCGCACCTGCCAAGGAAGGTGATACACCATCAGCCAAGGGAGCTGGAATTTGTGGACACTGGTATACTGGTGACCTGAGACCATTTTATCTTATCCAGCACTCGAAAATAAGAGGTGCATTAGCCACTGATTAAGCATTGAGCATACTGGATCCTTTATCTTCTCACTTCATCTTTCCTATAACCCCCTGGGGTAGGGCCAAGTGTAGATGGGAGACTTGAGGTGGAGGGGACTGAAGTGACCAGACAACAGGAGCAACTGTCATCATCATTCAGCACTGGTGTCACTGCATATCAGGGACCTACGTCATGCTCCACCCTTCATGCACATTATCCCACCGCCTCCGCACCACACACCTGGAGGAGAATCCCATCTTTAGTCCCGTTTCACACACAGGGGACCTGAGGCTCAGGGAGATGAAGCTCCTTGTCCAGGCTGCACAGCCTGTAACAACTGAAGAGAGAGGATTCAAACACAGCTGGCCTAGCACTGAAGGCGGGGCATGAGCACCGCCCCCTCCGCATGCTCTTAATTTCCTTTTGCCGCCAGGATCCAAGCACAGAGTTGTTTTCCCATTTTAAAAGGTGAAACCTGGGGCAAAAACGGGGTTGAATTCACTACATCACACTCAGGCCCTTGGCCTGTGTTCCTGAGTTGGGAAAACTCTCTTCACAAGATTTTAGCACAGCCCTCTGCTCTGTGCCCACAACCAGGGGAAGAGGGACCCCAGTGTTTGCAGAACTGGACACAGACAGTCTGGGAGGGTGGTCTGCTGACGGGCCCAAGGTTCTGCTGGATGGGTTCCTCAACATCCGAACTCCAAGCTTAGGCACCTGCTCTGTGCTCTGATGGCGGGATCACAGTCAGCGTGAGGAACACTAGCTCCCCAAGCCTCCAGCCCTACCCCTATTCGGCTCTGGCCATAGTCATAATCCAGAACAGGCTTACAGGTTCCTACTGAGAAGCAGGTGGAAGAACGGAGGAGCAAACCCTGGATGACCCAGAGATCTCTGCCGGCGCTCCCAGTCTGATGTCAAGTGGGCGCCCATCTGTGCTTCCTGGACCGGGTGTTCCAGGTTGACACAGGCCCAATGCACCAGGCATTACAACCAAATCAAACAGCAGAGTTCGAGGAATAAACAAGGTATTCAAGCCCAAAGACGCTCTTGCCAAACCAGTTGCCCTCAATGTGATCTGGGTGAAAGGTCTTTCCCTGGTGACTCAAATGCTGGGCCCTGTCCATGTGAGACCTGTGTGAGTCACCTCTCTTCCCTGAGCCTCAGTTTCCTCAACTGGAAAATGGGGCTCCAAGTCTCCTCATGGGGTTTTCGTGAGCACCAATGGCGAAAGCGGACCTGCGGGGCCAAGCCCAGGGTCAGCCATTCACCCGTGGCCTTTCTGGGTGCTGGACATCTGGGCCAAAGAATGCAACTCGCTGCTGCCCCCAGAGGATGGGAGCTGGAACAGCCGACCTCGATGGGACAAGGCACAGAACTGGGTCACTATCTGCTCTGGCCCTTCCCATCTGTGTGACCTTGAACAAGTCATCCTGCCTTCCTGAACATCACGTTTCTCAGCTGGGAAATGGGGCAGTAACACCCTCTGCATGGTTGCTGAGAAGAGGAAAGAAGATGAAGCCGCATAAGCATATTGGGTTGTGAGGGTCATGTCTAGGCAGAGCTGAGGTTCCAGAGAATGGCATGGGGGTCACAGCTCATAGAACTCAAGGTAGAAAGTACCTTTGAGCCGTCTAGTCCAGTTACTTCCATTTCTGGTCAGCCCCCCTGGAGCCCCTGAGCCTAAGTACCTAGGGAGGGGCCCAGGCATCTATAATTTAAAGAAACTTACTAGGTGATTCTGGTTAATCTTTTTCATTTTTCCCCCAAGACTATTGCCCAAAGTAGAAAATGTCATCAAAACCAAAAGAGATGAAATGAAAGAGGAAAATAAGTGGGGTTCAAATCACTTTGAACCCTTGGATGTAGTCTTGGATGAGTCTTTCTCCTTCTCTGGGCCACAGCTCCCAAGACTTTTCAGCAAAGAGGTTAAACTGATGAATTCTAAGATCTTCTGAGGCTTTGAAGTCTTATGTTTCCACTGTGGTCATGTCACCCTCTAGTAGTCATCAGAAGGGAGGAAGCAGATGTGAGTCTACAAGTGTGCTGAGCCAGGACTTACTATGGGTTTGAACAGCAGAACCCAATTCACACTGACTTCAGACAAAAAAGATAGGGAGAGAGAAATGTATTTGCACTGGAAAGTCTAGGGCACAGAGGACATCAGGCACAGCTGGATCCAGGCACTGAAAGGATATATTGTCTCATTCTCTTTGTATGGCTTCATTTTCTAGTGAACTCTGTCAGAGAATTGTATCTTAACTGTATCTCTAAGGACAAAAACAAACCCAGGCAATCTGTGGAGACCCATAGCCCCTTTTGTGCGTACTGACCTTTTTCACCAGAACTCTGGTAACATGGACTCCATGATTCTGTAAAAGTGCCCTTAAAATAGGGGGATAATTTAGGTGTTTTCTCCTTGAATCTAGTGATACTGTCTTGTCTCGTAGGTATGCATGCATGCATGTTGAATTTCATATGTGTAAGTATGAATATGCTTCTTCAAGAGTTCCAAACACACTGTAGGGAGCAGAGAACAAAGGACCTCAGAAAGAAGGAAGACATGGTTTCTCTCCACTTTGGTAGATTTAGCTTAGTGTGCACTAGACCAGGGAGTCCCCCAAATGCTTTAGCAGATGGGGACATTGATCATGGTGAAGTTCTGTCTTCATGTGAATTAGAGCCAGCAACCGCTAAAGCAGTGAGTCGCCATGAGAACATGGCTCCTTAGAAAGTAGAAACTTGTGTGCCAGCCCCAGACTCACCATCAAGGATCAAGCATGAAGATCATTTCACCTCAAAGCTCAGCCATGAGAGGAGGCTGATATCAGTGCCAGAAGCTGGCTTTGTCCTGGGTGTGGTCCATGATGAGAAACAGCACCAGCCACTGTGACTCCAAGAGGCCATGGCCAGGTGGAGGTGGGGTCCTGGGAGGCAGGGAGGTTGAGAAAAGGAAAGAGGCAGGAAGCCTGAGGGAACCATAGCTCCATGTTCCCATAGCTCAGAACCACAGCTCTCCCTGAGCCAGACTCAGGGAGAAAAAAAATCTGGGAAGAAGAGTCATACAAATGTGTAACAGTGGTTTAGTAGAGACTGAGGAAGTTTAGAATCATGGCTCACAGTTACATCAAGTCACACAGGATCTTAGCAGCCATCTGGTCAAGATCCTGAGCATTTCTGGTAATGGGACCCTTACCATCTTCCCAGGGAGTAGATGGCTTTATAGGATGCTCCAGAGAGGCTTGGAGCATTCTATGGCCAGGTCAAGGTTTGGGGGACCCATGTGAGAGGAAAGCCACAGACTAAAGGATGGTAACAAGTTGCTGAGGGCAGAGAACAAGAGGAAAAAGTCAAATGATGATAATTTCCTGTGAAAGAAGCCAACCAGAAGATGAGTCAGGGGGAAAGGGAGGGACCACCTCAGGTGAACAGTCACAGAATTTGTGAGGTGATGTCGAGAGCCAGTGACAGTCAGGGAGGAGAGTTCTTGGAAGATGGAATGGTCTATGCAGAGTCCCAAGGCAGCAAAGAGGCTTGAATCTTTCTAGAACAGAAGGAAGACAGTAGGGGCCATGGAAGGAGAGGGAGATGGTTTGGAGTAGCAGTGAGCAGATGACACAGGGACCATGATGGGGACTTTGGTTTTACACCGAATGAGACCCCTCTGGCTGCTGCGTTGAGGGTAGAGGGACTGAGGGCAGGTGTGCAGAGGGAGACCGCATATAAGAAGGTATTTTGCAGGCAGATATTGTTGTCTCTCGGGGGGGACTCTGCCAATTAAATGAGTAGGCAGATTTCAGAGGATGGTATTGAGCAATGCATCATTACAAACATCTGCCCTGAGGCTGGCTCCACTGTGAAGGATGTGGTGGAGAGCACTCAAAAATCAGAGAAGAGTTGGAGAAAATGACCTCACTAGTCCCTGAACCTGACTCCATGGGGCATAATTCTAGCACATCTCTGTCCATGTCTTACTGAGTGACCTCAAGCTGGTTGCTCTCCTTCTCTTGAACTGAGTTTCCAAATGATGACAAAATTAGGCTGGATGATCACTATGGGTCCTCCTATCACAACATTCTCCAATTCATCCATTCTCAGTCTTTACCCCAAACCCCACCTACAGTGGCCACTATCTTGGCAGCTGGAATTTCCGTGAGAACCTACTCTTAATCTTGGCACAGAGTCCTCTCCATATCCACCCATTTCAATTCAAGCGTCCTGGGTGACCTTTGCATTGGAAGTCTCTCTCTGTTCATTCTAGACAAGGATTATTTTCTTTGGAGTCTCCTTGGATAGCCCTGGACCCAGGGCCTGTTGCCAGGGGCAGCCTCCCACCCATCACCACAATATAAGGGCCATCAGCACCCAGCAGAATTCCAGGAGACTGCGCAGTGGAGCAAGGATTTTGTAAGTATTCTCCTCCAAACCTGTGAATGGTGGGCTTCCCCCTAAATGTGACCCCACATGGAGAGCTTCAGAAGGCTCTGGGGTCAAGAGGCAGAGGGATAGGGCCACATGAATTAGCTAATATTGTCAGTATAGCAAATTAAGAAATCAGTTACATTAGGAGAAGTCTCAAACTGGTGAGCAATGTGGGGTCATGATGTGGTGCCCGTTTATGTGTTTATACTTTTATTCTGCAAACTTTTATTTTGTTGTACTGTATTAGGTGCAGGTTTTTTACTCTCAGTTGGGAATTCACAAAGTCACAGTCCATATCTAAGGAGTTTACAGCCTGGTGAGAAAGGAGACAAGTCATCACTAACTGTACCAAGGACTCTGATCAGAGAATGAAAGCAACAAGATGGTAGAGGGGGGTCCCCTGACCTAGACCCCGGGAAGGGGCCTAGAGTGGGCTTTGTAGAGGATATGATGTCTTACTGAAGCTGGAGACTCAAGAAGAAGTGACTCATGCAAAAATGCAAAGAAGAGGGAAATGTTCCAGGCAGAGAAGCCAGAAAATGCAAATGACCTCTGTGTAAAGAGCATTGACCTGGAGTCAAGCGTGACTTTTCAAATAGTACCTCCTCTACTCAGTGGTTGTGTATCTTTGTGCAAGCTGCTCTAGCTTCCTGACCTGGGCTGCCCATCTGTCAGAGAGCAGATAGCCACGTGTACCTTCAAGGACTGCTGAGTGTAAGACTGATAGGTGCTCATTAAAGATCCCACTTCCCTGTGGGTGACTCTCACTCCTGTTCCTCCTGTGACTGTCCAGGACAAGATGCTTCCACTTTGGAGACTTGTTCTCTTGTGTGGCCTGCTCACTGGGACGTCAGCGTCTCTTCTTGACAACAACGTTGTGAGAGAGCTGCAATCTGCTCTTAGAAAAGAGCTCGAGACGGATGACAGTGCATCTGAACGTGAGTCAGAAAGCGGGATGACCAGAGGCACCTGTTTCTCTAATTTTGAAAAAATTCAATTTTTCATCTTTTATTTGTCATCTACATTATTTAAATTAAATATTTTATTTATATTTGAAGCATACTCTTCTGTTGGGTCATTCAATCTTCTTGATAATTTGTATTATCTAATTGGAAATTAATCCCTACCAAACCTAAGTAGGCTTAAAACTCCCCACTTTTCCAGGTAGTCATATCACTTTTTAATTCTGATTTCTTAAGAGAACTTGGCCTTCTCATTTCCTGGAAACATTACCAGCACACTGACAAACATTCTTTATAGGAGAAACTAACTTCTGAAAATGACTGCCTTTTAAACCTTTCCAGGACTTAGGCAACCTTCAAAAATATACTTTCCAGTTTCATTGCTGATAGAACTGATCTCGGAAACAGAGGGTCTGAATCAAGTTCGCCTAGTAGGTTACAGGACCAGATGTAGTTTCCATCTCTGTCTGCACCATTATCATTAGGTGATTCTGTGTTGCAGAGCCAAGTAGCACTACTATGATTACATATCTTTTCCTGTAGCCTTTTGTTTTCCCTTGAGCTAGCTATTGCCTTGTTTCTCATTTGACTTACTCTTGAAACATATATTCTTAATTCTTTCCAAATGTGCCATTCTACATCTACCATCACTCTGTCAAATCCCTTTTTCCCTGAAGGGCCCCCCTTAGGACACGCTGGCCTTCTTCTCCTGTATGAGTCACTTCTTTCTTGGCCTGCTGCAAGACTGTTCCAGGGAGTCCTATTTGCCACTTTCATGAGTTGGAACCATAATTTTTCCTTGATTCTAGATTTTCCATTTCTTAGTTTATTCCAAATTTATTTCATTTGTTTGAGTATCTTATTAGAGCTTCACTATTGGAAGCTGGTGTTCAATCAATATCTATTGCCTACAAAGTGGATTGATTGTTTTGTTGATGAATGGTGAGTATACATGAGTATGAAGCCAGCATAGAAGAAACAAGGTCTCCTAGCTGTGGGACTTGAGGCCCATATCTTAACCTTTTGATCTTTTATTTCCTCATATGAAAGTACAGATAATAGGAACACCAACTTTATGGAGCTGTAAAGACTGAATGAAATAACAGAGGCAAACAGTCTCATTTAGCGCCTGTACACAGGAGCTGCTTCGTAAGTTGTGTATCACACTAAATGGAGATTGCTTTTGCAGCTGTCCTTGAGAAAGTGAAGGCTGATTTTGAGTTGCTCCAGGATTTCACATGTTTGGAGATGATCGCTGTGAAGGAGGTACTTCCCGAGAAGATCCAGGATGCTGAGATCGTGTTGGACAAGGACAATAGTAACAATCGTCAGCTACTTGTCAGGTGTTTACGGTGAGTTGATGTTGAGTTCACATTGAAGGTCTTTGTCCCAAAAGAGAATACATGTCTTTGGGGAGGTAAGTTTAAGATCAAAGACAGAAAAGTAAAAAAAAAACAAAACAAAAAAAAAACCCTTGTGCATCCCTGAGAGTGCAACTGGTGTGAGGCCAGCTCTTCTAGAGTTTGGGAAAATTAGAGGCAGGGCTGCAGGACCTATCAAGGGAATTAAAGGTCTAGGCTTTCTTCTCATGTGATTTCAGGTTCAGGATGAAGGTTCCCTTCATTCTCGTCTCTACCTATTTGCTGGTGTGTAAAGTTGCTTTTCCAAGGAATAAAACTTTTCTTCCCTGAATATAGCTGAGTGTAAAAATTTGAATGACCTCAGGACAGAGAAAACTAGAATTCACACCACATAGGTGGCCCCATACATGAAGTCTGGGAGCCAAGCAGTTATGGGTTCAAAATCTGGCTCTGCTAAAAAAGAATGAAATAATGCCATTGGCAGCAACAAATGGAAGGATGTAGAGCTGATCATACTAAGTGAATTCAGAGAAAGACAAATATCAAGTGATGTCACTTACATGTGGAATCTAAAAGATGATGCTATGAACTTACACAGAACAGAAACGGACTGGTGGGCAAAAAACAACAACCTATGGCCACCAAAAGGGAAAGCAGGATGGGAGATAACTTAGGAGTCCGGCATTAACACATATACACTGCTGTATATGAAGTAGACAACCAACAAAGACCTACTATACAACACAGGGAACTATGCTCAATATTTTGTAACCACCTATAAGGGGAAAAATGTGGAATGAAAAGTATCTCTATCTCTACCTATATATACCTATATCTACATCCATCTATTGGAGAAGGAAAAGGCAACCCACTCAAGTAGTCTTGCCTGGAGAATCAAGAGGAGCCTGGTGGACAGAGGAGCCTGATGGGCTACAGTCAGTAGGGTCGCAAAGAGTCAGACATGACTAGAGTGACTAGCACACACAAATCTATCTATCCATATACATCTGAATCACTTTGCTGTACACCTGTAACTAACACAACACTGTAAAGCAACTATACTTTAATTTTTAAGAAACCAAATTCTGACTCTGGCACATATTCACCCTGGGCTGTCACGAAGATCAAAGCAGGCAAAGTCAGTCAGGCTCTAACACTAAGCATGAGACTGGCATAGAGAAGAGCTCAGCAATGGCTGCATGAGGAATGACAAGGGTGAATTGTGGTTTTTGCACAGGTTGACAATCAGGAGCATCAGCATCGGGAATATCACATTCCAAGGGACTCCTGGAGGCACAAGCATTAACCTGAGTATCTCCATCACTGCTAAGGTCACCCTGACCCTGTGAGTATTGGTTAGAATCTGAGGTTTGAGAGATGCAGTGCGGTATGCCAATAGATCTCCAATCTGGCATCAGGTACCTTTCCATGCTTCTGACTTGGTCTCCCAGTCTGTAAAAGAAGGAGACCTTTCCAGGTCTATGGGCTTCCTTGGTGGCTCCGTATGGTAAAGAATCTGCCTGAAACGTGGAAGACCTGGGTTCAACCCCTGGGTTGGAAGGATCCCCTTGAGAAGGAAATGGCTACCCACTCCAGCATTCTTGGGCTTCCCTGGTGGCTCAGAGGGTGGATCCCCTGGAAAAGGGAGTGGCTACCAACTCCAGTATTCTTTCCTGGAGGATTCCATGGACAGAGGAGCCTGGTGGGTTACGGTCCATGGGCTTGCAAAGAGCCAAACACACCTGAAATCTTAACATTTAAAATGTTCTAAGAAACACCGGCCATAATTAAGCTTTTTGTTAAAAAATCCTCCATGAAATATATGCCCAAAATCATCATGCTTATCTAATTATAAAACTTGAAAACTGAGAAGATCAAACATTTATAACTCTTTGATAAAGTTTCCTGCAGCATCACTTTGTCTCTCAAGATTCTCTTTAAATGACAGTGACCAGTATGGACCACATAGTATTGTCAGTATGTAATGAAGAGCATATGAAATTATATGGAAACTATAATTTCTAAGTGTTTTAATTACTTTAAAGATACAAAGAGATAAAATGAAGATGTGTAGAAGAGTCTTTATCAATTAATGCACTATGATTTCATCATTTATTAGCTATGAGATCTTGGGGGATAGTTACTTAACCTCTATACCAAATGTTTCCACATTCTGTGTTTCCACATTCTGAAAATAGAGATAGTAATTTTCTGTCATGGTACTGCTGTCATGATTAAATGGATTAATCCAGGTAAAATATTTTTGTTTGAAATACCTAACACAGAATTTGTGCTAAAGAAATGTTGACTATTATATTTATTTTAATCATCAGTGTAATACTGCATAGAAATTTCACATGAGAGAAACCCTTGTGGCCAGGAGAAGAAAAACCTAATATAAGAATGTAGATTCTGTAAGGAATGCAGACAATATTGACATTGTCCATAGACACCCCATGTAATGTCCACAGAGAAGGGGACTCAAGTGAGCCACAAGAAAGGATTTCTCCACCTCTGTTAACTGTGCATCTTATTCCCTACAGGCCTCTGTTGGGTGCGGTCATTGACTTGACCCTCAACTTTGTCCTACAGAGAAGTATCAGCTTTAAAATTGATGAAGCTGGTACCTTAATGGTGGTCCTGGGAGAATGCACCTACACACCAGCCAAGATATCACTCCCCTTCGTGAACAGGTCAGGCCCAGATATCTCAGCAGAGCGGGACCCCCAGAGGAGTTGGAATCCCTAATTTCAGCCCTATTCCTATATCTGGGAGGGAGCAGAATATGGTGAAAAAGAGATGAAACTCTGGAGACAAGCTAGCTTTGCCACTAACTTATGCTTTTATCATCATTTTAGCTCTAGGAGCTCCAGTGTTCATTTTTAAACTGAGGATGGTAGTAATACCTAATTCATAGGCTTCTCTGTTGACCAAATGAGAAAATGCCAGGGTTTAGCATGCAGCCTGGCACTATGCTCTCAGTAATAATAATTTCCATGTTGACTTTCTGTCTCTCAGTTCTTCCCCTAACTGAGACAGGAGTGTTGTGAATTTGTGTATTTCACCTTTCAGCTTTATCTGTTTTTGCTTCATGCTTTTTGAAGCTCTCTTGTTAGATGCTTGCACATTTAAATTGCTATGTCTATTTGAAGAACTGACCCTTCTCATATTATATAATGTCCCTCAATAATAATAATAATTCACTGTGTTTACCTTCTTGCCTCTATTTACGAGGGGCAAGAGGAGTAGTAAATGCCTACCATGGGCTGTAATTTCAGATTGTCCCCAAATCATCCTCCACACACTGGGAAATTCCCAAAATAAGATCTTGAAAACTGAATCCTCTCCTCTTAAATCACTGATTTCTGGTAACACACCAAACCTGCAGCTTATATTGTGTGCTTGAAAGACCATGTTTAGCCCAGGGAAGAAGGTGGAGGGAGAAGGGCTGACCCTGGTCATGGTTGGGTGAGGAGAAATAGTCTGGATGCCGACAGCTGGGGCAGGTTGGCCTTGGCAAGGAACCAGGCTGAGCCATGAGCACCGGTCAGTCCATACTGCCTCAGCAAGGGATCTGATCACAGGTTGCCTACAGATCCCCAGAACCAAAAATAGGCCCTGAAGCCTACCATCACTTGGAAAAACTGAGATGTAAGTCCAAATGCCTGAGCCCTGCTGGACACTGCCTCGCCTATAGCACCAGAGAAATCATCCTGCCTTCTGGGTCTCAGTGACCGTGTCTGTAAAATGGCATTCCACTCTGCTGCTCCAAACCCTCTGGGGGCTTTTCTCTCCACTTTGGGTAAAATCCCAAGCCCTCCTCAGGACCATCCAGACTACCTGATCTGGACCCACCCTCATTTCACTGTGCCTATCCCCTTGCCACTCTGCCCTAGACACACTGGCTTTTGCTCTGAGACTCAAACAAACTCCTTCCACCTCGAGACCTGTGCAGAGGCTGTTCTGGATGCCAACTACACTTATCCCCGATCCTATTTCAATGTACATCCCATCACTCAGGGTCTAAAACAATGTTCCTCCTCTTCGCTCTTGTAAGAATCTGCTCTTGCCCTTCTGAATACCTTCTGCAAGTTGTCATTACATATTTAATTGCAGGTTTACTTCATTTATTCCCTCAGCCAAAAATGTGCTGAGCATATCCTCCATGCCAGGCAGTCACCATTCTGAGCTCTGGAGAATGTATCCGTGATTTCAGGCAAAAAAGTTGCTCTCCTGGAGCTTATTCTCTTGAGGGAATGACAAACAAGCATTCAGTCCAACAATAAACAGCACACGAGGCAAATGTCAGATGGCAACCATCCCTGGGCAGAGCAGCACACTTAACAGTAATGATACAAAGCCCTCCCTTACACAGCAGTCATGCAGGGCTGCCCTGAAGAAGTGACAGTTTTGCTGGGGGCTGAAGGTGGGAAGGAGCCAGCCTTAGCCACATGTACTTTGTATTTAGTTACCAGACTGGGAGCTGCTTGTGCTTTGTTTATCCCTGTGTCCCCAGTGTGGCTTGGTTCCTGGCATATATGGTTGTTGCTGTATAAATATGTGCTGAATGAATGAATGGAAGGATGGATAGATGGATGGATGAGGTCTCATGTTTGTGATGGGACTCTCATGAGCTGCTGGTCAGTCATGTGGTTCTAGGTGATGATCCCCCTGAGTAGAAGCTCAAGTCACCTGACTTCAAGGTGCTCCACCACATCCCGCACCCTTCCCATCACTCCTCCTTGGCTGCTCTGCCAACTTCACTGGTCTTTATCAGTTCTGTCTCCAGCCTCACTGGACTGATGAGCAATATCAGAAAGACTGTGACCACACTCGTGAATCTGGTGGAGACCTACATAGTGAAGTATGTGGTGAGTACCCCACTTCTGGCAGCTCAGAGCCAGGCCAGGTGGGGAGCAGGTGTGACATTCCCTGGGTGGGCTGTACTCTTTGGGCAACTTCCCTTCTGAGGCGCCCACTTCCTTTGGGCTGTCAGCTGCTGTTCCCCTCCTTCACTCAGCCTCATGTGGGGAGAAAGGGAGGAGGGATCTGATATTAGCAGAAATCACTGGGTTCCAACTTGAATCATATACCATACCCATGTACTGCCAGGAGGCCTTTTAGCAATGTTCTTCTTTATTGAATACAATTTTATTTAATTTATTTAAATATAAAAAGTACACATACTGTAAGATTCCTGTGCCTCATATGCAAACCACATGCACCACGTGCCAGAAATGATTCTAAATTAGTCACTCTGGAATTTGGCTGGGGACCAAGGTTTATGGGGGAAAAATTCCTCCAGAAGGCTCTGTGACTTACTAAACTGGAGGGCCACTGCTCAAGCTGTGGTTCTCAGAATAGCAACACTGACCTCATCTGGACACTTGTTAGAGATACAGACTCTCAGGTCCTACCCCAGATCTGCTGACTCAATAATTTGCATTTTCACGAGATCCGTGTGGATGGTATACACACAAAATCATTGGAAACACTTCTCGATGGTTCCCAGGGCCTCATTTGACTGCTTAGAATTCCAGTGTTCCAAAGGTCAAGGTTTCTAAGAGCATAGCATTCTGGAATGTTAAAAGTCTAGATTTTAAGGTTTTAATCTGAAGTTTTAGGACTCTAGCATTCTCTGGCTCTCAGATTTAGGTCTTCTAGGTTTCCATCATTATAGCTTCCTAAGAGTCAGAAGTTCTGAGGTCCCGAGTAGGGAGCACCTCTGCAGGTGGTTTGCAGGGTGCTTCCAGTGGATAATGATCAGTCCTCTTTCTCTCGTGTCTCTTCTCTCCCCGATCTCCATCCCAACATCATTCCTGTCTTCCTCTCTCCATCTCCCGCTGTGTCTCTCCCTGGTTTCCTGTGACCCTCAGCTGTGCCCACGAATTGGCACCATCATCAGCTCCTTGAATGAGAATTTGGTTAATAACCTCAACGGTAAGTCACAGCCTGGGGAAGCGGTGGGGGTTCCCTCTGCAGCCTGCCAAGGGGCAGGCGCCCTGCTCTACGCCTGCTCGACAGCCAGGACTGTCAGGGGACCTTGGAGAAGTTCAGGATCCTTTGTCCTGAGCAAGTCAGGAGAGTGTGGCTGGGGGAATGGTGTCCCTGCAGACTGAAGGCTTCTATTGCCCTCCTTTCTTAAACCTGCAGAACCAGCTGCACAGAGTGATGCAAGAAAGAGGACAGGCCAGATCTGAGTTCAAATCCTGCATTTGCTCTTAGCAACTGTGGGGTCTTGGTCAACTGGTTCCACCTCTCTGATCCTTGGGTTCCTCAGAAATGAAAGATTGTAACACTGCCAAGCTGATGAGCGGATTTAAAGAAAAAACAGAAAGAGCCTAATATCCCATACTCATTGCTACTGAATACTCCCCCTTCCCTTTCCCTTCTTATCAGGAGTTGTGGCTTCACCCCCAGCCCCTTGGGGTTTTTCTTGATCTGGGTCTCTGGCATGACTGGGGTTGCTGAGGCTGTAGGGCAACAGAAATGGCATAAGTAACAGTGTCAGGGTCCTGGAGGTGGTCCTTCTAGAAAATAGCCACAGGCCCAGTTACCTGGGCCATAGCTCTGTGCTTCGTATACAGCATCTCACTGAATTCTTTCAAAAACACTGTGCAGTGGGTAGTGCACCCATTTTACAGATGAACAAACTGAGGCTCAGAGAGACAGAGTGACATGCAAGAGATCCCTTGGTTGCCAAGTCTGACCTGCTGGAGGGTGGCAGCCACTGGGATCTAGTTTCTATTCAGCTATATCCAGATCTGGAGAAATGCTACTGATTTTGTTCCCTCAGATATACTTCAGAAAACCGCACAACAAATTGTAAACTGAAGAGAACAGATGAGAAAAACCACAGTGATGCCCGCCTGCTGGTGAGGATCCGACTCGGGGCCCTGGGCTAAAGGAGGATGAGACCTCCCCACAGGGGCCTGTGGAGAAGCAGAAGCGAGTCTTGGCTTCTCTTCTTTCTCTAGTAGCAGACTTAGCCCTGATCTTGGTCACAGCCTGAGTCCTGACCCTTAATCATACCCAGATTGTGCTTGATTCTGGTCCTTGACTGAGCCTGGAATGCCGTCAGGTTGAACTTTAACTCAAGTTGTTGACTGAGCCCTGACACTGGCCACAGATAGACACACGACCAGCATCTCAGTCTGATCTCTGATCCTGATCATACATTGAGCCCTGAACCCTGGCTCCTCTGGGCCCTAATCAGTCTTTTCACATCGGCCACTGTTGCTAAGGTGAGGGGGTGGGAAGGTGAGGGGGTGGGAAGGTGAGGGGATGAAAAGAGGTCAGTGCCAGGTGCCAGAGAAAGACCCCAAACCACAGGTGCCAGTCCGCCACCCCCAAGCCTCAGAGCTTGCAGGGTTTGTGGGGAAGCACTCTGGCAACTGTGCCTGCTGAACGCAGGAGTTGGTAAGGGCCACGGGGTGTCTATGCCTCACACTGGGGTCTCCTTCCAGATTGGTCCCCGGGGACTTGACTGAATCTCTGTACCATCTCCCTCTGGGACGGTCGGTGCTGCCACCATCCCCCAGGAGTGACAACTGAGCCCAGTCAAGGACACTCTCAGATACGCCTCCTCACAGTCAGGATACCCTATGCTACTCGCCCTCCACCCCCAGCAATAAAAAGGCATTTCTGCACCTTCTGTGTGGCCCATGGCATTCCTTCCATTGGGATTTCGGGGGAGGTGAGGTACGGGCAATCAGGGCATCAGAGACCTGGATCCGAAGAGGGAAGGAACATTTGGGATTATCCAGCCGCAACTTCTCTTACAAAAGGAAAACCTGAGGCCCAGGATTGTCAAGAAAGTGACCTGAGGTAATGTAGAGACAGCCTCACTCTGCTTCCGCTACAGCACCGCCATGATGGAGGGCTGCCTTCCTCAGCACACCTGACCACATGACCTCCTCACAGCACCCTTATGCCAGGAGACATTGCTCTTGCCCCCACTGTACAGATGAGGAAACTGAGGCTCACAGAAGATAAGTGATTCATCGAGGTTACAGGGTGGCAAGTGGCAGGGCTAGAATTTTAACCCATGGCCCTGGGAACACTTGCTCAGAGAGGTGACACCCTGGTTCTCAGTACTCAGCCACCTCTCCCCTGCCCCCAGCAGGTCCCATCATCCTGGCCCTGCTCTCTTCTGAGCAGGACTGATGAGGTCCTCTTGAGTCCGCCCTTCCTCCCTAACATGGAAGCCTTCAATTTCCCCTTTGCCCTGGAGTGGGCAGCAAGGCACCCATTACTCACAGCTGCATCATGTGCGCAGAGGATTGACCCAGGCTGTCACATCAGGGTCCCTGGGCTTCTTATTTCCAGAAAACCATCTGGTTTTCCTGACAAAAGACCCAGAGAAACTTTGTCCATTGTGCCATGGAACCATCTCAGTCTTTGTGCCATTCTGTAAGAGAAGGACCACTGTTATCCTCCTTGGGGACTCAGGTGAGGAGAGGTCAGGGTCACACAGAGGCCTGCACCAGCAGCTACTTCACCCAAGGGCTTTCTACTTGATGAAGGCTGCCTCACAAGGTCAACTCACGTCAGGGAACCCTTGAGCCCCTGGGGTTATATCCGGGGCCTTCAACCAGCTCTCCTCAGCTCTGCCGAGCGGACCTTAGGTCAGGCTGTGCTGGGGCTAACGACAAGGCATAGGGTGAAGGGTTGGCCAAAGGTGAACTTGACTTACTTGGCCTCTACCCCTTGCTAGCTGTTTAATCTCAAGCAAGTTACTCTGAGAACCACAGTTCTCTCACCTGCCAAATAGAATGAACAGCCAAACTTCCTTAGTACACTGGTGTGAGGTTTAAATGAGCCAATGACTGGAAAGTGCTTAACCAGGGTCTGACACTGCTGAGCACAAGTCAGGCTCTACACGAGTCAGTCTCTGGAATTACTGTCAAACAGTGTTGAGAAACCATGTATTAAATCTTTATACACTGTATCTCATTAGATTCTCATTTTTACTGAGTGATGCAGTGAATGGTTCTTGGGGAATGTGTGGCAAGTGAATCTCCAAGAGGAGAGGTGAAATAACTTCTCCAGGGTCATACACCTGGTCAGAGGCAAAGCTAAGTTTCATGTGAAGTTGCCTTCCTCCAGAGATTTTTCTTCCCCTGCTGGCCATAGCAAAAGGATGAGAGTTTTTCTCTCTGTCTAATTTTTGTGACAATCTCAACTCCCACAACTGTACACAAGGAGGTCTCACAATTCAGGACTTCTCTTGAGCAGTAGCCCTCTTCGGTCAGTGCTGAGCGTTTGTCCAGGTAATTCTGTCCACCTGGAACATAATTGCTTGCCTCTGTGCAGCTTCTCAATTCTCCTCAGCCCTACAACTCTGCTCAGGAGCTCTCTCCCGGTAAGTGGGAGCCACTCTTCAATGTTGCCCCAACAAAGAGACTGTTTTTCCAGCTGGTAGGTCTACCCAAGCTACCTTGTCATCATTGTCCCATAGAGACAGAGCGGGCAAGAAGGGTCAGCTCTCATGATTATGGTTGCATTTTTTAAAATAATATTTTCCCCCCATTTTTAGTGGGTGGCAAGAATATACAGAAGACTTATACAAAAAAGATCTTCATGACCCAGATAACCACAATGGTGTGATCACTCACCTAGAGCCAGACATCCTGGAATGCGAAGTCAAGTGAGCCTTAGGAAGCACCACTACGAAAAAAGCTAGTAGAGGTGATGGAATTCCAGTTGAGCTATTTCAAATCCTCAAAGATGATGCTGTGAAAGTATGGTACTCATTATGCCATTAAATTTGGAAAACACGGCAGTGGCCACAGGACTGGAAAAGGTTAGTTTTCATTCCAATCCCAAAGAAAGGCAATCCCAAAGAATGTTCAAACTACCGCACAATTGCACTCATCTCACACACTAGCAATGTAATGCTCAAAATTCTCCAAGCGAAGCTTCAACAGTACATGAACCAGGAACTTCCAGATGTTCAAGATGGATTTAGAGAAAGCAGAGGAAGCAGAGATCAAGTCCCCAAGATCCACTGGATCATCGAAAAAGTGAGAGGGTTCCAGGAAAACATCTACTTCTGCTTTATTGACTATGCCAAAGCCTTTCATTGTGTGGATCACAAGAAATGGTGGAAAATTCTTAAAGAGATGGGAATACCAGACCAGCAGACCTGCCTCCTGATAAATCTGTATGCATGTCAAGAAGCAACAGTAAGAATGGGACATAGAAAAACAGATTGGTTCCAAATCGGGAAAGGAGTATGTCAAGACTATATATTGTCATCCTGCTTATTTAACTTCTATGCAGAGTACATTATGTGATATGCTGGGCTGCATGAAGCACAGGCTGGAATCAAGATTGCCAGGAGAAATATCAATAACCTCAGATATGCAGATGACACCACCCTTATGGCAGAAAGTGAAGAAGAACTAAAAAGCCTCTTGATGAAAGTGAAAGAGGAGAGTGGAAAAGCTGGGTTAAAATTAAACATTCAGAAAACTAAGATCAAGGCATCTGGTCCCATCACTTCATGGCAAATAGAGGGGAAAACAGTGGAAACAGTGAGAGACTTTATTTTCTAGGGCTCCAAAATTACTGCAGATAGTGACTTTAGCCATGAAATTAAAAGACGCTTACTCCTTGGAAGGAAAGTTATGGCCAACCTGCTGCTGCTGCTAAGTCGCTTCAGTCGTGTCCAACTCTGTGCGACCCCAGAGATGGCAGCCCATCAGGCTCCCCCATCCCTGGGATTCTCCAGGCAAGAACACTGGAGTGGGTTGCCATTTCCTTCTCCAATGTGTGAAAGTGAAAAGTGAAAGTGAAGTCGCTCAGTCCTGTCCGACTCTTAGCGACCCCATGGACTGCAGCCTACCAGGCTCCTCCATCCATGGGATTTCCAGGCAAGAGTACTGGAGTGGGGTGCCATTGCCTTCTCCAATGGCCAACCTAGACAGCATATTAAAAAGCAGAGATATTACATTGCCGATAAAGGTTCATCTAGTCAAAGCTGTATTTTCAGAGTAGTCATGTATGGATGTGAGAGTTGGACTATAAAGAAAGCTGAGCACCGAAGAATTGATGCTTTTGAACTGTGGTGTTGGAGAAGACTCTTGAGAGTCCCTTGGACTGCAAGGAGATCCAACCTGTGAATCCTAAAGGTAATCAGTCCTGAATACTCATTGGAAGGACTGATGCTGAAGCTGAAACTCCAATACTTTGGCCACCTGATGCAAAGAACTGACTCATTAGAAAAGACCCTGATGCTGGGGAAGATTGAAAGCAGGAGGAGAAGGGGATGACATAGGATGAGATGGTTGGATAGCATCACCAACTCGGTGGACTTGAGTGTGAGTAAGTTCCAAGAGTTGATGATAGACAGGGAAGCCTGGCGTCTGCAGTCCATGGGGTTGCAAAGAGCTGGACACAACTGGGCGACTGAACTGAACTGAACAGGAACAAATGGGAGCTACTTGCTACATTCCCATCAGCTGGAGCAATGCCCATAGGGGAGAGACTTTGGGCCAGCCAGGCCCACCCGCTAAAGCACTACATATATGTGTGGTCACCTGAACAGAGAGGGACCAGAGAGAAGGGAGGGGTGGGTCCTGACACAGCAGAAGTGCCCAGTAGGGAGAGGCAGACGTGCATGGGAAGTACTTGAAAACAGAGCATCGTGGCTTTCCCACAGGGAAGTCGTCAGTGGGCAGCCGACCTGTGTGCTATAGGAACACCAACAACATGTCAGGGAGCGTGTGTCCATCAGCTGCGATCACAAGGCATTGTTACGACACAGGGGACACGTCAGGGAACAAAACAGACGAGATCCCTGCCTCATGGAGCTCCCAGTCCAGTGGAAGAGCAAGGAGAGCACGGTTCTAGGGACTGTGTGTCCAGGTTTACACACGTTAGCTTGTGCACCCTTCAGACTGATTCAGTGAGGTAGGTACACCCACGCTGCCCACATTCCAGGTGAGTCAGCTGAGTTACAAGAGGCAAAGCTCACGAGGCAGAGCTAGGATTTGAACCCAGTCCCAAGAACTGCACACACTGCCTCCTGTCACACTCCCTATTTTCCCGGGCTCCTAAATGCTGTCTTTGTTCACCACTCACTACTGTTTATTGCAGTAATAGTAACGATAATGATCGCTATTATTCATGGATCACCTTAGCTAGCCAAGGTTAGGCTGGGCTCTCTAATGACATTTCCTTCAGTTAGTTCCCTGAGCAGCTCTTCTAAAGTAACTGAATATCCTAGGACATTCCATTTCTGGCTTCATGTTTAAAAGAAAAAAAAAAAAGCAAAACTCAGATAAGTTAGGGCATTTGCCTGCTGTCACACAATCAACAAGGGAAAAGTCTGCGATGCACACCCAAGGCTGACTCTAAGAGCAAGCTTATTGTGCTGTTATAAATAAAATGCATGAATTTCTCCATGTGTACACTTTAATTAATCAGTGTTAAAGAAAAATGCTTCTGCAGGCTGTAATAAATAATTATTAAGCATCTGTGTGTCAGGTCCTGGGGATGATGCCCTGTGGTCCTGGCCCTCATGGCCTCAGAGAGTGGGCAGTTATCACTGTGCCCAAGGAGCGGGAGGGATGCCTGCAAAGCAAGAGTGCGCCATCTGGTGGATGTGGCAGGTAGCCCCAGGTATTCCTGATCCCCTCTCAGAACCCTGAAGTGTCAGCGGTCTAGCAGAGAACCACTGTTCATTTTGTAGTTAGAGGAAACGGAGATCCTGGAAGAAAGTGAATGTCTTGGTAAGAGTCACAAAGAAAGGTATTAACAGAGCCAATACTGGAACGAGATCAGGGTCTCCTCCTTTCTCCTGCACCAGAGGAGAAAGATCCCAGGGTCCCACCCTCCATGAACATGTGCCCATCACTGGCTGCAGGGACCTTAGAGATGACTTGGTTCTGCATTGGCAAACATGTAGTGTCTCCAATCTCTCCTCCAGAACCTCTGGAAGACACCACTAATCAATCTTTCCCTCCAAGCCCAGGAGCTTCGTGGGAAGGCATTTTGGCACAACATGCCATCCAGGCCCTACAATCAGAGTCCTACTTGAGACTCCCTAACTTGACCCCAGAAGGGAAACTGGGGCAGAATGAGGAATCATCTGTGCCAAAGGTTATATATCAGCACATAAGGGTGCTACAGTTTGTGAAATAGGTATACTGTAGATCTAAGACCATTTAAGCTCATTTAGTCTTTACTGAATCCAAAAATAAGAAATGCAGTTGCAATTGGTTTAGCATATTGGCTGCTTAATCTACCCACTACAGCCTCTCCATTACCCTGTGCAGTGGGGTCATAGTTCAATTCAGGTCAGTCGCTCAGTCGTGTCCAACTTTTTGCGACCCCATGAATAGCAGCACGCCAGACCTCCCTGTCCATCAACAACTCCAGGAGTCTACCCAAACCCATGTCCATTGAGTCAGTGATGCCATCCAAGCATCTCATCCTCTGCCATCCCCGTCTCCTCCTGCCCTTAATCTTTCCCAGCATCAGGGTCTTTTCCAATGAGTCAGCTCTTCGCATCAGGTGGCCAAAGTGTTGGAGTTTCAGCTTCAGCATCAGTCCTTCCAATGAATATTCAGGACTGATTTCCTTTAGAATGGACTGGTTGGATCTCCTTGCAGTCCAAGGGACTCTCAAGAGTCTTCTCCAACACCACAGTTCAAAAGCATCAATTCTTCGGTGCTCAGCTTTCCTTATAGTCCAACTCTCACATCTATACATGACCACTGGAAAAACCATAGCCTTGACTAGACGGACCTTTGTTGGCAAAGTAATGTCTCTGCTTTTTAATATGCTATCTAGGTTGGTCATAACTTTCCTTCCAAGGAGTAAGCGTCTTTTAATTTCATGGCTGCAATCACCATCTGCAGTGATTTTGGAGCCCCCCAAAATAAAGTCTGACACTGTTTCCACTGTTTCCCCTTCTATTTACCATGAAGTGATGGGACCAAATGCCATGATCTTTGTTTTCTGAATGTTGAGCTTTAAGCCAACTTTTTCATTCTCCTCTTTCACTTTCATCAAGAGGCCTTTTAGTTCTTCACTTTCTGCCATAAGGCAGTGTCATCTGCATATCTGAGGTTATTGATATTTCTCCTGGCAATCTTGATTCCAGCCTGTGCTTCCTCCAGCCCAGCGTTTCTCATGATGTACTCTGCATATAAGTTAAATAAGCAGGGTGACAATATACAGTCTTGATGTACTCCTTTTCCTATTTGGAACCAGTCTGTTGTTCCATGTCCAGTTCTAACTGTTGCTTCCTGACCTGCATGGTTTTCTCAAGAGGCAGGTCAGGTGGTCTGGTATTCCCATCTCTTTCAATATTTTCCATAAACAGATGAGAAACCGGAGGCGGAGGGGAGTGAGGTGACCAGACACCAGCAACAATTGTAATCATCAACATCACTGTAATAACCGTCTATCGGGGCAGACACAGAATATCCCACACTTCCTCACAGCACCCCTGGGAGAAGAGGCCCATAGTTAGTCTCATTTCACACTTAGGGGACCTGAGGTTCAAGAAGATGAAACTCCTTGTCCAGGCCACACAGCCAACAACAGGCAAAAAGAAGGTTCTAACCCAGTCTGCCCAACCTCAGAATTGGGGTATTTTAATTTCCATTTTGCCACTAGGCATGGAGTTGTCTCACCATTTTCCAATGAGGCAGCTGTAGCCTGGGGCCAACACCTGGTCTGAACTCACTACATCACACTTGGGCCCCTGGGCTGTGTTCCTGATTCAGGATAACTCTCTGCTCAAGATTTCTGTACAACCCTCAGCTCTGTGCCCACAACAAGGAGAAGCAGGGCCTCAGGTGTTTGCAGAACTGGGCACAGACAGCCTGGGAGGTGAGTCTGCTGACCAGTCCAAGGCTCTGCTGGATGGGATCCTCTGTGTCCCAGCCCCAGAACTGGGCACTTGCCCTGTGCTCTGATGACGGGATCACAGTTAGCATGAAGAACGCTAGCTACCCAAGCCTCTGATCTTACCCCTACTTTGTCCTGGCCACGTTCACCTTAGGACAGGGTTCCAGTTTCCTGCTGAGGTGCCGGTGGGTGAAAGGACAAGACTGACCTTGGCTGACCTGGAGCTACCAATGCTCCCAGCCTACTGCCACGTGGGCACCCGTCTGTGCTTCCTGGCCTGGGAGTTCCAGGTTGGCATACGCCCAAATGCACCAGGCATTACAACCAACTAAAACAGCACAGGTCAAGGAATAAACAGGGCATTCAAGTGCAAGGACTTTCCTGCCCCACCATCCGACCTCAGTGTGATCTGAGTCAAAGGTCCTTCCTTGGGGAGTCAAATGCTGGGTTCGTGTCCTTGTGAAACCTGGGCCACTCACCTCCTTTCCCTGAACATCAGTACCCTGAATTGGAAAATGGGGTTTTCCAAATCTCCTTAGGGGGTTGTCATGAGCACCAATGGTGAAAGGAGACCTGCAGTGCCAAGCCCATGGCCCGGGTACTGCCCTTGACCTACTGGATTCTGGATACTGGGGCCAAAGAGTGAGACTTGCTGCAGCCCCCAGAGACTGAGAGTCAGAACAGCTGATCTCAGTGGGAGAGGATGCAGAACTGGGTGCACTCGCCAGCTCTGCCCGTTCCTATCTGTGTGGCCTTGAGGAAGTCATCCTCCCCTTCTGAGCCTCACGCCCCAAAGTCAAGATGAAGACAGTAACATCCCTGCCTGGTTGCTGATGAGGTGACACAAGATGAAGCAGGATAAGCCCCTAGGGTTGTGCAGTCATGTCTAGGCAGAGGTGGGGCTCTGGAGGATGCTGTGGGGATCACAGCTCTTAGAACACAAGGTAAAGTACCTGTGAGCCACCCTAGTCCAGTTACTTCCAATTCTGGCCAGCCACCCCAGAGTTCCTGACCCTAAGTATCTAGGGAGGAACTCAGGGATCTATTGTTTAAACAAACTTTTTAGAAAAACTGGAAACAGAACTGCCATATGACCCAGAAATCCCACTGCTGGGTATATACACAGAGGAAACCAGAATTGAAAATGACATGTGCACACCAAAATCATTGTAGTACCGTTTACAATAGCTAGGACGTGAAAGTAACCTTGATGTCCATCGGCAGACAAATGGATAAGAAAGTTGTGGTGCATATACACAATGGAATATCATTCAGCTATAAAAAACAATGCACTTAAGTCAGTTCTAATGAGGTGGATGAAATTGGAGCCTATTATACAGAGTGAAGTAAGTCAGAAAGAAAAACACCAATACAGTATATTAAGGCATGTATATGGAATTTAGAAACATAGTAATGACCATCCTATATGCAATACAGCAAAATAGATACAGATGTAAAGAACAGATTTTGGGACTCTGTGGGAGAAGGCGAGGGTGGGATGATTTGAGAGAATAGCATTGAAACCTGTATATTACCATATGTGAAATAGATGACCAGTGCCAGTTCGATGCATGAAGCAGGGCACTCAAAGCCAGTGCTCTGAGACAACCCAGAGGGATGGGATGGGATGGGAAATGGGAAGGGGATTCAGAATGGGGGAACACATGTACACCTGTGGCTTATTCATGTCAATATGGCAAAAACCGCCACAATATTGTAAAGTAATTAGCTTTCAATTAAAATAAAATAATTTATTTAAAAATTATTTAATCTTTTGTTTTAAAAAGTGATTACCCAAGCAGAAAATTTCAACAAACGAAAAAGATATGAAATGGAAGAGGAAAATAAGTTGGGGTCAATTCATGTGTGGCTGTGGATTCATCCTTCTCCTTCTCTGGACCATGGGCTCCTCAGTTATCCCAGCAAGGAGGTTAAGTTGAATGCTAAGCTTTCCTGTGGCGATTATGTCTGTTATGTTTCCAGTGTGGTTATTTGAACTGGGAGTTGTCATCTAAAGGCAGGAGGTGATGTGAGTATACAAATGTATTAAATAAGGACTGACTGTGAGTTTGAATGGCAGGAAACAACTCACACTGGCTTCAGGAGGAGAGTTCTGGAAAGAGGGAATGGTCTGTGCAGAGGGCCAAGGCAGCAATGATGTTGGTATTTTTCTGGAAAAGAAGGAAGACAATAGGGCCACGGAGAAAGAGGCAGATGAGTTTGGGGTGGCAGTGAGTAGATGACACAGGGGCCATGGTGGGGACTTTGGTTTAAGGTCAGTGTTTTAACTTCTTGCAGCTGCATTGAGAGTAGAGGAGTTGGGAGCAAGTGTGCAGAGGGATACTGCATATATGGGGATATATACGGAGGCAGACCATATTCACCCTCAGGAGAAACTCTACTGACTCAATGGAGTGGGCAGATGGGGAGGGCGGGTCCTGAGCAAACTGTCATTGCAAACATTTTTCCTGAAGCTGGTTCCACTATGAGGGATGTTATGGAGAGTACTCGGACACAAGAGAAGGTTTGGGAAAAATGACCTCACAGGTCACTGACCCTGATGCTATGGGCCACAAGTCTAGCCCCATCTCTGTCCCTCTCTTACAGGCTGGCTGCTTTCCCTTTCTGAGCTGAGTTTCCAAACTCTGATAAAATTAAGTTGGATGAGCACTATGGATCCTTCTACCAGAATATTCTCCAATTCATCTCAGTTTTTACCCCAGCCCCCCACCAGCATGGCCACCATGTTGGTATCTGGAGGCTCCATGAGAACCGCTCTTAGTCTTGGAACAAAGTCCTCTCCATAGCCATCCAATTCAAGCATCCTTGGTGACCTTTGTTTTGGAAGTCTCTCTGTTCACTCTGGACAGGGCTTATTTTCACTGGAGTCTTCTTGGATGGCTCTGGATGCAGAGCTCGTTTCCGGGGATAGCCTTCCCATCACCATCAATATGAGGGCCCTCAGTACCCAGCAGAATTCCAGGAGGCTGTGCAGAGGAGCAAGGACTTTGTAAGTATTTTTCTTCAAACCCGTGACTGCTGGGTCTCCCCCTTAATGTCACCCCACATGGAGGCCTACTGAAGTGTTTGGTAAGAGGCATAGGGATGAAAGTGAAAGTGTTAGTTTTTCAGTTGTGATCAACTCCTTGCAACCCCATGGCCAGTAGCCCACCAGGCTCCTCTGTCCATGAATTTCTCCAGGCAAGAACACTGGAGCCATTTGCCATTTCCTTCTCTAGGGGATCTTCCCGACCCAGGGATTGAATCTTCTTCCCCTGCATTGCAGTCCTTACCGTCTGAGCCACCAGGGAAGCCCTTCAGAAGGTTCTGGGGGCAAGAGGCAGAGGGGTGGGGCCACTTGAGTTCATTAATATTTTGAATAGAGCAAATTAAGAAATAGATTCAATGAGGAGAAGTGTCAAATTGATGAGGAATGCAATGTCATGATGTGGTACACACTTATTTGCTCATACTTTTATTTGGCAAAATTTACTATGTTGTACTGTACTAGGTACTTGGTAAAGAAATTGCCTGCCAATGCAGGGGACAAAAGAGACGCGGGTTCGGTCCCTGGGATGGGAAGATCCCCTCAAGGAGGGCACACCACCCACTCCAGTATTCTTGCCTGGAGAATCCTATAGTTTGAGGAGCCTGGCAGGATACAATCCATGGGGTCACAAAGAGTTGGACACGACTCAGTGACCAACATTAACACTGTTGTAGGTGCAGGTTTTTTACTGTAAATTGGGATTTCAACCATGAAATAAGTCACAATCCCTCCTCTAAGGAAGTCACAGCCTGGTAGGGAAGGCAGGCAATTTGTCACTAATTGGTACCCAGGACTCTGCACAGTGAATGAAGGCAGCAAGATGGTGGAGTGGGGCCCCCTGTCATAGACTCTGGTGAGGGGTCTAGAGGACATGACGGCCTTCTGAAGCTGAAAAGTCAGTACGAAATGACTCAGCTAAAAATGAAAAGAAGTGGAAAGTGTTCCAGGCAGAGAAGCCAGCATGTGCAAAGGACCTTCAGTGAAGAGAATTGACCTGACTTTTCACATCACAGCTCCTTCATTCACTGGTTGTTTATCTCTGGGCAAGAAAGTTTCTCTGGCTTTTTGACCTGGGCTGCCCATCTGTAAGAGAGCAGATAGCCACGTCTATCTTCAAGGACTGTTGAGTGTAAGAGTGATAGGTGCTCATCCGAGATCCTGTTTCACTGTGGAAAATTCTCACTCCTGTTCCTCCCATGACTGTACAGGTGTCTGGACAAGATGTTTCAGCTTTGGAAACTTGTTCTCTTGTGCGGCCTGCTCGCCGGGACCTCAGCATCTCTTCTTGACAGTCTTGGCAAGGATGTTCTGAGGAAGCTGAAATCTGGTCTTGAGAAAGGACTTGACAACCTTGACAGTACACTTGAAAGTGAGTCACAACAGGGATGATACGTGGCACCTGGGAGCTTGCTTCCTAAACACTAAGCCTGTATTAGCAAAGGCTGCTAGCAAGAGTGCACCTTATGGGTGGTTTACCAAGAGAGGTGACTAACTGGTTCCTAGAAACAGGCATTACTTAACTGAATATCACTTTACATCTTATATCATGATAAACTTTGCTAATATATTCATAGGATAAATTCCTAAAGGTGACATTTCAAAAGTTCAAAAGGTATGCAAATTTTAAAATACAGTACAAAGTTATGACCAACCTAGACAGCATATTAAAAAGCACAGACATTACTTAGCCAACAAAGGTCCATCTAGTCAAGGCTATGGTTTTTGCAGTAGTCATGTATTCTTGTGAGAGTTGGACTATAAAGAAAGCTGAGTGCCAAAGAATTGATGCTTTGAACTGTGGTGTTGAAGAAGACTCTTGAGAGTCTTTTGGTCTCCCAGGAGATCCAACCAGTCCATCCTAAAAGAAAGCAGTCCTCAATATTCATTGGAAGGACTGATGTTAAAGCTGCAACTCCAATACTTTGGCCACCTGATGCGAAGAGCTGACTCATTTGAAAAGACCCTGATGCTAAGAAAGATTGACGGCGAAAGGAGAAGGGGATGACAGAGGATGAGATGGTTGGATGGCATCGCTGACTCAATGGACATGAGTTTGAGTAAACTCAGGGAATTGGTGATGGACAGGGAGGGCTGGCGTGCAGCAGTCCATGGGGTCGCAAAGAGTCAGACATGACTGAGCAACTGAACTGAACTGAACTGAACTGAACATATTGACAAATAATCCCCTATGTTAATAGTTTCTCTAATCCTCTGTGAGAGTATCTTTTTTTCTACTCTCTTGACAGCACTGGTTTGGACAACTGAAATTTTTTCCAGGCTCACAGATGAAAGGTTATAGTTCATTTCCGTATTCCTCTAATTATGAAAGAATTAGCTCATTTTTTTCATAGTTTATTAGCCATTTATATATTTCAATTTAAATATTTAAATTATATTTGTAGCATATTCTTCTTTTGGGTCATTCAATTTTCTTAGTAATTTGTATTAACTAATTGCAAAAGGATTCCTACCTAGACCAGGTAGCTTTAGAATTACCTAACTTTCTAGTGTATATTTCCTAGTAATTCTGATTTCTTGAAAGAACTTGGTTTTCTTTTCACTTTTTGGAAACATTACTAGCACACTGCTAATCATTCTTTACATGAGAAGCTAAATTCTGAAAATTACTGCCCTTCAAAACTTGCCAGGGGTTGAGAGGGACTGTGTGATAGTCGCTCAGTTGTATCCAACTCTTTGTGACCCCATAGCCTATAGCCTGCCAGGCTCTACTGTCCATGGCCTTCTCCAGGCAAGAATACTGGATTGGACTGCCATTGCCTTCTCCAAGGGATCTTTCCAACCCAGGGACTGAACCCAGGTCATCTCCACTGGAGGCAGATTCTTTACCATCTGAGCCACCAGAGAATCCTGGCAACCTGAAAGATACAGGAGGGACCCACTTTCCAATTTCTACCGATAAAACTGAGCTCAGAAGCCAAAGTGTCTGCATCAAACTTACTTAGTAGGTTACAGGACCAGGTAGCTTTCATCCCTGCATCACTATGACTAGGTACTGCCCATTGCAAAGCCACATTGCAGTGCTTTGATTACCTACATTTTCGAGCAGCTCTTTCTTATTCTTTCAGCTAGTTGCCTTGTTGTTTCTTATGTGAATTATTTTCTACAGAGATTTTCTTAATACTTTTGAAATGTGCCATTCTACATCTGCCATGTCACTTGCTCTATCAAATCCCTCTTTCTCTGCCCATTAGGACTCTGCCCTTGTTCTCCTGTATGCGTCATCTCTTTCTAGGCCTCATGCAAAGCTGTCATTCAGGGACTCATCTTTGCCGCTTTCATGATTTACATCTGTATTTTTTATTTGATTCTAGATTTTCCAATTCTTATTCTCTTCTAAGTTTATTTTGTTGCATGAGCAGCTCGTTAGTGCTTCACTGCTAGATCCTGATGTGCAATCAAAACTTATTGCCTGTTCAGTGGGTTGATTGCTCTGTTGATGTATAACAAGTATATATTAGTGTGAAGGCAGTGTAGAAAGAACCTCTCCTAGCTGTGTGAGTTTGATTCATTTCTTAAACTTTTGATATTTTATTTCCCCATCTGAAACTGCTGCTAGGTCACTTCAGTCATGTCCGACTCTGTGTGACCCCATAGACGGCAGCCCACCAGGCTCCCCCTTCCTGGGATCCTCCAGGCAAGAACACTGGAGTGGGATGCCATTTCCTTCTCCAACGCATGAAAGTGAAAAGCGAAAGTGAAGTCACTCAGTCATGTCCGACTTCTAGCGACTCCATGGACTGCAGCCTACCAGGCTCCCCCGTCCATGGGATTTGCCAGGCAAGAGTACTAGAGTGGGTTGCCATTGCCTGGTAATACCAACTTTGTGGATTTGTTACAAAGATTAAATGAAATAACATAGGCAAATTGTTTCATTTTGTACCTGGTGCCTAGGAGCTGCTTCTTAAGCTGTGTACCACACTAAATGGAGACTGTTTTGCAGCTATCTTTCAGCAACTGAAGACTGATTTCATGCTCCCCCAGGAATCCAATACTTCTGAGGAGGGCCAGGAGAAGGCTGGGGAAACTAAGAACTTATTGGAACAACTCATTTCTGGAATTTTTCAAGTAGTGTACAGACTTACTGGGTGAGTTGATGTTTTATTTGGAGATCTTTGTTCCCAGGAAAGGGAATAGATCTCTTTGGGGATACAAGTTTAACATGAAAGACAGAAAGTTGAATACACCTCGTGGTTCTCTCAGAAGGCTTCCCTGGTAGCTCAGCTGGTTACGAATCTGCCTGCAATGCAGGAGACCCCAGTTCAATTCCTGGGTGAGGAAGATCCACTGGAGAAGGGATAGGCTACCTACTCCAGCATTCTTGGTTTCTCTGGTGGCTCAGCTGGTAAAGAACCCACCTGCAACACAGGAGACCTGGGTTTGATCCCTGGGTTGGGAAGATCCCCTGTTCTTGCAGAGCAGAAGTGGTCTGAGGCCAACTCTGCTAGAGCATGGGAAAATTAGAGTCAGGGCTGCAGGCCCCGTTTGGATCTCATGAGTTTGGGAGTTCTCCTTTTGTGATTTAGGGTCAGGATGAAGATTCTCTTCACCCCCACCTCTACATGTTTTCTGGTACCTAAAGTCCCATTCCCAAGGAATAAGACTTTTCTTCTCTGAATATAGCTGAGTATAAATGTCTGAACAGTCTCAGGAGAGAAGAAAGTAGAATTCACACCACATAGGCAGCCCCACATGAAGTTTGGAGTCAAGACATTCCAGGTTCTAATTCTGTCTCTGCATAAAAAAAATAAAATAACATTTGCAGCAACAAATGGATAGATGTAGAGATATCATCTTTTCTGGAAAATCCCATGGATGGAGGGGCCTGGTGGGCTGCAGTCCGTGGGGTCTCGAAGAATCAGACACGACTGAGCGACTTCACTTTCACTTTTCACTTTCATGCATTGGAGGAGGAAATGGAAACCCACTCCAGAGTTCTTGCCTGGAGAATCCCAGGGACGGGGGAGCCTGGTGGGCTGCTGTCTATGGGGTCACACAGAGTCAGACACGACTGAAGCGACTTAGCAGCAGCAGCAGAGATATCATACAAAACGATGTACGTCAGACAAACACAAATATCATAGATACCACTAATATTTGGAAATACAATATGATAGAAAAGAACTTGTACAAAACAGACACAATCAATGACTATAGTAAAGTTGCAGGATATAAAATCAACACACAGAAATCCCTTGCATTCCTATACACTAATAATGAGAAAACAGAAAGAGAAATTAAGGAAAAAATTCCATTCACCATTGCAACGGAAAGAATAAAATACCTAGGAATATATCTACCTAAAGAAACTAAAGACCTATATATAGAAAACTATAAAACACTGGTGAAAGAAATCAAAGAGGACACTAATAGATGGAGAAACATACCATGTTCATGGATTGGAAGAATCAATATAGTGAAAATGAGTATACTACCCAAAGCAATTTATAGATTCAATGCAATCCCTATCAAGCTACCAACAGTATTCTTCACAGAGCTAGAACAAATAATTTCACAATTTGTATGGAAATACAAAAAACCTCGAATAGCCAAAGCTATCTTGAGAAAGAAGAATGGAACTGGAGGAATCAACCTACCTGACTTCAGGCTCTACTACAAAGCCACAGTTATCAAGACAGTATGGTACTGGTACAAAGACAGAAATATAGATCAATGGAACAAAATAGAAAGCCCAGAGATAAATCCACGCACATATGGACACCTTATCTTTGACAAAGGAGGCAAGAATGTACAATGGATTAAAGACAATCTCTTTAACAAGTGGTGCTGGGAAATCTGGTCAACCACTTGTAAAAGAATGAAACTGGAACACTTTTTAACACCATACACAAAAATAAACTCAAAATGGATTAAAGATCTAAACGTAAGACCAGAAACTATAAAACTCCTAGAGGAGAACATAGGCAAAACACTCTCTGACATACATCACAGCAGGATCCTCTATGACCCACCTCCAAGAATATTGGAAATAAAAGCAAAAATAAACAAATGGGACCTAATTAACCGTAAAAGCTTCTGCACATCAAAGGAAACTATTAGCAGGGTGAAAAGACAGCCTTCAGAATGGGAGAAAATAATAGCAAATGAAGCAACTGACAAACAACTAATCTCAAAAATATACAAGCAACTCCTACAGCTCAACTCCAGAAAAATAAATGACCCAATCAAAAAATGGGCCAAAGAACTAAACAGACATTTCTCCAAAGAAGACATACAGAGGGCTAACAAACACATGAAAAGATGCTCAACATCACTCATTATCAGAGAAATGCAAATCAAAACCACTATGAGGTACCATTTCACGCCAGTCAGAATGGCTGTGATCCAAAAGTCTACAAATAATAAATGCTGGAGAGGGTGTGGAGAAAAGGGAACTCTCTTACACTGTTGGTGGGAATGCAAACTAGTACAGCCACTATGGAGAACAGTGTGGAGATTCCTTAAAAAACTGGAAATAGAACTGCCTTACGATCCAGCAATCCCACTGCTGGGCATACACACTGAGGAAACCAGAAGGGAAAGAGACACGTGTACCCCAATGTTCATCGCAGCACTGTTTATAATAGCCAGGACATGGAAGCAACCTAGATGTCCATCAGCAGATGAATGGATAAGAAAGCTATGGTACATATACACAATGGAGTATTAGCCATTAAAAAGAAAACATTTGAATCAGTTCTAATGAGGTGGATGAAACTGGAGCCTATTATACAGAGTGAAGTAAGCCAGAAGGAAAAACACCAATACAGTATAATAACGCATATATATGGAATTTGGAAAGATGGTAACAATAACCCTGTGTACGAGACAGCAAAAGAGACACTGATGTATAAAACAGTCTTATGGACTCTATGGGAGAGGGAGTGGGTGGGAAGATTTGGGAGAATGGCATTGAAACATGTAAAATATCATGTATGAAACGAGATGCCAGTCCAGGTTCGATGCACAATACTGGATGCTTGGGGCTAGTGCAATGGGACGACCCAGAGGGATGGTATGGGGAGGGAGGAGGGAGGAGGGTTCAGGATGGGGAACACATGTATACCTGTGGTGGATTCATTTTGATATTTGGCAAAACTAATACAATTATGTAAAGTTTAAAAATAAAATAAAATTTAAAAAAATTGAGCAGGACAAAGATTTACTGTAAAAGTTTCTGTTTCAGGGCTTATAGTTCATCGAGAAAATGGTATGCTGAAGAAATTGAGAGTAACCTCATTAGGTAATGGATTGAAATTAATTGATGTGTTTTTTAAAAAATCTAGAAACCAATGTGATATTGTAATTTTCCTCCAATTAAAAATAAACTACTTCTAGTAAAAAAAAAAACAAAAACAAAAAACTCATGGCTAACAAAAGAGAAAACAGGGTGGAGGATAAATTATGAGTTTGGCATAAATATACACATACTGCTGTATATACAATAGACAACTAACAAGGACCTACTATATAGCACAGGGAACTATACTGAGATATTTTGTAATAATCTATAAGGGGAAAGAATCTGAAATAAAAATACCTCTATATCTATATATATCTACATCTCAATCACTTTGCTGTACACCTGAACTTAAAGAAAAGTGAGCATGTTAGTCACTCAGTCTTGTCTGACTCTTTGCAACCCCATGGACTGTAGCCCACCAGGCTCCCCTGCCCATGTTTCTCTAGGCAGGAATGCTGGAGTGGGTTGTCATTTCCTTCTCCAGAGGATCTTCCCAATCAGGGATCAAACCCGGGTCTCCTGCATTGCAAGCAGATTCTTTACCCTCTGAACCACCATGGAAGCCCCACACCTGAACCTCGCACAACATTGTAAAGCAATTATATATCAATTTAAAAGAAAATTCACCTCTGGCACATATTCACCCTTGGAGTCTTGAGGAAAATCACAGCTGTCTGATCCTCAGTCTGCCATGCCATCCAATGGAGAGAATCCAACCCCTGAGCACGGCTCTCATGAAGACCAAAGCAGACAAGGTCCATGAGGCTCAAATGCTCAGCACAACACTGACACAGAGAGGAGCCCAGCAACGGCAGTCAAGAGAAATGACAAGGGTGCATTGTGGTTTTTGCACAGGGTGAAAATAAGTAACCTGCACATCCTGGATATCACATTAGAAGCGACTTGTGGAAACAACACTGAAGTGAGGATCCCCATCACTGCTGACATCAACGTGAAATTGTGAGTATGGCTTAGAATCTGCGGTTTGGGTAATGCAGTGCGATATGGTCAATGAATCTCCAATCTGGAATCAGGCACTTTTCTTTGCCTCTGCCTTAGTCTCCCCATCTGTAAAATAAGGAGGACTTTGTAACTCTAGAATCCTCACCCTTAAAATGTTCTTAGAAACTTTGCCCATAAACAAATCTCTTTTGAAAAATCCTCCTTGAAATATATTTCCAAAGTCAAAACACTTATCTAATTATAAAATTTGAAAATTGAGGAGACATGAACATTTATAACTCTTTGACAAAGTTTCCTCCAGCATCATTTTGTCTCTCAAGATTCTCTTTTTTTTTTTACTTTAATAGAAAATTATTTAATTAGTATACATGTGTTCCCCATCCTGAACCCTCCTCCCTCCTCCCTCCCCACACCATCCCTCTGGGTCGTCCCAGTACACCAGCCCCAAGCATCCAGCATCGTGCATTGAACCTGGACTGGCATCTCGTTTCATACATGATGTTTCACATGTTTCAGTGCCATTCTCCCAAATCTTCCCACCCTCTCCCTCTCCCACAGAGTCCATAAGACTGTTCTATACATCAGTGTCTCTTTTGCTGTCTTGTATACAGGGTTATCGTTACCATCTTTCTAAATTCCATATATATGCGTTAGTATACTGTATTGGTGTTTTTCCTTCTGGCTTACTTCACTCTGTATAATAGGCTCCAGTTTCATCCACCTCATTAGAACTGATTCAAATGTGTTCTTTTTAATGGCTGAGTAATACTCCATTGTGTATATGTACCACAGCTTTCTTATCCATTCATCTGCTGATGGACATCTAGGTTGCTTCCATGTCCTGGCTATTATAAACAGTGCTGTGATGAACATTGGGGTACACGTGTCTCTTTAGTGACCCAGAGGGATGGTATGGGGAGGGAAGAGGGAAGGGGGTTCAGGATGGGGAACACATGTACACCCGTGGCGGATACATGTTGATGTATGGCAAAACCAATACAATATTGTAAAGTAATTAGCCTCCAATTAAAATAGATAAATTTATATTTTAAAAAATCAGTGTACAGCGTGTAATGAAGAGCATGTGAAAATTATGTGGAAATACAATTTCTAAGTATTTTAATTACTTTGAAGGTACAAAGAGATAGGAAAATGAGGATGTGTAGAAGAGTCTTTATAAATTAAAGTGCACTATGACTTCATCATTCATTAGTTATGAGATCTTGAGATAGTGACTTAACTTCTCTATACCACATGTTTCCTCATTCTGAAAACAGAGATAATAATAGTGCTTTCTTCTCATGGTATTGCTATCAAGATTAAATGGATTAATTCAGGTAAAACAATTGTTTTGGAAATATCTAATGCAGCATTTTTCTCAAGAAATGTTAGATCTTATTTTTGTTTTAATCATTGGTATATAAATGATTACTATAGAAATTTCACGAGCCAAACCCTTGTGGCCAGGAGAAGAAACTCCTAACTCAAGAATATAGATTCCACAAAGAATACAGAAAATACGGACATTGTCCATGTGTTGTTCAGTCATTAAGTCCTGTTTGACAGACTTCAGTACACCAAGCTTCCCTGTCCTTGTTCAGAGAGATCCCATATAATGTCCACATAGAAGAGAGACTAAAGTGGGCAATGTGAAGGGACTTCTCCATCTCCATTCACTGTGAATCTATTTCCCTGCAGGCCTGTGTTGGGTGAGATTGTCAATTTGGTCCTCGAGTTTTGTGTCCATGTTGAAACTGATGAAGAGACTGGTGTCTCCCAGGTGGTCATGGACGAATGAAGGAATGATCAACACAGTATCTCACTCACCGTGCTGAGCAGGTCAGGTCCACACATCTCAGTAGAGCTGTGGGACCTCAGAGGGGCTGGGACCCAAAATTTCAGCCCTATTCCTTACCTGGGAAGAAGCATAGTAATGTAAAGAAGAGGAAGACTCTGGAGTCAAGCTAGCTTTGCCACTCCCTTATGGTTTTGTAATCAATTTAGCCTCTAGCTGCTTCAGCTTACACATCTGTAAACTGAGGATGGTAATAATACCTAACTCATAGCCTACTATGTTAGCCAAATGAGAAAATGAGTGTTGAGCATATAGGCTGCAACATACTAAGCTCTCAGGTAATGATAATATCCATACTGACTGAGACAGGAGTGTTGATCTCTCCGACCATGACTGTGAATTGCTGTATTTCACCTTCAACTTTATGTGTTTTGTTTCATGCTTTTTTGAAGTTACATTGTTAGATGTCTGCACATTTAACACTGTTATGTCCACTCGAAGAACTGACCCTTCTCATATTACATAATGTCCCTCAATAATAATAATAATAATAATAATTCACTGTGTTTACCTTCTTGCCTCTAGTTAAGAGATGGCAAGAGAGTAGTAAATGCCTACCATGGGCTCTAATTTCAGATTGTCCCCAAATCATCCTCTACCACTGAGAAATTCTTGAAATGAGATCTTGAAAACTTAATCCTCTCCATTTCAATCACTTATTTCTGGTAACCCACCAAATCTATGTCTTAAACTGTGTGCTTGAAAAAGCTTGTTTAGCCCAAGCAAGAGGGTGGAAGGAGAAAGGCTGATCCTGGTCATGGCTGGGAGAGGAGAAGTGATCTGGAAGCTGAAGGCTGGGGAAGGTTGGCCTTGGCAAAAACAAGGTAGAACCATGAGCAGACATCAGTGAATCCTGCCTCAACAAGGGATCTGACCACAGGTTGCCTAAGACACCCCTCAAACTAAAGATAGGCTCTGCAGCCTATTGTCGGAGAAGGTGATGGCACACCACTCCAGTACTCTTGCCTGGAAAATCCCATGGATGGAGGAGCCTGGTAGGCTGAAGTCCATGGGGTCGTGAAGAGTCGGACATGACTGAGTGACTTCACCTTCACTTTTCACTTTCATGCATTGGAGAAGGAAATGGCAACCCACTTCAGTGTTCTTGCCTGAAGAATCCCAGGGACGGGGGAGCCTGGTAGGCTGCCATCTATGGGGTCGCACAGAGTCGGACATGACTGAAGCGACTTAACAGCAGCAGCAGCCTATCATTACTTGGAAAGACTGAGATGTAAATCCAAATGCCTGAGCCCTGCTGGACCCTGCCTAGCCTATAGTCCCAGGGAAACCATCCTGCCTTCTTGGTCTCAGTGTCTAACTCCACTCTGCTTCTCCAAACACTCTTGGGGCCTTCTCTCTACTATGGGTGAAAACTCAGGCCCTCCCAGGGCCATCTAGGCTCTACCTGATCTGGGTCTACACCTTGCCCACTCTGCCCTAGATGTGCTAGCTTTTGCTCTGAGCCTCAGGCAAGCTCCTTCTACTCATGACCTGTACATGGGCTCCTCAGGCACCTGGGACACTTTTCCTGCATCCCATTTCCATGTTTGTCTCATCATTTGGGGTCTAAAACAAGGTACCTCCTCCTCTCTCTCGTAAGATTCTACTCTTCTCCTTCTGAGTACTTGTCACAAGGTATCATTATATATTCAATCATATGTTTACTTCATGTATTCCTTCAGCCAAAAATGTCTTGAGCATCTGCTCCTTGCCACAGCTACCATTCTGAACTCTGGAGAACTTTCTAGTGACTGAGGGCAAGGAGCTTGTTCTTGTGGAGCTTAGTCTCTGGAAAGAAGGGCAGACAGACAGGCACTCAGTCCAGCAGTAAAGAGCCCACAGGAAACTGTTCAGTTGCAGTCACCCCTGGGCAGAGCAGCACACCTAACAGGGCGCTATAACACAAAGCCCCCCTTAGGCAAGCAGTCACAAGGGCTGCCCTGAGGAGGGGACAGCTAGGCTGAGAGCGGAAGGTGGGAAGGGGCCAGGCTTAGGAAAATGTGTTAATATTGAGTTGGCCAAAAAGTCTTTGGGGTTTTTTTATAAGCTGTTACAGAAAACTCCAAATGAACCTTCAAGCCAATAATTAGCCAATATCCTAGGTACTACATTAGGAGTTGCTTGTGCTTTGTTTATCACAAATTCATCACAGTTGCTTTGTGCTTGGTTCTGGACACATAGTTGGTGTTCTCTAAATATGTGTTGATGAGTGAATGGATGACTAGGTGGATGGATGGGGGAAGGATGGTTGGATGGATGGATAGATGGATGAGGTCTCAGGATTGTCGTGAGCTATTGGTGTGGGCTGCTGGTCAACCATGGGGTTCTCAGTGACGAGCGCCTGGGTAGAGGCTCAAGTCACCTGACTTCAAGGTGCTTCACCTTCTGGCCTCCTCCCACTGCTCGCGCTTGGCTGCTCAGCCAACTTCACAAAGCTTTATCAATTCCTTCCCTTTTCTAGGCATATTGGGGTTCTCAGTGAGGTTGTGAACTTTGCAGTCAACCTTGTGAATGAGGTGTTGTCCCTGGTAATGGACTATGAGGTGAGTCCCCCACTCCTGGGGTGCAGATCCAGGCCAGGTGGCGGGGAGGGGTGATTTTCCTTGGGTAGGCTGCACTCTCTGGGCACCTACCTTTCTGGAGGGCCAATTTCCATTTGGGCTGTGAGTTGCTACCTACCCCCCTTCACTTAGCCTGGCCTTGGGAGGAGATGAGCAGGGGCCTGACCTGAGCTGAAATCACTGGATCCCACTCTTGAACCATTTGCCATACACATGAACTGCCAGCAGGCCTTTTAGCTAATACTTTTCTTGATTCAACACAAATTTAACACATTTAAATACAAAACATATACATACCATAGTTCAGATTCATTTGTATCATATAAAAATACCATATATACCATGTGCCCAAAATTCCAAAGATTCTGTATTAGTCACTCTGGAAGGGGGCTGAGAATCTAGATTTATTAAAAAAAAAAAAAAAAAAAAGTCTTCCATGTTTTCTGTGATTTATTGAACACACGCTCAAAGTGTGTTCCTCAGACCAGCATCACTGACCTTCCTTGGACACTTATTAGAAAAGCAGACTCTTAGGTCCTACCCCAGACCTGCTGCTCAGTAATTTACATTTTAACAATATCTCAGGGAATTGTAGGCACACAAAATTGTGAAAAACACAAAACTACTTCTCTATGGTTCCCAGGGCCCCATTTAACTCTATAAAGTTTCAGAGTCCAGTGGTCAAGGTTTCTAAGAGCATAGGGTTCTGGAATATTAAAAGCCTAGATTCTTCCAGGTTCTCGGATTCTAATACTCTGAGGTTTGAGGATTCTAGTGTCCTCTGGTTCTCAGATTTGGACCTTCTAGGTTTCCACTGTTCTAGAATCCTAAGGGTCAGAAGTTCTGAGACCTCCAGTACTGAGCATCTCGGTGGGTGGCGGGCAGGGTGCTCATAGCAGGTAATAACCAGTCCTCTTCCTTTCCCACCTCTCCTCTCCTTCCTCACCTCCCAACCTCTTTCCTTCCTTCCCTCTCTCCATTTCTCTCTGTGTGTCTCTCTTTCCCTCCTTGTGACTCTCAGCTGTGCCCACTAATCCACAGCCTCCTTGAAAGCCTGGATGCAGAGTATGTTAAGAACCACATCGGTAAGTCACAGCCTGGGGAAGCAGGGAGGGGGCTCCCTCTGCAGCCTCACAGCGGGGCGCATGCCATGCTACGCCTCTAGCACTGGCAGGTCTGGTCAGGGGACCCTGTAGAAGCTGCAGACCCTTCATCCTGAGCAAGTCTGGACAGTGTGGCTAGGGGTGGTCCCTGCAGACTGATGGCCTCTGTGGTCCTCTGAGAGCTTCTACTGCCCTCCTTTGTCAAGTCTGCAGAACCTACTGCTCAGAATGATGTGAGAAAGAGGACAGGCCAGATCTGGGTTCAAATCCTGGATTGGCTACTTGGCAACTGTGGAGTCATCAACTGGCTCCGCCTCTCTGAGTCTTGGGTCCCTCCTAGATGAAAGGAGATTGTAAATGCTGCCGAGATGATGAGTGGTTTTAAAGAAAAAGCAGAAAAAGCCTAATATCCAGTAGGTATTGTTAAGAAACATGTCCCTTCCCTTTCCCTCCTTATGGGGAACTGTGGCTTTACCTGAGCCCTTGGGGGCTTTCCTTGACCTGGGTTTCTGGCATGGTTGGGGTTGCTGGGGCTCTGGGTAACAGAAGCTGGGTGAATGACAGTGTTAGAGACCTGAAGACAGTTCTTCTAGAAAATAGCCAAAGGCCCTGGTCCTTGGGCAATCACTCTGTGCTTCATGTACACCATTTCATTTGATCCTTGCAATGATCCTGTGGGGGTGAGTAGTAGCATCATACCCATTTTTTCAGAAGAACTAACGGAAGCACTTCATGGGGAATAGATGGGGAAACAGTGGAAACAGTGTCAGACTTTATTTTGGGGGGCTCCAAAATCACTGCAGATGGTGATTGCAGCCATGAAATTAAAAGACGCTAACTCCTTGGAAGGAAAGTTATGACCAACCTAGATAGCATATTCAAAAGCAGAGGCATTACTTTGCCAACAAAGGTCCGTCTAGTCAAGGCTATGGTTTTTCCAGTGGTCATGTATGGATGTGAGAGTTGGACTATAAAGAAAGCTGAGCACTGAAGAATTGATGCTTTTGAACTGTGGTGTTAGAGAAGACTCTTGAGAGTCTGCAAGGAGATCCAACCAGTCCATTCTAAAGGAGATCAGTCCTGGGATTTCTTTGGAAGGAATGATGTTAAAGCTGAAACTCCAATACTTTGGCCACCTCATGTGAAGAGTTGACTCATTAGAAAAGACCCTGATGCTTGGAGGGATTGGGGGCAGGAGGAGAAGGGGACGACAGAGGATGAGATGGCTGGATGGCATCACCAACTCAATGGACGTGAGTTTGAGTGAACTCCGGGAGTTGGTGATGGACAGGGAGGCCTGGCGTGCTGCAGTTCATGGGGTCTCAAAGAGTTGGACATGACTGAGTGACTGAACTGAACTGAACTGAACAGAAGCACAGAGAGATGGAGTGACATGCAAGAGATCCATGGCAATCAGTTGACTGGCTGGAGGGTGTCAGTCATTGGTGTCCGATTTCTATTCAACTTTCCAGAGCTGGAGTTGAGAACTGCTACTGAATTCTTTCAGATGAACTTCAGGAAGCCCAACAAAGAAAGTGAAGAGCACAGATGAGGAAAACCACTGCGATGTCCGCCTGCTGATGAGGGCTGTGCTCACCGCCCTGGGCTAAGAGAGGATGAGACCCCACACACACACAGGGGCTAGAAGAGAAGCAGAAACAAGCTTGGCTTCTCTTCTTTCTCTAGTGGCAGACTGAGCCCAGATCTTGGTCACAGACTGAGTCCTCACCCTTAATCACACACCCAGACTGCACCTGATTCTTCTGCCTGACTGAGCCCAAAACAGTCAGACTGAGCTTTGACTCCAGTAGTTGACTGAGCCCTGACACTGGTCACAAATAGAGACTCAACCTACATCTCAGTCTGATCCATGATCCTTATCATATTCTGAGACCTGTACCCTTTTCCCTCTGGGCCCTGATCAGTCTTTTCACATCGGCCATTGTTGCTGAGGTGAGGGGGTGGGAGGGTGAGGGGATGAGGGGGCGTCAGTGCCAGGTGCCAGAAGGAGACCCCCAAACCACCGGTGCCAGTCCTTCCCCGAGCCTCAGAGCTCACAGGGTTTGGGGAAAGTACTCCTGCAGCCATGTCTGGTGAACACAGGAGCTGGTAAGAGCCCCAGGGTGTCCATGCATCACAGTGGGGTCTCCTTCCAGATTGGTTCCCGGGGATGGGACTGAATCCGTCTCCCTCTGGGACGGTCAGTGCTGCCACCATCCCCCAGGAGTGACAACTGAGCCCAGTCAAAGGACACTCTCGGATACTCCTCCTCACAGTCCGGACACCCTATGCTCGTCACCCTCCACCCCCAGCAATAAAAAGCCATTTCTGCACCTCCTGTGTGGTCCGTTGCATTCCTTCCATTGGGATTTCAGGGAAGATGAGGTATGGGCAACCAAGGCAGCAGAGACCTGAATCCAGCGCTGGAGGGGAGTTTGGGGATTATCCAGCCCCACCTCCTTGTCTTACAAACATGAAAACTGAGGACCAGGATGGGCAAGAAAGTGACCCGAGGTCATGTAGAGACAGCCTCACTCTGCTTCTGCTACCATCACCACCATGCTGGAGAGTTGTCTTTGCCAGCACACCTGACCTCATGACTTCCTGACAGCACCTTGCTACCAGGAGACACCACTCTTGTTCCCATTGTACACATTAGGAAACTGAGGCTCATAGAGGACAAGTGATTCATCGAGTAGCAGGGTAATTCCAGGGTAGCCACTTGCAGGACTAGGATTTAAACCCACATCTATGGGACTGATTGCTCAGGGAGGTGACCCCATCTCCCAGCACTCAGCCACCTCTCCTCAGGCCTCAGCAGGTCCCACTGTCCTGTCCTTGGTCTCTTCTGCTCAGGACTGATGAGGTCCTCTCGTGGCCCTTCTGTTTCTTCAACATGTAAGCACTGAGTTTCCCTTTTGCCTTGCAGTGGGAGGCACAGCACCCCTTACAGCTGTGTCACCTCTGCTGAGGACTGACCCAGGCTATCACTTCAGTGACCCCGGCCTCTGCTCTCCAGGAGCCCGTCTCACTTTCCTGCCAAGAGGCCCAGGGAACATTTGCCCATTTTGCGAAGGAGCCATCTCAGTGCTGTGCGCAATTCTGTGAGGGAAGAACCACTGTCGTCCTCGTGGGAGACTCAGGTTAAGAGAAGCCAGGGTCACACAGAGGCCTGCACGAGTGGCTGCTTCTTTAAAGGCCTTCTGTCTGAAGGATGCCATGCAAGGTCAAGTAACCCCAAGGGGCCCTTCAGTCCCTGAGGCCACATGGGGGCCTTGGACCAGCCTTCCTGAGCTCTTCCAAGAGGACCTCAGTTCAGGCTGTGCCGGGGATGCTGACACAGCGTGAGGTTAGAGGTTGGACAGAGCTGAGCTTGACTTAGCCTCTGCCCTTTGCCAGCTGTGGGATCTCAGGCAATTTACAAGAACCGCAGTTTTCTCACCTGCCCCATGGAGTTAAAAGCAAAACCTCCCCGTTGACAGTCATGATGATTAAATGAGTCAATGTGTGTAAAATGCTTAACCAGAGTCTGACACTGGTGAGTACAAGATGAATGTCAGCCTCAACACACTGGAATTAGTGTCAAATGGTGTTGAGAAATCCCATATTCAATATTTATACACTGTATATCAATTCTGATTTCTACTGAGTGACTCTGTGAATGGTCTTTGGAGGTGTGGCAACTGAGTCTCAGAAAGGTGACGTGACTTCCCCAGGGCCACACAGCTGGTCAGAGGCAAAGCTGGATTTCATTTGAAGTCAGTCTCCTCCAGAGCTGGTTCTCCCCCTACTGGCCATAGCAAAGGGATGAGAGTTTTCCTCTCTGTCTATACTTTGTGACAATCCCAACTCCCACAAAAGTGCACAAGGAGGTCTCACAATTCAGGACTTCTCTTGAGCAGTAGCCCACTTGGGTCAGGGCTGAGCCTTTGTCCAGGCTGTTCCATTCCCCTGGTCATCATTCCTTCTCTTCCTCCAGCTTCTCAATCCCCCTCAGCCCTCTGACTCTGCTCAAGAGCTGTCTCCTGGTAAGTGAGGGCCACTCCTCAATGTTCCCCCAACAATGAGACCATGTTTTCCAGCTGGTAGGTCTACCCAAGCTACCTCACCATCATTGTCCCATACAGACAGAGGGTTCAGGAAGTTCAGCTTTCATGATTATGGTTTACACTTTTTTAATACACTTTTTTCCATTTTTGTGAGAAATAATTGACATTCATCACTGTATATGTTAAAGGCAAGTTTTATTTCTGTGTATTAAGAAATTATTTTGACAATAGGTTAAGCTAATATTCATCTTCTCATGTAGATGCAATAAAAATAATGAAAAAGAATAACACTTTTTACTTGTGATTAGATTCTTTAGGATTTGCTCTCTTAACCACATTCCTGTATATCATAGATCATAACAGATGTATGATATACAAAAGATGTGTGATGTTACACACATATATCATAAAGTGTTAGCAATAGTCATCAAGTTATGCAATACATCCACAGTACTCATTTATTTAGAACCTAAAATATGGGAAGAATAGCAATAAATGCCTACATTAAGAAGCAAGAAAAACCCAAATGAACAACCTACAACTATACCTTAAGGGACTAAAAAGAAGAATAAACTAAGCCCAAAGTTACCATTGAAAGAATACAATAAAGATTACAGCAGGAGTAAATGAAATAAAAAGACATAAAGAATATAAAATATTAACCAAAATATTAATAAAACTAGTATTGGTCCTTTGAAAAAAAAATTGAAAAATCCTTGGCTAGATCCCATGACTCACAAGGGGGCTATAGGTCTTCGCATGTTTCCTGATTCTGCTTTGTCCTCAAAGATAGAATTTAGACATAATTATATGCCAAAGTTCACTAGAAAAAGAAGCCATAGGAAGGGGAAGAGTCAATGTATCACTTTAGTGCCTTGATCCAAGTGTGCCTGAAGCCCTCCTTGCCAGAAATGTTCCAATTGAAATACAATTCTGGCTTCTTATTTTTTATTTTTGTTGAAGTCAGTTTGACTTGGATCCTGCCATTCAAATCCACAGGAAGTCCTGACAACATATGTGTAGACTCATGTCTTCCTCCTCCATTCTGACATCTACTCGAGGGTCACACGACCACATTGGAAACATAACAGATATCGAAGGCACAGGAGAGCTTAGAGGTCGTCATTTTCACCTCTTTGCTTAAAAGTCTAGGGAGACTGTAGCCCAGAGAAGGAGAAGGACTCATCTAAGGCTGCTCGAGACTTGAATCCCACTTATTTTCCTCTTTCTCTTCACATATGTTAGGTTTCTTAAAATTATCTACTTGGGCAATAGCCTTTTACCATAAAGATTAAGCAATATCACCTGATACGTTTGCTTAAACTTTAGATGCTGAGCCTCTTCCTAGATACTTAGGGTCAGGGGTGCCTGAATAGTCTGGTCCCATAGTGTCTGGCCAGAAATGGAAACAACTGGAATAGGTGGCCCAAAGGTACTTTCAACTTTGATTTCTAAGAGCTGTGACCGCCCCCCACCCCCGCCTTCCTCTTGAACTTCGACTCTGCCTAGACAAGACCCTCACAACCCTGTGTGCTTCTCATCTTCATCTTGTTTCAGCTCAACAGGAATCAGACAGAGTGTGTTACTGTCCTCATTTCTTGGCTGAGGGGTGTGATGCTCAGAAGGGGAGGATGAATTGCTCAACGTTAAAAGATGGGAAGGGGCAGATCTGGAGAGTGCTCCCAGTTCTGCATCTTCTCCCATCGAGATCAACTGTTCCAGCTCACAGCCTTTGGAAGCAACCGTAAGTCACAGTTGTTGACCCCAGTCCAGCACCCAGGAGGGGCATACAAATGGCTGGCCCTGGGTTTGGCATTGAGGGTCCACTTTCACCATTAAGGAGGCAGGGAAAAACCCCTTTTTCCAATTGAGGATACTGAGGTCCAGGAAAAGGAGGTGAGTGGCCCAGGTCTCACAAGGACAGGGCCCAACATTTTGCTCCAAAGGGATGGACCTTTCATCCAGATCACATCGAGGCTGCCCGGTGGGGCAAGAGAATCCTAGGCTTGAATATCCTGTTTATTCCTTGACCTCTGTTGTTTGAGTTGGTTGTTACACTTGATGCATTGGGCCCCTGTCAACCCGGAACACCCGGTCCAGGATGCACAGATGGATGCCCGCTTGGAATCAGCTGGGAGCACTGGTAGAGAGCTCTAGGTCATCCAGGGTCCATCTCCTCTGGTCACCTTCCTACATCTGAAGGAACCCAATGAACACTGCCAAGACAAAATAGGTGCAGGGCTGGAGGCTTGAGGAGCTAGCTTTCCTCATCCTGACTGTGGTTCCGACTTCAGAGCACAGAGAAGGGAGAAAGTGGCAGCCCAGGTGCCCAAGCCTGGGGTTGGGACATGGAGGACCCATCCAGCAGATCTTTGGACTGTCAGCAGACCACCATCCCCACTGTCTGTGCCCAGTTCTGCAAGCATCAGGGATCCTCCTTCCCTTGGTGTGGGGACAGAGGTGTGGGCTGTGGGAAAATCTGGTGAAGAGAATTTTTGGCCTCAGGATCATAGCCCAGTGGTTGGAGAGTGATGGAGTGACCTCAGATCTGCTGGAGGTCCCAGGCTTTAGCTTCCCCACTGTAAATTGGCTAAAACTACATGGTACCTGGATCCCCCTGGCAAAAAGATACAGAAGAAGTGGTACTCAGATCTCAGCTCTAGGTTCGGGCAGACTGGGTTCGAATCCCCTCATTTCCTGTTGCTGGATATGTGGACTGAACATGGGACTCCTCTCCCTGAGTCTCAGGTCCCTTCTCTGTGAAATGAGAGTTAGTATGGGGCTCTCCCAGAGAAAGCAATGGCACCCCACTCCAGTACTCTTGCCTGGACAATCCCATGGGCAGAGGAGCCTGGTAGGCTGCAGTCCATGGGGTCGTGAAGAGTCGGACATGACTGAGTCACTTCACTTTCACTTTTCACTTTCATGCATTGGAGAAGGAACTGGCAACCCACTCCAGTGTTCTTGCCTGGAGAATCCCAGGGACAGGGGAGCCTGGTGGGCTGCCGTCTATGGGGTCGCACGGAGTCGGACACGACTGAAGTGACTTAGCAGCAGCAGCAGCAGCATGGGACTCTCCGGGCTTTCCAGGTGTCATTAATGGTGAAGAACCTGCCTGCCAGCACATGAGACATAAGAGATTTGGGTTTGATCCCTGGGTTGAGAAGATCCCTTGGAAGGGGGCATGGCAATCCACTCCACTATTCTTCCCTGGAGAATCCCATGGACAGAGGAGCCTGGCAGGCTACAGTCCTTAGGGTCACACAGAATCGGACACGACTGAAGCCACTTAGCACTCACACACTTGGTATTCTTCTCCATTGTATGCTGAGAAAATGCATTTGGATAATGTGGGCAGGCCCCTGATACACGGCTACAGCAGTGATGATGATATTATAATTATTCCTTGTGTCTGATCGCTTCACTCCCCTCTACTTCAAGTCTCCCATGTGTACATGACCCCATTGCACAGGGTTGTGGAGAGAATCAAGTGAGGAGATTAAACATCTCATATGCTTTATGCTTAATCAATGGCAACCACATTTCCTATTTTGTGTGCTATAAAGACAGCATGAGCTAGATGGGCTCAGACTTCCAGTAGGCCTCTGTCTACAAATTCTGGTTCCCATGGTGACTGGTGTATAGTCTTTGGAAGGTGCGGTTCTTCACTAAGCCTCAGTTTCCCTTCCAGGCCACTTTAGAGACTCTAAGAACTATGGTGTCAAATACACTTCATTGATTGTAGGGACTGAATGGGGCTTTCTGCAGAGAAGCCCTCCCAGGCAGTCCTGGGCTTGGAGGGCAAGATTGGTTAGTGATGCCTGCCATGGTTCAGGAAGGGAAAGTGGAACAACCGCATGTTCACCAGGGCAGGACCAGGTCATATCTAATGGTCCCTGTACCTGTGAGGGCACATGGACACCACATGGTCATGGAGGTTGAGACTCTGGGACCTGCCTAGTGCTGTGGTATGGAGGAGGGACCCTGATCTGGGTTCAGGCTTGGCCCAGTTTATAACCTGCTTTGTGACTCTGAATAAGAGTTTCATTATCTCCTGGGTCTCGGTTTCCTCTAATTACAAAATGAACAGTGGTTCCCTACTAGACAGCTGACCCCTTGGCACTTTGAGAGGTGGTCAGGAATAAATGGGCGCTACTGGCTACATTCCCACCAGCTGGAGCAACATGCATAGGGGAGAAACCTCAGCAGCCAAGCCTACACCCTTAGCCACTACACATACCTGTGGTCACCTGAACAGGGAGGGACCAGACAGAAGGGAGGGGTGGATCTTAATGCAGCAAAACTTCCCAGTGTTTGGGGAGAGGCAGATGTGCCTGGAAAGTACTTGAAAACAGCAGCATGGCTCTCCAGGGAAGTCACCCGTGGGCAGGGTCCCCGATCTGTGTGTTATAATAACAGCAACAATAACATGTCACAGAACATGTGTTCATCAGCTAAGATCACAGGCATTGTTATGACACAGGGGACACATCGGGGAACAAAAGAGAAAAGGTCACTGCCCTGTGGGGCTCCCAATCCAGTGGAACAGCAAGGAGAACACATTTCTAGGGATAGGTGTCCAGGTTTATACATGCTAATGTGTGTACGCTTCAGACCGGTTCAGTGATGTAGGTATATCCATTGTGCCCAGTTTATAGGTGAGTAAGCTGAGTCTATGAGAGGGAGAGCTCACAAGGCAGAGCTAGGATTTGAACCAAGACCCATCATACTTTCAAGAACTGCACACACTGCCCCTTGTCATTCTCCCTATTTTCCTGGGCACCTAAATGCTACATTTGATCACCACTCAGTACTCTTTATTGCAGTAATAGTAATGACAATGATCTCTATTATTCATGAAGCACCTTATCTAGCCAAGGATAGGCTGTGATCTCTACTGACATTTCCTCAGATACCTGAGCAGCTCTTCTAAGGTAATTAGGACTGCAAGGAGATCCAACCAGTCCATTCTGAAGGAGATCAGCCCTGGGATTTCTTTGGAAGGAATGATGCTAAAGCTGAAACTCCAGTACTTTGGCCACCTCATGCGAAGAGTTGACTCATTGGAAAAGACTCTGATGCTGGGAGGGATTGGGGGCAGAAGGAGAAGGGGACGACAGAGGATGAGATGGCTGGATGGCATCACTGACTTGATGGACGTGAGTCTGGGTGAACTCCGGGAGTTGATGATGGACAGGGAGGCCTGGCGTGCTGCGATTCATGGGGTCGCAAAGAGTCGGACACGACTGAGCGACTGAACTGACCTGACTGATGACATTCTTATTCCAGATTCATGTTAAAAAACAAACAAAGCTCAGAGATGTTAAGTGTACTTGACTTCTGTCACACAAGCAACAAAGGAAAAGTCTGGGATGCACACCCAAGGCTGACTAAGAGCAAGTGTACTATGCTATTATAAACAAAATGTATGAATGTCTAAATGTGTACACTTTATTAATAAGCAATAAAGAAAAATGCTTCTGCAGGCTGTAATAAATAATTGTTGAGCATCTGCGTGTCAGGTCCTGGGGATGATGCCCTGTGGTCCTGGTTCTCATGGCCTCAGAGAGTAGGCCGTTATCTCTGTGCCCAAGGAGCTACTGGGATTCCTGCAAGGCAAGAGCTCCAGGTGCGCCATCTGGTAGGAGTATGGCAGGTAGCCCCAGATGTTCCTGATCGCCTCTCAGAGCCCTGAAGTGTCAGCTGTCCAGCAGAGAACCACTGCTTATTCTGTAACTAGAGGAAACGGACCCTGGGAGAAAATTAATGTCTTGCTCAGGCTCACAAAGCACGTTTTTAACAGAGCCAAGACTAGAATCCAGATCTGGGTCTCCTTTCCCTTCCTCCAGCTCCAGGCAAGTTAGGGTCCCATCCTCCCTGGACATGTGCTGTCGATGTACCCGGCACTGGCTGCAGGGACCTTAGAGATGACTTGATCCTGCACTGGGAAACATGCAGTGTGTCCACTCTCTCCTCCTGAACTTGTGGCAGACATCATCCAATCAATCCTTCCCTCCAAGCCCAGGGGCTTCCTGGGAGGGCATCTTGGCCGAAAGCTCCATCCAGGCCCTACAATCAATGAGAATCCTACTGAGACTCCCTAACTGGACTCGAGGGGAAGCTGGAGCAGAATGAGGAAATATATGTGCCAAGGGCTATATATCAGCACCCAAGCACGGCAGAATTTGTGAATATAGGTGCCCTGTAGATCTAAGCCCATTCAAGCTTTTTTAATCTTTACAGAAGACAAAAATAATGAATGCAGTTGCAATTGATTAAGGATATTAGCTGCTTAATCGACCCACTACAGCCTCTCAATGACCCTGTGCAGTGGGGTATTAAACAGATGAGAAAGCTTAGGTGGAAGGGAGTGAGGTGACCAGACACCAGCAACAATTGTAATCATCACCATCACTGTAGCAACTGTCTGTCAGGGGCCTACACACATTACCCCACCACTTCTCACAGCGCCCCTGGGAGGAGAGGCCCATAGTTAGTCCCATTTCACACTTAGGGGACCTGCAGCTCAGGGAGATGAAGCTCCTTGTCCAGACCACACAGCCAGCAATGGGCAAAAGGAAGATTTGAATCCAGTCTGCCCAACCCCAGAGTTGGGGTATTGTAATTTCCATTTTGCCACTAGACATGGAGTTGTCTTGCATTTTACAAGAGGCAACTGAAGCCTGGGGCCAACACCAGGTCTGGACTCACTACATCACACCGGCCCCTTGGGCTGTGTTCCTGAGGTGGAAAAACTCTCTTCACAAAATTCCTGCACAGCCCTCAGCTCTGTGCCCACAACCTGGGGAGTAAGGGCCTGGACGTTTGCAGAACTAGGCACAGACAGCCTGGGAGGTGAGTCTGCTGACCAGTCCAAGGCTCAGATGGATGGGGTCCTCTGTGTCCCGGCTCCAGGCTTAGGCAGCTGCCCTGTGCTCGGATGATGGGACCATAGTCAGCAAGAGGAACACTAGCTACCCACGCCTCTGGTCCTACCCCTACCTTGACCTGGCCGTGTTCACGTCAAAGTGTTACAGGTTCCTGCTGAGGTGCAAGTAGGTGATCGGAGGAGACTTACCCTGAGTGACCTGGAGCTCTACTGGTGCTCCCAGCCTAATGCTATATGGGCACTCATCTGTGCTCCCTGGACCGAGTGTTCCAGGTTGACATGTGCTCAATGCACCAGGCATTACCACCAACTCAAACAGCAGAGGTCAAGGAATAAACAGGGTATTCAAGTGCAAGGACTTTCCTGCCCCACCGGTTGGCCTCAATGTGATCTGAGAGAAAGGTCCTTCCCTGAGATCGCAAATGCTGGTTCCTGTCCTTGGGAGACTTCGGCCAGTCACCTTCCTTCCCTGAACCTCAGTTTCCTCAACTAGAAAATGGAGCTTTCCAAACCTATTTAGCGAGCTGTCTTGAGCACCAACGGTGAAAGTAGTCCTGCAGTGCCAAGCAAATGGCCAGGTACTACCCTGGACTTACTGGGGCCAGAGTGAGACTCGCTGCTCCCAGAGGCTGAGAGTTGGAACAGCTGATCTCAATGGGAGAGGATGCAGAACTGGGTGCCCTCTCTAGATCTGCCCCTTCCCATCTATTCCACCCTGAGTAAGTCATCCTTCCCTTCTGAGCCTCACTTTCCCCTGGTTGCTCATGAGATGAAAAAGCAAGGTGAAGCAAGATAAGCACCTAGTGCTGTGCAGTCGTGTCCAGGCAAAGGTGGGGTCCAGAGGATAGTGCTAGGATCACAGCTCTTAGAACTCAAGGTCAAAAGTAGCTTTGAGCCACCCTAGTCCAGTTACCTCCACTTAGAGAGGAGCTTGGGCATCTACAGCTTAAGCAAACTTATTTGATAATTCTATTTAATCTTTTCTTTTTTAATATAAATTTATTTATTTTAATTGGAGGTTAATTACTTTACAATATTATATTGGTTTTGCCATACATCAACATGAATCGTGTTCCCCAATGTTCATCGCAGCACTGTTTATAATAGCCAGGACATGGAAACAAACTAGATGTCCATCAGCAGATAAGTGGATAAGAAAGCTGTGGTACATATACACAATGGAGTATTACTCAGCCATTAAAAAGAATACATTTGAATCAGTTCTAATGAGGTGGATGAAACTGGAGCCTATTATACAGAGTGAAGTAAGTCAGAAAGAAAAACACCAATACAGTATACTAACACATATATATGGAATTTAGAAAGATGGTAATGATAATCTTTTCTTTTAAAAATATATTGCCCAGGTGGAAAACTTCAACAGAACTAAAACACGTGAAATGGAAGAGGAAAATAAGTGAGGTTCAATTCACGTCTAGCCTTGGCTGAGTCCTTCTCTTTCTCTGGACCATGGGTACCCCAATCTTCCCAGCAAGGAGGTTACATTGAACTCTAAGGTCTCCTGTGGCTTTGATGTCTGTTACATTTCCAGTGTGGTAAGTTGACCCTGGAGTCGTCACCTAAAGGGAGGAGTTGATGTGAATCTATAAACGTGTTAAGTCAGGACTTACTGTGAGTTTGAACAGCAGGACCCAACTCACGCTGGCTTCAAGAGGAGAGTTCTGTAAAGAGGGAATGATCTGTGCAGAGGGCCAAGGCAGCAATGATGTTGATATTTTTCTGGAAAAGAAGGAAGACAATAGAGCCATGGAGAGAGAGGTAGGCGCGTTTGGGGTGGCAGTGAGTAGATGACACAGGGGCTATGATGGGGACTTCAGTTTAAGGTGAGAGCTTTAACTTCTGGCAGCTGCATTGAGAGTAGAGGGGTTGGGGGCAAGTGTGCAGAGGGATACTGCATATATGGGCATATATATGGAGGCAGACCATATTCACTCTCAGGAGAAACTCTACTGATTTAATGGAGTGGGCAGATGGGGGAGGGTGGGTCCTGAGCAAACTGTCGTTGCAAATGTTTTTCCTGAGGCTGGTTCTACTGTGAAGGATGTTATGGAGAGCACTTGGACACAAGAGAAGGTTTGGGAAGAACGACTTCACTGGTCACTGACCCTGATGCTACTATGGGCCGCAAGCCTGGCCCCATCTCTGTCCCTCTCTTACAGGCTGACTGCTTTCCCTCTCTGAGCCTGAGTTTACAAATGCTGATAAAATTAAGCTAGATGATCACTATGGATCCTTCTGCCAGAATATTCTCCAATTCATCCATTCACAGTTTTAGCCCCAGCCCCAACCCACATGGCCACCATGTTGGTATCTGGAGGCTCCATGAGAACCTGCTCTTAGTCTTGGAACAAAGTCCTCTCCATAGCCATCCAATTCAAGCATCCTGGCTGACTTTTGCTTTGGAAGTCTCTCTGTTCACTCTGGACAGAGCTTATTTTCACTGGAGTCTCCTTGGATGGCTCTGGACGCAGAGCTTGTTTCCGGAGGCAGCCTCCTACCCCATCGCCATTAATATAAAAGAGCCCTCAGCACCCAGCAAAATTCCAGGAGACTGCGCAGGGGAGCAAGGACTTTGTAAGTATTTTTCCTCAAACCATGAATGGTGGGCTCCACCTTAATGTCACTCCACATGGAGGCCTACAGAAGGCATTGGGAAAAGAGGCATAGAGATTAAATTAACCCCTCAGTTGTGTTTGACTCTTTGTGACCCCATAGACTGTAACCTATCAGGCTCCTCTGTCCATGGATTTCTCCAGGCAAGAATACTGCAGTGGTTTGCCATTTCCTTTTCCAGGGGATCTTCCTGACCCACAGATGGAATCTGGGTCTCATCCATTGCAATCTTTACCTTGAGGCACCGGGGAAGCCCTTCCAAAGGCTCTAAGGGCAAGAGGCAGAGGGGTGGGGCCACTTGAATTAGCTAACTTTGAATGGAGCAAACCAAGAAATAGATTCAATTAGGAGAAATGTCAAATTGATGATGAATGCAGCATCATGATATGATACCACTTATTTGTTCATACTTTTGTTTGGCAGACTTTATTTTGTTATACTTACTAGCGGCAGTTTTTTACTATGAGTTGGGAATTCAACTCCTTGTGAAATAAGTCACAATCCCTCCTCTAAGGAATTCACAGCCTGGTGGGAAAGGCAGCCAAGTTGTCACTAATAGGGACCCAGGACTCTTAACAGTGAATAAAAGCAGCAAGATGGTGGAGTGGTGACACCTAACCTAGTCTCTGGGGAGAGTTCAAGAGGACATGATGTCCTGCTGAAGCTGGAAAGTCAGTAAGAAGTGATACAGCTAAAAATGAAAAGAAGAGGGAAATGTTCCATGCAGAGAAGCCAGCATGTGCAAAGGACCTCTAGTGAAGAGAGCTGACCTGGAGTCAACAGACTTTTCAAATAGTAGCTCCTTCATTCACTGGTTGGTTGGTTGTCTCTGGGCAAGTTTCTCTGGCTTTTTGACCTGGGTTGCTGGTCTGTAAGAGAGGAGATAACCACATTATCTTCAAGGACTGCTGAGGGTCAGAGTCCTAAGTGCCCATCCATGATGCCATTTCCCTGTGGGTAATTCTCACTCCTGTTCTTCCCATGACTGTCCAGGTGTCCGGACAAGATGTTTCAGCTTTGGAAACGTGTTCTCTTGTGCGGCCTGCTCCCTGGGACCTCAGCGTCTCTTCTTGACAGTCTTGGCAAGGATGGTCTGAGGAAGCTGAAATCTGGTCTTGAGAAAGGACTTGACAACCTTGACAGTACACTTGTAAGTGAGCCAACAACAGGGATGGGCAGTGGCACCTGGGAGCTTGTTTCCTAAATACTAAGCCTGTATTACCAAAGGCTGCCAGCAGGGGCAGCTCCTTATGGGTGCTTTACTGAGAGAGGTGACCAACTGGTTCCTGGTTCATTTGTTTACTATTTTTCTAGAAACAGGAAATACTTAGCTGAATATCACTTTACATCTTCTATCACGGTAACCTTTGCTAATATATTCACAGGATAAAATCATCAATGTGACATTTCAAAAGGTCAAAAGGCTTGCATATTTTAATTTACAGCACATATGGACAAATAATCCTGTATATTAATAGTGTCTCCAGTCATTTGTGAGAGTATCTTTTTTCTACTCTCTTGACACCACTGGTTTGGACAACTGAAATTTTTTCCAATCTCACAGATGAAAGGTTATAATTCATCACAGCATTTCTATAATTATGTAAGCATTCACTCATTTTTTTCATATTTATTAGCCATTTATGTATTGTAAGTTAAATATTTAACTTATATTGGTAGCATATTCTTCTGTTGGGTCATCCAATTTACTTAGTAATTTGTATTAACCAACTGGAAAAGAATTTCTACCTAGCCTGGGTAGCTTTAAAATTACCTACCTTGATCACAATAAACTGTTGAAAATTCTGAAAGAGGTGGGAATACCAGACCACCTGACCTGCCTCTTGAGAAACCTATATGCAGGTCAAGAAGCAACAGTTAGAACTGGACATGGAACAACAGACTGGTTCCAAATAGGAAAAGGAGTACGTCAAGGCTGTATATTGTCACCCTGCTTATTTAGCTTATATGTAGAGTACATTGTGAGAAACACTGAGCTGGAAGAAGCACAAGCTGGAATCAAGATTGCCGGGAGAAATATCAATAACCTCAGATATGCAGATGACACCACCCTTATGGCGGAAAGTGAAGAGGAACTCAAAAGCCTCTTGATGAAAGTGAAAGAGGAGAGTGAAAAAGTTGGCTTAAAGCTCAACATTCAGAAAACGAAGATCATGGCATCTGGTCCCATCACTTCATGGCAAATAGATGGGGAAACAGTGGAAACAGTGGCTGACTATTTTTTTGGGCTCCAAAATCACTGCAAATGGTGATTGCAACCATGAAATTAAAAGACACTTACTCCTTGGAAGGAAAGTTATGACCAACCTAGATAGCATATTCAAAAGCAGAGACATTACTTTGCCAACAAAGGTCCATCTAGTCAAGGCTATGGTTTTTCCAGTGGTCATGTATGGATGTGAGAGTTGGACTGTGAAGAAAGCTGAGTGCTGAAGAATTGATGGTTTTGAACTGTGGTGTTGGAGAAGACTCTTGAGAGTCCCTTGGACTGCAAGGAGATCCAACCAGTCCATTCTGAAGGAGATCAGCCCTGGGATTTCTTTGGAAGGAATGATGCTAAAGCTGAAACTCCAGTACTTTGGCTACCTCATGCCAAGAGTTGACTCATTGGAAAAGACTCTGATGCTGGGAGGGATTTGGGGCAGGAGGAAAAGGGGATGACAGACGATGAGATGGCTGGATGGCATCACCGACTCGATGGACGTGAGTTTGAGTGAGCTCCGGGAGATGGTGATGGACAGGGAGGCCTGGCGTGCTGTGATTCATGGGGTCACAAAGAGTCGGACTCAACTGAGTGACTGAACTGAACTGATGCAGAGGAGCAAGGACTTTGTAAGTATTTTTCTTCAAACCTATAACTCCTGGGCTTCCCTGTTAATGTCACTCGACATGAAGGCCTACAGAAGGTTTTGGGGACAAGAGGCATAGGGATGAAAATGAAAGTGTTAGTCCCTCAATCATGCTCTACTCTTTGGGACCCCATGGGTGAACTCCAGGAGTTGGTGATGGACAGGGAGGCCTGGTGTGCTGCAATTCATGGGGTCGCAAAGAATCAGACACGACTGAGCGACTGAATTGAACTGAACTAGTGAATCATATTTCCTTGTCATTCTAATTTCTTGAAAGACCTTGGTCTTTTTACTTTTTGGAAACATTACTGGCACATTGCTAAATGTTCTTTGTAGGAGAAGCTAACCTCTGTAAAGGACTGCCCTTCAAACCTTGCCAGGGCTTAGGCAACCTTATAGATACAGGAGGGACCCACTTTCCAATTTCATTGCTGATAAAACAGCAATGCTTCTGAACACAGAAGCAGAGGTGTCTGCATCAAAGTCACCTAGTAAGTTATAAGACCAGATGTAGTTTCCATCGCTGCATCATTATAACTAGGTACTGTCCACTGCAGAGCCACGTTGCAGTACTTTGATTACATACTTTTTCTTGCAGCCTTTTCTTATTCGTTGTTTCTCATTTGAATTATTCTCTACACATATTTTCTTAATACTTTTCAAATGTGCCATTCCACATCTGCCATGTCACTTCCTCTATCAAATCCCTCTTTCCTCTGTCCATTAGGATTCTCTGTTCTTGTTCTCTTCTTTAGTCAACCCTTTTCTAGGCCTTATGCAAAGCTGTCATTCCTAGACTCCTGTTTGACAATCCATATATTTTCTTTGATTCTAGATTTTCCATTTCTTACTTTATTCTACATTTGTTTTGTTTGTATGAGCAGCTCATTAGTGCTTCACTACTAGAAGCTGATGTGTAATCAACACCTATTGTCTGCTCAGTGGGGTGATTGCTTTGTTGATGAATAATGAGTATGTATTAGCATGAAGGCGGCATAAAAAGAGCAAGGTCTCCTAGCTGTGTGACTTTGATCAATTTCCAAAACTTTTGATCTTTTATTTCCTTACTGAAAGTGAAGATATTAGTAATACCTAGTTTATGCAGTTGTTACAAAGATTAAGTGAAATAACATAGGCAAATATTCTCATTTAGTACCTGGTGCATAGGAGCCGCTTCATAAGTTGTATACCACACTAAGTGGAGATTGCTTTTGCAGCTATCTTGGAGCAATTGAGGACTGCTGAGGCGGACCCAGAGAAGACTGAAGAAGCTAAGAGCCTGTTGGAACAACTCATTTCTGGAATTTTTGAAGTAGTGTACAGGCTTACGGGGTGAGTTGATGCTTCATTTGGAGATTTTTGTTCCCAGAAAAGAGAATACATCTCTTTGGGGACATAAGTTTAATATCAAAGATAAAAAGTGAAGGTGGAAGTCGCTCAGTTCAGTTTCGTCTCTCAGTTGTATCCGAATCTTTGCAACCCCATGAACTGCAGCACGCCAGGGTTTCCCTGTCCATCACCAACTCCAGGAACTTGCTCAAACTCATGTCCATCGAGTCAGTGATGCCATCCAACCATTTCATCCTCTGTTATCACCTTTTCCTCCTGCCTTCAATCTATCAGCCTTAGGGTCTTTTCCACGGAGTCAGTTCTTTGCCTCATGTGGCCAAAGTATTGGAGTTTCAGTTTCAGCATCAGCCCTTCCAATGAATATTCAGGACTGATTTCCTTTAGGATGGACTGGTTTAATCTTCTTGCAGTCCAAGGAACTCTTAAGAGTCTTCTCCAACACCACAGTACAAAACCATCAATTCTTCAGTGCTCAGCTTTCTTTATAGTTGAACTCTCACACCCATACATGACTACTGGAAAAGCCACAGCTTTGACTAGATGGACCTTTGTCAGCAAAGTAATGTCTCTGCTTTTTGATATGCTGTCTAGGTTGGTGATAGCTTTTCTTCCAAGGTGCATGCATCTTTGAATTTCATGGCTGCAGTCACCATCTGCAGTGATTTCGGAGACCAAAAAATGAACTCTGTCACTGTTTCCATGGTTTCCCCTTCTATTTACCATGAAGTGATGGGACCAGTTACCATGAACTTTGTTTTTTGAATATTGAGTTTTAAGCCCGCTTTTTCAGTCTCTTCTTTCATTTTCATCAAGAAGCTCTTTAGTTCTTCTTCACTTTCTGCCATAAAGGCACTCTCATCTGCATATCTGAAGTTATTGGTATTTCTCCCAGCAATCTTGAGTCCAGCTTGTGCTTCATCCAGCCCAGCGTTTCAAATGATGTACTCTGCATATGAGTTAAATATGCAGGGTGACAGTATACAGTCTTGACATACTCCTTTCCCAATTTGGAACCAGTCTGTTGTTCCATGTCTGGTTCTAACTGTTTAATCTTGACCTGCATACAAATTTCTCAGGAGGCAGGTAAGGTGGTCTGGTATTCCCATCTCGTGAAGAATTTTCCACAGTTTGTTGTGATTTACACAGTCAAATTTTCTCAGTCACATCCAACTCTTTGTAACCCCATTGACTACGCATATCATGGAACTCTCCAGGCCTGAATACTGGAGTGTGTTGCCATTCTGTTCTCCAGGGGATCTTCCTAACACAGGGATTGAACCCAGGTCTCCCACATTGCAGGCAGATTCTTTACCAGCTGAGCCACCAGGAAGCCCATAGTTGGTTGAGTCACTCATGTGGAAAAAGGTTCCTCTTAGAATGCTGTGCTCTGCAATGCTTTAGTTGCTCATCATGTCTGACTTTTTGCACACCCATGGCCTGTAGCCTGCCAGCCTCCTCTGTCCGTGGGGATTCTCCAGGCAAGAGTACTGGAGGGATGTGCCATGCCTTCTTCCAGGGTATCTTCCCAACCCAGGGATCAAACCCAGGTCTCCCACATTGCAGGTGGATTCTTTACCAACTGAGCCACCAGGGAAGATGAATAAACCTTGCATATTCTTACAGAGCAGAAGTGGTCTGAGGCCAACTCCACCAGAGCTTGGGAAAACTAGAGGGCTGCGGGGGCTGTCCAGGTATCTCACGGGCTTAGGCTTTCTCTTCTGTGATATCAGGGTCAGGATGAAGGTTCTCTTCACCCTTACCTCTACCTGTTTGCTGGTGCCTAAAATCCCTTTCCCAAAGAGTAAGACTTTTCTTCTCTGAATATAAGTGAGTATAAAAGTCTGAATGGCCTCAACAGAGAGGAAACTAGAATTCACACCATGTAGGTAGCCTTACACATGAAGTCTGGGAATCAAGCAGTTCCGAGTTCTAATTCTAGCTCTGCAAAGAAAGGAATGAAATAATGCTGTTTGCATCAATAACCAAATGGATGTAGAGATATCATACTAAATGAAGTAGGTCAGACAGAGAAGACAAATATCATAGATACCACTAATACATAGAATCTATAATATGATATTAGAGAACTTATACAAAAAGACTCATTGACAATAGAAAAAAAAAAAACAAAACACTCACAGTTACCAAAAGGCAAACAGTGTGGAGGCTAAATTAGGAGTTTGACATAAATATATACACACTACTATATATACAGTAGACAATCAACAAGGACTGACTATATAGCACAGGGAACTATACTCAATATTTTGTAATAACTTATAAGGAAAAAGAATCTGAAATAAAAATACATCTATATCTATATATATATATCTATATTTGAAGTACTTTGCTCTATGCCTGAACCTAATGAAAAGTGAAAGTTTTAGTCACTCAGTTATGTCTGACTCTTTGTGACCCCACAGACTGTAGCCCACCAGGCTCCTCTGTCCATGAAATCTTTAGGCAAGAATACTGGAGTGGGTTGCCGTTTCCCTCTCCAGGGATCTTCCCAAGCCAGGGATAAAACCCAGGTTTCCTGCATTGCAGGCAGATTCTTTACCCTCTGAGCCACCGCGGAAGCCCCACACCTGAACCTAGCATAACATTGTAAAGCAACTATATATCAATTTAATAAAAAAGAACAAATTCTGACTCTGACACATATTCACCCTTGGAGTCTTAAGGGAAATCACAGCTGTCTGATCATCAGTATGCCATGCCATCCAACGGAGAGAATCCAATCCCTGAGCAGGACTCTCATGAGACCAAAGGCAAGGTCTATGAGGCTCAAATGCTCAGCACAACACTGGCATAGACAAGAGCCCAGCAATGGCTGTCAAGAGGAATGACAAGGGTAAATTGTGGGTTTTGCACAGGGTGAATATCAGTAACCTGCACATCCTGAATATCACATTAGAACCAGCTTCTGATGGCAAAGGTGCTACCTTGAAAATCCCCATCACTGCTGAAGTCAAAGTGAACCTGTGAGTATGTCTTGGAATCTGACGTTTGGGAGATGCAGTGCAGTATGGCCGATAGATCTCCAATTTGAAAACAGGCAATTTCCACCCTACTACCTTAGTCTCTCAATCTGTAAAATAAGGAGGTCTTTGCAAGTCTAGAATCCTAACATTTAAAATGTTCTAAGAAACTTTTCCCATAACCAAATCTCTCTTTTTTTAAAATCCCCCTATGAAATACATTTCCAAAATCTTAACACTTTTCTAATTATAAAACTTGAGAATTGAGAAGACATGATCACTTATAACTCTTGGCAAAGTTTACCCCAGCATCATTTGTCTCTCAAGATTCTCGTTAAATGGCAGTGACCAGTATGGGCTGTGGAGCAGTGTGCAGTATGTAATGAAGAGCATGTGAAAATTATATGGAAAATATGATTTCTAGGTCTTTTAATTACTTTGAAGATACAGAGATATAGGAAATGAGGATGTGTAGGAGTCTTTATAAATTAAAGTACACTATGACTTCATCATTCATTAGTTATGAGATCCTGAGATAGTTACTTAAATTCTCTATACCACATGTTTCCTCATTCTGAAAACAGAGATAATGATAGTACTTTTACAAATGCTATTGCTGTAGAGATTAAATGTATTAATCCAGGTAAAATATCTTTTTGGAAATACCTAACGTAGTATTCTGATCTGAACGTAGTATTTTCTTGCTGCTGCTGCTGCTAAGTCCCTTCAGTCGTGTCCGACTCTGTGCGACCCCATAGACAGCAGCCCACCAGGCTCCCCCATCCCTGGGATTCTCCAGGCAAGAACACTGGAGTGGGTTGCCATTTCCTTCTCCAATGCAGGAAAGTGAAAAATGAAGTCGCTCAGCTGTGTTGGACTCTTAGCAACCCCATGGACTGCAGCCTACCAGACTCCTCCATCCATGGTATATTCCAGGCAAGAGTACTGGAGTGGGGTGCCATTGTCATCTCCGAGTATTTTCTTAGGAAATGTTAACTCATTTTTATTTTAATCATTGGTGTGATACTCTATATAAATTTCACATGAGTCAAATCCTTGTGGCCAGGAGAAGAAATTCCTAATGTAAGAATGTAAATTCCATTAAAAAAAAAAAAAAACAGATAGTATTTACATTGTCCATTTGTTGTTCATCAACTAAGTCCTATCTAACTCTTTGTGACCCCATGGACCGCCGCACACCAGGGCTGTACTTGTTCATAGACATCCCATATAATGTCCACATAAGAGAGAGACTAAAGTGGCCAATGTGAAGAGACTTCTCCACCTCTGTTCACTGTGAACCTATTTCCCTGCAGGCCTGTATTGGGTGAGATTGTCGACTTGGCCCTCAACTTGGTCCTCCAGTATAGTGTCAGCGTTGAAACTCATGAAGAGACTAAAGTCTCCAAGGTGGTCGTGGAAGAATGCAGGAGCGATCAACAGAGCATCAAACTCACCGTGCTGGGCAGGTCAGGTCAACACATCTCAGCAGAGTGGGGATGTCATAAGAGTTGGGACTCATAATTTCAGCCCTATTCCTTACCTGGGAGGGAGCAGAGTATGGAAAAAAGAGGTTAGACTCTCAAATCAAGTTAGGTTTGCCACTAACTTGAGGTTTTGTAATCAATTTAGCCTCTAGATGCTTCAGTTTTCACTTCGGTAAACGAAGGATGGTAAGAATACATAACTCACAGGCTACTGTGTTAGCCAAATGAGAAAACCAAGTGTTTACCATACAGCCTGGCACATACTAAGCTCTCAGTAAAAATAATATCCATGCTGACTTTCAGTCTCTTTGTTCTTCCCCTTACTGAGACCGGAGTGCTGACCTCTCCAAATATACCTGTAAATTGCTATATTTCACCTTTCAGCTTCATCTGTTTTAGCTTCATGCTTTTTGAAGCTCTGTCATTAGATACATGCACATTTAGCATTCTTATGTCTACTTGAAGAACTGACCCATTTCATATTACATAATGGCCCTCAATAATAATAATAATTCACTGTGTTCACCTTCCTGCCTCTAGCTAGGAGAGGGCAAGATGAATAGTAAATGTCTACTATGGACTCTTAATTTCAGATTGTCCCCAAACCATCCTCTACTTACTGAAAAATTCTCAAAAATGACATCTTAAAAACTGTGTCATCTCCATTTAAATCACTGATCTTCAGTAACCTACCAAATGTACATCTTAAACTGTGTGCTTGAAAGAATATGTTTAGCCCAAGGAAGAGGGTGGAAGGAGAAAGGCTGATCCTGGTTCTGGCTGAGAGAGAACTAGTCTGGAGTTGAAGGCTGGGGCAAGTTGGCCTTAGCAGGTAACAAGGCTGAGTCATGAGCAGAGGTCAGTTCATCCTGCCCAACAGGTGTCTGATCACAGCTTTGCCTAAAGACCCCCAAAGTAAAAGATAGGATAGGTCTGCAGCCTATCAGCACTTGGAAAGACTGAGATGTCAGTCCAAATGCCTGAGCCCTACTGGACACTGAGTAGCCTGTAGAGCCAGGGAAACCATCCTGCCTTCCGGGTCTCAGTGTCCGTGTCTGTAAAATGGGATTCCACTCTGCTGCTCCAAACTCTCAGGGGGCTCTTCTTTCCACTTTGGATGCAATCTCAGGCCCTCTCAGGGTCATCTAGGCTCTACTTGATTTGGATCCACATCTTGCCCACTCTTCCCTGGACCCGCTAGCTTTTGGTCTGAGCCTCAGACAAACTCCTTCCACTCAAGACCTGTGCACGGGTTGCTCAGGCACCTAGGACACCTTTCCCGCATCCCATTTCCATGTTTGTCTCATCGTTTTGGGTCTAAAATAAGGTTTCTCTCTTTCTCTCTCATAAGATTCTACTCTTGCCCTTCTCACTACTTGTCACAAGTTGTCATTAAATATTCAATCGTAAGTTTACTTCATTTATTCCTTCAGCCAAAAATGTGTGGAGCAGCTGCTCCATACAGGCAGGCACCATCCTGAGCTCAGAAGAAAGTACTGGTGACTGCCGGCAAGGTGCTTGTTCTCATGGAGCTTAGTCTCTGGAAGGAACAGCAGACAGGGGAGCATTCAGTGCAGCAGTAAAGAACCCACATGGAAAATGTTCGATTGCTATCATCCCTGGGCAGAACAGAACACCAAACAGGGCGCTATGACAGAAAGCCCTCCCTTAGGCAAGCAGTCACAAGGGCTGCCCTGAGGAGGTGACAGTTATGTGGAGAGCTGAAGGTGGGAAGGAGTCAGCCTTAGGAAAACCTGTTAATACTGGGTAGGCCAAAAAGTCTTTTGGGTTTTTCCATAAGCTCTTGCAGAAAACTCCAAACGAAACTTTTATCCACCCAATATTCAGGTACCACATTAGGAGCTGCTTGTGCTTTGTTCATCTGTATGTCACCAGTCAGTCTTGCTTTTGAGCACAGAGTTGGTGCTCTCTAAATATGTGTTAATGAATTAATGGATGACTAGACGCATGGATGGATGGAAGGATGGGTAGATGGATGGGTGGATAGAAGAATGGATGGACGGAAGAATGGATGGATAGAAGAATGGGTAGATGAATAGAAGAATGGATGTTTGGATCAATGAGGTCTCAGGGTTGTGATGAGACTCTCATGAGCTATCGGAGTGGGCTGCTGGTCAACCATGGTGTTCTAAGTAATGATCCCACTGGGGAGAGGCCCAAGTCACCCGGCTTCACGGTGCCCCACCATCTTCCACTCTCTTCCCACTGCTCTTGCTTGGGTGCTCTGCCAACTTCACCGACCTTCATCAGTTTCCTCTCTTCTCCAGGCGCATTGGACTGCTCACTGAGATTGTGGACTTTGCAATCAACCTCGTGAATGAAGTATTGTCCCTGGTAACACATTACGAGGTGAGTCCCCCATTCCTGGGGTGCAGATCCAGGCCTGGTGGGGGCAGGTGTGACTTCCCCTGGCTGGACTGTACTCTCTGGGCACCTTCCTTTCTGAGGGGCCAACTTCCTTGGGGCAATCAGTTGCTACCTGCCCCGTTCACTCAGCCTGGCCTGGGGAGGAGGTGATCAGGGGCCTGATATGAGCTGAAATCACTGGGTCCACACTTGAACAATTTACCATACCCATGGACTGCCGGTAGGCCTTTTAGCTAATATTTTTCTTCATTAAACATAATTTTAATTCATTTAAGTAAAAAGAAATCTGTACATACCATAGTTCAGATTCATGTGCATCATATAAAGAAACCATATATACTATGTGCCCAAAATTCGAAAGGTTCTATATTACTCAACTCTGGAAGGGGGCTGGGAATCTGGCTTAATTAAAAAAAAAAGTCCTCCATGTTGTTCTGCAGTTTATTGAACTTGAGTCATGCTCAACGTGTGTTCCTCAGACCAGCAGCACTGACCTCCCATGGACATTCATGAGAAACGGAGACTCAGATCATACCACAGAACTGTTGCTCAGTAATCTGCATTTTAACAACATCTTCAGGGAACTGTAGGTGCACAAAAGTGTGAAAAACACAAAACCATTTCTCTATCATTCCCAGGGCCCCATTTAACTCTATTAAGTTTCAGAGTCCAGAGGTCAAGGTTTCTAAGGGCATAGGGTTCTGGAATGTTAAAAGTCTAGATTCTTCAAGGCTCTGGGATTCTAATGTTCTAAAGTTTTAGGATTCTAGTGTCCTCTGGTTCTCAGATTTGGGCCTCCTAGGCTTCCACTGTTCTAGAATCCTAAGGGTCAGAAGTTCTGAGACCCCCAGTACTGAGCATCTCTGTGGGTGGCGGGCAGGGTGCTTACAGCAGATAATAACCAGTCCTCTTCCTTCTCCCATCTCACCTCCCAACCTCTTTCTTTCCTTCCCTCCCTGCATTTCTGTGTCTCTCTCTCTTTCCCTGGCTCCTTGTGACCCTCAGCTGTGCCCACTGGTCCGCAGTTTCTTTGAAAGCCTGGATGCAGATTATCTTAAGAACCACATCACTAAGTCACAGCTTGGGGAAATGGTGAGGGGGCATCCTATGCATCCTTACAGGGGAGGGCATGCTGCTCTATGCCAGCTGCACCGGCAGGTCTGGTCAGGGGACCCTGGAGAAGTTGAGGACCCTTCGTTGTGAGCAAGTCAGGAAAGTGTGGCTGGAGGTGTCCCTGCGGACTGATGGCCTCTGTGGGCCTCTGAGAGCTTCTATCCCTCCTTTGTCACACTGGCAGAACCTGCTGTCCAGAATGATGTGACAAAGAAGACAGGCTAGATCTGGGTTCAAATCCTGGATATTTTCTTAACAACTGTGTGGTGGGGCCAACTGGCTCCACCTCTCTGAGCCTTGGGTTCCTCCCAAGTGAAAGGAGATTGTAAACAATGCCGAGCTGATGAGTGGATTTAAAGAAAAAGCAGAAAGAGCTTAATATCCAGTAGGCATTGTTAATCAACACTGCCCCTCACCTTTTATTTCTTATGAGGAGCTGTGGCTTCACCTCCAAACCCTGGAAGCTCTTCTTGACCTGGGTCTCTGGCAACACTGGGGTCACTGGGGCTGGGGAGGGGGGGCAACAGAAATGGGGTGAGTAACAGTGTCAGAGTCCTGGAGCAGTTCTTCTAGAAAATAGCCACAGACCCAGTTCATTGGGCCATCACTCTGTGCTTCTTATATACTATCTCACTGGATCCTTGCAATGACCCTGTAGGGATACGTAATATCATCATACCCATTTTACAGATGAAGTAACTGAGGCTCAGAGAGACAGAGTAACATATGAGAGGTCCCATGGCTGTCAAGTCTGACCTGCTGGATGGTTTCAGCCTTTAGTGTCTAATTTCTATTCAGCTTCCAGTGCTGGAACCTGAGACCTGCTACTTATTTGTTCTTTCAGATGAACTTTATGAAATCCCAGAGGCAAAATAAAGAGCACAGATGAGGAAAGCCTCTGCGATGCCTGCCTGCTGGTGAGGGCCGGGCTCTGGGCCCTGGGCTAAAGGAGGATAAGCAGCAACCCCCTCCTCCCGCCCCGCCACACACACGGACACACACACAGGGGTCTGTGGAGAAGCAGAAGCAAAGTTTGGCTTCTTTTCCTTCTCTAGCAGACTGAGCCCTGATCTTGGTCACAGACCGAGTCCTGACTCTTGACACACACCCAGACTGCATTTGATTCTGCTCTCTGACTGAGCCTAGAACACAGTCAGACATAGCTTTCACTCCAGTTGCTGACTGAGCCCTGACTGAGCCTCTATCCACTGGTCATGGATAGAGCGCTGACCTGCATCTCAGTCTGACCCCTGATCCTGATCATACATTGAGCTCTGAACCCTGGCTCCTCTGAGCCTTGCTCAGTCTTTTCACATTGGCCATTGTTGCTAAGGTGAGGGGGTGGAAGGGTGAGGGGATGAGGAGGGCTCAGTGCCAGGCGCCAGAGGGAGACCCCAAACCACAGGTGCCAGCCCCTCCCCGAGCCTCAGAGCTCGCAGGGCTTGTGTGGAACCACTCCTGCAACTGTGTCCAGTGAACACATGAGCCGGTAAGGTCCCTGGGGTGTCCATGTCTCACACCAGGGTCTCCTTCCAGATTGGTCCCCGGGGACGTGGCTGAATCTCTGTACCGTCTCCCTCTGAGATGGTCAGTGATGCCACCATCCCCCAGGAGTGACAACTGAGCCCAGTCAAAGGACACTCTCAGATACTCCTCCCTACAATCAGGACACACTATGCTCGTCACCCTCCACCCCCAGCAATAAAGAGCCATTTCTGCATCCTGTGTGGCCCATTGCACTCCTTCCACTAGGATTTCAGGGAAGGCGAGGTATGGGCAATAAGGGCAGCAGAGGCCTGGATCCGTAGCTGGAAGGAAATTTGGGCATAATGCAACCCCTCTTCCGTGTCTTAAAAAATAGGAACACTGAGGCCCAGGATGGGCAAGAAGGTGACCCAAGGTCACATGAAGACAGCCTCACTCTGCTTCTGCTAACACCACCTCCATGGTGGAGGGCTGCCTTCACCAGCACACCTGACCTCATGACCTCCTCATAGGACCCTTCTGCAGGAGACACCAATCTCGTCCCCATTGGACAGATGAGGAAACTGAGGCTCATAAGGACAAGTGACATATTGAGGTTACAGGGTAACAACTGGCAGGACCAGGTTTTAAACCCATGGGTGCGGGATCCCTTGCTCAGAGAGGAGACGACCCACCTTCCACTACTCAGCCACCTCTCCCCAGCCCCCAGCAGGTCCCGCTGTCCTGGCCTTGATCTCTCCCACCCAGGACTGATGAGTTTTCTCTCGGGGCCCTTCTCAAAGTGCAAGTCCTCAGTTTCCCCTTTGCCTTGGAGCCTGGAGCACAGAGCCCTTTACTCACAGCCGTGTCACCGCTGCAGAAGATGGACCCAGGCTATCACCTCAGGGACCCCCGCCTCTCCTGTCCAGGAGGCCATCTGACTTTCCTGCCAAGAGGACCAGGGAACATTTGCCCATGTTGCCAAGGAGCCATCTCAGTGCTGTGTGCAATTCTGTGAGGGAAAAACCAGCTCTCGTCCTCATGGGAGACTCTGGTTAAGAGAGGCCAGGGTCACACGGAGTCCTGAACCAGCGCTGCTTCACTCAAGGGCCTTCTGTCTGAAGGATGCCTCACAAGGTCAAGTCACCACAGGGGGTCCTAGAGCCCCTGGGGCAGCTGGAGGGGCCTTGGACGGGCTCTCCCAAGAGACATCAGTTCAGGCTGTGCCGGGGCTGCTGACACACGTGAGGTGAGAGGTTGGACAGAGCTGAGCTTGACTTGGTCTCTGCCGTTGCCAGCTGTGTGATCTCAGGCAGCTTACTTAACCTCTCAGAACCAGTCCTCAAACCAGCCCAATGGAGTTAACAGCAAAATCTCCCCCGTTGTGTTGATGTGAGAATTAAATGAGTCAATGAGTGGAAAGTGCTTTACCAGAGTCTGACACTGGTGAGCACAAGATGAATGTCAGCCTCTCACACTGGAATCCCTGCTACATGGTGTTCAGAAATTCTGTATTAAATTTTTATACACTGTATCTCACTCAATTCTGGTTTCTACTGAGTGATGCAGTGAATGGTTCTTGGAGTAGGCATGACAACTGAATCTCAGAGAGGTGAAATGACTTCTCCAGGGCAACACAGCCTGTCGGAGGCAAAACTGGATTCCATTTGAAGTCAGAGCTGGTTCTTCCCCTGCTGGCCATAGCAAAGAGATGAGAGTTTTCCTCTCCATCTTATTTTCTGACAATCCCAACTCCCAGAACAGTACACAAGGAGGTCTCACAATTCAGGACTTCTCTTGAGCAGTAGCCCACTTGGGTCAGTGCTGAGCCTTTGTCCAGGCTGTTCCATCCACCTGGTCATCATTCCTTCCCTCCTTCCAGCTTCTCAATCCTCCTCAGCCCTAAGACTCTGCTCAGGAGCTGTCTCCTGGTAAGTGGGGGCCACTCCTCATTGTCTCCCCAACAAACAGACCATGTTTTCCAGCTGGTAGGTCTACCCAAGCTACCTCGTCATCATTGTCCCATACAGACGGAGGGCTCAGGAAGTGTCAGCTCTCATAAAAAAGGTTTACACTTTTTTAGTCATCTTTTTCCCATATTTTTGGTAAGAAAAAAATTGACATTCATCACTGTATAAGTTGAAGCCAACAGTTTGATTTCTGTGTACCATGAAGTGATTATGACAATAGGTTCAGCTAACATTCAAGTTCTCATATAGACACAATAAAAAATAAAGGAAAAAGAACAACAATTTTTCCTTGTGATGAGAACTCTTAGAATTTGCTAACAAAGTTTCTATATATCATACATCACTGCTAGCTATAGTCATCATGTTGTACATTATACCCCTAGTATTAAAATATTAGGAAGAGTAGCAATAAATGCCTACATAAAGAAGCAAGAAAAACCCAAATAAACAACCTACCTCTGTACCTTAGGGATTAGAAAAAGAAGAATAACTAAGCCCTAAGTTACCACTGAAAGAGTACAATAAAGATTACAGCAGGAGTGAATTAAATAAGAAGAGAAAAATAATTGAAAATATTAACCAAACTAATATTGGTGCTTTGAGAATGTAAAAGAAATGAAAAACCCTTAGCTAGATCTTATGATTCACAGGGGGCTTTAAGTCTTCACATGTTGCCTGGGTCTGCTTTGTCCTCAAGATAGTATTTATATACAAATATTTTGGCAAAGTTCACTAGAAAAAGAAGCTGTACAAAGGGGATGAGACAATGTATTGTTATAATGCCTTGATCCAAGTATGCCTGAAGTCCTCCTTGCCACAAAAATTTCAGTTCAAATACATTTCTCACTTCTTATTTTTATTTTTATTGAAGCCAATGTGAGTCAGCTCCTGCCATTCAAATCCACAGGGAGTCCTGACAACACATTTGTAGACTTATATCTTCCTCCTCCATTCTGATGCCTACACGACAGTCACACAACCACTTTGGAAACATAACAGACATCAAAGCCACAGGAGAGCGTAGAGGTCGTCATTTTACCCTCTTTGCTGGAAAGTCTAGGGAGACTGTGACCCGCGCGAATGGCTTGGCGCTGCAGGTGCACTTCACCATTGGTGCTCGCGACAACACACTTAATAGGTATGGAAAACCTCGTTTTCCGGTTGAGGATATTGAGGTTCAGGGAAGGACGGTGACTGCCCTAGGTCTCACAAGGACAGGAGCCCAGTCTTCGCATCCGCAGGGAAGGTCAGGGCACATTGAGGCCAGCTGGTGGGGCAAGATATTCCTTGGACTTGGATATGTTTATTCCTCGACTACTGCTGTTGGAGTTGGTTGTTAGCCCTGGTGCATTGGGCCCTGTCAACCTGGAACATCTGGTCCAGGAAGCCCAAATGGGTGCCCCCTTGGCACCAGCAGAGACCTCTGAGTCACCTGTGTCCGTCTCCTCCAGTCCCCCAACTGCATCTCATTTATGGAATTTTTAAAGGCTTACAGGATGAGTTGATGCCTCATTTGGAGATATTTGTTCCCAAAAAAGAGAATACATCTCTTTGGGGACATAAGTTTAATATCAAAGGCCAAAAAGTGAAACTGAAAGTCACCTAGTTGTGTCCAATTATTTACGACCCCACAGACCATACAGATCATGGAATTTTCCAGGCCAGAATACTGCAGTGCCTAGCCATTCCCTTCCCCACAGGATCTTCCTAACACAAACCCCTCTGTCTCCCACATTGCAGGCAGATTCTTTACCAGCTGAGTCACCAGGGAAGCCCATAGTTTGTTGAGTCACTCATGTGGAAAAAGGTTCCTCTTGGAGTGCTGTGCTCTGCTGTGCTTTAGTTGCTCATCATGTCTGACTTCTTGCACACCCATGGCCTGTAGCCTGCCAGCCTCCTCTGTCCATGGGGATTCTCCAGGCAAGAGTACTGAAGGGGTGTGCCATGCCCTCTTCCAGGGGATCTTCCCAACCCAGGGATCAACCCCAGGTCTCCCACATTGCAGGCGGATTCTTTACCAACTGAGCCACCAGGGAAGATGAATAAACCTTGCATATTCTTACAGAGCAGAAGTGGTCTGAGGCCAACTCCACCAGAGCTTGGGAAAATTAGAGGGCTGCGGGGGCTGTCCAGGTATCTCACGGGCTTAGGCTTTCTATTCTGTGATATCAGGGTCAGGATGAAGGTTCTCTTCACCTTTACCTCTACATGTTTGCTGGTGCCTAAAATCCCCTTCCCCAAGAATAAGACTTTTCTTCTCTGAATATAAGTGAGTATAAAAGTCTGAATGGCCTCAAGAGAGAGGAAACTAGAATTCATACCATGTAGGTGGCCCACACGTGAAGTTTGGGAATCAAGCAGTTCTGGGTTCTAATTCTGGCTCTGCATAAAAAAGAATGAAATAGCTCTTTCAACCATCTTGGACCCTGTGAAGGCCTGCGGGGAATGGGACTTCTAAAATGACAAATATGTCTGGAAGGCTGTGGTCCAAGACCATTTTTGCTGGCTATGAACGGGGTCTACAGAACCAAAGGGAACACACTGCTCTCCTGAAAATTGAAGGTGTATATGCTCGAGATGAAACTGAATTCTATTTAGGCAAGAGATGTGCTTATGAGTACAAAGCAAAGAACAACACAGAAACTCCTGGTGGAAAACCTAACAAAACCAGAGTAATCTGGGGAAAGATAACTCGAGCTCATGGAAACAGTGGCATGGTTTGTGCCAAATTCCGAAGCAACCTTCCTGCTAAGGCCATTGGACACAGAATTCGTGTGATGCTGTACCCTTCGAGAATTTAAACTTCTTGAAAATAAATAACAGTGTGGATTTGTCCTGTTAAAAAAAAAAAGAATGAAATAATAACATTTGCAGCAACAAGTGGATGGATGTAGAGATAATCATAGTAAATGAACTAGGTCAGTTCCATTCAGTCGCTCTGTCATGTCCGACTCCTTGCAACCCCATGAATCGCAGCACGCCAGGCCTCCCTGTCCATCACCAACTCCCAGAGTTCACTCAGACTCATGTCCATCGATACAGTGATGCCATCCAGCCATCTCAGCCTCTGTCGTCCCCTTCTCCTCCTGCCCCCAATCCCTCCCAGCATCAGAGTCTTTTCCAATGAGTCAACTCTTCGCACGATGTGGCCAAAGGACTGGAGTTTCAGCTTCAGCATCATTCCCTCCAAAGAAATCCCAGGGCTGATCTCCTTCAGAATGGACTGGTTGGGTCTCCTTGCAGTCCAAGGGACTCTCAAGAGTCTTCTCCAGCACCACAGTTCAAAAGCATCAATTCTCCGGCGCTCAGCCTTCTTCACAGTCCAACTCTCACATCCATACATGACCACTAGAAAAACCATAGCCTTGACTAGATGGACCTTTGTTGGCAAAGTAATGTCTCTGCTTTTGAATATGCTATCTAGATTGGTCATAACTTTTCTTCCAAGGAGTAAGCATCTTTTAATTTCAGACAAAGACAAATATCATAGATAGCACTAATTTATGGAATCTAAAATATGATACTAAAGAACTTATACAAAAAGACTCATGGACATAAAAAAAGGAAAAGAAAAAAAAAAAAAAACAACTCATGTTTACCAAAAGGGAAAGCAGTGTGGAGGATAAATTAGGAGTTTGGCATAAATATACATACTCTACTATATACGCAATAGACAACCAACAAGGACCTACTACTATATAGCACAGGGAACTATACTCAATATTTTGTAATAACTTATAAGGGTAAAGAATCTGAAATAAAAATACCTCTCTCTCTCTCTCTCTCTCTCTATATATATATATATATATATATTCAGATATATATCACTTTGCTGTACACCTGAACCTAATGAAAAGTGGAAGTGTTAGTTGCTCATTTGATCTGACCCTTTATCACCCCACAGACTGTAGCCCACCAGGCTCCTCTGTCCATGAATTCTCTAGGCAAGAATACTGGAGTGGGTTGCCATTTCCTTCTCCAGGGATCTTCCCAAACCCAGGATTAAACCCAGGTCTCCTGCATTGCAAGCAGACTCTTTAACCTCTGAGCCACCATGGTAGCCCCACACCTGAACCTACATAACATTGTCAAGCAACTATATATATCAATTAAAAAAAAAAAAATTCTGGTTCTGGCACATATTCACCCTTAGCGTCTTGAGGGAAATCACAGCTGTCTGATCCTCAGTCGGCCATGCCATCCAATGGAGAGAATCCAACCCCTGAGCATGGCTCTCATGAGACCAAAGCAGGCAAGGTCCATGAGGCTCAAATGCTGAGCACGAGGCTGGCATAGAGAAGAGCCCAGCAATGGCTGTCAGGAGGAACGACAAGGGTGAATTGTGGGTTTTGTATAGGGTGAGTATCAGTAACCTCCACATTCTGGATATCATATTCGAAGCAACTTCTGAAAACAAGGCTAATGTGAGGATCCCCATCACTGCTGAAGGCGTCGTGAACCTGTGAGTAGCCTTAGAATCAGGTTTGGGAGGCACAGTGAGGTATGGCCAATAGGTCTCCAATCTGAAATCAGGCACTTTTCCACCCTGCTACCTTAGTCTCCCAATCTGTAAAATAAGGAGGCCTTTGCAGCTCTAGAATCCCCACCTTTAAAATGTTCTAAGAAACTTTTCCCATAACCAAGTCTCTCTTTTAAAAAAATCCTCCATATTTAAAATAATAACACATGTAATTATAAAACTTGAGAAATGAGAAGACATGAACACTTATTCCAACATCATTTTTCCTCTCAAGATACTCTTAAAACAGCAGTGACCAGAACAGGCCATATAGTGTACAGTATTTAATGAAAAACATGTGAAAATTATATGGAAAATACAATTTCTAAGTATTTTAGTTACATTGAAAATACAACAAGATAGAAAAATGAGGGTGTGTAAAAGAGTATTTATTAATTAAAGTGCACTATGACTTTATCACTTTAGTTATGAGATTTTGAGATAGCTAATTAACTTCTCTGTACCACATGTTTCTTCATTCTGAAAACAGAGATAATGATAGTACTTTATTCAAATGGTCTTCCTGTAGAGATTAAATGGATTAATCCAGGAAAAATACCTTAAATGTTCTTTTTTTTTTTTTAATCATCGCTGTGATAATCTATAGAAATGTCACATGAGCCAAACCCTTGAGGCCAGGAGAAGAAATTCCTACTGTAAGAATGTAGATTCCATAAAGAAAACAGATAGTATTCACAATGTCCATTTGTTTTTCAGCCACTAAAGTCCTATCCAGCTCTTTGTGACCCCATGGACCGCAGCACACCAGGCCTGTCCTTGTCCATAGACATTTCATATAACGTCCACACAAGAGAGAGACTAAAGTGGGAAATGTGAAGAGACTTCTCCACCTCTGTTCACTGTGAATCTATTTCCCTGCAGGCCTGTGTTGGGTGAGATTGTTGTCTTGGCCCTCAACTTGGTCCTCCAGTATAGTTTCAGCATTGAAACTGATTAAGAGCCTGATATCGCCAAGGTGGTGGTGGAAGAATGCAGGAATGATCAACACGGCATCTCTCTCACCGTGCTGGGTAGATCAGGTCCTGCAGAGTGTCCCCAAATCATCATCCACCCACTGGGAAATTTGAAAAATGAGATTTGAAAACTGAATCCTCTCCATTTAAACTGCTGATCTTCAGTAACCCACCAAATCTACATCTTAAACTGTGTGCTTGAAAGAACATGTTTAGTCCAGGGAAGAGGATGGAAGGAGAAAGGCTGATCCTGCTCCTGGCTGGAAGCGGAGAAATGGTCCGGAAGCTGAAGGATGGAGCAGATTGGCCTTGGCAAGCAACAAGGCTGAGCCACGAGCAGAGGTCAGAGCATCCTGCCTCAACAAGCGATCTGACCATAGGTTTGCCTACAGAACTGCAAAGTAAAAGATTGGCCAGCACTTGGAAAGACTGGCATGTGAGTCCAAATGCCTGGGCCCCGCTAGACCCTGCCTAGCCTATAGCACCAGGGAGATCACCGACCTTTATCAGTTTCCTTTCTTATCCAGGGGCATTGGACTGCTCAGTGGGGTTGTGGACTTTGCAGTCAACCTCGTGAATGAGCTGTTGTCCCTGGTAATGCACCACGAGGTGAATTGTCCACTCCTGGGGGTGCAGAGCCAGGCCTGGTGGGGGGAGGGGTGACTTTTCCTGGCTGGGCTGTACTCTTAGGGACCTTCCTTTCTGAGGGGCCATCTTCCTTGGGACAGTCAGTTGCTCCCTGCCCCCCTTCACTCAGCCTGGCCTGGGAGATGAGCAGGGGCCTGACATTAGCTGAAATCAATGGTCCCACACTTGAAACATTTACCATAACCACGGACTGGCAGTAGGATTTTTACTCATATTCCTTCATTCAACACAATTTTAATTCATTTAAATACAAAAACTATACACATCATAGTTCAGATTCACATGTATCATATAAGAAAACCATATGTACCATGTGCCCCAAATTCCAAATATTCTGTATTAGTCATTCTGGAAGGAGGCTGGGAATCTGGATTTATATTTTAAAAAGTCCTCCATGTTGTTCTGTGATTTACTGAACTTGAGTCACTGCTCAAAGTGTGTTCCTCAGACCAGCAGCACTGACCTTCCATGGACACTCATTAGAAATGCAGACTCTTAGGTCCTACCCCAGACCTGCTTGCTAATTTGCATTTTAACAGCACCTTCGGGTAACTGTAGACACACAAAACTGTGAAAAGCACAAAAACACTTCTCTATGGTTCCCAGGGCCCCATTTCACTCTATAAAGTTTCAGGCTCAAGAGGTCAAGGTTTCTAAGGGAATAGTGTTCTGGAATGTTAAAAGTCTAGATTCTTTAAGGTTCTAGGATTCTAGTAGTCTGAGGTTTTAGGGTCCTAGTGACCTCTGGCTCTCAGATTTGGACCTTCTAGGCTTCCACTGTTCTAGAATCCTAATGGCCAGAAGTTCTGAGGCCGCAGTACTGAGTATCTCTGTGGGTGGCAAACAGGATGCTCACAGCAGGTACTAATCAGTCGTCTTCCTTCTCTGTCTCTCCTCTCCCTCCTCAGCTGCTCAACTGTTTCCTTCCTTCCCTCTCTGCGTTTTTCTCTCTGTGTCACTCTCTTGCCCTGGCTCCTTGTGACCCTCAGCTGTGCCCATGAGTCCACAGTTACTTTGAAAGCCTGGATGTGGATTATGTTAGGAACCACAAGGCTAAGTCACAGCCTGGGAAAGTAGTGAGGGGACTCCCTTTGCAGCCTTACAGGAGAGGGCACCACACTCTAGCCTGCAGCACCAGCAGGTCTGGTCAGGGGATCCTGGAGAAGCTGCAGACCCTTGTGAGCAAGTCAGAAAATTGTGAGCAAGTCCTTGTGAGCAAGTCAGAAAATTGTGGCCAGAGGGGCCCTTGCAGCCTGATGGCCTCTGTGAGTCTCTGAGAGCTTCTACTCTGCTCCCTTGTCACACTGGCAGAACCTGCTGCCCAGAATGATGTGACGAAGAGGACGGGCCTGATCTGGGCTCAAATCCTGGGTATTCTCTTAGCAACTGTGAGTTCGGGGTCAACTGGCTCCACCTCTCTGAGCCTCGGGTTCTTCCCAAGTGAAAGGAGATTATAAACACTGCCAAGCTGATGAGTGGATTTAAAAACAAAGCAGAAAGAGCGTGGTATCCAGTAGGCATTGTTAATAAACATGGCCCCTTCTCTTTCCCTTCTTATGAGGAGCTGTGGTTTGACCTCCAGCTCCTGGAGACTCTCCTTGACCTGGGTCTCTGGAAAGACTGAGGCTGACAAGGCTGGGGCCAACAAAATGGGGTGAGTAACAATGTTAGGGTCCTGGAGGCAGTTCTAGAAAATAGCCACAGACCCAGTTCCTTGGGCGATTGCTCTGTTCTTCTCATATACTCTCTCATTGGCTCCTGGCAATGATCCTGTGGGGATGGGTAGTGTTATCACACCCATTTTACAGATGAACTAACTGAGGCTCAGAGAGATCAAGTGACATGCAAGAGGTCCCATGGCTGTCAAGTCTGACCCACTGGAGAGTTTCAGCCACTGGTGTCTGACTTCTATTCAGCTTTCAGTGCTGGAGCCTGAGAACTGCTGTTTGTTCCTTGAGAGGAAGTTTATAAACTCTAACTGGAAAATCCATAGAACAGTTGAGGAAAACCTCTGTGATGCCTACCTGCTGGTAAAGGCCAGGCTTTGAGCCCTGGGCTGACGGAGGATGAGACCCTCCAGAAACACACACAGGGGCCTGTGGATAAGCAGCATAGCTTGGCTCCTCTTCTGTCTCTAGTAGCAGACTGAGCCCTGATTTCGGTCACAGACCGAGTCTTGACCCTTAATCACACACCCAGACTGCACTTGATTCTGCTCACTGACTAAGCCTAAAACAGTCAGACTGAGCTTTGACTCCATTGTTGACTGAGCTCTGACACTGGTCATGGATAGTGACATGACCTGTGTCTCAGTCTGATCCATGAACCTGATCAAACGCTGAGCCCCAAACCATGACTCATCAAGGTCCTTGGTCATTCTTTTCACATTAGCCATTGTTGCTAAGGTAAGGGTGTGAGGAGGGCTCAGTGCCAGGTGCCAGAGAAAGACCCCAAATCACAGATGCCAGTCCCTCCCTGATCCTCAGAGCTCGCAGGGTTTGGGGGGAAACACTCCTGCAGCTGTGCCTCATGAACATAGGAGCCAGTAAGGGCCCCAGGCTCTCTGTGCCTCACATCGGGGTCGTCTTCCAGGTTGGTTCCCAGGAACTTGACTGAATCTCTGTACCGTCTCCCTCTAGGACCGTCCGTGCTGCCACCATCCCCTAGGAGTGACAACTGAACCCAGTCAAAGAACACCTCTCAGATACTCCTCACAGTCAGGACACCCTATGCTCATCACCCTCCACCCCCAGCAATGAAAGGCCATTTTTGCATGTCCAGTGTGGTCCGTTGCATTCCTTCCATTGAGATTTCAGAAAGAGCAAGGTATGGGCAATCAGGGCAGCGGATACCTGGATCCAAAACTAGCAACACATTTGTAGACCATGTCTTCCTCTTCCAATCTGATGCCTACTCAAGGGTCACACAACCACACTGGGAACAACAAATATCAAAGCCACAGGAGAGCTTAGAGGTCATCATTTTCACCTCTTGGCTGAAAAGTCTAGGGAGACTGTGGCCCAGGCAAACGCCTTGGCACTGCAGGTGCACTCTCTCCATTGGTGCTCACGTCAACCCACCTAGTAGGCGTGGCAAACCTCACTTTCCAGTTGAGGATACTGAAGTTAAGGGAAGGGAGGTGACTGTCCTAGGTCTCACAAGTACAGAAAACCAGCATTTGCGTCCGCAGGAAAAGTCAGGTCACATTGAGGCCAGCTAGTGGGGCAGGAGAGTCCTTGGACTTGAATATGTTATTCCTCGACATCTGCTGTTTGAGTTGGTTGTTACACCTGGTGCATTGGGCCCATGTCAATCCGGAACACTTGGTCCAGGAAGCCCAGATGGGTGCTCACTTGGCATCACGCTTATAGCACCAGCAGAGACCTCTGGGTCACCTGTGTCCAGCTTCACCAGTCCCCCACCTGCATCTCAGTAGGAACCTGATGAACTCAGCTAGGACAAAGTACAAGTAGGGCTAGAGGCTTGAGGAGCTAGCCTTCCTCACCGTAACTATGGTCCCACCATCAGAGCACAGAGTAGGGAGAAGGTAGCAGCCCAGGTGCCCAAGCCTGGTGCTGGGACATGAAGGACCACATCCAGCAGAGCCTTGGATCCATCAACAGACCACCCTCCACACTGTCTGAGGTCCCTCTTCCCCTGGTTGTGGGCACAGAGCTGAGGGATGTGAGGAAAATCTTGTGGAGAGACTTATTCTCACCTCAAGACTGCAACCGAGGGGGTGGAGAGTGATGTAATGAACTCAGACCTGGAGTTGGCCCCAGGTTTCTGCTGCCTCATTGTAAATGGGTTAACAACCTGGTATCTGGATCCCCGTGGCAAAATGGAGATTAAAAGTGTACCAAGGGGATGGTGGTCAGACCTCAGTTCTGGATTCGGGCAGACTGCTTCCTAATCCTCTTTTCCTGTTGCTGGCTTATGGCCTGGACTAGGGACTGCATCCCCCTGAACCTCAGGTCCCTAGTATGCAAAATGAGACTAAGTATGGGAGTCTCCTCCCAGGTGTGCCTTGAGGATGTGGAGGGATGATGTGTGTAGGCTCCTAATACATGGTTACAACAGTGATGATGATGTTATAATTATTGCTGGTGTCCGGTCACTTCACTCCCCTCCACCTCAGGTGTCCCATCTGTACATGACCCCACTGCACAGGGTTATGGAGAGGATGAAGGGAGATCAAGCATCCAATATGCTTTATCCTTAATCAATGGAAACCAGATTTCTTATTTTGTGCACTATAAAGACCACGTGACCTAGATGGGCTCAGACTCCGGTACACCTGTGTCTATAAATTCTGGTTCCCTGGTGACTGGTGTATAAGCTTTGCAAGGTACAGTTCCTCACTAAGCCTCAGCTTCCTGTCAGGACCATGTTAGAGATTCCAATAAATATGATGTCAAGTACAAGTACACCTCATTAATTGTAGGGACTGGATGGAGCTTTCTGCAGAGAAGCCCTCCCAGGCACTCCTGGGCTTGGAGGGCTGGATTGATTAGTGATGTCTGCCCCAAGTTCAGGAAGGGAGAGTGGAATGACTGCATGTTCACCATATCAGGACAAGGTCATCTCTAATGGCCCCTCCAGCCAGTGATGGGGGCATGGACACCATATATTTACAGAGGTTGGGACTCTGGGACCTGCCTAGTGCTGTGGGGTGGAGGAGGGACCCTGATCTGGGTTCCAGGCTTGGCTCAGTTTATAACCTGTTTTGTGACTCTGAGGAAGACGTTCATTTTCTCCAGGGTCTCCATTTCCTCTAACTGCAAAATGAATAGAGGCCTCCTGCTACACAGCTGACCCCTTGGTGTTTTGAGAGGTGGTCAGGAATGTCTGGGGGCTACTTGCTACATTCCCACCAGCTGGAGCAACATACGTAGGAGAGAAATCTTGGGCCAGCCCGCCCCACACCATTAGCCACTACACACACCTGTGGTCGCCTGTGGGGCCAGAGAGAAGGGGGGTGGTGGGTTTTAATGCAGCAGAAGCGCCCCATGTCTGGGGAGAGGCAGACGTGCACAGAAAGTACTTGGAGACAGAGCAATGTACTCTCCCTCAGGGTCACCCATGGGCAGGGTCCCCGATCTGTGTGTTATAATAACAGTGACAACAACACATCAGGGAGCATGTGTTCATCAGCTACGATCACAAGGCATTGTTATGACACAGGGGACATGTCAGGGAACAAAACAGACGAGATCCCTGCCTAGTGGGGCTCCCTCTCCGGTGGATGAGGAAGAGAGCTAATCTTTAGGGACCGCGTGTCCAGATTTATGCATGTTAACTGTGTACCCCTCAGACCAGTTCAGTGGTGTAGTACACCCATTTGCCCTATTCACAGGTGAGTAAACTGAGTCTCTAAGAGGGAAAGACTATGACTTTCTTTGACTATGCCAAAGCCTTTGACTGTGTGGATAACAATAAACTGTGGAAAATTCTGAAAGAGGTGGGAATACCAGACCACCTGACCTGCCTCTTGAGAAATTTGTATGCAGGTCAGGACGCAACAGTTAGAACTGGACATGGAACAACAGACTGGTTCCAAATAGGAAAAAGAGTACGTCAAGGCTGTATATTGTCACCCTGCTTATTTAACTTATATGCAGAGTACATCATGAGAAACACTGGGCTGGAAGAAGCACAAGCTGGAATCAATATCACCAGGAGAAATATCAATAACCTCAGATATGCAGATGACACCACCCTTATGGCAGAAAGTGAAGAGGAACTAAAAAGCCTCTTGATGAACGTGAAAGAGGAGAGTGAAAAAGTTGGCTTAAAACTCAACATTCAGAAAACGAAGATCATGGCATCCGGTCCCATCACTTCATGGGAAATAGATGGGGAAACAGTGGAAACAGTGTCAGACTTTATTTTTTGGGGCTCCAAAATCACTGCAGATGGTGATTGCAGCCATGAAATTAAAAGACACTTACTCCTTGGAAGGAAAGTTATGACCAACCTAGATAGCATATTGAAAATCAGAGACATTACTTTGCCAACAAAGGCCCATCTAGTCAAGGCTATGGTTTTTCCAGTGGTCATGTATGGATGTGAGAGTTGGACTGTGAAGAACGCTGAGTGCCGAAGAACTGATGCTTTTGAACTGTGGTGTTGGAGAAGACTCTTGAGAGTCCCTTGGATTGCAAGGAGATCCAACCAGTCCATTCTGAAGGAGATCAGCCCTGGGATTTCTTTGGAAGGAATGATGCTAAAGCCGAAACTCCAGTACTTTGGCCACATCGTGCAAAGAGTTGACTCATTGGAAAAGACTCTGATGCTGGGAGGGATTGGGGGCAGGAGGAGAAGGGGACGACAGAGGATGAGATGGTTGGATGGCATCACTGACTCGATGGACGTGAATCTGAGTGAACTCCAGAAGTTGGTGATGGACAGGGAGGCCTGGTGTGCTGCGATTCATGGGGTCACAAAGAGTCAGGCACGACTGAGCGACTGAACTGAACTGACTGAAGAGGGAAAGATCATAAGGCTAGTAAGTGGGAGCACTCTGCTTTGCTTACAGCCTCATCATACTTTCAAGAACTGCACACACTGCCCCTTGTCTCCCTCCCTATTTTCCAGGGCTCCTGAATGCTGCCTTAGGTCACCACTCACTACTATGTACTGCAGTAATAGTAATTACGATGACCTCTGTTATTCATGGAGCACCTTCCTCAGCCAGGACTGGGTTGGGCTCTCTACTGACATTTCCTCATTTAGTGCCCCCAGCAGCTCTTCCTAAGGTAGAGGATATTCTAGTGCTTATTTTCATGGTTGAAAGGAAAAAAACAGGGCTCAGAGAGGTTATGACATTTACCTGCTGTCACACCAACAAGGAAATCTTCTGGGATGTACACCCAAGGATGACCTAAGAGCAAGCTTATTGTACTGTTACATATAAAACACATGGATTATTGGATGGGTACATTTTAATTAATCAGCATTAGAAATGCTTATGCAAGCTCTAAAAAATATTTTTTGAAAATCCTCTCTGTGTCAGGGTCTGGGCATGAAGCCTGTGGTTTTGGCCCTTATGGCTTCAGAGAGGGGGCGGTTATCATTGTGCCCAAGGAGCTGATGGGATCCATGCTCAAAGCAAGAGTGTAGGGTGCCTGGGCAGGTGGGAATGTAGCAAATATCCCTTAGATGTTGCTGACCACCTCTCAGAGCCCTGAGGAGTCAGCCATCTAGCAGGGAACCTCTGTTCATTTTGCAGTTAGAGGCAATGGAGACCTTGGAAGAAAATGAACATGTTACTCAGAGTCACAAAGCAGGTTATTTACTGGCCAAGACTGGAATCTAGATAAGGGTCTCCATTTCCTTCTCCCAGCACCAGGCAGGCCCCAGAGTCCCACTGTCCATGACTGTGTGGTGTTGCTGTGCCCATCGCTGGCTAAAGGGCCTCTTGAATATGACCTGGTCCCACAGTGGCGCACACGCAGTGCCTCCACTCTCCCCTCCTGAACTTGTGGCTGCTGCTGCTGCTGCTGCTAAGTCGCTTCAGTCGTGTCAGACATCACTCATCAATCCTTCCCCCCAAGTTCAGGAGCTGCCTGAGAGAACTTCTTACCAGAAAGTTGCATCGAATCCCTATATTCGATCAGATCATGTTTGAGACCATGGTACTGTCTTCACTAACTCAGCCCTAGAAGGGAAATAGGCTTATGAGGAAGCACACAAGGACGCACACCTGTCAGGGCTGTACAGCATCACCCAAGGGAGCCAGGACTTGTGGACATTGGTCTATGGATGCCTGAGCCCATTTTATCTCTTTCAGTTTCTACTGCACACAAAAGTAAGAAATGCAGTAGCCGTTGCTTAAGCATTAAGCATATTGAGTGCTTTATCTTCTCTAGTCTTCTCCATAACCCTCTGGGGTGGGACCACGTATAGACCGGAGGGGAGTGAAGTGGCCAGACAACAGGAGCAACTGACATCATCATTTCATCATTGGTGTTACTGCATATCAGGGACCTACTTCAAGCTCGCCCTTCATACACATTATCCCACCACATCCTCACCACACACCTGGAGGAGAATCCCATCTTTAGTCCCATTTCACACACAGGGGACCTGAGGCTCAGGGAGATGAAGCTCCTTGCCCAGGCTGCACAGCCAGTAACAGGAGGAGAGGATTCAAACTCAGCTGGCCCAGCACTGGAGCCAGGGTATGATCACCAGCACCTCAGTACCATTTTAATTTCCATTTGCCACCAGGATCCAACCACAGGTTGATTACCTATTTTACCAGCTGAAGCCTGGGGCCAACACCAGGTCTGAGCTCACTATATCACACTCAGTCCCCTTGGCTGTGTCCTGAGTAGAGACAATTCTCTGCACAAGGTTTCTGCACAGCCCTCAGCTCTGTGCCCAAAACCAGGGGAAGAAGGGCCTCAGATATTTGCAGAACTGGACACAGACAGTCTGGGAGGGTGATCTGCTGACAGGCCCAAGGCTCTGCTGGATAGGGTTCTCCATGACCCAGGCTTAAGCTTGGACACCTGCCCTGTGCTTTGATGGTAGGACCACAGTCAGGGTGAGGAAATCTAACTCCCAAAACCTCTGGACATACCCCTACATTCTCCTGGCTGCTCTCATATCCAGGACAGGGTTCCAGGTTTCTACTGAGATGCAGGTTGGCAAATGGAAGAGACGACCCTGGGTGACTAGCGGGTGCTCCCAACCTAATGCCAAGTGGGCATGCGTTTGCACTTCCCGGACCGGATGTTCTGGGTTGACAGGGGACCAATGCACCAGGCATTACAACCAACTCAGACAGCAGAGGTCAAGGAATAAACAGGGTATTCAAGTCCAAGGACTCTCTTGCCCTACCAGCTGGCCTCAAGGTGATCTGAGTGAAATGTCCTTCCCTGGGGACCCAAATGCTGGGCCCTTTCCTTGTGAGATCTTGGCCAGTCACCTCCCTTCCATAAACCTCTTTCCTCACCAGAAAATGGGGCTTTCTGAACCTCCTCACAGAGTTGTCCTGAGCACCAGTTGGGAAAGTTGACCTGCGGTGCCAAGCCCAGGCCCTGGCACTCACCTGCCCCTACTAGGAGATGGGCATTTTGGCTAATGATTGCCACTCATTGCTGCCCCCAGAAGACAAAAAAGAAACTGACTTTGTCCTGGATGTGGTCCATGATGAGAAACTACCCAGCACCAACCAGTGTGACTCCAGGAGACCATGGCCAGGTGGATGTGGGTCTTGGGAAGATAGGATAGTGAGAAAAGGAAAGAGGCAGGAAGCCTGAGGGAACCATATCCCCATGGGGCAGCGAGACTCAGGGAGAAAAGAAAGCTGGGAGCAAGAGTCATACAAATGTGCCACAATGATCTTCAAACGAAAGACCAAGGAAATTTCAAATCATGGCTCACAGTCACATCAAGTCACACAGGACATTAGCAATCATCTGGTCAAATTACCAAGCATCTCTAATGATGGGACCCTCACCAACTTATCAGAGAGTGGACGGCCTTATCAGATGCCACAGAGATGCTTGGAGCATTCTAGAGCCAGGACAGGGTCTTGGGACCCACATGAGAGGAAAGCCCTAGAGAAAGGGTGGTAACAGCTTGCTGAGGGCAGAGAACAAGGGAAGAAGTCAAATGATAATGATCTGCTGTGACAGAAGCCAGCAAGAAGCTGAGCTCGGGGAAGATGAGGAGGGACCACCTCAGGTGAGCCGTCACAGAGGTTGCGAGGGGATGTCGAGAGCCAGGGACAGCTAGGCAGGCGAGTTCTGGGAAAAGGGAACAGTTTGTGTGGAGGTCAAAAGCAGCAAAAGGGTTGGTATCCATCTGGAACAGAAGGAAGTCAGTAGGGCCATGGAAGGAGAGGCAGATGAGTTTGGGGTGGCAGTGAACAGTACTGCAAGGCCTTGATGGGGTTGCTGTTTTGAAGCTGAGTGCTTCGACCTCTGGCCGCTGCATTGAGAGCAGAGGGGTTAGGGGCACGTGTGCATAGGAATCCTGCATACATGAGGGTACCTGTGGAGGCAGATTTTGTTCACTCACAGAAGTAACTCTACTGACTAAATGATGTAGGCAGACAGGGAAGAGGGTGGTCTGAACAACTGAAAACATTTGCCCTAAGGCTGGCTCTACTGTGAGGGATTTTATGGAGAGCACTCAGACATAAGATGGAGAAAGCAATGGCACCCCACTCCAGTACACTTGCCTGGAAAAATCCCATGGATGGTGGAGCCTGGTAGGCTGCAGTCCATGGGGTCGCTAAGAGTCGGGCTCGACTGAGCAACTTCACTTTCACTTTTCACTTTCATGCATTGGAGAAGGAAATGGCAACCCACTCTAGTGTTCTTGCCTGGAGAATCCCAGGGACAGGGGAGCCTAGTGGGCTGCCGTCTACAGGATCTCACAGAGTTGGACACGACTGAAGCGACTTAGTAGCAGCAGACATAAGAGAAGGTTTGGGAAGAATGACCTCACTGGTCACTGACCCTGACTCTGTGGGCCACAGTTCTAGCCCCATATCTGTCCCTGTCTTTCTGGAAGACCTCAAGCTGGTTTCCAAATACTGATCGAATAGTATCATAATTTCCCTCTGAGCCTGCGTTTCCAAATCCTGATGGACTGAAGCTGGATGATCACCATAAGTCCTTCTACCAGAACATTCTCCACTTCAGCCATTCTCGGTCTTTATCCCAGCCCCCACTTGCAATGGCCGCTGTCTTGGCAGCACAAGAAGCTGCTCTTAGTCTTGGCACAAAGTCCTCTTCATATCCACCCATTCCAATTCAATCATCCTGGGTGACCTTTGCTTCGGAAGTCTCTCTCTATTCACTCTGGACAGGGGTTATTTTCATTGGAGTCTCCTTGGATGGCTCTGGACACAGGGCTTGTTTCCGGGGTCAGCCTCCCTGCCCATCGCCACCTGGAAGATATAAGGGCCATCAGCACCCAGCGGAATTCAGGAGGCTGTGCAGGCGAGCAAGGACTTCGTAAGTATTTTCCTCCAAACCTGTGACTGGCCGGTTTTCCACCTAATGTCACCCCACCTAAGGCCTTCAGAAGGCTTTGGGGCTGGAGGCAGAGGGATTGGTCTAATTCAGTTAGCTTCCATCTTGATTAGAGCAAATTAAGAAATAGATTCAATTAGGAGAAGTGCCAAACTGACAAGCAAAGCAGGGTCATGATGTGGTGCCCATTTATTTGTTCATACTTTTATTCAGCAAACTTTATTTTGTTGTACTGAGCGAGGAGCAGGGTTTTTACTATGTGTGATGAATTCAATAGTGAGATAAGTCACAATCCCTCCTCTAAGCGGTGCACAGCCTGATGGGAAAGGCAGCCAAGTCTTCCCTAACTGGTACCCAGGACTGTGGTCATACAATGAAGGCAGCAAGATGGTGGAGTGGGGCCCCCTAACCTAGACGCTGGGGAGAGTCTAGAGTGATCTTCCTAGAGGACATGATATCTTACTGAATTTGCAGAGTCATTAGGAAGTGACTCAGGTAAAAATGAAAAGAAGAGAGAAATGTTCCAGGCAGAGAAGCCAGCATGTGGTAAAGGGCTCTGACCTGGAGTCAGGCAGGACTTTTCAAATAGTATCTCCTTCTTTAACTGGTTGTTTTTCTCTGGGCAAGTTGCTCTAACTTCCTGACCTGGGCTGCCCATCTGAAAGAGAGGAGATAACCACGTCTATCGTCAAGGACTGCTGAGTGTCAGAGTGATAGGTGCTCATCCAAGATCCCGTTTCCCTATGGATAATTCTCACTCCTGTTCCTCCCATGACTGTCCAGGTGTCAGGACAAGATGGTTCAGCTTTGGAAACTTGTTCTCTTGTGCGGCCTGCTCGCTGGGACCTCAGCGTCTCTTCTTGACATTCGTGGCAACGATGTTTTGAGGAGGCTGATATCTGGTCTTGAGAGAGGACTTGACACCTTTGACAGTACAATTGAAAGTGAGTTAACAAGAGGGACGGTCAGTGGTGCCTGGGAGCTTCCTGCTAAATACTCTGCCTGTATCACCAGAGGCTGTAGCGGGGCCTCTTTATGGGTTGTTTATTAAGAGAGGTGACTAATTGGTTCCTGGGTCACCATTTATTATTTTTCTAGAAACAAGCAACACTTAACTGAATATCACTTTACATCTTAAATCATGGTAAACATTGCTAATATATTCATAGGATAAATTCCTCAAAGTGACATTTCAAAAGTTCAAAAGTATGCATATTTTAAATTACAGTAGATATTGACAAATAATACCCTATGGTAATATTTTCTCCAAACTATGAGATTACCTTTTTTTCCACTTCCCTGACAGCACTGTTTTGGACAACTGAATTTTTTGCCAATCTCACAGATGAAAGGTAATTCATGTCACTTAGTTTTTCTCTAATTATGAAAGAATTCACTCGTATTTTTCATATTTTATTAGTCATTTACATATTTAACTTAAATATTTTATTTATATTTGTAGCATATTCTTTTGCTGGGCTATTCAATTTTCTTAGTACTTTGTATTAATTAACTGGAAAGGAATTTCTACCTAGCCTGCTGCTGCTGCTGCTAAGTCGCTTCAGTCGTGTCCGACTCTGTGCAACCCCATAGGCAGCAGCCCACCAGGCTCCCCAGTCCCTGGGACTCTCCAGGCATGAACACTGGAGTGGGTTGCCATTTCCTTCTCCAATGCAGGAAAGTGAAAAGTGAAAGTGAAGTCGCTCAGTCGAGCCCGACTCTTAGCGACCCCATGGACTGCAGCCTACCAGGCTCCTCCATCCATGGGATTTTCCAGGCAAGAGTACTGGAGTGGGGTGCCATCACCTTCTCTGCCTACCTAGCCTAGGTAGCTTTAAAATTACCTACCTATCTAGTTAATCATACGTCCTTGTAATTCTGATTTCTTGAAAGAACTTGACCTTCTTTTCAATTTCTGGAAACATTACCCTGAGAAACATTCTTTGTAGGAGAAACTAATTTCTGTATATGATGGCCTTTCAAACCTTGCCAGGGCTTGGGCAAATGTCAAAGATATAGGAGGGACCCACTTTCCAGTTTCAGTGCTGACAAAACTGAGCTCAGAAGCAAAAGTGTCTGGATTATCTATAGGACCAGACGGAGTTTCCGCCTCTGTTTCCATCATTATAATTAGGTAGATATTGTCCATTGCAGAGCCAATCTGGAGTACTCTGATTACATATCCTTTCCTGTAGCCTTTTGTGTGGTTTTTTCTGAGCTCGTTGCTGCCTTCCTGTTTCTCATTTGAATTCTTTTCTATTTGTATATTCTGAACTCTTTTCAACTGTGCCATTCTACATCTGCCATGCCACTTCCTCTATCAAATCCCTCTTTTCTCTGAAAGGCCCTCTGTTAGGACTCTCTGTCCTCCTGCTCCTGAATGAATCACTGCTTTCTAGGCCTCTTATCTAGGGCTCCTACTTGCCACTTTAATAATTTGGAGCCATGTTTTTTCTTTGATTCTACATTTTCCATTTCTTATTTTATTCTCAGTTTGTATGAGCATCTCCTTAATCTTCACTACTAGGATCTGATGTACAATCAATATCTATTGCCTGCTCAATAGTGGATTGATTGCTTTGTTGAAATGATGAGCATATATTAGCATGAAGGCAGCATACTAGGAACAAGGTCTCCTAGCTGTGTGACTTTGGCCCATTTCTTAATCTTTTGATCCTTTATTTCCTCATCTGAAAGCACAGATAATAGTAATACCTACTTTATGAAGGTGTTATAAGATGAAATAAAATAACCTAGGAAAGTAGTCTCATTAGTACCTGGTGCCTAGGAGCTGCTTCTTAAGTTGTGTACCACACTAAACGGAGATTGTTTTTGCAGTTATCTTTCAGAATTTGAAGACTGAATTGGAATCCAGGTGTTCAGACGAGGTTGTGGAGCAACAGGAAACTGAGAATTTCTTGGAACAACTCATTTCTCGAATTTTTCAAGTAGTGAGCAGGCTTACAGGGTGAGTTGATGCTTCATGTTGGAGATCTTTGTTCCCAGAAAAGAGAATACATATCTTTGGGGAGGTAAGTTTAATATAAAAGAAAGAAAGATGAACAAACCTTGTGTGTTTTTGCAGAGCAGAAGCGGTCTGAGGCCAGCTCTGCCAGATCTTGGGGAAATTAGAGTCAGGGCTGCAGGGCCTGTGAGCATCTCATGGGTCTGGACCTTCTCATTCTGTGATTTCAGGGTCACAATGAAGATTCTCTTCTCCCTCACCTCTATCTGTTTGCTGATGCCTAAAGTCCCTTTTCTAAGGAATAAGACTTTTCTTCTCTGAATATAGCTGAGTATAAAAGTCTGAATGGCCTCAGGAGAGAGAAAACTAGAATTCACACCACATAGGTGGCTCCACACATAACATCTTGGAGTCAGGCAGTTCTGGGTTCAAAATCTGTCTCTGCATAAAAAGAACGAAATAATGCTGTCTGCAGCAACAAAAGGATGGACACAGAAGTTATCATACTAAATGAAGTAAGTCAGACAGAGGACAAACAAGTACCATATGATACCACTTATATGTGGAATCTAAAATATGATACAAAAGATCTTATACAAAACAGACTCGTGAGCATAAAAACAAACTCATGGTTACCAGAAGGGAAAGCAATGCGGGGGAGAAATTAGGAGTTTGGCATTAACATTGCTAAGTTGCTTCAGTCATGTCCAACTCCTTACAACCCTGTGGACCATAGCCCGCCAGGCTCCTCTGTCCATGGGACTGTGCAGGCAAGAATACTGGAATGGGCTGCCATTTCCTGCTCCAGGCATTAACATATACAAACTATATATGTATACATACACACAGACACAAAACAACCAACAAGGATCTACTATATAGCACAGGGAACTATACTCAATATTCTGTAATAGCCTATGAGGTAGAAGAATCTGAAATAAAGATACCTCTATAAATATACATATCTCTACCTGAATCACTCTGCTGCCCACCTGAAACTAACACAACATTGTAGAGCAACTATACTTCAACTAAAAAGAAAAACGAAAAAGCAAATACTGGCTCTGGCACATATTCACCCTTGGCGTCTTGAGGAAATCACAGCTGTCCGATCCTCAGTCTGCCACGCCATCCAATGGAGAGAATTCAGCCTCTGAGCAGGGCTCTCATGAAGACCAAAGCAGGCAAAGTCCATGAGGCTCAAAACTCAGCACAAAGCTGGCACAGAGAAGAGCCAAGCAATGGCTGTCAGGAGTGACAGGTGTGAACTGTGGTTTTTACACAGGGTGAGAATCAGGAACGTCCAGGTCCCGGATATCACATTCGAAGCGACTTCTGAAAACAGTGCTAACGTGTCGATCCCCATCACTGCTGACGTCACCGTGAGCCTGTGAGTAGCCTTGGAATCTGAGGGTTGGGAGAGGCAGTGAGGTATGGCCAATAGGTCTCCAATCTGGAATCAGGCACTTTTCCACCCTGCTGCCTTGGTCTCCCAATCAGTAAAATAAGGAGGCCTTTGCAACTCCTAAATCCTAACCTTTAACATGTTCTAAGAAACACTGCCCAGAACCAAATCTCTTTTTTAAAAAATCCTCCATGAAATATATTTCCAAAGTCATATAACTTATCTAATCATAATAGCTTAAAATTGAGAAGACATGAACATTTATAACTCTTAGGCAAAGTTTCTTCCAGCATCATTTTATCTCTCAAGATTCTCTTTAAGTAGCAGGCACCAGTATGGCCATATAGTAGTGTACAGTATGTAATGAAGGGCATGTGAAATTATATGGAAACTATAATTATATTAGGAATTTTATTAATTCATTAATTATATAAGTTATATTAGAAACAATAATTTCTAAGTATTTTAATTACTTTTTAAATACAAAGAGAAAGGAAAATGCAGATGTGTAGAAGAGTCTTTATAAATTAAGTGTACTGCGATTTCATCATTCATTGGATGTGAGATCTTGGGATAGTTACTTAACCTCTCTATACCAAACATTTCCTCAGTCTGAAAATAGAGATAAGGATAGTATTTTTCCCTCATGGTACTGCTGTCAAGATTAAATCACTTAATTCAAGTAAAAAACTTTGTGAAATACTTAACACAGTTTGTGCTCAAGAAATGTTAACTATTATTTTTATTTTATCAGTGTGATACTGCATAAAAATTTCATACGAGCCAAACCCATGGGGCCAGAAAAGTATTACCTAATGTAAGAATGTAGATTTCATTAAAAATTTACACACTATTGACTATATCCATAGATATCCCATGCAATGGCCATCTAGAGAGACTCATGTGAGCAACATGAAGAGACTTCTCCACCTCTGTTCACTGTGAATCTTATTCCCTGTAGGCCTTTTTTGGGTGAGATTGTCGACCTGGACCTCAATGTGGACCTCCAAACTACTGTCAGCATTGAAACTGATACTGATGACCCCCAGGTGGTCGTGGGAGAATGCACCAACAACCCAGAAAGCATCTCACTCACGGTGCTGCACAGGTCAGCCCAATACATCTCAGCAGAGCAAGGAATTCCAGAGGAGCTGGGACCCATAGTTTCAGCCCTATTCCTTACCTGGGAGGGAGCAGAGTATTGTTAAAAAAAAAAAAAAAAAAAGTTCAGATTCTGGAGTCAAGCTACCTTTGCCACTCACTTGGGTCTTTGTAATCAATTTAGCCTATAGAAGCTTTAGCTATCACATCTTTAAACTAAGGTTGGTAACATTACCTAACTCATAGGCTACTATGTTGACCAAATGAGAAAATGCATAGCATACTTGGAGAATATTTGGCCAAGCACATACTAAGCTTTCAGTAATAGTAATATCTATCCTTATTTTCTGTCTCTCGGGTCTTCCCATTACCAACACGGGAGTGTTGACCTCTCAAACCATAGCTGTGAATTTGTGTATTTCACCTTTCATCTTTATTTGTTTTTGCTTCAAGGTTTTTGAAACTCTGTTGCATGCACATTTAGCATTGTTACATCTACTTGAAGAACTGACCCTTCTCTTATTATATAATGTCCCTCAAATAATGATAATAACAATAATAATATATTGTGTTTACCTTCTTGCCTCTAGTTAGGAGCAGGCAAGAAGAGTAAACCCTGCTCAGTCCAGTTCAGTCGCTCAGTCGTGTCTGACTCTTTGCGACCCTATGAATCGCAGCACACCAGGCCTCCCTGTCCATCACCAACTCCCAGAGTTTACCCAACTCATGTCCATCGAGTCGGTGATGCCATCCAGCCATCTCATCCTCTGTCATCCCCTTCTCCTTCTGCTCCCAATCCCTCCCAGCATCAGGGTCTTTTCCAATGAGTCAACTCTTCACATAAGGTGACCAAAGTATTGGAGTTTCAGCTTCAGCATCAGTCCTTCCAATGAATACCCAGGACTGATCTCCTTTAGGATGGACTGGTTGGATCTCCTTGCAATCCAAGGGACTCTCAAGAGTCTTCTCCAACACCACAGTTCAAAAGCATCAATTCTTCAGTGCTCAGCCTTCTTCACAGTCCAACTCTCACATCCATACATGACCACTGGAAAAACCATAGCCTTGACTAGACGGACCTTTGTTGGCAAAGTAATGTCTCTGCTTTTTAATATGCTATCTAGGTTGGTCATAACTTTCCTTCCAAGGAGTAAGCATCTTTTAATTTCATGGCTGCAGTCACCATCTGCAGTGATTTTGGAGCCCCCCAAAATAAAGTCTGACACTGTTTCCACTGTTTCCCCATCTATTGCCCATGAAGTAATGGAACCAGATGCCATGATCTTCGTTTTCTGAATGTTGAGTTTTAAGCCAACTTTTTCACTCTCCTCTTTCACTTTCATCAAGAGGCTCTTTAGTTCTTCTTCACTTTCTGCCATAAGGGTGGTGTCATCTGCATATCTGAGGTTATTGATATTTCTTCCAGCAATCTTGATTCCAGCCTGTGCTTCCTCCATCCCAGCATTTCTTATGATGTACTCTGCATATAAGTTAAATAAGCAGGGTGACAATATACAGCCTTGACGTACTCCTTTTCCTATTTGGAACCAGTCTGTTGTTCCATGTCTAGTTCTAACTGTTGTTTCCTGACCTGCATATAGGTTTCTCAAGAGGCCGGTCAGGTGGTCTGGTATTGGTTCTAGTCAGGCTTGGTTCCCAGCATATAGTTGGTGTTTTATAAATATGTACTGATGAATAAATGAATGGATGGCTAGATGGATGGATGGATAAAGAATGGATGGATGGATGGATGAGCTCTCAGGATTGTGATGAGATGCTCATGAGCTACTGGGGTGAGCTGCTGGTCAACCATGGGGTTCTAAGTGATGATCCCCCTGGGTAGAGGCTCAAGTCACCTGACTTCAAGGAGCTCCACCATATTCCACCCTCTTTCCCACTGCTCCTTCTTGGCCGCTCTGCCAACTTCACTGACCTTTATCAATTTCCTCTCTTCTCCAGCCGCTTTGGACTGCTCAACGATGTCGTGGACATTGGAGTCAACCTTGCGAGAAGGGTGGTGTCCTCTGTAGTGGAGGGTGAGGTAAGTCACCCACTCCTGGGGGTATAGAGTCACACCTGGTGGGGGCAGGTGTGACATTCCATGGGTGGGCTGTACTCTCTGGGCACCTTCCTTTCTGAGGGGACAACTTCCCTTTGAGTTGTCAGTTGCTACTCCCCCCGCCCCACCCCGCTTCACTCAGCCTGGCCTGGGGAGGAGAAGAGGGGCCCAACATGAGCTGAAATCACTAGGTCCCACACTTGAACCATTTGCCATACCCATGGACTGCCAGTAGGCCTTTTAGCTAATATTTTTCTTATTTCAATACAACTGTATTTATTTAAATACAAAATCTGTACGTACCACAGGTCAGATTCCTATGTATCATATACAAAACCATATATACCATGTGTCTTAAATTCCAAAGATTCTAAATTAGTCACTCTGGAAGGGGGCTTGCAATCTGGGGTTTTTTTTTTTCCCAATCCTCCAGGAGGCCCTGAGATTACTGAACTGGAGGGTCACTGCTAAAACTATGGTTGTCAGACCAGCAGCACTGACCTTCCCTGGGCATTTTTTGGAATGCAGACCCTTAGGTCCCACTCCAGACCTGCTGCTCATTAAGTTGCCTTTTAAAGAGATCCTCGAGGAATTGTATGCACACAAAATTGTGAGAAACACTTCTCTATGGTTCCCAGGGCCCCATTTGACCCTTGAGGTTTCAGAGTCCAAAGGACAAGGTTTCTAAAAGCACAGGGATATGGGATGCTTACAGTCTAGATACTTAAGGTACTGGGATTATAGTGTTCTGAGGTTTTTAGGGTTCTAGTGTCCTCTGGATCTCAGATATGGGCCTTCTAGGTTTCCACTGTTCTAGAATCCTAAGGGTCAGAAGATCTGAGGCCCCAAGTAGTGAGCATCTCTGTGGGTGGCAGGCAGGGTGCTCGTAGCAGGTAATAACCAGTCCTCTTCCTTCTCCCATCTCTCCTCTCCCTCCTCACCTCCTGGCCTCTTTCTTTCCTTCCCTCTTTCCAATTCTCTCTGCGTGTGTCTCTCTCTCTTTTGCTGGCTCTGTATGACCCTCAGCTGTGCCCACGATTCCGCGAGCTCCTTGAAAGCCTGGATGCAGAGTGTGTTGAGAAACTCATTGGTAAGTCACAGCGTGGGGAAGTGGGGAGGGGGCTCCCTCTGCAGCCTCCCCGGGGATGGTATGCTGCTTTATGCTTATAGCACCAGCAGGTCTGGTCAGGGGATCCTGGAGAAGCTGAGGACCCTTCATCCTGAGCAAGTCAGGAGAGTGTGGTTGGAGGGGTCCCTGCGGACTGAGGGTCTCTGTCAGCCTTTGAGAGCCTCTACTGCCCTCCTTTGTCCCACTGGCAGAACCTGATGCCCAGAATGATGTGATAAAGAGGACAGGCCAGATCTGGATTCAAACCCTGGATCTGCTACTTAGCAACTGTGCAGTCCTAGTCAACTGGCTCCGCCTCTCTGAGCCTCAGGTTCCTCCCAGGTGAAAGGAGATTGTAAACATGGCTTAGCTGATGAATGGATTTAAAGAAAAAGCAGGAAAAGCCTAATATCCAGTAGGCATTGATGATAAGCACCGCCCCTTCTATTTCCCTTCTTATGAGGAGGTGTGGTTTCACCCCCAGCCTTGACCTGGGTCTCTGGCATCGGTGGGGTTGCTGGGGCTGTGGGCAACAGAAATGGGATGAGTGAAGCATCAGGGTCCTGGAGGCAGTTTTTTTAGAAAATAGCCACAGACCTAGTTCATTGGGCCATCGATCTGTGCTTCTTATATACTATCTCATTGGATCCTTGCAATGACCCTGTGGGGATGGGTAGTGTCATCATACCCATTTTACAGATGAACTAGCTGAGGCACAGATAGATGGAGTGACACACAAGAGGTCCCGTGGCTGTCAAGTCTGACCTGCTGGAGGGTGGCAGTTACTGGTGTCTAATTTGTATTCGGCTTTCCAGTGCTGGAGCCTGAGAACTGCTACTAATTGTGTTCCCTCAGGCGAGTCTCAGGACACCACCCAACAGGAACCTGAAGGCCGCAGATGAGGAAACCGCTGGGATGCCCGCCTGCTGGTGAGGGCTGGGCCCAGGGCCCTGGGCTGAGAGAGGATGAGACCCCCCACAGGGGCCTGTGGAGAAGCAGAAACAAGCTTGGCTTCTCTTCTTTCTCTAGTGGTAGACTCAGCCCTGATCTCGGTCACAGACCAACTCCTGACCCTAAATCAGACACACAAATTGTGCTTGATTCTGCTCCCTGACTGAGCCTGGAACAGCCAGACTGAGCTTTGACTCCAGTAGTTGACTGAGCCCTGACACTGGTCACAGATAGAGACCAGATCACATCTCAGTCTGATCCCTGATCCTGATCATACACTGAGCCCTGAACCCTGGCTCCTCTGGGCCTTGATAAGTCTTTTTACATTGGCCATTGTTGCTAAGGTGATGGGGGTGGGAGGGTGAGGGAATGAGGGGGGTCAGTGCCAGGTGCCAGAGAAAGACCCCAAACCACAGGTGCCAGGCCCTCCCCAAGCCTCAGAGCTCACAGGATTTGTGGGGAAGTACTCTGGGAGCTGTGCATGCTGAATGCAGCAGCAAGAAAGGGTCCCGGGGTGTCCATGCCTCACATGAGGGTCTCCTTCCAGATTGGTTCCAGGACTTGACTGAATCTCTGTACCGGTCTCCCTCTGGGACAGGCGGTGCTGCCACCATCCCCCAGGAGTGACAACTGAGCCCAGTCAAAGGACACTCTCGGATACTCATGCTCACAGTCAGGACACCCTATGCTCATCACCCTCCACCCCCAGCAATAAAAAGCCTTTTCAGCACCTCCTGTGTGGTCCGTTGCATTCTTCCATTGGGATTTTGGGGGATGTGGGATATGTGCAATCAGGTAAGCAGAGACCTGGATCTGAAGCTAAAAGGGAGTTTGGGGATTATCCAGCCTCACCTCCTTGTCTTACAAGCAGGAAAACTGAGGCCCAGGATGGGCAAGAAAGTGACCTGAGGTATCGTAGAGACAGCCTCACTCTGCTTCCCTACAGCACCACCATGATGGAGGGCTGCCTTCCCCCGCACACCTGACCTCATGACCTCCTCACAGCACCCTTCTGCCAGGAGACTTGGCTCTTGCCCTGATTGTACAGATGAGGAAACTGAGGCTCACAGAAGACAAGTGATTCATCAAGGTTACAGGGTGGCAAGTGGCAGGGCTAGAATTTTAACCCATGTCCCTGGGAACACTTGCTCAGAGAGGTGACACCCTGGTTCTCAGTACTCAGCCACCTCTCTCCTGCCCCCAGCAGGTCCCATCATCCTGGCCCTGCTCTCTTCTGAGCAGGACTGATGAGGTCCTCTTGAGTCCACTCTTCCTCCCTAACATGGAAGCCCTCAGTTTCCCCTTTGCCCTGGAAGAGAGAGGACCACATCCCTTACTCCATGCTGCATCACCTCTTTGGAGGAGTGATCCAGGCTATCACCTCAGGGTCCCCGCAGCCTCTCTTATCCAGGAGGGCCCCTGACTTTCCTGCCAAAAGGCCCAGGGAACCTTTGCCCATTTGGCTAAGCAGCCATCTCAGTGCTTTGTGTGCAATTCTGTGAGGGAAGAACCACCGTCATCCTCTTGTGAGACTCGGGTTATGAGAGGCCAGGGTCACACAGAGGCCTGCAAGAGCGCTTACTCCACCCAAGAGCTTTCTACCCGATGAAGGCTGCCTCACAAGGTCAAATCACCTTGGGGGGCCCTTGAGCCCCTGGGGCTGCCTACGGGAGACTTCAACCATCTCTCCTTAGCTCTGCAAAGCGGATCGTAGTTCAGGCTGTGCCAGGGCTGCTGATAAGGCATAGGGTGAGGGGTTGGACAGAGCTGAACTTGGCTTACCTGGCCTCTGCCCCTTGCTAGCTGTGTAATCTCAAGCAAGTTACTCTTGGAACCACAGTTCTCTCACTTGCCAAAAAGAATTAACAATAAAACCTCCCTTATTGTGCTGTTGTGAGGTTTAAACGAGTCAATGAGTGGAAAGTGGTTTTCCAGGGTCTGACACTAGTGAGCACAAGTCAGGCTCTACCCACTGGAATTACTGTCAAACAATGTTGAGAAACCACACATTTAATCTTTATACACTGTATCTCATTAGATTCTGATATCTACTGAGTGATGCAGTGAATGGTTCTTGGAGTAGATGTGGCAACTGAGTCTCAGAGAAGTAAAGTGACTTCTCCAGGGCCACACAGCTGGTCAGAGGCAAAACTAGATTCCATCTGATGTCAGTCTCCGCAGCTGGTTCTTCTCCTGTTGGCCACGGAAGATGGAGTTTTCCTCTGTGACTATTTTGTGACTATTTCAACTTCCACAAAAAATATAGAAGAACGTTTCAAAATTCAAGACTTCTTTTGGGCAGCCACCCACTTGACCCTGTGCACACTATTCCATCCACCATTTCTTCTCCCCCTCCAGCTTCTCGATCCTCCTCAGCCCCACAGCTCTGCTTAGGAGTTGTGTCCCAGCTAAATGGGGGCCACTCCTCAATGTTTCCCAAAATAAGAGACCATGTTTTCCAGCTGGGGGATCTAAACAAGCTGCCTTGTCATTACTGTCCAATACAGACAGAGGGTTCAGGAAGCATCAGCTCTCGTTATTACATATGAGTATGAGTATCTCATTACACTTTTTTTTTTTTTTATGTGAAGTTTTAAGCCATCTTTTTCACTCTCCTCTTTCATCCTCATTAAGAGGCTCTTTAGTTTGTTCCTCCTCATTTTCTGCCATTAGAGTGGTATCATCTGCTTTTCTGATGTTGTTAATATTTCTCCCAGCAATCTTAATTTCAGCTTGTGTTTCATCCATCCTGGCATTTCCATTTTTATTGAGAAGTAATTGACTCAGTTGAAATAAGTTGAAGGCCACAGTTTGATTTGTGTGTGTTATGAAATGATTATGACAATAAGTTCAGCTAACATTCATCTTCTCATACATATACAATAAAAAGAAAAGAAGAAAAAAAGAAAAAATTTTCCTTGTGATAAGAACTCTTAGGATCTGTTGTCTTAACAACTTTCCTACGTATCATACATCATTGTTAGGTATAGTCACCATGTTGTATAATACATTCCTAGTGCTTATTTATTTTAGAACTGGAAGTTCCTGTCTTTGGGCCATCTTCTTCCAGTTGCCTCTCCTTCACCCTCCTCCTTTGATATTCATAAGTCTGATCTGTTTTTCTATGAGTTCAGTGTTTTTGTTTGTCAGATTCCACACATAAGTGAGATCGCATAGTATAGGTCTTTCTCTAACTTATTTCACTTGTCATAATGCTTCAAGGTCCAACCATGTTGTCACAGGTAATAGGATTTCCTCGTTTTTAACGACTAAATGATATTCCACTGCGTATATATACTATAACTTATGTATTTATTCATCCATCAATGAACACAAGTGTTGCTGTGTGCTGGCTATTATAAATAATGCTGTTATAGACACAGGGGTGCAGACATTTTTTTGAGTTAGTGATTTCATTTCTTTTGGATTTATTCCCAGAAGTAGAACTGCTAGATCACATGATAGTTCTATTTTTAATTATTTGAGGAATTTCCATACTATTTTCCATAGTGGCTACATCAATTTATATTCTTACCAAATGCACACGGGTTCCCCTTTCTCCACAACCTCATCTGTGATCTCATCATTTTGATGATGGTCATTCGAACAGGCATTAGATGACATCTCATTGTGATTTTAATTTGTATTTCCCTAGTTGCTAGTGATGTTGAGCATCTTTTCATGTACCTGTTGGTCTTTCACATATCTTCTTTGGAGAAATATCTGTTCAGATCTTTTGCCCATTTTTTGTTTTATTTCTTGTGTTGTTGTTTTTCTTTTTTTCTTCTCATTATAAAAGCCTATGTTTTGAAAAAAATGATCCATCTTTATTATTTCCTAAAAGTATTTTATCATTAAATACCACACATTTATCGTCAGTATGGAATAACCAGTATAAGAACACAATTTTTATAGTTTATATCTGAGTTGGCTTAGACAACCATTCTGGGCAGTATACCATTCAAATGGGTTTTTCATTCATGCGTGCAGGTATACATTCAGTAAGTACTTACTGAGCCTCTGTTGTGTGCTAAGAAACTACTAGTAATTACAGACATAGCAGTGGACAAAATCGTCCATGTGCTGTTTTTTCTTTTATTGCTATTGAGTTGTTTGCATTATTTATATATTTAGGATATTAACCCCTTATCAGGTATATGGTTTGTAAATATTTTTTTAACAGCATGCCTTGTCTTTTCCTTTTACTGCTTTTTTGTTTGTTTGTTTGTTTTTGCTGTTGTTGGTGTTATGAAGAGTTTTTTAGTTTGATGTAGTTCCCTTCTTTATTTTTCACTTTGTTGCTTGTGTTTTAGGTATCACATCCAAAAGTCATTACCAAGACCCATGTCAAGAAACTTTATTCCTGTTTTCTTTATCCCTCCTTTGTTTCTGAAGGACAGCTTTGCCAGGTATAGAATTCTTGGGTGACAGTTCTTTTTTCAATATTTTGAATGTCACCTCATTCTCTCTCAGTCAGAATAGTTTCTTTTGAGAAATCCACCAGTCATCTCACGGGATTCCCTTGTATGTAACTTCGGTTTTTTTCTCTTGTTGCTCTTAAAATTTTTTCTTTGTCTTTGAATTTTGAGGATATAATTATAAAGTGTCTTCATATAGATCTATTCAGATTCTGTCTATTTAGGGTTCTTTGGATCTCATGGGTCTGGATGTCCATTTCCCCAGGTTTAGGAGTTTTAGTATTGCTTTAAATATACTTTCTGTCCTTTTCCTCTTCTCCTTCTGGAATTCCTATAATGAAAATATTATTTCTTTTCATTGTGTCACATAATTTCCATGAAAGTGAAAGTGAAAGTCACTCAGTCATGTCTGACTCTTTGTCACCCCAAGGACTATACAGTCCATGGAACTCTCCAGGCCTGAATACTGGAATGGGTAGCCTTTCCCTTCTCCAGGGGATCTTCCCAACCCAAGGATCAATAATTTCTTCACTCTTTTTCCTTTTTCTCCTCTGACTAGCTTAATTGCTAATGTCCTATTCTCCTGGTTGCTGATTCTTTCTTCCTTATGGTTAAATCTACTTTTGAAACTTTTCATTGACTTTTTTCAATTCAATTATTGTATTTTCAACTCTGGGATTTCTGTTGTTGTTGTTGTTTATGGTTGCAATTTCTTTATTGAACTTCTCATTTTATTCATGCATTGGTTTCTTAATTTCATTTGGTTGTCTGTGTTTTCTTATAGTTCACTAAACTTCCTTAGACTCATTAGAAAAGACTCTGATGCTGGAAAAGATTGAAGGCAGGAGGGGAAAGGGATAATAGAGGATGAGATGGCTGGATAGCATCACCGACTCAGTGGACATGAGTTTAAGTAAACTCCAGGAGATGGTGAAGGACAAGGAAGCCTGGCATGCTGCAGTCCATGGGGTCACAAAGAGTCAAACACGACTGAGTAACTGAACAATAAAACATCCTTAAGAGGCTTATTCTGAATTCTTTGTCTGACAGTTCACAGACCTTCGTTTCTTGAGGGTCATTTATAGAACTGTATTAGTTTCCTTTGATGGTATCATAGTTCACTGGTTTTCTGTGTGTGATCCTTGATTCCTTACATTGGAATCTGCACATTTGAGTCCTCTTCCAGACTTTATAGGTTTGCTCTGGCAGAGACAGTTCTTCACCAGTCAGCTCAGTTGTTTTTTGGGGTGTGTGTGTGTGCTGGTGATGTCCTTGGGCTTAATGGTTGGGGTGAGTCAACTGAGCTCTGAGGATGCGGATGGGGTGGGATGTGCCTCTGCCTGAAGATAGCTGTAAAGGACTGCTGGCTTAATTTCCTATCTTGGTGAAGCTGTAAGATGGGCTCTACGGTTGCCTGGATTCTCTGGCCAGACTTACTAGATGATCAGGACTTGATACTGTACATAGTACAAGATGCAGCAGGACAGGACCCAGTACCTGTACAGCTTGTTGTTTGGAAGCCTGTGTCCCCTGGTCAGGTGAAGCCATCAGTTTTGCTCTGCAAACAAGGGAAGCCAGGAACTGTGCTCCCTTCAAATACCCCTGTACTTAGAACTGTTGAATGGGTGACACAACTTCCTGTGTGCTCTGGGTAGATTCCCTAGCTAAACTGGCTGAAGGCTGTGTTTAGCAATGAATGGGGCTATCAGTTAGATTCACTGCCCAGATACAGTAGGAGAAGCAGCTCCAAAGCTGGTCAAGCTTTTTGCTTGTTGTCTAAATTCAAACCAACCCACACCCCCAAGTTTCCTGAGTGAACAGAGTCACTACTTTTCCTTTACAAACTCTGGGCTCTGCCTGCCCTTCTCTAGGCTCCAGCTGGGCAGCACAGCTTCCAGGAGTTGGCATTAGCCCTTCTGGACAGATGGGGCCAGAAGACATTCCCCACAGCGAGTGGGGCTAGGACTCCCCTCCCTTCCTGTACATGGATAAACTGAGCTCTAGGACCAGCAAAACTCCTTGTCTGAGGATTTGAATCAGGTAGAACTGCTCTTGGCCAAGTTCCCTCATCAGAGTGCACCCCCAACTTGGTTCTGCAGATGGACAGAACCACTGGTTATGATGACTGCTTGGATGTTGTAAGTATGAACTTGGTCTGCCAAGATCCACATGCTGTTTTTGCAAGCCCCTTCCCCCTTTCCCAGGTGGCTCAGTGGTAAAGAAACTGACTGCCAACGAAGGAGACATAGGAGGTGTGGGTTCAATCCAGGAAAGAGCCCCTGGAGAAGGAAGTGACAACCCACACCAATGTTCTTGTCTGGAGAATCCCGTGGACAGAAGAATCTGGCCGGCTACAGTCCATGGGATCGCAAAGATTCAGACGCGATTGGGCATGCAATACTTCCTCCCCCTTCTCCAGCAGTCAGTTTCCGAGTGGTTGAGCCTTCACAGATTCCCTGGCAGTCCCCATGCTGTGAAACAAGAAGACATCCCCCAAATCGACCCCAGTGCTGAGGAGGCTCTGGTTGCCCCCCAGGGTTCTCTTTTCCCTCTGGAGGCTCAGAGGAGACCTCTCCCTGTGGTGCTGTGCTGGCCTAGAGGAAGGCTACGTGGAGCTGCTTCTTACCCTTATAAGGTGGTCTGCCCTGATTCTCCGTGGTGTGGAGGGTGCTTCAGCCTCACTAGGATCCTCTCAGTGGTGTCTTGTTCTTGAATCATTGTTAGTTGTTCTTGTGACAGGAGCAAAGTCAGAAGTGAACTATGTCTTCATTTGGTAACATCACTCTCTCACTTTCCTTATTCATCTCTGCCCCACAAGCCTGTGAACTCCTTGAGGGCCAGTACCTCTGTCTTCTCAGCAACCCCAGTGTCCAGTAAAGGACCAGATGTAATACAGGCACTAACCAGTGTTCAATGAATCAATGAGTGAATGAACCTCTTTTTGACTGTACACAATCAGACATCATCTCCAGGACAGCTAAGTGGGTGGTGAACAGGAAAATTCTAGCAACTCAGGATTTGGGGGATGTGGGAGACCTGTCATTATTTTCCAGTAGCCAGGGCCAGATACTTGGCACTCAAGGACATGTGTGATGGGCTATGGCCAATTGTGTTGGCCCTAGTTGAGTGATGGAGAAGGCTGTGGTGTTGGAGAAGACTCTTGAGGGTCCCTTGGACTGCAAGGAGACCAAACCAGTCAATCCTAAAGGAAATCAGTCCTGAATATTCATTGGAAGGACTGATGCTGAAGCTGAAGCTCCAATACTTTGGCCACCTGATATGAAGAACCAACTCATTGGAAAAGACCCTGATGCTGGGAAAGATTGAAGGTGGGAGGAGAAGGGGATGACATACGATGAGATGGTTGATGGCATCACCTACTCAATGGACATGAGTTTGAGCAAGCTCAGGAAGTTGGTGATGGACAAGGGAGCCTGGTGTGCTGCAGTCCGTGGGGTTGCAAAGAGCTGCACACAACTAAGCAACTGAACGGAACTGACTAGGTGAGCGAAGCCAGGACATGGAGTGGTGGGGCCAAGGCCACTGGGCCCCACAGATAACAGATGTGGACAATGAAGGGAAAAGGAAGGGGATGGGTGGAGAAGTGAGAGAATGTTCTACTACTGTAACTCTGGCACCCCCAGGACCAGCTCTGGCTCCCTGCCCAGACCTCAAAAAGGAGTGAAGTTTTTCTAGAGGCAGTGATACCCTATGGGGGAGGATTCAGGGGAGAGGAGGATACTTTGAGAGAGTGAGAGGCTGTCTGCCATAGGGGAATATATAGGAAGAAAGACGGCAAAACCTGAGTGTCCTCTGAGTCATCCACAAACTCAAGTGCCAAACTCCAGTGCAGGCTGTTTTGGAGACTTAATTCAGTTAAGTAAATGCTGGATATTTCCAATGTTTGTCCAGTTCCCTCAGGATAATATCTGAGGATCAGAATTATTAGCTCTATGCCTTGGAACATTTTATGGCTCCAAAACCACGTCACAAATTTATTTGCCAAACCGGATCTTTCTATTTACACTAAGATGGGAGAGTATATACTTTTCCCCATATATTTGACAGCAGATGGACACTTTTATTTTAGATATTTGCTGTTGAGATGGGGGTAGAATAAACTTCATCACAGTGGAAAAGCCAAGGTCCCAAATTAGGAGACTTCATTGTTACTACAATTCAATACACTATTTTCTGAATGTTGAAAAAAAAAAAAAAAACATTGGGAAATATTTGTGCTTTACAGCTGGGTGAAAATATAGATCTTAGAATTGTGCTTAGCCAGAATCATAATGATGCAAAAGACTGAACGTAGGTGGTAAAAACTGAAAAGGATGCTGAAATCTTCATGCAAGAAATAAAATGGATTTTTAAAAGAAAGATGATTGACTACCTAACTAAGCCATGCTCTCTGCTGGGCAATTCAGGGTGACTTTAAGCAGTTCCTCTCCAAGCCAGCATGGTCCGTGGTAAGAGTCTTCTGGACTTCAGAAGACTTCGGTCTGTTTCAAAATCACATGTGATGAAGTGTCTAGAAAATTCTGCTCCCCACTTGTGAGAGAATGAGAATGAAGAGGCAAATAATGTATTTAAATTAATTTAGAATTCATTTGAATCTTGCAAATTCCCTGGAAAGGGACTTGGGATCCCCCAGACCACTTTGAAAACCACCAGGTTAGGCATTCCGTGGCGCTAGTGATAAAGACCCCTCCAGTGAATGGAGGAGACCTAAGAGATGCGGGTTCAATCCCCGGGTCTGGAAGATCCCTGGAGAAGGAAATGGCAACCCACTCCAGTATTCCTGCCTGGAGAAACACATGGACAGGGTATCCTGGTGGGCTAGAGTCCATAGGGTGGCAAAGAGTTGGACACTACTGAAGCGACTTAGCTGGCAGGTTAGGCACCAGGGAGCCAAGGAAGGTTTCTGAGCAGAGGAGAGACCATCTTAGCTCTTAGTTTGAGGAAGTTTCCTCTGGTACATGGATTAAAAGGTGACAAAGGCTGTGGCTGGTCCAGGTCCAACCCAGGGCAGGAGCCGTTGGGGTAGATGGCAGGGCTGCAGACAGACTTCCCTCCAAGGGAAGAGGTGCTTATGAGAGAGGGACGCCCAGAGAAGGCCTTCCTGTGACTCATTCATGCTGAGCCTTTGCCATCCTGGGGCCCCAGACTAGGTTCCAGGGCTAGGGCTTATGGCTCAGGGGCCTACATTATGATCTCCCCCACTTAGGAGGAAGCCAGTGTTGCAGGAAGGAGCAAGACCACACCTCTGGTTCCAGAAGAGGGAGCAAAGCCATTCCCTTTGGCTCTTATCCGAGGCTGCAGGCCAAGTCAGCACTTGTCCCCGTGGTCCTGCAAACACTATCCATCCATCTGAGCCTCTGCAGACGTGGCCACCGATGGGAGCAGCTGGGTTGACAATGGTACCCGTGAATTAAATGTTATACCTTCATCAAAACTTGCAGAGTGTCCTACCACATGATCCAGCAGTCACACTCTACGGTGCCCAATTAAAGGCCCATACTAACCTGCACGTGGATGTTTATAGCAGTTTTATTTGCAACTGCCAAAATTTGGAAGCAACCAACATGTCTTTCAGTGTGTGTGAAAGTCACTCAGTCATGTCCAACTGTTTGCGAACCCATGGACTGTATACTCCATGGGATTCTTCAGGCCAGAATACTGGAGTGGGTAGCCATTCCCTTCTCCATGGGATCTTCCAAACCCAGGGATCAAATCCAGGTATCCCAGATTGCAGGCGGATTCTTTACCATCAGAACCACCAGGGAAGCCTCTGTCTTTCAATAGGTGGATAAATAAACAAACTATGGTACATCCAGACAATGGAATATTATTCAGCCCTGAAAAGAAATGAGCTCTGGAGTCATGAAAAGACACAGAGCAATCTTCAATGCATATGATTACATGAAAGAAGTCTACTGAAAGGTTACATATTATATGATTCCAGCTCTGTGATATTCTGGAAGAGGCAAACTAAGGAGACAGTAAAAGGATCAGTGGTTACTAGAGGTTAGGAGGGAGGGAGAAATGAATTAGCAGAGCACAGAGGGCTTTGGGCACTTCCCTGGTAGCTCAGTTGGTAAAGAATCCACCCGTAATGCAGGAGACCCTAGTTCAATTCCTGAGTCAGGACGATCCCCTGGAGAGGGAATAGGCTACCCACTCCAGTATTCTTGGGCTTCCCTGGTAGCTCAGATGGTAAAGAATCCACCTGCAATGCAAGAGACCTGGGTTCATTCCCTAGGTTGGGAAGATCCCCTGGAGGAAGGCATGGCAACCCACTCCAGTATTCTTGCCTAGAGAATCCCCATGGACAGAGAAGCCTGGTGGGCTACAATCCATGGAGTCACAAAGAGTCAGACATGACTGAGTGACTAAGCACAACACAGCACAGAGGGTTTTTAGTGCAATGAAATTGTACACAAGTGGCAGAGAAACATTCTTACACATTTGTCAAAACCTACAGAGGGTATAACACCAAGACGAAACCTTCATGTAAACTTTGAGTGATAACGATATAGGTTCATCATTATGACAAATGTCCCACTCTGGTAGAGGATATCAATTACAGGGGAGGCTCTGGGGATGGAGGGGAAGGAGATATATAAGAACTCTCTGCACTTTCTGCTCAGTTTTGCTGAGAACCTAAAATTGCTCTAAAAAAAAAAGTCTATTAAAAATTAAAACTTCCAGGGTAGAGGATCCAAGTCTGGTGTTGCATTTCCCCTAGAACCTGACCACTGCCTCCCTTTCAGCCTCTTCACCTGGGCTTCCTGATTCACGTTCTATAAACAAAGAATCATGCAGTGATGTTTTGGTGGGTGCTCATGATGAAATATTTACTGGGAACTCTGCTCTACAAAGTCAGAATGGCATTCTGGCTTCAATATGTATCAGTAGGTAGGAAATGTACTAGATGAAACTGAATCATGGTTAAGTGCTCTGGGGTCTGCCTCCTGGCTGTGAATCTTGACTCTTCCAGAGGCTAGAGGCACATTGCTCAGCTTCTCAGGTTACAGTCTCTTCCTATAATGTGAGTAACAGAGCATCAACACCTCTCAGGGTTTGGAGAGGATGAAATAAGATGTGGTGTGCACAGTACAAAGCACAGGTCTGGGAAGAGAGCAAAATTAGAGACAGCCTCTAAGATCTGATAAATAAGTGGAAGAAGTTCATGTACTCAGACCTAGGGTTGAGCAGAGGGACAAATGTCCAGCCTTGGAATAAGACAGAAACTAATTTCTAGCAAGGAACTCTAAAAAGTTTCTTACTTCGGGTGAAATTAACCAAGATTTTAGTTAGGAGGTTGGGATTGACATATACACAGTACATATAAAATAGATAATCAACAAAGATCTACTGTATAGCACAGGGAAGTATACACAATATTTTGTAAGAATAAGGGGGAAGAATCTGAAAAAGAATTTACAGGACTTCCCTGGTGGTTCAGTGGCTAAGAATCTGCCTGCCAGTGCGGGAGACACAGGTTCAATCCCTGGTCTGGGAAGATTCCGCATGATGTGGGGCAACAAAGTCCATGTGCCTCAACTAGTGAGCCTGCTGTCTAGAGCCCTCACGCCGCAACGACTGACTTATGCTCTGCAATGAGAGAATGCACACAGCACGCAGCAATGAAGACCCAGTGCAGCCAAAAATAAATAAATACATACATAATTTTAAAAAGAATGCATATGTATATATGTATGTGGGGTTTCCCTGTTGGCTCAGAGGGTAAAGAAACTGCCTGCAATGTGAGACACCCAGGTTCAATCCCTAGGTCAGGAAGATCCCCTGGAGGAGGGCGTGGCTACTCATTCCAGTATTCTTGCTTGGAGAAGTCTGTGGACAGAGGACCCTGTCAGGCTACAGTCTGTGGGGTCACAAAGAGTCGGACATGTCTGAGTGACTAACACTTTCCCTTTCATACACGTACTTGTGTATAACTAAATCACTCTGCTGTGCGCCTGAAACCTACACAACGTTGTTAACCAGCTACAGAACACTTCAATAAATAAATAAAGCAAGATTGCAAGGGTTGAATCATTCATTCTTTGTGGATCATTTGCCGTATTCCGGGCAGGCCACAGGAACAGCTTGAGCAAATGCCTAGAAGCAGGAGGGACATTCCAGGGAAACAACAGGTAAGCAGCAGAGAACTTCAGCTGCATTTGGGGATGGTGGGTGGAGATTAGCATGACAAGGGCCCCTTGGCTGAGATTCCTTGAGCCTGTCTTATCCTTATCTTTGCCCAGAATTGTTACATGACTTAGTGTGGGAGATGAGGAAGCAGATCCCTAAGTTCTCCCTTCCAGAGGACATGCCACAGAGAGGATAGCTGGCTGCTCATGTCTCTTCATCTCTGTCTACATCTAGTCTCCTAGGACAAAGACTAGAGGGAAATGAACCAAAGTATTAGCAGGGCTTAGCTCTAAATAGAGACATTGTCTTCCATATTTCTATATTTTAAAAATATTTCTTTGAAAATGTGGATTTTTTAAACAACCTAAAATACATATTTTAATACAAATTTAAGACTAAGGCTTGATGGAGGTGGTGCCAGAATTTTGGAACAAATGATGGAGTGTGTCTGTCCTCGGAGCCTTAAGAAACAAGCCTTCCTTCTCAGTGCAACAGAGAGCTGTTACCCTTACCCGAAAAGGAGGCTTCAGCTCTGCTCTAAGAGGAATTTGTGATGTGATGTCAAGGTGATAAGCCTGTGCAAAAGGAAGAACTGGATTCAAATCTTGACTCTGCTATAAACTAGCTCTGTGATCTTGAGCAAAATTTTTCCTCTCTTGAATCTTAGTTTCCTCATCTGTAAAATAAGACTAATAAAAGTTTTTATATTATAAGGATTCAAGGAGGATTCCACAAACATTTGTGAAAATTGTCAGTGTCAGCTATTGTTATTACAGATGGGGAAACTGAGGTCCAGGAAGGGCATGGGAGCTGTCCAGTGTCAAACAGCAAGGAATGGGCAGAGCCGGTCGAGAGCACAAGATTCCTTGGATGAATTACTGGGTACAAGCTCGCTCTGCTCACTGAACAACAGGCTGATGAATCTGAGAGATGCGGTGCTAAGGCAAGGAAAATGACTCTGAAAGCAGCTGACCAAGAAGATGGCAAGCTAGTGCCTCAAAATAACCATCTTGTCAGGGTCTGGATGCCAGGCTCTTTTGTAGAGTCAGAGGAAAAGCAATGAGGAACTAGAGTCAACAGGCAGACTGGAGAGGGAATGGCAGTGGGGAAATGAAGTGAAATGGTCTTCAGTCTTGAAAAACATTTCCAAAGGAATGGCCAGCCTTTGGAAAAGATGTGTTAATCTCTTCTGTTCACAGGTGGGTAGGGACAAATTCTCTCTCTATGAATCGACCAAAGACACTTTAGTTTACAGTCAAGCAGAAGGGTAGGGTCCTCTGAGTCAAGTTATTAAGTATGATTATAGTAACAATTTTTATAAAACAATTTTGTAATAACAATGATTTTAATTTTATAGTAACAATGATTATAATAACAAATAACAATTTGGCCACCTGATGCGAAGAACTGACTCATTGGAAAAGACCCTGATGCTGGGTAAGATTGAAGGTGGGAGGAGAAGGGGACAGCAGGGGATGAGATGGCTGGATAGCATCATGGACTCAATGGACATGTATTTGAGTAAGCTCCCGTAGTTGGTGATGGACAGGGGAACCTGGTGTGCTGCAGTCCACAGGGTTGCAAGGAGTCAGACACAACTGAGCAACTGAACTGAACTGAACTGATAATAACAAAAGCAATGAAAAGCAAGTCAAAGAAACAGTTTCCAACATGGAGTCAGAATTGTCTTCCTCCCTGCAACAGATGGAAGCAAGAGTACCCTCTCCCTTGCTTCTACTCAGAGACTTCCTTCCTCACAGTCCCTGGATCCACCTCACTCATGATACAGATGAGGAAAATGGCTCAAAGCAGGACTGGAATGTGAATGAATCATGAACACAGTCTCCCAGCCCTCTTGGTTGCTCTCCATGTTCCCCACACCTCTGCATATGGTGACATTCATGATGTACAGTTCCAAATACATTATTGACACATCCATTAAAGTGCTTAAGTGACTCACTAATCCCCTTAATCTCCTGGGGCCTTCCATGCAGGAAAGTTTACTTTGGAGGTATTGGATGGACATGGTAAGATCAAGGGCTTCTCATCAGTTTTCCAGCAGTCCGTCACTCAGTGCCACGTCTTCCCCAGCAATAGGGTGACTCACCATCTATAAAGTCTGCCTCAATGCAGAGTCCACTGGGAACCAACTAACGGAGACCCAGGGCATCTCAGCAGCACACCAGAGGCATCCAGGTGAGCCCAACGCAATGACACTCCCCAACCTGCCTTTTCATGAGATGTCAAACCAGACTAAAGCCTGTGATAAATGCTACCAGTTGCCATTGTGATTGGTTCTAGTACAGATCACAAGAAAATAGTGACTTAAATAATGAGAAGTCCAGAGGTAGATCGTTACACTGACATGGGGGATCCTTCCAGCTCTTCCTTCTGCTTCCCCGTAGGTCGGGGCTTGCATCTTTATGATAATGAAACAGCTACTGAGCTCCAGCCATCATGTCTGATATTCAATCAGGAAAAAAACAGGACAGGAAAATAAAAGCTGGATCAACCACCTTGAAAGAATTTTTTCGAAGCCCTGACTCCATGCTGGATCTGTTTCTTTTACTTTAACCTTTGCTTTTCATTGCTTTTGTTATTATAATCACTAAAAGGATGCTGCCTATAGCTGTAAGCATACTTCATGGCCTCAGAATCTGCGGCTCTGACTTAAGTGCCAGATCACAGGGAGACATTCTGACCCTGCCCACCTGTGAATGGCTACAGAAAAGAAGAAATTAATACATCCTCTCCCCGATGCTGGCCAAGCCAAGAGATATTTTTGCAAGACTAATGGCCTTTTCACTTTACTTCCTCATCTCCTCCCTGTCTCTGGTCTGGCACCCAGACCCTGATAAGATGGTTTGGGGGGACACTAGTTTGTCATCTTCTCGGTCTGCTGGCTTTCCAAATAAAGTCACTATTCCTTGTCTCAGTATCTCGTCTCCCAATTTATTGGCCTGTCCTGCAGCAAGCAAAGCAAGCTTGTGCTGCTGCTGCTGCTGCTAAGTCGCTTCAGTTGTGTCCGACTCTGTGCAACCCCAGAGATGGCAGCCCACCAGGCTCCCCTGTCCCTGGGATTCTCCAGCAAGAACACTGGAGTGGGTTGCCATTTCCTTCTCCAATGCATGAAAGTGAAAAGCGAAAGTGAAGTCGCTCAGTCGTGTCCGACTTTTAGTGACCCCATGGACTGCAGCCTACCAGGCTCCTTCATCCATGGGATTTTCCAGGCAAGAGTACTGGAATGGGGTGCCATTGCCTTCTCCAAGCAAGCTTGTACTCAGTAACAAATAGACAAAACTATAGATCTCATAGCATCACTTTAAAAACTTACAAATCAGGCATTATAATGAAAACTTATAAGTTTACAAGTAACAGTTGGAATGAATTAAATGTGCTTGCTTAGATAACTAAGACTTTACTACTTGTGGGAAAGACTCAAGATTTGTATTTGTCCTTGATAAAGTCTGAAGGAGGCTATGAATTAGATTTTCTGTAACTTGAGTTTAAAAAGGCCACTTTTCCTCTTTTTTGTCCCTTTGGTTTTAGGTTCTATTTGATTGGGCTAATTAGGCTCAGTCTAAGGTCCTTGTGGACTGTATTTATATTTCTGATTTATAGAGATTAGAAAAATAAAGACAATTGCTTTTAATTCCCCAAAGAACTGGTTTGTCACCTACATAATATTAAAAATTGATTTGCTCAACTATATTTCCTTTAATCACTTTTCAATGAGATTACCAACTAAACTGAAATTTGAGAGTTTTATGTTCTTCAACTTTAGGTTTTAATTATCATGCCTTCAAAAGCTTCCCTGGTGGCTCAGAGGTTAAAGCATCTGCCCACGATGCGGGAGACCTGGGTTCAATCCCTGGGTCGGGAAGATCCCCTGGAGGAGGAAATGACAACCCACTCCAGTATTCTTGCCTGGAGAATCCCATAGATGGAGGAGCCTGGTGGGCTACAGTTCACAGGGTCGAAAAAAGTCAGACACGACTGAGCGACTTCACTTTCACTTTCAAAAGCTTGCATAAGGTAATTCAACAAGGCTCTCTTTCTGAGTGTACAAGTTAAACCCTGAGCAAAATCACTAATTTTATTTTATTAGCCCCTGAATATTAGTTGCCAGTTTTTACTTTATATTGTATGCCTCAGGTAACCCTATTGGTTTCCTTTAAAGTGAAGTCGCTCAGTCGTGTTCAACTCTTTGCGACCCCATGGACTGTAGCCTACTATGCTCCTCTGTCCATGGGATTTTCCAGGAATGAGTACTGGAGTAGGTTGCCATTTCCTTCTCCAGAGGATCTTCCTGACCCAGGTCTCCCGCACTGTAGGCAGACACTTTACCATCTGAGCTACCAGGGAAGTCCTTTAGTATGTTTAATTAATATTTCCTGTGTGCCCTGTCTTATGCAGGGGAAATATTTCCCAGTGAAACATGTCTTCCACTAAATAATTAAGCAAGAGAGATGTAACCATTTTATATAAAGCTCAGTTAAATACACCACTTTTTACAACATTTATCTCAATTCTATCAATCTTTATAACTTCAACTTTAGTTTTCATTAGGATCCAATCAACACGTCTTGGTTTTACAAGTTCTAGGAGCTTTCCTTTCTTTTATTTCTTAATCATTGTATCTATTTTGTATAGAAGGCTCTGGTGTCCTCCAAGAGGGGTTGAGCCAAGGGACTCAACTTTTGTCAATCTTTTAATTTGATTAATTGGCCTAATTGTTGCCCCAAGTAGTCGTTGGTCAGATATCTCAGTGTAAATTTTTCTAGCCCTTTAAATATTTAAGTCACTATGCTTAGTCACTCAGTCGTGTCCAACTCTGCGACACCATAGACTCTAGCCTTCCAAGCTCTTCTGTCCATGGAGTGGGTAGCCTTTCCCTCCTCCAACAGATCTTCCCAATCCAGGGGTCAAACCCAGGTCTCCTGCATTGCAGGTGGATTCCTTTCCATCTGAGCCATCAGGGAAGCCCATAGGGGCTCTTTAATGTTGGGGGACAGTAGGGGATCCCTTTGGCCCATTCAACCTTAGGTAGTATAGTATCAAATAAATTTTTTTTAAAAACCTTCTGTTTAAATCTCATAAATGTCCTTTAAATCTAACCCATTTAAAAATAACCATCCAAAGATTTCTTTATCCATTTAGATAAGTCCCTTAAAATTTCTACCTTGTTGGGAAAAACTCTCTAGGCTTTCCCTAAGTTTTTTTCTTATTTTCTTATTAATCAACCAATTAATATTATTATTCTAATATTTTTATTAGCATCTGTAAGACCCACCGAGGGGAAGAGGAAACACAAAAAAGTCTTCCTAAACTGGTTTTCTTGTTCGTTTTAAACTGAGGAAGTTCTTCAGTTAACAATTAGTTATATATTTTTTTCTGCCTCTTACTTTGATAATTTTCTCATAGGTACCAATAAAACAGCTGCTTGTAATGAGAACTGTCTAGAAATTTATCATTTTGAGTTTTTCTAGTTTAAAGGATCCATCATCTGGCCATTAGTGAGATATATTTTAATAGTGTAAAGATGGAATAGGTTTCCCCACAAGAAAGTGTGAAGGAGGCTGGCTAAACAAGATCTAGAAAGTTTACTCCCCAAAACAGTCTAAGGAAGTAAAGACCATCATTGTACAGGCCGATGCAATGAAATTTAAGATGGCCAAAAGCCCCTGAGAGTTGGTACAGTCAGAAAAATCACTGTTCATAATCCCAGTGTATATGATTGACTGCCAAATGCACACTATAAGTGTACCTTTTGGATGGGAAAGACCAAGTTTTCAACTCATACACTTTAGCTGAAGAAAATCAGAATATTTACATTTCAAAGGCACAGGAAGAGAAATGCAGGTTCCTGCAGAAGGGCTTTTGTTTTTTTTTTTCTCGAGATCAGAGATTTGAAAAGGGGTTTATATCAAGATAGCTTTTCTAACAACTGCCTGTGCAATGAGAGCCCCCTTATTCATGTGCAGGGCAAGATTTACTTTAATTTTCAATTAAGTGAGTACTTGCAAATATGAAATTGATACATATGGTACCTGAATCTGGCTAGGGTGTTAGTTATAGGCTGGCTTTCTGATGCCACTCATTTTTCTATTTGAAAGAATCTGTCTCCCATTTTAAACTTGGATTGGTCAGGGATAAAATTTTCTAGTGAAATTGTGTGGTGGGCCAATATGCCTCTTGTGAGCTTAACTCCTCTGGGTTTTTACCCTAGAGTCATTTTAGCTCCTTCTACATGTCTCAGGGTAGTATTTATGTCTGCCTCGGGTAGTATTAAATATAAGACCATGGTGGATGCTTGGATAGCAGAGATGCCAGTTCTTATCTGTTTCTGCAGCAGAAGTGAAAGTGAAAGTTGCTCAGTGGTGTCCGACTCTTAGCGACCCCATGGACTGCAGCCTACCAGGCTCCTCCGTGGGATTTTCCAGGCAAGAGTACTGGAGTGGGGTGCCATTGCCTTCTCCACATAGACTCTATAGTCCATGGAATTCTCCAGGTCATAATAATGGAATGGGTAGCCAATCCCTTCTCCAGGGGATCTTTCCAACCCAAGGATCAAACCCAGGTCTCCTGCACTGCAGGCAGATTCTTTAACAGCTGAGCCACTAGGGAAGCCCGAATCTCCAGCAGAGCAAGTTGTTCATTAAAATGAGTGGGTTTCCCTATAGGCACAGCTGCACTTGCCTCTAGCACTCTTGCAAGTTTCTCAGTCACCCAAGAAAGCCCTTGCTGGCCAGGAGGAGAGTACTTTCTTCAGAGCTGAAAGCTCTTGTGTAATATCTTCACTTCTAGCTCTACAAATTCTTGTTAAGGTAGCCAATCTCAAGAAAGACAACAGGTCAGTCTCCTCCCTAACCTCTCAGCTCTGCCAACTCAGTATCTTTTTAGCTGAACAAATCCCAGTATTTTCAACCAGACTTGCCTAATACCTTTCAACTCTGGGAGTTTACCCTTTCCATAGTCTTTTGACTGGGTACCCCCAGCATCTTTTAACTAGGGGTGGTCCCTCCCAATCTTTCCACTAGGGAACCAGGTACCTGTCAGACATCACCAATTAAAAATCAGAATCATCAACCAACAAATGGGTGATCCAAGAACCAGGAGAAAGTTTCACTCAAACTCATCTGGACTCTTCAAGGAAGGGAAATAAGAGCAAGAAGGCTCTGCTGGCACCAAGCTCCAGTTCCTCATAGAGTTCAGGTGAAGGAGAGAAGTCTGGTCTTGGTCCATTCGTAATTGGTCACCAAACTTTCAAGTGAAGAGAATGCACAGCCTAAAAGTTGGGAATTCTGTTTTATCTGGCTGACTTCCTGCGGACTTCAAGCACAGGGGGCAGTCTCTCAGATAGGTTTGAGGGACTACTCTGAAGAGGTAAGGGAAGAGCCAGAATCTACAAGAGCTTTGCAACAAAAGTCAGGTAGTTGAAACATCAAAAATTACTGCCCAATCTGAAATAATTGAAAGGTTTAAAAAAAAAAAAAGATTACTGCCAACTAAAAAAAAACAGCTATCTCAAGCTAAAAAAGTTAGTGCTTTTCTATATATAGGAAGATGCGAGGGTCTGGGCTCATTGATATGATTCCTTTGGTATGCGCCTTAGGTATCCACGGCCAGGATTCTGTTCTTTCTTATGCTGAGTCCCCTCAGGGAGAGGGGGTGCCACTTGGGATGCTGTGGGCTTGGCTGTGGGGCAGCCTGCGTGTCTCCATCCTGAGTTCCCTCAAGGCTTACCTTTGGTGGTGGCCATACTGGCTTGATTGCTGCAACATCCTGTTTAATGATATGGCAGGCAACATTTTTCATTCACAGTATTAAACTTCCTCATTAGCCCTGCCTTTGGAAGATTCACAGATTAACAAAGTCTGAAGGGGGGGGGACCCTGAATGCTGGAGGAATGCACTAAGTCCTTATAACCGCTCAGTCCTAAGAGAAGATATTGACATTAATGAGCAAGAAATGGGAACTTGGAGAGCGGAGAGCACTTGACTGTTTTTCTCTCTTTCTTTACAGAATATTTTTCAAAAAATTGAAGTATAGTTTATTTGTAATGTTTCAGGTGTACAGTAAAGTGATTGAGTTTTATATACATATATATATATATATATATAATAAAAACACACACATATAGTTGTTGCTGTTGTTGTTTCATTGCTAAGTTGTTTCCAACTCTTTGTGACCCCATGGACTGTAGCCCACCAGGCTCCTCTGTCCATGGCATTTCCCAAGCAAGAATACTGGAGTGGGTAGCCATTCCCTTCTCCAGGGAATCTTCCCGACCCAGGGATTGAACCCCTGTCTCCTGCATTGCAGGCTGATTCTTTACCATCTGAGCCACCAGGGAAGCCCACAAAGGAGTGTAGGGAGTGTTAATCCCTGCAAAATGTAATTCACACCAAGTCAGGGAGTGTTAGAGGTTAACTTTTGAGGAGCCCATCTAGTTACAGACACTACAGATTAGTAACAGGTAAAACTCGGATAGATCAACTTTTTCAGGCCTGTTTATGCTGTTTCTCTAGACCAGTTCGCTGTTCTCTTTATTTTTTTTGTTATCAGGAGAGGAAAAGCCTCATTTCTGATTTTGTTGCTACAGTCTCTTAGCTACAACTTTATACAGCCTCTCACAGGAGCAGTCAGAGCTCCACTGGGGGAGGCTGTGTCCCTGAAGGAAGAGTTGTATGCCTAGATCTCTTGGGCATAAAATATGGGTTGTGAAGCCTTGGGCTGGACCTTCCATTTCTTGCTCAGTACTATGGGGAAAAGCGTGTGTCCCCTCTGAGCCTCAGTGACCCCATCTGTAAAATGGGTCCAGTGAGTTCTGTGGCCATCCTGGATCCAAGCTCTGGGGAGATTCTCTCAGAGAACCCTGTCTGCCCTGCTTACTCACAGGTGCCCATTCCAAGATGCTGAAGGTCTCCAGCCTCTTCATTCTCCTCTGTGGGCTGCTTGCTTTATCATCTGCGCAAGAAGTCCTGTCTGAAGTTTCTTCCCAGATCAACGATGGTGAGACTGTCCAGCCTTGGGTCATGCCTGGTTGTGTCAGGCCCACAGGCCTCTTCTAGAGATCCAGGTCATTAACTAATGTCAGTTAAGTTCTGATTAGCTTAGTGCCTGGGACACAGTTAACTCCAATAATCATTAACAGCTCTGATCATCACTGCATTATTCTATTTAACCCCCTTCCCCCAAGGTTCCTGCCTTTCCTGTCTCCGTGCTTCATCTATTAAAACCTCTGCCCACCTCCCCTGCCACCGCATGCTCACGCCCGCCCTTCTGCCACAGTAGCCTCCTCAGCACATTAAGCACACCCCAGGACCTTTGCACATGCTATTCCTTCTGGCTGGAACACTCCTCCCCTAACTATCGGCACTGTTCCCTCCCTTTCTTCAGGTCTCTGCTAAAATTTTGAATTTGCATGAAGACCTTCCTCCATCTCGCTGCATATATTAACACCCTTACCCAGGACTCTCAATTCCTCACTCTGCCTTTTATTTTCCCTCATAGACAGAAATAGCATTCAGGGGAATTCAGTATATTGAAAAAATTGTCTATTCTCCCTAGGAAATAATCCCTATTCAGAGACTCCTAGCAGCTCTCTCTCATCACCCGAACCATCCCAGCTTCACCCCCAACCCAGAACTCCAGGCTCCTCACCAACCAAAAATCTGAAAAGTTAAGCACAGGAGCCCCAGGACCAGGCCTCAGCTACAGCTGATGTTCTTTCTGACCAGCCAGTGCCATGCCAAACTGGTTGCTAAATATTTTGAAATCAACACCTTTATAGCATTTATTTGCCCCCACCTCCTGCAAGTCTCTTCATTCATGGCTCTGCCATCTCTCCCCTCACTCTCACTGAAACGCCAGCTCCACCAGGGCAGAGAGTTCTGCCTGTTCTCACTGTGGCAGCCCCATCCCTGACAGAGCTGTGGCTCCTGTAAATGTTTACTGAGTGATGGCGTCTGGAACTTGGCCCAGCACTGAGCAGACCAGAAAGACTAGGTGAACGAAGAGGAAGCACCTCGTATGGGACTTACGCAGAGGTCAAGGTTGCATCTGAGACACTTTGACCTCTAAATGTCTAATTGGGTTGGGGGTGGGGGTGGGGGGCATGTTTTTCAGTCTTGACTAAAGAACTCCTCAGCGTGGGCTTTCTCCCGAGCCTGCAGAATATTGACCTTCAAGAGTCATTGCAGAATGTCTTCAGCCAACCAGCTGGCCTGCTGGACATCAACAGTGACAGCAATGTTGTGTGAGTGTGCTCCAGTTACTGCCCCCAGGTCCAGGCTCTCCGGGTTTGTCAGTTTATTAGAGCTCACCGCACGTGCCCTGACTTCACAGAGACCTTCCCTTCAGTCAGCAGCCCTTCCAGCACCTATGACCTTAGATCCACTACAGTAAGTCCCCTACAAAAAAGAAGTTCCTTTCAGAGAGCATGTTCATAAGTCCAATGTGTCTGTAAGTCCAACAAATTTAGCCTTGGTAACTAACACCAATGGCTATATAGTACTGTACTATAATAGGTTTATAATATTTTCACACAAATAATGCATTAAAAATACAAAAAAAAAAAAGAAAACATTTTAAGTCTTATAGCACAGTACGTTGAAAAGTACAGTCATACAGCACAACAGCTGGCACACCGGGGTTGGCACTGAGTGAACAGGACGAGAAGAGCTGCTGACTGCAGGAGGTGAGAGATGGTAGAGCTGAAGGATGGTCAGCAATGGGAGACAGAGGGCAAGCTGCAGTTTCACTCACACCTTATGTGATTGGACACGCAAACGCATGTTGCATCTTTGAAAGTTCACAACTTAAAGATTCGTACAGAGGGGATGTACTATAGTTGGAAGAAATTCCCACAGTGGGGGTTGTCGAGGGGGCTACAGGAGTTGAGGAGGTGCTGCAGACAGGGTTCAATCTCTCTATCTGCCAGGAGGGCAACAGTTCTCTTCCCTTCTCTCTTCCTCTTCCCTTCCCTTCTCAACTCTTGTTTCCCGTTAAATAGGGAATGATAGCATTTATCCCTGGAGAACTGCTGTGAATATTACATGAAATAATACATGTAAAATGCTTGCACAGTTCCCCATCCTTAGTAAGAACCCAATTGGCAGCAACAATAGCAACCTCTACAATAATGGGTTTCCCTTGTTGCTCAGATAGTAAAGAATCTGCCTGCAATGCAGGAGACCTCCGTTCAATCCCTGGGTCGGGAAGATACCCTGGAGAAAAGGAATGGCAACCCATTCCAGTATTCCTGCCTGGAAAATCCCATGGACAAAGGAAACTGGTAGGCTACAGCCCATAAGGGTCACAAAGAGTCAGACACGACTGAGCAACTAACACTTTCTCTTTCACTTTTTCTACAATAATCAATGTTATCTGACCACCAGAGTGAAAAAGACCCAGCTCCTGTTCCTAACACATCCAACATAACTGCTGATTCCCACCCACCCTCATCCCACCCTACCTGGTCCTTCCCCGACCTAGCTCATCTTAGTTAATGACAGCTCCACTCAGGAAGTTTGCTCTGGCCAAAGCTCCTAATGTGGTCCTAGCCTCCTCTCTTTCCCTCAGAGCCACATCCTCTCAGCAAATCTGGGCAGCCCTACCTTCAAAACACATCCAGGCATCTGCCCATTTTGCCAACCTCCTCTGATCTGAGAGACCCTCTTCTTTCACTTTAAGCCCCTTCCCTCCATCCTGTTCCACCAGTAGCCAGAAAAATCTAAGGAGTAAGACAGACTCTGTAACTCCCTTAGTGAGACCCTCCAACATCTTCTCTTTGCTCTCAAAACCAAACCCAAAGTTCTTATCACTGGCCCACAAGCCTCTGTTATGCCTGGCCCTGACTCTCTTGCTTCTCCTATAATTCTCCCCTCACCCACTGCCCGCCAGCCACACTGAGTCTGTTGCTGTTCCTCAAACATGCTGGCCAAATTTCAGCCTCAGGGCTTTTGCACTTACTCTGTCTTCAGCCTAGCTGTTTCTTCCCCTGGTTATCCTTGTGACTTGTTTATTTCATGGCATCTGGTCCTATCACTTCATGGGAAACAGATGGGGAAACAGTGGAAACAGTGTCAGACTTTATTTTGGGGGGCTCCAAAATCACTGCAGATGGTGACTGCAGCCATGAAATTAAAAGACGCTTACTCCTTGGAAGGAAAGTTATGACCAACCTAGATAGCATATTCAAAAACAGAGACATTACTTTGCCAACAAAGGTCCGTCTAGTCAAGGCTATGGTTTTTCCTGGGTTCATGTATGGATGTGAGAGTTGGACTGTGAAGAAGGCTGAGCATCGAAGAACTGATGTTTTTGAACTGTAGTGGAGAAGACTCTTGAGAGTCCCTTGGACTGCAAGGAGATCCAACCAGTCCATTCTGAAGGAGATCAGCACTGGGATTTCTTTGGAAGGAATGATGCTAAAGCTGAAACTCCAGTACTTTGGCCACCTCATGCGAAGAGTTGACTCATTGGAAAAGACTTTGATGCTGGGAGGGATTGGGGGCAGGAGGAGAAAGGGACGACAGAGGATGAGATGGCTAGATGGCATCACTGACTCAATGGATGTGAGTCTGGGTGAACTCCAGGAGTTGGTGATGGACAGGGAGGCCTGGCATGCTGCGATTCATGGGGTCGCAAACAGTCGGACATGACTGAGCGACTGAACTGAACTGAGGCAAGAATACTGGAGTGGGTCGCCATTTCCTTCTTCAGAGGATCTTTCAGACCCAGGGATCAAACCCAAGTCTCCTGCATTGGCAGGTGAATTTTTTACTGCTGAGCCACCAGGGAAGCCCCCCTCCTCATGACCTGTACCCTTACTTTATTCGTGATTCTGGCCAAATGTCACCGCAGATGAAATGGTTTCCCTGACTACCCTATCTAAAACTCCATTCTTCCCAATGTCATCCTTTTTTGCCTGATCCTACAGGGCCTTTTCACAGTACCTGTCACCTGGGTTTATTTACTGGGTTTATTGCTTTACACATACACACCCTCTCTAGGTATGTGCTACATATGGCTTTCAGTCTTTTCCTTACTATTTATCCACCCTTTTATCCCAGCCTGCTTTCGCTTGTGTGTGCATGCTAAGTCACTCAGTCATGTCTGGCTCTTTGTGACTTAGCACGCACACACACATACTGTAGCCCGCCAGGCTCCTCTGTCAGTGGGATTCTCTAGGCAAGAATACTGGAGTGGGTTGCCATGCCCTGCTCCAGAGGATCTTCCCAACCCAGGGATCGAGCCCACGTCTGTTTACATCTCCTGCATTGGCAGGTGGGTTCTTTACCACTAGTGCCGTCTGGGAAGCCCTCCAAACTGCTTAGTGCTGACCAAAGGACTGGACCAGATCACCCTGAGATGCATTAAGACAAGAGTTTCTTTCTGCTCAGGGCTATATTCCCAGTGCTCATAACATGCAGTAGCTATGCAATTCCATGATTAAAGAGTGAGCAACCATATTTGCATGCCTTCAGCTTCTGCTCTGCAGGGAACCTGCCTTCACACAAAGTGAGGTCCACCCACAGCTGAAGCCCACAACCTTCCCCTGTTGTGCTATTTCTTCACCCAGGGTAGAACTAGAAGACCCGCGCCTCATTCAGGTCTTCCTCCAGGACTCTGTCAACAACAAGGAAGCCGAATTACTGGTAGCATTGGCATTTTCTGTACATACAAAGTAAGTAACAGCTGCAAATCTCATGTGCAGCTCTGTTCACTTTTGCGCAGTGTGCAGCCGGGGGAGGGAGGAGGGCGTCCAGCACAGCCTCAGAAAGACTCATTGTGTGGTTGAGATAAAACAGCCCCTCCCCCCCAGGCCTGGGTCACCCTATGTGTAGAATCAGGAGCCTGCAGAATACTCGAATGCTTCCATCCTGGGGCCCCTCTAAGGAAAGGAGGAAGGTTGAGTGAGTTTCTTTTTCCCTGCTTCGTTCAAAGGCCCCCACTCATTGATTTGGACTTCATGAGCCAACTCAGTTCTGACTGAATAGGATTTAAGGTGAGAACTCAGGAATCTGCTCTAGACCCCTATACTCCTTGGCAGTAACACATACAGATGCCTAGGGATATGTTTTTTTAGTCTGCATGGTATATTTTTAGAGGATGGGCGTTCTTCAGTTCATCACAGCCTTCACTCATCTCCCTACAAAGCCAAGCCCTGGTCTATTTCATTCATTTCCATTTCAAGCCTGACCCTCGAGGCAGTAGATTTTAAGACCTCTAAAAAAGTACTTTCCAAGGTCACGGTTTCTTGGTTTGATAGGATGCCATACTCAGAATTAACTTTTTCCTTTCTAACTGTCCCCTGAGCCAGAGGTAGTATCAGTCGTGTGTTCTGGATGCTGCTGGCTGGATACATGACTTCAAGAAAGCCACTCCTGCTCTCCAGTCTTGAGTCACATCTTTTGAAAAATGAGGAAAGGGTTGTAATAGGGTGATTTTTAGGATCTTGTGCAAATATGGAGACCCTCATTCTAGAAATAAATGGGAATGTAGAAAGCTCTGAAATTCTCTCCCACCATCCTTAACTCTTCCCTCCCACAGGCTTCCAGTTCTTAATCCCCTCATATTTCAAGTGAGGACAAATATGAAAGTCCAGCTGCGTTTGGAGAAGGATGTAAATGGCATGTACCGGCTCACCTTCGGGCATTGCAGGCTCGTTCCTGAGAGTGTTCGGATCCAATCTGGAAGTCTGTGAGTTTTCCATCTTTTTCCACCAGGTGTGATGAAGCCCACAGCGAGGCTTCAACTGAAAGATGTCACAGCAACTGTACCCTCCAAAATCAGCCTTTTGTGTAAATCAGTTCAGTTCAGTCACTCAGTCGTGTCCGACTCTTTTTGACCTCATGGACTACATTTTATAAATAGAGCTTCACAGTAATTTAGAATTGTGTAGTTTGTAAAATTCATAATTTCATTTATATGAAAATGGTTCCCTGAATAGTACTAAGGACAAAGAAAACAGAATCACTTGATCATTGGTTGGCATTTAGGTTATTTATGAATTTTTTACTATCATAAATAATCCTGAGACTTTTGGAAAATATTTTCCAAAAATAGAATTATAAATGGGATCATTTCCTTACTGTAGATAGTAAGGATCATATTCCTTACTGTAATATTTCAAAAATATTGAAAAAGTATAAACATTTTTATGACTTTAAAATCTGAAGGCATGTAATAGTTTAAAGACATTCCAAATAACTTACCAAATACTTCACCATTAGAACTAAATTAAGTGATTTGTTTCTAGCCAGTGTTGGTCAGTTTCACTTCATATTCAAACAACACCAATTACTCCATTTTCACAACTTTTCTCTTCAGTAGCTAGAAAATACCATAGATGAAATTCTCTTCTTTTCTTTTCTTTCCTTTTCTTTTTATTTGGAGGAGGAGGTGGGCAGGCTACCAGTAGGGCCAGGATTTCATCAATCTCTTATTAGTCTGTGACATTTCCTCTTCTGAGTAACCATCTTCAGAGGTTTGCTCTTTTATTAACCAGAGTTTTAGTGTTTTCCTATACATTTATAATCTCTTTTTTACAATCTTCTTTAGTAAAATTTTTTAAAATTAGGCTGACATCCACAATTAACTGAATCCAGTGACCACCCCCAATCTATTTTATTCCCTGTCTTTTTTCACTCCCGTGTTCTTTATTTTGATTCATCTCCCAGTTTTATCACTGTTTCCAGAGAGAACTGAGTGTGGAATCCTTTCTGAGCCCATACAGATCTGGTAATGTTCTTCAGTCATGTTCAAACATAAGTGAGAACCAAGCTGAACACAGCCTCCCTGGCTCTCAGTCACCTCCCCTTCACTTCAGTTCAGTTCAGTCATTCAGTTGTATCCAACTCTTTGCAATCCCATGGACCACAGCACACCAGGCCTCCCTGTCCATCACCTGACCATCATCCTGGAGTTGACTCAAACTCATGTCCATTGAGTTGGTGATGCCATCCAACCATCTCATCCTCTGTCATCCCCTTTTCAATCTTTCCCAACTTCAATCTTTCCCAGCATCAGGGTCTTTTCAAATGAGTTAGTTCTTTGCATCAAGTGGCCAAAGTATTGGAGTTTCAGCTTCAACATCAGTCATTCCAATGAATATTCAGGACTGATTTCCTTTAAGATGGACTGGTTGGATCTCCTTACAGTCCAAAGGACTCTCAAGAATCTTCTCCAACACCACAGTTCCAAAGCATCAATTCTTCGGTGCTCAGCTTTCTTTATAGTCAAACTCTCACAAGCATACATGACTACTGGAAAAACCATAGCTTTGACTAGACGGATCTTTGTTGGCAAAGTAATGTCTCTGCTTTTCTCTGAAGATGGCTCCCATGTCTTTTGATGTGTTGAAGAAAACAAGTCCCTTCTCTATGGGAAATCTAAGATGTCAGGCTGGCAGGGGTAGATCAACTGATTTATATGCAAGGTTTTTATAGAATAAAGACACATGGAATTTATATTTACATGTAATTATATATGGGCTTTCCAGGTGGTTCAGTGGTAAAGAATCTGCCTGACAATGCAGGAAACACAGGAGACTTGGGTTCAATCCCTGGATCAGGAAGTTCCCCTAGAAAAGGAAATAGCAACCCACTCCAGTTTTCTTGCCTGGAAAATCCCATGGACAGAGCAGCCTGGTGGGCTGCAGTCCATGGGGTTGAAAAGAGTCAGACTTGATTTAGCACACAAGCATGCCATCTCCCCATGATTATATATATTTACATATATATATATATATTTATATATAATTTATAGAATACAGGCACAAACCTGATGCCTGAGAATTAGATTTTCCCTCACCTGTAAGGATTAACGACTGAGTCAGAAATACAAAGATACCTTGTCACTGTTATTTCCTGTTTCTTTCTCATCTCTCCCAGCTGAAGACTGTTAAAATATTCCTTTGGTGAATGCACAACCATCTAGCCAAGGGAACACGTTCTACTAGGGTGTTAGATAATCAGCGAAATAGGAGTTTGCCAGAGCAAACTCAGAGTTGGCTGGAAAACTTCAGAAGGGCTTTCTGGAGGAAATAGCTGGACCTAAAAGGGTGACAGGAGTTGAAGAAGGCATCTCAGGAGAGAAAAATAAAATAGTCACAGAGAGGGGGATGAAGGGCAGCAGTGATGAGGTCAGGGTGATTTGAATGGGAAGATTCATTTTGAGGATCCCTAAGAAGTAGGTCAAGGCAGAAGGGCAAGGCTGGGTCATGAAGCGCTCTGTATGTGTGTGTTAGCCATTCAGTTATGTCCAACTCTTTTCGACTTCATGGACTATAGCCCACCAGGCTCCTCTGTCCGTGGAATTTTCCAGGCAAGGATACTGGAGTGGGTTGCCATTTCCTTCTCCAGGGGATCTTCCTGACCCAGGGATCAAACCCGGGTCTCCTGCCTTGCAGGCTGATGCTTTCTCGTCTGAGCTACTAGGGAAGACCCATAAAGTGCTATGGAAACAAGCAATAGACTTTAAGCAATTTGGGGTCCATTGAGCAAAGAAGTGAAATGAAAAAAGGAGAGTTTGGGAGAAATTAATCCATTCTACCCACTTTTTTCATTCTTCATTTAGAACCAGTCGGATACCAAATTTTGTTTGGGAATATGTGGAGATAACTATAAAAAACCTGATCATCAATAATTTGGGAGAAAAAGTAAGTCTACAAAATCCAATTGCTTCAGTACAGCATATAGGATCTTAGTTCTCCAACCAGAAATTAAACTTTGCCTGTATTGGAAGTGTTTCCCAGGTGATGATAATGGTAAAGAACCTGCCTGCCAATGTAGGAGACATAAAAGACACAGGTCAGATCCCTGGGTTGGGAAGATCCCCTGGAGAAGAGCACAGTGACCCACTCCAGTATTCTTGCCTGGAGAATCCCACGGACAGAAGAGACTGGCAGGCTTCGGTCCCTAGGGTCGCAAAGAGTCGGACACGACTGAAGCGACTTAGCACCCACGCACATATCGGAAGCGCAGTCTTAACTGCTAGACCACCAGGGAAGTCTGGGATTAGCTATTCTTAAACTGGAAGGAAATCTCCCAGGAAGGAAAGCTCGAGAAAGAGGAAATGGGAGAAAAAAGCTTCCATTCTGCATCCAGGCATGGAGAAAGTGCTTTACAAACATTTAATTCTTCATATCAGAACCAGCTTCTGTGTGATTGGAGGTGAATTGATAAGCCTCTCCAAGACTCAGTTTCCTTATCAGTAAAATCAGTAGAAGGTAATTATAAATTTGAGAGCTAACATTCATTAAGGTCACAGAAACTGTGCTAAGTATCTTACATGAATTTTCTTATCCCATCCTTCAAACTATCTCATACTTTAGGTAACAATATTATTTCCACTTTCCAAATTAAAAAAAAAAAAAGTCCCAGAGAAGAATGACTTACCCAAGTCATAGAACTGTCAAATGGCTCAGCTGACATATGATGCCAGGGCAGTCTGTCCCCCAAAGCCCTTTACCTGATTTTTCCCTCGGATGGGTTGGCTTAGAAGAACTTGCCTTGATTACTCCCATTCAGGCTCCAGTGGGTAGCACCTTCCTCCTGATTCTTGCATATTTCCTTATCTTTCAGGTATGCCCCTTCATCAATTCATGGCTCTATAACCTGAACCCACAGGTGGCTAATGAGCTGATGAGTAAGTGATGGTGATGGAAAGGGATGGAATACTCCAGGAGAAAGCTCCAACCCTCCTTCACACTTCATCCCCTCTGCCTTGACCTCGCCTTATGCTTCTCTCAGATTGAAACCAGAATGGCCCCTAATAATAACAATTCTAATGACCTCAACTGCCATTAATTGAGAGTCCTGTGCACACCAAGCCCAGGGGTAATCACCCTGCTTGCCCTAGCCGTTAACCCTCCACCACTAGCTAAGTCAGGCTGATTTCAATTCTATTCTGGTCCCAAAAGCCTAGAGAAGCTGAAGTATGAATGGAGGTTTCTGTGGGAGACAAAAGCTGTCCAATTCCTCCTAAATTTTAGATGTTGCTTTATAAGCAGAAAATAGTTTCAGCCCAGTCAAAACCTGCCTCCTTCCAACAGTCACTATCTCTAAGCCACTGAAGTTCCCACATCTGCAAGAACCCAAAGCAACAGATCCAAGATTGAATCTCAGCAGCTGAGGCCCCAGTGGGACTCTGAAAACCAATGGACTTAAAAGACTCTTCCTACCTTCACTGACTATTCACTAGTTCTACCAAGTGCTAGATGCTGCAGTTTCTCTCCCAGTAAGCAATTTTCTGGTGGCTGTTCACATCCCTCCATTGACAGGGTACACCCAGATTATGCAATAGGAAGCTCAAGGCAGTTAAATCTGGTTGAGCTTTAAGGCAGAGGTCCCCAACCTCTATCAGTCCATAGCCTGTTAGGAACTGGCCCACAAAGCAGCTTCATCTGCCACTCCCCATAGCTCCCTATTACTCCCATTACTACCTGAACCATCTTCTCTCAATCCCCATCTATGGAAAAATTGTCTTCCATGAAACCAGTCCCTAATGCCAAGAAAGTTGGGGACCACTGCTTTAAAGTTCCCAAAGCTCAGTCCCCAGCTTCTCAAAGTAAATGTGAGTGGAGGAGCTCAATCTCACCCTGATGATTCTGGGCCACCACAATGGGGAGATGGCCGGGCAAATGGAGACTCTGGCTGCTATAATGCCAACTTCCTCTACTGTCTTACTCTTCAGTGATTCGCTTGGGAAGGATAGTTGGTCCCAATATATAGATGAGGAAAAGAAGGCTCAGAACTGTCAGTGAAGTGGTCAGAGACAGCTAGTGACTGATAGTGACAGCCCAGCTTCCTGTCTTCAAGCCTTTGGCTCACTCCCCTACCCTGCCACCCCCAGTTAAAGCAGAGGGAATTCCTTTTGGTCTGTCTGATCTGCCTTCACTCCCACTGTCCTGAGCTATCTGTTTTGCATTCTAGACTGGCTGCTGCAGCAGAGTGGGTACCAAGCCGCCATTGAAATAGCTTCAAAGTGAAGAAGCCATGTTTGTACCAGTCTGGTAAGACATCAGAACATATTCCACTCCTTAGTGGCGATGCTTGGCCTCGAGAGCCATTATGTCATTCATTCATAAAATTTCAATTTAAGGGTCTATTATGTGCTAGATGGGGCTTTCCTAGTAGCTCAGATGGTAAAGCATCTGCCTGCTGCAGGAGACCTGGATTCAATCCCTAGGTCAGGAAGATCCTCTGGAGAAGGAAATGGCAACCCACTCCAGTATTCTTGCCTGGAGAATTTCATAGACAGAGGATCCTGGTGGGCTGCAGTTCATGGGGTTGCAGAGTTGGGCACGACTGAGTGACTAACACACACACACACACACACACACACACACATGTGCTAGATATGAGGGATACAGCCATGAACAAAACAAGAATCTTCTCTCCTGAGCTTGTATCCTAGTTGAGCGCACTAACAATGAACTAGGAAATAAATACACAGTCAACTAAATTCCAGAGAATGGTGAGCACGGTGAAGAAAACCAAATAGGAGGAGAGTGGCTGGGGTGAATGCAGGGAAGAACACATCAAATTAAGAGAATATAAGCAGGCAGAAGCCCCTTTGAGGAGATCTTTCAGCTGAGCCCTGTATTGTAAAGCAGGAGTTGTGCCAAACCCTGGGAAAGAACATCACTGGCAGGAGGATGAACACGTGCAAAAGTCCTGAGGCAGGAAGATTTCCTTTTTGAAGCAAAGACAGAAGAGCAATGTGACTGCAGTGTGGAAAGGGCTCAGCTATTGGAAGCGTCTTTATAAGGGTGATGTTTGATGGAGAAAAGAGGGAGGTTTCTGTAAAAGGAGATGCCATTATTCATGTGTCATGTACTTTTTGCAATTATTCTGTGCTGATACACCCTGCTTAAGTGTCACAATCTCAGGTCTCTCAAAAAGACACATATTTTCCACTCTCTTCCTTACTTTACCTTCCATCATAACATTCTTTACTATCTGATTTCCTACTATACTACCTGTTTATTTTCTGTCTTCTCCACTAGAATGTAGACTTCATGAAGACAAAGACTTTATCTTTTTCCCTGTTTTATTCCAAGTGCCAGATTACAAAGACTCACACATGGCTTATAACCTCAAGAGCCCCCAGCCTACTGAAGGATAAGACAAATGAATAGAAAATTTTATGTGCAGTAAAGTGTTCTGTGGAAGTAGAGAGGCAAGATCAAGGGGGGCTTCACAGAGGGGGCAGGATTTAAACTGGGTGATGAAGGATGATTAAGAATTTTCTTGTGATATAAGACATTAAAAGCAAAGGATAAGGACTTTCTTGGTGGTCCAGTGGTTAAGAATCCACCTGTCAATGCAGGGCACACAGATTCAATCCCTGGTCTGGGAAGATCCCACATTCCATGGGGCAACTAAACCTGTGTGCCCCAACTACTAAAGCCTGAGCGCTCTACAGCCCATGCTCTGCAACAAGAGAAGCCACCCCAACAAGAAGCCTGTGCACTACAAGTGCAGCCCCCATTTGCTGCAACTAGAGAAAGCTCTTGCACAGCAATGAAGAGCCTGTGTGCTGCAATGAAGACCCAGCAAAGCCAAAAATAAATAGGTAAATAAATTAATAATAACAAAGCAAAGGATACACAGCATGTGCAAACACACAGGGGTAGGAAAGCATCTGATGCTCTCTCCAATGGGGAGAACTTTTGGGTGCCTGGACATAGGACTCATGGGGGACGGAGGCATCCTCCTCTGAGAGGTAATGATAAGTTTGTAATGAACTGTACACATGCTTTCTGGAGACAAGGTGGATGTGATGAATTCAGCCACCAAGTAGTAGATGCCATCCATGACAGGAGACTTAAGAAACTGAATAGTCAACATCACAATTGGATCTATGTCCTTGGGTTGATTAGCTTAGTTACATAATAGTCTATTAATAAGCCAGTGTGGTTCAACAGAAATGTAACACACAAAACACATGCATAATTTTGAGTGCCTTAGTAATGCCACTTTCTAAAGAAAAATAAATAGATTACATTAATTTTAGTAATAAATTTTATTTAGCTAATATATCTAAAATATTACCATGTCAACATATAATCAATATAAAATATTAATGAAATGCTTTACATTCTATATTTTGTACCAGATCTTTTATAACTATTGTGTATTTTATACTTACAGCACATTTCAATATTAAGTGCTTAATATGCACGTGTGGCTAGCTGCTGCCATATTAGACAGTGCAGCTCTAACTAAGCTAGTTTGCTGCCAGTTACAAACTTTTGAAAGGCCTATAGCATCTCATTTTATCCCCATCAATATATCTAGGCATCCTATTCTGCTTGGGACAGAAGTCCCGAACTTTGTCCCCTATATTTTATTCAGCCCACTGACATAGAAAGCTTTGGGTTAGCCAAAAAGTTCATTCAGGCTTCTCTATAACACTTGCAAAAAAACCCAAACCAACTTGTTAGCCAACCCAGTGTTTTACAAATGTGAATGAGTTGCCAATATTAAAAGTAAGAAATACGTCTTTTGATCAACCAAAGCATCTGGCAATACTTTACATCTCTCTGTCATGAAGTAGGCCAAGGTGAGGAGCATGATTCACCTTAGTTGATGAGAGTCCAGAAAACAGCAAGAATTTGTTATTCAGTGATAGGCAGAGCGTGCGTGTCAGGCTAGGAATATGGTTCAGCACCATGGATAGCGGACAGTCGTACCAATCTGAAGGAAGGTGGGGGAAGGGGAAAGGCTCAGCACTGGCTTACAACCTCCTTAGAAAGGGTATGAAGTTAACTAATATCTTGATTATTTCATACAGAGTCAGGTTCTGGCTGGTCTCCCTGGAATGTCCTCCAAGCTCCAGGCCATCACCTATGTAGATGTTCATGTTGATTACTCAGCTGCTGCCTGGAATTTCATTACCTGCCCTGGACCCAAAGACTTACTACTACTCTTGATATAGAGACTATTTCCCTATAAATCTCATCAGAATCCATATATTGATTCACTATAATTTTCCCACAATAAATTTTTTGCAGCTCTGACCTGTGGACTGTCCAGCTTCCATAGCACCGTGTGAGCAGGGACAACAATAACCAGAGATGGCAGTGGGTCTGGTTATGACAACAAAAGTTCACAAGATGGAAGAAGATGCCTGGATTGATTTAGCCTTTATCTCAGAAATACCAGAACACTTCGATACAGAGTTTCCCAAAAGCTAAGAACCAAGTCTTCCTGTCCAATCTGAAGTGTTTTCTAAACTGATTCTGTGACCTTGGGTAGCTCCCTGCTCTGGGCCACGGTCTCCTCACTGTGAAGTGAGAGTGTCAATCTTGTCTTCTAATTGCTCTCAGACTAGAACAGTCTACCAGTTTTGTGCTTTATGAAAGAAAAACTGTCTGTTCTAGTATTCCCATTTTTATCCCATCCATCACCAGGCTCAAAAGACATACAGCTACCCACTACCTCTACTTCTTCATCTGCTTCCACTGTTCAGTTCTGGCTAATCTGGTTTCTTCCCCTAACTCCTCAAAATAACTTGCCCGGGGCCGTCTATGAACTTCTTTGTGTCCAGTGCCAAAGAACCCTTATCAGGTGTTCATATTTCTCAATTCATTAGCAGTTAGCACTTTGGATGACAACCCAACCTACCCTCTACCTGCTCTGCCCCCCTTTTTCCTTCCTCATCACTACCTTGATTCATACCTGGCACTCTTCTGTGCATTTTACAATATTACATCACTTACTCTTCTAAATAAACCATGTTGGTTATTAAGATTTTTCCTCTTGCTTCCAAATCTATCATTCTGTACTCTGCTTTGCCATGCTGGTCTGGGACCCTGCAAGCCACGTGTCTTCTTTGCTGGTTTGCTCCTTGTTAGGGTCTGTCAACAGAGGCTACTAGAGGGAGGTTGCAAAGCTGGAGGAGGAGAAAAGAAAACTCCTGTCTCCTGTTTATTTCTATTCCTCTGAGCATCACCTGGCAATGGGTCTTCACTCAGCTAGGGGAAGTCAGATGAAGTTTAGGTTTTTATTTAATGTTCCTAAAACCAGCCTTATCAAAAACATTTTCTGAGTACCGCACCAGGCAATAGGAGTCCCTTCCTCAGAAGTTTGCTTCCAAGTTCCATAGGATTACTCCTCAAAGATCCTCAAAGTTCATCCTACCACTTTCTGCTGCCACTAGACCCACAGCTAGGTTCAGATCTCAGCATGCTCTGCTGCTACTGCTAAATCGCTTCAGTCATGTCCGACTCTGTGCGACCCCATAGACGGCAGCCCACCAGGCTCCTCCATCCCTGGGATTCCCCAGGCAAGAATACTGGAGTGGGTTGCCATTTCCTTTTCCAATGCATGAAAGTGAAAAGTGAAAGTGAAGTCGTTCAGTTGTATCCGACTCTTAGCGACCCCATGGACTGCAGCCTACCAGGTTCCTTCATCCATGGGATTTTCCAGGCAAGAGTACTGGGGGGGACAAAAATAAAAGATAAAACAACTTTTACACTTAATTGAAATTTTTGACAATTTATTTAAGCAGATATGGAGAATATTGTAGCAAGTGATTCTAAATACATTAGACCAAGGATGATAGGATATAGCAATGGGTTGTACTTAATTAATTGATGGGTACATTTATGAAAGATTCTGAATCTAGTCCTAGTATCAGACAATTGAAAATGGCTTTAATAGTTTATTATGTTGGTTACTGGAAATTGAACTCAACAATGGCCTTCATCCAATGTGGTTGTGATGCTACAACTTCCCAGGCTTTAAAGCTTTACTTAATTAAGGCTTCACTTAAAGTAAGTCTCCCAAAGGTTTGGGAGATAGGACTGTTGGAGTGGATTTATGTTTTGCAAATACATGCACCTCCCCCAACACCATTGTTATCTCCTGACGGGGCCCAAAGAACATCTCTTCACTAGAAAATTGAGAAATAGTTTGCATTAGGAGAAGGGCATCAGTATCCTTGAAGAGCTTTATGATGGCTTTTTGTTTCTTGGGACATGTGACCATTGAGAAGGCCTCCATAAAAAAATGGTTAATGGGACTTCCCTGGTGGTCCAGTGGTTAAGACTCCGTGCTTCCACTGCAGGGGGCACAGATTTGATCCCTGGTTGGAGAATTAAAATCCCATATGCCATGTGGTGCTGCCAAAAGAGAGAGTGAAGGATTCCTTTATTTCACTTGGGATGATGAGATATAAAAAAACAGAGAGCAAGTGCAGAGCTTAATTGGCAGGAACAAGATGGCAAGCTCATTTTAATGAATAGCAATGATAAATTGGTAATTCGACTACTTGGCAGTTTCTAATTGATCAATCTCCCTAAAAAAGAACTAGTCCATCTACTAAATGTTAATTGATTAGGGGACTCTTCAAGTTTGGTATCCAGAAACCTGACTCGGGTTGCCAAAAGGGAGAATCAGAGCCTCTCATCCAGTTTCCAGTTAAAAGCTAGTTCAAAATCAGGAAGACACTGATGGAAAGGAAGGCAAAGGATCCCACAATGTGGCCACAGTGTATACTGTAAACCTTCCTTCAAGTCTCTCCCAGACTGGCCCATTGACAATCATCACAATCATGGTGTACCATGAAAAAAAATACCCCAAACTTTTGGGAATGTGAGATACTGGCTGCGAGTTTATGTAATTTTCTGGGAACCCAATTTTCCAGGTCCACTAGTTAAAACGGGCTTCTGTTTTTCAAGTGATAAATGGGATTTTGGTACAAGTTTGATTCAGAGTGGGCCCGATAATTATGGGGACCCATTCTGTGATTATTTCCCCAGTTCATTCATGTATAATTGGAACAGATATAATTAGCAACTGACAGAATCCCCAGATGGCTCTCTGATTTATAGAGTGAGAATTGTTTTAGGAGACAATGGCAAGCAGAAACTCCTGGAGTTTTCTCTTGTCACAGGATAATAAACCAAAAGCAGTTGGAGGAGTTGAAGAGACAAAGGTTATAATTTAGATTTGAGAGACAAAATGATGCTGATACTCTATCATTCAGGATCAATTTACAGAAGAGGGAGGAGAGAGAGAGTGCAAGCTCAAGCTCTTGAGAAATTGGCTTATGTGATTATGGAGGTGGGTTAAGCAAGACCAAAACCAGTAGGTAAAGCTACCAGGAAGGGAAAAGCCAGAACTGAAGCTGCATCCCACAAGAAATTTTTCTTCTTTTTCCTTCTCTTCCTCCTTCTTGTTCTTCTCATTCTCTGTCTCCTTCTATCTCTCCCTCCCCCTCAGCATTGCTTTAAAGGTCTTCCAACTGATTGAATTTGTCCTACCTAAATCATCCAAGATAACTTCATTTACATAAAGTCATCTCATTATGGACTTGAATTATATCTGGAAACTCCTTTCAAAGTAACGCTTAGATTTGTACCTGATTAAATAACTGGGGACTGTAGCCTAGCCAAATGGACACACTGAAAAAGAAAATCATATTATTATCCCATCCCCACCTAACACGACTGCTCACTGTCCACAGCCCCTGGCACCTGGGATCCACTATTGCCCTGGGAAACATTTTTTGACCCTATACCAAGCTGTAGGAACCATCAGAATCAGCTTGCTTTTACTTGTCAATGCTATCAACACACCTTCACAGTTTTGCTTTGGGCCAGTAAGCATCTTGCTCTCTACCATAATATAGTTTGCAGGACTTCCCTGGTGGTCCAGCAGTTAAGAATCTGCCTGTCAATGGAGGGGACACGGGTTCGATCCCTGGTCCAGGAAGCTTTCGCATGCCGCAGGGCAGCGAATCCCATGCACCACAGCTACTGAAGGCCACCTGCCCTAGAGCGTTTGCTCTGCAACAAGAGAAGCCAGCACAATGAGAAGCCATCCACCACGGCTAAAGAGCAGCCCCTGATCAATGCAACTAGAGAAAGGCCACACACAGCAACAAAGACCCGGCACAGCCAAAAATAAATAAAATTTAAAAGTGTACAATTTTAAAATAATAGTAATATGGCTTGCAAAACTATTGATTATCTTGACATCAAAGAACATTTCATACATCCAATACACTGTTAACATTATGCTTGTTATATGTGATGAGCAGAAATTAGCAAGAAATTTAAATGCATTATCAAAATACACGAGAGCAAAAAGATATGACAAAATTTCATGAAAACCCAGGACCCCACCACTGTGATGAAACTTTTGAAAGGACAATGGTTTGGAGCATGTCAGGATGTCCCTCCAAGATAAATAAAAAATTGTTGTGCCCTTGCAATGCCTATTCTTACAAAAAAGCGCAAAGCTTCATAAGCCATTTTGATTTTTAAGACAATATATAATACAACTAAGGCTTCGCAGGCGGTGTCAGTGGTAAAGAATCTACCAATGCAGGAGACATAAGAGACTCAGGTTCAGTCCCTAGGTTGGGAAGATCCTCTGGAGAATGAAATGGCAACCCACTTCAGTATTCCTGCCTGGAAAATCCTATTGACAGAGGAGCCTTGTGGACTACAGTCCATGGGTCACAAAGAATTAGACATGACTGAGCACCCACAAACACGCATACACACCACAGTTAAAAGTGCCTTTCTGATTGCACTTAAGTACTAACTCTTAAGGTACCAGATTTGAGTAGGAATCAGAGCAAGAAAAGTCTCTCCACCAAGCAGTTCAAGCTTCTCTACCACTTTGTCCTTAGGACCAAGGCAGAGCCAGTGATACTTTTAAAGTATCTTTCGCAAACAAGGGCGTTGTATTGATGTTCTGGCAAACTTTAATAAGAGAAACACAACACAAAATTTTGGAGAAAACTCCAGCATTTTGGAGAAGAGTACTATCCTATTGTGGGGATAACTTTTGATTTTGAAAAACCGCTCCTGTCTTGAAACTGAGTCCTGGTAGAGATGACCATCTAACTATGAGATATCAAATGACCATGCAACCTGAGATGCCCTTCCTAGAGTATGTGTAGTCTGATCTATCAGGTTTTAATATTGGGCATGCACAGCAACAATCCTTGTCCAGTTGGAAACTGTATAAGAGACTGAGCCTGAGCAGGTCCTAAAGTCACAAGTTAATTTATATATTTGACTCCTTGCAAAGAAAAAAACATGCTATTATTTTCATATACATTATGCCCAATACTCTCTGAATATTAAACACTAATTCTGATAAGCCCTTAATGTACCACCATTCCAGCGGGATGGAAGAACACCATCCAGACAGGTTATGGCAGGTTGAGAAGAATCAGTCATTTCTACTCACTGTAATAAGCACATCTTCTTGATATGGGTTTGCCTTTCTGTCCCTAGTGATTCAGCCATCATCACTATCTGTGGTCTGACATAATGCCTATCTACCCCTATGGTATCCCACACAACATTGGTTCTTATTTTCTTTTTAATGTTACAGAAAAAGCTTTCCACTTTGGTTAGGACTGAGAAGTGAAAGACCATTGTTTCAACAATAAAACAACAGTTACATGAAATCCACACTTTTTCTTAAAGTCATTGAAATGAACTAAATTCAAAATGGACAAACCCTGCATTGATGATTAAAGAATAGTGGCTTCTATAATATCTGGGGTCAATTGTCTAGTTTAGATAAATATTCGGGTTGATTGAAATGCAAGTGTGCCCTGGGTGGAGATACTTTGCTAAGAAGAGAGACCAGTACTCAGTGGCTGAGGACAGAGGCTTGCCGGCATCTACCCTCGGAGTCATCTCAACCAGTTGGTTGGTTGTGACTCTTCTACAGTGAATGCTCTCTGGTGGGCACTGGTGCAACACAAAGATTCACACCCGTTAGTAACCCTCCTACATTGTTGGTGGGGCTGTAAATTAGTGCAGCCCCTATAGAAAATAGCAAGGAGCTTCCTTTAAAAAAGAATTGCCATATGATCCAGCAATCCCACTCTTGGGCGTATATCCAGAGAAAACTCTAATTCAGAAAGATACGAGCACAACAATGTTCATAGCAGCACTATTAACAATAGCCAAGACACGGAAGCAATCTGTGTCCATCAACAGATGAACATCTAAAGAAGATGTGGTATACATAAATATACACAATGGAATAGTAATCCGCCATATAAAGAAAAATGAAGTAATGCCATTTGCAGTCACATGGACAGAAGTGGAGATTATCATACTAAGTGAAATATGTCAAAGACAAATATCATACGACATCACTTATATGTAGAATCTAAAATATCATACAAATGAACTTGTTTACAAAATAGAAACAGACTCACAACACAGAAAACAAATTTTTGTCTACCAAAGGGGAAAGGGGGTGGGGAGAAATAAATTAGGAGTTTGGGATTAGCAGATACAAACTACCATATATAAAATAGACAAACAGCACAGTCCTGCTATAGGACACAGGGAACTATATTCAACATCCTGTAATAAACAATAATGGAGAAAATATGAAAAAGAATATAAGACTTCCTCAGCGGCCAAGTGGTTAAGAGGCAGCCTGCAAATGCAGGGGACACAGGTTGTATCTCTGGTCCTGGAAGGTTGTAAATGCCACGGAGCAGCTAAGCCCGTGCTCCACAATGAGAGAAGCCACCATCTGAGAAGCCCACACACAGCAACAGAGATCCAGCACAGCCAAAAATCATAAATAAATGTTTATTAAAAAGAAGAAATACGTGTGTAACGATCTATATATGTATAACTGAATCACTTTGCTATATACCAGAAACTAACACAACATTGTAAATCAATTATTTTTAAAAATAATAAAAGGGAACTGATCACACACACACACATGCACACACACACACACACACACACACATATTCACACTCTTTATATTGTCTCAGTCCATTCGGGCTACTATAGCAAGACACATTAGCCTGAATGGCCTATAACTAACAGAAATTTATTTCTATGGTTTTGCAGGCTGGAAAGCCCAAGATTAAAGAATGACAGATTCTGTGTCTGGTGAGCCTTCACTTCCTGGTTCATAGATGGCCATCTTTTTTGCTGTGCCTTTACATGTCAGAAGGGGCAAGGGAGCTCTTTGGGGCCTCTTTATAAGGACACTAATCCTGAAAACGTCATGATCTAATCACCTGCCAAAGGCTCCACCTCCAAATACCATCATATTGAGTGTTAGGTTTCAACATATGAATTTCAGGGGGACAAAAACTTCCATTTATAGTGATATTCACTCCCATTGTTCATTCATGCGCCTCTTCCCCAGACCCATCCAATATCCTCAACCATCCAATATTGTTCCTTCCAGTCCTATGACCAATGAGCCCTTCATCACAGCCCACAGGTCCATGTCTAGCCTTACCTCAGGCCACTCTCTCTGCAGAGTAGGTGACAGGTACTCGGCCTAAAGCTCTGTCCAGAGAAATGGTCTGGGCTCCTTGTGAGAGGAGCTGTAGTGCTGAACAGATCTTTTTCATGTCATATCAGCATACCAAGCTGATCCACTCATGAATCAAATTTCAAAAATTTTTCTCCTCTGTCAGTTGGTTGTAGAAAACTTCTATAAGGCCATAGATGTCGAGGAAAAGATGCCAGTGCAACAGTGAGAGGTGACATGGGACCTGGGCCGCCTGCTTATGTACCTTATTTGTACCCTCTGAACTGCTCAGGACTAGTCCTGGATAGGACATTCCAATGTATCATGGACTGATCCTGGGCCAACCTGACTTTTTTGGCTTATTTGGTGGTTCAGGCTGTACCAAGCTCAAGAGAAGAAGTTCTGGCCACATGGTTATTTGAGAGCCCACAGTCAGACACAGTTGTCTACCAGGGGCTGGTATCAAGCTAGGTGCTATTTTCCAAATGATATATAGTTCTCTGCAGCAGATGGTGTGGCCTTGTTCTGGAGCTCCAAGGGGTATGCACTATGATTTTCTATTGGCACTTGACAAAGGCTCCACCTGGTATTATTCCCTATCACCAAAGCTTCTTGTACCTAGTTTGCTCTTGCTTCGTTTCACAGTTATTTTAGCTATTCTAACTCCTTAACATCTCCATGTGAATTTTAAGAATAAATTTATAAATTTCTACACAATCTTGCAGGGATTTTTAATGGAATTTCATTGAGTCTGAAATCCAACCGGAGGAGAAAACTTATTAACAATATTGAGTCTTCCAACAGAACATATCTCTCCATTTATCTAGATCTTTTAAAATATCTCTCAGCAATATTTTGTAGTTTTCAGTGTACAGATCTTACATACCTTTGGCCATATTATTCCAAAGTATTTAATATTTTTTTAATTTAAATTTATTTATTTTAATTAGAGGCTAATTACTTTACAATATTATATTGGTTTTGCCATACATCGACATGAATTCGCCACGAGTGTACACCCCTCCCACCTCCGTCCCCATACCATCCCTCTGGGTTATCCCAGTGCTAATGTTATCAAAATAGTATTGTTTTAATGTCAGTTTCCAATCATTCATGGCTAGTATGTAGAAATGTAATTTGATTTTGCTTCTTGATCTTGTATTCTGTAACTGCTAAGCTCACACATTAGTTCTAGTGACTTTTCTGTAGAATCCATCAGACTTTGTGTTGATGGTCATATCATCTGTGAATAAAGCTAGTTGACATCTCTTTTTCTGATCCAGCTGTTTAATTTCCTTTCCCGTCTAGGTAGAACATCCAGAACAATGTTAAACAGAAGTGGTGAGAGCAGACATCCTTGTCTGGTCCCTGAAATTAGTGGGGAAGCATTCAGTCTTTCACCATTAACTACAATGTTAGTTATAGGTTTTGTGTAGATGCCCTTTACTTTATCAGACTGAGGAAGTTCCCTTCAATTCCTAGCAAGATGAAAGTTTTTATCAAATCTAGACGTTGGAGATATATAAAATGCTTTTTAAGTATCTACTGAGTTGTGTAATTTTTCTTCTTTAGTTTGTTAATGTGGTGATTTTCAAATGCCAAACCAATATTTCATTCTTGAGATAAGCCCTTACATAGTCAAGATGTGTTACCCTTTTTATACATTACCATATTTAAATCACTAAAATTTTGGGGGGTTTTGTCTCTGTGTTCACAATGGACATTGGTCTGTATTAGTCTGGTTTTGGTATTAGGGTAAGGCTGGCCTCAGAGGAGAACTTGGTAAGTCTTCCTTCCTCTTCAGTTTTCTGGAATAGCTTGGATATAATGTCGTGTTTGGTGATGACATGATCTTAGCCTAGTGTTTTCTGTGTGCTAAGGCTTTTTCTACAAATTCAATTTCTGTAAGTGATATAGAGCTTTTCAGGTCATCGATTTCTTCTAGAGAAGCTTTGGTAGTTTGTGTCTTTCAAGGACTTTATTTTTGTCTAAGATGTAGATTTTACTGTCACAGAATTCTTCACAATATTTCTTTATTAACCTTTTAATACCTGTGAAGTCTGTAATACTGCCACCCCTTTCATTCGCAATATTGGTCACTTGTGTCCTCTCCCTTTCCTAATCTCTCTGTGAGACTTTTTCAATTTTATTAATCTTCTAAGAGAAACAGCTTTTGATTTTATTTTCTCTACTATTTTTCTGCATTTATTTCATTAGTTTCTACTTTGACTTTTATTACTTCCTTGCTTCTGCTCCCTTTGGGTTTAGCTGACTCTTTTTCTAACTTCTTACGATGGATGCTGAGGTCTGATGTGTGTAGTAAGGGCTCAAGCACATTCCCTCCTTCCCACTGGCTGACATTTAAGGCCAGCATTGTGGCCCTGAATGGCTGGTGCCCCCGGATGACCCGCCTTCCCCCGTCCTGAGAACACCTCCGCTGTGCAGGACCCTGGGCTGGATGGAGTCAGCTTCTGCCCTCTTGTGGTCCAGAGTGTTCACGGTTGTGGCAAGACGGGCAGTCTTCACTCCCCTGGTGCCCCAGCAACTCCGGCTCATTGAAAGTCTTTGATATTCGCCATGCGGGTCCCACGGACTCTTTAGCGGTCTCTGTAGAATACGAGAGGAAATGCCACTGGACAAGGCAAGCTCACAGAGCCCAGAACGAAGGGTGAGAACTGTGAGTGAATTTATCCAGAGACAAACTAGCGCCTACTATTATCAGACAACTTCACACTTTTGGGTGCGTGTCTGTAGGCAAGTGCCCCCATCTCTCTGTGTCTCAGGCTTTGCATCTGTGAAATGGGGCAACAACAAAGCAAGCCTCAAGGGTTGTTGGGAGGAGTCGTCAAATTAATCTACAGAGAATTAGAGCAGAGCCTGGTACAGATTCGGGATTCAATGAGTCTGCTCTTGTTACTCTTCCTGCCTCTCCTTGTGCTGCCTGGGGGGGGGCTATGGATGGTGTTGGGGGGCACAGAGGAGTGTAGGGTGGGAGCTTGGTGGGAAATGAGTGACAGCTCCTCTGATCTCCCTCCTGTGGGTCTGGCTGCCTGGTTCCTGCCCCAGCCCCACCTCCCACAGCTGGGTGACTGGGAATTTTACCTAACCTCTCTGTGCCTCTGCAAAGGGAGGCCAATAACAACAGTACCTACCTCAGGGGTGGCGTGGAGGACTAACTAAGCAATTACAAGGAAGGCACTTAGATGGCCCCTCATGCACAGTCAGCACTCAACAAATGTTGACTAGTATCATTACTCTTATTTCAGCTGAACAGACCTCCTGCACCCTGTACAGCAGAATGGCCCAGAAGCTCATTCCCAGGTCCCATATGCAGGGAGACTCTGACTCCATGGCTCAGGGGTGGCCTAGAAATCTGAATTTTCACAAGGACCACCCATCCCTCCAAAAGTACTGCAATGCCCCAGAAACCCCAGCTCTTCTGTCTTCTCTTCCCCTTCTCCAGGCCACGGTAGAACCCACTGTCATCCTTTTTTGTTAAATTCCAATATTCCATTCAGGAAGGCCCCTACCTCCATTTTAGGGAAACTTGTATGTGGATTAAAGTTCTAATCTTGTGTGATAAATAGCATATCAATGAATAATGGATCCCATTCCTTAGACAAGTGATTCTCAATGAGTGGACCAAGAAGGCCTGTCCCAAACCCTGCTGATTCAGGTGCGGGAGGCTGCCTGTTACCCACTTGCTCTGCTGCTCCCTGAAGTTTGAAGACCTCTGCCCTGGGGGACCTTAAGCTGTCTTAGAGCGCAAGGAGATGGGGGAAGCCACTCCCAATGGCCACAGGAGGGCACTCGCACACAGCACTTGCACAGCCTTCACTCTGCCAGGGGCGCCTGTCCCCTTTCATGGCTGGATGCCCCTCCCTGGAGCTGTGGATGTGAGCTGGGGCCTCTTCTGGGCACATGGCTGCTAACTTCTTACCTGATGGTCCCAGCCACACCCAGTTCTTTTGTTCCTCTGACCTGCTGAGCCTTCTCCCACCGCAGGGCCTTTAGCCTGTGGTTCCATCTGCTGGCAGCTCTTACATAAGTGCCCAAGGCCAGCTCCATCTCCTTCTCCTGGTTCCAGTTCAGAGGCCACTTTCTCCAGAGAATCTCCCTAACCCTTGTCCAAAGTGACCTCCCTGCAATTCCCAGTCTCACCTCACTTTACCCCCTCAATACAATTCGTAATTATTTCATGTATTGTTCATCTTTTGTCCGGATTCTCTCCCCAGACTATAAGCTGCAAGAGAAGCAGGGATCCTGATATTGCCCAAACCAAGTGCAGTACCTGGCACATAGTGGGCCCACAGGAAATAGTGGTTGAGTGGACAAATCAATGTTCCTGCAAGTCAAACTCTTGGAAAGCCAACTGTTGTTCAGTCGCTCAGTTGTGTCCAACTCCTTGCGACCCCATGGGCTGCAGCATGACAGTCTTCCCTGTCCATCACCATTTCCCCGAATTTGCTCAGACTCGTGTCCATTGAGTCAGTGATGCCATCCAAACATCTCATTCTCTGTCGCCCCTTCTCCTCCTGCCCTCAATCTTTCCCAGCAACAGGGTCTTTTCCAATGAGTTGGCTCTTCACATTAGGTAGTCAAAGGATTGAAGTTTCAGCTTCAGTATCAGTTCTTCCAATGAATATTCAGGATTGATTTCCTTTAGGATTGACTGTGATCTCCTTGCAGTCCAAAGGACTCTCAAGAGTCTTCTCCAACACCACAATTTGAAAGCCAATTACCTACATGCCTTAGGAGGACCACAGAAATTCTGCTACAGTGAGCAACATTTTTAAACCAGGTACATATATGTTTATCATCACAAACCCAAGTTTTCATCACATTTCCAAATGTCTCCCCAAAACGTAAAGAAGCCTGTTCTAAGGAACGTTATTTGAAATAGTATTGGGGATTGCTAATGGGTGAAGTTTGGGATGTCCAGCAGCTCCATCTTCCAAAGGGAAACAGCATCTCACTGCTCTGGGGAGGCAGGCTGGTGGGTTTCTCTGGGTCCCCGTCCCCTCATGTTTGGCAGGAGGGTAGAATTAGATCTTGCATGAAGCAGGCTTAGCACGGTGAATGAGGCCATCAGATAAATATCATCACCATCCTCGTAGGTAGCTGCTTACAGAAGAGCTGAGCCTCCCTCCAGCACCCCCTTCTCTGGGAGCACCAGCAGGGACAGAGGTGGGACAACACTCAGCTAGCTGTAGTCTTTCCCTTAAATGTCAACTCTGCCTTCTTGGGCAGGTCTTTTCTCTGATTACCCCCTCCCCACCAGCCAGGTCTCCCTCACTGTACCCTGGCTTAGCTCCTCCCACCTCCACTCCACAGCAGAGCCCAGCTTCATAGCCACATGTTCGCTGAAGACTGTCTCCCCGTGGGCATGTGAGCACCAAGAGGATGAGGAACCCGCCTGGATGCTCGGAGCCATGGTGCCTGACATGTAGCATTCAACACTTCAGGGCTTTGTTTGTTGAATGAATGAGAGCGAAGCCCACCATCTGATTGGACATCTGCAAACGCCCTCCAGGCACTGGAGGCACACAGCCCTGCCTTGTAATTCCTGATAGAATTGCCCAAACAGCCACGCGTTCATTTGCAGACACACTCAGGAGAGGTGGCTCCCTAACATGCTGTGCATTTTCAGTGTCCTGGGCACCATCTCCAGGCTAATCATACATGGTGTCATTCACTCCGCCAGCTTCTCCAGTTTACAGGTGAGGAAACTGAGACTCAGAGAGGCGAGGGTGAGGGTGACCGCAATCATAGCTACAAGCATTTTGAGCATCGCCCTGAGCATGATTCCCCTTAATTCTCACTATAGCCCTGCACGATGCTCCTCCTCTTTTTACAGATCTGGAAACTGAGTCTGCCAGGAGGGAAAGCCAGGATTTGCATCCTGGTCCGTGTGACTGAGAAGCCCATGCTCTTAACCACCTGTGATTATGCGTTAGTGAAAGTGAAGTCACTCAGTCATGTCCAACTCTTAGCGACCCCACGGACTACAACCCACCAGGCCCTCCGTTCATGGGATTTTCCAGGCAAGAGTACTGGAGTGGGGTGCCATTGCCTTCTCCGGATTATGACTCCAAATCCAGGGCTCACCCCTGAGCAGTGCTTCCTGTTCCCAAATCATGCCCCAGACCTGGACAGTCTACACCTTCCACATCATCATTTCTTTACACTCAGTGGCCCTGAGAACCACAGCCTGTGATGAGGTGGGACTGACAGCCCCTACCCTCACCCCCGGTTCACACCTCCAAAGAGCCAAGGACAACAGTGCCCTCTCTTCTCCAATTCTCTTAATAAAATAATAACAAAATCCCAGCTGGTTACACAAGACCAGGAAGAGTAGAAAAGTACATTTCAAAGTAATTGATATTCTACAAACATCCTCAAGGGGATCATGAACCCTGAGAGAGAACCTCAAATGAGGAAAGCTATCACCCTGAACTGATGCTTTTGATTTAGTAGGGGTTGCAGTCAGAGAGGCCACAGACAGAATGCCTGAAGAACTATGGTTGGAGGTTTGTGACATTGTACAGGAGGCAGTGATAAAGACCACCCCCAAGAAAAAGAAATGTAAAAAGGCAAAATGGTTGTCTGAGGAGGCCTTACAAACAACTGAGAAAAGGAGAGAAGCTAAAGGCAAAGGAGAAAAGGAAAGACATACCCATTTGAATGTAGAGTTCCAAACACTAGCAAAGAGAGATAAGAAAGCCTTCCTCAGTGATCAATGCAAAGAAATAGAGGAAAACAATAGAATGGGAAAGATTAGAGATCTCTTCAAGAAAGTTAGAGATACCAGGTGCCGGGAGCCGGCATATTGCATATTGAGTGCATATTGCATATTGAGTGCAGCACTTTTCAGGATCTGGAATAGCTCAACTGGAATTCTATCACTGCCGGTAGCCAGCATGAGGAACTCCGCCCATGACAAAGGTCATGAGGAAGGAGGCTCGGCATACGCAAAGGCGGGATCGAGCTTCAGGAGTCCCCCTGGAAATTCTCGAGCATATACCCCCAAAACCAGAGTCTGCCTACTTTCTGCTTTGTGCTTTCACCTACACTTCTGACTTTACGGGGGGCTGTCCCCCACTACCTCTCTGAAAAAAGAGTTAGCTTACAGCTCCAGTTAATAATTCCTGGGTGTGACAGTGTTTAATCTACAAACTCCTTTGGAAATCCTCTAGCCTGCCTGAATAGGTTTTTCCGGCCTCATGTGATTGTTCAGAGCCTCCCAACTGTGAGAGGCAGGAGATGTTCTAAACTGTCTAAACACAGATTCTTTTGAGTAGTTAAAAGATTGATTAGAAATTGTATTGGTGAAGGGATTTTCACTTGTTGGGCCAATGTTTGCTGCTAAGTTTCCATATCCCTTACCTGCTGTGTCCCTGGCAGTGTATTGATTAATATAATTGGTGTAAATAGTAGCTTTAATGTTTGTAACCTGGGACCCTTGAGTTAATTCTTTTTCTTGTTGTAGCCCACCACACCTTTGCTCTGTAGGAATGCAACTTTATCTAATGCTTTTGGAGGGTGGCTCCTGACCAATCACCTTTAGAGAAAAATAAGTTTTCTGAAGAAAAGGTCTTAAAATGTTAACAGGCCTCCGGGCCAGAAGATGATGCAAATCACCTAAGCTTTTGCATATGATAAGTTTGCAGGAAGAAAGCCTGGCTTGCTGCCTGACTCTACCCCTTCCCCCATTATCCTCTATGCATAACTTAAGGTATAAAAACTACTTTGGAAAATAAAGTGCGGGCCTTGTTCACCGAAACTTGGTCTCACCATGTCGTTCTTTCTCTTACCTTCTGGCTGAATTATTCAGCCTCTTTTCTCCACTGAATTTCCTCACTGAGCTATCCTTATTTCAGCCTCTTTTCTTCACTGAATTTTACTGAGCTATCCTCATTCTATTACTCTTTACATCCTTAATTAACGTTTAATTAAGCAATTGTTTCCTGATCTTCGCCTACGCCGTCTCTCCTTCGAATACCCTGGATCAGCCGGGGCTGGTCCCCGGCAACCAGGGGACCATTTCATGCAAAAAATGGGCTCAATAAAGGACAGAAATGGTATGGACTGAACAGAAGCAGAAGTTATTAAGAAGAGGTTGCAAGAATACACAGAAGAACTATAGAAAAAAGATCTTCATGACCCAGATAACCACAATGGTATGATCACTCACATAGAGCCAGACATCCTGGAGTCTGAAGTCAAGTGGGACTTAGGAAGCATCACTATGAACAAAGCTAGTGGAAGTGATGGAATTCCAGTTGAGCTATTCCAAATCCTAAAAGAGGATGCTGTGAAAGTGCTGCACTCAATATGCCAGCAAATTTGGAAGATTGAGCAGTGGCCACAAGACTGGAAAAAGTCAGTTTTCATTCCAATCCCAAAGAAAGGCAAAGAAAGGCAATGCCAAAGAATGTTCATACTACCGCAAAATTGCATTCATCTCACATGCTAGCAAAGCAACCCTCAAAATTCTCCAAGCCAAGCTTTAACAGTACATGAACTGTGAACTTCCAGATGTTCAAGCTGGATTTAGAAAAGGCAAAAGAACCAGAGATCAAATTGCCAATATCTGTTGGATCATTGAAAAACAAGAGTTCCAGAAAAACATCTACTTCTTTATTGATTATGGTAAAGCCTTTGGCTGTGTGCTTCACAATAAACTCTGGAAAATTCTTCAGGAAATGGGAATACCAGACCACCTGACCTGCCTCCTGAGAAATCTGTATGCAGGTCAAGAAGCAACAGTTAGAATTGGACATGGAACAACAGACTGGTTCTAAATTGGGAAAAGAATACATCAAGGCTGCATATTGTCACCTTCTCATTTAACTTATATACAGAGTACATCATGCAAAATGCTGGACTGGATGAAGCACAAGCTGGAATCAAGATTGCTGGGAGAAATATCAATAACCTCAGATATGCAGATGACACCACCCTTATGGCAGAAAGTGAAGAAGAACTAAAGAGCCTCTTGATGAAAGTGAAAGAGGAGAGTGAAAAAGTTGGCTTAAAGCTCAAAATTCAGAAAACGAAGATCATGGCATCTGGTCTCATCATTTCATGGCAAATAGATGGGAAAACAGTGGAAACAGTGAGAGGCTTTATTTTGGGGGCTCCAAACTCACTGCAGATGGTGATTGCAGCCATGAAATTAAAAGACGCTTACTCCTTGGAAGAAAAGCTATGACCAACCTAGATAGCATATTAAAAAGCAGAGACATTACTTTACCAACAAAGGTCCGTCTAGTCAAAGCTGTGGTTTTTAGAGTAGTCATGTATGGATGTTAGAGTTGGACTATAAAGAAAGCTAAGAGCTGAAGAGTTGATGCTTTTGAACTGTGGTGTTGGAGAAGATTCTTGAGAGTCCCTTGGACTGCAAGGAGATCCAGCCAGTCCATCCTAAAGGAAATCAGTCCTGAATATTCATTGGAAGGATTGATGCTGAAGCTGAAATTCCAATACTTTGGCCACCTGATGCGAAGAACTGACTCATTGGAAAAGGCCCTGATGCTGGGAAAGATTGAAGGCAGGAGGAGAAGGGGATGACAGAGGATGAGATGGTTGGATGGCATCACCGACTCAATGGACATGAGTTTGAGTAAGCTCTGGGAGTTGGTGATGAACAGGGAAGCTTGGCTTGCTGCAGTCCCTGGAGTCGCAAAGAGTCATACACGATTGAGTGACTGAACTGAACTGAACAGAGACTAACCACTATTCATGTATTCATGTATCTCATTATTTCATGTATTCAATCATTCAGTCATCAATAAACAATCACCAGCACTTAATTTCTACCAACCAAGCATGGTGGTAGACATTACAGATGATCCTGCCCTTAGGAAAATCCTAGCCCAATTGGGAAGCCTGAGATTAGCCATCCTCACCCATTCATTCATTCATTTATTCACTGAAGAGTCACCAACATCCAGGCTTTGCAGAGTCTTGGAGAGGACCCCTGCTGGATGACCCAACAGTGGGCTCTACTGGGTGTCTCCAAGCAACCAAGCCTCCCTCTGGATCCCTGGCCTCACCCCAGTGTTCCACCTGCTGCCCTCACCATGTGAGCAAGCCCCGGCGGCAGCTGCCAGAGCCCATCACAACACCTCCCCAGAGCATGCTGGGGGGCTAACTCTGGTGTCATCTTCCTACCAAAAACCATGAGTCCATTCATCCCGGTGGCCACCCTTGCAGCCATCCACCTGTGTATCAACTGATCTTTCTTGATACCCACAGGTCCCAGAACCCAAGATGCATTCTGTCTGGAGGCTCCTGGTCCTCCTCGGCTTGCTGGCCTTGCCCTCAGCCCTACACAAGCCACACCAGCCTGGCCTGGCCAAGACTCACACAGACAGCAAATCGGCTCTGGCAAGAAGTAAGCTAACCTCATGCTCTGCCCGCTGTCACAGGGAGGGTGGGAAAGCATTACCCAGCTAGGTGAGCTGGAATCAGTCACTTACCCTCTTTTCTTTCTCTTTTTCGTAGACTCGAAGTACAAAAAATTGAGGTTGAGTTGATCATATGCCTATTCATAGCACATTGTCATTATCAGGCACAATAGCAAGGCCCCTCTTGTGTTATTTTATGTTATTTTCCCCTCAACCTCTTATTATTCCCCTCTTCCTTGGCAGGCAATGCAGTGTGTTTAATATATGTGTTTTGAAATGCCCATATCCTTGTAAAACATAGGTTGGCCATAATGGTTGTTCAGGTTCTTCCATGACATCTTAATTAAGTTGATGCCAACCCAATAAATAAGACTTCATTTTTTTTTTTTTACTGTTTTTTCTGGACATTATGCTGTTGACATATGTTGCTTCATGTTAGTGCAGAAAAGTCCATGAAATTCATCCACTTCACCACCACTTGTCCATTTCCCTAGGGATGAACACTTGAGTTGTCCCCAACTCCCTGCTATTATGAACTGCACGGTGATGAACATTCTCATATGTGTTCCTTTTAGAACCTGTGGGAGAATTTTTCTGGGGTATATCCGAAAGGGAGATGGCTGGGCTCTAAAGCGGATGCAAACTGAATTTAAAGACTGCTAGGTTGCTCTCTAGAATGATTACACCCCTTCCAGTAGCAAACAAGCATACCTCTGTCCCCACGTTTCCCAACACTGAATCAGTCCTCTTGGGCTGCCATAGCAAGATACTACAGACCAGGGTGCTTGAACAACAGATATTTATTGTCTCACATCTCTGGAGGCTGGAAGTTCAAGTTGCCAGGGTTGGTTTCTGGTGAAACGTCTCTTCTTGGCTTGCAGACAGCCACCTTGTGTCTTCACCGAGCCTTTGCTCTGTGTGCACACAGAGAGTGAGTGAGTGAGTGTACTCTGGTGTCTCTCCTTCTTCTTATAAGGACACCAGTCCCATTGGATTAAGGCCCCACCTTAATCCAATGGGACTGGTGTCCTTATAAGACCCTTAAGACCTGGTTTAAGCTTAACTCCTCCCTCAAGCCTTCATCTCCAAACAGTCAAATTGGAGTCTGAGGCTTCAATATGTTCATTTGGGGAGGGGTAACGCAATTCAGTACATAATGTCATCTTTCTAAATGTCTGCTAGTCTGTTTTGTTTTGTTGTGAGCAATATCTAATTGTTGTAGCTTAACTACCTGATTAGTAGGAACTTTGAGCATCATATCCTTTTTTAACTTTATTTATTTATTTATGACTGCACTGGGTCTCCGTTGCTTTCTCTAGTTTCCACATGTAGGGGCTGCTCCTCGTCGCCGTGCACGGGCTTCTCATTGCCTGGCTTCTCTTGCTGCAGAGCACAGGCTCTAGGCGTGCAGACTGCCGTAGATGCAGCATGTCAGCTCGGTAGTTGCAGCTCCTGGGTTCTGGAGCGTGGACTCAGCAGTTGGGGTGCATGGGCTTAGTCACCCTGCAGTATATGGGTCCTTAGCCAGTGAATTCTTAACCACTGGGCCACCACGGAGGTCCTGAGCATCACATCTTAATTTCTTTAGCCATTTTGACTTCTTTGAATTCCCTTTTCTTACCCTTTGCCCATTTTTCTATTTGCTTTCCATTTTTTTAATTCTCTTTCATTTGAGGAGATGTTAATTTATTTGACGTTAGTCCCTTCTCAGTCTAAGTACTGCTAACATTTCTCCCAAACTGTCACCTGTTAACTTTGTTTGTAGATGCTTCATTGAATAGGAATATTTTCAAACTTACATGTAAGATTTTAATTTCTTTGGAGGCTGTCTTTATGTATATTTATATACGTAAGTTAGAGATTCAACTTCACTTCTCTCCATATGAGTCCATTTTCTCAACTCATCTACTAAATGATTAAGTTTCCAAACACGTGGATTCCTTTTTGAGTTCTGTGTTCTGTTTCTGTGTAACTGTTTCCGTACCAAGAACATAGTATTTTAAACACTACATCTTCGTAAAATGCCATTTCATCTGATAGAACTTTCTTCTTCCAAATGAATTTTAGACTGGGTTTAGTTCATTGAAAAAGAAAAAATAATCTTCTGGAAATTTAATTAGGATTTCATTGAATTTGTTTATGAATTTAATGATATTTTTGCAATATTACATTATCCAATTGCAAACTTAGTATAACTTTTCATTTATTCAGATTTTATTTTATAACCCTTAATAGAATTTTAAAGTTCAGTAAATGCTTTGAGCATGCTTTGTAAAATTGATTCCTAGAGATTTTGTGAGTTTTGTTGCCTCAGTAAATACTGCCTGATTTTCTATTATGTTTTCTAGTTGGTATTGCTGGTACAGATGAGAGGAAAGTTGTTGATTTCTGAAAATTAATCTGCTACCCCAAAGTCTTATGGTTTATTAGTTCTAATAATTTGTCTTATTTATTCTGTTCAATTTTCTGTCTAGAGTATTACATCATCTGCAAATAGTGACAGTCTTTCCTATTTTCTTCTAAACCTTATAGTTCTTATGCCTTTTTCTTATTTTGCAGTAGAGCCAAGGTCTCCTATAGGGGTGGGAATATATCTAGAATTCTTCACTAAGTATATTTTCTGTAGGTTTTTGGAATATAGTTTTTATTTTGTTAAAGAAGTCCCCTTATATTCCTAGTTTCCTAAATTTTTCTTAATCATAAATCCATATTAGCCTTTAACAAGTGCTTTTCTGCATCTAAAAATTACCATACTAAAACTTATATCTATTATGTTAATATGATAAATTATATTAACAGATTTTCTTATGTTAAACCCATCCTACCATTTCTAAAATAAATATTATATTTTATAATGTACTATAATTATATCTTTCCAAGCTACTATTTTATAATGTATTTTTGTAGTATACTATAATGTATCTATAACGTAGCAAACCAAAATTTATATTTTGTAATGTCATGTCATATTTTTATAATGTACTATTAGGTTTTTCTGGAACTCTCATGCTTTTTTGATGATCCAGCGGATGTTGGCAATTTGATCTCTAGTTCCTCTGCCTTTTCTAAAACCAGCTTGAATATCTGGAAGTTCACGGTTCACGTATTGCTGAAGCCTGGCTTGGAGAATTTTGAGCGTTACTTTACTAGCGTGTGAGATGAGTTAAACTGTGCGGTAGTTTGAGCATTCTTTGGCATTGCCTTTCTTTGGGACTGGAATGAAAACTGACCTTTTCCAGTCCTGTGGCCACTGCTGAGTCTTCCAAATTTGCTGGCATATTGAGTGCAGCACTTTCACAGCATCATCTTTGAGGATTTGAAAGAGCTCAACTGGAATTTCATCACCTCCACTAGCTTTGTTCGTAGTGATGCTTTCTAAGACCCATTTGACTTCACATTCCAGGGTGTCTGGCTTTAGGTGAGTGATCATACCATTGTGATTATCTGGGTCATGAAGATCTTTTTTCTGTAGTTCTTCTGTGTATTCTTGCCACCTCTTCTTAATATCTTCTGCTTCTGTTAGGTCCATACTATTTCTGTCCTTTATCGAGCCCATCTTTGCATGAAATGTTCCCTTGGTATCTCTAATTTTCTTGAAGAGATCTCTGGTCTTTCCCATTCTATTGTTTTCCTCTATTTCTTTGCATTGATCACTGAAGAAGGCTTTCTTATCTCTTCTTGCTATTCTTTGGAACTCTGCATTAGATATTTCTCCTTTGCTTTTCGCTTCTCTTCTTTTCACAGCTATTTGTAAGGCCTCCTCAGACAGCCATTTTGCTTTTTTGCATTTCTTTTCCATGGGCATGGTCTTGATCCCTGTCTCCTGTACAGTGTCACAAACCTCCATCCATAGTTCATCAGGCACTCTGTCTATCAGATCTAGTCCTTTAAATCTATTTCTCACTTCCACTGTATAATCATAAGGGATTTGATTTAGGTCATACCTGAATGGTCTAGTGGTTTTCCCTACTTTCTTCAATTTCAGTCTGAATTTGGCAATAAGGAGCTGAGTCACAGTCAGCTCCCGGTTTTGTTTTTGTTGACTGTATAGAGCTTCTCCATCTTTGGCTGCAAAGAATATAATCAATCTGATTTCAGTGTTGACCATCTGGTGATGTCCATGTGTAGAGTCTTCTCTTGTGTGTTGGAAGAGGGTGTTTGCTATGACCAGTGCATTCTCTTGGCAAAACTCTATTAGCCTTTGCCCTGCTTCATTCCGTATTCCAAGGCCAAATTTGCCTGTTACTCCAGGTGTTTCTTGACTTCCTACTTTTGCATTCCAGTCCCCTATAATGAAAAGGATATCTTTTTTGGATGTTAGTTCTAAAAGGTCTTGTAGGTCTTCATAGCACCGTTCAACTTCAGCTTCTTCAGCATTACTGGTTGGGGCATAGACTTGGATTACTGTGATATTGAATGGTTTGCCTTGGAAATGAACAGAGATCATTCTGTCATTTTTGAGATTGCATTCAAGTACTGCATTTCAGACTCTTTTGTTGACCATGATGGCTACTCCATCTCTTCTAAGGGATTCCTGCCCACAGTAGTAGATATAATGGTCATCTGAGTTAAATTCACCCATTCCAATTCATTTTAGTTCACCAAAGCCTTTGACGGTATGAATCACAAGAAACTGTGGAAAATTCTTAAAGAGATGGGAATACCAGACCACCTGACCTGCCTCTTAAGAAACCTATATGCAGGTCAGGAAGCAACAGTTAGAACTGGACATGGAACAACAGACTGGTTCCAAATAGGAAAAGGAGTATGTCAAGGCTGTATATTGTCACCCTGCTTATTTAACTTATATGCAGAGTACATCATGAGAAACGCTGGACTGGAAGAAACACAAGCTGGAATCAAGATTGCCGGGAGAAATATCAATAACCTCAGATATGCAGATGACACCACCCTTATGGCAGAAAGTGAAGAGGAACTCAAAAGCCTCTTGATGAAAGTGAAAGAGGAGAGTGAAAAAGTTGGCTTAAAGCTCAACATTCAGAAAACAAAGATCATGGCATCTGGTCCTATCACTTCATGGGAAATAGATGGGGAAACAGTGGAAACAGTGTCAGACTTTATTTTGGGGGCCTCCAAAATCACTGCAGATGGTGATTGAAGCCGTGAAATTAAAAGATTCTTACTCCTTGGAAGAAAAGTTATGACCAACCTAGATAGCATATTCAAAAGCAGAGACATTACTTGGCCAACAAAGGTTCGTCTAGTCAAGGCTATGGTTTTTCCAGTGGTCATGTATGGATGTGAGAGTTGGACTGTGAAGAAGGCTGAGCTCTGAAGAATTGATGCTTTTGAACTGTGGTGTTGGAGAAGACTCTTGAGAGTCCCTTGGACTGCAAGGAGATCCAGCCAGTCCATTCTGAAGGAGATCAGTCCTGGGATTTCTTTGGAAGGAATGATGCTAAAGCTGAAACTCCAGTACTTTGGCCACCTCATGCGAAGAGTTGACTCATTGGAAAGGACTCTGATGCTGGGAGGGATTGGGGGCAAGAGGAGAAGGGGACGACAGAGGATGAGATGGCTGGATGGCATCACTGACTCGATGGACGTGAGTCTGAGTGAACTCTGGGAGTTGGTGATGGACAGGGAGACCTGGCGTGCTGTGATTCATGGGGTCGCAAAGAGATGGACACGACTGAGCAACTGAACTGAACTGAACTATTAGATTTGTTAGCTAGTCATTTATTTAGCATCTTAGCAAATTTTTCATATATATATAAAACTGATACATAACTTCCCTTGTACTGTTCTTTTTTTCTAATTTTTTATTTTTAATTGGAGGATAATTGCTTTGCAGTGTTGTGTTGGTTTCTGCTATACGACAACGTGAATCAGCTATAAGTATACGTGTGCTCCTTCCCTCTTGAGCCTCCCTCACACCAGTCCACCCCACCCTTCTAGGTCATCAGTCTTGTACTGTTCTTGAAGCAAGTCATACTAGGCTCATAAAATGAATTTTGCATCTTCTTTTCCCATTTACTTTCATAATTACCTTTTTATAAAGTTGGGTAAGAGTCTTCCGTGAAACCAGGGACTCTTTGTGACCCATGGACTGTAGCCTGCCAGGCTCCTCTGTCCATGGAATTCTCCAGGCAAGAGCACTGGGTGCTGGAGTGGGTTGCATTTCCTGCTCCAGGGGGTCTTCCTCCAGAGATCAAACGTTTGGTCTCCTGCATTTCAGGCAGATTTCTTTACCATCTGAGCCACCAGGGAAGCCCCCAGCAGTCACTCGGCAAGAAGTGGGTGCTGCAGCCAGCAACCTGGGCCTCCTGGCTCCAACACCCGCCCCCCAACTTTTGCCAGGACATCGTGCAATGTCACTGTCCCATGTCCATTTCCAGTTATTGCCCAGGGCCTCATGAAGCACAATACAGAGGGCCGAATCCAGAACATTCACCTCCTGGACAGTCTGAATGCCTCTGGGAAGATGGCCCCGGGGATGGTGGGCTGGCTAATCGGCAGCATGAGCCTTCATCACCATCAAGAAGGCAGGTGAGATCCTGAACACCATCCCTGGCCCTGGGATTCCTTAAAAGGCTCTGGGTCAGAGGGCAGAGCTGAGGCCTGGAGGTGCAAGCCCTATGAAGAAGGAAGGAGGGAAGATGAGTTGGGGCGTCACTGGGGAAGGCAGCACAGCATAGTCATTAAAGGTAGAGGTTTCGGGAGCAAAAGTGTCCTCACTTACATCCTGGCGCTGCCACCAACTTTGGGGAAATTTTTGGACCACTCTGATCTCATCTATGAGACATAGGTACCCAGAGCACAGCCCGGATAACATCTGGGGTGCCATAGGAACCCAGGGCTAGAGTCAGACATTCGAACCCCACTTTATTGCTTGAAAGCTGTGTGACCCTGGGCAAGGCATTTGAGCTTCCCGAGCTTCAGCCTTGAGTCCCATCAGTGAAATGGGCATAATGACCGCTGCATCCTGGAGTTGTTAGGGGCTTTCCCCACTGCACTCATAGCCACTGCATAGCCACTGGTTAAACAACTGCATAGCCGTTGGTATAATCAGTCTCACAGAACTGGGCCTGTCTTTCACCTTCACTTTCCCTCCTTCCTCTCAATGGATGCAGGTTTCAAAGCTACTCAGCTGTAACACCTTCTGTGCCCTTGACCTGCCTTCTCTGTGATCTGAATGCCTTATTCCCTCCATTTTAATGAGTGCCAGTGCTCATCACCTTGATGTATGAGGCCACAATCGCTTCCCTTCATTCATTCCTTTAACAGTCATCCTCTGAGAGTATTAGGCTGGCTCTGAGAACAAGCCCAGTGGCTGGGTCTGCAGTTGGCTGTGGGTTTCACGAGACAGCTGTATGGAGCTGTTAGGGGTGCTTGGGGTCAGCTTGCAGCCCAGGACTCCTACCGGGAGCTCTTGCCAGCAGAACATCTGTAAAAGGATCTGACTCCAAACCCAACTGCCAGCCTTGTCTGTCAACCCGAGGTCTTGAGGTCTGAGGTCCTTCAGCATTGGTGGGGGCCTTTTTCTCCTTCCTTGTGTAGTGCCAACATTACCAACGCTCAGCTGGACTATGGTGGGATCCGGATGTCTTTCCATAAGGAGTGGTTCACAGCAAACATCTCACTTGGATTTGACATTGACTTGAGACTGTGAGTCATTCAGAAGCAGGGTCTAAAGGGCACTGTTCCTCTTCATTGGGAAGCCGGGAGTGGGGGCAGGCAGATTTTGGCCATTTGGGGAACCCAGATCTTTCTGCCCCAACCTGGTTTCAAATCCTGGTTTCCAAACTCACTTGCTATGTAACCTCAAGCAAGTCACTTCACCTCTCTGAGCCTTGGTTTCTTCAGCTGAAATGTGGATGGCGATCAGTGATAAGTGGAGACAGGTCATTTGCTCATTTAAACCTATGTGAGTTCCCTATAACGATCTTTAAAAAGAGAAACACTTTAATGATCTCATCACCCTTCCCTCTGCCTGTTTAAACTGTCCTTTAACATTTGCTGCTCCCAAGGAAATGGAGGGCTCCACTAAATGATAAAGATTTTTATAATAAAATTAAATCTCCATTTTTTAATTTCCAAAGCCCCCTCCCAGAAAGTGTTAGTCACTCAGTCATGTCTGACTCTTTGCCACCCCATAGACTGTAGCCTGCCAGGCTCCTCCGTCCATGGGATTTCCCAGGCAAGAATAATGGAGTGGGTTGCCATTCCTTTCTCCAGGGGATCTTCCCAACGTAGGAATTGAACCTGGGTCTCTTGGCTTGCGGGCAGATTATTTTACCATCTGAGCAACCAGGGAAGCCCAAAGGCCCCCTAATCTAGTCTATTTAAAAGGATCTTTGGAAGCCACTCAGGCTAATAACATTTTTCTCCTTAATCACTGACAACAGAATTTAACATCCAGGCACCGTGGAGCCCCACTGGGCTGGTTTGGCAAAACAGCCACTCTCCATATTGGCTGCTTTCTCCTCCTTCTACTCTTTTTCTGTCTCCTGCCCTTCCCTCTCCTCTGCTGTCTCATCCCCAGGCCCTTCAATAACCATATCATAAAGACACACGAACGCATGAACCTCTCTGTGGAGTTCTGGCTGGAGAAAGATGAGTTTGGCCGGAGGGATCTGGTGATAGGCAAATGCCACGTGGAGCCCAGGAGTGTCCACACGACCTTCCTCACTGAGTAAGATCCCAGCTACCCCTTCCCAGGGCTGGGCCCCTTCCGGACCGGCACTGGCTTCGGTCGCACATCTCCACCAGCTCCTGGGAAAGCCCTAGACCGACCTCATGCTTTCCCCCAGATCTCTTCCTCCTCCTGCATTCCCATCCTGGGGATGGCCCTGCCACCCTCCCAGAAGCCAGACTCTTCCTCCCCCTCCCCACAGGCCATCTTCACCAGGTCCCATCAGTGACCTCCTGGCAACCCTCACCTGCTCCCTCTCTTTCCATCCTCACACCCACTGGCCGGGCTCATAGTCCACTTTCTGAACCTCCTCCGGCTTTCCCTGACTCAGACCTCACTGCCTTCACTCCGTTCTCCCCCTGCAGCAGGGAGATTTTCTGGTCTTCATTCTCCCCCAGCCCAGAAATCTGGTCTTGTTCCCCCCACCTCTGCTTCAAACTCTCCAGCGGTTCTCCAACACCCTCTGGATAGAGAGCAAACTCCTGGCTGTCACTCAAGGCCCTGCCTGTCCTGTCCCGTGCCCCACTCTGCGGCCCTGTGCCCTCGAGCCTCTCAGGACTCCCTCCATCAGCATGATATATTTTCATCCTTAGGCCTACACGCCCCTCCCTTCTCCTTTAAAGCTCCTCCTCATCACTCAGCCAGTCGACAGATACTTGATGAGAGCCTACTATGTGCTAGGCACGGTGCGCTTACTGCTAGGGATACAGTAGTGAGCAAGATAGAAAAAAACAGATCTAAATGAAGATCTGTAAGCTGGCTGACCAAGTGAGTGAATCCCAACAGACTAGTGAGTCCCTCAAGGGCAAGATCTATGTCTGATTTCTCTCCATAATTCCAGATGGCTGAAAGCAACTAGGTCCTCAGTGTATGTCAGTTCATTTATTCATCAGATATTCACTGAATGCCTAGATCATGTCAGACATCCACAAAAAGGACTGTGGGGTGTGGCTACTGACCTGGTTCTAATCTAATCAGCACTTAACTAGCTGTGTGACCTTGGGCAAGGCATATCATTTCGCCCTTCGATTACTGCTTACAGTGACAGCTCTCGTGTAGAGCTGGCTGAGGAGTCAATGGCTGTGAGATGCCCTCCACACACAGCCCTTGCCATTGGTGTTTCCTGTATTTATCTGTGCAATACACCCACCTCTCTTTCTAGAGCTATCCCACCAAAGGTGAATCCTTTTCTCCGCAACTTCAGAGATAACCTGGAAAAAGTTATCCCACATCTGATAGAAAGTCAGGTAAGTTTGAGAAAAAGGGTTTTCACCTTGGGCATCCCTGAGTCTGTGGGTCAGGGCATATATATTGGCATTTCATTGGAGAAATGGGTCTTTAGAACCTGGGAAATCTCCATTAAAATGTTCAGTTTTGCCATCTACTGGCTGTGTCTTTAGGCAAGTGACTTAGCCTCCCTGGACCTCAGTTTCCCCATCTGTAGCATGGGAGCCATCACACTCTCTATTTCACAGAAAGTCACAGAGATTCAGGGGGACAAAGCAGAGTAGTGTGGTGCATGGCTCCTGGCAAATAGTTGGCACTCAATACAGGAGAGCCACTCTTGCCATGATTCCTTGTTGAAATCCCATGGCTCCCAGCCACAAGCCTTCCAGTTTTCTTCTTCCAGTCCCTGGTCTGACCCTTCTTTCTGTCCTGGTGGCCCAGGTATGTCCTCTGATTGACGAGATACTCAGGCAGCTGGATGTGAAACTGTTGAAAAGTCTCATGGGTAAGTGAGCATCTGTGTCCATTTGGTGGGGAGGACTGAAGATGGGCAAATGGACAAGAGAGCTGTCCCTGCTTCAGCTCCCATGGAGGCCTTCTGAGGGGTGCCTGCATGTGCTCTGAGGACACTCGGAGGTGAATGTGTGACCATGACCATCACTGTCCCCAAGTAAGGTGGGACAGTGGAGGGCACCCCTACCAATCAGGCTGTACCCCATCAAACCTCCAGGTCACCAGAGCTTCCCCCAAGATCTCCGCTCAATCCTTTAGGGAGCACTGACCCCCCTACCTGAGCTCACCTGAGCCCCAGTTGCAGACAAACAGATAAAATTCCTGCCATCAGGGAACTCACTGTGAATGGAAGACACAAGAAGTGATTAGATATCGTTTGAAGAGTTTCAGTGCAAATGTTCCCAGCACTGGGCCTTGGTCATCATGAAAGGATGAGAGACCCCTTCAGTGTGGAGCTGGGGATTTGGGGGCAGACACCTGGTGACTGATTCTGCCTCTTCTCCTTACAGAACAGGATATTGCTCACAAACTCAACCAACTTTGAGTCCAGCCAACCTTCCATGAACCAGACTTGAGCACCCTTCAGCAGCCACTGATCCATTAGAGGGAAATAACACACTTGGAGACCTTAAGTCTCCCTTATGGTGGGACTTCTGATGCTCCAAAAACTTGTACCACAGGTTCTATGGACATCCTGTCCTCTTCCATAATAAATTCTAGCTCTGAAGAGTGCAAAAGACCTTCTGTCTAGGTCCTGAGGTTTGGGTTCCAAAAGTCAGACCTGATGAAGATCCATCCTGAGACTGGATATGCCTGGGTTTGCTCATCAGCCCAGAAATGACACAGAAAACATCGTTTCTTATCCTGTAATTGGCAGCCAGTAGCCCCCATCCACAGATCTGCTCAACAGTGCAGGGAGGGTCCTGTTGAGGTTTCTCATCCTCTCATCCATTGAACCCATGTTTATTAAGCACCTGGGTTCTCTGGTGGCTCAGATGGTAAAGAGTCTGCCCACAATGCAGGAGACCTGGATTTGATCCCTGGGTTGGGAAGATCCCCTGGAGAAGGAAACATCAACCCACTCCAGTATTCTTGCCTGGAGAATTCCATGGAGAGAGGAGCCTGGAGGGCTATAGTCCATGGGGTTGCAAAGAGTTGGACATGACTGAGCGACTAACACTTTCACTTTATTGAGCATCTAATATGTGCCAACCGCTCTGCTGGATTCCAAGGGAGTGAAGAATGGTGATAGAGTGGTAAAGTAGAAACATTGCACCAAAAAGATCTGCGTTCAAGTTCAATTCAACCCAATATGAAGTTCCGTGAGCATATGGACATGTGCATCAGGGCAGCCAGTGACCACACACCCCGTACCCGCCCCCAGCGTCGGCCTGGCACATTTACTCGTGGTTAGATGCTGGGTAAGTCCTGGTCTTAGGACTCCCTGGCTATGTCAGGGACAAGGCACGTAACCTTTTGGTCTTCCTCCCCTGCAGAAAGGGGATAGAAATCTTGCAGGACGTGGAGCAACAGGAGCCAGCACACGGCTGGAGGGAGGTGAGTCATAACTCCACTTCATAAAACTAGGTGGCAGCATCTCCAAAAGGGCAGCATATTCCTCCCTCTGACCCAAAATCCCGCCCCTAAGTACAGAAATACGTGTCTGTGGATCCCACAAGATCTGTCCAAGATTGCTCGTGGCAGCCATAGTCATAAGAGCCCCAAAGTGAAAACTCCCTAAGTGCACATCCAAAAAAAGGATAAATACAGTGGATAGATAATTAGCTTGTGGGAAGGTCACCAGCAGAATCCTCTACAGTAAAGAGAATTACCTGCACTCACTCAACTGCATGGATGGATCTCACACACCTAATAAAGCCAGGCTCCAAAACACGGATCTCCCATCTATGTGAAGCTACCACACAGCAGACCTAATCCATGTAGTCAGCAGTCAAGTTGGTGTTATCCTTGGGGAGATGCTTGGTGACTAGAAGTAGAGGGAGGGGCTCTGCAGGGCTGATGCCATTCTGTTTCTTGATCTGGGTGCTGATTTACAGGGAAGGCATTCAGTTTGTGAAAGTTCATTGAGCTATTCACTTATGTGCGTTTTTCCCATTTATGTTATAGTTTAACCAAAAATTTTTATTTTGAAAATAAAAACTATTTACCCTGCAGGATATTTGCAGGAATACACAAAAGCAGTTGCAGTACGATTAACACGTGCTAGGTCCACGGAAAGTGCTAATTAAAAGTCATTTAATTTGTTGTTAATAAGTTGATTAATGACTATTCAATTCTTTTTTTTTTTTTTTTAGTTGCAATGTGAGAACTCTTAGTTATGGCATGTGGGACCTAGTTCCTTAATCAGGGCTTGAACGTGGGCCCCCTGCATCGGGAGCTCGGAGTCTTAGCCACTGGGACCACCAGAGAAGTCCCTCGGTTCTTAAATATAGATTCCTGTCCTCCTCCACCCAAGGCAAGGAAGAGCATACTGAGAAATAAAGAGGAAATAACATACACACAATTAATAGCAGTAACACACACATTTAAGGACTCAGCATATGCCAAGCTTGGTGCTCAGAGCTTGCATCCAGCATCTCATCAAATCCTCACAGAAACCCCATGAAGTTCAAAACTGCTATCTTATTCAAAACTGCTCTCCTTACACAGCCAGGAAATGACCAAGCCAACTGCACTCAAGCAGCCAGACTCCAGAGCCCACATCTTTGACCACTGTGGATCCCCCACTTCAGTCTTCCCTCCCAACATTCCTGCACCCACCTACACACACCCTACACTTAGGGGAAAATGATGAAATATTCATTCAGCTTGAGGGGAAAATGATGAAATATTCATTCAGCTTGACTGACAAGCTCAAACAAGGAGGTGTCAACAGCTCAGAGATGAGAATAGGGCAAGCGATACTCACGTCTCCATCTTTCAACTCAGACTCCCTAATCCAAAATGCTTCACTGGGGATTTGCAACCCTAAACGCCCACGTTCACACAAAAGATTCCCCTTGACAGCCTTGAGTTTACGGGATTTTCCTGCTTGTGATTCAGAGAGCAAACACGGGAGGGCTGGGCCTCATCCTCCAGCGAGATTGCCTGGTCCCTCGGTGAAAGTGGCTTTTGTCCACCTTTCTTCTGACCCCTGCCAGGAGTGCCTTTCTCAAGAGCCCTCCTCGGGTTTCTTAAATTCTGGGTTTTGTTTTGTTTTGTTTTAAGGTTCACAGAGCTGTGGACTCATCATGTTTTCTCCTGGAGGAGCTTGGTGCACAATGGACCTCTAATATGATACCGGGGTCTGGGGTAGGGGGTAATTGAAGCAGATATTCAGCCCCAAATACTCAGATGCTTGCTCCAGACCCTGCCCGCCTATGCTTGTAACGACTTCCTCTCGCTTCCATACAGAGTTCTGGCTCCCAGGGGACAGAGCTAGCATCCCACTCTCAAGTTCTGGAGAGCAGACCTTGCACAATTGAAAAATAAAATGAACTCTGCCCTTTAAAAAGGGATCTCTTGATTCACAAAACAATGCCAGCAAAGACTCCCCAACACAATCACAGTCTGATATGTAGGATGAAAAGGGCACAATCTCCAGTTTGTGAGAAACACAACAGGAGGCACTGACGTCACCAAAGCGGAAAACACTGTCTTGAAATGTTAGCTGGGTGTCTGTCCACACTTCTTGATGCCTCATGACCCTTGTCCTGCTCGGGGCAGGGAAACCAGCCACACCGGTACTTCCAGGAAGGGCAACTGCAGCAGAAGCTGAGAGAAGGCTTTTGAGTCTGCGAAGCCTGGGTCTCTGACAAAGCGTCAGTGACAAAGAACGGATGAGTGGTTGCCAGTTGCAGGGGCAGGAGGGAGTCGGGAGAAGGGAAGGAGTGACTCTGAAAGGGCGGCATGAGGGTATTTTGGGGGTGATGGACATGTTCTGTAGTAACCTGATTATTATTGTGGCTACATAGAACTATTCATGTGTTAAAACTCATTGAATTATACACCCCCCCCAAAAAGTCAATTTTACTGTAGGTTAATTATTTTTTAAGCCTGAGTTTTTCATTTTCAAAATGTGGGACATAGGAGAATAACATGTATATGACTATGTTATAGCATAGTCTAATGTATAGTCTAATGGTATCCATTAAGAATAGTATGCATATGGCTAATTGAAGCAAGGTTTCTTGCTCCCAGGACTAGAAAATCTCCCTGTTGGTGGAGTGTGTGAGAGTCCAAGAGAAACTGAAGAGCACATAATTGTCGTGGGTTCTGAGAAGTGTCTCCTGTTTCTCCCCAGGCAAACCTTGGCGTGAGAGGAGGGCCAGCAGAAACCCCAGGTCGAAGTGGGGGATTCCAGAATGGGCAGAGTCTGTGCCCCTATTCCCTTCCAGAGCCAGGAAAGATGGCTGGACCCCAAGGAGAGAAGGTCAACTGGAAGGTCATAGTCCAGACAGATGGGCTAAGGTCCTGCCCAAGGCCCAAGGAATCGCGACACAGGACACTTTTGGGTGTCCAGCAAAAGAGTAAAAAGTAAAGGCTAAATTTAAAGGGATGGAATTTCCCTGATGTTCCAGTGGTTAAGAATCCACCTGCTAATGCAGGGAATGAAGGTTTAACCCCTAGTCAGGGAACTAAGATCCCACATACCTTGGAGCAACTAAGCCTGCCTGCAGCAACGACTGAGCCCATACCTGGCAATGAAAGTTCCCCCAGGCTTCAACCAAGACCCAGTGCAGACAAATAAGAGGGAAGGAATGGGGTGGGGGTGGGAGGGAGGTTCAAGACAGAGGGGACGTTAAGTATACCAGTGGTTGATTCGTGTTGTTTTATGGCAGAAACTAGCACAATACTGTAAAGCGATTATCCTCCGATTAAAAATAAAAGAGAAAATATAATTTAAAAAGTTAACTCCAAGGGGCTTTTAGGAAGAAAGGAAAGCACAGCATTTAGGCATCAAGGGACTAAATGGGGTGTGGCTGTCTCTACATTTCCAGTCAAAACAAGGACAGGGCAGCCTCCTTCAGATGCCCTGGCACCAATAAAGCCCCTGGAACAGAAATAAAATGCCAGGGGGAAATGAGGACAGTTCTGTTATTCAGCAAAATGATACTTGAAATATTAAACTCTACATACATTAGGGGGCGGGGGAGGGGGAACATGTAGGGGAAGTTTCCTGGTGGCCTAGTGGTTAGGATTCAATGCTGCCATTATGGAGGCCTGGGTTCAATCCCTGGTCAGGGAACCATCCCACATGCCATGTGGTAAGATGCAACCAAAATACAATAAATGAAAAAATAAAGGGATTATGTATTTAAAAAGAAAACCATGTAGGGACTTAATAATCCACCTTCCAATGCAGGAAACACGGGTTTGATCCCTGGTCTAGGAACCAAGATCCCACATGCACAGAGCAACTAAGCTCAAGAACTGCAACTACCGACCTGCACAATCTGGAGCCTGTGCGCCACAGCCAGAGTCCACACACTGCAACAAAAGATCCCACATGACGCAACTAAGACTCGGCACAGCCAAACAGATAGTACATTTTTTTAACTTTTTTAACTTTAAAAAAAAAAAAAAAAACATGTAAACACATGAGCTTATGAACTGAACATAAACCCCCTCCTTAGACATTATCCCCACAGCCCTGCGAGGTAGATACTAACTCCCCATTTTACAGATGAGGAAACTGAGGTTCAAAGGATTGGAGGGACTTGCCCAGGGTCATAGGATTTGAACCAGGGCAATATGTGCCCAAAGCCATCCCCTTTCTGCTGTAACACAAATGTAACTTCCTAGCTTGGCTGTTAGCTGTCCAATAACAAACTTGAATCTATTCCTTGACTTATCTGCCTCTGTTTCCCCAAAAGATAGTAACAATGTGACCCAGTCCAGAAGAGCTGTACCAAAATAACATAAAAAGGGGGCCCCTCTGAGGGTGACTGTCAACACACAGGCTGTAGGAACAGTCTGGTATGTGCTTGAATGGATAACTGAGTTCAAAGCCACAGCCTCCTAGAGGCATCAGCCAGACTCACAGGAAGCAGGAGTAGCTCCTGTGATGGTCTGAAATGAAGGGAGGGCAGCACGGCTCACTGTTTACCAGGACATCAGACACGGGGGAGAATTCTGATTCCATGACTCACTCGCTGTGTGTTCCTCGGCAATAATCACCCTCTCTGAACCTTAGTCTCCTCTGACATTTGAGGTTCAACCATATCAACCAATCATGTCAAAGATGAAGTTCATGTATGGAAACATCTGGCACACAGTAGGTCCTCAATAAATGTGCATTTCCTCCTTCACTGTCTGCTTTTGCTTATAAGGTGTTTGGTTCCACAAGACAAGAGCTGCTCTCACTGGACTAAGACCTGGAACTCCCTGTGCCTCATTTTTTTTTCATCAGTAAAACAGACTCCAAAGACCCAAGGGGTGGGAACAAATTCCTCATACCTTCATTTGGGGACGGGGAGAAAAAAGGGTAAGGGTAGAGATCAGGATGCCACACAATCCCTCAGGCCTCGGAGACCAGGTAGCCTTTTTCAGGTTATACAAGTGGGAGCATGACATTCACAGATGGAGGGATACAAAATGGTCATAGCATGTCCAAGCCATCCTCGTTTCAGCCCAGTGATCAAGAGAAAGAACTGGAGCATGGATACCTGGGCCCCATGCCCACCGTGAGACTCTGGACTCATCGCCTCAGACTCCAAGCCTCAGTTTCCCCCTTTGTAAAATGGATGTATTCATTCCCACCCCACACAAGGCTATGAGGATTCGTGAAGGGCTGGATGTGAAAAATAGCAATGCTGGGCCTGACATTTAGGCAGAGCTCCGCAAGCCTTAGCTATTGTCATAGTTTTTGTTGTGATTATTATCCGGTAGCTTGAGTCCTAATGACACTGACCAGGGTTCTTGGCCTTCCTTAGTCAATAGAAATTGACTAGAGGCCAGACAATAAGTTCAGGGAAGACTACTGGGGCCCCTGCTAACAGCAGGGGGAAGCGAAAATACGTAACAGGCTCCCTTGCTCCCTCCCCAAGGCGGGGCATTCTGGTTCCTTCTAGGGGGTGAGGGTAGGGGGTGTGTCCAGGGGTTGGGCTGGAGGGGGGCTTAAATGGTCTGCCCACCCTTTTGGTGGTGTTGGTGCAGGGGGTATGTGCGGTACCCAGCGTTTGCTCCCGACCACCGCCCCCCGGTTTTGGTTCTCAGCCTTTCAGAAGTGGCAGATGGGTTTAGGGTTTTTTTTATGTCGTGTTGTCCATAATTTGCCCCAACTGCAAATGCATGCAGTTATTTTTAGTCCCTTATAGTTTTTTTGTATTTTGTTACTCAAAGAGACATTTGTCCAGGAGTAAGCACTGCAGCAACTAACTCTGCCCTCATCTTCTCTGAGTCCTTGGGCACCTGTACCCACTGGGCCTCATGTCGGGAGCCGCGTTAGGCATTACTGACAAAATGCAGGCACGGTCCCCAGCCCCCTCTCCTCATTCCGCAGGCACGGATCCCGGGATGAAGGAGTTAGGCCTTGTAATTCTCACTTGTCTTTTCCTCTCCTCAGCTGAGTTGACTGAAAAGGAATATTAAGGTGCTTATTGGTCTTGAGAGGAGCATGAGAAGGTACAAAGCCTTCTGCGGCTGTGCTCAGAAAATAATTCATAAAGTTAATCATTGACATTTGTTCAAGGACTTTTACAAAAGAGTGTTCCAGGATGAGCACATAGGCGGTAGCTTGAGGCCATGGGAGGGATTGATATCTGAAGCCTATTTGTGAGGAGAATGTTTATGGCAAAGGAGTTTACTGAATTTAGGGCTTAGAAATAATTAAAATAGTTAGAAGTTAAACATTTAAGAAATATTGTAAAGTTAGCATATTTTACTATAGCTTATAGAAGTTAGGAATTTTTAGAGACACTATAGCTAGAAGCCTTGTTAAGAGATAGTGAGCTCAGGATGTTAGGGGCAAACAGGATTTAGGAAGATAAGTAGTAAACTGAGGAATGTAGCATGAGTTACAATGTAATCACAAGTTAACTATAGGACACATTAGAAGAGGTAGATAATAGATGATAAGAATCATTGAAGCAGGAACTCTGTTTGAAGAGCAACAATGATTTATGGAGACAATAAATCTGGGAGAGGGGGAACTGAAAATGTCAAACCTCTGGCCTAATGTTTTTGTAAAAGTATAAAAGAGAATCTTTAACTTGGAATAAACAGGCAGTCCATAGAAAACTGAGAGGCTGTCTCATTGGCCGACACCGTCATCTCTTCAGGTTGAACCCCTGATTGTTGGAATTGGACTCCGGCAGCCTCAGTTTCCACCTCGGCAAAGGAGGAGCAGCAACCCCTCCCTCCAGGGTTCAGTGAAGGTGTCTAGCTCCCAGCATGTGACTGTCATGCAACTGGGATTCAGAAGTCAGGAGACCCCCGCCCTGGAATCGAGGGGCGTCCCAGATGTAGGGAAATCAGAGATAATTCGATTCTTTTTCTACATTGGAGATGAGACTTTGGCCACCTGATGCGAAGAGCCAACTCACTGGATAAGACCCTGATGCTGGGAAAGACTGAAAGCAGGAGAAGGGGACAACAGAGGATGAGATGGTCAGATGGCATCACCGACTCGATGGACATGAGTTTGAGCAAACTCTGAGAGATGGTGAAGGACAGGGAAGCCTGGAGTGCTGCAGACCATGGAGTTGCAAAGAGTTGGACATGACTGAGCGACTGAACAACAACACTGAGACTGGTGGCGCTAGTGGTTAAGAACCCGCCTGCCAAAGAAGGAGAGTAGAAAGGTGGGTTCAATACCTGGGTCAGGAAGATTCCTCTGGAGAAGGAAATGGCAACCCACTCCAGTATTCTTGCCTGGAGAATCCCATGGACAGAGGAGCCTGGAGGGCTATAGTCCTTGGGGTCGCAAAGAGTCGAACACGACTTAGCGAGTTAAACCACGATGAGACTGAGGTCCCTTCCAGGGCTCCAACAGCTGCCTCTCCCAGTGTTCCAAACGTAATCTTCAGGCCACCTTGGAGCAAGGGTTCCCAGCCTCAGCCCCACTCATGAAACCATGAAATCTTGAGTAACATCCGCATCTCATTTTTCTGTTTAACTTGTCAATCAAACAGCTTAACGGTCCCACCTACACTGTGACTGGCAATTATTTACTTTGGAGAGCCCTGAAAGACAGCAACAGATTGCCGAATTCTGAATCATCTATAAATCCATCTCCCCATCACTCATTTCCTGATTTCCACACTATAAAAAAGGCTGCCTTCTCAGCAAAGTAAGGAGACCACAACAGCTGCCAGGACCTCTGAGAAGCCAGGTGAGACTTTGTGCATTCCACCCTACCCCCACACCCCATCACCGCTACTGTCTCGGGGGGCAGCTGTGCTAGCCTCCACACTGTGGCATCACTGGCTGGCTGCACTTCCGATCACTCTTTGGGGGTCTTCCAAGAGAGCCAAAGCTTGCCATTAGCGGGGGAAAGGTGATAACCGTCCACTCTGCCTCCCTAAGAGACCATTGACATCAATGTAGAGACTTTTGGCAGCAGGCTATTTGATGGTGATAGGGAGCACGTGGCTGTAGGTACACTGCTCAAATTGCACGTGAGCTAGGGATCTCTCACGGGCGTGCCCCTCCTGCCCTAAATCCCAGTCTCTACGGAGTTTTATCTTGAGTTTACCACTGTGCATTGCTCAGGGTACACCCTCGCTCCATTGTGTATCCAGACCATCGTCCAGCAACCTCTTACAATCCACCCAGTTTTGTACATTTTGGTGCATTATTCTGGGACCAAGCGTCCTTAGCTTCCATTGGAGTCATAAAAGATCTGTTGCCAAAAAGAGATTCAGAGGCCCCAAGCCAAGCTTACCTCTCAAGGAAGCCACAACTGGCTCTTTGGACCAAAAAGCCCTTTCGATTCCTGTGGCAGCAACAGTGATGGCTCTTTGGCCAAATCAGCCAGTTTATGGGATTTTGCCCGAAGCAGCCAAGTGTCTCCAGAGTGTGGGAGCCAGCTCCAGCTCTCGACACCTTTACTGACTACCAAAAAGGCCCTGGAGAAGGATGGTGGCCATCTGGGAAGGGGACTGGTGCAAAAGGGAGGCAGATGTCAGAGGTTGCCCAGGAAGTTCGTCCAGGTCACCTTGAGGGAAAAGAGAAAGACGTGGACGAGACAGTGTGTATATTGGTGGGGGTGGAGAGTTGGGGTGAGAGGGACACCTTCCTCCAACTGCAGTTCTGCCATTAGTTTGCTGTTTGACCTTGGGAAAATCACTACCCCTCTCTGGTCCTCTTGTCCTTGTGGAATGAGGACTTTGGATGGTTCCCAGGATTCCCCAGCACTGGTGTGAATGAGATGGTAGCTATAGCCCTGCCACCTTTGATAGTCTTGTGACTTGCAAGGGCTTCCACAAAGCGCCACGGGCTACACGCAGACCAAAGGACTTAAGGAGGATGGTGACAAAGCAGTCGAGTTCCTCAGCCACTAGCACGTTTAAGCCTTTTAATTTGCTTTGTCTCATTCAATACATTGTAAGCAAGCCCAGCTGGAAAGTAAATCTGATGGTCACTTAATTTAAACAGAGGCCCCCGGGCAGAGAGAGCTATCTTTAAATCCTATCCCCAGTGTGTACTTGTGACCTTGGGGAAAGTTACCTAAACTCACTAGACCCCCGTTGCCTCACTGGTGCAAGGCAGGTGCTAAGTGTCCACATCTTAAAAGTAAAGCTGAAATCAGTCACCGAATGTGGAGCACTCAGCCTGACACCTGGCTCAGATTAAATGCCTTAGCTGTTGCTGTCCACTCCCTGGTGTGCTGGGGCGGGGGCAGGCAGTGGATGGGTTCCTCTCTAGTATCTGTGCCACAGTGGTCCTTTCCGCAGATCCTGAGTGAGAGGATGTTTCACATCGGGAGCCTCGTTGTCCTCTGTGGGCTGCTGGCCCAGACCACGGCCCTGCTAGAAGCCCTGCCCGTGCCCCTCGGCCAGACTCTGCCCTTGGCTGTGACTCCAGCCCTGGCCCCGAGTCCCCCAGATCTTGCTGGAAGCTTGACAGGTGGTAAGTAAGAGTCTGTGACAACTTCTTCCAGGTGTGTGTGGGTGTGTGTGTGCAATCATCTAATGGTTGGGAAGGGGGCTAAAGGGGGGCAAGGGCTGAGGAGCCATAATTGTCAGATCTGACCCCCAAGCATCCCACACCCCTTTCCAGCTCTCAGCAATGGCCTGCTCTCTGAGGGTCTGTTGGGCATTCTCGAAAACCTTCCACTCTTGGACATCCTGAAGACCGGAGGGAACGCTCCCAGTGGTCTGCTGGGGGGCCTGCTTGGGAAAGTGACTTCACTCACCCCTCTCCTGAACAACATCATTGAGTGAGTAGCCCTGAAACAGGGCCTTGGACCCCACCAGAGATCTCCTGCTGGAGACCAGCCAGCCCCAGGTAGTGGCCTTGGAGGAGGGAGTGGGGTCATCAGAACATGAGGCCAGGACTCAGGCTGAGACCCCCTCACAGTCTGGCAGGGAGCAGCAGCTCTCCTGAACCAGCAATCGCTCCCAGTCCTGAAGCACAGCTTGGATCTCCAGCATCACCTATAACCCTCACCATAGTCCTCTGAGGTCAATTTAATAATGCCTAGTTCTATAGAAAAGTGGAGGCACAGAAAGGGGCCTGTGCCCACACCACCAGAGTGGCACAGAGTGTGGGTTCCGACTCTAACTGACTTAAGTCCAAAGCCAAGGCTTCTTCCACTCCACTATGATAATTTCATTCTCTTCATCGGTGGAATCCCTTCTTAAGTTGCTCTCCTCACTAGTGAACACAATGGCTTTTGATGTAAGCAAGAAAGTGTAAGCTATTCTCCTTAGGGACATCGTCATGTGATGTCCGTGGAACAATCCAATTAACAAAGAGCAAGAGTGGAAAGTGAGCTGGCAAGACTGGGTCCTGTACAGAACTGGATCAAATCCATTCCCAGGATTCCTCCCCCCTCTTCCCCCCAGATGCTTGCCTCTGACTTGAAGACAGATAGCCTTGAGTCTGATTTCTGTATCCATTATGTACTTGCTGGGTGACCCGGGGCAAGGTGCTCAGTCTCTCTGGGCTTGGTTTCTCCATCTGTAAAATGAAGATTTTGGTACCCACAGAGAAGAACTGTCAGGAGGACTGGAGAAAATGTAAATCATCTGACACAGAGGCTAGCTCAGAGAAGAGAAAAGGCCTCAGAGAAGAGGCTTACGTCCCCCCTCTCTCAGTTCTCCCCAGCTTCCTGCTCCTCTATCTTCATGATAAACTTTATTGATTGACCTGCCATTAAAGGACTCAGCAAGATTTATGATCCCTACTCTTAAATGTGAAGGACTTACTTCAGTTGCCCCGACATCATCCACTCATCCACTTACCCACCCATACATCCACTTGACCATCTGCCCTTCATCTAGCCACTTTCTCTTCCATGCATCTACCCACATATTCATCCACCCACCTGCTCATCAGTCCACAAACTCAGCCAAAATAAAGTAGCCCCTTTCTTTGTAAGGCTCTGAGCTGGTGTACAGGATGCAAATATAACCCAGACACAGTTTCTTATCTTGGAAAACCTCATAGACTTAAGGTGAGCAGAGGGATATGACCCAGTGCAGAGGATGAGAAAAACTGATGCGAGACTCAAAACTCATGTGGCTACCGTTGCAAGACTCCCCTCATGTCTCCTCCATCCCACCTTATGGGTAGCTCCATCTCTGAGATGCTCCTGGTGGGAGTAGATGTGGTTTCTAAGTTTAGGACTAGAGGAGTTAATGTTTCTCACTCCAGTGTTTCTCCCTGGGCAGGTTGAAGATCACTAACCCTCAGCTGCTGGAGCTTGGCCTTGTGCAGAGCCCTGATGGCCATCGTCTCTATGTCACCATCCCTCTGGGCATGATCCTCAATGTGAAAACGTGAGTGGACTCCAAGGAGGGGATGGGAGGATGGCTCACCAAAAGAGACCCTGATGATTGTGAGTGGTAAAAAAGAAAAAAGCTGTTGGAGTCTATCCAAAAGACCTGAGCCTCCAACATCAGCTCGTTTGCTGCTATGCTAAGCAACCTTGACTCACTTAGGAGACTCACTTGGCCTCTTTGAGCCTACTAGGAATTGAAACAAGTAGAGTTGTGGGCAAGATGGAATGAGTCGAAACTGGCATTTCTGTCCAGAAGAAAACCTCCTCTGCCTTGGGACATGGAAGCTCAGCTACAACGGACTGTCTCCTCTGCAGGTCCTTGGTGGGGAGTCTGTTGAAGCTGGCTGTAAAGCTAAACATCACCGTGGAACTCTTAGCTGTGACAGATGAGCAGAAGCATGTCCACCTGGTTGTTGGCAACTGCACTCACTCCCCTGGCAGCCTGCAAATCTCCCTGCTTGATGGGTGAGGCCAGAGGGGTGGCTGCTCCTGTTGAGACAATACGATGGAATGATGGGTGCATGCTTGGACAGATGGAACAATGGGAGAATGGGTGAGTGGGAGGGTGGGAGGGTGAGATGATGGATGGATGGATGGATGGGCAGATGGACGGATGAATGTCAGTGGTCACTATCGCTTCTTAGGCCAGGCTGACCAATTTTATGCTGGATGAGGCAACAAGATATCTGAGTTCAAGCCCCATCTAGCTGAGGGGTATGGCAAGGGATGGAGGGCTCCCTGTGTGAACTTGAACAGTTCTTATCCAACTTGAGTCTCAGCTTACTCAGATAATTGTAATATGGAGCTATATCGGTGTTATTGAGAGAATCCTCAAAAATAATAAATGTGAGCATGCTTTGTCCCAGTGAATAGTAAAATAGCTATGGAACTCACAAGGGTAATTATTTCAGTTACTCTTGAATGGGAGAGGGAGGCAGGTATGAAATACAGGAGTCACCCCCATCATGACTAGCATTTATTGAACACACATGTGTGTGTCACATGTACTGTCTCATTGAATCCTCATGACAACTGCACACTAAGCACTGTTCATTCCTATATGGAGTCGACAGAGCCTGATTGAACACCTACTGTGTGCTGGCACTGAGTGTTTATTCCACAAGTACCTAGTGTGCACACTGCTGTGCAGGGTGTCGCTCCCTTTGGATGGGCGCCTTGTGATGGATGCACGTGGGTGTGGGGGCACAAGGCCAGGTCCCCTTATCAGTACTGAGACTGCGGTGGGCCCATACCCGTGCTTCTCCATACCAGCCCCAGGCCCCTGCACGCTCCATGCTTTTCTCTTTCAGACTGGGCTCCCTCCCCATTCAAAGCTTTGTTGACAACCTCACTGGCATCTTGAATGATGTCCTTCCTGGGCTGGTGCAAGGCAAGGTAAGTGGAGGTAAAGTGCGCCTCCTGGTCCTTGGATCTTAGAACTTCTCAGGCTAAAAGAAGCCCCTGGGGTGAGCTCTTCTGAGGCTCTCAGTCTGTCTGTCCATTGATCCATCTGTCCATGTTTCTTCTTCCCATCCTTCAAAATGTACTGATTGGTTTCTGCTCTGGGCCAGGCGCTCTATGTATCCACACTACAGCTGAAACAGATGGGCTCCTGCCCCAAGAAGCTTCCAGCCCACCCCCACTATGGCTGCAGACAAGGCTCACCCAGCCTATGCTCGGGATCTCCTATGACCAGAAACCCACCCCTCCCAGAGCAGTCCACCCTGTTCAGAAACAGATGCCAAATCACGGAGTGAACAACCACTCACTCTGTGATTGGACACCTCATCCCTGCCTTCATCATCTCCGTCTACCCAGTGTGGACATGTGAGGGTTCATCTGTGGGATTTCTTAGACACTCTCAGACACAGACAGATGACAGAGGATCTCTCCAGGGAGCCCATGCTCAGGATGCGGTTGCTGCCCGTGTCTCCCAAGGTGCCTAATGCTCCTCTCCGCCCCGGCTCAGGTGTGCCCCCTGGTCAATGCAGTTCTCAGCCGCTTGGACGTCACTCTGGTACATTCCATTGTCAGTAAGTACCCGCCCTGGGTCGGGAAAATCCCCTGGAGAAGGAAATGGCTACCCACTCTGGTATTCTTGTCTGGGAAATCCCATGGACAGAGGAGCCTAGTGGGCTACAGTCCAGGGGGTCACAAAAGAGTTGGACATGACCAGCTTGGGGAGGTCCTCTCTCTGGACATGACCAGAGAGGGGAGGTCCTCTCTCCCCTCTGCAGAAGCAGGGCTTTTTGCCAGGGAGCTCTGTCCCCATACACATGGGACAGTTAGGGCCCTCCAGCCTCAGGTCTCCCCATTTTGGAGTTCTTTTTTACCTTGAATTATCAGGATCATCTTGAGACATAGACCCTGCCTGTCTTCCCACATCAGCCATAACTTAAGAATAGCTGGGCTGGTTGATGAAGGAGGCACAGTCCCCTTCAAGCCCTGCCTGAGCATGGTTGAATCTCAGAGTTCCCATTTCCCAGGCCCCTGGGGACCATGAAGATCCCTGAGCTCCTTCCCTCTGGTCTGTGGTTATTGTTTTTTGGGTTTTTTTTTTTTTTCAGACGCACTGATCCATGGGCTACAATTTGTCATCAAGGTCTAAGACTTCCAGGAACGGACCTGGCCTCTGCTGAGCCGGTGAGTATTGCTCCACACTCCACAGGATCTGGGGGATGGTCGGCTGTTCTCCTCCTGGTGAGGGCAGCAGGGGCTTGGGACAGTGCCATCCAAAGGGAAAGACAAACAGCCTTATAGACAAACACTGAGATGCAGAGAGAAGTCCGCAGAAAGGTTGACAGTGGTGGAGAGACACAAGTGGCACCACAACACAGATACAGAGGGAGGCACACATGGTCAGGGACACACGCGCACACACACACACACACACACACACACACAAGTGCCAGACACACCATGATTACTCAGACAGACATACAGATGCACACATCTCACATCAGCACACGTACACCTTTATACTCACATGTGCAAACACGCCACACACAAATACACATGGACACACAGACACGCACTCCCTCAAGCACATGCACAAGGAGCCCCCTGACTCTGGGTCTGGGCTCCCCCGGTGGCTGGAGACAAGACCCCCAGCTCCAGGGTCTCAGCCTCCTCCCCACCCTCTGGAGGGCAGGTTTGATCATGGGCCAATACCATCTAGACTCAAGGACCTTGAGTCTCCATTTTGTCTGGGGTCTTCTCCCAACAGAACCGTTTCCTGAGGCTGGATTCACTGCCTGCCCGAGGGCTCACAGAAGGCTGGCCCATGTCCTGGACAATGACACAGCCATGTTTGGAGACCAGAGCAGCCTTCTCACCAAGGAAACTTCTCCCTTTGCTTTCCCACCAAGCATGTGTCATTCCTTGTTCATCACCAAATAAAACTGCCCTTTCTCTGCATAAGATATTGTCATTCTTCACCATCACTGGAGGGCTCACAGGTGGGAAAGAGTCCTGGCCTGAGGGACTGGAGCTGTAAAACAGAGTTTGAACCTTACGTTGAAGATCTTAATGGTCTTAGATAGGACAGAAGGATGTTCAGATGAGCATGGATTTCAGAACGACTGCTCTGGGGTTCTTAGGATGTGTCACAAGGGGTTGGATAAATGTAACTCTCCAGACAAAGGTGATGATACACAAGACGTTTCACAAGAAATGAAAATGACAGATGAGAGAGATGTTCAGGAAGTGGACCTAGAAGGGTAGAGGTGGGGGAGCAGGTGAGACTCCCGTCTGTGTCTCAGATGGGGGATCCCAAAGGTAACCAGAAACGTGGGGGGAGGAGTTGATTGCAGCAGGAAGATCATGCCTTTAGCTGTGGCCACGCTGCATGAAAGTGCCTGGGAGACCCCAGGAAGCCGTCCAGGAATCTGATGGATGCAAGTCGTCTACCACTGCTCTTTTGCCTGTTTGCCTCCAGTCAATACTGGCCTCTTCTCTGCTTTTTCAACAAAAGGATGATAAAGATGACAGGAAGGAAGTGTAGGAGGAAGGACAAACTAGACCACAGTGTTCATTGCTGAAAGGCTTGGGAAAGTCAAGCACAGAGAAGGGTCAGAGGAGTTGCATATGAAAAGATTATTGATGACCTGAGTGAGAATCATATTTTTAGAAAAAGAAACCTGATTTTAAGGAACTGAGAAGAGAATGGGATATAAGGAAGTTGAGACTGTGGATCCAGGTAAGTTTTATGAAAAACTGGAAGCAAGAAGGAAGAAGAAGGGCTACGTAGGCTGAAGAACATTGTCCTCTCAAATAAAAAATAAACATGCTGTCATTATTTGAGGTCCTTAGAGGACCAGCCCCACCTTTTCACTCCATAGAGGAAGCCCTGGGTTGTTGTATATGAATGACTTGTACAAGGTCACAGAATGACAAAAAGGCAAATTAAGGACTGCAACATCACAGATATTGGGAGACCCCACTAACTTTGTGAGAATTAGAAGATTCAGGCTGGTGTTTCTCAACCACTGCCAAACATCTGCCATCATGTCTGGACCCACCACAATCTCCACTTTCTATTGCCACCAACCAATATGGCATCAAGGGAGGACAGTCCAGGGGTTCAGAACTGCAAGAAGGTTTATTATAGGAAACCAATATATGTCTTCTGATGAGGATTTAAGAGGGGAAGTATTTTTCACACTCACAGAAGTAGAATATCTTCAAGCTCAGGATGAATAAGTTAAATTCTGTAAGCAGCTGAATTGATTGTTACAACTATGAATGACCTGAAATACAGAAAGGAACTTCCAGACTGGAAACCATCAATCAGGACCTGACTTGGAGAGAACCCAGGCATATCTTTCCTGGTCAGGACTGAGAGTCTCCCAGGGCTGAAGCCCCAAGAATCAAGGTGGATAAAGATGAGCACACACACACACACACACACACACACACCTGTGGGGGACCATCAGCACTGACCCTGCTGCCCTCTGACCTGGCACCAAACTGTATTCCTGCCTGGACACACATCCACTGTCCATCTCTGGTTACTATTTTCTTCCCACTGCTCCCTGGGCTTCTTCCTATAGCTCACTAGTGGGTCTTTTCTCTCCCCTAACAATTTCAATTTCTAATTAACCAAACATTCCCCTGGATACAAGACAGTCTGCCAAGTGACCTGGTTAGTCAGAGCACATTTACGACTTTTAATAGTGACATTTTCACATTTTTAAAAACTCTCCACAAGGATGTCAGTGGCAATGGCAACGGCAGGTTAAAGACTTCCAAAATCGTCTGCTATCTAAAGCAATCAGAAAACTGGAAAAAACTGTCAGAACCAATTTTTTCAGACCTCTTAAAATTTATAAAAGACTTGCAGCATCTGGGTGGGGAGGAGGTGTTTATTCAATAAAAACTGCTGAAAATTTGTGACATTTTATCAAGCTTTGTGACATTTTATCTTACCCATCTCCCACTTTCCAGGACATTTTATCTTACCCATCTCCCACTTTCCAGTTCCACAGTAGACTTGAAAACTAAAATCCCATAATCTTGGTGAAAACCAGTAGCCTGGCAACCACTGGAGGCCAGCAGAAGGGGATTGATCGAACAACTTCAAAGCCTCATTCCCAGAGAACTGTCATATTTCGTCCGGTCCACTAGTTCCCTGGATGAGCCCATTCCCAAGGCTGTCTTGACATGACCTGACTCAGAATTCAGCCAGTCAATATGAACTGTCTTTCCCTAAGGACATTTGTCAAAATGGTACGCAGGCCTTAAGACTGGATCCCCAGGAATCTTGTGGACTCTCAAGCTAGTCCACATTCAAGTTTTTAGGAACTTGTCATAATTACCTTTTAAATGTTCCTACAAGTTACCAGCTCCAGCAGCCTCTGCTTCAGGTAAGCTGTTCTTGACTATAACTCTATGTATTCATTGTCTCTCCAGATTTCGATATGGCAGTTAGTCCTATGACCTCCGCCTGCCAATACAGGAGACATGGGTTTGATCCCCAGTCCGGGAAGAGTCTACATGCCACAGAACACCTCGTCCCATGCACCGCGACTATTGGGCCTGTGCTCTAGAGCCCAAGAGCCCAAGTACCGAGCCTGCGCACCACAACTGCTGAAGCCCACATGCCCTAGAGCCATGCTCTGCCACAAAGAGACGCCACCAGAGTGAGAAGCCCACCCACCCCAACTAGAGAGTAGACCCCATCTGCCACAACTAGGGAAGGCTCTCGCAGCCCCAAGACCCAACACGGCCAAAAATAAATACATGAGTATTTTTTTAAGGATGCAAGGGTGCAGGGAGGGTTCCTACTCCTCTTAGGGACACAGTGGAGAACCTGGGCAGTTGATAAGGCAGTGGAGCAAGAGCCAGAGACGGAATGCTGGTGCAGACCCCACTCCCACTTGCATGTGACCCCGAATGCAAAGTAGCCAAGACCAGTCACAATCCCATGGCCCTCTTGAGCTTTAGCTGCAATGCAGCAGAGCAGAACTCACTGCATGGCATCCTCCTCTTTGGGAATCGGTCTTCTAAGCTATGAAATGGGAGACTTTTAGCATATGAGTCCTTGTTTCAGAAGAAAACTCTCTCCCCAGGAAGGGTGCTGTTTTATTTATGCTGCAGCTGAATACCTGGTTCCCTTAGTTTCCCTTTGTATTCATTATCTATTGCTGTGTAGCAAATTACCCCAAAACTTTTTGGCTTAACACCATAAACTTTTATTCTATCACAGTTTCTGTGGGTCAGGAATGTAGAAACAGCTAGGTGATTCTGGCTCAGAGTCTCCCATGAAGTTGCAATTAAAATGTTTTCCAGGACTGTGTCTTCCAAAGACTTAACCAGGGCTGGAGAATCTACCCTCAGTACTTTGCCTCTCAGATCTCTCCATTGGTCTGCTTGAGTGTCCTCTCAACATGGCAGTTGGCCTCTCCCAGAGCAAGCGATCTGAGAAAAAGAAAGGGAAACTGCAGAATCTTTTATGACCTCATTCTAAAAGTCACACATCATCACCTTCTACTATCTTCTCTTCATTAGAAGTGTGTCACTAAATCCATTCCACCCCCAAAGGGAGAATTAGTCCCCTCTTTGAAGGGCACATCAAAGAATTTGTGGGCATGTTTTAAAAACCACTGTTCCCCTCTCCATTCCAGATGCTTCCCTGGGCATTGCTCTCAATGGCCAAAGGCTCAGAAGCATGTTTTCCTAAGCAAATGAGACTTTGCTCCCTAGTTAAAATCTTGAGCCTCCCAATAAGGTGGAAGTGGCTGCAATCCAGTTTGGATTTTGTGTTATTTTTATTTTGACTGTTTGTCTAAAAGCAGTTTTTCCTTCCCACTACATTCAAATCAAATAAAAGTAGAAATACTCTGACTGAAGTGGAGATAAAGGGCACAGTTTCAACATTTCTGCCCTCTCTGTCTCCTCCAGAGCTGATGGTTTGTGAGATGACTTCAGACAGAGCATGAAATCCCAACGGGGAAACATTTTTGTTCTCTGTTGCTTCTTTTTCCCTTCTTGTGACTGCAGCATGAAGAAAGTCTCACTTGGGGGCTAGTCTGTCTTTAGTACTTTGGGTGAATTGGCTACAATCGAGAGAGAGAGAAAGTGAGATCCTCCAACTCTCACCACACTTTTCCATGAAATTTCACGTTTTTTTGTTTCACTTATATCTACTTTGTGGTTACATTCTATTTCTGAAAGTTGATGATGCTGGGACTTTTAATTGAAAATTGTGATGTTTCCTATTACAATAGATTTTCTTTAAAAATAGACAATTGAAAGGAGTAATAAGGTAATGGTGGCTGGTTTGGGGCAGAAATCGTGGAGGTGACATGTGAATGATTGGAATCTTGGAATCAGATCCTCAGATCCTCTAATGGGGGACCAGTTTCTTGATGCCTGGAAAGCCTGGCTTCTGGATAGCCAGAAGCCAAGTAGACCTCCAGGGCCCTAGCCAGCACTCTCACATAGCCCTGTGACCACTAGAGAGAGCTGTTGCATGGCAACCCAGCAGTCATCTTGAAAATGAACATTTATTTGGCAGTAATGGTGAGCCTGGCACCTTACTAAACCCTTTAAAGGCAGAATCTTATTTAATCCTCACCCAGAGATGAGGACTCTATGACCTAAAGTCATCCAGACTGTGAGCAGCAGATTCAAGTTTCAGATTCCGGAAGTCGAACTCTAGAGCTCAAGCTCTTTGTCAGGGGTTATAGACTCACTATCCTCCAACCAAATCAGCACATTTTCATTTTTACTGATTCTTCTCCTATTGGGTACTGATTGCAAATGCGTTCACCTATTCCCGCACCTCCAGCATACCAAACTGTCTTATGGTATTAAATGCTTGGCCCTAAAAGTAGGGTGCCTGATCTACCAATAAAAATACAGGACACCTGGTTGAGTTTGAATTTCAGACAAACAATGAATATTTTGTGTGTATGTCCCCAGTATTGCATGAAACATATTTAAACTATGAATTATTCATTTGTGAGCTGAAGTCCAAATTTAACTGGGCTTTCTGTATTTTTTTTTTTCTGGAAAATTTACCCTAGTGGCATTTGCATTTGTATCTCCACCCCCTCCGCCCCCATACTCCATTCACCCAGAGAGGGGAATATTTATTGAGCATCTACTCTGTGCAAGTTTTGAGTTGAGCCCAGAGCAGTCGAGGGCTCTGCAGCAGCTTCAGGCTACAGTTTAAGCAGCACTTGTTTGAGCCATGTGATGAGACAGAACCCATGGTACTAGAGGTATCTGTGATAGATAAAGATGCCATGTCGAGTGTTTGACAAGCCCCATGCCATCTTCAGCAGAGAACTGTACACCATTAGAAAAAACAGCTCCTCATTGGTCATCAAGTGACCGTGAGGCCAGAGCTTCCCATCATGCACTAGGCACAGTTACCCAGCAAGTCATAAGGTCAGGCAGGACCTGTAGCCATCCAACATCAGGTAGAAGTAGTACATCTAGCTTGAGTTTAAGGTCCAGGGGGCATAAATAAGCTGCAAGAATAAGTTGAGCGTGAGGCCGGACGTCCATCTCCCGTGTCACAGATGTCACCTACTCGTGTTTTTGCCCTTCCACTTCTCTCTTGGTTCACACCTATGGCTGCGTGACCAGTTGATGGAGGAGAAAAAAACCTGAGCGTGATCCTTTAAGAAGTTGGTCTAAACTGAAAACAGATGCTGTTTCACTATAGCTCTGCTCACTCAGGAGTGACCCTGAAAGATGAGAATGAGAAGGAATCCTGAAGTGGGCAAACTTCAGGCTGCACACGTGGTCATCCAATTGAGAAAAGAGAGAAATGGCCAGATAGTCACTGTTTTGTGGGCTGAGGAAGATGCCATAATAATTTAATCATGGACCTGGAAGAAATAAGATTTAGAGATTGGGAATGCCAAAGCAGCTTTAGTAACTGCCACCGAAGGTAGGTATGACCTGCCACCAACAAGGACCAGCAGTGAGTGCCTGATGTGATACCATCCATTCAGGTGACCAACCAGCCTCTTGGCCCAGCAGAAGGGCTGAGGATTAGGACAACTGGGAACAGACAGCATTTTAAGTATCGGCTGAGGCCTTATGATCCGCTGCAATACCATGGACTCCAGTTATTTATAGTTTGGAAACTTCCCACGAATTATGACTGCATCTGTTTTGTAGGGCAGCCATAAGAAAATACTACAGAAATGTATTTTCTCACAGTTTGGAGGCTGGACATCTAAGATCAGTGTCCCGGCAGGGCTGGTTTCCTCTGAGGCTCTCTCCTTGGCTCACAGGTGTCCTGTCTCTTGTTGCTTCTTCACATTGTGGCCCCTCCATGCAACCTCGCCTCTGGTGTGATCTCCTCTTCTTATTAGGATACCAGCCAGCTGGAGTAGGGCCCATCCTAATGACTCCATTTTAACTCGATCACCTCGGTGAAGGCCTTGTCTCCAAATACACTCACAGTCTGAGGCATTGGGTGGTTAGGGCTACAACATATGAATTTAGGGGAACACAGTTCAGTCCATATCACATAGAATTCTGGAGTGGCTGAGCCCACAGAGAGCAAACTTAATATGAATAGCAAGTCGGCCCAAGCAGTGAAAGGAGTGGCCTACAGATGCTGGCACTATCCCCCCACCCCTCCTCAACTGGGCAGAGCCTCACAGCTCCCCCTGCTCTAGAGAACAGCTTTCAGCCAACAGGATGGGTCCCACCCCCTTAGGGGACAACCCCCACAGATGATGGACTAATACGAGGTTGGGAAAGGCCAGTCCCTGGGCCTGAGAGTGGAACAACTCTGTGCTGTGCTTTTCCACTCCCTCTCATAGCAGAGGATCAGAGCTGTGGGAGGACTGGCTCAAGGTGCCATCTGGCACTGAAAAGGGTGTGAATTCATGTGCGTGAGATGCTCACTATTGGAGACAGGGGGAAAGTTTATGGTACGATACAGCCTGTGAAATGAAAGAGTCAATCTATATGTGCTGATGTGGGGAAAACCTCCAAGACACATTAATGATGGGTGAGGGAACAAGGTGCAAAACCCCGAGTGGGTTGATCCTTCTATGATTGTTGCAAAAGGATAAGTCCTTTCTGGAAGGACAGACCAGGAAGTATCTACAACGAATAAAACTCCAAGGGAGTAGAGTGGCTGGAATGAGGAAATTGTGCACCTGGGCTTCACTCAACATCCTTCTGTATTGGTGAAATTTTTATCCTATATATGTATGACTTTCCCCCAACATTTTACTATAAACATATTTATACATATAGGAAATTGAAAATAATTTTACTATGAACATATTTATACATACAGGAAATTGAAAAAAAAACCCATATACCTACACCTAGATTCTATAATGAACAATCTGCCATGCTTGCCCTATCACATAAAGGTCTATCCATCCTTCCATCTTATTTTTTATGCATTTCAAAGTAAATTGCAGATAGCAGTCCACTATGTCTTTAAACACTCCAGGAAACATTTCATTGACTAGAGTTTGGTAGTTGCACATGTTTTTTAACTTTAAGGTAAAATGTATATCAAATGAAATGCACAAATCTTTGTGTATGTATGTATGTATCATTTTAAAATTATTTTGTTATACTTTTACCCTAGCATACACCTCTTTTTTCCTTTTTTATAAAGCCATTTTTTATTTTATTTTATTTAGTGAGTTGTTGTTTTTTTTTTTTTTTGGCCACACTGTGCAGCATGCAGGATCTTAGTTCCCCAACCAGGGATTGAACCCACACACCCTGCACTGGAAACATGGAGTCAACCATTGGACCATCAGGGAAGTCCCCTCTGTATATTATTTTCATACTTGATTTTCTTAAAGACATTTTTTCGAAAAGAGTGCAGGCGCCGGTCACCACTGCTGCACTTTCAGCCAGCACGTATTGAGCCCCTACTCTGCGCCACATAGCGTGGCAATGTGCTGGGGGCGATTCAGTGGACAGGACCACATTGCAGTTCTCATAAGCTCCTCGTCCGGTGATGGGGGAGGAGAACAAACAATAAGCACATAAAAGAATAAGTAAATAAGCTCATTGTATATTGAGGGAAAGAAGCCAGGTGCAGCCGGGTACGTACAGCGTGTTCTGTTTGCATGAAAACCAAGTACAGACAAAACCAATTTACGGTAGGAAAAAATGAGAACCCACCCCCCCTATGGGGACAGAGGGTGTGAAATTGACTGGAAAGGGGCATAAGGGAACTTTCTAAGGGGATGGCGAAATTCTGTATTTTGATACAGGTTTGGGTTACACAGGTGTGCATATTTGTCAAATCTCAGCAAATGAACACTTAAGATCTGCGCTTCTCATTGTGTACTGAAAGTTTTTCCACTGCAGCCCACTGACTAGACAGCCCCCAGGATCACTTCAATGGTTCCAGAGAGTTCTCTAGCTAAAGACCAGTGTGCATCTATCAGGCAATGTCGACAGCCTTATCAAAAGTGATACTTCCAAAGTGCTTAATGTCTTTCTGCTCCTTTCTGTCCCTGCATGGTTCCTTGAGGGCTGTGATGTTTGAGCCTGTGTGTTCCGAACAGTCAGTTCCACTGTGAGCCTCAGACCCTTTTGGTCCCCAGTTGCCTTGGCAACGTCATCACCAAACTTTTTTGGAGAGAGACCCAGGGAGCCAATCTGGGAGGCCAGGGCTGACGTGGCCCCCACTTTCTCACGGGCACACAACTTTGATCTCCTTGGGGTGAACTTGAACATCATGGAGGAGGCAGCCTATGTTGGATTCCAGGTGTCAGACAACCGGAAACAGGTACACCTTGGCCTCCTTCAAGCCGAGAGCCCAGCTGCAAGCAAGGTTGAATTCCAGGTCACCACACACGTGCTGAGGACTTGGTGGGAAGGGTACTCACATCTGCAATTTAGTCTGAAATGCATCAAACAAATATGGATGGGCAGAATTTAGGCGGTAATATGTAGTGTTATATGTAAAACTAACTGCTTTGTGTTTGAAACTTTCTTAAGAAAATACTAGGTCTCTGGCTATACTGCAGAGAGGAGATATGAGGGGGCCAGACCAGACTGACTGCAGTTGCCCCAGGGAAGAAATGATGAGGCCTGAGTTGAGGCCTGGCAGTGGCATGGAGAGGAGGGAGGCCAGAGACACCATTTGGGGGAGAGGCCAGAGGCAGCTGGGGAGGTGAGAAATGACTGAAAACAGGCCAGAAGTCAGAACCCCATGAAAGCCCAGAATGACCTCTCCCAGGGGCTGCAGATGCTGAAAGTGCAGAGATAACGGGCAGGAGGGCGTCCTGAACGACCCTTCCCAACACAAAGGGGAATGTTGAAAAGAGGCCCTGGATGCCCCCAACTCCCAGGTGGGTCTCCTGGGTCACCCACTAACTCCCTCTTTCTCCTCTCCTGGAGGACCGGGTGACCGAGTGAACACAAGAACCTCTGTGGGGTGACTTCAAGAGAGGTGCTAGATGGGTCCCTGGGCTCTCCTTCCAGCCTCCAGGAAGTCGAGATAAGCCCAAAGCAAGACATTCACAGGCCAGGGAGGTCCCAAGTTCAGAAAAGACACAAAGGGATTTGAGAACTCACTCGGTCTGGGTTTTGGAGCCTCTGCCGGTGCCAGGGGACACAGCCACCCACACAGTAAGAGATTTGTCCTCCAGGTCAGTCACACTCAGAAAGAGCTCCTCACCTTTCTTGGTGCATGACAGAGAGCTTGGTGCAGGTTTTCCAGAAGCCGGGCTGCCTCCCACACCATCGCTGGGAGTGAGAAAGGGATTCCCCTTCTGCTCTTTCTCAGTCCTCCGCAGAATTTGGGTACGTCCTGAACGCCTCTCCAGCCACTGCCTGTTCTCCCCCCCAGGTGCCTTGAGTGGGTGACATTCCCAGCTAGAGCTCTACAACTCATGCTGTGGCTCACCGTGGCTTTAGCAAAAGTATGTCACCTCTCTGAAGGAGGATCATCCACAAAATGAGGATAAAAAAGTGCCCAACTCCAGACATTGGAGTGGGCTTAAATGGGTTAGCTCACACAAGGGTGCATAAGTGCTCACGAAGCTTAATTATAGACTTTATCTTATCTTAATTATAGCCATTATCTCATCACTATAATTCTGCTGTCACCTTTTTTTCTGAGAAGCGATATTGTTCTTTGACTTTTGGTAGTGTTAGAGAATTTTCTGTTAGAAGTGGAAAATCAAATGCATTTAAGTTTGAAACTGATTCCATTTACCAAAATGCGTGCCAAGTAAATAGTAATCTCAGGGGCAGGCAGATATTGCGAAACATAAATGCAGTTGTGGCAGGCAAGGGAAGGTGGCAGCAGATGATGGCTGAAAGACTGAGAGCACAAGTTTCAGAGTCCGATGAACTAGAATTCAAATCCTGCCATCTTGTCCCCAAAGCTGGGTGAACTTGAGCCAGTCTTCCCACCTTTGTGTACCTCCATTTCCTTATGTACAATGGGGAGAGCTTCCCTGGTGGCCCCATGGTAAAGACCCCACCTGCCAATGCAGGAGACTAGGGTTTGATCCCTGGGTTGGCAAGATCCCCTGGAGAAGGAAATGGCAACCCACTCTAGTATTCTTGCCTGGGAAACCCCGTGAACAGAGGAGTCTGATGGGCTACGGTCCATGGTGTCACAAAGAGTCAGACACGATTTAGCTACTAAACAACAACAACAATGAGGGGATAGCAATGAACTTGCAGGTGGAGGCTGTATCTGGCAGGCAGTGAGCCCTCAGAGGCGGTAGGGCTGTTCCTAGACTATAAAAGTCGAACAAGGAGAGATTTATACAAGGAGTGTGCGTGTGGTGTGTGGATGGAGGGCATCCAGTTCCCAGGCTGGCTGAAACCATTAAAGCCTCGTGATGCTCTGGTGGTACACTTCCAGCATCCCAAGTTTGCCTTTATCTTAGGTCTCTGTTCTCCAGAGGCCCACAGAGTCCTGCTCAGTTTCAATTCAGGGAACTGGGTGACGACATCTCTGGCCACTTCTGCCAAAATGGGCATAGTCCTGCCTCAATTTGGAGAATAGGCACTGAATTGGACATATTTCTGAATTCCAGGCCATGGATCTGAGTCTCATAGGATTAAAATTTCAACCCGTTGGTCCTCGGTTTTAGAGTAACAAACTCAATTAGAAGTAGTTGGAGGAGAGGTGATAACTAGTACTTTTATCTAAGTAGATTTTAACTTCCAATGTGGTACTAATATATACATAATTTCAGCCATTGGCCACTACACGTCTCCTTTTTCTACTAATATCTGATCTAAAGCAATTTCATTTTCTAAAAATTTAATAGTTATAAGAGGATACCTTGAAACCATAATTACAGCTACCAACTGCCAGCAGACATTGTTTTGAGAGTGGCTGGTGGCATCCCAAGTCTAACACAGCTCAGATAACTCAAGTTCTTCCCAATTCAAGGACTCGTCTAGTCGGGTCTAGTATTACCTTGGACGTCTGAACCACAGCTACTCCATCTTTACTTTCAACTGCATCTCTCTCCTTAATGGCCAAAGCAGATGTCACCCACAATTAATGATCTTGGTGCCTTTTCTATATATGAGAAGATACAAGAGTTTGGGCTCTTAAAAATCTTTTTCTGAAAGTGCCTAACTATCTAGAGGCCTGTTTTGCCAGTTTTCCCCAGAGCACAAATTGCTTCATTCCTGATCTCCACCTTGAACTCCTTTTAAGGTATGTTGAAGGTCAGTGGCCATTGACCTAATTCTTGCAGAGACTGACAGCAAGTGCCGGTTTTCAGCTGGCAGGGCCCCTTCAGGGTCATGAATACAACCATGGCTTGAGGGGCAGTTTATGACCATTTCATCCCATGATGCTAGGAATGTTCATCCCCAGGTCTGGCAAAAGTTTCAGTAATAAGCCACTCAATGTGCTAGGTCTTATCAACAGTGGCCAAAAATCTGGGCTAGGTCTTATTAACAGTAGCCAAAGGTCTCTGGACCATCTGTCTTACTAGTCTCTTATGTCCAGGGAAATATTCCCCCTGTTGCCTCTTCCCATATCTAGAGTTACACTATTACAATCATTGATCTCATACAGGACTATATCATCATTTTATTAGAGGTTTATCAGAGGTTTATTTGGTAATGAAAGAAACAATTTCATAAAACAGGCAATATAAAAAAAATAATATAGCAAGCAGTATTAGTAAGGTCATAAGTAAGAATATAAGTCAAGAACTTCCATCAGGTGCAACCCAGTGGCAATGGCACCCCACTCCAGTACTCTTGCCTGGAAAATCCCATGGACAGAGGAGCCTGGTGGGCTGCAGTCCATGAGGTCACGAAGAGTCGGGCACGACTGAGCAACTTCACTTTCCCTTTTCACTTTCATGCATTGGAGAAGGAAATGGCAATCCACTCCAGTGTTCTTGGCCTGGAGAATCCCAGGGATGGGGAGCCTAACGGGCTGCCGTCTATGGGGTCGCACAGTCACACATGACTTAGCAGCAACAGCAGTATATCTCAGGTCTCTGACTTAGTCTGTTCTGTACCAGTCCTTATCTTTAAGGGAAATTATATATTGGCACTGTCCATAAGGCACCCAGCCCAGTTTTCTAGTTTACTAGACTGATTATCCTTAGTATGATATAATTGTTCCCAATATAGAGAAGCCTTTAAACTTAAATTACCATACTGTACATAAACCCATCCCATAATTATGGGAGGTTTTATTCCTTTTATTCCAAGCTCAATTTTGCCTGTTGCTCTGATTGAGCTTAAGTAATAGAGGAAAATTCATGTTTATGGCCAGGATCAGAGCAGGCATTATTAGTTTGCCAGGTGAGGGAATTCTACCTCGTAATATAAATAGTGTCTTGAACAGGACTATAACTTTTTTCTTTTAAAATATATTTCCTAAAAGCCAACCAGTTAGAGCCTTAGAGTGGAGAAATCCACCAAGGTAACCCGGAAGTGCTGTAATTGGTCACAAACCTAAAATTGATTGATTTTTAAACATAGCATTGTATCGTGCCCATGGTAGAAAAACATTTGATTCATATGCAAAGTTCAAGAAGTCAAGAAAACATTATAAATAATGATATGAGTCAGGTCGAGGATCTTGAGCTAGCTATCTACTTCTGATGTTGTCTTCTTCTTACGCTAGTAGAAGTGTAGTTTCTCCTCTGTTTGAGCGTTGTTTTAAGGTGAGTCTTAGTAAATACAGACCTCTGTTAATGGAACTGTTATTTAATATCCACTGAAACATAATCTTTTTTATCTCTATAATTAACCTCATTTTTACCAAAGTACCAGGCTTCCCTGGTGGCTCAGACGGTAAAGAATCTGCCTGCAATGCAGAAGACCAGGGTTTGATCCCCGGGTCAGGAAGACCCACCGGAGAAGGAACTGGTAACCCACTCCAGTATGATTGCCCAGGAAATCCCATGGACAGAGGAGCCTGGCAGGCTACAGCTCATGGGGTCACAAAGAGTCAGACATGACTGAGCAACAAACAGTTTCAGTTTTCAGTTTTTACCAAATATAGCCAAATTAAGACCAATCTGTTTGCAAAATAAGCCTGGTCTCAGTAAACTTGGCCTGATGATTTATATAAACTATGATTGATGATATAGGCCTGTTTTGCTTTGCTGAAACTTTTATAGAGTCTCAGACTGAACTTTTACAAGACTTCTCAGGGCTAGGAAAGTCATGCCAAGAGCTTGTCACAGATATCACCTGACAGATCAAGGTGAATTTCTCCCTTTTCAAGGTCGCCAACATACCTTGAGATTTCTGTACCTGTTAGTGAGTTAGCCTTCCTAACTTATCCTATAAAACTGCTGGGAACCTAAAAGTTTCCAATCTCTGTAGGGATGAGACAGAGGGAAAAGGTAAGTGTTTCAATTCTGTTTTCAAAGGTATAATTTACCAAGTGACTTTAAGTCATAATGAGTTTGAGGGGAAGGTTTTCCTTACACCTGGAAAACACAGATCAAACCAATAATTTTTCAGATGGAAACCATAAAAATTATAACTATAGTCACCAGTTCACTCAGTCCTATGTAACTGGTCCTTTTTGTTAACAGTTTTATGAAGCCGCCAGGTTTCCCATCAGGGCTTCCTAGGTGGCGCTAACAGTAAAGAACCCATCTGCCAATGTAGGAGACATAAAAGACACAGGTTCAATCCCTGGGTTGGGAAGATCCCCTGGAGGAGGACATGGCAACCACTCCAGAATTCTTGCCTGGAGAATCCCATGGACAGAGGAGCCTGGCAGGCTGCAGTCCACAGGGTTACAAAGAGTCAGACACGACAGAATCAACTTAGCACGCATGCACACAGGTTTCCCATTAGAATTCTTCAATTTCTTACTCAGTTCAGCTTTATGGTGGGCTTCCCTTGTGGTTCAGCTGGTAAAGAATCCACCTGCAATGCAGGAGACCCCAGTTCAATCCTTGGGTTGGGAATCCCCTGGAGAAGGGAAAGGCTACCCACTCCAGTATTCTGGACTGAAGGGTTCCATGGACTATAGTCCAGGGGTTACAAAGAGTGGGACACGATTAAGCAACTTTCACTTTCTTTCTTTTTCTCAGCATTATGGTATGATAGTCAGAAACTTGTATTTATCCAAAAATTCTTTCTACAAATCTTCTTGAGGAGGGAGCATTTTTGCAAAAAGTTTAGAGTGAAACTGTAAGTGTCTATGAATGACAAAAAGAGTTAAAACCCACAGTAAAAAAAAAAAAAGATTACAATGCAATTGACAAATAAACTTGGTTACTGCTGTAACATATAACACTTGCAGGTAATAATTAGAATCATAATTGATAATATTTTACCAGGTCATATCAGAATTTTAGAAACTCCATATAATTTCTAGAATATCTATATTAATAACACTTACCAAACAATAAAACTTGAGATTTACTACTCATCAGACAATACTTCCTTGTAATTTAAAACACCACATGAACCTAATTTGTTTAATATCGTTCCTTGGGATGTTTCAGGAGCCCTTTGAAGAATCCCAAAGTTAGCTAGAGGTCGAAAGGATTTCATTAGAATTTTCTTTAAGAAGTTTTGTCAAGAAAATATCAAAATGAAACCCTTTTGATATTTTCCTTGACAAAACTCAGTTGGGCAGATTCATTTTGATATATGGCAAAACCAATACAATATTGTAAAGTTAAATAAAATAAAATTAAAAAAAAAAAACTCAGTTGGACAGGATCAAAAGTCACTGTGAAACAATAGTTATTCACTTAGTCAAAGAAACAATAAAAGATGTGAAAGACAAATACAGACCAGACGACTTAAAAGGTTACAACACTGGAAGTAATTAGCCTCCGATTAAAATAAATAAATTTAAAAAATATATAAAATATAAATAAAAATTTTTCAGGATTAAAAAAAAAGGTCACAACACTGGAATTTCAAGTTACCAAAATCTGCTGCTAAGCTAAGTCACTTCAGTCGTGTCCGACTCTGTGCGACCCCATAGATGGCAGCCCACCAGGCTCTGCCATCCCTGGGATTCTCCAGGCAAGAACACTGGAGTGGGTTGCCATTTCCTTCTCCAATGCGTGAAAGAGAAAAGTGAAAGTGAAAGTGAAGTCGCTCAGTCATGTCTGATTCTTCGAGACCCCATGGACTGCAGCCTACCAGGCTCCTCCATCCATGGATTTTCCAGGCAAGAGTACTGGAGTGGGGTGCCATTGCCTTCTCCGTACCAAAATCTAGAGAGACTATTTTTAGATAAGTTTTCTTAAAACATAATTATTCCTATAGAGTTTACCTAAAATCTCTTATCTCATTTGCATTTAATTCACTTATAAAATTTCATCATACCAAGTTATTTTTCTTGCTCACAAATTTGCAACAGATAAAACCTTATTTAATTTTTATTAAACCTAGGTGCAATAAAGGTATTACACTTAATGTTAATGACTGTAAAAGCATGTCTTTTTTCATTAGATCAACAAGTTTGTACATTAATTCCAGATATTAATTTAATACTGAATATTTCCCAGTTTACATGAATCTGAAACAAATTCTGGCCAGTTACCTTCTGTACTTTGCAGAATTTATATAAGCACTTAATTTCTTTAAGCCAATTAAATAGAGCTCATTGACAAATTACCTTTGATAATACCATCCAAAAGTAAAGTCAAAGATAATGCACATGTAAACATAAAGACGGACACAACGTGAGATCTCATAGCTTCACTTTCTAAACTTACTCATGAATCAGAAATTATAAAACTCACTAGTTTATCAGTAACAGTTGGAATACATAACCTGTTAAAAGGCGTCTTCCTTGTTATATTTTTTTCCCTCAGTCTTAGGAATTAGAGATGGTCTAGATAGGATAAGTGTTCCTGAGAGCCCTGGTTTCAAGACCTCAGTCATGTCCGTCTCTGCAACCCCATGGACTGTAGCCCACCAGGTTCCTCTGTCCATGGAATTTTCCAGGCAAGAATACTGCAGTAGGTTGCCATTTCCATCTCCAGGTCTCAAGGCACAGGGAGAGAAAATCAAGTTCTCCTAGTAGGACTTGTTCCAAGGTCAGAATTCTGAAAAGACATTTTTATCAAGCTCACCTTTTATAGGCAAAAAGAACTAGTTTGGGAATTTTCAAGAATTTTACCTAAACCAGTTTTCTCTGGAATCTAAACAATATCATGGCCACATAATGTTGTAATAAAATATCATCTCTTTCTTAGTCATAAGCTCACAGCTAAAATATTTCCAGTCAGACAGAATTCACTGAAGACAGCTCTGCCGTGGAACAGAACCAGAATTTCCCATTTCACAAGGCAAAATGGCCATCACAAATCACAACACACAACACAAAGTGTTAATATGAGACACAAATAGGCAAGACCATCCTCATCACACACTCCCTTAAATACAAAATTAGAATCTCTCAGAAAACCTCTTACAGAGATACAGAACTTCAGATCTGAGCACTGAGAGTAAATGGAAACAGCTCAGCCCTTCAAGGATTTCAAAGAGAGGGAAGAAAGGCAGGTTGAAAGAAGTGGGTAAGAAGAAGGGACAAAAGAGATGATCTTACAGAAGTCCTGCCACCTGCAGACCTCAGATATTACAGGACTTTCCCTTGGGTTTCCAGGAAGGAAGGTCAGGAACTCGACCCTAGCAGAAATCAGAAACCAGATATGAGATCAGAATTTGAGTTCTCTGCCCTCCAGAGGTGATCAGGCTCTGACCCTCAGATTAGGCTGAGACCCCTCAACCAGACTCCTGCATTCAGGATAAAGGCAGAAGAAAAAAGGGTAGGATAGGAGGAGCTGAAAAGAGGAAAGGGGAAGAGGTCAACAGAGTCTCTTGTTCCTTACCTGGTCAGGGTCCGGGCACTCTGACCAACCATCTGCATCAGGAGGAGACCAGGGACAGAGGATCCCAGGTAGTGACCACTGGGTCTGGTCCATTGGCAGGCAAGCTTGTTCCCAAGTACCCCAAGTGATCGGGATGTCAGTCATGGCAAAGAAGAGATCCCACCAGAGTCTCCACTTGTTGTAGGAAGAGGGCCTCCTTTAGGGCCTGAGAGTGGGCTCTTATCTCATACTCAACAATGAATTGTCCGAGGAGACACACATGCTGACAAAGCATGAGATTTTATTGGAAGGGGCACCTGAGCAGAGGGCAGGGGGGTGAGGGAACTCAGGACAACCGCTCTACCACGTGGTTCACAGTCTCAGGCTTTATGGTAATGAGAGCATTTACGACTTGCCTCTGGCCAGTCATTCTGATTCAGGGTCTTTCCTGGCCATGAGCATCAGTGAGATGGATTCCAGTGAGAAGGATGCTGAAAGGTTGGTAGGACATATGGACTGGCATCTCCTTTCTCTTTTTGACATTTCCCAGATTCTTCTGGTTGGTGTTGTTCCTTACCAGGACCTCCTGTTGTATGATAGCGCATGGTTATTACTGTGGTTAGTAATAGTAAAGTGGTTACTATTGTGCCTGGCCAGGAGGTGTGTGGGTGGGCAGCAGTTTTCATCAGTGGTTCTCCTAACATTTTGAGGGTTAAGTGAGTTAATAGGTGCTTAGGACAGGCCTGGGAAGGGCTTATGTGTCTATGTGGTTCCATTCCCACATCCACAGCTGAGCCAAGTCAGCCGCTGCTGAGTGACCTCAGTGATGAGGGCAGGGCCCAAGCCCTTTCTGACAGCAGAGGGTCATCTGTGCTCTCCACAGGGCTCCCCCTAGCTCCCTCTGGGGGCCTCTAATGTGGCCCCCAAGAGATGGAAAGAGAGAGACAGAAGGAGACAGGAAGAAAGAGATAAAGACATAAGAGAAGCCAGTCTGTGTGAGAGATACAGAGAGAGGCCCTGGGAGAACTGGAGTCACAGTGTTCAGACAATCAGCATTCCACAGGCATGGTTTAGGAAGCCAGATCACACTCTCCTTCTGCCTGAGGGAAGCTCCATTGCAGCCTGCAGCTTTCTGGGGTGAGCCAAGGGGCTACTAGGACCCCAGCCCTGCTAGTGCTCAGTTCCCATCGTCCACCTCCAACCCTGGGTCTTGTTTCCAATAGAAATGACCCAAGCCCACTCCCCTTCCATCCACTCTGTTTCATCGCAGGGCTCAGATGTTACCCAAAAACTGGTTGCAACGCTTGGTGGATGTTGAGCCAAAAGACACAACCTAGCCAAAGATCAGAAGTAAGGACTTGTTACTTACAGCCAGTAAAAACACCAGGCTTCTTTCCCAAAGCAGCGTCTCCCTGAACAGCAAAATTGGGGAATTTTAAAGCTAAGGGTACATGTATATTCACGAAGGGCTTGAGCAGAGGAGAATTCAGCACAAACTTGGGGCCAAGGTCTTCAGAGTCCAAGCTTTAGTTGACTGAAGTCAGGAGGGCCAACATCATCATTCCATCCATGCTTGAGTGGGGCCTGAGTTCCTGCAGAACTCAAAGACTGTATCAGATTGTTAGGTATATCCCACAAGGAGGAAATTGGACTCTGTTTTGTCACTGAGCTATTGTTTCTTGACAACTTTTCCTTTGTTCCTGCATTCATTCACTTCCCTTGAAATCATTGATTACTGAGACATGTTCAATGGCAAGTACTGTGGCCAAATTTAGATCATAAAATGGCTTAAGCCAAAATGGCTTCTCTTATGTCAAGAAAGCCTTCTTTGTCCTCTTTCTCCAGAGGAAGAGACAGACAAGCCCCAGACTCACTCTTTGCAAAACCCACCTCCTTTCTTTGTCCTTCCACTTGGAAGGTGCTCTTGGAAAAACTTGGAAGGTGCTCTTTCTTAACTCTCCATATCAGCTTCTCCAACTCACCAGCCCAGATGAAAAGTCACCTCTTCTGTGAAGCCTTCTCAACTATTACTCTCCCCAAACACGCAGGACACCCTCTCCAGGCTGTTGGCAACTGTCATACTCAAGACAGGCGTGGACCAAGCTACATGCTCTATCACCTGACACCTTTTGCCTGAGTCCCACACTCTGGCCTTTGTATTGCTTGTCTGGCCCTGCTAACACCCCTGTGCCAACCTCCATCACAGCACTTCCAGGAGAGCGGAGGTTTGTTGCAGTTTCAGCCCGGTAGCTCTGCTTGGATTTCCCTTTCTTAGAGCACTTGCTTACCAAGGCCAAGCTGACCACCATCTAATCCCATGCTACCTCATTAATGAGAAATCACAGTCTTTAGCTCTCTCCCTGCTTTGACCCTCATATGACCTGTCCTTTCTGTCTCTGTAAGACCCCCCACACACACACACCCCCTTAACTGTGAGTCCTACAAAGGCAAGGCATACCTGACCTTCCTGCACTGTCCCTCTTAGATCTAGGAGTCTGGTTTAACCAAGTTTTGTTTGCATTGAATCTTAAGCTATTCCTGTCCCACAAAAGAGGGATTGTACCCACGAGGTTCTAATACAGATTTTCTTTTTTTCCTTTCTTGGTGGTTCCGGGACTAGAGTGAAGGGACTTTTTGTTCCAGCTATCATCCTTGTCCCTCACGGTGCTTCCCAGGAATCCTGAGTTGGTGGGGGCTTGTGGGCCAGCTCTGGGGAAAGAATGAGCTTTCCTCCACATCCTGTCCTCTACCCAATCTTTATTTATTCATTTTCAAGCCATTTCATGGGATTGTTTGTTGATCCAAATATGAATTCAGTGTAACCGTTGTTTAATTCTGAAAACAGAAAGACAACGGTAAAGGTCACCGATGATGACACAAACCAAGAGATAAGCACTGTTACTGTTTGGGTGTATTTCCTTCCAGTATTTTTTCTAGATGGAAAAAAAAAATTTATACAAAACAGAAGAAACTATTTCCTTTTTCACCTGCTAAGAGTCTTTAATTAGTTTCTCCATATTGCTTTGTGACTGCTGCCTGGGGGCCCACAATTTATTTGACAAATCCCCTGTTGATAGACATTTTTTTTTTTTTTTAAGTATCAATCTTTTGATTTGTAGCTTGTGCTTTTGCATCTTTTTTTTAAATTTATTATTGTTATTTTACTTTACAATATTGTATTGGTTTTGCCTGCATGCATGCATGTTGATGTATGGCAAAATCGATAGACATTTAAACTGGTGCATGATACATAATGTTGCAGTGTGCATCCAGTTTATTTGTCAGCATCATCAACCTCCTGGTCTCCATGCTTGTGGGCAGCATACAGTTAACTTCTTCCGCCTGGTAGGGGTTTCAGTATCTGTGACATAGATCAAATGACATGGCTCAGGATATTATCTATAGCTCTAGAGGAGGAACTAAAGGAACTTGACCATATAATGGCTAAACTAATCTTATTCGGTCTTGCTTCACCATTTTCCTTTATTTCTTCATTTTCTTGCTATTCTGATTAATTTTATTCTTAGGAACACAAAGAAGGAGACTAAAGTTTTTCTACAGAGAGGAGGCGGGGGTGGGAGAGGGAAGGTTTGTCCCAGGAAGCCCCATAGGATGCTGCTCAGTTACACTAATGGTTCATTTTGCCCACATCCCTGGGCAATTCCCTCGGACAGAACTTACGCACACCCTGGGTCATGGATATGAGCCTTCCTAAGAACAAATTTGCTCTCTAGAAAAGGTCATTCCACACTGCATATTTACCAAGCTCCCATTGCTATAAGCAAAGGTTATCAGAGCCAGCCTGACCCACAGCATCAAAAAGTCCAACATCCTTATCTAACAGTTGGGGAGCCTAAGGCCCAGAGATAAGAACTGATTTATCTAAAGGCCTTAGCAAACTCTATGTTGTCTAGAGACTTTCTCTCTACTCAGTTATCTCTCTGACATTTTGCAAGGGAATGCAAAATCTTCAACAAGGATGCAGGTGGGATGGAGAAAGGATATAGCATCTATATTGCTCATGGCAGACATTGCTAATCAATCATCATAATTTCTTCTAACACTTGAGGACATCTCCAGCAGTCATTACCATGCAACAGGACTTGGCACAAGAGGTGAAATGTTTCTGGTGGCATTTTTGGTGCCAATAAAGAGCCTTTTCAAATTGTAGACTTGAGCCCATTCAAGTGAATTTCTCATGTGGCTTCCTTCTTGCCCTCTGAGACAGAAAAAGTCCACAAGTTCTCTTGATTTCCATCTGTCTAACCCTGCCATGTTCTCAGAGACCCTTTCTGGTTTTCCACAGATTTCTGAGAAAAAGGTGCCCCTCATCCCACTTGGGGTGATGGGGTGGGCTGGGACAGAGGGGCAGAATGGGCTGCCTGAGTCAGACAGAACTGAGTCCAGATCCTGGCTCCACAGTTATAGCTGTGAGGCCGTGGGCAAGTCCTTCTCCAAGAACCTTCCTCATCTGGGAAATAGGGGTGTTAATACTGCTATTCTCTCCCTTCTGGCCCCTACTTTTGGTGATGTGTAGAATAGAGATGGTCTTTTCCACTCTGCCACTTTGCTGTGTTGGAGTGAACAGCTCTGGTTCAACAGCAAACTCTCTCCCCATGCTTAACCCAGGTTTCTGTGTATAGGCTTGGCAGGGGAAAAGAGCTCTCTCTCTCTCTCTCTCTCTCACACACACACACACACATACACACACACACACACACACAGGAACACACGCTCACCTTTTCTTCCTCTCTGGCTCCATCTGGATGGATCACAGGCAGGGAGAAGAGAGCAGGAAGCAGGAGAGAGTTACCTGGATTGGTACTGTTGCAAGATGGCTTCCTGAAGAGGCAGAAACTGTTCTGAGTTGAGTCTCATAGGCACCTTCATGGGGGTGTTTCACACCTTCGTGCCAGGCCTCTCAAGCCGCAGTGCCAGAGGAGGGCAGAGTTTCTCCAATCACTGACCCCCCAGTTTCTGGTTCTCTGGCACCCCTTCCTCACTGCCCAGGGGATGAGAATGGGAAGGGCTGAAATCAGCCCCAGACCAGATCGCGCTCCTGCAGGGTCCACACCAGGCCTTTGGAAAAGCACACACAGAGAGACACACACACTTTGACCACAGCCTTAGCGAGCAGAGAGCAGTCATTTTTCCCTCTCAAATGCCACTCTGCCCACCTGAGCTGATGACGTCAGCTCCTCAGCCTGTTTCTCTCAGGAACGAGACAGGATGCTGTCCATCACGCATCCCAGTCCAGGGCTGCACCCCTCTAGGCCTGGACGAGGGCACACACCCCTGCTCGCCTCACTGAGCCAGTCGGGGAGGGGACCACAGCTGTCTGCTGAGAAGCATCTTCACAGATCTGCCTCCTTTGCCCTCTTGACTCCTTTCTCACCTTAGTCTGGGCCAGGAGCCCCCATAGAAGGGACCCAAGAGCAGTGCCACTCCTCCTGGCCGCCTGCTCACACTGTCGTCTGGCTCCTCCTCTTGCTTTATAGCTTCTGTGGAAGTGTGGCGCCTCTGGCGATGCTTGAGCTTAGGAACTTGAGGAAGCGCTGGGGAGGACACTCATCCATGGGCAGCAGTCAGGCAGCTTGAAGCAGATACTGCCTCTGAACTGGGCCTTGAAGGTCAATGATGTTAATATTTCAATAATAATAATCGCCTTTCCCTGGTGGCTCAGATGGCAAAGAATCTGCCTGCAATGCAAGAGACCTGGTTCAATCCCTGAGTCAGGAAGATCCCCTGAAGAAGGGAATGGCTACCTACTCTGGTATTCTTGCCTGGAGAATCCCATGGACAGAAAAGCCTGGCAGGATACAGGCCATAGGGTCGCAAAGAGTTGAATAAGACTGAATGATTAACACTTCCACTTTCACTGATGGTCTAAGCATTTCACATTTTGTTATGTGACCCTCAAAACAGCCCCATCTTACAACTGAGGAAGTGGCAGCTCCCAGAGAGGAGCCTTTTTCCCCCAGCCACACAGCTGATGAGCCTGGAACAGGGCTGGGTCCACGGCTGGTGGACTCCAGACGCCTGCAGCAGACAGGGCAGGATGGACAAGGGGCTGGACGAGGCATCTGGGAAGGGACACAGCACAAAGGCCCGAGAGCTGAAAAGAGGACAGGCTGGGACAAAGAGGCCCTGAGCAGCTGGGGTTGGGGGGAGGGAGCTGAGTGGCACTGAGGGCAGGGCCGCCGTGCCCTGTGGCTTCCGAGGCGTGCCAGGACTTAGAGGCGCCGTCACACCTGCTGGCCCCAGTGAATGTGTTTGGACCGAGAGGCAGGAAGCAGGAGCTGGTTGAGGCCTAGGCCCTGTCACTGGGCTCAGGCCTCCCACAGAGGCTCATTGTCCATGGGCGGCAGCAGGGCCAGCAGGAGAGCCCCAGAGGAGGCCTCTGCCCTCTGGAGATGTGCCCGGGGGAATGGCAGGCTCCCTCCATGAAGTCTCTCGGTCCCAGAAGCTTCTCATCATCGGGTGTTTGGAGCCGCGAGCCCATTTCGGACATGGCAGGAGGGCAAACACTCTTGCCTTCTTCTTCTCGACATCTCCAGGGAGGGCAGCCCCACCAGGCCCTGTTTGAGTCCTACCTCCCGACACTGACCTGGACTCACGGGGGACGGATGGCATAGTGGTGAAGAGCGTGTGGTCTGGACAAAACAATACACTCAAGTCCCAGCTCCAGAAGCGCTGAGCGTGGACCTGGAGCAAGTCCACTCACTTCTTAGGGCCTCAGACTCCCTGGGTACACTCAGGGCCAATCCCAGGTAGTGGGCGAGAGGGGTCCTGTGGAGCAGTTCATTTGTCCCCTTGGTTCAAGACAAAGCCTCATTCATTCAATCCATGAATATTCACTGAGATTGCTGAGGCCACAGGCAAGGCAAAGACAGTGCTCATTGCTGCAGAATAACTCAGCCTGGGCTGAGTGCTGGGTGAGCGCATGGCTCAGTTCACACTCTCAGCAGCCTGGGTTACCATTATCCCCATTTGACAGATGAGGACACTGAGACCCAGAGAGGTGAAGTACCTTGCCCACAGTCACTCAACAAAGTGGCAAAAATGAGATTCAAACCTGCTCTCGTGGGTGAATTAATTCATGGATATGTGTACTCCTAAATCCTAAGATGTGTTTAGGAATAAGGGATGGGCAAGGCCCTTCCTTCCATCCTCCCAGTTAATATGATTGTAACCTCTCTGCAAAGGCTTATTCTATTTTAAGCAATAATATTAATACAAAAGCAAAAAGTGCACATTTATTGAGCATTTACTCTGTGCCGGGATGTATGACCCATGTGCTGACATTATACCCATTTAACAGATGAGAAACAGAGACTCAGAGAGGTTAGGAATGTGCTCTGAGTCACACAGCATGGAAATAGTGGAGCCAGAACCTGAACTCAGGACATCCCTAGATAGGTTTTGAAATCAGAGTTCTGGTTTAAATGTGGCTCTGCCATTTATTGGCTGGTGAAGCTGGTGCCTTTGTGGCAAAGTCAGGATAGCCATGCTGACCCTGGTGGGAATGAGACTCCATTGATAGGACTGCTTGCGGGTGCATAATACCTCATCCCTGCCCCTGTTCTCATCACCAGTCCTGTTCTCATCACTGGTCTTGTTCTCATCACTGCCCCTGTTCTCATCCCTCCCCCTGGTCTCATCTCTGCCCCTGTTCTCATCTCTGCCCCTGGTCTCATCTCTGCCCCTGGTCTCATCTCTGCCCCTGGTCTCATCCCTCCCCCTGGTCTCATCTCTGCCCCTGTTCTCATCTCTGCCCCTGGTCTCATCTCTGCCCCTGGTCTCATCCCTCCCCCTGGTCTCATCTCTGCCCCTGTTCTCATCTCTGCCCCTGGTCTCATCTCTGCCCCTGGTCTCATCCCTGTGCCTGTTCTCATCTCTGCCCCTGGTCTCGTCACTGCCCCTGGTCTCGTCACTGCCCCTGGTCTCGTCCTTGTGCCTGGTCTCATCTCTGCCCCTGGTCTCATCTCTGCTGCTGGTATCATTCCTGCCCCTGGTCTCATCTCTGCTACTGGTATCATTCCTGCACCTGTTCTCATCTCTGCCCCTGGTCTCATCTCTGCGCCTGTTCCCATCCTTGCGCCTGTTGTCATCACTGCCCCTGTTCTCATCACTGCCCCTGGTCTCATCTCTGCCCCTGGTCTCATCTCTGCCCCTGGTCTCATCCCTGTGCCTGTTCTCATCTCTGCCCCTGGTCTCGTCACTGCCCCTGGTCTCGTCACTGCCCCTGGTCTCGTCCCTGTGCCTGGTCTCATCTCTGCCCCTGTTCTCATCCCTGCCCCTGGTCTCATCCCTGCACCTGTTCTCATCTCTGCCCCTCGTCTTATCTCTGCCCCTGTTCTCATCTCTGCCCCTGGTCTCATCCCTGCGCCTGTTCTCATCTCTGCTCCTGTTCTCATCACTGCCCCTTGTCTCATCTCTGCCCCTGTTCTCATCTCTGCCCCTGGTCTCATCAATGCCCCTGGTCTCATCTCTGCCCCTGGTCTCATCTCTGCCCCTGGTCTCATCTCTGCCCCTCATCTCCTCTCTGCCCCTGGTCTCATCACTGCCCCTGGTCTCATCACTGCCCCTCTTCACGGAAGTGGCTGCCCAGGAGGCAGGGAGCCCTTTGCACAGGCCACATGCTGTCTAGTCCAGTTCCCTGCCATGTGCCCCAGTGCCCCACCCTTATCCCTCACGTCAGCCGGATCCTTGTTTCTCCAAACATCAGGAAACTGGAGTACCAAGTCTGCCTCCCAGCAGCTCTGTGGTTTACCAGATGCCACAAATATTTATTTTGGAGACCTCAGTCCAAATGCAGAGGGTGTGCAGGATATAAGGCTGGGCTTCCAGACCCAGCCCCCAGGTAAGGAGAGCAGCAGGCCGAGGAATCCGCGTGTCCAGGTAAATGTGTAGGGAAGGGGTGAAGGGCCTACGTCACCAGGAAGGGTCTGAGCTAGAGACACTTGTTGGGGTCAGGTCAGGAGCAGGAGAGAGGCCTGACCCCCTGGTAAGGCCCCTCTCAGTCCATTAGGACCCTGTTAGGGTCAGGGCCGGGGGTGAAGGGGAGTCCAGCTTTCTCACCCAGAAGACAAAACAGCAATGAGGAGGGAACTGGACTGGCTCCATCTCTCCCTGACCTCATCCCAGTGACATTAACCTACTCCACGCACACCAGCTGCTCTATGGCCAGCCCTGGGCTGGGGTGATTCTGAAGACAAAACTATCAAACTGTCCTGGATCCCAAGATATTCCCAGAATGGACCAACATGCTATGCTCAAGGAGAGCCCAGGGACATGGTGGTAGAGGACAGTCAGGGAAGGCTTCCTGAAAGAGGTGATACATTGGTGGAGAAGCTGAGTAGAAACTGGCTGGACAAAGGAAGAAAGAAGGGTATCTCGTGCAAAGGGGACAGCATAGTCAAAGAGGCAAAAGCCAGGAGGCAAGATGCAATGTGGTGGGTTGGGTGTATGGTGCTTAGAATTTGTAGAGAAGACAATTTTCCACAGGAGGGAAGGCAACCATCCACTTGCCCCCCTGAGAGCTTCTGATCAGAGGAGACAGAGCAGTGTGAGTTAATAATGAAGGGAAAACAGGGTCAAGACACTTGAAACAAAAAGACAATGGAGTGGGGATGGGGGCTTCCTGGGCAAAGGAGCAAGTGCAGGGAGGGCGTCCCCTCTGTCTCCTGGCTTTGACTGCAAGGTGGCTCCGTCTGACCCCAGAATTAGCGACCATAACTGTCATTATCAGAATAACAGCTAACCCTCATCGGGCACTTGTGGCATACAAAGGGATGGTCCCATTGAATCCTCCCAACAACCCTGCGAGGTAAGTATCGTTATCATTATCCCTTATTCTATAGATGAGGAAACAGAGAGGACAAATCACTTGCTTGAGAACACCCAGCAAGTTGTAGAGGCAGCCCTCCCACTCGGGTCTGTCTGACTCCCAAGCCCACGACACTTCTCTTCCTCCTTCAGGCATCCAAGACTCAGGAACGAGGGTCCTGTGAATCGACAGCAGCTCCCATGGCCCAGACCTCCTCAGTTTAAGAAACTCACACTCCCCAATTCTTCCAGGGCTCCCAGGGCCATTCATTCATTCAGCAACCTCTTATTAAAGCACTGTGTGCTATGCTGAGTGCTGAGGACTCAGAAGGGAGCAGGTAGACCCAATCTGTCCTCCTGGAACTCACAGTCTGGTTGGGGGAATCCTGCGAATTAAGCAAAACAGCTTTCCTACCACTTTGCCTCCTACCTGAATGCTCATCTCCTTCCAGCCTGCACTTCCTGTCCTGGACACACACTAGCCCCCAGGGCGACCTTTCTGCAAGTATGGTCCAGGCTCTCAGGTTCCAGGAGAAGGAAATCTCTGCAGAGAAAGGGACACGTGAGTGGAGTTTTCAAGAATGAACAGGAGTTCAGCAGGCAGATAAGGAAAGGGGTCAGCACTGCAGGAAGCAGGAAGAGCAGGGTGAAGACACAGATGGGAGAGAGCAGGGTTTGTTCTGGGAACTTCAGGCAGTTTGGAATGACTGGAACTTCATAGAGCAAGAGGGAAAACCCAGGGAGGGAAATTGGCTGAGGTTGAGGGCTTTAAGTGCCACAATGATGGGTGGGGGAAAAAAAAACAGAAGCAGAAATGTTTTGTCCTGAGCACTGAGGGTGGATGTCCTGTAAGAAAATAACTAATATTTACCAAGTGCTCACCTTGCAAAAGCATGCTTACATGCTAAGTTGCTTCTGTCGTGTCCAGCTCTTTGTGACCCTATGGACTGTAGCCCTCCAGGCTCCTCTGTCCATGGGATTCTCCAGACAAGAATACTGCAATGGGTTGCCATGCCCTTCTCCAGGGTTTCTTCCCCACCCAGGGATCAAACCCAAATCTCTTACATCTCCTGCCCTGGCAGGCAGGTTCTTTACCACTAGCACCACCTGGGAATCCCACCATACAAAAGGCATGGTGCTAAATGCTTTCTAGATATTATCTCATTTAATCTCAACTCCATGAAGTAGCAGTCATGATGCCTACTTTCCAGATGAGAAAACTGAGGCACAGAGAGGTTAAGTTGATTGTCAAAGGACACAGAGACCCAGTCAGGCTCCAGCGCCTACTCTCCTAACCATCTCACTGAACATGCTCTCCGGGACTCTATGACCCCAAGTCACCAGGTGTGGCAGGCCTGGCCTGGGCCTTCTCTGCTCAGCTAACGGAGCCCTCTGTGCTCATCCCAGGTTCTGCCACGTGCCATCTGCCGACCCTGAAGAAGATGGCCTACCCCTGGACCTTCACCTTCCTCTGTGGTTTACTGGCAGCCAACCTGGTAGGAGCCACCTTAAGCCCTCCTGTGGTTCTCAGTCTCAGCACAGAAGTCATCAAGCAAAGTAAGTCTTGGCCGCCCAGGGAGGGAGGGAGTTCCCCATCACTAGGGGTATACAAGGCACGGTTGGATCCCAAGTCTTGAGTGAGACTTGACGAGGTGAGTTACAAAGGTTGGGAGGGTCCATGATCTCAAGTATTTATGATTCCAAGATCCCTTTCTGAAATTCCATGATTCTAAAACCTACTACTCTGAGGTCCACAGCCCTCAGAGGAGTATGCGGCCACCACATACATTGATGCAAATGCCTCTCCGGCTGCTCTTGCCTAAACCCCGATGCCAGAGCCCCTCCTCTGGGTTAGACCTAGTACGCAACTAGTCTCCAAAGCAAGCCCCTTCAGCTGGGAGTCTGGCTGCCTGCACCCCAGGCACAGCTTTATCAAGCTCCAGCTCTATGGCCCTGGCAGCTCCCTGAGCTTTGGCTTCCTCCTCTGCAAGAGAGCCTCCCCCCTCCCCAGGTTGTCAGGATCATCCAATAAGACAGAAAGTGACAACCACTTAATGACCTTTACAGCTGAACTTCTCAGCCTCAGCACTACTGACTTTGGGGATGGAATACTTCTTTGTTATAGGGGGAATGCTGTCCTGGGCCTTCTAGCTGTTCAGAAGCATCCTTGGCCCAGCTGTGACACCAAAAATGGTCCACCTGGAGCACAGAGACCAACCTTCTGCATACAGTGGGCCTGGGCTGTGGCCCTGTGCACGGGCCAGGTTCTACACAGCTGGAAGGCACTATAACCTGTGGCTATATATATCCACTAGAGAGGATGGCTCCCCTAGGATGGAAGGGGAGCTGAGAACTCCAGGCACTCCTGGGGGAGGCACATATGCTCTGGGCCCACACTGAGTTGCAAGCACATGGAATTTCAGCCAGAAAGAGCTTGGAGAGGGGCAGTCATTTAGGTTTCCCAGCAGCAGAGTCTGAGTCGAGGAGCTGTGTGCAAGGGGGTGGTTTTGGAGGTGATCCCAGGCAACAGCTGCAGGAGAGCGGGAAGCAAGTCAGGTAAAGGCAAGCCAGTTATCACTGGGAACTGGGGCTCAGTCCCACTGGGCAAGTGCGTTAGTCAGGGCCAGTCAGAAGGCAGAAACCACACAGTAAGCCCAACAGATGGGTTTGTATCAGATATTATTGGCAAGAATTGAAACACTGGGAAACCAGCTAAGAAGGAATAAAGAGAGAATGCCAAAGAATCCCCTAGGGGTTGGGATGCAGCAGGGACCTCAAATCCAAGTACAGAAAAAACCTGGTGGGGAGAATCCTCCCCCAGAACTCATGGGGGGAGAAGGTTGAAGCTCCCAGAATGGTGGGGAAATTCCCTGAACTGTCCCAGGTCAGAGTCGGTCCTTGGTTGACAGGCTGAGGCCAGATGGCAGAGAACTGCCTGCCGGGGAGCCAATGGAATTCTCTGCAGGAGGGACTACCATTGATTCACTGGGAAGCTGTCTCTGGCAACTACCTAGAAAGGAGCTGGGGGTCACTGGCTGCCCAAGGAAATCCACTCAACTCCCAGCCCGAAGTCTTGGGAAGTAATACCACTGGAGCTGGGCAAGAGGAGTACGCCAGGGCCAAGCTTCTTATTCCTCCTCCATGTCCTTCCAGAACCTCGACAGACAGTACTGAACAGTGCGCTGGCTGGCAAAGGAGGCTTATTTATGGGGGTCAGCTCCATCGTCACAGTGCAGGCTAAAAGGCTGGCTTGGTCTCTGCAAGGCACTAACACACAGGGATTCTGGGACACGGTGGGGGACACACACCCGAGTCATCCTGCCCTGGGGTGGAGGGAGGGAGGCAGGATCTTTATACACCAGTTCCCACCAGTCATTCATTGGCTGAGGGCTGCTCTCCAATGCCACTCTCAGCATCAGCTCTCCAGCACTCTGACCTGCTCTGCACACAAGCCAAATGGGCTCCAGTCATCAGGGGAGACGTCCAGCAGGGACCAGAACCCAGGGCTCCTGGCTCTTCCTCTGTACAGCACCTGGGGCTCTTCGGGCAACAGGCCCATGGAATGCAGATGCCAGGGTATCATTAGCAAGTTCATTTCAGCAGCAAAACAGCCCCAAACAAGGCCTTAGGAGCTCCCTGCCTCTCGGAGTGTTTGCCAGTGGATAATGAGAGACACGTAGGTCCCTGTTCCAGGTGTCCTGGCCGACACTCCTGGCGGAGGCTGGCAACATTCAAGGTGGGAATGGTCCCGCCCATGCCCAGCCACAGTCTCCATGTGAACATGATCCATCCGGACCATCATCCTCAGAATGAAGCCATCCCTACCCTCAGCTTATGCCCCAGTCCAAGTAGCCCTGAGTGATGTCCCCTCCCAGCCTGGAGCCCCCACCAAGCCATCCTCCTTGCCCCTCCCGCTGGACCCTAATCCCTGGGATCTGTCTCCAGTGCTGGCTCAGAAACTGAAGAATCACGATGTTACCAACACCCTGCAGCAGCTGCCACTGCTCACTGCCATGGAGGAGAAGTCGTCCAGGGGCATTTTCGGCAACCTGGTGAAATCCATCCTGAAGCATATTCTCTGGTAAGTGGAGCAGAACCAAGCTGGGAGCTGGCTCTTTGCCCACTTCTCTGCCCTGGACATTGTTTGCATGGTCAACAAGCGTCGGTTGGTGTCAACTCTGTGCCTGGCTGTGAAGGATGGATACAAAAAAGCCTCTCCTTCAGAGGCTCCCGGAGGAGTTACCAAGAACCGTAAGAGGGACCCAGGAACCCTAAGAGGGAAGACCCCAGAGGAAAATCGCCTGGGGTGGGAGGATGAAGAGAAGAGGTGATGCTTCCCAGTGGTGGGGACAGGTGAGCCAATGACTCCATGGTCACCAGGAGACAAGAAGAAATGGCATTTTGGGCAGAGAGACTGAGCCGAGCAGAGGCAAAGGGTAAGGGTGGGTCAGAATGGCTGGTGCTCAGACCCCAAGGCCAAGAGGGAGAGGTCAAAGGGGCCCGGGCACAGAGGGTCTTACAGGTCAGCCCCAGAAGCTCAGGTTCATCTCCTGAGTTAGGAGGGGAGCCATGCAAATGTTCCAGACAGTGGGGAGGAGGAGGGGAGCAAAACCATGCCAAGGGGAGTCAGCAGACAGGGCTTGGGTCCAGCTGCCACCTGGACACTTTGGGGGACAGCTAAGATGGGGACCAGTCTGGGGATGATGCTCAGTTGAATACGAAGCATGAATCTCAACCCTCCCATGTCTCATCCAGGATGAAAGTCACCTCAGCCAGCATCGGTCAGCTGCAGGTGCAGCCCCTGGCCAACGGCCGGCAGCTGATGGTCAAGGCCCCCCTGGACATAGTGGCTGGATTCAACGTGTGAGTGTCCCCTGAGCCGGGCACCGCGAGCCAGACAGTTTCTTCCACTCATTCTCGCTGCCCCCATCCTCCATGCAGGAAAAGAGAGTTCCAAGCAGAGGGGAGAATAAGGGCAAAGGCCCACAGGCAAGAGTGCAGTTGCCTGGTTCACAGGGTGGCCTAAGGAAGGAGGGGAGGGGACAGCCTGGTGGGAAGTCAGAGCGTACAGGGCCTGTGGGCCAAGGTGAGGACTTGGTTTTACCAAGGAAGACAGGAGCCATGCAGGGCTCTGAGCAGAGGAGGGACGTGAGGTGATTTCACATTCTTCAAGAAGCCTCCTGGCTGCTGCGGGCTGCGGGCGGCGGGGGGGGGGGGGGGGGGGACGCAAGGGTGGAGGCAGGGAGGTTATCCAGAAGCTACTGTAACAATTCAGGAGGAGACAATAAGAGTGTGGACCAGGGTTTAGGAGCAAGAAGGTAGTGAGAAGAAGCTGGATTCAAAATATGTCTCAGAGGACACAAGAGGATTTGCTGATGGATTCAATTAGGGCTCGGGGTGGGAATAGGGTGGTGGGGAGGTTGAAGGGTCAAGACAGTATGGAGTGGCCAGAAAACAAGGCAGGGAAGATCAAGAGAGGAGAGGGATTGGGGAAGGATCCCTAGTTCAGTTTGTGTGTATTAGATGCTCAGTCGTGTCCAACTCTTTGCGACCCTATGGACTGTAGCCCGCCAGGCTCCTCTGTCTATATACACGTTAAATCTGAGACACCAGTAAGACGTTTGAGAAAGAATTTAGGTGTAAGTTTGGAAGCTGGCAAGTGTAGAGGATTTAAATCAGAAGAGGAATCCAAACACCGAGCCTGGGACACAGTGAGGTATACACATGAGGGGATGAGGAGAGCCCAGCATGGAGCCTGAGAAGGGAAGAGCAAGAAGCCGGAGGCGGAGGTGGACAGCAACTGCGGCTTGATCCGGCCTCAGGCCGGGCTGGAGCTCACAGCCTGGGGCTCCTCCACTCCCAGGCCCCTTTTCAAGACCGTTGTGGAGCTGCATGTGGAGGTGGAGGCCCAAGCCATCATCCACGTGGAGACTAGGGAGAAGGACCATGCCCGCCTGGTCCTCAGCGAGTGCTCCAACACTGGCGGGAGCCTGCGCATCAGCCTGCTGCACAAGTGAGTGCCGCCACCTCTCCCGGCCCCTTGCACACCTGGGAGGGAAGCCAGGTGGTGCTCTGGCCCCATTTTACAGATGGAGAACACGGAGGCCCGCAGAAAGAAAGGGACTTTTCCCTCCTGGTTCCTGGTCTGGGGCTCCTTTCAGGAAATCGGTGACACCAAAGAGAGCTGAAGGGTGAAGCAATAATGATGGGATCTCAGGCATCGTGCCAGAAATTGGAACAAACGTTTGAAAGTGGAGAGGAGGCTCTTTTCTGGGCCCCAAACCACCACTGGCAGGCTTGGGTGCAGCCATGGGTCTAAACTACGGAGTCAGGCGAGCATAATGCAACTCTCGCATTTACTGTTCAGGCAACATTCTGGACAAGTCACCTCCCCGTGCCTCACCTCCATAGTGAGAGGATGAGATCGGGCAGTGATCTCAAGTACCCAGCTGAGTGCAGGGCACACAACAGCTGCTCAAAGACAGGATGCTTCCCTCCATCCCTCCTTAGCAGGAGAATGGGGGAAATGCCCACTGCCTTCATTCCAGTGTCCAGATAATATTGCTAAAGACAAACCCCAGCCGTGTCCTTGAGAACCACCATCTTCCCCAGGGTCAGGGGCTACACCCAGCCCTGTCTCCAACAGGCCCTGTGCCTTGGGCAAGTTCCTTCCTTCCCTGGACTTGGTCTCGCCTTCTGTAACACAGGGGAGAGGTGACCATCCCTGACCCACTTCATCTCTCTCCTCTTTTCCTCCCTCAAAGGCTCTCCTTCCTGCTCAAATGCTTAGCCGACAAGGTCATAAGCCTTCTGACGCCAGCGCTCCCTAAACTGGTGGAAAGCGAGGTAAGTAGAGTCAGCGTCTCTCTGGTCTGTGAAGCCTGCCCCCCTGTGGGTTAGAGGTGGAACTGCAGGCTGGTGCTAAGGGACCTGTGTCTCCTTTGAGTGGGACGTTTCTGGGCTTGGGTCATTCTTTCAGCAGTGGATCCTTGTGGTCAAGGTAATGAAACTGCCAAAAGACAGCCAAGGGACCTTGACAGTGATGTGCTGATAAATTGTTAACAATTGACTCAGGAGGGGTTGGAGGAAGGAAGCCCTGATTTGTAGCATTCACTGACTTCCCTGCTGTAAACACCTCTTCTGTTGCCAATTTCAAGCTACTAGTGTGAATTCACTAAACAGAAATTGGGACAAACATTTGAGCAGGGTCAGGAAGAGATGCTTGGTTGCACATTAGTGGGTGGTGTTTCCACCATGCAGATACAATAGACATATATAATCTCAAGAGCAATGGATAATGGTGCAATAGAACAGAATAATTAGGAAGCAATGAGTTTTGAGCTGACTTTGCTCTTAGCATAATTTATTTAATTGTAAGTGTATACAACTTGATTTTTAATAATGTCAGGTTTATCACCAAGCTTAGAAATTCCTGAAAATTTAACAGTTGGTTCTCAAAAATTGATCCAAGCTAGCTCTATCTAGGACACCAGGATCCCACACTACCCTGGTTGTGTCATCAGGGGCTTGTTACCCAGCAGGTCTTGTTGGATTTATTTTTCTGAGTCAGTGAACACGAGTCCATCTCCCTTTATATGTCCCTTATATGTCACAGATAAGCTAAAACTCAAAAAGTTGGATTTATCTGCCATTATGACCATTGATTTTCACTGTGAATTCCAAGATGTGCTCACACCAATGCTTCTCCTGGGATTAAAAATACCTTATCAGATAATTAATATATTTTTTATAGTAAAACTTTTTTGACTGAAAAACGCAATATAATAACCAAAACTTTGGGAGAAAAATACCCATAATCCTCCTACCTTAACTTAGCAGCTATTTTTTCTTTTGTATATTGTTTTCCAAATGTCCATCCATCTGCACTCATACTTTTATGTGGCTGCACTCAGCATCAGTATTATTTGATATCCTCTAAGTTATATCTATTTCCAATACCACTCTATGATAGTCATAACTGTTTTAATAGCTTCACCGTATTTAATAATGTCTTTAAATTTTTATTCATTTGTTTGTTTTATTTTTTGGCTGCTCTGGGTCTTCACTGCTGTGTGAAGGCTTTCTCTAGTTGCAATGAGCGGGGGCCACTATCTAGTTGCAGCCCATGGACTTCTCACTGTGGTGGCTTCTCTTGCTGCAGAGCACAGGCTCTAGGCACGTGGGCTCTAGTAGTTATGGCACCGGAGAAGGCACTGGCACCCCACTCCAGTACTCTTGCCTGGAAAATCCCGTGGACAGAGGAGCCTGGTAGGCTGCAGTCCACGGGGTCACAAAGAGTCGGACACAACTGAGCGACTTCACTTGCACTTTTCACTTTCATGCATTGGAGAAGGAAATGGCAACCCACTCCAGTGTTCTTGCCTGGAGAATCCCAGGGACGGGGGAGCCTGGTGGGCTGCCGTCCATGGAGTGGCACGGAGTCGGACACGACTGAAGCGACTTAGCAGCAGCAGCAGCAGCAGTTATGGCACATGAGCTCAGTAGTTGCAGCTCACAAGCTCTAGAGTGCAGGCTCAACAGCTGTGGTGCACAGACTAATATGCTTCCAGAATGTGGAATTTTCCCAGGGGATTGAACCTGTGTCTCCTGCATTGACAAGCAGATTCTTATCCACTGTATCACCAGGGAAGTTCTATTTAATACTTTCTAAAACCTTTCCAGAGAGCCTTTTGAAAGGAATAATTTTGTAAAACTTAGCTTTACTTATGTGAGATTTTTTTTTTAAGAAATTTTTCTTCTACTTAAAGGTGACAGTTTCTTAAAGTAGGGCTCAGCTGGAAATTTTTTCCCAGCTTCCGGCAAAATCACATTTTAACTGGCATTATACTTTACTAGCTAAAAATATATCTTCCACTAGAAAAGATAGCAAGAACCTGGGATTATAAAATGTTCTTTGCATAATAGCCTGTTTTTAAGAGTCAAAAGCTGAATACAGTGAGCAATTTGAAAAACTGAGAAACAATTTGAGAAAATATCTGCTTTTAAGGGTGAAAAGCCAATTCCAGTGAACAATTTGAGAAAACTGGCCTTCCGTCAATCATCATGATTTCCCACCAGGAATCACTGACTTGAGACTACCTCCTGTGAATATTTCACGTGGCATGAAGGGAAAAGGGGCAGCATGTTTAAATGTGGCAGGAGCCCACCTAGAAAATGCTAAAGCCCCTTTCAGCATGGGTCCCAATGCCAGCTGCCCTTCAGAACTTCCTGGGAGGGCTTTTTTAAAATACTGATATCAGGGCTCGACCTCAGAGATTCAGATTTAATTGGTCTGGTGGGGCCCTGGTATCTCAGAGGATTCTAGCTCCCCCAAAGGAGGATTTTAGCATGTCACCATGGTCGAGACCCAAGGGTAGAACTAAAGGGAGGGGAATTACGAGAGGGTGTGCAGAGAGGGCCAGGAACCCCTTTCCCACGAGGAACAGGCAGAGAATGTTGGGAGTCCCTGAGCCCAACTCCTCCATCCTCCCTGGGTTCAGGGTTGGCAAAGCAGCTGGAGAAGGGCAAAGCAGCTGGCTTTTCATAGGAAAAATTAACATTTATCAAAGTACATAGTCATTTCTCAAAAGTAGCAAAAGGTGGTCAACCAGAAGGTTCTTCATTGGTGAATTTTAACCTAAGACAAAATGACGGTGTCTCAGAGCACTGCCCTGGAAAACAGGCTGCTTCGAGCAAGGAGCAAGGCCTTTGGGGCCCAGGATCAAGTGAGGTGAATGTTTAACTTCCTTCCCAAGCAGAAGAGCCAAGGCTGGGGTTGTCACTGTGACACTTGGTCCCCATAGTTCTTCGTTTCGGGGGCTGTCCTGTGTACTGGGGGATGCTTAGTATCATCCTCGGCCTCCACCCACTAGGTGTTAGTAACACTACCCGGTAAACTGCGGCAATTGAAAATGTCTTCAGAAATTTCCAAATGTCTCTTGGGAGACAAAATCACCCCTGCCAAGAACTGCTGAATTTTTTTTTTTTTTTTTTAGTTTTAGTTTTATTTTTACTTTTTGGCCAAGCCACACAGCATGTAGGATCTTAGCCCCTGACCAGGGATTGAACCTGCATCCCCTGCATTGGAAGTGCAGGGTCTTAACCTCTGGACTGCCAGGGAATTCCCGAGAACAGCTGGAATTTTCAGGGGAGAAGAATTCAAGGGGCAAAGAGATGTGCTGGGGCTAGAAACCCACAAAGAATGTTTACCAGTCTGGTTGCGTCTGTCTTTGTGGCCTCTGTTCTAATGTGACACATGCAAGGAAGTCAGTACCAAGGGTTGACTGAAGAAGTGAATGAAGGAACGCATTCTGGATTTCACTCTTATGGGAACATGGGCTCTTGTGAATACGATGAGTCTCATGGGGAGGACAGCTGGCAGGTCAGGCACACCTGGACACTGGGCAAGGGACAAATCATTGCAAAAGATCCCAGGTGACACCAGAAGCTGTGGTGATCTCTGAGCAGTGGTAATGGTTGGGGGAGTAGACGCACCATTGAGTCCTCAAGCACATTGGTGAAAATTTGGCTGGCCGTGGGTACAGGGGCGGGACTCAGCCAGGTGAGCTGGGCATGGGTCACTGTGGGGCTGTGTGCTGACCCTGGCTGATGGAGGCCCTGCATCTGTGCTGTTGCAGCTGTGTCCTGTGCTCAAGGCGGGCTTTGAGGACATGCGTGGGGAACTCTTGAATCTGACGAAGGGTAGGTGCACCACTCTCTCTCCTTTTTTCTTGACTGCTGAGCTGACCTCCAAGCACTGCCTCTGCTCTCTGCCCAAGGCAAGCCTCCCCTGGTCAGGCCTGAGCAGCAACTCAGCCCGGTAGCAAGAGGGACAAGCATCATCTGATCTCTGCCCAGGATGAACAGACAGGATATCACCACAGCTGTAATTTCATGAGTACATAATACATGCAAGGTTCTATGTAAGCCAGTGTGTGCCCAGATAAACCCAAGTTCAAATTCCCGTTCTGCCACTGATTTGTTCCCTGGCTTTGAAAAAGGGGGCTTATACATCCCTGCCTCCAGGATTGTTGAGGATTAAAATTTTATGGGAGAGTGCCTGGTACATGGCAGATGCTCTGCATGTGCTTACAGATGTGTGCTGGATGGATGGATGGATGGCTGGCTGGCTGGATGGATGGATGGATGGATGGCTGCCTGGGTGGATGGATGGCTGGCTGGATGGATGGATAGATGGATGGCTGGCTGGCTGGATGGTTGGATGGATGGATGGATGGATGGATGATACAGAGACTACTGTGGGCTATTAGAGAAGAGGATCAAGGGAAGAAACAAATTGTATCCTCAGACCCTTCACAGTTAAAGTCTGAATTCTTGGACCCCCTCAGAGAGGGGATTGGTGGGGAGAAGAAAACTCTACCATCTACTCTTTGGGGATCTGAAGAGGCTCATTCAAAGAGCCACCAGAGAGGATTGGGAAGAGGAGAATGGAATCAATAGGTTTTCAGCATCTATAGAGCACCCACTTTGGGCCAAGTCCTTGGGCTGCTTCACTGACTCCTCAGACAACTCCATGAAGTAGCAATCATTATCCCACTTAACAGATAAGGAAACTGAGGCTCAGAAATGAAATCATTTGTCCAATTCACAGGAGGAATTAGTGATAGGGGAAGGCTTAAACCCAATTCTGTAAGTTTCAAGTCTGATTCATTCAGATCTGAGTGAGCTGATTTTGCTAGGTGTCAGTCCTGTACAATCTACAAGGCAAGTATCCTACTGCTTCCCCATTTTGGGCCTGGAGAATTCCAGAGACTGTATAGTCCATGGGGTCACAAAGAGTCGTGCAGGACTGAGCAAATTTCACTTTCACTTTCACTTTCCCCATTTTAAGATGAGGAAACTGAGGTTCAGAGGCAGGAAGAGGCTAGCTAAAGCTACTAGGGCAAGAACCCCAAGTCTATCCAGCTCCTCTGTTCCCTAGGGGCAGAGCAGGAGGGTTCCCCAGGCTCCACAGGCTCTCCCAGAAGCAGGCAGACTAAGGAACAAACTTCGCACATACCTCCCTGATCTCTATTCTCCACCCAACAGCTAGGGCAGATGAGACGCCACTGCCACCTGGTGGCCAAGTGGGGAATCCCGAGGAGGACGCAAGGGATCCCTAGGGCAGACCCAGACCCTGCCAGGGTGGAAGGTACGGATCAGACTGGTGGGGGAAGTGGAGAGGTATAAACAATGGGTCAGTTTTGTTCCAAACCAAAATGTTGACACAGGACCAACTGAGTTCAGATCCTTTTACAGTATGCCCTTGAGCAAGTCATGTCACTTTTCTGAGCCTTGGTTTCTCTATCTGTGAAATGAGGGTCATAGCAGGACCTAAGGTTATTGTGAGGATTCCATGAGCTAACATGTGTACAATTTAACGCATTACCAGGTGCTTGATAAATCTCAGCTTGATAAGTCTCATTATATTTATCATTGTCCTTATCAGCATCGTCATGACTCCTGCTCCTACCCCTACACACCTGCCCCCACCCCGAGCAAAAATGGTGCTTCAGCCAAAAGCAACTTCCCACCAAGCCATCCAACACTGCCCTCCACCCTCACAGAATTTTCTTCTCCCTGAGCAGTGCCCATGTCTCTCAACTCTGAGCACCTGAAGCTTGATTTTATTTCTCCTGTCATCGACCACAGTGTTGTCCATCTCATCCTGGGGGTGAGTATCATGGGACCTCCAGGGGAAACTGGGGACATTCCTTCCCTTCTCTGACCACCAGTAGTCAGAGACCATTGATCTGCTTCAGGTGAGAAAACACGGGTCACAGTACACACAGGCAGACTTAGAAAAGTCTCAACAAGCTGACCACGTCCCACATAAACCGTTCTGGCAAAGAAAAGTCAGCGTACGGGCCACACACAGAATATCGACCCCAATGACCCAACCTCCTCCAACCTTGATTTCTGCCATCAGGGGCCAGAGTGGGAGGGACTCTTGGTCTTTCTCTCAGGCAAGCCCCTGACAATCCTCAAATATCTGGTGATTCTGAACAAGAGCCCAGGATGCAGACACATCATGAAGGATCACACAGATCTAAACTTCTCTTCCAGCTCCAAAACTCTCTGGCTGCGTGACTTGGGATAAGTTTCTTCACCTCTCTGATCCTCAAATTCTTTTTTAAAATGTAATAACACAGTCACTAAGGAGAGGAGGAAACGATACCACATGTGGCCTGGCAGGCAGGAGGCGCCCAGTAACCATCAGTTCTTTCTAAAATATGGAGCCACCCACCACATGGGGGGCTGGACACCCTCTGGCACCAGGCCAAGCAAGGCAGCGTGAACCTCAGACCTGTTTTCATGGACCCCTGGAAAACTACAGCATCAAACATTCCCATCCATTCTGCTGCAGTCTTGAATTTTCTCTTCTTCTAAAGGGTTTCTGGGGTGTCTGAGAAGTTGAAACCTAAGTACCAAACAAGACGTCTAGATTTTTTAAAAACCAGAGATTACCTGAGGGGTGCAGATGGAGTCGGTGTTGCTAAGTAGCTGAAATAGCCCTTCATCTACAACAGCCAGGCACTGACTGCCAGGCTAAGCTTCCTGGCAGCAACTGCAAAAAGAGAAACCGGCTGGAGGGTGTCATTTCCTTCTAGGTTATTACTAGATACACTGTGGAGCTTGAGTTCTCTCTGCTCTGTGTCTCTGCAGGCCAGGTTGTTCAACTCGGAAGGAAAGGTGACTAAGCTGTTCAATGTTGCTGGGGATTCCCTGAATCTGCCCACCCTGAACCAGACCACTTTCAGGCTCACCGTGAGGAAGGATGTGGCGGTCGCTATCATAGCTGCCTTGCTCCATTCGGGAAAGCTCACAGTCCTGTTGGACTATGTGGTAAGTCTCAGCATGCAACAGAGCCTGAAGCCAGCTCTGCTGCATCATGGGGATTTCCTGAATCAAAGAGGGCATAAGGACCCCCCTCCCCAAGCAGGAACCTCCTTTCAGGATCAATTTACATACTTCCAGCAACAGAGAGCTCACTCCTTCCTTGAACAGAGCCTGCCTCTGACATATATATAACTAGAAAGCTGAAAACCTCCTGTAGCATCCAGCACCAGTCCTCGTTCTGCCTTCCTGGAACCTGAAACACCTGCTTCCTCTATCAGATAACAATTCTTGTCCAAAGGGCATCTTAGATATTGACTGGCCCGGGGACAGCAATGCACGGCTGCCGTCCACTGCAGGGCCCACGGCAGACATCGCTCATCTCCCAGGGCCCTCCTCCCTGTTGAACCTGGATTCTGTCACAGCCACGGAATCCTGATTAACCCAGCACAACAGAAAACCACCACCAGTCCACTGGGGTGTGCCATCTCCTCCAGGTGACTGATGGGGCCCAGAAGAGGGCAGGGTTGGCCCAAAGATAGGGGAGCAGGGCAGGACTTTAAGTCAGCTGACAGATCACCAAGTTCTTGGGGATTAGAAGTCAGGACGAGGGCCTGGAATGACAGGGAAAGGGGCGTGGTCACCAGCAACCACATTCACGACTCTAGTAAGAACTGGGTTGCTTCTCTGTGTCCTCTGAGAACAGGAAGCTGCCCGTAGACCCACAGGCACCACCAATCCACAGTAAACGTTCAGGCTGGCTGGGACTGCATTCCCAACAGCCACTGACACAGAGGCTGTTTCCCACCAGGCGCAGACACGTGCACTGGGCCACCAGACTCTCCCAGCTTCTCTGGGGTTTGGGGGATCCCGGCAGCAGGACTGCTGGAGGTGTGTCTCCCCTCTCCCCACCAGCTGACCAGCTCTGACCTCCTCTCTTCCTCAGCTTCCTGAGGTAGCCCGCCAGCTGAGGTCAAGCATCAAGGTGATCGACGAAACGGTTGGTCCATTTGCCATCTGCAGCCTGGAGGGTTTGCTGTGGTCTGTCTGCTGGCATCTGGGGAGGGAGAGAGGTGTGGGACCACTCTGTCCCCCCAGCACTGGTGACTGTAACACACTGCTCCCTGTCCTCATGGAGATTCCACTCTAACAGGACAGTTAGTGGTGACGGACAGATAGATTCTAGGGGTTATAGGAGAACTGCCAGGGTATCTGAACCACCCTGGGAGATGAGGGAGGGCTTCCCTGAAGGAAAACGTATTCCAGACAGAGGGAGAGTCCAAACCAAAGACTGTGAGATGGGCAGAACAACAATTTATTCCAGGATCTGAGGAAGCACAGAGAGGAATGGGGGAGTCCAGGAAGGTGGACAGTGGCCAAGTCTCACGGGACCACATGGGGCTCGTGGACTATGGGGACGCACTTGGGAGGCGTCATATGGGTCTGATGTCCTTCCAGGCAGCAGCGCAGCTGGGGCCCACACAGATCGTGAAGATCATGAGTCAGACGACCCCAATGCTCATTCTGGACCAGGGCAATGCCAAGGTGGCCCAACTGATCGTGCTGGAAATATTCGCCACGGATAAAGACAGCCGCCCCCTCTTCACCCTGGGCATCGTGAGTTCAGTTGTCTGAGACGTTGGCAGCAACCTTGGGAATCCCCCTGTTCACTGTTCTTGTTCACCCTCTCTTGCTTTGCTAAACCTTTCTGCCACTCTTATTACCTCGCGGAGCTAGGGGAAGGGAATTTTGAACCAAGAATCAGGGGCTTTGGTGGCTCAACTCTTAATTAGTCAGAATCTTTAAGCAGACATTTAATTCACATGCACAAAGGGAATTGCATTAGCTCACATACCTGAAGGAGAAGGCAATGGCAACCCACTCCAGTGTTCTTGCCTGGAGAATCCCAGAGATGGCAGAGCCTGGTGGGCTGCCGTCTATGGGGTCGCACAGAGTCGGACACGACTGAAGTGACTTAGCAGCAGCAGCAGCAGCAGCATATACCTGAAAAGTCCAGGTCAGTGCTGGTTTCCAGAATAGCTGTATCAGGTGTTCAAACAATGTCATCTTCATTCTTCTCTCTTCCCATCTGGCAGCCTTGTTTTTCCTTGTGTTGCCTTCATCCTCAGGCAGTTTGTCCCTTCTTGGAAGTGCCCCTAACCCACATCAGGCTTATAACCTATCAACGTGGCAACCTCAATGGAAAAGCTTCTCTTTCCCAGTAGTTCTAGCAAAAGTTCCAAAACTGACTCTCATTGGATGACTTAGGGTCAAATGCTTACTAATGAACCAATCAGCGTGACCAGAAAAATGAAATATGTAAATTTTCTGAGCTGGGACATACACACATATACACACACACATCCCAAATTGGGAGATTAGGATTGGCTCTATCCAAACCACAGGCCTAGAAGGAAAGGGGATAATTCCTCTTCCTCTTCCAAAAGATAAACAGAACTAAGTCATCTCCAAGTAAGTTCTGAATTGCTTTTCTCAGTAACAAAGCAGGTCAGATCTCAGAGCTTCCATTTAGAAGGACCCTGTGGATAAAGATCTGGGGGTGGGCTCATCAAAGGACAGGCCCAGTAGAAGATATCTTAGGTAGGACCCCTAGAAACAGGCCCAAGACAAAGACCCTTAAAAAAGTGCTGTACTGGGGGAGAGCTCCCAGGAGAAGGACTGAGCAAGGATGTGGCCTCAGCTGGAAGCTGGCTTCTGCTTCATCCCACAGTGAGCTCTGGAGCATGGTGGCGCCATGGGGTTGAGCCCAGGCTGAAACAGGAAGGCCAGCCTCTTGTATGCCCTTGTCTGTCAGTTACTGGTCACTAACTGCCCCCAAGGTAGGAAGAACATAACCTCCCAGCAAAAAAGGTCCCCAGACCAGGGAACGGCTGGGAACTGTTAGCAGCAGCGACACTCAGCAGCTGAGGAATGGGTGCCCCAACCAAAAAAGGGGGATCTGAGTGGGGCACCACTGCATCCTACAGAGGACAAGGTGAAGGAAGAGACGAGGCAAGATCCATGGTTGGGCCCTGGATAAGCAAGGCCTTCCATGCCTAGCCAAGGAGTCTGGACAGCACCTGATTGTCGGAGGCCAACGTTACCCTCTCCTTACAGGAGGGTGGCTGCAGGCCCTGTACAAGCTGTCCACACGCCTTGTCAGTGGGCACCATTCACACAGCTACAGGCTGCATGGTGCCCTGGCTTCCCATGGGGATGTGGGGATACCCTGATCCCCCGACAAGCAGGGAGAGGGGACCGACCCCAGCCAGCCTCACTCCCTGGGGACTTCCCTTCCATGGCCAATAGCAGGCACTTTTCAAAGGCCACCATCATTGGTCAGGGAACTAATTCCACATGCATTGTTCAGTTGCTCGGTTGTGTCCGACTCTTTGCCACCCCATGGACTACAGCATGCCAGGCTTCCCTATCCTTCACTACCTCCTGGAGTTTGTTCAAACCCATGTCCATTGAGACAGTGGTGCCATCCAACCATCTCATCCTCTGCCACCCCTTTGTCTTCTTGCCCTCAATCTTTCCCAGTGTCAGGGTCTTTTCCAAAGAGTCAGCTCTTCACATCAAGTGGCCAAAGTGTTGGAACTTAGCTTCAGAACCAGTCCTTCCAATGAATATTCAGGGTTGATTTTCTTTAGGATTGACTAGCTTGATCTCCTTGCTGTCCAAGGGGACTCCCAAGATCTTCTCAAGCACCACAGTTCAAAAGCATTCCACCCAGCATAGCCTAAAAAGAATTAAAAATTAAGAAAAGACCTCCAAGCCCAGGCCTGCCAGAGAAGTCTGTTCTCTGGGTGCAGCTGCCCTGGAGCCTGGTACTCAGCTCACCTGAGTCTAAGGGTCAAGATGCTGGATGTATATACCTGTGTTTGAGGCTGGCTCAGCTTCTGACTTTTGCAATAATAATAACTGGTTAACAGTCACCATCCGGCCTGTCCCTCAGTTTACACACCTCTACAATGGGATAATAATGGGACTTATTTCACAGAGTCATGAGAATCAAAGGAGATAATCAGACAAAGCTCATAAAACACCATCTGACACACAAGGAGGGCTCCCGTGAACATTGGCTCCTGTCATCATTGTCAGCAGCAGCAATCCTATGCGCAACCTTTTCATTGGGGCATGGGTACAGGTAACAGCCTTGTACCCACAGAGAAGGAATCTGAGGCCCACAGAGGTCAGACCCTTTCCCAAGGTCACAGCCAACAGCTGAGATTCAGACCATGTCAGCTTGACCCCAGAACTTCCGTGCAGAGCCCCACACCCAACCCCTGACAAAAATCCTCTAAATAAAAGGGTCCTGGGTTTCTCTTGTTGCAGGAAGCCTCCTCGGACATTCAGTTTTACGTCGAAGATGGCCTACTTGTGTTCAGCTTTAACGAAATCAGGTAAATGCAAAAATTACTGAGAAGGTTCTGGAGATGGAAATGAGTGTGCCTGGTGACCACTGCTTTCTTTAAACACCCAGTGTCTTGAACCTCTGGGGTGTGAGTATCACGTGAAGGCTGCTTGGGGATGGGCAGAAAGGGAAAGGCCACCTTGCCTGGATGGTCTCCTCCATTCACGATGGTCCTCACTCGGGGGGGTGATCTTTCTGCCTGCTTTTTGGGCAACCATGTGCCTGCTATCTCCCCCGCTTCCCCCGCACATTGCAATGTAAGCTCATTCCAGTGTAGGAGGGCATTACAATGTAAGCTCATGAAGCCAGGGTTTCATGTGGGTCCCTGCTGTATCCAGAGCCTGTGCCATGTCTGGTGCATGGTAGGTGCTCAGTAAATAGTTGTTGAATGAATGGATGGATGGATGAATGGATGCGACTCCAAGCGACCAGCCTCATGGGCATCTTCTCTTGCAGAGCTGATCGGATCCATCTGATGAACTCAGACATCGGTGTGTTCAACGTGAGTATGAACAGATTTTCCCTGGGGATGCAGGAGATTGCCCAGGATGATCCACCGCAGAAGGAGACATTGCCTAGGAATGGCTTTGAATAAGGTCCCCACAGGCAGCTCCATGGTGAGCAGGCCAGCCTTCCCAATCTTAGCCACAAAGTCCAACCGCCTGGCTCAAGTGTTTACTGAGCACCTACTGTATGCCAGATACAGCTGAGAGTCTACACATTCGCAAACACACAGATACACACAGACTTACCTTCTGTAAAGTTTTGACCATAAATTAGAAAACAAATCTATTTTATAACACATTTTGCTCATATAGACTCATCTCAGTGACCCTGGGCAGCCCCTTCTCCTGAATCCTCAGTTGCCCTGAAAGTCAAAATGAATCAGAGATCTCAAATTGGCTGAATCCTCTCTTCTGCCATGGTGGGGTATTTGTTTCTTGGTTTGGGTGGGGGAGGCATATTTTTCCACCCTTTTGTTTTGCCTCTTAATTCTTTTTTTTAATATAAATTTATTTATTTTAATTGGAGGTTAATTACTTTACAATATTGTATTGGTTTTGCCATACATCAACATGAATCCACCACAGGTATACACTTAAATATTTTTAATGGGGTGGATTCCACATGAAAATCGGGACGTCTGGCTTGAGAAGTCAAAAACTCAGGAAACAGGATGAAATTCCTTTGGAGAATTCTGCTGAAACAGAGCAGTGGAGCCTTAGAGATTGGAGGCCAGGTGTGCATCCCAGAATGCACCACAGTCTCCCCACCTGCCTGATTTAGGGCCAGCTGGTTTGCTCCCCCCACAGCATGTCTGATCCTTGAGCCCTGGCAACTCTGACCAGCAGGGAACCTGAGACTCAGCATATTCACCTGCTGCCCTCACCACAAGGCAGGGCCGTGCCCATCTGAGGAATGGCTGAGAGGACTTCAGACTCTCAGCCAGGGTGACGGGGCCATTTCTCTTTCACAGCCTAAGCTTCTGAACAACATCACCACCGAGATCCTCACCTCCATCCTGCTGCCAAACGAGAATGGTGCGTCCCTTTGCTGTCTGATTCCCTGCTCCCCAGGACACTGAGGGCAGGCGCTTTACGTCTCCTGCCTGTGCCTCCATGTGGGGCCCCTTTCATTTATTTTCCACCTATCCTCAGAGCCTTGTTCAAATTCCACCTCCTCCAGGAAGCCTTCCGGGTCAATCCAGCTGGAAATGCGCTCTCCCATCTCCAACACCCCAGCCCAGTTTGCTCACTCACACCAGAACTTAGACATCCATAGAGGGTGTGGGCAATGTCCCAGGCTCATGGGCTAACAGCAGGAGAGAGACAGAAATGGAAACAACCAGAGCATGCTCAATGGACTTCTGATATACCTGGGCTCTGGTGCTGATTCTTCTGCTGGCTACCTGGCCTTGAACAAACTACCTTATCATCCTCAGCCTCAGTTTCTCCATCTGTAAAATGGGGAAATAGCAACACCTCCCTCAGAGGCATAAAGAAGAGGTTTTTACAGAGAAGAGAGGGGGCGCCTGACACAGCCAGTGCTTAACAGTTCTTGCTGTTGTTGGCTGTAGCTGGCATTACTATTTGTGTCACTAGTGAAGGAAGCCAAGAGAAAAGGGGGGATTATTCTTACTGAACCTCAGGTCCTGGGGGTAGGTGAACTGGTAACCTATGTCCACCCTGCTTTTTTCATGTCTTTGTTTTATTAGAGCGAGAAATCTCAAAGTATAAGCCCCTCTGCTGTGGATGATGGGAGCCCCTGATGGTTCTTGAGCAGGAATGTGAGAGGATGTGAGGGTGCCCTTTGAAACAGCCAGAAGCTGGGGCTGGAGCCAAAGAATGAGGAGACGAGGCAGGGTGGGTGCCAGAGCCAGAGGACAGGAAGCAGAGGCAGAAGTCTGAATCAGGCGTGCCACGTGCAGGAACTATGAGCCCACTGACAGCTGCCCAACCCCACCACCAGCTCACAAGTCTCTGACCGCATTTGTGATTTCAGGCAAATTAAGATCTGGGATCCCAGTGTCAATGGTGAAAAACTTGGGATTTAAGTCGATTTCGTTGTCTCTGACCAAGGTGAGTGGAGTTAAACACCCTCCCCCAGGGAGGGCACAGTCAGAGGGAGAGCCCTGGGATGGGAGATAGGGGCTGCATTCAATCCTAGCTCCCCAGGTCACTTATGGGGATGTTGGGCGAGTCCCTTCTCCTCTCAGGGCCTTGTGTCCTAGTCTGTAAGTGGAAAAGGGTGACTGTCCCAGTCTGGGGTTATGTGCCTCCAGCCTTTTCCATCCTACCTGTCATTCAGGAAGGGGGAAGGGAAAGAGGCTTTATTAACTGTCTCCAAAGACATGTTGACATTTGACTTATTTTCAGCTGCCCACCTTCAAAATCTGTCCATACTTCAGCTGGCTTTGATGGAGAAGTATGACCACATACTGTGCATGATAACAAAAGAGGCTAAGTCTAGACTCAGGGACCAAAGAACTGGTTCAAATCCAGCTCTGCCTATTTCTAGGCAGGGATGTCTGAATATACAGGTCATGCACTAGTGAACTATTACATAAAATGATTCAATTATCACATAAGCAGTTTATCTAAGACACATGCTGCACTTAATTCATGTTGGATGGGCAACCGGTGTCCATATAACTGGGTGGCTAGAGCTTAGTGTATTTTATGTATCTCTTATTAGGGGACATTTAGCAACTTTCTCTTCTTCTTCTTTTTTTTTTTAAATCAAGTTGCAAACCATAATTCATCATTGGCAGTTTGGGTTGGAAAGATATCATTTCACTCTTTTTTTTTTAATGTTTTCTCCAAATTTCCTGTTTTGCTCTATTCCTTTGTTTAGGACTAGCATCACACTGATACCCTGTTTATAGTCTTATATTTTAAAATCTAGTCAAAGGAATGAATAAATGGATAGATCTGAGATCAAACAAGTATGGTTTGAAAAAAGTTAACGGTAGAACCTAGGTGGTGAGTATACAAATGTTCAGCATAAAATTTTTTCAACTTTGCTACATATTTGAAAATTATCATAGTAGAAATTTGGGGGAGAATCTAATAGGTTCCATTCCTTGTATCACACTAGTTTCCCCCGAAAAATCAGAGTGTTCTTAAAAACGTTAGCTGCCTAGGACCCAATGGATACAGTCAGGAATCTACACTTGACGAAACTTCTTGCGAGATTTGGTGATCTGCTGGAGTGGAGACGCTTGTCCTGTATAATCCCAGACTGTGCGCCCGGGTACTTCATCCGTGCCCCAGACACCTGCGTGGTGTCACTGGTCACACACAGACCCTCCTACTCTGACCCTTCCAAGAACCCTTTATGAGTTCAGGGTCCTGACTCCCAATGTTAGCGGTCACCTAGTGAAGGACAAACCACCATAAGCCACAACAGGGCAGGATGTTAAAAAATGTTTTGAGGGGACTTCCCTGGCTATTCAGTGGCTAGGACTCCGTGCTCCCAATGCAGGGGGCACAGGTTCAATCCCTGGTCAGGGAACTGGATCCCACAGGCCACAACTAAGCCCGCTGGAGTCAAATAAATAAAATAAATGAATTAAAAAAATTTTTTTTGACTTTTCTCCTCCAATTCCAGGAAGCCCTTGTGGTCACCCAAGCCTCCTCTTAGAACCTCAGCCCACTTTCCTCTCTCCCAGTGAAGACTTGCACTGTGGTCCTCCAGGGAAGGCTGTGTCTCAGTGAGAGTGTGGGAGCCAGCGCTGTAGTCTGTCCCTCCCTACAATGAATAAACTTTGTGAATCTTGCAGTCCGGAGTGTGTCTTTGTCCCAATTCAGGGTCATTTTGCCCCCTGGTAAGCTTAGGGACCAGACATCTGAGCCACATCTAGGTCATGTTCGAGCACATCTGAGTCAATCAGGGCCACGTCCAAGCCATGTCTTGGTGACATCAAAATACATGTGGATGAGGCCCAAGACTTTGACCACCTCCCTGAGTTTCAGGAATGAGAAAGCCAGTTGCCACCTCCTGCCTTCCATGTCAGTTTCTAGACCACCAATGTTAGGATAACCTGTCTGGCGGAGACACATATTGAGTTGACCTTGGTGATGTGGCGAGTCCAGGGCTCACTGAACAGCGTGACTCTTAGAGGCAGGCTTTGAGCTCTGATCTGGACCCCTCAATGGTTGTTTGACCCTGGGATGTGGCTCCCCTTCTCTGGGCCTCAGTTTCCTTCCCTGTAAAATGGGGAGAATTGTAGTCCCTACCTTGGAAAGCTGTGGTGAGAATGCAATGAGAGAAAATGGTTCCTGGCACCTGGGAAGTGCTCAAACAATGCCATCCATGGGTGACGGCATTGTCATTCTTGTTACCTGAGCTCCAGGATGTTGGGTCTTATCACTGAAGTCCCTTCCAGCTGAGACGGTGCGTGACTGCCATTGTGTCCCTGTCTCCCCTGATGTCAGTAGGTTGGGGACAGACAATAAGTCCTCTGTTCTCCAGCCTTCGGGCCCATCCCAGCACACAGAGCTCATGTTCCGTGGGGGCCTGCCAGGAAAGGGCGGGCAGGTGTTTCAGGAAAAGACGCTACCCAACTTCACAGTAAAAACAGCTGTAAGAACACCTCGAAACATGGAAAGGCAGCCAGAAAGGCGTTTCTCCAACAGGACTTGGCTAGGCCCACACGGTGCTAACACTCAGGCCCTGTGCTGCATTTCCCACGCACCCTTGACCCCCAGCCACGCTTTGCGGTCCACATCCTACACACCAGATTCCATTATTTTTCTAAGTCGTGTTAAACCTGGGATTTTGAGCCCTGATTCACAAGGAACATGAGACAGTCCATCTCCATCCTGTCTGGGGTGGGGCTCCGCTGTCTCCCTAGGGTCCTACAAGGTTCCATTGTGAGGTTTCCGCGGAGCCTGGAGAATGGGGCTGACCTCTGGTCTTTGGTAACATCTTGTCCTGATGAACAAATGGCCACCCTGCCTCAAGATCCTGTGTCAGAGGTGAGCGGCGTGGACCTCTGGCCACGCTGGGGCACTTGTCCAAAACAGCCATGGCCATGGCTCCCGGGTTCTGACCACCCAGATCCCTTGGCTTCCTAGAGTTTGGTGGATAAGTAACCCTGCTATCTTATCCCATGGGAGCAGGGAACCTCTCCACAGTGGCTCCCACAGCACCGCAGAGGGACTGAGCCCCAGGTGTCCACGGGTCGCTTGCTTGATACACACTTTTATGGGCTGTCTCCCTCCCTGCCTCACTTTCCCCCTCTCCTACCAATGTCTCCTGGCACCACCTCCCAAATCAACTACCCACTCTCAATCCTGGTCTCAAGCTCTGCTTCTGGGGAACCCAAACCAAGATGAGCATTTGTTCTGCAGGAGCAAGGATCTTACAGACCTTCAGTCCCACAGCCTTCTCTACAGCCAATGGATCTCTCACTTGACAAGTGAAGACATTGAGGCTCTGACGGCTCAGCCTGACTACCAAGCAGCCCCTAACCACTACACCATACTGCCTCACTCTACTCTCTGCTCCCTCATCACTCTGCAGGGTCTCTGGCCCCCATAAAGAAGAAGAGAGGTGGTCTTCTGTGCCAATCCCCTTCCAATTTGCACCCTGAAGCACAAGCAGCATCTGTACACCTCCAAGGCAGGAGCCCCAGATCCGAAGCTCCAAGATTTCAGCCCCTTCTTGGACTGGGGGAGGGAAAAGTCCTTGGCTTCCTTCTGACCCTTAGCAGCAAACAACAAACACCAAGTGATGTCACAGTAACTCTTCCTGCCTCAAAGGAATCATTGTATTTGTCTTACAGATGAGAATTCAAGTGACCACAGAGTCATTGAAATGGTGGGCACCCAAGCCTCACCCACTTGCCCCAGCCTCCCATCTGAATCCACAGCAGGACAATGACCCAGTTTTCTTGTTCCTCAAAATAACAGGACAACTAATAGCCTCTGTTCCCTTAGAGTTACTCAGTTCCCAGCACAGGGCTAAACACTTCCTGTGGGTTAATGTTCCGATTTTACAGATGAATAGACTGAGGCTCAGAAACAAGAGTAAAGATGTCTTTTACCTCTCTGTGTACAAGCTCTTTCCAGAGCTTCCCTTTTATGGAGGAGACACTCAGGAAATCTCCCATCTCTTAGCAGAGACTAGTCAATAAGGTCAACAGAATCCACGGCACTTCAGCCAAAATATTCCCTCCTATTCTATTTAGAGAAGCCAGATATTGGAAGGGAAGGGAGACCTTATGCGATATCTGTACTTCTACCAACATCCTGCACCAGCCCTCGGTGGCTCAAATGAAGAAATTTACCCTACAGCCTTTTTCTGCCAGAGGCAGGATGATAGCACTTGACAGTAATGTTGAAGCCCAACCAACAGAAATAAGGAGGACCTCCCCACTTTTAAAGCATCTTCCAAGCAAAAAGTCCATGATTTTATGAGATCCTAGAAAAAGTTCATCCCATCTGAAATATTGTCCCCAACAATATTAACATTAGCCATTAGTTCTGACATTAGCTAACAGCATTATCCTAGCATTTCCTGTGCAGCTGCTGCCTTCTAGAACCAGCCCCTCTGCCCCATGCATCCAGCTCAAGAATGGAGTTTAACACCTGCCCTGACTGCATCCCTGATGGTGAAAGGGAAAGGAATTATCCACAAGGAGAACCCTATGGAAAAATCTAAAACCCTCCTAGAAGTGAGTCCTGCCCACCAATGGGACGGCTGCACCGGCTGGGGGATGTTGGCGCAGGCGGTTACACGCATTTACCATGTGGTACCAGTACCCACGAGAGAGGACCTTCGCAGAGCAGTTTGGTTGGAAGTAAGGACTTGAGGTCCTTGGAGCTGTGTACATAGTAACATTGAATTTCCCTTTCACTGGGTAGCCAGTTTCCTTTCTGAGCCTTTATTTCAAATCCCAGTTTTGTCACACACATGCTGTGTGACCTTGAGCAGATCACTTAGCCTCTCTGGGTCTCCATTTTCTCATCTGTAAAATCAAAAATAAGATAAGCAACTTTGGGGACTTCCCTGGTGGTCCAGTGATTAAGAATCCGCCTTCCAGTGCAGGGGAAGTGGATTCGATCCCTGGTTGAGGAAATAAGATCCCACATGCCACAGGGCAACTAAGTCCGTACACCTCAACTACTGAGCCCATGCACTCTAGAGCCTCTTCTCTGGAATACGAGAAGCCCATGAGTCTCAACGAAGACCCAGAACAGCCAAAATTTAATTAATTATTAACTAAGCAACTTTTGGGGAACCCTTCCTATGTTCCAGGCTCTGACAGCCACATGACTTGCCCCACTGACTCTTCACAATACCCAAAAGACATAGATAGATTTATTATTCCCATTTTGCAGACATGAGAAGTGAGGCTCAGGAGGGAAAGTAACTGGCCCACACTTACACAGCTACTGAGTGACCGTGGGGAATTGAACCCAGACCTGTCTGGCTGCAGAGGCATGGCATGGGTGACATATATGGGAAGGGCATGGGGAGCGGCCGCGGGTGGTCACTGGGCCCTTCCCATGCCTGCCTCCACCCCGCACCTGCTCTCCTCCACACATACCCCAACATCCATCCTTGCTCCCTTGGGTTCTGTGACCTCTGCATCCTGCAATATCAGCCTCCTTGGGTCCCTCCTGAGAGCTGGAGGCTCAGCTGGAGGCCTTGCCCAAGGCTCCATAGCTCTGAAGTGGCTCCTAAGGGAAAGGGCCTACCGCCCAAATCACAGGGCCCCCACACACTTCCTCCCTGGGGTCTGCTGACCCAGGACTAGAGCCTGATGCTGGGACCCCAGTGACTGGCCCTACCAGTTTTAGTCAGAAGCCCCTAACAGTCTGGTGCCAAGAGGACCTCTCCCTCCACTGAAGGGCTCCACTGAGCGCAAACCCCGCCAGGAGGCTGGACTTCCTGCCCTGCTCCTTTCCACCCGAATTTCAGAGCTCGGGTTATAAAAGTCTTGTCTTTCTGAGAAGCTGGTGACCAAGGCCAGGCAGAGATTCTGGACAGCCCTATTCTTGGAGAGGTAAGGACAGGGAGGCTAACTTGGGCATTTCTCAAATATTTCTTGAGCACCTACAATAATGTGCCGATGTGGTACAGAGATCCGTTTCCCAGTTTCTCAGCCAAACTGGGTTTGAATCCTGGGTCCACAGCTACTAACTCTGTGACCTTGGATGACCCACCTCTCCTCTCTTTTGCCGATTCTGTAAAATGTGCCTGCTTCAGTGACCCCAGACTATCATAGTAAGGATTCAACAATGCAACAAAGCTCGTAAAGCTTTCGGCATGGAGCCTGCTACACAGAAAGGACTCAAGTAGAAGTGTCAGCCAGTATGATTCAAGACTGGTGTGATATGGAGAGGGCTAGTGAGAAGTACTAAAGGCAAGAAGGGAGGAGAGACACGACTTGGGTGAACTGATTAAGAAAAGTGCCTGACATGGGCACTGGCTAAACATTGGCTGGATGAGGAGTGGATGAGTTTCAAATCACCCCAGTAGCTGAATATAAATAGTTTATGCCGTGAATACAAATTTCCCAGTCCAAACTTCACAGCTGCAAGCAAACAAGAAAGTCTCTTTCTCTAGGACCCAATTTAATCACTAGTTTGAGTTCCTGCCATCAAGCAACAAAAACCTGGATGTTGCTGATTTGAGGCAATGCCAGGATGCTCTCAGGCGCTCCAGAGCAGGCTCAGCCACTTTAGGGGCATCCTGTCTTTGCTCAGGGCCAGCATCTACCCTCTGGGTGGCTTCTTCTTGGGCACTGGGGTGGAGGTGCTGGCTTTTTAATGGGTCCTGCTTACTCTGGCATGTGCCCTGGAGGGGTCTTCACCCGGCTGGTCTCTGCCTTGCAGTTTCAAAGGCTGCATCTCCTAGCAGCACAGCCTTGTCCACCTGGAGAGCCCCCTGCCACAGGCTCTGGGGTCCCAACTATACCCCCTCGGCTGCCTGAGCAGGGCTGAGGTTCAGCAGGCAGGAACCAGTACGAACATACTGTTTGAAATATTGACGTATCTTCCTACTAGTTAGTTGGTAAAAAGCCCTAACTTTAAGCCCCCCAAGTGCCTACCCTGGCCACGGTGGTGCTTCTCCCAGAACCCCTACCCCATGTCCTCTCCTCAAGATTCAGAAACCTCCATGGGTAAACGGGAGTACTACCTCTTTTAATGTCTCACAATATCACATAGCCGCGTTAAAAGCTGTTGGGCACACTACTTGCTAAGTGCTTTGCACATATTACTGAGTGCATTCCCCACAATAATCTATGATTGTCTCCCATTTTATAGATGAGAAAACTGAGGCACAGAGAGGCCAAGTAATCTGCTCAGGGTCACACAGTCAGGAAGTGGCAAAGTCCAGATTGGAAGCCAGCCCACTTGAGGGGAAAGGACATTTCAGGCAGAAGGAATGGAAAGCACTAACGTGAGATGGTGGGAGGCACAGGTTGTGTTCAAGGTCTGGTAGCTCTAGAGCGAGGGGCAGAAGCGAGGAAGGAAAGCTGGAGAGATGGCTCTAGAAGAGGCAGATCTGGGAGAAGCTGGGCAGTGGGTCCCCGCTGAGGCCATGGAGGTGGCCGGTGGGGTTCCCAGCCCTGTGTCCCCAGGTCCTGGGCGGGAGGATGCTGCTGTTCTGGGGGCCACTGCTCTGCTGGGGGCTGCTGCCCCAGGTCCAAGGTGAAGCCCAGCACTTTGTCTTCATGCGCATCAGCAAGGATCAGCTGGAGACAGGTAAGTTTTAAGGGGTGGGTGGTGGGAGGCAGGAATTCCGGGAAGAGCAGGGGTGGGAAGTGGCACCACCTCCCTGCTCAGGGCTTTTCCTCTTCTGGCCTCCCCACCAACCAGCAGCAGAATTTGCCTTCCTTCGCCCAAAGCTGACCCCCGCATCCCCTGCTCTAACACGTGCTGTGGCTCCCTAGTCACAGCCTTCAGGAGATCCTCCACGCTCTTCATCCTGGTTTCCAAGGCCCTGCCTCTCCAGCCTCTTCCACCACTTGCCCTGACTGGCCCTGGAGACTTCCCAGGCTCCTTCCTTTGCTTGTGCTGTTCTTTACCTGTTCTCAATCCCCCAACACAACAGATTCTGATTCGTACCTTAAGGCCAAGGTCTAACAGTCCCAATGTCTGTCCCAAGAAGCAGGTTTCTTCCACTGGGTTCCCACAACCCTTTGATGAAGCCTCGTCTATGGCCTTATCCAAGCATATTATACTTGTGATCCTGTCTGTCTGTCTGTCTGTCTCCCTAACTCTGCTGTGAGGTCCTTTTTACCCATTCACCTCCTACCCCATTCAGCATGATCCAACCTCACTGACCTTTCTGCTTCATACACCCACCAGGCTCATCTCCACCTCAGGGCCTTTGCATGTTCTGTTGCCTCTGTCTACATTGCTCTCTCCCAATATCTTGCAATAGTGGATTTCTCCACTTCATTCAGGTCTCAGCTCAAATGCCTCCCCGCCTCAAACAGGCTCTCCCTGACCATCGTATCTAAAACAAACTCCCCCCCATCATGCCCCAACTCAACTCCATTTTATTTTCCAAAAATTGCTTTGCTTGCTTATCTAAGGGCTCAGTTGTCTTTCACTGCCCCCGCCCCTAGAATGTAACCACCATGGGGGCACAAGCCACAGGGCTCCTGGTCCCTGAGCCCAGAAGAGAGTAAGTGCTTCTTAAGTACTTGTTGCTAAATGACTAAATCGCTAGCCCGGGGCAGGTGCTGGTGGGCATCTGTTGAATGACTGAATGAAGGGTGAGCCCCGCCCTGAGGAGGGCCTTGTCCTCAGACATTTCAGACCTGCTCTTTAAACACCACGTCCTGGACCGAGTGACCAGGATCCCTGTGAGGGGGGACGCAGGTGAAGGCATTGCCATCTTGGACCACATGCCCTTCGTAAGAAAAGGCCTCTCCAGGAAGAGCAGTGGGCTTGACCTGCCGCTGATCAGGGGTCTGCTCTTGGGACAGAGCCTCTCCCCGCTGGGGGAGCTGCTCCAGCTGGGCGGGTGAGTTCCTTCTGGCTTTTCTCCCTGCTCAGACTCAGTTCTCCTCTGTCAAGTGGAACACTGGAGGGCGGTGGGAGCCCCGGTGTCTCTGGAGCTTTTCTCCATCTGGAAAGCTTTCAGCAAGTGCATTTTTGTTGTCCCTAAACCTCTCAAAAGGAAGCTTCCCTGGAGGCTCAGACAGTAAAGAATCCATCTGCAATGCAGGAGACCTGGGTTCAATCGCTGGGTTGGGAAGATCCCCTGGAAAAGGTCTTGGCAACCCACTCTCATATTCTTGCCTGGAGAATCCCCATGGACAGAGAAGCCTAGTGGGCTACAGTCTAGGGGGTCGCAAAGAGTCAGACACGACTGAGCAACTAAGCACACAAATCTCTCAAAGCCACTTGAAATCCTCCAGGGGACAAGGCAGAATTCCAACCAGGGATCTTAGCCGGGCAGCCCTCCAACCCTCCACACTCAGCCTACCCCTGGGTATTGCAAACTTGCATAGTGTTTTGTTTTGTTTTATTTTTAATAAATCTGGAGGGTTTTAATAGAAGTCCAGGTTTTCTGATTATATTAGTTTGCTGGGACTTCTGTGACAAAGTCCAACAAACTGAGTCACTTAAACAACAGAAATTCAGGAGACTGGAAGTCTGAAATCAGGCGTTTTCCTTATCTCTCCCCTAGCTTCTGGAGACTTGCTGGCAACTTTTCACTTCCCTTGGCTTGTAGAATCATCACCTGATCTCTGCCTTCATCTTCACTTGGCAATCTCCCCAGGGGTGTATCTATGTCCGTGTCCAAATTCTCCCTTTTGACAAGGACCCCAGTCACATTAGACAAGAGCCCCACCCTACTCCAGTATGACCTCATCTTAACTCTATCTGCAACAACCCTATTTCTAAATCAGTTCACATTATAAGGTATTGGGGGTTAGGAACTCAATAATATATGAACTGGGGGGTGGGAAACAGACACAGTTCAACCCATAATAGAAAGTCTCTCTTATAACCAAGATCTGGCCCACCTGGCCTGATCTCCCCCAATGACAGTCATGGATGTGGGGTCCTTAGTTCCTAAGTCAGTCCCTAGTCACAACTTCTGGTAAAATAAGTACCAGCATATGTAGGTTGGGGCATGGGTTCCTCAAAGGTCAACCTCAGTAGTCACAGGTATGCCTCCAAATCCATCTCTCAGTGTGAGCTGGGAGAGTCAGAGAGTCCCTGCAATGAGAGTCCAGAAGTTTTCTGATGGGGGTGAAATGGCATGAAAAGTCAGAGCACTAGGGAGGGTGGGGTTGCTTCCCAGAGAGGCCTGGAGCGGGTGCTGGGCCCATACCTGCCCCAGTGAGTGGTAGGTCTGGCTACCACTCACCCCTGCCCATGCATTGGCCCCACCTCTGCCCACCCAGCCTGGCAGAGGCTTGGAAAGGCCATAGGAAAAAACGCACAAGGTCCAAGTCATACTTCAAAGCTCTTTGGAAGTTTCCACGCATATAGCCCTTGGGGAGTCTGACCCAGCCAGGTCTTCCTCCAACACTGGAACTTGTTGGTGCCCACTCCAGTAGGCATCAGATGAGTCACCAGCTTGTATCTAATATTTAAAAAGAATTCTGAGTTCCTCTGAGCTCAGAGAGATGCAGGGACCTGAGGCCATCGCAGGGAGCAGAAGGCTCATGTCCTCGCTCCTGGATGCTCAGCTGCTCCCTGGGCAGAAGGCAGTGGGATCACCAGCCATCTTGCTTTCTCTGACTCCTGCTTGCTCTCGTCTTTTTTTGCAGAATGCTTTTATCTGAATTCAGACCTGTTAAACGGCACAGATAGCTCCTCCGCTGTATTCTCATCTTGTGCAGGGTGACACTGACACCCAGACAAAGGAAGGGACTTGCCCAAGTCTTCAAGGCTTAGAGGCTGCAACGAGAGCCCACTGTTCTGTAGCCGGGCTGGAGGTCATGGTAGTGAAAACTCAAAGTATTAGTTGCTCAGTCATGTCCGACTCCTTGCAGCCCCGTAGACTGTAGCCCACCAGGCTCCTCTGGCCATGGGATTCTCCAGGCAAGAATACTGGGGTGGGTTGCCATTCCCTTTTCCAGGGGATCTTCTCGACCCAGGGATGGAACCCAGGTCTCCTGCATTTCAGGCAATTCTTTACTGTCTGAGCCACCAAGGAAGCCCTGAGGGTCGTGGTAGGGGTTGTCCCAAAGCTGCCCCTACCTTTCCTGGTGTCTTCCCCTATTCTAGCCAGTACAGAAACACACACTCCACAGAGTCACAGGGGGCTTACCAGGCAACACAAAAACATCCCCACGCACACTGCTCACAGGTTGGTCATAGAAGATTCTGAAGGACCCGAGGCCACCTTACAAGTCCTGAGTGACAGCCTGCTGCAGGTCACGTTGCGAAGCAAACTGTACCTCTCACTCCAGAGGTGGGTGTGTGTGCTGGGTGGGTGGGTGCTTTCTCCCCACACCTCTCGGTTCCAGGCGGCCGCGCAAGGCTAGCAAAAGCCTGCTGCCTGTGTCACCGTAAGGGTCACAGTAATCCTTGAAACTTGGGCATTTTTTCTTTTTTCTAAATATTTATTTATTTGGCCGCATCAGGTCTTAGTTCCTGCACGTGGGTCTTCGTTGTGGTGCCCAGGCTTCTCTAGTTGTGGCGCAAGGGCTCGGTAGTTGCAGCGTGTAGTCTTACTTGCCTCGTGGCATGTGGGATCTTAGTTCGCTCACCAGGGATTGAACCCACGTCCCCTGCATTGGAAGGCAGATTCTTAACCACTGGACCACCAGGGAATTCCCCAAAGTCATTTTTTCTGATGGAAAAACTGTAGGAGAGGGACCCACCGACACAGCGACTCACCCAGTGAATCTGCAGCAGAGGCTGAAACAAACCCTCTGACTTCCATGTCAAGGGACACGTGTCATCTGGAGAAAAAGGCGGATGCTTTCACGGGATGATCCAAGGAGGGTCTGGTTCAAGCTCACCCTGAGGCCCAGCACACTGGAACTCGGCTTGAGTAAGGCCATCCATCCTCTTGGTTTATCCACAGAGAGTTATGATCAAGTTCTCTGCTGGCCTTGCCTGTTGTGAGAGTTCACTGCCAGTCTGAGAGCTCAGACCACTCACTAACCAGTGGATGATATGCCAGTCTGGGGTTGTAAACACAGCAGACAACAGAGGGAGCGATACGGGCAGCCTTGGCACATGAAACAGGATATCTCCTTGCATTGCCCTTAGGACCATCCAATCTCACCAATAAACAAAATTATTTTTTATAAATATGGCATTTTTTTTCATTTACATTCCCTTTCTAATTGAAAGGTGAGTAACAAGAAATATTTCTTTGATAGGGATGTGGCCACAGAGAAATAGATCTCTGTTATATGAGAAAAATATCATCGCCCTTATAATGACGCACAGCAAAAATGCACTTGACCCTCGGCCAGTGGGGACTGTAGTAAACTGAAGCGCACGTGGCCCACGTCCAGCTCACATCAGCCACCTTGTGAGGACGCTGGCCCAGAGCTGCCAGATCTTTTAAACCTAAAAGTTAGAATTCCGTGTTTTTAATTACATCTCCTAGTTTTTCACTTGAGCCCTCCAGACAACGGTAGGGCCCCACCGGCCGGTGAGTTCTGGACTGTCTTGGGCTGTGACTTGGAGCCTTCCCGGACACGCTGTGCCTACAGGATCCTGCGGCTCAGAGTCATCAAGAACATCCGCATCGGGGCTCGGCTGGAGCAGACGGGGAACAAGACCCACGTGGCCTTTGAGGAGTGCCACACCCCACCAGGGTACCTGAGCATCGAGGTTCTGGAGCAGTGAGTACCTACGCCCTTCCTGTGCTCAGCCCTCCACTGAGACTCCAGGCTGGGGCTGCCTCTCCCCAGCCCAGGTTGTCAGGGACAGGGTCAGCTCCAAGGCCACCAGCTGTACACACCGTCCATCAGCATCTCCTGCCTCCATGTTGAGTGTTATGGTCAAAGTGTGCATCCATGCAGGTCAAATCTTGCCTCAGCTGCTTCCTAACACTGGGAGCCCTGGCCAAGCTATTTGGCTTCCAGGAGCCTCAGTTTTCTCTCCAATAAACAGTATCACTCAGAGAACCCTGGCCGCCCAGGGTGGTTGTCAGGGAGAGATGAGCTAACCCATGTGAGCTGCTGAGCACAGAACATGCCACATAAAGTGGCCACTGCCTTTGACTCTTTTTTAAAAACTATATATGTATGTTTTTAAAAACTATGTATGTATGTATGTATTTTTGGCTGTGTCGAGTCTTAGTTGCAATACGTAGCCTCTAGAGAGCATGGGCTTAGTTGCCCAGCGGCATGTGGGATCCTAGTTCCCTAAACAGGAACCAAACCCAGGTCCCCTGCCTTGGAAAGTGGATTCTCAACCACTGGGCCCCCAAGGAAGTCCCCTACCTATGATTCTTAGTATACCTAACACAAAAGCCGCCTCCTCCAGGAAGCCTTCCATTGACCTCCACTGCCAGCTGTGATCTCTCCCTCTTTGAAAATCCCAGAGAACTTTATCAGCGAGAGAAATAAAGTGACAGAGGCAGAGAGGGAGACTCATGAAGAAATAAAGTTGAGGAGGACAAAGTCTGGGAGAGAGAAAGCAAGAAGGCAAGAAGGGGAGAAAAAAGAAAAGGAAAGTGAAGAAAGAGGGGAGAGGCGAGAAGAGGGACCCCAAGCTGGGAAGGAAGCAGCCATCCTGAGCCTCCTCATTACACAGACCCGCTGGGGTCTCCTCCGCCCTGTCTGGACTACCCTCTCTGGCCTCAGTTTCCCCTTCCATGGTGTCCGAGACCCCATCTGCTCTCCACGCCCCTAGGATGAACCCCCTCCTGGTGAACGAAGCTCTGTGGTTGGTGACATTTGTCCTGGACTAGGCATTGCCCTTCCTCCTGCAGAAAATAGTAAGTTGCTCCTTGTCCCTGCCCCCTGAAAGAGGGGTATGACTCCTAGGGCGGCCCCTTGACCTCACCCCAACCTCAGTGATGACCCCCTCATGCCTTTGCGCCAGGTGTGCCCCACTGCCACAACCCTGCTCAACTCGCTGCTGGAAGACCTGTTACACATCACTCTGCGTTCGTAGCTCCTCGCCAAGGGGAAGTGGGGCTTATCTGCTGTCCCTCAACTGCTTGCCAGGAACTCATCTAGGCTCTGGGAATATGACGGGAAATAAAACAGACAAAGCTTTCACATGGGGAGCCTACTTCCTGTGGATAGAGGGAAGGGGCATTATTACGTCTTATCACCTTGGTAACTCATTTCCCACTCTGAGCCTCAGTTCCCCAATCTGTAAAATGGGTTTAACCACAACCTCACAGAATGGACCATCGTGATAACACATATAAGCTGGTACAGAGCTATGGCTCATTAAATGTTCATTGTTACAAGACGCTCAGGCCATCCCACAATCAACATAAAGCTAAGCAGAGAAGAAAAAGGAATTTCTACTGCTTTGCAGCCTCCCCACACCATTCTGTACATCCCCCCGGGAGGCTGGGGCCCAGCCTCCATTTCCTCAGTGCAGCCCCAGCCAGCTCAGGCCCAGAAGACTTCCAGTACTATGTCACCGCCACAGAATTCACGGAAAAGGCCATCCTGATGAAAGTCCAGGTGAGCCAGCCCCTGGCCAGGGCAGACCCTCTGGGGACATCCACGGGTCTGGGGGAGGATGGGCATGGAGGAGAATGAGGAGCAGGTGGGTCAGCAGGACAAGAGAATTTGAGTGACTAGAAAGGAGGGGCTGTTAACAAAGTCGCAGAGAAAGGATTGGAGTTACTTGAGCGATAAGCAAGGAAGCAAAGTTCATGGGTTCAAAACCCAGCTCCACCTCTTACCATATGTAGGATCTTAAGAAAGTCACTTCAGCCCTCTGGGCCTCGTTTCCTTACCTGTCACACGGTTTCCACCTCCCGGTGCTATTGTGAGCGAGAAATGTGCCTGTAAGTGTTCAGCACTGTGTCTGACACATGGTGAATCCTCTACATATTAACTGTAGCCAGTTTTTGGCCAGGGAAGTTGTACTCACTGAATTTCTCCTTCCTTCTTCATTTTTCTCAAGCTTGTGACCCCCTGCGGTCCAGGCCAGAGAGTCCCAAGGCCTGACCACCTGGCCCCCAAGCCCTTCCCCAAATTAGCCCAGGGCAGCCTGGCAGACCTGGTCTTTTCACTGGAAACCTACAACGACATCCTGTCCTGCCTGTACACCAGCAAGGAGATCCATGTGAACCCCCAGGACCCCGTGGTGAGTGCTTAAAGAAGAGGAGTACGTTACTTTATTGCTCTATTTTTCACACGAAGAAACTGAAGCCCAGCTGGCAGAAGTACCTTTCTGGTGGGTCCAGATGAGTCACTTCCTCTCTCTGGACCTCACCTGGAGAACTCCTGTTCATCCTTCAGAACACAGTATAGAAGTTGCCTCCTCTAGAAAGACCTCCTTGAACACCCAGGCCCCTTTGTTTTTCCTCTCTTCATAACATTTATTCTGCAAATATGTATTGTAGGCCTACTGTGTGCCATGCCCTGTACACACAGGGTCTCTGCCCTTGAAGAGGTCAAAGTCTATTGGGGGAATAGAAACTAAACAAGGAAACAGTCAGGTAAATAAAATAACGTGTCTATTTATAATGAGCAGAGCAGTGGATAAGCAAGTGACTGGTGGAGGTGAGAAGGCTGCCCTGGACAGTGAGGTCAGTAAGGACATCTCTGAGGAAGTGGCCTGAATGGTAGCAAAGAGGCACACACACACACAAGTCTACAGGAAGAGCAAGTTCCCAGGGTCAACAAGGGGGTCAAATGAGGGAGAAATTCAGATCGATCACTCAACAGCCCCAGCGTCTCCCCATCACACTCGGAATAAAATCCAGTCTCCTCCCCGCAGCCCTGGAGCCTTGTGTGGTCTGGCCCCGCCCACCTCTCTAGCTCTGTCTCCTCACCCACGAGACTCTGGTCACACAGGCTGGACTGGTGCTCACCTCAGGGCCTTTGCACACACTCTCTCCCTGCCTGGAACAATCTTCCCTCCACTGTTGTTCTCAGTGCAAATGTCGTCACCTCAGAGAGCCGCTCCGTGGCCACCACATCTAAATATCTAAAGTAAGCTTTTTCTCTCTCCACCCTGCCTCTCTCTTTCTATTCTTTTCTCTTCAAAATGTAGATCAAACTATGTATATGAGTAAAGTTATATGTGCAAAGTCATATATAATACACATATGTAATATATGCACATAAACACACACATATATATGCAAAGTCATATATATACATATGCAATATATGCACATAAACACACACATATATATGCAAAGTTATGTTTGTACATATGTAATACATACACATAAACACACATATGTATATCTGTGTGTTCATTTCCTTAGCTTTGCGTGTTCACTGTCTCCCTCATTTTGAGGATGGGGGCTGTGAACAGTATACTCTGTGAATACTCTGTATACTCTGTACACAGCGAGTGCTCAGTAAATATTGAAATACAGAATCCCAAGATCCATATCTGGAAGAAATCTAGTGTTATTGCTCCATTTTTTACATGAGGAAACCAAGGACCAGACAGGGAACGTGACCTCCCCAGTCACCCAGCAGGTAGGATCAGGGCTAGAGCCAAGACTCCTGCTTCCCCAGGAGGAGAAGCAGGACTTCTAGAAGCTAGAAGCCAAGATTCCTGCTCCCTCCTTTCCACACCGGTGGCAGCTCTAAGTCTAGATATGAACCCTGTGAATCCATGTCCATAGAAATTCTTACACCAGTGGGTACACATGCAAGGGTGATCTTTGCAGCTTCACTTGTTACAGGGTGAAAAATAAAGTTAAACTAGGAGTCCATCAATAAGGAATTGGTAAAAAATAAGTCACGTTATGGTCGTATACGGTGGAATACCAGGCAGCTGTTTAAAAGAATGGGGTTGCTCTATAGGTACTGATGTAATAAACAACGTGGAGAGGAATAAACAATGTGCAGGACCATGTGGTTATAACGTTCCCATCTATTCATTCCTCTCTGTGTGTAGAAAACAGTCTGTCAGGATATACTCCAAAATATCAACAGTGGTTACCCTTGAGAATAGGATTTAGGGGAAAAGGGGAAAAAGTGTTCGGATGGACTTTTAATTTTTTACTGTATACATTTCATAGTGTTTGCTCTGGTGATCTACGATTTTCAAAAATCAACAGAGTACAGATAGTTAAATACAAACACGATAAAGCAAGGGCAGGAAAATGTTAATAGAAGAATCTAGGTACTAAGTATACAAATGTTCTCTATAAAATTCTTTCAACTTTGCTGCATGTGTGAAATGCTCCCAATGCAGGGGGCCCAGGTTTGATACCTGGTCAGGAAACTAGATCCTTTATGCCGCAACTAAGAGTTTGCAAATTGTAACTAAAGATCCTGTGTGCCATAAGTAAAACCTGATATAGCCAAATAAATAACAATTATTATTTTTTAAAAGAAAGAAAATTTTCACAATAAAACATTGGCCAGGGTGGGGATAATTAAAACAGTAATGTCAACCTTTCCATGTAAATCATGGTGAGAAGCCAAGTGAATGGCTCCTCCGGTGCTGAGGCTGAGTGGTGTGTCAGTGGTACCTTCAGCTGGGGACAATTACATCTCACTGAACCCCACTGACACCCCTCCCAACCCATGAACCTGCTCAGAAAGGATCTGCAGGATTCTAAAGGCCAACGCATATCTTGCCCTTTTTCCAGGCTGCCAACCTCATCCAGCTATTGTCACTGAGCGCACTGGAGCCTGAGCCCAAGGTGGGTGTGTTGCCTGCTTCTCCCCCAGCACCTCGGGCAGGATCTCAGGAAAGATTCTAGAACAGAGGACAGGATTGGGCCACACAGGCACGTTGCATTTGGCCAGACTCTGGACTCTGGAAATCACTGTACCTTCTTCACAAGTGTTTAAAAGGGACAGTTCACTTAGCTCATTGTCCCACCCAGGTGACATGGCCATGTGGCTGTCATTATTCACTACTGAATAAAACCCCAACCCTGCTAAGGCATCCCCAAGCACACGGCAGATAGCAGTGAGCAGAGACTGTGCCAGACCTGCATCAACATAATCCTCGAAAAGCCTGCCCTCTCACCTTTTGACACTTGTGCAAATGAGGCTGAGCAGAGTGACTTCACTTGCCCACGCTCACATTGCTCAGTAAGAGGCAGAACCAGGATTTGTTCTGATCCCAGACTCCACGATCCATGCTCAGCATTCTCTCTCCAAAGGCTCTGAGAACAGGGAACCTGATGAGCACAGAATAATGACAATAACCACGGCAGACAGGGCTTCCCTGGTGGCTCAGATGGTCAAGCATCTTCCTGCCATGCAGGAGACCTGGGTCTGATCCCTGGGTCAGGAAGATACCCTGGAGAAGTGAATGGCAACCCACTTCAGTTTTCTTGCCTGGAGAATCCCATGGACAGAGGAGTTCATGGGATCACAAACAGTCGGACACGACTGAGCGACTAACACACACACACACGATAGATAACAATAGTGCTACCAGATGCAAAGTTCCTTTCTAAGCACTTTACATTAATTTACTCGTTTAATCACCACAACAACCTGATGAGGTAGGTATGATTATTATCCCCATTTTATTGGGTTGGCCAAAAAGTTCATTCTTTCCAAAAGCTGTTATGGAAAAACCCAAGTGAAATTTTTGGCCAACCCAACGCAAGCATGAAAGTTGAGGCACAGAGAAATTAAGAAAGTTGTCTCAGACCACACGGTTTAGAAGCAGCAGAACTAGACTCTGGCTCCAAAATCTATACTCTTATCTGCTTTGCATGCCCAGGAAAAGGGGGATGTCATTTCAGGTCAGAGGAGCTCAGGGAGGGTAAGTGACCTTCCCAAGGTCACACAGCAAGCTGCCACAGAACTAGAGTGAAAACTTAGACACCCTGACTCCTAAGATGGCCTTGTTCCCGTCCTTCCCAGCTGGGGGCTAAGGAACACGGTCTTCTGTCCCAGCCGGCACCTTCTCTGCTTTCTCCTTATTTAGACTTCTGATCAGTCTAGAGGGAACGTGGGACTGACCATCAGCATCCCTGACCCTCCCATCGTCCACCTTGATGGCCACACAGCCTCCATCATCCAGCCAGGCTCCCTGGTGCTGGTGGGGTCCAGCAACACCTCCCCCATCTCAGTTTCCTGGGTGAGTAAGCCTCAAAGTTCTTCATTCCCCAAGGAGCTGGGGGCCATTTGAGGGCCCCTCCAGGGCCAGCTGACTGAGGCAGCATGACAGAGGGCAGTGGCAAACCTCGCCGCCATGACATCTGCTAACGTTCCATAGCCATGCCTGTTGCAAGAAAATTAAAATACTTTCACACCTGCTCCCCTAAGTCAAGCCCCCATGCTCCCCAGAGATCTCTTCAGCAACTACAGAGTTTTGCCTCTGATACCCTATTGACTCTCTCTTCTGGACATGGCTGCATTGAAACCCTTGTCCACAAAACTAGGAGAAAACTTAGAGAAACAGAGTTCATGGAGGGCTAAATGTGATTGTATTCTCTGCTCCCCAAGAGCGGGGTGACCCAAGCTAGAGAGGGCTGGACCCTGGAAGGAATTCTGGAAAAGACAGCCCCATCGAAGTTTCAACCCGTCTATCCCGAGCCCCGCTGGTGTTCCTACTTCCCACTCCGCAGACCTTGAAATTGGGAAGGCGCTGTGGGACACGACTTAGCACCTAAACAACAACTGTGGGGCAGAAAGGCCGCCCCACTATACGTGAGCTTAGGGCCATCTGCTGTGTGCAGCTGGATCCTGGGAACTTAGCTGGCATGATTCCCTGGACCAGACATCAGTCATCTCTGGCTGGCAGTGAAAATTCTGGTTTCTGGTTTAGGAGGTAATCGCGTGAATTATGGAGGCCCAGGGACAACCCCCTCAAAACCAAGGGGTCCTCTGGCTTCCAACTAGCGATGCCACCACAAAATGACTCATTGCAAAAGGCCTTCCCTCCACTGAGCTGAGCTTCCCCCTCCCCTCATATCCAGCCCTTGCCTCCAGGAGCACCCAGCACCGCCCCCCAGTGCTCTCTTCCATGGCAACACCCACACATTCGTGGTCTGAACTCACAGGAGCCAGCAGCTGGAGCTGGGGAGACGATGGGGTGAGGGGGGCTGGCCCTGGATAATGTAAGGTGTTCAGTTCAGTTCAGTCACTCAGTCGTGTTTGACTCTTTGTGACCCCATGCACTGCAGTGCACCAGTCCTCCCTGTCCATCACCAACTCCCAGAGTTTATTCAAACTCATGTCCATTGAGTCGGTGATGCCATCCAACCATCTCATCCTCTGTCGTCCCCTTCTCCTCCCACCTTCAATCTTTCCCAGCACCAGGGTCTTTTCAAATGTAGGGTGTGGGTGCAGGAAACCCCTCCATCTGGAATATGAATTCCTCTCCTGTTCTGACCTAGTAATCTCCACTCCTCATAGAAACTCCTTTCAAATGCCGTGTTTTCCTCGAAAAATCGGGAATTAAAACTCCAGTTCACTCCAAACAGGTAAACATTTTTGTTTGGGATGTTCAGGAAAAAATGAGGGGGTTGACAGGGTGTGTGGAAGGACAGAGTGTGGTTTCGGGGTGCAAGTCTCCCAGCTCACTGTCAGCTGAATGGAGCCGTTGAGAGGAGGTGGGAAGGAAAGGGGAGGCGAGGTGTGTTGTGACATGAAGTCACTGAACAGTGCACCCTTCTCCCACCCCAAGCAACTGCCATGACCTAAAAGGGTGATCTCTTTTCTCTGGTAGCATTACAGTCATCCTGGGCCCTTACCCCGCTGGCCTTGAAAAGCAGGTGAGTCTTTTTCCTTATCTTTGGCCTCTCATGGTTCTGAAGGACCCACCCGCAGGCCTGAAAGAAGGCCCTGAGTCACTGATGTGGGGGTGGGAAGCCTCACTCGCTTTCTGGGTGATCTCATCCTGCCCACGGGGGTGGGGAGAACCCTTAGAATGTCAACTTGTCTGTTTCATGCTTTGATACACTTGACAAGTTGGTCCCCGTGAAACTCTGGCCCTGGGGTTTTCTCTGGCCCAACCGGCTTCCTGGTCTGTCCTGCACAGAAACAAAGAATCTGTGAGGCGACCCTTTTTCAGGGCCCCCAATGTTCCCCAGTCCCTTCACGAACCTGGTCGTCTGGCTCCAATGCCCTTTAATAGTGGAGTTCCCAGGACTACTCCTGGTCTCCTGTGGGCACCTGGACACTGGAGTCCCCCCATTCCCATGGTCGGAATCTGCCAAGCCAGCAGAAGTGACCTTCCTGTTCCTCTTTCATTCCTTGTAGAAAGAATGTCTGGAGGCCTTTCTCTTCGAGTTTCTGAACTGGAGGGTCCTGCCCCATCACAACAGTGAGCGCCACTGTCTTTCTACTCAGGCCTGCATACCACGCAGAGAGCCACACCAGCCATGCCTGCAGCCCCACACAGACAGCTGGCTTCCACGCTTGAGAACTGTGGAGACCCTGAAGTCTGGGGGGTGCAGGGGGTGGCAGATGGCGGGTGGGAGAGGGGCCACCTGTGCCCTCCTGTTCTTTGCTCAGGCCGCTGGTGGTAACAAGAGCTTAGAGTGGGGCGAGGAAGGGCTTCATACGGAGGTGGGGGTAACATGACAGAAAGTAAGAAAAGGAGAGGCCCTCAGAGGTGGTGGAGCCCACAGCTCAGAGTTCTACACCTGCAGGGGCCAGGTAAGCAACACACCAAAGGAAGCAGCCCAGATCGGGCCTATGGAGAACACGTCCCACCTTTAGTGGGCAGCTAGCACTCAGCTGGGGCTTCCCAGGTGGCTCAGTGGTAAAAGAACCCACCTGCCAATGCAGGAGACAGAAGAGACTCAGGATCGATCCCTGGGTCAGGAAGATCTTCTGGAGGAGGACATGGCAACCCACTCCAATATTCCTGCCTGGAGAATTCCATGGACAGAGGAGCCTGGCGGGCTGCAGTCCAGGGGGTCCTAGAGTCAGACACGACTGAGCAGCTGAGCACGCATGAGCACTCAGCTCAAATGAGAGCAGGGAAGATATGTTTTACCTTTGAGAGATGCCAGAAAGCTGAACTTTTTGAGACATCACCTCCATCTTAGATAACAGCAACAAAATCAAACTTTCCCAAAACACCCTTGTCTTAGTTTGGGTTTCCTGGGAAGCAGACCCTGAGGCAACAGAGAACAGGCACAGGAAGTGGTCCTGCGAAGATGGAGGGGTGTGGCAAGTGAGTCTTCCGGAAATGCAGTGAGCGGTCAGGCTCTTCTGCCCCGTGGCGCTCGCGGCCTCCCTCTCCTCCCACCTCCCCTGATGCGGTCTGTCACCCATCACTGTCTACCTAACACCTGCTGCCCATCGCCAGTCTACCCACGTGATTATTTAGCCATTGCCTATGACCCAGCCAGAGGGTGAGCTGCCGAAGGGCAGGGACCCCTGGTCTTTGTTTTTTGTGTTCCTACACCTTGTCCAGTGCCTCCCATCCAGGAGACCCTCAGGAAGTATTAATACATGTAGGATAAACAGTTCAGACCTCACTCACCTCTGAGAAATCACCTGGCTCAGCCGCCTCCTCTTTCAGAGAGACCCAGAGATGTCCCCCGTGGAATTACCCAAGATCACTCTGCAAGTCTCTGCCAGATCTGAGCCCAGAACCCTGGCTCTTTGTTTCCCTGACATGAGCTTTCCCCTGTGCTCCAACTCCAGGACTCAAGTTAGGACTGCAGAGTAAAGGCAGAGGAGCAGCTACTGCTAAGTTGCTTCAGTCGTGTCCAACCCAGTGCAACCCCATAGACAGCAGCCCACCAGGCTCCCCCGTCCCTGGGATTCTCCAGGCAAGAACACTGGAGTGGGTTGCCATTTCCTTCTCCAATGCATGGAAGTGAAAAGTGAAAGTGAAATTACTTAGTTGTGTCCAACTCTTAGCGACCTCACGGACTGCAGCCTACCAGGCTCCTCCGTCCATGGGGTTTTCCAGGCAAGAGTACTGGAGTGGGTTGCCATTGCCTTCTCCAAGAGGAGCAGACAGGGTCTCAAATGCGAAGCAGGCTGAAGGATTTACCATCTGTTCTGTGGCCCATGGTAGCCAGGGAAGGTTCTGGGCATGAAGTGAGCCAATTCATTTTCAAGAAGGGGAACCAATTGGAAGTGGAGGATTATAGTTACAGATAGTCCAACAAGGCAGCCAGAGTCCAGGTGGGCAAGTGTCAGTCGTGTCCGACTCTTTGCGACCGCATGGACTGTAGCCTGCCAGACTCTGTCCATGGAATTCTCCAGGCAAGAATACTGGAGTGGGTTGCCATGCTCTTCTCCAGAGAGTCTTCCTGACCCAGGGATCGAATCCAGGTCTCCCGCATTGCAGGCAGTTTCTTTACCATCTGAGCCACCAGGGAAGCCCCAAGGTGGTCAAGGATGCAACTTTATCTAGGATAGCAGAGAGGAGGACACACCCAGCCCCGCAGACACCTGCCCACAACACATTGAGCTCCCCTGCCCTCCCCTCTTACAGACCTGCTCAGAGAACAAGGCATCGACCAGGCACGAATGGAGCCCTCCGAGGTAAATGCTGGGAAAAGGAGCTTCCTGGGGCCCACGTGGGAGGTCAGAGCTACAGGAGCCATGGGGTCCTACAGGTACTTGTCCCCATCCTGCGGAGGGGGACGCTGAGGCTCGGGCAAAGGTGGCCCTCCCTTGACCTTCCTCATCTCACTGTCTTTCACAGCCATACTGGATGAGCTGCCCCATTTACAGATGAGGAAGCTGAGGCTCTGGGAGTGGGGGGCTCCATGAATCCCTCCAGGAGCCATACCCCTGGCTCTCCGAGAGCTTCTAGGCCTTACACAGGTGATCTTAACAATTAGCTCCATGAATTTGATGCTATTACTTCTCCCATTTTACAAAAGAAAAGTAGAGAAACTTGCCCACGGCAGCGGAGCCAAGATTCCAACTGGGGTTCATCTGACTTCAAAGCCTGTACCCTTAGCCTGGACCACCCATCATGCTAGAATTGGGTATCCTGACCCCCAAAAACAGGGCTGCTGCCTCTTGCACCTGCTATCTGAATGCCAGGAAGGGAAGATGCTGCCAGAGACCAGAGGGCAGGGAAAACCAGCAGAGGAACCACGGAGGTGATTCCATCGGCATTTGCCAGCTCTGAATCTGCCCCCAGAGTTGCCTTGCCCCTTCGGCCCTCTGCCCTTCCCTCTGTGGGTGAACATGAGAAGAGGCTGATAGGAAAGGACAGAGCTTAGAGCTGCCCTTCATTTCTTTGTTCCTGCCTTTAAAAGACCCCCACTCTTAAACAGCAGCACAGGAAGGGATATTTGGTGCAAGGCAGAAAGAGAATCACAGAACCTCCTGGCTGTACAACCTCAGGCAAGCCACTAGTCTCTCAGCCTGTTGTCTCTGTTTGCGTAATGGAGAGAAAGATAGCTCTCCCCCTGGGCCAGAAGTGAGGGCTCCCCTCACAAATAAGAGCAACCATTAAGGCCAACATTTGACAGAATGTGACCCACCACCCCAGGCATACAGTTCGAGCTTCAGGATCGCCAGTTATGCCCAGTCCTGGACCCAGCACTCCCAGTTCCCAGTCCTGACATTCAGGAAACACTAGGAATCTGCTTTCAAGGACCAGAAGTTACTGAGCAGAAGGAGGCAGGAGGGGACAGCAGCAGTTCCTATCACAAAACCCCAGCTCCTCACCTGTGCTGCTCCCCACCCCCAACCTCAGACTCTGCCCTAGATTCAACCCAGGGTGGCCCTAGTTGGGAAGGGTTGGCTCCAGGTAACTCTAGCAGGTCAGGGCTGGAAGGGCTACTAGAGGTAACATAGGGGCCGGCCTGCTCAAAAATGATGCCACAAATCCTGGCTGTTGGGCCCAGAACCTGGAAGAATAATCACGGCATAGCCCCTGCAGCTACCACATAACCAGACCTATAGAGGCAGGGGGACTTCCTAGTGGCTCAGTGGTGAAGAATCTGCCTGCCAATGCAGGAGATGTGGGTTTGATCCTTGGGTCAGGAAGATCCCTTGGAGAAGGAAATAGCAGCCCATTCCAGTATTTTTGCCTGGAAAATCCCATGGACAGAGGAGCTTGGCAGGGCTATATTCCATGGAGTTGCAAACAGCTGGACATGACTTAGCAACTAAACAACCATAACGACAACCGAGAGGCAAGGGGAGAAAGTGTGGGTGGGCTCAGTGGCTCACTCATTAATTCACTTCTAGACTGTCCCACACTGTCAAGTTGATAACATATTGTACAGCTCTAGAACGCACCTATACTGTAGTGTACATGAATGGCGCCACCTAGAGTTGAGCAGTGCACAACCTGTGTGTCCTTCCGAGGCTGCCCTCATCACTCACTCATTAATTCAGGCAATAAATGTGACCGGCTGATCTGTGCCTGGCCCTGTGCTGAGTGATGCTGAGATACAGATGAGTTAAACCCAGGGCCTAAACCTTCCAGGAGCTCCTATTCTTGTGGGGGGAAAGGGTGAAGGAAGGGATGGATTCCAGCAACATGGTCAGGTCTGGCAGAGGTTTGAGCATTGTGGGAGGGAACAAGTGAAAGGCTCCAATCCACCTCAGGGTGACCCAAGCAAGACAAACCCCAATGCTACAAAAATATGAGAGTCACCTTGATACGCAGGCTTTCTGGACAAGCCCCAAAGACTGGTCTGCCCCTTCACTCACAAACATTCCCGAGACCCTCCTCCCCCTCCACTCTATCCCCCTGTCCAGTCGGTTCCTGACTGTGCCCTCTGGCCACCAGGGGAAGGCATGTCCTCAGGGCATACAGTCCCTCTCAGGTGTGGCAGGAGCAGCCTCAGGGAGAGCTGGCTTTGTGCGCGGTGTAGACTGAAGGGACGCATCTCCCTGCTTCTATCCACAGGACTACCTGCTGCTAACCGCCATTCCAAAGGAATAACCAGTTCTTACTGAGAGCCAGTCCCTCCCCTCAGCCACAAGTGCTTCAGGCCCTTGAGAGTCCAAGAATGGCTACAGTCACAGTGGAAAATCACAGTTGCAGTAAAGATGATTCTTGCTTGAGAAGTCTGGTTCTGAATTTGTTAAGGGGTTCTGGGAGGTGGCCAGGCTGTTCTGAAATGTTTCAATGAAGGGATTGTCTCCCTGGCCATTCATTCCTACTTTCCCTTAGCCCCTCTGTATTCAGTGTCTTCGACAGTGGAAGTGCCTCAGAAAATGGAAAGGGGGCTTGAACTTGGAAAGCCTAGCCCCTGAGAGAATGGGGTATGGAAAGGACGGGAGGAACATGCGCACGCAGGAAAGCTCCCCTGCTCAAGAGGGAGGAAGAGAAAGGAAGCAGGAAAGAGAGTCCCTAAGAAGAGAGGGACCACAGGAGACAGATGTTTGGGAGGCCCTGAGCAGAGAGGGAAGCAGGCAGACCCCCACGCAGGTAAGTGCTTGTGAGACAGCCACACCTCAGAGCTCCCCTGGCCTCAAAGGTGTGGTGAGCAGCAGAGTGATTTTCATGTGCCCAAGAGCAGGGCCTTCAAGGGAGAGATCCAGAAGCATCATCACCACCAACCTGCCAGCCCCATATGGCCCAGGCAGAGCAAAGCAGCGAGCAGAGAAAAGCCAGGCACCAGAGGGCTTTGCAGTCTGAACTGTAAAGAGCACCATGGTTGCCAAGGATGGAGGGATGGCCAAGCAGAGGGACGCCCCCTCCCACACCTGGGCACCTGTCAAAGCCCACAGCAGGTTGGGCCCTGCCCCAGAAAAAGGCAGATGGGGGGAAACTTCAGACTCATAGAGACTCATAGCAGGCTCTGTCTTGGAATGAATAGGTAGTCAGCCACCCAGGAACCCCAGCTGGCCTGTGAAACTGGAGAAATTGCTGGGGAGGCCGTCCTGGGGGCTGATTCTCTACCATACAGCCCAAATTATGGGGGAAGCTCACCAGTCTCCTGCAGGGTCCCTGATGGTAGGAGGAGGTGGGAGCCCAGAGCAGACCACTTGTGAGTTCTTTACCTGACTCCTCAACCTGTTTTACAAGCCTCACCTTGAAGGGAAAAAGTCGCCCACAGGAGCCCCCAGTGCAGGAGCCATCAGGAGGACTTTAGGCAGGAGGGCAGGACTGTCCTGGTCTTGGACCTCACCCTTGATGTGTATATGACACACCTAAGATAAGGTGGAGGCTGGAACACGCTTTCCCAGAGAAGACGCGAATCTTTACCCCCAGCCCAGAATTTTCCCACCTGTGTGTGATCACATTGCCCGGCGCAAGGTAGATACTAAGCGCAAAATGATTGAATGGAGACTTCCTCAGGACCCTGGCTTGCTCGTCAGCAGGAATGACCTGTCCAAGCAGGAGAGAGCCTCTCCCTCGAGCCTTAGAAGATCCTCATTCCTCTCCTATGGCTTTACCAGATGCATGTCACTCTGCAGTCTGCAGACACTGTTATCCCATTAAATCTCGTGATAACACTGGGTGCTCCCTGATAGACTGTGAGATCACTCCCATCAGCCAGCAGGGCAACACCACTTCTGATGCTAGAAGTCAAGACAGGGGCTCCAAAGACCACCCTCCTGCTCCCTCCACCCCTATGGTCCCTCCCGCTGCCACCCCCATCCCAGGCCTCGAAGCTCAGCTAAGGAGCAAACAGCCCAAAACACCTCCTCCGCTCACCTGCTTGGTGACCTAAGATCTTCCCCAAAAAGATCCCCCCTGAAGGTCTTCTTAAGAAATACATCTTTTTAAGAAGTGATTTTCAATTTTTGAAGGCTCATGATCCATGTCTTCAAAGAAAAGCTTAAAAGAAATCTGATACATAAAACAGATGACAAGGGAGCTCCTCTGATAGAATGAGACAGGGGGCTTGATCTCTGCCCTCTCTCGTTCCACTTTCTAATCCCCAAAGTGGGCACCTCTGAGAAGCCTCTATGCTCCATGGAGTAAAGTCACTGAGTCACCCAGGAGGGAGGCCACCGAGAACCAAGAGTGTTGAGGGACATGACACAGGATGGACGTGTTTTGACCAACTGGGATAGTAGCCTAAAGAATGGGGAGAGATTTATTGAAAGAAAGAAAGGGGCCCAGAAGGAAGAACATGGAAAGCACTGACTCTTCCCCACCCCGACCACTACTCCCCAGGTAAGGGCTCTGATTCCTCCACACCCAGTCCAACGCCTGGTCCAATCCTGTGGTCCTGACCACAACTCCCCAGGTAAGGGCTCTGATTCCTCCACACCCAGTCCAACGCCTGGTCCAATCCTGTGGTCCTATTTTCTAAATAGTTCTCAGATCCATCAACAGTACCACACTGAACAAGGCTTCCACCATCTTTCACCTGGATTATTCTGGCTGCCTTCCCCCTGGACTCCAAGTAGCAGCCAGAATAGACTTTTCAAAACATAAACCGAATCATGTCACTTCCTGGTTAAAACCCTCTAATGGTTTCCAACTCAGAAGAAAATCCATGGTCTTCACCACGGCCCACGAGGCTCCTCCTGACTGGCCCCAGGTCAGCCCTCCATCCTCCTCAGTTTCGTTGTCCTGTGAGCTGCTCAAACACACCAGATCTTCCCTATAGCAGGCTGACCCAAGCTGTTCCCTCTCCCTCAGCCCCTCACCCTGTCTTGGGTGGTTTCTTCTCATCCTTTAAATCAACTTAGGAACCATCTCCTCTGAGAGGTCCTCAACTACTGCCATCTCAGGCTTCATTTCTTTCAAAACTCTTAACACAACTTGTCCTTTATTTCACTGAATTTTATTGGTCTGTTTACTTGGCCTGTGTCTGTCTCTCTGACTATAAGTCATGAGGGGAGAGACCATGGCTCATTAATGCATTCATGGTGCCTGGTACATAGCTGGTGCTTAATAAATGTCTGAGGAATACATAAATAGATGAACTGATGGATGGATGGATGGCTGAACTCTCCTTGCCTCACATAAGGCTGTCACTTTACACACTCAGAGCCACCGTGTCATCTGACTCCCATAATGCCCCATAAGAGAAGCAGGCAAGGAACTGATAGCTGATTTGACAGTCAGGGAGAGAAAATGAGGCTCTGAGAAGTCGATCCATTCATTTATTCGACCATTACTTCATTTGTTCCATGTTTACTGCACACTGAGTGGAGACAGGGATGTACAAGGTGAGTGAGACATGCCCCAGCCCCCAAGAATCTCACAGACCAGGGGCACGAGAAGACAAACGGCACGTCCTAGGTCAAGGCTTTGGTTTCAGGCACATCTGTGCTTGAATCCCAGCCCTGCCACTTTTGTAGAGGAATAGCAGCTTCTCTGAGCCCCAGTCTCTTCATCTCTAAATGGGGATGTGGGTGATGGTAATGTGCTGCCGCTGCTGCTGAATGCAGGTTGTTGTAAGGATGGAAAGCATTTTTTGAGTGCTTATTAACAGGGGTTTGGTGGTTGTGGTCGCAATCTTGTATCTTTTCAGTGTGATTTCCATGACATGATCCTCTCTCCATCTCAGGCAAAGCTAGATCCATCTACCCACCCCAACCCCTACACCCGTAAAACCCAAGCTGGCTGATATGTAAAATGCCATTAGAGAAACACCTATAGCTATATAGGGAGCCAACTTGTTGCACTTTCAAGCAGCAAAATGTAGCCCATGGATGGTAAAGTCACTCAGTGAGAAAGCAGCAAAAACAATGTGTAGCCCCTCGGGGAATGAATGAAAAACTCCTCTAGGCATAGACACATTCAGCTTTGACCTATTAACAAAGCAGAGACCATAGGCCTAACACATTGACATCTGTGGGGCAATTGGGTGGAAAAGAAACAGAGTCAAAACAAAGACATCTGCAAACATGTCTTAAATACTTAACCTTTTGAAACCACTCATGCATCTGTGACAAGATATATTCACACGTATCATTGTGGTAGGATGTGTCAACAGAACTCTGTCCTCCCATTGAAAGCAAAAACTCTAGTGACATTAAAATGTCTCTATGCCTGCCTTAATTCTGGTAAAAGCATTATAAAGAATCCAATATTTCAGTTAAAAAAAAACCCCAAATCCATATTTTCTTATAGCAAATAAAGTATAAATAGTTGCCAAAGTCTAGGAAAACGGTATAAAATTTGAAAGGTAGACCAAAAAAAAAAAAAAATCCTGAAAAAAATGATGCAAAATTATATGATGATGATGACGGTAGTAAATTATGGAATACTCATATATGCCAAGGGGCTTCCCTGGTAGCTCAGACAGTAAAGAATCCACCTGCAATGCAGGAGACTCATGTTCCATTCCTGGGTTGGGAAGATCCCTTGGAGAAGGGCATAGCAACCCATTTCAGTATTCATGCCTGGGAAATCCCATGGACAGAGGAGCCTGGTGGGCTACGGTCCATAGGGTCGCAGAGTCAGACACGACTGAAGTGATTTAGCATGCCCACACGCATATATGCCAAGCATGGTGCTAACTGTTTGATTTATTCACCTCATTTGATCCACAAGGCACCCCTATGAAAGGGACAATATTATCCCTACTTTATGCACGAGGAAACGAAGGCACAAAAAAAGTTGGATGACAGCCCAAGGCCACAGAAGAGTAAGTAGCTGAACCAGGATTCACAGACAGGCCTGTCTGGCCCCAGAGCCTGTGCACAGAAATTTTGCCTCTTTCTAAAACACTAACCTTTCACCTTTGATAAATCACAAAGCTCACTGAAAATCTCATGAAAGATATGTACCCTACAAATGAAAATTAACCCAAATTTTACAAGCAACCGAAGAGTTCAGGGAGGTAAGTTCCCTACAGGAGGCCTCTGTGAATTCCCATTGCTGGCAAAGATCTGAGAGCAAGTGCACAAGAGAAGGAAACTGGGGAAGGAAAGCCACACATGACTGACAAGTCCAGGGGACTAGATGACACAGACAAGCATATATTCAGACAAACATACAAGCATGCACACGGCTCTATGCAGGTCACTAAAAAACACCTATGGGACTTCAGTGGTTAAGAATCTGCCTGCCATCGCAGGGGACATGGGTTCAATCCCTGGTCCAGGAAAATACCACACGCTGCAAGGTAATTAAGCCAGTGCACAACTACTGAGCCTGCAAGCCACAACTACGGGAAGCCCATGTGCCCTAGTGCCCCTGCTGTGCAACAAGACACACCGCAATGAGACGCCCAGACATCGCAACTAGAGAGCACCCGCGCTTGCCACAACTAGAGAAAGACCACACACAGCAATGAAGACACAGCACAGCCGTAAGAAATGAATACATTAAAAAAAAATACCTCTGAAAGGTCAAAACTCTGATGCCAACCATGGCTCAGCCAGTCCTATTAAGACATCTTCACACAAAGGTCATTAAGAATTGGTCTCTGCCTTATCTTCTGGAACTGTGATCCAGCCAAGACTTGGCCGGACTTGAAAAGGCCCTGCTCTTCAAGAATCAGCAGGTCAAATCACGTAGAGCTTGGGAACAAACATGTCCTTGTGCGTAGCCTGATAAACCAACCATACCTGCCTGAAACACTTTCCCATGAATCCTGGATTAGCAGAATTCAAAGGCTGCCCCACCTCCGAAAGTTCAAGGAGGGAGCGAGACAAAGACCTGGGAGGCCCCCAGGGCCTTCAGAGACTGCATTCCGGATATGCCCCTTCCAGACCATGGAGTTGGATTCATTCCTTGGCACCAAAGAATCAATGGAAGCACCGATATCAAAGTTCACACCCACCAACAGGCATGACAAATTTCACCGAAAAGATGATTCCGTTTCCCTCAAAGGTCCAAGAAAAATAAGAGCCAGGACAGTCGGCTTTGTCTTCTGCTATCACCAGCTACACGTTCTGCCCTCTGAGAAAAGGTCAGCTGTCACTTGTTCTAGGCATCCGACATTTCAGCAAAGACGAAAACGGGACCTTTGGCAACTGGAACTGGAGCTGAGCTTCACAGTACGAGAACAGGAAGGTTGGAGAGCCCTGCAGCAAAATGCTGAGCCTGCCTGAAGTCAGGGCCCAGCCCAACCCCCACCCCAGCTCCCACTCCCCACTTAAGACATTAACCACCCCATGAGTCCAAATCACCCCCTCTCCCCGACTCTTACATTGTAAAGCTGTGGGAACACCACAGCATGATCATGCCAGGACGGCACCCCATCACAGAACATGGAGTGCTAGGAACCTAACAGATGACTGGGGCTTCTCTAAAATACAGAAAAAGCCTGAGGCCCACAGGATAGGCTTTAGAATTGAGGGAGCCATTAAATGAGATAATAAGTGAGAAGTCTGGGCTAGAGACTGGAAAATCCTGAATACAGATGAGCTCTACAGCAATCTCCTGATACCCTTTAAGCCTCATTCCTGCATGCTAAGTCACTCAGTTGTGTCTGACTCTTTGCCACCTCCAGGCTCCTCTGTCCATGGGATCCTCCAGACAAGAATTCTGGAGTGGGTTGCCATGCACTCCTCCAGGGGATCTTCCCAACCCAGTGATCAAACCCACATCTCTTAGGTCTCTTGCATTGGCAGGTGGATTCTTTACCACTAGCGCCACCTGGGAAGCCCTCAAGCCTTGTTCTGGGGCAATTAGGGAAAGAAAAGGGGGCTGAGCAAATCATGTAACAAGCATGTTTAAAGCTCCCAGGCCTGCTTTCATGCTCTTGCCCACTTAAGACACAGTGTACTTTCATCCTGCACCCATCCTTCTCTCCCAAATCTCTGCATGTTTGGATCCTTCATGTCACACATTTCTGATACAATAATGTCAACTGACGTGGAGGCCATCCCTGAACGCCTTGCCTAAAGGGACCCCACACCCTCTCCCTCAGATCCCCCACTGTAGTGAAGGTCACTCAATGCTGAGTGCCAACTATGACCAAGGCATGGCACTGGCACCATGGAGTGACTCTCCCAGACTTCAGCCGTAACACCTAAAAGCCTGCCAGGGCTCGATAATGTATTCATTTCCATTAAGTCTAATGTACAATCCCTGTGAAGCATTACGGCAATGCCATTTCCTGACCAGTAGGACATGCCCAGCACATGTCCAGACACTCAACAGACAATACCTAAGAAAACCAAGAGTGCTGACTCATCCCCCACCCGTCTCAACCAGCAGGGAATGCAAACCTAGACCGTGAGGGGCACTGAAGAGAGGCGAGGTTTTGGGCCCACTTCTGAGAATCCGTCTGTCCTAATCATCCTAAGAATAGATATATTAAAGCACGCGATGAAATACAGATACTAATGAAGCGGAAAGAAAAAAAAATACTAGAAAAAAATAAAAAGGAAATATTCGAGCCAAGTATGAGATCATTAGGGGTTTCCCCAGTGGCTCAGTGGTAAAGAATCTATCTGCAATACAGGAGACTCGGATTCAATCCCTGGGTTGGGAAGATCCCCTGGAGGAGGGCATGGCAACCCACTCCAATATTCTTGCCTGGAGAATCCTATGGACAGAGGAGCCTGGCAGGCTACAGTCCAAGGGGTCACAACGAATCAAACACGACTGAAGCAACTTGGCACACGCACTCGTGAGATCATTAGAAAGTTTTCCAAAATTGTAACGATATACAAAAAATGCTTTTGATGGTACTAATTTTTCAAAAGCAAAATAAAAATTATACTCGGTATGCAAAAAAAAGAAATACCAATGCTGTCACTCAGAATCTCTTTTCCCTTCTTTGTATTTCTCTGAACTTTCAAATTTCCTGCCATGTGCTATTTGCATCTTATAAATAGAGAACACAATGCATATGATAGGAAGAGAAGTTATTCAATGGAGGCCAGAATAGATAACTAGTGGGAAGTTGCTATAATAGCCCTGTGCTCTGTGATAACCTAGAGGAGTGGGATGGGGGTGAAAGGGAGGGAGGCTTAAGAGGGAGGGGATATATATAGTTATGACTGATTCACGTTGTTATATGGCAGTAACCAACACAACAGTGTAAAGCAATTATCCTCCAATTAAACGTAAATAAAATTTTTTTTTTAATTTTAATGGTGAGATCCTGGAGAGAACATCACAGGGTTGTGATGTTGAATTTTGAGAGTTCTTTACATGTCCTGGACACAAGCCCAACTTCAGATTCTCTCCCAATCTGTGCCCACCCCCACCCCACGTGGCCCTGTTTTTCATTCTTTTGCCAAATAAAACTTTGTTCTTCTTTTTCAGAATTGTTCTGGTTATTCTAGTGCTTTGGGTTTTCAATATTAATGATAGAATCAGACTGTCAATTTCTAAGAAAAAGTCTACTGGAATTTTTCTTGGGATTGCAATTTGTAAGGAATGCATTTCTTAACAATATTGCACCTTCCAACCCATGAACACGTGTCTCTCCATTTTTTTTTTAAGGTCTGCTTTGATTTATGTCATCAACTCTGTAGTTTTTGACACAAAGACTATTCAGGAACAGGTTTTGAGGGATTTATACCTAAGTAGCTTATTTTTTGTGCTACTGTAAAATATAGTCTTCATTTTAATATACAGCTCTTACTTGTCAATATACAAATGCAATTGATGTTTGTAGTTTCACCTTCTATCCTATTGTCAACTTAAAAAAAATGCACAACATGAGAGTTGCAAGTTAAGTTTTATTTGGGGCACTATGAGAACTGCAGCCCAGGAGACAGCACCTCAGATAACTCTGAGAGACTGTTCCAAACAGGGTAGGGGGGAAGGACAGTATATATGTGATTTTGGTAAAGGGGGACTACATGAAATCAAGCATGTCTATTTCTTAGAAAGCTTCTTGTGGCCACCTGTTGCAAAGAGCCAACTCTTTGGAGAAGACCCTGATGCTGGGAAAGACTGAGGGCAGGTGGAGAAGGGGGCGACAGAGGATGAGATGGTTGGATGGCATCACCTACTCAATGGACATGAGTTTGAGCAAATTCTGGTAGATAGTGAAGGACAAGGAAGCCTGGCGTGCTGCAGTCCACGGGGCCACAAAGAGTTGGACACGACTTAGAAACTGAACAACAACAGTAATCAAAGAATATACTTTGATTTTTTTAAGTTTGTTTTATGGACCAGAATATAGTCTGTTGGTGAATGCTTCATACAATCTTGGAAACATTGCATTCTACTGTTGCTGGGTAGATTGTCCTGTACAGGTCAGTTGGTTCAAATTAGTTGGAAGTGTTGTTCAGCTTCTCTATGTGTTTGATTTTTCTGTGTACTTTTTCCATCAACTGAAAGAAGAATGTTGGTTAATCATTGGTTAACTTGTTGGTTAATCAAAGAAATCTCCAAATGTAATTGTGGGTTTCTCTATTTCTCTTTTCATTTCTGTCAGATTTTCCTTCATGTGATCTGTTGTTAGATATAGACATGTTTAGGATTACTATGGCTTCTAGGTAAACTGACTCTTCTATTATTATATAATGTCTCTCTTGATCCCTGATACAATATCTTGTTCTAAAATTTACATTGGTTTGATATTAAGATAGCCCCTATAGCCATACATATATATTTCCTAATCTTTCAAATTTTTCTTTTTAATCACACTTATACATGCCCACAGTTTAATGTCCTTCAGACACTGGTTGCATCCCCAAGCTGTTATCTGTGCTTCTGACCAACCAGCTACAAACTGAAGGTTCCCATGACCCCCTTCCTTAGGTTTGATTAACTGGCTAGCACAGCTCACTGAATTTAAAGTAACTCAGTTCATAAACTCAGTTTACAAAAGGATATGATAAAGGATACAGATGAACAGCCAGATGAAGAGATGCAGGGCAAAGTCTGGGATGGTCCCAAGCCCAGGAGCTTCTGTTCCTGTGGATCTGGGGTGCATCAGCCTCCTGATGTAAATCTGTTTACCAACCTAGAAGCTCTCCAAATCCTGTACTTCTGGGATTGTATAGGAGGCTCCTCAATTTGGCATGATCAATCATTAACTTCATTTCCAGTCCATCTCCCTTCTCTAGAGGATGGAAGGTGAGGCTGAAATTTCCAACCTTCTAATCACGGCTTGGTCTTTCTGGTGGCCAACTCCTATCCAGAAACCACCCAGGAGCCACCATCCAGTGTCACTTCATTAGAACAAAAGATGCTCTTATTGCATTTATCACTTAGGAATTTACAAGGGTTTTAGGAGCTCTGTGCCAGGAATTGGAGGCAGAGACCAATATACCTATTTTCTATTATCTCATGAGCTCAAATGAAGCCCATTTATCCAGTCCTCTAGCCAGAATAATGGAGAAGGGAATGGCCACCCACTTCAGTATTCTTGCCTGAAGAATCTCATGGACTGAGGAGCCTGATGGGCTACAATCCATGGGGTCACAAAGAGTTGGACACGACTGAGTGACTAACCCTTTCACTTTCACATGACTTGGCTCCCATGGTGGCTCAGACAGTAAAGTATCTGCCTGCAATGTGGGCGACCAGGTTTGATCCCTGGGTTGGGAAGATCCCCTAGAGAAGGAAATGGCAACCCACTCTAGTATTCTTGCCTGGAGAATTCTATGGACAGTACAGTCCATGGGGTCGCAAAGAGTCAAACACAACTGGGCAACTAACACTTTCACTTTCAGCCAGAATATAGAGGAAATCTTATGGAGATTTTGTAGTCCAATGTGCTGCACACTTTCAGCACAGGGGCTCCCCAGGAATCAAAGAAGAAAACCTAAGGGAAAAAAGGAAGTTTATGCCTGAAAAACTTTACCTCCTTCCCTTACCTATTATTATTTACTCTCAGAGCTTTGGGGTATTTTCCTTTTATATTCTGTTCAGAGATTTAAATTGTGATTAGTGGGCAATATAGCAGGTGGTTGGCTTACATCATCTTGGCTCATGCATAGCCAAAGAGCTCATGAGTTCTTCGTCAAGACAGACCACATGCTGTGACATAAAACAATACTCAACGAATGCAAAAAGTTTAAATACATAACCACAATATCATTAGTTAAAAATCAGTAACAGATCGATACATTAGGAGACATGAGGATGATTCTAAATTAGACTACAAACCTCTAAGTAACTCAAGGGACAATGAAAGCAAAAGGAAAATTGGAAATGTTTAATTTTTTAATTGTTTTATTAATTTATTTTTGGCTGCACTGGGTCTTCGTTGCGGCATCCATGGGCTTCTCTTGTTGCAATGCACAGGCTCAGTAGTTGCAGCACACAGGCTTAGCTGTCCCGAGGCATGTGGGATCTCAGTTTTCTGACCATTGGAAGGTGGATTCTTAACACTGGACCACCAGGGAAATCCCTGGAAATTTTTATAACAGAGTAGTCATGAAAAGACAACATACCAAGAATCAAAGGTAACACTTGCCAATATAGTCCTCCCTTACAGTCATTCTACCCCTCTTCTCTCCTCTAGGACTAGGACTTCTGGGATCCAGTAGAGAAAACAGAGGGAGGTGGCAGCATTTGCATCAGAACTGGGGTCTAAAAAACATTAAATCCAGTGTCATAAGTGAAAACCCCAGAAAAAATAACTCATACAAAAATGAATTGAGAGAGAGAGAGACAACTGGAAACAGGATGCCCCCAAGTTGACCTGGTTCATTGTGACATCTTCATATAGAAGCCGTCAAGGGCTGGCACTTACCCAGCCTCCTGTGGGGCTAAGTCTCGGCCAGACTGGAAAGGGCCTACCCTCCAAGAGTCAGCAGGTCAAATCACTGAGAGCTTGAGAACAACCGCATCCTTGTGTCCCGCCTGATAAACCTCATCTGAGTGAAACACCTCCCATGGATCCTGGATTAGCAGAATTCAAAGACTGCCACATCTCCTAAAGTTCAAGGAGAGAGAGACAAAGACCAGGAGGCCCCATCAGAGGTTGCATTCCGGATATGCCCCTTCCAGAACATGGAGTTGGGTTCATTCTTTGGCTCCAAAGAATCACTGGAAACACTGAAATCAAAGTTCACACCCACCAACAGATGTCACAGATTTTCACGTAAAAGGTGGTTCCATTTCCCTCAAAGGTCCAAGAAAAATAAGAGCCAGGACAGTCGGTTCTGTCTTCTGCTATCATCGGGTACACCTTCTGCCCTCTGAGAAAAGGTCAGCTGTCATTTGTTCTAGGCATCGACATTTCAGCAAAGACGAAAATGGGATCTTTGGCAACTGGAACTGGAGCTGAGGTTCACAGTATGAGAACATACTGTGGAGGTTGGAGGGGCCCTGCAGCAAAATGCTGAGCCTGCCTGAAAGCAGGGCCCCAGCCCAATCCCCACCCCAGCCCCCACTCTCCACTTCAGGCATTGAGTCCAAATCAGCCCCCATCCCATGAGTCCAAATCACCCCCTCTCCCCGACTCTTACATTGTAAAGCTGTGGGAACACCATGGCATGATCATGTCAGGATGCACTCAATCAATCACAGAACATGGAGTGCTAGGAACCTAATAGATGACTGGGGCTTCTCTAAAATACAGAAGAAGCCTGACACCCACAGCATAGGCATAGAATTGAGGGAGCCATTAAATGAGATAATAAGTGAGAAGAAGTCTGGGCTGCTGCTGCTGCTGCTGCTGCTAGAGACTGGAAAATCCTGAATACAGACGAGCACTACAGCAGGCTCTTGACACCCTTCAAGCCTCATTCCTGGGGTAATTAGGGAAAGGAAAGAGAGCTGAGCAAATCATGTAATGACCCTGCTTGAAGTTCTCCTGAAAAAGCAGTTCTAGCTCAGGGTAGCACGGAGCACGCCCCTGGGCCGAGGCTCATATTTGTTTCCCTTCACTGGTGTCCAGCGCAGGAGTAAAACCTATACTTGTCTCCCGGGGCAGTTTTCTCTGCCTTCAGCCAGGAATCTTTCCTCCCACCTCTTGAACTAGTCAAGTTCTTACCCATGTCAGGTTCTTTGTACTTTTCCAAGCCCCAGACCTCTGCAGGCCTGGACCCCTCATATTTCCCCCATCAGGGATAAAATGTCACTCATCACCTGACACCCTGTCCAAAGAGAACTCACTCCCTCTCTCCATCTTTTTTTTTTTTAATATCACTATCAGAAGTCAACCTATTAACAGTGTCCCCCACTAAGGTGTGAGCTCCGTGAAGGAGAACCTGTGTGTCTGGCCCACGACCTAGTCCCCACAGCCTACCTCAGTACATGGCAAAGAGAAAGTACTCAGTGATATCCACCGAATGAACGCAGGCATGAACACATGCCAAGGGTCACTGAGAGCGTCACACTTTACTTCAGGGATAGGAAAGAACTCACTGACGATCCCATCTCCCTGGCTCACAGCAGAAAGTAACAGTGGGTTTGGGGGGAGATTTGATATCTATTAATAGCAAGAAGATTTGAGTTCAGATCCTAAATCAGCTGGACTTCTTGGCGTCCTGAGGCACATACATAACCTCCTCTCTAGAACTCAGTGTTCTCATCTGCAAAAAAAAAAAAAAAAACAAGGGCATGGAATGGGCTAGACCAGTGGTTCTCAAACCTGGGCCACTCGCCTGGACCATTTGTGGAGGCTTTTTCAACAAATTTCTTCAACTCAACCCTGACTTATTAAAGTATTTAAGAGTTAGGGAAGGGAGGATCCAAGAATTAAAACTTTTAACAAGGACCCCCACCCCCAGGTGATAATGATCCCTGCAGGGACAGCCAGTTTTCTCCACTAGGAAAAGAGGGCAGGGCCAGGCCCACACCTGCCCTGAAGACTCCCAGAGAACCTTCCAGATGCTCTGCCCAATGCAATCCCAACTAGTGAAGCTTCCAGAACCAGCTTCATTTGCTTCAGACCCTGATCCATGATCATCCACTCATCTGTGGGTAGGTTGGCGAGTGTCAGTCTCTCTCACTTGGACCATCAGCTCCATTAGGGCTGGGACCCTGTGAGTTGTACACCCTTCTACCGCCTCCAGGAAGAGTGTATATGTGTTAGTCGCTCAGTCGTGTTTGATTCTTTGCAACCCCATGGACTGTAACAGCCTTCCAGGCTCCTCTGACCATGGAATTCTCCAGGCAAGAATACTGGAATGGGTAGCCATTCCCTTCTCCAGGATCTTCCTGACCCAGGGATCGAACCCAGATCTCCCGCATTGCAGACAGACTCTTTACTGTCTGAGCCACCAGGGAAGCCCCCAGGAACAGTGCCTGGTACAATATATATTTGTGGCAATATAGGAATGAGTGAGCACACAGGTCCTTTATGGTAGACAGCTGAGAGGCCTAGAGAGGCAAATACACTCAGAGAATCTCCAGGAGAGGGCTCACCATGATGTTACTACCCAGCTCAGTTGGACTCAGAGCCCTTTATCATGAAGCAGCAGATAATTAGCATGTTACAGGGGACAAAGACTGCCCAGTGAGGGGCACGTAAGAGGCAGACAATACTAGATGAGTGCAGGGGAATTTCATGTGGCTGGAGAGCTGCTTAAACCCAAGAGAGAGGGACCATCTAATCCCTTTGAACTGAATTCTTAACCCAGACTCTTTTTTTTTAATTAAAAAAATTTTTATTTATTTCTTGGTTGTGCTGGGTCTTCACTGCTGCATGTGGGCTTTCAATAGTTGTGGTGAGCAGGGGCCACTCCCTACTTGTGGCACACAGCCTTCTCTGCGGGGGCTTCTCTTGTTGAGGAGCACAGGCTCTAGAGTGCAGGCTCCGTAGCTGTGGCCCACGGGCGGGGTTGCGCCGAGGCATGTGATACCTTCTGGGACCAGGGATCAAACCCAAGCTCCCTAGAGCCCCTGCTCCGCAGCAAGAGATGCTACAGCAATGAGCATCCCATGCACTGCCACTAAAGAGTAGCTCCCACTTGCTGCAACCAGAGAAAAGCCCAGACAAAAAAAGATAATTAAATGTAAAAAAAATTTTAAAGCTAACAGGCCTGTGAAGATTAAAAAGAAGGGAACAGTTACTTGGCCTGCAGAACATCTCAGAAAGACACAGACAGACATCAAAACCATTAGCAGGTGCTGATCTTGGAAGTCAGCCTGTATCACATCACCCTTATCAGTAGGCTTGGATGGTGTCCCTACATGTCCAAAGACTTTTCCGAGAGACACTGGTCTATAAAAATGGGATGGAGCTTTTCCTCTGACAGATCGGAGGCAGAAGCAGGAGTAAGGCACCTCCTGAAAACTTGTGCCCACCAACACCAACCGATCGGCACCGGACGAGGTAAGAACTCTCAATAAACAATACACAAGAGAAAAGGTCAAAACTCCAGGAGGGAAACAAGCATAGGCCAGCTCGTCAAAGGATAGATGACTTGGGTTCTGTGTTTTGAATCTCTTTCGCCATACCACTTCCCGGCTAAAATGTACATTACTCTGCTTAGCGCAGTAGGTGTTAACAGGGGCCTGTTAGGCAACTGCTTTTAAAAAAATGGGAGATTTATTACTAGAATTATCAGCAGGCTCCTCTCAAGACAATGTCTAACAATACTGCCATCAACTCAGTCACAGGCACAGAATTTCTTATTTTTCCCTCACAAGACACTTACATGTTTCCTGAGACACTAATTCTAACTCCTCACTGATGAGGATAAAATTAAAAAATAATGAAGAGGTGAGTTTTTTCAAAAGCCAAACTTATCCAATGTGAAGGATTGTCAGTGGATTCCCATATGTCCTTCCCAACATTTCTGCAATAGCGGTTCTTCCTATGGTGTCAGTAAGTAACAGGCAGCTTGACTTGGGCAATGCCGGCACATGGCGAAAGTTGACAAGCCCAATTTTACAAAACTTGACTGATTAGGAAATCCAAACAGAGAGGAGCTCAGAGTCTACTTGCTTCACTGAGGGGAAAGGCCCCAAGACACAAACCTCCATGTTACCTAAAACATGAGCAAAGAAAAAGACAATAGACTCCTGGGAACAGAGGAATCTGACCAGCAGGGGAGGGAAGTAATCTCCACTGGATCACACAGCTGAGCTCAGAGTCAAACAGGGCTCTCCTGCCTGGGTCTAGACCCTGCCTTCTCATTAGCACTGAGGCTCCTCCGCTGCAGAGGATGATAATAATATTGTCTGGTGCCAGATTCGCTGGGAGAATTGTTGCAGATGAAGGGCTTAACACAACTGACCAGTATGAACATGAACCAATACTCACTAAGGAAATACCTATGGACACATCCCAAGAAGTAGAGTGGAGATTTACGCAGCTTACACATTCACAGTCACTAAGGCTGCTCAACGTCAGCCAAGAGGAAGATGCCCCACAGCCAATGGTCAGCGGGAGCATCCAGTGCCCTGCCCACAGGAGGGCCCCAAGAAGTGGATGAATAGGTTAACTTAGTCATTCAATACACACAGGTGAGCTTCCTACATTATGGCTGCCACCAATATCATAGTGTGGACTGACCAGTGCCACCATCAGACAAAGCCAGCGGCTCTCCCAGAACAAGGGAATGGGCTTTAAAAAGAGAGAAGCCCCGAAATGGTCTCACTCATAGGGAGATGACTCCGGCCTTGGTACACTGAGCTAACACGCTAGGATAGCCCAGTGACCAAGTGAGTGGAGGCTGCCAAGCCGAGGGCTGATTCCTGGGGTGGTTTAGTCCTGATCAGGCAAAACTACCAGCTGGGGGCAGACAGTGGGTAAAGGTGAGCATACTGGCCACTCTGTAAACGCGAGTTTCACCAAGTAAAAAATGAGAACACAGGCCTTCCATCTCAGCACTGTGTGGAGTTTAGAGCAACTGACATCCATTCACACTCCACAAAGGGACCGGCATGTGATAAGCTCACATCAACAAGGACACTGCTATACATTAGCTGCCTGAAAACAAGCAGAGACCTTGACTACCACAGGAGTGACAACACTCGCAGCTTGATCATTCAAAACACTTGAGTTCCCCAGCTGGTGACTCAGATCACTGAAAGGCTATTTGAATCCGGAAGACTGGTAGGAGAATGTGGGACCGTACAGTTAAGATCTGGGCAGGGCATGGCCTGTACTTAAAGGGTGCCACCAGCCCATAGATACCTCTGCGCAAAGTTAAATAAGCTGTAGAAAAAGGGGCCCTTCCTCAAGATACTGACTGTCATGGGCTAAAACGCCGTCCCTCGAATACGGTATACTGATCAGAATATTGACAATGTGAGTGGCACCTTCCTATAAGAGCTAGGACCCTGGCATGTGCACAACCAATACAAATATACTGGCAGCCCTGTGGTCCACTGGGAATGTGGTGTCTGACTAAGCCCTCCTTTGCAGATATCGGCCACAAGATGCTGACCCTGTGGGCCTTGGCCATCATGCTAGCCGTCCAGGCAGGAGCGCTTGACCTATCGACCTCACCTTCACAGGTGGGAGCCCCTCCTGACAAAATAACCTCTGGGTTTCCCGTTCATTTCCCGATCAGTGTGCCTGACCCACAAGTCCCCAGAATTTCCTCAATCAGAAAAGGCTCTCTACCTCTGAGACGTGCAGCTGGGACCTCAGGAGCCAGATGTTCACCCGTGGCCAAATACCTTGTGTCTAGCAGCAAACTCAATGACTGTAAGTAAGATTCGTTTTACCTGCACAGCTTTGACTTTCTACCCCTTCACACATGCTTTTCATCTCCAAGCCCAAAGGCTAGTTACACCTTCTGGACAGGTGGTTCTGAAATAAGAGGTGATAGCCGTATCACCTTTGGGGCTTATTACCAATCAGCTGCCTGGACCCCACTCACAGACATTCTGGTGCAGCAGTACCGCCGCGGGCCGGAGGGCAGTTCAGACAGTGCTACACGTGACAGTTGTAACCCATCAAACAGCGACTTGGTGGTAGAGGCTGTTAATTTCACTGTCAGACATAAAAAAAAAAACTTAAAAGATATGAATATAGAATTAACACCCTTGTGGGGGCTTCCCTGGTAGCTCAGTGGTAAAGAATCTGCCAGCCAATGCAGGAGATGTGGGTTGGATTCCTGGGTCAGGAAGATCCCCTGGAGAAGGAAACATCAACCCACTCCAGTATTCTCGAGTCGGAAATCCCATGGACAGAGAAGCCTGCCAGGGTTACATTCCAAGGGGCCTCAAAAGAGTCAGAGAAGACTTAGTGACTAAACAACAGCAACACGCTTGTACCCACCACTGAGACGGAGGAATAAAATGGGCCATAGGACTGAAGACCCCTAGGCTCCTACTGGGGCTGCACTGCTCCACCCTCCATCTCCTCTCCTGAGAAGGCCTCTGGCCTGATTCTTTTCCTCCTGCCATTTCTTTATATTTTATGATGTGGATATTCCTTCTCAAGATAAATACTTGCACTAAGTGCTATAAAGTTTTCTAAAGGTGACCTGCTTGCACTGTCTCTCAAACCTAAACGTTTCTGAGGTAGTTCATTCGTGCTGTAATGAGAAATTCTGGTCCGTTCACTTTTGCTGCAGTATTGTACCCAGTGAATCCTCCATGATTCATGCAGCTAGTCGATTTCCTTTTAAAAACAAAATTGCAGTATAGTTGATACAATGTTTCAGGTGTACAGAAAAATGATTCAGTTTCTTATATATATATTTTTCATAGTCTTTGCTATTATGGTTTATCATAAGGTTTATCATAAGATATTGGCTTCCCTGGTGGCTCAGATGGTAAAGACTCTGTCCGCAATGCAGGAGACCTGGGTTCAATCCCTGGGTTGGAAAGATCCCCCGGAGAAGGAAACAGCTACCCACTCCAGTATTCTGGCCTGGAGAATTCCATGGTCTATATAGTGCATGCGGTCGCGAAGAATTGGACACAACTGAGCCACGATCATTTTCACTTCCATAAGATATTGAATATAGTTCCCTGTTGTATACAACAAGCACATGTTGTCTATCCTTTCCCCCACCCACTTGGTAACCATAGGTTTGTTTTCTAAGCCTGTAAGTCCAGTTCTTTTTTGTAAATATTAAGTATGTTCACTTGTATCATTTTTTTAGATTCCACATATAAGTGATATCATGCATTTGTCTTTGTCTTACTTCAGTTAGTTTGATAATCTCTAGATCCATCTGTGTTGCTGCAAGTGGCATTATTTCATTCTTTTTTATGGCTAAGATTCCATTGTGTGTGTGTGTGTGTGTGTGTGCACGTGTGTACCACATCTTCTTTATTCATCTGTCAATGGACATTAGGGTCACTTCCATGTCTTAGCTATTATAAATATTGCTGCTATGAACATTGGGGTGCATGTGTCTTTTTGGTTTTTTGTTCGCTTGCTTGTTTTAATTTCCATTTCTTATTTATTTGGTTGTGCCAGGCCTTAGCTGTGGCACACGGGATCTTCAGTCTTCACTGCACCATGCACAATCTTTAGTTGCAGCGTGTGACCTCTTAGACACAGCATGTGGGATTTAGTTCCCCAACCAAGGATCAAACCTGGGCCCCCTGCATTGGGACTGGGGAGTCTTAGCCACTGGACCACAGGGAAGTCCCAGCATGTATCTTTTTTAATTAGTGTTTCTGTCTTTTCTGGATATATGCCCAGGAGTAGAACCGATGGGTGAAATGGTAACTCTATTTTTAGTTTCTTAAAGAAACTCCATACTGCTCTCCACAGTGGCTGCATCAATTTACATTCCCACCAACAGTGGAACCCTCTCCAGCATTTATTATTAAATGTAAAAGTCTACATTTATAAATGTAGACTTTTTGATGCTGGCCATTCTGATTGGTGTGAGGTGCAGAACCACACGGATGGAGAACAGGAGATCCAGATCAGTGAGCTCCATTACCTCTCTAGCCACCTCCTGCCCTACACAGCACTTAAAATCAGTGCTCGCTCACTTGGCCTGCCCCCAGGGAATCATGCTGCAGGTTCCATCATATACCCCTGGTACCCCTGAGGCAAAACTTGGCCTCAGAAAAGAGAAGAGCCTGCCCCAGGCCACTTGACCTTCAAGGGGCAGAACCTAGACTATATGTATATACTCTGGGCTGCTAGGCTCAAAAGCTAAACTAGGTCCTTTCATGCCATGCTCAAATTGCTTTAGAGTAACATACTCAATACCAGGTTGGTCTCAGGTAGGTGCTGCTGCTGCTGCTAAGTCGCTTCAGTCGTGTCTGACTCTGTGTGACCCCATAGATGGCAGCCCACCAGGCTTCCCCATCCCTGGGATTCTCCAGGAAGAAACACTGGAGTGGGTTGCCATTTCCTTCTCCAATGCATGAAAGTGAAAAGTGAAAGTGAGGCCACTCAGTCATGTCTGACTCTTAGCGACCCCATGGACTGCAGCCCACCAGGCTCCTCCATCCATGGGATTTTTCAGGCAAGAGTACTGGAGTGTGCTGCCATTGCCTTCTCTGCAGGTAGGTGCTAGTAGAGGCTAACTCCTAAGAGGGGACAGGTATGTTTCTGGAACACCAGGCTGTCCTTGTAGGGAGCAGTGGCAGGAATTGATATTTCGGGGAGGCATGATATTAAATGCCTATGGGTCCCACAACTCAATGGTGCTGGCTCTCCAGCTGGAAAGCTTCCTCTGGCTGAACCGGCTGGGCAGCTAGCAGCAGGATCATTTCTCTCGACCCTTTTCAGATCTGAATGCCACCCTGACCCCGAAGATAGAGAACATGCTGAAGTGCGAGGAGATAAATCTGGCCGGTGTGTTGGGAGAAGTGATATCCACAGTGTCCAACTCTGGCCTGCTGTCTGTGTTAGATCTTACTTCATCCCTTGATATCCTTGGAGGTGGTGGCCTTGGTGGTATTCTGGGAAAGGGGAGCAGCAACAAGTCCCCAAAGCATCCCCAGTCATTGCTCTCAGAAGCCACTGGTGCTGTCAGTGACCTCGGCCAGGGGGCTCTGGGCAGTCTGCCACTCCTTGGTGGAGAGAATGCTGTCAAAGAACTTGTTGACAGCACTGGTCTCTTGACTGGTGACAAACTCAAAGAAACCACTGAGGGCATACTGAACAGTGTGGTGCCAAAAGACATCAACAGTGCGCTCACTGGCCTGCTGGGAAATATCGACTTGGAAGATCTCTTGTTAGGGTAAGTGCTTCCTTGACCCTAATGTCTGGCACAAGACAAAAGCTACTGTTTGGAGATACCAATGTTCAGCCCCCAAAAGGGCAACCACGTTTTCATGAAGCAATATTTTAACTCGGTGCTGAAAGGCTATACTTTTGGGGGGAAATATGATCAAGATTTGTTGACCTTAAAGAACTGGGCCACCTTTTTTTTGAGAGTGGCAGTGATGTCTGTGGAACTTCCCCCAAGAGCCAGAACTATTATGTTTAAAAAAAAAAAAAAGGAAGGAGGAAAGAAAGAACCAAGTGGGTAAGGGGGCTGGGGAGTCCCAGAGATAGATGGGTGGGTAGGTTGTTAACTGCCTGCTTCAAAGGTGTTTCTCTTGTTACCCAGACTGATTCCTTGAGCCAGGACTGACACTTATACTTGATGCTGTCACTTTACAGATTAGAGGTTGAAAAAGTGACTGTGGAGAACATGACGTCAACCATGACAGGCAACGGAATCCTTGTCCACGCCGTGACTACTGCCTTCATAGGTGGAAACGGGTGAGCCTATTTCCAAATCAGTCAGCTGGGACAGGCTGGACTAGTGACTTAAGATCTAGTGTCCAAGAGCCAAGCAGAGACAACAACGAGTAAGGCAGGATGGTTGAGGATGGAGCGAAAGGGGCACCAGGCCCAGCTGCCTCTCTCCTCCAGCCCCGAGGAGCAAGGTGGCAACATAACACCACAGCACCCCACTCTCAAATAGTACTACAATAAAAGCCAGAAATCCAGATCTCCATGTGAAATCTGCATAATTTGATAGATGAGCAATGAAGACAGAAACCATGGAGAACTCATTTCATATCAACATGTACACTGGTCTTAGGGGAAATTCAGTTCAGTTCAGTCGCTCAGTCGTGTCCGACTCCTTGTGACGCCATGAATTGCAGCACGCCAGGCCTCCCTGTCCATCACCAACTCCCAGAGTTCACTCAAACTCACGTCCATCGAGTCGGTGATGCCATCCAGCCATCTCATTCTCTGTCGTCCCCTTCTCCTCCTGCCCCCAATCCCTCCCAGCATCAGAGTCTTTTCCAATGAGTCAACTCTTCACATGAAGTAGCCAAAGTACTGGAGTTTCAGCTTTAGCATCACTCCTTCCAAAGAACACCCAGGACTGATCTCCTTTAGAATGGACTGGTTGGATCTCCAAATATGCCTTCCAAATAATCTTGACCCTCCAAGGAGAGTCAACTCACTCTACAAACACTTTGCTAGGAAGCTGAGAGGAAACAGAGATGGTTAAAATGCCCTCAGGAAACTAGAGATTTAAACACGCATGCGTATACACATTCACTCATCCACCTAATGGGTAGTTAATAACCGCTGCTCTGTACCAGATGCTGTGTTGGGCAGAGGGAAGACTAAAGGCAGGCGGTCCCTGCCTTCAGTGGATGTCAACATTTGGGGGAGGGACAGGTTAACAGAGGAGGCCCAGGGCACCCAGGAAAATGTGAGAGGGGCAAGGGAATCCATACTGGGAAGGAGATTTCTTGGACTAATACATTCATATCCCTGATACTTATCACTGATTAAGCTCCAGCCAGGCCCTTAACTGAGGTAGTCTGAACTCATGAAGCCTCTTGACAACCTCATCAGGAAAGCAGTCCTGTTTCTAAACTAGAAAACCAGTTTAAACTAGGAAAACCAGTTATAAACCTTGCTCAAAGTCCCTCAACCAAACGACGGCAGTGACAGGATTTGAGCCCAGGTGTTCAGCTTCCAGAGTCCATATCTGTGACCACTACAGTTAACAGTGTCAGGGAGAACCATCTATCTTCTCCAAAATATCTGACTCAAAGAAGACCAGGCTCTGGAAAACTGTGGGTTTTTCCTGTCCGTTGTCACCCACACAACAGACAAGTGGGAGTGCTGGGCACAAAAGTGAACTTGTAATGGGCATCTTGTTACCAGTCAGCCTGGTGCCACCCAACAAAAAAAGACCCTTGAAGCCTGGTTTGGAGGGTGATTTTGACAATGTTTATTGAATACCTTTGAACCAAGCTCTGAATTCTATGCACAGGAGATTGGCCAACGATGGGGCATACTTATTGGAAAGCACCGAACTTACCCTCACTAAAATAACCTGGTGATTCCCAAAATGCCTATCGCTTGGCTGAGTGACATCTTGCAATGGGACCTGGGTTCACCTGCGTCTTGTTCTCCACAGCCTAGCAGGACCTGTAGTCAGCATACTGGGATTTCAAGTGCATGCAGATGTAACTCTGGAAATTGGAATTTCCAGCAACAACACACAATGTGTCAGCCTCCTAGTCCAGGAGAAGAACATCGAAGTCAAGAACGTCAACCTGCAGATAGCAGAGGTGTATGTGAGACCATTTTTTCTCATTTTCTGGATCAAGTGGCCTATATGTCAGGATATCCTTGCTTGTACCACACCTAGAGACCAGCTCAGCCAACCCAGTGGTTTGAACCATCAATAAAGGAGGCCCAGAGAAGGGCCTCTGCTTGCAAATGGCCCACTGGGCCTGAGCACAGCCTTCTCTCACTCTGCCCGTGTTCTCTTTGCTAAGCATACTTTTGTACTCAGTTCTATTTTCCTGCATAAGCAATCCATTCACCTAGATCAAAATTCAAATGACTCAAAAGCCATACAATACAAGTCTCCCTCTCACCCATATACACCGGCTAATTATCCTTCCTGGAAGCAACCAATGGATCCAATTTTTCCATTGGCTTTCAGAGATATTATTTGCTATGCAACAAACATGCATGTGTATACACACACAGAAATGGGCTGGTTTATTATATACAATTTTCTGGCCTCTGCTGATATTTTTAAAAATTGCTTGGAATTGGCCATCAGAATATAAATAGCTTCTTGATATTTTATGGCTGTCTAGTACTCCATTATGAAGATACACTATCACTTACTTAACAGATCCTTATCAAGGAATAATTGTTTTTTTTCCAGCTACTAACTTTTGTACTCAACCGGTGAATAAGTTCCCAGACAAGTCTGTTTACCACTGTCATGGTAACTGAAGGATAAATTCCTCCCTGTGAGATTGCTGGGTCAGCCCTCTGGCTTTGGTAGTTTTCTTAGGTATTCTTCCATCTTCCTTAGTGACTAAAACTGAAGGCAAAAGAGCTTAGGGAACAAAGTAAATAGCAGGACATCACTGCCATTGGTTCGTCAATGGATGTTGGGCAAATGTTAAGGATCACACAGGTATACACGTGTGATACGTGTTCTCCACGTGTATCTTCCCCAGGGTCACAGGTGTCTTGCCTCTGCCTCTGCCCTTGGATGATACCATCTCTCAATTGCTGACAGTAACTATGAACGAGAATGTAAGTCGTGGGACGGGGAGGGCACTGCCTCGGAGGTCTATGTTGCTGGGGGACACAGGAAGAGGCCCTTACCTCAGATACAGTCTGGTGCTAGAGGGACATCAGGCCTCAAGAGGCCTGTTTCTACGGAAGCATCCCCTGCCCCACCCCCAGCCCCAAATACCCCAGTAGCAGGATAGGATAATGCTCCAGGTTGGGGCAGGAGTAGGGGAGGATGAGCTCTGGCAAAAAGGAAACCAGGAAGTAGGACAGGGAGAAGAGGAGGACAGACGGAAGGGGACAGGAGGACAGGACTGCTGCTCTCCCTTGGCAAAGCTAACGATGAGCCCTTTAACAGATTGAAGGATCAAAATCATGTGGCATTGAGCTCAGTGACGTCAACGAATGCAAGAACTGTGAGTACAAACACCAGACCCCCACCCTCCCCAGCGGGGCTGCCCAGGTCAATGGAGGGAGGTGGCCCAGGCTCCTTTGGATCCTATAGGTGATAGGAGAGGACGGAGCTGTAAGGTGCATCCCCAAGCACCCAGGCTGGAAATGTGGCAACTTAGCAGCTTCGCTGAACCACAGTGACTCATTCTCCAGGACACAGAGCCCCTCTGGAGTCTCTGGTAGCTCCTCAGTCCCAGTGGTGTGCAAAGTACACAGTGTGGAGCTTGAGCAAGGAGCACCCTCACACCAAGGAAGCTGGGAAGCAGAAATTCCCTCTCACGTCTCCTAACATCCAGGAGACCAAGATAACAGGACGCAGTAGGATGGCAGTTGCCAAGACAGTTCAAGCAGGAACCTGTCGACATTTCCCAGGACCCAGAGCAGATGAAATATGGGGCCTGGGCAGCGAGACTCTTTTAGTTGTCACATCACCTTCCTCTCCATAGTCTCCTCCTAGACACATGTGAAAAGCTAGTGAGGCAGCAGGTTTCTGCCTGGGACCAAGGGAGAGGGAGGCGCCCAGGGCACAGCCTCCAGGGGACTGCGGCGCCTCCACAGGCTCTCTTTCCCTCTCACCTGCAGCTACTGGCTTGTTCAACTACCAAGTCAAAAGTCCCAGGATTTCTGCAGAAGGTCTTTCAATCCTCTACTGTGTAAGTGTTCTTTGTGCTTATGAATGGGTTCTGTAAGAGGGCTGGAGACATCCCTGAACTCACCAAATAAACTCCAAATCATGACAAACCAGTCTTCCTCCCTTCTCCGATCCCCAGACCTCCACCTGGGGCGATCTCCAGGCTTCTACCGTAACAGCTGAGTGCCTGCTACATGGGCCAGCCGTGTTTTCCCTTCCAGTTACGTCTAATGCACAGTGCCTGAGATGCATACCCAACAACGACAACTTTTTCTTGACCAGTAGGATGTACCCAGCAGCGGTTAGATATTCAACAGACTATATTTAAGGAAAGAAGAAGTGCAGACTCTCCCACCCACCCTCTCAATCACTGAAGGAATGGAAAACTAGGCCATGAGGAGTACTGAAGAGAGGCAAGGTTTTGGGCCCACTTACTCTACTCGTGGGATCCCTCTGCACAGACATCCCAAGTACAGATATATTTAAGCACAAAGAAATACAAGTATTAATGACAAGGGGGGAAAAAACTGGAAATGAACTAGAAGGAAATAACTAAGCTAACTATGAGATTATTAGAAATGTTTACACAGTATGAAGGTACGGTTAATTTTTTAAAGCAAAATACAAGTGATATTATGTACAGGCAAAGAAAGACAATAAGGTGAAATATTAGTGATATCCACTTAAAATCTTTTCCCTTCTTCGTACTTCTCTGGACTTGTCAAACTTCCTGCCATGTGCAATCTGCATTTTATAAACAGGGCACAATGGATACAAAAGGAAGAGGAATCATTCAAAGGAGGCAGAATTCCATAGATAAGATGAGCCTTGAGGGTGCTTGACAAGACAGTCATTGCAAGCTTGGGAGAACTGTGAGTTAGGTACAAACACGCATATACACACACATATTACCTGAGGCAACATTGAAATGGAGGAACTCGCTGGAAAATGAAGACATGTAGCTTCTCTTGGAAAATCGGAGGTCTGGGGGACCGAGGGGCACTGTTTCAGGGCTAATCGGCTGGAGACGGCAGTGCTTCCTCCTCTGTAAGGGGCTCCTCTCTCCCACGACTCCCCTACAGTCCCGCAACAAGGGGGCAGGGAGGTCACCTGTGCTTTGTCTTCATGCTCGTCCACTGTGGGGTTCACACGGGGCCACCTCACTCCTCAGCATCACAGACGGGCCTTCAAAGACCCTGAAATTGATGGCAGTCTCACACGATAACAGGGATGTTTCTCTTGTTCTCTCTCTAGGCCTACTTTAACCAAAATAAATCCCCTGTGCCTGGAAGCCATCTTCCTCCAGATCCTAAAAATGTCAACACTGCCGTGATTTTGTCCCAAATGATGCTCAGGGAGATTGTCACTAAAAGCGCCAAGGAGAGCTCTGTCAAGGTGAGCCTCATCCACATGGCCCTTCGACCCTCCTGTTTGCTTAAGTCTAGCCTATCAACCTCTAAGTGTGAGAAGGTAGAAATGCCAAGTGGGTTCTGGACTGCTCTTCCAGAGATAAAGACGAGGAACGCTATGGGATACAGATTTTCCCTTAATGATCGTCTAGTTGGGTCTTGTATATAATGCACTAGGGGAAAGGAGAGAGCAGGGCACAGGGGGAGCAGGAGCTCTGGGAGGCAGAGCTGCTTCTCTCCATTTTACAGGCAACCAAAGTGAGGGAAGCAACTTAACCAACACTCACAGCATGTGCAAGGGAGTGGGTTTATCTATAGGAGGTATTCACTTGCTTCCTGCCCAGAAAGTGGTAGAAGGCAGGTAGTTATAACAAAATCATAATCTTCAGTACTCTCTATGTGCCAGGCTCTATTTCAATGCTTCCTTAACACAGTCTCCCAAAATCATCAAGTGCAGAGCTATCTGCTACAAGAGCACAGAAAGAAATGGGCTCTAAAATGGATGAGGAGTAATAGAAACACGCTTCTGTGTCATGGGCCCCACTGTCTTTTCGAGAAAGGAAATAAGATAAAGGGAGATGTCTGGAATGAGATGGTGTCTGTGTGCTCATATCAGCTATGGCAGCACCCAGCAAGGTGACCAATGCATACCACAGGATCCATAAAAATCTGAATGATGGAATCGAGCAATGCATGGATATCTCACCATACAACATCCTGCAGCCCTCTCCCTCTCCATACTCTATAAACGATGACTTCTTTACCACAGATAAACAACCTGGAAGCGGCGATCACCAAAATCGTTTACCACCACCTGCCGAACAACAAAATCAATGCCGCCTACTGGGTCACTATAGTGAAGGATGGTGAGAACATAGCCACTGGGCAGACGGTGAGTGCTGAGTAACAAATCGGGAACGGCTGTGAGGAGGAACAAATAGGAGCAGAGGTCCCATGGAAAGAAGAGTGCTCTGGGGGGGAACTACTACCAAAACTCTGGGGGTCAGAGTGCCTGGGTGTCCCTAGGAGGAGGAGGCCAACCAGGCTGGTGGGCTGTCTCCTAAGACCTGGTCGCCTCCACGCCAGGCCTCACCTGTCACCTTGCTGGTCATATCACACCATGACACGTTTGCTGAGTAGCCTGGTGAAGGTATTTTCAACTCATGTTTGTTTTATATTCATGTAGGAAGTCACCATCTCCCATGCAAGTGAGATTTCAAACAACAAAATCAAAACAACCATCAAGACTGACAGGTACGGTCTATAACTACAAACTCCTCTTGCCATTCATCAGCATAGGATGCAATATCAAGAAACCAATTCAGAAACTACTGTATAGGCACAGGGAGCTCAAGCCGGTGCTCCGTGACAACCCAGAGGGGTGGGATGGGGCGAGGGTGGGGGTGGCTCAAGAGGGAGGGGACATACGTATACTTATGACTCATTCATGTTGTTGTACGGCAGAAGCCAACACAATATTGTAAAGCAATTATCCTCTAATTAAGAAAAAAAGAAGAACCCAATTCAAATCACATGCAAAGAATAATGGACAAGGCCTTTGAGAAATACTTGGATTATTACAGGGAAATCAGAAAGTTTTACTCACATGCTGTTATGCACCTTAAATCTGCTCTTTCTCCTCTGTATTTATTACAACATTTTATAAGTGACTTCAAGAAGGAACTGAGCTAATACCTAAACTCTACTTTAGAATTGGTTAATAATTGTTATTTGGAAATAATTTTTCCTTGTCTTTCCTGACAGTGCTAAACACAGCGTGATACCCCCTGAGGCTGTAAGTCAATCTGATTTTTCAAAATATTTATCTATGATAGGTGAGAAATTATTTTCAAGCCAGGCACTCAGGACTCTACAAAAAAAAAAAAGTCACGCAGATTGGATCACAGACGCAATGTGGAGCAGGACTGCAGGTTCCAAACCTAGGTTCTCTCTGGGAAGCTATTAAAACCCGGTTCCCCAAGCTCATTCAGTGACCTCAGTCAATGACCTAAAGGCAGGCCTAGAATCTGTGCTCTTTGTGTTGGGTGATTCGGATACACCAGGAAGTCTTGAGGGTCCACAGAAAGGAAGAAAAGATGATGTGGATTCTAATTACGCCTTGGCTCACCAGAGCATCTCACTACCCCCACCTTTATGACACTTGATCTTCCACACACATAAGTATACTTTCATTCAACAAACATTTAGTGAGCGTCACTACATGCTGCTGCTGCTGCTGCTGCTAAGTCGCTTCAGTTGTATCCAACTCTGTGCGACCCCATAGATAGCAGCCCACCAGGCTCCCCGTCCCTGGGATTCTCCAGGCAAGAACACTGGAGTGGGTTGCCATTTCCTTCTCCAATGCATGAAAGTGAAAAGTGAAAGTGAAGTCGCTCAGTCGTGTCTGACTCCTAGCGACCCCATGGACTGCAGCCTACCAGGCTCCTCCATCCATGGGATTTTCCAGGCAAGAGTACTGGAGTGGGGTGCCAACATGTATGACCCTAAATCTGTAACATGAAACAATGGTGAGGTCCCAGATTCCGGGAGTGATGCTCTAGTTTAAGCAGGAGGACAGGGACAGATTAAAACCATATATAAATTAAGCCCCATCATTAAGAGTCTGGTAACCACACACTGGCTGGAGGCACACAATATGCACTCAGAGGCGAACAGCCTTATGTCTGTGTCCCAGGTGTCAGCCCTGAGACAGGGGGATGTCAGCTGAGAGGTAGACTTTGGGAGTCAGTGTAAGCCTGGGTTGCTTCACCTTATCTGTACTGGGCCAAGCTCTGTGCAGGGGAAGGATCACAGAAGGCATGAACCCTGACCTCATGTAACTACCCACCTAACAGGGAACAGAGACTGATGAAATAGCTATCAACTGACCATGAAAAAGACAGAGGGCAGAAAGCATGAACTGGTAGGCAGACCATGGGTTCACTGAGAAAATGATGCCTGGACTCAGCCCTGAAGAAGGAGCAGGGGTTTACCAGGGAGCAAAGGTGTAAACCAGGTAGAGGAAACAGGACATTCAAAGGGTAGGCAGCGTGGACTTCTAGGCCTGTTGAGGGGAATGCAAAAGAAGGGAGGTAAACAGAGCACCAGATCCAAGGGGACCCAGAACAGATCCCGAAGAGTACAGTCCATCCTCCGAAATACTCAAACGGCATTTGGCCTGAGGGCACACAGCTGCATCTCAGTGCCTACAGCAATGTCTGGAACATGACAGGAACCCAAGAAACACTGGCCAAGGAGCCACCCAAGGCATCAAAAACCTACTTGAAAGGCCTTTGAAAATCCCCAAAGAATTAGAGGCCTGAGGGATAGATTGAGATCCACCTCCCCACATAGCCTTGTCGAGTACCAGGAAAAAAAAGAGCCCACATGTCCAGAGGAACCCAAGACCACTTTCCACTATGTGAGGACGAGCTGGGAGGCTAGCAGATGTACTAACAAAAACACTCCACCCATCTCTTTCAGGAGGAGGAAGAAAGAGGTGTGCTACGTGAAGTTCTGAAGAAGCTTCTATTTGCTGTTACCAGTACGTGGAACTAGTAACATGAACACCAGAAAAGTCAGTGTCACTGAAAGGCAGGGACGGGACAGCACCCTGCAGCCTGTGCCACAGCAGCGAGCAGAGTATCATCTGGTCATTGCGGGGCTGAAGAGCACGTTTTTATTTTCAGATAGGGACCGCAGCATCTTGAGATGGCAAAACGTGAAAACCAAATCAAAATGTTTCTTCTCCCGGTCCAAATGAAATCCAGCCCACTGGGTGTCTTCAGAACAGCATTATGCCACTTAGAGGAAAGAAACATGGGCCTCGTCACCTAGTCACATAGATAACAGAGTTTGAGAAATTTAGAAGTATGAGTTCATAACCCTGATGATCATCAAGAGATAGAGCACAAAATGCCATCTAAGCATATTAATGATGAACTCTAGAGGGGTTGATGTATTGCAAATGAAATCAAAAGAGCAAGGATTAATTCTTCTGGTTTCTTAAGAGAAAGAGGGCAGACATGCCAGCATCTCTCTTGGTTTCGATTATACCCATCAGATTTCCAGTTAGCTCTAGGGTCCTTGAGAACTCACCCTCACACACACACAAGACTGGGAGAAACTGTGTCTTAACTCAGATCCCTCTGCTGAAGGGGCGGGGGAGAGATTTCCCCTAGAGCCACACTCTGCCCAGAGACATTCTCCAGTTGACTGTGGCTAAAACAACCCACCCTAGCCATTGTTTCTTTCAACTCACATCATAAGATGTGCCTTCTTTTTTTCAGGAAATGTAAATCAATGGAATATTCCACTAGGAGTAATCCCAAATTCTCTAAACAGTGCCAAGCTTCAAGTGCTTAAATCGGTAAGAGAAAGAAATACAAACATTTTCCTTTCACATTAAAGTCCACTCTGCACCTCAGTCTTCAGAGTAATGAATAAGGCCAGTGGGCCCTGGCATCAACGTCTGTCTGGGCTGCCTTACCAGCTCCATTCAGTCTCCCTAGTCTCTCCTAAGCAGATTCATTGCCTACTGTCCCTTTCGTTATCATGTAAGTTCTAACCCTGAGACTGGAAACACGTGCACACATGCCCAGTCATGTCCAACTCTTTGCAACCCCATGGACTGTAGCCCACCAAGCTCCTCCGTCCATGGGATTTTCCAGGCAAGAATACTGGAATGTGTTGTCATTTCCTCCTCCAACGGATCTTTCCAAGCCAGGTATCGAACCCATGTCTTCTGCATCGGGAGGCAGATTCTTTACCACTGGGCCATCGGGGAAGCCCTGCATCCCCACTACACATTCCCGATTCCTCCACACCGCCGCCTTGTGACTGAAAAGCCTCTTGTTCTTTACCACCCTGACTCAGACTTCCCCTTCTTCCCATCTATCTAACCTCACACTTAGGGAAAAGTGAAAAGAGAACTTGCTTTCTGAAAAATAGTTAAAAGGATGGAACCTTTATGTAAATTTGCCACCAGGAAAACAGTGAAAGAGGGATGGAACTAGAGAAGATATACCAGAGAGTAAAGAAGTTTAGAATCTCCATCACCCTTACAATGTTCCATTCTTGATAAACATGTCTAATGAGTTTGCCATCTGACTGGGAAAACATTAATTTCTTTCATGTTGGCTCAAATTTCAGAAGCCTTACATTCCGATTTTTACTTAATCCCCCAAAGTCCATGAATCTGTGACCAAATCAATTACTACAGTGTAGAGGCTGGTAAAATCAGCACTTGCCTCAATGTTAGCTTTCTACCTCCTACTCTTAGGCTCCGTAACTATGAGGGGCCTGGACGTATCACTTTGCCTCCCGCATTCCGCCTGAGTTAAGGGACTGGATCAGATGAATGCCAACTGTGTTTCAGCTGCAAGTGACAGGAAGTTCAACCAAAACTGGTTCAAGCAACAACACAGAGTTATTGGTCCTAACACCAAGGATGGTGCCAACTTCAGAGGTGGCCCAAATGTGACGCCAGAATCCATCTCTTGACTCTAAATGCTTTGGGGTGGGCTCTATTTTGGCTCCGCGCTGGGGGTCCCTCACTATCAGGAACTTCACCCTATTTCTGGAATAACAAATGAAAGTCATCCAGAAGTAACATCTGGGGCTCCCATTGGCCTGAACTGTTCCACGTCCCCATCCTTAAAGCCAGTGCTGTGGTCAGGGGGATGGAGTCCACTGGCTGGCTCAGCCTGTGCCTGCACCAGCTTATGTATTTAAGAGTATAACTCGCTGTCTTTTGTCTCCCCCCAGAATGATTTTCAAGCCACAAACTAAACCCAGCACCGGAAGCCAGGGAATGTTTCAGAATGAAAGCAAAGACACTCTGTAATCCCTCTCTATGAAACACTGTGGAAAAGACATCCTTTGGACTAAGGAATTAAGTAGAGTTAGTGTTCTCAACATGTCCAGCTATGCTTTGGAATTTCACCAACAATACCCTGAATTAACAAGTGTAAGAAAGGCAGGAATCCAGGGATAGGGGGGGACTTTTCTAATTATCTCACCAATAAATAACCTGTTTTCATGCAGAAAAAAAAAAAAGTGACATGTCTTTAATTCTTACAAACAGGAGTTCCATTGTGTGTTTATGACTAGTAAAAGCACTTCTTACTGGGGACAAAAAATTAGTAATATGAGTGATGAGGCCACAAAACTCAGGATTACTTTACAGAGTGCTCTAGGGAACAATCCTGACAATGATTAAGACTTTTCTTCCCATAGCTCAGGCCTCCCCTCCCCAAACACCAAACGTTCTCTTCTGCCCATTGGCCCAAGACGAAAATCACACAGGGGCTAGGCTCCAACTTCCCCATCGTCACATGTTAAAAACTGAAGGGCACAGTCCAAATGCTAAAAGCTGGGTGGAACAGAGCAGATAAGAGTCCGATAATACCATAAACAGGGCAGCAAAGGATCTAGATCCCAGCTCAGGGACTACAGGCCAGGCCAAGTGGCTGAGAGGAAAGCCAATCAATGTTAGGTCAGTAAATGCAGAGAAACCCAGAAAAATACACAACAGGGATAATGAGAAACACAACTCTGAACTCTATACCAGGCAGAGACTCTCTGCCCTATGCCAGTGTCTTGCACAACTGTGTGCTCCAGAACCAAAACAGCTCAGGTTGTAGACACAAAAGATCAGAAAGGGAAGCAAGGCCAGAGACTGGGCGTGCCTTACAGCAAGGACAGCACCGCACAAGACAAAGACCCAATCACACTCTTAATGGGTATGGGGTTCTATTCTGGAGTGATGGTTTGGAACCAGATAGAGGTTGTAGTTGAACACTGTGCCACTAAACTATCTCCTTTACCTTAGTTAATTTTATGTTATGTGAATTCCACTTCCATTTAAAAACAAAAATGGGACTTCCCTTAGAAGGTGAGGGTTTGATCCCTGGTCAAAGAGCTAAGCTCCCACATGCCACACCAAAAAACCAAAACATAAAACAGAAGCAATACTGTAACGAATTCAACAAAGACTTAAAAAAAAAGGTACACATAAAAAAAATTTTAATAAATAAAAAACAAGAAGCCTTCCAAATCACATTAGCAACGAGTATATCAAGTACCCAGATGTTGATTTCTATACCATTCTTTATCAAAGGAACCTAATCAGTCCCCTTGGAGAAATGGCTAATTCTAAGACTAGAGACAAAATATGAAAAATGACCCAGAACAGCTCAGATGCAAGGAAGAAGGCACTCATACAAAGGCGGAAGTGTGTCAAAGGGATAGAGGGCCAAAAGAAAGAGCTTCCAGAGCTGAAACAATTTGGCCAATGAAATATATAAAGGAGTATTGGATTATTGATCCTGGATATTCATTAGAAAGGATGCTGAAGCTGAAGCTCTGATACTTTGGCCACCTGATGTGAAGAGCCAACTCACTGGAAAAGACCCTGATGTTAGGAAAGACTGAAGGCAAAAGGAGAAGGGGGAGGCAGAGGATAAGATGGTTAGAGAGCATTACCAACTCAATGGACATGAAGCTGAGCAAACTCTGGGAGATAGTGGAGGACAGAGGAGCCTGACATGCTGCAGTCCATGGGGTCACAGAGAATCAGACATGACTTAGTGACTGAACAACTGGATTATAACCCATAGAATAAAAAAAATATCTAGCAGCCTATACTAATATAAATAAATGATTCAGTAAATATACAGGTGAGAACAGGCAAATCTCCTGTGCAGAAGAAGCCAAAATGATTTACACAGCTACTGCACCCTTGAGGAGGGAGGGCATAGCTTCCATTCACTAAGCTTCAGCTGCACATGGCGACTTTTCTCCAAAGTATAGAAAGGGGAAAAAAGAGCAACTGTACAATGAAAAAATCTGACAAACTACCTGAAGCCAGGTGATCAAGGTTAGTATAAACAGTGATAAATCATATTACTAGTATGTACCCTTATGATGGAATGAGAATGGTATTTTACCTTTGTGGTCTTCCTTCCCAAAACACGTAATTCCAATCTAAACATGAGAAAAACATAACAAATCCCAACAAAGGGACACTGCAAAATATCTGACCAGTTCTCCTCAAAACTATCAATGTCATCAAAATTACAAGTCTGAGTCAAGAGGAACCTAAAGAGACATGATTGTAATGTGGCCTCCCAAATGGGATTCCGGAAAAATAAAAAGAGATTAGGGGAAAACTGAAGCTGTCTGAATATGGTATGGCCTTCAGTAAATAATGCATCACTACTGATTTATTGTTAACAAATGAACCATAATAAAGTATTAGAATAGGGAAAACTGGGTACAGTGTATAGAGAAACTCTCTGCACCATTTGTGCAATAATTCTATAAAACTATTTAAAAATTTATTTAAAAACATGAAACAAAACATTAACAAAAACTAAGAAAAATCAAAGGGCACAGGAGCAACCTGAAAGAGCTCCCAATGCCCAAACTGGGATCAATTTGAGCAAAATTAAATATCAGAGTATAAACCAAAATATAAACACCCATGAGTCCATTCTGACATAAACGATGGAATAAATACATAAATAGGGGGAAAGAGGCATTTTTCCTGTAGAATTCCAAATAATACATATAAATAACCCCCCACTTTGGAGTTTGGGCTTAATCCCCACCATCTAGTAGGTGACAAAAGATTAACTTCAACAATGATGTTATATCATGTACACTCTGGTATGATTTGATAATAAAGGCACTAATCATAAGAAAATAGCAGAAAAATCCAAACAGAACTTGTGACTAGTACTCTTCAGAAGCGTCAGTGACGAAAAACAAGGGAAGACTGAGTAACTTTCCCAAATCACAAGAGACTAAGGAGACATGACAACTAAATGCAATGTGGTATCTTGAATTAGATATTGGAAAAAAAAGGTACATTCATCAGAGGAAAAGCTGGTGAAATCTCAATGAAGTTTTGCTCTTAGTGAATAGCAATGTGCCAATATTAATTTCCTAGCTCTGACAAATGAACACTGTGCTGTGTGATGACTTAGGAGAATGCTCTATGAACTCACTTTGCAACTTCTCTGAAAGTCAAAAATATTTAAAAATTAAAAAAATTAAAAACCATCCAATGCCTCCCCACTGTATTTAAATAAAACCCATCAGGCCTCAAAGGTTCTGGACAATGCACCTCAAGCCAACCATTCCCATCTCATCTCATATTAGACCAGTCTGTCCCTCCCTGACAATATCTCATCAACACTAAGCTCCCAGTTTTTTTCAACTCTCCCAACTCACCACCAAACTCTTAAAGATGACACCAAGACCTGCCATCCCACATACTCTTCAGGAACCCAGCCACTTCCTATTAAGAGGAGGAACCTAATTTTCCTTTATTTAAATCTGAGTGCAAATGTGAGTTTCTGAAAATCAATAGTAACTCCTCTTTCTTTACCCTGTAAGATTCAGAAGTGAATTAAGTAAAACAAGAATTATAAATCTATGTTAAGGGGTACACAGTGCATTAAGATGTATTTTAGAACAATAACAACAAAAAGGGATGGAATGGTACCCTTCAATGTTTTTGAATCCTATTGAAACTAAATTAATATTAATTGGGCTATTAATAAATTAAGATATTATAATCCTCAAAGCAACCATTAAGGGCTTCCCAGGTGACACAGTGGTAAAGAATTCGCCACAGGAGATGCAAGAGATGCAGGTTCAATCCTTGGGTAAGAAGATACCCTGGAGCAGGAAAGGGCAACCCACTCCAGTATTCTTGCCTGCAAAACTGCAGGGACAGAGGAGCCTGGTGGGCTACAGTCCATGGGGTCCCAGAGAGTTGGACACGACTGAGTAATTAGCACTTTCACTTCTCACTTTCACCTACTATACATTAGGCACCATTCTTTTTTCAATGATTGTCTGTTTATTTATTATTTATTTTGGCTGTACTGGGTCCTAGTTGTGACATGGGAGACTTCTTAGTTACAGCAGGCATGCAGGATCTAGTTTCCCAACCAGGGATCCAATCCAGGCCCTCTGCATTGTGACTGCAGAGTCTTACCCACTGGACCAGAGAAGTCCCAAATGCTGGCCTTTTCCGATTCAGGAAAAAAGTAAAAGGCAGGAAACTGACCAATTACAGATACCTGTTGTATTGTTTGAATTATTTACCACATGTATGACTTACTTTTTCATAAAAAGTAAAATAAAATTTCCAAAAGTTTTTCATGTCTTCTGAATAAAGACTGAGGTGAAGAGCCATAACAAATATTTCTTGAGTAGAAGATGGATTTTTTTAAAATATTTATTTATTTTTATTTGGCTGCGACAAATCTTAGTTGCAGCATGCAGGATCTTCAACCTTCATTGTGGCATGTGGGATCTAGTTCCCTGACCAGGGATCGAACCTGGGCCCCCTGCATTGGGAGCTCAGAGTCTTAGCCACTGGACCACCAGGGAAGTCCCAGAAGATGGATCTTGAGGACAGAAATCAACTCCCTCAACCATGCCAACAGATACGGAACAGGTTCCCAGCCTGGGATTCCCAAAGGTTGCCATGCAGGTCAGTGGGAAGGTGTAAAAAGGAGATCATAGCCAGACACACAATAAAGGCCTCGGCATATCCTAATATACACAGTGTGTTTTAGAAGCAAAATCTTTCAATGATCACTCTTCATCTGTTAAGATTTTACTGTGTTCCACAGACAGTGCTAAGTTCCTCCCAAGTACAATCTCACTGAACTCCAGATGAGATAAGCATTGTATTATTATCCTCATGTCACATGAGAAAATCAAGGCACAGATAAATAATAAAATAACTACTCAAGTTCACACAACTCTGAAGCAATGGAGCAGGAACTTAGACCAAAGTCCTTCTGACTCCAAATATTCTATACCACCATCTTTTGGATTTTTTTACATGATCCCCACAGAATGACATAATCTTGGCAGATTAAGGAGCCAAGAATGACTCCTCAGAGCCTACTAGAAGGTAATGATGTTTTCTAAACTTCAAATGCTGTCAGAACTGAAGGCAAAGAATACTCTGACAAGCTTTAAAAAAAAAAAAAGGGTCCATGAGGGAATTTCTCAGGTAAAATAGTGAGGAGATAGGTAGCTGAGTCAATGTTATCAGACCAAAATGTTAGAAAGATCTAGAGCAGGTTTTCCTAAGCAAATGGTTCTCTCCACCTTCCCTGCCCCTTTTGTCTCCAATTCCTAGGGTACATGAGAGAAAACCAGAGAAGTGTTACAGTCCACAATAGAAACTGGGTTGGAAAACTAGGGAAAATCTCAGAGACACTCACCAAGGCAAAAATGAAGTAAAAGTAGATAAAAATGAACTACTTTAGGTAAATTTAATGACTGTAAAAGCTGTTCACAAAGCAGCAAAGAAATGCATTTTCCATTTCATAGAAAGTTGCTTCACCACTTGAGGCCTGGCTCCAAAGCTTCGTCTTTCATTAGTGACCACTCGTATTTCTCTTCCTGCCAGAAAGGATTGACATCAACCACTCAGGTCAGCAATATGCTGTAGAGTCCTTCAGAGTGGTCTTGCAGAGAACATGTCCTTTAAGTGTCTGAGAACTGGCTGAGGTGATCTGAAAGAAAACCAATCAGAAGAAGGCAAGGTAACTGGGACTGAACTACAGGGACTTATGTGAATGGTCTAAAGGAGAGGCCACCAAATGGAATCTAATGGGAGATGACAGGCCAGCATCTCGAGACTGCACAGTTCCTCTCTGCCCCCAGAGACGTCTGATACAATACTAATGTATATAATTTAAGACACAGCATGGTTCCTCTCTGCCCCCAGAGACGACTGATACAATACTAATGTATATAATTTAAGAAGTCCAAAATAGGTCAGTCCCAAACAGCCACTACTCCCTTTTCTCTTGGGAGATGGTCTTCCCCGGAGGCAACCATAAGGTTCATGTACGAGCTGCCTAACAAAGACATGCATGCATGGTAAGTCACTTCAGTCGTGTCTGACTCTGCGACCCTATGGACTGCCAAAGTCCTCTGTTCATGGGATCCTCCAGGCAAGAATACTGGAGTGGGTTCTCATGTACTCCTCCCGGGAATCTTCCAGACCCAGGGATCAAACCCGAGTCTCTTGCACTTCCTGCATTGGCAGGCAGGTTCTTTACCACTAGTGCCACCTAGGAAGCCTACCACAGACGCTGCCCTCCCAACCCAAGGCAGCTGTGATCCAGGCTGTATCAGTCAAACACCTTCCTAAGACATTTATTGTGTCAAGATGCATTACTACGAACAAAGTTAGTGTACATGATGGAATTCCAGTTGAGCTATTTCAAATCCTAAAAGATGATGCTGTTAAAAAGTGCTGCACTCAATATGCCAGCAAATTTGGAAAACTCAGTAACGGCCACAGAACTGGAAAAGGTCAGTTTTCATTCCAATCCCAAAGACGTGCAATGCCAAAGAATGTTCAAACTACTGTACAATTGCACTCATTTCACATGCTAGCAAGGTAATGCTCAAAATTCCTCAAGCTAGGCTTCAGTAGTATATGAACTGTGAACTTCCAGAAGTTCAAGCTAGATTTAGAAAAGGAACCAGAGGAAGAGGGATCCAGAGATCAAATTGCCAACATCTGCTGGATCACTGAAAAAGCAAGGGAGTTCCAGAAAAACATCTATTTCTGCTTTATTGACTATGCCAAAGCCTTTGTGTGGATCACAATAAACTGTGGAAAATTCTGAAAGAGATGGGAATACCAGACCACCTGACCTACCTCTTGAGAAATCTGTATAAAGGTCAGGAAGCAACAGTTAGAACTGGACATGAAACAATAGACTGGTTCCAAATAGAGAAAGGAGTACGTCAAGACTATATATTGTCACCCTGCTTATTTAACTTATATGCAGAGTACATCATGAGAAATGCTGGGCTGGATGAAGCACAGCTGGAATCAAGATTGCCGGGAATAACTTCAGATATGCAGATGACACCACCTATATGGCAGAAAGTGAAGAAGAACTAAAGAGCCTCTTGATGAAAGTGAAAGAGGAAAGTGAAAAAGTTGGCTTAACGCTCAACATTCAGAAAACAAAGATCATGGCTTCCAGTCCCATCACTTCATGGCAAACAGAAGGGGAAACCATGGAAACAGTGACAGACTTCTTTTTTTTGGTCTCCAAAATCACTGCAGATGGTGACTGCAGCCATGAAATTAAAAGATGCTTATTCCTTGGGAGAAAAGTTATGACCAACCTAGACAGCATATTAAAAAGCAGAGATGTTACTTTGCCAACAAAGGTCTGTCTAGTCAAGGCTACGGTTTTTCCAGTAGTCATGTATGGATGTGAGAGTTGGACTATGAAGAAAGCTGAATGCCAAAGAACTGATGCTTTTGAACTGTGGTGTTGGGAGAAGACTCTTGAGAGTCATGGACTTCAAGGAGATCCAACCAGTCCATCCTAAAGGAAATCAGTCCTGAATATTCATTAGAAGGACTGATGTTGAAGTGGAAACTCCAATACTTTGGGCACCTGATGCAAAGAACTGACTCATTTGAAATGACCCTGATGCTGGGAAAGATTGAAGGTGGGAGGAGAAGGGGAAAACAGAGGGCGAGATGGTTGGATGCCGTCACTAACTCAATGGACATGAGTTTGAGTAAACTCCTGGAGTTGGTGATGGACAAGGAGGCCTCGTGTGCTGCAGTCCATGGGGTCACAAAGAGTCGGACACAACTGAGTGACTGAACTGAACTGATGAAGATAAAATGGGTTAAGGCCCAAACAGTGACAAGAGCAAGGCCGAGGGAAGTTGCTTTCAGCACTAGTGAGCTTTTCAAGGAGGTGACCTTTAAGAGAATTTGGAAGGTTTAAAAGAAGGCAGCCAGGCAAAAATCAAGACCCTCCTAAGTGACACAGCATTTTCAAAGTCCCTAACACTAGAACTAAGTCTGAGAGGCAAAAAAAGAGGCCACCAAGACTAGAGGAAAGAGAATAAAAAGAGGACAGAGGACATGAGGTTGGAAAGGTAGCTGGGAAAGACCATAAAAGGCCCTGGATACCCTGTGGCTCCAATGAGAAACCACTGGAGGGCTTACGCAAATGAGTGAGTGATCTGATTTAGAAAGATCAAACTGACTGCTATGGGGCAGGAAGACTGGAGGAGGGCAAGAATGAAAGCAGGAATACGAAGCCTCTGAAATACTCAGGTACTGTTGGTGGGAGTGCAAAACGGTATAATCATTTTGGCTCTTTCTATTATATATACCCAGTTTCCCAGCAACTTCAAACCATATACCCTATAGAAATGCACTATAACGCATACATAGCAGCTCTATTCATAATAGCTCCAAACTGGAAAACAACCAAAATGGCCATCAAAAGTACAATATATAAATTGTGGTATATTCATATAATATGGATAAATACTATCATAGATGAACTGCACAATATCCGTGTTATCAAAAATCTACACTGTATGATTCAATTTTATATCAAAAATAAGCAAAACTGAACTATGGTATTAAAAATTAGGATGGAGGGAAGAAGAGTATGGTAGGAACATGAAGGGGGTTTTGGAGGTTCTGAAAATATTGTTTTTTGATTCAGGAGCCAGTCACATGGATAGGGTCACTTTGTGATGATTCATCAAGTATTAAGTACACTTTGGAGCAATTTTCTACATTTATGATATGCTTCAATAAAATAATTCACTTTCAAAATACAGAAACAAGAAAACTTATGAAAAGGCTGCTCTAATCTAAGCTAACCAAGAAGACAGCTTAGAGAAAGAAAGAGACCCAAGATACATTCCATAGGTAGAGCTGAAACAGATGAACTACTGAAGGGGAGTACAAGAAAATAAATATCTAGAATGATTCCTATATATTTGGTTTTAGCAACTGAGTGGTGCTATTTGCTGAGATGGAAGAGGCTTCAAAAGAAGAAAATTGCAGGAAAGTGGGAAGAATTCATTCTATTTTGGCCACATTAAGTTTAGGACACAAGAGAGAGAGAAGAAAAATGCAAATCTGGAGAGGATGTGAAAGCATGGAAGCAAAAAGCACAAGCAGCAGTGTGACAGAAGACGCAGACACTTCCTACACAGCCCACACGAGCAGACCGCAGGGACAGGCGGAGACGCGCCGGAGTGGGTGCAAACAGCAACGAGACGGTGAGACGTCATGCGACTGCATCTATTTTCTCTACACAAGATGAGACAAAGACATAGCTGCGACTAGGATTTAAAGACATGAGTGAAGACTTAGGGAGAATGAAGAGTTCAGATCAGTTCAGTTGCTCAGTCGTGTCCGACTCTTTGTGACCCCATGAACCGTAGCACACAGGCCTCCCTGTCCATCACCAACTCCTGGAGTCCACCCAAACCATGTCCATTGAGTCGGTGATGCCATCCAACCATCTCATCCTCTGTCGTCCCCTTCTCCTCCTACCCTCAATCTTTCCCAGCATCAGGGTCTTTTCAAATAAGTCAGCTCTTCGCATCAGGTGGCCAAAGTATTAGAGTTTCAGCTTCAAAATCAGTCCTACCAATGAACACCCAATGATCTCCTTTAGAATGGACTGGTTGGATCTCCTTGCAGTCCAAGGGACTCTCAAGAGTCTTCTCCAACACCACAGTTGAAAAGCATCAATTCTTTGGCGCTCAGCTTTCTTCACAGTCCAACTCTCACATCCATACGTGACCCCTGGAAAAACCATAGCCTTGACTAGACGGACCTTTGTTGGCAAAGTATTGTCTCTGCTTTTTAATATGCTGTCTAAGTTGGTCACAACTTTCCTTCCAAGGAGTAAGCGTCTTTTAATTTCATGGCTACAATCACCATCTGCAGTGATTTACTGGGAAAATACTGTAAAATTAGGATTTCAGGGCCATGCTGAGCGTTCAACTAGAACTTCATGGAATAAATGTGAACTGAGTGCAGTTGGTTTCTGTGAAGAGACCGTTTCTTGTCCCCCAACAGTTCTCCTCTTCCTCCTCAGTAACAGAATTACCCATTTTTAACTGGGCATGAGGTCTTTCAGAATGAAGACCATACTTCCCAACTTCTTTGCAGCCTTTTTGTGCAACTTCTGCAAAGTGTCTTGAAAGGAAGAGGGCAAGCCCTTCACCTCTCTTCTTCCTGCTTCCTACAAGCTAGGATATGGACATGGTTGCTGCAACAGCCATCTTGAATCATAAGATGACCATGAGAATGGAGGCCACACAGAGAAGAGCAAAGGATAGAAGCAGTTGAGACCCTTGGTGATCATGGAGCCATCACAATCACCAGTCCTGGACCTTCATATATCTAGATTTTTATGAGAAAGAGAACTTCTGCTTATTTAAACCAGTGTATTCTGAGTTTTTCAGTCACCATCATCTGACTTAACCTATGTCATACAGATTAACTGGGTGCTCTTCCCCAACAATATTCAGCTGTTTTCACGCAGATACAAAGTAAGCAGATAATCATTTTCACCAAGGTTGGAGACTAGCCAAATAAGCACCACAGAAGAAAGGGCAACAAGAAAACGGAATTTATGAGGAAATGGTTCTAGTACAGCCCAGAGACTTTCTCAGTGGAGAGAGATGAGAAGAGCAGACACGAGTGACAGAAACAGCCAACAGAGCCCTGGTTCCAGTTCCTCCTTTATCTTGCTCCCTCCACTAAATCTTACTTGTCGGGTTTATTATGTCACTTTGGAACAACAACAAGAGTCCCAAGTATCACCTTTCTGTCTTTCTTGACAAATGCAATTTTTCCATTTTACAGAAGAATATCATCATTCTAACATTATAACCCAACCCACTAATGTCATCCCTTTTATCAAGTAACCTTTATCTATAGTAGAAAGAGAATAGGAAGAGGCATGAAAAATCAACTTGAAAATCAAAGAAGCAAAATTCAGAAGATGAAGAAGAAAATAAGACACTGTCAAAAAGAAAGAAAGAACAAGTGGAAAAGCCTATGAGAGACTTTCCACATCAATCAGGTGGCTACCTAGTAGGAATTCCTCTCCTGAGGAAACCTCTAGGCAATGCTGAAAGTAAGACAATCCCCTGTTCGAACAAGGCCAGAAAGGAATGAGATCACAGAAGTCCCCCACCTACAAAATCACTGATTTTATCAGATGGACAGAACAGAAAAGTTCTGAGCGCTGGTAAAATTTCCAGGCCAATCTACAGAAGTTACACACCAAGGAAATGAGACTCCGTCTGCTGCATACCATGAGCCATGGCTCCTATGATGATTCAAGCGGGAGGTGAAGTAACAAGGACAGAAGAGTAGAGGGTGAGGCACCAAGGAACAGGGCAGAGAATATAACTCTGAATGACATCAGTAGAAGAATCACCCTCTTGCCACCTCTCTTTTGCAGATGCCTCAGAGATCAGTGTTGGAAAAGTACTTGTGCTCCTGCCCACTTCATCAGCACATGTCCTGCCAGCCTGGACACATTAGCCACACGTCCTGGCACTGGGGCAAAGTGGACATGAGGAAAACAAAGGAAGATGGCAGTGGCAGACCTGCGGTAGTAAGAGAAGGAAGAGAAGAGAGAAGAAACTCAGGAAGGGGGAATGTCTTCAGTGAAATGAGAGGAAAAAATCCCACAGCCATTCAACTAGACCTATAGTCCAGGGAAGGGAGGCAGGAAACTTGTAAGTTAGGAACGTCTGGGGCATCAGAGACCTCGAAGGGAATGCTCTTCTCTGCCAGAGAGAACTATCAACTCACATAAGAACTTACTCTTCCTGGCCTCTCTCCAGCAGAAAACTACTGGCTACTGTTATTCCAACCTCACTAAATTCCCAGAAATAATCCTTTCAGGGCAGGAGAGAAGAGAATAAAACAGAAGGCCTAGTCAGGAGTAGTCTAAAATTTAATTCAAGTGCCCTTGCATTGGTGGGGTTGAGAAGAGATTTTTATCTTACTAAAGAATTTCTCCAGGAAAAAAAAACTTCATTCCCTCAAATTATCCAATCCAACTCCCATTTCAAAGTGCAAGTCAAAAGCACAAAAAGAACCCCTTACCTTCACTAGCACATAGTCCCCAGGCTGAGCTCGGACCCTGAGCCCAGAGTCAGTGGCATCCTCCATCTCTACATCAGCAAAGATCACCTTAAGGTTTCCATCATTCCGGCCACACAGGTCAGCAGCAGAGCGTTTACTGGGCTGCAAAAGGACAGAGGAGAGGTTACGAATTTGTCAGTCATCAGTTGTTGGTCTGTCTCAGATCCCCAAGGGTCTGAGCCATAGAGCGCTTTTTAACCAAGGAACCACCTAAGACTAAGTGCTTCACCGCTGCTTTACCAACGAGGTCAGTAAATGGCACATGACAGAAAATAAAGTTTTGCTGACAATATGTCCATTTAATAAATGACTCGATCAATGAGTCTTTGATTACAGAATTACCTTTCACAGGAATGAACCTCCAACAGGCTTGATGCCAATGGCTTTTGGGTGATATATTCAGTAAAATGACTCTCACTTCACAGAGTTTCATAGCAATCACTTGGGAATGTTCTCGGGTTGTCTGGCCTGGGTTACAGGTCTCAGTGAATAGAAGACTGGAAGCCAGAGCCTCCATTATAACACGTAAACGACTGGCCCAGGAAAATAATAAAATCAGTATACAGTATGCAGTTCTGGGTATTAATCCCCAGAACATACACAAGCCTTTCTCTTCCAGTCATGAGGAAGTGACAAGAATGAAATTCATCCTCAGGCCTTAAATAACCAGGAAATTGGACAAAATACATGAAAAACCTATTTTCTGATATTGGACAACAGACTGTGTAAAACTATGATCCCCAAGAGAAGGAAAACAAATGGAGAGAATCACCCCTGCGTTCTACCAGAAGACATGTGCCAGACCAGAGAACACAAAGCTGGGAGGGAGACCTCAGGCAGAACATGGTGGTTCTCTCTGAACTGAGGAAAAATGGATCAAAGTCCAGGGAACCTGCAATAGCTAGAAACTGCAGAGCAAGTTCTAGAGAAGAGGGGGTGAAAAGCCATGAAGTCAGACAAAGAACTGGTTAGCTGAGAACTGTTTAGCTCCCAGATCTCACACTGGGCTGGGAATCATTTGATCTAGCAACAAATAGTCCTCATTGACTCTTTGGGACATGCAGCAGCAACTCTAGAATCTACAGCCACATCTAGTACTAAGGCCAAACTTTTCCTAGAATAAAAAAACTTTTCTAGCAAAGATTAAAAACAAACCTTAAAAGGATCAGACAAAACCACGAGTAATGAAACTGCTTTTTAAAACAAAGCCCAACACAAATCCCAGGCATTCAAAAATAATGTCCAACAATACACTGTCTAACATCCAATCAAAAGTCACTAGATACGCCCAGAAGCAGAAAAATGTGACTCATAATCAAGAAAAAAGTCAATGAAGCAGACCAAGAAATGATGGCAATGATGGGGTTATCACAAAGATATTAAACCAGCTATTATAATTAAGTTCAAATACTAAGTTTCAAAAGAAAACAAGAACGCAGGAGAGAAATACTAGATGTTTTTAGAAAAACCAAATGTAACTTATACAGATGAAATATACATCTGAATGTATTAATTCAATACATAATAGCAAATGAGACACTGTCAAAGAATAACAAAACTGAAGACAGAGTAATAGAAACTGAATTATTCAAAGTGAAGCACAGATATAAAAAAAAAAAAAGATAGGGAAAAAAAAAACCTGAACAGCCTCAGTGACCTACGACACAATATCAAGTGGCTGGACACATGGGCGATTGGAGGAGAGAAGAAAGGGGAGGCGGTGGGAGAAAGCAGGAGGGGTACAGAAAAATATCTGAAGAGTAATAAACGAAAGTTTTCCAAATCTGATGAAAAGTATAAACCCACAAATTATGTAGCCTTGATATATTCCAAACAAAACACAAACAAAGCCATGCCAAAACACATTAAATTTCAACAAAGTGATACAATGACAACACATGTGATACTGAACTGAATCTTTTTCTTATAAATGACGGGTTCTTAGATACGTGGAGAAACTTAAGTGAGGTCTAAGGACTGGATGGTAATCATCTAACAAGCTTAATTTTCTGACTCTGATGGTTGTACTATAGTTATTTAGAAGAATGCTCCTGTTCGCACAAAACAAACACTTTAATGTTTGGGGAGTTGGGACCATCAGAGCAACTTATTCTCAAATGCTTCAAAGAAAAAAGTTCTTTGTACTATACTGCTACTTTTCTGCAATGTTTGTGACGGCTTTACAATAAATTTTTTTAAAGAGACAGCATTCATGTTCCATGATTTGAACAAACCAACCAAGAGCATTTATAAGACAAAGAGGGAAACTAGAACATTGACTAGATATTTGAAAATAATAAGAAACTACTGTTGGGACTTCCCTGGTGGTCCAGGAGCTACGACTCTGCACTTACAATGCAGGGGGTCCAGCTTCGATCCCTGGCCAGGGAACTAGATCCCATACGCTGCAACTAAGAGTTCACATGTCACAACAAAGATCGAAGAGTCCTGTGCTGCAACTAAAAATCCCACATGCCACTAAAAAAAGACCCTGCATGCCAGAACAAAGACTGAAGATCCCAACTGAGTCTCCACACAGCCAAATTAATTAATTAAATAAAATTTAATTTAATTTAATTATAAATAAAATAAAGACCCAAAAAAAAAAAAAAAAACCTTGTTTTGGTTGAAATAATTACCATGTGCTCTCCATGGGGCCAATGATGTCATGGACAAAGATTAGTAACCTGAGTACTTATTCATTCAATCAAATGGCAAGTACACTATTCTGTACCAGATCTTGTACGAGGAGAACTGGGGTTACAGTAAGACCTAATTCCTACTGGACAAAATGAGGACTGCTAATAGACACGTTCATGTACGGAGATCTTCAGAATCATAGCTGATACCCTAAATAGCAAAGCACTTATTAAGGCAAACACTTTGGGGATATTTCACCAGCTCAGTATCATCAACCAACAGCAACTGCTGGACCAGACCATAGGAAGATTCCTAGCCCAAGCTGAGCGGATGAGACTCCCTCTCCTGGAAATTTGAATTGGAGCTGAAAAACACAACGTTGGTCTGTGAATAGCTGGAACTATATACCATGAAACACAGAACTATAGGGCTGCTGTACTCTGCCACACAGATGAAGAATCAGGAAAAGCTGACCTGAGGAGAGAAGGAAGTCTGAGCCTCGGGGCTTCCCAGATTGGGTACGGACGGTACCCTCCAGACACCTGGCAGTATTCTTGCCATTGGGCTCCACAATATCCTCCTGAAGTCTTACACAAAGCAGAATTACTTTTGGCTTGAACAAATTTTCCACAGTTACTCATTACTGGAGAGCCTTAACAAACACAAATAAGCAATTGGTGATTCTGAAGCTGCCATATCCTAAGGCATGGAGCAGGACTCGCTCAACTCAGGACTTGTGAGGAGTCACAGAAAGGGCGCTGCCTCTCTCCTTCCCCTTCTCTTCAAGAGCTGAAACATGCAGCCTCACAGAAGGTCAGGTTCTCTAACACCCCTTCTTATCCTAACTGTTTAGTGCACCAAATGATGGCTAGATTCCCAAGCTTGACCATGGAAGACTACAGAAGCCCAAACTTTCTGAAACGCAGTATATTTCTAAGACAGTGTGATTTTTTTAAAGGACTGAAAACAGACAATAAAATTGGTTCTCAAAATACACACAATACTGCTTCCAGAAAGATGCAGCAGAAAAACTTTTCCCCAATCCTTCCACTAAATACAAAAATATCCTTCAGGAATGAAGAAGAAATCAACATTCTAAGATGAAGGAAAACACAGAGAATCTACTACCAGAATGTCTAAAGGAAGTTCTCTAAGCAAAAGGAAACAATAAAAGAAGGAACCTGGAACAACAGGAAGAAACAAAAAACAAATAATAATATGATAACTTGCTAAGAAAATCCCAAGGAACCTACCCAAAAAACTCCTAGGACTATTGAGTTCAGCAAGATCATGGGCTACAATATAAAAATTATTTTTAAAAAATCAATTATTTCTACATACTAACAGTGAATACATGGTCACCCAAAATGAAAAATACAATAGCAATTACAATAGCTAAAAGAAAAATGTATAAATCTAACAAAACATGTACAGGACCTATATGCTGAAAACTTCAAAAACTGATAAGATAAATCAAAGATCTAAATAAAGGCAGATATACTGTGCTCTAAAAAACAAAAAGACAAACAAACAAAAAATATACATATACACATAGCCTCACCCCCTCCACCAGCACCAGCTGCGTACAACCCACAAAGGATTTGTTGGCTTTTGTTGCTTCTTCTCTGAAGACAGTGATAAGTTCCTCCAAACGCCTTAATTTTACCTCTTCTGGAATATCATCCTTCAACCTGTGATACGCCCGTGTTTTCTATTTGAAAAAAGAGAGATGGAGGTCACCAAGGACTTGTAGAGTCCATTTTTAAGGCAGACATGCTCATCCAATCTGCAATTTACAGACACATCTACAGGAACTCAAGCCACACCATGACGGTTCTCTAGTTCAGAGGCCTTCTAAGAGAAAAAGGTAACAGTGCAATAGTCATATTTTTACAAGGGTTAAACTCTAAATTTAGCATATGAAAACCATAGACTCAAAAATTGTTCTTGATACTTCTATAGCACACATATATTAAATAATTCATGTACCAGGTTTCTGAGCAGCAGTTTTATAAAGACACAAGATGCAAAGCAAGTAAATGTTTATCAATAAGTAACCTGTGAAATAAATTATGGTTTATCTACACAATGGAATATTACACAGCTGTGAAAAAGAATGAGATAGCTCTGTATATATAGTTATGATTGCTCTCCAAAATATACTCTGAACAGAAATAAGCAAGGTACAGATCATCATGTATAGTGAGTTTGCTGTAGAAACAATACATATAAATATACTTATAAATACACGAAATATCTCCAGAAGGTTACACAGTAAGTTGCTAAGAGCAGTTGCCTTCAGAGAAGGAACTGAAAAACCAGGCAATCTCGGAAGAAAAAACAACTACTTTGCACTGCACACTACTTTGATGTTTTGAATTCTATACCATGCACATGTATTACCTAGTCAAAAGATAAAAGAAAAGTTATCCTTGAAAAACTTTTAAATCATCCAAAATCATAGTGTACATACATCTTTATATATAAATATATACATACACACGTTTACACGTATCTTTATTAACACAAGCTCATAATAGAGCTGGAGAACCACAGAACTAAACAAGAGGGAAGTCTATACACCAGAGTCTGGACATTCAAACCAATCTGCCTAACTCTAATGCTCTAAGAGAACTACCAAATCCAGAGGGAAATGAAGAACTGGTAGACAATTCTACAACAGAATTATTTTACAGAGCTTACTCAATTCTGTCTTATTATTAACAATAATAATTTACCTCTGTTGTGCACTCAACTACTAAATAGCACTATTTTAAGTGCTTTATATATAATTGAGCTAATATATTGCTTCAAAATAATCTGATCAGGTTGGTATTAACATTATTCCCTTTCACAGATGAAGAAAGCAAAGACTTTTTCCAAGGTCACATAGCCATTAAATGGCAGAGGCACAATTTGACTGTTTGTTCTTACCCACTATGCTACTTGATGAAGTCTCTATGACTTTCACTCTAATCTAGGAATTATTAAACAGATTCCTAAATCAACATTCATAAGCAATGCCTGTAGGACATGCTTCCACCACACACTGAAAACTCATCTCCAACTCTAGAGTTAAAGAGAAATTTCTCTTGCACATTTGTGACTCCTGATATGAAGCAAATTGGAAGCCAACAGCTCCTCTGATGCTTTATCCCTGAAACAATCTGTAAGAGGCATCAATACACACACTGGCCCACGTACACTGTCTATAGAAACCTTGGCAGTGGGCTTTAAAAGACATGAATTCGCTTGGGTGATGAGAGACAGCTGAGTGACATTCACAGCTCAATCATTCATCAGACAGCTTTTCCCTGGCCATGGAAGTCCCTCAGTCTCCAGCCCAAACACAAACCAAGTGACCCCTGAGGTGACTGGGAAGATGACAAGAGACCCAAGCAATTCATTCCTGCTATCAAGAAAATAGCAGGCAACCAAGACTACTCCTCTCTGCAAGAAATACACATTACTCGCCCTTTTCTTTCTCATCTCCTTCTGCTTTGTTTTCCTGGGAATTGTTTTATAAGAGAAACTCTAAAGCAGGTATCAGTGGGTTCACTTGGCCTAGAAAAATGGAAATTAAAAATGGCTGAGGATGAGACTTCCCTGGTGGTCCAGTGGTTAAGAATCCTCCCTGCAATGCAAGGGACATGGGTTCAATTCCTGGTCAGAGAACTAAGATCCCACACGCCGCAGAGCAACTAAGCCTGAGTGTCACAACTACTGAGCATGTGAGCCACAACGAGAGAGTTCATGTTCCGCAACAAAGATCCCATGTGCCACAACCAAGACCTAATGCAACCAAGTATATAAACACTAATAAATATCTTTTTTAATGGTTGAGTATGGCTGGGAGGGCAACACGGAGCTTCCATAAAACAAATCACATCTGTAGGCCAAAAAAGTTCTGCATGTTAGTAAAGGATTTGCAGTTTCTTTTAAAGAGAACGGTGTCCCTCCTCCTTGCACTTTCAAATTCTAAACAATACTTCTAAATATTCTAATAAAGGGTGGACTCAGTGATAAAAAATTGCCTGCCAATAAAACAGACACAGGTTCAATCCCTGATCCAAAAGATCCCACATGACACGAGACAACTAAGCCCATGTGTCACAACTACTGAGCCTGTGCTCTGGAACCCGGGGGCTACAACTCCAGACACTCTAAGAGTCCATGCTATACAGTGAGAAGCCTGTGCAAGTCAACCAGGCTTCTGGTTGTGTCTGCTCGCCACAACTACAGAAAAGCCCGTGCAGCACAGCCAAAAGTTAATTAACCAATTAATTTTTTTTAATATTCTAATAAAGAGGAATACTAGCAGAAGCAGTTGTTTTTCAACTCAAATTGCTGAACTATGTAAAAGAGTAAATAGGTTTATTAGAAAAAAAATAATGAATGTAAGATCCCTGTGGTTTCTCAAGCAAAGCCTTGCTGTCACTTTCTTTTCTTCCAGCAGTTCACAATCAATCAGAAACTGGTCAGGAATGATGTCTCATAATTAGAATGAGCTCTTCCCCCAAGTCCAGGACTCACCTGTCTCATGCTATAGGCAAAGAGGAAGCCTATGTTGTACTGAACTTCCCGAAGCAAGGACACTGTCTGAAGGTGATCTTCCTCCGTCTCACCACAAAAGCCAGCAATGAAATCACTGCTGAGGCTCACACCTGTGACACACGACAAATGACAGCATGTCACTGTCACAGCTTACCTTCGAGAGAGGCCGTGGCACTCGGAGATTTCAGAGGGAGGGCTAGTGACTATACAGCCTTCCCGGAGCTATTTAACCCAAGTGGCAAGTGAAACAGAACAATCAATACAGAGCCAGGAGGGACATGACTGCTCATCGACAAGATTCCCAAGCCAAAGCCTGGCTTCTCAGTCTACATTCCCCTCAGCTTCATATCAGAAAAGGTATTTTTCACTTCAAACATTGGATTGAGGGACAGGGACACAGTAGGAGTCCATATTTTCAAATCTGTCCTGCTTTTACTTTTTTTTTTTTAATCTCTTATATTGGGGTATAGCTGATTTACAATGTCAGCTTTAGGTGTACAGCAAAGTGATTCAGTTATGCATATACATATTTCTACTCTTGTTCAGACTGTTTTCCAATATGGGTTATTACACAATATTGAGATCACTGTGCTATAGAGCGGGTCCTTGTTGCTATCTGTTTTATATATAGTAGTGTGTATATGTTAATCCCAAACTCAGAATAACTCTCCCCACCACTTTTCCTCTTTGGTAAACATAAGTTTGTTTTCAAAGCCTGTGAATCTGTTTCTGTTTCATGAGTTCATCTGTGTCACCTTTTTAGATTCCGTATATAAGTGATATCATATATTTGTCTTTGTCTCTCTGACTTACTTTAGTATGGTAATCTCTCAGACTATCCATGTTGCTGCAAATGGCATTATTTCATTATTTTTATGGCAGAGTAATATTCCTGTGTGTGTGTGTGTGTGTACACACCACATCTTCAGCCATTCCTCCATCAAGGAATGAGACATTTAGGGTGCTTCCATGTCTTGACTATTGTAAATAGTGCTGCAATGAACACTGGGATGCACTTATCTTTTTGGATTATGTTTTTTTTCCAGATACATGCCCACAAGTAGGATTGCTGGATCATATGATAGTTCTATTGGAGAAGGCAATGGCACCCCACTCCAGTACTCTTGCCTGGAAAACCCCATGGGCGGAGGAGCCTGGTAGGCTGCAGTCCATGGGGTCACAAAGAGTCGGACACGACTGAGCGACTTCACTTTCACTTTTCATTTTCATGCATTGGAGAAGGAAATGGCAACCCACTCCAGTGTTCTTGCCTGGAGACTCCCAGGGACGGGGGAGCCTGGTAGGCTGCCGTCATGGGATCACACAGAGTCGGACACAACTGAAGCGACTTAATACCTAGTTTTTTAAGGAACCTCCATACTGTTCTCCATAGTAGTTACACCAATTTCCATTCCCATCAACAGTTTAGGAGGGTTCTCTCTTCTCCACACTCTCTTCAAGATTCACTGTTTGAAGACTTTTTGATGATGGCCATTCTGACTAGTGTAAGGCGATACCTCATTGTAGTTTCCCTCTGCATTTCTCTAATAATTAGCGATGTTTGAGCATCTTTTTATATGCTTTCTGGCCATTTGTATGTCCTCTTTGGAGAAATGTCTATTTATGTATTCTGCCCATTTTCTGACTAGGCTGTTTGTTTTTTGATACTGAGCTGCACAAGCTGTTTGTCCATTTTGGAGATTAATCCCCTCTTGGCCGCTTCATTTGCAAATATTTTCTTCCATCCTGTGGGTTGCCTTTTTGTTTTGTTTATGGTTTCCTTTGCTGTGCAAAGGCTTTTAAGTTTAACTAGGTCTCATCTGTTTATTTTTTATTTTCATTACTCTAGGAGGTAGATCCAAAAAGTAGTGCTGTGGGAATTCCCTGGCAGTCCAGTGGTTAGAACTTGGTGCTTCACTGCAACAGCCCAGGTTCAACCCCTGACTGAGAAACTAAGATCCTGCAGGCCAAGCAGTATGCAAAAAAATATATATATATTGCTGTAATTTATATCACAGAGTGTTCTGCCTATGTTTCCCTCTGTAAGTTTTATAGTATCTGGTCTTACATTTAGATCTTTAATCCATTTTTAGTTTATTTTTATGTATGGTGTTAGAGAATGTTCTAATTTCATTTTTTTATATTAGTTGGTGCAAAAGTAACTGCAGTTTTTGAATTTGCTGTCTGACATGAATACATTCTGTATAAATGTAGATGTTACAAATAATTCTAATGTGCATTTCTTGCTTTATGTTTTTTGGGCTAATGATTTATTATATTTTTTATTTTTATTTTTTATTTTTTTAGACTTAAAAAAGTTTATATTTATATAAGTTTATATATAAAAATTTTATATTTTAAAAATATAAAAATATATTTTTAAATAAATTTTTAAATTTAAAAATTTAAATAAATTTTAAATAAATTTAATTTTTTAATATATTTTTATTTTAAATTTTTATATTATATAAAAATTTTATTTATATAAAAGTTTATATTTATTTTAGACTATGGAAATGATGTTAGACCAAAAAACCAATTCAAGCAATTCTCTTATTTGAGTTCAAAATGGCTCATAAAGCAGCAGAGACAACTCACAACATCAACAACGCATTTGGCACAGGAACTGCTAACAAATGTACAAAGGAGTGGTGGTTATGAAGTTCTGCAGAGGCGATGAGAGCCTTGAAGATGAGAAGCATAGTGGATGGCTATCAGAAGTTGACAACGACAACTTAGAGAAATCATCGAAGCTGATCCTCTTACAACTTCATGAGAAGTTGCTGAGGAACTCAGCACTGACCAGTCTATGGTTATTCAGCATTTGAAATCGGAAAGGTGAAAAAGTTCGACAGGTGGGTGCTTCATGAGCTGACCTGAAATTAAAAAACCATTGTTCTGAAGTGTTGTCTTCTCTTATTCTACACAACAATGCCGAACCATTTCTTGATCAGACTGTGATATGTGACAAAAAGTGGATCGTATACAAGAGATGACCAGCTCAGTGGCTGGATCAAAAGGAAGCTCCAAAGCACTTCCCCAAGCCAAACTTGCACCCAAAAAAGTCATGGTCACTGTTTGGTGGTCTGCTGCCAGTCTGATTCACTACAACTTTCTGAAGCCCAGCAAAATCATTACATCTGAGAAGTATGCTCAGCACACTGATGAGATGCACCAAAAACTGCAATGCCTACAGCCGGTATTGGTCAACAGAATGGGCCTGCTTCTTCTCCACAAGAAAACCTAACTGCATACGAGACAACTAACACTTCAAAAGTTGTGCTACAAAGTTTTGCCTAATCTGCCATATTCATGTGACCTCTCGCCAACCAACTACCACTTCTTCAAGCATCCTGACAACTTTGCAGAGAAAACATTTCCAAAACCAACAGGAGGCAGAAAATGCTTTCCAAGAGTTCATCGAATCCTAAAGCATGGATTTTTATGCTATAGGAACAAAGAAACACCTTGTTGGCAAGAATGTGTTGACTGTAATGGTTCCTAATAAATATGTATCTGAGTGCAGCTATGATTTAAAATTCAGTTCATTATACTAACATATAGTTGTCCAATACTCCCAGAACCATTTATTGAAGAAATTGTCTTTTCTCCACTGTATATTCTTGCCTCCTTTGTCATACATTAACTGACAAAAGGTGTGTGGGTCTATTTTGGAGTTTTCTGTTCTGTTCCATTGATCTATTATTTCTGTTTTTGTGCCAGTACCATACTGTTTTGATGACTATAACTTTGTAGTATGGTCTAAAGCCAGGGAGCCTGATTCCTCCAGCTCTGTTTTTCTTTCTCAGGATTGCTTTGGCTATTCGGGGTCTTTCTGTTTCCAAATAAATTTAAAACTATTTGTTCTAGTTCTGTGAAAAATGTCATTGGTAATTTGATAGATTGCACTTTTGATAAGGACTGCACTGAATCTGTAGATCGCCTTGGGTAGTACAGTTGTTTTGACAATACTATTCTTCCAATCTAAGAACATGGTGTATCTTTCCAACTGTTAGTATCACTTCAACTTCTTTCATCAATGTTTTATGCTTTTCAGAGTACAGGTCTTTTGCCTCCTTATGTAGGTTTATTCCTGGGTATTTTCCTCTTTTCAATACAGTGGTAAATGAAATTGTTTCATTTCTCTTTCTGATCTTTTTGTTCTTAGTGTATACAAATGCAAGAGATTTCTGTATATTAATTCTGTATCCTGAAACTTCACTGAATTCACTGATAAGCTCTAGTAGTTTTCTGGTAGCATCTTTAGGATTTTTAATATATAGTATCATGTCATCTGCAAACAGTGACAGTTTTACTTCTTCTTTTCCAATCTGGATTTCTTCTTTTTCCATCTCTGATTGCCACAGCTAGGACTTTCAAAACTATGTCAAATAAAAGTGTTTTGTTCCTGATCTTAGAGGAAATGCTTTCAGCTTTTCACTCTTGAGTATGATATTAGTTCTGGGTTTGTCATATATGGCCTTTGTTATGTTGAGGAAGGTTCTCTCTATGCCCACTTTCTGGAGAGTTTTTATCGTAATAGTTGTTTCAGTTTTGTCAAAAGCTTTTTTTCCACATCTATTGACATAATATGGTTTTTACTCTTCAATTTGTGTGGTGTTTCACACTGATTTGCAGATATTGAAAAATCCTTGCATCCCTGGGATAAATCCGATTTGATCATGGTATATGATCCTTTCAATGTATTACTGGATTCTGTTTGCTCTTATTTTATTGATGATTTCTGCATCTATGTTTGTCAGTGATATTGGCCTATAATTTTCTTTTCTGGTGGTGTCTTTTCTTCTCTGGTTTTGATATCAGGGTGATGGTGGCCTCATAGAATGAGTTTGGGCACATTCCTTCCTCTGCAATTTTTGCACTAGTTTCAGAAGGGTAGGTGTTAATTCTTCTCTTAAATGTGTGATAAAATTCATCTGTGGAGCCATCTGGTCCTGGACTTTAGTTGGAAGTTTTTTAATCTCAGTTCAATTTCACTACTTATGACTGGTCTGTTTATATTTTCTTTCTTTCTGGTTCAGTCTTGGAAGATTTTACCTTTCTAAGAATGTGTCCATTTCTTCTAGGCTGTCCATTTTACTGGTATACAGTTGCTTAAAGAAATCTCTTATGATCCTTTCTATCTCTGTGGTGTCAGCTGTAACTTCTCCTTTTCATTTCTAATTTTTTTTAATGAGCTCTTTCCCTTTTTTCCTTGATAAGTCTGGTTAAAGGTTTATCAATTTTGTTTATCTTTTCAAAGAATCAGCTTTTAGTTTCATTGGTCCTTTCTATTGCTTTCTTTGTCTCTATTTCATTTATTTCTGCTCTGATCTTTATGATTTCTTTCTTTCTAACTTTGGGTTTTGTTTGTTCTTCTTTCTCTAGCTGCTTTTGATATAAGGTTAGGTTATTTCATTGAGATTTTTCTTATTTCTTGAGATAAGATTGTATTGCTACAAACTCCCCTCTTAGAATTGCTTTCACGACGTCCCACAGATTTTGGATCATCATGTTTTCATTTTCTTTTGTCTCTAGGAATTTTCTGATTTCCTCTTTGATTTCTTTGGTGATCCACTGGTTGTTTAGTAACATTGTTTAGCCTCCACATGTTTGGGTTTTTTACAATTTTTTTCTTGTAGCTGATTTCTAATTTCATAGAGTTGTGGCTGAAAAAGATGCTTGATATGATTTCAATTTTCTTAAATTTACTGAGGTTTGCTTTGTGGCCCAGCATGTGATCTATCATGCAGAATGTTTTGAGTACCTCATACAAACATATACTTTTGAAATGAAACACAACATTCCAACACACTTTAATTATCTTAATAATCCAATAAGGTGAGTACTATTAGTTCCACATTATAGAAGAGGAAACTACAGCCCAGAGAACGTCCACACTATCCTGTCCCATCCAAATGGAAGTTTTAGTGAAGAACACATTAATTAGAAATTTGTAAAACAATGTAGACACTGTCAACAGATCTAAAAAACTACAGAGTAAAGGGGTATCCAACAAGGACCTACTGTATAGCACACAGAACTCTGCTCAATGTCCTTGGCAGCCTAGATGGGATGGGTTCGAGGGAGAACACATATATATATACACATACGGCTGAATCCTTCACTGTTCACCAGAAACTACCACAACACTGTTAACTGGCCCCAGTACAAAACAGAAGTTTAAAAAAAAAGATATCAATTGCTCCAAAATCAGAACTAATTTAGACCATAACTTTGCTGCTAACGAGCAGAAACAAGGTCTCTCTCATGTTCAGAAACATAAAAACTCTAGAAAAGGAATCTCTTTAGATTGAGGCCACAAGCTAATTCATATCTCTGAGTATTTCTAGCAAGACCAAGATATTTGGTCAGAAAGAAGTAAGAGAAAGAGAGAAATGAAGAACAGTAAAAGAAGTGTTGAAGGCGACACCATGTACTTCCACAAGTGTTGCCTGTATCCAACCAAAAAGACTGGGGGTCACTGGTGAAGTAACATGCCCAGCAAAATATGTTTCTTAAATGTACCTGGGATAGATTCTCTGATATGATGAATTAATTCCACATAAGCTTCTCTTGAATACCTGCAATAAAAAAACAAAAAGAAAAAGCTCAAATGAACCAATCTTCTTTAAATGAATGCTATAAGAAGATAATACTATGAATTACTTCACATAATCACTTTACATTCACACAGGACAGTACAAGAGTAAGTTAAAATATTCTAAAGAGCCCTTCAGATCCAAATCCTGTACTGTAACCTAATCCAGAGCCTATAAAATTTTAATTCAAGAATGCAATTTTAAATAGCCATTTTTATGTAACTAAGAAATGAAGACAAATTAATACTTAATATTTCTAAGATTCTTTGCCAATGTGGAATATAAGTGGAATATAAGGTAAATCACTAGTTCTATACAGTGTCATCTGTCACTTTCTCCTTTCAGTCTTATCTTTGCTATACTATTTCCAGAGTAAGTAAACACACAGAAGCTATAAAGATTAAAAGTCTCAGTGTGCCACACAGTAGGTGCTTAATGAGACACATGTTAAACAAATGAGTGATCCAATCCTCAGTCTATACTTATAGAATGAACAAAGCAAGTTATAAAGTCCATCAGTTTACTCATGTGATAAATCTTTACTGAGCAGCTACCATGTGCCACACACTATCCTAGGTTCTTAGACACTGCTTGGTCCTTAAACATGGATTGGTATGGAACACCCCTCCCCAAGCAAATCTGACCCCCTCCGCATGGCCTCCAATACACGGCTGCTTCCACTCTGGGCTGGTAGGTGGATCTGTTTACAGATGTTGTCCCTCTCACGAATCAGTTGCAGAACCTGGTCAAATATAACACACTAAAGGTCATCAAAATCTCACCAAAGAATCACAGAAAGGAATACCACTCCCACTGTTTCTCCACCAAGGTTAATTTTTAAGAATTAAGAGGCTGACAAAACCAAATATATAAACCACCCAAATTCTTTACTTTTGCTCAAGCCTTGTTCCGTCTGTCCCAGACATTTCACCTGATGGTATCTCTCTACTTTTACTACTTTTAAAGAGTGAAGAAAGCAAGCAGAGGTCAGATTCAGGTCACGAGGCTATACAAGGACAGTGCCAACACAGATCAGAAAGGAAAAACAGCATTTGTCTCACCTAGCTTATAAACTAATTAGCCCCTTTAAAAGATACAATCAAGAAACTAAAACCAGGAGAAAATACTTGAAAAAATGTATTGACAAATGATTCTTACCAAGAGTACATAAAGAACGTTCACAACTCAATAAGACAAATATTTCAGAGGGGAAAAAGTAGGGGTGGGGCCAAAAGACAGACATTTCACCAAAACAAAAAACTTTCCCAACAACGCAAAGCAGGCAGTGATTATTAACCATTTTACAAATGAAGATGACAAGTTGAAAAGGTCATCTCTACTGGTAAAGAGTTAGTGACAGACAGGGAAGCCTGGCGTGCTGCCGTTCATGGGGCTGCAAAGACTCGGACAAGACAGCAACTGAACTGAACTGAACTGAACTGGTAAGGCAGTGGAAGAGCCAGGACTGAACTCAGCTCTGTCTGAGGCCAAAGTCTAAACTGTTTGCTGCTGCATCACATTGCCTCCCTACCTGCCCTCCCCTTACCATCTTGTAATAAAACCTCTCTGCACAGCCCTCACGGTCCACTGATGGCCTCACTATCGATCCTACACCTTCCTCCACCTTGGTGGACTTCAAATCTTTCCATAAGGGGGTAGATTCAGAGGGCAACACAGTAACACACCTCAGGATCCCCCGACCTCTGAGGACAGATGCCTCTGCCACACCCTACTGGCTCCAACCTCTGGCATTCTTAGGGACACTGATGTCAATCTGGCACAGTAAACTATCAATACTCACCTCATCAGGGAAGTCCTTAGGGTGGGGAGAGGTGAAACGAATCCTCATTTCGGGATCTATTCTGGACACCTGATCCAGAAGATGAGCAAAACGAAGGCCTCCCTGCTTGGCTTTATAGTTGGTGGAAAAGCCACGGCTGAGGTTGGTGGACACTGCATTGTTGAACTGGACCTCTGAATTGTCCCGAAAACTATTAACATTCTGACCAAGGAGTGTCACTTCTTTCAGCCCCTGAAAAAGGAAATATAAATATATTGGAAGCAATTTTAAAACTTGTATGGCAGCGTTATGCCAAATCTCCAACTAAAATTAGCTAAACCTGCCAAGAGTCATCCATAAATATACTCCCTCTTTAACTCAATAATTTCATCTTGGGCATCGTGTCCAAAGAACTGAACTTCAGGATAAAACCATATGTAAAAATCTTCAAAGCATTTTTAAAAATAGCAAAAAAGCTGGATACAAACCCAATATTCAAAAATAACAGCTAATTTATAACACCAAAAATCAAATTATGATACCATTCTGTCCTTTGAATGTTATATAATCATTATCTATGCAGTACTGTTGCCAAAAATATTTAGTCTAAATCCAATCAAGCTTTTACACCTAACTTTCAGTTTACCACAATTCAGGGGAATATTTTAAATAACAACATGAGGAAACAAACAAATGGAGATATGTCTAATGCATCGTTTAAGACAAAAAACAAAAAAGTGAAAGGACTGTTTTAGGTTAAGAGAGATTGAAGGTATATTATATACAATCAAATGAAACTATATAAATCTTAATGGGATCTTGGCTTAAAAATAGAACAGTAATAAGACATTTTTGGATAATTAAGATATTTTGAATATGGGCTACATGTTAGAATATACTAGTTAACTGTTTCCTACTTATGATAATGGTATTATGGTTATGAAGGGAAAAATTCTTCCTTCTGAGAAGATGCATACTGACAGATGCAGGGCAAAAGGGCCTGATGACTACTACTTACTCTCAAATGGTTCAGAAAAAAGTATATTTATATATCTGCAGAGATAGGCAGATAAAAAACATACGACAAAATGTCAATAATCATGTTTATTAATCTTTCAACTTGTCTGTGTTTGAAAATCTACACTGTAAAATTTCAGAAAGTAAAAGAAAAATGGTTGCTATAAAGACTATTTTTTATTATTTTATTTTGACATAATTTCAAACTTACAGAAAAACTGAGATGGTATAAAAAACGCCCATAAACTATTTGCCCAGACTCAGTAATTGTTAACATTGTGCCTCATTTCTTTATCATTCACATTCACACATCTGTTCTCTCTACACACACATCAAGCCAGAGAATGGTGGAGCCCAAATTCAAAATCACTTCATTCATGCTCTCTCCATTCTACCGTACTCCCTCCTAAGGAAACCTCTCTGTGGATCTGCCTAAACTTTGTGGGCAGCAACCCAAGATGTATACCCAGGAATTTCTTTCTGGTCAGGTATGGTTCTAAACATGTACAGCTGAGAGACAGCACAGGCTGTAAAACTATAGAAAAGTTGTCCTCATCCTCCAACAAACACACTCACAGCCAAAAGGGCTGGAAGATTTCTCACCTGCTCAGAAAGCTTCCTCACTTCCTCCAGAATGGAGGCAACAGGCCGACTCCTCTCCCGGCCACGTGTGAAAGGAACGATGCAGTAGCTGCACATGTTGTCACAGCCTCGCATGATCGACCTGGGGAGGAAAGCGCCAGAACTCAGTAAAGGAGCAGGACGATCTGGTCCAACCCAAGGAGAAGGTCACAGCTCCCTTGGCATTTATCCTTTAGCTCTGAATTCTCTTGGCAACATGCTCACACAGGACCAATCTGAGATCTAAGAAGCAACAAAGCAGACATTTTTATCTTTAAAAACTATTAGTTGGGAGTTCCCTGGTGGCCTAGTGGTTAGGATTACAGGCTTTCACTGCCATGGCCTGGGTTCAATCCCTGCTCAGGGAACTGAGATCCCACAAGAAACATGACACGGCAAAAAAAAATTATTATCTGATAATCACAGGATGTAAACCAAACTGTAACTGTACTGTGGTTACCCCAGGGAAGCACAGCAGTGGAGGAAGGGGTACAGAGCTTGCACATTTGGACTTTCTACTGTTCATATTTACATATTTTTGAATTCCTTAAATCCAGACCAGAAAAAATAAATATTACCAAAGAGTACATAACGAGTAGAGACCTGGATTTAAAATGTAAGGTTCTGCATCTCTCACTCATTCCTGATCCAAATGCCAAGTATCTAAGCTACATCACTCTCTTTCATTTGTGTCCTATATATGAAAGCCTCAACTTATCTTAGGGAAACAATTATGGATAGCTATGTATTGAAGATGTTCACTGAAGAACTCGAATAAATATTAGCTATTAATTTTTTTATTAAGCATTCCAACAACAGAGTATTGGATAGCCATTAAAATGAGAGGTTGCAAACTTTTTCTGTAAAAAATCCAGATAGTAAATATTTTAGGTTTTATAAACCATACTAATACTGTAGTGGCAAAAGCAGTCACAGGCAATATGTAAACAAATGAGCATGACTGGATTACAATAAAACTTTATTTACAAGAACAGGCTATAAGCCTATTCGCCAATCTGTTACAGAAAATTTCCTAACAAATGTTCATCATTTTAAATAAGAAAACGTATAAAACCAAGTATATCAAGAGCCAATTTTTATGAATAAATACATACAAAGCATACACACGCAAACACAGAGGAAAGAACAGAATGATATACACCAAAATGATAATAGTGTTTATCATTAGGTGGTAAAACGTGTAAGTAATTCTTACTCACTTCTCTATGTTTTTCTATCTTTCCACATATTCTTCAACAAATATGAACTATTTTGTCATCAGATCTTTTAAGTTAAAAGATTAAGGGATGGACAAAAGGAGCAGTTAAGCCCAAAACATTTTCTTAAGTAGAAAAAGTAAGAGACGGGAGGGTAGAAAAGAGTCCATATAATATATATGAATGCATGTGCAAAGAATACTTCTGAAAGGATTATATAAGGAACTACAAACACGGCTGCCTCAGAGTTAGTCTAGGAGAGTGAGGATGAGAGTTCTGAGGAGTCTTACTATACCATTTTTTGTCTTTAGTTTTACTATGTGCATTATTTTTTAATGTAATAAAGGTAAGATGTTACTTTAAAAGTAAGGAAAGAGAAGCTGACTCCCCATCTCCTGGTCAGTGACTCACACGAAGGCAGAGGTAGCACTGGGGCTCGTCTGGACTGGCATGACGTCAGCATAGGTCTCATCCAGAGACAGCAGCACATTGGCAGCTTGCTGGCCTGACTCAGCAACAGCCAGCAATCGAGGAAGGTCCCTGTAGGCATCTGGGCCAGCCAAAATATCTACCATTTTCTCCCTGTTGAGGATCTCCTCCTTCAGTCTCTCAGCCATGCAGCCTGGGAGGGAAAACAAATACGCTGAGACCCGTTCCCAAATTCATCTGGTCTCACAACTTCTTTCCAGTACACATTCTCTCCAGGTGGATCAAAGGCGAAAGCATAGAAACTTCTCCAGGAATTTAGCATCACTCCTTAAATTTGCCCAACACTCTATACCTCTGGAACCTACGTATTTCTATATAAGAAAACCAGGAAAAGGGCTCTACAGCAATTCAATTACGTGCCTGACAAAAATTAAACCACCATCCAAAAACATTTCTAGACATGAACCACCTCTTTTTTCAATTGAAAATTACTTGGTACTATAAATAAAAACTATTTTGTGTCAAAAACTTATTTTTTTAAATAAAATTCACCTATATACAACTGCCCTTACACTCTTTTTCTTTCTTGTTGCCCATGTGTACGTGTGTGCTCAGTCGCTCAGTCGTGTTCAACTCAGTGACTCCATAGACTGTAGCCCACCAAGCTCCTCTGTCCATGGGATTCTCCAGGCAAGAATACTAGAGTGGGTTGTGATGCCCTCCTCCAGGGAATCCTCCCAACCCAGGGATCGAACCCACACCTCTTGTATCTCCTACACTGGTAGGTGAGTGCTTTACCCACCTGGGAACTCCTCCTATCACCTGTAATACTTATCAAAACCTGTAAAAAATGAGTTATCATCTATGCTGGCATCTTCCATAACCAAGAAAACCATTGCCATTAGTAAAAAAATAGAATTTGAAAGTCCATTTTCTTAATAATACCCTTTAAAAACATTTAAGAACAATTCTTGATTGTATAATCATGTTTATAGCAGCATCATTCACAATAGCCAAAGAGTGAAAGCAACCTATGTCCATAAACAGATGTCATACATACAATGGAATATTACTCAGCCTTAAAAAGGAAGGAAATTCTGATACATACTACCACCTGGATGAACTTTGAGGACATTGTGCTAAGCCAGTTACAAAAATACCGTATGATTCCATTTCTATGAAGTACCCAGAGCACTAAAATTCATCAAGGCAGAGAGCAGAATGGCAGTTGCCAGCAAGTGAACTGAGGGAGGAACGGGAGAGTCATTACCTAATTGGTATGGAGTTTCAGCTTGGGAAGAAGAAAAAGTTCTGGAAAGGGATGGTGGTAATGTGTGCACAACCATGTGACTATACTGTATACCACTGAACTAACTGTGCCTCTGGAAGAGGTTCAAAAGGTAAACCTTTTTATGTTACATATACTTTACTACAATTTAAAAAACAAACTATTTTGGAGATTTCTAACACTCCAAACAGATATATGTAAGTCCTATGATGAAGGAACTGAAATGGAACAAAACATCCTAGCTAATCCGTCCATCTTTCTGCTTCACTTAGTACATTAATCTGTGTAAAAGAATAAGCTCCAACCTTTGTTTTGATCCATCATCAAGAGGACTTAACTATTCCACAATGGACACAATCTATTTTTAAGGTTAAATACATTGACTAAATTCTGGGACCACAAAGGTACCGAATATTTATTTTTGAAATATGCCTCCCAGCTCTCTAGATCAGAGCTGCCCAATAGAACTGTCTAAAGATGAAGGAAATGTGCTTTATCTATGCTGTTCAAACTGGCAGCTACTAGTCAAGTGTGACTAATAAGCAGTCAATATGTGGCTAGTGAGACTGAAGAAATGCATTTTTAATATTATTTAAGTGTAATTAAATTTAAATGACCACATGTGACTAGTGGCTATCATATTGGTCAGTGCATAGCTGGATCTTCACTTGGGCATGTTTTAGGAGTCAAGATGAAAGAGATCTACCTGATAAATTCAAACTGTCCCTTCAGACTCCAAACTCTCTCCTATCCATTACTCTGTGCTACCACAAGCCACATTAGACTAGGAAGGACAGATCACTTGCTGAGTACCTGTTATTTTCCAGGCACTAAGAAAAGCCCTTTTATGAGCTTCATCTCATTTAATTCTATAGCTTCTGACATTAAGTACAAGGGCTGAATGGGATGTGTAAGACTGAGAATCTAGCATCTAAGGGAAACTCTAGCGTATGAAGCTACACAGTGCCCAAGTCTCAAAAAGCTCACAAAACCTGCAAATTACCAGATACCTAGAATCCCAATCCTCAGAGGCACTCGGGAGCGGAGACGTTTGGACTTCAGGGATTTGAGTTGATGTAAACGATTCCAGATGGTCTGTTCAGCCTTCTCCCTACAAAGATCAAAAAAGGTAGACCTGAACCTGAAAATCAACTACAGAGCAACCTAAAAGAGCATGACAACGGGAGGAATGGGAATTCCCTGGTGGTCCAGGGGCCAGGACTCCAAGCTTTCACTGCCGAGGGCACAGGTTTGATCCCTGGTCAGGAGCTAACATTTCACAAACAGTGCAGCCAAATCCATTCCTAAGATGAGTCCTCCCTACACATCTGCGAATCCTGACGAGCCTTTAAGCCAAACTTAAAAACAACCTATTTCACAAAGACTTCCCAAACTCTCCTTGATTGGAGAGTTTGTTCTCCTATCACTTTAACTATTCTTTTCCCTGTACTCAGCAATTTCTCCTTTTTACTGTTTTTTTTTTAGCTAGTGCTTTCTGCCAGATGTTAGAGCTGTTTGCGTATCTGTCTTAGTTCCCATATCAGACTAAGTTCTGTAAAGTCGGGCTCCATGGAGGAAAGGTTCATTTCTGAATCTCCCAAAGCGCCTAGTTCAATGTCCTGCAAGACTCTCAGAACAAAATGCTGGATTGACTGATTATACAGCCAGCTGAGGAAACAACACTAACATGCCATGTACACAGGAACAAAGTAATAAGCAGGGTATGTTCACTTGTGATGGATGCCACCCATCTCTGTCAGAAGAACTCTGTCCCTAGCCACTGACTGGACCTAGCCCTTATGATGTGAGGTACAGCATAAACATGTGCAAGAAAAACCCCAGGAAATGTTGGGCGACTCAGCACACTCTCGGTTTCCTCATCGATAAAATGAGTTCAATAACAGCACCTACTTCAGAGGGTTGTCATGAGAATCAGTCAGTGCACATACAGTGCTCAGCACAGGACCTGACGCAAGGTATACGCTCAGCAAATGCTGACATTCTATCAGTAATATATTCACTTGGAAAACTGCAAACCTGCTGCCTCATCTCCACGGGTTGGGTCACCCTGGCACTGCTGGCTCTGGCATTTTACACAAGATTTATTCACTCTCTAGGTAAAGAATAAATTCCCACCTGATAGAACATGTGACGAGGAGAATCACATCAGCCTGGGTAGAGAGCAAGGAAAAAAGGAAAATTATGATCTTTAAAATCAGCCTTGTAGAATCACTGCCCACAGTCCATTATTTTCCCCCAGATTATGGTGAAACACACATAACATAAAATTCACCATTTTAACCATTTTTAAGTATACAGTGCAGTAGCATTATGTACACTCACACTGTTGTTCAACCATCACTACCATCAACCTCCAGAACTATTTCACCTTCCCCAACTAAAACCAATAGGCATTAAACACTAACTCCCCATTTGCCTTCTCCTCGCAGCCCATTTTCAACCTAGTTCCTTGCCTGAGGTGAGCACCACCATAAAAGTTTCAAAAATAACTGCAACAGAAGTACACCTCAGTCCCATACTCCTCACTTCCCTCAAAGGAACTCATTCTCACAAGGCCACAGCCTGTTCCTGAAACTCCACCTAAGAACCAGCACAAATGCAGAATCTCGCCCAGGCCCAGGAAACAGGGAAAAAGGGAAATGTGTATACCTCCTGAAGGTTACTGGTCCGCAGGTAGCCACTCTTCTGTAAGATGGACCAGGCTATCTCTGTGTCATTCACATTCATCTGGCAGCCATAGGTCTCAAGGTAGACTGCAACGAGAGGGCAATTCCACAGGTAAGAAGACAAAAAGGGACCACATGTCTCAAAAGGCTGCCTCCCCAAACGCCCCAGAAACACCTGAGGCACCTGGTTAGTCGCTTAAGTCCCCTGATGCCTCAATTCAGAGACACCATTAATTGCCAGATGTACCCCCAAACTATTAATAATGAAGCCTTTCAGAACAAAAGAAATACTTCATTATATACACACACCAACTATAAGTCAGATCATTTAAAAGTGGGGAAAACATGCTCTTAAGACTCAGGAAATAGAGTTATACAGAATGAGGTTCTCCAGCCTCTAGAGATAACAGTGGTGGCTAGAGGGTCAATAAAGCCACAAAATAAAAATGAGGCAACTTCCTAAAGTAACTCCAAACATATCAAAGGAAAGTAAGTATGGCTAACATGACATAAAACACATCTGCACAAAGTTTTAAGAACATCAATTTCACACCCAAGCAAACCCTTTCAAACTAAATCCCTCTATCAATCCCTATCCCACCAACACACTTAATCCACAAACCCAAATAAATTCTAAATGGAGCTAAGAGCTAAAGGACAATCACATGAAAACCAATAGAAAATAGCAGTAATTTTTTAAAAAATAAACAATCAGGAAATTTTCTAAACGTTCCTTGGCTCCCTTTCTTTGTCTAAAAAGAGAAAACACCAAACTTATGTCAGCGAGAGACAGAAGGGAATAACAAATTTTAAAGGACTACAAAAATCTGAGAAGTCGTGAGGTATACAGGCTCCTCGATTTACCAATTCAATGCCTAGACATTTACTCTAGAAAAAAAATTTTGAAGAAGCAAAACTATCTCTATACGTGTGAATATGTGTATCTGTGTGTGTATACATACAAAAGCACTTTTAATAGTGTTATTTATAATATAAAAATTTGTGAAACAACCCAATGTTCCAACAATTGGAAAACATCATGGTACAGCATGTGGTATTTTGCAACAACTTTTTAATTTAATTATGAAGACTGGTATTTGGAGGAATATTAAATGAAAATAGCATATTACAAATAATTTGCACCATATGAATGCAACCAAATCATTAAGAGTTATAAACGGAAGCTTTTTTTTGAAACAGTGCAAAAGGGGAGAGGTCTGGTTGTCTCTTGATGTCTTTTGAAATGTTAACACATTTTAACTGAGTGCATTATGTTTTCTAAGAAAACCTCTGCATAAGCATAATGATTTTCTATAGTACCAATTGCAAAACCTGCCTTGTAACTTAGGATGATCTAAAACTCAGAACAGAGATTGCAGGGTTTCCAAAGGTAACCAAAGAGAGGACTCCCCAGGACTTCCACCCGCAATTTGCGTGTATCAGAACTGTTAAGTTTCTTTATATTATTGCTGCTTGGTAGAGGCTGATGATTCCATAACTTAGCAGCCTTTCTACTCTGTTAACCCAACCTTCTACTGAGTTAACCCCGTTAACTCCAAAGCCAGGTCTATAAAAGATCGGTTAAGACTCAGGCCATGAGCACTGAAAGGGAGTAAAGCAGGAAGTCCAAAGAGAAGTAAAGTTAAACCAACCTCTTCTCTGCCTTCCTAAAAGTTCATCCACCGTGAGATACGGGGGTGGGTCCTCCACTTCTGAAGAGGACGGTTGCTCTGGAGGAACTGAAGCGCTTCTTAAAAAATCCTGAAACGTCGGTCCAGTGGCCAGCCTGGAGCTGAAATCCTTCCAAACTCCATCCTCCTGCTGCCTCTGTGGACTGGGACATGCAAAGCTGGGGACACTGCTGTGTGCCCTGCAGGTCCTGAGCAGCAGCCAGGACACAGAGGCCAAGGGCCCCCGCCTCAGACACCTCCGGGCTCGGAGAACACACTGAAAAGGATGCATGGCACTGAAGGAGCCCACAGTCTGCAAGCGGATGACAGACATCGCTAAAATTATTGAGCACTATTCACAGGGCACTGCTCTAAGCATCTGACATATATTAATACATTTAATCTCATAAAAACCCAAGAACGTACTCTTAATAATACTGTCCTCTTAATAATATTTTAAACGTGGAAAAACTGAAGCAACTTGACAAATATCATAAAAAGTGCTAGAGATGAGATGCAAATTCAGGCGGTCTATTTTCAAAAATAGACTCACTCAATACTCTGTAATGATCTATATGGGAAAAGAATTTTAAAAAGAGAGCATATATGTACATGTATAACTGATTCACTTTGCTCTATACCTGAAACTAACACAACATTGTAAATCAACTATATTCCAATAAAAATTAAGAGGAGTGACAGAGATGAAATGAGAAGCCTTGACAAAATAACAAAGTAGCACCTTGAGCCAGGAACAGTTCCAAGGACTTTAAGTGATTAATTCTTTAAATCTTTACAGCAATCTTGAGTAACACAGGCAACAGACACTATTATTATCCCCATTCAGAGAGGAGGAAATAGACACAGAGAGGGTGAAGGACTTACCTAAGCTCCCACAGCCAATAAGCAGCAGGTGGGGATCCAAATAAAGGTCTGAATTAACATAAAGCTGAAGCTGAAGCTCCAGTATTTTGGTCATCTGATGAGAACAGACAACTCATTGCAAAAAGTCTCTGATGCTGGGAAGGACCAAGGGAAGAAGGAGAAAAGGGTGTCAGAGGATGAGATGGCTGGATGGCACCACCAATCCAATGAACATGAACTTGGGCAAACTCCAGGAGCTGGTGAGGGACAGGGAGGCCTGGCATGCTGTAGTCCGTGTGGTCGCAAAGAGTCTGACATAAATGCCACTGAACAACGACAATTACTACAAAGACTGTGCCCCTAACCACCCTGATACACTGCCTCCCCACATTGTGAAAACTACTTAGCATCTTCCTCTGTCTTCCTTCAAAAGGAAAGTATCTGACATGGGGGCACCATAGGCCTGATCAGTGACTCCTTCTACCCTCCAAGAGTTTCACATTACTGCCTTCAAACTTCCCACCCAGACCCTCTCACACATGGCTGGGAGGCATAGAAGATGGCACAACCTTTACAGTGACCATTTTGCCACCTTCCATCAAAATCACAAACATAACAATTCCTAGATAATTAATAAGGACCTACTGTATAGCACAGGGAACTCCACTCAATATTCTGTAATGATCTACATGGGAAAAGAAATTTAAAAAGAGAGCATATATGTACATGTATAACTGATTCACTTTGCTCTATACCTGAAACTAACACAACATTGTAAATCAACTATATTCCAGTAAAAATTAAGAAAACACACACACAAACCTTTGACCAAGCAGTTCCATTCCTAGGTATTTATCCTACAGATAGACTCTTGCGTATACAAAATAACCTATGCCTAAGGATACTTGATGCAGCGGTGTTTCTAACAGCAAAGAAGTGGAAAAGATCTAAACGTCATCAACAGGGGACTTTTATATAAGTCATAGCACATCCATACAATGGAATAAGATGCAACTGTTAGAAAGCGAGGTTGAATGACAAAAGCAGGGAAGTAAAGTGCTATACTAGATACAGTAGGCCATCCACAGATCCGTGTAGGAAAGAAAGCATGAAAATTCAGGTACATATTTGTAATGCACACAGTATCTCGAGAAAGAGTGAGAAACAGTGGGTGCCTGATCTTCACTAGCTTCTAAGCTTTTACACGTGCTGTCTTCTCTGGATGTTACATCTTATCTCGACTGACTTAACCATCTCCTACACTACTTTTAGTTTACTTCCTCTTGGACGCCTTTCCAGGCCATCACAGCCAAAGTCTAGAGGTCCTCCTCTGGGTTCCCAAACACTTCTCACTATCACAAGACTCATCACACCTTGCTGTTAATTGCTGCTTATCCCTTATAAGCCAGAGGTCCCTGAAAGCAGGAAACAAATCTCATTCATTTCTACATCCTTGGTATCTCCCATTCTAGTAACATGGCAGGTGCTGTACATGTAAAATGAGACAGACGGGGCTTGTTAATTCTCCAATCTGATCACCTAATGTACATGCTACCAGCACTTAGGAGCAATGCCAACCTACTTTCAAGTGACAGAGAACAGCAGACTTTCAGTGTGAGCTTTAAAGTTACCTGTTTCTGCCCCTTACTTGTGTGACCCTGGGCAAGTCAAATACCTATCTGAGTCACCAATTCCACCTCTGTTGAGAATTAATGATATCAAAACCTAACTTTGCATACAGTAAGTCTTCAGTAACCGCACCTTCTGCAGCCCACACCTCCTTTGTTGGTGGATATTGTTGTTGTTGTTCAGTGTCTGACTCTTTGAAATACCACGGACTGCAGCAAGGCCACTTCCCTGATGGTGGATATAGAACATTGTGATTAAGGTCTTAAGAGTAAGCGTCTGACCCAACTGCTTCACCAGGTAACTTCGGGCACCTGGAATCAAAGTTTTGGGACCTTCCATTTCCTCATATGTAAATGGGAATAACAGTACCTATTACAGCATCTATCTCCATGTCTTTTGTGAGGATGAAATGTGGTAATACAAATAAAATGCTTACATAGCACAATGTAGGCGCCTCTGTGCGGCGCTACATTAATTTGTAGTTGACAAAAACGATGTCGACGATTTCGATAGCCTCTTGTCAACATAAGCTAACAATCAAGCATCCCAAACCTTTTACTGGGTGATTACAACGTGATAGGCGGTGCTAGGCGCTTTCCACGGATTACCGTATTCGATCTTCACAGCAAATGTGAGGCAGGTTCTATCACCCCCACTTTTTCACAGGTGACAAAGCTAAGGTTCAAGGGGAAGAGAGGTGACTTGTCCAAGGTCACAAACGAATAGGCAGCGAAGCTAGGGTGAGAATACTCAAGAGTCTGACTCTAGGATCCGCGCCATAACCACCGCCCCATTCTCCCCTTGGACACTGCGCATTCCCGGGGCACCGTGGTCCCTCTAGACCCAGTCATGGGCCACAGGCGAGGGCGCAGGCCACCTTAAACGCACGCCGCTCACCTTCCGCAGCCCGACAACCCAGCTTCCAGCCGCGGATTGTCCTCTGGATCAGCAAGCTCCCGGCTAGTCCGTCTGCGGCTGCGCGCGCATACACGCAACTTCCGTTCCGCCGCAATTTCGGTCCAGGGTGTTCCGTCCGGCAGAAGTGCGTCGTCTATAGCGTCCGGGGTGGGCCTTTTCTAGTTTTGAAAATCCTCCGCTGCTTCCCTGAACCAAGTGGTAACCCCTAACCGGCATATGGCAACGGAGCGCTTGAAACGTAGCGAGTGCGAGTTAGCTATGCTCTAAGTGTAAAACACACTGAATGTCGAAGAAAGAAGGCCAACTGTCTCATCGATAATTTTTATTTTGATTCAATTCAGTTCAGTCGCTCAGTCATGTCCGACTCTTTGCGACCCCATGAATTGCGTGCTGAGATAATATTTAGGACCTATTGGGCTAAGTAAGTATATTATTTAAGTTAGTTTCAACTGTTTATTTTTCCTTTTTTTTTTTTTTAACTGTGGCTACTGAGAAATTTTTAATTATTTACGTGGCTCACTTTCTTTTTCTGTTGGACAGTGCTGCGCTAAAGACTTCGCAATTCACGTTTCCAGCATAGACCACCCCCTCTTGCCGCCCCTGCTGGAGTCACAGACCCAGAGTTCCACTGTCTATGGGGCACCTCCCCTTTGGGTACGTATCGACCGCCTCTAACTTAATACAGAATTCGTCATTTCTACACACACATCCTCACCCAAAACCTGTGTCTTCCCAGTCTTGCCCATCTCAGACCCAAGCATCCTCCCAGTTGCACTAAGAGAAACTCATTTTTGTTTCTTCCCCCTCAGTCTCTACAGAAAGTTCTGTCAGCTCTAACTCCAAAATGTCTCAAATCTGTCACTTTCTATTCTCCCGTTCTACCCCTGTTGCAACTTGTCTCAGGCAACCATTATCTCATCAGAACCGGCTGTAATAGCCTAACTGGTCTCCTTGCTTCTGCCTTTAACCTAGTCTCCTACTGACTTCCCTGGTGGCTCAGATGGTAAAGCGTCTGTCTACAATGAGGGAGACCTGGGTTTGGTCCCTGGGTCGGGAAGATTTCCTGGAGAAGGAAATGGCAACCCACTCCAGTACTCTTGCCTAGAAAACCCCATGGACGGAGGAGCCTGGTGCAGGCTACTGCCCATGGGGTCACAAAGAGTCGGACACGACTGAGCAACTTCACTTTCTTTCTTTCCTACTGACTTATCTCCCACACAGGGCCTAAGGGAATGTATTTGTTTTTATCCTGAGGTCACAGGAATTCGCTGGCAGTCCAGTGATTAGGGCTCTGCCCTTTCACTGCAATGGGCTAGAGTTTGATCTGGATCCCTGGTAGGGAACTAAGATCCCGAAAGCTGCCCAGCCCCACAGGAAAAAAAAAAAAAAAAAGAAAAGTCAGATCACATCACTCCTCTGCTGAAAATTCCCAGTGGCTTGTCATTGCCTTTGCAATAAAATCCAAATTTCCTACTGTGTCCTAGGACCTGCAAGATCCAGCTACTGCTTTCTTTTACTTCTCCAACCCATTTATTTCTTTCTTTTCCTAGCATGATCTCTCTAGTTGAATATACTTCAACTACATAATTTTATTTTGCTTCTTCAATACCCCAAGCACCTATTTATCTCAGAGCCTTTGTATTTAACTAGCTTCTTTCTGGAATGTTCCCCCAGAATGTTTCAAGGCTGGTGCCTTCTCGTCCTTCATGTCTCAGCTTAAATGCCAGCTCTCCAGAGAGACCCTTTCTGACCATCCCATTTAAAATGCTCCCATTATTATCACATCATTTTCTTTTTTTTTTAATCACATCATTTTCTTCACAATACTTGTCACTATCCATAATGATAGCATTATTTGCTTACTTAGCATTGCCTAGTTCCTAGACGTTCAGCTCCCTGAGAGCAGAAACACAATCTGTCTTGTTCATTGCAATATCCCCAGGATCTAGCACAGATCCTGACTCATTGTATGGCTTAATAAGTATGCGTTGAATGAATAAATGACTGCTTTATGTATTAGTTTGAGTTCCCCAGAAGCAGACCTTGTGTATTTGAGTGCATGCAGGTGATCTCAGAAGACACTGATAAGGTAGTCAGAAAATGAGACAGAGAAGGGGAGACATCCAATAAAGAATGTGTTACCAAGCCAGTTACTGAAGTGGGCATCTGGGTCTTAATTCTGTTGCAGAGATCTAGGAAACAGTAAAACACAGATCTCAGAATTATTTCACCCAAAGGGGTAGTTATATACTAGCAGCCATGGTGGAAGTATACTCCTACATATGTTAATGGGGAGGCTGTGGTTTGGGAGAAAGCCCTCTGACTATAAGATGCAGACAATGGCTCCAGCCACTCTGAATTACTAAGACTCTGAGGGCCCTGACAACCCCTGTTACAACTAATCTCTTTGATACCTGATTAGAAGTCTATGAGACTTGTTGGTCCATTTTTAAGGTGAGAAAACTGAAAAGACAAACAGTCATGTGCTGAAGCTCACACAACTAGTATATGGTGGACTGGAATCCACCCACAGGCCAGTCTGATCCAAAAGTCCTGTCATCAGCTGACTAGTTCCAAGTCAGACTGGCTGAGTTCATATTAAGGCTCCAATGCTTATGATAGCCATGGCCAAGTGAGTCATCCCTGCTGACTTTCACTTTCTTTGCATATAAAATGGCTGCTGTGTGGGAAATATGCTGCACTGCGGGAAGAAGGGTGAGGAAACAAATAAGTAGATCATTTAGGAGCTGTGGCAGCTGTCCAGGGATTGTGGAGTCCTGGGCCAGTGTGGTGTCTCGGGGCAGTGAGGAAAAAACAAACCCGGATTTTAGAAGTTTGAAACATACCATAATAAATTTCAGGGGCTTCCCAGGTGGCATTAGTAATAAAGAACCCTCCTGCCAATGCAGGAGATGTAAGAGATGCAGGTTTGATCCCTTGGTTGGGAAGATCCCCAGGAGAAGGGTATGGCAACCCACTCCAGTATTCTGGCCTGGAGAATCCCATGGACAGAGAAGCCTGGCAGGCTACAGTCCATAGGATCACAAAGAGTTTGAAACAACTGAAGTGACTACGCACGCACGCGTGCATAACAAATTTCATACTGTCTCATACTGCCCTGGGAGTTGATGCTCATTCATCCTGGGGTCCAAAAGGAAAAACATAGAGTAGACCTGAGCCCAACCCACAGTCCGGACCAAAGCCATCCAGCCAAGCCCAGCTTTGAATAGTCAAACTGCAGTCAACATGCAGCCCCAGAAGTGTGAAAATAAATGCTTGTTTCTGGGGCAACAGAGATTGGGGTTGTCTGATTTTTAGCATGCTCCTTCAGATGCACATCAGCTTCAGGTCTCCTCCTTAGAGAAACCTGCCCTCACCCTCAGAGATCAGGTCCCCTCTGGCCTCTCTGATATTTCCATGTGTCTACCCAATCAGAGTCACACATTTGATTGTGAGAGCTTCTGCTGAATTTCTTTCCCCTGCACATGGGGACCTGTCAGGCTTGCTCCCAGAAAAGCAGCTCCTGGCCCCAAGGATTAGCACAGACTAGGTGTGCACTATATATTTCTTGAATAAACAGTGCATTGACAGTGGGCAGATTGAGGTGGGCAAAGCTGGAATATCTCTGCTTACGTGCATTTCCCCAGGGAAATAATTTCAGTTATGGGAAAACTTTAGTATATTTGGAAATAACTTGATTATGTGAATCTAATTTTTTCAACTGTAAATTTTATGAAAATACCAATCGAAGGTTTCTAATGAAAATTTGACCTCTGAATAGAGATGTAGGTATAAAATACACAGATTTCAAAGGCTTACTAAGACAGAAAGAATGTAAAACATTTCATTAATGAATTTGTACATTATGTACTGAAGTTCTAACAGTTTGGCTCTATTAGGTTAAATAAAACATTATTAAAATTGTTTTCACCTATTTTTTCTTACTTTTTAAAAGTTGGCTACTGGAAAATTAGTAATTACTTACGTGGCTTGCATTATATTTCTAGTGGATAGTGCAGGACCAGAAAGTCTCTAAGGTGAACAAGAGGTCAGAAGTCGGAAAGACATCGTTTGAATCCAAGCTCAGAATTTCATAACTGTGTGACTTTGGGCAAGTGTCTCTCCCCCTCTGAGCCTGTTTTCTTACCTGTGAAATGGAGATTGTTGTGCTTACCACATAGGTATGTGGTGAGGACCCCGTAAGGAAATGCATGCACAGTGCTGAGCAGATAGCACGCACTCTCCGAATGTACGCTACAATTACTGATGTCATGGTGGTTTTCTGTGGACAGTGCAAGCAATTAAGGCTCATATGTAGCCAGCTGCCTGGTACAGCTTCCAAAGAAACATTCCAAGAAGAACACGCCAAGCATCCTCTCTTCTGCAGGAAACAGGCCAGAGGCTCTCAATGATGGTTTTTAAATACGTCCACAAATTCTTTGACATTCCTTTTTTCAAGAGGTAGAGCCTAATTCCTCTCCCCTTGAGAGTGGGCTGGGATTAGTGACTCACTTCTAATGAATAGAGCAAAAATGACAGTATGTGACATCCAAGACTAGGTGATAAGAGGCACAGTGGATTCCTCCTGGTTCTCTCGTCTGTGTCACTCACTCTGGGGGAAGCCAGCCACACTGTCATAATGAGGTGACTATGGTGAGGAACGAGGGCTTCCTGCCAACAACCATGAGTTAGAAATATTGAAAACAAATCCTCTGACCCCAGTCAAGCCTTCAGATGAGTACAACTGACACCTTGATGATAACCTCATGAAAGATCCTGAGACAGAAACAATCCAGCTTAGCCCCTCTCAAATTTCTAACTCCTCAAACTTGAAAGATAATAAATGTTCATTGTTTCAAGCTGCTAAATTTGGGGGTCATTTGTTCTGCAATAGTAGATAACCAATAGACTCTTTTTCCACCCTACGGTTAAAGGTCTGCTCTTCTCTAAGGAAAGGGACTCCAGTCTTCAGTCTGGTCCATCTTGGGACTACAAGGGCCACCACAGGACCCACAGGCCAAGGCACAAACCACAGACACTGGGCCAGGCTGCCTGTGTGCTCACAGGCTGTTTATTTATCCAAGAGTAAGGAGGAGAGAGGATGAAGAGAACCTGATGCCCCAAGGTGGTGGAGCTGAGGGGAGAAATGAATGAAAGGCTTCTCTGTCTCTTGCCATGGGCCCCAGGGAGCTCCAGCTTCAGGTGGGGCCTCTGGGGACAGTTTAGGGGCCTCTAGGAAGGCCAGCAGTTGTTAGCTGGGGTCAGGATCCCCAAAGGGGCACATACTAGGCTCGGAATGGTTTCTGTGTACACAAAATATCTCTCCACGAAAGGCACTGGTGGGGGTGGGGGGAGCTGCAGGGACACTCCCCCATCACTGGTGAGATCCGCTGTGTCCTGAGCTGGGTCTCCGCCTTCTTGCTCTTCTCCTCTCCCTTCCCTCAGCCCAGCGGCAAGCAGGCAATCAGCGGAGGGCCAGGTCAGGCCATGTGGTGGACACTCCCTCTTCAGGGCTAATGCATCTGACCACCTCTAGGCTAAGAGCCCCAGACGGGTGACCTTGGCCGAGAGGAAGGAGTGGATGATGAACACCATGGTTTTGGGGCACGAATGCAGGTCCAGCTGCTACGGGGTGAACAGAGAGAAGGGTCAGGAGCCCACCCAGCCTGACCTCCAGGAGAGCATCACCCCTCAACCCCTTCCACTCACAATCTCGCCTTCAGCGCCCCCGAAGTCCAGGAATAGGAGACTGGCACCATCGTCCGAGGACATCTGCAGCTTCTCAAAGGGCTGACGCAGCAGCACGGCTCGGGCCGCACCCGGCTCCGCCGCCCACAGCGTGAAGCCGTTGTCAATGTGCACGGAGAGGCTGCAGGCACGGCCGTTCCATGTACAGGCTGTGGGGAGGGCGTGGGCACGGGCACAGCGACACCTCAGAGATTGCAAGCCCTCCCTCCAGTCCCCACTGGCAGCTCCAAAAGTGGGGCTTGAATGCCACCGGGGGTGGGAAGCTCACTGTCTGTCATGCCATTTGTACACCCACCCTACAGAGAGTCACCCACACTCTAAAACACAGAAGGATGAGTGGACAGAAAACCTATACCCCACTTCCAGACCCACAGCCAGCAGCACCAGAGGAGGAAAGGGGAATCTGCAACTCTGCCTTGGACAGGAGGCCCACTCCCTGTGAAGGTAGGCCCACCAAGCCTGGCCTTTGGAGACTTTAAACGCCTACAGACTTCTTGCCCAGTTAAATGTGAATTTCAGATAAGCAATGGGTAATTTGGATCTCCCTCAATTAAACAATTATTTGCTGTTCACCTGAAATTCAAATCCAAGTGAGTGTCCTGTACTTTTTCTGCCAACCCTACCCCAAGTGCCACCTCTCATATCCTCACCAGTGGAGTCACAAAGCCAGGACAAGAAAACCCCTGGGAAGCGAGTCTCACTACCTTCCAGGACACCTGCACATCCGAAACAGAGGGCCCTCGGAGACCCCAAATCCCACTCTTGATCCCCCTCCTGAAGCATCCTAAAGAAGGAAACGAATGCCCCTGGGGACAAGCAGCTCATTACCAGAAAGGCACTCCCATATCCACCCAGCCCACCTGTCGACACCTCCTGCACACCCTCAGCGGCCCGGTGACAGCCATCCACCAGCTGGCGGGTCCAGGCAGCCAGCTCCTGCGGTGACTCCACGCTGAACAGGTGAGTGTCCACACCGTGGCGCGTGCCCGTGCGCAGGGCAAAAGAGAGCTCTGCATCGTAGGGCACCGAGCCCTTGGAGGGGCCTGAGTGCACCAGCCTGGGGGCAGGGGGCAGAGGGCTAAGCATGAGGCCTCGCAGCAGGGAAGTAGTTCTGGGCCAAGGGGGCAGTGACCTGGGAAGGGACCCTGCGACTCCTTTTCCACCCAATGGGGGGACAGGACGTCCAGATGGTCACTGATGGAGTCACAGGAGACCATCTCCTGCCACCCTCCTCCTGGCCCCCCTCAGCTCCAGCCACTCTAGCGTCTTCAAACACTCCAAGCACACTCCTGCCTCAGCCCCTCTGCTGTTCCCTCTGCCCAGCAAACTTTTCCCTGATTATCTGCATTGCTTCCTCCCTTACCTCCTTCAGACCTTTGCTCAAACGCCAGCTCCTCTGAGAAGCCTTCCCTGACTTCTCTGCCTAAAATGACACCTCAGGACTTCCCTGGCGGTCCAGTGGTTAAGACTGCACTTCCACCTCAGGGGGCCCAGGTTTGATCCCTGGTTAGGAAACTAAGATCCCACATGCCACACAGCCAAAAAATAAAAATAAAACAGCGCTCTCCCCTATCACTAGCCGCACTTTTCCTTATGGTACCAGAAATTATACTTACTTTTTACTGTTTCAGTTGGCTTTTGATTGCCTTTTTCTCTAGAATATCATCAAGGGTACAAATGTTTGTCTAGCTTGTTCACCGCTATAGTCCCAGAAACTAAAACAATGCCTGGCACAAAGTAGGTGCTTAGTAAAGATTTGTGGCCTGAATTAATGAATCACTTGATTAGGTAGAACGTTCATGACCTGCTCATCCCTAGTAGGCAGCAGGCTCCTGACACGTGTGCCGGAACGCATTCTGGAGTGAGGAGATGTGAGCAGCAAGGGCCCACACCTCTCAGCTTGACTCCCACTTGCTGTCTAACCTTGGGCAGTTCACCGCCCCTCTCTGGGCAGCAGACCCCAGAGTTCTATACCTTCGCCCTCTTTGGTCCTCCACAAGCTTTCTCTTGTAGCTTCAGTTCCCCCTTGGAGCTGTTTCTGATGCCCAGTCTCCTACTTGGCAGCCCTAAGCAACAAACTCACAAGTTCCCCAGTTTCCTACCCAAGCTCCCTACCTACCCGCCCCCCACCAACACTGTGAACTCGACATCTTGATCCAACCTCCTCCCTTTGCACTCCCACCCCCACTCCTACTGCCCACCCAGACACCAGCTCCAAAACTCCCGTTCATCCATTCATCAGGACGCCTCCCTCACCCTCCCCATCTGGCAAGTATGAAGCCTGGTTAATTTTCCCACCATGTGTTTCCAATGCAAATGCGGCCTTTCTTCCCCATCTGCTGCCTCTACCCACCTCCACTGTCTCTCCAGCATAACTTCTCCCATCCCCCTCCTCCAGTATATTTTCCGCATGGCAGCCACACAGATCTTTTTTAAAACAGGACCCAATGAGACACCTCACTCCCAGGTTAAAGCTCTTCTCACTCTGTCTGCCACAGCTCTTAAGATAAAGCTAACAGCCCTTATCCAGGCAACAGAAGCTCTGCAAGATCGGGGCTGCCAACTCCCTGCCTTGTTTCTCTCCACTTCCCAGACAGAGTCTACACCCTGGTTACGGCACACTCAGAGAGCTCCGTGAAGCTGCGACAGCTCTGCATGCTTCTGTCCCTCTGACTATATTGTTCCCTCTGTGTAAGATGCCTCTCCACCCTTCCTTAAATGGCAAATTTCTACCCACCTGCCAAAGTCCAGCTCAGATGTCATCTTCTACCTGAAGCCTTGCCCCACCCCCACCTGCAGGCCAGGTAGAGTTAAGTGGTTCCTACACTCTGCATTGTAAAGGCTGTTCCCAGGCCAGTCTCCTCACCAGGCTGGGTCCTCCCTGAGGACAGAGACCTCTGGGGACTGTCTTTCATCTGAACCAGGCAGCACCTGGACATTGCACCTGGACAGAGCAGGTGTCAATGGGTGAGTGACTGATAGGACCTCATATCCTTCTGTTCCAAGTCCCCATTTTACAGATGAGGAAACCAAGGCCCAGACTGGGCAGAGACTCGCTTCAGGCCACCTGGGGAATAACTCAGCATAGAATGGGGCTGGAGTCCCCAGCCTCTGAGGTCCATCTACAGCATCGCCCCCCAAGCTCTGGGTGGGACACACAGTCCTGCCCTACCCACAGATACCTGGTGGTGATAAGAGGGGCAGTACGCGCCGGCCGGCTCAAGGCCTCACGGGTCTGGGGCAGACAGCTGTAGAGGAGCAGCTCCTTTTCGGTCAGCAGGGCCAAGGTGGGTGCGGTGCCCCCGCTGGGCAGCTGCAGGAGGCAAGGCAGCAGTGATGGGGGATGGGGAGGGGAGAAGAGAGGTGAGAGGGCCAGGGCGGGGTGAGGCAGTGAGGGGAAATGGGAGTGGGGTCGCCTCTGGGAGAGGGGAAGGGAGTGGAGGAGGGGTCCCCGGGCCCGGCAGGCACCTGCTCAGTCAGCCAGCCGATCCGCTTGATGTCCTGACTCCCGGCTGTGCTGGTGGCCGACAGCAGCGCCTGCAGCTCATCCTTGACCCGGGGCATCAGCGTGTTGACCTGGGCTTGGATGGCAGCCGCCCAGGACTTGGCGCTAGCCTCATCCTTGGCCCTCAGGAAGAGGGTATCCCGGCCATCGGCCGAGCAGATCTCCAGATACCTGCAGGCACAAGTGAGGTAGAGGGGAGTCCCATCCACTGGACAGGTGCCCAACCCTGAAACCTGAGCCAAGGGACCCCCATCTACCCCAAAACCAGAGGAAACCACAGGGGATGTCCACGAGAGAATCAGGAGCGACTCCCACTGCAGGGCTCCGGCCACAGTTGTTGGGCCTCATGGGGTTTATCTATCTTATCTTATCTTGGGATAAGAGACTATATCTCTCTCTCCAACACACATACACATACAGGCATATATACACAAATACACACACTCCAAGTGTAGTAGTAGTAGTGTTAGTCGCTGGGTCATGTCTGACTCTTTGAGACCCCATAGACTGTAGCCAGCCAGGCTCCTCTGTCCATGTAATTTTCCAGGCAAGAATACTGGAGTGGGTTGCCATTTCCTACTCGAGGGGATCTTCCCAACCCAGAGATTGAACCTGTGTCTCCTGCATCGGCAGGTCAATTCTTTACCACTGAGCCACCAGGGAAGCCCCGCTACAAGGCACACTGTATGATTAAAAAAGAAAAAGCCAGGGTATGGCGAAGGGAAAGGGTGGGGAGACAAAAAGCCACACAGGCAAGTGTAAGGGGACGGTCTCAAGGAGTTCCAAGAAGAGTCAGTGTCAGGGAAAGGACCTTCAAATGTTCTGTGGGGCTTTAAAGAATCACTCCCCTTTGGTATTTCCGTAACCAGTGAAGTGGGGCAGAAACTGGAGAATGGCTCACACATATCCATTCCAATGCCTTCACCTCTGCCTTCCTCCACCACAGATCTCCCCTGCTGCTAGCACTGGCCATCAACCCAATTCTGACTGATGAAATAGAAAGCGAAGTCTTTGAGGAAGGTGTCCCTTCCCAACTGAAGCGTTCCTAGCTGTGGCCGTTAGTTTCCAAAGATGGCCTCCACCAAACTCATCTCTCCCTATATGCACAGTGTACCTCCCTCACAAAGAGGTGAAGCTTATTTCTCCTCTCCTTGACCATCTGACTTGGTTTGACAGACAAAATGTGGCAGAAGTGCCATTTTGGCATTCCTAAGTGATCACAAAATCCAACTACCCCAAGGTCACCTATGCTAAGAGGGAAAACAAGCTACCCACTGGAAAAGCCCTACAAAAAGAGGAATGCTTAGCCAGCTGCCAGCTGTTCCAACACCCCTGCTGAGGAAGCAGGCACATAGGTGAAGCAGCTATCCTGGATTTGTAGCCCCTGCAGATGGCACAAGGAACAGAAGAACTGCCTGGCTAAGCCAGCCCAGATTACAGAATTGTGAAAAATATTAAACTGCTATCTTCTAAGCCACTAAACTTTAGGATGGCTGTTCATGCAGCAATAGAACAAAATACCAGGGGAACAATTCCTTTGTCTTTTGCCTTCTTCCTGTCTAGAATATGGACACATGCGTAGAGGTGCAGGCACCAAGCTATTTCCAAGAAGAAAATCCATACTAAAAACGGCAGGAGGGGAATTCCCTGCCATTAGGACTCCATGCTTTCACTGCCAAGAGCCTGGGTTCAATGCCTGGTCTGGGAACTAGGATACCATAAGCTTCATGGTGCAACCAAGAAAAAATTTTTTAATAAAAATTATAAAAGATGGCAGAAGAAGAAGCTGGAAGCCTGATGCCTTGAGGGTATTCTTGACCATCAATTGCAGCCTAAATAGCTGACTGCTGGATTTCTTTTTTACGTATGTGTGTATTTATTTTTGGCTGTACTGGGTCTTCATTACTTTGCACTGGTTTTCTTTCTAATTGCGGCAAGCAGGCGCTACTTTCCATTGTGGTGCTCAGGTTTCTCATGGCGGTGGCTTCTTGTTGCGGAGCACAGGCTCTAGGCACATGGGCTTCAGTAGCTGCAGCACCTGGACTCGCAAGTTGCAGTACACAGGCTTAGTTGCTCCACAGCATGTGGAATTCTCCCAGACCAGGGATGGAACCCAGGTCCCCAGGTCTCCTGCTTTGGCAGACATCTTCTTATCCACGGTGCTGCCAGGGAAGTCTTGGACTTCTTTTTAAACATGTGGAAAATTAACTCCTCATTTATTAAGCCATTGCTTGTTGGGGTTTCTGATGCCTGCACACCAATGTAATCTTAACACTAAGTAAAAGTTCAAAACATCTTTCATTATGCTTTAGTTAGCGAATGGTGCTCCTTTGACTGGGATATTGTGCTGATATGGGACCCCAGTTATATTCAAGTTACACATGTGTGCACAGGTCAAGCACACGTACATACATGCATATACACATATGGATATTAGCACAAAACATACAAACACATATGCACATCCCTGCCTGTGCAAATGCTCACATATACACACAAACACTTGGATTTACATGCCATCCACATGTACACACATATAGAAATACAGGTTCACACATGCTTCAGGTGATGTCTGGGATCAGGCTGGGAACCACAACTAACCTAAAGTTCTGTGAGTCGCAGGAAGGACTGACACCACCTCACCTTCACCCAACACAAAAGGTCCCTAAGTGGAGCACCTGTAAGTAACCTGTGAATCTCTAGTTCTTGCCTCATAGAGGAGGCTGGGGCTAGGGCATCAAGTAGGGATAGGAGGTCTGAATGCTGAACATTAATCAGACCCCCCTGGCCAATTTGGGCATTGACTGGGCATTAAACCTCAGCTGTAATTAGCACCCAGAGCACAGGCCTCTTACCCCCACCCCAATACTGCACACCTCATTTGATCAACATGGACTGCATTCACCACTGCCATCACTCAGGTAGCTTCTGAAGCTGAGAGGGCTACCTGGAATGAGGCAAGCTCCATTCTCTTCCTGGCTGTGTGATCTTGGGCAGGTTACTTCCTCCCTCTGTCCTCATCTATAATAGTGGGGTGAAACAATAGGACTTTGCTCATAGGGCTGCTGTGAGAGTTACATTCAATTGTGCATGATAAGTACTCAATGATGCTGGCTAGTATTAATCTTATCATCAATGTTAGGGCTGCTCAGCTGTGAGGGATGGTAACCTTCCATGGCCCTGAGTGAAAGTTACCAGGTTATCTTGGAACCTCGGCAGAGTTAGAAGAGACTTGAGGGGATCACTAAGTCTGATATCCTTCTTTCGTACGGGAGAATCTAAAGGTTAGTGAGAAAAAGGGTCTAGTTCAAGGAGAACCAAGACTGGAATCCAGGACTCCTCTGCAGACCAAGTTCCTCCTCAGATGTGAACTACCCAGAGGAAGAAGAGAGAAGAAAAGCACACCATCATCCCCATAACTTCACTCCTGTCTCCATTCAACAAGCATTTCTTAAGCACCTACTACGTTCGGGCATTGTGCTTGTCACTTGCAACACAAGGGATCTTTCCTTTGGCCCCACCACCTAACACGAGGGCACGTCTGTCTGAGTCGCCCCCTATGCTAGGCTTACCTGGTTTCTGGGTCTGTAGGGGTGCACCTCCTTGACACATATGCCATCTTCAAGGACATGTGTTTGGCATCACGGAGGTCCCGGGGTGGGGGGCCAGGGGAGGAAGGCTGCCGCTGAAGGGGTGAGGCAGGAGGCGAGTCCCAGCCAACCGAGGTCCCGCTGGCAGAGTTCTTGAAATATGGTGAGACCTCTTTCATGTACTTGACTGGTTAGGGGAGAGGTCAGCAGTTACCACCATGGCGTGGGCTCCCATGTAGCACATGTAACAGCCGTCACTGATTCATTAAATTTTAATTTATGTCCACTTCCCTTCCCTGGTGGCTCAGATGATCCACCAGGAATCTGCCTGCAATGCAGGAGACCTAGGTTGGATCCTTGGGTCAGGAAGATCCTCTGGAGAAGGGAATGGCTATCAACTCCAGTATTCTTTTTTTTCAACTCCAATATTCTTGCCTGGAGAATTCTGTGGACAGAGGAATCTGATGGGCTACAGTCCATGGGGTCACAAAGAGTCGGATACAACTAAGTAACCAACACACACACTTTGACATCACTATCCTCCTCTAGGCTAAAGTCTCTGACAGGGCTGCACGGTAGAAAATTCTGGATGCAGGCCAACATTCATCCTTTTGCCTTTGTTATTCATAGACCCATGGCCACCTGGTGGACTACATTTCACAGCCTCCTTTGCAGCTAGGTATGGCCACAGGACTAAGTTCTAACCCCGTAAGTTTAAGTGTTTAGAGTTTCAGAATGACCGCTTAAAGAGAATGGGCAGCAACTATAACAAGGCAGTGAGGAGCGCCAAGACAGGAGGCAGGAGACAGAAGTGCCCCCACTGTCCCCTGTTTGCCTCTCTCTCTTCAGTCTTCTCATCTGCTGAAGGAGGGGCTGCATGAGATAGTCCTGCGGTGGAAGCTGCCAATTTTCCTCCAAAACAGTGATAACCTTCCAACTTAAGACTTCAATTTGCAGGTTCCCTTGCAGCTGTAAGTGCCCATGTGACCAAGACTGGCCAACAGGATGAGAACAAAAGAGATGTGTTAGGCTACCAAGTCCTGCCCATTAAAAAAGGGGGCACGCCCTTCCTTTCCCTGCCTTTTCCCCTCACAGGGTTGAGCTGGCTGAAACACAGACTGGTAGAGCATCGTCTTGACCAGGAGAACATGAGCCACACTCCAAAAGGCTGACCGATAAAACAGAAGTAAATGGATGCTGAGACTTTGGAGATACCACATCAGACTTGAACTGCTACCTGAGAAAGCAAGGAGCTTCTGTTATATTTGTGCCTGTACTTAGTCCTTCAGCCTGACTCTTTGCAAACCCATGGACTGTAGCCCGCCAGGCTCCTCTGTCCATGGTATTTCCCAGGCAAGAATCCTCGAGCAGGTTGCTATTTCCTTCTTCAGGGAATCCTTCCAACTCAGGGACCCAAGCTGCATCTCCTGCACCGGCAGGTGGATTCCTTACCCCTGAGCTACCTGGTAAGTCCATGGTAGCCATTACCAATCAATTAAAGCTGATTGATAATAAAATATTTTGGTCCCTCTTTCTCTATCAATTAGCTGGGTTTGGCTACAAATAATAGAATATATGATACTAGTGCCTTAAGCAAGAAAGATATTTATGATTTCATGTGACAAGAAGTCTAGAGGAAAGCAATGTCAGGGTTGGTTCAATGACTCAATGACACTGGATCCCGGATGGGCATCCCTACCATTCTCCCGGCCTTCCCCTCATGACCACAGGATGGCTGCAACACAGTCCAGCTGACGATCCCTTACATGACCAATCCAAGAAGGAAGGAGATAGGCAGCAAAAGCTCTGTCAACTCATACCTCCCTCTTATCAGAGAGGTAAATACTTCCATGAAACCTTGTATTTCATTGGCACAATTGGACTGGCATGCCAACTTCTAGCACAATCATTAGTAAGAGGGAGTAGTCATGATTGATTTAGACCAATCACAAGTCAGCCTCTGGGGCTGACTGAACATTAAAGTGAAAGTCACTCAGTCGTGTTTAACACTTTGCAACCCCATGGACTGTAGCCTGCCAGGCTCCTCTGTCCACAGGCTTCTCCAGACCAGAATACTGGAGTGGGTAGCCATTCCCTTCTCCAGGGGATCTTCACAAGCCAGGGATCGAACCCATATCTCCCACACTGCAGACAGATTCTTTACTGTCTGAGTCACCAGGGAAGCCCTGGGGCTGAGCAAATTAAAGCAGGCTCTGGTAGCATGGAAGAAGGGGAAATGGTTGAAAGGCAGGCAACCAAGGTGTCTACCACATCTGACCCAGCATCTGGACTGTCCCCAATTCTGATGAGCAGCAGTCTCCTTGTCTCTGAAATGAGCTACTAGGAGGACAATGTATATGTCAAGATGGTTGAAAGTCTTGCCCAAGGGACTTCCCTAGTGGTCCAGTGGCTAAGACTCTGCGCTCCTAATGCAGGGGGCCTGGGTTTGATCCTGGTCAGGGTACTAGATCCCACATGCTGCAAGTAAGACCTGGTGCAGCCAAATAAATAAATAATTTTTTTTAATGTCTTGCCCAAGCACTGGTCTCTCTTCTCCCTGTCAGGCTGTCCCCTCGGCTGCCCTACTGAAGAATGCCTATGCCTGCTAGCCCTGGGACAGCCTCTCTTCCTCTCTTCTCAGCCACCTCTACCTCCACGGCCATCTGGTTTGTTGGCCATCTGATGCCTGCAGTCAAGGCCCAGTCGGTATGCTCTGGCTGTGAGTGGACAGACCAGGAAGTAGGGGGAATGAGTTCTTGGCTCAGCTCCCTGGAAGAACCAGATAAGAAGTTATTTCTGTCACAAGAGACTGCTCAGATAAGATCCAAGGCAAACAAGGGTGAAAGTGAGAGGGACGGTGTTGGAAAAGAAGTTATGCTGAAAATAAGAGCAGAGTTTTTTTTGAAAGAACTAAGCCTAGGTCTAAAGACTGGGAACTTAGGCTAAAAATGACTCATCCTCACCATTACAGCAATGACTTTCCCTAAGACTATGTCTCAAGGGGTGATAGAGGTGGGACACATCACAGTCTCTCTGTCAGTTAAACCATTTTTTTTTTAAATCCTACTTTTTTTTCCTCCTTGCTAACAGAACTCTAAGCCCTAAAGGCTGGGCTTCTCCCCAGCTCAAAGGGAAAATCTTAATTGGTTGAAGCTAATCATGATCATTCCATCCTTTTTAATTGTGATTGGCCTAGAAAGGGGCAGATAATACAATTCTGTCCAATGAGCTGTGAGGGAAAATATACTCCCTTCCCTTCCTCTCCTCTAGCCTTTAGAAGTTGCTGGAAAGCAGGGAGTTTGTTCTAAAGCAACGATAGTCACTTGGACCACAGGATTGGGGTCCACACATTGCAAAGCCGTAAGTTAATCTGGAACCATGCTGACTTTAGGTATTCTGGAAGAAAACCTATTTTCTTCAATGTTTAAACCTCTTTGAATGGGGTTCCTGTTCCTTGCAGACAAAAGCATCCTCACTAATGCAGCACCCACCCATCCCCCACCCCCACTCAGGGTGCAACTGATATATCTCCCTACTATATTTAGCTACTCCCCTCCCCTGCTCAAAGCCATGCTCTGGCTCCCCGCACTCTTCATCCAACTTCAAGGTTTTCCAGGACCTGGGCCCTGCCTACCTTGCTGGCTTCACCTCCAGCCACATCTAGCCCTCTAATCCAATCATACTGACCTGCTCAGAGCTCTCAGAAGGTGTAGGAGCTTCCAAATACCTTTGAAAATGCAGTTCCCCTGTACAGAATGACCTTAGTACATGGTTAGGGGACAGGTATTCTCAGACTTGAATTCCAGCTCTGTCTAGCTGTGTGGCCATTGTTGTTGTTGTTAAGTCACTAAGTAGAGTCCGATTCTTCTGCGACCCCATGGACTGTAGCCCACCAGGCTCCTCTGTCCATGGGATTTCCCAGGCAAGAATACTGGAGTGGATTGCCATTTCCTCCTCCAGGGGATCTTCCCAACCCAGGAACTGAACCCACGTCTCCTGCATTGGCAGGTGGATTCTTTACCACTGAGCCACCACGGAAGCCCCTGAACAAGGTAATTCACCTCCCTGTCCCTCAACCTGAATAACAATGTATACCTTAGAGAGACAGTGAATTAAATGAGATGATGTGAAACACGACACAGGTTCTGCCCACACTCCTTAGAACTCTGCAGTGCTTCTGTGTGTTGGGGCTTTCTTTCTCACCAAACTGGGAGCTCCTAGAGAACAGAAGGGGCTTCCCTGCTGGCTCAGATGCTAAACAATCTGCCTGCAGGAGACCCAGGTCCGATCCCTGGGTCAGGAAAATTCCCTGGAGGAGGGAATGGCAACCCACTCCAGGATTCTTGTCTGGAGAATTCCATGGACTGAGGAGTCTGGCAGCCTACAGTCCATGGGGTCACAAAAAGTCAGACAGAACTGAGCAACACACACACACACACACACACACACACACAAAGACGACATAAATGGGGTTTGATTCGAACTCAGAGTCAGTGTTCTGGGAATGGAGAAATGAATGCCAGGACAGAAAAGATTCATTCAACGAGGAGAAGTTGTCACAGCCCAGGAGGTCCCAGCTCAGCCCAGACATTGCCCCTCAAGAAAACCTTCCCGGATGCCCACTAGATCCTGCACACCCACCACCTCTGCAGGTCCCTAGATCCCACTTCCCTATATGTCCATGTGGGAATCTGTGTCCTTCTCCAGGTTGAGAGCATGGGAGGGCAGGGACCTTGACTGACTGGTCTCTGTATCCCTAGAATTCAGCAGGGATCTCTGACACTATGTACTCAGCAAATGGACATTTGTCAGTTTTGCAACCAAAGAAACTGCTAGAGGCCTTGCTCGCTCAGGCCATCCTGGAAGTGGGTCCTCCTTCTCCTTGCCCACAGGAACACACTATAAATGGACAGCACACCAGCTGATGTCTGAAACAGGGCTGGCATTTCACAAACCAACTGGCCCATCCCAGGGTGGGGGTGGGGTCCTGAGGGCCCCGGAGTGTGGCCGTAAATAGCCCAGCTCTGAGGTCTCCTCCCTGCCTCTGATTTCTGCCTGAGTCACCCGACCAAGCAGGGCGGGGCTGCCCAAAGGCAGTGGCCTGGAGAGCTGAGGGCAGGAACGTGGCCATGTGGCCAGGATTCTTTGAGCCTCCAAGTATAGACCCAGTTGGTATCCACACCCTCTCCAGCCAAACTCTGGCCCAGGAACCTGGTAAACAGTGACACTTGGGCCCTTCCTCCTCAGGGAAGCAGAAGCAGACACACACAGGACACCCTGCCCTTTCCAGAGGCCCCGACTCCCAACTCTGCCAAGGAGAGAAGCCAGCACTGACCCCAAGGAGCCAGGAACAGATTCCACAAGAAACACAAGGAACTGGGAGTTCCCTGGTAGCCTAGTGGATAGGATTCTGGGCTTTCACTTCTGTGGCTCGGGTTCAATCCCTGGTCGGGGAACTGAGATCCCGCAAGATACATAACATGGCCAAAAAAAAAAAATAAAGAAACACAAGGAAGAGAGACAGGGCAGGACCCTTTGCCTGGCCCAGGACAGTTGGGAGGGAACCTATGTGCTGCAGAGAGAATGGGATAAATCCGTTCTGGCTCAACACAGCACACCCAGTGCATATCCTGGTGCTCAATAAAGGTGTATGACTGAATGTCTTGGTTTTGAATCTTGGCTCAAGCCTGTCCTCTAAGCTCAAACTGTTCCTTGTCTGTTCAGTGGGTGGTCACTTACTTGCCCCTGCCTGAAAATACATGATCCATCCACTTGCTTACTGTCAACAGCCTCTCTCCTCAATACAAAATGTAGGTTCCACGAGGGCAGGGGCCTGTTTTCTTCATTTATTAGGATATCCCCAGCATCTAGAATAGTACCTGACATATCCAGGTAATCAGTAAATAAGAAATACATTAAATAAACGAATATTGACGATCCTGAGGCTTCCCAGGCTAGAGACATTGAATTGGGCTCTCAAGTAATGCAGGCTTGTGTTTAACTTCCCTGTTCTGTGACTTTGAACAAGTGACTTGACTTCCGTAAGCCTCTATTTCTGCATCTTTAAAATGAGAGTAAAATATATCTACCTCCTAGCATACTGAGATCCAACACTTGTAAAGCACTTTGCCCTGCCTGGCACAGAACAGGTCTTCAGCAAATCGTAACGTGGCTGGTTATTATTTCTGCTGCTGTTCTTAGTACGACAGTATAAGGAGATGAACACAGATGACAGACAAAGATTTCAGTCCAGATCCTGTCACTTGCATCCTGGCCTTGGCAAGTTCTGATGTCTCTCTGAGCCTCAGTTTGCCTGCCTATATAATTGGCACTGATATGCCAGCTCTCTAAGTAGGGCATTGTGAGGATTCAAGTCCAGGCTGCCCACCTGTCCACTCAGGATATCGTGACATCCCTTGGGAAGGGATGGCCTTTGAGGTCCTGTTAGCCCAGCAAGGCTGGACTATAAATAGTCCCCAGTCATTGGCAGGCCTGCAGCAGAGCCGCCTGGGTTGTCTGGGGCAACACTCTGGGGAATAAAATCTCAACTTCCACACCCTTGTGCAGTCGTGTCCAACTCTTTGCGACCCTATAGGCTGTAGCCTAGCAGGCTCCTCTATCCATGGGATTCTCCAGGCAAGAATACTGGACTGGGTTGCCATGCCCTCCTCCAGGGGATCTTCCCACCCCAGGGATCAAACCCCCATCTCTTACGTCTCCTGCATTGGCAGGCAGATTCTTTACCACTAGCGCCACCTGGGAAGCCCTATATGTGCAGTTTAAGAGGCACTATCTATCAAGATCCTAAAGGCACAAGAACACTTTGAACTTGCAATACCCTTTCCAGGAATCCTCTTCAGATAAACGTTCACAGGTGCATGAAGGGGACATGACACCATTGTCTATGGTGCAAGAAGCTAGAAACAACATGAATTCCTTGAATATGGTCTTCCTAAATACAAGAAGTGAGTTCTTTGGCAGATCACTCAGTCCTGTTCACAGCTCTGTCCCCAGTGCCTACATCGAGTCTTGGCATAGAACAGGGCCTCAGGCTATATTGGTTAAATGGACATCTGAATCCCAATAATGGGATATTGTGCAACCATTAAAGAGAATGAAACAGAGCTACATGAGCTGAGTTGGAAAGAGGTCCTCAACTTGCTCAATGATAAAAACAAATATGGAAACTTCTCTCTGGAAGTGTTTGAAAATATTAGCCATGGGTACCACTCCAGTGCTCTTGCCTGGGAAACCCCATGGACGGGAGAGCCTGATGGGCTGCAGTCCATGGGGTCGCTGAGAGTCGGACACGACTGAGCGACTTCACTTTCACTTTTCACTTTCATGCATTGGAGAAGGAAATGGCAACCCACTCCAGTATTCTTGCCTGGAGAATCCCAGGGACAGAGGAGCCTAGTGGGCTGCCGTCTATGGGGTCGCACAGAGTCGGACACGACTGAAGCGACTTAGCAGCAGCAGCAGCAGCAACATTAATCTATGAGAAGACAATTGCTTTGCACTTTCCTGAGGTTTTTTTATTTGTGCTTACTCACTCAGTCGTGTCCGACTCTTTGCGACCCCATGAACTGTAACCTGCCGGGCTCCTCAGTCCATGGAATTCACCAGGCAAGAATACTGGAGTGGGTTGCCATTTCCTTCTCCATTTTTTAATTTAGGTGTATATTATTTTTGACATTTTTAAAATTCTATTTTTCAAAAATATACCACATTCCAAACCATCTTAGCTAGGATTCAAAGACAAGGCCCTCATCAACTCAAGAAGCCTACTAGGATCTTAGTAGTGGGAGAAAGAAGCACTTATTAAGCATCTACTATATACCAAGCATGAAAGCTCAAATCTCACTAACACATCATCACTTAACCACACCAAGTCAATGAGACTGATCCATTGTTAAACTGTTCTATTTAACAGTTGAATAAATTGAGTAAACTGAGTCTCACATGGATGACATGGCTTGCAGTGCAGGATAAACACTGAAGAACATGGGCTTTGACATCTGACAGATCTTACTTCAAATTCCATCTCTGCCTCTGTGTAACTTTGGGCAAGTAGCTTCACCTCTACAAGTTTTAATATTCTTATTTGTACAATGAGATGAATAATGTACCTTGAATCATAGGGGTGGTTTTGAGGATCCAATGAGAAAACATACAGAAGGCATTTAGCACAGTATCCAGGACATTGTAGGTGCTCAATAAAGAGCAGACATACCAACACTATTATTAACATTCTTATCATTACTGTTAGAATTCCCTCCGCTACCATCAGCAACCAGCTCATATTGTAAATGGAGGCCAAAACCTGCCCCCAGAGTCCCACAAGCATTTTAATCAAAGATCCAAGGAACAGGCCAGAGCTGATTAAGCCAAGTTTTGTCTGTGGGGAATCATATGGCCCTAAGCCATGTATGTGCGCAGCCAAATTAACGTTTTCTTGAGAACAATGATTAGAACAACAGGTTTTTGCAGTCATGGAGGGGACTGGACAAGGGCTCCATTCACACCTCTGTTCCCAGGACAAGAGTCCCTCAGGCACCTCTCAGGCACAGCTACACTCACCTAAACTGAACAGGGTGACCTCGGATTAGCTGCATCGGTTAACAACATCCCACTTTTGACAGTGGTGATATATGGAGCCAAATTTCAGGCAGGATATCAGGCAGTACCCATCTGCCAGAGGACAGGCTGGCAGGGACCTGGTCTTGGAGTTCTGAGGACTCATAACGGAAACTCTCAGGAGTCAGTCAAATCCAGCATGAGCCTGGAACCCCCTTTTAAACATTTACGAAAGTCAACTGCAACTGAGCAGGTTAAAGGCAAAGTAGAAAGAGTCAGAGATGTCCCCTCCTAGGGATCACTTCCCCCAAACTCACCAGCATCTAGGCTTGGCGCCAGGCCTGGGGATCTGAGACAAACTACACATGATTCCTGCCCTCAGAGACCTCCAAGTTTACTGGAGAAAACAAAAATTGCTGCTGCTGATACGATGATGACAAAGGTTGACATTGATCAAATGCTTACCATGTGGAAGATACCGTGCCATAAACTTCAAATGCACTGTCTCATCCTTATAAATAGCAAACAAAATAAACATAAATGAGTGCCTACTTATGCACACTGGCCTCAGCACATAACATGCCTTATTTCTTAATCTTGCAAACTACCATGAGAAGTGGGTATTATCCAAGGCAGGGTCAACAGCGGCCTCTGCAGTCAGAGAAACCTAGGTTTGAATTCTTTTTTGTTGTTGTACCGCAGAGCATGCAGGATCTTAGTTCCCTGATCAGGGATTGAACCCCTGCCCCTTGCAATGAAAGCACAGAGTCTTAACTATCAGAATGCCAGGGAAGTCCTTAGGTCTGAATTCTGAGTCTGCCAATTTATTAGTTGTATGACTTAAAGGAAGTTACTTATTTTTAACAAATTTGGTGACTTTGTCTGTAAAATGGGGATTATAGCAATTCCTACTATTCTTTGTATTTTTATGTGCATACTATTCTCTGCCTGTATCTTTTTAAAAGCCTGATCTTTATGTGAGGTGAACCTTCTCTTCTTTGTACAAAGTACTAAAATTGACTTTATCCATTTTTGTCCTTTAGCATTATTTTTTAATGCATCAAAGGCTCCCTGTTGCCAGCCTTGCTGGGGGGCTGTGGAGGGAATGGAGGCATTTGACCATCCCTCCCTTTTCCCCCAGGCACAGTCTCCAAGGGCCTGGTTCCACATCCGTGCACACAATGGGCCTCTCTAAGAAGCAGACAGATGAGTAACTGGCTGCCAGCTTGGGCCCAGACTGTGGTCACAAACACATCCCTGTAACTGAGAATAGGCTCAAGACACTTGTGCAAAATCCTGACCTCACAGAAGAAAAGGTCCAGAAGGCAGGCTGGGGTTGCTGAGTCCCTTAGGCTGGGGGTATAGGGTTCTGGCTGGCAACAACAATTTGCCAGTAACAGTTTTCTTTCTAGGATGTTGTCAGACAGCTCTGTACTCACCAAGCCCCAGACCTCAGGAAAGATGCCCTACTACCCTGCCAAGTTCACATCCAAAGGATAGGCCATGGCTCCTTGGAAAGTGAAAGTGAAAGTTGCTCAGACGTGTCCAACTCTTTGCGACCCCATGGACTATACAGTCCATGGAATTCTCCAGGCCAGAATACTGGAGTGGGTAGCCTATCCCTTCTCCAGGGGATCTTCCCAACCCAGGAATTGAACCTGGGTCCCCTGCATTGCAGGCGGATTCTTTACCAACTGAGCTATCAGGGAAGCCCTTGGCTCCTTGGAGGTGGCCTTAAGGAGTGGGATGAGGGCGGGGAAATTCTGAACAATGTGATCACTGATTGGGTGCTGGGGAGGAACCTAGGCCCAGAGAGGCTTCTAGGAGCTCTGGTTCCAGACTGGGGCAGCTGCCTGTTCTCCACAAACTCCCCCAAGTCTCAAGGACCAGCCACAACCCAGCATCTTAGCTTCCTCACATCTTCCAGGCTCTTCAGATCACCCATGCAATTCAAAGATTCTTGACCCCAGTTCTCAGCCCCAGCCCTTTGCTGCCTTGGGTGGAATTATCTCCTTCTATAAGCCTACTGGAGAGCAGCTGAGACAGACTTCAACTAAGAAAAAGCTGGGAAAAAAAAAACTAACAAGAAGGCCACAACATCAAGTGCATATGTGCGTGCTCAGTCATGTCCATCTCCTTGCGACCCTGTGGACTGCAGCCTGCCAGGCTCCTCTGTCCATGGGATTCTCCAGGCAAGAATACTGGAGTGGGTTGCCATGCCCTCATCCAGGGGATCTTCCCGACCCAAGGATCAAAGCCTCAGCCTCCTAAGGCTTCTGCATTCACAGGAGGTTTCTTTAATGCTGAGCCAGTTGGGAAGCCCCACAACCTCGAGACTCTTCTTTTATCCAAGCCTGCTTAGGTCAAACCATCATGATCTCCCTTCTGCTCACGGCCCCAGCCTCCTTGCTGCCATTCTTTTCTCTTTTAATATTTATTTATTTATGTGGCTGCCTCGGATCTTAGTTGGGGCCCACTGAATCTTCACCGCATCATGAGGGATCTTTCATTCGGTGCACGGACTCTTGTTGCAGCACACAGGCTCAGTAGGTGCCGCGCACAGGTTTAGTTGCTCCGGGTATGTGGGATCTGAATTCCCCGACCAGGGATTGAACCCACATCCCCTGCACTAGAAGGTGGATTTTTAACCACTGGACTGCCAGGGAAGTCCCTCCTTTCTGCCATTCTGCACCTATTGTTGCCTCCTTCCAAACCGGGTTGATGCTGTAAAGCCCAAAGCTGACCATGTGAGCCCCTGCTGAAAAACCCTTGAAATAGCTCTCTGTTTCCCTCCAAATTCCTTTATTCTAGCACTCAAGGCCCTGCAGGATCTGTCAATCTGAATAGCCTCCTCTTTCTCCACCCACTTCCTCACACCTAAGCTCAGATAAAGCTGAATTACTTCCCAGGCAGTTCCCCAGGTAAGTCAAGTCATTTCACCCTTCCCTTTTGCTCAGACAACTTCCATTCCTGGAATGCCCTTTCTCTATCCCATTCACATCTCTGCTTATTGTTCATAAGGTGCCAGCATCCCTCCTCCAGGAAGTCGTTCCTGACCATTTAGAGAGAGGAGACCACTGCTTCCTCCCACCTCTAGGCAGACTCCATCTCAGCACCCATGACAAGATGGTGATCTGGTAGGTTTGCTTAGCTATCTGCTCCATGAGACAGAATCCCCTTGAAACCACTGAGTAAAGCAGTATAAAGGGAGGAGGAGAGAAAGAGAAATCAGGAGAGCGCTTTCATCCAAAAGGGAGGAAAAAATACGCGAAGATTATAAACAACTTTATGCCAAGAAATTTGGCAGCTTAAATGAAATGGACAAATTCCTTGTAAGACATAAACTACCAAAACACATTCAAGGAAAACATAGATCATCTAAATTGTCTTATTAAAGACATCATGACTTCCCTGGCGATCCAGTGGTTAGGACTCTGCACTTCCACTGCAGGGGGTCTGGGTTTGATCCTTGGCGGAGGAGCCTGGTGGGCTGCTGTCTATGGGGTCGCACAGAGTCGGATACGACTGAGTGACTTCACTTTCACTTTTCACTCTCATGCATTGGAGAAGGAAATGGCGACCCACTCCAGTGTTCTTGCCTGGAGAATCCCAGGGACAGGGGAACCTGGTGGGCTGCCGTCTATGGGGTCGCACAGAGTCAGACCCGACTGAGGCGACTTAGCAGCAGCAGCAGGGAACTAAGATCTTATATGTTGCAAAGTGTGGCGGGGAAAAAAAAACTTCTCTATAAGGGTAACTTCCCTGGAGACTGCTGCTGCTGCTAAGTCCCTTCAGTCATGTCTGACTCTTCGCAGGCCCATGGACTGCAGCCTACCAGGCTCCTCCATCCATGGGATTTTCCAGGCAAGAGTACTGGAGTGGGATGCCATCGCCTTCTCCGCTGGAGACTGCTACCAAACATTTAAGCAGGAAATAATACCAATTCTATGTAAATGTAATGGGACAGGAGAGGAGTTACTAACAGAAAAAAGTGAAAATATTAGTCTGACTCTTTGCAACCCCATGGACTGTAGCCTGCCAGGCTCCTCTGTCTGTGGAATTCTCCAGGCAAGAAAACAGGAGTGGGTAGCCATCCCCTTCTCCAGCCTACTATGTGCCAAATCCTATGCTGGCAAGAGACAGGCCAGGCTCCACCCAACAGCCTGCAGCAGGGCTTGCCAAGGAAAGATCTTGCCCAGAGAAAAGTTTTAGAGAACACAAGTTCCAGAGACCCTCAGTCCTGGGACAGTATGTATACTATATCTCTTCCCTTCTCTATCTACACTAAACATTGCAAATCAATTCTAGCTCCTTTCTGCTGAGTTCAGATAAGACCTCTCAGTGTTTCCAAATATGGAACTCCCAGGAGCCACCAAGGAAACTGACACTCAGAATGAAAGCTGTTGGGTATCTCTGATCTAGCTCAACCCCAGCAGATATGAGATCTGAGGCCCAGAGAAGATGAGGGTCTTGCCCAAGGCCAGATTAATTACAGAGCAGACAGGATTGTAGATGCTGATTTTTAAATGGCTTGTGTGGAATCAGTTCCGTCGTTCAGTCGTGTCCAACCCTTTGCGACCCCATGGACTGCAGCACACCAGGCTTCCCTGTCCATCACCAACTCCTGGAGCTTGCTCAAATTCATGTCCATCAAGTCGGTGGTGCCATCCAACCATCTCATCCACTGTCTTTCCATTTTTAGACAGTGTTCATGTTTTGTACCCCCATTCAATAGAGGGCTCTTTTAGGCAGGCCCTGGGTCCAGTTTACCTTCTACCCCAATGCTCTGCACATCGGGTACATAGTAGGTCTCTGGAAAGGCATCTTGGCTTTAATGAGGAAGGAATGGAATGAATGAGGTGTCAGAGGCTTGGGTATTAGCCCCAATACCAGGAAATGCTTCAAATGTCTAACACTCAGAGACACTACCTTCTCAGAATGATCCACACTAAGAACCCAGAAAGAGACATTCTCTACCTAAAGATGAGGAGGGGAGGGGGACCTCAGTGTAGATTAGAGACGTATCTACAGTAGAAATTTTACCATCTATGAACTAAATTTTCAAACAGCAGAGACTAAAAGAGCTTTTCAAGTCAACCGAAATATGACATTTTGATGAATTTCAACTATTTCAAACTGCATTACTGGCTATAAATATCAAAGTGATGAGGCATGTGGAAAGAAAGTCTCCTATATCCATCTCCTTTATGTGTGATCTCGTTATTTAACTTTGCTGTTAAAATATGATTGATATCCTTAAGCTTTCAGGGATCAATCCCGCAGAGGCAGCTTTAAGTGTATATTTAAAAATGCAACAGCAGCATTTGAATAGACACACAGTACATTTAAATAAATAATAAAATCTAAAAATAAAATAAAACGAAATGAGAGAGAATCGAGGTCAGGGCCATAAGAATGCCAAAGATCACCCAGGCATCCAGAGCCTGTTGGTTTCTGTGGCCTCTTGGAGACATCTTTGGCAACCTATCAGGACCTGGGCCTGGGCCTCAGCGCAGCAGCTTCGTTGGCCATGGCATTCTCCATCAGCCCCCGCCACCTCCCTGTGCCTGTTCTGGGCCAGGAGCCAAAGACACATTCCTCGGGCCCCCATGGTTTCCGGAACTGACAGAGTAGAATTTGATGAATGGGCTGAGCAAAGCAGAAACCTCCTGACAGAGATGGCAAAAGGCAGAAGCGGGACCACCCCAGCAAGAGACTATAACAAGTGATGGGAAACCGAGGCCGGGAGAAAGCAAAGGTCTCATCTAAGACGACACAGTGAGGGGAGAGTGGCAGGGAGCCACCAAGTTTCCCTCCCCTCCAAAACACATTCCTCTTGGATCCTAGCTAGAAGTAGCCAATGTCCTGCTACATAAAGGCCAAGTACCCTCCCAAGGCAGGATGGGTCGCAGGGTTCTAGGGCCCCTGGGTGATAGGAGGATTCAGAGTTGAGAGCTCCCCTGGTTTCTCAGGCAAGATTCTAAGTCTCTCCTTCCCTAGTCCCCACCCGATTCTTCCCCTGTGTCACTCACCGAGTGGCAGTTCCTACCATGGACCTTTCATCCTAGTCCCACAACCCAGCAAGGCTGAAGTTATATCCCTGCCCTACAGATGAGAAAACTATGGCTCAGGGAAATGAAGTGACTCATCCAAGGTCAAACAGCTAGGGAGTGGGAGAGAGGAAATGAAGTCCAGATCTGCCTGGCTCTGAAGCAGCTCTATCCCCACCACACCAATATCTCAAGGCAGGTCTCCAAGTTCTGTTTCTGTTTTCAACCCTGCCCACCTCCCAGACCCCACTGGTTGAGGCCTTGGGGGATGTAGGGAAGAACTGAACACCCCTGGGTCCCCAGTGCTTACCCTCCAGCACCACCTCTTTGCCTGTCTTCTTCAGGACTTGCACCGCCTCGTCATGGGTGGCAGAGGAAAGGTCCTCCCCATTTACGGACAGGATGGCATCCCCCACGAAGAGGGCCTCCGTCTGGTCAGCTGCCAGGCCCTTGAAGATCTTGGAGATGAGAATAGGCATCTTGTTCTCTCGGCCCCCTGGACAAGCACAGAAAGAGGAAGAAATTGAGGCAGACACTCCAACACTTGTGAGTCACGACAAGGCAAAATTATTTCTGAAGGTCTCCCACTGTGTCCAGCCCAGTACTGGGAAAGCGGCAGTGTGGGGCAAAGAGAATCTCAGAAAAGAGCCTTAGAAGTTTGGGGCACTAATGATACCTAAAAGACATTTTCTAAATTTACAGTGTTATAATGGATCTTTTGGGTAAGTGCTTTGGGTGGTCACCAGTGTTTGAAGAACTTACAAGATGCTTCAATAACTTCTTCTTATTTTTTATTTTAAGTGAGTTTCCCATAATGGGGAAACTCACTGATAACCTCTAATCGAGAATAAAAATAGAAGTCAGTTACTGCTATGGCCACAAAGCTGAAAGCTTCACAACCTAGGTCTCAGCATGGAAACCAGGGCTTTAAAGTCTAGAGATTTCAAAAGCCTATCTGAATTGCATCTCTGATGCAAAAAGACAAAAAAATCAAATAGTAATACATTTTACCATGTTGCTTTATTTATAAGCTCTTGAATGTCCTTTTAAAATAATAAACAGTGATAACAGTTCACATTAGTTCCACATACCAAGTGCCAAGCACCATGTTAAATGCTTTCAATCTTGTCTCATTGCATCTTCACAACACCCAATCACACAGGCATGCTCAGATTCCTATTGGGAAGGTTGAAGTGTGGAGAGAAACCCCTTGTCCAAGGTCACCCAGCTAATTAGTGGCAAAGACCATATCTGAACCTAGATCTCCAGGCTCCAGAATCAACACTCTTAACCCTCTGGTAGGCTGCAAGTCAGGCCTTCAGATACCACACTATTGCTCCATGCTCAAAGATGAGGAACAAGTGGCCCAGGGAGAGGCGGTCATAATTTCAAGGTCACTCAACAGACTGGTGGCAGAAGTAGGACTGGAATGCCTCTCTGGACCCCCACATAGGCCCAGCAGTTTGCTCACTGCAGTGCGCAGAGCTTGAAGCCTAGGAAAGGAAGGAGTTTCTATTTAAATTGAGTTGGCCAAAATGTTCATTCGAGTTATTCTATAAGATGATATGGAAAAGCCCGAATGAACTTTTTGGCCAACCCAGTATCTATCTGCCCTCTTCCACCTGAAACTAAGGACTCCAAGTCGGTTTGAATCCATGGCCATTCCTCGATGCCTCGGGCTGGGCTGGACCCTAAAGGAGAGGTCAACACACCAACAGGAGTCCAGTCTCCATCCATAAAGAATTGAATGGAGCTGGCATTCCCCGACACCTCCTAAAAGTCCCTTTACCCCCACCTGGGAGTATGAAGCTAGGGAGTAACTTTATGTGACCTTGAAGAGTCCTCTTCCTCTCCAAGACTCAGTCTATCTACAAAATGGAACGCTATATGAACATTAAGTTCCTTCCTGCTTTAACACAGAGTGTACAATTTCTGCATTGATCTGTTGTCCTATCCCACGCTGGTGTTTGAGGGCAAAACAGGTGTCCACTCCCTGGCTTTCTCATTACCCCGCTTTTAGATCCCTTTGGTTGGTTGCATGGAAGTTTGCCCTTTCCTGGGGAAAAATCAACTTCTCTGAACACTCTTTAGTGACTTGATAATTGAGGTTCAAATCCCAGCTCTGTCACTCACTGACTGTGTGATCCTAGGAAAATCATTTTCCTTTTCCTTTTCATTTTTTTTCCAGTTTTTTACTTTTCCTTTTCAGTTTTTTGTTTGTTTGTTTCCTTTTCATTTTACTTTTACTTTTCAGTTTCCTCACCTGCTAAATGAAGATTATACTTCCTATCTTTTAGTACTTGTTGCCAGGATGAAGTGGATCCTGAGCCTAGAGTACTGGGCATAGCACTCAGCACACGGTGGTAACCAAGTCACCACCATCCCCACCCCCTCAGGAAGGAATGGTGAACGCAGCGGCTGGGGTGTGCAGACTTTTCAGCACCAGGTTAGTTACTCTGGGAGTCTTTCCTGACCTTCATTTTTCCTCTCATCTAACAGCAATAACTATCTAGGCACCTATTATGTGTTGGCAGAGTGAGTATTTTGGACACCTATTTTCATAGAAACATCCCAATTCTATCACTACTCTCATTATATAGTTGAGGAAACTCAGGGTCAGAGATGGGAAAGGGCTTCCCAGGTGGCACTAGCAGTAAAGGACCAGCTTGCCAATGCAGCAGACATGAGAGACGTGGGTTTTATCCCTGGTTTGGAAGATCCCCTGCAGGAGGAAATGGCAACCCAGTATCCTAGCCTGGAGAATCCCATGGACAGAGGAGCCTACCAAGCTACAGTCCATGGGATCTTACCACACAAGTTCACACAGGTGATTCTGGACTTCAGTCTGGGTTGCACCTTAAAGAAAGCTGTCAGTGCTGGGGCTGAAAGCCCATCTCAGTGCTGTGATGGTGGACACTTAGGACTGTTCACCCACACGTACAGGTTTCCTAGGTGCTCAGATTCCCAGGTCCTTTCCGGCCCCCTGTCTGTGAGCCCAGCCCAGTTGGCACCTCCACCTAGTCGCCATCCCAGCCATGCTTCCCACTCCAGACCTTACCCCTCCTTCCCTTCTACTTTGACCGTATCTTGAAGACTTCCTCTTCCTTTCCCTAGTAGCACCCCAGGCCTCAGTCTCCCTTCTCTATCCTTTGCTCTCCTGGGGTCCCTCTTGTCCTTGATACCCATGCAACTCCTGAGAGGCAGTCTCAGACCTCTTTGCCTCGGCACACAACTCCCCACCCACTTGTCCTTGGCGTGCCCCCAAAGCCGTCCACACCTGTGCCTTCTGACTGAGACCTCAAAGCCCTCTCCGACCTTGGTGCTCTGGTGCCCTCGGTTCTGTCCTCCCAGACGCCGTTACCCCGGACAGAAGTCCACCAACTCCACGTCCTCAATACGCTGCCAGCCCCCGCGATCCTTGCGCCTTAGCGGTCCCACAGACACCAAGATCCGTGCCCTCGGTGCCCCCGCGCCCACCTTTGATGCTGATACCCAGCCCGCCGGCGTCGGCCTTGCGCACCGTCACGCGGCGCGGCTGGAGCAGCAGCGCCTCCGGCAGCGGCGGGGACGCGGCGCCAGGTTCGGCGGCGCCGTTGAGCTGCGCGGGCTCCGGCTCCCGCTGGTCACCGGGCTCCGGTCCGGGCTCGCCGTCGGCGGGGCTCACGGTTAGCGCGTCCTCTTCTAGGCTGAGCAGCACCCGCTGCCACCGCTCGCCGCCAGCCCCCGAGCCTGCCCCGGCGCGCAGTTCCAGCAGCCCGGTGCGCGGGGCGCGTCTGCCTGACGCCATCTTCGCCTCCGAGCCCCCGGGCCGCCGCGCTCGCCCTGCCCGCGCAGTGCCCGGCCCGCTCCGGCCCAGCGCCCAGAGCTGAGGGCACCGGGGGCCCAGCTGGGCCAGCCGCCACCCTACCCCAGGCCGCGGGGGTGGAGCCTCGGTGGGCGGGGCTGTATGTGGGTGCGGTTAACAGCGAAGGGCGTGGTCACCGGCAAGCTAGAAGGGGCTGTGGCGGGTTCCAAGAGCCAGAGGATATTCTGTGAGACTGCATGACTTTGCCCACAAAGGTCCATATAGTCAAAGCTATGGTTTTTCCAGTAATCACGTACAGATGTGAGCGTTGGACCATAAAGAAGGCTGAGCGCCGAAGAATTGATGCTTTCGAACTGTGATTCTGGAGAAGACTCTTGACAGTCCCTTGGATAGCAAGGAGATCAAACCAGTCAGTCCTAAAGGAAATCAACCCTGAATATTCATTGGAAGGACTGATACTGAAGCTGGAGCTCCAATACTTTGGCCACCCAATGCGAAGACCCGGCTCATTAGAAAAGACACTGATGCTGGGAAAGATTGAGGGCAGGATGAGAGGGGACGACAGATGATGACATGCTTGGATGGCATCACCGATTCGATGGACATGAGTCTGAGCAAAATCTGGGAGATGGTGATGGACGGTGAAGCCTGGCGTGCTGCAGTCCATGGGGTCACAAAGAGTCGGACACGACTGAGCGACTGAACGACAACAACATGGGCATGGGGACATAAGGGTGTCCGGACGGGACCCAAAGTTAAGGCAATGAGAGCGTGAAGTGGGGTGGTCGGGGCCCTGGGGGCCCGGCTTCGTGCCCGGGCTGGACCCTAAGATCCTGGGCAGGAGACAGCCCGGCGAAGCCGTCGAGGGCCGAGGCCGTAGCTCGCAGCCATGGGATCACGAGAAAAAGAGACAGAACCATGGATCGTGGTGCGAGGCTTTGGGCTTTAGAGTGGGGCTGCATATGGCGGAGCGCCGGACTGCAGGGACACGGCTTGAGTTTAAGAGGTAGACCTCGAGCTGCAAGGGAGTTCTCAGGCGGGCGGCTAGTGCAGGAGATTTGCGGGTTTCCGACTGTGGGGCGGGAACTCTAGGCCTCAATTACCTCATCTGTGAAATGGGGGTCCTAATAACCCCTATAACCCTCACAGGGACTGTGTCAGGGTTATATCAGTGGGGAAATATATTTTACTCTGTGAATCTTATGCAATCAATATAATCACTTTTATTTGTTGAATCCTTACTTTTACTGAATCCACTTTTTTTATCTGTTGAATTGGCCAGGCCTAGATCTGAGCATTTTCATGTGTTTTCTCAGCTTTACAGTAGCCTCGTGAAGTAGCTACAGTTAAGAATACTCCCATTATACAGAAAGGAAAATTTTGATTCAGAAGATCTAATTGGCCCAGTTCACACATTTGTGAGTAGGGCAGAGCTGGGATTCAAACCTAGTCTTGTCTCACACCAGTGCCTGGGCACTGATCCTGGGCACTAGACAGATGAGGTGTGATCTTTACCAGAAAAAACACACTACCTCACAGACCTCAACCAGCCCTCATATCTGCTCCTTGTTTCCATCTTCCACTCCTACCTGGGATGCTGTTGGACAATAAATAGGGCCACATCCGTGTATAGATTCCCTGCAAGTAGAATCTTCCACATAAGATACTATCAAGGGGAAGAACAAAAAAGCTCACAAGAAAACAGGTGGAGTGGTACAGAGGAGCCTGTTTTCAGGGCAGGAATAGAGACCCAGACAGAGAGAAGAGACGTAAGGACACAAGGTATGAGGGGAAGGAGGGGGTGAGCTGAACTGGGAGCGCAGCGCTGACATGCATACACTACCATGTATAAAACAGAGCTCGTAGAAAGCAGCTGAATAGCACAGGGAGCTCAGCTCGGGGCTCTGTGATGGCCTACAGGGGTGGGATGGGGGAGAGGAGGGAGGTTCAAGAGGAAGAGGAGATATATATACACATACATACACATATCACTGGTTCACTTTATTGTACAGCAGAAACTAACACAGCATTGTAAAGCAATTATATGATTACTCCAATAAAGAAAGAAAACAGGTACATATACAAGTTGTCCTCATCAAACATCTGTTTGCAAATAACTAGGGATGAACCCAAGTATCCAACAATTTGGGAGTGGCTCTACACCACTGAAAACCTCCTAAGGCTACATGCATAATGCAGATGCATTATATGTGCATGTACATATAAAAATAGATGTCATTTGTGCAGTTTGCTATATACATAGGTACATGAGGTGGCTGATTAATATACACTGTCATTTAAACTTCACATGAATTCTGCTCAGTCTGTATATTATCCCCATTTTATAGGTGAGAAAACTGAGGCACAGCGCTAGTAAGAACAGTTCTCTGTGCAAACCTTGGGTCTGTCTGGCTTCCAAGCTCATATCCCCCCTACTCCTTTCTGCAACACACATAGCAGCAAAGGATGATTTCACAGTTCATTCGTTCAATCAGTAATGCCTATTGACTATCCACTCTATGCCAGACACAGTGGTCGGTGTATAAATAAGTAGTTGTAAACAAGATAGCCAGTGTCTCACCTCGTAGGACATACAGTCCGCTGTGTGGAGGGAAGGATCTCATGTGCTTAAGAGCAGGAGCTTTGGATTCTGATTTTCCGAGTTCAAATCCCTACTGTGCCTTTTCTTCCTATCTTTACTGAGATATAATTGACATGTAACACTATACCACTTTCCAGCTCTGTGGTCCTGGGTGACTTTTTTAACATATAAGCTTCCATTTCATAATCTATGATATAGGAATATTAAAATTTCTCTACCTTGGATTATTATGAGAAATACATAAAATAATATTCATAAACCACTTAACACAGTTCCTGTACTACATAATTAGCATTCAAAAATATGAGTTATCGGACTTCCCTGGTGGTCCTGTAGTGAAGGCTCCATGCTCCCACAGCAGGGAACACAGGTTCAATCCTTGATCATGGAACTAAGATCCCACATTCCTCTAGGGGCAGCCAAAAAACAAAACAAAAAAACAAACAAAAAAATGAGTCATAATAATCTCGGAAAACAGGCATCAATCAAATAGCTTTAAGTTAGAGTGATAACTACCAAAACACCATAAACACAAGTAAAACAAAGAAAACCTAGGGTCTGACATATACCCGATACTCAATAAATATTGGATAAAACCCAAATGAACTTTTTGGCCAACCCAATATATAGAAGAAAGAGACAAAGTGAGAAAGAAAGGAAGGAAGAATGGGAGGAAGATAGAAACAAATTTAACACTATATATACACACATATTTATAATCATGGAACTAAGATTCCACATTCCTGTGGGATCATATATATATATATGTGTGTGTGTGTATGCATTGATATTTTTAAAATATGCTTTTGCTTCAAGATTGTAGAGGAACCTGAGAAAATTGAGGCTAAACAATGATAAAAGAGAACAGCATTTTATTTGGCTTTTGAAAGCTTCATTCTGAAGGAGGGGGGGTTGGGGGGGAGGGAGGTGGAATCAGGCAGGAGGCAAGAAACCAGAGGGAAGATGAGATTCCTTTCCCAGGACCAAATCCGAAAGCCAGATCCTTAAAAGTCACCCCACGTACTGCCCTGCTTAAAAAAGACTTAATGAGCCCCAGACAAACTTGGTGAGAAAGAGTTCCTCCCCTGGGGGACTGTTTTCTATGGTTATAAAGAGAAAGGAGGAAGGAGAGTGGTGATGTGTATAGAATAAAAGGAGGCTAGCAGAGAAGGAAGAAGGATGTAAAGACAGAGAAAACAGTGGTGTGTGTGCGCGTGTATATGCGTGTGTGTATAGATGTGTACATGTATTTTTTCTGTGTATCTGTCAGAGAGAAAGAATGTATGTATGTGTCTCCATGATCATGCAGTATGGGCAATGCCAATCAGCTGTGCCCCCGTCAGTCCACTCACAGCAGTGCTATAGCTGGAGGAATACACTACCCCTCCACTATGTCAGCTGGTGCCACTCTGCTGTGGTTCAGAAATTGACCTTCCAGACACACACAGGCAGGACTGGCTCCTCACCAAACCCCAGGGCAGAGCTCCCAAGAGAAACCAGTTCACTCTCAAGAGATAAGAGAGAGGGACAGGGAAAGGAAGGAGAGAGGAGCAGGTCAGTTCACCAGTCTCAAATTCCCATAGAAGGTTCTGTAGGCTCAGGCTTTTGGACCAAGAACCTCAGGCCCTCATCCAGACAAGGAGGCCTCTGTGCTTCGGCTCCTAGGCAAATAGCAGAGATTCCTACACTCCTGGCCTCCCAGACCCAGTGAAGGCTGTAATAATGAGAGTTTACATAACCAGCATGCTTTTGTGGATCATCTCATTTAACCTTCAAGAAAATCATAGGTCCTGTTATTATCCCCATTAGGCAGATGAGGAAACTGAGGTTCAGCGACAGGAAGTACTAAGCCCAGCAAGTCTGGCACCAGAGCTCGCTGTGACACCATACTGCACCCAGGGAGACATTTGGATCTCTGGGATCCAAAGAGGGTGGAAGATTTCCAAAATCTAAAACTGTGGTATCTTGTGGGATAGAAATCAAACCAAGTGCTGCCCTTACACACCACGTCTTAATCTTCTTGTACCTTGTGAGGCAGGCACTGTCATCTCCATTCTACAGGCCAAGGCTCAGAGACAGAAAGCAATTTGTCCAAGATCATATAGCTAATAAACAACAGAGCCTGGGTATGAACCAAGTTATTTCTGATTCCAAAGTTTTGGCCATTTCTGAGCTACCCTAAGATCCAAGTTAAAATCAGACTCTCAGAATGTTTAGGGAATTCAAATTGTAGGCTTGTGGAATTTAGAATAAAGGAATGTTAGCATCCAAAAAGGAGAAGGCAATGGCACCCCACTCCAGTACTCTTACCTGGAAAATCCTATGGACGGAGGAGCCTGGTGGGCTGCAGTCCATGGGGTCGATAAGAGTCGGACACGACTGAGGGACTTCACTTTCACTTTTCACTTTCATGCATTGGAGAAGGAAGTGGCAACCCACTCCAGTGTTCTTGCCTGGAGAATCCCAGGGATGGGGGAGCCTGGTGGGCTGCTGTCTATGGGGTCGCACAGAGTCAGACATGACTGAAGCGACTTAGCAGCAGCAGCATCCAAAAATCTTGATGTGGGGCTTCCCTGGTAGTCCAATAGCTAAGATTTGGGCTCCTTATCAGTTCATCTATTCACTCATTCAAAAATATTATTAAGTCTCTACTCTGAGCCAGACACTGGCTTTTGAATTTATTCACTCAAAAAATATTTATTAAATCTCTACTCTGAGCCAGTGAGGTGCTGGTCATAGACCATGAACAAGATGTATATAGTCCCTGCCATAATGGAATCTACAGTCTAGTGGGGGAATCTTTATTAAGCAAACATGCGTGCCTGCTAAGTCACTTCAGTCGTGTCTGACTGTTTGCGACCCCATAGACTGTAGCCCACCAAGCTTCTCTGTCCATGGGGATTCTCCAGGCAAGAATACTGGAGTAGATTTCCATGCCCTCCTCCAGGGGATCTTCCAGACCCAGCGATCAAACCTGGGTTTCTTAGGTCTCCTGCATTGACAGGCAGGTTCTTTACCACTAGCGCCACCTGGGAAGCCCTTATTAAGCAAGAAAACAAGTCAAATAACTCCCAAAACTGATGCGTGCCTGAAAAAAAACTAACAGGGCACAATGATGGAAAACAGCAAGGAGGACCTATTGGAGAGTGGTCAAGGGAAGGGGTATATTCAAACTAAGATGTAAAAGTTAACAAGGATCAAATAATGCTGAGAGGAAACAGCCTGTGTCAAGGCTCTGAGGTATGAAAGACCTTGGCTTCTTTGGGTGGTTGTAGTCTAATGGCCAAGGGAGAAAGTGCAGAGAGGTCATGGGAGCCAGATAATGCAGACCCCATGAGGCAAGGAAGGCATCTAGAGTATTCCAAGCTGTCAGGCACTGGAGGGTTTTCGTAGAGAACTAACATGGTTTGTTTTATGGAGTTACCCTTTATTTTTATTAAGTATTTAAAATATTTAGGGGGGGGACTTCCTTAGTGGTCCAGTGGTTAAAAATCTGCCTTCCAATGCAGGGGACCCCAGGTTTGATCCCTGGAGGGGGAACTAAGTTTCACATGCTGCAGGGCAACTAAGCCCGTGTGCTACAACTACTGAGCCCCTGCACTCTAGAGCCTGGACTCTGCAACAGGAGAAGTCCCCAAGCGCAGCAACAAAGAGCCCATCAGCCAAACTAAAATATATACATACACATTTATAAAAAATTTAAATATTTAGGAGAATTCCTTGATGATCCAGTGGTTAGGACTCTGCTCTCTCGCTGCCAAAGGCCTGGGTTCAATCCCTGGTCAGGGAATTAAAATCCCCCAAGTCAGACAGCGTGGCCAAAAACTAAAAATAAATAAACTAATAATTAATTAAACATTTAAAATAATGGAGACATCTAGCTAATGTGTAAAGAATAAGAAAACAAGGACTTCCCAGGTGGCTCAGTGGTAAAGAATCCACCTGCCAATGCAGGAAGATGTGGGAGACTCAGGTTCGATCCCTGGTCCAGGAAGATCCCACATGCTGCAGAGCAACTAAGCCCCTTCCCCACAACTATTGAGCCTGTGCTCTCGGGCCCAGGAGCCGCAACTGCTGAAGTCCCCACACCCTAGAGCCCATGCTCTGCAAAGAGAAGCCACTGCAACAGTTAGAGAGAGTGGCCTGGGCTCATTACAACTAGAGAAAAAAGCACAGCAGTGAAAATTTTGAAAATTAAAAAAAAATTTTTTTAATAAGAAAATAATCATGTAAATAGCACCCAGTTTAAAGAATAGAACATAATCAAACCACCTGTGACAAGCACCCCCCTCCTTTATCACATTCCCACATCCAGAGACGATTTGCTCTAATCATGCCCTTATATTTTGTTACAGTGTTAATGTATATGTATGAATCCTAAAAAATCTATTGTTTTACTTTTTTTCTTTTTTTGCCTGTGCTCCTAGCTTGTCGGATCTTGGTTACCTGACCAGGGATTGAACCCAGGCCCTGGAAATGAAAGCACCAAGTCCTAACCACTGAATCACCAGGGAATTCCCTATTTTTTAAACATCTTACAAATGAACATTTCTCCTTCTATTATTTAGAAGTTATATCATCTAATTGTATTCACTCCAATCTCTGATCTTCAGTTACTCTCTTTCAAAGTATTTGCTGAGTTTGTTTAGTGTTTTAATGCTCGTTCTTTCTTAATCCCGCAAATTACATACCATGGTCACTTTATACAGTCAGTGTCTATTCAGCAGTACATACATGTTCACCATTTTCTTTACTCTTCACTCTTTCTTGCGTCAAAATTTTCTTTTGGGACTGTTTTCTTTTTTTCCGATTCCAAAGAAAATCTTTGAGAATTTCCCTTAGTGAGAGAGAGAGTATGCTAATGGTAAACTCTCTGTTTTCCTTTACCTGAAAATATTTTTATTTTATGCTTTTATTGAAAGAGAGCTTCATTGAGTAGAAATTCTAGGTTGGCAGGTTTTCCCCCTAGCATTAAGGATACTCTGTCCCTGGTCTTCTGGCTTCCACTGAAGCTATTGAGAAGTCAGCTGTCAATCAAATACTTCTTTCTGTACATAATCTGTCTTTGGGGCTTCCTTTCAAAAACCAGCAACCCAAATTTAATCATGAGAAAAACATCAGACAAATCCCTATGGAGAGACATTCTACAAAATAGCTGACCAGTTCTCAAAACTGTCAAGGTCATCAAAAATAAGGAAAGTCTGAGAAACTGTCAAGAGGCAGGGATCAAGATGATCCCCAAGGAAAAGAAATGCAAAAAGGCAAAATGGTTGTCTGAGGAAGCCTTACAAATAGCTGTGAATAGAAGAGAAGCGGAAGGCAAAGGAAAAAAGGAAAGATATACCCATTTGAATGCAGAGTTCCAAAGAATAGCAAGGAGAGATAAGAAAGCCTTCCTCAGCAATCAATGCAAAGAAATAGAGGGAAATGATAGAATGGGAAAGACTAGAGATCTTTTCAAGAAAATTAGAGATACCAAGGGAATATTTCATGCAAAGATGAGCACAATAAAGGACAGAAATGGTATGGACTTAACAGAAGCAGAAGATATTAAGAAGAGATGGCAAGAACACAAAAAAGAACTATACAAAAAAGATCTTCATGACTCAGATAATCATGATGGTTTGATCACCAGCCTAGAGCCAGACATCCTGGAATGTGAAGTCAAGTGGGCATTAGGAAGCATCACTACGAACAAAGCTAGTGAGGGTGATGGAATTCCAGTTGAGCTATTCCAAATCCTGAAAGATGATGCTGTGAAAGTGTTGCACTCAATATGCCAGCAAATTTGGAAAACTCAGCAGTGGCCACAGGACTGGAAAAGGTCAGTTTTCATTCCAATCCCAAAGAAAGGCAATGCCAAAGAATGCTCAAACTACTGCACAATTGCACTCATCTCACACGCTAGTAAAGTAATGCTCAAAATTCTCCAAGCCAGGCTTCAGCAATATGTGATCCGTGAACTTCCTGTTGTTCAAGCTGGTTTTAGAAAAGGCAGAGGAACTAGAGATTGAATTGCCAACATCCGCTGGATCATGGAAAAAGCAAGAGAGTTCCAGAAAAACATCTATTTCTGCTTTATTGACTATGCCAAAGCCTTTGACTGTGTGGATCACAATCAACTGTGGAAAATTCTGAAAGAGATGGGAATACCAGACCACCTGATCTGCCTCTTGAGAAATCTGTATGCAGGTCAGGAAGCAACAGTTAGAACTGGACATGAAACAACAGACTGGTTCCAAATAGGAAAAGGAGTACATCAAGGCTGTATATTGTCACCCTTCTTATTTAACTTATATGCAGAGTACATCATGAGAAACTCTGGGCTGGATGAAGCACAAGCTGGACCCAAGATTTTCAGGCAGTCAGTTCAGTTCAGTCGCTCAGTCATGTCTGACTCCTTGAACACCCCATGAATCGCAGCACACCAGGCCTCCCTGTCCATCACCAACTCCCAGAGTTTACCCAAACTCATGTCCATTGAGTCAGTGATGCCATCCAGGCATCTCATCCTCTGTTGTCCCCTTCTCCTCCTGCCCCCAATCCCTCCCAACATCAGGGTCTTTTCCAATGAGTCAATTCTTTGCATGAGGTGGCTGGTAGAAATATCAGTAACCTCAGATATGCAGATGATACTACCCTTATAACAGAAAGCCAAGAGGAACTAAAGAGCCTCTTGATGAAAGTGAAAGAGGAGAGTAAAAAAGTTGGCTTAAAACTCAACATTCAGAAACCTAAGATCATGGCATCTGGTCCCATAACTTCATGGCAGATAGATGGGGAAACACTGGAAACAGTAACAGACTTTATTTTGGGGGGCTCAAAAATCACTGCAGATGGTGACAGCAGCCATGAAATTAAAAGACGATTGCTCCTTGGAAGAAAAGTTATGACCAACCTAGACAGCATATTAAAAAGCAGAGACATTGCTTTGCCAACAAAGGTCCATCTAGTCAAAGCTACAGTTTTTCCAGTAGTCATGTATGGATATGAGAGTTGGACTATAAAGAAACCTGAGTGCCAAAGAATTGATGCTTTTGAACTATGGTGTTGGAGAAGACTCTTGAGAGTCCCTTGGACTGCAAGGAGATCCAAGCAGTCCATCCTAAAGGAAATCAGTCCTGAATATTCATTGGAAGGACTGATGCTAAAGCTGAAACTCTAATACTTTGGCTATCTGATGGGAAGAACTGGCTTATTTGAAAAGACCCTGATAATGGGAAAGATTAAAGGCAGGAGGAGAAGGGGATAACAGAGGATGAGGTGGCTGGATGGCATCACTAACTCAATGGACATGAGTTTGGGTAAACTCCGGGAGTTGGAGATGGACAGGGAGGCCTGGTGTGCTGCGATTCATGGGGTCGCAAAGAGTCAGACACAACTGAGCGACTGATCTGAACTGAGAAACTGTCAGAGCTAAGAGGAGCCTAAGGAGACAGGACATCTAAAGGAAATGTGGCATCCTGGATGGGATCCTGGAACAGAAAAAAGACATTAGGCAATAAAAACAAAATTTTTTTAATTAAAAAAAAAAAATGAACGTCCCTAGTGGTCCAGTCGTTAACACTATGCTCCCAATGTAGGGGGCACAGGTTTAATCCCTGTTCAGGGAACTAAGATCATGCCATGAGGCAGGGTCGAAAAAGAAAACAAAAACCAAAAACAAGGGGGCTTCCCTGGTGGCTCAGTGGGAAAGAATCTACCTCCCAACGCAGGCGACATGGGCTTGATCCCTGATCCAGATCCCACACACCTCAGAGCAACCAAGCCCATGGGCCACATATGGAGCTTATGCTGTAGAGCCCAGGAGCCACAAGCACTGAGTCACCACACTGAAACTCCTGAAGCCCGTGGGCCCTAGAGACGGTACTCTGAAACAAGAGAAGCCGCTGTGATGAAAAGCCCGCACACTGCAGCTAGAATAGCCCCTGCTGCCTCGACTAGAGAAAGTCCAGGCACAGCCAAGATGACTCAGCACAGCCAAAAACAAGCAAATACAATTATTAAAAAATAAAAATCAAGAAAACCTCTAGCCTATGTCAACATCAAACAAAACAGTCAAAGTATCCAACAAATGTGTGTGAAGGTCTACTCTTAATTGGTCAAGGAACTGCACCCTCAGATCACAAGACAGAAAAAGGTAAAACCTATATTTTTTTAAAAGTTAAGAGGTTGTTTAACAAAATAATTCCAGGGACTTCCCTGGTGGTCCAGTGGTTAAGAGCATGCCTGCCAACGCAGGGAATATGGGTTCGATTCCTCCAGGAAGATCCCACATGCCGAGGGGCAGCTAAGCCCGTGCTCCACAACTGCTGAGCCCACATGCTGCCGAAGCCCATGCACCCTAGAGTCCGTGCTCTGCAACAAGAAAAGCCACCGCGGTGAGACGCCCACACACCACAGCTGGAGAGTAGCCCTCGCTTGCTGCAAAGAGAGAGAGCTCACTGGCAACAACGAAGACCAAGTGCAGCCAAAAGTAAACTAAGTAAATAAATGTAAAAAAATAAAAACAATTTCAGTTTTAGGGTTAGGCAGTTCCTTAAATGTTATAAAGCATAGTTATCATATGATCCAGCAATTCTATTCTTAGGTATATGCCTGAGAGACATGAAACCAACTGATGAGTGGATAAACAATGTGATATATTCATACAGTAGATTGCTATCAAGCAATAAAAAAAGAACAAGGTACTGATACAGGATACAACAAGAAAGAACCTCAAAAACATTGTACTAAGTGAAAGTCTCTCAATCGTGTCCGACTCTTTGCGACCCCATGGAATTCTCCAGGGCCGGAATACTGGGGTGGGTTGCCGGGGACCAGCCCCGGCTGATCCAGGGTATTCGAAGGAGAGACGGCATAGGCGAGGATCAGGATACGATAGTTTCAATTAGATATTAATTAGAGATATAAAGAGTAATAGAATAAGGATAGCTCAGTAGGAAAATTCAGTGGAGAAAAGAGGCTGAGTAGCTTGGTTTACGCGGGAGACCAATAAAACTTCAAGACAAGAAGTTTGCACCACTTACGTAGGCCGCAGGCGTCCTTCCGTTCTCCCGAAGGAGAGGAGACACTGAGGCCTCCCCGGTCGGATCTTAGAAGCCCAGGCATAATTAGTAAGCATGGTGGGTTCCGCGCTCCAGATGGAGACTCAGCCAGAGTGGGAGAGAGAGCGACATGGGGAGACCAGTATTTCGAGAAACTGATCCCAATTCTTTATTTTCCAGAGTCTGTTTTTATACACTAAGATGTTATACAAAAGTCACGTGGGGACAGCAGTCCTGACTTTTATTAAAGTCAGGTGCTTCACACAAATGTATACAGAGGTCTTAGGGGTGTTACATCATCTTCTGGCCAGGGGGGCCTGCTGACAATTTACGACCCTCTCCTTGTGACAGCGGTCAGTCAATCAGGACACTTATTTCTCCAGGGCTGATTAGTCTCAAAACAGACGCCACCCAAATAAAGTTACATTCCTACAGGGTGAGGGTGTAGTGGGTTTTAGTTAAGGAAAGAATTTACTTAGCCTAAGGTCTAACGTGATTAATATCAAAGGTTAATTCTATATATTCATTAATGTGTGTAAGGGCAGGGGATATGGAGACTTAGCAACAAACATTGGCTCAACAAATGAAAAACCCTTCACCAACACAATTTCTAATTAGCCCACTATACTTATAGTTTTCTAACTTCTCTAAAGAACCTGTTTTTAGAGGGTTTAAAGCATCTCGTGCCTCTCACGGTTGGGAGGCTGTGAGCAATCACATGTGGCCCGACGAGCCTGTCAGGCAGGCTAGAGAACCTTCAGAGGAGTTTGTAGGTTAAAACACTCTTGTCACACCCAAGAGTTTTTATTGACTGGAGCTCTAGGTTAACTCCTTCTCCGAAAGAGGTGGTGGGGGACAGCCCCCCGTAAAGTCAGAGGTGTAGGTAAGAGCACAAAGTAGTAAAGTAGGCAGGCTCTGGTTATGGGGGTAGACGCTCGAGGATTTCCAGGGGGACTCCTGAGGCTCGATCCCGCCTTTGCGTATGTCGAGCCTCCTTCCTCATGACCTTTGTCACGGGCGGAGTACCTCACTCTGGCCCCCAACAGTGGGTAGCCTTTCCCTTCTCCAGGGGATCTTTCCAACCCAGGGATCGAACTCAGGTTTCCCATATTGCAGGTGGTTTCTTTACAAGCTGAGTCATAAGGGAAGCCCAAGAATACTGGAGTGAGTAGGCTATCCCTTCTTCAGGGGATCTTCATGACCCAGGAATCAAATCAAAAGACCCTGCATTGCAAGGTCTCCTGCAATGCAGGCAGATTCTTTACCAACTAGCTATCAGGGAAACCCAAGTGAAAGAAGCCGGTCACAAAAGACCGCATACTGAATGATTCCATTTATGTGGAAGGAATAGGCAAATCTATATCACTAGGCAAATTTTTAGAGACTGAAAATAGATGGGCAGCTGCCTAGGCTCGGATTGGGAGAAGAGAGTCTATCAAGGGGTGAAAGGGTTCTTTCTTTCTTTAACTGGGGTGTAGTTGCTTTACAATGTTGTGTTAGTTTCTGCTGTGCAATGAAGTGAGTCAGCTGTATGTATACATATATCCCCTCCCTCTTGGGCCTCTCCCCCTCCCCACCCATCTAGGTCACCGCAGAGCACTGAACTGAGCTCCCTGTGCTATACAGCAGCTTCCCACTAGCTATTTTGCACATGGCAGTGCACACACATCAATTCAAATCTCCCAGTTCATCCCACCCGCTCCCCTCCTCGTGTCCATGTCCATCCTCTAGTCTGTGCATATTGGGTCATCTGTACTATATTAGCAGATTCCACGTATAATGTGTTAATATACGGTATCTGTCTTTCTCTTTCTGACTTACCTCACTTAGTATGACAGACTCTAGGTCCATCCATGTCTACAAATGATCTAGCTTCATTCCTTTTTATAGCTAAGTAACACTATGTGATAAAAATGTAATGAAAATCCATTTAGCGTATGGTGATCGTCACACAACTCTGTAAATATAATAAAAATGATTGAGTTATACATGAGTGAACTTTATGGTAGATGAATTGTATCTTGGGCTTCCCAGGTGGTGCTAGTGGTAAAGAACCCACCTGTCAATGCAGGAGATGTATGAGACACAGATTCGATCCCTGGGTCGGGAAGATCCCCTGGAGGAGGGCATGGCAATCCGTTCCTGTATTCTTGCCTAGAGAATCTCATGGACAGAGGAGCCTGGCGGGCTACAGTCCATGGGGTCCCAAAGAGTTGGACACAACTGAAGTGACTTAGCATGCATGCAAATTGGGTCTCAGTCAAACTGTCTATCCATAGAGTTTCAGTTTAACTACAATTAAAAATTTACAATTTTCAGAACCAAAGATTCTACTGTCATACTTGACTCATATTCTCCAATATGATAGAAAAGGTCTAAAATGGATAATACAATAACTCTTTCCAAAAATGTTTGAGATTTACATGTAACCATCCTTCATGAGTTGATTTTCATGAGTTGATTTTCATGAGTTGATTTATTTTCATAAGTTGTATGACTCAGATGTTGCAGAAATACTTGTGCATGAAAATAGTTTTTGCTCTACCCCTTTCATTCTTAGCTGCTCATAGTGTATTTTTAGGTTTTACCCAGCACTTTTAGATTTTTTTGAGCAAAAGAGTTGTTCAGAAAAAAAAAAAAGAAATAGAGTTGTTCAGAGTTATCTAATCCACTAAACTGCTGGCTGATTTATGCTTTTAAAATAACTCTCTGGCCACCAAATAGAATATGGACAATATGGGGGGAGGGGGGGTGGATTAGAAACAAGGAGAGTATTTCGGGAGGGAGGCCCTAGAGAGCCTCACTAGCCCTGTTTCCGGAGCCCAGTATGGGTCACTCACAAAGGACACTGTCAACAAGCAGGAGTCAGGCTGATGCTGGGGGTCATACGGATTCCACAGCCTAGTGGCACATCTGGCAGGTGCCAGCAGAGGGCAGCAGAGAGCCAGGGCTGCAGAGTCGGCAGGCTGGCCATCCAGCTCTGGCACAACAGAGGGAAATCTAGGAGAGGGTGGGAGGCAGGCATCCTTGAGGTTGCCACTTCTGAAACATTTTCTTCTCTTCTGCAGATCAGAATTACAAATTCACTCCACAGATGGTGGTAATTATTATTGTAACCATATTATACCTGTCACGATTTGTTGAACCCAACCCAACGGCACACTCTCAACCCCCCTCAGTGGAAAGAGAACCCATTTGGGTGTCAGACTGACTTGGCCTCAACCCTGGCTCTTCCATTAACATCGAATGTGCGTGTTAAGTCGCTGCAGTCATGTTCCACTCTTTGCGACCCTATGGACTATAGGCTCCTCTGCCCATGGGATTCTCCAGGCAAGAATACTCGAGTGGGTTGCCATGCCCTCCTCCAGGGGATCTAACTGACCCAGGGATTGAACTCACATCTCTTAACATCTCCTGCATTGGCAGTCGAGTTCTTTACCACTGGTGCCCCACTAACATCATACGACCTCTAATAGCTTTCTCTTCGGAGAAGGTGATGGCACCCCACTCCAGTACTCTTGCCTGGAAAATCCCATGGATGGAGGAGCCTGGTAGGCTGCAGTCCATGGGGTCGCTAGGAGTCAGAAACGACTGAGCGACTTCACTTTCACTTTTCACTTTTACGCATTGGAGAAGGAAGTGGCAACCCACTCCAGTATTCTTGCCTGGAGAATCCCAGGGACGGGGGAGCGTGGAGGGCTGCTGTCTATGGGGTCGCCCAGAGTCGGACACGACTGAAGCGACTTAACACCAGCAGCAGCAGCAGCTTTCTCTTTGAGTCTACTTTCCTTGTCTATAAAATGAAGATAATAAAACAAAACGTTGGAGGGCTCTGAGAGAATTAAATGGGCTCTGTGTAGGTGCCTAGCACATGGGAGGAACTCCATAAATTTCAATCCCTTCTCTGGCTTCTATAGATTATTTTATTTAGATGAACGTTATTGATGTTACTCAATGGACATTCTCTTGGTGCATACTCTATGCCTAGATCTATCCTGGGTACTTGGGGACACATGGGTGGATCTCCTGGATTGGCAGAAGCCAGGAAAGCACCCACGAAGACTATCTGGATTAAAAGTCAGGGTTCCAAATACCTGTTGCCTTGCATTAAATTAATGTTGCACCCCTCAGTTTATGACCTTGGGCAGGTGATCCTATCTCTCTGAGCCTCAGTTGTATCATCTATAAAATGAGGATAGTTGCAGTACCTAGAGGATCAAGGTGACAATTAAGTGTACAATGTACAGCAAATGCACAAAGTAAGTGCTCAGTAAATTTAAAAACAAAACAGTGTCAGGAATTCCCTGGTGATCCAGTGGTCAGGACTCAGTGCTTTCACTTCTGGTGGCCTGGGTTTGATCTTTGGTTGGGGAACTAAGATTCCTCACGTGGTGGGGAAAGAAGCAAAAACAAAAATTAAAAAACAGAGTTAGCCTCCCTTAAAGTTACCTCTCCTTTTACTGCTCACTTTGGCCACCAAACACCTCCTCAGATTTACCAAAGCAAGATGGCATAAGAGAGGGGAAAAAACCCAGCATCTGAAGACTCATTCTATCACCGACCCACTGTGTGACCTTGCACATTCATTTGGCCTCTCTGTTCTTCAGTTTCCTATCCAAAAATTGGGGTCATAACAGTAGATACCTGTTAGGGTTTTGTGAGGGTTAAATGAAGATAATACTTAGAAATTCTTAACACAGTGTCAGACAGAGTAAGTGCACAATACATGTTCAGTTGCTAGTATTATTATTATCAATATTGTTATTGTTACTACTACTATCCTACCATGCTATCTTCCACATCCACTCTGGCATCAACTCCTATGGTTCAGCTTCCTCAAAGCCTCTCAAAGCAGTCTCCATCCTCAATTCCTGAGCCTAGCCCTGTCTATCATTTCAGGCTTCTATTAGGGGCTTATTAAAACACCAATTGCTGAGCCCCATTCAGCCATTAATAAACCCAGAGTTTTGATTCAGTGGGTCTGCCATAGACTCATTTGCATTTTTAGCAAGTTCCCAGATGACAATGATGCTGTGGTCCAAGAATTATCCGTGGACAACCTTGACTTCTGAGCTCTTCTCAGCTTCTCTGATTCAGGAGTCTCCCACCCAACCCTTCTCCGGCCAGTGGTCCCAGAACTGGGGTGACTTGGGGGTGGAGATCATTCAATGAGGGTCAGAGGTTACAGACTAGGCTATGAAAAGGGGATTGGCCTCTGGTTCCCCCATTTGTTCTTCACCCAGCCCCCTCCCCAACACACACACACACACACACACAGCTCTTCTCTGCCCCTCCTGAGGAATATGTATACATACAGCTCTTCTTCACCCACTCCAAGAAGAGTTCCAAGCTGTGGAGGGAGCCCCCCTGGGCTCAGAGCTCACCCGTCCTTGTGCTGTGTCCAGAATAACCCTTCCTTCCTCTCCGCACAGATGTTTCATTCTCCCTCCTCTCTGGTCTGAAATTCCCTCAAAAGCACTCACTAGTAATTTTTCCGAATCATAGTAATTACCTCATTACTTTGATATTAATAGACTTCACTTGGCATCAAGGAGCCAGTTGAAACATGCCCAGACCCTGTGTGGGGAGATGGATTCCTGGAGGCAGGACCTCAGGAGGGCCGGCCTGACTGCAGTCCCATGGCTCAGCTCCGCTCACCTCCCTCCCCACTGCCTTCTCCCTTCATGCTCTTGCCCACATCAGAGACTATTCTGGAACCACAGACTTATGAGAAACAGCAGAGGCCAAACCATCCACTCTCCAGAGGCCTAGAGTCTCCCAGCAAAATAGTGGTGCATCCAGAGGAAACCCAGGGCTCTTGATCATCCAGAGCAGCCTGTTCCCTTCCTTCCCTCAGCTACGCCGAAGATCTGACTTGGAGACCCTCTGAAACCCAGCCTGGGTGAGGAGGCAGGGGTGACTCCTAACCTCCTAATAGTAGTAATGAATACTTACTGAATATGGTTCATAAACCTTCCAGGTGATAGCTTATTTCATCCTCATAGCCTCCTAGGAGGTAACAGTTCTCATTTAACCCATTTTACAGATAAAGAAACAGAGTCACAGCCAAAAAAAAGGTTGCGCAAGTGTAATTGGGGGCGTCCTTGGGGAGGACTCCAGGACTGAATCAATCACCTACAGATGCTCTGGGATCCTCCTCTCCCCACCCTGAGGCTTTCTCGTCTCTAGCAGCACCTTCAACCTCTTCCTCGTTTCCGGGGACAACAGTGAGATTTAGTTCATATGTATTGAGGGCCAACTCTGTACCAGATGCTTTCCTTGCCTTGTCTTCCCTCTCCCTCAGGACTGTTCTCTATGATAAAGATTTAATTAGCCCCATTTCGGATGAGGAATGAGAGTTTAGGTGATCTGCCCAAGGACTCACTCTCAGTAATAGATCTGGATTAATTCAGGTAGGCCTGACTCCCAAGCTTATTCTTCTATCCATGAGACTCTCCTGCAAGCACCCTCCTCTGTAGGCTTCAGCTTCCCCACCTGCAGTAATCAGAGGGGCCATCAGTGAGGGCCTCCTGAGGGCCAGGCACTGGTTTGCCACAATCCCTCCATGGCCAGTTGCACTTGATCTTCTTAGTATATTTGAATTGGTGACCTGTTATAAAAACAGAGCCATACTCAGTCACATCTCCCCACCCTCAGATGGATGGTAAGTGGGTTTCCAAGTTCAAGGCTCTCCAGGAACACTGCTTGGGAAACTTCCTCCACAAATAGCACAGGGGGGAGGGACAGTTTCAGCAGAAAAGCTATGCAGGGCAAGGCAGGCCAAGGCTGAGAATGACTGGGCAGCCAGAGACTAGACTAGCCAAGCTGGTCAGGGAGAGGGGGGGCAGGGAGGCAGTATAGAGGATCCTTTGTCAGACCAGAAGCTACAAGGCTGCCCCATCCCCACCATCTGGCTCCAGCTCCAACCCAGTGATGCATGATGGGGGAAATGGGGGTGGGGTGCTGGGGGCTGCCCACCTGCTCTGCCTCCTGGGATAAACCCAACCCAAGACCTCCCAGGCCCATCTGGCCAACATATCCCCGAGCCCTGACTACCCCTGGGGACTCCTTTCGACAGGCTGGAATTGGCCGGGAGTGTGGCCAGCCTGTCAGGGTCACAGGTCACTGTTAATCTGCTAGAACAAGGGAGGGCAGGCAGGCAGGTGGGCAGGCAGCCAGTGTGGGCAAAGCCCTGGCAGTTCCTGCCTTCTGCTCTGGTGGTCTCGGAGGGAGATTTTCCTCTTCTGAAGTCAGGGAGGTGGGTTAGAAAGAACACAGACTCTAGGAAAGTTGCAAACGCTCATATCTAGCTACCTAGCAATTCCTCTTCTAGGTAAGGACTCCAGAGAAACTCTCACCCGTATGCTCAAGATGTCATTGCAACACCATGTGTAATAGCTGAACACTGGCAATAACCCAAACACCCATCAATAGGTTCTGGTAAGTCCCCCACATATGAACCTTCAAGTTTCGAACTTTCAAAGATAACAAATGTTCATTGCATCAACGTCAGGCGTGAGTGAAACTGCAGGTTGCCCTCTGTCTCCTATTGTTGATGACCCTTCCATTCTAACATCTCCCACCTCCTCTCCATCCTCCAGTCAGTCACTCTTCTTGCCTGCTCACTCGATGCCAGCCCTGATATGCTAGCTGTTGTTCGGTACTACTGTACTTTTCAAGATACTGTACTATAAGATTTAAAATGTTTATTTGTGTGTGTGTGTTGGTTTGTTAGATATTATTTGTGTAAAAAGTATTATAAACCTATTACAGAGTAGTACTATATAACCAATGGCATTAGTTGGGTACCTAGGCTAACTCTGTTGGACTGACAAATTGGACTCATGAATGTGCTTCCTGAAAGGAACTTGTTCTTAGGTAGGAGACTTACTGTATAAGAACCTAGACTATTTCCTCACTGTTACTCAGTTATTGGGTCTGAGAACTGAGGTCCCCCTATGTCAACAGGACTTGACCATTTGTTCCAGGAAATTCTTGCCCAGAAAGATAAGACTGTAAACCAGTAAATAACTTTGCTATTTGCCTCAGGAAATTCTTGCTAACCAGTTTGTTTGGGCAAAGTTTGCTCACCTTGGCAAATACCTCTCTTATCAGACGTCAGTTCATTTGTCGAAGTTTCAAGAACCTCTTCTCAGGTGTCCACCAACTCCAAACTGTTTTGTCACAAACTTTGCACAATCGCAGCCAGTTTTCTGCTTTAAAAGACTTCTACTTGGGAATTCCCTGGTGGTCCAATGGTTAGGACTCCTTGCTCTCACTGCTGAGGGCTGAGATTCAATCCCTAGTCAGGAAACTAAAATCACATAAGCTATAAATAACCCTATAAGTGTTCTTCCCTGATCACCCTTTTTTTGAGGCACTAAGACTCCCTGGAGATACTGCTCCCCCTTACTGTTATTTAGTCACTAAGTCGTGTTCAGCTCCTTTGCAACCCCGTGGACTGTAGCCCACCAGGCTCCTCTGACCATGGGATTTTCCAGGCAAGAATACTGTGGTGGGTTACCATTTCCTTCTTCAGGAGATCTTCCAACCCAGGGATGGAACCTGAGTCTCCTGCATTGGCAGGCATATTCTTGACTGCTGAGCCCAAGGGAAACTCACTGTTTGCCCTTGCTGCAACAGATTTCATTAACTCAGTTTTACCTAAGAGCAACAGATTTTCCTGGTGGTCTTTCTAGAGAAGTTGACAATAGACAAATAAAATGTGGTCTCTTTATATGACACAATTACTACAGGTAAAGAAATTGAACTAGAAATGGATGGATCTTGAAAAAGATAAGGTGAAAAATTCAAGTTGCAGCAAGATGTGGCAAACAATGTGACAAATTACATAACACTTTTAAAACACACAAATAATATTGTGTATGATTTGAGGACAACTCATAAAAAGGAGTACAATTATAAACAATGCATGGTGCTTGTGGAAACCCAGACTCAAGGCATTTATGAAAACCAAACTCCCCCGTGGAGGGCAGGAAGGGCAGTGGGATAGAGGAGTAGAGGAATGCAATGGAATGGAAGCTCTACTGTTTTATCACTTCTGTAAAAAACGAAAATAAAAAAATTTGAAAAAACTTGTTTAAAATGGTAGTACTTGATTATTTGGGGAAATAGGTACTCATGTGATCATTTCATTTCCAAAAATTGTTCTTTTTTTTTTTAAACTGTCTACTGGTCAAAAGCTTACTCTTTAAAAAAATTCTAGTAAAACATATAAAACATGAAATTTACCAATTTAATAATTTTCAGTTGTAGAGGTGTGTGGCTCTTTTTTCCTTTTTTGAGAATAATTGCTTTACAATGTTGTGTTATTTTCTGCTGTACAATGAAGTGAATCAGTTATATGTACACACATATCCCCTCCCTCTTGGACCTTTCTCCCACTCCCCCCACCTCCCATCCCACCCATCTACGTCATCATAGAGCACCAAGCTGAGCTTCCTGTGCTATACAGGGGGTTCCCACCAGTTATCAATTTTACGCATGGTGGTGTATATATGTCAATCCTAACCTCTCAATGCGTCCCGACCTCCCCTTCCCCTGCTGTGTCCACATGTCTGTTCTGTAGGTCTGCTTCTCTATTGCAGTTCATTCACATTGTTATGCAAACAGCACCGCTATCCATCTCCAGAACTTTTGCATCTTTCCAAATTGAAACTCCATACCTATTAAATAATAACTTCCCATTCTTCCCTCCCCCATCCCTGGCAACCACTATTCTACTTTCCATCTCTATGAATTTGACTACTCTAGGGACCTCATATAAGTGATATCATACCATATTCATCCTTCTGTGACTGGCTTATTTCACTTTGCATAATGTCTTCAAGATTCATCCTTGTTGTGGCATGGGCTAGAATTTCCTTCCTTTCCAAGGCTGAATAATCAGTTCAGTTCAGTTGCTCAGTCATGTCTGACTATTTCTGACCCCATGGACTGCAGCACATACTGTCCATCACATACTCCCGGAGCTTGTTCAAACTCACGTCCATTGAGTCGGTGATGCCCTCCATTGTATTTATAGACCACATTGTGTTTATACATTCATCCATCAATGGACACTCGGCTTGCTTCCACTTTTTCACTCTACTGAATGATGCTGCTATGAACATGGGCGTACAAATACTGTTTGAGATCTTGTTTTCAGTACTTTTAAGTATATACCCAGAAGTGAAATTGCTGTATCATTGGTAATTCTATGTTTGATTTTTCAAGAAATTACCATGCCATTTTCTGTAGCAGCTGCACCATTTTCCATTCCCACCAGCAGCAAGTGCACAAAGGTTTGAATTCCACATCCTCACCAGCCCTTGTTGTTCTCTGTTACTTAACAACAGCCATCTTAGCGGGTGTCTGGGGCTTCCCAGGTAGCTCAGTGGGTAAAGAATATGCCTGCAGTGCAGGAGACACAACAGACACAGATTCCATCCCTGGGTCGAGAAGATCTCCTGGAGAAGAGTATGGCAACTCACGCCAATATTTTTGCCTGGAGAATCCCATGGACCGAGGAGCCTGGTGGGCTAAGTCTATAGGGTTGCAAAGAGTTGAACACGACTGAAGCGACTGAGCACAGCACATTGGGTGTCTGAAGTGGGCTTTTTTTTAAGTGCAAATAATCTTATATGCTTTTCTATATTGAAAAAAAGGGGGGGGGGAGAAAGTAAAAAGGAAAGAAAGAAAAAGTAAAAAAGAAAGAAAACATTTCCAAAGTTAAAGAAAGGAGGACAGGTTGGCTCAAATCCATAATCAGTAGTTAGATGAACAGCAATGAACAAACACCACTTCACCTCTCTGAGCCCCAATTCTGTTACCTAGGAAAATGGAGGACTAGTAATCCCACTTCTAGAATTAAGGAAGTAACAGTTGTGCGGATATTCATGCAAAGAACGGAATCTGGCCAGAAAACCAGTACATCTCCCTGCAAAAGTCGGGAACCAGGATCTGCGTGAAGGAAATGGAACCTCACTAGCCCCTTACTGAGGGCCAGGCATTTCCAAACTTTAAAGTTCTCCCCATTGTTCAGAAAAGAAAGTGAAGGTGCAGAGGGTCCAGGGACCTGCCCATAGTCACATATGGCAGAGTGGGGACCTGACCCCAGACTGAAACTCTCAGCCCCTGCTTTGTATGTGACCTGATCCTAATCCCAAGTGTTCACTGGAATAGGGCCCTGTAGATCAGAAAGTTTGAGTACCTCCATAACTGTAACTAATATTTAAAGAGCACTAGTCCTATGCTGGCGGAGAAGGCAATGGCACCCCACTCCAGTACTCTTGCCTGGCAAATCCCATGGACGGAGGAGCCTGGTGGGCTGCAGTCCATGGGATCGCTAAGAGTCGGACACGACTGAGCGACTTCACTCTCGTTTTTCACTTTCATGCACTGGAGAAGGAAATGGCAACCCACTCCAATGTTCTTGCCTGGAGAATCCCAGGGACAGGGGAGCCTGGTGGGCTGCCGTCTATGGGGTCACCCACAGTCAGACACGACTGAAGTGACTTAGAGGCAGCAGCAGTCCTATGCTAGGGCTTCCCGGGTAGCTCAGCTGGTAAAGAATCCAGCCACAATTCAGGAGAGCCCAGTTCGATTCCTGGGTCAGGAAGATCCCCTAAAGAAGGGCTAGACAACCCATTCCAGTGTTCTTGGTCTTCTCTCGTGGCTCAGATGGTAAATAATCTGCCTGCAAAGCGGGAGACCTGGGTTCAATCCCCTGAGAGGGGCATGGCAACCCACTCTAGTATTCTTCCCTGGAGAATCCTCATGGACAGCGGAGCCTGGAGGGCTACAGTCCATGGGGTCACAAAGAGTCGGACACAACTGAGCCACTAAACACAGCACAGCAGTCCTGTGCCAAGCACCACTCCAAGCTCTGAATCCTCACAATCACCTTGAGTAAGTGTACTTCCTGCTCACTTATTTGGAAATGGAGTCTCAGATAAGTCAGAAGATTTGCCCAAAGTCACACAGCTAATAATAGTGTCTGGTCTATATGGCTGTAAAGCCACAACTGCCCCACTAAGTGGAAGACTCAGTATTCGAACTCAGAACACATCAGGACTCTAAGCCAGTGCACATTCTTGGTACCCTCTGTCTCCCAGGGAATGAAGTGGCCTCACCTTGCTCCCAGTCCTGGGCAGAATGCAGGGAGAGGCTTCTCCTTCAACTTGGAGGCTGGACCTGCCATAGGTGCTTTTTAGGCCACAAACCATTTTTTCTTTTTTTGGCCACCCCATGTGGCATGTGAGCTCTTACAGAGATCGAACTCACCTCCTCTGCAGTGGGAGTGCAGAGTCTTAACCACCGGATCGCCAGGGAAGTCCCAAGAAACCATTCTTTGAAAGCAGGGGAAAGAGTGCTAGGCTAGAAAGATTATGAATAATTATTAATACAGGCTAAATAAGTAAATATTAAAATAAGAAAATAATAATAGCTGACCTTGAGAAGTTATCTATGTACTAAGCACACATTGTCTCACTTAATCATTTAATTCTGTCAAGAATGCTATTGAGAAAAGAAAAAAAAAAAGAATGCTATGAGGTAAGGTTGCTCTGTTTGCATTTTGAAGAAGTAAAAACCAAGCTCAGAGCGGGTAGGTACCTTGCCTGACATCACACAGATGTCAGGTGGTGAAGTCTAAAGAGGCCTGGTGACCTAAACCTTACCCTCCCTGATGCTTCCTGGGGGACGTTGGGAAAGTTAAACGCACTCAGAGCCTCAGTTTGCCCAGATGGAGACAGGGAGAAAAGACAGAGAGGACAGGACCATAGAAGCATGGCGCCATGCAGTTCGGTGGACTGGGGCAGAGGGAAGCAGTATGCTAAAGACTGTGAGCGGAATCTAATTAAGCCTAGAGGTAGGAACTTTTCTTAGTCGCATTTCACAGATGAGGACTTAGAGGCACAGAGAGGTTACATAAATGCCCAGTGCCACATAGCTATTGGACACAGATTTGTCAGACTCAAAAGGCCTCACTTTGTGACTGCTAGACCAGAAGTCCGTCAGCACTTTCCTTATCCAAAACCAAAGACCTTAAATGCTGTGTGAGGTTTGGACTTTTTCTCTCAAGATCTGCACTATCCAGTACAGTAACCATTAGCCACCTATGAAGGTGAAGGTGCTTGTCACTCAGTCGTGCCCAACGCTGTGCAACCCCATGGACTGTAGCCCACCAGCCTCCTCTGCCTATGGGATTTTCCAGGCAAGAATATTGGAGTGGGTTGCTATTTCTTTCTCCAGGGGATTTTCCTGACCCAGGGATCAAATCCAGGTCTCCTGCATTGTGGGTAGGCTCCTTACCATCTGAGCCACGAGGGAAGCCTATATAAGCCACAGGTACTTATTTATAATTAAATAAAACTAACAATTCAGTTCCAGTGTTGCATTTGCCATGTTTCAGGTGCCCCGTCTCCATATGTGGCTACTGACTATATAGACCATTCCTGGCAACCCACTCCAGTATTCTTGCTTGGAGAATCCCAGGGACCGTGGAGCCTGGTGGGTTGCCATCTATGGGGTCGCACAGAGTCGGACACGACTAAAACGACTTAGCAGCAGCAGCAGCAGCATCCAAGAAACCTCTGTTGGCAAGTGGTGATCTAGATGTTGCGGAGGGAAGGCATCAACCAGTAGCCGCAGCAGGAATGTCACCAGGGTAGGTCTTTGTGCTGCAACCATCACTAAGGAGTCAGGAAGGGAAACAGGCAGGTACCCAGGAGGTGACAGTGACCAGGTTATGGTGAAGAGCCTGAACCCAGATGGCAGCGGGGATAGAGAAGTGGACGCCAGGAGGGAGAAGGGAGATATTCCCAAGAGTTCAGCTTTCCTGGAATACCCTCCCTGTTACTTGCTGTGTGGCTTTGGGCACTGTGTGCATGCCACTTCTCTGAGCCTCAGTTTCTTCAACTATAAAATGAAAATAATTAAAGTACAAGCTGGGAATTCCCTGGCAATCCAGTGGTTAGGGGCTTCCCAGGTAGCTCAGTAGTAAAGAATCTGCCTGCCAATGCAAGAGACATAGAAGACACGGGTTCAATCCCTGGGTTGGGAAGATCCCCTGAAGGAGGAAATGACAGCCCACTCCAGTATTCTTGCCTGGAGAATCCCATGGACAGAGGAGTCTGACGGGCTACAGTCCATGGGGTTGCAAAAGAGTCAGACGTGACTGAGTGACTGAGCATTCTCACACCAATAGTTAGGACGCCACACATCTACTGCAGGGGGCACGGGTTCGATCCCTGTTCAGGAAACTAAGATCCCTATGAGCCACATGGCACAGCAAAAAAAAAAAAAAAAATGTACCAGCTGCACAAGGGTTGTTGTGAATTTTGAATGGCTGATGTGAATAAAGCAGAGCTTTTCCTATCTATAATAAGGGACCAGCTTACTGTTTCCAATCCACCTGTGGACTGACATTTTATAAAATACAATGAAAATGAATTATTTGAAAAATAATCACATGCTCGAATGTCAGAGCAATGTCAAATTGCCATAAAACTTCTAGACATTCTTTTCTTACTCATTGTGCAGTAACAAACAGTTTAGGGACTTACAGTAGCAGTGATTATAGATCACTTGGTTTCAAGACTGGCACGGTTAATGGCAGCCATTGCTATCATTAATAATAATACTGATGGAGCAATGAATAATTGTGGGGATGGGGAGAAGAAGGGGTCTTGGATGATACCCTATTGTGGCTAATACTCACAAGGGGGAAGGGCAGGACCGAAGCCCAGATACAAGTCACTCCAGAGTTCTCTCATTCAATGCAGTAGGGAGAAGACTACAGAGGCCACAGGACTGACTGCAGGTGATGTTGTCTTGTCATTCAGTCGCTAAGTCATGTGTGACTCATTGTGACCCCATGAACTGCAGCATGCCAGGCTTCCCTGTCCTTCACTATCTCCCCGAGTTTGCTCAAACTCATGTCCATTGATTCAGTGATGCCATCCAACCATCTCATCCTCTGTTGCCCCCTCCTCCTGCCCTCAATCTTTCCCAGTGTCAGGATCTTCTCCAATGGGTTGGCTCTTCATATCAAGTGGCCAGAGTATTGGAGCTTCAATTTCAGCAGCAATCCTTACAAGGAATATTCAGGGTTGATTTCCTTTAAGATTGTCTGGTTGGATCTCCTTGCTGTCCAAGGAACTCTTTAAGAGTCTTCTCCAGCACCACAGTTCAAAAGCAATTGATGCTTTGGCACTCAGCCTTCTTTACGATCCAACTCTCACATCCATACATGACTACTGGAAAAACCATAGCTTTGATTATAGGACTTTTGTAAAGTGATGTCTCTGTTTTTTAATACATTGTCTAGGTTTGTCAGAGCTTTTCTTCCAAGGAGCAAGCATCTTTTAACTTCATGACTTCAGCTACTGTCTGCAGTGATTTTGGAGCCCAAGAAAATAAAGGTAGATGTGGAATTGGGGCCTGGCTCATCGAGAGGTATACCTCTGGGCTTGTTATTTTTACCAGCCTTGCTGCAGATGAAACTCAGGTGTTACGACTCAAAGGTGGAGAAATGGATCCTTTTGCGATAGTCTTTTCAACTGAATGCCTGGGTGAGGGGCAGGTTCCAGATCCCAGCTTTTCCACCTTCCTGGCACAGGACCTTGGTACATGCTGTGCGTCCCCTCCCCCTGAGCATTTTTCCTCCTTTCCCCTGGTTACTCCCACTGATCACTAAGGTTTTGCCACGCCCCCTCCATAGCTGGTTTTACAGGGAGGTTAGGAAATGGCAACCCACTCCAATATTCTTGCCTGGAAAATCCCATGGACGGAGGGATCTGGTAGGCTACAGTCCATGGGGTCGCAAAGAGTCAGACACGACTGAGCGACGTTTACTTTTACTTCCCAATTGATAAGAATTTCAGATTCAGAGTTCTATGAGTTAGAATTTCACAACCAGAGAATTTTATTGACTGGAATTTTATGGCACCAGAAAAGTATTGATTAGCATTCCATGGTCCCAGAATTCTATTACTTAGAATTTCATGACTTAAGAATACCATTGATTCGAATTTCATGGTTAGTGTTCTGGTAATGAATACTTCCCCCAGATACCAACACAGACTGCTCAGCCCTCTGCTCAAACTGTCACCTGTCACCTTCTCAGGAGGGGCCTTCCTTCACCTCCTTATTTCAGATTGTCTGTCTGCCACTTGCTCTGTTTTATTTTTCTGCATGGTGGTGATCACCGCTCAACAGACCAAACTCGTTACTTTCTGCCCCCTGTAATAGAATGTGAGAAGATCCACTGGACAGGGATTTTTGATATGGTTCACTGCAGTATTCCCAGGGCCTAGACCAGTGCCTGATGCCCATTAAATGCTCAATTAATATTTGTTGAATGTTTATAAATGAATCAACTGCAGAATTAATAAACTGTTTTAATTATTACACAGTTATCATATAATAATTTTTAAAAGCGTGACTGCCCATTTATCCACCTTCCTCCTTCAGCATGCTGCCTCTCACTCATTGCCTCAACTTACAATGGAGAGGAGAATGCCTCTCCTTTATCTTCACTGCCTAAGACAGGGTTCTCATTTGAATCAAGATCTATAGGCTTCAAGGAGAGGGGAAGGAATTGAAATGAAGGACAGACAGAGATGAGTCAAAAAGGAGATGTCCTAACATCTGCTGCTGCTGCTAAGTCGCTTCAGTCGTGTCCGACTCTGTGCGACCCCATAAACGGCAGCCCACCAGGCTACTCTGTCCCTGGGAATCTCCAGGCAAGAATACTGGAGTGGGTTGCCATTTCCTTCTCCAACGCATGAAAGTGAAAAGTGAAAGTGAAGTCGCTCAGTCATGTCCGACTCTTAGCAGCCCCATGGACTGCAGGCTACCAGGCTCCTCATTCCATGGGATTCTCCAGGCAAGAGTACTGGAGTGGGGTGCTATTGCCTTCTCCAATATCAGATCAGATCAGATCAGATCAGTCGCTCAGTCATGTCCGACTCTTTGCAACCCCATGAATCGCAGCACGCCAGGCCTCCCTGTCCATCACCAATTCCCGGAGTTCACTCAGACTCACGTCCATTGAGTCAGTGATGCCATCCAGCCATCTCATCCTCTGTTGTCCCCTTCTCCTCTTGCCCCCAATCCCTCCCAGCATCAGAGTCTTTTCCAATGAGTCAACTCTTCGCATGAGGTGGCCAAAGTACTGGAGTTTCAGCTTTAGCATCATTCCTCCCAAAGAAATCCCAGGGCTGATCTCCTTTAGAATGGACTGGTTGGATCTCCTTGTAGTCCAAGGGACTCTCAAGAGTCTTCTCCAACACCACAGTTCAAAAGCATCAATTCTTCAGCACTCAGCTTTCTTCACAGTCCAACTCTCACATCCATACGTGACCACAGGAAAAACCATAGCCTTGACTAGACGAACCTTTGTTGGCAAAGTAATGTCTCTGCTTTTGAATATGCTATCTAGGTTGGTCATAACTTTCCTTCCAAGGAGTAAGCGTCTTTTCATTTCATGGCTGCAGTCACCATCTGTAGTGATTTTGGAGCCCAGAAAAATAAAGTCTGACACTGTTTCCACTGTTTCCCCATCTATTTCCCATGAAGTGATGGGACTGGATGCCATGATCTTCTTTTTCTGAATGTTGAGCTTTAAGCCAGCTTTTTCACTCTCCACTTTCACTTTCATCAAGAGGCTTTTGAGTTCCTCTTCACTTTCTGCCATAAGGGTGGTGTCATCTGCATATCTGAGGTCATTGATATTTCTCCCGGCGATCTTGATTCCAGCTTGTGTTTCTTCCAGTCCAGCATTTCTCATGATGTACTCTGCATAGAAGTTAAATAAGCAGGGTGACAATATACAGCCTTGATGTACTCCTTTTCCTATTTGAAACCAGTCTGTTGTTCCATGTCCAGTTCTAACTGTTGCTTCCTGACCTGCATACAGATTTCTCAAGAGGCAGATCAGGTGTTTTGGTATTCCCATCTCTTTCAGAATTTTCCACAGTTGATTGTGATCCACACAGTCCAAGGCTTTGGCATAGTCAATAAAGCAGAAATAGATGTTTTTCTGGAACTCTCTTGCTTTTTCCATGATCCAGCGGATGTTGGCAATTCAATCTCTAGTTCCTCTGCCTTTTCTAAAACCAGCTTGAACAACAGGAAGTTCACGGTTCACATATTGCTGAAGCCTGGCTTGGAGAATTTTGAGCATTAATTTACTAGCGTGTGAGATGAGTGCAATTGTGCGGTAGTTTGAGCATTCTTTGGCATTGCCTTTCTTTGGGATTGGAATGAAAACTGACCTTTTCCAGTCCTGTGGCCACTGCTGAGTTTTCCAAATTTGCTGGCATATTGAGTGCAACACTTTCACAGCATCATCTTTCAGGATTTGGAATAGCTCAACTGGAATTCTATCACCTCCACTACATCAGGAACCACTAATTTTTTAGGCCTCGAATGTTACCATCACCTCCTCCAGGAAGTTCTCCCTGATGGCCAAATTAACTTGGCTCACCTGTCAAATGCTCTTCAACTTTCATGCACCTTGTCCACAGCACTCTGTACTTAATTTGTATTTCGAGATGTGCTGTGTGATTGATATCTGCAGATAAGGACCACATCTGTTTTTTACCTCATGCGAGGACCAGTGCATAGCACACAGAAGGTGCTTCAACATACTTGTGAAATGAACGTATGAACACCGTATCACACTCCTGCTGGCAGAATGGAAAGTGACATGCTAGGATCAATAGCTGTCAAGGGTCAGGGGATGTCAGAGGAAGAAAGACCCTCAGGAGACCAAAGCTCCCTCTGGAGTTATCTATAGGGTTAAGGGGAGGATAGGGTAAGCAAACTTTTCATATGTCAATGGACAGATAGTAAAACATAGCCTGCCTGCTGTTGTAGCAATCATCCATAAACAATATGTAAACAGTAAGCATGGATGTGTTTCCAAAAACTTTACTTAAGGATGCTATTATATAATATACAATAGAATTTATAAAGCAGACACTTTACCATCTGAGCCACCGGAGAAGTCAGAATTTATAAACTTCATATAAGTCTCAAATGTTAAAGTAACATCTGACTTTGGTCTGTTCAACAGTTAAAAGGTATAAACAGTACAATACAGCAAGCAGCTATAACATTAAAGTTTTAAGTGGAAAAGGTGGGAGATGGAAGTGAAGAAGGGGCATTTTTGTTTAAATTTGCAAGGTTGAGCAAGTCACTTAACCACTCGCAGCCTCCTGTTCCTCCTTTGGAAAAGGGTGATAATGAAGTCCTTAGTTCCCAAAGCAGTTCTGAGGATTAACTGAGATAACGCCTTCAACCCAGCCAGGCGGGCTCAGCATGAGCCACTGGGCTGCTATTGTTAATAATAATCATTATTATTATTACCAGGGGGACTTTGGGAGGAGCCAACGGAAGGACATATGCAAATCCCACAGCACAAAGTCTGGCACCCAGAAGACCTCCATAGAAGATCCTAACCTCCCCTGGCCTCTACCCCGCCTCCACCCAGCCTAGGTCACTGGAGATAGACCTCCCTAGCATCCTCCACCAGCCTCCCAGGCTCTCCTGCTCCCCACAGGCCACTTTGGAGACAGAGAAGGTACCCACGGCAGCTGGCAGGGTGCGGGGAGGAGGGTTCTGACTAGGCCCCCCGCGTATTGTCTGAGCCCGCCGCCCGCCAGCCAGCTGATGTCCTGAGTCCCGACACCAGCTGGCCCGCCCCACCCCCATCCAGTACTCCTTCCTCCCAGGTCCCTCCTTGTCACTCAGCCTCCATCCCCACCCACCCGCAGCCTAGAGTCAGGGTGTGACCAGAGGGTCTGAGCTTTTGTCCCCCAGACCATAGGCTGATTTGCATTCCTGTAGCAATTTGCACACCCTATTCTTTTGTAGAGGCTAGACAACTGCAAAGCCAGCAGGGTCCTTGGGTTTATTTTATTTGCGAGGGGTTTTGAGAGCTGACTTTGGGTGTTCCCTTTCAGCATTTAGCACTTTCTCGTTCTGGGACCTTGGCCACTCAGATCCTTAGTTTCCTCATCTGTAAAATGGGTACAATAACGCCTTTCTTATTGAGTGGTTGTGGGGAGTAAATAGGGGCTTCCCAGGTGGCTCCATGGTAAAGAATCTGCCTGCCACGCAGAAGAGGCAGGTTCAATCCCTGGGTCAGGAAGAGAAGGAAATGGCAGCGCACTCCAGTATCCCATGACAGAGGAACCTGGTAGGTATAGTCTATGGGGTTGCAAAAGAGTCAGACACAACCGAGCAACTAAACAGCAGAGGAGTAAGTAAGGGAATGCATGCAGTGTGCCTGGCATAAAGTATGTGCTCAACATATGACAGTTTTTTAAATATTTATTTATTTGGCTGCATCGAGTTTTAGTTGCTGCCTGGGTTAGGATGCATGGACACTCTAGTTGTGGCACATGGGCTCCTGAGTGCACAGGCTCTGTGGTGCATAGGGTCTTAGTTATCCAACCAGGGATCGAACCTACATCTCCTACATTATAGGGTGGATTCTTAACCAGTAGACCACTAGGGAAGGCCCAACTGTTACTACTTAAACAGAGTAGCACCCTCATGTCTTAAGAGCCAACTGTTAAAACTGATGCCGTTCCATAAGACAGCCACTAGGCATGTGTGGCTATTTAAAGTTAAACAAGCAGTAAAGAATCTACCTGCAATGCAGGAGACATAAGAGATGCTTGTTCAATCCCTGGGTCGGGAAGATCCCCTGGAGAAGAGAAAGGCAACCCACTCCAGTATTCTTGCCTGGAGAATGCCATGGATAGAGGAGCCTGACGGGCTACAGTCCATGGGGTCCCAAAGAGTCAGACAGGACTGAGCAACTTAACACAATTAAATTATAATTACAGGTAAACTGAAGACCAGAGAAGGGGACAACAGAGGATGAGATGGTTGGATGGCATCTCTGATTCAATGGCCATGACTTTGAACAAACTTCGGGAGATTGTAAAGGACAGGGAAGACTGACGTGCTGCAGTTCATGAGGTTGCAAAGAGTTGTACACGACTGAGTGACTGAACAACAATTAAATTAAATTGGAACTTGAGTTCCTCAGTCTCACTAGCCTTGTGTTCTGGTGGCTGTCGTCTTGAGCAGCACAGATATTAAACATCCCCATTAGCAAAGAAAGGTTAGACTGTGTTGATTCAGGCCCTCTAACTCCCCTGAGCTTTTCTCGCTTTCCCCAAGGGGGCTCTCTCTTCTGCAGTCTTTCTCCCTGCCCCCATCAAGGTAATGACCTTGGTGAGTGGGTGTTCTATTGTTCTTAGCACCTGGGATAGAGGGTGGAGAACAGGTGTGGAGCTGTGCCCTGGAGCACCGAGGGGGTGGGCGCAAACTGTCCTTGTGCTAAAGCAAACAGCTGCACCCAGCTCTGTGCTGGCCACCAGCAGGAGCCTCCACGAGCCCGGATGTCGGTGAGGGAGGGGAGGTTCCGGGTTTCCATCCTCACCATCACCCAGAGGTGGTTTAAGGTCACACAACAGATCAGCGCCTCAGATGAGCAGCTTCCAGCGCAGCTGACACCTGAGGAAGGTGTGCCAGATGGGAGGCCTGGAGTGCAGGGGGAGGGGAAGATTAGCAACCTCTCCAAGCCACGGCTCAGCTGCACCAGAGATTGAAAGGCGGAAATAGGTCACATTCAGACTATTTCAAACCAGGTGGTCCTGGGATTTAACAACCATAGCAAGAAATGTACTCAGTTCAGTTCAGTTCAGTCACTCAGTCATGTCCAACTCTTTGCGACCCCATGAACCGCAGCACACCAGGCCTCCCTGTCCATCACCAACTCCCAGAGTCTATCCAAACCCATGTCCATTGAGTCGGTGATGCCATCCAGCCATCTCATCCTCTGTCGTCCCCTTCTCCTCCTGCCCCCAATCCCTCCCAGCATCAGGGTCTTTTCCAATGAGTCAACTCTTCACATGAGGTGCCCAAAGTATTGGAGTTTCAGCTTCAACATCAGTCCTTCCAATGAACACCCAGGACTGATCTCCTTTAGGATGGACTGGTTGGATCTCTTTGTAGTCCAAGGGACTCTCAAGAGTCTTCTCCAACACCACAGTTCAAAAGCATCAATTCTTCAGCACTCAGCTTTCTTCACAGTCCAACTCTCACATCCATACATGACCACTGGAAAAATCATAGCCTTGACTAGACGGACCTTTGTTGACAAAGTAATTTCTCTGCTTTTCAATATGCTATCTAGGTTGGTCATAACTTTCCTTCCAAGGAGTAAGTGTCTTTTAATTTCATGGCTGCAATCACCATCTGCAGTGATTTTGGAGCCCAAAAAGATAAAGTCTGACACTGTTTCCACTGTTTCCCCATCTATTTCCCATGAAGTGATGGGACCAGATGCCATGATCTTCATTTTCTGAATGTTGAACTTTAAGCCAACTTTTTCACTTTTCTCTTTCACTTTCATCAAGAGGCTTTTTAGTTCCTCTTCACCTTCTGCCATAAGGGTGGTGTCGTCTGTATATCTGAGGTTATTGATATTTCTCCCAGCAACCTTGATTCCAGCTTTTGCTTCTTCCAGCCCAGCGTTTCTCATGATGTACTCTGCATATAAGTTAAATAAGCAGGGTGACAATATACAGCCTTCACATACTCCTTTTCCTATTTGGAAATGTATTGGGTTGGCCCAAAAGCTCGTTTGGGTTTCCATCCTGGCTTACTGAAAAACCCAAACGAACTTCTGGGCCAGCCAGATAAATCTTGATGTGACTGTCAATTGTCATCTCCAAATCAACATCCCTAAAACTGAACTCACCCTTGTCTCCAGGAGGCATCTGTTCATTTTATAGTTGTCTCCAGCTTAGGCAATGGCTGCCCCATCCTTTCAGCTGTCCCAGCCCAAACCTTCAGATCAACCTTGATCCTTCTCTTTCCGCCACCCTACAAAGGAGCCCTGGCTTCCCAGGAGATACCAAGCTGATCCCTGGGTTGGGAAAAACCCCTGAGAAGGAAATGGCAACCCACTCCAGTTCATGCTTGAGAAATCCCATGGACAGAGGAACCTGGTGGGCTACAGTCCATGGGATCGCAAAAGAGCTGAACACAATGACTGACTAATCACACACACAAAGAAGCCATCAGCCAATACTGTTGGCTCTGCTTTCAAAATATACCTTGAATCTGACTCCTTCTCACCTTCTCTGTCTTCTTCGATGCAGTAACCCCAGTGCTCAGGACAATGCTTGGCACAAAGTCAATGTTCAGTGTATGAAAGAAGGAAACACAGGCTCTGGGCTAGAAACCATGCTAATGCAGTGTGCATTTCTATAGGTATGATGCAGTTCATAATAAAATGTCTAAAAAGAGACCAAAATAAATAAAGAAGTGATGAGAGGACTTTCTGGTAGTCCAACGATTAAGAATCCACCCACCAGTGCAGGGAATGTGGGTTCAAGCCCTGGTCCAGGAAGATGCCACATGCAACAGGGCAATTAAGCCCAGGCAACACAACTATTGAGCCCGACTGAGGTCTGGAGCCCCTAAGCCATAAGAGAAGCACAGCAATGAGAAGTCCATGGACAGCAATGAAGACCTAGCACAAAGTGAAATTGAAGTCGCTCAGTCGTGTCCAACTCTTTGCGACCCCATGGACTGTAGCCTACCATGCTCCTCCATCCGTGGGATTCTCCAGGCAAGAATACTGGAGTGGGTTGCCATTTCCTTCTCCAGGAGGTCTTCCCAACACAGGGATCAAACCCGGGTCTCCCACATTGCAGGCAGACGCTTTACCATCTGAGCCACCAGGGAAGCTCGACCTAGCACAACCAAAAGTAAATAATAAAAACTTAAAAAAAAAAAAAGAAGTTTTCCACTGTCCACCCTGGACAGTGGAAGCAAGTATAAAGAGGAAGGCATGGACTCAGGGGCATTTACTGGTGATGTCAATGGAATGGTGATTGGTTGTGGACGTTGACAGGAGCAAGCCTTTCTCTCATTGCCTGTCGGGCAGGAGGTGCACTGGTTTGGGGTAGCATCTACTTCTATTGGGCACTTCTGAGTCTTGGGGATTTACTCACTCTCGGGAATGGATATTGGCCATTAGCAATTGTCCGCAGTTTCATCTATAAATTCGGAAATGCTGTAAAATAATTGTAATACCCATTGTTGGATGAGCATGCTCAAACCCTACAGGTGGAAAAAATGATTTGTTAAAATTGAAAATCCTGCTATTATTTGATCCAATACTTCCACTCTGAAAAACCTACTTTAAGAATCAAAAAAGAGGAAAAGCTAATGCACAGTGGTGTTCAATAAGGCATAATTTGTCATTGAAAAAATTGGATTCTACCACAAGAAGAATACTATGAGACCATCAAAGAATGTTAATGAGTAGTTTCTAGTGACATGAAAAAATGCTGATAGTGACATGAAAAAATACAGATAGAAAAAAAAAGATAATAGTGAAAAAAAGCTGGATGCAGAACACATTAACAGCATGGTCTGAGAAGACTGTACAGTGAAATGGTGAGAAAAATTTAATTCTCAGTGTTGAGAATTGAATGGTTTTCCTTTTCTTCCAGACCGTGTTATGTAGTATTCAAATTCCTCACCTTGAGTTTGCTCACTTCCTCCTCAATCATAAACAATAGTGAATTTTAATGATATAACTTGCCTTGTTCATCTCTCCCTCAGGGAACTCTTGGGCTCTTCAGCCTCCAATGGAGAAAAAACTTTGCTTATTAGAAAACTCCCAGCCATACCAGGTATTTCTCTGGTGTATAGATAGGCTTTCTAAAGCACCATGAGCATTTCAGACTCCTGTTTACCCAACAAGGATCATATACCTTTAAATTGCTTCCCCTCGTTGACTGTCATCTGGCCAGGCCTTGTGTTTATCCTATGTTAGTGGAAGGGCATGGTCAGGGCAGATGGCAGGCAGCGAATATTTCTCTCTGCCACCCATCTTCATCTTCCTTGTCACCAATTAAAGAAGAATAATTCATTTGGTTTGGACAAGAAATAGGGTCCCCAGCAATTCTTTAGGTTTACTGAGTCTACCATTATATCTACTACTGTGAGCAGGTATCCCTTAGAAGAAATGGAGTAGCCATCATGGTCAACAAAAGAGTCTGAAATGCAGTACTTGGATGTAATCTCAAAAATGACAGAATGATCTCTGTTCGTTTCCAAGTCAAACCATTCAATATCACAGTAATCCAAGTCTATGCCCCAACCAGTAACGCTGAAGAAGCGGAAATTGAATGGTTCTATGAAGACCTACAAGACCTTTTAGAACTAACACCCAAAAAAGATGTCCTTTTCATTATAGGGGACTGGAATGCAAAAGTAGGAAGTCAGGAAACACGTAGAGTAAATTTGGCCCTGGAGTACAGAATGAAGGATGGCAAAGGCTAATAGAGTTTTGCCAAGAGAACGCACTGGTCATAGTAAACACCCTCTTCCAAGAACACAAGAGAAGACTCTACACGTAGACATCATCAGATGGTCAACACCGAAATCAGATTGATTATATTCTTTGCAGCCAAAGATGGAGAAGCTCATACAGTCAGCAAAAACAAGATCAGGAGCTGACTGTGGCTCAGATCATGAACTCCTTATTGCCAAATTCAGACTTAAATTGAAGAAAGTAGGGAAAACTACTAGACCATTCAGGTATGACCTAAATCAAATCCCTTATGATTATACAGTGGAAGTGAGAAATAGATTTAAGGGACTAGATCTGATAGACAGAGTGCCTGATGAACTATGGATGGAGGTTCGTGACATTGTACAGGAGACAGGGATCAAGACCATCCCCGTGGAAAAGAAATGCAGAAAAGCAAAATGGCTGTCTGGGGAGGTCTTACAAATAGCTGTGAAAAGAGAAGCGAAAAGCAAAGGAGAAAAGGAAAGATATAAGCATCTGAATGCAGAGTTCCAAAGAATAGCAAGAAGAGATAAGAAAGCCTTCTTCAGTGATCAATGCAAAGAAATAGAGGAAAACAACAGAATGGGAAAGACTAGAGATCTCTTCAAGAAAATCAGAGATACTAAGGGAACATTTCATACAAAGATGGGCTTGATAAAGGACAGAAATGGTATGGACCTAACAGAAGCAGAAGATATTAAGAAGAGGTAGCAAGAATACACAGAAGAACTGTACAAAAAAGATCTTCAAGACCCAGATAATCAAGATGGTGTGATCACTCACCTAGAGCCAGATATCTTGGAATGTGAAGTCAAGTGGGCCTTAGGAAGCATCACTACAAACAAAGCTAGTGGAGGTGATGGAATTCCAGTTGAGCTATTTCAAATCCTGAAAGATGATGCTGTGAAAGTGCTGCACTCAATATGCCAGCAAATATGGAAAACTCAGCAGTGGCCACAGGACCAGGAAAGGTCAGTTTTCATTCCAATCCCAAAGAAAGGCAATGTCAAAGAATGCTCAAACACACAATTGCACTCATCTCACACGCTAGTAAAGTAATGCTCAAAATTCTCCAAGCCAGGCCTCAGCAATAGGTGAACCGTGAACTTCCAGATGTTCAAGCTGGATTTAGAAAAGGCAGAGAAACTAGAGATTGAATTGCCAACATCCGCTGGATCTTGGAAAAAGCAAGAGAGTTCCAGAAAAACATCTATTTCTACTTTATTGACTATGCCAAAGCCTTTGACTGTGTGGATCACAATAAACGGTGGAAAATTCTGAAAGAGATGGGAATACCAGACCACTTGACTTGTCTCTTGAGAAACCTGTATGCAGGTCAGGAAGCAACAGTTAGAACTGGACATGGAACAACAGACTGGTTCCAAATAGGAAAAGGAGTACGTCAAGACTGTATATTGTCACCCTGCTTATTCAACTTCCATGCAGAGTACATCATGAGAAACGCTGGACTGGAAGAAGCACAAGCTGGAATCAAGATTGCCGGGAGAAATATCAATAACCTCAGATATGCAGATGACACCGCCCTTATGGCAGAAAGTGAAGAGGAACTAAAAAGCCTCTTGATGAAAGTGAAGGAGGAGAGTGAAAAAGTTGGCTTAAAGTTCAACATTCAGAAAATGAAGATCATGGCATCTGGTCCCATCACTTCATGGGAAATAGATGGGGAAACAGTGGAAACGGTGTCAGACTTTATCTTTTTGGGCTCCAAAATCACTACAGATGGTGATTGCAGCCATGAAATTAAAAGACACTTACTCCTTGGAAGGAAAGTTATGACCAACCTAAATAGCATATTGAAAAGCAGAGACATTACTTTTCTGACAAAGGTCCGTCTAGTCAAAGCTATAGTTTTTTTCAGTAGTCATGCATGGATGTGAGAGTTGTTCTGTGAAGAAAGCTGAGTGCTGAAGAATTGATGCTTTTAAACTGTGGTGTTGGAGAAGACTCTTGAGAGTCCCTTGGATTGCAAGGAGATTTGGTTCTCATGATCTTAGTTCCCTGGCCAGGGATTGGACTCCTGCACCCTGAAATGGAAGCAGTCTTAACGACTGAACCGCCAGAGAAGTCCCAGAAAGTTGATTTTTTTAAAAAATTCATTTGGCTGTGGCAGGTCTTATTACAGTATATGGAATCTTCATTGTCTTTTGTGGGATCTCTCCTTGCTGCTCATGGGCTCTTTAGTTGCAGCTTGTGGGCTCAGTTGCTCAGCAGCATGTGGAATCCTAGTTCCTGATCAGTGATTGATCCTGTGTCCCCTGCATTGCAAGGCAGATTCTAGACATTGGACCACCAGGGAAGTCCCCCAGAAAGTTGATTTTTTAAAAGCGCAATCATAAGATCTGGAGAGTGCAGGATGGGAAGTGACTGCTATTAAGTATGGGGGCATGTCTCTTTGAGGTAATGAAAATGTTCAAAGCTAGGTACTGGTGATGGTTGTACAACTCTGTGAGTATACTGAAACCATTGAATTATGCCATTTAAATGGGTGAATGTAGGGTATATGAATTATATCTCAATAAAGCTGTTAAGAAACAATCATATAGCTAAAGTGATAGAACAGTGATGATCTCCGGGTGGAGTATTAACTGAAAAGGGACAGTACAGAGCCTTCTAGTGTGGTAGAAATGAACTTTATCTTGGTATAAGTAGTGGTTACAGGGTGTTAAGCCTGAAACAATTCATCAACGTGTATGCTTGAGATTTGTGCATATTGGTGTGTATGTACCTTGCACTTCAATGGTTTCACTTTTATTTTTTAACATTTTTTATTTGGCTATGCTAGGCCTTTGTTTCAGCACATGGAATCTTAGATCTTCAATCTTTTTTTGCAGCATACAGGATCTTAGTTCCCTAACCAGGAATGGAATTCGTGACCCCTTCAGTGGAAGCGTGGATCACCAGACCACAAGGAAAGTCCCTATACAATTTTTTAATATTCTTCTCCATTATGGTTTATCAAAGAATATTGAATAGTTCCCTGTACTATACAGTAGGACTTTGTTTATCCATTCTATACGTAACAGTTTGCATCTACTAACCCTGAACACTCAGTCCATCCCTCCACTACCGTCATTCACGCTGCTGTGCCTACCAGAAATGTGTCCCTTTTTAATGCTGAATAATGTTTGCTTGAATGATGATTGTACCATAGTTTATCCATTCACTAGGTGAGGAACACTTAGATTTCCAGTTTTTAGTAATTTTGAATAAAACTGCTATTTACAACCATGCACAAGTTTTTGTGTGAACATAAGTTTTTAAATCAGCTTCGAATTTCCAGGATAATCCCAATTTGACCATGGTATATTATCCTTTTTGTATGTTGTAGAATAAAATTTGTTAATATCTGGTTGAGGATTTTTGCATTGTAAATACTTATTAATTTTCCTGTGACTTCTTCTTTGACCCACTGGTTATTTAGAAATACTATATATTTTAATTTTCAAGTGGTTGGGAATTTTCCAGATGTCTTCTCTTTTATAAATATTTATTTAGTGAATGCATTGATTCTCTCCTTTCCTAACGATGCTTGTATGACTCCCAAGGGCATGTGTTGGGGAAGGGTGTTAAGGGGGCTGACTAGAAAGGCTCTTTGTACTCTCACAGATGCCTGTGCCTACTTCCACTTTAATATTTCCCTTATTTATTTAACAGGTGTTTACGGTGGGCCATCTCTGTCCCAGACACTGGAGACATAGTGGAAAACAACAAAAAGGAAATTTTTATGGAGCTTGAGGTCTATAGAGGAAGATGGATAGTAATCCAAGAACGGGAAAAATACATGCAAAATGACAAATGGATTCTGTGCTATGAAGAAGAGCTGCATAGTACTACAGGAGTGGACACTAGGAGGTCTGACGGGTCTGGAGGGTTTCTCTGAGGAAGTACTAGATGAGATGATGCCTAACGGGTGTATAGGTGTAAAGTGGGGGCTGGTAGTGTGGAGGGAAGAAGGGGCTCCCAGAGGCGACATGAGGCTAGAGACCTGGTACACAATGGGAATCACATCCTGTCTGACCAGCCTCAGAGCAATGGAGAGGCTGCCATAGAAGTAAGCCAGATTTGACTTGGCAACGACAGACAAGACTTTGGGAAGAGTTGAAAGTTTCTCAGTTGCGTCTGACTCTTTGTGACCCCATGGACTGTACAGTTCATGGAATTCTCCAGGCCAGAATACTGGAGTGGGTAGCCTTTCTCTTCTCCAGGGGATCTTCCCAACCCAGGGATCAAACCCAGGTCTCCTGCATTGCAGGTGGCTTCTTTACCAGCTGAGCCACAAGGGAAGCCCAAGAATACTGCAGTGGGTAGCCTTGGAAAGAAGTGGAAGCCCCTTTCCTTTCCTTCTACCTCTGGAGGGGAGCTCTTGTGGTTCCAGACCTGGGGGCTTTCCTGATCAGCAGGGCCTGTGAATGTGTGTTTCTAAATCAGTTTCTCATTTCCAAATGACATTGACAGTAGCCCACTTTGAGAACCACTGAGTTACGGGCTAGTTTCTCACTACATGTTTAGTAAATAAATTCATACTTATCAGCTTGAATGTGATATTGTGGCAGAAAATTCTGTTTAGCCTCTTTGACCAGGCAACCGCTTCATAGTATGTGGTCTTAGGCAAGTTAATTATTGTCCCTACTTCCTTCCTTCCTTCTGCTGAATTTTCCTTTAATTCAGCAAAAATTTCTTAAATATCTACATCATAAAAATACTTCAAATGTTGCTCAATTATTATATCCAAATAGCTAAGTGCCAAGACAAGGCAAGGCAGTATACAGCAGGATTCAAACGGTAATAGAATGCATTAGCAAGACTTTTTTTGAGCACCTACTTTGTGTTAACAACTTCCAGGCATGAAGGGTAGAGGCTCAGTACTGGGAGGGAAAAGAGATTAACAACAAAAAAAAGAAAGTGCCTATAGTAATAAGTATAACATTTAAAAAATGTACCAGGCATTGTACTTTTCATGCAACATCTTTCAAGCTAGGTACTATTGTGAACTACTTGCCTAGGCTTAGAAATGTAGGATGACTTGTCCAGGGCTGTATAGCTGGTAAGTATGGAGCTATAATTTATATCCACTTTGTCTGGCTCTGGCATGTGGGCTTAGATTTAGCACAATTTTAGAGTGTACATAGTATGTAGGTGTTAAGAAAAATTATCCATTTATCCAAAACTTGGAAGTAAAGCAAAAGAATAACTATATGGAACTTGAATTTGCTTTTTCAGTTAACAAGTATGTCTTGGCAACCTTTTATTACAAGTAGATTTACCTACTTTTTAAATGTTGCATATTAGTCTCCATAGTTTGTTTTACTAGTTTTCCACATTGGACATTCTAGTCAATTCCACTTTTTGTTGTTGTAAATAATTCTGGCATAACCTTCTTTCCTACACAATTTTTTGTGCACATGAGCTAGTATTTCTTTGGGATGGAGACCCACAGTGGAATTTACAATCTATTGCATGAAATATGGCAACTCATTGTTTGGTGTTGTCCTGATTATTAGAAAGACTGAGCAGCTTTTAAAAATGTTTATTAGCTATTCAGATTTTATTTTCTGTGCATTGTCTATTTATTGTTTGTCCATTTTTCTATTAAATTGTCTTACTTTTCTTATTGGTTTTAAGAAGCTCTTTATTTATTTTGAATATTGATTTTTTGTTGAGTATGTTGCAACTATTTTATCTCAGTCTTTTGCTTGCAAAAGACAAGTCTAACTAAAAGAACTTTGCTTTTGGTATCTTTGTATATAGAAGAGTTTGGAAATTTTAATCTCTTGTTTTAATTTAGAGACTTTGGGAGGCAGAATACTTCAGAGTAGTTCAAAGTACTGGGTCTTAAGTCACAAGTTCCTAGCTTCCAATCCCATCTCTGCTATTTGTTAACTGTACCCAGTGAGCAACCTGGTTGGTGGGAAAGCCCTATTCGCTTGTATAGAAGAGGGGGAATAATAATACTTCTCTTGCTCATTGTAAGGATTAACGGGATGGAGTGTATAAAAATAGCTCGGTAATAATAATGACAGCTAACAGTTATTAACATTATGATCATGACATTTTAAATACTTGGAACACTTTCGGGGGAAGTGAGTTGCCTAAAGACAGGCGCAAAGGCGAAAGGACCTTAACCTGGAGAACTCAGGTGAGGCATTGCGCCCTCCCCCCCTAAGCTCCGCCCCCTAGGGCTCCGCCTCTGGGTTCTGGCAGTTGCCTTGGCCACAGCTGGAATCCCTAAGCCTGAAGAGTGGAACTTGCACGTGATGGGCGCGCGTGACGCAAGGGGGCCTGGACTGAGAAGCAGGGTGCTCCGGGATAGGGTAGTAGGTTCGCGCGGAAGGGGCGGAGCAGGTCAGGAGGCGAGGTTTAGCGGGAGTCGGTCTAGGGGCTAGGCTTCCGCGTGCGTTGGTCTGGCGAGCGAGAACGCGCGGCGGGGGCGTGCCCGGCTGGCGGGGCGGGGCCAACTAGGGGGCGGGGCGGCGCGCGGCCTAACGGCGGCGGCGGCGGTGGCGGCAGCAGAGTCTCTGGGGTCGGCTAGCTTGGCGGCTACAGGTCCCGCAGCGGGGCCTGCGGGGGACCCGGGCCGCGAGTGGAGGCGGAGGTGCGCGGCAGCGGCGCTGGGCGATGGTGGGCGTCCCTGGAGCGGCCGCCTTCCAGCGTAAGCGGGGCGGGAAAGCGGGCGGCTGAGGGGGGCGTGTGAAGGCCTGCAGCTCCACAGGCGCGAGCCGGCGCGAGGCCAGGCTGGTAAACTGAGGCCCCAAGAAGGGCGGCAGATCCAAGGTCACCCGGCAGGCCGGGCCTTCCCGGGCTCCTAGGGCCGCCCAGGAGCCTCCTGCACCGCTCGAGAGCTCGGAGCTCGTGGTGTGCGCGAGTCTCTGGGCACCGCGGCCTCGGAGACCCGGCCGGGCCGGCGTCCATCTAACTTGCCGGCGGACAAGGATTGTTTTGTTCTCCTGGCGCCGGGGCCACTAAGTCCGGCCCTAGAGAAATATTACACACATCCAATTTCGAGGGATGTGTGGCGGATGGTGGAAGAGGCGAGGATGGCCCCTCTGAGGGGCCTGTTGAGTGCAGGCTCAGGGGTCTGACTGCCGGGGTTCACATTGCGGCTCCTCCGCTTACAGACGGTGACCTTGGGTCTCTCTGAGCCTCAGTTCCCCCTTCTGCAAAATGAAGGCGAGAAGAACATCTCCAGCCCTTCCCACCCCGGTTCAGGGTTTTGTGAGGCCAAATAGGAGGCTTGATACGGACTCTGGCACATACAGGCGTGTAAACTGTCATTACTGTAATCGCTGTTAAACCTCATCCAGGGTGAACCTCACTCGGGAGAGCTCGAAATTCAGCTCTGATTGTGTATTTATTTGAGATTTTAATTTTATTTTAGGTTAGTCCTGCTTTATGATCCAGTTGTTTTTCTTACCTTCATTTCTCCTTTTCAGCATTTATTAACTGTACCTCCTAGAAATGTGAGATCTTTGGAGGAGGTGTGGGTCTCTTAATAAAATTTTCATTGTTTCTTGTTAGCAATAATAGCCATAATAGCCAACATTTTTTGAGCAACAGGCAGTTTGCGTTCTATTCATTTGGTACTTACTAAATCATTTATTAAATAAAAAGAACCATTTTGGCCCTGGGAATATAGCAGCAAACTAGATAAACCAGACTCAAGATTTGAGTTTTAGCTGGGGGAAGGGAGAGAGACACGTTCAATGAGGAAACAGATAAATCCGTTTTGCATGTTTTCTGTCATTTAATCCTGGTAACATAGATAAGAATTAAGTATTTGTATATGCCCATTGTGCAGAGGATGAAGCTGAGGACGGGAGGAACCTTGTGGATTTAGCCTCAGAGCTCAGGTTCTTCCACCCATAAAAGGGGGGCTTTACACAGCCTCTCTTCTTTGTTTGATGCCCATTAAATGTTGGATTGAAGAAATGCAGAGTAGGTAGGTGGACCCAGCTAATGCCTCTTCATAGTCAAGTCTGCAGTTGCTGCTTTGGAAAGTTTAATCTATTCCTCTTGGAGTTTAACTCAGCAGAGACTAGCAGAGGTGACCTTTAGGTCTGACAAAGTTACACTATCTCTGTATAGTGGAAGGACCTTTAATATGAACTTAGATTTTTTTTTAATGCCCACATCCCTTTTATGCAGTTTTCTGTTTAAGCTCTAAAGTACAATTTTTTGGTTCTATTATGTAACTGAGGTTTGTTTTTTGTTTGTTTGTTTATAGTCTTCCTAAGAGAATTCTATATAACATTTCTAGGCAATGTGCTTAGTATGTTTTTTTTTTTTTTAATCCAGAAGTATTTATAAGTTGCATTAAAATGTTGAGAGACTTTGTTTTTTTCCTGAAGAGAATTTTTTAAAATGAGGTTCTCATGATACAGTTAGGTTCTCATGATACAATGTATCTCATGATACATTGACCATCTGCTAAGCACCGGGACCTTGAGCTGATGTAGGGCTTCCAAATATAAATAAGAGCAAACTCTTACCTCTCTGAAGTTCACCTATAATCTTGATTGGCTAATGTTTTTTAACTAAAGTGCTAGGCAGAGAGAATGGAGGAACTGAGTCCCTGGAGGAAATAGTCTAGAATAGTGGCCTCAAATGGTTTTAATGTTCTTTGTATCAGTAAATATGGTTGAGTATGCACACACATTATGTGTGTTTAAGTTACTATTACAGTGTTGACTGTACTGTCTATTATGTACATTTTATAACGTGCAAAAATAGACGTTTTACAAAAGGATGAACTGAAACAAATATAAGTAGAAGTTCCAGTGTTTGGCTTTCCACACCCCAATGTATGAATAGTAACTGTGCTCCCTGTGGTGGAGACCACTGATCTTGTAGTTCGACCTTCCCCTCAACCCATGATGTCTGTTGAAATTCAGTTCTGAAGTTGTGCCTAGATTGAAATCCTGGGGTCTACTCCTTACTAGCTTTGAGACTTTCAGCACTACTTAACCTTCCTGTGCACTTAATTTTCCTCTCTTGTAAAATTGAGAAGAGAGTTCCTGTCATCTCCTTTTCAGTTTTACTGTGATGACTTACTGTGATGTACATATTAGTAGAATGTATGTGTTAATATATGTAGAATACTTACACTGGGCCTGGCATACTGTTTTGAGTGCTGTTAGTGGCTAAGGATACAGATGACTTGGAATCTCACAATCTAGTAGAAGTGAAGTGAAGTGAAAGTCGCTCAGTCGTGTCCGACTCTTTGCGACCCCAGTCCATGGAATTCTCCAGGCCAGTATACTGGAGTGAGTAGCTTTTCCCTTCTCCAGAGGATCTTCCCAACCCAGGGATTGAACCCAGGTCTCGCACATTGCAGGCAGATTCTTTACCGTCTGAGCCACCAGGGAAGCCCCAATCTAATAGAGGTCCCGTACAAATACATGGATAATGATAAAGTGCTTTAAGTTCTCAAAGTAAAGGCTTTTGGGAATGCAGAGTAGGCACATTGTAATTGTTCTTTGAGGGTCCAAGTAAGGTTCAGGTAAGGAGGTGACATTTGGAAGGAGAGGGACTTTTTCCAGGAGAATGAGGCATGAACCTTATTGGCTGAGGGTGTAGAGTGGAAACTGGGGGCTCTTGAGGGCTTGGTGAGTGGTTCTCCAGATCTGGACCTGTGGGAAACCTTGTTAATAGATAACAGTGAGTTCTGGCTGAAGTTATGCCTGCCAGGGGCTGGATGGCAACGAAACCTGTCCTCGAACTTTTCGCAGCACAACAGCTCTTTCCTCTCTGGTGGCACTCATTCTGTCTTCTTACCATATCTTAAGATATGAGTGTAAACTCCTAAGTATTAAGTTCCTTGAGGGTTGTGATAGTATCTGCATTATTGTGATTTAATTTGCCTAGTAGGTAAGTGCAAAATCCACAAATGTGGAGAAAGATACATAAATTCTTGAACCTAAAAGATTTCTGAACAGTTACAAGTGGGATGATAAATGACCATACTCAATTAGTGAAAAACTCACCCATAAATATTTTATGGTAGATAAGCAGTACTCTTCAAAAGGGGTGAGAACTGTCCCATTCAGTAACTCTTTCCTTATCTGGCACTTAGCCATTAGGATGAAAGAAGAGATGTGAAAGTGCACCAGGAAGACTCTCTGAGGTAGAATTAGGTCCCTTCTGTTGGCTCCTCCAGGTCCACTCTCCATCCTTTGCCACCCTGGGAAGCTGACTTACTTAGACTACATCAGCTGGCTTTCTTCCCATCTGAGGATATGGAATTTAATTATCCTGCTCCCTTCCTATGAGTGTTGTCTGTGTCTAGCTGTGTCCCTTGTTATTCTTCTGAAGGTAGTTCTCCCTACATGCATGACTCGCTCCTTCTGGTTTGGAAAGTTGGTATTTCCTTTGTTCTTCAGGCTTAGAGGTACCCTCACTAGTCCTAGGGTACTTATTCGAGCCCAGATCATAGCAGATTTAAAAGCAGCAAATGCACTTGGAGAGGAGAGAGGCTATTCCAGGTAAGAATACTGACAAGGAGAAACTGGGTCTCGTCTTCTCCCCTGGGTCATCACCTGCTGTGGCACACTGGTGTGTTCAGTCAGTTTTCCTCCCGGACTATCATGATATGAAAAGAAAAAATGGAATAAGATTAAAAACATCCATAACCTGTGACCACACAATAAAGACTAGTAAATTGCAGTTAGTAGCCTGTTTAAAACGACAGGGATAGACATGAGATAGGGCTTCCCTGAGAGCTCAGTTGGTAAAGAATTCGCCTGCAATGCTGGAGACCCCGGTTTCATTCCTGGATTGGGAAGATCCGCTGGAGAAGGGATAGGCTACCCACTCCAGTATTCTGGGGCTTCCCTTGTGGCTCAGCTGGTAAAGAATCTGCCTGCAATGCAGGAGACCTGGGTTCAATCCGTGGGTTGGGAAGATGCCTTGGAGAAGGGTACCCACTCCACAATTCGGGCCTGGAGAATTCCATGGATTGTATAGGCCATGGGGTCCCAAAGAGTTGAACACAACTGAGCGACTTTCACTTTCATACATGAGATAGGTTGTTTGGCATAATGGAAAAAGCAGAATTTGGGTTTGAGGTTCCATTCTACTGGGAAGTTACTCTACCTCTGAGACTCAGTTGTTGGTTTATTTGATCTATAAATGAGGTTAACCCTTGCCTCATAATAATGATGACTAATATTGAATGTTTATTTTGGGCCACCTTTTGCCTTTTAATACTTTTGTTTATATATCCTGTTTTACAAACTAGGAAATTGACTCAGATCTCACCTGTGCATGCTAAGTCTATTCAGTCATGTCCGACTCTGTGCAGCCCTGTGAACTAGCCTGCCAAGCTCCTCTGTCCATGGGATTCTCTAGGCAAGAATACTGGAGTGGGTTGCCTTTTCTTCCTCCAGGGGATCTTCCTTACCCAGAGATCGAACCCACATCCCTTACATCTATCTGCATTGGCAGGTGGGTTCTTTACCACTGGTGCCACCTGGAAATACATAGAGCTAATAAATGAACAGTTTAAAATCTAGATCTTTTGTGACCACAGAGCCTGACTTCTTAACATTAAGGTAGCTGCTGAAAGCTTTTAGACTGGAAAGTGAAAGAAAGTGAAGTCGCTCAGTCGTGTCCGACTCTTTGTAGCCCACCAGGCTCCTCCGTCCATGGGATTCTCCAGGCAAGAATTCTGGAGTGGGTTGCCATTTCCTTCTCCAGGGGATCTTCCCGACCCAGGGATCGAACCCAGGTCTCCTGCATTGCAAGCAGACACTTTAACCTCTGAGCCATCAGGGAAGCCTTTAAACCAGAAAGGTGGTTTAAATAAGAGTACAGTGGATGCATGTAGCACTAGGATAAAGATGAGTTAATTCCCTGAGTTCATACTTCCTCCAGGGTAAGGAAAACAGGAGGAAAGATGAGGAAGTAAAATTTCTTACTGCTGGTTTTAGCCTCAATTCTTAATTTTAGGGTATTGTTTTGAACTTCATAGAAAGTGATCATTCAGTTGTAAAGATTTACTTAAGATCCCTGAAAGTTTAAAGGCTGAGGGAGACTCTCTCCCCTAGTTATTGTTTCTGCTTTAGTAAAATTACAAAGAGGAGGGGTCTTTCTGGCGCTGTATTGACTGGCCCCATGTGCAATATGAGCTAGTATATTTACATGTGACAGAGTCTGTCTCTGGGTTTTATTATGGCTGGTTAAGTAACTTTTGCCTCTGTCTCTGGTTTTTGTCTCAGGCCTCTCCAAGGCCTTGAGGCTATCTGAAATTATAGCAGTTGGGGTATCATAAATTAAACTTGTAAAATGAGTCTATAGCAGATATGTCAACTGAATCTGACTTTAAGTCCAGTTGAATTCTTTAACAAAAAAGTCTTTGCTAGATTTTCTGCTGGGGGGCACTTTTCATATATGTTGTACTCAGTTGTGTCCAACTCTTTTTGAACCCATGGACTGTAGCCCGCCAGACTCCTCTGTCCATGGAATTTTCTATGGCAAGAATACTAGAGCGGGTTGCCATTTCCTACTCCAGGTGATTTTCCCAACACAGGATCAGACCCAAGCCACCTATGTCACCTGCATTGGCAGGCCAATCTTTACCACTATGCCACCTGGGAACCTCCTTTCATGTATGTTATCTCTGTAATTCTTAAAACATCCTTGAGAGGGAGTTAGTATCTCTGTTTTACAGATGAGAAAATAAGTCTCAGAGAAGTTAAATAAATTCCCCTAGGTCACAGAGTTAACCAGTAGCAGACACACTATTCACACTTCTTTCAGTCCTGATAACTGAATTCACTGAGATCTGAGTCCAAAACCCACGTTTTTCACTCTCTGCCATGTGGCTTCTTCTTTTCACTAGCTAAACTATACGTTTTTAGACATATGTTCCCAAGGATCCCAGTGTTCCCTGAAGATACTTGATTTCCCGTCATTTTTCTTCAACACCTTTCTTTCCCTAACATCTTTTCTTATTTAAAAATATCCTGGGAATGGATATGGTTTAAAGAGTGCTGTATTAGATCTTGGTCTTGTTTAGAGGTATTCTGAATTGGCCTTAGCCCTGAATTAAAAACAGAAAACAAAAAGGCAGCAGAAACTCTCAGCAGCCTTTACCAATTCATCCCATATGTTTCCTGATTTTAGCAGTGAAGCACATGATGGCAGTGAACATCAAAAGCCCAAGAAATGTCCATGCTAATTTTGCATGGCCCTGTGAGGATCTGTCAAATATGGATCATCAAATATAGTATATGGACTATACAGTGAACCTTTACTTTGGAATGTGGCTCTTTAAAATATGGTTCTGCCCCTCTATTTTATATTCCTGTAATTAAATGCAGAAATCAAAGTAAAACTCAGAGGTACTCGAAGCTAGGTATCCTTCTGTCTGAATTGATAGCTTTGGAGTTGGCTAGACCTTTCAATTAAATTAGCTGATGGCGACAAATATGTAATCTGACCTCTCCAGCAATTCAAGTGAAATGTTAATACCAGGCATAGCAGAGTTCCCTTGACACACTGCTTTGACCTTTTCCTCTCATACAGATGTTTCCCTTATTCCTTTGTTAACTTAGCCATCTCAATGCAAAGGTCCTGCCTGCTTTTAATTTTTTGAAGCCACATGAGAACAGACATTCAGATAGCACAGATTTATTCATTGTTACCTTATATCCCTAGAGGTTCACTAATCAAAATCACCATTTCCTCTATTTCACATAGTTTTTAGCTGGTTTACTGTCTCCTTACCACTATCCTCTCCCTCTCCCATCCCCCATAGAAGTTAAAACACTAGTGATATTTTTTTCCACCAAAAATCTGGCAGTATTTCTTTGTCCTTAATATTGAGAAAGTGATTATGATTCATTTTGTTTCTCTCTTGAGAAGTTGCATCAACCTTACAGGGCAGAAGCTGGCAGAAAGCAAGTCTTAATGGCCTAAATTAAAAGTAGCAGTGGCTTAGAAGAGGCAGGTTCTGAGGTGGGGAAGAGGAGATGATGGTCTTAGCTCCTCTGGCATTCATTCACTAGCTGCCTGGAGCTGCTAGGAGCTTAGAAGTTCAAGTTTTCATAAGCTCCTCCTTAAGGGCTTTTCTTTAGTTGTGGCTCATGGGTTCAGCAGTTGTTCTTGGGCTCAGCAGTTGCACCTTAGGGGCTTAGTGGCCCCAAAGCATGTGGGATCTTAGTTCCCTCACCAGGCATTGAACCACCATCCCCTGCACTGGAAGCTGGATTCTTAACCACTGGACCACCAGGGAGGTCCCTATATTCTTTTTACCTATGCATATTAATTTTTTTTTTTTTTTACCTATGCATATTAATTTTTGAAACTAGAGTAAGTTACAAATATGATACTTCTTTACCCTAAATATGATAATGTATATTTTCAGTAAACTAAGACATTCTCTTATGTAACCACAACAATGTTCTTTCCCAAATCAGGAAATACAGATTGGTTATAATATTATTATCTAATATACTGACTTTATTCAAATTTTGCCATTTGTTTCAGTGTTTTTTATAGGGAAAATTTTTTCTAATCTAGGATCCAATCCAGGATCTGCATAAAATATTTGTTTAATCTCCAGTCTACTTAGTTTGAAAGAACCCTTCAGACTTATCTTTCATGATCTTGTCTTTTTTGAATGGTATAGGTTGTTTATTTCAAAGAGTGTCTCTCAATTTGAATTTGCCTTCCTTATGAATAGATTCAGATTATGCATTTTGATGGGAATATTGCAGAGTAATGTTATATCCTTCCCATTGCATCATATCAGGAAGCATTTGATATCCATTTGTTCAGTACTGATGATGTTAACTTTGATCACTTATTTAAGATGATGTCTGTCAGGTTTTTCCACTATAGAGTTTAATGTCTTCCTTTTTAATTAGTAATGTTATGGGAGACGGTGAGTCCATGTAAATACCTTGATTTCATCAAACTTTTATCCAGTAGTTGTAACATCTGTTGATGTTTGCCTGAGTCAGTTATTACTATGATGGTTGTGCTTTCATATTACAGAACTGTGCTTTCAGTTTTTATTTTTTGCTTTTCAGCTTATCAGTTTTATTCTTTGCTTATTGGTTAATATTCTGCTGGAGAGCATTTTCTTACCTTTATTTGTATGTATTAATATGGATTCATATTTTATGCAGTAGGTCATAATCTGTTACTGTCATTATTTTTTGTGGTTTTCACATTGTCCCAGATTCGGCAGTGGGAATCCCTTCAAGCTAGCTTTTGACAAGTTCCTAACATTCTTGAACCAGTTCCTTTTTGGCACAAAAAAGATGTTCCAGGCTTATCTTCCTACCTGAACTTTGGAATCAGCTATTTCTCTAAGGTGTTTCTCTCCTAATTTCTGTTAGTGGAGAAAATTATTTAGAAATCAAGATCTAGTTCCTATGTATGCTCATTGCTATAGGTTGTCATTGCTTTCAGATCTTTTCAATGGGCAGAGCTAAGAAATCTATGTCTATATATACACACATATATATATACACACACATATACACATACATATATATACACATATATCTAAGTTTATTTTTATTTTTATCTAAATATAATAAAAACTGAAACTGAGCAGAGAGCTCCTATGCCCGCAGTACTGAAAGCCAAACTCTGACAATAGGAGTTTGCAGCAAAGTATGGATTTCAAACCCACCTGGTCTTTGAGTTAGGGTTATGTTTTAGAGGAAGAACAAAGAGGCTGGGACTAATTGTTATGTGGCATTACTGTGACATTTCTTATTTGTAGTTTTGGGAAGTCAGGATGTCTCTGGTTTATGATTCTCCAGCCAAAGTGCTCCATGGCTCTGGGACCATTCATCTTGTGCTGGAGAAGCAACCTGAGTTTGTACGTTAATGATGATGTTCATAATAGCAATTTTAGTTGCTTAATGATGTTGTCAGTAATAGCAGGTTTAGTCATCTGACTTTTGTTGATTAGTGTTCAGTTAGCACAAGCTTGAGTACTACAAGAGAGGGAATCAAATTTTGGATAGAGAGATTGATCATAAACTTGATAAGGAAACTTGGTTTCAGAATTGTGTGTTCAGACTAACACCTCCAATACCACAAAGTTTATTTAGCCTTTATCTTATTTTTTCTGTATTTTTAAGCCCCTTCTCTTACCTAGGGATTGTAAACCCGACTCACATAATCCATAATGTATTTATTTGTCCAAACCTAGAATATACTGAAAATAGCTCCAAGATTGCTAACCCATGTTACTATGAAATTCAGTTTATAAACCTCTTTGTTTATAGTTTTTTTGTCTTTAGTCTAAGGGTATGTGGTCAGTATCTTGAACTCAGAAGTTACTTTGGGATAACTTCTCAGTGATTTAAGAGCATTGAAACATGTATACTATCATATGTGAAACAGATCACCAGTCCAGGTTCGATGCATGAGACAGGGTGCTCAGGGCTGGTGCACTGGGATGACCCAGAGGGATGGGATGAGGAGGGAGTTGGGAGGAGGGTTCAAGATGAGGAACACATGTATACCCATGGCTGATTCATGTCAATGTATGGCAAAAACCACTACAATATTGTAAAGTAATTAGCCTCCAATTAAAATAAATTTAAAAAAAAATTAAATGTAACAAACATACTAAAAAATAGATGTAACTCAACTTATAGAAATTTGATGTATCAGTTCAGTCGCTCAGTCGTGTCGGACTCTGTGACCCCATGAACTGCAGCACGCCAGGCCTCCCTGTCCAACACCAACTCCCGGAGTCTACCCAAACCCATGTCCATCGAGTTGATGATGCCATCCAACCATCTCATCCTCTGTCGTCCCCTTCTCCTCCTGCCCTCAATCTGTCCCAGCATCAGGGTCTTTTCAAATGAGAAGTCAGCTCTTCGCATCAGGTGGCCAGAGTATTGGAGTTTCAGCCTCAACATCAGTCCTTCCAATGAACTCCCAGGACTGATCTCCTTTAGGATAGACTGGTTGGATCTCCTTGCAGTCCAAGGGACTCTCAAGAGTCTTCTTCAACACCACAGTTCAAAAGCATCAATTCTTCGGCGCTCAGCCTTCTTCACAGTCCAACTCTCACATCCATACATGACCACTGGAAAAACCATAGCCTTGACTAGACGGACCTTTGTTGGCAAAGTAATGTCTCTGCTTTTGAATATGCTCTCTAGGTTGGTCATAACTTTCCTTCTAAGGAGTAAGCATCTTTTAATTTCATGGCTGCAATCACCATCTGCAGTGATTTTGGAGCCCAGGAAAATAAAGTCAGCCGCTGTTTCCCTATCTGTCTGCCATGAAGTGATGGGACCAGATGCCATGATCTTCGTTTTCTGAATATTGAGCTTTAAGCCAACTTTTTCACTCTCCTCTTTCACTTTCATCAAGAGGCTTTTTAGTTCTTCTTCACTTTCTGCCATAAGGGTGGTGTCATCTGCATATCTGAGGTTATTGATATTTCTCCTGGCAATCTTGATTCCAGCTTGTGCTTTCTCCAGCCCAGTGTTTCTCATGATGTACTCTGCATATAAGTTAAATAAGCAGGGTGACAATATACAGCTTTGACGTACTCCTTTTCCTATTTGGAACCAGTCTGTTGTTCCATGTCCAGGTCTGACTGTTGCTTCCTGACCTGCATACAGGTTTCTCAAGAGACAGGTCAGGTGGTCTGGTATTCTCATCTCTTGAAGAATTTTCCACAGTTTATTGTGATTCACACAGTCAAAGGCTTTGGCATAGTCAATAAAGCAGAAATAGATGTTTTTCTGGAAGTCTCTTGCTTTTTTGATCCAGCAGATGTTGGCAATTTGATCTCTGGTTCCTCTGCCTTTTCTAAAACCAGCTTGAACATCTGGAAGTTCACGGTTCACGTATTGCTGAAGCCTGGCTTGGAGAATTTTAAGCATTACTTTACTAGTGTGTGAGATGAGTGCAATTGTGAGGTCGTTTGAGCATTCTTTGACATTGCCTTTCTTTGGGATTGGAATGAAAACTGACCTTTTCCAGTCCTGTGGCCACTGCTGAGTTTTCCAAATTTGCTGGCATATTGAGTGCAGCACTTTCACAGCATCATCTTTCAGGATTTGAAATAGCTCAACTGGAATTCCATCACCTCCACTAGCTTTGTTTGTAGTGATGCTTCCTAAGGCCCACTTGACTTCACACTCCAGGATGTCTGGCTCTAGGTGAGTGATCACACCATCGTGATTATCTGGGTCATGAAGATCTTTTTTGTATAGTTCTTCTGTGTATTCTTGCCACCTCTTCTTAATATCTTCTGCTTCTGTTAGGGCCATACCATTTCTGTCCTTTATTGAGCCCATCTTTGCATGAAATGTTCCCTTGGTATCTCTAATTTTCTTGAAGAGATCTCTAGTCTTTCCCATTCTGTTGTTTTCCTCTATTTCTTTGCATTGCTGAGGAAGGCTTTCTTATCTCTCCTTGCTATTCTTTGGAACTCTGCATTCAAATGAGTATATCTTTCCTTTACTCCTTTGCTTTTTGCTTCCCGTCTTTTGACAGCTATTTGTGTCTATATATATATATATGTATGTTGGAGAAGGCAATGGCAACCCGTTGGAGAAGGCAACGGCACCCCACTCCATTACTCTTGCCTGGAGAATCCCATGGACGGAGGAGCCTAGTAGGCTGCAGTCCATGGGGTCGCTAGGAGTTGGACGCAACTGAGCGGCTTCCCTTTCACTTTTCACTTCCATGCACTGGAGAAGGAAATGGCAACGCACTCCGGTGTTCTTGCCTGGAGAATCCCAGGGACGGGGGAGCCTGGTGGGCTGCCGTCTATGGGGTCGCACAGAGTCGGACACGACTGAAGCGACTTAGCAGCAGCATATATATATGTGACTGGTTGGTTTTGGCACATAGTGAAATTTAAATATTTTTGTCTTGTGAAAAAGGCAGAGTGATTTGCTGTTGAGTGGTTTGCCTTTGAAATTCCAAGTAAGGAATTTAAGAGTGCTCATTTCTCAGATATATTTGTAGGTGAGAACTGTAGGTTGCCTTTTTTGGAGTTTTGGAATGGGGAGAGCATTGGAAGGAAGTAGGTGGCTATGAATGAAAGTCAAGTAGTAGTGACTGCTGGAGTGAGCACTGTCAAAATAATGAAACTAATGATTAAAGAGAGAGAATGGTTTCTCTGAAAACAGGGTATCCCTGTAAAGCCTCCTCAGAGAGGTTTAACCCAGCAGTTGTTAGGTGGTTTAGCTAAAATTTCTTAAGCAAATACTGAACCAAACTGAGCATAAATATTGTGATAATTAACTATTCCTTTTTCCCCCAGATGTGTAAACGGAGTAGTTTAGTTTTTCTTTCTCTTTTAGTCATGTTTTTGAGGTATAATTTACATATAGTAAACTTTATTCTTTTTTAAGGGTACAGTTCTGTGAGTTTTGACAAATAGATGCAATTGTAATCATCACACCAACCAAGATACAGATTATTTCCATCATCCCCAATAGTTACCTCATGCTCCTTTCCCTTCATTTGGCAGCCCCTACTAACTACTATAGGAGAAGGCAATGGCACCCCACTCCAGTACTGTTGCCTGGAAAATCCCATGGACGGAGGAGCCTGGTAGGCTGCAGTCTATGGGGTCTCGAAGAGTCGGACACAACTGAGCAACTTCACTTTCACTTTTCACTTCCATGCATTGGAGAAGGAAATGGCAACCCACTCCAGTGTTCTTGCCTGGAGAATCCCAGGGACGGGGGAGCCTGGTGGGCTTCCGTTATGGGGTCACACGGAGTCGGACATGACTGAAGCGACTTAGCAGCAGCAGCAGCAGCAGCTAACTACTATACTAGTTTTTGCCCCTCTAGTGGTTTCTATCTTTCTCTCTAGTTTTTTGCCTTTTCCATGTCATATGAATGAAACTGTACGATATGTAGCCTTTGTATCTGATATCTTTCACTTACTATAATTGTTTGAAAATCATCCATGTTGTATATATCTGTAGTTCCCTTTTATTGCTGAGAAGTATTCCACTGTATGGATATATTGTAATTTTTTAAATCAGTCTGTCTACTAGTTAATGGACATTTGTGTTGTTTCCTGTTTTGATGATATGAATGAAACTCTAAACATTTATGTCTTTTGCACACATGTCTTCATTTCTCTTGGGTAAATACTTAGGAGTGGGTTTGCTGGGTTCTAGGTAATTTCGTGTTTAACATCTTAAGAAATGCCCAAAGTATTTTTTGAAGTGGCTGCACTATACCATTTTGCATTTTTACTAGAGATCTATGAGAGTTCCATTTGCTTGTTGGGTGTTTTACTTTTAGAATTAGTTGTTAAAGAAACAGTGTATTTGGGTAAAATCAATTTTGGTTGTCTTGTTTCTACTTAAAGGCATATTCTCTTTTATAATATAGAGTCTGTCTTCTGTTGGAGTCAACACAGTCATTTCTTATTTACATATCATTAACAGAAATAACAGCAACTACCACTTAAATGTCAGAATAGTTTTCACACATCTGATTTTTACAGCAATCAGTGAGTAGTAGTATTCTCATCCTCTTATTTCATATAAAGTTCAGGAGTAAGGTGATTTGGTCACTATCACACAGATAGAATGCAAGGGTGTAGGTTTTTGGGAGTTGAATCTGTGAGGGGACGTTGTTTTCTTTTTGGTTAGATGTATAATAAGTGAAAACATGGGTATCATCCCAGTGCTTCCTTTTATCTTCAGCTCACAAGCAGTGCAACCTTGGACAATTCATATTTGGATTTTGAATGGCTTTTATCATCTGTGAAAAATGGACAGCTATACCATCCCTGTCTACCTGACAAGATGAGAATCAATTGAGGAATTGTAAAAGCATGTTCTAGACACTATTTGTTATTAGATCAATGATTTTGTAATGCATGAATATATTTTAGATGTTTAAACAATACAGATAAAGTAAAAATCCCCTTTATAGTCTTAAGTGAAGCTGTTCATGTAACAACTATATTGTGGAGCCGTTAGCCGCAGGGATGGTTCTAGGTGCTGAGGGGCTTCCCAGGTGGATAAAATTCAGTCCCTGTCTTCAAAGATCTTCCAAAAAAAAAAAAAGATCTTCCAGTTTGTCTTGCCCTGTATGTCCTAACATAGATTTTTGTTGATTGCTCTTGTAGTGAAAGCTTTGACAACTGGGTTTTAATTAAGTTCAGACAGTGATTGTCCATCTTTTTCTCTTATAACTGATGCTGTTGGGGAGAGTTGTATTGGGAAATACTGAAGCAAAGATTCTGGTTCAATTGATGGAGGTAGTGAACTTCTTGGGGAGGAGATGGGATGCCAGACATGCCTCCGAGCCACTGAGCACATTAACTGTAGTCATGGATACCAATGCTTGAATTGTTCTGAGCGTCCTATAGGTCTCTAAATAGTCCATGCTAATTTTGTGGCTGTTGGACTCTAAGGAATGATTAGATAAATAAGGAGAGTTTCCATTAAAGCCATGGTTTTTAAATAGAAATTTGAAATCCTAGAATCAATTGTTGATTATCTTTTTCTTGAGTCTCTTGGTTCTCTTTATTCTGCTAATTGAGTTCAATAAATCATTTATTTCAGGGGCCGAAATGGCAACCCACTCCAGTATTCTTGCCTGGAGAATCCCATGGACAGAGGAGCCTGATAGGCTACAGTCCACGGGGTCGCAAAGAGTCGGACACGACTGAGCGACTTCACTTTCACTAATATCTGTATTCTACTGTGACCCAAGCTAGTTATACTAGAAGGTGAACTTTTTTTAAAAAGATATTTTGTTTATTTAGTGGTGGCATGTGGAATCTAGTTCCCTGACCAGGGGAACGTTTATTAAGCCCCTAGTACAGGACGCTGGCAGATATAAAGAGAATTCTAAAGTGCCAGAGAAGTTTAAAAGTTGTTCAGTGGTGGAGGGAGGAACAGATTGATGTTTCATTATCAATGGTAAGCAGTAATAATAGCATGATAAGAACCACCACCGATAGGCATCTGACCTAACGTATGTGCATGTATGTATGGGTGTGTTTCAGAAAAGGCTTCTCCAACAACTGTTTAAAAAATATCAGGTTTTGGTCTGGTAGTATATTTACATAATTCAACAATTAAGAGGTACAAAGGTTATTTAGTGAACTGTCTCCTTCACCTCTGTGCTCCAGCCAACACTTGCCTTCCTTGGAGGCAGCTAGCATTACTAGTTTCTACTGTATCCTTGCAGATATATTCTTGTAGGCCGTATAATACCATAGATAAAAGAACTTCCTCTTTCTGCATTGTATTTCATTGTATGGATGCATAATACTTTTTTTTCTACAGTCCACTACTGATGAACATTTTACATGCCAATCTTTTGCTGTTAGAAACAGTGCTGCATAGCTTTGTAAAAGATGCCATTTCATAAATCTGCTGACTAGATTCCTAGAAGTAGAACTGCTTGGACAAAGGGTACAATTTGTATAATTTTGATAGATGTTGCCAAATTACTCTCCAGAGATGATATATCAATTGTTTTTACTTCTAACAACAAAGTGTGTGACCCAAGTAAAGAAAGGGTAAGAGATGGGAAAGCTGAGTCTGGACCAGGTTTTGGGGGAGGGATTGAAAATATGTTATTTAAAGTATAAAGTGCTAGGTGAAGAAGGGTAGAAGAAGATGAGAGTAGAGAACCAGGCAGGGAACAGGTTTATGCTTGGATTTTATTCCGTAGCTAATGGAGAACAACAGAAAGGATGAGGGAATGACGTCGTTACAATTGTATTCTAAGTAGAGCACCCTGGTGGCTCTGTGAAGTTGCATTTGAACAGGCAAGACAGAAGCAGTTAAAATAATTTTGGTTAATGCAATAGCTTTGTCAGACCATGTGTTTCAGTTTGGGGTTTGGAAACTAGAAGGGATATAGTGTGCTAAAGGAGATAGAGGATATGGATTTAAAAGAGGAAGAGTGTATCTCACTGAAAGTAGCAAGAAAGGCTTCACTGAATATTACTTAGTTGCATTTTGATGGGTGGGTCCATCTTGGATTGGTAAATACAAAGAGGGAGAAATGGAATAAAGAAAATCATGCCAGGGCCTGATACTGGAATAAGCCAGCAATAGGCAAACTTTTTCTATAAAGAGCTTAATAGTAGATATTTTAGGCTTTATGGAACACATAATGGATTCTGTCACATATTCTCCTCCTCTTTTTTTTTTTAACAACTTTAAAAATATAGAAATTGCTAGCCTATAGCCATTACTGAAATAGGCCATGGGCAAGGTTTGTATAAGAGTGGGATGGGAAATGGCCTTAGTTACTAACTCTTGGTCTGGAAGGTACAGGATGTACTAATACAAGCAAGAGTAAAGGCAGGTTGAGGCAGAACTGTGGGACACTTTGAATATCAAGCTAAAGAATTTGTTCCTAGGTTAGACTCACTGAGGAATCATCTATCATATTGACTCTGAGATGGTGACATTTTGCCTGGTACTGTAAGCTTACTGTATTATCAGCTGTAAAAAGCCTGGCTGGGAGAGCTGTCTTGTGTAGACATTTGTGTTGCATGCATATACTGCTGATGAATTGCCCGATATTAGCATGAAGTACTGAGTGAGGTCTTACCCACTTACCGGGGCTTTCCTGGTGGCTTAGTGGTAGAGAATCTCTCTGCCAATGCAGGAGACATGGGTTCAGTTCCTGGGTCAGGAAGATCCCCTGGAGAAGGAAATGGTAACCCACTCCAGTCTTCTTGCTGGGAAATCCCATGAACAGAGGAGCTTGGTGGGCTGCAGTCCATGGGGGGTCACAAGGAGTTGGACATGACTCAGTGACTAAACAACAACATCTCATTTTATGAAACTGCTTTTATCAGCACAAAGACCAAGACTAGGTACTCTGCTCTTGCTGCCTCTAAGTCCTTGAACTCATTTTGAGCACCTTATGTGTACACAGTGGGTGTGCAGGTTTTTGTTGAGGGAAAAGAATGCTCTAAATATAGGAAATTCAACAGATAAAGGATCTCTGAGATTCTTCTCATTCCACAGTCTGTGTGTCCATGAATTCAAAGGCAATAAATCCTGAGGAAACCCTCAACATAAAATCCTCAGACCATCCACCAGACATGGTATCTGACAACCTTTAACAACTGCTTCTTTATTCCTTTTGGTGGCCAAAGTGAATAGGATAACTATGCAGACTATTAGGGCATGCAAAGTTTGGAGACAACAATTTATCAGTCATGTTTTTTTTTTCTCTAGCTTCATTCACTTTATTCTTCTCATATAAAATTATGTGGTAGCTACAGCTGGAGCCTGGGTCCTCTGCACAGAGACTCTTTACAAGATGGTCAGTGAATTCTGATACAGAGACTTAGTGAATACTGTCTCTTTCTGGAGATCAGGGATGAGGTAACTGTGAGTCTTGGAAATGGTGTCAAAAATGGCCTTGGTGAAGTTGCCCAAGGTGGCAGTGCAGCCCCTGGCAGAGGAGAAGGAGTCATCAATGCCAGCCATCATCAGGAGCTTGGGCACAGGGGCTGAGACAGTACCAGTGCCCCTGGGGGCAGGGATGAGGTGCACCAGCAGAGAGCCACAGCGGCCAGTCACCCTGCAAGGGACCATGTGGGGCTCCAATGTTTTTCCCCCAGTAGCCGTCTCATCACACAGGGATGATGGAGAGCTTGGCCAGGATGATGGCTACCTCCATAGAGTACTTGATGCCCAAACTGACATGCCCTTGAGTAACTCCCGACGGTGACAGATGCCTTGAACCTGGTCTGCTGGTCAGTACAGGTCTGCTTAATTAAGGGATACTCCCAGGAAAAAGTGAGCGATCTCAGATTCCTTGATAGCAGAGAGAAGAAATAGATCTCCTCCAGGGACTTGATCTTCATTTCTTTGACCAGGCAGCCCAGCTTGGTAATGGGGAGCCACTTGTCCTCTCGGCCTTGCCTCTGCGAGGTCCACGGCCTCTGCCTTGGCCTCAACCCTGGCCCCAGATGCCACTGCCAAGCCTCCGCAGAAGCTACCATGGCCTCCCATTCCAGGGCCCCCGGGGGCCTCCTCTGGGCCCTCCCACAGCACCAGCGTCATCTGCCATTTGGTGTTTTTACAGAGAAGTGCCATCTTTTCTAATTAAGGCTGTTATTTCCATTTTGAAGCAATTGAAATTTCCCAGTTTTTTAAAGCACATGTTGGTTGTGGCAGTGAAAGCTGTAAATGCAGTAATCAAAGCTTTTTTGATTGTAGCACATTTTCAGATTTGGAACTAAGTCTAACAGGGCTATATGGATGGTTGATAAAGATTATAAACTTAGAAGGATCTATTAAGACTTCTTTCAGAAATAAGAAATTGGGATCCCATTAGGGCTTAATTGGTTTCACTTCAGTTTTTACTTGGAGGCTGCTGAAGAGTTAATTTATTGTGCAAGGGTTTGGCCGTGTGTGGAGCACAGATTTATTTTAAGGAAAGGATCTCTTTGTATGTTTATGCATTTGTGAGATCAGTCCTGTTTACATATGAACCCGCTTCTCAATTATAGGGAAAACAGGCAGACAGTTGATGCCAATTAAATATTAGAACATGACACTGATTTTGGTTCCACATATTAAGGGGGAAAACAGGGCTAAAGGTTTTACTAAACTTACCCTGAATGCTGACATTCGAAAATAGAAACCATTGGGGAAAGGTCTGTCAGTAACAGATGAGTAAATTTTTCTCATTTGAATAGGTCCTTGTATCTAGTTAGATATTAACAGTATTGTGTAGTGAGAAAGGATCTTTAGGTTGATTTTCTTAACACTTAGGGGCTTCCCTGGAAGCTTCACGTTCTAGGAATTCTGGTTCTAGGTGAGTGATCACACCACTGTGATTATCTAGGTCGTGAAGATCTTTTTTGTATAGTTCTTCTGTGTATTCTTGCCACCTCTTCTTAATATCTTCTGCTTCTGTTAGGGCCATACCATTTCTGTCCTTTATTGAGCCCATCTTTGCGTGAAATGTTCCATTGGTATCTCTCATTTTCTTGAAGAGATCTCTAGTCTTTCCCATTCTATTGTTTTCCTCTTATTCTTTGCACTGATTGCTGATTAATTGATTAATATATTCAGGTGGTGATTAAGTATTAACTAAGTGTGTTAGCTAGAGAGAAGAGGGTGGTGGGGAGTGCAGTTAGATGCAATGGTTAGGAAAGACTTCTGTGATCAAATGCTATTTGAGCAAAGACCTGGAGAAAATAGGCTGCTGCTAAGTCACTTCAGTCGTGTCCAACTCTCTGGCAGCCCACCAGGCTCCCCCGTCCCTGGGATTCTCCAGGCAAGAACACTGGAGCGGGTTGCCATTTCCTCCTCCAATATGAAAGTGAAAATAGGCTAGCCATGTGGGTATCTGGAAGAGGAGCAGTCAGCAAAGGGAAGCAAGTGTCTAAAGCTCTGAGGAGGGGTATGCTCGATAAGTTCATGAAGCAGCAAGGAGGCTGGTTTGCCCAACAAACTGGAAACACTGTAGGGGCCATAGAGGTAGAATGTCAGAAGGTAAAGCGGAATCAGAGCGTGTGGGGTCTGAAGAGTCAGGGAAGGATTTTGGATTTTCTAAATGAGGTAGGAGACTGTTGGAGGGTTTTGAGTAGGGGGAGACTTGATCTCCTTTATCTATCTTTTAAAGAGTTCACTCTGCTCTTGGAGAAAATACTAATGGCAATGGTGGAAGCAGGAATGTAAATTCAAACTATTGTAAATATAAGAACAAGAAAAATTATTGCTATGGGCCAAGAGAGAGAAGTTGATTTGGATCAGAATATTTATTAATGGGGGAGGTAAGGAGAAATCGTTGAATTCAGGATATTTTGAAGGTGCAGCTGATAGAATTTGCCCCAGTGGCTTGGCTAGAATTTGCCTCAGTGGGTGATTGTGTGTCAAGGATGACTCCAAGATTATTGACTTAAACTGCATCTTTACTGATTTGAGAAAAACGAGTGTTGAGAAAGACTGGGGAGATGGTTGAAGCCCCAGGTAAGTTTAGGCTGGGATGGGGGAACCAAGAATTTGAAATGGGACATTTTGTATATGGAGAAGGCAATGGCACCCCACTCCACTACTCTTGCCTGGAAAATCCCACGGACGGAGGAGCCTGGAAGGCTGCAGTCCATGGGATCGCGAAGATTTGGATACGACTGAGCGACTTCACTTTCACTTTTCACTTTCTTGCATTGGAGAAGGAAATGGCAACCCACTCCAGTGTTCTTGCCTGGAGAATCCCAGGGACGGGGGAGCCTGGTGGGCTGCCGTCTATGGGGTCGCACAGAGTCGGACACAACTGAAGCGACTGAGCAGCAGCAGCAGCATTTTGTATATGAGGTATCTGTTAAATATCCAACTGGAGATGTTGAGTAGACAGCAGGCTATGTGAATAAGATGATGGGGAATTCCCTGGCAGTCTAGTGGATAGGACTCTGTGCTTTTACTGCCCGGGCAGGTTCATTCCCTGGTTGAAGAACTAAGATCCTGCAAGCCACACAGCTCAGTTTAAAAAAATGGTGAATGAAAATAGAGACTGGACCTAACAAGACCTTTGCAGTGAGCAGATGAATTCTCTTTATCATATGAATGTTTGTAAAGCAAATTATTTGGAATTTAGATTATGCAGACTTTTCTGGTGTTTTTGTGAGAGCTATTTGACAATGAAGTAATATATTAGGAATTTATTGAGAAAGTTCCTGGGTTCTTCTTTGCAAAATCTGTGGCCGAAATTTATTAGACTTTGTATATATTTAATTGGCAATTCCCAGGTGGCGTCAGTGGGAAAGAATCCACCTGCCATTGCAGGAGATGCAAGAGATATGGGTTTGATCCCTAGGTCTGGAGGATCATCTGGAGGAGGAAATGGCAACCCATTCCAGTTTTCTTGCCTGGAAAATTCCATGGACAGAGGAGCCTGACGGGCTACAATTGGTAGGATCACAAAGAATTGGACACATTTGAGCACGGACTCATTGTAGATTTAATCTACTCTACCATAGTTTATATTGTCGGTTATTCCATGTAAAATGATCATAGTGACCTTAGAAGATCTGTTTGATTATTAAGTATATTGTGAATTATTTGAAGGAAGAAAGCTTTAACCATAAACATAAAGCTTTATGTTTTATCACATATTTGTAATTCGTACCTACATTGAAAAATAGTGGTTTACATGAGGATTTCATATAGATTATTTTATTCAATGCTCACAACAGGCTGATTTGTACTGTTGCCATATCCCACTTTACAGTTGAGAAAACAGAGGCTGCATGGATAATGAACTGACACTCAGGGCATGTCTCTCTGTTTAGGTAGTAGAGACAGGACCTGAACTCCTCAGAATTATATAGACTAACTCTGTTAGCTACCATGTTCCATTTCTCTGCTATGCTGAATCTGTGATAATTTATTATAATAAACTATAATTTATTATAATAAATTTTAATTTATTATAATTATATAATTTTTGAAAGATAGTTTACAAAAGTAACTTGACAGTCTCATAAAAAATTTATAGCAAATTGTAGTCAAAAGTAAAAATACCATTTCACCTCATCACTGAAAGTTTGTATTTCCAGACTTCTTGGAATACCTTTACAGACATCTGTAAGACATATGAATGTATAATTTATTTTATAAATGGAATCATAATATTTTGTGGAGTCTTTCTAATTTCCAGTCAGATGAGCAATCCACAAAACCATTCTGTCAGACCTTTGCTTTAAACAAGAGCAAAGACATTTATCTCTTCTGCTATCTTAAGTACCTTGGAACATATTTTTATGAATGACTGCAGCTTTCAGTATTGATTTGTTCAGTGTTAGTAGTGAGATGTCTTCAAAGTGATCATACCTTTCATCTCAGAGAACTTTCCAAATGCTCTGTGAAAAAGGCAAATATATGACCAATTGCTTCTTGAGGTTGCCAAGAACCGTTCAGATCCTTTTCCCTTTCTCAGAAAGTGCAGGCTGGTCCACTTCGGAGCAGCTGGCTCTTGCAGATGCGCCTGTTACCTGTAGTTGTAGATGATGTCTCTCCATGTGTCTGGTAGTAGAAAAAGGAATTAATGAACTTGTAACTAAAATAGAACAGTGCCAGAAGTGAAAATAGGTCCTTTCTGCTACTGATGACGTAGAGAAGGAAAGCTTCAGGTGGATCAAACTCTCCAGGCCAGTCACAGGAATCTTGCCATTTTTAGCTCATTAATGCCATAAAGGTATTTTGGTGATTATTTTCACCAATGTAAACTAATACATATGACAGATCATGCATTTTGCTTTTTATTTATTTATTGTTTTTTTAACTGAAATACAGTTGATTTACAATGTTGTGTTAGTTTCTTATGTAAAGTGATTCAGCTATACATATATTCTTTTTCATTATAGTTTTTTACGAGATAATGAATGTAGCCTCCTCTGCTGACAGTAGGATCTTGTTGTTTGTCTGTTTTATGTATAGTAGTTTGTATCTGCTGACCCCAGACTCCCGATTTATCCTACTGCCACCTTTAAGGCTTCCCAGGTGGAGCTAATGATAAAGAACCCAACTGCCAGTGCAGGAGACATAAGAGACGGGGGTTTGATCCCTGGGTTGGGAAGATCCCCTGGAGGGAGGGCATAGCAACCCACTCCAGTATTCCTGCCTGGAGAATCCCATGGATAGAGGAGCCTGGCAGGTTACAGTCCATAGGGCTGCAAAGAATTGGACACGACTGAAACTGTTGTAGGAAAGGGGACCCCTTCCAGGGCCTGAAACTGGGCTCTTGTCTAACACTCAGAAATGAATTGTCCGAGAAGACGCGTGTGCTGACAAAGCAACAGATTTTATTGGGAAAGGGTGCCCGGGTGGAGAGCAGGAGGGTAAGGGAACCCAGGAGAACTGCTCTGTCACATGGCTTGCAGTCTTGGTTTTATGGTGATGGGATTAGTTTCTGGGTTGTCCTTAGGCAGTCATTCTGACTCAGAGTCCTTCCTGGTGGTGCACGCCTTGTTCAGCCAAGGTAGATGCCAGAGAAGGATTCTGGGAGGTGGTTGGACAGGTGGTGTCTCTTTTTGACCTTTCCTGAACTCTTCTGGTTGATGGAGGCTTATTAGTTCCCTGTTCCTTACCAGGACCTCCTGTCGTAAAACAACTCATGCAAATGGTTACTATAGTGCCTGGCCAGGGTGGGCGGTTTCAGTCAGCATACTTCCCCTAACAAAACAACTTAGCACTCACACATGAGATCTGAGTCAATTTCCTAGTTTGTAAAAGAGGATATATATCTAACTTAAAAGGGAAGGATTAAAGGCAAAAGGTGGATATGATGCTTGTCACGGTTCACTTCAGTTCAACTCAGTCTCTCAGTTGTGTCTGACTCTTTGCGAGCCCATGGACTGCAGCACGCCAGGCCTCCCTGTCCATCACCAACTCCTGGAGTTTACTCAGACTCATGTCCATTGAGTCAGTGATGCCATCCAACCGTCTCATCCTCTCTTGTCCCCTTCTCCTGCCTTCCATCTTTCCTAGTATCAGGGTCTTTTCGGATGAGTCAGTTCTTCGCTTCAGGTAGTCAAAGTATTGGAGTTTCAGCTTCAGCATCAGCCCTTCCAATGAATCATGGTATCTGCCCCAAAATTAACATTTCAAATAACTAGTAAATATAGGCTTACTAAAATAATGATTAAGGAGGAAAAAATAACTACGTGCCACGTACGCTTTTGTGTGCATCCCAGGCATCTGGGAAGCTTGTTAAATACAGCTTCTGGGACTTCACCTTCCAGAAATTTAAATTCCAGAATTTAGGATCAGGTCAAGAATCTGTGTTTTTTCATCAAACTTCCTAAGTTCTTTTAGGTGGTCTAAAGACTACTTTCAGAAATACTGATTTAGAGTATCTAAACCTGATAAAGACCATCCAAATCTAAATGGAGAAAGCATTAGGGGGAGGAAAAATTATTTTGATATAGGACATTGAAGTAGAGTTAAAGTGAAAGTTGCTCAGCTGTGTCCGACTCTTTGCAACCCCATGGACAGTCCGGTTACAGTCCATGGGATCACAGAGCTGGACATGACTGAGTGGCTGAGCACATACACACCTAATTTAAAGTCCCATGGGGAGAATAAAAAAATCTCAATTGTAAAGTTTCTTAAGTGTAAAACCAGGAAGAAACTCTCATTTTTCACATGTTTATTTGGCGTTATTTCTTAATTGAGTACATTTACTAGTATTGATACTGCCATTCTTAATATAATGCACTGACTGCTGGGAGATAATGAGCTCATTTTACTAGGATTATCTTCCTTTAAATGCTCTGAATTAAGTAGTTTGTGAAGTGGTTAATGATAACCAAATTTGTAATCTAGGATTTCACACTTTATAACAATTCTTTAGCATTATTACTCTAACTTCTTTGACATTGTTGTATTTGTGTTTTGGATATGAAAAATATATTTTAACATCTTATAGTTAAGATGACGTTGGTCTTTACTTTTGGCAATAAGATGAAAATGCTGCCCTGGGCTTGCCTGATTGGTGACTAGGGTTCTAGCACGCTGCATGTAATGGGTGTGCAGAACCAGGTGTTTCACTCTAAGTGCAGCTGTGCCGTCTGTGGGAGCAGGTGGACAGAGTCTGTGTCATCAGGAAAACACAGCTGGTGAGACTTATGAGACGAGGTAATTGACTGCTTTTCCTCAGCTATAGCTCTCTCCAGTCACCTACACTTAAGCACAGCTTTTACCTGTGCACAGATGTTGCCTTTGGTCAGGAAAACAGCAACAACCCAAGTGAACAAAAAAGTGTACATTTGGCTGCTTGTATATTTTGGGGATTGGCACTGAGAAGGATAATTTAAGGTTTTATTTTTTTACTTTTTATTTTTGTTTTTACTTACTTGAGAGTATTTCCAGTTTATCATATTAACTTCTCTGAGAGTTCCTTGTAAGGATAGTTAAATATAGTAATGTCTATATATAGTTTATGCAGGCTCCTTTCTCTGGAGAACTGGGAAGTAAGCAAAATAAAGCAAAATGTCATAGATCTCAAACACTAAATATTGGAAGGGAAATAAAAAGCTCTAGAGTCATAGATTCTTAGAATAGACTTACAAGGAATTATTTCTGTTTCACATGTAACAAAACTATGACTAAGAGAAAATAATTCCTCAGTACCAGAGCCTGATTCCTTAGAGAACTGGATTAAAATTCAAAGTAACTTGTAATTCTGAAAAAGTGGATCAAATCCAGTGGTATTTTACAAAGAGATAGCAAAGTGAATGAGCCAACTGAATATAGGGAGCAACTAGTTATGTACATAATTTCAGTTCATCTGAGACTGCAGTCTAAAAATGAGCTTATATTGGTGTTGTTTCGGACAGAATCATCCCACTGGGTTGCATGAAGGGAGCCAGGACTTTGCTCCTTCCTACCTAAGGTTTAACTTAATATTTATGTACCTCAGTTTAAGAGATCTATGTGAACAGCATTTGAGAGATTCAAAGAAGATCCCTAAATGTGATTAAGAAAAAGAAACTCCGATTGAAGAAGAGCATGCATGGTGGATTGATAGGCCTTTTGCAGAAGCTGGCTGGCTGTATGCCTCTTCACTTCAGACAAGATGGTCAGGCAACATCAACTTTACCTTAGCCATGAGAAAAGTAAATACACGTTGTCTGTGCTGAGGCTAGCAGCATCATTGTCACCTGGGAGCTTTTTAAAAATGTAGAATCTCAGGCTGTGTCACACATCTAGTGAATTTGCATTTAATAAGATTTCCCCAAGTAATTCGTATGTACTTAAATATTTGAGATGTACTGGGTTAGTTCAGTTCAGTTCAGTCGCTCAGTCGTGTCCGACTCTTTGCGACCCCATAAATCGCAGCACGCCAGGCCTCCCTGTCCATCACCAACTCCCGGAGTTCACTCAGACTCACGTCCATCGAGTCAGTGATGCCATCCAGCCATCTCATCCTCTGTCGCCCCCTTCTCCTCCTGCCCCCAATCCCTCCCAGCATCAGAGTCTTTTCCAATGAGTCAACTCTTCGCATGAGGTGGCCAAAGTACTGGAGTTTCAGCTTTAGCATCATTCCTTCCAAAGAACAGCCAGGACTGATCTCCTTTAGAATGGACTGGTTGGATCTCCTTGCAGTCCAAGGGACTCTCAAGAGTCTTCTCCAACACCACAGTTCAAAAGCATCAATTCTTCGGTGCTCAGCCTTCTTCACAGTCCAACTCTCACATCCATACATGACCACAGGAAAACCCATAGTGGAATCTAGGTAGACAAGGTGACTTTTAGATGACTTTTTAAAAATGTTCCTTCTTTTCTCCTTTTCATAATACTGTGACTTCCTGGAATTCAGAATCCGGGTTTGAACAGAGAAGTGAGTTACTCTGTTGCTTATGTTAACTATCTACATGGATTGGCTTTGGAATATCTAAGGGGTTTTCAGACTGAGTTCTTGAGTAATCGGTAACATTTCTCTCCCTTTGTTGTTGTTTCTTCTGGAACTTGTTTTAGATGGATGTGCTACAAACATGCAAATGTTCTCATTTTCAAATAAAACACTTTTGTTGCAAACTCATTTTTAGGTTTTTTCCCTCTCATCCATAGGCATTGGCCAAAAAAGAGAACAAACAAAAATACCCCAAGGCTCTATCTTAATAGGAAAGAAGTGTGTGCTTAGAGAAGGGCCAGTTTTAGGCTTGCTTTGCTAGAAGTGAACTGGTTAAGTTATACGCAAGTAATTGTATGATAAGGCACAATTTTTCTTTTGGTATTAATTTGAGAAGCAGGTCATAAGCATATTGCTATGCATAAGTCAGAAAATAATACAGGGAATAGTGTTTTTTCATTAACAGCTTTATAATAGATGTAATTCACATACTATACTCTTTTAAAGTGTACAGTGTAATGAATTTTAGTATGTATACAAGGTTGTGCAGCTGTTGCCATTGAATACCGGGACATTTTCATAATCCCCAGAAGAAACTCCATACCCATTAACAATCACTCTGCATTTTCCCCCTTTCCCATCCCTTAATCTATTTTCTGTCACTGGATTTGCCTGTGTGAACATTGCATATAAAGTGTTAGAAACATTCTTTGGCTTGTATTATAACTCTTTTCTGAATTACTTGTCAATATTTAGGATTGGGAAAACTACAGTATTTTGTGACTGTCAGTTTTTTGTGACTGACTGCTTTCACTTAGCATGATGTTTTTTGTTTTTCCATGTTGTAGTGCATGTTAGCACTTCATTCCTTTTTATGACTGAAAATATTAATTGTATGATACGCAGTCAGTCCTCATCAATCACAGATTCTGTATGTGTGAAACTGTATACCTGATAAAATGTTTGTATCCAAAAATCAATATGAGGTGGTCATTTTTGGACATGAACAGTGAAAAATTTTGAGTTGCCCAGCACTCACATTCCCAGTTGAACATGCATGATAACACTCTGCCTTCTTTCTTGCTTTAGTTCTCATACTGCAAACAAGTTGTTTTTTTTACCCAAACAAGTTCTTTTTGTGGTCTATTTAGTGCCACATTTTTCTGCTGTTGGTAATTTTTCTGTTTAAAATGGCCCCCAAGTGCTGTCTGGTGTTCCTAAGGAAGACTGTGATATGCCTTAAGGGAAATAGATGTATGTTAAATAAGCTTTGTTCAGGCATGAGTTATATTGCTGTTGGGAATGAATTCAGTGTTAGTGAATCAACAATATATTAAATCAGATGGCTTTAAACAGAAACACATAAAACAAGGCTATATATTGATCCATTGATGGAAGTGTTTTGACCAGAGACTCGAAGGAACCTAACCCTGTGTTTATTTCCCCTGGGAGCAGTGGTTTGGTATTTGGTAATTCAATGTTTGCAGTAGCTTTACAGAACACAACTACTGTGAAAATGAGTATATGCTGTGTCTCATTTTTACTTAAATCTTTATCAGTTGATGGAATTTGGCTTGTTTCAACTTTCTGGCTAATAAGAATTCAGTTGTTATAAACATTTGTATATGAGTTTTTATATGGACACACATTCTCTGTTCTTTTGGGTATATACCTAGGAGTGAAATTACTGGGTTATATGGTAATTCTGTGTTTAACTTTTTGAGGAACTGCCAGGTCCCTTTGGAAGAGTAGCCAACTATTTTACATTCCCTTTAGCAGTATATTTGGATTCCAGTTTCTCCACATCCTCCCCAATACTTGTTATTATCTGTCTTTTTCTTTATTATAGGCATCTAGTGGGTTGGAAGTGGTGTCACATTGTCATTTTGACTTGCATTTCCCTAATGGCTAACAGTGTTGAGCATCCTTTCATGTGTTTATTCATACATCTTCTTTGAAGAAATTTCTAGTCTTTGCCCCAAAGATAGCTTTTTTGGAGGAGGGGGAATATCCAGGATTCTTGCTTGGAGAATTCCATGGACAGAGAAGCCTGGCAGGCTACAGTTCATGGGGTCATAAAGAGTTGGACAGGACTGAGTGACTAACACACACACAATATATATATATATATATTTGGTTATGCCGACACATCTTGCAGGATCTCAGTTCCCCAACGAGGGATCAGACCCAGGTCATGGCAGTGACAGTGCCGATCGTAACCACTGGGCCACGTGGGACTCCTAAAGATGACTTTTTAATGAAATCAAAACATCTATTTGATGAATAAATTTATGTCAAAACTGAAAATTTTAAATTGTCAACAACCCAAATTCAGAGTTATAAATTAGCTTTTTGCAAGATATTGATTATTGATTAAAAATTTCAAATTGATTGTAATATAGGAAGTATACCTCTTAAAGCCGTATTTCCATGTGAAAGAGGACTGTGTTTTCAGTATGGTTTTGAGAGGAATTTAGCCCAGTCTGCTTCTTTGTGGTTGGAAGACTTAGAACGTTCTCCATTTTGCTTTTCTAGCTTGCATTGCAATATTTAGGGTCAGAGTTGGGCCACAGAGCCACATACTCAAGGGAGTACAGATGTGTATTTGAATGGTACACAACTCCACACTTGAATAAGGCAGATTTCCACACTTGCCATATCTGAGTGTGTAATCACCCCAGCGTTTCCTAATTTTGTAAGATCAGTTGGTAGTAAGCTGCTTTCTTGTTCAGGTCTTCAGCTGTGTTATTATTACAAGACTTATGGGACCTTGTTGAGCCACTACCTCTTTGTATGTATATTTGGTAAAGTTTGCTAAATCCAGGAGCCTTTTGAAATTATTCTCCTTTATCTCCTACCTACAGTTATTATAGATCATTTACTTTGTGTTTTATAATAAGTGTGTGTTTACTGGTTATTTAAATTTTATTTCTGAGTTTGGGATATTTGTGAGTTGTCCAGATTTTAAAAAGCAAACAAAATATATGTTGCATAGTTTTCATGAAAAGCAGAGAGCTAGGAGTTCTTCAGAAGACAAGCTTTTCAGGTCTTAAGAAACTTGATGCCTTGTGAGAGGTGTATGGCCTGTACACTTAAGTAAATAAGTGCGGTTCAGATGAGGACACATGAATGGAATAAAAGAGATAATCAGTAAAAGTTGCATGTGGAAGATGTCATCTGAATCAGATCTTGAAGGATAGCTTTCAAAGAGCAGATCATGAGTGGAATCCAGGCTTTTTGATTGGCTTGATTTGTTCAGTTGGCTGCTTTTCCTTCTGCTTTGAATCAGAGGATTCCCAGATGAGGCCTTTATCAACCTTTGATGCAAGTATTAAGTTTTATTTTTGCCCCCAATACTTGTGTGTAGAATTAAGACTTTATGACTTATAAGTTGCTTCTTAAGTGGTTCTTACACCTTTTTGCCAGTATTTTGTATATAACTAAGTTCAGTCTTCCTGAAGATGTCCACTCTTGAGGAATTTGCTCAAGAACCAAACTTAATTAGCCCGTATTCAATACCAAGGTATTATCCATATCTAGGCTCATGGTGCCACCAGTTGACTGGTGTGAGGAAATGTTTTAATCTTTCTCCCCACCCCCACCCCCGCCCCCTCCACCGCTAACTTGCACTGCCCATGGCCTAGTTATTTTCAGATTATAACATTTCTCTCATATTCATGCTCTTTTTAGTAATCTTCCATTCCTCTGGAAACTCTAGTTTTATTACTGTAGGACATCTTCCCATCTCCCCTGTTTACTTTGTTCTCGTTGCGAGTTAAAAAAAAAGTAAAAGAAAAAAACTAGGCATAAGATTACTGCCACTATCTTTGTATCAAGAAAGAAGAAAGCAGTCATATTAAGGGAGAATGTTAGCAAAGGCTCAGAGGTAGGAAAGCACAAGATATGTGCTTTCTGTACAGAATGACAGAAGCTCTAATTTAGGCCAACATGTATCTCATATACTACCTAGACATATTGTTATTGTATAGCCTCCTGATCTTGTGTCTGGGGATTTCGAAAATGCATTTTCGTTGGATTATTGCCCCACTAGGAAAAAATTTCAGTCTGTTGCAGTTCCACATTTGAACTGCTTCATTCTGGATTCCTCATCCTTGGACCTTTCTAATAATTTCTGTGGTCACACTGGATCTGATCTGTTCCTGTGCTAAGTGAAAGCACACAAGCTGTGTAGGCATAAATGAGAGGCATATGGGAGTGGTGTAAGAGGAACTCTAGGAGTCTTCATATGCCTGGGTGGGCAGGCTAAACTAATAGCTCCCAGCAGTTCTTCTGAATCAGACATTGTGGAGCCAAGAGTCTAGCATTTGGAATTCCACTGCCTGTGCAAAGGGTCTGTCTTTTATCCTCCAAACCAACATTTGTTAAATGGCTAATGACCCAGTGGACCTGTTGACAACAGAGGAAGGAGGCTGGCAAAGATCATATTTAAAGGAAAAAAGAAAGTTCAAAGGTACGAAAGTAAGAGCAAAAAGGATTTGATCCTATCTTCACCTACTCTTTATTATTATTTTTTAACAATGTATTGTGCAGAATTTTGAACATACATAGAGTAGATAGAATAGTGTAATGAACCTCCATGTACCTTACCCCTCAGCCCCAGTAAGCTGCAATTACCACACTTAATGAGCGGAAACCAGAAAGAACTCTGCTGAGCCTTGGGTTTGGTTTTCAGGCCTCTTTAGGTCTTGTCACCTTTAGCCTTAAGCCATCAAACTCCTCTTTTCTCTGTTTTAGCACCTACTCTGTATAGAACACTGAGGAGTAGGGCAGTCCTTAATCTCTAATAGCTCAAGGAACTAAGTACTGCTGTTTAAGTATAGTTATGAGGGCAGAATAGTGTGATTAATTCTGTCAAGGGAGGACACTGTGGAGAGGGCTTAGAAAGGCTTTATTGAGAAAGTGGCATTTTGAATTTACTGTAGAAGGTTGAGGCATGGGAGTATGGACTGGATTCCTGATCCCAGATAGCAGTGTAAGCAGTCTATTAGTTCTTTTCACTGGACTGTTCAGAACATGACATTTTTGTTTTATTTCTAACACAAGATATATTTTAGATGAGCTTTTCCTCCTGCTTTAAGCAATTTAGAAATATAAGTCAGTTTCAGATATTTTTTTGATAAAACTGTCTGTCTCCTTGAATGCATATTAAGATAAATTATTTAAGGTATGTTAGATTCTTTTGAGAAATACCATTCAAGCAAGCTGAGCCAAGTTGATTGTCTGGACAGGACTTGTGAGAGGATGTGGGCTTTGTCGGGATCTCTTGTTTCAGTTGTATTTATCAGTGAAATAAGCCAGGAGAGCAGTCTGACTTTTGCATTTTGGAAAGCTGACAGGCCAAGGGGAGTGCACCGTAAACAGCGTGTTATAGATGAATGAGGTATGGAGCTAGCCCAGCACCTTCTGCCTTGTGCTCTGTCCTCTGTTGTTTCTCAAGGAATGACTCCTCTTTGTGTTTCATATCCATGTTACTCTCTGCTTGCAGAAGATGTTTGGCTTGTTTCACTGTCTTCTCATATCCAGCTGTTTCTAACTGCATGGAATCCTCAGGGATCTACTCACTCCCTCCTGAACAAACAGTGCTTCTTCCTGACTCTTTTTAAAACTTTTTATTGCTTTTTTCCTTCAGTTCAGTTCAGTCGCTCAGTTGTGTCCGACTCTTTGCGACCCCGTGGACTTTTTTTCTTACATATACCTTGTTTTGTTCTTTTACTTTTTAAGAAGTGGAGGTATAATGAACATACAGTCACCAAACATGTTTAAAGTGTACTGTTTGAGTTTTCTTATAGTTATACGTGTGAAACCATCACCACAAGCAAGATAGTGAACATATCAGTCACTGTCAAAGCTTTTCTTGTGCCTCTTTGTTGAAGAGTAGCTCCTCCTCTAGGCAAATCTGCTTATAGATTAGTTTGCATTTTCTAGAATTTTACATATATTTATATTTTATATAAATGAAATAATACTGCGTATCTTCTCTCTCTCCCTCCTTTTCCTTTCTTTCTTCCTTGTCTGGCTTCATTCATTCAGCATAACTATCTTAATATATTGTTTTATGTATCCGTAGTTTATTTCTTTTTATTGTTTTAGTATTCACTTGTATGGATACATCATTAGTTTGTTTATTCCCCTCTTAACAGATGCTTGAATTGTCCCCAGTTTTTGGCTGTTGTAAGTAAGTAAGGCTGCCTTTGTAAGTACACAGGAATGGCATGGCTGGATCGTGTGAGTGTTGTCTAACTGTTCAAGAAGTGGCCCAAACTGTTTTTTCAAAATTTTTTCATGTACATTTACCATCCATATTTTTTCCATGGTGAAATGTCTATTTAAATCTTTTACCCATTTTAACAAATTGAGTTGTTTATTTTCTTATTGAGTTTTGAGTTATTTATGCTGGGTGAAAGTCCTTTATCAGATATATGGTTTGCAGATACTTTCTCCCAGTCCGTAGCTTGTCTTTTTGTTCTCTTGGTAGTGGTATTTAGTTGCTAAGTAGTGTTCAACTCTTTACAACCCCATAGACTATAGCCCTCCAGGCTTCTCTGTCCATGGGATTTCCCAGGGAAGATGACTGGAGTGGGTTGCTATTCCCTTCCCCAAATTCCTGTGGATCTTCCTGACCCAGGGATTGAACCCAAGTCTGTGCATTGGCACACAGATTCTTTACCACTGAGGCATCAGGGAAGCCCTTTGTTCGCTTAGTGATTTTTTTTTTTTTTGGAAGAGTAGAAGCTTAGAAATTATTTGAAGTGCAGTTTGTCAATTTTTTCTTTTATGGACTGGGCAATACTTTTGTTGTCATATTTAAGAAATATTTGCCTAACTCAAGATTGCAAAGATTTTCTTTTATGCTTTCTCCTAGCAGTTGTGTAGTTTTGGTTTTCCATTTGGGTCTGTTAATCCTTTTTTAGCTCATTTTTCATATGGTGTGAGGTATACATCAAAGGTCAGTTTTTTGCAGTGAATGTGTAGTTTCAGTGGCAGTTTTGTGAAAAGGCTGAACTTGCTGTGCTGGATTGCCCTTACTCTTCTGTCAAAAATTGTTGTCCAGGGACTTCCCTGGTGGTCCAGTAGCTAAGACTCCGTGCTCCCAGTGATCAGCTGTCCATGTATGTGTGGGTCTATTTCTGGACTCTCTTTATTTATGGCTGCCCTGAGTCTTTGTTGCTGTGCATGGGCTTCTTCTAGTTACAGAGTGCAGGGGCTTCTCCTTGTGGTGGCTTCTCTTGTTGCAGAGCACAAGGCAGTAGGGCATGTGGGCTTCCGTAGTTGCAGCTCTCGGGCTCTAGAGCGCTGGTTCAGTAGTTGTGGTCCAGGGGTTTAGTTGCTCTGCAGCATGTGGAATCTTCCTGGACCAGGGATGGAACCCATGTCCCCCTGCCGTGTAGGCAAATTCTTAACCACTGGATCCACCAAGGAAGTCCTCTGTTCTGTTCTACTGATATGCTTGTCTTTATGCCTCTTCCATGGGATTTGATTTACCATAATTTAAAATCAAGTAGTGTTAGTCCTCCAACTGTATTTTTCTTTTTCAGAATTGTTTTGGCTGTTCTAGGTCCTTTGCATTTCCAAATAAATTTCAGGATCAATGTCAGTTTCCACAAAAAAAAAAAAAAAAAAAAGCATGCTGCGATTTTGCTTGGGATTACATTGAATTTTTGGGTGGGGAGGGAGGAGAATTGACATCTTAACAATATTGAATCTTCTCATCTGTGAACATAGTATTTAGGTTCTTTTATTTAGGTCTTTGTTAATTTTTCTTAGCAATGTTTTCAAATTTCAAAGTATAGGTCTTACACATCTTTGTCATTTATTGAGTATTTTACAATTTTTGAGACCATTTTTTAAATTTCCGCTTTTGATTACTCATTGCTACTATGCACAAATTTTTGTATATTGATTTTTGTATATTGATCTTGCATCCTACAACTTTAATAAATAAATTCACTTACTATAATAGCGTTTTTGTAGATTTCATTGGCTTGTCTATACCATCTGCAGCTAAAGAGTTTTGTTCTTAAGTATCATTTGATTGATGACTTGCTTGATTGTCGTATTCTGTACTGTTGTTAATGTTGTTCTCACATCTCAGGGTACCCCTATAGGTTTTCAGGTCCTCTGAATCCTTCCTCATTTTTCAGGGTCAATTAAGTTTGCTTTAGTTACTCATTTCCCTCTGGTCTTTACATCCCTGTTAAGTTGACTTCTTCCTGAACTTAAGGACTGGGACTCTTTTTGAGCATCTTTGTATTCCTCAAAATGCCTTGCTCAGATGTATCATAGGTGCTAAAATGATTAGTTGATTATATGGTTAATTCAGCAATACCTGAACCGTGAACGTCAGATGTTCAAGCTGGTTTTAGAAAAGGCAGAGGAACCAGAGACTGAATTGCCAACATCTGCTGGATCATCGAAAAAGCAAGAGAGTTCCAGAAAAACATCTATTTCTACTTTATTGACTATGCCAAAGCCTTTGACTGTGTGGATCACAATAAACTGTGGAAAATTCTGAAAGAGATGGGAATCCCAGACCACCTGACCTGCCTCTTGAGAAACCTATATGCAGGTCAGGAAGCAACAGTTAGAACTGGACATGGAACAACAGACTGGTTCCAAATAGGAAAAGGAGTACGTCAAGGCTGCATATTGTCACCCTGCTTATTTAACTTATATGCAGAGTACATCATGAGAAACGCTGGGCTGGAAGAAGCACAAGCTGGAATCAAAATTGCCGGGAGAAATATCAATAACCTCAGATATGCAGATGATACCACCCTTATGGCAGAAAGTAAAGAGGAACTAAAAAAGAGCCTCTTGATGAAGGTGAAAGAGAAAAGTGAAAAAGTTGGCTTAAAGTTCAACATTCAGAAAATGAAGATCATGGCATCTGGTCCCATCACTTCATGGGAAATAGATGGGGAAACAGTGGAAACAGTATCAGACTTTATTTTTCTGGGCTCCAAAATCACAGCAGATGGTGATTGCAGCCATGAAATTAAAAGGAGGGTTATGACCAACCTAGATAGCATATTCAAAAGCAGAGACATTACTTTGCCAACAAAGGTTCATCTAGTCAAGGCTATGGTTTTTCCAGTGGTCATGTATGGATGTGAGAGTTGGACTGTAAAGAAAGCTGAGTGCAGAAGAATTGATGCTTTTGAACTGTGGTGTTGGGGAAGACTCTTGAGAGTCCCATGGACTACAAGGAGATCCAACCAGTCCATTCTAAAGGAGATCAGTCCTGGGATTTCTTTGGAAGGAATGATGCTAAAGCTGAAACTCCAATACTTTGGCCACCTCATGCGAAGAGTTGATTCATTGGAAAAGACTCTGATGCTGGGAGGGATTGGGGGCAGGAGGAGAAGGGGACGACAGAGGATGAGATGGCTGGATGGCATCACTGACTCGATGGACGTGAGTCTGAGTGAACTCCGGGAGTTCGTGATGGACAGGGAGGCATGGCGTGCTGCGATTCATGGTGTCACAGAGTTGGACACGACTGAGCGACTGAACTGAACTGAAGGATGATGATGAGTTTCTGCTCCTGCCCATTGCTCAAGCAGTGATTTGACTGGTAGACAGTATGGCCTGTACATTCTAGTGTAGGCTTATGCCCAACCATTTTGATATATTTACTGCATGAAACCCCCGGCTTTCCCCTAGCCTTAGTTTTTTCCACTACCCTTGGATATAGATGCATTTCTCCCTACTTAACTGAACTCAGGACCCATCTTTCGTCTCCATGAAGCACTACTTGCTTTTTGCTTAGTTGGAACAGACTTTTCTTGTCATTTTTGGTGATTTTTATTTTATATCTCAGATTATTATATTTGGTGCTATATGTATATTTATTCCCTATTATCTTATAGTCATATTGAAGGCAGGGACTTGCCTTAACTATTTTTGCATCTTAGTGCCATGATATTCTCAAATTTTAGTGTATAGAGGAATCGTCTTGAGAACTTATTAAAGTTTGGATTCTTGACCTGCTCTTCCCCATTCTGATTCATTGGATTTAATATGGGCCTGGGAACATGCATATTAACAGACTCCTTGAGAGAGTTTAGTTAGGCAGGTGGGCTAGGGTCCCCTATGGTTTACAGCATCTGTCAAGCTCAGTACCTTGTCTTGTTCTTCAGAGCATATAATATGATCTGTTGACTGAGTAACTAAATCAGTGGTCAGTCAAAACCAATAATCTACTCATTGGTATATCTACTAGAAGTGATCTTAAAATCTGTCAAGATTTATTTTATTCCTGGCTACCTAATATTCTATAGATTTTGGTGAGTTGTATGAACTCTTTGGACCCTCAGTTTAAAGTGCCCTTTGACTTATTTTTTAAAATTTCTGATTAGTCACTCAATTATCCTATGCTGAAAGCTGATTATAGACATATATGCATTTGAGTTTTGTTTTTAATCTATGTCTTCTAAAAATAAGCTGTCTTTAGCATAGCTTTCTTACAGAAAACAATACATTCAGACTTTGTAGGAACTAATAGAAGTCTTTATAATTCTTAACTTGCCTAATTAAATAATTTCTATGGATACAATGTGGTATTAGTTATTGGAAAACAAGTATAATTTAAGATTTTTCTGGTGCACTGTGGGTGCTTAAGATAAACATTAAATTAGCAAAGGGAACACGTAAGGCAGTATGTGTTGTGGGACCAAATGAATTGTCCATGTATAATAGAGGTAAGTAATTACTGGAGTTCAGAGAAGAGAGAGAACCTGGAAAGAGACTTGAGAACCTGAGAAGGTAACAGGAGCTGAACCTGAAGAATTCTGGAATTTGATGAGAGGAGTAGGGCATCCTAAGAGGGAAAAACATACAAAGATTCATTTTTTAGATGAAAAAAAATGGAGGCCCAGAAAAGGAAGTGTCAGGTGAGATACTGGTCTCCCCACCCCACCCCCTACTCTTTCTGTTTGTTCAGCATTGGGATGTTTCCAGTGTTACCAAGTAAAAGACAGGTAGTGTTACGGTAACCAGGTGTCAAAGCACTGAAAGTTCCCAGTTTTAACTGTGATAATCTGAAAGTTTAAAACCAAATTTTTTTTGTAAAAGAATTATTAATTTGACAGAGTTGATGTTTCATTAGTACATATTTAGTTTGCATTTTCAACAGTACATTTTCAGAAGTAAAAGAGAAGTTGGAATAATAATTAAATATAATAATTTTGTATTGTATATTCCTTGAAACCATATTTATTGTGATGAGTACATGTCTGAGGATATCTAGTAGTCAATTCTTAGTTCTCATCTTACTAGAAGAATTGACTCAATTGATCATACTATTTGTTTAGTTTCTAGAGTACCACCATACTGTTATTTTTCCTCCTATCTCACTGGGAAACTATTTCTTCTCAGTTTCCCTTGATGGTTCCTTCTTTTCTTCCTGATCTCTTTATGGGCTCCTAGAACCCAGTGCTCAGTCCTTAAATTTCATGTGTTTATCTATATTTATTCCCTTCATGAACTCATGGCTTTAAATACTATGCTGACAATTCCCAGATTTATATATTGAGCCCAGATCCCTTCCCAGAACTCTTGATTGGTTTGTCCACTTGTCTTCATGACATCTCTACTTGGATATCTTATAGCTGTCTCAAACTAAAAAATATCTAAATCTGAACTTCTGACCTTTCTCCTCAAATCACATCTTCCTTCCATCTTCCCTGGCCTTTAATCAGAAACCTTGGAGTTATCTCTGATTTTTAGTATATGTATTAAAATACATTTAACATAAAATTTACCATCTTAACCATTTTTTTTTTAAATTGGAGTATCAAAGAAGGCTGGGCACTGAAGAATTGACACTTTCGAATTGTGCTGGAGAAAACTCTTGAGAGTCCCTTGGACAGCAAGGAGATCAAACCAGTCAATCTTAAATAAAATCAGTCCTGAATGTTCATTGGAAGGACTGCTGCTGAAGCTGATGCTCCAGTAGTTTGGCCACTTGATGGGAAGAGCTCACTTATTGGAAAAGACACTGATGCTGGGAAAAATCGAAGGCAAAAGGAGAAGGAGGCAGTAGAGGATGATATGGTTATATACCATCACCAACTCAATGGGCATGAATTTGAGCCAACTTTGGAAGATAGTAGAGGACAGAGGAGCCTGGCATGCTGCAGTCCATGGGGTCGCAGGCTTAGTGACTAAACAACAGCAGCAGTAATTACTTTACAATGATGTGTTAGTTTCTGCTGTTTAACAACATGAATCAGCTATATCCCTTCCCTCCCCCTCATACCACCATCTTAAGCATTTTTAAGCTCGATGTGTTAAATACTTTCACATTGTTGGGCTGCAGTCACCACCATCCAGCCACATAACACTTTTCATCTTGTAAACTGAAACTCTGTACCTTTTAATCAGTAACTTCCCATTCTCCCCATCCCCTAACTCCTGGCAACTACAATTATACTTTTTGTCTCTAATTTTAACTACTGTTAAGTACCCCATGTTGGAGAAGGCAATGGCACCCCACTCCAGTACTCTTGCCTGGAAAATCCCATGGACGGAGGAGCCTGGTAGGCTGCAATCCATGGGGTTGCTAAGAGTTGTACACGACTGAGCGACTTCACTTTGACTTTTCACTTTCATGCACTGGAGGAGGAAATGGCAACCCACTCCAGTGTTCTTGCCTGGAGAATCCCATGGACAGAGGAGCCTGGTGGGCTGCCATCTATGGGGTCGCACAGAGTCGGACACGACTGAAGCGACTTAGCAGCAGTGGCAGCAGCAAGTACTCCATATAAGTGAAATGCATAGTGTTTGTCTTTTTGTGAGTTCCTTACTTCTCTTACCATAAAGTCCTTAAGGTTCTTCCATGTTGTAGCATATCACAGAATTTTCTTCCTTTTAAAGGCTGAATGGTATTCCATTGCATGGGTATACCACATTTTGCTTATCCATTCGTCAGTGGACATTTGGATTGCTTCTGTGTTTTTTAGCTCTTGTGAATAATGCTATTATAAACATACGATACATGTATCTTTTCAAGACTCTGCTTTCAATTCTTTTGGGTATATACTCCAAAGTGGAATTAATTGTGGGTTCAAATGGTAATTCTCTTTAATTTTTTAGGAACCTTTACTGTTCTCCACAGTACCATTTCACATTCCCACCCACAGTATATCCTCTTTGGAGAAATGTCAGTTCAAGTCCTTTGCCCATTTTTCAATTGGGTCATTTGTTTTGTTGTTGTTGTTAGGAGTCCTATATATTAATCTGGGTAGTAATCTCTTATCACATATATAATTTGCATACTCCCATGCTGTGGGTTGCCTTTTTACTCTGTGGATAGTGTATTATGTACAAAGTTTTTAATTTTTTATGTTTTTTTGTTACCTAGCTTTTAAACAAAAATGTTCAATTTTCTGTGTAACTTTTATTTTCATTACCCACGTTGACTCAGGAGATCATGTTTGCTTCACCTTGAGAATATACACAGAATCTAAATAACAACTTCAGTCCTGCCATTCTGGTCCAAACCACAAACACATCTGACTTGGCTTAGTAGAGTTGCATGCTAGTTGTTTTCCCTGCTTCCATTCTTGCCCCTCGATAGGTTTTGAACATGGCAGCCAGAGTGATTCAGTTTAGTCAGGTCTTATAAATTCTCTGCTTAGACCCCTGTTAATGACTCCCATTTTACTCAAAATAAAACAAGAGTTTTAAAAAAGACTTTCAAGGACTTCCCTGGTGGCCCAGTGGATACGACTCAGTGCATCTACTCCAGGGACATGGCTTCAATCTGTGCTTGGGAAGCTAAGATCCCACAGGCTGTGTGGTGTGGCCAGAAGCAGAGACTTCCAAGCTTTCTGTGTTCTACACCCATGTGTTACTCCCCCTTGATCTCTAGACTCATACCCTACTGTTGATACTTTTCCAGCTCCAGCCACATATCTTCTTGCAGTTCCCTTTTCAATACTCTAGTCCTTGTCTTGTGTTAGGACCTTTACCTAGATTGCGTTTTGTTCACCTGCCCTGTGGTTCATTTCTTCACTTCCGTTCTCAATGAGGCCAACCAAGCTACCCTATTTTAAATTGTATGCCCTTCCCCATGGCCAGCTTATCGCTTTCTATGTATTTTACTTATTTTGTTTATTGTCTGTATCCCCTTTCTAGAATGTAAGTTCCAAAGGGGACAGGGATTTTGTCTGTTTTATTTATTGATATATTTCCATTGCCTAGAACATTGTCAGGCGCATGGGAGGTGTTCGGTAAATATTTGTTGAATGAGTGAATGGAAGAGGAAGCAGAGTAGCCGTGTGATCCTTGCTTTCATGCAGTTTTCAGTTTGTGGTTTGCTTTCTCTAAATGAAGTTGACTACATTTTCCTTACTTTTTGGTTTGGCTTAAGTATGTGTAATTCAGAATCTTTGTGAAATTATAGGCATTTAAGCTTTGGGAAGCAGTGTTTGTTAAAGACAATGCTATCTTGAGTTATGTTTTGAATGAAAGGAAAACTGTAAAATATTAAAAAAGTCATGTGCATGCATGTGCCAGGAAAGGTGATGATATGACCAGTTTTTGAAAAATACTGTTAGGTCACTTTGGGTCTTAAATCATTGCTATGGAACTCTTTAATTACATAATGTTTCATTTCCTTGAAGTAAAAAGCAAATTCTTTGGCTTATAAAGTGGACTCACAAACCAGATTATTTTAGCTCTCGTTAAGATTATTTATCTTCTTGTAATCTACCATAAAAAAATCTTAAATTTCATTGAAACCCAGAATTCTGTGGTAGAAATCACATATGGAAGACTTTTGAACAAATATCCAGTGTTTAAGCAAACGTAAATAGTAGATATCATATTGATGCCAACTGAGGAAATATGATTAGACTTAGTCAATAAATAAATCTGTTAACATAATCTGCCATGTGCCAAATGAAATAATGAAAGTATTACTGTAGGAGGATGCTTTGTTAAATGTCCTACAAAGGCCTGTGTCTTCTCTGCAAACCTACCATGTGGTAAACACTTAATAATGATTGGGAAATAATAAGACCAAATTTTCTATCACTTAAATTGTTTATCTGAGGGAGGGGGTATTTACTTATACATAAAACTTTAATAAGATGGCTAATATATCTTGTCTGTTAGTGGCTGATACTTTTTCTTTTCTTTTTCCTGAATATTTCCAGTGATTCCATAATAGAACATTTATATTTTGATGGTTTTTTTACTTAAAACTTTAAAAGAAATAGCCATACGCTAAAGGAAAAGGAATTTTCAATTGATATGAATTTTGCATTTCTGTTGGTTTACTCTAGAAAACTAGCTCATTGCTGTATTTTCTTTGCAATTAAAAGTTTACAACTTGTAATAGCAGAGGAAAATAAGTTTACATATCTCTCTTTAGTTTCATTTCAGAGCTAGAATTTGTTAAAGATATGAAATACCAGGACTTATTAAGAGAGTTTTCAGGGAATGTGATAAAAGTAAAATTTTCAATGAAAATGCAAGAGAAAAATGGGATGAACTGAAGAATTTGTAAGGTTTTCCAGCAGAATGTATGAATTATATATTTATCTGTAGATTCTGTAGTTACTTTATAAAAGTAGAAAGCTATCATTAACCTTAGTATTTTGTGTCTCCAACTGAAATATTGATTGTGTGCTTGAAATACCGAATGATTTAAGTTTTCTTATGTTTCATGCTTCCTAAGTTATCAAAAGATAGAAAAAAAAAGACTACCTGGCAGAAATTCAACTTAGGTGTATATAAAAATCTGTTATGGTCACTCCCACATTTGAGCAAAAGAATTTGAACAGAACTAGTTGTAAAAAATTTCTCTGAAGTGACTATTTTCTGACTAACTTTTGGTATAAAACCAGAAACACTTTCCTGAAGGGTAAAAAGAAATAATCCCAATGTATCAAGTGGGAAATCATAAGGAAAGTAGCATCTTTGTATTATTCCAGTTGTTGTATAAGTGCTAGACCAGTTGTGAGTTTTAATCTGTACCTTATGTTCACTTTTACCTTGAGAACTGGGAATTTAGATCTCTTTAACTGCTTGTGTGGTTTTTGGACATTAGTTTCCTCTAGGTAGTAATAGGGGCTTCCCTGGTCATGGTAGTTGTAAAGAACCTACCTGCCAGTGTAGGAGACATAGAGATACAGGTTCAATCCCTGGGTTGGAAGATCCCCTGGAGGAGGGCATGGCAGCCCACCCCAGTATTCTTTGCTGGAGAATCCCAGGGACAGAGGAGCCAGAGGAACCCTATAGTCCCTAGGGTTGCAAAGAGTCAGACATGACTAAAGCGGCTCAGTACATGTACAGGTAATAATAGACAGGCTTCAGCAATAGGTACTTGTCTTAATACTAATAAAACTCATGTTTTAGGCTTTTCAACCTCAAATTTGAGTACCTGAAGAATATATAGATGTATTTTTTTAAATCTTTCTAAGTGAAGTGAAAGTCGCTCAGTCGTGTCCAAACCTTTGTGACTCGATGGACTCTACAGTCACAAAGAGTGATTCCATGTACAGTCCATGGAATTCTCCAGGCCAGAATATTGGGGTGGGTAGCTTTTCCCTTCTCTAGGGGATCTTACCAACCCAGGACTTGAACCCAGGTCTCCCACATTAAACATGACATCAAAATCAGGCAAACTTCTTGTAAGAGCATAATCGCCTCAAAATAATCAAGAGAAATTACCATGATATATTTTTAAAAACCTGTTTAAGGGTGAAACTTCCTGAATGGTGGAGTAAGGGGCTTGGCAAATTCCTTCCTCTCAAATTTTTGCAGTTAAATCTGGGCAGAATTGTTAAAAGCAGCCATTCTAAAACTTGTCCTGGCTTGTTCCCAGCAGCATTACTCAACAACCAAAAGCTGGAAATAGTCCAAATATCTATCAGCTAGTAAATATAAAGAATGTGGTACATCCACCAATAGAATACCACTCTGCAGTAAAAAGTAATGAATATTGATACTTGGATGAACCTCAGAAGCATTGTATTTGAGTTACGGTAGTCAGATACAAAAGACAACATATTATGATTCCATTTATTTGAAATGTCCAGGAATGGTTAATTTATAGGAGCAGAGTAAGCAGATTAGTGGTTTCCTAGAACTGTGGGTATAAATGGGATTTCATGTAAAGGACCATAAAGGATCTCTGGGGAGCAATTGAAATGTTCTAAAATGAGATCGTGGTGATGGTTATACAGCTCTATAAATTTACTAAAAATCATTGAATTATACATTTAAAACAGGTAAATTTTATGGTAAGTATGCTATGCCTTGGACTTCCCAGATAGTGCAGTGGTAAAGAGTTCACCTGTCAGGCAGGAGACTTTGATCCCTGGGTCGGGAAGATCCTCTGGAGAAGGAAATGGCAACCTACTCTGGTATTCTTGCCTGGGAAATCCCATGGACAAAGGAGCCTGGTGGACTGCAGTCCATGGGATGGCAGTGTTGAACTCAACTTAGCAACTCAGCAGCAGCAGCAGCATGCTATACCTCAATAAAACTCTTACATTGGGTTCCCCCTACCTCCACCATTCTAAAGGAGTGGCCCAAGTATAGCACATTTCTGCAAATGGGTTGACTTAAATGGCTTTTTTTCGGCCTATTCAATTCAGGTATTCTGAGAGCTTGAGGCCAGCAGGAGATAGAGCACTGGCTTTGTTTGATCTTAGGCACCTCAATGACACTAACATTGTATGTTTTTAAATTTATAAAATAGGATTCAGTAAATACCCAACTTTAAAAAACCTGACAAGAATTTGGACATTGAGTTTTGTCATTCACATAAAGTCTTCTGAAAGATAGAGCTGTAGATTGTAGTAACTTGACAGCTCTTGTACCTTCTTGCTAGGTATTCACCCCTGGGATGAATGATACCTTATCTGGGACAAGGCAAGGGTAGCAAAAATGGTCAAAATGTTTGGAGAAACCAATTCTAAGCTAGTAGTTTTTCGTAGTTATTAACAAAGTAGTCTTGAAATTATTAAAAGTTTTTGCCATTTCAAAACAGTAGCTTTCCCATAAAAATTCTTGGAGAGAACATAACTTGATTTGACCACAGCATATTTAATAGGAATTTAATCCAACTTTTCAGAACTTATCCTCTCCTTGCTCTATTTTTTAAAACTTTTTTTTTTTTTTTTTAATTAATTTTTGGCTGTGCTGGTCTTCATTGCTACAGGGGCTTTCTCTAGTTGCAGCAAGTGAGGCTACTCTTCGTTGCAGTGGACAGGCTTCTCATTGCACTGGCTTCTCTTGTTAGGCAGCACAGGCTCTAGGCACGCGGGCTTCAGCAGTTGTGGCACACAGGCTCAGTAGTTTTGGCTCTCGGGAACTGTGTCCCCTCCGTTGACACGTGGTTTCTTATCCACTGCACCACCAGGGAGTCGCCCTTGCTCTATTTTAGTTAAATGAACGAGTTGGATTTTTGTTTTGTTTTGCTATTTCTTTTTGGCCACATCGTGCAGCTTGTGGGATCTTAGTTCTCGGGATTGAACCCAGGCCCACAGCAGTGAAAGCACCACGTCCTTACCAGCAGACCACGCAGGGACTCCCAAAGTGGCAATTGGATTAGATTCTTTCTAACATTGATATTCTGTGGTTCAATCCTGTTAAATTATTTTTGAAGCAATTAGGAAATTTCAGTTTATCTAACAAATAAACATTGAGTATGTTGATCAAAATATACCAGTTGTCCTCAGAGAATAGTAATAGAGACTCAGGTCAACAAAAAACAGAAAATCTTAAGTACAAGTGTGGTATTATGTTAGGCTTCTTGGACAGCACTGTGAGGGGCCGATTGTCAACTCTGCTTGCTTTGAGAATCATCTCTCCATAAGGGAAGGCCTCTAAGATAAGTCTTTAAAAGATAAATCCTTTCCCAGGTATGTAGAGAAGAGCTTATTTGAAGTGCTCTTAGTGAAGGAAAATGGTTGGTACTCTGATTTGAGTAGAATACCTGTGTATCATCCCTCGTGCCTTAAAATACAGGGTAATGTGTTGGTTTATTCTAGCAAATGAAAATTCCTGTTTCATTTATTTTCTGTTCCTCTGATCCATCAACTTTAAAAAAATCTACTATCACAATCACATTGAATTCTTGATTTTAAATAATGATCCACAGCTTGTTACAGTCTGATTTGGTCCCATAAGGGTCGATGACTCAAACATCAAGAGAATTGTTTCAGCTTTGTTTTCAAGATCTCTTGTAAATTTGATTGCTCCTCTGTTTTTTCTTTTAAAGTTGACACAAAATTCTTATAAGCTTTGTAATGGTAACTATGTAAAGCAAATAATCAGGAAATTATGAGATTTTTAATAATAGTAAAACAGGAACCTATACGTAGTCACATAAACTGGAAAGTTAGAATATCTTGTTTCTGGAGAACCTCCAAACATCTCTTTCATTTTCAGGCTATTTTCAGGTTACTAGACTACATGGAAAATAAATTTAAATAAGACATAGAAACAAAGAAGTTTAAGCAAGAAGCAAAGCTATGAGACCTCCTAACACCTAGTTTGATATCTGATTTGACAGATGGAGAGGGTTAATGATTTAGATAATATACTTAGTAGCTGAATTGGCACAGGTACTCCAGGCTATTTTTATAGAATTGTGAGAGAAAATTAGTATCTCTTAAAATGGTTGTAAATAACCTAAAAAAGAGGACACTCCATAGTCAGATCAGCTGTATATTTCTTTTTTTTTTTTCAGCTGTATATTTCAAACTTTAAACATCTGTTGTCTCGTCCCATGGAACTGAAGATGAGAGAGACAGCTTTTGTCCATTGAGGTTTTTGCAGGATTGTCTGACATGGAAAAGCTGAGACAAACTGGCCTGTGTTATCTTCTTATTACACCCAATAAAGCTCTGTGTGGTCTAACCCCTTGCTTGTCACACAACTTCAGTCTCCTCCTGCAGATTTAATGCTGTCTAGTCATGCCAACCTCCTTCCACTTCTTCAAACTAGCCATGCATCAGGTTCAGTTCACTCAGTCATGTCCAACTCTGCGACCCCACGGACTGCAACACAGCAGGCTTCCCTCTCCATCACCAACTCCTGGAGCTTAGTCAAACTGATGTCCATCGAGTTGGTAATGCCATCCAACCGTCTCATCCTCTGTCGTCCCCTTCTCCTCCTTCCTTGAATCTTGCCCAGCATCAGGGTCTTTTCAAATGAGTCAGTTCTTCATATCAGGTGGCCAAAGTATTGGAGTTTCAGCTTCAGCATCAGTTCCTTCCAATGAATATTCAGGGTTGATTTCCTTTAGGACTGACTGGTTTTATCTCCTTGCAGTCCAAGAGACTCTCAAGAGTCTTCTCCAGCACCACAGTTCAAAAGCATCAATTCTTTGGTGCTCAGCTTTCTTTATAGTCCAACTCTCATATCCATACATGACTACTGGAAAAACTATAGCTTTGACTAGGTGGACCTTTGTCAGCAAACTAATATCTCTGCTTTTAATGTGCTTTCTTCCAAGGAGCAAGCATCTTTTAATTTCATGGCTGTAGTCACCATCTGCAGTGATTTTGGAGCCCCCCAAAATTAAGTCTGTCATTGTTTCCATTGTTTCCCCATTTATTTGCCATGAAGTGATGGGACAAGATGCCATGATCTTAGTTTTCTGAATGTTGAGTTTTAAGCCAACTTTTTCACTCTCCTCTTTCACTTTCATCAGAAGCTCTTTAGTTCATTGCTTTTTGCCAAAAGTGTGGTGTCGTCTACATATCTGAGGTTATTGATATTTCTCCTGGCAATCTTGATTCCAGCTTGTGCTTCATCCAGCCTGGCATTTCACATGATGTACTCTGCATAGAAGTTAAATAAGCTGGCTGACAATATACAGCCTTGATGTACTCCTTTACCAATTTGAAACCAGTCTGTTGTTCCATGTCTGGTTCTAATTGTTGCTTCTTGACCTGCATACATATTTCTCAAGAGGCAGGTCAGGTGGTCTGGTATTCCCATCTCTTGAAGAATTTTCCACAGTTTGTTGTGATCCACCAGTCAAAGGCTTTGGCATAGTCAATAAAGCAGAGGTAGACGCTTTTCTGGAACTCTGCTTTTTCGGTGATCCACCAGATGTTGGCAATTTGATGTCTGGTTCCTCTTCCTTTTCAAAATCCAGCTTGAACACCTGGAAGTTCTTGGTTCACATACTGTTGAAGCCTGGCTTGGAGAAGTTTGGTCATTACTTTGCTAGTGTGTGAGATGAGGGCAATTGTGTGGTAGTTTAAACATCCTTTGGCATTATCTTTTTTGGGATTGGAATGAAAACTGACCTTTGCTGGTCCTGGGGCCACTGCTGAGTTTTCCAAATTTGCTGGCATATTGAGTGCAGCACTTTCACAGCACCATCTTTTACAATTTGAAATAGCTCAACTGGAATTCCATCACCTCCACTAGCTTTGTTCGTAGTGATGCTTCCTAAGGCCCACTTGACTTCACATTCCAGGATGTCTGGCTCTACGTGAGTGATCATACCATCGTGATTATCTGGGTCGTGAAGATCTTTTTTGTACAGTTCTCTGTGTATTCTTGCTACCTCTTCTTAATATCTTCTGCTTCTGTTAGTCCATACCATTTCTGTCCTTTATTGAGCCCATCTTTGCATAAAATGTTCCCGTCAGATCAGATCAGTCGCTCAGTCGTGTCCGACTCTTTACGACCCCATGAATCGCAGCACGCCAGGCCTCCCTGTCCATCATCAACTCCCGGAGTTCACTGAGACTCACGTCCATCGAGTCAGTGATGCCATCCAACCATCTCATCCTCTGTCGTCCCCTTCTCCTCCTGCCCCCAATCCCTCCCAGCATCAGAGTCTTTTCCAATGAGTCAACTCTTCGCATGAGGTGGCCAAAGTACTGGAGTTTCAGCTTTAGCATCATTCCTTCCAAAGAAATCCCAGGACTGATCTCCTTCAGAATGGACTGGTTGGATCTCCTTGTAGTCCAAGGGACTCTCAAGAGTCTTCTCCAACACCAAAGTTTAAAAGCATCAATTCTTTGGCACTCGGCCTTCTTCATAGTCCAACTCTCACATCCATACGTGAACACAGGAAAAACCATAGCCTTGACTAGATGAACCTTTGTTGGCAAAGTAATGTCTCTGCTTTTGAATATGCTATTTAGGTTGGTCATAACTTTCCTTCCAAGGAGTTAGAGTCTTTTAATTTCATGACTGTAGTCACCATCTCCCGTAATTTTGGAGTCCAGAAAAATAAAGTCTGATACTGTTTCCACTGTTTCCCCATCTATTTCCCATGAAGTGGTGGGACCAGATGCCATGATCTTCGTTTTCTGAATGTTGAGCTTTAAGCCAACTTTTTCACTCTCCACTTTCACCTTCATCAAGAGGCTTTTTAGTTCCTCTTCACTTTCTGCCATAAGGGTGGTGTCATCTGCATATCTGAGGTTATTGATATTTCTCCCGGCAATCTTGATTCCAGCTTGTGTTTCTTCCAGTCCAGCGTTTCTCATGATGTACTCTGTATAGAAGTTAAATGAACAGGGTGACAATATACAGCCTTGATGAACTCCTTAATGTTCCCTTGGTATCTCTTAATTTTCCTGAAGAGATCTCTAGCCTTTCCCATTCTATTGTTTTCCTCTGTTTCTTTGCATTGATCAAGAGGAAGGCTTTCTTATCTCTCCTTGCTATTTGGAACTCTGCATTCAAATGGGTATATCTTTTTTTTTTCACCTTTGCCTTTTGCTTCTGTTCTTTTCTCAGCTATTTGTAAGGCCTCCTCAGACAGCCATTTTGCCTTTTTGTATTTCTTTTTCTTGGAGATGGTCTTGATTGATCACTGCCTCCTGTACAGTGTCACGAACCTCCCTCCATAGTTCTTGAGGCACCCTATCAGATCTAATCCCTTGAATCTGTTTGTCATGCCATGCATGCCTCTTCGCATATATCCCATCCCCTCTGCCTGAAACACTCGAAATACTCTTCATCTCCTTTTGAAAAAGAAGCCTAGTTCACTTCATATCTTTTAATTATTCACTTTATCAGAGAATTCTCACTTCCCTCACTAACTCTCACTTCATCCCCTGATGGGAGGTCCATAGTTCCAGTCTTTTTCTAATTTTTTCCCCTTTATGTTAATAACAGTGGTTCCCACCTTTTTTTGCACCAGGGACAGGTGTGTGCCCATGAGTCAGAGCTGGGGGATGCTTTCAGGATGATTCAGGTATATTACATTTGTTGATCAGCACCGCATCAGCTCCGCCTCAGATCATCAGGCATTAGATTCTCGTAAGGACCATGCTATCTATATCTAAATGTCACTGCTGATCTGACAGGAGGTAGAGCTCAGGCCGGAGAAGGCGATGGCACCCCACTCCAGTACTCTTGCCTGGAAAATCCCATGGATGGAGGAGCCTGGTAGGCTGCAGTCCATGGGGTCGCTAAGAGTCGGACACGACTGAGCGACTTCACTTTCATGCATTGGAGAAGGAAATGGCAACCCACTCTCAGTGTTCTTGCCTGGAGAACCCCAGGGATGGGGAGCCTGGTGGCTGCTGTCTATGGGGTCGCACAGAGTTGGACATGACTGAAGTGACTTAGCAGTAGCAGAGCTCAGGCAGTAATGAGAGCAATGGCTGTAAAGACAGAAGAAGCTTCCCTTGTTCGCCGCTCATCTCCTGCTCTTTGGCCGGGTACCTAATAGGCCATGGACTGGTCCTGATCCAATGGCCCAGGGGTTGGGGACTCCTGCTTTATTTACTGTTTATTATATATTTATGTGTATGATAATTAGAATACTTTTCCCTCCAACAGACTGCAAGCTCTTTGTGGACAGAGACTATATTTTTGTTCACTGTTATATCTCCAACATATAGCATAATGCCTGGCCCAAGTAGGTGTCTGAGTCTTTCTAAATCTACTCTGTTGCAATGAGACCGTAGAAGCATAGTTTTATGTATAGAGCCAGATAGTAAACATTTTTGGCTTTATGGGCTAATACAATCTCTGTCTCAACTCTGTTGTTGTCATGGAAAACCAGTTATAGATCGACAATACATAGACAAATGAGCTATATAAGTTTTAGTAAAACTTTATTTACCAAAGGAATAAAGAATTTACCAAAACTATAGTCTGCTGATCCCCACTCCGAATAGTCATCTTCTAAATTATTTTTGTGGACCTGAAAGTTCTCTCATTATGCAGTCTTGCAAACTTTCCCGAAAGGTTTTTTAGATGATTTCATTTTTGTATAGTACATGTTAGAGCAGTGATTTTTTAAAAGACTGGTGTTAAAATATTTTTTCTTTCAAAATATAATCTTTAAGATTTGTATTTTCTTACTATTTACTTGTATTATATTTTTTTGCTTTCCCCAATTTAGCAAGTATACTTGTACATTTAATTTTACATTTCTGTTTAAGTAAAACATTATTCTTTATATTAATTTAAAAATAAAAAACTGGGGGAACTTCCTTGACAATTCAGTGGTTAAGACTCTGCTTGCGCTTCAGGGGCACAGGTTTGAACTCTGGTCAGGGATCTAAGATCTCACATGCTGTGCAGCAAAGTAGAATAGAATAAAGTATTTGGTTTTGGGGTAAAGTGTAGTTTGAAATTTTATAATGTTTTAAATTAAAAAATATATATAATCTGATGTTTGAGATGAAATATAATATTGTTTTTAAATGACAAAGAAGATTCCAAATATGCAAGTAAATATGATCCACAGTGGGGAATTCCCTGACAGTCTAGTGATAGGACTCCGTGCTTTCACAGCTAATCCCTGCTCAGGGAAATAAAATCCCACAAACTTCATGGTATGGCCAAAAAAAAAAAAAAAGAAGACCATCCACAATGAAAATGTAGTTGACTGTAAGCATCAGTCTTTATTGTTATTTTTTGACACCATTGTTTTGAGGATCTAGAGTCATCTTTATGTGCTGGATGAGAGATAGTTTTAATCTAATGAGTCCAACTCAAAGGTCTGGATTACAAGCATATTTGTAGTATCATTTTTAGGCTTCTCAATTTTATGTTATATATTTTTTAAAAAACAATTTTAAAATTTACTTATTTTTGTGTGTGCTGGCTCTTCGTTGTGCGGGCTGTCTCTAGCTGTGGCAGGCAGGCTGCTCTAGTTGCGGTGTGCTGACTTCTCATTGCCGTGGCTTCTCGTTGCAGAGCAGGGGCTCTAGAGCACGGATTTCAGTAGTTGTCACAGGGACTTTGTTGCCCCTCAGCAAGCGGGATCCTCCCAGACCAGGAATTGAACCCATGTCCCCTGCATTAGCAGGCAGACTCCTAACCACTGGACCACTCGGGAAATCCCTATTTTGTCTTTCAGCAGTGGCCCATTATAGATATGAAATGAACATTATTACTGATACATCACTAAAAATAACAATTTAAAATAAGTTACTGTTCAGTACCACCACCATGGCAGTAGTTGTGATCAGAGTAAGAAACCAAAGGAGAGACTGTCATGAGCATCTTCGTTAGAACCCCGTGGACTGCTGCACATGTTCACTTAATACCCCAGAGTTTTCAAACTGTTTTGTTGTCAGTGGGGACTTTTTTCCTTTTTGATAAGTGCTTATTTGGTGTTATAGAACATTTATAGTAAGTTGCAAGAATCATAAAACAGACCCTTGTTCACCACTTGTTAACATTTTGTCCCATTTGCTTTATCATCATTGTGTGTGTATTAGGTATATATAATTTTTAAAACCACTCTGAGAATATGTGAAACAATGTCCCTCTTGCCTCCAATACTTAAATGAGACAGTGTCTAGATAATCCTGTTTTTCATCAAGTTTCTATTCACTCGTCTACCATGGTGATTTTCTGCTTCCATCATCCTTTCTGTTTTTATAGGTTGACATCTGCTAGAAGGGATTGCTTTCTTTTCTTCCTTATATATTGATGGATTTTTAAAATTCAATTTTTATTTCACATGTTATGCTTTAATCTATTATTGCCATTTATTTTGATGCTCAGATTGTCTCACAGTTGACCACAGTAGCCCTTTCTAACTGGCATCAGTATCTTTTTGACATGCCCTCATCATTTCTGAGTAGTCTTTTATTTTCTTACATAAGATGTTGCCTGCTTATTTTGTATTTTCCTGCCCAATCCTGGATCAGCCATTCCTCCAGGGAGCTCTGGTTTTACTAGAAAATGTGGTTTAGATATCAGGATCTGGATTTAAGATATGTTCATCGCTGCAAGGTGTCATTGCTTCTAGACTCTGAGTAAACAGGTAGGAAGTATATGTATGAATGTGTTTGTGTGTGTATTCCTATGTCTATATGTTTTTATTATAAAAATTTGTAATATAGTGTGATATATAATATAATAGCCATGTGTTCATATTGATACCTCCAATTCAAATCTAATATCCAGGGGCATATTCTAATTTTCCTATAGGAGGACATTAAAAAAAATGTTTGTTCCTCCCCAAGTTTTTGGTTGCCCTGTGTGGCATTCAGGATCTTAGTTTCCACCACCCACCAGGGATTGAACCCATGTACCCTGCAGTGGAGGCACAGAGTGCTAACCACTGGACAGCCAGGGAAGTCTTGGGAGGACATAAAAAAAATCCTTTGAAAATTTCATTGTAAAGCAACCAACTAGTACCTGTGTTCACTATTCCTGATAGATTGCACTATCATCCTTTATTTTTAAAAGCTGATGACATATCAACTCATGATGTAGTCAGTGAAGTAAATGTTAAACCTCATGTCAGACTTCAATTCATTTTGTCTGAGTTGCTTTAAAAAACTGTCTCTAGACATGGATACCAAGGGGGAAGGTCAGGGGAAAGTGGGATAGGATGAATTGGGAGATGGGGATTGACATACACACACTGTTGATACTAAGTATAAAACAGATAACTAATGAGAACCTACTGTATTGTACAGGGAACTCTACTCACTGCTCTGTGGTGACCTAAATGGGAAGGAATTTTTTAAAAATGGGGATATCTGTATACATATAGCTGATTCACTTTGCCATACAGTAGAAACTAACACAGCATTGTACAGCAAGCATGCTCCAGTATAACTGTTCAAATCAGCCTGCCCATTTCACCCATAATTGGGCACACTTTAAAAAAAATGCTGTCTTTATTTTTTACTTTGTGTTATGGAAAATATCAAACAGACCTAAAAATGGACCCTCATGTAAGTAAACACCATGCTGCAGTAGTCACCAACTCAGCTTCTCTTGAAGGAAATCTTAGATAGCGTATAAATTTATCAATAACAATTTCTGTAAAACAAAACAAAATTTCTGTATATCTCTTATGAAATACTTTTCTTAAAAATATAAATAATAAAAAATTTAAAACAATTCTTTAGTATAATTAAATTTCAAGTGAGTCTTACAAATTTCCCAGTCATAGGTTATTTTTTTATGGTTCTTTCAAGTCGGAAGCCACATAAAGTCCACATAGTGCGTTTAAGTCTTTTATTTCTCTTTATTTATAGGTTTCTCCTCCAGTTCCCTTCCTCTGTCTCACCCTTTTTTCTATAAATCTAGGTTGTTTGCACTATAGATTTCTTCACATTCTGGACTTTGCTAATTGTACTTCCATGCTGTCATTAACACGTTCCTATATTCTCTCAATGTCCAGCAAATCTGTTGTTAGATCCAAAGGCTTAATCAGCTTCAGACTTACTTTTTTTCTTTGGCTGCGCTGGGTCTTCGTTGTTGCGTGCAAGCTTTCTTTAGTTGTGGCGAGCGGGAGCTACTCCAGTTGCGGTGCGTTTTCTTCTTGTTCCAGTGGCTTTTCTTGTTGTGGAGCACAGGCTCTAGTCTGGGTGGGCTTCAGTAGTTGTGGGCACAGGCTTCTTTGCTCCATGGCATGTGGGATCTTCCCAGACCATCTGTCAATCAAACCCATGTCCCTGGCGTTGGCAGGTGGGTTCTTAACCACTGAACCACTAGGGAAGTCCCTGTATTTACTTTTTTTTTAATCATGAATGCTTCACAGGTGATGGTATACTTCCTCTAGGAAGTATTAATGGACCATCAATGTCCATATATCTCTCATCTCATATGAGTGGCAATTGATTTATTACCTAGATTAATTTTTTTCAACACGGATTTGCAAAATGATTGTATTGTAAGTACATACGTACCTCAGAGATAATTTCGGTTCAGTTCTAGACCACTCCCATAAAGTGAGTATCACAATAAAGTGACTCACATGAATTTTTTAGTTCCTTAGTGCATATTAATGTTTACACTAAACAGTAGTCTATTTAAAGTGTGGAGTATCAGGCCTAAAAAATGTACATACCTTAATTAAAAAATAGTTTACACATGTTCCCCATCCTGAACCCCCCCTCCCACCCATGGCAGATTTATGTTGATGTATAGCAAAACAAATACAATATTGTAATTAGCCTCCAATTAAAATAAATAAATTTAAATTAAAAAAAAAAGAGCAGATATAAGTTAAAAAAAATAGTTTATTGCTAAAAATGCTAACATCACCTGACAATGTAAGATTGCCGGTCATTCACTTTGTTTAAAAAAAAAGAGTAGTATATGTAAAGTGCAATAAAATGAGTTATGCCTGTATATAATTTTTTCATTTTAATTGGACTATTTCAATAGGGATCAGCTTTCATTTCCTAGAGGTACAGCTCATATAGGAAAGCAGGTAAAATGCTTGATATATACTGGTTTCAGAATAATGAATTGGTTCCCTAGTATCCTCAAAAAGGTGAAAAATCAGTTTTTTTCTAAGTTCTATTCTAAAGTCATGAATGTAAGTATTTTGCTTTGTTTCAATCCATTGCAGTTATTATTACTATTTTACTGATGCCCAAATTATCACATTTTAGTTAGTGGGAGTCTCTTCAGGTTGGCTTCTAAGTCCCTTGGACCTAACTCCAAAAGACTTGGATAGCTTAATTGATTTCTGATATGACAAGTTTTGTATATTTCCTGCCCTATACCTGGAGTCAACTGTTTTTCTAAAGAGCTCTGCTTCCTTTTAGTGGGAAATGGTATTTAGGAACTGTAGTCTGGGTGCTAGAAGTGAAAGAACCATCTTTTTTTCCTTTTTAAAATAATACTAGATTTATTTATTCTCTCCTGCACTTATTATAGGTCAAAATTCCAAGGTATTTTAATTGGGTGATTGTGGTTAGTTATATGAACAAGTTAATGCTGGCGTTGGCAAGAGATTTCAGTTCTTTACCATATAGACATCTTAGGGCTGCTGAAGTTTTTATGACGTGGTGGCTGGCTTCTCCCAGAGCTAGTGATCCAGGATAGCCAGTGGCATCTTTTGATTCATTTTTCTACTGGGCAATAGGCTATAGTTTTCTGGCTGTGAATCCAGACTACTTGGTGCTGACACTCGCTTTGTGGGCTAAATAACCAAGTTATGTAACTCTTTGTGCCTTATTTTCCTTAGCTATAACTTTGCGATAATGATAATATTTAGAAACTTTATAATATAGGGTCTTTGTAAAGATTCAGACAATTAAAACTGTCTCTGGCGTTTAATACGCATGGTAAGCACTCAGCCGGCTGCTGTTGCTTCTATTACCACCCCCACTGGGATGGAACTACAGACATGAAACCTAATCAGTAAGTTGCCCTTGACAGAAATAGTCTTTCTTCTTCTTTGCCCAAAATTGCCATGACTGAAAAATTGTTTACAGATTCCAGATATTCCAAGTATGATAGAAAAGGGTTAGAGAATCATAGCCACACCTGTTTTGATTATGTACATGGAGGATCTTTCATTCTTAATCTGTGTTCATGGAGACTTTAGTGCAGATACGTGTTGATGTAATGTGACCAGGAATCAGCCAAACATTCCCCCTGGTAACTTTTTGTTTTAAAATACTGATTTTCAGGGAGTTTTAAAAAAATGAAAAGGAGGTCCCGTGGACCTTTCACCCAGTTTACCTCAATGGTAATATTTTGTGTGTCGAGTACAATGTCAGTTTTTGATGATCAATTTTCATTTAGCAATAATTGACTAAGCAGCTGTTATATGCTAAGTATTTGGAGGTATAAGTGATTAAACTCTGACCTTGAGCAGCTCAGTCCTTCTCTTTGGGTTCTCATTGTTAATATTTCTAAATGTATGTTTTGTCTTTTCATTGTTGAAGCTTGCATAAGCGGCTCCTTAGTGTTAAGCATTATGTTATTTCTCACATTCATATTTGCCTTGTTTTAAAACAATTTTTTGAATTGTGTCTCCGTCTTTCATTTATAATCTTTACAGCATCAGAACCATGTTGCCTGCATTGTCTTATTTTAATCACGTGCCAGTTTTGCAGTGCTACCAAGTCTGGATCTGAGAGGCGGCTTGTGTGATTCATTTACATATATTTCTGTTAATATAGCTCCCCAAATTAATTTTCAACTTTGCATTTTACATCCAATTACATGTTCGTTTTAAGAAGGAATTTTTCATATGTAGAATTTTAAAACTGGTTCAAAGAGCAGAAGCTATTAAACAATAGCAGAAACCAGACAATATGTAGGACTTTAAATAGTAATTGTTAAACATTTGAATGTTCCCAAAAATATGAGTCTCTGTGTCAGTGTGTGTTTCTACATGTTATTCCACTAGGGACTTGCACAGATAGGTTTTGCATAATATCCTTGCTGTTATTGTCAGCCATAAACAAATTACACGTATTTAACAAGTTAATGTCAGATTGGCCAGGAGCCACTGGGAGGTGTGTACTTAGTGACATCAGCTGGCAAAGAGCCCTGGTAACAGGGAGGGTTGGAAGGGTAGTGGAGGGAGAGGAAGCAGGAGGGAGGGAGAAAAGGAGAGAGACAGAGAGACTGACTGTATCTGGGGATTCTGGCAAGGTGAAGAGCTGGTCTGTTTGGCAGGACCTTCCCATCTGGGATCCATCTGTGTTTCCCTGGAATGGGACAGGCAGCTCTAGTCAGTGAGAAATCGCAGATGTGAGAGAGCTGACACATGTCCAGCTAATGAAAGAAGGAAGAAGGCTGGTCTCACATTGGGCTTTGAAGATTAGGAGGAGAAAAAGAGGAGCTTTTCTGTATCTATCTCAAATAAATTTGGTATATTTTAAGACTCTGGATTGTTACAATCTGGGCATTTGGGGTAAGTACACTCTAGTTTTGGGGGCTAACTTGGGCAATTATTTATTTCAGATTATGATGATATGAATCTTTTGATATTTGATGAGAGTTTAGCCTTTAGCTACTGTTATTTTGATACTTCATTTAGTTCATATTTTTACTGTATCATTTTTCACTTCCACCTTTATATTTGAATGCCATGCTTTCTTGAATGGAAACTTTAATCAGATGTTACATATGAATTCTATGGCTAGATATAGTCCCACAAATATTTCTTTAAGGTATTCTACATTGAGTCTTTCTGTGATATTTTGAGGGAAATTTTTTTCTCCTTTAGTATGCATAATACGAATAGTGTTTAAAAAAATGACTCATAAAATACTTTCTTATTGTCACATTTTAGTTCAACATATTTGGGTGAATTACAGCTAAAAGATAATTTTAATGTATTTAGCTCTTTGTTTTCCTCTCATAATTTCTTCCTATCTTGTTTTCTTCTGCTTACTTCCTACATGCAAAATAAATAACATCGACAAACCTGATTTGAATTGTAAGTTTGGAGTAGTTTTGTGATGCAGTAAATTCATGTGTAGTTAGCTACTGTGTTCTGTAGTCCTTTTTAGTTTGTGATCCATAATTTAATTTTTTTTTGGCTATTTCTGTACATTGTATTCATGTTTTTCCAGGCCCCCTAATTTGGACAACTATGAGAAGAGCATGGGTTTGGGAATTAGACATACTGTACAGCTCTTATTTGCTAGTTCTCTAATCTCAAGCAAGCTACTTATTCTCTTTGAGTCTGTTTTCTGAAATTCCTGCCTTATGTCATTATTGGCGAGATTTGTCTGGCACATAGAAGGCATACAAGTTAGTTTCAGAACTTTCTAGATGTTCATTATTTTGCTGTGATTGTCTCCTAAATCTTCTGCATTTTTAACTTCAGGCTCTTAGACTAAGAATAGATCTTATCTATGTAGTTTTCAGGGTACTTTCCTCTCACTTTACTTACCTTCCAGACCATTTGTTTCTGTTACAAATGTTGTATGCCATCTTTTTTTCTCACTGTGATTATAAATGATTTGGAAAGTATTCTAAATATTGTAATGCAAATGAACCTGTTTTATTATATCAGAACAAAACTTTAAATTGTATTTCTTTTCTTTCAAAATGCAAATAGGAACTTAAAAAAGCACTTTATTCCTTAAAAATTCTTCAGTCTTCACTTACGTTAGTTGGGTAATTATTTTAAGAGCACAGTATTAGTACAATACTGTTCATTTTCTTCTTTCAGTTTTGCAGTCAGATTTCTTTAGCTGGGGGGAGACTTTGTAAATGAACTTTTAAAATGCATATTCTCTTACACCCAGTTGATTAAATGATTTAGTAACAAATTTCGAGTTTCTTTTTTTGATAGGTTCCGGTGTTCAGAATCTTTGGAGACTTGTTTGAATATTTGAGAGGGTATAGGATTTATATTGAATTTAATTGATACTCTTTCAGTGAGCAAGCTCTTTTCATTGTACTCTAAATGACGTGCTCCTAGGTTGAGTGGAGAGAAAAAGACTTAATGCTGAAGTGTAGTACAGGTTAGGGTCTACTGTGAAGTCATTCTCATACTGCCGCATGTCCTTACCAGGGATGCTTTTGATGCTAGAGTTTCAAGAAGCATATGAAACGATAAATAATATGCATTTTAATATGTGGAGTTACTCTGACTGCAAATAAGGGTGGCTTATTAAATACCCTGCTAGGGCCAACACAGTTCAGGAGGATAGCTGCTTCTTACTAAGGCAATAACCAATATTTTTGACTTGAATATTAGAGAAAATTATAGTATTGGGTTGGCCAAAAAGCTCATTTGGGTTTTTCGGTAACATCTTATGGAAGATGTTCATCTTTCTGAAGACTGTGAAAGCTTTCAAGAAACTTTCTTACTGTAAAAAGAGGAAACCACCTAAATTGGCTTCCAGGAATGACCCAAAAGAAAGAAAGAAAGAACACATGTACACCCGTGGTAGATTCATGTTGATGTATGGCAAAACCAATACAATATTGTAAAGTAATTAGCCTCTAATTAAAATAAATAAATTTAAATTAAAAAAAATATATATATATATTGAAAAAAAAAAAGTGAAGTCACTCAGTCATGTCCGACTCTTTGCGACCCTGTGGACTGGAGCCTACCAGGCTCCTCTGTCCATGGGATTCTCCAGGCAAGAGTACTGGAGTGGGTTGCCATTTCCTTCTCCAGGGGATCTTCCCAACCCAGGGATCGAACCTGGGTCTCCTGCATTGCAGGCAGACGCTTTATCCTCTGAGCCACCAGGGAAGCCCCGGGAATGACCCAACCAAGGCTTATTTTATAGCAAGGGGCCATGTTGGGTTGAAGGTATTTACAACAATAATGTCAGTAAACTAGAGAAGAAGATAATGACATTTAAATTGCATCTTTGGAACATAAAGGAAGAGTGCTTTTAAGTTTGAATGAATATACTTTATACGTAACTGGAAAAATTCAAGTTGATCTGAAAGTCTAGTTGGATCATGCATTGAAGGTTTTTTAAGGCCAGTAATGTTCATAAGTCCCCAGTGAATACCTATTGAGAATGCTAGGACTGAAAGGGATCTTAAGGATAATCTAGTCAGTTGCGTTATTTTATAGATAAGGCAAGTTGAGGAAGGGTGATAGAGTGGTAAAAAGTCAGCCTGGCCCAGCGTTTATTACCCTGGTTGGTAACTGAGCTTGGACTGGCATTGTATCCTGAGTTTCCAGGACGTTGATTTTACAGTTTTTCATTGCCCATTGTGTGTGATAATATGGTAAGAGATAAAAAGTCTTCTAGAGGAAGTAAAATGAACTCAAATGAGTAAGTCCTGGAAATTACTGCCAACTCAGGCAATCAAGAGAATCTTCAAGAAGAGTTAGCGTTTGATTAGAATTTAGAAGGACAGGAAGAAGTTGGACTCCTCATTTTTTTTTTTTGGAAGAAGCACAGTGGATAGATGAAAAAGTTCACCTTTCATTAGCTCCAAGTGCATTAACTCAGACTTTGTCAGATACATAACTACACAGTGTTAATTTCTACTGTGTTTTCAATTTGCCTAGCTGTTGTTGCTGCCTTTCCAAATCCAAGAGTAATTGTTTTTTTCTGAGATAATTATCTATATACATGATACCCCCTACCCCCTTTTTAAACTTAAGATTTATACAAGAACTCTATAATTTAAAAGGTTTCTACTTAGGTGGACTGTGTGAGTTGTTTAATTTTCCCTCCAAGTTCAAGTCAATAAATACAGGAATTAGGAGTGGCTGTGTCTTGCAGAAAAACAACCCACTATAACTGGGTTTTTATATTCTCACTGGTTGATGGGCTTTCCAAACAGTGTTTGCCTTTTAAGATCTATGTGGCGTCATATTTATGCTGGGAAACTTAAAATGCATATGGATTTACTTTTCTCAAGCATGCCAAAACTTGCAAAAGCCACTCTTTGTGTTTTGTTTAAAGCAATGGCTAGCAGAAATCCTGTTATCATTCAGTCTTGAGCAGCTTGTTAGAGACGCCTGGCAAGGTGGAGTGCAGGTCTATATGGAATATATATGTGCATATGTCTGCAGTTGCTTCTCATAGCTGAAGTTCTGGAGTAATTAGGGTATGTATTTTCATTTGGTTATGCTAGTTAGGAGAGGTGGGGGAAAGTCAGTGAAAAGATATGTAGGCTTTGGCATTAGACTGTGTAACCATGAGCAAATTTAACCATCACTACTGACCCCCAGTTTTTTCCCTTGTAAAATGGGAATAAAGGTAGCTATTATTGTGGGCTGTAAGAATTAAGTTAGAAAGTAGCAAGCATGATACTAGCAGCATAAATACTCAATCAGATTTACCTTACCATGTGATTTTTCTCAGTTCCCCTAACATTGAAGTTGCAGTTAAAATGTGTTTCTTGCATTTTTAATAAGCCTCGCTTCAAGCTGACAGGGAGCCAGCCCTGCTTCCTTAACTAATTCTTAGTCATGGGAGAAGGGTGTGTAGAGAGAATGCATCAGCCTTAACTCAAACCTGTTGCTGTGTGGCAAGCTGTTAGTGCTTAGGGACCTTGGTTACTTGCCCTGCTGGAAGAGCTGGGGGATGGGCCTCTTTGAGGGTGACAGATGTGCCCTCTGCTGCCGGCGGGCGCGTGCCGGCTCTGTCCCTCTGCTCCCAACACCAGGTGCAGCCATTGTTCTGGCTGGTCTCTCTTCATCCGGCCTCGTCTGTTACTCTGCTCTTTCTAGCTCATTGTTTCTGTAGGAAATTAGCATTAAAAACCCATCTGAAACCCCCATGTCCCTCAACTGCAGGTGACTGTTATTGGCCCCAGCTGCCACCCTTGCGCTTGATTACTTCCATATGGGTCTGTGCAAAGAAGTAGTAGCCATTTATTGATTTCCACCACAACCCCCACCTCTATTACTCAAAGTGTAATACCCTGAAATCTATCAGACCCCCAATAGGCTGTATAGCTCAGTTGGCACTACAACTGTGATGAACGTTTTACAAGCAAAACTAATTATGCCCTCTTTCTCCCCCTTTACCACCTCCTACGTAAATATTAAATGTAAAAAACCAGAATGTCATTGTGGAATAGTAAATCTTTTAAATGTCTGGAGAAGAATCTTTCTGAGTAGGAAAGCTTTTAGATTTTGGATGGGCTTTTATGGAAAATTTTAGTCATTGCTTTAAATATTTCATACCACACCCATAACATTCAAGCAAACCATGGCCCAGTAGGCCCCTAGGGTGGGGGTGGGGGGACACAAACATTTTGGTCATCTGCTCTTTGGTTTATTAAATTTAGTCAGGGCAGGCAGGATGTTAGTAAAGGGACCTAGTTTTAAATAATAATATATTTTGTGGAAAACTGCACACATTTAGAACTAGCTAAGTCCTCTAATTTTGTATCATTTTGTTGTTTGCCCCACTATGTTTGCACAAATTTTTATTCCAGTTTATTTACTCCGATAAATACCACAGAGGGGAGATTGGCTTCCTGGGCTTTTCTTCCTTCATCAATAAATTAAGTGTTCTATTTTGGTTATTGGACTAAATCAAGATTATAATGTATAACAAGTTACCAGACTTAAAACTCTAAATCAAAATTGTTACATGGACAAAGTCACTACCCTTATCAGTAAAGAGAATCTGGTCCTGGTGGCCTTTACAAGTAAACAACTCAGAAAAATCAAGGCGGGGATAATTGACTAAGGTATTTTGACTGCTGATTATTTAGATGTGTCAACTCAGTCTTAAGGTAAACTCTTGAGTTTATAATATTTCAAATTAAGTTATTTAATCTGATATATAAAGTACCAATTTCAGTGTTTCAAATTTAGCTTTGTGGTGCTTATAACATAAGTAATTACAGAACATAAAGCCATTTCTGTTGGAGAAGTGTCCTTTTGCATTTCTTCCTTTTTTCCTTTTCCTTTCTCTTCAGGAATTTGAAGCTTGAAAAGTTCCTGGAGGCCCTGGCAGCCAACATTTTACCGGATAGCTCCTTTGGAGGCAAGGCTCCAAGTCAAGCTGTATGATTGTGTTTAGAATGGTTTACGATTTGTCATTTTTGAAGAGTCTCTGGAGCGCGTTTAGATTTGTCCCTCACTTAAGGAATGAAGAAATAGAAGGTTAGAGAGATCAAGAAAGGAGAGGATTGAGGTTTGAAACTGAGTCTTCTGACTCCAGATTAAGTGTGGGGCTAGTAAAAGTTAAGGCTGATTGTAAGCATGGCAGATGTTACTGTCTTGGAGTGTGCGTATGTATTCTTAGTTTTTCTTCCTTTATTAGTTTTTCTTCTTGACGCTCTGGAAGAACAGAATTTTCCTTTAGTGGCCTTTCTGAAGAGAGAAATATGATTCTTCTTCTACTGTCTTAGAGATTTGCAACCATATGTAAAATAGATAGCCAGCTGGAATTTGCTATATCGCTCAGGAAACTCAAACAGGATCTCTGTATCAACCTGGAGGGGTGGGATGGAGAGGGAGATGGGAAGGAGGTTCAAAAGGGAAGGGATATATGCGTACCTATGGCTGATTCATGTTGAGGTTTGACAGAAAACAACAAAATTCTGTAAAGCAATTATCCTTCAATAAAAAAATAAAAGAGATTTGCAGTCTAGTATGAGATAAATTTTCTGTTCATCCCTTTTAATGATGTAAATTGTCCTATACCATTCACGGGTCCAATGCCATGATGAAGCTGGCACTGGCTTTGTTTTTGAATGAGAACTGTGATTTCAAAAGCAGTGTTCTTGGGTTGCCCCAAGTAGAAAAGCATGGCAAGTGACCATGTATGCTTGTATTGCTCAGATCACATTTATGATAGAGATTCTTCAACAGGACTGGGATTGGGGTAAGGCAACTGAGATGCCTAGGTGAAGAATATGAGGCACTCTCTAAGGGAGGCACTCAGCTAAGGGAACAAACTCTTACACCTAATTTTTAAAAAATGTATCAGGGACTTCCCTGATGGTACAGTGGATAGGAATACACCTGCCAAAGCAGGAGACATGGGTTCGATCCCTGGTCCAGAAGATTCCACATGCCACGGAACAACTAGACCCATGTGCCGCATGGGCCCTGAGCCCAAGTTCTGCAACTGTTGAAGCCTGGGCTGCCTAGAGCCTGTGCACTGCAACAAGAGAAGCCACTGCAATGAGACACCTGTGCACCAAAGTGAAGAGTAGCCCCCGCTTGCCATAGCTAGAGAAAGCCCTCACACAGCACCGAAAATCAGTGCAACCAGAATCTTTTTTTTTTTTTTTAAAGGTGTATCTGGAAGGGGGGCAAGAGAACCTGTGATTGGCCTTGGGAACTTTAATTTTGGGAGTCTGTTTTAAACACTTTCGTGCACGTTTTTGAAGGTCGTTCAGCTTTCTTGGTTTGTTACATTTTAATGTACCACTTAATTTTTTCCCCTCATATTTTGCATACACAATATATACAGTTAATAGGATAACTGAAATTATGGGCAGTGTGAGGACAGACATGAGAGAATATCCCACGCTGCATATTTCCTGCCTTTTTGAGGGTGATTGTTTAATATCCTTTAACTGCATCCTTCTATGTCATCTTCCTGTAGCTTTACTCCCATCTATATGCTGATGACTCCTAAAGTTACACTTTAAGTCATGTTTGTCTTTTGAACTCCAGGATCCTCTCATCTTGCTGCCTCATGACTGTTTCCACATGGCAGACTTGCTGACTGTGTTGCTCAAGTATACTGCAGCTGTAGTAATTTCCCAGTTTTATTAGTTTTTAGAAAGATGTGTTAACACTTTCCACTGTGTTTTCAGTTTCTCTTTGCAGTTCTGTCAGATTTTGTTTTTGAACCTGTGTTGTTGTGTACATACTTTGTCCAGGATCATCATATTTTCCTTAGGACTCATTTCTTTATCATTTAGATAATGATCTTTTTTGTCCCCAATAGTCTTTTTTATTAAAATCTGTTTTCTCCAGTATTAATATTGCTAATTCATTTGTCTTTTTTTAATGATTTTTTCTTAACCTTTCAGTATTATTATGGTTTTAACATGACTCTTATGAATATCAAATATGCAGATTTTGTTTGAATTCAATCTGAAAATATTCTCTTACTTGGTAACGTTGTTCAGTTGCTCAGTTGTGTCTGACTCTTTGGGAGCCCATGGACCGCAACACACCAGGCTTCCTTGTCCCTCACTATTTCCTGAAGTTGGCTCAAACTGACGTCCATTGAATTGGTGATGCCATCCAACCATCTCATCTTCTGTCATCCCCTTCTCCTCCTGCCTTCAATCTTTCACCAGCATCAGGGTGTTTTCCAGCGAGTTAACTCTTAGTGAATGAGTTTGATACGTTTAAAGAGTAGAAAAGTGGCCAGTGTAGTTAAAATGGAGTAGATGATAAGAAGGGCTTCCCTAGATGGCTTAGCAATAAAGAATCCGCCTGCAATGCAAGAGACACATGAGACATGGGTTCGGTTTCCGAGTTGAAAGGATCCCCTGGAGAAGGAAATGGCAACCTACTCCAGCATTCTTGCCTGAAAAATCCCATGGACAGAGGAGCCCAGCAGGCTGTAGTCCTTAGGGTTGCAAAGAGTCGGACACAACTGAGCTACTTACTGAGCATGCACGCACAGATGAAGAGAAGAGGATAAAGAAGTTAGAGAAATAGGGAGACAGCTCCTGTAGAACTTTGTAAATCAGGGTGAGGAATTTGGATCTTGTTCGTAATAGTGAAAGGGCTATCAGTGGGGTTGTAATGTGGTCTGATTTATACTTTATGAGGGTTATTCTTCCTGTGATAAGGAGAAGGAGCTATCTGGGGGGGATGACTGAAAGCAACAAGGCCAGAAGTAAAAAATAAGTTTGGATTATGTTCATGACTTGGGAGATAGACAGGAGATGATTTGATTATGATTTGGATGTAAATTGAGTTTTCTGAATTTGTCAGTGTATTGAATTTTGAGAGAAGAGTGCTTTCAAATAATTGTCACATTTGTTCTCATTGTTATTCATCCATTCATTTAAATATTTATTAAGTACCCATCGTGTGCCCAGGGACTCTTCTAGGCATTAAAGTTATATCAGTGAATGAAGCAAAGACCCTGCCCTTGTGGAAATTAAATTCTACTGGGAGAGACAAATGGTAAAGTTGTTTAATAAGTAATATATGTGACCTCAACTATATATGTTGTATATATTTAAAATGTCTGAAATATATGTTACAAAAATGGGAAGTGCTAAGGAATAAGGGAAAGAGTTTAAGAAGATCCAGGCTAAGTTGAGGCAGGTGTGTGTGTGTGTGTCAAGGGTAGTTAAGGAGAGTGGGTGTGGGTGTGTGTGTAAAGGGTAGTTAAGGAAGGTCCCTGCTGAGAAGGTAACGGTTTTGAGAATGCAAAGGTAATAAATATAAAAGTTCAGCATTTTTTTGCGGCACGTTGTGCCTCTCACTTTTTGAGTACTTATTATCATGAAGATTGAAGATGATAGTTGTTTATGGAGTACAGTCTTGACTCTGTGAAGTTGTGTTCATCTTTTTGAGCATAGGCAAGGACTCATCAACGGAGAAGGCAACGGCACCCCACTCCAGTACTCTTGCCTGGAAAATCCCATGGACAGAGGAGCCTGGTAGGCTGCAGTCCATGGGGTCGCTAAGAGTCGGGCACGACTGAGTGATTTCACTTTCACTTTTTACTTTCATGCATTGGAGAAGAAAATGGCAACCCACTCCAGTATTCTTGCCTGGAGAATCGCAGGGACAGAGGAGCCTAGTGCGCTGCCATCTATGGGGTCGCACAGAGTCGGACATGACTGAAGCGACTTAGCAGCAGTAGCAGCAAGGACTCACCAAATAAGAGCCTAAAGTATTTGGAGTGAGCCTTTAAGAAGTATAGGTCTTGGTGCGTGTGAAACATTCATAAATAGTTGGGGGGTAATTTAATAACAGAAATATACTCTTCTTTAGAAACAACTTGCAAAGTCTTTTTGCTTTGACATTCATGTATATCCAAATGGGGTTTGAAGTGGCATACAATGAAAGATTAAAAAGAAGGCAGATTAAGAGCCAGGGATTTTGGACAAGTATCCTAAGTGGAATTAAGTTCTTGCCACTCAGCGCTGCATTAAACGTTTAGCTAAAAGGAAAAGGAAAACCCCTAGGTGTTGACTTCTCATCATCTGGATAGAGGATACATGCTTAGGAGAGCCTTTTATCCTGGCTTAGCGAATCTGGGAAGGTGTGTCATGAAAAGATGATACCCAGGTCACTTCTTTTGGAAAAGGTGAAGAGTCCCAGTAAACTTAGAGTTCAGAAGTATATAAGACTGATGTCTAGATTATACAACATAATCTGTAGAAAATGAGATTAAGATTCCTTTAAAAAAATTTTAAAGCAGGAAAGTATAACTTGTTTGTCATTTTTGATGATGGAGACTTCTGGGCAAAAGGTGAATTTCATGAGGGTAATCTTAGGGTTGAGAAGACCATTTTGAGATGATGGGTGTAGTATAGGCAAGAGATGATGAAGGTCTGTATTTTGTTTGTTGTAGATGGAGTAGAGAGGGCCAGAGGATTTGAACTTGGCAGGGAGTGGGTGGAGGATGCAAAGTAATGATTGGTTTTAAAATATAAATGAAAAGACTGAGCCAATCAGTTGTTGTTTTAAATGCAGCCTATGAAGGGTTTTATGAAAAAGGGAGGTTAGAGTCGCCAGTCCAGGTTCCATGCACGATACTGGATGCTTGGGGCTGGTGCACTGGGACAACCCAGAGGGAGGGTATGGGGAGGGAGGAGGGAGGAGGGTTCAGGATGGGGAACACAGGTATACCTGTGGTGGATTCATTTTGATATTTGGCAAAACTAATACAATATTGTAAAGTTTAAAAATAAAATAAAAAAAATAAATAAAAATTTTTAAAAAAAAGGAGGTTTAAAAGGGTGAATAAACCTTCGGTACTGTATGTATTTTGTTAGATATTTGGGGGTGGCAAAATAATTTCTAAATATTTCTAGCAACTTTATTTTCAGTTTTTTCCTGCAAGATGAAAAAGTAAATCCTAGAGTTCTTTTTGATTGAATTAGCAGACCATATGGTGTTTACACAGACTGACTGCTACACAAGGTAGCTGCATTATTTTTCTCTTTCACGATATAATACTTAACCTGATGCCATGTTCTGAAACATTTATTTTCTAGTGAACAGTATGTGAAGCAACTACTCTAGTAATTGTATTTTTTCTTGATGTCTCAGTTGATGTTACTCTTTGTGTAATGTTTAACCCTACTTGTTTATTTAATCTTTTTAAAAATTAAATCTTTAATCTGTATAGTGCTTTCTAACCTTTTCACATCATAGCACACAGAGAAACTGATCAATTCTGATTGGCCATCCCAGGCTGAGTAAATCATACCTCAGTACACTCATGACCATTCATACCTCTCCAGTGTGCCTTGCCACACAGCTGGGGAAACTGCCTTATAGAAAGATTCTTATACTGCTTTTCTTTCTTTCTTTTTTTGGCTGCTCTGTGTGGCTTGCAGGATCTCAGTTCCCCAACCAGAAATTAAACCCAGGCCATGCCATGGCAGTGAAAACCCAGGATCCTAGGCACCAGGGAACCCTCCTCCCTACCCCCCCGCCAACGCTGCATTTTAGTTAGCTGAAGTTAGGAAAGAGTTATGGTCTATAGCGTGTATCAGATATGACAATGAAGAGCTCAAAAGAACTCACATGGGCTAGTGGAGAGAGATGGGCACACAAAAAAAAGTTAGGTGGTACAGTACAACAAATGACATCTTATCAGTGTTTATAAGGAGTCGTGAGAGTGCAGCTGTGGGAAAGTTTAATTCTGTCAAGTTGCAGTTGAGGAGTATCTGGGAGGACAGAGTTCCTGAGAACAGGGAAGACAGGGCAGTTTAGGGAGAGAGGACAGCCTGTTTGCAGCCTTTATGCATCTTCAGTTTCTGTCAGAGATCTTGCTCCTCTTACTGTATAAGAAGATTTTGAAACGTAAGAAGTTTGCTCTAATGGCAGATACAGTTATCTGCCCTGCCAAAATGCCCATTTACTTTCCATTTATGTTGTTTGGATTCAGTCCCTACTCTAATCCAGACTTATATTTGTGTTGTGCTTTTAATTTTCAAAGCTTTTTATCCCCCCATAACAGCTCCCCAGGGGCAGGAAATAAAAAACAGGTGGTAGTCTTTTTATTTTTATGGAGGAGAAAGCTGAGACATCATCATCATATCAGCATTTTTGTTTTCCAGGTCATTAAGAAGCAGGAATAGAATCCTGAAGAGAAATCCCTCTGTGATGACTGTCAGTTCCTAGATACAGTTTTTGTTCTTTGCTTAATTACAGAGGGTGCTGTCCAAGAGGAAGAACCTCTGGGCACAGCTGGAGTGCGGACTGCTAGGGCAGTGACCAGGGGGGAGTCAGCAAAGCAGACGGCATGGTTGCCGATCCCAGAGCTAACAGTCTGACATCTGCAAGCTGCAGCTCTAGTCATTGGTCACAGTGTATTTATGTACCTGCTCACACTTGGTGAGGAATCACTGAGTCTGGAGGAGAAATGGGACTATATAAGAATATACAAGAATATGTCACTAGGACTTCTACTCTGTGTTAGGTAGAGTTGTCCATGAGATTCCATAGTTGGTAGTTGTCCCAGTTCATTTATTGCTATGTTTATTCCATCTTCCTTGTACCAATTTTAGTTTAATGCCAGAATAAGATTGAGCTATCTTAACAGATGAGTAGGTGCTAATTGCATCACTGTGATACTTGCCAAAGAGATTTTGTTTTCTAGTTGCTTTTGATCTGTTCTATCTTTCAGGCTCTCTTGGAAAACACAATACTTGGTTATGTTTTAGGGTATCATTGATAAAAGAGTCATTTCAATGAGTGGTAATGGCTGTTGACCCTTTATATTTGTATCTGAACATTGTATTTATCCATTTTTGTAAAGGTACTTGGAATTTGGGCTTCCCTAGTAACTCAGATGGTAAAAGCACCCACCTGCAATGCAGGAGACCCAGGTTCGATCCCTGGGATGGGAAGAACCCCTGACGATGGAAATGGCAACCCACTCCAGTATTCTTGCCTGGAAAATCCCATGGACGGAGAAGCCTGGCAGGCTACAGTCCATGGGGTTGCAAAGAGTCATATAAGACTGAGAGATTCACACACACACACACACTTGAATATTTTAGAAAATAGTGAAGAAAAGGGCTTATTGGATTTTTAGTTTTGAGGAGTTGTTTTAGGAGGAAAAGGATGATCTTGGTGTGGAGTTAACAGTTTCAAAATCCTGAAAAAAAATTTTTTTAATGAGATAATCAGTGCGTATGTTTTAATCTGCTAAATTTGTGGTAATTTGTTACATGGAAATAAAACAATTTCTTTCCTGTTTTGTCATGAGTAGATGTCAGGTAGTACATGAGGGTCTAGGACATTTATTTTTTCTTAATTCTTTGAGCTCTTTTTTTTTTGGGGGGGGTCGTCTTTTATCAGAAGCCTCTCTGATTTTGGCTGAAGACGTAAATGGGTTCCTACATAATAACTTTTACTTTTCAGTCTCACTTCCCCAGGACCCACTTCAGCTACAGATGCTTTATAGTTACCATCATATAATTGTGAGGATGTCAAGTACTCTAGAAGAATATGAAGTCTGTGTGCTGTGATGAGTGTTCATTTATTGTATTCAATACTTTGTTACAGTGTGCAAAATTCATTGAGCCTTTTAATAATTCGTTCTTCCAGCATCTTTCAGTTTAGATTTCTTATGTTATAGTTATGGTCTCTGGAGTCCAGCAGAGCTATGGTTTCTTTTGGGGTAGGGAGTGGGTAGTGTTCTTGACACACAGCTTGTAGGACTTCAATTCCCCAACCAGGGATTGAACCCAGGCCACAGTCGTGAAAGCCCAGAGTCCTAACCACTAGGCCAGCAGGGAACTCCCAAGCTGTCACTTCCTAACTACTGTATATGGCATTGAGCATAGTGTAACTTCCCCAGAGCCTTAGTTTCTATTGAGTAATGATGATGGTTTTTCCTGTCATTCTGGTGGTGTTGCATAAAGAAAATATTTATAGAATGCTCAGTACAATTCTTTGCACATAATAAATATTATGTTATCATTTACAAATGAAAATAGAGGGTAATGGGAGATATTATTGTTGCCAAAATTTGCTTCCTGACTTCTCCTTTCGAGCAAGAAAGCCTGGCTGAACTCAATATATTGGATAAATTGGAAACCTGATTCCTTATCAGTATGAATTAAGAAATCAGATGCCCATGAACATGGGCATCTGAAGGCTTTTAAATCAGTTTTCCTTTGTTATCAGTTGCTTATGTTTATATCCATTGTTAAAGTGGATGGCTGCATGATACAAATAACATCAAAATATCACAAGTTAATGTAAGAATAATGCAAACTGTTACAGAAAAAACAAGGTAAGATCAAAAGTACATGACCTCTCTCCTGCCCCACTCCTTTCCTTTATAGCTGACTACTTTGGTGTTCGTACACCTAATTCAGGTTTTTCCACACCTCTAAAACTGTAATGTTTTCAAAGCAGTTTATGTGATTGAATTTACTTAAGAGTATTGCTTTCCTTGGAAATAATTAGTTTTTAAAAATAGATCCTAGGAGAGTAGTAAAGAATTGAGAAGTCACATCTAAGAATAGATAACTGGGGCCTAAGTTGAATTGGAAATGAGATAAACAACAACTATTTATTTGTTAAAAGAACCATAGTCAGGGGAATTTTATTAAATGAACTTCTGCGTGCACCCATTTGTTAGTTTCCCTTTGAGCTTTCAGCACTTTATCCATATTGCAAGGCTGTGGAGTTGCTATATTCTGCAGCATCACAAGGCTGGCATAGCAACTCTCTGCTTGCATTGCCTACAGCTATCATCCAAAGGGGCCAAACACATGGCATTGTAGTGTTATTTCCAGATGTCATTTGATGACTTAGAGTTTAAAGAAAGGTATTTGCTCTTGAACAGGAGAAAAAATTGTTACTTTGGCATAAGGTCTATCTTGGCACCATTCCCACATCTGTTATTGATTAGGAGTGAATGCTGGTCAGTCAGAATGCAAGAGTGGCAGCCGATTATCAGGCTCACTCTTCAGGGTGACATACTTAAGGAAATTGCAAGGGTGTCATAAGCTGGCTGAGCAAAAGATGTGAAAGACCCTCTGATAGATGTACAGAGACTTGATGTACAGAGACAGTCTGAGTGGTTTCCACATGCCAAGAAGATATCATAACATCTGCATGCAGAACCTGTCCTTAGAGCGGGCAGTGGAATAGGTAGTAGGATCCTTTCTTGCTGATTTTAAAATAGATTTGATTAACATAAAATGTGCAGATACTGTGTTCAGTCCATTGAGTTTTTAATAGTTGTCTACTCTTGTGTAACTATGCTGCTGCTGCTGCTAAGTCGCTTCAGTCGTATCCAACTCTGTGCGACTCCATAGATGGCAGCCCACCAGGCTCCTCTGTCCCTGGGATTCTCCAGGCAAGAACACTGGAGTGGATTGCCATTTCCTTCTCTAATGTATGCATGCATGCTAAGTCGCTCCAGTCGTGTCCAACTCTGTGCAACCCTGTGGACTGCAGCCCACCAGGCTCTTCTGACCACGGTATTCTCTTGGCAAGAATACTGGAGCGGGTTGACATTTCCTTCTCCATTGTGGAACTATAGTCTTCAATTTTAGAACATTTTAATTTACCAGAAAATTTCTATGTATCTCCTATAACCAGTATCTCACTTCTTCTCTTGTATTTCCATTAAATGGAGTCATGCAGTGTGTATTCTTCTATGTCTGATTATTCTGGTTTTGAGTTTCATACATGTAATTGCATAAATCAATGGATCATTTGTTTTTAATGTTTAATGTAGTATTCCGTTGGGTAGATTTCAATTAGTTACCTATTGATGGACATTTGAGTTGTCTCCAGTTCTGGCTCCTATAAATGTCTATATAATTTTGTAAATATACTCTTGAGTAGATGTATGCATGTTTGTTGTTGTTTAGTCGCTCAGTCTTGTCTGACTCTTTTGTGACCTCGTGGACTGTAGCCCACAAGGCTCCTCTGTCCATGGGGTTTCCCAGGTGAGAATACTGGAATGGGTTGCCATTTCCTTTTCCAGGGGATCTTCCCAACTCAGGGATCTAACCTGCATTGCAGGCAGATTCTTTACCACTGAGCCATCAGGGAAGCCCATTTAACATTATAGGAAACTGCTAAATAGTTCTTTAGTAGTCCAAAGTAGTTGTACCATTTACACTTCTCCCAGCAATTTGTGAGAATTTCATATGCTTCATATCCTTACCATTTCATCTTTTTTAGCAATTTTAGTGAGTTTATTTTTGGTAGCTCCTTGTGATTTTATTGTGCTTTTCCTTGATTAATGATGTTGGCCACATGTATATATTGGACTTTGCTACGTCTCCCTTTGTGAAGATATATTAATCTATTCCATTTGCACAATCTATATTCAAATCCCATTGTCAAAATGTAGATTATTTGTGTCTTTATTGTTAATTTGTCAGAGTTCTGTGTGCATTCTAGATATGAGTCCCTTGTTAGATATGTGAGCTTTAAATAGTTTGTGTTATGCATGGCCCATCTGTCCATTATCTTAGTGATGTCTTTTTAAAAAATTCCCTGTTTTTGGTGGTGCTAGGTCTTTGTTGCTGCATTTTGGCTTTCTCTGGTTGCAGAGAACAGAGGCTATTCTTTAGTTGCGGTGCATGGGCTTCAGTAGTTGTGGCGCATGGGCGTAGTTGTCCATCACCCAGCATGTGGCATGCATTGCAAGGCAAATTCTTAACCACTGGACCATCAGCGAAACCCTTAATGACATCTTTTGATGAATAGAAAACCTTGACTTCATAAAGTCTAATTTATCAATTTAAGATTTTTTAATAGTTTTTTTATAGTTTGTGCTTTTTTTCTTTTGTGACCTGCCTAAGGATTCTTTGCTTACCGTATGGTCACCGAGATATTCTTCTGTTCTTTTTCTAGGAACTTTGTGACCCTGGGTGTTAGTCTGAGCTCCATGTTGCACTTGTGTTTGTGAATGGACTGACATAAAATGGAGATTTTATTTTTTTTCCTACTTGGGTGTCCCCCACTGAATTGATTTGGTACCTTTTCTAACAGCCACTTGCCTTTGAGTAGTTTGTCCTCTAACCTTTTTTTTTTTTTTTTGAGGTTGTTTTGACTGTTCTAAATGCATAACATATCATGTAAATAAGTTCTTAGTGTCTATCCCTCTTGTCTTTGTTTTTTAATGCAGAGATATTCTTAAATTTCTAAAACTTATAAAATTGAGAATATACTTTTTATGTGGTTGTAACGAAAAGTTGTAGAGTAATGAATGCTGTTGCACAGTATAATTTCTTTTGTGCTTAAAATATAAAGGCATATGACAAATTATTTTAAAATAGAAGAGTGTTTTGAGTTATCTCCCATTATAAGCAAAGCTAACATTTACCTTGTTTTTATTTGGATTTAAATCCAAGTTGAAAAGTTTGGGTTCTAATTTCCCATCCTGATTTTTTTTTTTAACCTAATTGTTCCATTATTAGGAAAATTCAATAATTCTTTGTAACCCACTAACAAATGCCTGAGAGTTGACTTAAACAGGTTTTTTAAAGTTAAATAAGCAAGTGTGTACTGGACTTGGCACTGGGAATATAGCAGTAATTGAGACAGCCATGGGCCCCAACTTTCAAGGGGCTTACTGTATAAGAGACAGAGGCTGGCCTCTTCTGGGGGGGGGAAAAAGACAAATTATGCATTTGGGGACTGTGTGACTGTGAACAGAAGTTTTTTGATGTTCTTTGTTTCAGGCAGCTGATAGAAACATCAAAACCATCACCTAAGGAAGTGATTTTTTTTTGCCATTTGGGTAGAACAATATCCAGCATAGATAACATTGCAGTGTTTTTGTTTTGTTTTTTAATGAAAATAAGGCCTGAAGCCATGGTATACAGCATGAACATTGGAATGAGTGCGTGTGTATGTCTACAATTTTCTTTGTCTATTATGTAGTTACTTAGTGTTTTGCACTTTCTAAATTCTCTTTACAAAGACTTGTTTTATACTGTGATTGGTATTGTATCTCAGGTTCTTTGTTTTTATTTTTTTTAATTTTGGTTTTGTTTTGTCTTAATCCAGAGGAACCAGAGGTGTTAGCCTGTGTTTTAAAACTCACATTTGATAGTGGTACAAACAGCTGTCACACTGAATAATTGTCAAGTCATTCTGAGGGTTTCTTTTGCTCACTAATCTGTAGGTATAAATCTGGGTTTTAACCACATGTGATTGGTAAAAATTAGTTCTTGGGAGAGTTTATGCTGTGTGAGCCATCTGTTCCCTGTTCTCAAACACTGAATGAAGTTAGCCTTAAGATTTTCAAACCATTGAACTAAGATGTATATTAGGAAGGTAGGCTGAATGAAATCTCTAGAAGAGACACTTGTAATTTGGGATCTATATGTGGACACCACTGGATTTGGTTGTAGAAGCATTAATATATGTGTATATACTCTTCATTTGGTGGACAGAAGTCTTCATTTTTAGCTGATTCTCAGTGGTGACCATGAGCCAAAACAGGATCTTAAGCTGATAGTACAATATGATTTGTGTTTATAAGATTCAGCTAAATCTTCCTTTTTGTGTACATCCCCACTCCATCTTGGACTTCCCTGGTAGCTCAGTCGGTAAAGAATCTGCCTGCAGTGCAGGAGACCCAGGTTTGATCCCTGGGTCAGGAAGATCCCCTGGAGAAGGAAATGGCAACCCATTCAGTATTCTGGCTTGGAAATTCCTTTGGACAGAGGAGCCTGGTGGGCTGTAGTCCAAAGGGTCGCAAAGAGTCCGGCGTGACTTAGCAACTAAACCACCACCCACTCTCTTTCTATTTGAGGTTCCCTCCTTTCATTCTTGTCATCCATGTATACCATGGACTCTTTCTGGGTTAGAAGTGTGACTTCATTTTGTATTCTGAGCACTTAGTACAGTACTTGGGTCATGTTAGCCTTTAGCAGTGATGGATAAGATGAATCATCATGGTAACCTCTTGCTTTAAAAATGGCAGTACTACCTTCAGTTCAGTTCAGTTCAGTTGCTCAGTTGTGTCCGACTCTTTGCGACCCCATGAATTGCAGCACGCCAGGCCTCCCTGTCCATCACCAACTCCCGGAGTTCACTCAAACTCATGCCCATCGAGTCGGTGATGCCATCCAGCCATCTCAACCTCTGTCGTCCCCTTCTCCTCCTGCCCCCAATCCCTCCCAGCATCAGAGTCTTTTCCAATGAGTCAGCTCTTCGCATGAGGTGGTCAAAGTATTGGAGTTTCAGCTTTAGCATCAGTCTTTCCAAAGAACACCCAGGGCTGATCTCCTTCAGAATGGACTGGTTGGATCTCCTTGCAGTCCAAGGGACTCTCAAGAGTCTTCTCCAACACCACAGTTCAAAAGCACCAGTTCTTCAGCGCTCAGCTTTCTTCACAGTCCAACTCTCACATCCATACATGACCACAGGAAAAACCATAGCCTTGACTAGACGGACCTTTGTTAGCAAAGTAATGTCTCTGCCTTTGAATATGCTATATAGGTTGATCATAACTTTCCAAGGAGTAAGCATCTTTTAATTTCATGGCTGCAATCACCATCTGCAGTGATTTTGGAGCCCAGAAAAATAAAGTCTGACACTGTTTCCACTGTTTCCCCATCTATTTCCCATGAAGTGATGGGACCAGATGCCATGATCTTAGTTTTCTGAATGTTGAGCTTTAAGCCAACTTTTTCACTCTGCTCTTTCACTTTCATCAAGAGGCTTTTTAGTTCCTCTTCACTTTCTGCCATAAGGGTGGTGTCATCTGCATATCTGAGGTTATTGATATTTCTCCTGGCAATCTTGATTCCAGCTTGTGCTTCTTCCAGCCCAGCATTACCTTTTATTAAAAACAAGTTCTGTTTTTTCCACATTTTCTTCCAGTTTTGCCTACAATTGTATTTATGTTTATTTAAGTTTATGTTACTTCCATAAATACATTGTATATTCTCTTTTCCTTTACCTTAAGGCCTTACTATGTTGTCATTATTTCAGTAGAAAAGTATACTCATAATGTGCCTTGTTTTTATCACATATCATTATTTCCATGAAATCTTGTTGCCATTTACCAGTCTTTTATACAAGAATACTATGGTACTAATTTGAGAAGTCTTTTGTTTCAGTTTAGTCATTACCATAAAGTTGTTCTAGCCACATGGTAATAGGCTTTTCCCAGGGTCAGAGCCACAAGCTCCAAAGTCTTGTCTGGGTCTCATTTTCTTTGTCTGGACAGCCTGCCTATATGGCTTTTTAGCTTAAATTTCTTTAATTTTGTACACCTTATTTTGGGAGGGGTAACTATTTTATTGTTGTTGTTTTAGTTGCTAAGTCTTGTCCACCCCCATGGACTGTAGCCCACCAGGCTTCTCTGTCTATGGGATTTCCAAGGTAAGAATACTGGAGTGGATTACCACCTCCTTCTCCCCGGGATCTTCACAACCCAGAGGTGAAACCCATGGCTTCTGCACTGCAGGTGAATTCTTTACTGCTGAGCCAAGTCAAGTATAAGAACTATTTTTATGAATCAATAATTTGAATACAATGTTTAATAAGGTTTTAGGATATTTCTTTTTGAGTTGAGTATGTTTATACAATGTCTTCATATTTTATGTTTCATAAAGCATAGTAAATATTTTGAAATCACCTTGTTTCTAAAAAAAGATAAAATTACATATAATTGAGAATGAATTATTTGTTGGATTTAAATAATGAGTCATAGAGGGATGTTGATTGGATATATTTAAAGCCCTAAGTCACCTTCTTTGGATTTAGGTGGCAACCAAGTGTTCACCAGCAATGCATTTTGAAACCATTTCATCAGATGTGTTCTTTCTGCAGGGAGTTCTGCTGTAGTATGCATTTATTTCCACCTGCAGAGGACAACTGTGAAAAATGCTATAAGCACTTTCCTGTACTCCCTCTTCCACCAGCCATACCATGCATTAGTTATGAACTTTCTATTTCCCCTTCTTGATTGTGTACTCTAGTCTTAGTTGTTGTTGTTGTTGTTTTTTGAGGGGAGAGGTGTTTAAGTATCATTTTTGGATTAGAAGATTTCTTCTCAACCCATTAGGTAAACTGTAGCCAGCTTCTTCAGCTGGCTTCTTGGTAGGAACAGTAGAGTTAGTAACAACAATAATAGTGGATGATATTGATGATGACAATGTTGGTGTTTTTGTTAAATGGTTTGCAATTTAGAACAGGACTACTCACTTCATTTCCTGATGACAAAACAGGTTGTAGAGAGGGGCAGATGTCATTGTCGGTTTTACGTAGACAGTGAACTACTGTTTTAGGCGTGCTTATTTGTTTAAGCGGTTACTGTGTACAGGAAAATGATACCCTGTAAATCCACAGTGAAGTTTTGACAGGTTAACTGGCATGCCTTTGGTCATACAACCAAATTACTGGGATTATAACCTAGGGCAGTTGGTCTGAATTAAGAACCTATTTTTACCCATCTGTGCTGCTCATGTGGAGAAGGACTGGGATCTAGGGCTTCTGACTTTGAAGTCTTGGTTTTCCTGTCATGCTTCCTATTTCAGGTAATCTGTCCCATTGTTCCCTGACCCTAAGTGTTTGTCAAAATTTTTGTTTCTGTAATTAGGTCACTGTAACTAGATCATACTGCTTGTGTGTAAAAGAAGACTTAATATGTTAGGAATGCTTGGCAGCTCATTGGGTATCTTATGATTCCTCTGTAGAAAAGAAAATCTAGTGAGGAGAGTAAATGAAAATATTTCATAAGCGGTGTTCCAAAAGAATTCAAGAAATTGGTATTTACTTGCTGTGCCTGCTATATCCTCTGTTTCATTTTCATGCTCCTTTACATACTCTGTGTCCATGTGAATCAATTTTTAAAATAAATAATTGTAATCATACCGCATATATAACTTTATAGAAGGCTTCCCCCTCCATAGTTTTATTTTGTACTCATGTTCCAAGTGTTGAATGATCTTTATAATTATAATTTGTAATGGCTTCATAATTCACATTGTTTAATTAACCATTCCTCTGTGGCATAGATTGTTTTATCCCTTGAGTTATTTTCTTAAGAACAAATTCCCAGGAGTGGGGTCACACAGTCAAATGGTATGAACATTTTTCTGGCAAAGAAATCATTTTTTAACCCCAGTAGCTGAAGTGGTACTTGGAAATATGTTTATTTCTGTGTTTTTTCTTTCTAGTACATTACTAATCAGATACTGGAACTAGAGGAAGATAACAAGCATATAGATAGTCCAGAAAGCCTTACAGTATGAGCTGGAAATATATCAGTATTTTCTCCCAGCATCACTAGCCATTTTCTTACACTTTGGCAGAGTGATGGAGGACTGGCTGACTGAGGAAACGTGGAAAATTGGCATTAAAACCTTGCCTGTGGCAAATTGAAAGTTAACTTTAGAAGAAAAGCTTAACAATAGAAGAAAGGCATGATTACTCTTCATGGTTAATTATGAAATACAGATTTAATCCTTTCGTCCTTCGTTGCGTGTAAGACTCTATTTGACTGTTTGCCCCCTTTCCCTAAAAAGGTCGATATTAATGGGTATCTTACTTTACCATGTGCAGACAGACTGCAGGTATATATACACACACGCTCATGTAATCCTATCAACACTGCAGTTAAGTATTATTATTTTTGTACATATTTTAGAGTAAACTGAGGTTCCTATTGGTATTGGCTCTTTGCCCAAAACAGTGAAAAAATGCTCATCATATCTTTCTCTGAAGGTTTTAAGCAGACACTGGACTCATGAAAGTCATTCATATCTTACAGCAGATCCTTTCATTGGGCATGGATTCAAAATTGTTAAAATCTTAAGATCCTTCATAGTCAGGAGTTTCTAAAATCAAAAGTACTTTGCCATAGGGACTGATATAGAGAAGGAGAAATAGAAAAGATGCCCTGAGTCAGGAAAAAGTCCCCACAGAGTCCTGTCCTGTCCCCACAATGGTATGTATTTTGACTCTTTAAAGTTTTCTTTTCCTTAGAATATTCATAATTAAAGCACATAAATTTAGGATTATCTCAGTGTGGAAGCTGTGTACTTGATTGCTAGCTTCGTAAAAGTATATGGGATAGTCTCATAGAATTGTCTCTACCTAAGTCTAAACTTCACTACTAAACTGTGATTAATACTCTTTGCCTTTGTTTACTGGAATTAGTTTTAATTACATTCTCTTAAGTGGAACTTGTATGGAAAATATCTTAGATGTTTCCAAGACCTAAAGTTGAATTGTTTTACATGTATTTCATTTTAACTTGTTATGTCTGGGCTGTTTTGGCATTTAAAGCCATTAATCTTAACATTTGTATCCCAAGGCAAATGAGAGGCAGATGCTCACATCTGGACCATTTGTTCCAAACATTGTTTCATTCATGTAGGTTAAATTACACTAGAAATTTTTATAGTGATGAAGTTAGGAATTTAGAGTGAACCATTTTTTCTCATTGAAAGGGAGTGTTGTCTGTAATTTCAATAGAAATCTAGGTGTGAATAAATAGACACACACATTTTTAAAATATTACCATTGTCATTCAGCTCATATTTCTTTATTGTTCCTTTTTTCTGGCCTGTTTGAAAGGCTTATACTGCCTGATCTTTTTCTTTATTCCTCAGTTTATTATTAAGAACAACACTGTATTTAAGAGTAATAATAGTACACCCTAATCAAGCAAAGTGATTGCATCATGCACGGATGGTTCGACATTAAGGCCTTCAAGGAGGGAAAAAAATTCTATAAATAGATCCTTTCCCCACATAAAAAAAGTGTTCGATTAAACTGAAGACCTATTTCTAATAGAAACAAATAAAAAGGAAATTTGTTGTTGATAGAAACTTAAAGGGTGTAAATGTATAATGTATGGCTTTAACTAGAACTGAAACTTAATGATGGTGAAGACAAACATAGGACAGTTTGGGGCCATGGGAAACACACAAATGAATACTGATATAGAACTTCAGGGTTAGAAGTCAAATGCCCAGACACAAATATCACGAGGAGGCTGAGGAAACACCCCCTTTAATCTTTATCCTTTGTGGGGCTATTAGTCTTGATTCTGTTTCTGCCAGATGCGTTGTAATAAAGCATCTTGTTTATATATATATCTTATTGCATTTTTTTAAGATTTAGGCCCATAAAATGATGAGTTAATATAAATTCTTTTTATTTTGAGCTTAAAGGAACTAAGAAGGAACAATAAATCAAAACTATCCCCCCTGCTTTTTTTTTTTTTTGGCCATGCTGTGTGGCATGCGGGCTGGAATTGTAGTTCTCCAACCAGGGATCAAACCAGGGAATTCCCAAAACTATCCTGCCCTTAACTGATCAGCCCAAACAGTGCTAGTTCATTATTGTTCAGATTTCTCTCTAATTGAGTTTCTTTTTGTGGCATGCAGTTTGTGCTAGATTTTTCTATTTTTATTTCATTTTCGCTTGTCAGCGGCAGCCCAGCAGCTGGACAGTATTGACAGCATTTTATAAACAAGGAAACGGAGACTTTACAGGAAGAACTATTCCTACTATTAAAGAGTTAGAAAAGTAACAGAACCTCAGTTTGAATATGAATCTGTCTGAATCCACAGACCATGTTTGTTTTTTCTTGGTGTGTCATATTTCTACATCAGAGCTGTCCAGTTGAAATACAATGCATGCCATGTAGGCTTATAATAGGGGGCACATAATGTAAAATTTTCTGGTAATTTCATTAAAAAAAATATTAAATTTATTTAGTTTCATTTTTTCTTTTTTAAATTATGAGATTATCATAATTATCATATTTTTTAAATATGATAACACATTTACAGGAGACTTGGAAAGTATAGAACAATGTTACATGTAGTTCTACTATATATTACAATTATTTTTTTAAGTAGATAAATGAAGACTTTGAGCTTCAATCTCAAACTCTCAAAAATTAATAGAATGAGTATACAGAGAAGTAGAAGGATATAGTAGACCTGAAGAGCACTATAAACCAATTTAGCATAATTAAGATTTATACAATTTTCATGCAACAGTAGGATACAAGTTCTATTCAAGTTCTCATAGACTATAAACTCAGAGACACTTGAACATACCCAGGGACATAAAACAAGGTGCAAAAATTTTCTGGTCTAAAGGTATTAAAATCATTCAGTGTCTGTTCTCGTATCACTGTGGGATTATGTTAGAAATCAATATCAAAATGTATTTGAACAGAACCCACATACTTGCAAGTGCAATGTAACATTTACCAAGAAAGATCTTTGACTTAGCCAATTCGAAAGCATCGATTCCTCAGCACTCAGCTTTCGTTATGGTCCAACTCTCACATCCATACATGATTACTAGAAAAACCAGAGCTTTGATCAGATGGACCTTTGTTGGCAAAGTGATGTCTCTGCTTTTTAATATGCTGTCTAGATTTATCATAGCTTTTCTTCCAAGGAGAAAGTATCTTTTAATTTCATGGCTGCAGTCACTGTCCATAGTCATTTTGGAGCCCAGGAAACTAAAATCTGTCACTTTTCCCATTTTGCCCCATCTACTTGCCATGAACTGATGGGACTGGATGCCATGATCTTAGCTTTTTGAATATTGAGTTTTAAGCCAGCCTTTCACTGTCCTCTTTCACCTTCATCAAGATGCTCTTTAGTTCCTCTTTGCTTTCTTCCATTAGGGTGGTGTCATCTGCATATCTGAGGTTATTAAAATTTCTCCCAAGCAATCTTGATTCCAGCTTGAGAGGTTGAGTTTTAGATTGTATATAGTAGGGGTAACCTTCACCTCAAGGCGTGATGCTGATCAAATGTAATTTTAAGTCATTCTGTTCATGTGAAAAATATTAACTTGATCGAGACTTGAAACAGATGGTGTGCCGTTGAAATAGATAACTTTATTATTCCAAATAAACATTTGTGGAGGCTGAGAAGAAACAATCCATATTTCACTTTTCCTTATTTACATTATCAAGTCAGCTGTGTTGCTGCTACTTTTAACTTGCATTAAGGTTATCAACACAGTTTTGATGTTGGCAGGCAATTAAAACATATCCTTAAATTTTTTAAATCATTAGCATTGGAAGACACCCTTCAGTTACTTTCAACATGTAGTGGTATAATGATTGTTAATACATTGCTGATGGATAGCTGTCTAATGATATCTCATACATGAGTCATGTAACAGAGCACTTTCTTAGTTGTTACTTCTTTGGCTTTTCGACACCTCCCTCCCATGTTACAGATGAGGAAAACTGGATTCTGGAGTGAATTGTACAAGGTCCCATGGCTGATAAATTGGCAGAACAATTAGGATTCAAAGCCACATCTTGTAGTTTCATGCCCAGTCTTCTTTCTGCTACAATAGCCTGCTTTTGACTCTACAAAGACTTAAATCTCCAGCTGGTTTGAAATTTGGTCCATTTGTCAGACTGTCCTTTTCTTCCTACCTTTGCTGCAAACTAGCCTTTTTGTCTTTGTTATATATTCTGATTCAACTAAGAGTCTTAATTTGCGAGAGGAAGGAAGATTATATATTAACTGTTTGATATGGCCTAAAGCACTAACCATTGTGCTTGACTTGTTCCCGTTAAGTTTTGAAATGAGATTTATGTACAGTCTGTTAAATGCCTTTGTATCTTTGCTACAAATACTACATTAGTTTTAGGCTTCTTTGTAATTTTTTCTTGTTTGTTGATGGTTTGACAAAAGGCGAAGTTTTTAAATACTCGGTTTTGAAAGGTGTTTTCTTTTTTTATTTTTTATTTAAGTCTATTTGAATTATAATGTATTAGTTGCTGCTGTACAGCCAAGTGGCATGTTGATATATACATGCTTTTTCATATTCTTTCCCAGTATGGTTTATCACAGGATAGCGACTGTAGTTCCCGGTGCTATAGGAGGACCTGATTGTTGTCTATTCTGTACCAGTTTGCATCTGCGAATCCCAAACTCCCGATGCAAACCTCTCCCACACCCCTCCCTCTTGGCAACCACCAGTCTACTCTTTATGTCCCCATTTCTGTTTCTTAGATTCCACATTTAAGTGCTATCGTATAGTACTTGACTTTCTCTTTCTGACTTACTTCACTTTAATGTGAGAGTCTGTAGTTGCATCCATGTTGCTGTGAAGGGCATTATTTGGTTCTTTTTTATGGCTGAGTAGTATTCCATTGTATATATACACCACATCTTCTTTATCCATTCATCTATCACTGAACATTTAGGTTGCTTCCTTGCTTCAGTGGACACAGAGGTGCATGTGTCTTTTTGAATTATAGTTTCGTTTGGATATATGCCTAGGAATGGGATTGCTGTATCATATGGTAATTCTGCTCTTAGCTTTCTGAGGAAGCTCCATACTGTTTTTGCACAGCATCTTACATTTGAACTTACATTCCCACCAACAATGTAGGATTCCCTTTTCTCTACACCGTCTCCAGCATTTGTTATTTGTAGACTTTTTAATGAGGGCTCTCTGACTGGAATGAGGTGGCACCTCATTGTAGTTGTGACTTGCATTTCTCTAATAATTAGTTGAGCATCTTTTCATGTGCCTATTGGCCATCTGTGTATTTCTTCTTTGGAGAAATGTCTCTGTAGGTCTTCTGCCCATTTTTCAGTTAGGTTGTTCTTTTGTTGTCAGATTGTATGAACTGTCTGTATATTTTTGAAATTAATCCCTTATCAGTTTCATTGTTTGCATATATTTTCTTCCATTCTTTGGTTGTGTTTTCAGTTTGCTTAAGTTTTCCTTTGCTATGTATGAGTTTTTAAGTTTGATTAGGGCCCTCTTGTTTATTAAAAGAATATATTGCTACATGAATATTTGTATATTTAATTTTGAAACTCACAATGTCTACAGTTTGAAAGACTATAGTCTTTACTTGGCTTCTGTGTTTTTCCCATTTCCCTGGCTGCTCATTTTCTTTTTTCTTTTTTTTTCTTAATTTTCTTTTCATTTTTATTGAAATATAATCAACATGCAGTTCTGTATAAGTTTAAGGTGTTCTGCAAAATGACAACACAGTGCTGCTCATTTTCTGTCTCCTTTTTTAGTTTCTTCTCATCTTGCATGATCCCCCAAATTAGAATACCTAAAAATCAGTCCTTGAACCTCTGTTCTTTACTCACTCACTCTAATATAACGTTTCAAGCTTTAAACAGCATCTGTGTATCATCAGTTGACAACATTTAATCACGAGCTCACACTTTCCCACTTCATTTTCAGACTTTTATATCCACCTGCCTGTACAGCATCCCCATTTGAATATCTACTAGGCATGTCTAAGTTAGTTATGATCTCAAACTATACCTCCCACCCCGTCTTCTTTTCACATTTTCCCCCTTCTCAGAAAATAGCAACTCCATTCTTCAGTTGCACAGGCTAAAAATCTCAAAATTGTTCCTTGAGCTTTGTCCTCAGCAGTAGGATACTTTGTGGATAGATACTCACCTATTTTCAAATGAATGAATGAGAGAACACTAAAATTCAGATCAGGAAAAGTTGCTCAACCTCCTCCACTATTAAAGGGCTGAACTGTAAAAATGTATTTGTTGGAGTCCAGACCCCGAGTACTTCAGAACGTGACTGAATTTGGAGGTAGGGTCTTTAAGGAGGTAATTGAGTTAAAATGAGACTATTAAGGTTGTCCCTAATCCAATATGACTGCTCTCCTTTTAAGAAGGGAATTCAGAAACACAGATGTCTTCAGAAAGAACATGTGAAGACACATGGAGAAGAAAGATACAAAGGAGGGGGGCTTCAGAAAAAAACAACCCTGACAAAACCTCAAACTTCTGGCTTCCTGAATTGTGAGAAAAGAAAAATCTCTGTTGTTAAAGCTACCCAGTCTGTGATACTGTGTTATGACAGCCAAACTAACATGCCAAAAAGAACAGTTCCATAAAATTCAGCTATACACTTTTTTTAGGGTCGCACAGAGCCAGACACAACTGAAGTGGCCTAACACACATGCATACGCTTTTTTTAATATTCCAGTGTAGGGAAATAACACCTTTCTTACCACGTCCTTTTTTCTGCCCTCCTTTGTTGTCTTATTCATATTTCCCCTGAGAATCGATTTGCACTGAAAAGGCTTTGGTAAATAGAAGATGGACATGGGTGACTAATCGTGGCTGTCCAGAACTGGGAGCTGAAAATATCACCAGAGAAATGCAAAGTAGAATGTTCTGTGAAACAGTATGGACAAATTGCAGAACGTGGGAAATGGTGAGAGTGAGGAGCTTGTAAACATGCTATAAACCTTTGACTTTATGACTAATCCAAAGAAACTGATTAGTAACTTGAAGAAGAGGATGTGCGTAAACTATTAAAGTATGAATGAGTATATAGTGTATAAATAGTCACTGTCTTGTTTTTAAATTTATTTTTCACTGAAGTATAGGTGATTTATATTGGAGAAGGCAATGGCACCCCACTCCAGTACTTTTGCCTGGAGAATCCCATGGATGGAGGAGCCTGGTAGGCTGCAGTCCATGGGGTCGCTAAGAGTTGGACACGACTGAGCGACTTCACTTTGACTTTTCACTTTCATGCACTGGAGAAGGAAATGGCAACCCACTCCAGGGTTCTTGCCTGGAGAATCTCGGGGACGGGGGAGCCTGGTGGGCTGCCGTCTGTGGGGTCGCACAGAGTCAGACACAACTGAAGCGACTTAGTAGTATAGGTGATTTATAGTGTTGTGTTAGTTTTTGCTATGTAACAGAATGATTCAGTTTTACACATAAATATTTTTTCGTATTCTTATTACAGGATATTGAATATAGTTCCTTGTGCTATACAGTATGACCTTGTTGTGTATCCATTCTCTGTACGGTGGTCTGCCAAACTCCCCATCCACCCCTCCCCCGTATTTCCTCCCTCTTGGCCCCAAGTCTGTGGACTGTGTCTGTGAGTCTGTTTCTGTTTCATAAAAGAGTTCATTTGTGCCATATTTTAGATTCCACGTATAAGTGCTGTCATATGATACTTGTCTAAACAGTCAACAAATCTTATTTATTGTAACTAAATAGTTTTTAAATCCATCCCCATTTTTCCATTCCTACTGCTGCTCCTATCCAAGGCCACAGTCGTCTCCCACTATAATAACCTTGTAAGTTAGTCTCTTCCTGTATCATGATCTCACCATTTCCCCAACTGTAGCTAGTGATCTTTCTTTTCTTAGGACATATTTCAAGTTTACAAAATAGGAAAAAAACAGTATAACAAACACCCATGTACCCACTGTTTGTCAGATTTTAATGTTTTGTCTTATAATTTGCTTCAGATCTTTTAAAGAAGTGAAATGTTAGAACTACAGCTTGTGACTGTGCCTGATTCCATACCTTTCCTCCCTTTGCAGTAATCATTATCTTGAATTTGATGTTTATTATTCCCTTGGCTTAAAAAAGTACTTTACTACATATACATATGTAAATGTAAATCAGTCCCTTATCACATAATTTTAAATGGTTTTTATAGAAGTATCCTACTATCCCTATTTTCCATACAACATACTCTTTAGCAAGTATGGCTACACTGTTTGGGGATTTAACTTTTCAATACACAGAGCTTTAATTAGTTTACTTATTTTAACAGTCTTCACTGTTTTTTATGAATAAGCTACAATTGTCTATTCTCTGTTGCTGGACATTTATGTATGTAAATTTTGTATATTTTAGTAATTGCTCATCAGGTTACACCAAAAGTCTTGCGGGCATGTAGTAAGATTTACGTTGAATTTATTAATTAAAGTGAAGTGAAAATATTAGTGAGTTTTCCACCCATAAGTACGACAGATCTTTCCGATTATTTGTCTCCTTTCATGTCTTTCAGTCTACTCATATTCTTTATAAAGATTTTATGTATCTTGAGTTATATTTATTTCTAAGTGGTTTATAATTGTTGTTGTGTATTCGTATCTTTTTGAAATTACTGTTTATTTGCTGGTACATAGGAATGTAATTTTTAAAGCTGTTCATTTATTTTTGGCTGTTCTGGGTCATCTTCGCTGCACAGTTTTCTCTAGTTGGAGTGAGCGGGGGGCTACTCTTGGTTACGGCGCAAAGGCTTCTCTCGTTGCAGACTCTGGGTTCTCGGGCATGCTGGCTTTTGGTAGTTGTAGCATGTGGCTGCAGTAGTTGCGATTCCCGGGCTCCAGAGCACAGGCTCAACAGTTGTGGCATACGAACTTGGTTGCTCTGTTGCACGTGGGATCTTCCTGGTCCAGGGATCAAACCTGTGTTTCTTGCATTGGCAGGCGGATTCTTTACCACTGAGCCACCAGGGAAGCCCAGAAATGCAATTAATTTTTTTTTTTTTTTTTTTTTTTGGGCAAAAGCAAAGATAGCTTTATTGGGAAAGCTGACAATCCTGGGAAGAAGCTGGACTCATGTTCCAAAAAACCAAATCCCCATTGCTGATCAGAGGGCAAGAGATTTTAAAGAATTAGATGTCCATCAGCAGATGAATAGATAAGAAAGCTGTGGTACATAGACACAATGGAGTATTACTCAGCCATTAAAAAGAATACATTTGAATCAGTTCTAATGAGGTGGATGGAACTGGAGCCGATTATACAGAGTGAAGTAAGCCAGAAAGAAAAACACCAATACAGTATACTACTACTACTGCTAAGTCGCTTCAGTCGTGTCCGACTCTGTGCGACCCCATAGACGGCAGCCCACCAGGCTCCCCCGTCCCTGGGATTCTCCAGGCAAGAACACTGGAGTGGGTTGCCATTTCCTTCTCCATGCAATTAATTTTTAAAATACTAGGCTTTTATCTAGTACCCTTCCTAAACCTGCATTTTTTTTTCTAATACTGGGTGGTAGAGTCTCTTGGGTCGACATAGAATGTTATCTTGTGTGTGCAAAAGGATCATTTTATTTATTTCTTTCCAGTCCTTATACCTGTTACGGTTGGCTAACAGTCCTGCTGCCATGACTTGTGGTGGTGGTGTTTTAGTCACTAAGTCATGTATGACTCTTGCGACCCCATGGACTGTAGGCTGTCAGGCTCCTCTATCCATGGGATTTCCCAGGCAAGAATACCAGAGTGGGTTACCATTTCCATTTCCAAGGGATCTTCCTGACCCAGGAATCGAACCCACTTCTCCTGCATGGCAGGTGGCCTCCTGCATTGCAAGTGGATTCTCTACTGCTGAGCCACCAGGGATTCCTACTATGGCTTAACTCTTGAGTAAATATTGAAAAGAAGCATTGATAATGGACATCTTTTTCTTTGAGAGTTGAAAGGTGATGCTTATATTTCACCAATAAGTATATGGGTTTTTAGAGGAGACCCTTTATCAAGTTAAGGAATTGATCTTCTATTTCTAGTTTTATTCATGTTTATAAATGGAATTGGGTTTTATTGACTGGTTTTCTATAATTGTAGAGAGATCTTAAGGTGGATTTATTAAAAGTGATTTTTATTGGAGTATAGTTGATGTATACAGTTGTGTTAGTTTCTGCTATACAGCAGAAAAAATCAGTTACATTTATACATCCACTCTTTTTTAGATTCTCTTCCCATCTAGGTTATTACGGAGTATTGAGTAGTTTCCTGTGCTATACTGTAGGTTCCTGTTAGTCATCTGTTTTATGTTTGCTACTGCTAAGTCGCTTCAGTCGTGTCCGACTCTGTGCGACCCCATAGACGGCAGCCCACCAGGCTCCACCGTCCCTGGGATTCTCCAGGCAAGAATACTGGAGTGGGTTGCCATTTCCTTCTCCAGTGCACGAAAGTGAAAACTGAAAGTGAAGTCACTCAGTCGTGTCCGACTCTTAGAGACCCCATGGACTGCAGTCTACCAGGCTCCTCTATCCATGGGATTCTCCAGGCAAGAGTACTGGAGTGGGGAGCCATTGCCTTCTCCCATAGTTACCTATGCTATGCTAAGTCACTTCAGTCGTGTCCGACTCTGTGCGACCCTGTAGATGGTAGCCACCAGGCTCCGCCGTCCCTGGGATTCTCCAGGCAAGAACACTGGAGTGGGTTGCCATTTCCTTCTCCAGTGCATGAAAGTGAAAAGTGAAAGTGAAGTCGCTCAGTCGTGTCCGACTCTTAGCGACCCCATGGACTGCAGCCAACCAGGCTCCTCCATCCATGGGATTTTCCAGGCAAGAGTACTGGAGTGGGGTGCCATTGTTTTATGTTTAGTAGTGTGTATATGTCAGTTCCAGTATCCCAATTTACCCCATTCCCCCTTGGATACCATAAATTTGTTTTCTACATCAGTGACTATTTCTATTTTGTAAATATGATCACTTGTGTCATTTTTTAGATTCCACATATAAGCGATATCATGATATTTGACTTCAGTACTGTGACAATCTCTAGGTCTATCCATGTCACTGCAAACTGCATTATTTCATTCTTTTTAAGGTGTTTTTCAAAAATCTGTTAATGTGGTGAATTATTGGACTTTCTAATATTAAATTATCCTTACATTCTTAGATAAACTCAGCTTGATTGTAATTTTTAAAAAATACGTTACTGGATTTGGTTTGCTAATTTTCTTAGCTTTATTGTGAGATAATTTATATATAATAAAATACACTCATTTAATATAAAAAATTTGAGTTTTAGCTATTGTATGTAGTTATTTTAACATCGTTACCATCAAGATGTGGAATATTTCCATCACCATAAAAAGATTTATCATGCCTCCTAATGTGCCCCTTGTGGTCAGTTTCTTCCCATCGGTACCAGGCACTGATCTGTTTTTTGTCACTCGTTCTGTCTTGTCTAAAGTTTCATATAACTAGGATACTATAGTATATAGTTTTGTTGTGTGTCTGGCATCTTTCACTTAGCCTAATGCTTCTGGCATTCGGCCATGTTGTTGGATGGTAGTATGTTCCTTTTCGTTGATATGTTACACTTTGTGTTTCTTTGATGGCTAGTATGTCTTACACCTTTTTATGTCCTCACCAGCCATTTATATATCTTCTTTGAGAATTGTTCCTTCACATCTTTTTGTGCATTCTTAAAATTGGGTTGTTTGTTATCATCAAGTTGTTAGAGTTATTTATATGTTCTGGGTTATCTTTGTTTCTGGTGTCAGATGGCACTAGTTGAAGACAGGGAAAGGTGGGATGACTAAGAGGGAAATGAGCATAGTCATGAAGCAAGTGGTCCTTCACAGGTATGCTGGTCATCTTTGAGGTTCTCCATTTAGATCTGTCTGAATTTTGGAAGAACATCAGATAACTAGCCTCCTTTTTGCAGCTCTTCAGCTTCATGTTGTTAGTGTTTTGTCTTTAAATAATTTTTTTTCTGTTTTAAAATAATTTTTATATGTTATTTTCTTTCACTGTCAATAGTAGAAGTCTCTTCACATCCAGGCTTTAGAAAATAAAACATTATTCAGATGAGCCACTTTGGTGGATGTGGTTTTTTACCAAAAGGTTTATAGGCATAAAATAAAAAATAAACTAAGAATTAGGCATTTGAATTTTTCCAGTTTTTTAATCAACCATAGTAGAGATCAGTAAACTGTGGTCCACTGCCTGGTTTTGCAAATAAAGTTTTATTGGAACACAGCCCAGTTCTTTGTATACTGTCTACTGTGCCACCACAGCAGAGTTGAATAGTTGTGACAGAGAGCATATGGCCCAAAATGCCAAAAATATTTACTGTCTTGCCCTTTACAGAAAAAGTTTGCTGATCCCTAACTGTAGAAATGTATTAAATTAATTTTTCAATGTATTTATGAATGTGGAATGGAAACATCTGTTTTTTTCAATCCTTATCATTAGTATATGGTAAAGCATTTATTTTGTTTCAGTTGGGTTCTGTTTTCAAAGTCCCTTGTAAAATACTTTCTAGTAGTTTCTTTACCTGAATACTTATGCCTCTGTTTTTGTTGAATAATAAATTATCTCTCATTGTAAACAGTTATTCCTGGCTATCACTGCATATGAAGCCTGCATGTTGTTAGAAAGTTGAATGTGTTGTCAGGTTTGTGGCAGAGCTACAAGAACGGGAAATGCTTATCCTTATAAAGCCTATAAGTGCGACAGTAATTTTGATGTTCTTTCCATGATCTTTAAAAGATTAAAATAGTCAGTTTTGGAGATGCTTCTTACCTGATGGTTACACATTTAGAACATTTACCTATCCTTGGCAATTGTTAAAGAGAAATTGTGGTCAAGAAAATCTTTTTCCTGATTTTTCCTTGGTCTGATACCCACTTTTGGGACAGCATTCAAACCGTACACTTCATGCTTTTTGTCCAGATGTGCTGCAGGACAGCCCATGTAGCCTTCCCAGTAAACTACCTAATGGTCTATAAAGACTTCCCTGGCCTTCATGAATTAAGTAATGCTTCTACTTCTTTATTTTCTTAGTATTTTGTACACATTTAAATATATCTGTCTTTCCTGTGACTCAGGGTCCTGTCTTCTTTCTCTCTCTCCCAGAGTCTTGCAGATACAGGGCAGTTGGTATTGTGGAAACTAGAGCACCTCAAAATTCAGCTACAAATGATTGCAAATAGTTCAGTTATATATCAGAGAATTGTTTCAATACAAATGTACTGTGGTACACTCCCACAATGAACTGTCATGAATTGATTTTTTTTTAATTACAGTATAGTTGACTTACAGTGTTGTGTTTCTGTTGTACAGCAAAGTGAATAAGTATACCTATACTTATATACAGTCTTTTTTAGATTCTGTTCCCATATAGATCATTACAGAGTATTGGGTAGAGTTCCTTGTGCTATATATAGTAGGTTCTTATTAGTTATACAGTATATATTTATACTATGCTATATATGTTTACCGGAGAAGGCAATGGCACCCCACTCCAGTACTATTGGCTGGAAAATCCCACGGATGGAGGAGTCTGGAAGGCTGCAGTCCATGGGGTCGCTGAGGGTCGAACATGACTGAGCGACTTCACTTTCACTTTTCACTTTCATGCATTGGAGAAGGAAATGGCAACCCACTCCAGTGTTCTTGCCTGGAGACTCCCAGGGACGGGGGAACCTGGTGGGCTGCCGTCTATGGGGTCACACAGAGTCGGACACGACTGAAGTGACTTAGCAATATATATTTACTATATACCATAGATATTTAAATATACTATATATATTTATATATAGTAGTGTGTATATGTCAATCCCAATTTCCTAGTTTATCCCTCCCCCACCCATCATTCATTTGTTTATTTAAAAAAAAAAAGTTGTGGAATTAGAACTTTCAGGACATGCTGTTAAATTAGAAAATGAAACAAAAAAACAAGGAGCAATACAGTTTGTATGTAGTATAGATCAGTTGCCTGTTGTTTTATGCTACAACAAACCATGCTAAACCTTAGTGGCTTATAAATCCATGAGACAAGAGGTTCTGTTCTTGCTCGTGCTCATTTATTCATATGTCTGCAAGCAGTTACCTACAGATCATACTCATTAGGTTAGGCTCTTAGATGTTTGGGGATCAGCTCATTTGTAGAGAGAAAGAATGGGTGGATATACAAGAAACAGATTTAAGTGGTTTTGAGTGAGATGTGGGGTATATAGGGACAGGAGCAGGGAGTATTTCTTTTTATATCATATATTAATTTTTGAACAATACAAATATATGCTTATTCATACAAAAAAGAAAATTATCTACCTAACCTCTGCCCACCCCACCCCACCCCCATAGTTCTGTTTAAACTATGACAGTTGTTTCTTAGTTAGGAATCTGATTTGTTTTAAAGAATTGGTAATGACTTCCTTGGTTCACCCTGTTTGGAATGATCAGTATTCCTGTGCTATTCATCTCAAAGATCTATCAGTTCATTTCAGTTCAGTTGCTCAGTCGTGTCCAACTCTGCGACTCCATGGACTGCTGCATGCCAGGCCTCCCTGTCCATCACCAACATCATGAGTTTACTCAAACTCATGTCCATTGAGTTGGTGATGGCATCCAACCGTTTCATCATCTGTCGTCCCCTTCTCCCGCCTTCAATCATTCCTAGCATCAGGGTCTTTTCAAATGAGTCAGCTCTTCACATCAGGTAGCCAAAGTATTGGAGTTTCAGCTTCAGCATCAGTCCTTCCAATGAATATTCAGGACTGATTTCCTTTAGGATGGACTGGTTGGATCTCCTTGCAGTCCAAGAGACTCGCAAGAATCTTATCGATCACCACAGTTCAAAAGCATCAATTCTTTGGTGCTCAGCTTTCTTTATGGTAAGAAAGTATAACTATAGTATAGTAAGATCTATATTCAGCTTATTTTTCTCAGAGATGATAATCAGGAGCACTTGATCATATCTTCTTCTCTCTAGAACTTAGCATAGATTAACATCTCAATGGCCAAGTAAAATCATTAACAGGGTTATTGGGAGGGGATATGTCAGAAACCATAGTCACACAGCAAGTAAGTGATAGAGCATCCTTCATATCAAGCTCACCTTCTTTCAGCTAAAGTTCATTCCCCTTTGCAGCTCTGGGGTTTCCACCTCTTTCCAGTTGTTTGTGGGCACTCCTTCCCCTCGCATAGTTGGCATTTGTCTTCTCTCTTATTTATACTTCTTGTATTTGTTGCTCCTTCATCAACCTGAAAGTAATTTTTTTAAAACTGTAATAAAAAAAAACTAACGGAAAAGCAGTTTATAATGACTTGTAAATGCCCTCATTTGTGGGCAGTTTATCATACAAGATTCTTCCCAAGTAGGACTTAGTTACACAGGATGTTTATGTTTGTGTTTAGCATTACTTTCTCTTAAAGCTACAGAATACTTCTGCCCTTTAGTTTCATGTTTGATTCTTCAGCTTCTTATGTGGGGGATATCACAGTACCCTCACCCAGAGAACTGTTCATCATTTTTTCTTTCTGTCAGTTTTCTGTTTTCGTGACTCGCTTAGCACCTTTCACAGTGGAGGGGTAAAATCATTACCCAGACATAGTTTCCCGTGTTTGTCCTTCTTCTTTAGCTTAAGTTGTTTGGCGTTATGTTGTTAGGTGGTGAACCATCAGTGGTTTTGCAAATTCATGTGATCACATTTCCAATATATCCAGATATTTTAAATAATCAAAGCACAAACTCATAGAGTGACTGAATAATTACTTTGAACTTTAGAATCTGTGTTTTAAGATCTAGTTGAACCTTTCTGATAAAACTAAGGGTTAATTTAATTTTCTAGGACTGAATACTTTGTCTCTTTAATGGTTCAGGCAGTGGTGTTTATGGGCTCAAGTCACGCTTAAGAAAATAGAATTTCTTCTGTTTGAACTTTAACGTTCTCTGGAATTGAAAAGAGCTCAAAATATGGTTGATTCTTTCAAGGGATCCAGCTAGATGTTTTATAAAACATCAGTTTTAAAAAAATTCAGAAATGATGTCATTCTAAAAGCGACTGGCCACCAAGCAGAGGGTTAAAATGCCTACTTTGGAATATACTCCTTATCCACCATCTGAACAACTGTTGCATTTATCAGATTATGAACCAGGATAGAACTCTCATGTTATCAGGTGCAGTCTTGCTGCCCAGCTTCCAACACAGTATCATCTTACATTATACTTGGTACTTTTGCAACTGTTAATTCTTAGATTTTTTTTCCATACAATATCACTGAGGTCGCATGGACTGTTGATCGTATGCTCATTTTCTGTGGGGAACAAATGTCAATATTAACTTGGACATAGTCACAAGACGAGTTAAGTGATAAAATCAGGCACTAGTCTTCATGTTTTCTAATCATTATTAGTATTCTTTCTTAAAATAGCTTCTTTATATCCAGCACTAGCATTATCTCTAATCCTTACAACAGAATGAGGCCCAGAAAAGTGAAGTGATTTAATAAAATTCACACAGGCTGTTAGAATGACGGTTCACACCAAACCTTTCCATCTCTGTACCCACACTCTTCCGACTAGACAGTGTTGTTGCTTGAAACCTGAGGCATACCACTAGTGTTGCAGGTTTGGGAGTAGTGATGTGAATAAAGGATAGGTAGTTTTAACCTATAAACAATACTCTGGAGTTTGGGTTTTTCCCATTGTCTAAGCTTTCACTTGGTATATAATTCAGTGTTCTGCAGTTGGGCTGCTCTGAGTTTTTCGTTCTGCCAAGTGCTTAGTGCTAAAACACATCTCACTGCTAAGCCCTCCTCGGGCCTTTGGCGCCCTTGCTGTAGAGGCAGGTGGTTTGAAGAAAGGCTCCCTCTAGGTTGTTGCACATTGTACACAACACACAACAGTGCGAGACAACTGTCAGCTCCTCCCTTCTTCTCTCCTCTCACCCTCCAGAAAGCTGGGCCCAGATGGAAGAGCTGGAAGCATGTCAACTGCGCTCTGAAGGGCATTGAGAAAATACTGTCAGGAAGAAAAAGGCAAACGTGATAGCTAATTAGTCCACTCATCAGACAGGACTACCATCAATTTCATCGTGAAAATGTCCCGGACAGAGAGATGGAAGGGCTGGCAGAGTGTTGCCCACATGGCTCTCAAAGAGGATTTTTTTTGTCAGGGGATTTGTAACTTGGGATTGCTACCCTGATTGACTGTACATACTCATTTTCTCTCTCCCCAAAATGTGGCCACTGCAAACTAAAGTAGAAAAATTCTTTGGAGGGATATTTTCCTCATGAGAACGTGCCCTTCAGTGTACAAAGATTTGCCTTTTTGCCAGGGTCATGAATGCTTTTAGATATACTGTATTTATAACTACGATCTCAGTGAAGGAAAACTTTGATGTAATATTCTCATTTTTCTATTTCTTGTACTTTGAATTTAGCAGTTATTGGAGAATAAGTGCATGGTACTTAAGTGAAAAGCTTGGAATGGCTGAGAGGAACATAGCTCAACTTAAAGGATATTATGGTAGCCCTGACCCTATTTTAACCAAGTAGGTAACAAGTTTCCTTTAATGGGAAAAATAACCCTCTGAAGGTATTAGAACATTACTCTTCAAGTCCTATTCATATTAGCTCAGACCTAATTCTAATGTCAAGTTTAATCTACCCAATCTGATTTTCTGGGATTTGTTGCCATCGAGTATTGTCAAACAGCTATAAATTGTCCTTGTGGATGAAGTAGCCTGTGTTTAGGATCACCTCTACTTTTATTTTGGAGAAGGCAATGTCACCTCACTCCAGTACTCTTGCCTGGAAAATCCCATGGACAGAGGAGCCTGGTAGGCTACAATCCATGGGGTCGTGAAGAGTCGGACACGAGTGAGCGACTTCCCTTTCACGTTTCACTTTCATGCATTGGAGAAGGAAATGGCAACCCACTCCAGTGTTCTTGCCTGGAGAATCCGAGGGACGGGGGAGCCTGGTAGGCTGCCATCTATGGGGTCACACAGAGTTGGACACGACTGAAGTGACTTAGCAGCAGCAGCAGCAGCTACTTTTATTTTATTTTTTGGACACTCGTCATAAATGACATGCCTGGTATCAGAGATGTTGTCTGAGACATTGGAGTGGAGACAACATCTCCACTCTTTTTTCATATTTAGAATAGTTGATATATATAAACATGTATTTCATCATCCATAGTAATTTATATACAGTTGACTATGATTCTGTTTCCATTCTATTGCAGTTGATGTTCACTTGTCTGGATAGTCCCAAATTAGCTATCCACTCCCCACTACTTTGATTAATTTATTAGAAGTCAAGAAAGAATGCAGTTGAGATAAGCTGAATTCATAAGCTGGTTTCTTTCTTTCCCAGCCACTGTTCTCACTGTTAACCCTTGTGTCACATAATCCCTTGACCTCGCTGCCTTGTCTTAGATTCCTAGGATTGCCATAACAAAGTACCACAAACTGAGTGACTTAAAACAACACTATTCTCTTACAGTTCAAGAGGCCAGATGTCCAAAATCAAGGTATCAGCAGGGTTGATTCATTCGTGGCCTCAGAGAAAGAATCTTTTTTATCCTTGTCTTCTAATTTTAGGTAGTTACTGACAGTTCTTGGCATTCCTTAGCTTGCAGATGCCACTGTTCCAATCTCTGCCTCCATTGTCACATGGTGTTCTCTCTGTGAGCCTAGGTCTGTCTTCAGGTAGACTTCCCTCTGTCTGTCTTTTCCCTCCTCTTATAAGGACATGGGATTTAGAAACTACTCAGATAATCCAGGATAATCTCCTTCCCTCAAGATCCTTAATTATGTCTTCAAGGACCTTTTTTTCCAAATAAGGAAACATTCACAGTCAAGGAATTAAGAGGTGAACATATTTTGGGCAACCACCATTCAGCCTATTATACTAAGTAATCATCTTCATAACTTCTTAGTCCTCTAGGTAGATATGTTGGTATTAGGTTGGCACAAAAGTAAGTACAGATTCAGAACATGAATTATATAAATTATTGTAACCAGGCTCAAACACATCTTTATTAATCAAAATAGGAACCATTACAATCAGCACATACTTGCCAAAGAGAAAGAAGTTTGTTTACTCCTGTAGCCGAAAAACCCGTGCTTCGGAATTTGACCAACTCTTGGAAAGCATTTTCTACCTCCTGCTGATTGTGAAAGCATTTTCCTTGCAAAAAGTTGTCGATGTTTGAAGTGGTATTTGGTTGACAAGAGGTCAGTGGAGGATGAGGCAAAACTTTATATCCCAATTCATTCAACTTTTGAAGCACTGGTTGTACAACGTGCAGTCGGAAGTTGTAGAGAATTGGGCCCTTTCTGTTGACCAGTGCCGGCTGTAGGCATTGCAGTTTTCGGTGCATCTCATCGATTTGTTAATGGTTTGGCTGGGATTCAGGAAGCTGTAATGGATCAGACGGGCAGCAGACCACCAAACAGTGACTATGACATTTTTTGGTGCAAGTTTGGCTTTGAGAAGTGCTTTGGAGCTTCTTGGTCCAACCACTGAGCTGCTCATCACCAGCTGTCATATAAAATCCTCTTTTCGTCACATGTCATAATCCAGTCAAGAAATGGTTCATTGTTATTGTGTGGAATAAGAGAAGACAACACTTCAAAAAATGACGATTTTTTTGGACTTGGAGTCAGCTCATGAGGAACCTGCTTATCAAGCTTTTTCACCTTTCCAATTTGCTTCAAATGCCACATGACCATAGAATGGTCGACGTTGAGTTCTTGGGCAACTTCTCATGTAGTTGCAAGAGGATCAGCTTCACTGATTGCTCTCGGTTGTCGTTGTCAGCTTCCAATGGCTGGCCACTGCACTCCTCATCTTCAAGGCTTTCGTCTGCTTTGCAAAACTTGATCCACCCCCTCACTGTGTGTTCATTAATTTAAGAATGTATTCCACTGCTGCTGCTGCTAAGTTACTTCAGTCGTGTCCGACTCTTTGTGACCCCATAGACGGCAGCCCATCAGGCTCCTCCCCCGTCCCTGGGATTCTCCAGGCAAGAACACTGGAGTGGGTTGCCATTTCCTTCTCCAATGCATGAAAGTGAAAAGTGAAAGTGAAGTCGCTCAGTCGTGACCGACTCTTAGCGACCCCATGGACTGCAGCCAACCAGGCTCCTCCATCCATGGGATTTTCCAGGCAAGAGTACTGGAGTGGGGTGCCATTGTATTCCACTATCAAACAGCAAATTTCAACAATGCAAAAATGGCAATTACATTTGCACCAACATAATATTTCAGATTGTTGTCACTGTTTTTATTATAGAAAATTCTGACTTCCATTCCTTTTATTCTTTACAGTGGGTGCTGACAAAAGGGTGCCAGCGATGCCTGGATCTCCTGTGGAAGTGAAGATACAGTCAAGATCCTCCCCTCCCACCATGCCGCCCCTTCCACCAATAAATCCCGGAGGACCCAGGCCTGTGTCGTTCACTCCTACAGCACGTGAGACCTCTTAGTTGCTTGGGTTTGTGGTTTACAGTGATGTTTGGATCTAAATGAATGTCATTAAGTCTTCTATATTCACTGCTCAACATTTTCTTAATGGCTATTAACAATACACACATATATTTGGTTGTTTCTTTTTCCCTCAGAGAATAGTACATAACTCTTTCAGGTACTTGGAAATTTAGTAGTATAAATATTTTGTTTTCATATTTTTGACTTAAAAGTATCTATTTTAATTTCTTTGACTCTAAAAGGATGAATTTTCAATTATTATACTGGTTCATAGGATTCAAAGTAAATTTTATAAAATTATTGAACTACTCCACGAGTGTCATGGTAAGGTATTTTTACAAAAGAAAATGATTGTTTTATTAGTTTAGTAGGGCTGCTTTAACAAAATTCCAAAGACTGGGTGATTTAAACGACAGAAACTTATTTTTTCACAGGTCTGGAGGTTAGAGGTCTAAGATCAAGATGTCAGCAGATTGGTTTTTTCAGAGGCTCTCTCTCTCTCTGTCTTGAAGAGAGCTGCCTTCTTGCTCTGTCGTCTCATAGCCTTTCCTTGTGCGTGTGCATCCTTGATGCTTCTTCCTCTTCTTATAAGTACAATAGTCATGTTGGATTACGACGTAGGTTCATGACGTCATTTAACCTTTAAGGTCCCTGTCTCCAAATACAGTCACGTTCTAAGGTACTCTGGTGATCAGAACTTCAACACAGGAATTTGAGAGGGTGATATAATTTAGTCCATAACAATCCTATTAAGACAATAAATGTATAATAAGTTGCTCAGCCTTATTAGTCAAAAAGGAACTAAAACCAGTGTAGTATTGTGTACACCCAAGAACGTTCAGAATGAAATAGAACATCAAGTCTTGGTGAGAGTATGTGTGAAGCAACTTGAACAATACATTGTTTATAATAACGTTTTTTGGTACTATCTACTAAAGCTGAATTTCCCCAAACCCTGTAACAAATTTAGCCCTAAAACCTCAATTTTAAAAAGAAGATTTAATTATTTATAGTCCCAAAACATTTGAAGTTAAGTAACTGGCAACTGGAGCAATTTGAGCCAGAATTTATGATATGAAGTTTGGTATCTTTTCCCCTTAATTTCTGTAATTTTATCTCACAGTTAAACAGCCTTAGATAAAGGTACTATCTTTGAAGTGAAGCAGATTTAAATCTAGACTATCAGATTTCAAGATACACGCTGTAGAATTCTATGTGTATCTGTATGTTTAACTAAATTGAGCCCTTTTGACCTCCATACTTGACTGTTTAGGGATGAATATGTGTTATTTCAGAAAATGTGATCATGCCAAGTAAGTATCAGAGTGGCCAAAAGCATGGTAATGTATTATATTTATGAGTTGCTTCAAAAGAGGGCAGCTTTCCAGTAGCAGTGGGCCTTTCTGTGAACACCTTTGCAGCTAATTTTCTGAATTGCTGAGGTTGAGTGTTAAACCTTCCTTGCCAGTAGTAGCTCTAATGTCCTTTCCTGGAAGACAGTAGAAAGATTACCATCTTTTTTCTCAGCCTGTTAACCCTCTATGCAGTGAGCCTTTTAGCAACATTTTAATATATGCTTTGATAGCTAATTATGATAAACACAGATGTATATTTATCAAGAATTGGACAGTCTTTCAAGGCAGTGCAAATATAGCAAGAACTAAGTATAATTTGGTAAGTAAAATAAGGGGCACATGTACATAGCACAGAAAAGTTATGAAATCTAGTAGGAGCAACATGCATGCGTGCTGAGTCGCTTTTGTTATGTCCAGCTCTTTGCGACCTCATGGACTGTAGCCTGCCAGGCTCCTCTGTCACACAGTCTGTCAAATAATGCTTCTTAATACAGGTGATGTGTTTTTAGACATTGTTTTATTTTGCTAAATTTTCAGGCTTGGAAATGACTAAATAAAAATCTATTGACACTTAGGCATATTTATTTCATTCATCAGGGAAGAAGGGACTTTGCCTCCAAGACCATAGCTCTAGAGCTGTGTTCCAGATTAAAACTACAAGAAATCAGTGTTCAGAACAATGGGCAAATAGGAAAACTAATTAATCACATATATTATCATTAGAGCAGAAATATAGAATGGAAGTATCCCATACGGTATCTAGAAGACGCTTGGCACTATCAAGGCAGAGAAAAACAGATTTTGATGAACGTGAATATTCTGAATGGTCAAAGAGATACATATATATCTCATTGTAGGAATAAATCAATAAACCTATGGGGTAGGAAAAAAAATATCATATTAATGCAACTCTCTGCTTTCTGATAATCTTGTTCAAATGCTATATATTTAATTGACCGCTTTGCTTCTTTGGGAGTCTGAAGTTGGGATCAATCTCCTGTTGGAAATAGATTCTACCAGATTCTGCTCATGCAACCCACTGCAAGAAGTCTTAAAAGCTACCCTTCCTCCCCACCCCCAACACCTGCAGAAGTTAGATGTCCCTTCTCTTTGCTCTTGTGGCTCTCAACACTCCTCTCAACATGTCTGTGTTACTCTGTTACCGTTTTTTATCAGGCAGTCTGTCTCATTGTAAAGCAGTGTTGTTGAGGGCTGAATCAGTGTCTTCTATATGCTTTTATCATGTGAATTACAAAATTCAAATCAATAAATGAAAGAGAATGCAAAAATAAGAAATTAACAGGGATCATTGTGATTTGCACTTAAACCAAGTTTTTCTTTTAGTGAGCAATGGCATCAACCATTCTCCTCCTACCCTTAACGGCGCCCCATCACCACCACAAAGATTCAGCAATGGTCCTGCCTCTTCCACATCATCTGCACTAACTAACCAACAGTTGCCAGCCACTTGTGGTGCTCGGCAGCTCAGCAAGTTGAAACGCTTCCTCACCACTCTGCAGCAGTTTGGCAACGACATCTCACCTGAGATTGGGGAGAAGGTGCGGACTCTTGTTCTAGCGCTGGTGGTAAGTACGGCATCACTGTCAATGACTGCTTTGAGTATGTGGCTCAGAACTGAAGCCAGCAGAGAAATTTGCGCATACTTCTCCTCATTCCCAAACTTGTAGCAGTGTGGTAAATTCTTCAGTCTAGATTAATTTGTAGAATAGTATTGAATCATGGATTTCAGTTGTGGATAATGTTTATCAATTTAATTCCTTTAAGCAACTTTGAATTTGTCTTAAAACTAAGTTTCAAGAGATCCACTGAGGTTCCACTAAGTTTTGTTACTTAATAATATATTCAGTGCCTGGTGCATTGTTTCCTCATACAAATACAGTTTCTTTAGGATTTTCAAGGTACACATAATTTTTTTTTTACCTATACTGAGGGACGAATCCATACTATAAGTTAGAGATTTTCTTACATTGACACCTGGGAGGGTTCAACTCTCAGTATATGTAAGAGAAGAGCTACCAGTTCTTAATGTTTGTAAATTGAATTCCTCAAGATTTACCTCAACTAAAAGCACACTGTGCTCCTGCATATTAGCCTCTTATGTAATAAAGATGATTCACACAACTTGGCAGTTCTCAAAGTGTAATTAGTGAGCCCTTGGATTTCTCAAGACCCTTTCAGGAAGCCCAGGATGTCAAAAGCATTTTCATAATAATATTAAAGTATTACTTACGTTTTGACTCTTAATTCTCTCATGACTGTTCAATGAAATTTTCTAGAGATTATATGATGTAGGATATTGCAACACATTAAATGCAGAAGAATCCAGCTCTCTTTTATTAAGTTATGTAGCAGAGAGGTTTGTATATCTGTATTATACATAATAGTGTGTATCTGTAAACCCCAAATTCTTAATCTGTCCCTCTCCCACTTTCCTCTTTGGTAGACATAGTTTTTAATCATAAACAGATATTGGATTTTATCAGAAGCTTTTTCTGAGTCTATTGAGATGATAATATGATTTTTATTCTTAAGTTTGTTAATGTCATGTATTACATTGATTGATTTCTAATTATTCATGGTGTATAATCCTTTTAAAGTATTGTTGGAATTGGTTTGCTAGTATTGTTGAGGATTTTTCCATCTATGTTCATCAGTGGTATTAACCTGTAGTTTTCTTTTTTTGTAATATCTTTATCAGGGTGATTGTCACCTAATAGAATGTATTGGAAGTATTCGCTCCTCTGCAAGTTTTTGAATAGTTTCAGGAGGATATGTGTTAACTCTTCTCTAAATGTTTGGTATAATTCACCTGTGAAGCCACCTGGTCCTGAACTTTTGTTTGTTGGGAGTTTTTTAATAACGTATTTAATTTCATTACCGGTAATTGGCCCACTCATATTTTCTATTTCTCCATAGTTCACATGGCAGATTGTATGTTTCTAAGAGTTTGTCCATTTCTTCTAGGTTGTCCCTTTTGTTGGCATATAGTTGCTCCTAATAGTCTCTTACAGCCTTTCATTTTTCTGTGGTATTGGTTGTAACTTCTGCTTTTTCATTTCTTATTTTATTGATTTGTGCCATCTCTTTTTTTATTAATCACTAAAGGTTTATCAGTTTTATTTATCTTTTCAAAGAACCAGTTCTTAGTTTCATTGATCATTTTTTAAAATCTCCACTTCATTTATTTCTGCTCTGATCTTTATGCTGTTTTCCTTCTGCTAGCTTTGGGATTTGTTTTTTCTTCATTCTCTAGCTGCTTTAGGTGTAAGCTTAGGTTGTTTATTTGAGATTTTTCATATTACCTGAGGTAAATTAGTATCACTGTAAACTTCCCTCTTAGAACTGCTTTTGCTGCAACCCATAGGTTTTGGGGTGTCATATTTTTATTTGTCCCCAGGTATTTTTTTTAAATTTCCTCTTCGATTTCTTCAGTGATCCATTGGTTGTTTAGTAGCATATTGTTTAACCTCTGTGTGTTTGTGTTTTAAAAGATACTTGATATGATTTCAGTTTTCTGATGCTTTAATTGCCCAGCATGTGATCTGTCCTGCAGAATGTTCCATTAGCACTTGAAAAGAGTGAGTATCCTGCTGCTTTCAGATGGAATGCCCTATAAATATCAATTAAGTCCATCTGGTATAATTTGTCACTTAAGACCTGTATTTCCTTATTGATTTTCTGTCTGGGTGATATGTTCATTGATTAAACAGAGTATTAAGGTTCTTTGTGTCTGTTAACATTTGCCTTTATATTGCTCCTGTGTTGGGTGCATATATATATTACAATTGTTCTGTCTTCTTGGGTTGATTCTTTGATCATTATATTTGGTGGGGTTTTTTTTTGGTCGGGGGGAGAGAGGTTTGGCCATGCCACTCAGCTTGTGGAATCTTAGTTCCCTGACCGGAAATTGAACCTGAGCCCTCGACAGTGAGAGCATGGTATCCTAACCACTGGACCACTAGGTAATTCCCAGTCACAGTCTTTAAAGTCTATTTTGTCTGATACGAGTATTGCCACTCTGACTTTATTTTGATTTCTATTTGCTTGGAATACCTTTTCCCATCTCCTCTCCTTCAGTCTATATGTGTCTCGAGATCTGACACATACCTCATGCTCAGTCACTTAGTCCTATCTGACTGTACGCAACCCTTTGGACTGTAGCCCGCCAGGCTTAGGCAGCATATATATGGGTCCTGTTTTTGTGTCCATTCAGCCAGTCTGTCCTTTGGTTGGAGCACTTAGTTCATTTACATTTAAGGTAATTATCAGTATATATGCTTATATTGCCATTTTGTTCATTGTTTTTTGGATTTGTATTTTAGGTCCTTTTTTTCCTTTCTTCTTTTGTTCTCTTCTGTGATTTGATGACTATCTTTGCTGTTGTGTTTGAATTCCTTTTTTGTGTGTAGATATATTACAGATTTTTGTTTTGCAGTTACCATTAGGTTTTTGTATAGTGGTCTCTCTCTCTCTCTCTCTCTCTATATATATATGCACATGCTTGTTTTAAGTTGCTGATTTCTTTCAGAAGAGTTTTAGATACTCTGCATTTTGTACTCTGCTCCCCTCATGATTACTGTTTTGGGTTTTATATTTTACATCTAATTGTTTTATGTGTCCCTTAACTGCTTATTGTGGATATGGAAATGTTGCTACTTTAGTCTACCCCACCCTCCAGGAGCTTTGTGTATGGATGATTTCTTGCCTTTATTTATATTTGCCTTTACCAGTAAGCTTTTCCATTTCCTAATTTTTTCATCACTTTAAGTGTATTGTGCCACTCCTCTTTTTTTAGCAGTTTTTGCTAAAAAATCAGCTGATAGCCTTACTGGAGTTCCTTTGTATGTTATTTGTTACTTTTCCCTTATTGCTTTTAATATTCTCTGTTTATCTTTAATTTTTGTCATTTTGTTTACAAATGTGTCTTGGTGTGTTTTTCTGTAGATTAATCCTGTATAGGACAGTGCTTCCTGGGCTTCCAGGTTAAAGAAGTTTTCAGCTATCAACTCTTAATATTTTCTCAGTCTCTTTCTCTTTCTTCTCCTTCGGTGTCCCCTATAATGCAAACATTACCGCACTTGATGTTGTTCTAGAGGTCTCTTACACTGTCTCCATTTCTGTTCATTCTTTTTTCTGTTTGGTAGCAGTGATTTCCATACTTTGTCATTCAGCTCATTTATCGATAATTCTACCTCATTTAGTCTACTATTGATTCCTTTTAGTGAATTTTTCATTTCAGTTATTGTATTCTTCACCTCTTTTTGGTTGTTTTTTATTATTTTCTAATTGTTTCTTGAAAAGTTCTGCTTTATTGCTCTGTGTATCCATTTTCCTCCCAAATTCTTTGATCATCTTTACAGTCATTATTCTGAACTCTTTCTTGGGTGGATTGCCTATCTCTACATCACCTGTTCTCCTGGGGTTTTATTTTGTTCCTTTGTCTGAAACATTCTTCTGTTGCCTCATTTTGTCTACGTTTCTATTTGTATTTTTTTGTATGTGGTAGGTTAGTTACATTTCCTGATTCTGGAGAAGTAGCTCTCTGTAGGAGATATCCTATGCATCCCAGGAGTGCACTCCCCTCTCGTCATCCAAGGAACAGGGGCCAACTGTTCTACGGTAGTGTCTGGCATGCGTTTGCAGACTTGGTTTTTATTTCCTTACAAAAGTTTGTATCCATAACAATTGTTTTTACTTCTCAGTTTTATTTTCAGAGATAGTGATTATTGATAGATGTAACCCACAATAATTAGAGGGTTTACGAGACTATAAAAGTTTATGAACTGCTGCTTTAAAACATTACTCAGTATTGTGTAGAAGAAACCACTTTCATACAAGGCAAAATGTAATAAATGACTTCTTTATCATGTTAGATTCTATCCCTGTTGTTTTGTACAACTGTGGTTATTAGTGGTGGTTCATTATCATTGCTGTATAATGTTTCATTGTAGAAATATACCACAATTTATACTGTATAAAAATATTTTTTTGGGGCTGTGTCGGGTTGTCGTTACCACACAAGGACTTTCTTTAGTTTCAGCAGGTGGAGACTACTCTGTATCTGCAATTCATGGGCTCCTCATTGCTGTGATTTCTCTTGTTGCAGAACATGGGGTCTAGAGCAAGGCTTTCAGTAGTTGTCTTGCACAGGCTTAGTTGCTCTGCAGCATGTAGAATCTTCCTGGACCATGAATCGAACCTGTGTCCCCTGCATTGGCAGCTTAACCACAGTTTATAGTTTTCAATGGACATTTGAGTTTCTTACATTTTGAGGCAGCATCATACGTCCCCCAACACCACTCCCACGTTTCGAGATTTGCTAGAATTCTCGGGATTTGGCATATTGTTGTGCCCAGAGCTGAGATTTAATACAGAAATATAATAAGAATACACAGCTGGATCAGAAAGGTGAGACACAGTCAGGATCTGGAGGAATCCATGTGTAGGCTTCCTTTTTCCCCTGTATCCCATCTGTGAAGATAACAGCAGCATATGTGTGATGTTTCTACCCAAGGAACCCCATTAAACACTCGATGAGTGGGCACATAGGCACTCTGTGCAGCATGTATGAAACTCCAGACTCCTAGAAGGAAAGTTAGTGTTGAGCATAAATCAGAGCTTGTAAAAATAGTACTGTCATCCATTGAGGGAAGGTGTTTTTGTTTCTTTGTTTGGGGTGACGGGGGGTCTGTTTATTGGTCAGATTTTAGAGTACCATGGAAAAGTCTTTCTGACTCTAAACTAATAAAATTTACCTTAAATGTCAAAATGAGTTTGAACATAATTGGAAGCAAAGTAGACATCAGAATTTGTCTGATGCCATTTCCAGCAGCAAATTACTTTAAGTAGCATCTGCTTAATTTCAAGAGTAAAAGGAAAAAATGACAGCTCATTTGCACATGCATGCACACACAAAACGAATTTTTTCCAGCTATGAGCTATGAAAATATACGTTTTGTTTGTTTGTTTGGAGTCTCTATCTCAAGGAGAGCAGAGAAGACTTGAAGAGAAAACATCTTGAGGATACAGTGGAGTGGTTTGCTAGTCCTCGACAGTGAAAGTGTTAGTTGCTCAGTCATGTCTGAATTTGCAAATCCATCAACTGCAGCCTGCCAAGCTCCTCTGTTCATGGGATTCTCCAGGCAAGAATACTGGCGTAGGGTGCCATTCCCTTCTCTAGGGGATCTTCCCGACGCAGAGATCGAAACTAGGTCTCCTGAATTGTGGGTAGATTCTTTACCATCTGAGCCAAACGTAGATATAGCCAATTTTCTCTTTTAAATGGTTGTGCTTGGGTTAAAGTTTCGTTTTTTTTCTCTTTCAGATTTTTTAATTGTTTGATCATGAGGTGGTAAGATACACATAGCACAAAATTTACCACCTTAACTGTTTTTTTTATCTTAACCATTTTTAAGTGCACAGTTCACTGGTACTAAATATACTCATTGTTGTGCAACATCAACCACCATCTACCTTCAGAAGTTTTTTTATCTTTTGGAACTGTAACTTGTGCCCTTAAGCAATGATTCCCTGTTTCATTCTTTCCTCAGCTCTGTCAGCCATCATTCTACTTGACTACTCTAGGTACCTCATATTAGTGAAAGCACAGTATTTATCTTTTTGTGGCTGGCTTATTTCACTTATATAATATTGTCAAAGTTCACCCTATTAGTCTAGAGTCATGTTGTAGCATGTCTTACAATTTTCTCCCTGTTATGAGTTAATACTTCATTATACACACACTCACACACATACACACTATGTTTTGCTTATGCCTTCATCCATTGATGAATACTTGAGATGCTTTCACTTTTTCAGTTATGAAAAGTTTTGTATCAGTGTAGGAAATTATGAGTTCCTAGACACCAGTCAGTGCCCCAACCTTGCAAGCAGGCTTTCCTAAGGTTAGCAGTTGTTGACCAACTATATTGTCTATTCTGTACAAAGGCCATTGTAAATAATGAGCATTTTTATGTATAGTACATGTATGCAAGCATTGCACTGAACAGTGGAATTGTGATTTCATAGGCTATGCTAAGTCACTCCAGTCGTGTCCCACTCTGTGCGACCCCATAGACGGCAGCCCAACAGGCTCCCCCGTCCCTGGGATTCTCCAGGCAAGAACACTGGAGTGGGTTGCCATTTCCTTCTCCAATGCATGGAAGTAAAAAGTGAAAGGGAAGTCGCTCAGTTGTGTCCAACTCTTAGCGACCCCATAGACTGCAGCCTACCAGGCTCCTCCATCCAAGGGATTTTCCAGGCAAGAATCATAGGGTATACGTGTATGTAAATTTAGTATATAAAGCCAAATTGTTTTTCCAAGTTTATGCCAGTTTATATTCTCACATATTGAGATTTTCACTAACATCTTGGGGCTTCCCTGGTGGCTCAGTGGTAAAGAATCTACCTGCCCAGTGTAGGAGAGTCGGGTTCAATCCCTAATCTGGGACAATCCCACACACTGCAGAGCAGTTAAGCCCATGTGTCACAACTCTTGCACATATGCCTTGGAGCCTGGGAGCCACAACGTGGCACCCACGTACCACAGCAGCTGAAGCTGGTACATCCTAGAGCCTGTGCTCCACAAGAGAAGCCACTGCAATGAGAAGCCTGTGTACTGCAACTAGAGAATAGCCCCCACTCGCTGCAACCGGGGAAAAGCCCACACAGCAACAAAGACCCAGAATAGCCAAAACTAGATAGATAGATAAATAAAAATAAATAAGCTTATTTAAAAAAAAAAAAAAAGATCAGCATTTTATGCAGACATAGGCAAATGGATTTGTGGACACAGTGGGGGAAGAAGAGGGTGGGACAAATTTAGTAGCATCGAAATACATACGTTACCATGTGTAAAACAGATAGCTAGTGGGATATTGCTGTATAACACAGGGTGCTCAGCCTGCTGCTCTGTGAAAACCTAGAGGGGTAGGATGGCGGGGGTGGGGAGAGAGCCTCAAGGGTTAGAGGATATATATCTGCTTATGGCTGATTCACATTGTCGGACATTAGAAACCAATACAAGATTATAATGCAGTTATCCTCTAATTAAAATAGATTTTTAAAAAGATGAGTGTCTTAGTCCTTTTGGGCTCTTATAATAGAGTATTAAAGAATAGGTGGCTTATAAACAACAAATATTCATTTCTCACAGCTCTCAAGGTTGGTAAGTTCAAGATCAAAGTTCAGCATATTAGGTGTCTGGTGAGAGCCCACTTCCTGGTTCATAGATGGTCTTCTCACTGTGTCCTCACAGGGCGGAAGAGGCAAGAGAGCTTTCTGGGATCTTTTTTATAAGAGCTCTAATGCCATTCATTAGGGTTCTGTCCTCCTGACCTAGTCATCTCCCAAAGGCTGTGCTTCCAAATATTGGAAATGAAGTTTCAGTGTAGAAATTTTGAGGGCTTACGGAAACATGTAATCTATAGTAATTGGTATTGAAACTATATTTGGAGACAAATGTTTGTTAAATTTAATATCTATTTGTTGTTAAAAAATGCACACCTAGCAGGAATTTCCTTAATCTGATGACAGTTGTATGTATAAACCGAAAACCTTCAGCAGACCTCTGCTTAATGGTGAAATTTCAAAAGCTTTCCCTCAGATAATAGGAACCAGATAGAAAGTCTATTCTCTGTAAACCTGAACATTATAGCCTAGTAAATAAGATATAAGGATTGGAAAAAGATAAACAAAACTGTCGTTATTTGTAAATAAAATGATTGTCTTATGCATGTTGCATTTGAGCTTACCAGTCTGTTCTTTTTCCTGTCTTTTTTTTCCTTTTTCCCTTTTCTTTTTCTTTTTTTCTACCCTCTTGGTGAAAACTTGTCTAATTTGGTAGAAAATTAACACCTTTAGATTATTATATTTCCCCAATCCATGAAAGCCTTATTTGATCTTCTATTTACGTAAGGAATGGTTAAGATTTTGGCAAGCATATATAAATGCACAGTCATTCCATGTGGAGAAAGCTTGCTTAGCAAAGTCAGAAAAGATCACATAGGTAGCATAGCCAGAGTTTAGTTCACCTGTGTGCATTTGGTATTTCTGTTGTGTAAGAGGTAAGGTCCTGGTTGTCCTTAACTATACCAGGAAGCAAGGGTGGCAATTTCCACTGCAAGGTAAAGATAAATGTTTTCTACTCTGGCTACTTATCTGGAAAATACACATTCTGGAAGGTAGTTTATGCCTTAAACTAGACAGTTCCTTTGACTTCGCAGTATTTCTCCTTGACATTCATCCTAAGAAAATGACAACCAGTGTGCACTAACAGTATTTATAAGGCCAAAAAAAATTAGAACCAGCTAAATGTTCTATAAATGCCTGAGTAAATGACAGTACCTCAGTTTAATGGAATATGATATGGTCATGTCCAGTCTGATTCAGAGATGTAAAAAAAAAGGTGTGTGTAAGTCACTCTGGTTGAGTCCGACTCTGCGAGTCGAACCTGGCTGCTCTGTCCGTGGAATTCTCCAGGCAAGAACTCTGGAGTATGTTGTCATTCCCTTCTCCAAGGGATCTTCCCAACCCAGGGATCAAACCCAGGTCTCCCACATTAGCAGGCAGATCCTTTACCATCTGAGCCACCAGGGAAGCTCCAACAGAAAGGTAAAGTATACCTATTCTTCCTGACAAATACAGCAAAAAAAAAAAAGAACAGTTACATAAAGCAAAATTAAGACTCTTGAAGATAGAAGAAAGCAGATTGGCTAGTGACCTTGAGACCCGAGGAAATACATAGCAGTGAGTTCCCTTGGTTTTATGCTTTCATCATATATCCTGGACTGTGGTCTGGGGAAATCAGTAACAAGGAAATGCTGATGAGCACAGACAAAAGCAAACCAAAAACCACCACCACAACAAACCCACCTCTTTCTAGCCAAAGGACTAGGAAAGGATCTTCCAAGTAAGGTAGAAAACTTTTAGAAAAAAATCACTCTATTGTAGTCAACCAGCTCAGGAAAAAAAAAATAATAATGTACAACCTTCCCTCTCCCATAAGAGACCTAGTGGGGAGTCTGAGCTCCCACCACTGCCCATCAGTAAGGAACCCCTCCTTCCTCTTCTGATCAACAGGTTGAGTGGGAAACTTGGGATTATACCGCAGCTGGCAGTTTCAGAGATTCTCCTGTTCTCAACAGCACAGTGATGGAGGATGCCTCAAAAACAGAATTTTTTGACAGGGGTTTTGAGTCAGCCATCATAAAAATGCTTCAGTGAGCAGTTACACAAATGAAGAAATACAAAGGTCTCAGCAAGGACATAGAAGGTATAAAGTAGAACTAAATGCAAATTGGAGAACTGACAAATATAACGAAATTATAAAAATTCAGTGATGGACTCAACAATAGACTGGAAAGAATCAGTAAACTTGAAGCTAGAGCACTTGAAAAAACTACCCAGTCTATACAACATAGAGAAGTTAAAAAAAAATGAATAGAACCTTGGAGATTCGAAAGAGGTCTGAGTCATAGTAGGAGGAAAGAAAGAATGTGGGGCTAAAATAAAGGCTGAAAATATAACAAAAGACCTGTATCTATAGATTCAACAGCTGAGTAGACCTCAAACGAGACATCACATCTGAGGAATTCCCTCGTGGTCCAGTGGTTAGGACTCCATGCTGTCACTGCTGAGCACCCTGGTTCAGTTCCTGGCTGGGGAACTAGAAAACCCCACAAGCTGCATGTCCTGTTCTTTGTGCCCCATGGACTGTAGCCCGCCAGGCTGCTCTGTCCATGGAATTCTCCAGGCAAGAACACTGGAGTGGGTTGCCATTTCCTTCTCCAGGGGACCTTCCTGACCCAGGGATTGAACATGGGTCTCACATATTGCAAGCAGATTCTTTACTGTCTGAGCCACCGGGGAGGCCCTTCTCTTATACTTAATTTTTGTTCCCTGATTGTCAGTAGATTTGGTTGCATTATATACCTGTCATTTACAAAATCAGGCACTCAGGTTTAAAAGGAATTTTTTTATATGAAATGGGATAAGCTGTTCAAACATTTTCATTTAACCTGGTTAAATTTGATACATTCTTTTTTCTAAAGAAATATTTTAGTTTTTACTCTATTGTATGCTATATTTGGAAAATCAAACATAATTTCACATCTAGAAATAACTACTGTTGTAATTTTCCTTCCAGATACTTAAAATATTATATAAATGTGTGTTTTTTTTTTCAAAAATGTATTATTAGAATATACCTCTATGTTACCGGTTTTTCACTTAGTATATTATAGGTATCTTGCTTCATTTATGCATACAAATCTACCACCCTAAGTGTTCTAATGTATTATGCATTATAATAATGCATTATTAATAATAAATAATAATAAATGCATTATAATTTTTAATGCAGTATTGTGTTGGTGGACCTATATATTTTCCATCTCTTCTTATTAAGAAGCAATACTTTGCTGATGAATAATTTGTGCGGTACATGTTACGTCTTTGAACACTTGATGATTTTATATAAATAAATCCTTGAAGTTGTCATTGTTCTTTTAGGCAAGCAAGAATTCAGATTAATGTTTTGTTTTTAACTTAGTATGCTGTGTTTTAAGGAATTGAAGTAAAAATAAAAATGGTTTGTGAACTTTGAAGAAAATATTTGTATTGTTATATTCCTCTTAGAGAAGCTGAGAATCCTAGTTTAAAGAAAGACTTGAAAAAATACTGGGGAAATGCTGAAAAGTTTCCTGGGAATACTAAAATTTAGCTAGTGGAAGTCTGCTCACTTGGAGGTACTCTGATTTGTAAACAGACCACTTGAAGAGCACCTATTTTTGTTATTAACTTCCAGCTTAGAAGATTTAGGGAACTGATGCTAGGAGGTAGGCAGAACCAATGAAGAAACGAACTGAAGAAATGAGGCTCCAAGTCATTAAGTTGATACTGTGGACTAATTTGGGAACTGTTCAACTGGAAACACTGTACCCTTGGTTACTTGTACCTAAGGTGACTTGTGATGAGCCCCTCAAGACAGGGGACCTCAGTGCCATTCTTCACGGGAGGAATGCAATGCCCTATTTTGCCTAGGCTGCTGAACCTTATGGGGAACTTACTAGATTTGGGACAGTTGAGAAGAAAATCAAAGAGGCTGGATTTCTTTCATAAAGGAAACAGAATCTGGTTAACTTTTGAGAGGGATCTGGGTTCACAATAGTGCTCTTGGAATTATCCTCATTATTTCAAAGGGCTCAGCACTGTCAGATTTATGTTAGGATAACACTGTCCAGTTTTTGAAATTGAACAGTGTTATTTTCTTTTTTCAGAACTCAACAGTAACAATTGAAGAATTCCATTGCAAGCTCCAGGAGGCTACAAACTTTCCTCTTCGTCCTTTTGTTATTCCATTCCTCAAGGTAATTTTTATAACTACTGATTGTAAATTATCTTCAGCATTTCTTCAAAGCTGCTACTGATCCTTCTACGATCTCCATCAGGGCAGCTTGCCACATTTTCATGTCTTTGTTTTATTGGAGGCTGCTAGAGAAAATGTGAGTGCAGTTTTCAGATAAGGTTCATGTTTGGTGAGATGAGAGTTGCAAAAGCCTTGAGTTGTGGTTTATATGCAGACACTGTTGATGACACACAGAAGGAGCAGGTGGGAGGTGGGGAACAGGAGTGGGTGGGCTAGAGGTGTGTGCATGACACGGTGGTTGGGCTCTTGGCAGAAGAAGTAACTGAACACTCTCTTGGTTGTGGCCACCGGGTAAAGAGTGTGTGTTATCAGTGGAGGCTGTCAAAACAGAGGCCTTTGCAGTTAGGACTAATCCTAAGGGTATGTGGAAGAGCATGTGGGAAGTCATTATTTGCTTCTCTCTTCCCCCCATTTAGTCTAGTTTCTAATTATGTCCTCTGAAATTAATTGTCCTCTGGAACATACCTTTTGGGGACATTGTTTAAAATTATTGTGCATCCCTGATATGTGAGTCCGGGTTAAATTTACATATAAAAGATGACAATTTTATTTTGAATTAATTTTGTGCTCACAAAAAAGTTTTAAGATGGTACAGTAAAATTCAGATTCTCTGAATGTTAATATTTTATCACATCATTATTATTCTATAATTTTTTCCACAGAAATGTTTTGGAATAAGCTGCAAGCATGATACATATGAATACTTTAGTATAATTATCGAATCTAGAAAGTAACATTGATACAGTATTATCTATAGATCTTATTCATATTCACCAGATGTCCCACAAATGTCCTTTTTAGCAAAATGTCCTGATTTTTGGTCCCGCATCTAATTCAGGATCACATGTTGGATTACACTGTCATGTCTCCCTTCAGTTCATTTTAATCAGGAACAGCTTCTCAGTCTCTTATGATCTGGATTTTAAAGAGTGTGTGATTTTATAGCATATACTTCAATTTGGGTTTTTCTGATGGTGCTTTATGATTACAACAAGGTTATGCATTTATCACTGCATGCTGTCAGGAGACATAGATGTTCATTTGTCTCGTAATTGGTGGTGTTGATTTTGATTAGTTGGTAAAGGTGCTGTGCCACTGGTGCTATTTTTCCCTATTAAACAGTAATTTTTAAAAACAAGAGACACATTAATGCATATACATGTATTGATGAACCTGTTTATAGAGAAGGAATGGAGGTGCACACGTAGAGAACACACTTGTGGACACAGTTGAAGGGAGAGAGTGGGACAAATGGAAAGAGTAGTGTTGATATATATACACTATCATGTTCAAAATAGATAGATGGTGGAGAGTTGCTGTATAACACAGGGCGCCAAGCCTGATGCTCTGATGACCTCGAATTACAGCTGATTAGAGTGGTTATATAGCAGAAACCAGCACAACATGGTAAAGCAGTTTTCTTCCAATTAAATAATAAATTAAAAAAAGAACAAGTGATACTATAACTCATAAAGATGTTTAAAAACTGAACCTGTGTCTGTGACACAATTTGAATTGTATTTAATTCAACTCATTATTAATGAGGGAATCTATAAAGTGTTATAACCTGTTCAGGAGAGAAGCCAAAGAATATACATTATAGATCAGGATTGTTGCTAAGAATATGCAAACAGGGAATTCCCTGGCCGTCCAGTGGTTAGAGCTCTGCCCTTCCACACTGCAGGGGGCACAGTTTCGGTCCCTGGTCCAGAAATTATGATTCTGCATGCCACAAGGTGTGGCCAAAATAAAAAATGCAAACAAAAGTAAAATTGGCTGCTTCTACAGTGGGGCAAGGGAAAAGTCCCTAGAACCTTTGCTGCGTGTAATTTTATGCACGTTCACAGACAGCAAGTTTTTGCATTGCCATCGAAAGGTTAAGTTGACAGTGTTATAAAATAGGTCAAAGGCAATGAAAGGCTAGGGTCAGACACCATTGTATTCTAGACCATGCACAGTTTGGAAACTAATGACCCGTATCCAGCCCACTACATGGTTTTACCAAGCGCTAGAAAGAAGAATGATTTTTACAGATGAACATTGGGATCGGTTTGATGATAGGAAATACTTATTTTCAACCCCAAATAAGCTAAAAATGTTATCCTCAGTCCATCGCTAGCAAATGAATTTCATTCTTTTCATTAATAGTAGACTATTAACAAACAAAAAAAAACTGAACTCAAATTTTTTATATTTTGACTTTTGTCAATACAGTATTTGTGGAAATTTAATTTCTCTCCTTTATCACAATGTGAGTACTCACATAATATCAGTTCTTGTCTCGACAAAATAAATATGCCCCTGTACCTTCTTTATTTCCTAAGAAAATGTAATAGCATCAAAAGGTTGAGTCAACTTACTGAAGTACTGATTCTAGTGTTTGGGGTTTTTTAAATGAGAACGTTAGAGACACGCAAGGAAATGCACAGGTCTCCATGCACAGCCTGTGTTGGGCTCTTTTCTGATGGCATTGACGCCTTGGGCTCTCAGAGCCGTCTGAGATGCCTTTTTCAGCCTTGAAACAGCTGTGTGAGTTCTATCTTGGTCTCTTTTCTGTATATCAGAGCCAGTAGATAATTATTTCCCCCAAGACTCCAGAATCAGAGAGATTTTGGAAATTTGTGTTAATAGGAAACAATTAACATTTTAAAAAATTCATTAAAGGGCACATGTCATAAGCGTAGAGATCTAACATTGTATATTTTCCAATTAAGTTTTTACAGTTGCTACAAGATTGAAGTTATAAAATAGAAAACTTTAAAAGTGTTTTATATCATCAAATTCTCTATTCTTAACTAGTTATTTTGGAAAACAGCATGAGGTAGGTTGTTCTGGCAGCTTTTTGGCTAGCATTTGGGTTTTTGTCAATTTATTTCTGCTTTAAAACAGTCACTAATTATGGTGCTTGCTAAATTAACTGTTGGTAAAGGGATGAGTACTTGCATGTATTAAACTCTCCTTTCACTTGCTCGTCTGTTTCCCTTGGGATAAAGGCTTATTATGAGCTCAGTCTGAGTTGTTTTAAAATTTGAGGGAAAATATAATTATTTTTTTAATTAAGTATGGGGAAAGTATATTTTGTACATGAAGGACTTATAGTTAAGTTTAAAGGTGCACAGGGTTTTTTGTATGATTTGTCTCATTAGAGGTTTAAGTGTGAGGAGAAGGAAAAATAATCAGTACATCAAGAATTATCCTTTTACAAAATAAGGGAATGTGCTCAATGGAGCAGCACAGTAAGAAATAGATTCTGCCCGTGGGACACCTGTGTATACTCAGATACTACACTAGTCTAAGGCTTGTTGCCCCGTTCCTGTCACTCCTGTTACTTTTTTCAAGACCCCATGTTCCAACTAAGCCAGAATAATTGCTGTTTACAGAATTCCATGGCAGCTCTAAGAGAGAACGGGAAGGCAAGGTTTTTGTGCTATCAGAATGTCCTAGGATTCAGAAAAGAGTGAAGTGAAGTCCCTAAGTTGTGTCCAACTTTTTGCGACCCCATGGACTGTAGCCTACCAGGCTCCTTGGTCCATGGGATTTTCTAGGCAAGAGTACTGGAGTGGGTTGCCATTTCCTTCTCCAGGGGATCGTCCCAACCCAGGGATCAAACCTGGGTCTCCTGCATTGTAGGAACCAGGACTTAAAATGAGAAAGGAAAGAGTGAGTGCCTCCTATTCCCGTGTATATGCTATGTATATGCTAAGTCACTTCAGTTGTGTCCGACTCTGTGTGATCCCATAGATGGCAGCCCACCAGGCTCCCCTGTCCCCGGGATTCTCCAGGCAAGAACACTGGAGTGGGTTGCCATCTCCTTCTCCAATGCATGAAAGTAAAAAGTGAAAGTGAAGTCACTCAGTCGTGTCCGACCCTCAGCGACCCCATGGACTGCAGCCTTCCAGGCTCCTCCATCCATGGGATTTTCCAGGCAGGAATACTGGAGTGGGGTGCCATTGCCTTCTCCATGTAGGCATTACTAATTCTCTAACTGGTCAAAGTGTTCAAAAATGTTTAAGTTTTGCAACTATTATGTTCAACAAACCTTTATTGAGCTTTGACTCTGTACTGGGGCCACAAAGATAAATAAAGCACAGTTTCTTGCTTAAAGGGATTTAGATCTTGTGGGGACAGTAGACAAGTTAATAATTTAAGCTCAGTATAATGGATGTCATATGAAAATTGGACTGACAAGGAGAGAAGGGCTTTTGTTTTGTGTCATCCTGTTTGTGAAAGCCTTTGGAGGTACAGAGGCCTGTGTGTAGGGCCCAACACTGGGAAAACTGCCTTCCAGCCCCTGCCTCTTCTTTTCAAGGCCAACCTGCCTCTGCTGCAGCGAGAACTGCTGCACTGTGCTCGGGCCGCCAAGCAGACCCCATCCCAGTACCTGGCTCAGCACGAACACCTTCTGCTCAACACAAGTATTGCGTCTCCTGCTGACTCTTCTGAGCTGCTCATGGAAGTGCATGGAAATGGAAAAAGGCCCAGTCCAGAAAGGTAAGCCGAGAAGAGCTGCTTTGTCCTTGATTTTGTGGAACGGCTCTGAGCTTTCCCTTTCTTGTGAAAGAAAAAGAACTGGATGACTGTGGTTATATATAGGTATGGACTCAGAATTTCTAAGGCTAGTTTTGCTTTGTCACAGCATCAGGCAGCAGAATGCTTTTCAACTCTTCAAATGACTCTGTACACCCCTGCTGATAAATTCTGCTCTCAAGTATTCTGTGTGTCCACTGTTCCAAAACCATAGAAAATATAATCTTGTTTAAGGCATTTTTTTCTGATGTAAAGTCTTATAAACGTGTAATCACTTTACTTTGAAAATTGAAATTATATTAATTTAATTTATCCTGGAAATTTATGTATGAGTATCTAACACTTTTTTATGGTTTGTTGAGGAAGCAACATTTTAATAACAGTGGAAAATTTGCTACAATTGAAGCAAATGACTAAAAATCCTACCAAATCACAAGTATATTAATTATGTGAGCTTTTTTCCTCCTGTGTGGAGAATTGTCTCTTTCCAATACTGACCTCCACAGTAGCAAATTTGACATTGAACAGCATTTCTAAACATAGTTGAACCCATAATCTTCGATAGTCCTGTCAAGTAAGAAAATGTGTCATCTCCTTAATTTCTCCTTTGCTTCATGAGGTTGAGATGTTTCTGCTTGGTGTGGATGGGTTTGACCTCTCCTCTTATGCTGGGATAAATCAGTGGTTGCCTTTATCTGCCTGGCCCCTGAAGACATTTCAGTTCATGCCTCATCTCACACTGTTCTTAACATCTTCCTGTTTGTGAAAATGCACGATACATAGCACACAGTAGGTGCCTAGGAAATGTTTGCACCAACACTCACTGACAGGCTCAGACGTGTACTTGCCCGTTCTTCTACAGGCGGGAAGAGAGCAGTTTTGAAAGAGACGCAATTGCTCCTGAGCCTCCTGCCAAGAGAGTGTGTACCATTAGCCCTGCTCCCCGGCACAGTCCTGCCCTCACTGTGCCCCTCATGAATCCTGGGGGCCAGTTCCATCCTACTCCTCCGCCTCTTCAGCACTACACCTTAGAAGATATCGCAACTTCCCACCTATATCGTGAGCCCAGCAAGATGATAGAACATCGAGAAGTTCGTGATAGACACCACAATCTTAGTAAGTGGCATAAACAGCACGATAATGATTTAAATTCAGATTGAATTCGTGGTTTTCTTTCCTTCTTAGTGATAAAATACTATCATCATTGCTTTTTTTCCCACTGATAAAACAATATCATACATGAAAAGAATGTTAGAATTACAGTATTCTCATTTGAAATTTATCTCAATTCATACTTTGTTTCTATTATCATTATAGGGTGGAAGTGGGCTAAACATATTTTAGGAAATACACAATGAAAAGCATTTAAAAATAAAGGGGTATTATTTATTCTGATACATTTCAGAAGGGAAATGGAGAATGGCAAAGAGATAAAATTACATTTAGGAAATCTGGGTGAAGGGTATATGAGAATTCTTTACTCTTGCAACATTTCTGTAAGTCTGAGTTTATTACAGAGTGAAATGTTTTAGAAGTTAAACAACAAAGATGTAAAACGTGGTGAAAGGTACAGAGACATTTAGGTCAGAGGTGAGGCATACCTGAAATTAAATCTTGATTCTGCATTATAACTAGCTGTGTGATCTGATGCAAGTTGCATAGGCTTTCTGTGCCTCAGCTTACTCATTTCTAAAATGGAGAGAAAACCACCCCCTGTGCTGGGTCATTGTCATGTGCCAGGAATACCTGGCATATGCGTCCTCAGCAACCATTAAATTTAAGAAAAAAACAAAAAGTCCCCTAGCAAACCTCACCTGAGATCAGTTTTGTTTTTTTTGTTTTTTTTTTTAATTAAATTTTTTTTTCAATTATGAAAGTATGATAACATTTACAAGAGACTCAGAAAATGCAGAGTGAGATCAATTTTGAACAAAGCTCTTTGTCATGTACTCATGTAACTTTACTGCAGAAGGTTCTTTGCAGTTGTTCTGCTGAGGTGTGTCAGAGCAGAGAACCAGAGGGCTACTAGCTTCCAGGATTGCCCATACATTTCCATTTGTGGGTTGCCCTGTGGAGTAAAAAGCTGCGAAACATTTGCCTGTCCCCTGTCATCTTTCAGAGACTTGAACCACAGTAGGGCTCTGGCTTCATGCAGTGGTAGCTGAATGGTGAGGGCCGTGACAGCAGTGATGTTCTCAGCCGCCAACATTTACTGAGTCTTAAGTACTTAGATTGTGGTATATGTCGGTTGTCTCAGTTAATCCTCACACATGGGGCTCCATGGAGTTTACATCTTTTTATACATGAAAATAGACAGAACTGTGGCCAGAATCAAATAGCTAGAAAGTGGCAAAAACAAGATTCTGACCCCAGTTGTCTGATGCTGAGAGCTTGGCTATATTCCCAGTATGCTATGATGCCTCCCTTCGCAGCTGTTCTGTATGTTTCATTTTGTTAAAAATGAGACTTCCTATTGATTTCTTCTATATTCATACAAGTTTTTTTGCCATTTGAATCCGTTAGAGAGAAGTATGCCACAAACTAGCTATAAGTGCATTTTGGTCAGGTTTTCCTTATATTTCTACCAGTTTTAGAAAGAGGTTTTTTTTTTTTCATCTTGAAGTGTTCTGCTCGAAAGATCTTTTAATCCTCTACCTTGATGGTTCTGTTTTACAATCAGCCATTTGTCTTCCAATCTGGATATCAGATCAGTCGCTCAGTTGTGTCCAACTCTTTGCAACCCCATGAATCACAGCATGCCAGGCCTCCCTGTCCATCACCAACTCCCGGAGTTCACTGAGACTCAAGTCCATCGAGTCAGTGATGCCATCCAGCCATCTCATCCTCTGTCGTCCCCTTCTCCTCTTGCCCCCAATCCCTCCCAGCATCAGAGTCTTTTCCAATGAGTCAACTCTTCCCATGAGGTGGCCAAAGTACTTGAGTTTCAGCTTTAGCATCATTCCTTCCAAAGAAATCCCAGGACTGATCTCCTTTAGAATGGACTGGTTGGATCTCCTTGCAGTCCAAGGGACTCTCAAGAGTCTTCTCCAACACCACAGTTCAAAAGCATCAATTCTCCGGCGCTCAGCCTTCTTCACAGTCCAACTCTCACATCCATACGTGACCACAGGAAAAACCATAGCCTTGACTAGACGAACCTTTGTTGGCAAAGTAATGTCTCTGCTTTTGAATATGCTATCTAGGTTGGTCATAACTTTCCTTCCAAGGAGTAAGCGTCTTTTCATTTCATGGCTGCAGTCACCATCTGTAGTGATTTTGGAGCCCAGAAAAATAAAGTCTGACACTGTTTCCACTGTTTCCCCATCTATTTCCCATGAAGTGATGGGACCGGATGCCATGATCTTCGTTTTCTGAATGTTGAGCTTTAAGCCAGCTTTTTCACTCTCCACTTTCACTTTCATCAAGAGGCTTTTGAGTTCCTCTTCACTTTCTGCCATAAGGGTGGTGTCATCTGCATATCTGAGGTCATTGATATTTCTCCCGGCAATCTTGATTCCAGCTTGTGTTTCTTCCAGTCCAGCGTTTCTCATGATGTACTCTGCATATAATTTAAACAAACAGGGTGACAATATACAGCCTTGACGTACTCCTTTTCCTATTTGGAACCAGGCTGTTGGTCCATGTCCAGTTCTAACTGTTGCTTCCTGACCTGCATACAAATTTCTCAAGAGGCAGATCAGGTGATCTGGTATTCCCATCTCTTTCAGAATTTTCCACAGTTTATTGTGATCCACACAGTCAAAGGCTTTGGCATAGTCAGTAAAGCAGAAATAGATGCTTTTCTGGAACTCTCTTGCTTTTTCCATGATCCAGCGGTTCTTGGCAATTTGATCTCTGGTTCCTCTGCCTTTTCTAAAACCAGCTTGAACATCAGGAATTTCACGGTTCACATATTGCTGAAGCCTGGCGTGGAGAATTTTGAGCATTACTTTACTAGCATGTGAGATGAGTGCAATTGTGTGGTAGTTTGAGCATTCTTTGGCATTGCCTTTCTTTGGGATTGGAATGAAAACTGACCTTTTCCAGTCCTGTGGCAGATTCTGTAATTTTCTCCAGTCCTCTTTTGAAAACATATGCCATAATAAAATAGTTCGTACCTAATCATTTCCCACCCCTCATTTTTAAACAAGTAAACTGTAACACTCCCCTAATTTATTCTCCTAAAATAAAATTTATGGATACTATCCTATGGACAGAGGAGCCTAGCAGGCTACAGTCCATGGGGTAGCAAGAGACAGACACAACTGCACCACTACTACTACATAGCCTGCCTTAGTGCCATAATTTTAGGATCAGTATTCTAAAGTAGGATATTAATATGTAACAGAGTATTTTATAATATGTTAGTGCTCAGGCATGACTTCACAGAAAGATATGATGAAGTCAGCAGATGGTTGCACAAATGCAGATTCACTATGAACACAACGCCTGTAAATTCAGACTGATGACAGGTCACAAAGTGTTGGGCACACGTGAAGTGACTTAGCACGCACACAGTTGTGCTACATTGATGATTCAGAGACCAGGAGTAGTGGTGACATAGATGACATGATTTTTCAAAATAGTGGATAATTCAGTATACCCTTGATTCACACAGTCATGGCGTTCTTGCAAAACCATGCGACAAATAATACTTGGTACAGCACCAACTCTGTTCATGGCGACTAAGTGTATTGTGCTGCAACCTTGCCAGTACTTAGTATGGATGACAATTTTTCCAATAGAGATGTCAAATTATCTTCGTGAACATTTTATTTACACTATGTGACTACTACTGTTTGAATATCTTTTCATATGTTTATAAATCATCTCTGCTTTTTTTGTCTGGGACGTAACCATTTATTTCTTTTAACTACTTTTCTTCTGGCCTACTTGTCCTTCATAATTGATTTGTAGGAGTTTTTAATACACTCTGTGTAGTGATTTCTTGTTGGTTTTATGTCATTTTGTGGTTTTAAGTCATCTCTGCTTTTTTTGTCTGGGACGTACCATTTCTTTCTTTTACCTACTTTTCTTTTGGCCTACTTGTCCTTCATAATTGATTTGTAGGAGTTTTTAATATACTCTGCATAGTGATTTCTTGTTGGTTTTATGTCATTTTGTGGTTTTAAGTCATTGTGAATCATTTGCCTTAACAGTGTGCTCATAGCTAGTATGAATCAATGTATTTACTTGGTAGAATTCTGTTTACTGTATTCTTCCCTGTATCTTCTAATTTAATTTCTAATAGGTCTAAATGGAGGCTATCAAGATGAGTTGGTAGACCACCGTTTGACAGAAAGGGAATGGGCTGATGAATGGAAACATCTTGATCATGTAAGAATTCTACAGTGTATAATTTTCCTAACTACTTACTACTTTTCATCCTAAATATTACTGAGAGTAAGAGTGTATATGCTTGAAGTGAACTTAACCAGAGCTCCAATGTCTTTGCAATAGTAGCTGATTTATCTCCTACTCCCCAAGCTAAAGTGTGAAGAATAAGTCCCAAATCTTTGTGGTGGGTTTTCATTTTAGGTCATAACCAAGTGAAACTCTGTAGTATAATGGTAAAAAATATAGGTTTATGAGTGTTAGGTCCCAGCTTTGCCACATCCTACCTTGGCAATGGTAGGAAGATAGAAAAATTAAGTCTAAAAATGGTGAAGGAACTTGCCCATTACCATTTTTAGGCTTAATTTTTATATATTAAAAAAACTAATGCTATGTTTGAATTTACAGGGGAGTTAGAATGATATACAAGGTGCTTGTCACAGGGCCTGGTATAGTAAATGGAGCTTTTCTAAATACAAATGAGAATTAGTACACTGGCACAGAATGTAAACCTAAATTCTCTGCTCCACTGGAAAAGAGAGTTTCCCCTCTCACTTAAAAGTGAAGAGAGGATGTAATAGTTCCTTAAAATATACATACAGTAGCTTCTTTCTGAGTGATGTTGTCTCTGAACCTAATTTCTCTGATTGCTTTCTTACATAAAGCTGCTCTGGGCAAAGATTATACTGTGCTTTCACCATACTCTGAAGAATCATATTATAATGAGACTGGCTGCTTCAACCATGAAGAATAAAAAAAATACTAGTTTGAAATCTTAAAAAAAAGAAAAGTATGTGTATATATTTAGAGAGAAACAGTAAGATAGGCTTTCCAATGTAAACTCTGTTGCTAAATCCGTAAGATTCTCAAGCCTTTACTCTGTGTATTTTGTTTACCTCTCCTCGATATTCAATGTTGATTGTCTGGATGTCCTTCTTCTGTGGCTCCACCTGACCTCCTGCCTGGCTCAGGCCCTCAACTGCATTATGGAAATGGTAGAGAAAACAAGGCGCTCCATGGCAGTCCTGCGGCGCTGTCAAGAATCTGACCGTGAAGAACTCAACTACTGGAAAAGACGATTCAACGAAAACACAGAGATGAGGAAAACAGGGAGTGAGTTGGTCTCCAGGCAGCACAGTCCTGGGAGCGCAGATTCTCTCAGCAATGGTAAGGGGAGAGTCTTTTTAGTTGGCAAGGGAGGCTTTTTATATTTATCTTTTGTTCTTGTTGCTATTTTTTATATTTGAGGCTTTTTATATTTTTCTTTAAAAGGAAGATGGTACTTGATTGTGGAATTATAAAGACCTTGGGAATCATGAACAGTAAATCACAAAATATGTCACGAACTTGGTCAGTATCTGATATGTTCAAGAAATGTTGTCTTCCCCACATAGAATGATTTTATTCTGTTTTATTCTGTTTTCAACTCTATACTGTATATAAGTATGGGGTGATGTTCAGAGAGTGTTTGAACGTTAAATTAAGCCTGCTGCTAAGTCGCTTCAGTCGTGTCTGACTGTGCGACACCATAGACGGCAGCCCACCAGGCTCCCGTCCCTGGGATTCTCCAGGCAAGAACACTGGAGTGGGTTGCCATTTCCTTCTCCAAAGCATGAAAGTGAAAAGTGAAAGTGAAGTCGCTCAGTCGTGTCCGACCCTTCGCCACCCCATGGACTGCAGCCTACCAGGGTCCTCCACCCATGGGATTTTCCAGGCAAGAATACTTACTAGCTGAATGTATTTGGGACATCTCATGTATATCACATTCATTCATTCCTTATAGTAGCCCTCAAAATATTCACCTCAGCTTCCGTCTGCTTTTCCCCATTCCCTGTCTCGAAAAATAACCATTTATCAACCTCTGCCTGGACAAAAAACCAAGTAGTTTTACTGTACCAAGCTGGGTCGTCCCTTCCTGCCTTTTCCCATACTCCTGAAGCAGTAGAGATGAAAATTGTTGAGCTCTCAATCCAGGATATATCCAGGATACCACCTGAAACTATTCCTCCAAAAATGTTCCCTTGCATTCACCTAGTGGCTGAAAAAGTGTCCTGTCCAAAGGCATGGCTAAATGAGGGGCCACCTGTGATCAGACTGTTTCACCTAGAATTCTAACAAAACAATTGTTAGATTAATAACCCACGATTTAGAGGTGAGGGGGGAATCACCTCCCATATGCCTTCATTGTGGTATCTGCCACATCTGGGTAGGATGTGCCTTTAGGCATATGTGTCCTAACACAGGAAATAAACCATAAAGTGGAAAGACATGGAGGAAGGGAATCCCTGGGCTACTTGGGAGGATCCCAAACAACAGTGGGACTTTCCAGGCTGAAATAGCCTGGAAAGTAGCCAGTTCAGACTAGAATAGCCCAGAAGCTGGCTGGAGATTTCTTCAAGAAAAGGGAATTTATAATGTATTGACACCACAGGAATAGAGTTTGAGATTGAATTTGAAATAATTACAAATTCAATTATAATTATTGATGTAACAGAATTTGAGTATATTTATTTGGGGGAGGGGAAGAAGGAAATTTTTATTATGTCTGGTGGGCTGAAAAAAGAATGAAATTCCTTCCCACTGAAAAGTTTAATCAATTAATAATGCTTGCAACTGAAAGATCAAGGTGTACCAATATTGAAAGAATCAGCTGAAAAGGACTTTACCATTGTTACAGCAGAAAGTATATATATGTGTACATACATGACCTACAGAGAGGTGATGCTCCTAGTGTGGTTTGGGAGACCTTAACTGTGAACAGTGGGTTCTAGGCCAGGCACTTCTCTTCAGTCATTAATCCTGGATGCCCCTCAGAACCCATCTAAGGACCTTTGGAAAACTCCCGATGCCATGGCCCCAGCTCCAGAGGTTCTGATTTAATTTGGCTGAGATGGGACCTGGTCTCCCACAGTGGAGAACCATTTCTTTTTGTTTGGAGCAACCTCATGAAGTTGTTTTGTTTTTTGTTTTTTAACAGTCAAACTGTATGGCTCATTGTAGAAAATACAGAAACATATAAAGAATTTACTAGTTCATCATCCCACACTGAAGAACTTTGGAATGTATCTGAGAATTCTGTATTACAACTTTCTGTTGATTTCTTTGAAAACATAACTGTGTATTAAACATGTTTCTCATATTGAAGATTTTATAAACAACATTTTAATGACTACTACAATATTCCACCATGTAAATATACTATTATTTTTTTAAGCCATTCTTATTGTTGAACTAAAGGTTTTTTGCTTATTTTTTGTTTTATGGTAAGTGATATAATATATAAAATCTTTATAGGTGGGAATTTTTCCTTCAGGATACCCTTAGCTGTAAATTAATGAGTTATGGATACAGGCGTTTTGTTCACTTGATCTTGTTTTGTTTAATGGATGAGATAGTTAATATGGGGTCAAATCTAACATTTTATTTGTAGTTTTTCCTTGAACTTGATCCCTTCCCAGGGCACAATAAATTTCATCTATATTCAACTTTTATGTGTTTGCATATTAGCTATCCAACTTTAAATTCTCCAAATAGTTTAAATTTTCCTACCATCAATTGATACCCATCCTTTACCTGTTAAAATGAAATAACTATCATATGATAATTTTGTTAATACTTAAATATTATACTCTTAAGTATTATAGTTTTTCTGACTATGTTAGTTATCACTTTTGGTAATAATAGTTGTATGGACTCTTACTGTGTTCCTGCCAGTGCTAATAAGCCTTTTATATGTGTTTTCAAGCCTGCCCATGGAGATAATAGGAACTGCCATTAGATTCATCTACAGATGGCAAAACTGAGGCTTAAATAAGTTAGAAACTTGGCATAAATAGTCCTACAGCTTATTAAGTTTATTCCAGACCAGCATACAGGCTTAGCAATTAGGATAGCTTCCCAGTGTAATATCAAACTTAATTATTATAGCTTCAGAATGTGTTTTAATATCTGGTAATATTAGATCCCCTTCATTTTCTTGGGTATATCCTTTCTTTTTTTTTTTTAATGGAATTTAAAAGAATGAACTGCGTTGCAAAAATGTCAAGCAGTACAGAAACATATAGAATGTGGAAATCTTCCCTATCCCACTTTTTACCTCCTCCACTTATTAGCAAATTAGTGTTCCTAAGAAATTTTGTATGCCTATGCTTAAAGATAATTTGTTTCTCAATTTTTTGTTTTGAAGTTTTTTAAACACGTAGAAGTACTAAGAGAGCAGCAGCACAGTGACCAGGCAGGTGCCCTGTGCCTCAGTTCACCATTAGTTCACGTTGGCCATGTTGGCTTTCTCAAGTGCTTCATTCTGTTTCTCCTAAGAACTAGAGCATCCTCTTACAGAACCACAGTTCTTTCTGTCCCGCACTTCTGATCCAAATACTTGCATTCTCTGTCTGACCTTTGATTAATAGCTTCTGAAACTCTAGTTTTCTTAGTAAATGAGCTGAAAATTTTGACTTCTGGAAATACCATGAAGATACCACATATTTATCCACTCATATGTTGATGGACACTTAGGTTGCTTCCATATCTTGGCTATTGTAAATAATGCTGCTATGAACGTTGGGGTGCTTGTATCTTTTTGAGTTACTGTATTCATTTTCTTCAGATATGTACCCAGGCATGGAGTAGCTGGATCATATGGCAGTTTTTAGGTTTTTGAGGAACTGCCATACTGTTTCCTATAATGTCTGTACCAGTTTACATTCCCCCCAACAGTGTACAAGGATTCCCTTTTTCCTCACACCTTCACCAACATTTGTTATTTGTAGTCTTTTTGATGATAGCCATTCTGATAGGTGTGAGGTGACATCTCATGGTTTTAATTTGCTTTTCTCCAATGATTAGCAAGTGAGCATTTAAAATTTAAGTGTACTATTATAACCTGATTTTATTTCTTGTCAGAATATTTTTTCCAGTAAATGAGTGTATATGTTTGAATCTAAGTGGTAAATGAGAGTTTTCCACAAAAGTAAAACATGCCAATTATAGACAGTTCTGCTCTATGCTGTTTCTCTCTCTCTCTCTGTAGATTCTCAGCGGGAATTCAACAGTAGGCCGGGAACAGGATATGTACCTGTGGAGTTTTGGAAAAAGACTGGTATGTCTGTCTGCTTAGGGGTCACATGTACTCACTGATTTGAGTGTAGAGTACATATTTGTGAAAAGGTGATTTTCTCATAACTCCCTCTGCAAAAAGCTCTAGGCCCCTGCTTCTCCCCCTTTAGGTGTCCCCACTTCTGGACTGCCTGTTGTGTTCCTTGCTGGTTGAGAATTTGTAGTGACTCTGTACAGTCCACCCAAGTCCTTTTCATCGCTTCTACTGGGAGGCATTAAGTAACCGACTCTTCCCTATTTATATGCCCCATTTCTGGAAGTATAGCTTAATTCATTTCTGCCTGTCCTCATCACTGTCTTCTCACATTCCCACATTTGGTTCAGTCTGCTCTTCCTTTCACCTTCACTGTCTCTAGCTTCATCAAGACTGTTCTTGCTAGGTGTCATTTTCTACAAGAATAAGGGAGGGTAGGAACTGCTTGTTGTGGAAGGACGGGGATTATGCTAACCTCCTATTACCTTATCCAAATACTAGCCTTTTTTTCCTTCTTGCCTCCCTTTCTCAGTGAAATTAATAGTTTTGGGGTTTCTCCCTGAGAAAAAATTTATTTCTACAAAAAGATTAATACCCACTTAATTTTAAGGCCATAATATAAACAAATGGACAGACACATCACGTTATGAGAAATACAGATAACTCTATTGCAAAATGTTTATTTTCACTGACAGTCAAGAAAGTACAAGATAATGCAACCCTGACCAATTAGCCCCCAAAGTCTTTAACACCTAATTATTGACAAAATTTTAGAGGACCCTGTTAATTTCACTAAATAATTCTTAATAGATTAATGATTAAAAATTAATGAATAATAATACTTAATGAATTATTAAGTATTACCACCTGTGAAGACATGGGTATTTTGAAATCATTTCTCACTTGCATGCTTTTGACTCTTTCCTTTTAGAAGGAAATGATCCAGGGACTTCCCTGGTGGTCCAGTGGTTAAGACTCAGAGCTTCCAGTGCAGGGAGAACAGCTTTGATCCCTGGTTGGGGAACTAAGATTGCACATGCCGCATGGCACAGCCAAAAGAATTAAAACGAATTTAAAAATGATCATAAAAAGGAGACTGACTGGTTTAGCGGTTGAGAAGCGGCCTACCAATCCAAGAGACATGTGTTTGATCCCTGGTCTAGGAAGGTTCCACATGCGGTGGGGGCAGCTAAGTCCGAAGATGGCAACTATGGAGCCCACGCACCCCTGAGCCCATGCTCCACAGCAAGAGAAGTCACTGCAGTCAAAAGCCTACCCACCACAACTGGAGAAAGCCCGTGCACAGCAGCGAAGACCGAGTGCAACCAGAGATAAATAAATAAGTTTTTAAATAACAGTAACGATATGGAATGACTCCCTACAATCCATGGTTGTAAGGAATGATCCAGATTTAGACACAAATTGTTAAAGAAGCAGTGATATAAAAAAGGGCTACACCAAAGCCTTTGACTGTGTGGATCACAACAAACTGTGGAAAATTCTTCAAGAGATGGGAATACCAGACCACCTGACCTGCCTCCTGTGAAATCCGTATGCAGGTCAAGAAGCAACAGTTAGATCTGGATATGGAACAACAGACTGGTTCCAAATAGGAAAAGAAGTACGTCAAGGCTGTTTATGGTCACCCTGCTTATTTAACTTATAGGCAGAGTACATCATGTGAAATGCTGGGCTGAATGAAGCACAAGCTGGAATCAAGATCGCTGGGAGAAGTATCAATAACCTCAGATATGCAGATGACACCACCCTTATGGCAGAAAGCGAAGGAGAACTTGATGAAAGTGAAGGAGAACTTGATGAAAGTGAAAGAAGAGAGTGAAAAGCTTGGCTTAAAACTCAACATTCAGAAAACAAAGATCAGGGCATCTCATCCCATCACTTCAATGCAAATAGATGGGGAAACAATGGAAACAGTGAGAGACTTTTTTGGGCTCCAAAATCACTGCACTGCAGATGGTGACTACAGCCATGAAATTAAAAAACGCTTGCTCCTTGGAAGAAAAGCTGTGACCAACCTAGACAGCATATTAAAAAGCAGAGACATTACTTTTCCGACAACGGTCCATCTAGTCAAAGCTACGGTTTTTCCAGTAGTCACATATGGATATGAGAGTTGGACTATAAAGAAAGCTGAGTGCCGAAGAATTGATGCTTCTGAACTGTGGTGTTGGAGAAGACTCTTGAGAGTCCCTTGGACTGCAAGGAGATCCAGCCAGTCCATTCTAAAGGAAATCAGTCCTGAATATTCATTGAAAGGACTGATGCTGAGGCTGAAACTCCAATGCTTTGGCCACCTGATGCGAAGAACTGACTCATTGAAAATCAAGACCCTGATGTTGGGAAAGATTGAAGGCAAGAGGAGAAGGAGACCACAGAGGATAAGATGGTTGGATGGCATCACTGACGCAATGAACATGAGTTTGAGTAGGCTCCAGGAGTTGGTAATGGACAGGGAAGCCTGGCATGCTACAGTCCATGGGGTCACAGAGTCGGACACAGCTGAGCGACTGAACTGAACTGGAGCAAGGGAAAGGCAACCTAGGAAATGCCCACCTGTCAATGAATGATTATTTGAATTTACAGTGTGGCACCACGGAATATTATCTTACCATTAAAACTAATTTGGAAAACTACATAGCACTTCAGAAAAATCTTTGCAGTTGGCAGTGGGGAGGTGTGTATTATATTACCAAGACATAAAGTAGAATTATGGGAAATGAAAATAGTTATCAGCATCACCCTTGACATTTGGGGTGAAAGCTTTTCTTGGCTGGAGCAATATGATGGAAAGTTCTAGGTTGGCAGCCTAGAACACTGTGTGAACCCCCTTTGAGCCTCGGCCATGTGCAAGAACCAAGCAGTAAGGGAGTTTCCTTAGGCTTCACGGTTGTCCAGTCTTGTGGACTCGGAAGGAACATCATTCACGCTGGGACCCAGGACTGAGGCTCAGGTGCATACCGTATGTCACCTGGAGTATACTTCCTGTGTAAACTAAGCAGGGTTTGATGGGAAGAACTGATCAGGATCCAGCTGGGGTAATGGCAGCTGGGGATTTTGTAGCCCAGAGCACCTAGCAACCTTCCCAGAACTATATCTTCAGGCAGCATTTCTCCACTGAGTTCAGTCTTCTGTACCTAACTGCCTCCTGGTGATTGGTACCTGGATGCACCTCAGCCTTCTTGCTTACCTCCACACCAGCATTTTGCTCATTATCTGTTTCAATGCACAGCACTTCCATCTTCACCTCCAGACCCTTAGGTGCACCAGCCTCATTCTATCTCACCCCCTCCTCTGTGTTACTTGCTCCCACCTACATTCAGAATCTCTACTTATCAGCCAGATTATTGACCAGCTTCTCAGTTGGTGTCTCTGCCCTCACTCTTTTCATTGTGTGTAGATCCCTTTAGGGTTTCACATTTTCTTTAGAAGAAGGGCCAAATTCCTTAGCTTGAAATGCAAGACTAGAAGATTCCTTTCCACCAACCATCTTAACCATGACACATTTTCCTGATCCTCCTCTGCCACCTACAGACCTGACCACCTTTCCCCTTGGAATTCTTGTCCCTGATAATGACAAGTATCATATCCCCTCAGCCACACTTACACTTGATCACGGTTGTGAAAATATGTTACATCTCAGTTGCCAAGGTCTCCTCAGCACCTTGCACAGTGCTGACAAGTGATTGGGTCTGCAGACCCAACAAATGATCGCATGAATAGACAAGTGAAGATAAAAATAAAAGTGAATGCCATTGTCATAAGTATTTTTAGAAGAAAAATCATGTTTCACCTCTGTCCCTTCTTTGAAATGATGTGGAGTAGGAGGGGAGAGATTTCTCGGCCAGTTGATTTTACTGTCACTTTCTTCCAGAAGAAGCTGTGAATAAGGTGAAAATTCAGGCCATGTCAGAAGTACAGAAAGCTGTTGCTGAGGCAGAGCAAAAAGCCTTTGAAGTGATTGCAACCGAGAGAGCTCGAATGGAGCAGACAATAGCGGACGTCAAGCGGCAGGCTGCAGAGGATGCCTTTCTCGTCATAAACGAGCAGGAAGAGTCAACAGAGGTCAGAGCGCTGGGGGCTGGGGCTGAGGGGACCAAGCCCACTGCTTTCCTCTCAGGTGCTGGGCAGTAAGAGCCAACAGTCCTCTCTTGAACTAGAGAATTATAATTTTTATTCAGTTTCAGAGAGGTTTGTTTCTCAATTATTATATTCTTACATATTGGCTCATTATATGGGTTTAAGTTACGAGAAGTCTCTCTCGAGAAGTCTCTCTCAAGTTTGGGGAACTACGTGACAACAGTGACCACCACTGCCTGAGTGGTGCCACACACAGAGCTCAGCGTGTGTGTGGTCTCTGTGATCCTCACAGGGGGATGTGGGTGTTGTTGGAATCTGGCTTTACCAGTGAGGAAACTGTGATTTTGGGAATTTAACTGACCTAATCCCACATCACTGAAGCCAGAGAAAGGCAGTGCAGGGTCCTGCAGTATCCAGTCTGTTTACAAAGAGGCTAGTTATTTCATGGATTGAGGGGATAGATCCGGAAGGCCTGCCTGACTGCCCTGGGACATGGTGGTGCTTTGTACTACTATGAGGAAAAAAATAATTAAAAGGCACATGACAGAAACATCCTAACAGCCCTTTCAAATGTAATGAAATTTTTCTGTAACTTTGATTTCAGTTACTTTTCAGGTTTAAGGCAAACTTTTAAGTCCTGAAACAAGCCTGTTTCTATAAGTAGGTAAACCCCATGTACTCTCTGGGATATTCCTAAGGTTATAAAGAACTGAGCTTTTTTGTTGGTGGTGGTTTGTTTTTTAAACGACAGAAATTTTATTGTCTCATCCTCCTTAAATCTTTTTCAAAGAACAGTGTTAAGCATGATGATGTGAAGATGAACATGCCTATCATGTGGCCGTTGAGAAAGGATGTGGGCAAGTCCTGTTGCAGCCTTTCCAGCTGAATTGGAAGAAAGTAGTTCCTCTGACTCTCCCCTTTCCCTTCTCCTCTCCTATTTGTTTCTGTTGTGTATTGGATTCATTATAGCCACCCATATCAATATCTATATTCAGGGCACAAAGTGACTTGCAGGTGAGGCACACATTGGCATCCATCCCTGCAAACTTTCCTTCCAAAACAAGGCAGGATAGCAGGGCGTATGCTCTGAGTGAGTTTATGTTGGACCAAGAGGGCTGGTTTCCTCCAGTTCACTCAGAAAGTTCTGCTTGATATCTAGAGGTAACCCCTGGAGTTTTTCGGTCATCCTGTGAAAGGTAGTTCGGTAGAGCAGAAGGAGCCCAGGAGCCCTGAGCACTCGTCCCAGTTCCCCTCACACTAGCAGCGTTCCCTTCAGGGGTCAGCTCCCTCTCTGTATAGTGGGTGGGTAGCAGCCCCTGTCCTGCTGGGCTCATACTTTTTAAGGAAGATACAATTAGATCACAGTTGTGGAAGTGTTTTTAAACTGCAGTGCACTGTTCAGACAGAAAGGATTTTCTTAACGTTGTTAACACCATCGGTGTGGCAGCTCCTACTCTTGCAGAGCAGCTGCCTCCTCTGAGGCCAGACCCAAGCATCTCCCTTGGAATGACATCTCAGGTAGAGGTCCCCTTCTGTCCCCAGCCTAGATTTCCTGGCAAACGTGATGGGCTAGCAGTTGAGTGTAAGATAAGAATCATTTCTCCTTGGAGCCAGGTTTGAAATAAGGTCAGGAAACTTTGGGATGGGCTCTGGGTCATTCTGATACAGGTGTTCCCCAGGCTACACGTGGAGTAGTAACTGACATAAACTGATGGCCCCTGCTTGTCAAAGGATATTCTGGAATACCATCTCTGACTTCCCTGGCCAGTAACTCAGAAGATTTATAACCTTCCCCCATAAATTATAAGGCCTGTTTGGCCATGTACTTTGCTCCATCTTTGAGGAATGCTGATTTGAAGGGTGATGACCACAGTAAACCTTTCATCATGTTTCTTGGCAAAGCCTTTTGGTAAAGTCAGGGCAAAGCCACAGAGACAGGGAATGCAAATTGTCCTTTTCACCCTGGCTTCTCAGTGGTGGTCAAGGTGAAAGCACCATTGCTTTAATCCTCTGGCCCAGTTTGAGATGTTCTTGCAGACTTGGACAGAGGAAGTAGAGGCCTATGTTTCCACAGCAGCTCCATGAAACACATTCCCCACAAACAATACTGTTTGACCAAAGCATTGTCTGGAGTCAACCTACCAGAGTGTGTAATTTTCAGGAATACAGCTTGCTTAAGAATCTGTGAAGATCCTAAGAATGACTTCTGTCCCTGATTCTGGTTCTCCAGTGTTGGTGTTAGCAAGGTTGGGAAAGTCCCTGGAGTGTATTTCCTGAGAAGCCTGTAGTGTTGGAAGGGATCTTCAGTCCTTTCTGTTGCTCTTTGAAACTAAGTGTGTCCCTTGAGAATAGTAGAGCCAGGAGGTCCAGGTCCCAGGCTTTGCATAGCCACGTGATCATTTTACAAGCTCAGACAAGTCCTGCCCACTGGCCCTTAGTGTCCCGTCTATCTATACAGTGCAAGAGGTGGGGGACCTCAAGGTCCTTGTTTGCTCTTATCAGTTGTTTGTTGTTGTTGTTGTTGTTGTTTGTTAGTTGTTTTTACACTTGAGGAAGAGACAGCATCTTTCTTCCTTGATCATCAGGCCAGGCCTCATAATTGGCTTCTGCCATTCTGCAGAGCCTGCAGGGGAGGGCGCAGCTGGCTGATGAGATCCATAAGTGGGTCGTGGAGACCTTCGGTGTAAAACACTCGTGTGTCAGGGAGGTGAGTACCCAGGGGCAGGTGTGGGAGCAAAAAATAGAAAGAAAACTCCCTGACATAGACCTTGGGGCCTTAGGTTCTGAGGTATTACAGGGGCTCCTGTAAACAGACCGGAAGTAGTCCCATGATCCCCAGCCCACCTCTGATGGGATGTATCACTGAACGGAGAATGGGCACAGCGAGTAGCACAGCTTCCCACACTCATGGTCACCCAGCCTAGTACCCACGCAGGTGACCTTTTTTTTTAAAGATTTCAGGTGTTGTCAGTGAACACAGTCAAGATCATTTCTGCATTGCAAAGGGTAAGAAGGAAAACTGTCCAAGCACATTTGTGGTCTTGGAATAGCTAGCTATGATGTGGGAGCCTGGTTTGGTTTGGTCATTGAGGATTAAAATATGAGTCAAAACGAGGAGTTGTTGCCTTCAGCAGGACTTGCTCCTGCCCTACAGTGCTGTGTGCACATGTCTTCACATCCCCTCATGTCGCTGTCCCCGCAGCCCAGGGCAGGTGGTCTTCCTGTAACACAGAAGAAGTAAGCAGCAGCAGCAGCAGGGCAGGCAGCACAGGCACAGGTGTGCGCAGCTCCAGAGCCCACACCCTCCCCACACAGCCCCGCCGCCTCTCCTGCAGAGGAGCTGGCACGTGATGACAAGTGTGCCCCCCAGGATCCCAGCAGCTGACCGATGCCTGTGTCTTGCAGAACTGCTGGAACTGTGGCCGCAAAGCCAGTGAAACCTGCAGTGGCTGCAACATCGCACGATACTGCGGCTCTTTCTGCCAGCATAAGGATTGGGAGCGGCACCACCGCCTCTGTGGCCAGAACCTGCACGGCCAGAGTCCCCACAGCCAAAGCCGGCCCCTGCTTCCTGGAGGGAGGGGCTCCTCAGCCCGGTCCGCCGACTGCAGCGTCCCCAGTCCAGCCCTGGACAAGACCTCGGCAACCACCTCACGCTCCTCCACACCAGCCTCTGTGACAGCCATCGACACCAACGGACTCTGAGCCCCAGACTCACTTCCCCCGGCAACCTCAGAGCACGACAGAACTCCGCACGGAAGGCTGGCTATGTGAAGCAGTGCCAGTCGCTGTTGGGTCATCATCCAGAAGAGAAGTGGAGGCAGGCAGACTTGAAGCCCCAGCCTGTCCACACACTTGTCCATTTCCCACCTGTGTGTGCATGGCCACTGGCTGGACCTGACTCCTCCATAGCTTCCAAGCTTGTTCTTCTCCCAGCTAAAGCTGGCACGGCCAGCCACTTTTCCATGTAGACTGCCAGCTCCTCCCTGCCTTGTGAGCAAGCCAACTGTCAGGTGTGCCCAGTCAGGCTGGAAGCAGCTCACCCCTTCACCGTCTGCTGCTCCAACGTCCTCCCGCAACAGAGGCCTAGAGACTGATAGCAAGCTGGGAAGGAGGGCTCTCTCCCACAGCGAGTGGCTCCTCTTGCCCCTGAACAGTTCCCTGAGCCCATTTCCACCCTCAGCAGGTGCCACTGATTAGTCCCTGGGGACTTGGGCAGGCAGAAAGCAGCACTCAGGACACCCTCGTCGGCCCTGCCGTTCAGACATAAGATTTTCAGAAACCACAGGAAGAAGTCACCATTTCAGTAAAAACACCCATAATAAAAAATAAAACTTCCACCAAGCATCACAGATCATGTTGGACAAGATTGTCCAGCCTGGCTGGCTGTTTTAGTTTGGGACCCATTTTTTTTCTCTCTCTCTTTTTTGATTTTGCTTATGCAGAAAATAGTTTTCAGCGCATGGATTGGTCTGAGGGAGAATGAGACTCAATTATGGATTGTCTCTTCTCTCTGAGCATGTTGGCCAAACTAGTGTCATCACATTATTGAATGGATCATCTGTTGGAAATGCAGAAACTTTTGTCACCACTTGGCTCTTTGCACAGTCGTCTTGTTCCGTGTCCTTTTATTCTCAGACCACGCATGTCCAGATCACTGGGTGGATCTTCTTCCCATGGTCTCTGTCTGGCGCCTCTGAAGCCATAGTTGACCCATAGGATGTGATGTGGTGTGGCTATGACTTGCCTCACCAGTCAAGGCCTGGTCACTTCTGAGCGAACCTTTTGGACCTGAAAGAATTCTTCAGACTTTGTCATTATGTGTCCTATGTCAGTTTATTATTGGGCATACAATCCTGTTTCCCTTCTCTAATTTTGTTGATACCTACCCTCTTTGAGCTAAGAAAAGTTTCCTGAAATGTGACAACCATTTGTGAGAGCCTGACCAATTTTTCTTCCTGTCTTCAGGGAGTTTTTCCAGCTGCTTACCTGATTCTCCAAACATGACACCACCTGTACTCCCTTTAAAATGTTAGGAATTGCCACACACGTTCTTCCTTGCCATTCAAGTTTTATTGGGAGCCCAAGGACCCTGACCCTCCCCCTGTCCAACTCCAAGCCTTTAGCACCCACTTGCACCAAGGAATGAGTTGGTTGGCCCTGCTCCTGCCGACCCTTGAAAGCTCCACTTTAGATGGCCATTTTCTGCACATTGCCCAGAGTGAATCGAAGGCTCCCAGTAAGGTATCAGCATAGGTACCGTTATCCTTACGTACAGGTATATCTTACTTTAAACACTAAGTCCCAGGACCTCCCTAGTGGTCTAGTGGCTATGCTTCTGTGCTCCCAATGCAGAGAGCCAGGGTTCAATCCCCGGTCAGGGAACTAGATCCCACAAGCTACAACTAAGACCCAGAGCAGCCAAGTAAATAAATAAATAAAAACGGTAAGTCCCTAATTTATCTTACTCAAGGATTTTCTGTCTTAAACTCAGTATGAGGCACCATTAAAATACCCAGACTTCTGCTGTGTAAAGTAAGGTATACCCAGAGAAAGAATAACAGAATAGTTGCTTTATTGTTCAGCTTTCCTTTAGTTGCAGCAGTCGAGGTATCCTGCCTAACAGATGAAATCAGAACCTCAGACAGGAGTTGCCTGCGTTTCCCTGAGAAGAGATGTCCCATGAGAGGCGGTCACTGAGCCTATAAATCTGGTGGCAGCAAGAGGGTGTCTCACAGTGTCCACTGGGTCTGACCTCAGCTCCCTTTTTTGTCAGCAAGTTAGATGAACACCTAGGTGTGTCCTGTAAGTCTTCAGTGGCTGAGCCAGGGTAGCTCAGGTTTTTTCGGGTTGGAATAAAGAGCCAAAGCCAACCGAATACTGTTTGTCAGACTGGATGTCAGTCTCTACAGCTGTGGTTTAGGTTTAGTGTGCAGGTAGGTCCTAGCTGACTTTTGTGGACTGTGGATCCAATGACAGCTTTATTTTCAGAATTTCTGTAATGCTGTTCTAAACTGCTTTAGAACAGCTCATGTGCCACCCAGAGGCGAAGCTAAAGATTTCTGCAGTGTTCCACATTGTGGTTCAGATCTCAGGCCTGGTGCTGTATTCATTTTGGTCAGTTTCACATGTCGGTTGCTAGGGCATCTGTCCAGAACTTCCTATTTATATGTAAAGAATCCCTTTCTCCAGCTGCCTCTCTTCTGAAAGTCTCAGCTCTGGTTGGAGTTGGGAGGAGAAGGGACACTGTCTTGGAATGCAGTGAGGGGACTGGAGGGCCAGGGCTGAGTCCAGGTTCCCCACTTGTTTTCCGTGTCTGCTGATAACCATATTGATGGTGCAAATTCAGGCTCCCCCTTTCATCTAGTTAGACTTAAAGTATCTTACTGTAATCAGACTGCTTAGATGACCAACCTTTATAGTTTAAGGGGGCAAAGACAAGACATAGTGGTGGTCCTGAAGGTCTTGCCCGAGTGGTCCTGGGCTCTTCGTGTTATCCTAGGGATCAAAGGCAAGTGTGACAAGCGGTGGCACATCACTCTCCTCTGCCTAGTGAGGAATGGCTGCAGGAGCCAGAGAAGACCGGAAGTAGCCAGCATGGGAGCTGTTTTAAATGTTCTGAGGGAAGCTTTAGGGCCGGATCCTCAGAGCTTCAATCATCCTCTGGGCCCCCACTGCCTGCTCCACCCAGTGGTGAAAACAGACTCAGGTTCATTCCACCTGCTCGGAAGTGAGCAGCCCTCCTCCTGAATGTGAGAGCTTCCCCTGGGGGCATCCTTGCAGCTCTCAGGATGGGGCTCAGTCATGCCACCCTGAGGTCACAGAGCAAATGCACCTTCTCTTGGACAGTGCTGAGTCCTGTGTGTGTCTCAGTGGATTTTAGTCTGGAAACAAGACCCATCACCCTGGCAAAGGTCCATGCCTGGCGCTGGCTGCTGCGGGCCCTCTGCCGTGTAGATGACTTTTGCACATCTGGACCAGTGGCTCCACCTGGAGCTCCTCACTTGTTGGTGTCAACGTGAGCATCTTCAGCTTCTAGACAGAAAATCTACACTTCACTTTGTACAGCCTTGTCCCAAAGTCAGATGGATCCCCAGTGCTGTCTGTCACCTGCTTGCAAAGGGCAGACCTTGTGGGCAGTTCCAGAAGAGATCTCAGCAAGTGGGCTTGAAGTTCCAACAGCACAATTAAAATTGTGTGGTCATGAGTTCTTCAGGATGAAAGCATGAATAATGACCACATGGCTGTTTGTCCTGGAAACTGTAGATGAGATTATGGATTGAGTAAATCATTTAAAATAGAACTCATCTTCGAGGCTTTCTTCAGAACTGATTTCCAGGCTCCCAGGACAATAGACTAAGCCAGATTTCTTAGATTTTTTTTTTTTCCTTAAGCAATTTACAGAGAACTGGGTGGTAGCAGTAAGAAAAACCAAATGTAAGAAAAACCAGAGAGAAATGGACTGTTCCAGCATGGGCCAACCAGCCAGCTGTTGGGACTCCGTCTGGGGTGGGGTGGGGGGGTTACTGGGCAAGCTGTTGAATAGGGCCCTTTCCAACTCTGCGTGTCTGTAGTTCTTGTGAAACCAAAATGTTGACTACCTGCCTCTTTGCCCACATGCATTGACGTGCTCAATTCCAAAGACGATGGTGCAGGCAACCTTTTCCATCATGAGCCAGGAGAAGGTTGAGGCCTGAGGGCGGCCTTTGCCTCCCCGCTTTGCCTCCATAGCCCCAGAGATGGCGCTTCCCCTGCTACCCCATCTGGTCAGACCCACAACTGCCCAGTGTACACTCATTGATGCTTATACCAAATAGGGCATGTGCGGCTGGCGGCTGGCAGGGACAGCCCCGGGCCTGCGTTGGAGTTGGCAGAGAGAAGCGGCAATAAGCATTAGGCGGATGGCTGAAAGTGCTGTTTGGCTCAGAGGCCTTCAGTCCACTTTCACAGCTTTCCAAGTTCCTGATGAGGCTACAAAAGCTCCATCCACAGAGAAAGCCAATAATGTAAATAAATCCAAAACTGAGCTTCCAAGCGTGGTTTTTTTAAGGGGGATGATGAATGTGAAACCACCCACAGGATGCGGTAGAGCTGATTTTTTTCTGTGCTTTGTCATTTTACTCTGGTAGGAACTTTTGTTACTTAACTCTGTGCATAACTTATTTAAGGTACTGTATAAATGAACCAAAACTGTTAAATATGTATTTAGTTTGTTCTACTTCAAGTAGTCAATAAAAAGGCTATATTCCTTTTCTGACTCAAGCTGGAATGGGATTAAGAGGGAAGGTGGTGCGTGGACTTGTGTAAGACATCCTGCCCGCAGGTTTCTACATCCCCTCTGCCTTGTTCCTCGATCTGCTAGGAGGTGGTTCCGGCTGCTGGAACTGTGGGAAGCCAAGTGCCAACAACAGCACACAGATCTCCCAGCTCCGTGTCAGCCCTTCACCATTAAGTGATCTTTCAATGAGGAAAATAACCAGAGAACGTTTGAAGAGTAGGATAGTGGCTCTGTAGGTCCTTTTTCTTTTCCAATAACTTTTCCTTAAACATTTTTTTTTTTACTTTTATTTGCACTTATTTTTTGCGGCATTTATTCCCGGGCCATAAGAGTTTGTTTCTTCAGTTTCTCCTGGGATAGCTTTTTCTTCTGTGCAACCTCCTCTTATGGTTTAGGAACAATCTGTTCTTTTTCAGTAAGGATCATCTCAATGTGGCAGGGAGAGCTCGTGTAGGGGTTGATCCGACCGTGAGCTCTGTAAGTCCTGAGCCACATCTTGGGGGCTTTGTTCACCTGGATGTGCTCAATGACCAGAGAATCTACATCTAAGCCCGTGAGTTCAGCATTACTCTGCATTTTTGAGCACGTGCAGTAAAAATTCAGCACTCTTTTTGGGTCACCGACCCTGCGTCCAGCCCCACTGTGTGGCCTGTGCACACCTACCAGCTCAGCCGTTGTAACGACGGAATGGCACACATTGCTTCTTTAAAGTGACATCCTTCAGATACTTGGTAGCTTTTCGGATATGCATACCCTTTATGGCCTGGGCAGTTTCACGAGTGTTCTTAAAGTGAACACGAAGATTTGAACCTCTTGATTTGCATGATTTTGTGGGATTTTCTGGGTCAAGTGAATAGCGCACCATTTTTAGGGGTCACCTCAGGCCGCTTACTGGAAAAGCTCCTTAAACATTTTTTAACATACCTGGATTTGGGAATATTCCTTTTTACACTGATGTTAAATCATAAATAAGTTCACTGTTGCCTTCATGTTTATTTGCTTACTAGTTGTATGATCTAATCAAGGCCGTGTTTTTGTTTGTCTGATTTGGCCACACCACGCGGCTCACGGAGGATCTGAGTTCTACCCGGGACTGAACCCCGGTGCTCATCTGTGAGCATGGAGTCCTAACCCCCAGACTGCCAGAGAGTTCCCTCAGGGTCATGGTTGTCCTTAACGCCTCACCTCCTGTGGGGCAGTTGGGTTGCTTTCAGGTTTTCCCTCACGTACTAAAGTGAACATTTCCTAAGCATGATTTCCTTCTTTGGGGTAATTTTCCAGTGGGATTTCTGGAACTGGACATTTCTTGGGTGTTTGACTCTGTGTCCAGACTGCTTCCCCTGAAAGCTCACCAGCTTGCTGTGCCTCCAACAGGTCCGATGGCTCTGAGGTGACCTGACTAGCTGAGCCATGAAGGTTGCTGCAGGCACACCTGTGCATGTGAGGTCTTGGGCTGTCCGGTTTCCTGGCCAGAGACCATTTCCCATGGGCCCGACTGGCCCCAGCCTCACTCCTGTCACCCAGATATCCATTTCTGGAAAGTAAGTAGCCCTAGAACTCCTACTGAGCAGCCTCGCCCTAGAGGCTTGTTGGCGCCATCAGCTTCACGGGCCCCCGAAATGCAAAGGGAGGAGTTGGTTACTAGATCTCAGGGTTGGGAAAAGGATTGTCTTGGCCCTAGAAGGCAAGATGGGGGCTTAACTGTATGATCTTTCATGCAGATGGTGCCAACTGCCAGTCTTTCTCATCAGCTGCCCAGCACTGTCCTCCACCACCCAGGGGATCTCAAGCCTGTGACTGTTAAGTTAAAACCACAGTAGTAATTCAGTAGAGGAAAACTGCTCCATGAGGGCAAAAGAAATTCCAAAAAGTCAGAAGTTTAAGGGACTGTGGCACTCGGCTTTGAGTCTGTACAAAATGAAACAAAACCACCGGGACCTCTCCGTGAAGCCAGGGCGCTGGCTTTGGCCTCAGTGAGAAGGCGAGCAGGGGAAACTGACCAGAGCCTCTAATGTCTGCTATCTCCTGGGGCTAAGGTCAGATTCTCCTTACTCCAGAGGTCAAAGAATACCTGGACTGAAGAATTAAGATGATTCCAGGTTTGTATTTCCTGGGATCTGGCAGAAGCAAAAATGCAAATCCTGTAGGGAAGAATATTAAAACTACAATCATATTATTACATATCAACCAAGTGTAAGTTGTCCATGAACTAAAGTTCGTATCCAAGCAAATGAGCTGTTACGAGCAACAGCAGCACGAACAATAAACTGATTGAGTGCTCACCCCAGGTGGTGCTAGTGGTAACGAAACCGCCTGCCAATGTAGGAGATGGAGACGTGGGTTCGATCCCTGGGTTGGGAAGACCCCCTGGAGGTGGGTCTGGCAACCCACTTCCTGCCTGGAGAATCCCATGGACAGAGGAGCCTGGTGGGCTACAGCCCATGGGGTTGCAAAGAGTCGGACATGACTAAAATGACTTAGCACACACGCACACAACTTGGGTTTGACCCAGAGGTGCCCGGGAGAGGACAGCCACCCCAGCAGTGTCTGGACTTTCCTGGCAGGGGCGATGCTCCAGGACATCTGTGCTGAGGCCATTCGTCAAGCTTATGAGGCCACCTGCTCAGATGTATGGTGTCGAAGGTCACTGCGCCACTGCTCTTTATTCTGCTGCATGTAAACAATAAATCAGAGTGAGTAGCAAAAGAATTGTTGAGATTGTCACAAACCTTGAAGGAACCTGAAAAGGCTGCTTCTATTATGAATCCTTATGTAAAGCGTTACATTAAGGTAAAAAGCCTAAGTGATGCTATAGCAAAAAAGGTTTTCTCCCCTCTCAACCAGTTGGGTCAACTTGCTTGCAGTAAAGGCTTGAACAATCCTCCCTGGAGCCATTGCTACTATGATGAGTCTCCACTGCAGAGAAGGACCTTATACAGTTTCCACTGCAACTCCTTTAGATGAAGCTGCTGCTGCTGCTGCTAAGTCGCTTCAGTCGTGTCCGACTCTGTGTGACCCCATAGAGGGCAGCCCACCAGGCTCCCCCGTCCCTGGGATTCTCCAGGCAAGAACACTGGAGTGGGTTGCCATTTCCTTCTCCAATGCATGAAAGTGAAAAGTGAACGTGAAGTTGCTCAGTCGTATCCGACCCTCAGCGACCCCATGGACTGCAGCCCACCAGGCCCCTCCGTCCATGGGATTTTCTAGGCAAGAGTACTGGAGTGGGGTGCCGTTGCCTTAGATGAAGCTACTCTTACTGAATTAAAACCTGTCCTAGGGACTTCCCTAGTGGTCGAGTGTCTAGGAATCTACCTGCCAACTCAGGGGACATGGGTTCCATCCCTGGTTCGGGAAGATTCCTCACGCTTAGGTGCAGCTAGGCATGTGAACCACAACTACTGAGCTGCAACCCCTGAAGCCTGCACACCACCCTCTGCAACAAGAGAAGCCACCGCAGTGAGAAGCCTGCACACCGCTAGAGAGTAGCCCCTGCTCGCTGCAACTAGAGAAAGCCCATGCACAGCAATGAAGACCCAACGTCAGTTCAGTTCAGTCGCTCAGTCGTGTCCGACTCTTTGCAACCCCATGAATCGCAGCACGCCAGGCCTCCCTGTCCATCACCAACTCCCGGAGTTCACCCAGACTCACGTCCATCGAGTCAGTGATGCCATCCAGCCATCTCATCCTCTGTCATCTCCTTCTCCTCCTGCCCCCAATCCCTCCCAGCATCAGAGTCTTTTCCAATGAGTCAACTCTTCGCATGAGGTGGCCAAAGTACTGGAGTTTCAGCTTTAGCATTACTCCTTCCAAAGAACACCCAGGACTGATCTCCTTCAGAATGGACTGGTTGGATCTCCTTGCAGTCCAGGGGACTCTCAAGAGTCTTCTCCAACACCACAGTTCAAAGGAAAGCATCAATTCTTGGGCGCTCAGCTTTCTTCACAGTCCAACTTCCACATCCATACATGACTACTGGAAAAACCATAGACCCAACATAGCCTAAATTTAAAAAAAGAAGGAAAGGTCCTGAAGAGCTTTCTAAGTAAAGGCCAAGTATTGAAACTGGAAGTTAAGACTGATCCGTCAGTCGTGGGTGGAATGATTGGAGAGAAATATGTCTGCAAAAGTCAACATTCAGAAGTTGAGCAAAGCAATGCAGATTTTCTGTCAGTGGAAATTCTTTTTTTTAATTCTTAATCTTGGAGAAACAATAAAGTGCTTCCTGAACAGAAAAAAAAAATTTTTATTTAGACCCCTGGGATCTGGGACTTCAGATACTGTTATTATCAGATACAGAATATAAAATAACTATGGAACCTTAAGATCGTGCTGGGAAAAAAATAGCAGAAAGTAAGAGACTGACTAGGTAGATTTGAAGATCAGTTCAGTTCAGTTCAGTTGCTCAGTCGTGTCTGACTCTTTGCAACCCCATGAATCACAGCACACCAGGCCTCCCTGTCCATCACCAATTCCCGGAGTTCACTCAGACTCACGTCCATCAAGTCAGTAGTCTTCTCCAACACCACAGTTCAAAAGTATCAATTCTCCGGCGCTCAACCTTCTTCACAGTCCAACTCTCACATCCATACATGACCACAGGAAAAACCATAGCCTTGACTAGACAGACCTTTGTTGGCAAAGTAATGTCTCTGCTTTTCAATATGCTATCTAGGTTGGTCATAACTTTTCTTCTAAGGAGTAAGTGTCTTTTAATTTCATGGCTTTGAAGATAGGGGAATACAATCATTGAAATAAATACTCTGTGCACTATTGAACAGCAGATTAAATGAATCAAAATGAGTGAAGCATTGCTGTACGTGTCCTTGACAGAGAGAGACAAGGAGATGGAAAAAAGAGTTGTTCCCCTTTTGGAAGGTAGGTTTCAAGGAAACAGCCCTTCCAAATTTTACCAAGAATGCAGCCAAGAACCCTACTGACTCAGTATAAAGGGAAATAGCTGGCCTGAGATGATCCAGTCTCAGAATGAGCAGACATGCATTGATCTAAACCATCCTGTTCGTCTGTGCTTGTTCCTGATGCTGGAATTTCATGGTAGTGAGTTCGATGTATCCCCTCCTCCACATCCTCCCTCCCAAGACCGTTGGGGAACCAGCAACAAACCACTCCCACCTTCTCCGGAGCAGCTTCATTGCCTGGTGCCAGGCGCCCCCTTGTGGCTAGAGTCAGATCTGCTACCTCCCTCCACAAGCCGGCTTCCTTTCCAGGGAGCGGATCCCTGCACCCTTCCCCTTCCCCGTTCGCACAAGCCTTTTCTGAGGCTGCCTATCTGCCCCATGAATTCAGCTGACTTTCTCTGGGCACCGCCTAGAGAGTTCCAGAAATGATCAGGACTCGGCACCCCCACCTTCCAAGGGCTGAGCTCTGAAAAACCCACATCAGATGCCCCCTCCACCTCGCGCGATATGCTTCCATGGATCTTGCCGTCTCCTCTGCTGTCCTGCAGCCCCAGGGCTTGGCCTCGCTTCCTCGTCAAAGCTGCCACTGTCCTCCAGCCCCAGCCTGATTTCCGTTACCAGAGAAAGTGGGAGATTTCACTCAGCTCAGCGATGTTCACGTTTGACAGCAAGCAGCTCTCCGTGCCAGGGAGCAGACCCAGCTGTGTGACTCACAGCAGGCACTTGCTTGCTCAGCTTTTGGTTCTTCCCGTGTAAATCGGGGAAGCTAATGTTGCCTTCGCCACCAGGCTGTTGTGAGGTGAAATGTGATCAAATGGGAGTCACCCCCAGCTCTCGAAGCTCGTCAGTAAAGAATCTGCAATGCAGGAGACCTGGGTTCTGTTCCTGGGTTGGGAAGATCCCTTGGAGAAGGAAATGGCAACCCACTCCAGCATGCTTGCCTGGAGAATTCCATGGACAGAGGAGTCCACCAGGCTACAGTCCATGGAGTCACAAGTTAGACACAACTTAGTGACTACACCACCACTACCCAGCACAAGGCCCACCACCCAGGAAGCCCCTGTGAATGCTGGCTGCCATCACAACCTGCTCTCTCTGCCAATATGTGACATCCTTGAGGATTCACCTTTGTCCCAGTATCCCTCTTGAAGGCTGATGTCTTCCTCAAGTCGTATTCCTTTCAGGGATAGCATTTTTTGGCCACGCCTCGAGGCATGCAAAGAAATCTTAGTTCCTCGACCAGGGATGGAACCCATGCCCCCTGCAGTGGAAGCACAGGGTCCTAACCACTGGGCAGCCAGGGAATTCCTTCTTGAAGGCCTTTTGTTGTGAGCCATCCGAGTCTTTGTTAAGGGGACTTGGTGTGCATGTTTCTCTCCGAAAGCTGGAGGGGAGTGGAAGCCACCCAGACTGCTGCTGTCTCGCCAGCACCTGGCCTGGCCCCGAGCCAGGCCCCAGGTTTTGGTGTGTGAAGGTGAGTCACCACAGGTGGGAGGAAGGTGAGGAGGCAGGTGCAGGGAGTGGGTGAAAGGGTGGGTGTGGCAGCTGGCAGGAGGAGCTGGGATCTCCCAGCTTCACTGCTCTGCCCGCTCTTGCCCCGGGTGCTGTCACCAGCCTCGGACATTTCACCATCCCCAAAGCAGGGGCCGAGTGGTTGTTGAAATGAGCTGAAGAGCCAACGAGAGTGGGGCACTGAGGGCCAGGAGTGGGAAAGCAGGTCAGACCTGATGGCTTTGACCTGCTGCTCCAAGGCTAAGGAGGCAGTGGACGGGTAGGGGAGTGGGAGGGAGCAAAGGCCTCGAGGGGAGTGGCCGAGGTTGCAGACAGCCCAGCTCAGCTGGAGTGTTTTAGGGAGAGGAGGCTGCACGTAACGGGAGTGGGTGTTGATTGCTAAGAGCCTTGAATGCCAAGTCGAGACATCAGACTTGATCTGATGCTAAAAGCACTGAAAGGTCTTAGCCAGAAGGGTGTGGTCACCACAGCAATGTCTGAAAACACTTCCCCCCACCCGTCTGTTCCTTTCTGGGGAAGGAACTGCAGAAGGGAAACCCGGAGAAAAACCTGCCACAGTCATCCCAACCAGAGATGAAGGTGGTCAAGACCTGGGGGCCTAGAGGGAGGGCAGGATGGAAATGAATGTGGCCTTTTGAGAGTTCAGTAGACACACGAGAAGGCCTGGGGCCCTCCGTGCCCCCACAGCCCCGGCTCAGAACTTCATTCTCCCTGTAGCTGGAATTCCCAACTCCTCCTGTCCAGCTCCACCCTGCCCACAGCACTCCCCTGTCTGGTGACGCCCAGCTCCCCATTCCCTGAGAGACTGATCATTCGGAGTCCCCCCAGCCTGGTCTCCCTGCCCACCTCCCATCCTTGCTAACCTGGTCTCCCTGCCTGCCCCCCATCCCTGCTAACCTGGTCTCCCTGCCCCCCCACCATCCCTGCTAACCTGGTCTCCCTGCCCCCTCCCATCTCTGCTAACCTGGTCTCCCTGCCCCCCTCCCATCCCTGCTAACCTGGTCTCCCTGCCCCCCTCCCATCCCTGCTAACCTGGTCTCCCTGCCCCCCTCCCATCCCTGCTAACCTGGTCTCCCTACCCCCCTCCATCCCTGCTAACCTGGTCTCCCTGCCCCCCTCCATCCCTGCTAACCTGGTCTGCCTGCCCCCCTCCATCCCTGCTAACCTGGTCTCCCTGCCCCCCTCCATCCCTGCTAACCTGGTCTCCCTGCCCCCCCATCCCTGCTAACCTGGTCTCCCTGCCTGCCCCCCATCCCTGCTAACCTGGTCTCCCTGCCCCCCTCCTATCCCTTGCACTCCACTGTTCCTCCTCCTGCTCCCTTTGTCTGGAACATTCTCCCTGCCTGTCTACCCCTCACCTCTGTCTGGAGACCCATACTCATCTTTCACCGCTCTAACCCAACATCACCATTTCCAAGTGGCCTTAGACCCTGCAGGACTGACCCTCCCCTCCCCCGCCAGGACCCTCCCCACTCCAAACGTTCAGCCAGGGAGGAAGGATGCAACCCATCTTTTTCTTGTTTTTAAATAAAAAAGGTGTTAACTTCCGAACTCCATCACAGGGTGAAACAGGCACCCACTTGAGATGTCAGCCTGAGCTGAAGAATTTCAGCATTCTGGTTCAAAGGCAATGGGAAGTTTTTTAGTGTTGAGGGTTTGCTGTTGGTGCCGTTTTCGTGGAGGAAACAGAAGGAATCAGAACTGGGCAGACAGCCAGATTACTTCCTCCTAGATGGGCTTCTCTAACAAGATAGACCCTGACTCTCCTCCACCCACCCAGACCTGAGTGACTCAGGTGCTGGCAGCACTTTCTAGGAACTGCCTGGAGTCCAGGAAGTGTGGGAGCCTGCTGGCCAGGGGCCCCCAGAGACCCCTGTGCTGGTTCCTGGCCTGGGCAGCTAGGCCAGTGGGAGCAGCTGTCTGTCCCCTGCAAGTCTGAACTCCTACAGGGATCCCTGTAGAAAAACCTCCCACCCTAGGGCATCTATCCTGAGCTGGCACCATCCAAACCGCCTTCCTGGCCGTGCCTCAGTGCCCAGCCACGACTGGCACCAGCAGGGCAGCCAGGTGCCTTGGTGAAATGGCACTCAGCCCACTGGCCAGCCACCCCTTAAAGCCTACCGCAGCTTCCGCAAGATGCAGTGCTTTTGAGGCCCGGCTGCCTCCCTGCCTTGGCCTTGACCTCAGCCCACCTCTGGGCTCCCTTCCGTTCAGTGAGGCAAGCTCTCCCCAGTCTCTGAACCTCAACTTGTACATTTCTTCTGCCTAAATGCTCCTGACCCCACACCCTCCAGACCAGGTCAAGAGGCCAACCTGTGCTCTTGTGCGGCCATGTGCCTCCCCGCTAGAGCCCACGACCTGGATAGCCCTCTCCCACCCCTCTTCATGTCAGTCACTTCCCTCCATGCCCCAAGTCCCTTCCCTCAGGACGGCTCGAAGGAGGTCCATGTCGCTGGAGGACTGACTCATCCAGTATTCTCCGGGAACTGCCCTCTGGCACTGTCAGGCAGCAGGGCTGGTGACAAGTCCAGCCGGGAAGGGCGGGGGTGGGGGGGGTTCTGTCTAGGGACAGGCCTTCTCACAGGGACCAGCCGTGCTCTTTAGGCCTTGAGAGGGCTCTGTGGTCTGTCCCCACCTTCATACCACACCTTGCTGGTAAAGGAAGGGGGTGAAGCTAGAACCCCCAGGATTTTAGGGGGGTTATGGCAGAGCCCATGTCCACTCTCCTTTCCCAGGAAAGATTTCAGAGCTAGGCTTTGTGGAGTGAGAAGGTCCTGAATTGAGGGAACCCGGACTGGCCATGATTAAGCTCCCACTATCCACGGGCACGGGGACCAGGCCGCCTTGCTGAGAGAGAGAGAATGGAAGCAATGCCAGAGGTGACCACTGCCTTTATTGCCTCTGGGCTGGGGTTCAGAGGTATCTGGGGGCAGCAGGTGACTCTGGGCCCAAATTATTGCTACCTAGCAAGGTCACCCTGGGGCTTCCCATAGTGCCCTGAGTAAGGGTGGGAATAAGCATGCAAATAATATGCAAATAACATGCAAACCAATCCAGGATCCTCTGGAGGGCTCTGGTGCAGCCACGGGTGCTGAAAGCGTCAGGAGCTTGCCGGCCCGGGAAGGGGGTGGGGACCCCCAGGTCCTTTGCCCACACAGCAGACTGATCCAGCCCAGTCTTGGGGATCGAGGTCGGGGGCGGGGTGGAGGACAGTTCCTGAGCATCAGCCCTGGCTCTGCTGCTGGCTGGGGAAGAGCAGAAGCCTAGTCCCAAAACAGCAAGAAGAAAGCAGGCACCCACTAGGTAGCCAGACAGCCCCAGGCCAGCTCAGAGAGGGAAGGGACCTGCCCTGGTCACACAGCAAGGCAGGGGCGTAGGGGACCAGAATCCAGGCCTCCTGAGGCCAGAGTATCTCAGAGGCCGAAGCTATAAGCAATAAAACACACTGTTAAAGAAAGAGGAAGCAAGCAGCCCAGTCTCTGATTCCTGGGCTGTGAGACTCTCCACCAGCTGGCTCTGGGAGGCTCTGAGAGCCAGGCCCCAATTATGGAGGTGGCAGCATCCTGGTCTTGAGCTGAGTGGAGCTGACCAGTCCAGAAGCTCCAGGAGGAGGCAGGCAGGGCTCTGGGGTCCTTGGCTTGTGCAGATCAGGCTCAGTTGTTATTCATAATCCACCAGGAGGCTGCGGGTCAGAGGTTGGGAGTCAGAGGCCATCAGGTGCCCACTGCCCTTCCTCAGAGGGTTGGTGGCCACTGCCCACCTGGGAAGAACACAGTGGTGAGGGTGTCTGGAGCCCGCAGATGGTCAATGAGGATGCGCTGGAAGGCCTTACTGCAAGCGGACTGCTGGTGCCTGGGGAGGGCCGCAGAGGGGACCGAGGCCGGAGCTGGTCCCAGTGACCGGGACCACGTGGTTAGAAGCGCCCCACTCCCGCCCGGCCCTGCTGCCTGGTTTCAGATCTCGGTCCATCCTCGTAGTGGCTCTGAGCCTCAGTTTTCTCCTCCGTGAAATGGGGTGCAGTGTCCACTCATACCATGAGGATTACATGCAGTCACACACAAGGCACGTGGCGTGGGGTGTGGCGTGGTGGGAGCTGTGTGTATGCACCGAGCACCTACCTGGCACCGGGTACTGTGTTCAGTTCTTTACATGCCAGCTCGTAAGGGTGACAAGAGGATGGACTTAGCATCGCTCCCATTTTCAAAAGGAGGCCACTGGGGCTCAGAGGGCTTAGGTAGCTCTCCTGACGTCACAGAGCCAGTGACTAGGAGAGGACTTGAACCCAGGCGTGGTTCACTCGAGGTCCCACAATAAACGTCAGACCACCGCTCCTACCTTCTCCAGGAAGCCTCGTCCTGCCAGAACTCGTACAGGGTGAAGGAAGCCTTGTCCAGCATCTTCTGGGCAGACACACTGCAGGGCCAAAGAGACGGCCAGGCCAGGCCAGGCCTGGGCTGCCACCACCCCTACCCGCCTCACCAGGGGTGTCTAATGAGAGCCCTGGCCCAGGACACCCAGCCCAGCATTCCTCCCTGCCCGTCCACCCCCCACCTTGGCTGGCCACCACCCAGCTGAGGACTCACTGCAGGCAGTGGCTCTGGGACCCCGTGAAGTCCACGTAGCAGCACAGGGCATGGTGGAAGTCCTGCAGGGCTTCCTCTGCCACCTGCACCTGCCTCTGGGCCACGAGGATGTGCTGGCAAGAAAAGCAGCCTGGTCAGCTGGGGTGGGGCAGGGCAGTGGGTGAGGGCCTGCTGTGGCCTTCAGGAGGGCCCTGCCCTTCTTGGCTTGCACCAGACCCAGCCAGCCCTGAGGTCGGGCTCCTGCCCCCACGCAACCCCCAGCATTCCTGGCTCCATCCTCCTCCTGTTGCCAAGGTTACTGCCTCGCTCCAGCCACTGGCCGGCTCTCCTGCAGCACCGCACCGCTTCCAACTGCCCCCTTCAGTTTCTGTCCACACTGCTCCACACACCCAGCTTTCAGAACTGTAGGCAAGGGATGCTGATGCCCATGGAGGGACAGAGTGCTGCAGAGTCACGAAGCAACAACCAGAACCCCACACCTGCCCTCCAGGCCTGGGGAACAAAGGCTGGGCCAAGCCTGGAGAAGGGGCTGTATGTACAAGACAGAGGCCAGGGGTGGGTAGCCCCATGAACCTCCTTGCTTCACGGCCTCCTCCCAGCCCCACACCAGCTGCCTGCCCCTCCCAGACTCACCGAGCTGGGCCCCTTGGTCAGCTCCTCTTCATGCAGGGGTTCCAGCCGGGGGGCCTGTGAGGGATGCAGAGCGTGGGCCGGGTCCCCTGTGTGAGCCTGCCTTGTGTGGGTTCCAGACAGTTCCCCCACCACAGGGTGGTAGCCGCACAGCGCTCACCTTGCACTCCAGCTGGTCGATGAGCTCCTGGAGGCGGTTGATCTGGAGCCGCCATTGCATCTCAGCCTCGGAGCTCTGCCCTGGGGGTCGGGCACGAGCCCCTCAGGCTGGGGGCTTCTCGGGATGGATTGAGGGCGAGTGGAGGAGCAAACGCTGGGGCCCCGGGGGATACCGTGCCCTCCCACCCCGCCGCAGACACACCTGTGTTGGAGGAGCCAGGAGACCAGGTGGACGACCGACTGACACTCCGCAGGGCCCTGCGCCCTGCCCGCCGGCTGCCTCGGGGCCGGCTTGGCACCTCCACTCTCTCTTCATCTGATCTGAGGGGAGTGGAGGGTCAATCCACTGCTCCCAGACCCATGGGGCCAAGCACTGGGGCCCCAGAACAGGCCTGGCCCCAAGCTTCAGGACACTGAGGTCCAGCTGCAAAGCCAGCCACGCCTTCTCGCCCTCTCCTGACCTCCTTCCCTAAGAACAAGAACTTGGGCTCCGGGATGCCAGAACTGTGGAATGTGATGGGAGCTGAGGGACCCGATACATGGAGATAACGGACATTCATGAACTGGACCCGCAGGTCCAGGTGCAGGCGGCCGAGCGCCTCACGTACCGCGGGCCATGGGCCTGGGCCTCCAAAGTGTCTGACGCCCCCTCCAGCGAGCTCTGCAGGGCCTGGAGCTGGCTCACCGTCTCCCGCAGTAGGAAGCGTGTCACAAACTGGTCTACCTTGGAGGCCCGCTCATACTCCTGGGGAAGAGGGGGGCATAGTTGGCATTTCCTGGCTCCAAGCATGTATTTCTGAATGGGGAGCTGACCTCTGCGCCCCACCCCCTACCCATCAGAGCACCAGTAGCAACGTAAAGAGCAGAGGCCTGCAGACTTGGCATTAACAGGGCCCGGAGACTCCAGGGGGGCAAGCAAACCCCAGAGCCCGTCCTTGTCTGGGCCCGGCCTCTCACTAGGAGGGATGAGGCCAATGCCCAGAGAAGCGTGTCCCATTCTCTGGGCCTCAAGGCCCCATCCCTGTTGGGGCCACCACTTTCAGCCAGTAAGGCCCCAGGCATAGCTAGACTGGGTGTGGGTAGGGGCTGGGCCAAGGCAGTTTTGACACATGAGGCCAAACGGTGTGATATGGCCCCAGACTCACCAGCTGGCCCCAAGCTCACAATCTTGGCATTCATCCATTCATTCAATCACTCACCCACGCACCCCACATTTACTGAGCACTTCTTACAAGAAGCTGTAGATACAAGACAGCGGGTCACATACCCCAGCGCTGATCCCTGTCTACACTGCCATTTCCCCTAGCCTTTGCCCAGGCAGGCAGAGACAAGGAGGCCGAGCATTGCCAGGCCCTGTGCTGCCCACTCGGAATGCCCAGACTCCCCAGCTACCTTCATCTCCTCGTGCCTGCCTCGCCTATAAAACAGGGGTGGTAACAGCCGTCTCACTGAGCTGCTGAGAGGCTCCGATGAGTTATTTCCTACATAGGGCTCAGCCTGCTATCTGGTACATAAGTTCTTAATAAAGAACTGCTGTCACGGGACTTCCCTGGTGGTCCAGTGATTAAGAAGCCCTGGTCAGTCGGGGAACTAAGACCCCACATACCACACTGCAATTGTTTTTAGTCAAACGTAATACTAACAAGAAACCTGCCCACTTGTACATCTGACAGTCATAGATTTCCTGAGGGTCTCCTCACCAACACCTCCCTCAGCCCCATATACACACTCGGTCCAGGGTGGGAGTCCCAGGGAGCTGAGGTGACCCCTCCCCAAGGGGCCTCAGAGGCAGCTTTGTCTCCCGCCTGTGACCTGCCTCAGTTCAGCCGTCAGACGGGCAGACAGAGTGGCGGCAGGGACCTCTCATTCTCACACGGGTCAGTGGTTTCTCCGAGCCACTGGACTTCCTGGCCATTTTTTGAGCTTCCTGAAATCCGTCCGATAAATTCCCTTTCTAGTGCTTACGGTGACTGATCAGTCTCTGTTGCTTACAAAGACCCTGGCTGACACGAGCACCATTGCGTGCCAGGCCCTGTTTCCAAGCAGCTTCATTTAATCCTCATAGTAATTTACAGGAACCATCACTGACCCCATTTTGCAGATGAGAAGACTGAGGCCTACAGAAGTGGATTACCTTGGCCACGGTCACACGAGTGTCAGAGTACAAACTCAGGTCACAGAAATTCCTCTCTCCTCACCACGAAGCCTTTTCATACTGTTCACAGGGTTCTCAAAGGGAGAATACGAGAGCAGGTTGGCCTTCTCTTCTCCAGTGGACCATGTTTTGTCACAGTGTTATTGAGTTACGCAAGTCCCTTTGCCACGGCAAGGCTGTGATCCATGTGATCATTTTAGTTAGCTTTCTGTGATTGTGGTTTTCGTCCTGGAGGATGTGGGACTGTAGCTCTTGCTTATTCTGTCTGCCAGACATCCTGGAGTGTGAAGTCAAGTGGGCCTTAGGAAGCATTAGTACAAACAAAGCTTGTGGAGGTGATGGAATTCCAGCTGAGCTATTTCAAATCCTAAAAGATGATACTGTTAAAGAGCTGCTGCACTCAACATGCCAGCAAATTTGTAAAACTCGGCAGTGGCCACAGGACTAGAAAAAGTCCAGTTTTCATTCCAATCCCAAAGAAAAGCAATGCCAAAGAATGTTCAAACTACCATACAATCGCACTCATTTCACATACTAGCAAGGTAATGCTCAAAATCCTTCAAGCTAGGCTTCAACAGTAGATGAGTCAAGAACTTCCAGATGCTGAATTTAGAAAAGGCAGAGGAATAAGAGATCTAATTGCCAACATCCATTGGGTCATAGAAAAACCAAGAGAATTCCAGAAAATTTTCTGCCTCATTGACTACACTGAAGCCTTTGACTGTATGGGTCACAACAAACTGGAAAATTCTTAAAGAGATGGGAATCCAGACCACCTGACCTGTCTCTTGAGAAACCTGTATGAAGGTCAAGAAGCAACAGTTAGAACCAGACATGGAACAACAGACTGGTTCAAAACTGGAAAAGGAGTATGACAAGGCTGTATATTATCATCCTGGTTATTTAACTTATACACAGAATACATCACGTGAAATGCTGGACTGGATGACTCACAAGCTGGAACCAAGATTGCCGGGAGAAATATCAATAACCTCAGATTATACCAATCTAATGGCAGAAAGTGAAGAAGAACTAAAGAGCCTCTTGATGAGGGTGAAAGAGGAGTCTGAAAAAGCTGGCTTAAAACATTCAAAAAACTAAGATCATGGCATCCAATCCCATCACTTTGTGGCACAGATGGGGAAACAGTGACATTTTATTTTCTTGGGTTCCAAAATCACTGTGGACAGTGACTGCAGCCATGAAATTAAAAGATGCTTGCCCCTTGGAAGAAAAGCTATGACCAACATAGAGAGCACATTAAAAATGAGAGACTTCACTTTACTGACAAAGGTCTGTATGTCAAAGCTATGTTTTTTTTCCAATAGTCATGTATAGATATATAAGAGTTGGACCATAAAGAAGGCTGAGCACCAAAGAACTGATGCTTAGAATTGTGGTGCTGGAGAAGACTCTTGAGAGTCCCTTGGACAACAAGATCAAACCAGTCCATCCTAAAGGAAATCAACCCTTAATATTCATTGGAACAACAGATGCTGAAGCTCTGATACTTTGGTCACCTGATGGGAAGAACTTACTCATTGGAAAAGACCCTGATGCTGGGAAAGATTGAAGGCAGGAGGAGAAGGGGGAGACAGAGGATGAGATGGTTGGATGGCATCACTGACTCGATGGACATGAGTTTGAGCAAGCTCTGGGAGATAGTGATGGACAAGGAAGCCTGGCATGCTGCAGTCCATGGGGTTGCAAAGAGTCGGACATGACTAGTGACTAACACCACCATCACTAAGCACCTTACCAGCCATCACCTCACTAATCTTTAGCCCAGTTTTACACTGAGAAACCAAGGCCGGAAGTCACAGACAGAGTAAATGGAGTCAAGATTCATCTGTGGGTTCTGGCAGGAGCAGCTCGGAGCCTGGAGCTGATGAGGTCAACCCATGAGGTCACAATGTGGTCCCTGGGACAGAGCCAGGGCAGGGGGCCCCCAGCCAGAGGGCAGGGCAGAGGCAGCACGTGCTGGGGTCCCCAGTGGTGACCAGCCCTGCCATGGGAAACAACAGTTCCCACAAGAGAACCAAAGTGCCCAAGCAGGCCCGCAAGGAGAAGCCACCTGACATGGACAAGGCCCGGCGCAAACGGCAGTTCTTCAACCACCTCAAGTGGAAGAAGCCCAGTGTGAGTCCAGGGAACAAGGGGCAGGGGGGTTTGGCGGACCTGGACAGGTAGGTGGGCAGGAGCGGATGCTGGGGGTCTAGCCATGTAGGGAATTGAAGGGGTTGCATGTGTGTGCTAAGTGGCTTCAGTTGTCTGACTGGTTGCAACCCCACGGACTGTAGCCCACTAGGCTCTTCTGACCATGGGATTTCTTCCCAACCCAGGAATGGAACCCACATCTCTTCTGTCTCCTGCGTTGGCAGGCGGGTTATTTACCACTAGCGCCACCTGGGAGGCCCCTATGGAAGGCATTAGAGAACCCCTGTTGAGGCCGAGGTCTCAGGAACCCACGTGGGTGTGGATGGGGTCCTAATAACCCAGAAGGGAGAACAGGTATCCCAGAAACCAGGAAGTGGATGAGACTTGGGAGCCTAGGAGGGTGTGCAGGAGACGGTTCTCCCAACCCGGGACAGATGGGGGGAAGTCCCAGCATGGTGAATCAGCCCTAGCGGCTGCCACTGGGGCTATGGGCACAGGGAGTTCCCTTATCCCCCGCTTTCCATTCCCCAGCTTCAAAACGTGTTACTTTCCCCTCTCTTCAACTAGGCATGAGGCCCTGGGGTGGGTGAAGGGTCCCAGCATCAAGGCTGGAAGGGCAGACAAGGGAATCTCATAAACTTGATCGGAGTCAGATCTCAGGAAGCCAGCCTGGGGTGGGTGAGGGTTTCCAGGGCGGGAGGCAGGGGTCTTGGGAGATGGAGAAGGGTGCCTGCCTCCCCCACCTCCCCCTACCCAGGCTGGGAGGACAGCGGGTACCCAGGAAACGAGAGAAGGCGGGCTTCTGGGAGACAGGACGCGGGTGGGTGAGGGTCCTCGGGAGGCAGGCGTGCGGAGCTCGTTCCCCTCACGCCCCCGCCCTACCCCCAGACCAAGATCGTGCTGCTCTTCCCCCTGGACAAGCGGCAGCAACTAGCCGAGGCGACGGCGGGGCCCGGAGCGCGGCCGGAGCGGGCGAGCGAGGCTGCGGCGGACACCCCCACGGGGCCCCCGGCGACGGCACCCATGTTGCGAGGAGCTGGCGACGGCGCTGAGCGGCGCGAGAGCGCGCGCGCGCGAGAGATGAAGAAGATCCTCGTCCTGCTGCTGCTGCTGGACGCGCGGCTGCAGGAGGAGGGACGCCGCGCGGCGGGCGGCCCCGGGGGCGGGGCCAAGGCGGCGCAGGGCTGGCAGCGGCTCTACACGCGCCTGCTGACCGAGAGCGAGACCGACTGCGAGGCCGAGGCCGCCGAGGAGCAGCCGCGCAAGCGGCGCCGCTGTCCCCGCCCGCGGCCCTGAGTGCCTGGCCCGGACCCCCGTACCCTGGTCCGGCCCAATAAAGAGCGCATAGCAACGCTGGCGTCTGTAACCCAGTCTGAGGCGTCGGGGCGTCGAGACAGGGTCGGGGAAACTGAGGCCCAGAGCAAGACAGGGAAGAAAGGCGAATGGGGGGCGTTGGGGGGGGGGGGGCGGGGCGCAGAGCCATGGCCGTGGCCTGGGGCCAAGGCTGGTTTTGCTTTCTTCTTTCTTCTGACCCAAGTGTCAGAGCCCCTGTGCCGCCCTGGAGAGGGAGCACCCTACCACAGTGGAGCGAGGGTTCCCCTCTCCCTGCGACTCCTGGCCGGGGTCAGATCCCGCCACCAGGCCTGCAGATCCGACGGAAGAGAGCTTGGGCAAAGTTAGGCCTGGCCACGCTAGGAGGAGGAGGGGCCTGCTTCCAGCAGAGGCCAGGCAAGTCCAAGAGTCTCCAGCACTCAAATCTTTCCTAACTGAGGGAAAGTCCCAGGCAAAAAGCCACCACCGTGGGGAAGAACTGAGAAGGTCCAGAGTCAGCACAGTTTGAGCCTTAGACTCACATCCTGCCTGTGTGAGCACCCAGGAGGAGAGACGGGTCCCTGGTCCTCTGACCCCTCAATCCTACCCCACTGTGCTTGATGACCCCCAAGGCACCTCAATCACCAATCTCCCCACCTACCCCACCCCATCCTCTTCCCCACACTGCAGCCAAAGAGGCTTCTTCCAAACCACTTATCTATAGGGCAATTCACACTTCTGCTCATAAGCTCACACTGGCTCTCCACTGCCCACAGAGAAACACCCAAACTTATTATTAGAATGTACAGGCCCAGATCCCCAGCCCCAGTCTTCCCCTCTGGGGCTTCTTAATGACTTCCACTCTCACTCCTGCTCTGGCCATACTGCCACTTGTGGTCTTTGATTCAAGGTTCACCTCCCTAGTTCATCCACAAGAGGCCCGGCACGCTTTCTGTGGGCAGGACCCAGCTGCTTCTCACACTCCTGGGTCCCAAACTCAGCACCAGACCCTAGTCATCCTTGTCCCGTCCAGCCATGCCAAACCTGCAGCCTGCTTTCCGCTGGCGATCAATCTCAAAATGCCCCTTTGGGGAGGGGGGCGCGATGCAGAGGGGTGAAGGTCCCAGCTCACTAAAACCACAGGTACAACTTCTCCTGAAGGTACACTTTTGTCAGTGTCAACACCACATCGCCTGCATCAGGCTGGAGGTCGCACTATCCATCACATCTCCCCCGCTGCTCTGTGAGAACTGACCCTTTCCTACCATCCACATGGTTGCAATCAAGGTAACCACCTTCTTCAATGTGGCCACATCTCCTGGCATAAGCAACAGGCCCAAGCCCAGTCCTATCAGTTCCTTCCCTGGGTCTGTAATTCAGGAACTGTTGTTCAGTCGCTCAGTCATGTCCAACTCTTTGCAACCCCGTGGGCTGCAGCATGCCAGGTTTACCTGTCCTTCACTATCTCCTGGAGTTTGCTCAAACTCACGTCCATTAAGCCAAGGATGCCATCCAACCATCTCTCACCCTCTGTTGTCCCCTTCTCCTCCTCAGGAAATGTAGGAGACAGTTTTTTCTACAGGAACATGCACAGGCTGAAGCCAGTCTTGAGAAGAATATAAACACAATGCAGAGCCCAATGCACCTCTGAGTCCCCCACAGCCTGGCAGCCAGACCCTGCTTCCAGTCTTTCCCTAAAACCTGCTTTCAGTCTTGCCCTTAGTAGATATAAAACATACAAGGCTCTTGTGATAAAATCCGTATTTTAACTTAAGCTCACCTGAATAGGTCTTCAACTTGCAACCATAATGGTCCTAAAGAGAAAAAAGAGACTCTGCAGAGACATGACATGGCCTGTTTCCTGTGTTGGGGGATGACCGCCTTTTAGAGGAAGTAACTGAGCCCAGGGTGAGATTCGGACTCAGTACACAGTGAAGGCAGCCTCAGAATTGAGTCACAAACTCAGACCCATGTTTGTAAGCCCCGAAGGTAGGATCCCTTTGTGGGCTACCTGGGCCCTTGAAAGCTAAGCTCACAGAGATCTTCAGAGTGGCTGGAGATCCATGATTAAGAGCTTGCTCTTGGAGAGAGGCTGCACGTTTGTCCAGAGGTCATCAAAGTGGTTTGGGGAAGCAATTAAATTGGTTGTGCTGGCCCCAGGTGGCTCAGTGGTAAAGTATCCACCTGAGAACGCTGGAAACTCAAGAGATGCAGGTTCAATCCCTGGGTTGGGAAGATCCCCTGGAGTAGGAAATGGCAACCCACTCCAGTATTCTTCCATGGAAAATTCCACGGACACAAGGGCTTGGCAGGCTACAATCCATGAGGTCGCAAAGAGCCGGACACGACTGAGCATAAACACTGAGCACAGCTGGGTGGCTGAGGCCATATCCCTTAATGTCAAAATCATTACCATTGGCCCTGTCCCAGGAGACAGGCTGGGTCTGGGCGTTTTCATCTGGGTAGAGGCTATGGAAGCACAGCAGATGCTGAGAACTGAGGTCACAATGAATCCAATCCAAGTTCTTTTCCTTGCTTCTTTGACCACCCCCTCCCACCTCCACTAGGAACCACAGTACTTCAGTCATGCCCAGTTGAGAAGTGCCAGGAGACCGCTGGAGGCGCAAGGGTCGGGCTGGACTCCTGGGTTCCCAAGGGGAACAGATGTCTGGATAATATTGCCACAAAGGCCTTTTATTCCCAGAGCTGCTCCTGGAGGCTTCTCAAATCTCTTCAAGGATTTGGCCCACCCCTCTCATCATCCGTCTAAGCAAGGGCTTAGGGGGCGGAGCCGCACCCTGAGGCGGGTCCTCAGAGAAAGGGTGGGGCCTTGAGCCGGAAGAGGGGGAAGACGGCCCGAGGCCGCTAGGGCCCAGCGAGGGCGGAATCTGACTCTTGAACCAGAGGCCGGCCCTCAGGCCCAGGGGCGGAGCCAAGTCAAGGGCTGAAGAGACCTCAGGCCAGAAGAGTGGGACCTCGGGACCAGAGGAACTGAGCCCAGAAAGGCGGGGGACGTGGGCCCAGGAGGTAGAGCTGCGAGCTGAAAGGCGGGCCTCCATCGAGGCCAGCTGAGACTCGGTTCTCAGGCCGAGGGCGGGTCCGAGCCTTCGGGGCCGAAGTTTTGACTTCACGGCTTGCCGGCCGGAAGATGGCTTCGCTGTCCAATAGTCGCCGAGTCCGCCGGCTGTCCTCGCTGGGCCACGTCGCGGTGGTCGTGGACCAGGGTTCCGGCTTCACCAAGGCGGGCTTCGCGGGAGAGGAGCAGCCACGCCTGGTACTCAAGAGCTCCAGCCTGGTGCCCAGCTGGGACCGGCCCGTGCTGCCCGGGGCGCCGGGCTGCGAGCTGGCGGGCGGCGTGGCGCGGGCACACCCCATCAAGCACGGCGTGGTGGTGGACTGGGAGGCGTTGGAGGGGTTGTGGGAGCGCCTGCTGGTGGGCGGCCTGCGGGTGTGCCCGGAGGAGTGGCCGGTGCTCGTGAGCGACTCCCCATCGGCGCCGCCCGTGGGCCGCGAGAGGGTGGCCGAGCTGCTGTTCGAGGCCCTGGCAGTGCCCGCGTGCCACCTGGCCAGCACCGCCTTGTTGGCGCTCTGCTCCGTCGGCGCGTTCAGCGGGCTGGCCTTGGAGGCGGGCGCGGGCGTGTGCCATGCCACGCCCGTCTATGCAGGCCACTCGTGGCACAAGGCCACCTTCCGGCTGGATGTGGCTGGCAGCACCCTGTCGCGCTACCTGCGGGACCTGCTGGTGGCAGCAGGGCCTGATCACCGACTGCAGGCCCTGCCCCACAAGATCATCACACAGCTCAAGAAGCGCTGCTGCTACGTGTCGCTAGACTTTGAGGGTGACCTCTGTAATCCTGCCCGCCACCACCCAGTCAGTTTCTCCTTAGGCAGTGGGTGCTCTGTCTGCCTTGGCCGCGAGCGCTTCTGCTGCCCAGAACCCCTCTTCCAGCCGGGTCTGCTAGGCCAGGCTGAGCCGGGACTGCCCATCCTGGCCTTCCGAGCACTGCAGAGGGTGCCCGCGACACTACAGACACGGCTGGCCAACACCATGGTGCTGGCCGGTGGCTCCACGCTTTTCCCTGGCTTCCCTGAGCGCCTGGAGCTGGAGCTGGAGGCCCAATGCCAGCGGCACGGCTGTGGGACACTGCAGCCGCGCCTGGTGGCCAAGCCTGGGCGCGGGACAGCGGTATGGACGGGCGGCTCCATGGTAGCCTCACTGCGCACCTTCCAGTGCCGCTGGATGACCCGGGCCATGTACCAGGAATGTGGATCCAGGCTGGTGCACGAAGTGTTCCACTGAGTCCTGCTGGACTGGAAGGGGTGGTGCCATAAAAGGGGGCGCTGCAGAGGCAGACGCTGGGCAGGCTGAGCACAGCTGTCCGAGGCATCGAGTGGCAGATAAAAACCTCAGTGATTACAGCTGGCAGAGTCGTGTGGTGATGGGTCACCTTCTACCCCTTTCTGTGCCAGGAAGGGGTGATCAGGAACCCTGGGGCTCTTACTTTGAGCTGCAGTGTGAATTCCCACTAACCAGTGCCAGTTCAGAGAATGCCAGTAGAGCTGCCCACCCCCAGGCCCTGTTTCCATGGCAACAAGGAAGGTGCTGCCCCTACTGGTGTCCAGGCCACAGATATGTAAGTCATCATAGCATACCAACCCCCCATCATGTAGCATTCGGATCCCTATCCTGTGCCAGGCCCCAAAGGTGACCCTTAGAAAACCTACTCGACCCTATGTGAAAGCAACCAGAAGGGGAAGCCCTGTCCTCAGCTAATCATTAACTCACAAAGAGCCTCAGTTTCTCCTTCTGTAGAAATGAGGTCAGACACAATCCCAAGCCTGCTCACTGCTCCCTCCTCACCCCCTCACTTAGAGCTACGGGATAAAGAGAGGTGGAGACACCTCTTACAAGGAACACAGAAAGGGAAGGGTAGCTTTCGGTGTTTTTAAAAATAGCATCCAAGGGCCTGGAGCCCTGGCTGTGAGCACCGTTTATTCTGTGCACGTGTCCATACTGTACACAAACATGGTGCACACATGCCCGTCTGCTCACGCATGCCCTCAGGCTGTCCCCCACCCCCTGCCACCAAGCTCTACACACCGGCATGGGCCTGGGGATGTGTGTGAGCATGCCCTACCCCCAACCCATCCCTGTTGGGAGCTGGGCTTGACACCCCACAACAATCAGGTCTGGTCAGTAATAAAAGCAGCAGCAGCTCCACATATGAAGTGACTATTGTGAGCCAGACAGAGAGAGAGCAAGACAGACACAACTCTCTGCCTTCATTCTACTTTAATTGTCACAACGAATGTCTGGAGGTGGGTTCTATTAATATGCCCAGTTTACAGATGAGGAAACTGAGACCCAGAGAGGTAAAGATGCACAGCCAGAAAGTGGAAGCCAGGCCTCCAGCCCCACAGCCCTGAGTCCAATGATGGAGGCTCCCACAGCACAGCAGACACCCCCAGCCCTCATCCTGCCGCCCCCCCGCAATCATCAGCCCCTCCACTCACCAGCTTGGTGGTGTCCATGGCAGTGAGCACAGCACAGTTGAGCGACTCCAGCGCCGCCAGCACAGGCCGGTAGACGCCCAGGTGTTCAGAGAAGTAGTCTGAGGGCAGAGGAGATACTCAAAGCTTCCTGGGGTACATCCCCCCATTTACAACCTAGAATTCCCCAGCAGCCAACCAGGCCTTATGCTCTGAGCCCAGCCCAGTCTGCTCCATCAGAACACCAGCAACACCCACCTGCCCAGGAGACAAACACCCCCATGGGCCTACTCACCGCACAGTTTCTCCGTCTCCAAATTGCTGCAGGGAAAAGAAAAGGCGTCCTTCAGACCCTGCTGGTAAACTAGGACTGACTTTGAAGCCAGCGGTCCTTTCCTCTCCCTCCCCAGCTCAGCCTGACATGGAGGCGACTTCTGACTCCACCCCACGTTACGCTGCTCAGTGGACAGAGACAGGGTACTACCAGCCTACCAAACAGTGTCTAAGGAGGAAAATTCAGTCCCACTCTCAACCTCCAAGCGGATTTCAGGCTGGGGGAGACAGATGTAGACACAGGCCAAAGAGGAGTGGTTAGATCTGGGAAGGAGAAGTCAGGTCTGTGGAAGCACAGAAAAGGCATGGAGCATCTATAGGTCAGGGAGGGCTTCCTGGAAGAGAGGCTCCCTGAGCTAGGCTTTGAAGGACAAGGAATTTGACTGGCGTATCTGGTGGTGGTAAGGTAGCAGCAGTGCAGACAAAGGTCTGGCCCAAGCCTCAGAAAATGGGAGTGCATGGGAGCCTAGAATTTCTTTTAAGGAGAGCGGAGTAGGGGGAAGGGAGAGGGAGGGATAGCTGCACACACGTGTGCACCCACGTGAAGAAGCAGGAGAAGGCAAGCAAATTCGCACGAAGGCCTGGACATGTGGGAGCACCTGCATCCATGGGTGGGAGCAGGCAGGGCCCAGCTGTCCCCAGGCATCCACTGGTCGCTCAGCAGGAAGCGGGAGTATTGGGGGGGGTGCCTGTGGGCTGAACCATAGGTGGTGATTCAGGCCTGGCTATTTTGGGGTCCCAGCTGGAAGCAGTGTGATGGGCAGGACTGGAGCCAAGGAAGGGGTAGGTAGGCGGGTAAAGCTGGCACTTAGCCCTGGCACTCCTTTCCCCGTGCTCCCCCAATCCTCCATAAGGAACCCAAGCAAGAAGGGGACACAGTGGGGCAGGGACGGCCTGGGCTCACATCTACACGCGGCGTGTGCACCCCAACCCCCATACTCACTCGGCAGGATGCCCATCAACACCACTGAACAGCTCTCGCAGCTCCCCGGGACTGAGAACCCCATCGGCAAAGTAATTCTGGAACTCTTCAAATGAGAGCTTCCCGTCATCTGAGGGGTGGGGGTGGGCACAGGGAGCAGAGTCAGTATCTCTGTGCCCTGGCTGCACCCCTGCCACCCAGTGGAGACCCCCTGAAGGCTTCGCAGTATCTCATAACCACCCAGCCAAGTGAAATGGGATTCTGGGCTGGAAAGAAGGCCTGGCTGTTGGGGACCAAAGGGTTGGGGCCCCCAGAGGTGCCCACTTCAAGCAACAGGGCCCACTCTGCAGGCACCCAAGGGACAAGGCAGTGCATATGTGGCACTCGGCAGGGACTCAATGTTTGCCAAATGGAGAAATAAATGAACAACAGCCTGGGGCACAGTCAGATCATGGCAGGGCCTAGATGTCACTTGGAGGAACCAGGACTGGGTCTTTGCCCGCATGGCTCCTGGGTGGAGGGGACCTCCGTGCTCTGGACCCAGGCCCTTCACAGAGAAGCCGCAGGGAGTCAGATGAGATCTTCCTAAGAGCAGGGCCCCAGTAAGAAGCAGCAGATTGGCTCGGGAGGGAAAGACCTCCCCATCACAGAGGCTGCCTCCCCATCACCGAGGCTGAGAGCATAAGAGCACTGGCCAGAGGCACCGGGGATTTGGCCTGTGAGGTCTCTAAGCAGATGGAGTGGGAAAGTGGAGCCTGAGCCTCCCTCCCCAGACGGAATGCTGTGAGCCAAATGAGACCACGTGCCCTGCTCAACCAGCTGAAACAAATTTGAGGAGATCCAGGGAGAAGAGGCAAGAGGTGGGGACCCAGTCCTCTCTCAAGGAGGCCAGGTGAAGGTGAGGTCAAAGCTGACAGGTGGTCTCAGCTCAGACCCTCCACTGGCCCATCAGGGCACCGTGGGCTGCTCTGAGTCATCTGTGGGCAGCAACCTGCCTGCAAGGTCCCCTGATGGCTCATGCTTTAGCTTTCCAGATTTTGCCAGGCCAGCATCTGAGACTGCCCAGGACTCAGGGCATTGGGGGAGCTGACTCCCTGGACCTAGCTCTGTCCCACCCACGCCCTCCCTGCAACCAGGTGGTTGGTAATATGGAAAGTTACTGAGCTCTCTAAGAATCTGCGATAAAATCCCCCATGGCCCTGGCTCCGTGACCACACCCTTCCAAGCCCCTCACAGAGGAAGCCTGGAAACAGGCATCGCATAGACCAGGGTTCAAGGCCCAGCACCTCCAGCAGCCTGCTATACCTCTCTGGGCCTCGGCTCCTTTGTCTGTGAAATGGGGTGAAGACTTTGGCAGTGGTGAGGAAAACAGGAGGTCACGCAGGCCAGGACACTGCGTGAAAGTCAGCCCCCACTTCCAGCCTCTGGCTAAACCACATTTCCTCCACTCTCCCTCCTGCCAAACTGGATTCAAACAAAAATTTCCTCTGAGAAGGACACCTGGGTTGATTCTTCTGATTCGGGTCCTCTCAAGATTTCTCTCCATTCTCAACTGTGCCCCAAACCCTCCCCGGAGCCTCTCTGATGCCCCTCAACCCCCAGCATGGGACTCAGGGGAAGCCACACTCACCATTCTTGTCTGCTCGGCGGAAAACCTAGAGGACAAAAGGGCAGAGCTGGGAGCTGGGAGCTGGGAGCCCAGAACCGCCCCCCAGCTCCACAGAGCCCCAGCTGGCCAGACTGCCCCCTGCATCTCCCTTCCTCCTGCCCAGCTTGGTCCCAGCCCCCTGCCCAGCTCAGCCCTCCAGGGCCTTTTCCAACAAGGGGAAGAGCGCACAGCAGGCCCCGCGGCTTGCTCCCTTCTCCCGCAGGGCCTGGCCTTGTGGGGGTGCTCCAAGCTGGCTCTCCGCACCTTCACCTCCCACACCCCCGAGTCGATCCTGAGTTCTTTCTGATACATCAGCCCTTGGAACGGTCCCAGCTTGAGGCAGGTGGGGAGACGGGCCAAGATGCGGCCGAAAGATCCCGGGCACGCATCCCAGACCTGAACCCCAACTCTGCATGGTTCGTCCCAGACTCTGCCCACTCCAGGCTGGCGGTGGCTAGCCCTTCCTTTGTGGGTGCCTGTTTACTCAGTAACATATCGGGGAACAGCCCAGGGTTAACCCTTCCAGGGCTGGGTCTTCCTATGAGGCCGACTCAGTACAAGGGTCTTGGGCAGGCCCACGTGCATGTGTGTGTTGTACATGCAAGGGGAGTAAGAGGCACAGAAAGCAAGGGCGGACAGATGGTATTTATGGAGAAACAGACAGGAAAGACAACAGAGGTAGCAAAGTGGAGTCCAGACATGGTCCCCGTCTCCCCTAGGGACCAGAGACTCCCTGGTCACCCAACACAACCCAGCAAAGGGCACCAGCAGGTCTGGCAAGGAGGGGCAGGCCAAAGCCTGGACAGAGAGCCCTGGTCTGCTCCAGATTCAGAGTGCCCCTCCCCTCGGGCTGCTTTCTCGGGGATGAATGTACTCCCTGGCCTGAAGCCTGATTCACAGAAGGCTGCCACCAGCTCACTCGGGATCACAGAGCCACCCAGGGTGGCCTGGCCGGGACAGACATACTGGGGGTGGGGGTGGGGGCTGAGAGAGAGGGAGGGGTTCTAAGTGAACACTGAGGACATCAAGGGCCACACCCTAGTGCACCCCTGCCTCCATGTGTGAGCTGGAACACATCCCTAACCCTCCAGGCCTCGGTTTTTCCATCTGGGAAATGGAAGGGTCAGGTCCCTTCCAGCTGAGAGGGCTCTGGCCAAGGTGCTGAGTCACTAGGGACAGTGGGGAGGGGGCAGGAGAACAGCCTTTCCCACCGGAAAGGGACCTCTGGGAGTGGGGACGCAAGAGGAACAGGATAGGCTGTGCACAGGGGTGAAAGGTGGGGAAGGGGTGCAGGTGAGTGACCCAGGCCAGGCCAGGGAGCTCCAGGTAGGTGCTCATAGGGGCTGCAGGGCCACCTGCCAGGCAAGGGGAGGGTGTACAGACCACAAAGGGTGAGTGTGGGCAGCGCCAACCAACTCTGGGATCCCATAGCCCTTGGGTGGGATCTGAGGGGATCTGGGTCAGCACTAGGTCAGGAGTCAAGGGTGGGGGGCTGCTTCCTCTCCCAGGCCCCCTTGCCTGGTCAGTCCAGCCTGGGGCTGCCAGAGACGGGCAACGTGGCCACTCCCGTGACCAAGAGTTGACAGCCCCCACCCGGCCAGACACATACATGGGGTGGTTTGGGGTCGGGGGGGCCGCGGGGGCAGTGGCACTGAACCAGAGGCAAGGAGATATAAGCAGAGAAAAGAGTGAGAGCCAGAAGACGGGACACAAAGGCAGCGAGATAAAGATAAGGGAGACACACGGAAGCAGAGAGCAAGAGAGAAATCGTGAGAGACCCAGAGGCCGAGGCAGAGACCCCAACAAACCTGGAGGGAGACACATGGACATGGGGACGGGGAAAATCAGAATGAGCGAGGGCAAGGAGAAACAGTGAGAGGCTGTCCACAGAGACCGGGAGCGACCCCGCGGGAGAATGACCACCCCCAGGGCCACAGCGCCGGCACCCCCGGCCCGCTCCCCACTCACGTCCTGGAAAAGCGCGTGTCCGGCGGGCCCGGCGGCTGGCGCGGGCGCGGGGGTTCGCGGGGGCTCGGGCGCGGGCGGCCGGATCAGGCACACAGTGAGCAGCCCCGCGCACGCCATGGTGCCGCCACCCGCTTGGCTCCGGCTCGGCTGCGGCTCCGAGCTCTGGACGCCGCCGCCGCCGCCGCGGACTTGGGGGGACGCGCAGGGGGGGCGCCCGCCCATCGGCGCCGGCGCGGAGGCTGAGGGCCCCGCCCCCCGCAGCTCCGCCCCCGCCGGGCGGGCCGCCGACGGCCCCCTCCCCGCCCAGCTCCGGCCAGCGCTAGAGCTCGGCCCTCCGCCCGCCCGCCCGCCTCCAAGGCCTCAGCTTCCCCGTCTGGAAAAGGGGAGCAAACTCCAGCCTTTAGGGCGGCAAGAGCCGCGCGATGCAGAACCCCAACACAATGCACCTCTGCGACTCCCCATTCTCCGGGGGTGGCAGCCACTGGGGAGAAGTCACCCAAGGGGTCACTCCCTCCTGGGGACGGGCTGAGCGAATGATGGTCGGTGTGGAATATTACACAGCTACGAACAGGACGGGAAGGGGCTGCGCGTGCCCGCTGAGGGCGGGTCCCCACATCTTTACGGGGTCCAGTGAACTGCGGAAGCACCGGTGCGCCACCTGGTGGGCAAAACCCGCAAGCACCTTCCCCTGTGAGAGTATCTTCTGCAAAATGGGAGTAAGGGAAGACATTGTTGTGGGCACTGACAGTGAGGGCTTAAAAAAGGGGTTGGCTCAGAGAAAGCCCACCTAAGAGCATGCTAAATAGATCCGTGTGGACAGTCTGCCAGTCACCCTCCACTCTCAAGCTCAACTTAGACTTCCCTCCCCCACCATGGGGCCCCCTCTTCAATCTATCATCCCCCGCTGCAGCCAGAGGAAGCTTTTAAAATATAAAAAGGGAGCATCACTCCTCTCACACTCACCAGTTCTTTCCCCCTGAATAAAGCCCAAGACTGAATGTCTCTCCACTCTGGCCCTCACCTCAGGGCTCCAGCCACCCTGGTTTCTCTCAGGTCCTGGGCCCATATTGCCTTCTCCTGCTTGGTGTATTCTTCTGCTTCCTTCTTAATTTCTACTATCCTACAGCTCTAGGTCAGACACCACCTTTTCCAGGAAGCTCTCCCTGATTTTCTCATTTATTTGAGTTTCCTCCAGCAGATTCTGAGAGCTCCACAAAGGGAGGGAACACATGTCCCCAGAATCTGACACAGAATCAGCTGGTTGTAATTATCTGCTGCCTGTTTACAAATGTCCAGAAACATCTGGAAGGAGCATAGCCAACTGATCAGGGTGGCCTCTCTGTGGCTGGAAAAAAGGGAATTCATTGCTTACTTTAGCGGACCAGTTTTTTAATTAGGGTAAAAAAAAAAGGTGATGAAACCGATCATTCTTGGGGCTGTGAGGCTCAAATAAAATGAAGCCAGGCAGGGACAGGGAAACGGAAAGTAGGGAACGGTCATCACGCCAGCAACCTTGACCTCTCCCCGCCACAGACCTGCTCCCAGTACACAGTCCCCAAACTGGGCCCAAACACCATCAATATATTTATTAAAACCAAAGCAGAGGGAACAGAGCTATTAGGAAGGCAAATCAAAGTGCAGATTGGAGGGTGGGGCAGAGCAAGAAGTGGGGTGGAGGGGGCACTTCAAATGCCACAGGAAGGGCCCCTGTGGTCTGGGCTTGGGGGGGGAGGCCCTTCACCCCACCCCTCCCGCCCACCCTGTCAGTGAAGGTCCCCCACTCACCTCTCCCATCTCACATCCATCCTGGGGGCAGCTGGGGCCCTGCAGTGACCCCATGGGGAGGGACCACCCCCTCAATCCACCCATGGCTGTCAGTCAGTCAGTCTGTGTCTCCCTCCCTCACTTTCCGAATAAATAAACCACTCAGGCCTCAGCTCCTTCCGAGTGGGGCAAAAAACAGCTCAAGGACCCCTGCCCTCGCTCAGGGGTAAGGGAGTCGCGGCACCAGTCCCACATCCCTCCTACCCTTTGCTGATGCCCCAAGCTTGCCAAAAAGGCCTTGATAAATAAATAACGCTCCATTAAAGCTTCAATCAGAAAAACCTTTAAGACGATAGAAGTGCTCTCGCTGTCCTGCCAACAAGCAGGCCAAGGCCTCGCCACCTGGCCTGGTCAGCAGACAGGATTCTGGGGGCAGGTGGCCACCCTGGGCCTCGTGGGGCCCCTGGAGCAAGAAGACCAAAAGTGCAGTTAGAGCCCCCACCACGCGCACACATGGACTCATGCACACACACGTGGACACACTGGGGCGTGTTTTCAGTGCACGCACAGATGTGTTCACCTTCATTCCCCGGGACATGCACACACACATGCTCACACACCACTCACCCCATGGACACACACGTCGGGGGTTGGGTGCATGCACAAACACACCACAAACAGAATTCCCTTCCTGGCTTGCTCAGCCTCCTGGCAGGAGCCAGACTCCAGAGCTAGAAGCCACTGGAGGTAGGAGAGAGGGGCATAAATTAAACGTTTCCAATTAGGCTAGGACGGCCAGGGGCGGGGGGCTCCAGGGCTGCAGAGACGGGGTGGGCATCTCAGGAGGCCCTGGTCCCCCTGAGCCCCGTCAGAAATCCAGGGGAGTGAGGTCCCCAAAGTCACAGTCGAAGAGGTCTCTGATGCCCTCACCCTCCTCGAGGCCAAAGTGGTAGTCGAGGGCCTCGTGGGGGGGGGACAGGGTGATGAACTCCTCGGGGAGGAGGCTGGAGAAGTCCTCCTTCACGTGCTCCAGGAGTGAGTCGGCCGCCACGAGCGGGGATAGGCGGTCCTCGTCCACGGGGGCCCGCAGGCCGCCCATCCGGGAAAGCAGAGGTTCTGGGGAGACGGGTGAGCATCACAGGCCGGGGACACCCCCGGCGGGGAGGGGCTGACACACCTGCCCACCCACCCGGGAAAGGGGCCCAGCCTACCCCGCCCACCCAGCCTTCACCAACCTTGCTCCAGGCTGAGCAGGGACTGACTGGGATCTGTGGCAGGGGATGAGCGGGGTGATGATGGTGGTGGTGGCACCGCAGTGGCAAGGTCAGCTGTCCTGTCCTCCTCCCCCGAAGCTGCCCCCTGGGACGGGGTCTTTCCAGGGCTGGTTCCACCCACACTCTCCTCAGGGCACAGGAAAACGTCGATGGGGCCTTGTTTGCTCTTAAGGGAGATCTGAAAGTTCTGGGTGGAGGTAGCAGGCAGGGTAAACTGAGACTCAGCTGGACTACCAGCCCAGCCCAGTCCACCCTGGTCCAGTCTAGACTCCCAGGTCTCACCTCCGAGGAGTCCACGGCTTGGAGCTGGGTCTCAGGGGGAGCCTTGATCACCATGACCATCTGCTCTGCAGGGTCTGCGATGCTACGAAGGTCCTGGCAGGTCACATAGGCCAGGGTTGGTGGAGTCAAGGACCATATGATCTTTGGCCTTTGGGGGCCACCCACCCAGAACACCTCAGAAGGCAGAGCCCATCCCTGCCTAGTCACTCCTGTCCTCTGCATCGCCCACTCCAGGGCCTGGCACATGGTCTCAAGCAGATCTCATGCCCTTGAGCCTGCTTCTACATCTGTACAATGAGATCACTCTACCTATTGAATCTCAAGGTAATGATAGCTGCCTATAATCATTTCATAAAAATTACTTAAATCCAGGTATAGTCCTAAGAATTTATTCAGACCCATGACCTTGATGTCAATTAGTGTGTGTGTGTGTGTTAAGTTGCTCAGTCATGTTCGATTCTGTGACCCCATGGACTATAGCCCACCAGGCTCCTCTCTCCATGGAATTCTCCAGGCAAGAATACTGGAATGGGTTGCCATTCTCTTCTCCAGGGGATCCTCCTGACCCAGGGATGGAACCCGGGTCTCCCACACTGTAGGCAGATTCTTTACCGTCTGAGCCGTTATCTCCAAAATGTATAAACATAACTTCTTTCAAAATAAAGTTTCTATTTTTGCAAATAAAAGCAACTCTAACCTTGAAGCTACAACTAGGTACTGAATCCCTGTATTAAATGTTATCCCTGTGTTAAATAAATCAGTTATTACTGATACTAGCGTTTCTGGTTTTAATCTGTACAGCTTTGAAATAGGATTGTTTTTCCCCTTTTCCAGAGGAAGCTGAGACTCAGAGAGGTTAAATAACTTGTCCAGTGTCACATCGTGAGTGAATGCTGAGCCAGGACCAGTATCCAAAGCCAGAACCCTCTCCTAAATCCAGGGCCCAGGGTAAGGCCCTCCACTCCCACTTGGATGGGGCCCTGATGACCCTCCAGGCAGTTCAAGGATATCGTTGGCTGTCAGCATCCTCCGAGAGCAGACGCAGCTGGGTGCTGCAGATGTGGAGCAGGTGATCCAGCTGCTGCTCACTCTCCTGCAGTTGCTGGAGGTCCTGGGTCAATCCTTCAAGCCGCCCGCTGATCCCCACCGTTGCATGGCTGCCTCTGCCGGGAGGCAACAGGAGGGGTCAGCAGCTCCCAGCCCCTCTTCCCTGGAGCTGTGACCCTCAGCGACCAGTCTGCTGCTGCCCCCTGCCCCTCACGGCCTGGCTCCTCAGCCAGGCTTCCAAGGCAGACTGGCTGGGTTCAGAGTTGGGCCTGAATGTCTGTGAACACCCACGTGGCCCTTGTAGGGGGCTGGGTAAGTGCACAAGGATAAGACATGCCGTGGAACACTCTGTAGCTGTGCAAAAAGACATGGACGCATCGGATACAAAAGTGGAAGCATTTGTAAGACATGTCAAGTGAGAAGAAATGAACACATCGATGTAGAATGGAGTATCTACCCAAAACTGAGAACGCAGACGTGTCAGAGTGGAGTGAGATGACCGGGGAAAGAGGTGAAAACGGGAAAAACAAACACAGCTGTGTTAGCCAAGCTCATCAACGGCAACACAAGCCAGAGCAGTGGTCACCTGGGTGGTATGAGGAAGGGACAGTGTCTGGGAAGAGGCACAGGGGAAGTTTCTGGGGTGCTGGAAATGTTCCTTATCCTTATCCAGATGGTGGTTACCCAGGTGAAGAAATGGAAAGTTGAGCTGCGCTAGATATGTAAGATTTGTGTTCTTTCCTGCATCCATCACCTCACGGAAGCCAGCTCTCCTCTCTAAACCTCGGTTTGCCCAGCTGTTAAGATGGGGATGCAGGCAGCCACAGCAGGTATGGCTCTCAGCTCCTCTGGCCCGGCCCACCCTGGGCCTCCGCCTACCCTCCTGTCCGGCCGGTACCTACAGCCACTGGATGTGGTTCTTGGACTTCTTCGCGATGAGGTGGATGCCCTCCAGGACGTTGGTGATGTCGTAGATGCGCCGTTTCTGCACCTTCAGCACCTCTGCCGCCCAGTTCAAGTCGACCACTCCATCAGCCGAGCGGCTCAGTAATTCCAAGAAGCGTTTGGTGGTCAGGTTCAATGATGTTTCGTAGCGTGACTTCTCCCCTGGGGACTTCACACCTGGAGGCCAGGCAGGACAAGGTCCCTTAGCACCACCCCCAGCCACACTGGGCTCCCTGGCAACGGCAGGGCAGGAGGATGGTAGGGTGGGGGTGGGAGGGGGCAGATGGTTCCTTCCCTTTGGTGAGGCCAAGCAGGGAGGCCCCATGACTGCTGCCTGCCAATCACAGAATTCCTCTTCCGGCTGGGGAACTTCCCACCCGCTAGGGCTTGGGGAAGCCATGCCAGGCGGCCACTCCAGCTGCCCCTTGGGGCCCCCTGAGGCCTGGATCAGACCCAGGCCTGACAGACCAGAGCTTACTCTGCAAGCATGCCTGTCTGTCCACGCCCCCTCAATGTGGGTCTGGCCAGGGGGCCTGCCCGAGCCCAAGCCCTGGGGGTACCTTTTCCTGGGTGGCGGCCTCTGCCCCGAGCTGGCCCGCTGCTCTCAGCCAGGTATTGATGGTCAGTTTCCAGGTTCAGCCTCCGCTTCACCTATGGCAAAAACAATGGGAGGATGCCCAGTAACCAGGAGAGTGGGGCCACAAGAGACCTGGCTGAAGACCAGGTGCTTCTGGGCAGCCCCCTGCCCCAGTCACTCTACCAGGATGCCCAAGAGTATGAGTGAGGGGGAGGTCCCAGGCAGCATGATCCTACCCCGCAGGACAGAACACTCAACTGGAAGGCAGAAGTTCAAGCCCCAGTTCCGCCACTACCTCCCTGGGGGACCTATGGTAGTCTGCAAACTTTTTTGCTTCTCCTCTTTTCAACAGATGGAGCCTAACGTTCCCTTAAGTATGGGCCCGATCTGGTGACTCGCTTCTAATGGACAGAATGTGGTGGAAGTGACGGTATGTCACTTCTGAGACAGGGTCACACAGGCACTAAAGCTTCCTCCTTGCTCTTTATTTGATCCCTCCCTCGTGGTTGGAGCTAGCGGCCATGTCACGTAGGCACTCAGATAGCCCTAAGGAAGCCCAAGTGGCAAGAAACTAAAGCCCCGCCCCCAACAGCAACACGGGCAGGCTTAGAAGCATATCCTCCAACCCTGGTCATGCCTTCTGATGACTGCAGCCAGGCCAACATTTGGCATTAACCTCAGAAGAGGTCCTCAGCCAGAAGCACCCAGCCAAGTCACGGCTGAATTTCCCACCCTCAGAAACCATATAACAAATGTCTGATGTTTTAAGCCATTGGGATACTGATCCCCTGAGTGAGTAACTACCTCTCTCTGGTTTCTGATTTGTCTGTGAATAAGGCAGCAGAATCATGGCCCCATCTTACAGGTAGGACAACTGAAGCCCAGAAAGACTCAAGGTGATACAGGCAGGAAGTGCCAGAGCCAGGATTCCCGCACGAGAATGGAGACTGCCCTGGGGATTTCACAGGCATCTCTCTCATATCCTGACCCAAACCAGCTATACCTGCCCCTCTGCCACCCACAGGGTTTCCTGAGCTAGAACCTGGTTCAGGCCCACCCACTGCCCTCATCGCATCTAGCTGCCAAAATTCCCGTCACCACAGCCACTGGCACCTCCTATCTGGACCACCCGGCTTGTCTTCCCGCTGGTCTCCCTGCCTCCGTCTGTCCCCTCCACCTTAGTATCCTCATCTGCCACCACTTCTCCCACAGGAAGTTCTGCTGAGCTTCTGAGTTTCTTCACAGACCTGCACCGCCAAGCCTTAGCCCATGCTGGTCCCTCCCTGGCTGGCCCTCGCCTCCCTCCCTCCGAGTTCACACCAACGCTTCCCCCTCCAGAGAGGCACCTTACCCATCACCTCAGTCTTTCCAATCAATCGCGCAATAGAAACTGAGCCTCGCAACCGTTTCCCACATGGTCTCTCGCCAGAAATTTCTGCAGGTGTTTGTCTCACCCAGAGGCCAGGGAGCCCCTCAGAGGCAGGCACTGGGTCTGAATAATCTCTGCACGTAAGGTCTGGGCATCAGCATGTTTGCTGAATGAACCGCCCCACATGCTGCCGGACTCAGACACACCCTCTCACGCAGGCACCCATAGATTTTCTCAGGTATCTGCCAATATCAGAGCTAATGCATGCTGAGTGCTTCCTGTGTCCTGAGCACTGCTAGGTAACTGCTTCACCTGCGTGTGATCACCCACAACCTCCAGCCGCCTTGCAGCAGGGGTTCTGATGACTTCCACTTCCTGAGGAGTCTGCACCTCGCAAAGGTCACACAGTGAGAGGTGGAGTCAGGATTCGAACCTTAGTGGGCTGGGCAGAGGCTCATCCGGAAGCCAGGCTCCCACAAGCCAAACCACAATGTACCCGCTCTCCAGCCTCGCCCCAAAGCCCTGAACCCTAGCATGCTCCAGCCAACCGCACCCTTTGCCTCCTTCCTGCTCCCTCAAAAGGGTGCCCAAGCTGAAGGTGGATCCATGCCACACTCAGGCAGACGGATGCCCATCTCTGCTGCTGTTCTCCAGAGATGCGGGCACAGGGACCCAAAAAGCAGGGATGAAAGAAATCCAGATGACTCAAATACCTATCCATGGGAGAGGCCACAAAAACTGGTTCATCCAGCCCTTGGAATACCACACTGCTGTCAAGAAGGATGGGGGCAGGTTGATACAAAACTCTCCCAAAGACATATTGACAAGAAAAACACGGTTATGAAGCAATGCATTTATGTGATCCCTTTTGGGGATTAAAAAGCTCATGAAACCATTTTCTCGGCTTCAGATTGTATTATTATAGAATCCATTTCAGTAGTAACCTTGGTATCAGGGCAAGGACCACGAGGAATTGCTGCCTTGTCTCTAAAGCGGGGATGATGCGCTATTGGAACACAGAAGTAAAGGAAAAACTTCAATTTCTAAAACTTTAGAAAGATGTCATAACCACCTTAAAAAAAGAAAAAAAGCAGACTCTGGAAGAGAAAAAAGGAAAAATGAATGGGGCTGGGGATCTTGTCCCCCTCAACTTTCTCATCTCTTCTTCTATAGTAAATATGTATTATATTCAGTTTGTTTTTAAGAGCCATGACAACGGGGGAGACGTGGACAGAAAGAGCCGGGAGTAATGGGTGAATTGCACAGAGCCTTGAAGGCAGGAGGTACTCAATGAATGCTCACTGTGCAGAAGCTGAGCCTGCAGCTTGTTTCAAGGACTGCCCCCAAACAGATGCTAGTGCAGAGAGTGGAGGCCACGGCTCAGATAGCCAGCGGCTACTCACAGGCACATTAGGGGGTGTTGGACAGCAAAAGCTGAGCCCATGTTTCTGAACAGCAGCAAGGTGGTACCAGGCCCTAACCCTGCTCACGGCAGAAGACGCGTACTAGCCCTTAAGTACTGTGATGGCAGAGGCTCTTTACGTGCCTCTGTGCCTAGAACCTCAGAGGCACTCAATAACAACTGCTGAATGAATGGAATGCTCAGACCCAATGAGGCTGCCCCTGACACCCGGGGTGTGGAGCAGAGGGCAAACCTCCTGATCCCAGTCCCTGGCTGTCCCTCTAAGCCTGAAGCTCCATTCCCCAAGGGCAGAGCAGCCCTAGGCCTAAGCACCTGTCAATCAGCTAAATAGAGGCTACTGGATCAGGCTCCAAGCTGGTACCTGGAGGGACAGGTTGCTGGGGTATAGGAGACCAATCAGCGGACTGACCCTGTGCAACTTCCCTCCCTCTCACTTATTAGGAGGAAGGGACCCTGGGCTTCCTTCATCTCTAGTAGCACCTCCAGGAAGTAAGGCATGCCAGCAGTTAACCACTCAGGAAATCTGGACTGGTCCCACCACTCATGAGCTGACTCACCAGGGAAGGTTCTAACATCTCTAAGCCTCAGCTTCCCTATCTGTAAAACGGGAAAGTTGTTGACAGGGTTAAACGAGTTAATTGGGTAAAGTGCTTGGCACATGGCCGAACTCACAAAACAGTCTCAAAACAATGGTGCCTCCTATTGTTATTATTAGCATCTCAGTGATTCCGAAGGACGGACATACTGGGCAGGGGGCCAAAGGGGTCGGGGGAACCTTGTTGGGATGTCTCAGGGACCAGCTGCTACCCAGGCCTCCGTCAGCAGTTGGGCTTCCACCTCCTTGCCCTGGGCCCTGCCTCCCGCCTCAACTTGCTCAGCCAACTGTGCTGAGACCCCATCCTGCCTGCCCATCCATGCCCTAACTCTACCCACAGGCTGCACCAGTCAAACTGGTCTCCACACCCTGTCCTGCAGCCCACAGGACCAAGCTCTAGGCCTCCGCCCCCGCCTTCCCCCCTCCCCCTAATTCAGACACCTCTCTGGGCCCCCTAGTCTCAACTGTCTTTAGCCTCTTGCTGTGCAGGGAGCACTTTATCAAGGGATCTCCCTGGAGCATTTACTCTCTCCTGGCACTGGGGGCCTCCTCTCCAGCTCCCAGAGGCCTAGCCCACCCAGGACTTCCACTGGGGCCCGGGGGTCTGCCTGCCTGATTAATGAGGTTCCATGGCAACCAGGGCCTGGGAGGGTGGAGGGTGGCAGATGGAAGGACAGGCAGAGGGAGGGGATCAGCAGCTGGCCCAGTCACCCCCGCCCCTGCAGAGAAGGCCTCCCAGCCAGGCAGCCTGTCCCCAGAGGCCCAGAGGGCCAGGCCTGCACCTGGCAGTCCCAGAAGCAGGAAGGAGGGTCTCCTCAATGGTTCTTCTATGGTCTGGTCCCAGAACACCCCCCTTTGACCTCCCCAAGCAGCCATGCCCACCACCCAGCCACAAGTTCTGGTCTGAAGCCAGCAGGCCTCAGTTTAAATCCCACTTGCAGCCCTGTGACCAGGGGGCAAGCCACTTCCCCTCTCTGGGCACAGTTCAGATGGGCACAGTGACAACACCGAGCTCACAGCATGGATGTGAGTTTTAGCTGCCTTGAAGTCAGCCAGAGGCCTGGCATGCAGTCAGCGACAGCTGAATACACGTGGACCATTATTATCATTGAGTCTGCTCCGGCGAGGAAGCTGAGGCCCAGAGCACAGAGCAGCAAACAAGGACTGGCCCGAGGTCACCCCGCACCCCAGGGCGGAGCCCTGAGGCCCAACCCAGGCTCGGCACCGCCCAGCCTGGGCGCTTCAGCCCACCCTCCCCCGCCCCCGCTGCCGCCGGGCCAAACATCGTGCCCCGCCCGGGTCTGCGCGGGGGTCCAAGGCATGCACTCGGCCCAGTGTCCCTGGTGTCCGTACCGGCGGGCGGCCGAGCGCGGGGCGCGGCGCGCTGGGTGTGGGCCGGGGCGCCTGCGGCGTGGCGAAGAGCAGCAGGTCAGGGTCCCGGGGGCCGGCGGCGGGTGCGGCGGGGCCGGCGGGGGCCGGCGGGGCGCTGGCGTCCTGCGCGGTGGAGATGATGACGATCTGCGAGGAGTCGAGCAGCCGCAGCGCGCCGGCCCCGAGCAGGGCCTCCAGCGCCGGCGCGCAAGGGCCGCCCGCGGGGGCCCCGGCCACGGCCATGGCGCTCACGGCCCGCGCGGCGCGGGTGGCAGTCGGCGGCGGCGGCGCGGGCCCATGGCGGCAGGTCGAGGCGAGGGCTAGATCCCGCTCCGGATCCCGCTCCGCCCCCGGCCGCCGCTGCCTGCAAAGTCCCGGCCACTTTTACGCGCCAAATCCTTTTTGCCGCGAAAGAGCCACGAGCCGCCGAGCGCTACCACCATTGGCTGCTCGGGCTGTGACGGAGGCGACGGCGACGGTGCCCATTGGCTGCAGCGCACCGTGCCGGCGGCGGAGGGCGGGACGGGGCGGCGGCGCGAGGCAGCACGGCCAATCGGGGGTCGGGGCGCGCGCAAGCTTTGTCGGGGCGGTGCCAGGCGCGTTCGCACTCCCCGCCCTCAGAGGGGACGGCCCCTGTCCGAGGCGTGGTGGCCCCACCCCCTCCCCGACGCACCCCCATCTGCCCGATGCCTCTAAGTGGAGACACTGAGGACAGAATGTGCATTAAGTATATCAACGTCAGCAGACCCCACGTGACTCCGAGAACTCTCACCTGTGGCCCCAACACCCTCGGCCAGATCTCTAGAAACTGCCCCTCCTCTCTTCTGGGTTCTCAGGCCCACCTCCAAGCTCCGGCCCATCTCCCTCAACTTCCTCACCAAAGCCGTTCACTTTCAAATCGTGTGGCCACCCTATTCCTCTCACCCAGAGCCCAAGCAGAAGGGAGCTGTCAGAAAATGGGGAGGAATGTCTGGCCTACTACAGCTCTGGGCTTTTCTACAAGCCCTCCTATAGCTGGAAACTCCAGTACCCTATGCACAATTTCTGCTTGAACTGATTCACTCATTCAACAAACGTTTTGAGAGCTGGCTCTAAGCCCCATTCTTGACTCCTGGCGCTAAGGAACTCACAGTATAGTGAAAAAGGGAAGAGGGAAACAGGTACAAGCATTTACAACATGATGTGGAATTTTCACTATTAATTCCATGTTAGATCTCACAAAGGGAGGAGGTGAGTATGCTGAGCATGAAAATGCATTTAATCCGGAGGCCCTGGGACCTCTCCATCAGCCATTTCTCATTGCTCAGATCAGCTGATTTGAGCAATACTGTCCTCTCCTCTATGCCAGGCTCTGTGCCAGCACTGAGGGCAGAGATGTAAAAGGCTTGATGATTTCTATGAACTTGCCTGCCATCTGGTGGGGACTGACCCATCAGGGGAAAAAAAAAGAAAGCTAAGACGCAATCAAGAATGAGATTCCTAGGCCCCATATAAATATCACTTCTTCCAGGGAGCACTCAGGTATTGAAGTTACTGGCTTCCTCCATTGTCCACCCCAACCTCTGTTCCAGCACTGAGCGGGCACACTGGATCTCTTTATCTGCCTTCCTTATCAGACTGGGAGCTCCAATAGGGCCTCTTCCCAACACTGGCCTGGTCCACAGGAGGTGCTGAGAAGGGCTGTAAAAAGAAACAAGCTCACACTGGAGGCTACCTGGAATGTCCCAGGTTTCAGAATCACCTGGGTGCTTGTTAACTATGGGCCCACCCCATCCCTGCCAATTTAGAATCTAAGCGCCCAGGAATCATTTTCACAAGCAAACTTCTACCCTCATGCCAGGTGGTTTTCATGTACATTCACACTGGAGAACAAATCAGTGTACTTGTATAACCAAAATGTGTGGGGCAGCCTCAAATAACAGCACCTTGCAGACACTTCATAGCCTCAGTTTCCTCATCTATAAAATGGGCTCACTGCCATTCCCCCACCTCACCTTCCAGGGTTGCCATGTGGATGAAAAGTACAAGGAATCTGAAAGTGTTTCAAAAACCATTAAGATGAGGTGGTTTAGGAACACACCAGGAGTTTCTTAAGCAGTTTGTGAAATTACTCATCGCAAATCCCAGACTATATGAGCACTAGAAGTGATCAGAGAGACTAAATAAGCTTCTTACAGTACAGAAGGGAAAACTGAAGCCCATTCAGGAGTGAACCAGCCAGTGACACAATCTGGCAGGCAATGGATTTCCAGCCCCAGGGTTGGCCTGTCCCCCTCCTCCCTCCTCAGTTCGAGAAGCTCCCACTAGAATGGTAGGTCTCACTCTAAATAGCCAAGCCAGATCCTGACAAGAGGGTGAGAGAAGCCAGCAACATTCCCACTCCAGAGGGAATTCCCTTCCTTCACACATTCCCAAAGGGGCTCAACAACAGTAGCATTCATTCTGTGAAGCTCTTTCATCCCCAACAGTCATTCAGCAAACATTTATCAGGTACCTATTATATACCAAGCACTGTACTGGTTGCTGGTGAAGGAAGACAGATACCATTATTATTGCCCCATTTTAGGATGAGGAAACTGAGACCTAAAGGGCATGAGCTTACCTAGCCAATGAAAAAGCTTATTATTCAGACTTAATAAGACCAAAGCCTGGGGATTTTCAACGCCCTGCCCTCCCTAAAGTATTCCAGTACACAATCTCCTAGGTCAAAGCAGGTGCCCTCCTTCCCACAAGCTCTCCTGTCCTTCTGTAGCAAAAAGGAGTAAAGAGCAGAATTTCCAGTGTGAACTCAGAGATAAGGGCCTTCTGCATCTATTAATACCCACTTGAAAGCCGCAAAGGCTTTCTAAGATAGAGCCTCTTAGCCCCAAGCCCGAGGTATCCTGATAAGCCTGTTCTCAACAGTTCTCAGGCTTCAAAAAAAAATCCACAATTACTGGGCAGCCATTTCCACTGATGATCTCCTTTCGACCTGATAAATAAGTGAAGCTCATTTATCTACATGGCTCAGGAAGGAGGCTCAGAGAGGGGCACTCGCTGCTCAAGGTCACACAGCAAAATAGAAGTCTTCCTCTGTAAAACCCAGGGCCTGCCCTTCATGTACAACCCCTCTGTAAATACCTCAGGGTCAGCCTCAGGGCTGTTAAGAGTACAATGTGTGGTTTCCAAAAGGTATTATGTGGATAGTGGCTTAATTAACAGGGGCTCACTGTCCATCTCCACCTTTCTCAAGTCCTAACTCAAGAGAAGTCCAAAGGGGTAGAAGCTCCTGGAGCCACGATCCTTTGCCTGAAGATCTCTTTCCTAGAGGCAGGCTGGTGGAGGAGTGATAGCCTGGGTTTCTAAATCAGGTGGATGTAAACGAGAATCCGAGTCTGTGACCTTGGACAAGTCAATTCACTTCCTCTGAGCCTCACTCATTCATCCACTCCCCAGTCTCCATTCAATATTTACTGAGCCCCTGCTATGTATCCGACGTTGTGCCAGGTGCTTGGGGGACAGCTGAAAGCAAAACACTCATCTCTGACTCCTGGAGCTCACCCTCCAATGGGAGAGTCAGATTTCTTTGTATCTGCACAATATGCTCATTAAGAAGTTTGACAAGCGACACAAATAGTTCAAAGCTATTTATTCCGCATACACCAACTCCCCTAAACGTACATTCATAGCTTAAAAAAAAAACTCCAGACATGAACATCCCATTATTATAAGGAATACATAATTGGGAGAAATGATTCTGTGGGGACTTCATTTTATTAAGAGGCACAGAGACATCCATTGTTGAGTTCTGGCAGAAGGAGGTGGGGAGTTTTATGTCTGCAACATTACATTCGTCTCGAATGATCCCTTGTCACTACGCTGAATGGTTTGACTGACGGTTTACTGTCTCTGGAGATGTTCTGTCACGGTGCCAGTCCTGGCTGTGTCTGAACACAGGCCTCTCACCCATTCGGGAGGCTGTCTCACATAGGAGCAAGCCTTGGGAGTTGGGCAGACCCCTACCGTGTGGCTTGGCCAGATGGGTAAGTGATTTACCCCCATGAAGAGCTCTGATTGCCTCCTTGGTAGAACAAGGGGCAGGGGCTCCTCAACAGAATGGGTGTCCGGGTTCAATGAGAAAACAAGACAAGCAGAGTTTGCAAACTGGCCCGCAGGCCGGATTTAATTTGCTCAGGGTATTCTTCCCCTGAATTATGAATTAGTTTTTAAAACAAATTTTAAATTGGGACATGCTATAGAAAATTTTCACTTTTCACTTTCTTGTATTGGAGAAGGAAATGGCAACCCACTCCAGTGTTCTTGCCTGGAGAATCCCGGGGACGGGGGAGCCTGGGTTGAGCTGCCGTCTATGGGGTCACACAGAGTTGGACACGATTGAAGCGACTTAGCAGCAGCAGCAGCATAGAAAATTTTAAATATTTGGATTTTTAAAAATTTTTGGCTGTGTTGCATGGCTTGCAGGATGTTAATTCCCTGACACCTGGAATCCTAACCATTCGATTACAAGGGAACGCCCAAATGTTTGGCTTTAAAAAAAAGTAATATCTGGCAATGCCAGGTAGGCCATCAGGGTACTGAGCAAGTGCTGTCCCCCATTTAGCCAGAGCCTTGGCCCTCCAGGCAACCAGTGTCCCTGCCTGGCTTGCCTCTCATGATGACCTTATTTGCCCTGCCACTCTGAGTTTGCAATCCCTAATGCCTGTGCCCGGCACTGAGTAAGCATCCAATAAATGTTAACTACTCTTAGGAACATTACTAGAGCACCAGCACAGCTCCTCTTTGCGGAAGACATGGATGTGGAAGGGAAGGGGAGTGGGTGTTCATGGGGCTTCGTGCCAGCCAGCAGTTGCCTGACTATGTGGCCTTGGCTCAGTCTTTGGTCATCAGCCAGTCCAAATGTCCAGCCGGAGGGTCCAAGGTCAGTGGAAGTGGCTAGGCTTCTAGTCCATAAGTGAGCCTCCCTTCCCTTGCACCCCCATTATTCCATGAGCTCCAGCTCTGGGGACCCCCTCTCCTCTCCAAGGCCCACCCAGTGCCTCTTCCTTTCTCTGTATCACGCCAGCCTCTGCAGTGGGATTATGCTTTTCCAAGCAGAAGGAAGAAAACCTGACAGGGTGGCCATGCCTGCCCTGACCAGTGCTGCAGTGAGGGGCTGGGGAGCCCTCAAAGCAGAAGGGCTCTGTTTTCTCACCTGTAAAATGGGGATGGTAATAATAACGATCACAGTGTTCACTTTATAGGCCTGTTGGGACATTAACTGAGTTATGAAAGCGCTTAGGGCAGTAGTTGGCGCGTAGAGAGCCCTCAATAAATGTCAGCAGTTACTAAGAATGAAGGCTGAATTATGGGAGCAGCTTGCCTACATCTCCTCCTAATTTTTCCAAATGAGAAAAGAAAAAAACTTCTTGTTAGGCTGCAGAACGAGTTTTCAAGCAGCAATCCATGCACTGCTTCCCAAATTTTATTAGGCTCAGAGACAAGGAGAAAAACACACTTGGACAGCAATGAAGTGTGTAGATGAGACAATCCTATATTCCACTGATTCTCAGACCATTTTCTAAAAATTGATTAATATTTTTTTTGGCTGCACCAGGGGGCAGGTGGGAATCTTAGTTCCCTGACCAGGGATTGAACCCGTGCCTCCTGCAGTGGAAGCACAGAGTCTTGACCACTGGACCGCCAGGGAAGTCCTCTCTCAAACTTTCTTTTTTCGTATTTAACAGCTCTGAAAGTGAGGTGCAGCATACAATCAATGGCATGCCCATTTTTAGTCAGCAGCTCTTCTCTTTCCTAGGGGCTCAAGATAAAACGTTGTGCCTCATTTTGGAGGGTGTCTTGGAAGTTGGAGATAAGGTGGCTGAAAAGCACGGGCCCCGGGGCCTGCGCCCTCAGAGGCCTCATTGTTCTCATCACCTCCAGCCTCCCCAGCACATTTGAGGCCGGCCACGGTGGAGCGAGTCGCTTTTCTCTCATTTTGCTCGTTTTCTTTTCTGACACCTGCTGACCTGCATTTGGTCCCGGGGTTGACAGCACATGGCAAATGCGGTCAGGGAGGGGAGTAGCGAGAGCTCACGAAGAGAAGAGAAAGGCTTTTCATAATATATTAAGATATTCAGAAAGGAGGAGCCTGAGATATTCTCCCTCCCTCTCCTCTTTTTTTTTTTTTTTTTGAACAACAACAAAAAAATCCCTGCTGGAAGCCAGAGTTACATATATGCCAAACAGGCCAGGAAACCCAGCAGGCCTCCTGGAGCTGGCAATGAACCGAAACAGGGGCATTGTGTCCAGGCCACTGGCTGGCTGAGGGGCATTGTTAGGGCCTGGCCCTGTCTGGGAAGAGGGGGGCGCAGGGGGCAGGGGGAGTGTGTTCCCATGACTCCCTGGGGAGTGACAACAATCAAGGCCAGCTGCGAAGCTCGCATGCCAGGGGCCCGTGGGCGGGTGGCTGGCCCCAGAGGGGCCGTGGAGGGCTGCAGGGGGCTGAAGAGGCGAGGGGAGGCGGCAAGATCCAGGTCTGTTTCTCAGCTGGGCGGGGGTGGGGGGGTCATTTGCTATACCCGTCTCTCTCATCCCCACCTCCAGAAAGTCCCGGGCCACTGAGCCACTTTGCAAATGATACCCCAGATCTGCCCACTTCTCTCCACCCCAAGGCCCCACCCTGATCCAGGCTGCCATGGTCTCTCACTGGGACCCCTGCCTGGCCTCCTCACTGGATCCTGGTGCCAGCCTGGCTCTCTACGTTCTGTTCCCCACACATAGCTAGAAGGATCTTTCCAAAATGTAAATCACATCACAGCCACATCACTCTCCTGATTAAACCTGCCAAAGGCTGCCTGTCAAACTGAGAAGAAAACCCAAACCCCTCACTCTGGCCCACAAAGCCGGCCTGATGGGCCCAGCCAGCCTCTGGGACTCCATCTCCGACACTCCAGGAAGCCCCCACCTGCCACTCTGTCCCAGTCTCGCAGACCTCCTGCAGGCCCTGGAATGCTGTCAGCTGTTTCCTCCTTAGGGCCTGAGCACTTTGCAGCTCCTATGCCAGGAACAGCCTTCCTCTACCTCTCAGCATGGCTTGATCCCAGAGCGAACAACACCTCCTCAGAGAGGCCTTCCCTGGAAAACAGACCTTGCTGCTCTCTACTGCACTGCCTTCCTGGCACCTACCACTCTGAACTGTATATTCGTTAGTCTTCCCTCCCTGGGTGGTAAACCCCAGGTGAGCAGGAACTGGTTTTTTCATTGCTAAACCCTAGCCTCCCATATCACCAGGTACATAGTACCTAGCAAGAACTCAGCCAATATTGATTGTTGTTGTTCAGTTGCTAAGTTGTATCCAAGTCTTTGTGACCCCATGGACTGCAGCATGCCAGGCTTCCCTGTTATTCACTATCTCCCAGAGTTTGCTCAGATTCGTGTCCATTGAGTCGGTGATGCTATCCAACCATCTTATCCTCTGTCACCCCCTTCTTCTCTTGTCCTCAATCTTTCCCAGCACCAGGGTCTTTTCCAATGAGTCAGCTTTTCGCATCAGGTGGCAAAGTATTGAAACTTCAGCATCAGTCTTTCCAATGAATATTCAGAGTTGATTCCCTTTAGGATTGACTGGTTTGATCTCCTTGAAGTCTAAGGGAGTCTCAAGAGTCTTCTCCAGCACTACAGTTTGAAAGCATCAATTCTTCAGCGCTCAGTTTTCTTTATGGTCCAGTTCTCACACCCATACATGACCACTGGAAAAACCATAGCTTTGCCTATACGGACCTTTGTCGGCAAAGTGATGTCTCTGCTTTTTAATACGTTGTCTAAGTTTGTCATAGCTTTTCAGCCACCCTCAAGCAGTTCTGAAACTGTGATGCATGAACCCAAGTTCCATGAACTTGGACAGGAAAAAAAATTACACCTATATTTTCACTAGTCTCTAACTGAAATGTAACATTTCCTTCCATTTTAAATGTAGGCAACAATCCAGAGGCCAATTAGCAGCAACTTGGGACTTTATCACCAAGAGAAATCACAGCTAGTTCCTTATCACAGCTGCCCCAGGGATCCTAAGATACTGTTCATGCTTATGACACCTGTGACATCCTGGTAGCTTTGGACCTGCCACTCCATCTTTTTATCTGATGTGTTTAAAAAAGAACACACAGGGCTTCCCTGGTGCCCTGTACTCTTTCAGTAGTAAAGAGTCTACCTGCCAGTGCAGGAGATACAAGTTGGAGCCCTGACCTGGGAAGATCCCACATGCCTCAGAGCAACTAAGCTTTTGTGCCACAATTATTGAGCCTGTGCTCGAGAGTCTGGGCGCCGCAACTACTGGAGCCCGCGCACCGTAGAGCCCATGCTCTGCAACGAGAGAAGCCACCGCGATGAGAAGCCTGCGTGCTGCACCTAGAGAGTAGCCCCCGCTTGCCACAGCTAGAGAAAAGCCCGAGCAGCAGTGAAGACCCAGCACAGCCATAAAAAATATTACTAAGTCACAAATATAAAAAATATTATTATTTCAATATTCAATATAATTATTGTCTTTTATAATTCTATTTATGGTTTAAAAAACAGCATTCTTAAAAAAAAAAAAAGAATTCTTGAGAAGGGTCTAGAGGCTTCACCAGATGCCAAAAGGGTTCATGACACACATAAAAAAGACACCCTAAAAAGGAGTGTCGTGAAAGAGCTGATGTAGGGAGTTCCCTGGCAGTCCAGTGGTTAGGACTCTAAACTTCCACTGCAGGGGGCCCAGGTTCAACTCCTTGTTAGGCAACTAAGATCCCACAAGCTGGGGAGCGTGGGTAAAAAAAAAAGAGCTGATGACGTATGACTTTGATCTCTCTCAGCTGACATCCAGCCCATGAGACGCTGAAGGGAGAGCTCAGAAAAGCAGGAGAGCAAGGCTTCCAACAGGAACCTCATGACCTGCATTTCACTGCTGCCTGGTCCTGTCTTGTTCATGAAATCATGAACACACAGCCCTGCAACAGAAAGCAGGAAGCCCTCTTGAAAATCAGTACTCAGAGGGGAGCCCAGCTTTCCCTCTATCCTCTAGCTGGGCCCCTGTGGCCTCCAGTCCCAAGAGTGAGTTCTGCAGGAGGCCTCTGGTTAAACTTAACACACTCTCATCCAAAATGTGGGCTTTCCCCATGGCTCAGTGGTAAAAAATCCACCTGCAACGCAGGAGCCACAGGTTCAATCCCCGGGTCAGGAAGATTCCCTGGAGGAGGGCATGGCAAACCACTCCAGTATTCTTGCCTAGAGAATCCCATGGAGAGGGAAGCCTGGTGGGCTACAGTCCATAGGGTCACACAGAGCTGGACATGACTCAGCACGCACGCACCCAAAATGCTTTTCAAGACTGAAAAAGACCCTCTCTATCCCTATGAATCTGCAACAAGATAAGGGAAGGAAAACAATTTTTTATAAATACCCTCATAGAAAGCAACCCACCTGCAGTCACAGATTGGTTCCAAGAGGTAGACACAGCACGACGTGCTGGTTTAGGAGAGTGTCAGGTTTAAAGTCTGATTCTCACAAACCCAACACACATCATGAGAGTGGGAGAAGCGAACAGTGTGGACAGAAACACCATCTCCAGGATCCTTTCTGGAGCCTGCCGTGAGGAAGGCGGCAGTCGTGAGAAGCCAAGGAGGCAGCTTCTTGGAGCCTGGGTTTGTGAATCATCACTCTCACGTGGGTTCCCCGAACAACCTCTAATTTGGGAGAGGAGCAGCAGAAGGGCCCCAAATTCACTTCAACTTTGTCCTTCCCCTTTCAGTTGGAGTTCCGTGGGCATTCATGTTGGGTGTCATCTACGACAAGACTCAGGACATCTAGGATGATTCATCTTCATGCTGATCTGCCCGAGATATTTGGGGACTTGGGGGTGGGGTTGAGGGGGACAGGAACTGCCTCAAAGAAAGGACTCCCTTTTTAAAAAAAAAAATAATACTAACACTGACTTTTTTTTTTGGTCACGCCCCATGGCTTGCAGGATCTTAGGTTTCTGACTAGGGATTGAACCCGTGCCCTTGGCAATGAAAGCACCAAGCCTAACTACTGGACCGCCAGGGAATTCCAGGACTCACTTTTGTATCAGATTATTGATCAAAGAGAAACCAAACATGCAGAGAACAAGGAAGGAGTGTCCAAGAGTTCTTGAGATGACAGTGCAATGTAAAAGCTTCTTAGAGGACAGAGATGGGTGGTTGTGCAGAGAATTTCTCAGGAAGGGTGCACTAGAATGGATGGGGGCGCCCCTGGCTGGGGAGGCGGTGGGTAGGTGGAGCTGAGGTTCAGGGGGAACTTGACTCTTCCTTATTATACCTTTGTGTACCCATTTACATTTTGCACTATTGTGTATGCATTATTGCTTAAAAATTTTTGTTTACAGCTTTGCAAGTTAGAGACCTCATAGGAAAGTAGCAGGAGCTTAATTGACACATATTAAAACACTGCTATTTCAGGAACTAGCATTTACGGAGCGCCTACTGTGGGCCAAGGGCCTCTGGCAATCCCAGTTTTCCAGGTCTTACAGACACGGAGGCTGGGCCAGGAGGGAGCTGAGTGGGAACTCCTCCCAGGAGCCGGGGCTCTAGTCCTGCCTGAGGACCACACCACCTCCCTCCCTGGAGTGAGCAGTTGGAGGCACCAGATGCTTTGGCAGGATCCAGAGAGATGCCATCTGTGAGGGGAACCTATTCTTAGAGAGCAGAGACAGTGGGTGGGGGAGCCAGCCAACCCCCAGCGGCAGTGGGGGGACGTCGGGAGGAATGGGGGGCAGGCAGCCAAGGCTTTTACCTTCAGCTGAGGGGTGGGGCAGGCCAGGTTCAAAGCAGAGTGTCCGTAGTCTTTGGGGCCAAGCTTCCTTTTACATTTGGAAGATACATTGGAAACAGCAGCAGGCATTTATCGAGTGCTTACTTTATATGCTGTCGTATCATTTAATCCTCCACACCACCCTCCAAGGCATGTGCCGTGAGAATGGCTGTTTAACAGATGACAAGACGGAGGCCCTGAATGGTTAAGTCACTTACAAGGAACCAGCGGAGCCAGAACTGAGCCCAGACACTCTGGGTTCCAAAGCTGATAGCCTTAACCACCAAGCTCTGCTGCCCCTCAACTTGCTGCACCGGGGGCAGTTTTAGTTTGGGTTCCCCCAAGAGCAGACCCCAAGATGAGGATGTTGAGTGCAAGCAGTTTCTGTGGGAAGTGGTCCCGGGAAGCAGTGGTAGGGGCACAAGGAAGGAGACAAGGGAGGAGGTGTTATCACACGAGTGACCGCTGTGGGCGGCCGGAGCTCAGGCTTGCCGGGTGCTCTGGAGCCAGCGTGGAGCAGGCACCTGGGAGTTATCCCACCCAGGGGCAATCAGAGTGCAGGAGTGGGGGTCTCCACCCGTCCCTGGTTGATAGCTGCTCCCAGGATGTACTCATCTCCAGCACTGCAGGTCTGCGGCAGGCTGACAGAACAGGTGCCGAGAGCAAGGGAAGAGCCCTCAGGCAGAAAGACTCAGGGTGGCAGCAGGGTGGCTGGTGTGCACTGAAGTGGTAAGTTAGACAGGATATGGGTGGGGCACTCCAGCATCTGCTTTAAAATCCACTTGCTGGTTGCTACCCTCTCCCCTCCCCATAACCTCAGGGCCTCATTCAGCCTCCACAGAGTGAACTAAGGGAACTTCAAGACTACCTTCTCTAAGCTGGCAGTACAACATCGTGCCTGAGAATACACCGTTTAGACTCAGACCCAGTCCCACCTTCATGACCTAACAGTTCTGTGACATAGCTTCCTCATTTGTCACATGGACTACTGGCTGGACCCTGTCATTCCCTACCACCTTGTTACTCAAGCTCAGAACAGCAGCAGCCATCACCCAGGAGCCGTGAGAAACCCAGAATCTCAGGCCCCACCCCAAACCCATTGAATCAGAATCTGCATTTTAATAAGATCTCCAGTGACTCATGTGGATATTTCTACTAGTAATTTTAAAAATATAAAAAAGAAATTAAAGTATGCCTACTCCAATGTGTTTGATTTGTTCAGCTTGGTGGTTTAAAAAAAAAAAAATCAGTTCTGGCACACACACAAGTCTCCAGTTCACCAGGTCCCCGTCCCTCCCGACTGCATAGCACCCAGAACATCATCATTTATGCCTCTTCCCAGGCCCCTATAGGCATTTGAGTGTGCACCCCAATAACTAGCTAATTTTGCATAGCATAGTTTAGGTTTCTAAATTTAAGGCACTGAAAAAAAAAAAAGAGCTTTGAAATAGCATAGATCTGGTTTGGCTGTCACACGAGTTGTATTGCCTTTGGCAAGTTACTTCTCCGATCCTCAGTTTCCACATCTGTAAAATGGAGATCAAAATATGTACCTGCAAGGTCACTGTATGGGTTAAAAATAATAATGTGCAAAGCACCCAGGAAGGAGGAAGGAGGAGTTCACCAGGTGGATGTCATTAGTAGCTGAAGCAGCCGTCATAGTTACACAAGTCCAATGTAGACACCAGGTATTACTATGATTATCCTCACTTTAGTAGAAACTGAGCCTCTGAGAAGAACCTTCCCCAAGGTTACACAGCAGTCCAGTGGGGACTCAAACCCAGGTCCTCCAGCTCTGTATCTGCACTGTCCACTAGAATTTTCTGCGAGGATAGAACGTTCTAATCTGTGCTGTCCAATACAGCAGCCACTAGCCACCTGTGGCTGCTGAGCACTTGAAATGTGACTGGTCCAAATTGAAAAATGCTGAAAGTGTAAAACACACACCTGATTCTGATGACTTAGTATAAGAAAAATAGAATGTAAAATATCTTATTAATTTTTATATTTAATACACATTAAAATGATAACATTTGAGAAATACTGGGTTCAAAGATATAATTAAGGTTAATCTCTGCTTCTTTCTGTCCCCACATTTTTTTTTTTTTTTTGGCCATACCTCGTGGCATGTGGGATCTTAGCTTCCCAACCAGGGATAGAATCCATGCCCTTGGCAGTGACAGTGGAGTCCTAACCACTGGACCACCAGGAATTCCCTCCACTTTTTAAAAACTGTGGCTGCTAAAAAAAGCTCAGTCACATATGTCTCACACTGTGTTTCTGTTGGACAGTGGAAACACTGGAGCTTCTACAATAGAACACCCAAGGCAAGGAACTGAGTATTGTCTAAAAATGCATTTTTGCAACCCACTGCCCATCAGCCAGAAGCCCTCTTTTACAGAAGAATGGTCAGAGAACATACCCACCAGAAAGAGACTTCAGTGCCCTCGTCTGGGCTCGATGATCCCTGAGGCCCAGGGTGGGGTGTGACCTTCCCTGGTCTCTCAAGAGTCAGCAGCCATCACCGTGCCCAAGGCTCCTCAGCCTGATTCGGTGGCTCGTTTCACTATTCAAGAGTACCTAATGAGAACTGATAATCAGTGCTTCCATTTTGCCAAATGGAGCCCTGGGCTAACAAAAGTTAGTCTGAGACCCCAGATCTTGAAGAGGTAGGAGCCTCTGGGATGGTTAGCAGGTGGAGCCAATCTCAAACCGCGGCTGGATACCCCTGTCACCCGACTGGGGTGCAGGAGCCTTCCTGAGCACCTGGGGGCCCTGTTACTTGGAGGGTTGGCTCTTGTTGTAGATAAAGAAGTCCGAGAGGTCGTGCCACACGTTGCTGTCCTCGTACAGGTAGGTCATGGACGACTGCAGCGAGGGCTGCAGGGTTGGCCGGTGGTACTCGAAGAGCCACAGCACCAGCCCCCACACCAGCCCTGTGAACCATGGAAACGGGTCCAACCTGGGTTCAGGGATGAAGCCCTTCTCCACGCCCAGGCGGCACAGGGCAAATAGGACGCGGGATAGCAGGTACATGCTGATCTGTGGGAGGGAAGGACGGGGTTAGAAGTGGGCCCAGCCACTGGGCCCGACCCCGACCCCGACCCCGCCCCACCCTGGAGTGCTGCCTGTGCACTGGATCAGGGTTTTGCAGAGTATGAGCAAGGTGATTTGAAGTGGTTTGCAGCAGGCATTTGAACATTACTGTTTATGTCTTTTTTTGTTAGCAGTATTGCATGGCAAAAAGGATCTTAGTTCTTCAACCAGGGATTCAAACTATATCCCCTGCAATGAAAGCACCCAGTTTAAACCTCTGGACTGCCAGGGAAGTCCCACTATTTATGTCTTTTATTATTCTTTTTAATTAAAAATTTTGAACAATGAATATATTTACATGGCTCAAAACTAAAAGGTAGCTTAATGACAAAAAACACAGTCCACAAATGAAAAAAAAATTAATAAACTGGATTTCAACAAAATGCAAAAGTTTTCAGTTGTGAAAGTCCATGTGAAGAGGTTGAAAAGAAAAGCTACAGACTGAGAGAAAATATTTACAAATACATATCTGACAAAGACTCATGTCTGGAAAATATTTTTAGAAACTCTCAAAACACAACAGTGAAAAAAAAAAAGACAATCCAGTTAGAAAATAGGCAAAAGACACAAACAGATATTTCACTGAAGAGGTTAACACAAAAAGAAAATAGACACATGTAAAAAGGTTCAGCTTCATTAGCCATTAGGGAAATGCAAATTAAAACCACAATGAGAGGGACTTCCTGGCAGCCAGTGGTTAAGACTCTAATCATCCCATGCAGGGGGCCCAGGTTCCATCCCTGGTTGGGAAATTAGATCCTGCATGGCACAGCTAAGACCTGGAACAGTAAAATAAATAAATAACTTTTTAAAAACCACAATAAGCACTACACACCTATCAAAATTTCAAAAATCTGAAATGTAACAAACCACATGCCAGCTTGAAGGTGAAGCAACTGGATCACATATATATTCCTGATAGGAATGTAAGATAGGACAATCACTCTGGAAAATACTTCGTCAGTCTCCTCTAAAACTAAATATATATGTACCGCGTGTATGTGCTCAGACCCTGAGTCGTGTCTGACCCTTTACAACCCTTTGGACTGTAGCCCGCCAGGCTCCTCTGTCTATGAGATTCTCCAGGCAAGAATACTAGAGTGGGTAGCCATTTCCTCCTCCAGGGGATCTTCCCAACCCAGGGATCAAACCCATGTCTCCTACATTGCAGGCAGATGCTTTATCTCTGAGACATCTGGAAAACCCTTTATGTATCATATGACCCAGGAATTGCACTCCAGGTATTTATCACAGAAGTGAAAACTTAAGTTCACCAAATACATATACAAGAAGGTTCTGAGCAGCTGCATGCCTAATAGCCAAGAGCTAGAAACAACCCAGATGTCCTTCCATAGGTACATCCATACCATGGAACACTACTCAGCAGTGAAAAGGAATGAACAGCTGATACAATAACTTGAAAGAATTGCCAGGAAATTATGCTGAGTGAAAAAAGCCAACCCTCAAAGATTACATACTATAATGACTCCATTTACATAATTTTTTTTTAATTGAAGTATAGTTATTTACAATGTTGTGCTTCAGGTGCATAGCAAAGTGATTAAGCTATACACACACATATATGTACATATATTCTTTTTCAGATTATAAAAATTTTATATTATAAAGTATAAAATATTGAATATACTTCTTACTAATTATTGTTTATCTATTTTATATATAGTAGTATGTGTTAATTCCAAACTCCTAATTTATGCCTCCCACTTTGGTAACCATAAGTTTGTTTTCTATGTCTGTGAGTCTATTTCTGTTTCATAAATAAGTTCATTTGTATCATCTTTTCTAGATTCCACATGTAAGTGATATATTTGCCTTTTTCTGTCTGATTTCACTTAGTATGATAATTTCTAGGTTCGTCCATGTTGCTGCAAACGGCATTATTTCATTCTTTTTTATGGTTGAATAATATTCCTGTGTGTGTGTGTGTGTACACTACATCATCTTTATCTGTTCATCTGTCGATGGTTGCTTCCATGCTTGTAAATAGTGCTGCCATGAACACTGGGGTATATGTATCTTTTTGAATTAAGAGTTTTTGTCTTTTCCATATATATGCCTAGGACTGGGATTGCTGGATTGTATGATGACTCTAGTTTTAGTTTTTTAAGGAATCTCGATACTGGTCTCCACAGTGACTGCACCAATTTATATTCCCACCAACAGTACATGAGTATTCCGTTTTCTCCACACCCTCTCCAGCATTTATTATTTGTAGACTTTTTGATGATGGCCATTCTGACTGGTGTGAGGTGACATTTCACTATAGTTCTGATTTCCATTTCTCTAACAATTAGTGAAACTGACCATCTTTTCATGTTCCTTTTCCTGTGCCTGTTGGCCATCTGTATGTCCATCATGTAACATTTTTGAATGGAGATCAGAGCAGCTGTTGCCAGGGGTCAGGGAAAGGAGGGAAGGGGGAAGGAAATGGGTGTATCCAGGATTCCTAGAATTTGGAAGTTCATAGACAAGTGAAATTTCTATCAAAAAAAAACTGGGGAAACTTTCCCAAAATACAAAATGCTCATATCCATAGACTCTTCCACTCCATGTCTAGGAACTTACAAACAGACCGACACAAGTGCAGGAAGGTGTCTCAACAAAGATGTAGACTACAGTGGATGTGTGAGGTCAAACACTGAAGAGCCCCTAAACGTCCATCCAGAGGACACTGTGAAATCAAAGCTGGTCCATGCCATCAGCAGAGAGCTCTGCTCACGTTATAAAGGATGAGGCACTGACAAGAGAGGCCCCTAAGATACACGGTTACATGAAAAAAAAGAAAAACGTACTATGATCTCGTTGGTGGAAAACTGCTGCTATGACCACTGATACAAGCACAGACAAGTTCTGAAAGGCTATACAAAACACAGTTAAAATGACCATCTATATACATGTATACCTGATTCACTTTGCTGCATTGCAGAAACTAACACAACACTGTAAATCGACTATTCTCCAATTGTATGTATGTGTGTGTGTGTGCTCAGTCATGTCCAACTCTTTTCGACCCTATGGACTGTAGCCCTCCAGGCTCCTCCGTCCATGGGGTATTCAGGCAAGAATACTGGAGTGGGTTGCCATGCCATCCTCCTCCATGGAACCTTCCTGACCCAGGGATCAAACCCACATCTCCTGCATCTTCCTGAATTGGCAGGCAGATTCTTTACCACTGAGCCACCTGGGAAACCCAATACTGCAATAAAAATTATTAAAAAAAAAAAAGTGTTTCTGGGCAGTGGCTGGACAGTTAGAGGGGGAGAGAGACTCTTTTTCAATTTATTTTCTAATTGCATCATGTATCCTAAGCATCCAGAAGTGTGCCAGGCACACAATGAGTGCTTAGTTTGCATTACTTAAAATGTGAAAATAAAACAATTATTTTTATAATTTAAGACTATTTAAGAAATTTGAGGGAGGCAAATTAGAAAGACTGCCAACTTTTCATATAGCTCAAGAAGGATGCTAAAACAGCAGCAGCAGCAACAGTTAGCATTTTATCATTATCTCATTAAAAAATGGAATTTTTAACCAAGAAAAAGGGCAAGTTGCAGAATAAGAGATAATTCTTCAAATGTAGTAAGTTTCGTTTTATGAAAATCTTACTCATTTTTTTTTTCTCATTTCACTGCAGAGTAGTGTTTGGGGGCGTGTTTTGTTTTATATTTTTAAATCTTTGCCCCAGAGAGCTGCATGGTACTCCAGCAAGGTACCTGGTTAACAGAGGGGGAAGTTGAGGGGGAAGTGACCTTCCCAAGGTCACACAGGGATTGGTGAACTACAGACCCTCAGATATGGCAGGGAGCCACGAGCTCATCGTCTTTGACTCCCATCCCCAACTCTATACCTGAATCCTGCCCCATCCCTCAGCCCTCTCCCCAGCCCCCGTTCTGGGAAGACCTTTACCTGGCTGTTGATGTTATTGTTGTTTCCAAACACCAGCAAGCCCCCGATGAAGGCAGACACGAATGAGTGTGCCTGGTAGGTCTTGCCCTGGACGTGGGACTGCAGGGCACAGAGTCCCTTGTAGAGGAACACAAACCTGGCCAGGTTCCAGGAGTGGGTGTACGTGGCCTGCAGGATGGCACGCAGCTTCTCCCGGAGGCTGCACAGACACAAGGAGCCACCGTGAGTGCAGGCCCAGCCGCTCCGGGGCATCCACCCACCTGGCATGCAAAACCGGCCCAGGCAAGGAGCCCACGGGCCCACGCTCATTCAACCCCGGGCCTCTGCCCTCCATGCCCTTAGGGCTGCTCCCTCCCTGGATACAGGCTTTGACTTCACGCCATCTCCTTGAAGAGGTCTTCCCTGACTACCCCGCCACCTTTTTCAAGAGGTCTTCCCTGACTACTCCACGTATAAGAATGCCCACTGTATTCTGTTCCGTTATCCAACTTTTCTTTTCCTTCAGAGCTCATATCACCACCTGACATTTACATACTTGTTTATTACCTCCCCCCACTCCCACCTCATCCCAGTGGAAGCTCCCAGAGAGTGGTGTCTATACCTCACTCACTCATCCTCAGTGCGCAGAGCAAGGCCTGGCACATAGCGGATGCTTAATACATTTGTTTCTGGAGTGAACATGTGAAGGAATGAATGAGTGAATGAATGACTACATACTATGTGCTGGATCTGAGGATGTGAGTCTGAGAAAAAGTAGATCTGCTTGCTGCCCTCACAAGGTTTATGATCTAGTGGGAGAGGGAATTATGAAATGAATACTCATAAAACAAAGGTCAAACTTTGCCCTGACAAGCAATGATGCCAGGACGTGAAGGAAGAGGTCAAGAGGGGAGAGGAGTTGTACTGGGATCAACACGAGCAGAGGTCCCGAGGAGGGACAGAGAGTGGGGAGTAAAGGAACAAAGACAGGTCATTAAGCCCTGAGCAGAAAATGTGTAAGGCAAAGGCTGTGAGGGAGAGGTGGGACCATGGTAAGATGCGTCTTTAAAAAAAAAATGTTATTTATTTATTTTTGGCTGGACTGGGTCTTTGTTGCTGCTCGAGGGCTTTCTCTAGTTGCAGAGAGCCAGGGCTGCTCTGTAGTTGCAGTGGCTTCTCTTGCTGGGGAGCATGTGCTCTAGGTGTGTGGGCTCAGTAGTTCCTGCACACGGGCTTAGTTGCTCCAAGGCATGTGGAGTCTTCCCAGAGCAGGGACTGAACCCATTGGCAGGCAAATTCTTTTCAAACACCAGGCTGCCAGGGAAGTCCTACGCTTTGTCTTTTATCTTGAGAAGTGAACCTTTAGTAAGGCACGTGGTTTGACTTATCTTTTCACAATCGCTAGGGGGCAGTGAGGAGAGCCAAGGAGAGGAACCAGGAGACCAATTCAGGCCCAGCAACCACATGTGCCCTCGAGGCCTGAGGAGGGCCTTGAAGTGTGTCAGCTGGGGCCTGGGAAGTCTGCCAGGCAAGGGGGGACAGCTAGGAGTCAGGGAGCTCTCACCCCACGGGGACACGGGCCTACCACTGCCAGTTCTAAGGCAAGCTGCATTTCCTACTTTCCAAGCGTAGGCACTAATACTGCCTTGAAAATGTTTCTAGAATCTGAACACTTCTCACCTCTATGCCACCATCAAGGTCTGGGCCACCAGAGTTGCTCAGCTGGATTATTGCCACTGCCTCCTACTTTACACCTATTTCTGCCCTTGACCCCTAGCAGCAAACACTTCACTTTCTCACTATTAAATTTAAGTCAAATAGTGGCATGTCCACAAACAGATTCTTAACGACAATTTCCTATTCCATTTAGAGGAAATGCCACAGGGGTAGGAGGAAGGTTAAAGAGGGAGGGGAGACAGATATATATATACACACACACACATACATATATATATACACACACACAAATATATAGTATATGCTCAATAAATCTAAGTATATATACATACATACATATACTTATGGCTAATTAGCATTGTTGTGTGGCAGAAACCACCAGAACATTGTAAAGCAATTATCTTCCAATTAAAAATTTAGAAAATTAAACAAAAAGAAGAGGAAAAGGCAAACTCTTCTCTTTGACCTAATGCTGAACAGGATGGGCCCCGGATCAGTTCAGTTCAGTTACTCAGTCGTGTCCGACTCTCTGCGACCCCATGAATCGCAGCATACCAGGCCTCCCTGTCCATCACCAACTCCCGGAGTTCACTGAGACTCATGTCCATCGAGTCAGTGATGCCATCCAGCAATCTCATCCTCTGTCGTCCCCTTCTCCTCTTGCCCCCAATCCCTCCCAGCATCAGAGTCTTTTCCAATGAGTCAACTCTTCGCATGAGGTGGCTAAAGTACTGGAGTTTCAGCTTTAGCATCATTCCTTCCAAAGAAATCCCAGGGCTGATCTCCCTGAATTAGAAGATATAGAAAAAAAAAAAAAAAAAAGAAATCCCAGGGCTGATCTCCTTCAAAATGGACTGGTTGGATCTCCTTGCAGTCCAAGGGACTCTCAAGAGTCTTCTCCAACACCACAGTTCAAAAGCATCAATTCTCCGGCGCTCAGCCTTCTTCACAGTCCAACTCTCACATCCATACATGACCACAGGAAAAACCATAGCCTTGACTAGACGGACCTTTGTTCGCAAAGTAATGTCTCTGCTTTTGAATATGCTATCTAGCTTGGTCATAACCTTCCTTCCAAGGAGCCAAGGAGTAAGCGTATTTTCATTTCATGGCTGCAGTCACCATCTGCAGTGATTTTGGAGCCCAAAAAAATAAAGTCTGACACTGTTTCCACTATTTCCCCATCTATTTCCCATGAAGTGATGGGACCAGATGCCATGATCTTAATTTTCTGAATGTTGAGCTTTAAGCCAACTTTTTCACTCTCCACTTTCACTTTCATCAAGAGGCTTTTTAGTTCCTCTTCACTTTCTGCCATAACGGTGGTGTCATCTGCATATCTGAGGTTATTGATATTTCTCCCGGCAATCTTGAGTCCAGCTTGTGTTTCTTCCAGTCCAGCGTTTCTGATGATGTACTCTGCATATAAGCTAAATAAGCAGGATGACAATATACAACCTTGACGTACTCCTTTTCCTATTTGGAACCAGTCTGTTGGTCCATGGCCAGTTCTAACTGTTGCTTCCTGACCTGCATACAGATTTCTCAAGAGGCAGATCAGGTGGTCTGGGATTCCCATCTCTTTCAGAATTTTCCACAGTTTAGTGTGATCCACACAGTCAAAGGCTTTGGCATAGTCAGTAAAGCAGAAATAGATGCTTTTCTGGAACTCTCTTGCTTTTTTCATGATCCAGCAGATGTTGGCAATTTGATCTCTGGTTCCTCTGCCTTTTCTAAAACCAGCTTGAACATCAGGAAGTTCACGGTTCACATATTGCTGAAGCCTGGCTTGGAGAATTTTGAGCATTACTTTACTAGCGTGTGAGATGAGTGCAATTGTGCGGTAGTTTGAACATTCTTTGGCATTGCCTCTCTTTGGGATTGGAATGAAAACTGACCTTTTCCAGTCCTGTGGCCACTGCGGAGTTTTCCAAATTTGCTGGCATATTGAGTGCAGCACTTTCACAGCATCATCTTTCAGGATTTGAAAGAGCTCAACTGGAATTCCATCACCTCCACCAGCTTTGTCCGTAGTGATGCTTTCTAAGGCCCACTTGACTTCTCATTCCAGGATGTCTGGCTCTAGGTCAGTGATCACACCATCGTGATTATCTGGGTCGTGAAGATCTTTTTTGTACAGTTCTTCTGTGTATTCTTGCCATCTCTTCTTAATATCTTCTGCTTCTGTTAGGTCCATACCATTTCTGTCCTTTATCAAGCCCATCTTTGCATGAAATGTTCCCTTGGTATCTCTAATTTTCTTGAAGAGATCCCTAGTCTTTCCCATTCTGTTGTTTTCCTCTATTTCTTTGCATTGATCACTGAAGAACGCTTTCTTATCTCTTCTTTCTATTCTTTGGAACTCTGCATTCAGATGCTTATATCTTTCCTTTTCTCCTTAGCTTTTTGCTTCTCTTCTTTTTACAGCTATTTGTAAGGCCTCCTCAGACAGCCATTTTGCTTTTCTGCATTTCTTTTCCATGGGATGGTCTTGATCCCTGTCTCCTGTACAATGTCACGAACCTCCATCCATAGTTCATCAGGCACTCTGTCTATCAGATCTAGTCCCTTAAATCTATTTCTCACTTCCACTGTATAATCATAAGGGATTTGATTTAGGTCATACCTGAATGGTCTATTGGTTTTCCCTGCTTTCTTCAATTTAAGTCTGAATTTGGCAATAAGGAGTTCATAGTCTGAGCCACAGTCAGATCCTGGCCTTGTTTTTGCCGACTGTATAGAGCTTCTCCATCTTTGGCTGCAAAGAATATAATCAATCTGATATTGGTGTTGACCATCTGGTGATGTCCATGTGTAGAGTCTTCCTTGTGTTGTTGGAAGAGGGTGTTTGTTATGACCAGTGCATTTTCTTGGCAAAACTCTACTAGTCTTTGCCCTGCTTCATTCCGTATTCCAAGGCCAAATTTGCCTGTTATTCCAGGTGTTTCTTGACTTCCTACTTTTGCATTTCAGTCCCCTATAATGAAAAGGACATCTTTTTTGGGTGTTAGTTCTAAAAGGTCTTGTAGGTCTTTGTAGAACCGTTCAACTTCAGCTTCTTCAGCGTTACTGGCTGGGGCATAGACTTGGATTACTGTGATATTGAATGGTTTGCCTTGGAAACGAACAGAGATCATTCTGTCGTTTTTGAGATTGCATCCAAGTACTGCATTTCGGACTCTTTTGTTGACCATGATGGCTACTCCATTTCTTCTGAGGGATTCCTGCCCGCAGTAGTAGATATAATGGTCATCTGAGTTAAATTCACCCATTCCAGTCCATTTTAGTTCACTGGTTCCTAGAATGTCGACATTCACTCTTGCCATCTCTTGTTTGACCACTTCCAACCGGTTACCCCCACAATATTCCTCTCTTTGTTCTCTCCCCTGCAATCCCTCTGCTCCAGCCTCCTCAAACTCACCAGGTATGATCAGCCCTCAGGGCCTTTGCACAGGCTGTTCTGTTGGTATGAAACACTCCTTCCCTTGTTACCCACGTGGCCAACTCTTCCAGCTCCTTCAAGTCTCTACTTAAAATGTCACTTTCTCAATGAGCCCTTCCCTATTTAGCTCTGCAGCCTGCCCTTCCCCCAGCACTCTGGATCCCCTTTCCCTGCTCTACATTTTCTTTCCTACAGCCCATATAATATTCTAACATACCACATACTTTTTAAATTTATTATGTTTATTTTCTGCTACGCCTTTCTGCTAAACTGTCAGCTGTACGAGGGAAGGGATCATTCTCTGTTTTATTCACTGCTGTATCCCCAGCACCTAAAGACAGTGTCTGGCACATATTAGATGCTCAATAAATATTTACTGAAGGAATGAATGAGTTTAATTGAAAAAAAATAATTTGGAGGACAAAAACTAAAACAAAAATAAATTTAAAAAAGAAAAATACATAAAGAAAGCAATCTTCACGACCTGGATTTGAGCAGCAGGCAGTCCATGTGTGATTCTTATAAACTCCAGGTGAAGTTAGATACATTAAAAACTAAAACACAAGTTGGTTTTTGAGAAGCTCCTTGAGGGAAGTTATGGAAGATCAGAGAAAGGCCAAGAAGTTTGAACAAGGAAAGAAAGTAGGTCATGGAGAGTTTTCCTGAGAAAGTGATCCTCAGAGAACTGGTATGGGTTGCTAGGAAGGCATAAAGATGGGGTAGAAGAGGAAAGGGGATTCCTGGTGTGTGTGTGGTGGGTACTCATGAGAAATGTAAAGAGGTGGAACCACCTGTTGCACATGAATGAATGGCAGCGAGTCTTGGTGCCAAGGGCTCCCCATGCTGGGCTTTGGAGAGAGGGGGGAATGTCCCTGAGGTCAGACTGCAGGGGGCCTTGAATGCCACACCTGGAAGCTGGCTTCTCTGGAGAACATCAAGGAGCCAGGAGCTGGCGAATTTTCAAGATGGGATAGTAGAATCAGACTTGTGCTCTAGGAGATGGTGGTGTGGGCAGGTTGGACCCAACCTGGAGGCTACTGGGCAAGTCCTGGCACGATCTTGCCCAGTTTGAAAGGTGTGCAGAGGGGACAGGTACCTGCCACTCCGGAAAAGAAAGGTCATGACCAGCGCGTGAGGGGCCCGGATTTTGGCTCCATAGCTGTAGAAACAAAAGAAAATGGTTAAGGCACCACTGCACCACTGTTTCTTTCTGAGCTCTCTCTTTGACTCCCTGTGCCCCCTCCTCCCCTTCCCTAATCCTAATATCATTTTGGGAGGGAAACTAACGCTGGCTTTTGAGTTAGATCTGGGTTCCAAGTGGGTCATACAAAGTAAATAGTATCTGGTACCAAAGCCTTGCCCTGTTTGGCTCTATGCTGCTGCTGCTAAGTCGATTCAGTTGTGTCCGACTCTGTGTGACCCCATAGACAGCAGCCCACCAGGCTCCCCCGTCCCTGGGATTCTCCAGGCAAGAACACTGGAGTGGGTTGCCATTTCCTTCTCCAATGCATGAAAGTGAAAAGTGAAAGTGAAGTCACTCGGTCGTGTCCAACTCTCAGCAACCCCATGGACTGCAGCCTACCAGGCTCTTCCATCCATGGGATTTTCCAGGCAAGAGTACTGGAGTGGGGTGCCATTGTCTTCTCTGGTTTTGCTCTATAAACTTGGGTAAATCATTGAATGTCTGAGTCTCCCTTCTTCCTTTAGTAAAAAGTATTGCCTGTTTCAGAGTTGTTTCTGGCAGTTAAGGACCTAGCACATGTAAAAGTTCCTCATTCAACCAGTACTAATGTCGCTACCTTTCTTTTTTTTTTCTTTATTGGACTTGCCCTCGTTCCACCAAGTTCTCCAGCTGTCTGGCCCTGACCTTTCCAGGCTACGAGGTCTAACAATCTTTGACAGTCTCCCTCAGACAATGGTCATGAGCCCCATATTGTTGTCATATGAGTATCTGTGAGGCTTGTTTCCCAACCCCCCCCCCAAAGTATTTATTCATTTTAGCTGCACTGGGTTGTAGTTGTAGCATGTGGAGTCTAGTTCCCAGACCAAGGGTCAAACCTGGGCCCCCTGCATTGGGAGCATGCAGTCTTAGCCACTGGACTGCTAGGCAGGTCCTTGTGAGGCTTGTTGGAAGCAGCAAAAGACTGGGAGGAAGCCTGTGTCCATCCACAGGGGGCTACTAGGTAAACACATAATGGACCCATGGCAACCAGTGGCATACACAGAGCTGTACGTGAATCAGGAAGCTCTAGATATGCTGTAGGCTTGGTTAAAGCAAGGTGTGTAAACTTCTAAAAAGCTCTAACTTTTTATGCCTTTTGTGAATATGCTACCTAATTTTGTAAAAAATCAAATAAAAAGTGTGATCAAATGACAGCAGCGTTACTGCATGTGGTGGCCAGGCTGAACGGCTTATTTCCTCGCTGCCTAGCGGTGGGTGGGCAGGACCCTCCTCTGGCCCCCAGCAAGTTTTCTGCCCTGCCTTCTCCAAAGGCATGTCTTCTTCCCCTGAATAAAGAGGCCGTTGGCCTCCTCCAGCTGGCCAAGGTGAACAGGACCCTGCCTTACACCTCAGACACAAATGAAGCAATGCCCCCAACTGCCTACATGTGCCTGGCCCCTTCCCAAACTCAGACTCCGGTGGGGGCCAGCTACTGCCACTCACAAGACCTCTCTGTGTCCTGAAACACGGAATGCTCTGCATTAAAAAGGACTGAAAGGACATGATAGGGACTTCCCCAGCAGTCCGGTGGTTAAGACTCTGTGCTTCCACTGCAGGAGGTGAGGGTTCGACCCCTGGTTGGAGAACTAAGATCACATGTGCCGTGTGGTGTGGCAAAAACAAAACAAAACAAAATGGTCATGACCAAGGAAACGTCAGAGCAGCTCTGAATACAGACCTTCAGTCCTCTTCCATATAAAAGAGAAGTAAATGAAGGACCATGGCAGATGCAGTAGGATATCCTGGAAGATCCCTATCTAGACTATCTTCCTGTAGAGGACATTTAGGGGACAACTGGGACCATCTGTCTATTAACTAGACAGCAGTCAACATTATAGGATTATGATTCATTTCTTTTTTAATCAAAAAAATTGTATACACCTACATTTTTGTACTTTAAAAGAAGTTTTTTTTTTAATTTATTTTTGGCTGTGCTGGGTCTTTGTTGCTGCGTGGGCTTCTCATTGCAGTGGCTTCTCCTGTTGCAGAGCATGGTCTTTTGGGCATATGGGCTCAGTAGTTACATTTCCTGGTTCTAGAGCACAGGCTCAATGGCTGTGGCTCATGGGCTTAGTTACACCACAATATGTGGGATCTTCCCAGACTAGGAATCGCACCTGTGTCTGATGCATTGGCAGGTGGATTCGTTACCACTGAGCTATGAATTTTCCTCTCTGAGCCACAGTCTTCTCATCCAGAAAATGGGTACAGTGGCAATTCCTCCCTTATACGCTTATTCATTCAGTTAATATTTAAAAGCCTACTTATACTAAGGAACAAAACAGATAAAAACTTCTGTCCCCGTGAAGCTCATTTTCTAGTGAGAGAGTAGAAAATGCGTAAGTGATGCATAAGGGATGCGTAAGTGAATACTTAAGTGTCATGTGGTGATAAGGTCTATGGAGGCAAAGTCAGTAGGGAAGGAGGTGGAAGTTCAAAGATTGCCTCATTGAGGAGGTAACAATCAGAAGCCTGAAGGTGAAGGAGTGAGCCAGGCAGATATTCACGCCAGTACAATCATGATTACAGCAGCCAACAGTTATATACATACCAGGCACTATGCTGAGCATTTCACAATACCAGACTACCTGATCTGCCTCTTGAGAAATTTGTATGCAGGTCAGGAAGCAACAGGTAGAACTGGACATGGAACAACAGACTGGTTCCAAATAGGAAAAGGAGTACATCAAGGCTGTATATTGTCACCCTGCTTATTTAACTTATATGCAGAGTACATCATGAGAAACACTGGACTGGAAGAAACACAAGCTGGACTCAAGATTGCCGGGAGAAATATCAATAACCTCAGATATGCAGATGACACCACCCTTATGGCAGAAAGTGAAGAGGAACTAAAAAGCCTCTTGATGAAAGTGAAAGTGGAGAGTGAAAAAGTTGGCTTAAAGCTCAACATTCAGAAAACGAAGATCATGGCATCTGGTCCCATCACTTCATGGCAAATAGATGGGGAAACAGTGGAAACAGTGTCAGACTTTATTTTTCTGGGCTCCAAAATCACTGCAGATGGTGACTGCAGCCATGAAATGAAAAGACGCTTACTCCTTGGAAGGAAAGTTATGACCAACCTAGATAGCATATTCAAAAGCAGAGACATTACTTTGCCAGCAAAGGTCCGTCTAGTCAAGGCTATGGTTTTTCCTGTGGTCATGTATGGATGTGAGAGTTGGACTGTGAAGAAGGCTGAGCGCCGAAGAATTGATGCTTTTGAACTGTGGTGTTGGAGAAGACTCTTGAGAGTCCCTTGGACTACAAGGAGATCCAACCAGTCCATTTTGAAGGAGATCAGCCCTGGGATTTCTTTGGAAGGAATGATGCTAAAGCTGAAACTCCAGTACTTTGGCCACCTCATGCGAAGAGTTGACTCATTGGAAAAGACTCTGATGCTGGGAGGGATTGGGGGCAAGAGGAGAAGAGGACGACAGAGGATGAGATGGCTGGATGGCATCACTGACTCTATGGACGTCAGTCTCAGTGAACTCCAGGAGTTGGTGATGGACAGGGAGGCCTGGTGTGCTGCGATTCATGGGGTCGCAAAGAGTCGGACATGACTGAGGGACTGATCTGATCTGATCACACATATTGACTCAATTCTCTCGACAGTATGATGGAAGTCAAAGTGTTCGTTGTTTAGTCTGTCCAATTCTGTGACCCCATAGACTGTAGCCCTCCAGGCTCCTCCGTCCATGGTATTATCCAGGCAACAATAATGAAGTGGGTTGCCATTTCCTTCTCCAGGGGATATTCCCAACCCAGGGATCGCACCTGGGTCTCCTGCATTGCACGCAGATTCTTTACCTTCTGAGCCACCAGGAAAGCCCAACAGTATATTGAGAGGGTAACAGGCAGGAAGGCCAGGGGTCCCCAAATGGAGGAGACAGACTACAAGTGTCAGACATTTTAAACTATCTCTTAAGTGGCAGGAGGAAACAAACAAGTGTTAGATTTCTTCCCCTCCTCTATACAAATTTAAAAAGGTTTCTTTTAGAATTCTGTGTTGCCATGACAACACCTGGTTCCACCAGAACTTAACTTTTCTCAAACCTAGATCTAACCGATCCGGTTTTTCTTATGGAAATCTTTGCCTTAAGCTATGTTAATGAACTACGTATCTACCCTAGACTCTGTCTTCCTTGTAGAAGGAAATGGCAACCCACTCCAGTGTTCTTGCCTGGAGAATCCCAGGGACAGGGGAGCCTGGTGGGCTGCCATCTATGGGGTCGCACAGAGTCGGACACGACTGAATTGACTTAGCAGCAGCAGCAGTAGCTACATAACATCCAACTAAAGACTAGCAGGGAGCACTCCTGATGATGATGTCTATGTCAGAAGCTTTCTCTAATTCTTTTATACTTTAAAAAAGCTTTATTACACAAAAGCTCTGAGTGATCAAGCCTCGTCACTGGCCCCGGATTGAATTCCTCTCCTCCGGAGGCCAAGAATCCTGGCGTCTTTCATGGCTCAGCAACAACCTTTCAATATAAGTACTATTATCAGCCCCATTTTATAAATATTGAGGCTTAGAGAGCCTAAATGAGTTGCACAAGATCATGCAGGTAAGGGGCACCAGTACTCAAACTGAGGTGATCACATCCACACCACCACGCCATGCTGCCACTAAAATGCCAAGTCCAAGAACATGCAGATTTTTGTTCCCTTTGTTCTTTGATGCTTCCCCAGTTCTGGCATTGTAGGCTCTCAATAAATGATAGCGTTTATGCATAAAGTTTAAAGGAAAATGAGCTCCAGTCCTGGCGCCAACCAGAGGAAATGACCTCCTCTTCTGCAGGTCTGATGACCAAATTGTAATCAGTTTGCTTGGCAAATACTTGCAGCTTCAGTTACACTGGTCACACCTGCGGCTTATCAGAAGAGGACTTAGCAGTAGAATCTTTTTTTTTAGCAGTAGAATCTTACAAAAGAATGAGAAGCGGGATGAAAGTCCAGGGCAGCTTAATGAGGGGAGCATAGAGAGGCAGAGCCGCAAGTCTTGCTAGAAGGCAGAGTCCAGCTTCCCACTGTCCAGATGGAGCCACGGAAGCCAGATAGGCCCAAGGGCACACAGCAGCGGGAGGGGGAAACTGGACCCAAATGAAGGGATACAGGGGCTGGCATGGGAAATAGTCAAGACAATAGGGCCAGGCTGCAAAGCACGGAGTGCCTAGAAAAAGCGTAGTTAGACCCCCGGCTCAGAAGGCGCACAGAACCCAAAATCCAGCGCCCACTGCGCCGACAGTGGACACCAAGACCTAGAGACACACTAGGGCTGCTCAAGGGCGCACAGCGCAGCGGCGCCGGTCCCAGAGGCAGCTTCTCCAACCCCACCAGATCGATCCTTCAGCCCCTGCCCAGCCCGATGACCCCACTCACACTGCCCCGTTCCGGAAGCCCTTAAGCATGGCCAGTGCTGCGTGGTAGCGGCGCTTGCGCAATAGTGCGTTGATCGCAAAGAGCAGAGCCCGCAGCTGCGGTGGGGCGACCATAATGCAGGCGTCGCTGAGGGTGGTAGACACGGAGCAGGACTCACGCCCTGACAGCCGGGGTGCTATTGCACAACCCTCAGTAGGGCTGGAGGTGCCGGATGGTGCCGGACATTGCAGCCGGGTCTTTGAGCCCATAGGATGTGTCTGCTGTCACTCATACGAGCAGGGCCGATCACAGAGCTCGCTCAACTCACCAGGGGAATGGGACGCAAGCACTCTCCCGAAGAGCGGTCTGATTGGAAGAGAGGGAAAGCTCGTAGCCAATTACAATGGGCTCCGTCCAATTAGACCGCAAAAAGGTTAGAAACGTATTCCTGGATTTGTCCAATCAGAAAGCAGTTTCCCTGGGACTTAGAAGAGGTGTGTCACCTGTGAGCTTGGAAGTTTTTTGAAAGAGGAGCCACCCTCGGGAGAGTAGGGATGGTGACACGGGGAGGAGCCAGGCCTTAACTGTACACAGGACAATTCTGATTGGTTAACATGGACTACCAATCTTCTCAGACCATAAATGACTTGGCACCTTTACCTTTTTGGTTTCCGTACGTTCTTAAAAACCAAACATTTTCTCATGGTCCGCAGAAGACTGTATGATCTGGCCCCTGCTTTCCTCTCTAATCCCACACCTCCAATCTCCTTTTGTCCCTCTCAGTCACTTCTCTTCGGCCAAACTAGCCTCCTTGCTGTTCCTTGAGCTTGACGCTCCTGCCTGAGCGCTTTTGCCTTTCTTTATCTCCCTGTTTCCTATGCATCACCCCAAGTTCTTCCCATAGCTAACTCCTTCTCAACGTTCAGGCTTCAGCTCAAATGCCATCTCCTCAGAGAGGTCTTCCTAGATATCTCAGAACATTGAGGGGTGACATTTATGTATGATGTCACTGTGTGGAGATGTCATTGGATAGCGGTTACACACGGAGTGGTAGCTGTGACTTGTGAGGGTTTCCCCGGGTACTTGGGCCATCTGGTATTTATCTGCAACATTATTGCCTAGGTCAGTGTCAGAGGATGATGTCAGAGGTCGGTGAGAAGGAACTATGCTGGCCCTATTTTACCATTGGGGTTTCCCCTGTGGGTCAGCAGTAAAGAATCTGCCTGTAAAGCAAGAGACAGGCGATGCAGGTTCGATCAGGGAATGTCAACCCACTCCAGTATTCTTGCTGGAAAAATCCCATGGACAGAGGAGCCTGGCAGGCTACAGTACATAGGGATGCAAAGAGTCAGACATGACTGAGCATGCATGCATGCATATTTTATCACTACAACTGGAGTTTCTTTTTGGATGGGGAGGGGGGGAATGGTGGGCTAATTTATTCAATTAATTTTCCCTCTGAAAATAGCAACATTGGATAAAATATAAAAAAAATATGCTCTGAGAAACACCAAATCTGAAAAACCTGGGGGAACTCCTAGGCCAATTATTACGTGAAAGCTGGTAACCAGATATTTAACAGGAAGATTGGAATATTGGAGCACCAAAGCTATTATGACTTGAGGGTTTTTGCCAATGTTGAACCTGTGGATTTCAGTTCTCTAGCCACATAGGGCAAGAGGGACAAAAATAAAAGTCCAGGGCCTATCCGAAGTGGGGAGCCTAACAGAAGACTCTCCTCACATTAGGCTTAAGGGTTTCACCCTTGTGTTTGTGAACATGCTACACATCCTACACCTCCAACCTGAAGGGAGTTAAGAAAAGGTTCCCTTGATACTGAGCAGAACAGGTTTAATTTTTAATATTAATTATTTTCACTTATTTTGGCTGTGCCAGGCTTACTTGCAGCACACAGGATCATCAGTCTTCATTGCAGCTTGTAGAATCTTTTAATTGTGACTTGCAGGATCTTTAGCAATTGCAGCATGCAAACTCTTAGTTGTGGCATGTGGGAACTAGTTCCCCAAAGACTGGGCCCCCTACAATAGGAGTGCAGAGTCTTAGCCACCAGACCACCAGAGAAGTCCCTGAGCAGAACAGTTGAAGGAAAAGGAGCAGGGAATATTTTAAAAACCCTTCTTTAGGGAGTTGAAAACATTGATGAGTACTTTTGTGTCCCAAGGAATAGAGTCTGGTAGCCCAAGAATTCTCAAGCCATGAACTGGGAAACCAGTTTGAAGTGATAACTGGATTGCCCCTAATTATCACTGGAAGTGATTGGTAATGCCCCCAAACCTTGGACAAAAGCAAATGGGAAGTCTTTCTGAAGAGGGCACATTTATCTTTGCCTTCAGGGAAGCACCACAAATAATTTTTCAAGGTGACACCAGCACACAGTCAGAGATAACCAGGAACCCAAGACTTCATGAAGAAAAACACAAATACAACATATGGGAGGAACAGGTCAACACAAACTTCAGGTATTATAATTCACAGACAGGTTTTAAAAACTTTTGCACACAAGACTTAAAGTTAGATAATAGCTACAGGAAGCAGAAAATTAATTTTTTTAAAAACATAGAAAATTTGGAAAGGAACCAAACAGGACTTCTGGAAATATCACCTGCTACTCCCATGAAGAATCAGCCACTGATCTCTGACACATGGCCCGGCAACAGGAGATGCTATTTGGTTGGCAAACTGTTTGGTCCAGCAAATAGACCTTTCTCACAGAGATTAGTAAGTTTCTGCCATCAGGGAGCCTGGGGTAAAGAGTTGCCATATGAGGACACTTATCATTGCCCAGTGACACTTTTTTGGTACGTAACTCTGAGTTCCTCAGGGTTTGTCCTATTTCTTCACCTTTGCTCTGTGAAACTGAATTTATTTAATGAGCACCTGCAGATTATTTGCTGTATGTTAGGAGGTATTTCCTAATGGCTTTATTAACCAATTCATTCTCATCTAATTATGGGAACTGAAACAGAGAAACAAAGTAACTTGCTTAAAATGATTTAGCTAATAAATGATTGGAATCCAGCCCCTTATTCCATTTTTTGATCTTACCTGCTGTATTAGTTTGCTAGGGCTTCCATAACAAAATACCATGAACTGGGTGACTTCAACAAGAGACATTTATTTTCTCACAAATTTGGAGGCTGCAAGTCCAAGATCAAGGTGTCTTTAGATTTCCTTTCTTTCAAGGCCTCTTTCCTTTCCTGAATTCAGTATGCCAGCAAATTTGGAAAACTCAGCAGTGGCCACAGGACTGGAAAAGGTCAGTTTTCATTCTAATCCCAAAGAAAAGCAATGCCAAAGAATGTTCAAACTACTGCACAATTGCACTCATCTCACATGATAGCAAAGTAATGCTCAAAATTCTTGTTGAAGCCAGTCTTCAACAGTATGTGAACCATGCACTTCCAGATGTTCAAGCTGGATTTAGAAAAGGCAGAGGAATCAGAGATCAAATTGCCAACATCCATTGGATCATCAAAAAAGCAAGAGAATTCCAGAAAAACATCTACTTCTGCTTTACTGATTATGCCAAAGCCCTTAACTGTGTACATCACAACAAATTGTGGAAAATTCTTCAAGAGATGGGAATACCAGACCACCTCACTCTTGAGAAACCTGTATGCAGGTCAAGAAGCAACAGTTAGAACCAGACATGGAACAACAGACTGGTTCCAAATCGGGAAAGGAGTACATCAAAGCTGTATACTGTCACCCTGCTGATTTAACTTATATGCAGAGTACATCATGAGAAACGCTGGGCTGGAAGAAGCACAAGCTGGAATCAAGATCGCCGGGAGAAATAGCAATAACCTCAGATATGCAGATGACACCATCCTTATGGCAGAAAACGAAGAAGAACTAAAGAGCCTCTTGATGAAAGTAAAAGAGGAGAGTGAAAATGCTTAAAATGCAACATTCAAAAAACTGGGATCATGGCATCCAGTCCCATCACTTCATGGCAAACAAATGGGGAAACAATGGAAACAGTGGCTGACTTTATTTGGGGGGCTCCAAAATCACTGCAGATGGTGACTGCCACCATGAAATTAAAAGACACTTGCTGCTTGGAAGAAAAGCTACGACAACCTAGACAGCATATTAAAAAGCATAGACATTACATTGCTGACAAAGTTCTAGTCAAAGCTATGGTTTTTCCAGTAGTCATGTATGGATGTGAGAGTTGGACTATAAAGAGAGCTGAGCACTGAAGAATTGATGCTTTTGAACTGTGGTGTTGGAGAAGACTCTTGAGAATCCCTTGGACTGCACGAATGTCCAACCAGTCCATCCTAAATGAGATCAGTCCTGGGTGTTCATTGGAAGGACTGACGCTGAAGCTGAAACTCCAATACTTAAGCCACCTGATGTAAAGAACCAACTCGTTGGAAAAGACCCTGATGCTGGGTCTTTTCTGGCAATTTGATCTCTGGTTCCTCTGCCTTTTCTAAAACCAGCTTGAACATCGGGAAGTTCACGGTTCATGTACTGTTGAAGCCAAGATTGGAGAATTTTGAGCATTACTTTACTAGTGTGTCAGATGAGTGCAATTGTGCGGTAGTTTGAGCATTCTTTGGCATTGCCTTTCTTTGGGATTGGAATGAAAACTGACCTTTTCCAGTCCTGTGGCCACTGCTGAGTTTTCCAAATTTGCTGGCATATTGAGTGCAGCACTTTCACAGCATCATCTTTCAGGATTTGAAATAGCTCAACTGGAATTCCATCACCTCCACTAGCTTTAAGGAAGTCAACCCTGAATATTCATTGGAAGGATTGATACTGAAGCTGAAGCTCCTATACTTTGGCCACCCGACGCAAAGAACTGACACATTGGAAAAGACCCTGAACCTGGGAAAGACTGAGGGCAGGAGAAGAAGAGGGCGACAGAGGATGAGATGGTTGGATGGCATCACTGACTTAATGGACATGAGTTGAGCAAACGCCAGGAGATAGTGAAGGACAGGGAAGTCTGGCATGCTGCAGTCCATGGGGTTGCAAAGAATCAGACATGACTTAGCAACTGAACAACAATATTTAGTGAATATAAGAAAATGAAAACTGTGATTTTTGTGATGATTGCTTTGGATGAGGCTAACATAGGTATTTAAGAAAAAACAAGGAGAATATTTAAAGTGAAATCTATGGTAGTCCACTTGTAGGAACATATGACCATGTTCATGGGAGAGATCGTTTTTTAAATTAATTTTTGGCTGTTCTGGGGCTTTGTTGCTATGTGTGGGCTTTCTGCAGTTGCGGTGAGCGGGGATTACTCTCTACCTGTCCTGCGAGGGCTTCTCATTGTGGTGTCTTGTTGCACAGCACAGGCTCTAGGGAGAGGGGGCTCAGTAGCTGTGGCTCACAGGCTCCAGAGCACAGGCTCAGCAGTTGTGGCGCAGGCTCTTAGTTGCTCCTTGGTATGTAGAATCTTCCTAAACCAGGGATTGAACCTGTGTTCCCCTCATTGGCAGGTGGATTCTTAACCTCTAGACCACCAGGGAAATCCCATGGGAGAGAGATCATGATTCTTGGCCACCTCCATGGTTCGCCTCTCCCTCCCAAGCACATCCCAACTCTTTATTGTGACCCAAGTATACTTCTTTGAAACATCATACCTTGTAATTAAATAATCTTTTAAAAGATTTAGTGTCGGTTTGCACCCCCTCCACCAACTTAAGGGAAAGGACCACTGTATTCCCCGAGCAATTATAGAACTTCAGTTCAGTTCACTTCAGTTCAGTTGCTCAGTCGTGTCTGACTCTTTGCCACCCCATGGACTGCAGCACGCCAGGCCTCCCTGTCCATCACCAACTCCAGGAGTTTACTCAAACTATGTCCATTGAGTCGGTGATGGCATCCAACCATCTCATCCTCTGTCGTCCCCTTCTTCTCCCGCCGTCAATCTTTCCCAGAATCAGGGTCTTTTCCAATGAGTCAGTTCTTCGCATCAGGTGGCCAAAGTATTGGAGAACTTGGTACATAATAAGTCTCCAAGGAGGGGCTGATGGAACATAAAGGAAGATGATAGAGAGGTCTGTGTGTGTGATGGGGGATCCAAAGGAGGCAGGAGGATCCCTGGGAGACCAGGATGGGTTTCCTGTGAGGTTGGGCTGGGAGGGTTGCTGAGGTGGGTATTGGGGGTTTCTATAACAGAAATGGGATCCTCCAGAGCCAGGGATGGAGGCCTGTGTGAAGAGAAAATGGAGGTTCCCAAAAAGTGGAAGCAGGGGGTTATGTATCAGCCAAGGGGAATCTCTGAGATGATGGGGGCTTAAGACCAGGCAGAGAGGAGATTCATGTGGGGAGAGGCCAGTGGCTCCCAATACGTAGAGATGGTGGTTAGTGTGGGAAGGGGAATGAGAAGTCTATGACAAGGGACGGGACTCCATGTTGCAACCAAGTTGGGTGGTCCAGATGGGATAGGAATAGGGGTTGGTGTTGCAAAGGTGGGGATACCGTGTACTATGCAAGTGTTCGGTCCATGTTGCAGAGTTGTGAGGTGGCACGCAGTGGGACAGAGGTCTGTGTCATGAGAGCTGGGAGTCAGTCCAGTGAGGGGGACAGGGGTCTAGAAAACAAGGTTTGGTGGCGCCTCTCTGCGGCAGAGATGGGATTGGGGGGGATCAAGTGAGGCCGGGAGAGAAGTCCATGTGCACCGCTGACAGGGTCATCAAGGCGGGGCTGGGAGAGTCCTGGTATCCTGGGGGTCCCACGGGTCATTCTCGGCTTTCCGGGATGGTGAGGGGGCTCGGCGGCGGCTACCGGGCGCCCCCTGGCGGATCCGATCCCGCCGCCGCCGCTCCCACAATGCTTGCGTAGCCCGGCTTCGGGCTTCAGCAGCAGCGGCGGCTCCAAAATGGCGCAGACTATCTTCGAGGCCCTGGAGGGTGAGCGGCGGCGGGGCCGGGGGAGGCGGCTGTTCCGCGTTGTGCCCCCTCCCGCCGCGAACCCGCCGCGCCGGGCCCAGGGCGCGTGGCGGCCGCGGGGCGGAGGGCATCGGGACCGGAACAGCCGCGGAGCGGGAGGGGCAGGGACCGGAACAGCCGCGGGAGCCGAGGCCCGGCGCGGGTGGGGGACCGAGGGGCCTGAACAGCCGCGGAATTGAGGCTCAGTGGGGCGGGAGGGGGGGCGGCGTCTCGGGAATGGAACAGCCGCGGGAGCCGAGGCCCAGCGGAGTGGGGGGCCACGGGACAAGAACAGCGGGAGAGGGAAGGCCGGGGGGGGGGGCACCGAGACCGGAACAGCCTGGGAGGGCTGGAGCCGCGGGGAGGGGCGGCCCGGACCGGAACAGCTGCAGCCGCCAGGTCCCCGGCGAGCTGGGCGCGGGGAGCAGTGTCCTGGAGGGAAGAGCCGGGGGTGGGGTGCAACCAGGCCTGGAACTGTGTGGGGTGAGCTAGGCTGCCCCGTGGATGCGAGGCTTGGGAAGGGCTGCACCCAGTGGGAACATGGGGATTTTCCAGGCAAGAATACTGGAGTGCGTGACTAACACCCTTCTCCGGGGGATCTTCCCCACCCAGGGATCTAATCTGGGTCGCAGAGATTGTGGGCAGATTCTTTACCGACTGAGCCATTAGGGAAGCACCTGAAGAACTTGCGTTGAGCACCAACTGTGTGCTTTGTGCTTTGGCATAGTGTCTCTAATTCGGGCCAGAAAAGGATTGATGCCACCCGAAAGCAGCAAACATTGGGTGCCTACTTTGTGTACCTTTCTGGGGTGCAGGGTCTTAAAAACCCACATCAAGAAAGGATGGATGCCAACGGTGTGGTTGGCCGGGTTACCGAGTTCCCAGACCCAAACCAGCAAACACTGGGCACCTGCTGGTTATCCTGTGCTCTGTCAGATCCTAGCATGTGAATGGCCCTCAGGCTCTGGGAATTGTGAGCTTTGGAGCCAGGCAAAGGCAGAGGTCTCAGACCATAAAGAATCCGCTTGCAATGCGGGAGACCTGGGTTCACTCCCTAGGCTGGGAAGATCCCCTGGAGGAAAACAGGGCAACACATTCTGGTATTCTTGCTTGGAGACTCCCCATGGACAGAGGAGCCTTGGCGGGCTACAGTCCATGGGGTCGCAAAAAATCAGACAGGACTGAGCAACTCCACACAGCACAAAGGTAAAGGACCTCCATGTGTACTTGCTGGGAGCTGGAAAGGAAGTCTTGGGGAACTCAGAGCCGGTCACAGAGTTGATGCAGGGGCGATACAGATCCAAGAATGCTCTTAGAGGAATGGGATGAGCGTGTGTGTAATCAGAGTGCAAACTGAAAGTAGGCTGGACTCTTGGTGTATGGCTGAGGCTTTGAGTCCTACAACTCCTCAGGAAGTCTCAGTCGCGTGTCTTTTAACTTTTGGAGGATCAGAATTCTTTCCCCGAAACCTCCCTAAAAGTTAAGTTTTAGGAATACTCATTGGTGAGGGACCCAGAAATTATATAATTATAGAAAAGATAATCAGTAAAAGAGGACAACCTCAGCTGGCCTTCAGTGCTGTGATGGGAGGACCAAGTCAGTGGATGAGAGGCCAGTAGGATGAGGTGAGGTCTACTTCCTCTTTAGGTTCAGGGACTCCCTCAGTGTTTGAATTTTCACTATAAGAATGTGTGTATTTTTGTGTGTGTTTTTAAAAAAACAATTTTGCTTTTGGCTTTGTTATTTATTACTTTACCTTTGCGCTGGGTCTTTGTTGCTGCACAGGCTTTCTCCCGTTGCAGCAAGCAGGGGCCACTCTAGCTGTGGTGCACATGCTTCTCATTGCCGTGGCTTCTCTTGTTGCAGAGCACAGGCTCTAGAGTGTTCAGGCTTCAGGAGTTGCAGCTCTAGGGCTCAGTAGCTGTGGCTTACCGACTTAGCTGCTCCAGAGCATATGGAATCTTCCCAGACCAGGGGTTGACCCTGTGTCCCCTGCATTGGCAGGTGGATTCTTAACCACTGGACCACCAGGGAAGTCCTGTTTGTGTGTGTGTACTGAGTAATAAAAAAAATAAAGGAAAAATCAGTTCCTTGGACTGTGTGATTATGCTGGGGTTGGAGAAGGGGAGCAGAACTGTGGGGATCCAGAAGTGACCCAGGCAGTGGGAGCTGCAAGTCCAAAACGCCTTGGGGTAAGAGAGGTCTGGGGTTCACAGGTTCATGTGAGCAGCTGGAGATGATGCTTCTGAACTTTATCTTGGCATCAGTATGGAGCTAAGAAGGAGTTTTCAGCAGGGGGGCTGCACAAGCTAATGTATGTTTTATAAAGTTCACCCTGGCTGCCCTGAGAACAGACAGGAGGGGCCAGAGTGGCAGCAGGGAGCTGAGACCACAGCCCCGTCCTGCTGAGAACTAATGGTGGCCTGGGCCCCGAGGACAGCTGGGGGATGGAGAGAAAGTGGATCTGAGAGATCTTTGGGAGACAGACTAGGCTAGACTTCCTGAAGGGCTAGAAATCAAGGTGGGAAGGGAAATAGGTTAAGGAAAGAATCAGGGGTTGTCCCAGGGGCTTTGACAGGGTGGGCGGTGGTACCCTATTCTTACTGATGAGGATTACTAGGAGAGGAGCAGACTTAGGGGTGAGGAACCACACATTTAGTTTGAGTTTTAGATTTGTTGTTCTTCAGTTGCTAAGTTGTGTCGGACTCTTTGCAACCCCATGGACTGCAGCATACCAGGCTTCCATCTCTTTCAGTATCTTCTGAAGTTTGTTTAAACTCATGTCCATTAAGTCAGTAATGCCATCCAACCAGCTCATCCTCTGCCCTCTTCCTCTCCTGCCCTCAATCTTTCCCAGCATCAGGGTCTTTTCTAATGAGTCAGCTCTTCGCACCAAGTGGCCATAGTATTGGAACTTCAGCTTCAGCATCAGTCCTTCCAATGAATATTCAGGGTTGATTTCCTTTAAGATTGACTCATTTGATCTCCTCGTTGTCCAAGGGAATCTGAAGAGTCTTCTCCAGCACGGTAGTTCGAAAGCATGAGTTATAGAGGCATAGGTAGGCAGCATTTTTATCAAGCACTTTATTTTTTTAGGGCACTTTTAGGTTTACACAGTTGAGAGGAAGATGCAGAGACTTCTTTGATCTTACACATTCATAACTTCCCCTTTAATCAACATAACTCACCAGAGTGGTACAGTTGTTACCAAGAGTGAACCTGCACTGATACATCGTAAGCACTCAAAGTCCATCATTTATCTTTTTTTTTTTTAAATTATTTATTTTTGGTTCTGCTGGGTCTTCATTGCTGCACGTGGGCTTTCTCTAGTTGCGGCGAGTGGGGGCTGCTCTTCGTTGTGGTGTACAGGCTTCTTATCGTGTTGGCTTCTCTTGTTGCCAGCACAGGCTCTAGGCTCTCAGGCTTCAGTAGTTGTGGGTCATGGCCTCTAGAGCTCCGGCTCAGTAGTTGTGGCCCACAGGCTTGATTTCCCCTTGGCTTGTGGGATCTTCCCGGACCAGGGATTAAACCCATGTCTCCCTCATTGGCAGAGTCTTACCCACTGGACCACCAGGGAAGTTCCCATCATTTATCTTGAGTTTCACTCTTCGTGTTGTACATTCTACTGCACAACTGTATAATGACATATCTACCATTGTTCTATTAGCATATAGAATATTTTCACTGCACTAAAAATTCTCTGTATTCTGCCTGTTCATCAGTCCCCCCACCCCCGCAACCACTGATCTTTTTATTGTCTCCACAGTTTTGACAGGCAGTATTTTTCATTTAATTTTTTAAATTTTGGCTACACGGATCTTCATTGCAATGTGTGGGCTCCTCTAGTTGCCGCCTGTGGGATGTTAGTTCCCCAACCAGGGATTGAACCCACATCCCCTGCATTGGAAGAGGGATTCTTAACCTCTGGTCCACCAGAGACGTCCCAGGCAGTACTTTTTTAAATTAAACTTTTTATTTTGAAATCTTTTTGTTTCTGTAGCTTCACATGCAGATGTAGAAATAATACCGGAGATTCTGTTTATCCTTTACTTGGTTTCCCCCAGTGTAACATCCTGTAAAGCTATCCTATAATATTACAACCAGTGGCTCTACAGAACCATCCTTTCACTGCAAGATGTTGCTCTTTTTGTAGCCACATCCACCTCTTCCCCTGCTCCCCATCCCCCATGTCTGGCACCCTGATCTGTTGTTCTCTGTTCTCCATTTCTTTCTTTTTTAAATTGGGGGAAAATTGCTTTACAGTGTTGCGTTGGTTTCTGCCCTGTGACAACACAAATCAGCCATGATTATACATATATCTCCGTTTCTAAAATACTATCATTTCAAGAGTGTCATGTAATTAAAATCATAAAGTATATAACCTCTGAGAATGGCTTTTTTCACACATTGTAATTCCCTGGGATTCACCCAAGTTGTGTCTTATATCAATAGTTTGGCCCTTTTTACTGAGCGAGGCTCTGTGGTGTGGATGAACTGCAGTTTGTTTAACTATTCACCCCCTGAAGGACATCTGACTTGTTTCCAGTTTTTTACTGTTATGAATAAAACCGCTATAAACGTTCAGGTACAGGTTTGCACACAAATGCTGATGTGCAATTTCGCATCATGATCGAAGATTTACTGAACCTCGTTCTGGGGAGGATGGACCCCAAAATGGTTTGACACTCAAGATAATAGGGAGAACTAGATGAGGGTGAGTGAGGATTCTCAGGGAGAGTGGAAGAGTGAGAGGCGAGAGAGAGCCAGACAGAAGGAACCCTTCAAAACAGAAATATGTAGGAGACAGACAGGAGAAGAAAGTGAAGGAGGCAGGGAAGTAGCAAGTGGAAAGATGGGCGAAGACCCAGGAAACTGGCGCCCTGGAGCCTTGGAAGAGGGTGTTTCAAGAAGGAATGTCCAGTGCTGCCGGCTGCTCTTTGGTGATTCTGGTGGACTGTTGGGGGCTTAAGCCCCCCCTGGAGTGGGTGGAGGAGGATTGCAAAGTGGCCAGAGAAGATGGAGGGTGTAGACAACTCTCAGTGGATGCTTGATGTTGAAGGGAAGAGAGATGAGAACATGGGTTCGATGGAGTCTGTCTAGAGAGACCTGAATGTGTGTAGCCGCTGATGAGAAGGAGAGGTTGTGGGCACAGTGTGAGAGGGGCCAGCTGGTGGAGAGTGGCTTCTGCAGGAGCCGGAGAGGATGGAGAGAAGGCTGGCCTCAGGAGGTGCACAGCCCGTACCGTCACAGGGAGAAGTATGGATTCAGTCTGACCGCAGGATCAAATGGTTTTCAGTGAGGGGCTGGGGTAGGTGTCCAGGTCAGAGCTGAGAGGTTGACTGTGAGGATGGAGAGAAAGAGGCAGCCCTCTGGGTTATTTGGGAGGGAGGTAGTATGCCTTGGGGGCCACTTAGGTGTGAGGGGGCCTGTCCTCCAGCTTGTGACTTGGCTGGACAGCGTACTACTGAGAATCGCAACAGTGACAGCTGATTGGAAAACGTAAGTGTAGTCAACTTCTCAAGAACTGCCCCCAACCCCTGACCCAAACCCAGATTGCGCTGTTTATTGAGGACCTGAAAAAATAAGCACACATTAGAAAACAGGAGAAGCCCAAGTACAAACAGACTTGTGGCATTGTGGGGTGTGGTTGGGGAAGACTCAGTAACATGATTTCCAGAGGGGTTATTGCCCTTTGGATTAGATTCATCCATGAGTAAGAGAGAAGCCCAACCTAGCACTGGCTTAAACAGGCTAGAAGTTTATTTCTCTCGTGTGGGAGTCCAGAAAAAGGCCCCCTACAGCTGTGACAGTGGCCGTGTTCTACCAGTCCCCAGAGGCCCAGGATCTAGCCAGTTTTTTGCCCTGCAGTGGCTAGGGCCTGGCCCTTGTCCTCATGATCTGGGATGGCGGCTGGACTTCCCACCATCATCTTCTTGTTCTAGGAAGCAGGATGGAGGATCAGACAAAGAAGGAGGTCTCCTACCAGGTAGTTTTTAAGAAAACTTCCCCAAAACTCCTATTGGCCAGAACTTAGACATTCTCTAGCTGCAAGAGTGGCTGAGAAATGTGATCTTTCTTTTGGGGCCATGTTTCTAGTCCCAAATATTGGGTTCTGTTATAGTAGAAGCAGGAGAGAATGCATATCAGGGCATGGCCAACCACTTTTGCCATCGGAGCCTTGCAGCGGGTCTGGCTTTTAAGGGTGAAGTCACAGCAGGATGCTGGGTTCACCTTCCAAAAAGACTGCTTTTCTTTCTTCAGGAATGGACAATCAGACTGTCCTGGCCGTCCAGTCATTGTTGGATGGCCAAGGAGCAGTTCCTGATCCAACTGGCCAGAGTGTCAGTGCACCCCCTGCTATCCAGCCACTGGGTAAGTATCTGCTCAGGTTCATCAGTGGGAAGGGTAAGGGGCTTCCTGTGGAAAACAGGTGGGGCTGATGGGGGGTGTGGGAGTGAACTGCCCACTGTGGTCCGCAGGTTGTCCTCCGATGTCTGAACCCTCTCCCTTTCCTCCCAGCCTGGATCTTCAGGCTCAGACCTTTCTCTGCTTAGCTCTGAGGCCACTGGTCCTCAATCCCCTAGTAAGTGTGGGGATCATGACAGAGAATGACTAGGAGCCCTGATGTTTGTGCCTTTGACCCAAAGTAGTTCCTCAGCCTCCTCACTATGACACTAAACATGAGTCTCTCCAATTTACAACTCAGGCTCTTGAGACAAGAAGAGGGCTTTTGTTAGAGCCCTGTATGAGTCTGTGTGTTCATCTATTCATGCTACAAAGATTTTTGAGTACTTGGGAACCATGCTGGGGAAAGAGAGATATGCACCTAGTTTGAATCCATGCTCCTGAAGTTTGGCTCTGTGACCTTGGGCAAATGAGTTAACCTCTCTGAGCCTCAGTTTCCACGTATGTACAATGAGGATGGTAGTCCACCTCATAGTAATCTTGTGAGGGTACTTGGTACTTGGGATTTGGTTTTAGCTGTTGTAAATAAGAAATGCAAGTTTCTTGTAATTTGTGCACGATTAACGTTTCTCTGTGGTATGAAGTCCCAGTGACTCAGACCCCTTCTTCTGTATGGCTCTGCTGCTCTCAGCATGGGTTCCAAGATGGCTGCTCCAACCTCCCACTTTCATTTCCACACTCCAGCCAATAGGAAGGGAGGAAAGAAGGAAGTGGAAGTCACACCCCTTCCTTTTAAGAGAAAATTGTAGGGACAGAATACTTCTTCTCTTATTCTATTGGTCGGAGTTTAGTCACATGATATGTCTAGCTGCAAAGAAGTCTAGGAAATAAGTTCTTTAACTAGATGGCCATGTTTCTCACTAAAATTTATATTGTTTAAGAAGGAAGAGTGAATACTGAAAATTTTGGCACAGTACATAGCCTGTAGTGGGCCTTCTGTTATGGGTGGTGTTAACTGTAGCTAATCTTTCATTTAGTTTTGCATGCATTCAACAGACATCCACTGAAGTCTTCCTATGTGCCCAGAAAATATTGTAGTTATGGTGGTAAATAAGACGTATTTCCTTCCCTTGCAAAATATGGTGGTGATGGGGAAAATGTGATGAGAGGTTTGCTCAGAGGAAGGAACTGTGAACATTGCTTTAGGAGGGCTGCCTGGAGGAGGTGACATCTAGGCTGAGCCTTGCAGAATGAGTCATTCTGGGAGAGGCAGCTTGGCAGGGGGAGCAGGGGATACAGAGGCACCCAGGAGTGTGATCATGCAGCCCATTTGGGGACTGGTGAATAAATAAATTCAGGCAGGATAAAGATTCTGACTGTCTCAACCTTGAAGCGAAGCCACCTTACTATTTCCTGATTTCTCATTTTTTTGATACCTGTGTGAACCTGGCTGGATATTCCTGAAGGTGCTGATGTGATTTGAAAGCTCATGGGAAGCACAGAGTTGATGCTTGACCCTCAAGCACTGAGTGATGGAATGCCGTTAGTTTGCCTTTCTCATGGTCCAGCCATGGGCCTCCCATTTCTCACTGATGCCCTCTCCTTTTTTGTTGCTTTTTTCCGTTATTTCTCTCCTTCTGCTACTCTGCGGGTGTGATCCTTAGATGATGAGGATGTCTTTCTCTGCGGGAAGTGTAAGAAGCAGTTCAACTCGCTTCCAGCGTTTATGACCCACAAGAGGGAACAGTGCCAAGGGAGTGCCCTGCCCCTGGCCACAGTCTCACTGGCCACCAACAGCATCTACACACCTTCGGCAGCACCCTCAGCCATCCAGCAGGCCCCGCCTCCTCCCAATCGCCAGGTATTCATTCATTCGTTTCGTTCATTCAGCTTTGAAGTCTTTTTTGAGCACCCACTGTGTGTCATGCTCTTTGTGGGCACCAGGGGTACAGGAGTGGACAGAGAGACCAGGTCACTGCTGCCGTGGCAAAAGGTAAGATAGACACCACCCAAAACACATGTGGAGATGGACTTCTCCCAGGACAAGTGCAGAGGGGGGATACCAGGACAGGGCTGGGAGGTTTTGCCCTTTTGTCTGTGATGCTCAATGGGATGAGCTCTGAGAAAAGGTGACATTTGTGCAGAGACCTTGGGAGGTGAGAAATAGTCATGCAGCATCTTGGGGAAAGAGTGTTCTGGGGGCAGATCAGCAAGTGCAAAAGCCCTGAGGCGGGAGTGTGCTGGATTTATTCCAGGAACAGCAAGGAGGTGAGAGGGGCTGGAGCTGAGTGAGTGAGGAGGAGGGTAAGAAGTGATATGGTCAGAGAGGCAAGAGGGAGACCCTGGCAAATCGTGTGGCTTTTACTCTGCATGAGATCCGAGCCATGGGAGGGTTTTGAGCAGGAGAGGGATATAGTCTGATTTACGGAGAAGGAAATGGCAACCCAGTTCAGTATTCTTGCCTGGAGAATCCCATGGACAGAGGAACCTGGCAGACTACAGTCCATGGGGTCACAAGGAGTCGGACACGACTGAGCGACTGACAACAACAGCAACAAATACTTCAGTTAGATAACTGCAGCTGCTGTAGAGACCAGATTTTTTTTGTTGTTCAGGAAATAACTTTTTATTTTATATTGGAGTCCAGTTGATTAACAACATTGTGTTACTTTCAATACAGCAAAGTGATTCAGTTTTACATATACATTTATCTATTCTTTTCAAAGTCTTTCCCCATTTAGGCTGTTACGTAGTACTTTGCAGAGTTCCCTGTGCTATAGGATAGGTCCTTTTTGGTTATCCATTTTAAATGTAGCAGTGTGTACGTGTCAATCCCAAACTCCTTAACTGTCCCCAACCCTTACCCCAACAGATTTTGATGAGAGTCAAGAGAAAAGTCCAGAGACCCACTGGGAGACTACTGTATAAATCCAGCAGTGGGCGGTGGTGTGTGGCTTTACCAGGATAATAGCAGTGGAGTGGAGAGAAGGGATGAGACTTTAGAAATATTTTGAAAGTGGAACTGGCCGAGGCAGTGGCTGGATTGGATGTAGGGGGTGAGATTAAGAGGAGGCAAGTGTGCCCAGAGTTGGAGTTGCCATTAACTGAAGTGGGGAGAACGTGGAGGAGATTTGGAGTTCAGCTGCTCATGTTGAATTTGAGATGCCCACTGGACCTTTAAGTAGAGGTGATGAAAATGCAGACAGATAGACAAATCTAGAGGTCAGGTAACCACGCTGGGGGTATCTGGAGAAGCTTCCAGAGTCCTCAGTCAGGAACACAGTTCTAGAGCAAAGACACCATGGATGGGAGCTCAGAGGGAGTAAAGAATCCCCATAAAGGAGGCTGGGCTTGTCCCAGGATGCCAGGTCATGGGGTTAGATTTCCCTTTAACTTCCTCTTATCTCTTTCTTCCTCTAAAATGAGGGGTCTCCAACTTCCGGGATCTAATGCCTGATGATCTGATTAATAATAATAGAAATAAAGTGCACAATAAATTTAAGGCTCTTGAATCATCCGAAACCACCCCCCTGCTCCGTACCTAGTCTGTGGAAAAATTGTCTTCCATGAAACTGGTCCCTAGTGCCAAAAAGGTTGGGGACTGCTGCTCTAAAACATTAATCTTTCCCCCGTGGTTGTATACACATAATTCTTGCCATCAGGATAAACATTCTCACCCCTAGATCCCTAGGACAGTGTGCACTGAAACTTTTCAAGTTACCACAGACGCTTTCTAACACAGAACATAGTCGTTTTTCTCACTTCTTGATTATGAGTTTCATTTAGTAGAAGATGTTCCTTCTTTCCTGACTCCCTTTCTATTTTCAATAGAAGAGAGGGAAATTCTTCCAGTCCTGGGCAAGGAGAAAACCTTTGCACACAATCAATTGGTTAGGGGCAAACCCAAATCCCTCTGCCTAAGTGAGCTGGATGGACATGGAAATGATTTCCCATTTTTTTTGTCTCAGGCTAATGCATATAGCATTGTAAAAATACGTGTCACTGTCTTTCCTGGCGGTGACATGGGGTGCGTCCCTAACCTGCCCAGGCTGTCCTTGCTTGGTTGAGGGCAAGGACTTCTGTTGGAATTGGGGACTCATTTGCTGCTGTCCCCAGGGGTCCTATAGACAGGTGACTTAAGAAGATGCCAGAAAAGAATGGCAACAAATAAACACAACACCCTTTGCATTTACAACGGGAAAGTCACTGCATGTTTGACACCCTCTTGTAAGGTCTGCCATTCATCTTTGCTGTTAACCTGAGAGCGTATTAATATATTTTCACATACTTACTGAAGTACCCACAGGAGTTACATAGTAGTATTGTTTGGATTTTTAAAGATGAGAATATATAATGTACCTATTATTATAAAATTTAATTTTCCATGCAGTACCTCTTACTTGCCTTCTGTAGTATTCTATCCATGACTATATTACATGTTTTTAAATCTAGCCTCCTATTGATGGACATCAAGGTTATTTCCAGTTTTTCACTATTAGAAAAAAGGCTGTGCAGGGTACTCTTTTTTGTGTGGACTCCTTGTGGACAGGTATGAATGTTTCTCTAGGACAGAGGTCAGGAAAGATTGTTGCTGGATCATAGGTTATAGACGTTGCAGGGAGGTGTAACTTATTCTCCTCGTTTGATAGATGAGGAAATGCAGATTGAGAGAGGTGGTGTGACTTTCCCAGGGTCATGTGACAGGGAGCAGTAGCAGAGGTGGAGATGGACTCTAGGTCTGTGGGACTCCAGACCCAGATCTTTTCTACCATGCCGTCTGCTTCCTTCCAGAACGTCAGACATGTTCTTTCCATGTCTCTCTCACTGTCCAGATCTCCACGTACATCACAGTGCCCCCGTCCCCGCTGATCCAGACCCTGGTGCAGGGGAACATCTTGGTAAGCGATGACGTGCTCATGTCCGCCATGTCAGCCTTCACGTCCCTGGACCAGCCCATGCCCCAAGGCCCCCAGCCTGTGCAGGTAAGGAGGTGGCCAGTTTCTCACAGGATCTTGATTTTTGGTCAGCAGGTTGATTCCTGCAGATTCAGACTCTCATAGAAAGAAAGGGGCTTGACCCCAGCTCTTCTTCAAGCTAAGGAGGACTGTCTGCTCTCCCTTGGCCAGCCCTTCTGTGGATGGGGAAGCTGATGTGTTCAGCTGGGACCCATAGCCTGACTTTGGGGTTTCATAGCCATAGTCCAGTTCTTTTGACTCGTACTTTTATTCTTTTTTTTAAAAATTACTATATTTTTAAAAATTTTGTCTGTGTTGGGTCTTCATTGTTGTGCGCACAGGCTTTTCTCCAGTTTGGGAGATTGGGGGCTACTCTTTAGTCGCTGTGTACAGGCTTCTCATTGCAGTGGCTTCTCTTGCTGAAGAGCACAGGCTCTAGGGTGAGCAGGTTTCAGTAGATGTGGCTCGAGGACTCAGTAGTCAAGGCTCCTGGGCTCTAGAGCACAGGCTCAATAATTGGGGCACATGGGTTTAGTTGCTAAGCGGTATGTAAGATCTCCCTGGATAAGGGATCAAACCCGTGTCCCCTGGGTTAGCAGGTGGATTCTTTACCACTGAGCTACTAGGGAAGCCCTTCTATTTTTATTCTTTGTGGAAGTGTTCCATGTCCATTAGAAAAACACTAGAAAGTACACAAAAGAAAAGTTTTTTTTTTTTTAAGTTTATTCTTAATATCGAAAGAGACAGGGCAACCGACTGAATTTGCAATTCTTGGTTGGATTCTAGATAGGGTGTGGGGGTTTGCAGTGAGGGAAGCCTTAAAGGCCTTACTGGGACACTTAGGGAGATAAGAATATGGAGGAATTTGAATATTTTAGATAATAGTATTATATCTGTTCAATTTCCTGTGTGTGTTCATCAAATGTTACATAGGAGGATGTCCTTGTTCTTAGGAGATGCATCTGAGTAGTTTTAAGGAATCAAGTGTCATGATGTTTGTAGCTAACTTTCAAGGGGCTTAACAGAACGCAGGAATATATGTGTGTATATGTACACACACATGTGTACTGCAGATGCGGCAAGATGGTAACAACTGGTGACTTAAATGAGGTAGAAAGAGCATTCATTGTATTCTGTTTGCAGCCTTTCTGTAGGTTTGAAATTCTACAGAATAAAAATTGGAAAGTCAAACAAGCACTCTTACTCCCTCCACTGAGAGAAAACACTACCAAAATTTTGGTGTCTGGATTTCCTGACCTTCGAATGCAAATAGAGATAGAAATAGCTTTTTATATAAATATGTTTAAAATATACCCATCTATATAAATGGATTTATATGCACTGTTCTGGAACTTGCTTTTCTCACTTTGTTTGTGCACTCAGTTGTATCTGACTCTTTGTGATCCCATGGACTGTAGCCCACCAGGCGCCTCTGTCCATGGAATTTTTCCAGGCAAGAATACTGGAGCCGGTCGCCACTTTCTACTCCAGGAGGTCTTCCTGGCCCAGTGATTGAACCTGAGTCTCTTCTATCTCTTGCGTTAGCAGGCGGATTCTTTACCACTGCACCACCTGGGAAGCCCTTTCTTACTTTGCTTTTTGTTTAACATCATTTTCTATCTATGCCTACAACCCTGCATCAGTATTTACTGAGGTGTTCCTCGGAACAGTGGCTCCCTGGGATTTTCCAGTAGAAAAAGGATCATTGGTCCAAGCAGCCTGAGGTGGAAGCATTGCACTTCTTCCCTTGCTGTGTCCCTGGGTTTTTCCTTCAGTAAATACTTCAGAAATACTTTTGATTTTGTCAACCCTGATTTTTCCCCCGACATATTTGACCATGGAACCCAAGGAACAGCAATTAAGAGAAGCACCCTTTATTGAATACTGATCAGCACCATTACTGTAACAGCCACAAAGGATTCTGTTCCATTCCAGGTGGGTGGACCATCCTGTCTTTAGCCAAACTTCCAGTGGGAGGACATGTAGTCGTTGCCAGTTTTTGCTATTATAAAAATGACAAGTAACATCTGTGTATGGTTATCTTTGCCTACCTGGTTGATTTTTTTTGTAGAATCAATTGCTAGAAGTCAGTGGCTGTGTTTCAAGGATCCACAGCCACCCACACATTTCGTGACTCTCTAGAAAGACTCCCAGGACTCAGGATGCTTGTGCTCTTGGCTGGTTTAATGTAGAAGGGTACATAGCAGGACCAGCAAGGAAGAAAGACCCAGCAACTGGAGTCTGCAGGAAATCAGCATTCTTCCAAGTCTCCAGCTTTCTTTGCCTCAGGAAAGTGGGGAGAGGCTGCTCGGGGGCATACGGCATCCTCCAGCAGTCAAGAGTGCCCAGAGTTTCTGCCAGGAAAGAACACCTCTGACTCTAAGGCCAGGGCTTCTGTTGAGGATGTCATGTAGGCTTCCAGCCACAGAGCACAATTCCAGATACCCAGGTGGGAAGGAGCTGTTCACCATAAATCACATTGTTGTGCAAACTGTCTAGGTAGTTGGACACTAGGGCCAGTGCCCCAGGTGGGCAGAACAGCCTTAGCAACATAGGGAACCTGCAGGACTTCCCTACAGTCCAGTGAGTAAGACTCCGAACTTCCAAGACAGGGAGCGTGGGTTTAATCCCTGGTCCACATGACGCACAGTGCAGCAAAACAAACAAACAAACAAAAAACCGGGGAACCTTCTACAAGGCAGGTTCTCAGATGCCAGTTCAGAGCCAGACCTACAAGCAAGCCCTTCTAAAGACAGCAACATTAGGCCCGCTCTATGAACTCATTTCTGTACTAGCTGGGCCATTTTTGCTGACTTTCATAGAGAAAAAAGACAGCAATACCAGACTGATGGCTCCTTGGAATTCTCCCATGATTTGGTTTCCATGCCTGCTCTCTGCCTTTTCCTCTCTTCTTCCCACATGGCTGGCTAAGGCAAGTGTCCTTCCCTGCTGATAAATCAGACAGCTGGTCTCAGGAGGCTGTGACAATTTAATTTTCTCTTGTGATTTCAGAGTAACCTGAATATGCATCCTGCACCAAACTACCTGGCCCAGCCTCCACCTCCTCCTCCGCCCCCTCCACCGCTGCCTCCGCCCCCACCCCCTCAACCCCCACCACCCCCACCCCAGAGCCTGGGCCCCGCTGGGCGTCCCAACCCTGGCGGGAATGGCGTCGTGGAGGTGTACAGCGCCACAGCACCCCTCACCGGGAGTGGAACGGTAGAGATCCAAGCACTGGGAATGCAGCCCTACCCACCCTTGGAGGTGAGCAGACGCTGGGGCTCAGGGTGAAGAGGGGAAAGCTGGTCATAGTCGTCATGGATAACCTGAGCCTTTTCTGATGCCAGAGATACTGTGGGGGCAAAACCAGCTCAAGCTATCATACGTGTAAAAGTAAAATGCACCCCATGAGAAGGTGGAATGAAGCAGGGGTTGTAGCAGAAATACAAGCTGCCCTCAGGGAGCTCAGGACAGTCAAGAAAATACCTGCCTTTGGGGAAAGGATTCCAAAATTATATATGTGAGTGTCTCATATGTTTTAGCAAGCTAGGTGTATCAGTTAGCTATGGCTGTGTAAGAAATACAGTATATGGGGAAAGGTGTTTATTGTTCTCACGTCTATGGTGGTCAGCTTGGCAACTGCTGATCTTGGCCGGGTGCTCCCACACGTCTGGAGGTTGGCTGACTGGCTGCTGCTCTAGAGTGGCCTGCTGCTGCTGCTAAGTCACTTCAGTCGTGTCTGACTCTGCGCAACCCCATAGACGGCAGCCCACCAGGATCCCACATCCCTGGGATTCTCCAGGCAAGAACACTGCAGTGGGTTGCCATTTCCTTCTCCAATGCATGAAAGTGAAAAGTGAAAGTGAAGTCGCTCAGTCGTGTCCAACTCTCAGCGACCCCATGGACTACAGCCTACCAGGCTCCTCCATCCATGGGATTTTCCAGGCAAGAGTACTGGAGTGAAGTGCCATTGCCTTCTCCACTAGAGTGGCCTAGGGTGGAATAATCAGGTGGGGTGACCCAGCTCTCCTCCATGCATCTTTCCTTCTCAAGCAGGTTCCCCAGGCATAGCCTCACCACAGTGGTGGACGTGCAGTAATGCAAGCAGAAATGCTCAAGACTTCTTGAGGCTTAGGCTTGTAAGTGACACAGTGTCACTTCTGCTGGTGAAAGCAGGTCACAAGGCCAGCTTAGGTTGAAGGAGTACGGAAATAGTTGCCACCTCTCGATGGGAAAAACTGCAGGTCACACTGGAAAGGGCCTGGGTACCAGAAGAAGTAAAGAGTCGAGGCCATTCAGTCAGCGTACAGGATACCTTGCTTCATTGCACTTTGCAGATATTGTGTTTTTTGTCGAGCAAGTGTATCAGTTCCCTTTGTGTCTCTGTGTCAAAATTTTGGTAATCTTTACAACATTTCAACCTTTTTCATTGTTATTGTATTTGTCATGATGATCTGTGATTTTTGATGTTATTACTATTACTTGCTGAAGGCTCAGATGTGGTGGGCATTTTTTTGGCAATAAAGTCAAAAAATTTTTCTTTAATTAAGATACATACTTTTTTTAGGATGTAATGCTATTGCATACTTAACAGATTACAAGATAGAGTAAACATAACCTTTTTTTGTAAACAACTTTTTTTCATAAACATAACTTTTTTATGCACTGGAAAATAAAAAAAAAAACCTTGTGTGACTTGCTTTATTGTGATATTCACCTTATTGCAGTGGTCTATAACTGAACCCACAATATCTTCAAGGTGTGCCTGTGTCATATATACTATATTAATTCCCAGCTGAAGAGTTTCGAACTATAAGCAGTGTACTCTCAAGGCACTGAGACTTCAGAACCATGCCATGCTCAAGTGCTAGGGGGCATGGTTATGACAGAAGGAGCCTACCTGCATCTGAGGTCACATTATCTCAGACTCACTCTAGAATCCAGTCGTACAGACATTCTGTTAGGTAGTCTCTCTGAAAAGAGAACTAGACTGGAGGAAAATTCCACCACCAGCCCTGTAATGTTATACCCTGCAGGAGGATTTTCCCTACCCTGGGAGAATAAAGCAAGGACTTGGCTGAATTTTTAAAAAATTAATATATGTGTATGTATGGCTGAGTCCCTTTGCTGTTCACCTGAAACCCTCACAACATTGTTTGTTGATCAGCTATACCCAAATACAAAATAAAAAGTTAAGAATCTAATTGAGTCACCAATTGATCAGTAAAAATGACTTGTAAATTTTGTATTTAAATATTTAAATAAATATTATTTTAAAATTTAAAAATAATTTAGCTAATGAGATGCTGCAAGGATGACGGTGGCCTCATAGACAGAGGGGCCAGCATAGGGATAGCTGCTGTTACTGATTTTTCATGTAGACAAAAAGTGCTCTCTGAAAACAGCCTAAACCGTCTTTGATTTTGCATCCTTGGCACCTAGCAGAGACCTGGCCTGTGGGACACCCACAGTTGGTATCTGAAACACGGTGCTTTGACCTCAGTTTCAGAGAAGAGACTCTAGAATGGGAACTCCACTTGTAGAGCTGTGAGGTTAATGAGAACTAACCCAGTGGCAGTCATATCATTGCTCAGGAATGACCTGGATGGTGGATGAATTCATTCACTGTGACAAATATTGAGTGCTGTATTGGTCAGGAAAATTGAAACCACTCTAGGTATTTTTTTTTTTTTTCACTCTAGGTATTTCTAACAGAGGGATTTCATACAGGAAGTTAAATCTGTAGGGCTGATGGAAGGGCTGGAGGAGTAAAAGGCAGGGTTGGCAAGAACCACTCGTTTTCAGGGTCACTGTTGTGGCTTGGCCCTTGTAACCAGGACACTGTACTTGGTGAGAAAACTGTAGGATTCTGTTGCTGAGGTTTCAGCTGCCCTGCCGTCCTCGGGGCTGGTAATCAGGAGGGGAATGTAGGGTTCAGCTTGCCACTCCAAAACTCATGACTGCTAACCTGCCTGTCTCCCAGCATGGCTGCCAAGGAGAACAGTTTCTACCTCCCTTCCGCCTTCAAATCTCATGCAGATGCTTCTCATGGGCAGAACTTAATTTGTGTTCAGAACTGTGCTGGCAGGAGTACTTGAGAATGTGGTTTCAAGCTTGCCACCTCTGCATTTCAGGGGAGAGCACGGGTGGGTATAGGAAGTGCCAGGGGCCAACAGGCAAGACCTGGCAGAAGCACCTAGTGGTGCTGTATTAGATGCCTGAGACCTCCAAAATTGAATTCATTCATTCAGCAAGTGTTTATTGAGTGCCCACTCTGTGCCAGGCATTGCTCTAGGCCTGGGAATAGAGGAAGAAACAAAAGCAGAGCAGAAGTCCCTGCCTGCATGAAACTAGGCAGATAATAGGGTAAGTAAGTAAAATGCATAATTTATTAGATAATGATGCATCTAAGGAGGAAAATGAAACAGAGGAGAGGAAGTGGAATTTGGGGTAGAGCAGCCCAGGAAGACCAATGAATGATAAGTAGATGAAGGAATAAGTGAATTCTTTACAATACCCAGTGTCATGATGTGAGCTTAGTGGTCACTGAATTTGGGTGGCTCAGAATTCCTTTGGTAATTTCTCATGGCTTCAGTGTCGATTCCTAGTCAAGGGATGCCTGCTGTTGTGGCATCAGGCAGAGTTGGTTAAGAAGTGGAGTTGCTGGTGAGGGCATAGACCCTTCTGACTTCCTAGTTCTCCTGTGCAAGAAGTCTACTACTAACAACAATAATAATGGCCGTCACAACAGCTGATGTTGATTGGGTACTTACTACTTGCCAGGCCCTCTTCTAAGGTCTATCCTCATATGGGGTTGCTATAATTAGCAACCCATTTTACAGATGCAGAAACTGAAACAAGTTAAAAGACTTGCCCAAGGTCACTTAAATGATAAGTGGCAGAATCAGGATTTGAACCCAAGCAGCTGGCTCCAAAGCTGCATCTGGCCTGCTGGCTTCATGGAGTTCTATTCAAAGGGGTCTTGGGAGTGACTGGGGGGACTGAGTGAGGTGGAGGAGTTAGGGTGGTGATGTAGCTGTGGTGGCTGAGATCAGCCAGGGCCACAGTGAAGGTCCCACTACCTGGGGCAGCTCTTCCCCTCCCTTCCCAGGGCACTCTCCCTGACTCTGCTGTCCTTGTAGGTGCCAAACCAGTGTGTGGAGGCTCCAGTATACCCCACACCCCAGGTGTACAGTCCTGGCAAACAAGGATTCAAACCAAAAGGACCAAACCCTGCTGCCCCTATGACCAGCGCCACCGGGGGCACAGTGGCCAGCTTTGACTCCCCACCATCACTGAAGACCCGACGGACCAAAGGTCCCAGTGGACTCCCAGAAGGTGGGCACACAGCCTGTCGTGGCATCTCTCCTCAGCACGGATGTACCTGTCCACAGGCTGCTTAGTTCCAGTCTTCCATTTTGTGAGAGTTAGGATTAAGTTTGGTTGCATGTAGTGGAAAATCCAGAATAGGAATGACTCCAAAATGGTAGAATTTTGTTGTTCTGTGCAAAACAAGTCCAGAGACAGGCAATCTGGAGTTTGTATGCCTATGTAATCACCAGGCACCCACATTTCTTCTATTTTTCTGCTCCATCATTCCTAAAACATGACTTTTGTTCTTAGGTGCCTCATTGTGTAAGATGGCTGCTGAAGCTCCAGTCATCAAATTTCGTATTCCAAGCATCTGGAAGAAAGATAAAAGAAGCATCTCCCAGCTCCCAGAAGTTCTAAGCATGATGCTTTTGCTTACATTTCATTACATTTCACATGACCATATCTATCTCCAAAGGAGGCTGGGAAATGTCTCTTTTAGCCAGGAACATTGATGCTCCCATTATGTAGGGGATTTGTGAAGAAAGAAAAAGGGAAGAGTGGGTATTAGGCAGGCAAGCAGCGATGTCTGCCACCCTGTTAGAGATGCTAAGTATATGGTTGGGGACAATGTCAGAAAGTAGTGGTAGTAGGGAAGGGCAGAAGAACTGAGAGTTTTCAGGGGCTTCCAGCCCCTTCCTTCCTTTCGCAAATGTGTTGAGCATCTGTGTGCCAGGCTTGGTGTCAGAACTGGAAATCTAGCATCTTGGGTCATGATTTCCTTACCCTTAATTACTCACAGCTTAATGGGAGAGACAGGGAATAAATAAATATTTATGGGTCACTCTAGAAAGGAGATTAACAGAGTACTGTGATTGAGAATACTGGATAGAGACTGGAAAATGCTGCTGCCTATCTGTCTGGGGATGAGAAGGAAATGGTCTCGTGACTGTCTGAGGGACAAGCATTTTAGGCAAGGAGGACAGCAGGTGCAAAGGCCCTGAGGTGGGACCATGTTTGAGGTCTTTCGAGGTTAGCCAGGTGACCACTGCAACTAGATCATAAGAATAATAGGGATGGTAGGAAGTAGAGGATGCAGAGCCCCATAGGCCACAGCAGAGAGGGTGGATTTTATCCTCCGGCAGAAGGGAGTCTTTGAGGGATTTGCCCTGCTTTCCCAGCCAGAGCATGTCCTGGAATTTCTTCTCCCAGGCCCTGTGAGAGACTGACCTGTGCTTCTTCCCCAGCCTGCCCATGGATGTAGACCTCCTAGGATCTGGGCTGTCTGGCCCTGGGTCTAGGGCTGGAAGTTGCCATTGGTGCCTACAGTTGTGTCGCCAGCCTCACCGTCCCCTTCTTTGTCTTTTTCTGTGTGTGTGTCTTTTTTAATTTTTCATCAGCTGCAGGGAAGCCAAAGGCTCAGAAACTCAAGTGCTCATATTGTGACAAGTCATTCACCAAAAACTTTGACCTGCAGCAGCACATCCGAAGGTAACTGGGCGTGGTGGGGCAGGTGGCCCCTGGGCAGCCCTGGTGGGGAGGTGGGATGGGGAGTCCACAGTGGAAGCAGTGCTCCTTTCCCCTCCCCCTTCGCCTGGTGACCAAGGCCCCAACTGGTCTGTCATGGTTCCTCTGTCCAGCTCAGGATGATTTTGCCCTTTGCTTCCTCAGTGGGAAGGATCTGTGGAGCCTGCCTGCCCTGATGAGGAAGGTCCAAGGTGGGAATGGAGGAGGCAGAATTGACTTGAATGGCTAGGGGGAGGGCTTTATTGGTGGGAGGCGTGCCTCAGCGCTCACTTCTGTAGAAAGGCCTGATCTCGGGGTTAGTGATGCTCTATGAACGTGCCTCTGCAAGTTCTCTGCTCGCTCAGTACTAACCATGACACCCCTTGTCCCAAGAACATGCAAGGAGCCCCTCTGGGCCTCAGGTTTTCCATTGTGAAGTGGAGGGATGGTCTCGTTCGATGTTTCTCATGGAGTGGAACACTGGGACATAAGATGATTTTAGGTGGTTTTTAAATATGGCTATTGAAAATTTCTGAAAGATAGAGTGAGAAAATTTTTTTCAATTTCTTTCAGTCCGAGGAGAAAGCCTCAATTAGGTGTGGTCTGTCTTTAACACCTCGCACAGTTTTGCTCATCTTTTATTACAGAGAGAGAGGGGGGAAGGGAGGGAGAGATAGTGCCCAAGATTCCAGCCATGGCAGGCAATAGCTTCTCTGTAGACCAGGGTCTTCCAGCCTATTGAGATTCTCTGTGGGGGCTGCCCTGTGCCTAGAAGAATGTTCAGCAGTATCCCTGACCTCTAACCAGTAGATGCCAATAGCCCCTCCTCACTGCTCAGCTGTGACATCCCAAAATGTCTCCAAACATTTCCAGATGTCCCAGGAGGGAAAATCGATCTCTGTTGAAAACCACTGGTCTACAACCAGTGCTTGTCAGTAGAACTTTCTGCAAAGATGGGGAGACCCCAATAGGCGCTGTCCACAGGGAAGTGGACATATGGCTGTTGAGTACTTGAAATGTGACTGGTATGACTGAGAAACTGCATTTTGGTAACTTGATTTATTTTTGGCCATGCTGGGTTTTGTTGCTGCGCAGGTGCACTGGCTTCTCCTTGCAGTGGTTTCTCTTGTTGCAGAGCACAGGCTCTCTAGGGCACCCGGGGTTCGGTAGTTGCAGCTCCCGAGCTCTAGAGCACAGGCTCAATAGCTGTGGCACCCAGGCTTGATTGTTCCGCAGCATGTGGGATCCTCCTAGATCGGGGATCAAACCCGTGTCTCTTGCACTGGTGGGCAGTTCTTTACTACTGAGCCACCAGGAAAGCCTGAGAAACTGAGTTTTTAACTTGATTTTATTTTAATGAATTTAAATTTAAATAGTCCCACGTGGTTTATGTCTGCCATAAGGATGATGCATCTATAGATCTTAATAAGATTGTTTTATGAATAATTGTGTTTTTTGTTACTTGTGTTTACGACAAGCAGTTTTGCATATATAATAACAACAGGAAGCTTCATTTTTAATTATTTTCAGTTCTTGAAAAGTGCATTGATTTGAAGGAAAGTTTTAAATAGTTATACAAGTGCTGTGCTGTGACGGCTAGGACATTTTCTCCTTCAAGTAACAGAAAATTCTCCACTTAAACAATTGTTGTTGTTCAGTCTCTCAGTTGTGTCGAACTCTTTGCAACCCCATGGACTGCAGAACGCCAGGCTTTCCTGTCCTTCACCATCTCCCAGAGTTTGCTCAAACTCATGTTCACTGAGTTAATGATGCCATCCAACCATCTCATCTTCTATCGTCCCCTTCTCCTCCTGCCGTCAGTCTTTCCCAGCATCAGGGTCTTTTCGCATCAGGTGGCCAAAGTATTGGAGATTCAGCTTCAGCATCAGTCCTTCCAATGAATATTCAGAGTTGATTTCCTTTAGGATTGACTGGTTTGGTCTCCTTGCTGTCCAAGGGACTCTCAAGAGTCTTTTCTAGCACCACAGTTCGAAAGCATCAATTCTTTGAAACTGTTTTATCTCACAGCTTGAGATGGCCACAGAGAAGGTCTGCTCCAGGGCTGGTTGATTCAGCCACTCAGTCTTGTCACCAGAAGCCCGGGGTGTGTCTGTGCTTGCCTGCCTCAGTAAGAGGGCTTGTCCTCACGGTCTCAGGATGGTGGCCCACAGCCTCCAGATGCTCTGCCTGGGCCTTCCTGGTGGTTCTGAGCTCCAGAACTGAGGTCACAGTCCCTACACGCGGGTGCTGACAAGCCTTGTTTTCCGCAGCCACACTGGTGAGAAGCCCTTCCAGTGCATTGCATGTGGCCGTGCCTTTGCCCAGAAGTCTAACGTCAAGAAACACATGCAAACCCACAAGGTGTGGCCCCCAGGACGCAGCGGTGGCACCGTCTCTCGCAACTCTGTGACGGTGCAGGTCATGGCTCTGAACCCCAGCAGGCAGGAGGACGAGGATAACACAGGTGGGTAGAGGTGACCACTGTACTGGGCAGCGTCTGGCTGGAGCCTCCCTGTGCAGCCCTGGGGATGAGCAGAGCTGGCCACAGGCAGCTCATGGAGGAGGGGGTGTTCTGTGCAAGTAACATATGCCCACTTTTCTCTGGCCTGCCAGTGGGAACTGGCCCTACTGTGTTGAGCTATTCTGTGCGTGCCTTCTGAACTCTTGTGAGCTCTGGAGAAGAACCCATTTCTTTCAAAACTCTTGTAGTGCCTAGCACCTAGGGTTCAACCATTGAGCAAACATTTATGGAGGCTTACTGTGTGCCAGAGGTCTTCCCAGGTGGCTCAATGGTAAAGAATCTGCCTGCCAAGCAGGGGACTCAGGTTCGATCCCTGAGTTGGGAAGATCCCCTGGAGAAGGAAATGGCAACCCACTCCAGTATTCTTGCCTGAGAAATCCCATGAACAGAGGAGCCTGGTGGGCTACAGTCTGTGGGATCACAAGGAGTTGGATACGTCTTAGCGACTAAACCAGCACGACCACCGTGTGCCAGGCCCCTGGGCCTACAAACTTGAGGTCAGAGGCCCCTGTCCTCGGGGAGAGTGAGGGAGGAACAGCTAAACACATGATTGTACAAGGAGCTGGGAGGCATCGTGAGTTCAGCCGGGGGTGGCAGTCGGGTCGTTAACAACCGCAGAGCGGTCTAGCGTGTCTGAAGGGAAGGCCTGCAAGGGGAGACTCGGTGCAGGGGCTCTTCATCCATCAGAATGTCAGTGCTCAGTAGTTTGGCCCCTGGAGTGGCTGTGTCCCTGTGCCCCAGCTGAGCGTGAGTGCAGGGCCTCGGTACCACGTCCCGCACTGAGCCCATGGTTGGTGGCGGGTGAATGCAGCACAGCACGGGGAGGTGTCCTGGGCATCTTTCCCGGGTGGCGTGGCCCTCTGCCCTGACCCTTCCTCTGTCTTTCTCAGTGACTTTCCTCCCTGGCTTTCTCCACAGGGTTGGGCCAGACCCTGTCCAGTGCCCCGCAGCCCCAGGCCTTGCCCACAGCCGGCGAGGGGGAGGGGGACAAGCTGGAGGCCAAGCAGGTGGTCCTCATCGATAGCTCCTACCTGTGCCAGTTCTGCCCCAGCAAGTTCAGTACCTACTTCCAGCTCAAGTCCCACATGACCCAGCACAAGAATGAGCAGGTAGGTGAGGGGGCGGGAGCCGGGGTGGGGCACAACCACCCAAGTCATGAGCCTTGGCTGATGCTGGGGTCTTGAACACGGCCTAGAAGGGGACAGGAGTGGGTCTCGGTTGCTCTGAGCGGCCATGTGACCATGATGGGCTAAGCTTCCCCCTCTGTCCTCCCTGGGTGGTGCCAGCTTTTTGGGCCATTACGGTGCTTGCCTGAGGGAGGAAGTCCACCTCTCAAGGGTCATATAATGAAGGAATCAGACACAGGAAGAATTCTTGCCACTTTGAGAAGATCTAGTATGTAAAAACCCGCCTATGGGGATTTGAGACTACAGCCTATTTTTTATTTTTTTCCATTGAGGTGTGATTTACATACCATAAAATTCACCCGTTTTAAAGTGTATGCTTCAGTAGTTTTTAATCTATTCATAATGTTATACAGCCATCATCCCTGTATTTCTAGAACATTTTTTTTTCCAAAACATTTTTATCACCCCAGAAACTTTATACCCATTAGTGTTCACTCGCCCCTACTCCCAGACCCAGGCAACCACTAACCTGTTTTCTGTCTCTATCGATTTGCCTATTCTGGACATTTAATATTGGAATCATCTAGTATGTGGCCTTTTGAGATAATATTTGCATTCATGTTATAACAGGTATCAGTACTTTATTCCTTTTTATTTTTGAATCTTTTTATCAGTTGATAGACATTTAGGTTCTTTCTACTTTTTAGGTATTATGAATAATACTTTAGTGATCATTGTGTACAAGTTTCTGTATGAACATGTGTTTTCAGTACTCTTGGGTATAAACCTAGGAGTGGAATTACTAGGTTATATGGTAACTCTATTCCAGTGTTTATTTTTTAAAAGTAATTTTTGTTAGTTATTTTTTCTCCCTATTAAAGTATCATATACCCAATATAGAAATTGGAAATTCAGAAAAGTCTGAAAAATATATAGATTCACATTTACTATTTATTATATGCTAAGTATCCTGCTAGAGGGCTTCCCTGGTGGCTCAATAGTACAGAACCTGCCTGCAATGCAGGAGATGCTGGTTGGATTCCTGGGTCAGGAAGATCCCTGGAAAAGGAAATAGCAATCCTCTGTAGTCTTCTTGCCTGGGAAATCCCATGGACAGAGGGGCCTGGTGGGCTACAGTCTATGGGGTGGCAGAGTCAGACGCAACTTAGGACTAAGTAACAACCCTACTAAGGTTCCTTGCATTCAGTACTTTACTTACTTCTTATAGCAACCTTAGAGATAGGCATTTTCAGTGTATCCAGATGAAGAAACTGAGGCTGAGAGAGATGAGCGATCCATCCAGAGTCACGATGCCAGTTAAGTAACTGAGGCAGGATTCAAAGCCAGTTCATTTGACTCCAAACCCCTTGTCATAACCAGATTACAATATGTCGTCCCAGGAATCCAGCACTCAATGCAGTATGTTTTGTAGATTTCCTTTCCTTCCTTCTCTTTTTTGACTATGCCACATGGCTTGTGTGTTGTTAGTTCTCTGACCAGGGATCAAACTCGTGCCCCTTGCAGTGGAAGCATAGAGTCCCATCACTGAACCACCAGAGAAGTCCCAATGGCTGGATTCTTTAAATCCCCTATTATTGAACAGTTAGGTTATTTCCTGAGTTTTGCTATTATAAACAAAACCATGATGAATATTGTTGTAATCAAATCTTTGTCCACATTTCTGACTTTTTCCTTATTATAGATTCTTAGCAGAGAGATTGATGGAGTTAAGTTAGACTATCCTTGGGGGGAAAAAAATCACCAAAAACTTTTACTCAAACTCACTTAAACAATTAGGAAGTTTGTTATCTCACATAATAAGAAAACCCAAGATAGGGCAACTCAGGCCTGAGACAGTCGGTTGACTCAACCCCGCATCAAGGGCCCTATGTCTTTCTAATTCTGTCTCGACAGGGCATGGCCCTGTCCTCTGCTGGTGGTTCACCTGTGGTCCTGTGATGGTGGTCACTTTTTCTAGGCAAAAGACCAGACACAGTATTATCCATGAGCATAAAGGGGTTATATTAATAATACCTTCTGTGTCTTCTTTAGGAGCAAGGAAACCTTGCCCAGAAGCCTTCTGTAGCGCTCTCATTGGTCAGAGCCCATGCACCTGCTCTGTCATTTAGAAATGCATAGGCTGCAAATAATAGACAACTGGCTTACTGGTTAGGATTTCTTTTCTCTCTCACATCATAAGAGGTCCATAAGTAGGTAGTACTGGGCTTATCTAGTAGGATTCTCCTGGCTTTCTGCTCTGCTGTCTTTAGCATGTGGCTTTCATCCTCAAGGTTGCGGAATGGCTGTCACACCTTCAGTCATCACATCTGTATTCCAATTAGGATAAATGCAAAGAACAGAGGGAACTTCTCCTAGGAAGCTTTTGCCTTTGTGTCCAGGGAGTGATGCCCTCCCCAAACATTACTGCCTACATACCATTGGCAAGAAATGGTCGCATGACTGATGTTCAATGTAAGGGAGCCAGGGGATCAGCTGGGCATCTTCCCACTCTGAGCAAATCAGAATTCACTTTGTTAGGAAGAAGAAGCCTTCTTCCTGCTTTGTTAGGAAGAAGGGTTGGAATTTATAGGCAGCCCTGAGTGTGTCATGCCACTGTGACTGTTTCACAACCCTATGAGGAAGAGTGTGTGAGTGCATATGTGCTAAGTCACCTCAGTCATGTCCAACTCTTTGCGACCCTGTGGACTGTAACCTGCCAGGCTCCCTGTCCATGGGATTCTCCAGGCAAGAATATTGGAGTGGGTTGCAATGCCCTCCTCCAAGGGGATCTCCCAACCCAGGGATCAAACGCGCATCTCTTACATCTCCTGCTTTGGCAGACGGCTTCTTTACCACTAGTACCACCTGGGAAGCCCCATGAGGAGTGTGTACTACTTATTAATGTATACCTTTTAAAATGTTAAAAGCATATCTTTCATACAAATAACTTAGTGAACTTGAATCAGAATTTTGCTTAATTCATTAATGGCGGAACTGGAAAAATGACAAAGCCGGTCAAAAGATGGTGCGGAACACTAATACCTATATCTCTGTGTAACTGTGTCAGTAAAAAAAAGGAATCCTGAAATAAATTACTAAGTTAGATACAAATCTGGTTTATGTCCTTCAGGGCAATAAAACCTCTGGAGTTTAAAAAAAAAAAAAAAACCCTCTGGAGTTATCTTTTCTACATGACAAAAATAATTTATATTGGATCAGTTTTCAAGTTAACATTTAACTTTAGAGAGTCTAGGTTCTGATCAGTAATAAACAGTCAAAACAAGTGACATCACCCAGAGAGTGAGGTGACCCTTAGCAGCTTAACTGTCTTCACCTAACTGCTTGCCAGACAGCACTTCTCAAAGTGAGGTCCCCAGCCCAGTAGCTTCAGTGTCACCTGGGTGCTTGGCAGGAATGCACGTGTTCAGGCCACCCAGACCTGCTGCGTCAGATTCCCTGGAAGTGGCCAGTCTGCTACTGTGATGCAGGCTCCAGTTGGAGAGCCACCATTCTCGCATAACATTGAAAGGATGGGATGCCATCTTTTCACATCTTTTCAAGATGTTATCATTCCAAGTTTTGGATAATTTTTCTTAAATATGCCCAGTACATACAGTACAAGAGGGTTCCCTTTTCTCCACACCTTTTCCAGAATTTGTTTGTATATTTTTTTGATGATAGCCATTCTGACCAGTGTGAAGTGGTACTTCATTGTGGTTTTAATTTGTGTTTTTTGGAATCTAGAAAAATGGTGCAGATGAACTTATTTGCAGGGCAGAATATAGACGCAAACGTAGAGAACGGGCTTGTAGACACAGCAGGGGAAGAGGAGGGTAGGACAAATCGAGAGGGTAGCACTAACATGTATACGCTGCAGTGTGTGAAATAGACAGCTAGTGGGAAGCACAGGGAGCTCAGCTCGGTGCTCTGTGATGACTTAGGGGTATGGGGGTGGGGTGGGAGGGAGGCTTAAGAGGGAGGGAACACATGGATATATACATGATGACTTAAAAAGAAATGCACAATTTGAGAGTTAAGTTTTATTAGGGGCAAAACGAGGGCAGTCCGGGAGGCAGCACCTCACATAGCTTTGAGAAACTGCTCCAAAGAGGCAGGGAGGGAAAGGTCGGTATATATGAGATTTTGGTGAAGAGAGAGTACATGCAGTCAAGCACATATTTTTTCCCAGAAGGTTTCTGCTAGGCTTGTGAAGCTTTTGCTAGTCACGAGGAATAGTCATCACCATGAAGGATTTTAGTGCTTTTCTAGATATAGGGAGATACAAGAATTAGGCTCATAAAATCAGCTCCTAAAAATACCTGAAGACTGTCCTACTAGTTTTTCCTCGAGCATAAAGTGCCTCATTTCTGCTTTCCACCCTGAACTCCTTTCAGGGGGTGGGTCAGCTGTAGCAGCACATGATTTAATCCTTATTAGAAGTAGATGGCAAGTGCCCGTGGCAAGTGCCAATTTGTGGTTGACATACGTATAGCCGATTCACATTGTTGTACAGCAGAAATGAACACAGCATTGTAGCAATTATGCTCCAGTTAAACAATAACTAAATTAAAAAAAAATAATATGTATGGCAGAAGCCAACACAATATTGTAATTATCCTTCAATTAAAAATAAATGAATGAAGAAAAAATAATAATAAATCCAGGGCTCCCGCAGCAGGGGAGCAGGGGAACAGCAGTTGAGTCTTCTATGAGCAGTGTTGGAGGTGGATACCGCAGGGCAGGGGACCACAGTGGAGGCGGCTCTCCAGCCTGCCCTCACCTGCCCTGCCTCTTCCCCCAAGGTGTACAAATGTGTGGTCAAGAGCTGTGCGCAGACCTTCCCGAAGCTGGACACGTTCCTGGAGCACATCAAGAGCCACCAGGAGGAGCTGAGCTACCGCTGCCACCTCTGTGGCAAGGACTTCCCCTCGCTGTACGACCTGGGCGTGCATCAGTACTCGCACAGCCTCCTGTCACAGAACAGCCCCAAGAAGGACAGCGCCGTCTACAAGTACATGATCCCCCTTCCCTCTCCCCGAAGGAAGCCCAGGGGTCCATTCCCTTGGTGGTTCCAACTGCTCAGGTCCAGTGGGACATCTCAAAGGGGAATCTGAGGCTTCAGGGCCCAGTCTGGGGGAGTGGGTTCTGTGCTTTGGCACTGAGGGGGGAGAAAAGGTGGGCCCTCCTTGTATCATTCTTCAACTTGGCAGACATGCAACCTAAAAAAATAAAATCTTAAAAAAGGGAAGCCAATTTTTCCTTGTTCATAGTGGAAAAAAGATTTGTTTTTCCCTAAAGTAAAATATTATGAAAATAGTATTTTGTCTGATAATCTACACAATTTAGATTACATGTAGAACGGTACACTGATTTTTTTTTTTGGCTGCACCTGGTCTTGGTTGCTGAGCACAGGCTTTCTCTAGCTGTGGCAAATGGGGGCTACTCTCTAGTTGCGGTGTTCAGGCTTCTCATTGTGGTGGTTTTTCTTGTTGCAGAGCATGGGCTCTGGGGTGCGGGCTTCAATAGTCGTGGCTCATGGGCTTAGTTGTCCCATGGCATGTGGGATCTTCCTGGACCAAGAATTGAACCTGAGTCCCTGCATTCATTGGCAGATGGATTCTTAACCACAAGACCGTCAGGGAAATGCTACATCGATTCTTAAATGAAAAAATGCACAAGTGTGTATTTGAAAGCAAAAATCATAAAAATAAGATTGGTATGTTTTATAATTATAAAATTTAGGTTAAAGTTGGAGCTATATGCTGATTCTTAGAATGGGACAAGGAATGAATTAAATGTGTATTTTATTGGGGATAATTTTTCTGACAACCTTTACATGGCTGTAGTCTTCTGTTTCAGTCATAAAGAAGGTCCCTTTAGCAGAAATGATGAAGGGCTCCCTCTGTTTTGCCATATGCTTTTAGTCCTTAGAACTTCCGATCATTCTCTTTGGATCCATTGATCATGTAATTGTCCTTGTCATTCTTGTTGGAGCTACTGAGCCTGTTTTCATCCTTGTAGAGTTTCCCTTCCTCAAGAGCTTTCTGGCTCCTCCTCCAGAATCCCATTTGCTGATGGTATTGTCCAGCATCACTTCCATGACTTGGAGGAACCCCTCACTGTTGCTCTCCATTCATTTTGCTGTGCATTAGCCTTATGTCATTTGGGAGCAGCTGCCTCACAAAATCTAGCACATGGGGATAGGTATTAGTGGGGGAAAAAAAAATAGGAGTTTTTGTCCAGGGACTTCCAGTTCATTAGTGAATATTTTCATGTTAGAATGGTTTTGCTTCTCTGTTCAGACTTGTATCTGCAGGGAGTTGGCTGATGACCTCTGTTAATGCATGCCCCCCACCCCAACCCTGTCCCACCTCTAGCTCTTGGGGGAGGCTTCTGGGGTTCAGAAATAAGTAAATACAGACTTTGAGTCTAGAATGCATGGACTGCTTAGGGAGACAGGAGTGTATATATTCTTACTATATGCTGTAATAAAATGCTGTCATAGACATATATACCCATGGTGAGAAGTAGGGCAAGGGACAGGATCCCAGGAGCAATGATATCTGAACTGGGTTTTGAAGGATGAGTAGGAGTTTGCAACTGTAAAGATGGGAAATAAAATAGCAAGTGGTTTAGAATAACTGTTCTATAGAATGGAAGTAGGAGGAGATGTTTAGATGGGGCCTGGGAGAGAAAGTGGGGGCCGGAGCCTGAGGATCTTGTAGAAGCCACAGGAGCTTTGAGAAGCTGGCAGGGGAACTGGGCTCAAGAAGTGGGGTAAAGGGCATCCAACCCTGGGGGAGATTGGGAAATGGGACCCCAGGGGCAGGAAAGCCAGGTGAACTCTGACCAGCTAAGGGGTGATTTCTGGATAACGGTGCATAATTCCCATTTGTAGAGAGCATTTGCTTTTGCCCTTCCAATCTGTGGAATTTCTAGGAGTCCCTGTAGCTGTGTGGCTCTCTGGAGCGAGATGCCAAGTAAAAAGAAGTGAGTTACCTACAAGGTGGCTTGACCTGACTTAGTGACATTGAGCCCTGCCTTCCTGGGAGGTAGGTGGCATCAGTCAGTTCAGGTGGCTGTAACAAAATATTATAGACACATGAGAGAGAGAGGGTGCCCTTTCTCTCTGGTCTTTTGTTTTCTTTCTTTCCTTCTTTAGCTGCAGTGGGTCCTGGTTGTGGCATCAGAATCTTCTGTTGCAGCTTGAGGGTTCTTCATGGTGCCATGTAGGCCTCTCTCTAGTGGCGTGGACCTCTCTCTAGCTGTGGCAGGTGGGCTCCAGAGCACGGGGGCTCAGTAGTTGCAGGGCGTGGGCTTAGTTACCCCTCAGCATGTGGGATCTTAGTTCCCTGACCAGGGACTGAACCCACATTCCCCGCGTTGGAAGGCAGATTCTTAACCACTGGACCACCAAGGAAGTCCCTGCTCTTTTCTTATAAGGGCACCAATCTCATCTGGAGGCTCCCACTCTCATGATCTCAGCTAGACCTAAGCACCTCCCGGAGGCTCCATCTGCAAATACCATTACATTGGGGATCAGGGCTTCACCATATGGATTTTGGAGGAACCTAGTTCAGCCCATAGCTGTGGTATTCTCCCCATTGCAAAGATGAGGACATTGAGGCTCAGAGAGGAGACATTAGCATTCCATTATACATGGATAGGCTGTAATTTATTTAACATGTCCCGTACTACAGGTTAATTGGGTTTTTTCCAGTTTGTCATTATTATAAACAACATTACAGGGAACAACTTTGGACCTGTATCTTTGCTCATTTGTAAATAAGTTCCTAGAAGTAATTTTGCAGGTCAGAGATCAAAGAAGGGTTTACAAAAGATTAATTACTACCTGAAAAAATAAATTTATGTGCATACAATGCAGTATTTTAAAACTACAGAAGTGCATAGAATGAAAAGGAATTCCCTGTCCATCCTGACCTACTTCCGCATCCCACAGGCAATCACTTTCACGAAGCGTTTCTTTTAAACTTACTTTGAGGGACTTCCCCGGTGTTCCAGTGGCTCAAAGTCCAAGCTCCCAATGCAAGGGCTCCAATCCTTGGTCAGGGAACTAGATCCTATATGCCGTAACTAGAGATCCCGCATGCTGCGACTAAGACCTTTTGCGGCCAAATAAATAATATTAAAAAAAACCCTTACTTCGACATAATCTCAGACTTCTAAGAAAGTTATATGACTAGTACAAAGAATTCCCATACATATCCTTCACCCACGTTTCCCAGGTATTATAATACTAACCACACTGGCTGTATCACTTTCTGAGCTTTTTGAGAATAATCTGCAGACACCATGCTCCTTACCTTTTCTCTTTCATGTGTATTTTCTAAAAACAAGGATAACCTCTTCCATAAAAGCATAGTGTAGTTATCAAAATCAGGAAGTTAAATCAATACAATTCTATTATCGCATTTATAGACCTTATGCAGAAATTTCCAATGGTTCCAATAGCATCTTTTATAGATGAAGAAAAAACTTTAAAAAAAAAAAAACAAAACTTTTTTCTGGTCCCAGGGTCCAATCCAGGATCACACGTTGCATGCGGTTGTCCTTGTCTCTTCAGTCCCCTTTTTGCTGAAACAGTCTTTCTGTCTTTGTCTTTATGACCTTAATATTTTGAGAGAGTAGAAGCCAGGTATTTTGTAGAATGTGCTCAGTTTGGATTTGTCTGATTTGACCTCAGGGTTGGTCCAGGATCGACACTTTTGGCAGGAGCATCACGAAGCGATGTTGTGTCTTTCTCAGCACATTGTATCAGGAGACACATGACATGGGTTTGCCCTATTGCTGGGCGTGTTACCTTGCATGACTTAGTTAGGGTGGCATTTCTGGCAGGGAGCTTTCATTTTAATGGTCTTGCGAAACTGCCTCCCCAGCAAACCTGTGTCGCCTGCCACCAGAGCCTGAGCCATTCCCATCTTTCTCCCACCAGCTCACAAAGTCTCTGCCCTCCTGGTAGCACGGCTCCCACCCCACCCCTTCCTTCTTTCTTGCCATCTGCAGGCATTTAGCTTGTGGTTTTCAGGCCGTGGCCCGAGGGGGAGTCCCCTGGACCCACCACAGGTGCAGCCTGCCTGTGGGTTTCCCACCATGGCCCTGGTGTACAGATGGCAGGGCCCACAGTTCCGTTTTTAGCGTGAATTGCCCACCTGCCTCTAGCTTTGCTCATTGGTACTGCACTGTAAATGGGCCCATTTGCTGGCCAATGTTTTCGTGGTGAGAAGACAGTGGGGTCTTTTCTTTAGTGTGGCTTGTGGCCTGAAACTGCTGTTTTGCGGGTATGTTAACCAGTGATGGTGGAGGAGGGGTGTGGCTGGTTACCTCCAGCCCCGTGCAAGCTCTCTCACCTCTCTGCTCCTCCCCTTTTAGGTGTGTCAAATGCGTCAACAAGTACTCCACACCTGAAGCGCTGGACCATCACCTGCAGACCGCCACTCACAACTTCCCCTGCCCGCACTGCCAAAAGGTGGGGACCCCTGCCCTTTCTGGCGAGATGAAAGTAGGGGGCAAGAGGTGGTGGAGCGAAGACCCCACTGTCTCCTCCTCTCCTGCCTCAGCACGTGCAGGCCAAGCTTGGGGTTATCTCTGCAGACAGCACTTCTTCTTGAGGGGTGAGAGCTCTACCTGGCCTGTCTTACGAGTTGGTCACCCACCCTGGCTGGCCCGGGGTTGCTATTGGGGCCAGGCGGGCCGGCCAGGCTGTGGAGTGAGGACTCTCCTGGGCCCAGGCCCAGCATGCAAACAGCAGCCTTCAACTTCCTGACATCTTATTATCCTGGTTATTACCAGTTCCTTTTTTACAGTGGATCTGGAATCTCTCACTAAAGCCGTTCACACCCATCAAAAATCCAGTCAGGGTTCCATTTTTCACTTTTCCCCAAAACATAATTTTTGTCGAGTTTGTTTGAATCAGGTCCATATACTGTGATTGACTGATCCGACCAAAGTTTCTATTAATCTACAGATTGCCCCATCAGTGCTCTTTTTTTTTTTCTTTAAATGTGTTTGTTGAAGAAGCTGGGCCTTTGGTCCTGTGGAGTTGCCTGAAGTCTGGATTTTGCTGATTGCACCCCCTGGTGTATCTAACTGGTTTCTTTGTTCTTCTCATTTTCTTACCACCTTTCATGGCAGATTTCCCAGGACAGACAGTCCTGGTTTCACTTCGGCCTCATTGTACATGTTTCTAATTTTACAGCCTAATTTGGGGATTTGGAATTTGTGGTCTGAATAAAAGGTATCATGAATTAGCAAGAACCCTGTGCCAGATGTGGTTCTGAGCATTCTATCTGAAACTGACTCATTTAACCCTAGGAGGCTGGCATACTATTTTACAGACAGGGAAACTAAGGCACTGAAAGATCATCCAGCTAGGAGATAATGGAGTGAGTAAGTAGTTAGGTCTGTGTCCTTGACCACGAATCTGTATCAGATGAATGAAAAAATGAATGAGTACCCTTCCTATGCCTGGGGAGGAAGAAGAATTTGGCTTCCGTGTTTTCTGGCTTTTTTTTACCTTTCCATTTATTTCTTCAGTTACGTGTTCATTTCTTCATTCATTCCCCTGCTTGTCAGTCATTTAACTCAGGCCCTGTGCTGGGAAATGAGAGCTCCTCTCTGCCCTCTGGGAGATCTTGTGTGAGCAAAGAGCTGTTATTCAAATAGGTTAGATGCTAACTTTAAAAGTGTGGGTGGACTTTCGAGGCATTGAATGTGTGGCATTGAGAAGTCACGGAGGGCTTCATGGAAGCAGTGACCTGAGTTGGGTCTTAAAGGTTGAGTAGGAGTTTGTCCTGCTAAGAGAGAAAGTCTCTCTGGGTAGAAACAACAGCGTGGGCAGAAGCTGAGCCAGCCTGTCTTGACTGGTCTTATGGGTGAGTAGTGGGAGCCATGAGCTTCTAATGACTAAGCTGGGCCCTGTGAGCCTTGACCCCTAGTGGGCAGAAAGAATGGTGTTTCCATAAGAGCTGGTAATGAGGGGCCCCTTGAGCTCGTAATGTGGTGCGAGTGGTGAGTCAGACCTGACGCCAACTCCTTTGTCCTGCCAGGTATTTCCTTGTGAACGGTACCTGCGGCGTCATCTGCCCACCCACGGCAGCGGGGGCAGGTTCAAGTGCCAGGTGTGCAAGAAGTTCTTCCGGCGGGAGCACTACCTCAAACTGCATGCTCACATCCACTCAGGTGGGTACCCGCCCCCCGGCAACTTCTGCTCAATCCCCAACTCCCTCCCCTAGACACCTTTTCAGCTCCCCTTTCCATCCCCCTCTGGCCTTCCTTCCCAGCTCCTTCAGCCTGCTTCCTCAGCATCCTCCTGCCCAACCCCTTCCTTCTCTTCATTCCCCACCCCATCTCCTTCCTGGCCCCCTACCCATCTGCCATCTCAAGGGAACAAGAGGTTCCCACCAACACTGTAGTAGAGACGAGCCTATGGAGGCTGGTGGAGGGACTCCTGGCTCTGCCTCTAGGAATCATCCCCTTGAGACCACTCTGAGCCCCTGGGACTGGGCCTGCTGTTCTCGATACAGAATTCCTTCCCACACCTTAACCTTTTTAATGACTACAGACTGTTCCGTTGTAATGATCAGAATTACCTCAGTCATTGGATTGGCATTTTTCAAAAGTACTTATTCATCTTAGAGAGGAGGACAGAGAGGAAATAATGGCAGGAAATAAAACAGCCCAATCATAGACCTCTTCCAAAGGGCAGGTTGTGACCCCCGACCCCTGTCAGATGAGAGCTGCTCTCCATGCCCCACCCCCACCAGCCCCACCCATGAAATCTGCAGCAGACGATTTGGGGTGACTCAAGTGGGCCATACTGCTGAGCTATGGAATCTTAGTTCCCCCAAACGCTAAGTGTACACCATGAACCTCAGTTTTCTGATCAAGGACTTACCTTATGGTTTGTTGTGAGGATTCAATCAGATAAGATGTAATCGTCCCCTCCTGTGGGCTTCCCTTGTGACTCAGCTGGTAAAGAACCCGCCTGCAATGCAGGAGACCTGGGTTCGATCTCTGGGTTGGGAAGATCCCCTGGAGAAGGGAAAAGGCTACCCCACTCCAGTATTCTGGCCTGGAGAAGTCCATGGGGTCACAAAGAGTTGGACACGACTGAGCAACTTTCACTTTCATTTTTCACTTTCTCCCTTCCCGTCGGACCCCATTTCAGTAAACGTCAGGACCGTCCGCCTTGTCACCCGTGCCTCAGGCTCATCCTTGACTCTCTTCCTCTCCTGCCCCACAGCCAGTCCATTGGCAAGGGCTGCCGGTTCTGCTTTCTCAGCATCACCTGTTGCTTGGCCACTTCCCATTTCTTGTACCAGCCTCCTTCCTGCCTGAGCCCACACCGCCCTCAGTCTGCTCTCCTACCGCGATCAGATCCTGGCCCTCCTCCGTTCGGCCCCGCTGTGGCTTCTCATTCGGCTCAGAGTAGAAACCTTGGCTTTCAGGCCCTCCCTGTCGGGCCTAGCTGCCTTGACTTCCTCTTCTGCCTCATGTTCCCTTCCCTGCTCCTTCCACTTTGTTCCTCAGACACACCCCGCACCCTGCCTCTCCTCCTGCCTGGACTCACTCCCAGTGTCTGCCGGGCTCACTCCTTCACCACCTCAGGGCTCACCTCAGGTGTTGTCTCATCGGAGAGGCCTTTCCTGCCCCTCCTAACTGAAGCAGCCCCCTCGTCTCCTTGGCAAAGCAAAGTCCTGAGGAAGGAGAGAGAGGTCTTCCCCAGGCCACCTCTCTAAAGGAGTTGCTGCCATCTGGTGGGGACCCCTGTGCCCCAAATTCAGACTCCCTCTCAGGGCACCCTGGGTCCCCCCAACGGGGTTTCCTCCTGCAGGTGAGAAGCCCTACAAATGCTCAGTGTGCGAGTCTGCATTCAACCGCAAGGACAAACTGAAGAGACACATGTTGATCCATGAGCCATTCAAGAAATACAAATGCCCCTTCTCGTGAGTAGAGACGACCCTGGGTAGGAGGGGCAGGTTTACCAGCTGTGGGGTGGAAGGGGGCCGGGGCTGAGGGCGTGAGGCCCACTCCCCTTTTGTCCTGTCCCGGGTCCTGCCTGGCTGCCTCACTTCCCGCCCTGCTTCCCTGCCCAGCCCCCAGGGTATGAGGGCTAGCAGAGTGGCCAACAGGAGAGGCCTGGGCTTAGCGCGCTCCCCTGACCAGTGTTTGGGGTTCTAGGACACACACGGGCTGCAGTAAGGAGTTCAATCGGCCAGACAAGCTGAAGGCTCATATCCTCTCTCACTCCGGTAAGTTGCTCCTGCACCTGCTGGGAAAGTCTGGTTCAGCTCGAGCCCCCTGGGCAGGACCCTGGAAAGAGCGGGCATGTCTCATGAGACTTGGTATCCCTGCCTGACACCTTCTAGCCAGCAGACTCTTGCTCCCATGAGCCCCGCCTACGTTTGGGTCCTCAGGGTGCACAGAGGTGAGTCAGCCACAGCCTCCAGGTGGAGAAGGGAGCTGACTCATGAGATGACTGTATCAGAGAAGCACCCACTGTGATAGAGATGGGGTCATGTGGGAGGGAGATCCGATTCTCAGTGGGTCCAAGATAAGGCCAGACGGGTTCCTTGGTCCCCTCAGCAGAGAAGGGCAGCTGGGATGTGGAGTAGGGGTCTTCACGTCACTCCTCAGTTTCCAAGGGGCTCCACGGAGCTCCCCATAAGATTGCTGCTGCCCTGGAGCAGCTTGGCCGGCTTCCCACATCCATGTACCATTTGCTCTGGAACACAGTTTCTCAGTGTCAGCACTATTGCTCTTTTGGATAATTCTTTGTCGTGGATATCTGCCCTGGGCACTGTAGATTGTTTAGCAGCATTTCTGCCTCCAGGAGACAAGCCAAGAAATCCCTGGGTAGTAAAGTCACCCCTGATGAACAGCCACTGGTTTCCAGAAAGGATCTAGTTTGAAATCTGGGAGAGTAGATTGAGGATTTAGAGACAAAGAGGCTAGGTTGGATTCTTGGCATTACCACTGTCCTGCTGGGTGACCTCAGGCAAGTTTCTGCCCCCTCTCTGAGCCAGCATTCTAGGGAAACTGAGGGGGCCGTGGCACAAGCTGTGTGTGGGATGGAGTTGACTTCACAGTGGACATGGAGGCACCAGTGATTGACCCAGTGAGTGATAGCTGAGAATCTACCACGTGTCAGGCACTGGGGGTGCCATGAGGGAGCCAGGCAGAGCCACACCCCACTTTCCTGGGAAGCTTAGCATTTAGTGGCAGAGATAAAAAATGAACAGCAAACAGATAAGTATATTACACTAAAATATGCTGAGTTCAAAGATGGAAATAAGCAGAGTGAGAGGGCAGAGAATAAAAGAAGTGGGTGTCAGGGAGGACTTCTTGGAGGACGTGACAGAAAAGCTGAGTCTGAGAGATGAAAAGAGCCAGGAAATGGCTTCCAGGGTGAGGGAACAGCAGGGGTGAAGCCTTGAGGCAGGGAAGAGATTGGGGAGTGTTTGAGATGAGGAACGGTGGGCAGGGGGCCTAGAGCTCAGAGAGCAAGTGAGAGGAGTGGAAGGGGCTGAGAGGAGAAGGGGCTGGTCAGCCACACGCAGCTCCGTGGGAAACTTGAGGAATCACTGGAGGGTCTGGAGCAGGGGAGTGTCGTGGAGGAGTTTTACCAAGACCTCTCTAGGTGCTCTGTGGGGAGTGAGTGGTGTGAGGGGGCCAGGGTGAGGCAGGCCAGCCAGAGAGGGGAGAGATGATGGCGACCTGGCAAAGTCAGCCACAGTGTGGGGGCTGAGCTTGCTGTTCCGGCAGAGGGAAAGAGCACACGGAGAGGCTCAGAGGCAGGAGGCTAGCACAGGAGAAGTGGGGGGGAAGGTGGGAGCTACAACTGGTGGGAGCAGGGCCCAGGTCACACCCCTGCTCACAGGGCAAGCTGAGAAACCGGGTTTTACTCCCAAGTGCCGAGGCAGCCGTGTAGGGTGAAGAGTCTGGGCGCCTCTCACGGCCTTCCCCTCTCTCCCCAGGCATGAAGCTCCACAAGTGCGCCCTGTGCAGTAAGTCCTTCAGCCGCCGCGCCCACCTCGCTGAGCACCAGCGTGCCCACACGGGAAACTACAAGTTCCGCTGCGCTGGCTGCGCCAAGGGCTTTTCCCGCCACAAATACCTCAAGGACCACCGCTGCCGCCTCGGCCCCCAAAAGGACAAGGACCTGCAAGCCCGGCGGCCCCCCCGGAGGCGGGCAGCCCCCCGCAGCGGCAGCGGCGGTGGGCACAAGGTGGTGACCCCCCTGCCTGACCCGCTCGGGCTGGAGGAGCTGAAGGACACAGGGGCCGGGCCCATGCCCGAGGCCGCCCCAGGCAAGCCGCCCTTCTCAGAGCCAGATGCCGTGCTGTCTATCGTAGTGGGGGGTACGGTGGGGGGCGAACCTGAACTGGTAGTGCCTGGGCATGCCGAGGGCCTGGGCTCCAACCTGGCGCTGGCAGAGCTGCAGGCAGGGGCTGAGGGCTCGTGTGCCATGCTCGCTGTGCCTGTCTACATCCAGGCCTCGGAGTGATGGGCCCATGATGTTTGCTCCTGCGTCCTGCCTGATGCTCATCTTTAGGTCCAGAGCCACTGGGAGCAGACCAGAGAGCCTTCCCAGTGGAAGTGAGCCATTGGTCAAAGTCCTTTTGGAACACCATCTGTAAACCCCGGCCCAAGGCCGCCTCTCTGTGTCCCCTGTCCTGCTGGGAAGCCCTGCACCATTCTGGGATCCGAGGCAGCTGAGCCTGAGCGGCCCAGGGTCTGGCTGGTCCAGGCTGGTGGTCGGGCTGCCTAAGAGGGAAGACGGGGCCGTCCCATCCACCCTTCCTCTAGGCTGCCAAGGGGCAGCCTCTAACTAAGCTGCTGAGGCCTGAGATGGTTAGAGCCCTTATCTGGTGAACCTTTTCACATGCAGTTCCTCCCAGCATCCTCAGATGACTCTGTAATGTAGGCATGTAGGAGGCACTTGAGTGTCATGGTTAGAGTGGAGCTATCAGCCAGATCTGGCTTCAGATCCAAGCACTGACACTTACTTGCTGTGTGACCTTGGGTAAGTCACTTCCCCTCTCCGAGCCCCACATTCCGTGTCTGTACAATGGGGCTTATGACAGTACTACCTCATAGGGCTGTCATCAGGATCCAGTATGATGAAGTGTGCAAAGAATTTGGCATAGTGCTCAGCACTGAACAAGTGCTCAATAAATGTTTTTTTATCAAAAGTGACTCAGGCCCTACCTTTGGCAGTTTATTTCTTAGCTCCTAGGTGGCAGCAGCGCCCCCTCCAAAGCATGTAGGGGCTGAGGGGTCCCTTGGCTCCTCACTCACAACTATCCTGCCCCAATAGCCACAGAGAGGTTTGATGCATCCAGAACAGTTATTTTAGATCATGACCCATGGAAACCCCCCTGAGGAAGGGGTTTATAACTCACTTTTGAAAACGCAGAATCCTGGGTCTTAGCCTAAAACCCTCTGTGATCAGAAACTCTAACCAGAGCCAGAGAACCATCTTCCCTGGTGGCTTAGACAGTAAAGCGTCTGTCTACAATGCGGGAGACCTGGGTTCGATCCCTGGGTCGGGAAGATCCCCTGGAGAAGGAAATGGCAATCCACTCCAGTACTATTGCCTGGAAAGTCCCATGGACAGAGGATCCGGGTAGGGACCCTGGTAGGGCTCCATGGGGTCTCAAAGAGTCGGACACGACTGAGCAGCTTCACTTCACCCTCGCGTCCAGCATTGCCTTCCCCGTCTCCAGCTAGCAGGGGGCAAGCACACCAGGCTCCCTGGGAGGCAGGGGGGAGAAAAGGGGCCTTGACCGGTGCTTTCTTATTTATCTTCACCACCAGCTTGCTGGGCCACATTGCCTCAGGTGCAGGAGAGGCCTCTGAGGCTCGAGATGAGACAGGACGGGATTCAAGACGACTGTTGGGCACAATCTAATCACGGAGTTTCCCTGAAGAGGACATCCCTCAGACATCTGTGTGTGGGCCTGCGGCTGGAGCTCAGAGCAGGGCTGACTTCCCCACATCCTCAGGAGAGGGTGTGATGCGGTGGGAGGGATGAGTGAGGCAGCCTTGCACAGCAGAGGGGGTGAGGGCAGTAAGTGTACCTGGCCCAGCCGTCAGAAGGGCCAGGGGAGGGACTGGTGGGGACAGGAAGTCTCAGAGGAGGAAGTAGCCTTTGACACAGAGTGTTTGATGTATGGGTAGATAGAAGAAGGCATGTCAGGCAGAGCAGGGCATGAGCAAAGACATTGAGGTGTGACAGTGATTGAGGCCTGGGGCTGGTGTGTGGTCCAGGGTGACAGAGATTTGGGGGAAATGGGTCAGTCACGATAATCACTAATTGCTTCAAACCTCCATGTGATGGAAGCTGTGTTGTAACCCTTCTGTGTCACATCAGTTCAGCCCCATCAGGTGAGAATTGTCACTTTCCTTATTTCACAGATGAGGTAACAAAGGTCCAGAGAGGCAGAGTTTTGTGCCCAAACACACACAGGAAGTCAGAGTTGGGATTCAAGCTGGGGGGCCTGCTTCCATGTATGCTTAGCCACTCTGCTCTACTGATGGGTCAATTGAAATATGGGTCAATGTCAAATCAGAGAGAGCCTTGGATGTTGGCTTAAGGAATTTTACTCTCTACAATGAATATATTCTCTATTCTCTATAATGAAAGCATCATGGGTGGCATTAAACATTTAAAAAAAAATTGTAACAGTTATAGTAAAAAATGTGAACAACCACATCTCCATCTTAATACAACTGTTTAATTATACTTCTCTTTTTTTCCTGTCAATGTACGCACGCATGCACTTATCAATAATCATGAGGACTAAAGTTGACTAGGCACTTACATCATGCCTGGTGTGCCCTAAGCACTTTAAGGTGAGTGCTACTTTTAATCACATTTTACAGCTAGGATGAGGCAAGGTTAAGCAGCCCCAAGTCACACAGCAGTAAGTGGCAGAGCCAGGCCCCCAAACAAGGGCCATATTAAGATCAGGTCTAATACTTAAAAGATGTGGAGTTGGACTGCAGGTGAGGAGGCTGGGGCAATATTGGGGTTCTCGTAGCTAAATCTGTCCTAGGTTGGCATATGGGAGACGGGCCCAGAGAGGGGAAGGCCCACGGTCAAGGGTCACTCAAAGTTGATAACAGAGCTTCTGTAGGACAGGGTGTAGTAGAAAGAGGAACTAACCTTGGCATCCAGGGTTGTCAAATCCAGATTGTGGCATCAGGCAGATCTGGGTTTGAATCCTGGCGCTGCCTCTTCCCAGCTGTGTAACTGGCAAGTTACTTCACCTCTCTGAACCTTGGGGTCCTCATATGTCAAATGGGAAGAATGCTATTAATAGCACCTACCCAATGAGATTTTTGTTGCAACTCAGAAAATTGAGCTAAAACAGAGATCACAAACTGGCAGCCTAAAGGCTGATAGACTTTGACTTTCACAGTGTTTGGAAAAAATGTTATGAAATTCGAGACCTACAATCATGAAAAGTAAGAGGCATTCCCTCTGTGTCAGGAACAAGACCACGGTGCCTGCTGTCATGACTTCAACATTATGTAGGAGGCCTAGCCAACAGCAAGACAAATAATATAAAAATTTACTGCATTCCTGTACTCCAGAAGTGATTAGAAAATATAATTTAAATTTGGGAGATTTTACATAAAAATCCAAGTTTCTGAGTTCTTTTAAAAAATGGGAGGGAATTCCCCTGAAACCCACTGGTTAACGGACTCTGCACTTTCACTGCTGAGGATGTGGGTTCAATCCCTGGTTGGGGAACTAAGAGCCCTCAAGCTGCAAAGCACAGCCAAAAAAAGAAAAGAAAAGAAAAATGGGGTATCTGGCCCTAAGGGGCAGCAGTCAAGTGGAGCTCACCCTTTCAGGTGAGCACTTATGTTACATGTGTCTCAAAAGTGGAAAAGCAAGATGGCCAGGCAGGGCCACATGATTTTTCATGTTCCTGGCCCACTTTACTCATTCATCTTATTTATAGACTCTGGGTATATGACTTTGACCCTGGTGGCTCAGATGTAAAGAATCTGCCTGCAATGCAGGAGACCTAGGTTTGATCCCTGAGTTGGAAAGATCCCCTGGAGGAGGGAATGGCAACCCACTCCAGTATTCTTGCCTGGAGAATTCCGTGGACAGAGGAGCCTTGCGGGCTACAGTCCATGGGGTCAAAAAGAGTCAGACACGACTAGACGACTAAGCACACACACATGTGACTTTGAGGAACCCTGGAAATCTTTCTTCCTCTTCCAGTTTTCTCTAAGCCAGAGCTACCCTCAGTTTCTCTATCAATAAACGTGGGGAGTTCAGTCATGGCTTTACTGACTGGTTACTAAGCGCCACACCCTGTGCTCTGTACCTTATTTGCATGTTACTGGAGTCCTTAAGACACCCCTTGGAAGCAAGCTCTCCTGTCATATCCATTTTACAGGTGGGGAAACAAAGGCTCAGAGAGGTATAGCAGCTTGCCCAAGGACTCACTGCTGGAATGTGTAGAGCTGGGTCTCCAGTCTAGGACTGATAGACTCCAGAGCTCCTGCCTAGTCTGAGGATTTCTAAAGGTCTTGCCAGCTCTGATGAGATGATTATTTTTAGAACCACTTCTCTGAGGCTCCAATCAGAGCTCAGCCACACTATCCTCTCCAGGCCACCAGCCTCTCCTGCATGGATGACTGTATCATCAGCCTTCTCTCTGGCATCATCTGCTTTCTCTCTTTCCCCACCACGATCCCCACCAGTTTGACCACAAGAGCCCAAGTGATCTTTCTAGAGCCTGATCAGATTATGGCGCTTTCCTGTTGAAAACCCTCCAATGGCTTCCAATCCCATCCAGAATGAACTCTATGGTTTTCCCTGTAGATTTCCAGGTTCTATGATGCAGACCTTGTCCCCTACCACTCTTCTTCTTTCACTCCACTCCAGCCACACCTGCCCTCTAGCTGTTCCTCTCTCATATAAACTGGTTTTGTTGCAGGAAGGTGGACCCCTTCCAGGGCCCAAAAACTGGGCTCTTGTCTAACACTCGGAAATGAATTGTCCAAGGAGACACATGTGCTGACAAAACAAGAGATTTTATTGGGAAAGGACTCCCGGGTGGAGAGCAGTAGGGTAAGGGAACCCAGGAGAACAGCTTTGCCACTTGCAATCTCGGATTTTATGATGGGATTCATTTCCAGGTTGTCTTTAGCCAATCGTTCTGACTCAGAGCCCTTCCTGGTGGTGCACGCCTTGTTCAGCCTAGATAGATGCCAGAGAGAAGGATTCTGGGATATGGTCGGACATGCGGTGTCTCCTTTTGATCTTTCCTGAACTCTCCGGTTCAGTTCAGTTCATTTGCTCAGTCGTGTCTGACTCTTTGCGACCCCGTGAATTGCAGCCTCCCTGTCCATCACCAACTCCCGGAGTCTACTCAAACTCATGTTCATCGAGTCGGTGATGCCATCCAGCCATCTCATCCTCTGTCGTCCCCTTCTCCTCTTGCCCCCAATCCCTCCCAGCATCAGAGTCTTTTCCAATGAGTCAACTCTTCGCATGAGGTGGCCAAAGTACTGGAGTTTCAGCTTTAGCATCATTCCTTCCAAAGAAATCCCAGGGCTGATCTCCTTCAGAATGGACTGGTTGGATCTCCTTGCAGTCCAAGGGACTCTCAAGACTCTTCTCCAACACCACAGTTCAAAAGCATCAATTCTTCAGCACTCAACTTTCTTCACAGTCCAACTCTCACATCCATACATGACCACTGGAAAAACCATAGCCTTGACTAGACGGACCTTTGTTGGCAAAGTAATGTCTCTGCTTTTCAATATGCTGTCTATGTTGGTCATAACTTTCTTTCCAAGGAGTAAGCATCTTTTAATTTCATGGCTGCAGTCACCATCTGTAGTGATTTTGGAGCCCAGAAAAATAAAGTCTAACACTGTTTCCACTGTTCCCCCATCTATTTCCCATGAATTGATGGGACCAGATGCCATGATCTTCGTTTTCTGAATGTTGAGCTTTAAGTCAACTTGTTCACTCTCCTCTTTCACTTTCATCAAGAGGCTTTTTAGTTCCTCTTCACTGTCTGCCTAAGGGTGGTGTCATCTGCATATCTGAGGTTATTGATATTTCTCCTGGCAATCTTGATTCCAGCTTGTGCTTCCTCCAGCCCAGAGTTTCTCATGATGTACTCTGCATATAAGTTAAATAAGCAGAGTGACAACTCTCCAGTTGGTGGTGGCTTATTAGTTCCGTGTTCCTTATCAGCACCTCCTGTCATAAAACAACTCATGCAAATGGTTACTATGGTGCCTGGCCAGAGTGAGTGGTTTCAGTCAGTGTGCTTCCCCTAACAGTTTCTGCCTTGGGGCCTCTTTCTAGAATGCTCTTTCCCCAGATTTTCCTATAGCTGGCTCCTTCCCTCTATTCACTGTTGTCCGAAAGTCATTTCTGCAGAGAGGTCTTCCCTGGCCAATCTGTTTAAAATAAACCCCACCCACTCCCATTATTCTCTGGTCCCTTACCCTGCTTCATTTTTATTCATCTTTGACATTATATTAGACATTCCTTTATTGTCTGTTCCCCTCATTAGAAGCCCACAAGTTCAAGGACTTTTGTCTGTTTTGTTCACTGGTATATCTACAGTGCCCAGAACTTCCCTGGAATTGCTTGATCAATATTTGTTGAGATACTCTGAGAAAACAAGGTCCCCTCCACAATCCCCTCCTCCCACCTCACAGAGGCCAAGTTTCCCCAGTAAGAATCCTCCATGTAGGCTGAGAGAGAGCTGGGAGGTAATGTCTGATATGAAGGGCTCTTTCCTTTGTCTTAAAAGGGAGCTGAGAATATCTGGGACAAATGAAAAGGCGGTGGCTTGGAAGTCTCAGTTGACAGAGCAGGTATCCTGCCTGGCCCAGGAGAACCGGTTGGACTGATTTTATCACCCCTGGGGAGGAGGGAGTGACAGTAGCAGCTGCAGATGCTCCCAACCCCCAGGGTTGCCAGCAAGTGCCCTGCGGGTTCTCAGGACCTGGAGGGGGTTGGTGTCACGGAGTTTAGCAGTTCTGCATCAGGGGTGGGGGTGACCCCCTTGACTGGCCAAGGGTGGCTGGCGTATGGTTCGTCACAGAAGCTGAGGCAGGAGGTCAAGGCCCAACTTCATTGTGTTGAATCACAGAGAGTGAACTGAAGCCCAGAGAGGGGAAGGGTCTTCTCAGGCTCACTAAGTTCAGATCCAGCTCTCCTGACCTGAAGGATCATAGTGACTCCGGCGAGCCTGAGGTTCTTTGTTGGGAAAGAATTCGGAGACAAGCAGAGAAGTTAAGAAAGTAAAGTGAAAGTTTATTTAAGCAAAAATATACTCTCAGAGGCAGAGGGGGCAGACAGGTGAAGAACTGCTGCCCTAAGCCTCTTTGGCAATCTGGTTACGAGGGGCCTACAAGTGAAGGGGTGGAATATTCACTGGGGAAGGAGGAGTTTGGGGGTTGGCTTCCCTGACTTTCATGGTTGGTGATGCCATCCAACCATCTCATACTCTGTCGCCTCCTTCTCATCCTGCCTCAGTCTTTCCCAGCATCAGGGTCTTTTCTAATGAGTTGGCTCTTTGCAGCAGGTGGCCAAAGTATTGGAGTTTCAGCTTCAGCACCAGTCCTTCCAATGAATATTCAGGACTGATTTCCTTTAGGATTGACTGGTTTGATCTCCTTGCAGTCCAAGGGACTCTCAAGAGTCTTCTTCAGCACCACAATTCAAAGGCATCAAGTCTCCGGTGCTCCATCTTCTTTATGGTCCAACTCTCACATCCATACATGACTACTGGGAAAAACATAACTTTGACTAGACGGATCTTTGTCAGCAAAGTGATGTCTCTGCTTTTTAATACGCTGTCTAGGTTCGTCATAGCTTTTCTTCTAAGGAGCAATAATCTTTTAATTTCATGGCTGCAGTCACCATCCGCAGTATATGTCACCATACGTAGTCACAAATTGTTTTTTTTCTTGTGCTGAAGATATTTTCAAAGAGCAATCCCAGACCCCCCAAAAAAAAACCCTGACCTAAATCTGACTCCCTCACATTGTTATTCATGGGCACCTAGTCCCCCCGAACCACCTGAAACCACGCTGGCAGCTCACCATAGCGGTCGCTTGACTCCCACTCTGAATTGAGGAATGTACACTTGAACTTTAAAACAGATTCTCTTCGGGAAGGAGACCCACAGGGCAACCTGCTTGGCAGAGTGGCTGCCAAGGCATCATTCGGCGTGAATATTAATGACCCAAGAGCTGCCACTGGTCATGGGACGTTCGGGAGCTTCAGGAGCACTGAGGGCCAGCGCAGGCATCCAGAACATGGGACTAAAAGGTGGGCTCCGAGGCTGAAGGCAGAGACCCTCAGGGAGACAGTGTCGCCAGCACGAGGCATGGGAATGTGTGTCCCTCTGGTCTGTGAGATCCAGGGCCTTATGCACCAGACACACAATGTCACCGTAGGTCAGAGGTTCCAACAAAGGAGCCCGGAGAGGGGCATGGAAGGAGGATGGCTCTATCTCTGGTGGCCATCTTGAAAAGGCCAAGTGTAGGTTTTGCTTTGCCTGTTTTTCTACTTTGTGTAAATGGAATCACGCAGGCTTTTGTGTCTAATTTCTTTCAGTTAGCATAATATATGCAAGCTATTCAAGTGATTGCAAGTCAGGTGGCCCATTCTTTTCACATAGTTCTTAATGAGCTAATACTGAGGTAGGAGGTGGATGGGCCCCTGGGCTGGACAGTTGGTGTTTGTTAAGCAGAGTTAAATTCAAAGTTTGTTCTCAGCCAGACACTCCAAGGACAAAGCTAGTGTCAGAAGCTGAGCTTTGCTTAAGTAGAGATAGAGTGCCCACTCCTGAGGTCAAAGAAGACTTCCCTATCTGCACATGCGCAGGAAGGCTTTTGGGGGGTTGAAAAGGGAGGCAATCCCACCCATAATAAATGTGGACATGTGCCCAAAGTGTTTTGAGGTAGGATACATCTTAGAGAAAATTTGTGTATGCATCTTGGGGAGGGTGCGTCAACCAGTTAGGTGTGAAGAAGGAAACAAGATAATTGGCCAAATGTAAACAAAGACCTTGAAGCACCGTCTTATATAAGTGACTTGAATATTTATTTGGCTGTGCCGGGTCTACATTGTGGCATGCCATGATCTTTAGTTACGGCATGCGTACTCTTAGTTATGGCAATGTGGGATCTAGTTCCCTGATCAGGGATCCAACTTACGCTCCCTGCATTGGGAGCACAGAATCTTAGCCACTGGACCACCAGGGACCTTCCCTATATGAGTGATTTAAATGACCTTTTTACTGCGCTCCTCGTTCCGGACACCTGTGGGTGTATGTACCTGCCTAGCTTCTGACTTACTGTGCTCCTCCTCTTTGGAGAGAAGGCCCATATCCTTTCTCTCTGGGTACGTATTTCTGCCTTGCTTCTGTCTTAAACAAACTGTTTCTCTGTGCGCTCTCCCACATGTTATGCTATGTCTCTAATAATAAACTTTCCTATTTTCACAGTTTTTTGCCTCCTTGAAATAGTCTTGCTTTCAAGCTTGGTAAAGAGTTAGGGCCCTTTGCTTCTAGCCTCTAGTCCCTGGTGGTCTAATGGATAGGATTCCTGGGTTTTCATCCAGGTTACCCAGTTCAGTTTCTGGGCAGGGAACTAAGATCTCTCTTCAGGACTGCTCACTGCTCACTGCTCTCCCTCTGAGATCAATAACAGTCGGCCTCAGTTTGAAAAAGCTATGCATTTGCCCAAGAGACCAGAGACCAGAAAAAATGAAGACTAGGGAAGCCCAGTATTGCCCTGAGAATCTCTACCAAGGCAGCTGAATCCTCAGCCATGATGGCAGCTACCTTGCCCATGTCACCACCTCCCATCTCAAACACACTAGGCAGACATAATGAATTGATCTCAGCATATTTTTACAAAATATCCTGAAGCAGACTCAGACTTCTTCTCAACCCAATAACCTGAGTGACCCACACCAATTGATTGTGGTTGGTATTAAAGATTAAGTGTTCTGCTATCATATCCCCAAGATGTTTTTCTGGGCTCCCAGAGTTATGACATGAGGGGCTCTGATAGCATCCATGGTTTTCCCCACAGCAATATGAGACTGGTGGTGGTGAGGTCTACAGAGTCTGCTCGTTCATATATTCTCTGGGTCATGGCTCAAACCCAGCAAGTGTTTGCTACCTGTGTGTCTGGTTACAGCATGACTTAGCTAAGAGGGGAGAGGCTGATTGCTTAGATATGGAGGGGTTGCTCTACTCATTAGATGACTTGACGGAAACTTCCCTGTTTCTGTTTTTTATTTTGATAAAAATATTGTCGTTGTTGTTTAGTCGCTCAATAGTGTCTGACTCTTTTGTGACCTGATGCACTGTAGCCCACTAGGCTCCTCTGTCCCTGGGGTTTCCCAGGCAAGAATACTCGAGTGTGTTGCCATTTCCTTCTGCAGGGGATCTTCCAGACCCAGGGATCAAACCCATGTCACCTGAATTGCTGGCAGATTCTTTACAACTGGCAAAGCTCGTTAAAATACTGCAATGTCTCAATTACAAAACAAACTCAAGTCTGGCTTATGTTTCACAATTTATGTTGCTGAGAATTCTTGACAATTCTAGCATGTCTCTTACATTTGAAAAAGTGTTTCCAACCTAGAAAGTTGGGTGAGATGGACTTTCTCATCCTCTGGGAATAGTTACCTGTAGGTGGAGGCTGGGGTTGTAGCAGATTACAGCAACAAAACATCAAGGACCACATTCAAAGCTTGTTTTTGTCTATATGTAGATAATAGTCTGGGGAGGAGACAAGACTCATATGTGAAATAATAGAGGAGAAGTTCCATTAAGCTCTCATTTATCTGAAACTCTGTTCCTAGGCAACAGAGTCCAGCAAGTGATTAAAAAAAAAAAAAGAAGTTTTTCTTCATAGGCGAGCACTTCAGTTCCTCATTCAGAACAGGTTTACTCAGAACTGGTTTACTAATGCAAAAGACTGGAAGCAGCAAATTAGATTGGTGGGCTTGAGGGAAATATTGGCTACTAGACTCACTGCTAATACACAGAGAAGTGATTCTTGACAGCAACAGACAGAGGAAAACAATGATATGTGAACCCATAACCAGTTGGCCTTTGTAATGAATGGGCAAAAAAAATAAAAACAACCCTCAATACTTCTGCTACTTTTGAAAGTTTTGAGTCTTCTTCTGGTTTAATTGCTATTGTGCATAACAGTACTCTTGCCTGGCAAATCCCATGGACAGAGGAGCCTGTAGGCTGCAGTCCATGGGTTCACGAAGAGTCGGACACGACTGAGCGACTTCACTTTCACTTTTCACTTTCATGCATTAGAGAAGGAAATGGCAACCCACTCCAGTGTTCTTGCCTGGAGAATCCCAGGGACGGGGGAGCCTGGTGGGCTGCCATCTCTGGGGTCGCACAGAGTCAGACACGACTGAAGCGACTTAGTAGCAGCAGCAGCAGCATAATGATGACCTAGAATAAAATACACATTTCTGAGCATGTACTGTGCTAGGCCTATGCTAAGTAAGCATCTAACACACCCTATCTTACACAAGCTCAGAGGTGGTCCTGTTGTTATCTCCAGTTAACAGTTTTGGAAAGGCACGCACACAGAGGAAGGGAGGTAAAGTGTCCAAGTAAGTATTCAAGGAGGGTTCTGAACCTTTGCAGTCCAGCTTTGCTGTTAGCCTCTACTAGGTTTCAAAGAATCACTTAGGTGAATAAAGCATAGAAAGGCATTGCAGGTAGAGGAACAGCATACGTGAAGACATGGCTAGTAAGTTAAACTAGTCAGTCACTCAATTTCTGAGTCTTGGTTGTTGCTGTTCAGTTGCTAAGTTGTACCCAAATGTTTGCGAACTCCTTGGACCGTAGCCCACCAGGATCTTCTGTCCATGGGATTCTCCAGGCAAGAATGCTAGAGTAGGTTGCCATTTCCTCCTCCAGGGGATCTTCTCTAACCAGTGATCGGCCTTGTCTGTTGTTTAGCAGGTGGATTCTTTACTACTGAGGCATCAGGGAAATGTGAGTCTTGCTGCTGCTGCTGCTGCTAAGTTGCTTCAGTCGTGTCCAACTCTGTGTGACCCCGTAGATGGCAGCCCACCAGGCTCCCCCGTCCCTGGGACTCTCCAGGCAAGAACACTGGAGTAGGTTGCCATTTCCTTCTCCAATGCATGAAAGTGAAAAGTGAAAGTGAAGTCACTCAGTCGTGTCCGACTCTTAGTGACCCCATAGAGTGCGGCCTACCAGGCTCCTCCGTCCATGGGATTTTCCAGGCAAGAGTACTAGAGTGGGGTGCCAACACTGTTACCCACCTACAAAATAGTAAGTCCTAAAGGAGATCAGTCCTGGGTGTTCATTGGAGGGACTGATGTTGAAGCTGAAATCCCAATACTTTGGCCACCTGATGCGGAGAGCTGATTCATTTGAAAAGACCCTGATGCTGGGAAAGATTGAGGGCAGGAGAAGGGTACGACAGAGGATGAGACGGTTGGATGGCATCACCGACACAATGGACATGGGTTTGGGTGGCCTCCGGGAGTTGGTGATGGACAGGGAGGCCTGGTGTGCTGCCCTTCATGGGGTCGCAAAGAGACTAAGCGACTGAACTGAACTGAACTGAAAATAGTAAGAGTATTATCTCACACAAGCTTGTGATAATTAAATGTGATAATCCAAGTAAAGCACTTCACAATGCTTGGATCATAGAAAGTGCATAACGTTAATTACTGTTTTATAAAATATTCTTACTTTTCTTCCTATTTTTCTACCCCCTCCCAACAAAATTAGTTGCAAGGAGACTACATTTCCCAGCATGCCACCCCGCCCTTTGATCCTAGCTAGACCAAAAAGACGCGCCGCCGAGTGTCTTCAGCCGGAAGACTATAGCCTCCCGGCATGCAGCGCGCCTCCTTCCATTAGCTTTGAAGCACGGCCGGCGCGTTGCCCACCGGGAGTTGTAGTCAGCGGCGTGTTTCCCTGACGCCTGCCGGGCCGGGCGTGGGGGCCTGTGGGAGGTGGCGCGGCCGGGCCCAGCTGCGGGGCGGAGGTGGAGGAGAGGCCTGCGACGGCAGGGAGCGGCGGGGAGAGGAGCGGGCGCCCGAGCCGAGCCGAGCCGGAGCGGACGGCGTAGGCCGGCGCGGCTAGCAGCAACCATGTCGGTGTTCGGGAAGCTGTTCGGGGCTGGAGGGGGTAAGGCCGGCAAGGGCGGCCCGACCCCCCAGGAGGCCATCCAGAGGCTTCGGGACACAGAGGAGATGCTAAGTAAGAAGCAGGAATTCCTGGAGAAGAAGATCGAGCAGGAGCTGACGGCTGCCAAGAAGCACGGCACTAAAAACAAGCGCGGTGAGTCGGCCGGGCCCCCTCAGACTCCCTTGGCCGGACTCCACCTTCGTCAGACTTGCTCCAGTGTTTGCTCGGATCCTGGAACTCTTTCTTACCTTGTCAGACTCCCTTCCTTGCCTTTCTGGTTCCGGGACCCCTCCCCATCCGATTGCCTTCAGTGTCTCCCGGAGCCTTGGACTCCTGCATCATCACACTGTCATTCCAGCCCTCTCGTCTCAGGCTCTCCGCACTCTGCCAGGCCCCTTCAGACCCTAATTTCACAGCTCTTCTTCCTCTTCTTCCGCTTGCACTCTGTTCTTTCTCTTCCGCCTTTTCCTCCTCCCTCTTGCCTGCCCTCACCCACCCCCCCCCCCCCCCGCCCCTTCGCAGATACTGCCGTCGCCTCCTTGGCGCCTTTCAGCCCTCCATGCCAACACTTGTGTCCTTCCTGGTCCCACCCCTGCTCTCTCCCGATTCCTCTGTGGAGTCCATGAGCTGTCCCTGGTCTCTCCCCATCTCCTGACTCGGAATTCTCCTTGAGAAGCCTAAATGGAGAGGAAAGGGAACTGGGGGAGAAGAGACTCCCTGGTTCCAGTTCTGTTCACTTGCTGAGTGAACTTGAGCAAGTTACTTTTCTTCTTGAGCCTCATTTCCCCCATCCATCAGCCAGGGTTTGCCCTCTGTAGGCCTAAAGTGCCTTCCAGCTCTTGTGATTCACTTCTTGTTGCTTTATCAGAGTTTCACGTAGCGCAAGCCTTCACCCGGTGACTCACCGCTTCGCGATCCCTGTGTGCCAGAAATAAGGATTCCTTGCCTCCATTGGCCCTGACTCCTCCCCCAGTCCCCACTACTGTGGTTCTGGGCGGGGCTGTTGAACTCTGAGGCACTTTACTTACTGTTGTGTGGCTTTCTGGGCAAGTGGTTTGTATTCCTCTTAAGTCAAGTGAATGTAAAAATGCTTTAATAACTATGAAGCAATTTAGAAATATTTGATTTTTGTCGTTGTTATGGCAATAGGAGGATGAACCATAGCATGACAACCCTTCCCCTGAGAAGCGGGAAAGGTGAGAGGGGTTTAGGAGCTTTACAAACAAGTATTTAACTGAGAAATCTGCAAGTCACTAGCTTTGTGACCTTGAGCTAGTGAATTTACCTCTGAAAGGAAGATCGTGGATTTACAGTGCCCAGCATATAGTAGGGGTTAATTAGATGTTTTCATCATTCTAACAGAGGAGCAGAATAACGTATCCTGAGGATACTCCTTTGCTGATGATAGTCAACAGATAGTCTGGAAATTCTTTTGGGGGGCTTACTACATGCATGGTATTCAGAGGGTGAACAGAACCAGCTTCCACTCTCATGAGGGAGAAGACAGGAATATAGGTGAAGTAAATATTGTCTAGTGGTGGAAAGTGCTAAAAAAAAAACCAAAAGGGATTGGGAGTGATGGGTAGGAAGGGGTGCCACTTCAGATAAGGTGGTCAGGGAAGTCCTCTTGGAAAAGGTCAAGTTTGAACTGAACCTTGAGAAGTTACTAGTTCTGTAGAAGTCTAGGGGAGAAGCCTTCCAGGCAAGCAGACAGCAGTGGAAAAGGCCCAGAGATCAGCCTCTTTTAAGCAACAGAAGACCTCTGTTTATGGAATACAGTGACTGAAGAGAGTGGTATAATGCAAGTGGGTGTGGAGTGGACTGAACTTCCTGGTGAAGAGTTTAGATTTTATTCCAAGTGGATGGAAAACTGTTGGAGGGTAATTATGGCTGTCCTAATCATTCACATCATTTTAAAAACACCATCGGGCCTCTCTCTTTGGAAAATAGACCTGTTGGTGGAGGGGGGGGGGGCGGGTGAGAATGGGAGAGGGGAGACGGGTGAGGGCAGAGGCAGCTGGGCATTTGCAGCTTGGACTCCAGTTGTAGTTCCGGAGTTGGAAAGCAGGGTTAGATTTTGCTGTCTTTAGCATTTTTCTTTCATGACTCTCCCTCATTCAGGATCCTCTGTTGTTCACAGAGGTAGTGAGTCGGTGTTTTGACCAGTCTGCATTTGGGGAGGGCTTTGCCCATTGCTGGGCGGAGGAGGGCATTAGTTTACATCATCTCCCATCTGAGAGGGCAGGTCTCCTGTGGTCTTTCGGTCTGGAGCTAGTTTTGTTTCTGCAGTTTTAGAGGTGATTGAATTGGCTTGCAGGAGGCTTGGAGAGAGATTGCCAGCCAACTATGAGACTACCAGGCTCAGCCAGCTGTGAGAACATTTTGGAAAGCAGTCTGCTTTCTTGAGTTTACCTGAGAGGACAGGAGCTATCTCCCCTTCTTTTTAGTGTCCTCCGGGGGAAAGGTTGTATTTGCTTATAGGGGCAGTGCTATGAGGTGTTAACACCACAACCTGTCATTCATTTAGTCACTGATTGACTCGAACTGAGCTGGGACTTGGAAGAGATGAAAATACACTGTGCCTGCCCTCCTTTTGGAAGTTGTGTGTGGTGGTGTGTGTATGTGTGGTTTTTTTTTTTTTTTTAGTTTGTGTGTGAGAGAGAGGATGAGGAGGAGAGAGGAGGAAGAGTGGGAAAGGAAGGAGGAAAGAACACCGAAGACTCTTGTCTGGAGGGCAAAGGGCAAAAGCAGCTTGGTTGAGGACGGAAATGTGAAGTGATCAGCAAGGGGATTGGGGAGCCCCAAGTGAGAGCATCCCCTAGTGGGAGTCTGTGGGGCAGGAGAGCAGATGGGTAACCCTTGGGAGTGACCTGTAGCCTTGAGCCTGGAGATGGTCAGGAGCATTGGCTGTCTTAAAGCAGAAGAGATCGGTCAGCTTGGATTTCTGAAAGAGCAGTATCAATAAAGGAAGGAATGTCCGCTGACCAGGAAGGGACCGGGGGCAGGAGTCCAGTAAAGGGTCAGGGTGAATCTCATGGACAGTGCATTTGAGCTAGCTTCATCATGAACCGTGTCTTGGGCAGGTCACTCTGTACCTCAGATTCCTCCTCTTATCAGTAGGGGTACTAGTATCTACCTTATTGGATTAATTTATGATATGCATGTAAAGTTCTTAGTAGAATGCCTGCCATACAGTGACCAATCAATGGCAGCCATTATTACAAGGAGACTCCATGTGGGAACAAAGGGCCTAGAGAAGCATGGAGGACCTGACAGGAAGTAATAAACATCAGAGACTTTTCTGAAGGAGAATCAGAAGGCTGGTGCTTGATCACAACTGTGGGCACGATGAAGGAGAGGGAGGAGTTGAAGGTGATTCCTAAGTTGACAGCTCAGACAGTGGGTGGATGGTGATGCCATTAATCAAGTTTGGAAACACAGAGGAGGGGCAGTACTTCCTAACTGAGTCCTTTGACATTTGTGAAACTCCTTTTTCCTCATGAGTCTCATGATATTTCCTTGAGACTGAGCTCCATGAGACAGGATATGTTAGTCATGTTCATTACTGTGTCCACTGGACTGCACGGTGCTTGCAGGTAGTATTTATGCTCAGTAAGTATTTGTTTAATGAATGCAAACAGCCTTGGGGGTATGTTCTGTTAATCCTATTGTCTGGAGAGGAAACCGAGGCTGGAGAGAGGATGTAACTCGCCGCAGAGACCAGGTCTGCCGGTGGCCATGGGTATCTTGTGTTCTGTTTACTCCTGTGCTGGCTGCAGGCCTCATCATGACCTTTGTCATCGCTTAGCTCATTAAACACCCACCTGTGCAAGGTGTGGTGCTGAATCGGGGGAAAAAGAAGTGAGACAGGACTAGGCCCTGCCCTGTGAAGTGTGTAACCAAACGTGGATGTTATTTTTGTGACGTACATATTAGAAAGATGACAAATGGTTCTTTGAAACAAACCTCTGCAGTTCAAGTCAATAATTTGCATCAGGCAAGTATGTTCCAATAAGTGGTTTTAGTTAGGGGCATAGAGCAAAGTTTGGATTACATTTTTTTTTTTTTTCCAAATTTCTTTTCGTTTTCTTTAGTTATGTATTGATTCTTAGGCATGTGGCAGGCTCTTAAACTGTGTCTTAGGTCCCATGCTTAACATGAGGAGCTTAGTACTGGGAATATAGAGAAAACAGATACATCCAAGGCACTTAAATATTGTCATTTTTCCTTTTCTATTAAGTGGAAATAGTATTCATCTTACATGACTATGGTGTGGATTAGCTAAGATAATATAAGAAAGAGTGTGGCACATTGTAAATATTGAGTAAGTAAACTATCCTTTACTGATAAAGTTGTTATTGATCAAACTTTTTAAAAATTTTATTTTTAATTGGAGGATAATTGCTTTACATTGTTGTGTTGGTTTCTGCCATACATCAATATGAATCAGCCATAGGTCACATATGTCCTCTCCTTCCTGAACCTCCCTCCCATCTCCCACCCCATCCAACCCCTTGATCAAACTTCTTGGGTTCAGTTGTCAAGTGGAAAAGTTCTTTCACTGAGAACTGGATGGGAACCAGAATTGCGGTGCGGGTGAACTGACAGAAATCTCCCCAGCTTAGATCTTTTTTAAACAGTGCCTGGTTGGTTTTCTCCTTAAGAAAGATGATCATATAGCAAACATTGTTTTCTTCTTAAGACATTGTAACTAGTTATGAAATAAGCTACCCTATGTGGCTCAGATTTCTCTGTTTTCCCCTTTTAATAAAAATGAAACCTGACTGTTGAAAGGATCATATTTTTAGTTTAACAAGAGACTTACATGAGATTGGGAAATGGCAGGTTGGATACCTCCGCCTACACTGGTATATTTCTCTTGGATTTATGGATGCAAATCAGTTCATTTATAGGTTCATTTGGGTTCAGTTGAAAATGTCTGGAGGCAGATAGGCCAGACGCTCATGGGAAGTAGATCTTCATTAAGTCCTGTTCATTGCTGGAGCCAAGGTGGCTCTCTCATGTTTAATAAAGTTGCTCTGAAATGTTAGCACGTGGGAAGACATCTTCATAAGTTAAATTTATAGTGATCATGGCTTTTTGGTCCTCTGTAATCAAGATGTCAGGTTGAAAAGTACAGCGTCTTAATGGTACATGTGCCAGCAGGAGCGCCTATCCCAGAGGGCCAGGGATGGAAAACCTGAAACCCACCCAGGGAATTGAGCAATGGGGATTTCCCCTGGTGCTGCTTAAGTTTCTTGTTTAAAGAGATGGTTGGCCAGATTGGCTTTGGTTTATTTCTTAAGACAGATGGAGTGTCAGAGAGGCCTTAGGCATTGGCTCTTCAAACATGCTGGCGCCTTTGATTCAAATTACAAAAAAAATTTTTTTTTCCCTATTGGGCAGGAAGATTAAATATTTTTAAAGTGCCTGCCAGTGGGTTTCTAGTGTGATTTGAAATTCAAGATAGATTTTGTTTGGAAGTTTAGCTAAACGTGAGGACCTTTGAGCTGGAGTATTTTGCTCAAGGAAGTTCTGAGTTGTTCTGAGTTGGGTGTGAGTGTAGAGAGCTAGGTTCTGGAGAGGAGCTTGTGAAGATGTGTTTGAGCCATATACTTCTGGGGCAGAAAGCCAGGGCCTGATGTTTGCAGTGGTCCAGAGTCCTGAGATGGAGTTCTGGCCTGCGGGGAGGAGACTGGGGTTCTTGGGGCCTTGAGAGATTTCTTTGCATAGGAGAAGTTTGTGAAAACTTGATCCTCTTACCCAGAGTTGTTTTGTGCTCTGCCACTGTCTTTAAAAAAAGAAAGAGGATATCCAAAAATTGACAACTTTATATTGGTCACTTTGAGGATTTGTTGCTTAGTCACCCAAGTCGTGTCCGACTCTTCTGCAACCCCATGGATTGAGATTTTCCAGGCAAGAATACTGGAGTGGGTTGCCATTTCCTTTCCTCCTTTGAGGATGGATGGTTATAATTAGAAGGCAAATTTGAGCATAGCAACAGGAAACAACAAGAGACCTAGCTGGATATAGTACTGGCCTGTTTTTAAGGTGTCTGGCTCAAGTCAGCAGACGTTTGTTGAGTTCCTTTTAGGAGGAAGGTAGCATGATGGTGTAGGTAGAAGATTTCCAAACTGAGTGCCGGTTCACCACTCACCAGCAATACCTTGGCAGTTATCCTCCCTGAGTCCGTTTCCCCATCTATAAACACAGAGTAAGAACAATACCTCTTAGGGTTCTTGTGAGGCTGTAGAATAAAGCGACACGTGTAAAGTGCCTAGCAGAGCGCCCAGCACAGAGAAGGCACGTACATTTCCTTGGTTTCCCGGCTATAGTCTCAGGCACACTAAGAGGTAGAAAGATGGATGAGACGCTACAAGGGCACACAGTTCAGTGCAGATGACACGCACACGTACAAGTAGCTGATAAAAGGCAAGCCGTGTACAAATGAAGCGTTAGAGAAAAATCCAGCAGGAAGAGATGAACTCATTTCTGAGGGTTGGCAGGTTCATCTCACACAGACACCCATCCAGTACCCAGATTCCCTTCGCAGTGTTCCTGCTGAGCGATTAGCCTCTGATTGAACCTCTCTGCCGACAGGATTTGTATTAGGTGCCCTGTCCTCTCACGCTACTGCATAGTCTGCCTTTGGATGGCTCTGACTAGAAAACCACCTTTCTTATTTGAAACTGAGATCTGTCTTCCTCTAGTGCCGACCTCCGGTACAGGCCGGGGTGGTGGCTCCACAGGGAAGCAGCTTCGGCTGGTGGAAAGAATGTGGGATCTGGAGTTAGAAGGTTTAGGGGCGAATGCCACCCCTGACGCTTGTCAGCGGTGAACTGTTTGCTTCAGCTGGAAGAACAGGTGGTGAATTCTGCCTCAGAAAACAGGTCTCATCCCCCTTTGGGAAGATAGATCAAGGCAAATGGGGCTTACGTCTCAACCTGCACCTCTCTTGGACAGGTCTTCTGTGTTCCATTGACTGTTCCTGGCCTGGTGTTTTTGTTCTTTCCTTGTTACCCTCCTGTAGGTGGGCTCCTGTTCATCAGTGTCGCTCTTAAGGTGTGAAGTGGGCAGAGCTGACCACTCAATGACTTTGCCAGCTGAGGTCTGAGCACTGCAGCCCAGAACACGGAGGACTGGCTGTCTGTTAGGAATTAATTTAGTTCTGTGTGCTGTATGGCCCTGATAATTCCCATATCACTGAGAATTTTTCTTGTTTTTTTTTTTTTTACACTTGATTGATTACACTTTCCCGTGGTCTTTCATTAGTGAAGGAGCAAGCATCTAGGAGCCCCTAAAATTTGTTCCAGGTGGCACAGTGGTAAAGAATCCCAAGAGACACTGGTTTGATCCCTGGGTCAGAAAGATCCTTTGGAAGAGGAAATGGAACCCATGCCAGTATTCTTCTTCTTCTTTTTTTTTTTTTTTTAATATTTATTAGTTTTATTTATTTGGGTGCACTGGGTCTGGGTTGCAGCTTTGGAATCTTCCATGTTCATTGCAGCATGCAGGATCTTTAGCTGTGGCATGTGAACTCTTAGTTGCAGCATATGGGATCTAGTTTCCCCACCAGGGATCGAACCAGGGCCACCTGCATTAGGAGTACAGAGTCTTAGCCCCTAAACTGCCAGGGAAGTTCCCTCCAGTATTCTTGCCTGGGAAATTCCATGGAGAGAGGAGCCTGGTGGGCTATGCTCCATGGGTTCGCAAAGAGTAGGACACACACACACACACACTCACACACTCACTCACACACAGTTTGTTTGATCCTTCTTAAGGAGCCTTAGCTGAAGGATTGAATGGTTTAAGTTCTTAACACGAGCATCTGGCTGGCTTGATTCTCCCATAGCTTCTATTTCTAGCTTTCCCTCTTCCCTCTACGTTACATGGCAGAGCTGGCGGGAGGGCTAACTTGAGGGATGCGGGAAAGCTATATGTCTTCATGGTCCTGGATATTTAGTTCAGGAGGATAGTGATATGGTCTAGTAAAAAAAAGCTCTAAGTTTGGGATCAGGTGACCTGATTTCACATTCCACCTCTGCTTGCTGGTAAAAGTATCCTCCTGTCCCTGACCATCAGCTTCTTCAGCTGCAAACACAGGATACAGTATTTACTATACAACTTTGCTTCGCATGCAGAGAATAAACAGGTGGTTGCTGGAGGAGGGCAGGAGTGTGGGGATGTGAATGACATAGGTGAGGGAGATTAGGAGGTACAGACTTTTAGTTCTAAAAATAAATGAGTTAGACTTCCCCGGTGGTCCAGAGTTAGGAACCCACCTGCCAATGCAGGGGACACGGGTTTGATCCCTGGCCTGGGAAGGTTCCACGTGCCACAGGACAGCCAAGCCTGTGCCACCACTACTGAGCCCACACGCGGCAATGACTGAAGCCTGCGCTCCTAGAGCCCGTGCTCCACAAGAGAAGCCACCGCCATGAGAAGCCTGCACAGCACAACTAGAGAAAGCCCGAGCACAGCATCAAAGACCCAGTGCAGCCCAAAATAAAACAATATTAAAAAAAAAAAGAGGAAATGTACACAGCATGGGGAGTATAGTCAGTAATAGTGTAATAACTTTGTATAGTGACAGATGCTAGCTCAGCTTATCAGGGTGCTTGTTTTGTATGGAAATGTTGAGTCATTCTGTGGGCACCTGAAATTAACATAGTGCTGTGGGTCAGTTATACTTCAATCAAAACAGAAAACACCAGTGTTGTAAATTGACTATGCTTCAGTTTTTAAAAAGTTGAAAACAATAGCAATAACAACAGAACTTTGCTACTGAAAGTGTGGTCTGTGGGCACACCGTGAAACTGTTAGACCTGCTGATGCGAAAGCCCCACCCAGTGAAGCTGAGCCTGCACTTTTATTTTATTTTATTTTTTTAATTTTTTTTAATTTTTTTTTTTTATGAGATCTTCAGGTGGTGTGTATGCTCGTAAAAGAGACGCCTCTCTATAGTTACATAGCTTTCCCTCCTCCCTCTTCCTCACGTTGTAGTGATTACGTGAGAATGTTGGGCACTTTTCACATGTCCATGCCAGTATTCTTTCTTTTCCTGGACACTCAAGAATTCTGTGTACCTGGCTAATTTGCTCACTCGTTCTGCGGCTTAATGATTGAACTCTTATCCAGCTCAGCCTGTCCCAGCTACCTTCAGTCAGAAGCCTGCCATCTAGATAACTGACATGCATTCAGTAAAGCTGTTGGCCATGAGGACCCACTGACTAGCAGGCGCCAGCAACCCCGGCTGGTGTTGCTCATAAGTTAGAGGTAGTTGCTGATACGTTAAAGGTAGTTCCCTTCCTCAGTGAGCATCACTCCCCGGATGGAGGACCAGGGGGTAAAGAAAGAACACTCTTTCGCCCAGTGAGCTTGTGTAGAGCACTAGAAGGACCCCAGGTGCAGAGATAACTCCACCTGGAGTGGGTTAGGAAGTGAGTTTTTTAAAGTCATATTTTTTTTCCACCAGAAATTATTTTTCAGTGAGTTCTGATTTCTTGGTTCAGTGGCTTTATGACTGTTTCCTCTTCTGTTCATCTGGCACTGATACTGTTCTGGTCCACCAGTTTTCTGCATCAGGAGGAACAGATGTTCTCCGAGTGCCTGTTCTGTGTTGGGAGCCGTCTGAGATGCCGTGTGGATTTCCAGGCAGTGAAAAAGACACAGCCTGGCCCAGTGGATCCTAGCATTGGACAGATCTGTGGCTTTCTCAGAGAAAGAAGTTATCACAACTAAATAGCGCATACGTTTTCTGACTGGAGTCTTAGAACCATCCTAGGTAAAGTGTCTTTTTCAGGAGTTTTTGGATAAAGTAAAGCTAGAAAAATCCAAGGAGTTTCTCAGCTAGGCGAGAGGGAGTGAGGTGGGATGATGAAATGGGGAATTCCAGCATTAAACTTGCCCTATTTGATTCTGTAAAATGACATCTTTTCTAGATTTTAAGGCGTTAGTGAGTTTTTGAGCAGGGATTCCTGATTGGGTTTAAAATCCAGCAAAAAGCTTTGTCATCTCTTTTTCACCCTCAAAATAAAACAACAACATACTAAAAAACACAACACAACAAAACAGAAAGCCCCAGCGTCAAGCATCAGGGTGTTTAGGAGTCTTGGCCTGGAGCTTGGCACAACCTGCTGAGGTAAGTTTTTTCCCATTGAACAATCAGGGCAGTTGAGTTTGCTCAGAGCCAGGAGGCTCTGTGGTCCCAAAGCAGGAGTTCAGGCCTTCACCCAATCAAGGTTTCCTGCTGAAATGTGGCGTCCTGCCTTATAGTCCTGCTCCCAGGAAGCCCAACTCCTGGTGAAGGGATAAACCCTGGACAGCAGTAATTAAAGTCCAAAATTGGCCATGGGTACCACCCATGAGAACACCCTAAATGTAGCTTGGTGGAGATTTGAGTTTGGGAGACTGGCCCCAGTTTAGGATTGGGGATGGCAATGTGATCTTTTGCATTAGGCTGGTGGCTCAGACGGTAAGAAGCCTCCTGCAATGTGGGAGACCTGGGTTTGATCCCTGGGTTGGGAAGATCCCCTGGAGAAGGGAACGGCTACCCACTCCAGTATTCTGGGCTAGAGAATTCCATTTACTGTATATTCCATAGTGTCGCAAAGAGTCGGACACGACCAAGCGACTTGCACTGTAAAGGAGTAGGTAGCTGCGAGGTGGGGCAGGGTGAGGTGGGGGTTGGGTGTAAGCCTTTCATGTTTGGTATATGACACCACCTCAGTTACAACGGAGAGAACTTTTGCTTTCATCTGGCTTTTTGAGGAGAGTGTATTTGAGGAAGGGGGTTTTGAAATGAACTTAGAGATTGTGCACTGTTTCGGGACTCTGCTGTTGAGACCCCAAATCTTTTCTGTCTTCGTTCTGCATAGGTAAGACATTTGCATTTTGTTTCAGATGGTCCGTTTTATTTTTTTTAATTTATTTTTATTTATTTACTGATCGTACCACATGGCAGGCATGTGGATCTTAGTTCCCTGACCGGGGATCAAACCTGTATCCCTTGCATTAGCAGTGTGGAATCTTGACTGCCAGGCAAGTCCTGAGATAGTCCATTATGAAAGAAGGTTGCTAGAAACTTTTGTTTCATTCATGTACCCATTTGATAAATATATGTGAACTTGAGCTTTGTGCTAGATACTGTCCTAGTTTACTGGGTAAATGCAGATGGAGTCAGGTCATTGCCAATGAAGTGCTCACAATCTAGCCAGAGTGACAGACAAGTAAACAGATGTAATCAAGGTACAGTGTGATCTGTTCTAGAAGCATATTTAGATTTCACAGTACAGGATATGCAGTGGAGGGAGTCAAAACAGCTCTGTGTGTGTGTTACTTGAATCTGTGTTTTATTAAATAGTTATTTTGGAGAGTAGTAGAATGTTAAAGCAGTAGGGAACTCAAATCGTATGAGTGCTTGAAACTTTGAATTAAATGGAAAAGTTTTGAGAAGGGAAAACCAGGAGCATGGTAATATATAATAATGTGCCATGTGCTCAGTCGTGTCCAGTTCTTTGTGACCCCAGGGACTGTAGCCCACTAGGCTCCTCTGTCCATGGGATTTTCCAGGCAGGAACACTGGAGTGGGTTGTCATTTCCTCCTCCAGGGGATCTTTCTGACCCAGGGACTGAACCTGTATCTCCCGTGGCTCCTGCATTGCAGGCGGATTCTTTACCCACTGAGCCATCAGGGAAGTCCTATAGTAATATATGTAGTACTTTGAAAAAGTACCTTATTTGAATCAGAAGCCCCTTTGGCGGGGACGTAAGAATGGATAAATGTTTAACTTAGTTGGGTGATAAAAATAATTGGCTTTAGAATACTGAAGTGTAGCTTATTCTTCCTATAAAAGGAAATAATGACTAATAAACTTGAGGAATGGCTTCTTTACTGTCTGCTAAAGCAGGAACTGTAAGTTCTTTGTAATCTGTGTAAGACCTGTAATATGTGTAGATTTGGTAGTTGTAAAACCAAACATAAGACGTGTACACATGAGTAGCCTGGCTGCTGTTCTCTGCAGAGGCTTGCAGAGGAGCTGCCACTCAGATGAAGCCATCTGAAAGGCTCCCCATTTGGGTGAGGAGTTTGATTAGCTCAGTGTCCCCAGAGTTCACGAGACTAGTTTCTTAATTTTCCGTTAGCTGGATCAGTTGCTTTCACCTCCCCAGAGCATTTTCTCCTTTTAGAATCTTGCACAAGGGCAGTCAGTGGTTGTAGATTGCTTGGCAGGTCTGGAGTTAAAAGATTTAGGTGTTGAGTTGTAGTGGGTGCTGATAGCCCTGTGTGGCCATGTCCCAGGAGGGAGTTGGTATCAAACTGGCATTCAGCTTGTTGCTCTTAGGAGTCAGGGCTGCTGGGCTTGCAGCTGCGACAACCCCCCACCCCACCCCATCCCCTTCTTTTGGCCACATCATCGGCATGTGGGATCTTAGTTCTCAACCAGGGATCCAGACTATGCTCACTGCAGTGGAAGCGTGGCGTTTTAACCACAGGACCACCAGGGAAGTCCCTGACCACTCTTCTTATGCTTAGATTTTAGAGGTAATTTCAGAGGTGTAAAGGACAAATAACACTATAAAAACACCTTAAGTTATTTTCGTCATTCTAAAAAAAATTTTTTGAAGCAAAAAATTATTTTTTCAGGGGAAAAATCAGAAAATGAAAATATTCCCCCCATCTTTGGGAAATGGCATGGACTCTACAAACTTGATCACATTTGACCTTTTCAAACAACCTTGTATATGAAGTGGTATTACCTTCCCACTTTTAGAGATGAGAAAGCCAAAGTTCAGAGTACTTGAATCACTGGGCTGACCCAGGAACCTTGGGCATCCTGAGATGGGCTGCATTATGGTGGGCTGTAGTATCTTTGGTGTTCCATAGGACCAGGACTCTAACCTTGAGTGCTTATAACTTACCAGTGGATAAAGTCTTGTCATTGGAAATTAATTTTTACAATATTCCCTCTAGAGTATGAGCACCTGTTACTCTGCAGGAGAGTGCTTCACATTTGTGCTGGGTCTGTGGCTTCCAAAACCCTTTCCACATCCATGATCTTATTTTGAACCCAGAGAAAATTCTATAAGGCGGATGGGACAAAGTGATTTTAACCCGTTTTGCAGAGAGAGAAACTAAAAGCTCAAAGCAATTAAGTGGCTTCTTTAGGGCTTGAGCCAAGGCTAGCCTTCATGACGCCCCAAGTCTCGTGCTTTCCTGCCACATCTCGCACCATCCTGACTCCCTTTCATTTATGCTCAATCTCGAAAGCTGTGTGTCAGTAATGGGCATGGGTCAGGTTGAGGAGGAACAAGGTTGTGGGTTCTTAGAGTGACTGACAGAGAAGGCAATGGCACCCCTCTCCAGTACTCTTGCCTGGAAAATCCCATGGATGGAGGAGCCTGGTAGGCTGCTGTCCATGGGGTCGCTGAGAGTCAGACACGACTGAGCGACTTCACTTTCACTTCTCACTTTCATGCATTGGAGAAGGAAATGGCAACCCACTCCAGTGTTCTTGCCTGGAGAATCCCAGGGACGGGGGAGCCTGGTGGGCTGCCATCTCTGGGGTCGCACAGAGTCGGACATGACTGAAGCAACTTAGCAGCAGCAGCAGCAGAGTGACTGAATCATCTTAACACAGTGGGACTAGTGCCAGAGAGAAGATGGACAGGAGATTGTTCTTACGTGTCTGGAATGGTTTGAGAGCTTTTTTGTTCACTGTATTCATTCATTCCCAGTCTGCTACAACATCAGCATTGTGCATTTCCCAGCCTGGTTTCCATTTCTTCTACAGCAGTAAGCTCCTTCTCTCAGTGGTCTCTAGTTTCTCTGCCTCAGCACTGTTGACATTTTGGGCTGGATGGGGAGTGGTCCTGTGCATTGCAGGCTGGTTAGTAGCACCCTTGGCTTCTGCTCACTAGATGTCCATAGCACACCCCCACCCCAAATTGTGGCCACCAAAAATCTCTGCAAACACTGCTGAATGTCCTAAGAGACAAAAGCTCCTAGAGTTGAGGACCACTATTCTAGGACTGGTGAAGCCACACAGGTACAGCTCTAAAGCTTTAGAGGTTGGCCTAGGGGGAGGGATCTTAAAGAGCAGAGCCGGGAACACCTGTTAGAGTGTTTTTTTTTTCATTTTAAAATTTATTTTGTTGAAGTATGGTTGATTTACAGTGTTTATTCGTTTCTGCTGTACAGCAAAGTGATTGATACCTATATACATTCCTTTTCATATTCTTTTCCATTATGCTTTATCACAGGGTATTGAATGAAGGGAGGGCTTCCCAGGTGTCTCAGTGGGTAAAGAATCTGCCTGCAGTGAAGGAGCCACAGGAGACACGGGTTCAATCCCTGGTCGGGAACATCCCCTGGAGAAGGAAATGTCAACCCACTCCAGGATTCTTGCCTAGAAAATCCCATGGATAGAGGAGCCTGGTGGGCTACAGTCCATGGGGTCACAAAGAGTTGGTTTGTGATAGTTGATTTACAGCGTTTATTAGTTTCTGCTGTACAGAAAAGTGATTGATACATTTATACATACATTCTTTTTTATATTCTTTTCCATTATGTCTTTTCACAGGGTATTGAATGTAGTTCCCTGTGCTATGCAGTAGGATCTTGTTTATGCATCCTGTATACAATACTTCGCGTCCACTAGTTCCAACTCCCAGTCCTTGCCTTCCCCCCCCCAACCCTGCACTGTTTTGGCACCCGTAAGTCTGTTCTCTAGGTCCGTAAGTCTTTTTTGTTTCGTAGATAAGTTCCTTTGGGTCATATTTTAGGTCCCACGTATGAGTGATACTGTATGGTATTTGTCTTCGTCCTGCTTCATTTCCTATGATGATCCCTAGGTCCGTCCATGTTGTTGTGTATATGTATATACCACATCTTTACCCATTCATCTGTTGACAGACCTTTAGGTTGCATCCTTGTCTTGGCTATTGTAAATAGTGCTGTTGAACACAGGGGTGCGTGTATCTTTTTGGATTATAGTCTGGTCTGGGTATATACCCAGGAGTGGGATTCCTGGATCATATGGCCCCTCTATTTGTAGTTTTTCGAGAAACAACCGAACTGTTTGCATTAGTGGCTGCACCAATTTACATTCCCACCAACAGTGCAGGAGGCTTTCCTTTTCTCCGCATTCTGTCCAGCACTTGTTGTTTGTAGATGTGTGTGTATGTGTGTGTGTGTCTGTAGATTTTTAACAATGGTCATTCTGAATCATTGTAGTTTTCGTTTGCCTTTCCTGTTAGACTATCTTTTTGTTGTTCTGCTGAGGAAACCAAGGTTTGGAGATGGCTCAGGGCCTCCTGGCTCTGCTTTCTGGGAGTGTAGTTAGTATCAGGATCTGGACCTGAATCCTTCCCCACCAGGACTCTTTCATCATCCCAGAGACCCTCAGTCTTTTCAGATTGGAAGACCCTTATCTAGTTCCAAAAAATATTTGGTACGGTCATGTGATAATAGTTGTGCTTTTAGTACCCATTAATTAAGAAGGTACATTATTCCCTTCAACTAGTATTTATTGAATACCGGCTGTTTTGTGTCTTTATCCTAGGACTGTGTCTGAGATGAATGGTAGAAGGTGGGGAGGTGGTGGTTGCTTTAGTTATTGTGCAATATATCCATCGTTCAGTGTGCAGAGAGTGCTGGGTCGGCGCATTCACAGAGCAGCGGAGTGATACCTGTCAACCCCACGGGCCCACACCCGTAGGCCGGGAGCCAGTTGACGCATTATACTGTGCGATTTGAGAAAACAGCAGGCCTCAGACTCCAGGCTCTTCTGAAACCATGAGTTGATAGCCACACTTGAGCTGGAAATCTCACACTCTGCGGAAATAAAAAGCGAGCGGCTACCCAGTGTCCTCATTGCAGCCCTCTCACAGCTGTCCGTGGGGCATTGGTGACACTAGAAGGGGCTTTGGCTGGAGACAAGCTTTAAGTTCTTAGCATTAGTTGGTCAATGGGGCGTGGGCCTAAGGGGCCTTTAAAATAATGGCCTTGTACTTGAGAATGTGTGTTTCCAAAGCCTCTCATCTCAGGCACTCAGCTTCTCTGACAAGCACTATTGCTCTTATTTCAGAGATAAGAGGCAGAGAGGCCAGGCCACACAAATGGTCCCTACTCCCAGATTTAGGAGCTGGCACTCTAGTTGGCATCCCAGGATGTAGCTGTTTGTTTCTGTCAGATGATGATGGAAAAGGGTAGTTAAATTAAGTTCCACCCAATTTGGCCAACATTTTGAGTGTTCTGTGAAAGACTCCATGTGAAGGGACTCTACAGGACCCAGCTGAATGGGGCACAGATGAAGGGATTGGGGACAGGGAGGGGGTTAGGGTCATTCCAGGCAGAGGGGATTGTGGGAGCCAGGGTCCTGAGATTAGCCTATGCCATGTGAGGGGTGGGAGGGGGAGAGGGGATTATGGGAGGGGTAGGAGGATTATGGGGTATGGGTGGGGGGTGGGGGTGGCCCCGGGTGGAGTAAGAGTTGGAAAGGTAAGCTGTGGCTTCCCTGAGGAGACCCTGGATGCCAAGCTGAGGAATCTGTGTTATTGATTTTAGTGGGGCAGATACCCGAGAGACACATTCTGTCTGGAGAGCATTTTGGTGGGGCCTAGCAGTCCGTGGGGTTGCAAAGAGTCAGACACGACTGAGCAACTGAACTGAGAACTGAGCGGCCATGTTTCCCCAGCACCTGGCGAGGTTTCCCCCCAGTAGACTTTCTGCCCATTATTACTTGAGAGAATGAGGCAGGTAGAGCGGCTGTTGCCTTATAGCAGGGGACACATGGCTCACCACCCTTTTTCTCCGTTAACTTCTTCCTGGTTCCCCTTCTGCTTTTCCCGAAGCCCAGCACACCCTAGGCAGCTGGATAGAGGCAGAATAGCAACTTTTTTTTCCACTCTGAGCGAATCTCAGGTTACATGCCGAAGGTAAGCAGGCACATAAATATTTCCTGCCTAAACTAGCTCAACCAAGCCTCCTTTATTTAATCAGGTCGTTTGCTGCTTCATATAGTGCATTTCACCCTAGCTGCCTGGCTGGCTCACTCAGTTAGTTGTGATCTTTGCTATTATTTAATCTTCTCTTTATATTTATCTTTGAGCTAAAAGAGAGCTGGTGACTCCCTTGGCTGATGACAAGGACCTCTGTTTATGAGGCCATATACTTCAAGTTCAGCCTGGACTCTTCTCTCCTAGTCACAAAAATCTGAGAACTAACTCTTTTTTTCCCCCTTTTGTTTGCTGAGCTCCTGGACTTCCGTTAGTTTTCCTGTTCCCTGGGTGCTGCCTTCGTGCAGGATGGTCGAACTGAGCCCTAGGACTTAAAGCAGCCTGGTTCTAGTTTTGACTCTGTCAGCTGGTATCTTTGGGCGAGTCCTGCCCAACTCTCGGCCTTTGTTTTCTCAACAATAAAATGAGAAGGACAGATTAAATGAATGCTAAGGTTCTTTCCTGCTCTGACATTCTCTGAGTCAACAAGTGCCGTTTTATAGCAATCCTCCAGAGAACCAGATGTTCCAAGCAGTTTTGCTGTGTAAAAAGATGGAGTAGCTCAGCATTCGTTTCATGTGTTAACAGCGTGCGTTCCTCCCTGCTCATTGTAAAAGTTGGGGAAGCTATAGACTATTTTGTAAAAGGTCATTTTCCATTTCAGTTCTCTAGTTCAGAGACCAGAGCTGCATAATGGCATTTAGCTGCTCCCCTGAGACTCCATCCAGGCAATAGGCACAGACGCCGGAGGGCATCTCTCCTCGTCTGGATCAGTAGCCTCCCTCTGACTAGACTGCCAGCTTTTGGGCAAATCAGAGCCACAGGTTTCTTCTGGGGCTTAAGCAGGTTCAAGTTCGGCTGGACAAAAACTCGGCGCTGACCAGTTAAGCATATTGAGAGTGCTCCCTTGCAGTAGGACTTGACTTCCTCACTGACCCAGCTTTGAGGCCATGGAATGTAGGGGACTTGTCTCCTGTGTGAGGGGAGTGGAGAGAAGAACCAGCTACCAAGAGTGGCCTGACTTGACTCACTTAAATTAAATCTGCTCTTGAGGATTGCAGTTGTAGATGATGCTGGGGGTCTTGGGAAGAGCCATGGCCTTCTCTGCAAAGGCGTTCTGTGCTTAGTGTAAATCTGCTACCGCCACAAGCAGCTACGCCTCTTAGGAATATGGAAGACATTTACTTACCTGGTTCTAAATTAAGGCCTTCAAAACCTCAAGTCTCTACTAGTGCCCATTAAAACAGTTCTCTCCCTTTTATTAACTTCCACACTACGTTCCTGTCTCCTAAACAGCTCTGGAGGATCACACAACTTTAGAACTCTTCTGTCTTGTATACAGAGGGGCGTCCCAGGCCCAGAGAGTTTGGTGACCAGTTGAAAGTGATGTCGCTCTTGAAAGCCCACCCGGGACTGGAATCCACAGCTCCTGTCTCCTCGTTGCAGTGAGTTGTGCCTCACTGCTTCTCAGCAAATGCTGTGGTGGCATGTGCCCAGCCCTGCCAGAATGATCCTGAAAATAAAGTTGCCATGCAAGAAAGCCAGCTAACAGGCACGGTGGAGCAGACAGCTGCTATTTTGAAGGGTTTTTTTCTTTTGAGTTATAACTGGCTGTTGGTGGTTTTGTGGGCTGCCTGGAGGATCCAGATCTCAGGGTCTTGTTGCTACATTCCTGACACTCTGTGTAGCCCCGCTGTCTTTCCTGCCTCTCAGGGTGCTCCTGTGCAAGGGGTCTGAACAGTCCCTACCTCTGGCCCATTTTGCGGACTCTGGAGGACTAGGAAGTCTAGAAAGAGACCTAGGAAAGAGTTGGCGTATAAATAGCAATTTTCGGTGCTTCTTGATTTTTTTTTCTTTTGATTGAGGTATAATTTATTTATGGTGAAGTGACAGGTCTGAAGTGGACTGCTTAGTGAATTTTTACACACGTATGTGCCCATGTGACCACCACCCAGATCAAGATACTGAACACTCAGCACTCAGGCAGTCTCGCTCTCATAGGGTCTCAGGACCTGAGACGAGAGCGGTGTCTGTTTACCTGCAGGAGTCTCGGAGGCCGTTCTGTTTTCCTTCTGCTGCTCACTCGGCGTCTGTTTTCCTAAGCGCCTGGTAGGGCAGGGTTCTGTGCTGGGAGTATAGACAGCAGTAAGTGTGGTCCTGTCTCGGCTCACAACCCGTCAGGGGTTATAGAATCCAAGGGACAGAGAGAAAGACTGTGAGAGACAGTGGAGGAGGGAGGCTGACGCTTGCTGCGGGGGGAGAGGTTGTGTGTATTCTGTAGATGCAGATGTTTACCCACTTCCCTTACTATCTAGAAATACAGGAAAGGGGCCAGATTATAGACTTTCAGTCTCTTCTCACCCAGTTGTTTACATTCTCAGGCCATGCTGGGAACTTGGAGAGGTGCAGGCTCAGCTGAAAATCCCCGTCTGTGGGGTTTGCTCAGCTTTACCTTCTCTGCTGAGAAGCAGGGGAGAGTTCAGCAGTGTGGAAGAAAGCAAAACCAAGAGGGACCCCCACCCCTGCCCGCTGACTTCTTTGGCCTTAGGCTCTTTAGGAGCTGACTTCCCTTCTCTCTTCGGTTTTAAGACTCGTAAGGCCACAAGTCTTACGTGAGTTAATGTTGATTTTGACCTGAATTTCTCTGCCCACTTTGGTTGAATAGTTAAAACATAGACATTTTCTGTCTCTTAAACAGACTTTTCTGATCTTTTTTCATGTGTAAGGAACAAGTTTTTGTTCTGTCTTAATTATTAGTAAAGGCGTATGGCTCTGGTTGACAGGAGGGCAGAAGGTCATTCCAAAGTAGACACAAGGTGATTCTTTTCTTTAAAGAGTTCTTGAAGCAGTGAAGACCAACACCTGAGATATGGTCATCATGACGAGATAACACGTTAGGACATCTGCATGTGACGGGGCTGTATCTTGGTCCATGTGTAAACAGTAGGGAAGAAGGAGGGCAGAAGCCTTAGTCTGACTGAAACTTGTTCAGGTTCTGATGAATTACTGTGTCTTGGAAATATAAGAGACTTGGATCAGGGGTCCCCAGCCCCCAGGCCACGGACCTGGTACCAGTCCGAGGTCTGTTAGGAACCAGGCCACGCAGCGGGAGGAGAGCAAGCAAACGAAGCTCCATCTGTGTATACAGCCACTCCCCATTGCTTGCATTACCACCTGAGCTCTGCCTCTGGTCAGATCAGTGTCGTGGGCATTGGATTCTCATTGAAGCACAAACCCTACTGTACTTGAATCATCCCAAAACCACCCCACCCTACTGTCCATGGAAAAATTGCCTTCCGTGAAACCAGTTCCTGGTGCCAAAAAGGTTAGGAACCTTTGACTTAGATCATTTGTGTCTTTTCCGCACCCTCATTTTAAAGATGGAGAAACTAATTTGACCAGAGCTGGAACCAGAGCCAGGTTTCATATCTGGTGGCATACGAAGATGTTCTCGAGGAGTGAGTGTTCAGCAGGACTTGAAAGAAAGCTTGGCTGAAAGAGGGTGGCAGTGATGCAGTGAACAGAGTGGCAGGAGCATTGGGTGGTTCCCCACATTTGGAGTCAGAGAACCAAAGTGCCGAGGCCGATGGGGGGTAAGAGTGAAGAGGCAGCCAGCCATCTCTGGGGAGGGCCCAGGAGCCCCATAGCATGGGGACTTGGGGCTATAGTGGTCGTGATTAAGGATATTAATTGGCTGGAGAATCTCTAGTGTTTCTCCTTCTTACCTTTTTGTTTTCTGAGTGACTGCTTGGGGACACTTGAGGTACATATTGCTTTCCTTGACAGGAAGCTTGCTTTTTGACATTCCTTTCTTTGCATTCTTTTCTAAATAATCAGACTATAATCTAGAACTGTCATATATTTTTCAGGGAATAGAAATGATCTTCAGGTTCTGCTAATTCTGTGCACTTTAGAGTAGATCCTCCAGTTTTGTTATTCTCAGTCATATGTATGGTTACAAGCTACAGTGTTGAAGAGAGAAGACCAGATAGCAAACCCAGGAACCTTTTTTGGTGGTAAATTATACATAACATAAAATTTACCATGTAGACCATTTTCAAGTGTACTGATTTGTGGCATTAAGTACATTGACTTTGTTGCGGCAGGTCTGTTTTTACTTTTCAAATTTTGGTTGGCCAGGATTAACCATTCAACAGAAAGGTGCTCAAATTTGATGTCTGCCATTAAGAGAAGCTCTCTGAGTATCTGTGTCCTTATCTATAAAATTGAAGGAATAATGATAGTAATAAGAACTTTGGAGTCAGACAAACTGTGTTTCAATTCAGGCTTCATTACTGTCTTTTTTTTTTTTTTTTTTTAATACAGTTATTTGTTTATTTTGGCTCTGTTGGGTCTTCATTGCTGTGCAGGCTTTTCTCTATTTTCGGAGAGTGGCGGGTACTCTCTCCTTGCATTACTCGGGCTTTTCATTGCGATGGCTTCTCTTGTTGTACAACATGGGCTCTAAGGCTTATAGACTTCCGTAGATGCAGCCCGTGGGCTCGTAGTTGTGATGCAGGGGCCCAGTTGCTCTGTGGCATGTGGGATCCTCCTGGAACAGGGATTGAGTCTGTGTCCCCTGCATTGGCAGGGGGACTCAACCCTTGGACTACCATGGAAGCCCTCAGGTTCCCTTATTTTCTAAGTGCAGTCTTGAGGAAGGTACTTAGCTTTCTGAGTCTCTTGTTTCCACTCTGTCCATTTTGAAGGGGAAAGGAAGGAAGGTTTACTGAACATCCACTATAAAGTATCATGCTACACAAGTATCTTGTATGTGCTGCCTCGGTGCCCAGTTAGATGCACATGTTACTATTCTCATTTGACGCATATGGACTGTGAACCTCAGAGAGGTTAAGTGACTTGCCCAAGGTCACCTGCTTAATCAGTCTTAGAAAGAGCCTTTTAGAAGTGATTGTCATGGTACTTTCTGAAATGGGATTTTTTTTCCTCATACAGATTCCGATTCAGTTCATTTTTGCCGAGTCTCTCTCAGGTGATAGGCATGGTTGGTTCATGCCAGGATTATTTTATTGTCTTATTACCATTTTATAAATGAGGAAGTGAAGGCTCACCCAGGGTCACTCAGACTGTAAATGATGGAGCCATGCCTTACTCCTACTACGAGCCCATGGGCCGCATCTACTGAAGTCTATGCACCCTAGAGCCTGTGCTCTACAAGAGAAGCCACTACAACAAAAAGCTCGAGTACTGCAAGTAGAGAATAGTCCCCCACTCTCTGAAAAGCCCACACAGCAATGAAGACCAGGCACAGCCAAAAATAAATAAATAAATATGTCTAAAAAAAAAGAGCGAGAGAGAAAGTGATGAAGCCTGTACTCAGGATGGCCTGACTGTGGCCCAGTTGCTTCAAGCAGTTGTCGATAAAAGTGAATTTCATTCCAGCATTAGAAATTGGCTTGTCCCAAGAAGTTAATTGCAATGAGATTTGACTTGAGTCACAAAATAATAAAAGGTGTTGGAGTGGGGCTGGATATAAGGAAGAGGCCTTCTCAGCCGTTATTAGCGTGTCTGTTCAGGAGCTTTGCAAAGAACAGAAGTAGAGAAGCTATCATTCTTTGTCTTATATTCTCAGGAGGTTGGAACTAGAGACAGATTCCTTCTTTCCTCTCTCACTGACCTTGGGAGGTAAACCTCTGGGGGTCTGGCAAGGATAAAATTCTTATTAGAGCTTGCTCCCAAAGTTTTCAAGATCTCAGGCTGTCGTTAGGGGTTTTAGGGCTTCCCTTGTGACTCAGCTGGTAAAGAATCCACCTGCAAAGCTGGAGACCTGGGTTTGATGCCTGGGTTGGGCAGATCCCCTGGAGAAGGGAAAGGCTACCCACTCCAGTATTCTGGGCTGGAGAATTCCATGGACTCTATAGTCCATGGGGTCACAATGAGTCGAACATGACTGAGTGACTTTCACTTCACTTCACTGAGTCCTTTGAGGTAGTTCTCAATTTGTTTTTAGCAACTGGACATCATTCAAATAAACTCTTATGGAGAAGCAATGATGGCAGGTCCTTGGGCAGTTTAAATCCTGGCTTGGTAGAAAATATTTGGTTGTTTGACAAGCTTCTAAACATTTTCCTTAAGCCCAGGGGTCCTAGAAAACCACTGACGGAGGCAGAGTAACTGCCCAGACTGCAGGCATTGCTTCCTCGTCATTCATTGAAATGACACATGGGCTTGAATACCTCTCCTATGCCAGGGGCTGTGCCCAGGAGGTTCATTGGGCTGTCTAGGGGCATGTCAGCTATAGCACAGTGTTAGGGATTTTGAGCAGCCTTCAGCAAGAGTCTGTGCAGGAGCATGCAGGGGAAGGGTCCTAGCCTGGCTGGGGCGAGGGCATGGGGGCATTGGTGGTTGGGTGACAAACTAGTGCCTGGGGGCTTCCCTGGTGGCTCAGTGGTAAAGAATCCTCCTGCCAATGCAGGAGACATGGGTTTGATCCCTGGTCTGGGAAGATCCCATATGCTGCAGAGCAGCTAAGCCCATGTGCCACAACTACTGAGCCTGCGCTCTAGAGCCCGGGAGCCACAACTGCTGGAGCCCACGCGCCCTAGAGCCCATACTCTGCAACAAGAGAAGCCACCGCAGTGAGAAGCCTGCATGCCGCAACTAGAGAGTAGCTCCTGCTCACTGCAACCAAAGGAAAGCCCACAGAGCAATGAAGACCCAGTACAGCCAAAAATAAATTAATTAATTAATTAAAAAAAAAGAAGAAGCTGCTGCTGCCTGGACAGTACTGTAAGACCAGTGGAGGGTAGCCAGATGATGCATGAGAAGAGCATCTGGGGAGAACTGGAAGCCTAAGGAGGCTGCAGAGAATGAAAGTCAGTATCATGTTTTCTTGGCAGGGGAGTGAAATGTTAGAGTCTGTGTTTGGAAAGACCACTGGTGACAAGTGATGAAGGGACCAGTGGGGGGCACAGCCTGGCAACCCCTAATCCCACAGGGTCCTGCCCTGGACACAGTGCTCTTGCTCTTGGGTCTTCATTGCTCCAGCTGCTGGGGACGGGGATGGGGGTGAGGGCCTTCCCTCGGTATGCTGAGGAGCCAGGAGCTGTGGCTTAGGCCAATGATCTGTTGTGGGCAGAGGGGCTTTCTGAGTCCCTAAGGAGGGAGAAGCTGAAGTTGCCTTCTGTGTTCTGGCCTTGATTCAGGTTGGCTCGAATTGGGAGTGGTGGCAAGTGACTATGGGAGAGGAGGTGGGGACTGCTGACCAACTAGCTTCTTAGTTAGGGAGAGTGAGTGTAGAAATAAGAGGCAGGAGACAGGTCTTTAATCAAATTCTAGCCATATCCCTGTGACCCAGGTGGCTGGCAGGTTGCATGTAGGGGAAGAAATGGCCCTGTCTTCTTGAGATGCACTTCAACTCCACTTCCCTTTTGCCCTGAGATCCTCAGAATCTTCACTGTATGCATCTCCCCACCATAGGACAGGATCTGTGATTGAAAGAAAAGAGGAGGGAGGTTCCCATCCTGGAAGGTAAGGTGAAAGTGAAGTCGCTCAGTCGTGTCCGACTCTTTGCAACCCCATGAACAATAGCCTACCAGGCTCCGCCGTCCATGGGATTTTCCAGGCAAGAATACTGGAGTGGGTGACCTTATATCATCCAAACAGAACACTTATGAGAGTGGAAGGGGATGCCATTAATATTTACTCTGGTACAACAGATATAAACTTGGACTGTCCCAGGAAAGCCAGAAACTTATGATAACCTAGTTCTCTCTCTCTCTCTCTCTCTCTCCCTCTTTCTCTCTCTCTCACACACACACACACACACACATATGTTCCTGAGGGCAGAGGAGAGCTAGAAGAAAATGTCAGTTCTGTTGTTATCTTTATGGAGGCAATAAGATCTGTGCAGAGACTATTGCAGTGGTAAAGGCATGGAGGAAATTCAGGGCAGTAGGGCTGGGAGGTGAAATAGTAAGGAAGTTGACCTCCAGAACTTGGTGGCCCAGGGGTTCTGCTTTGGGAATATCTGTCTCTTTTTGCTCTAGCTCCCTCATATTAACTCTTTGGGAGTCATGGGTCCTTTCAAAAATATAGTAAGTGCCTCAGAAAACTGTGCATACAATATATATGGGAAATTTTGCATGTTGTGTTAGGGATTCTGGAATCTAGGTTGAGAATAGAATCCCTGTTCCAGCTTCTCTCCCCTTGCTTTTTTTCTGTTCTACTTCATTTCTTGAATGGGCCAGTCGGTTTTTAGTTGCTGGTGAGGGGGAGCTTGTTGAGTTATGACTGTGGGGAAGGGCAGGATGGACCTGGTCTCTTTCTGCTGATTATTGATTTACTGACTGATTTTCTGTGAATCTGGGCCATGGCCGAAGGCTGCTCTGGCTTATCTCTGGATCCTGGGTGTAAAAGAATCTCTACCTGCATTCTACCTTTGTTTCTCTCCTTTGGAATCTCTTAGCAGATTTTGGAGAAGGAATCTGATTGGCTGCTTGGGTCATGTGCTCATGACTAGATCAATCTCTGTTTTGGAGGCCGGGGCTGTTCTGTAGCCCAGCTTGCATCACAAACCTATGCCATGCCTATGGCCAGGGAGGCAGGGTCTGTTTGCAAAGGCTTGGAGTTTGAGGGGGTTGGTCTTTAGGAAAATAACCACACCTGCACTTTTCTTGCTGTCCCTGGTAGAGCTCACTGCTGGTCCTCATCCATTTTTTCCCCAGCCCCAGTAGGGCTTGTGGAGGACTGAAGACCTGGGTTCTGGTCCTAGGCCCGCCCCTGCACCAGGCTTGGGTTCAGTAGGGGTTTACTAAGTACTTACTCTGTGCCTAAATATCCCTTGGCCTTAGTTTCCTCCTCTGTGCAAACAAGGTTGGATTTATTCCCCAAGAATGTGTTTGTCCAGCCATCAATCCCTCACTGAACACCTACTGTGTACCAAGAATACTGAGGTGACGAGAGACAGTCCCTCCTCCCAGGAGGTCACATTCTAGTTGAATAACAGGCAGTTTGAGGGACTTCCTTGATGGTTCAGAGGTGGAGAATCCGCCCTCCAATGCAGGGGACTTGGGCTCGATCCCTGCTTGGAAAACTAAGATCCCACAGGCCTCAGGCAACTAAGGCTGTGTGCCACAACGAGAGAAGGCCGCGTGTCACAAGGCAGAGCCTGCGTGCCACAGTGAAGACCCAGCGCAGCCCCCCCAAAAAAATTACAGGGAGCATACAAATGGAGATATTTTCATAGGGTTCCAGGACTCTGAGGTTCTGTGCCCCTGAGATTGTCTTTTTCCAGAAAGGCATCAGCTTCCTGTGGCTTCCCTTGCCCTCCATCCCTTGCTGTCATTTGGGTAAGAAAAGTGGTTTGTCTTTATAACCGTCTCGTGTGCCTCTGATTCTAAAAGGAGAAAAGGCTGGTTTGGTGTTCTCTCTTGCTTGGGAGAAACCCTGAAAAGTGGTTTTCTGTTGGCATTCCCTCCCTCCCCACACAGCCCCCTCACTGCCCCACTAAAGCCCCCAGCCCTCTGTTGTCATCTCAGTTGCCAGGGTGCCATCATGCTTGCTCCAACAGAAGGGGCTCTTGTTGGCATGGGTCCAGCTGGAAGCAAAGGGAAAAAAGCCAGCTGGAAAAGAAACATTTCATTCTGGCCTGGGAAAGGAAACCAAGGGCAGACTCTGCTTCCCCTCTGTCCCAGCCAAGAACCTGGTCCACCAGAGTAAGCCCACCTGGTGGATACTGGGAGGAGCTCCACAGTGAGTGCCTTCACTCCACTGACTGGACCAGACCACAGTGGCAGTGCTGGGCATCATGAAGTTGTTCTTAGTAAGTGTCTACTATTTTAAATATAACTGCCTTTCCACATCTGCGGGTGAGGAGGAAACTGGCCATTTTATTTAAGTTACTTCTTTTTGTTTATTTTGATTAGATAGTCATGTAAATGGTATATAGTTTTTAAAGTGCATCCTCTGCCCCAGCCATGCAGTGCCCCTCCATGAGGCATCTGATTTAAAAAAAGCCCAGAAATAGTCTGGGCAAATTATAAGCATATACCTGTATTTATAATTTTCCTGACACATATGCACAAATGGTAGCAATTCAGGTTACCTTGGAATCTTGTGCTCTTTACAATTTTGTAGAAAATGACTTAGATTTGACCCACCCAGGTGCCCCTGAACTTTTTTCCCTTCATCATAAGGATTTAGAGAATGTTATTCAAATTTCAGGTGCTAATTTGAATTTAAGTTCATATCTCCACAGAAAGACTTACTGAGAATGATCCTTCCCTTCCTGCCTCATCTTCTCTTCCCTGAGTTACTAGATTCCCTGAGAAATGGTATCTGAGTCACCTGGTTGCCCCTGCCAGGAGCCTGAAAGTCATTCCTGACTCCTTCTCCAAGTCCTTCCCCTGTACATTCAAACAAGTGTTAAAGGCCCATGGAGTCTTCCTTCCTGTCATCTCTCAAGTTCATCCTCTCCTAGTCAGTCCCTCAGCTGTGGCCTTAGTTCAGGCCCTGAAATCCAAACCCTCTACATTATTATAGTGGGTTGCTAGTCCTTTTTCCCCCAGCAGCCTGGGCTGGCCTCTCTGAAATGCAAATCTGATCACGTTCCTGGTCTGCTTTGAATCTTTCAATGGCTTTCCTCTAACTCTGGAATAAAGTCCAGCAATTCCTTAATAAGACATAAAGCCTGTTCTTGAGTTTCTCTCTTGGGTGTTTCTCTTCCTCCCTCATTCTCTCCGGCCCTCCCTTCCCCTTGCCTGGCTGGGATATGTCCCTCCTGGCTATCTCTTATCATTCTTTAAAATTCAATAACTCCAAAGGTTGGGTTCTCCTCCCTGGGGCTCCCACAGTGCTTATTTCTTACCATATCACATTGTCCATCTGTCTTTCGGGTTGTGAGCGCCCTCAGCCTTGGGGCTATATCATTTTTGTCCCTGCTTTCAGAGCAAAGCGTCATTTACAAAGTGTAATTCTTGGCATAGTAGAAGGAGCGTAGATTTGGGTTGTACAAGGTATTCGTCATTCTGAGCTGTCAGAATTATTGGCATGAATTTGTTCATATTCCCTTCTTTTCCTTTTAATATCTGTGGAATCTATAGTGACGTTACACCTGTCACTCCTGATGTTGGTAACTTTTTTTCCCTAGTCTGGCTAGAAGTTCAGTTTTATTCATCTCAAAGAGCCAAGGTTTTTCATTGATATCTACTGTTTCTGTTTTATTTAATTTTTAATTGAGATGTAATTGTCATATAACATTACATTAGTTTTAGGTGTACAGCATACTGATTGGTGTGTATATATAATCACCATAATAAGTGGTGACCCAATAAATAATCACTATACCAAGTCTTCCCAGGGTGGAGCTAATGGTAACGAACCTGCCTGCCATTGCAGGAGACCTAAAAGAGGTGAGTTTGATCCCTGAGTTGGGAAGATCCCCTGGAGGAGGTCAAATGGATGTTGGCAATTTGATCTCTGGTTCCTCTGCCTTTTCTAAATCCACCCTGTACATGTGGAAATTCTCAGTTCATGTGCTGTTGAAACCTAGCTTGAAGAATTAGCGCAGTACGCAGCAAATACTAGCCTGCTGCTGCTGCTAAGTCGCTTCAGTCGTGTCCGACTCTTTGCGACCCCAAAGACGGCAGCCCACCAGGCTCCCCCATCCCTGGGATTCTCCAGGCAAAAACACTGGAGTGGATTGCCATTTCCTTCTCCAATGCATGAAAGTGAAAAGTGAAAGTGAAGTCGCTCCGTCGGTCGTGTCTGACCCTCAGCGACCCCATGGACTGCAGCCTTCCAGGCTCTCCATCCATGGGAGCCTCTTCCAGGCAAGAGTACTGGAGTGGGGTGCCATTGCCTTCTCTGAAATACTAGTCTAGATAACATCTATTTTCTTTTTTAGTGATTTTCACTCTCTTTTTTCTACTTTCTTTGGATTTTCACTTGTTCTTCAGTTTCTGATTTCTTAAGCTTGAAGCTGAGGTAGCTGATTTGAGGTCTTTCTTCTTTTCTAACATAGGCATTTAGTGCTATAAAATTTCTCCTAAGTGCTGCTTTCATGGCATCCCATGAATCTTGATATGTTGTGTTTTCATTTTCATTCAGTTCAAAATACTTTGTAATCTCTTGTTTTATTTCTTTTTTGACCCATGGGTTATTTAGCAATAGTTATTTAGTTTCCAGTCCCAAAGAAAGGCAGTGCCAAAAGACTGTTCAAACCACCATACAGTTGCGATCATTTCATATGCTAGTAAGTTAAGCTAAGCTAAGCTAAGTCACTTCAGTCGTGTGGAGTGGGTTGCCATTTCCTTCACCAGTGCATGAAAGTGAAAAGTGAAAGTGAAGTCGCTCAGTCGTGTCCAACCCTCAGCAACCCCATGGACTGCAGCCTTCCAGACTCCTCCATCCATGGGATTTTCCAGGCAAGAGTACTGGAGTGGGGTGCCATGCTCAAAATTCTTCAAGCTAGGCTTCAACAGTACATGAACTGAGAATTTCCAGATGTACAAGGTGAATTTAGAAAAGGCAGAGGAACCAGAGATCTGGTTAGGAAGACCTTAGGATCCATTCTTCTCATATCCTTGATGAGGAGTCTGAGGCCCTAAAAAAGGAAGGTCCTTGCTAAGTGACGTAACTTGGTCTTGGCAGAGTTAGATCACAGGACCCGGGTTGCAGTTCTGCCTAGTTAGGAGTTTCCCTAGGAAGTCGAAGGGGCGTGGCCCAGGAGTAGGGCGCCTGGCTTGGGTTCTTCCTTTCCTGTTACCTCTAACCACGTGACCTTGAGCAGTTTTGAACCTTTGTGACTTCCATTGCCTGTCTTCAAATTTTGCGTGGTCAGTCACTCAGTTGTGTCCGACTCTTTGTGATCCCATGAACGGAAGCCCTCCAGCCTCCTCTGTCCATGGGATTCTCCAGGCAAGAATACTGGAGCGGGTTGCCCTCCTCCAGGGCGTCTTCCTGACTCAGGGATTAAATCCACGTCTCCTGTATGGGCAAGTGAATTCGTGACCACTAGTGCCACCTGGCCGAAGGCAAAGGATTGTTCTCCAGAACTAAGATGTTATGGTGTGGTCAGGTGTAAGGTGGTGGGTCGTTGTGGGTTCTGAGGTCAGTATGTGCCCCTTCTAAAAGGACGGCTGCTCCTTGGCTCCACTCGATTGTTGCCAGACAGCAGTGTGGGCTGTGTTGCCAGATAATCTGCATTTTCAAAAGGAAGCCAGAAATCGGGACTTCTGTGTGAAATGTGCATTCAAATCAGATTTATGCATTACGACATGGTACAACTAAGACAAATCTGTGGGCTGTGCTGCTGCTGCTGCTAAGTCACTTCAGTCGTGTCCGACTCTGTGTGATCCCATAGACTGCAGCCACGAGGCTCCCCCATCCCTGGGATTCTCCAGGCAAGAACACTGGAGTGGATTGCCATTTCCTTCTCCGGTGCATGAAAGTGAAAAGTGAAAGTGAAGTCGCTCAGTTGTGTCCGACTCTTAGCGACCCCATGGACTGCAGCCTACCAGGCTCCTCCATCCATGGGACTTTCCAGGCAAAGTACTGGAGTGGGGTGCCATTGCCTTCTCCATCTGTGGGCTGTATGTGTGTGCAATTTTAGCCTCTGATAATTGTTTAAGGGAAGTTCTGTGACCTGGTGCCATACAGGAAAGAGTCTGGCCTAAATCCCAGAACATAGGTTATCTGACTGTGGCCCTCAGTAACCAAGGGCAGATCACTTTCCCTCCTGGGATCCTAGGGCCCCGGCCTGGCCTTGAGTTCCCTTATCACAAAGAGGTAATTCCTGGATGCCTGCTGTTCGTGAGAGGTGAAACATCTCTTCTTCCTTCCTGAGTTGAAGCCAGCTTAAGTAGAGCCAGGGAAAGCCATCATCTGCCCTTTCGGGAACGAGGACAGAGCCACACAGGCCTTTGCACTGTTCCCCTGGGTGAGCCCAAGTCCCCTTGGCCATTTCCTTTTCCTGCTATGGCTCTGGCCACTCAGACTGGCTCACTCTGGAATAATCTGTTGATCTCTGTCACTTCCTTACATAGTCACAGGGAGGTCCTAGGCTCATTGTCCCTTAAACAAGCCCCAGACCCCTTGGGTTTTGTGTGTGTGTGTCTGTATTTTTTTCAGCCATGCCACGTGGCATGTGGGATCTTAGTTCCCCAACCAGGGATTGACCTCGGCCAGGGATTACAGTGGAAGCAGAGTCTTAATGACTGCCAGACAAGTCCTGGACCCTTTGGTTTTAAAGTCCTAGGCATTCCAATGGGGATTAGTTAACATGGACAAAAAAAGTGGACAAGTGACAGGAATTTGAGAAGCTTTACCAAGTTCTTATAGATGTGGCCTCTAGGTCTTCTAGAAAAAGAGGGAAGGTCATTTTAGGTCTTGGAAAAGATCTGGAGGCCATTACAGAGGGAGAAGACAGAGGGCTCAGCCCACTGGCCTCAGGAGAAATGACTGGGTATTTTGGAGTGCTCCCTGCTCGCCTTATCTCAGTACTGTTAGGGCCTCAGAGATGCAGATTCCACCCTTGAGAACCTTGTGGTCTAGCGAAGAGATAGGGCAGACACAAGGAAAGAAGGCATTTATTCTTTAACTACAAACTCCCTAACTGTGTAGAACTGTCATCCTAAATGCAGAGGGGCCGATTAAATGGTTATGTTTTCTCACTTGTACGTCTAGCCAATTTAAAATCCACTAGAAAATTTTTTTTTTTTTTTTTAGTCAGAGGCTTTTACTGCCTGCTTGCATGGATTACCAATTAGTCAAGAGTTTCTGGGCAGACTGAGCTGCCCCGTGGTGCCAGACTGCTGGCTTGGAGCCTCAGTTGGGTGAGGAGGCACAGAGGCACTCAGATCCCCAGACTCAGGCAGGAGCAGGCCAGCTGGAGCAGGGTCGACTTTCCTCCGTGGAGTAAAAACATGCCCTCTGCAGATAGGCTGCCTGGCACTGATCCCATGCTTGCCACTGCTTAACTATAACTCCAGCAGGCGATAAACTCTTTGAGCCTCAATTTCCTGATCCTGAGATGGGACACTACTGTACCTACCTATGGCGTAGGGTTTTCTGGGGGGAGGCCAGTCAACACGTAAAGCACAAGCTGTGGTGCCTGGCGGCCAAGAAACCTCTCATAAGTGTTAGCTGCTGTTATGTATCTCTCTCACTGGGCCACAGCTGTATACTCTTTCTTGAAGAGACATGCTGGGCTGGGGGAAGGACACGAAGATACAGAGCTCGTCAGAATTCAGGACACAGGCAAGGAGAGAGGGGAGCCGATGAGGAAAAAATGGGCAAGATGGAGAGAATGCTCACAATTGTCAAGCATTTCCTTTTCTTCTTTTAAAAAATGTTTGTTTGTTTGCACCAGATCTTAGTTGCAGCACGGGGGATCTTCGCTCTTTCTTGCACCACACTAACTCTTAATTGTTGCGTGTGGGATCTAGTTCCCTGACCAGGGATTGAATCCAGACCCCTGTGTGGGGAGCGAGGAGTCTTAGCCACTGGACCACCAGGGAAGTCCCTCAAGTAGTTTCAAAGGGTTTATCTTTCTTACCTGTCCTTGGGGTAGCCATATTGCTCCTGTTTATTAATGTTTGATGAAGAGGTGAAATAACTTACCCACGGCCAGGATTCTGACACCAAGCCCTGTGCTCTTTCCTCTGTGCCTCGGTGCTGGTACAAGTCAACCAAGGTTGTTGATATTTGTGTTGACTGCATCATCAAGGTGGCTTGAAACTGTTTTTTTCCCAAGCTGTTTTTGGGGCGGAGGGCAGGGAGTCATAATGGTATTGATTCTTTTTCTACTAAGATAGGCTCTGAGAAGTCCTGCAGTTAGTAATACCAGCGATGGACATGGACTAAACATGTACACATGTCTGGCCCAGTGCCAGGAGCTTCACATACGTGTCTCATTTTCATCCTCACAGTAACTGTGAGGTGAGTTTATTATTATCTGAGGATTAATGAGGTGGATTTGCTTAGGGTTTACTTGATAGTGGAGCTGAAACTCATAGCTGGACAACTGGGACTCCCTTAGTGACCACTGTAATTTGATGTGACCTTGTGTTTCCTGGGCTTATATGAACTTGTCTTATCTTCCTTTTACAGAACGTACATCCTGTGTGTTGTTTAAATGATATTGGAGCAGTTTGTCATTCTGTTAGATTGTTAACTGAGTGGGGGCTTATTTCTTTCAGCTTTGTCCATGTTAACAGATAAGAGGCTTTTTTTTTCTTTCTCTCTAGCATTTTCCCTCACGAGGAGTGCTGTACTCCCTGTGTGTTTGCTGATGAAGTCAGCAGGGTTTCAGACTCTGCTTTCCTGGTCATACACAAGTACTTATTTTACCATCGCTAAATGGAGTGCATTAGCTCCAGGCCACGGAGAGCAAATTAGAGGAACTGGGAGATAGATCACAGAGAAGGAGGCTGCTCTGAAAAATGCCGTTCTGCACCTCCAGCCTGAACGCTCCAGCTGTGGGGGGTGAACACAGCACGTCAGGGACCGCAGTCCAAGGCTGCGGCAGGTGAGGCCCTCTCTTCTGCAGGTGAGCCTGGGACACTGAGTAACGGTGAGCACAAGACCAACCGTCTGGGCTTAAAGGTCCTTTGTAGTTTGGAAGCCCTTCCTGTAGGTTCCTGCCACCTTTATACAGAGTAGAAAACTGAGAGCCCAGCCCACCCCTGCCTTCTGAAGCTGCAGGCAACTGTTCTAGGGAATGTTCTCTGGAACAAAAGTACCTCTTTTCCATTCATTTTTTTCTTCCATCTGGGGACTTAGGAAAGCATATTGGGTAGCTTCCTGGTTCTTTTGTGCATTAGTGTGAGCTTTTAATGGAGTTTGCAAAAGGGAGAGTTTGAGATTGGCTGAAAGAGCATTAGGAGACTGTTTTCCTAATGGCAAATGAACTGCTGGTTTATTTATAATGACTTACTTTGGAGATAACAGAGTTGAGGTGGTGGAAAGAGCCCTGGGCTGCAGACCGGGGTTCTAGTCCTGATTCTTCCTCTAACTCACTGTGGGGTCCTGGCAGGCTGTGTCGCCTTTTCTGGGCATCGTTTTTTCTCAGTTTCTAATGAAATAGATTGGAGTTTAGGGTCTCTGAGAGTCCTTCGGGCCCCTCAGCCTTTGATGCTAAGATTGTAACTCTTATTTGGTCAGGATTTGGTGGGACGTCCAGTGCCATGTGGTGCAAGGATGCGTGTGAATAGCCATCCCTCCAGGAGGATGGTTTCTTTGACATTGGTGGGCTTGTAGTTTTGACTTGGGTCTTTTCTTGCCCACATACACAGGGCGGATGACAGGCAACCCCAGCAAAGCAACTAGTGGCTTGAGGGCTGGGTGTGCTTCTCTTGGCTGAGGGTACCTTGAACGTATGAGGTTTACTCATGGGCAAAAAGAGCAGGGAGTGAGCATCTGACTAATTGCTGGAGGTGGGCAAGGCAGGGTTTCTTCAGTTTCACCAGCTCGCTGCCCACCAGTAGCCCTGCCATGACCGAGCGGCTGAGGGTTCTTCAGAATTCTCACTTAGCATTACGTGTGTGGCTACTGGTTTACGTTTGTGTTTTTTGTGTAGTTCATGCTGAGAGTGGGAAAGGACCAGCCCTCGCCTCCTCTCCCAGCTCTTGGACCTTCTGCTGCATGAATTCAGTTGTAGAATTTTGAGTCTTTGAAAGGACTCTAAACATCATTATTCATTCAGTGAGAGGCTATCACCGCACCCTCCTTCTCCCCAATGCCTGAATCTCAGTGTACTAATCTCAGTCATTAGTATACAGTTATGACATCTTAGCATCTGTTGAGATACCCTGGGCTAATGGCCCCGATTCTGAATGCCCCCAGATCAGGGCAGGCAAACTTTCCCTCCTTGGCAACTCTTCAAAGAGAAGTCGTGTCTGCCTTTGTTGAGGAGAAAGGAACATCCCACCTGGTGGTTGTGTTGAACTGATGTGTTCTTTGAGAATGGTTTCTGTCCAGTCACTAACAGATGCCTTGCAGAAGGAGTTTCTTGTCCTGGGTGAATGTCTTTTCCACTGATCTCTGCTTCTTTGGGTATCTCTTCTGTATTTTTTCTTCAAATAGCTGTCTTTAGAGTGTCTAATGAAGCAACTGTCTGGAGACCAATGTTTATTTCAACATGGTTGGAGTTGTTTTTGCTTCAGCTTTCAGAGCCAATAAAGCTGGTTATTAGATTCTGTAATTGCTGCTGTAATTACTCTCTTGGAACCAGCAAAGGCATAATTAAATATGGAGATTCCAAAGACTATTTTTTTCCAGCTAAAAGCAGCCTTTTAAACTTCTGTTGGCCTGGGTTAGATTTCAGTCATTAAAGCATCGTGTTTATGAATGACATGGGGTGCGGGTTCTTTGGCAGAAAAGGGTCTATTTGGATACCTCTTCTTTGAACACTTGGTTTGGATGTTGACCTTGTTAACTCCCTGTACTTGTTTTTATCTTTTTTTCCCCTTTTACCCCAGTTTTATTGAGATATAATTGACATATAATATTATGTTATTTTTAGGTGCACAACCCAATGATTTAATATATGTGTATATTGTGAAATAATTATCAAAATACACTTAGTTAACGTGCATCACCTCACATGATTACGTTTTTTTAAACCTCGTAATGAGAACTCAGTACTTGTTTTTTTAACTCAGGAATTTGGAGAAGTATAAGTAAGGCAAGACATATGTAAAACATTGAGTCTGACCCTTTAGGCTTTGGCTCTATAGAAGCAAATTTTTGTGGTCAGCAATAAGCTTGGAGTGGAGATTGTTTACTTGAAGTGGAACGGTGTGCAGGAAGTGTGGCATGTTACTCGTTTATTTTGCCCTGAGTTACACTTCACCATGTGCCACACGTTTAGACATGGGGCAGATGGTGAAGGAGGGCTGGGTCGAGCGCTGTGAATATTTATGTTTACACATAATCTTGCAGCCCAAAGGCTGGCCCCATGTCTCATTTCAAGGTTACTCTGCTGGTGAACCATGTATGGAGGGGGAAATTAATCACATACCCTTTCTTTTTAGGGTTGAGAAATAGAACAGGAGTTACATTGGGGTAAACAAATGGACTGTCTCTGCCAGAAACCATTCTGGAGATTTCTGTGCAAAGAGGTGGAGAGACCATGTGAACCCTGCAGGTTGGAGGGGGAGCCCTAGAGGCTTCTAGCTCAGAACCTTTTCCTCCTTTCAGGGCACACCTCTTGGCAAGGACAGAGGGGAAGGGCAAGCACTTGCCAAATTTCCTGTTTCATGGGTCAGGACAAATGCAGGGAAAGAATCCTGCCAGATGACTGTTATCTTTTCTCTGTTGAATCAGAGATTCACAGGAGATAAAATATGGGTGTACCCTATATGAGGAACCTTGCAGAGAATATATGAAGAACTTAAAATAGATGAAATTAGAGATTCAGTTTAATATAATTAAGCATAGTGTGTCCCAGGCATTGTGCTGGATGATGGCTTGTAAAGATGCGTAATATAAACATTATTTCATGCATGGGGGTCTCTGGCTTAGCCCCCTGATATGTTTGGGTATTTGCTTCCAGATAATTTATTGCCTGGGGGATTTTAGCAGTGGGGTGCAGATCAGAGAAACGGAAGACTGGCTTACAAGGAGTCCCTGCCAATTGAAAATGTATTAGAGAAAAAGTTAAAGCAGTTCTAAATATGCTGTGATGTTAACAGGGAAAGAATAAATTTGGTTTTAAAAGTCAGAACACAGCTGACTGTAAAATCACGGCTCCTACTGTACTCAGGACACTGAGAAACAGAGCAGATGTCATCTCGCTGTTTGTTCTTAAGAACCATCCCCGTGTTGCTTACCATTGTCCGGAGCCTGTGTGGGAAGCAGGGTCCTGGGGGTTCACACAGGCCAGTGGTTGAGCTCTCTGCTCCTCTCATACCAGCCGGCTGACTCGGTTGAGCCACTCCACCTTTCTGATCTGTCTGATCTGTGTCCCAGGACTTTGCGGAAGGATTAAATGAGGAGGCGGATGGTATTACACAGCAGGCGCTCAGAACACCTGTTGAATTTCAACTGATGAACAAGTTCTAGGCTGGGCTATGTGAAGGTGGTGAGGGCAGCTGAGGAGGGCCTGGGAAGGGGGCACGTATGGGGTGTTGACCTGAGAAGGTTTGAGAATCACTTGTTGATTGGGGTGTGTCTGAGCCAGTTTCAGCACCAGGGAGTCAGGAGGAAGCAATGACAGGCCCTGACCTGGCATTGTACAACAGGACACTCCCAGGGTATCGTCCCTGTGCCTCGATGGTCAGTGGCAAAGGGATCCGAACCTGGGTCTGGGGCTTCCAGAACCTGTTCCAAGGCGAGCATCCAAGTCCATTGCCGGCCTCGTTAAACCACTCAGAGGCTTTGTCCTGCAGGCAGAGGGAGCGATTGAGGGTTCTTAAGCAGAGGAATGACATGATTGGATTTGTGTTCCCTCTTCTGTGATCCCCAGTTCCCTTGACGCTCCCTGCTAGACTGGACTGCGCCTCCGCGGCAGGGTCCTGCCCGGTTTGTTCAGTGGGGGCGTAGCAGTTAGCGTGGCAGCCCATGACTGTGGAGTTCCATACCTGGCTTAATCTACTCTCTGCCGACTACCACCTGGTAACCTGAGTTACCTCTCTGAACCTGTTTCCTCCTCTGATAAAGAGTGGTCATTTCTGCTTTAAAGGGTTGCTGTTGTGAGGTAATTACTTGGCAGGCGTGGCTTAGTACTAGCAGAAGGCGCAGGCATTCAGTAAAGGGTCTTGGGGACATCTAGATGTGACTGCAGGTTGAATTTCTTACCGTCATAGGCTGTTCTGACCATTCACACCAGGATAGAGAAGTAACAAGTGGAATGGCTTTTCAGCTTTTAATGAGGCACATTTCATTGTTCTTTGGATTTTTTGCAGTGTTTCTTTAGCCTGCTTTATCCTTTGGCTGGAGGAATTTTCCTGGGGGTTTTGTCTGCTGCTTTTGGAAGAACTGTGGACTTAAGGATTGCTTACATGCAAACCAAGGCCCTTTTCCCTTGGCAGATGGTTTTCAGGGGGCAGTCCTAGGCTCACAGGGCACTTTAGTGGAAGGAGTGCAGGACCAATTCAGGTGACATGTGGAGAAACCACAGCCCTGTTGGGCAGGTGATTAGCCGTGGCCAGCAGCCTGCAGAGCTTGGGGACACAGCGGGCACAAGTGCACGAGTGTATGTGTCTACATACATATGTGAGGCTGGTGCTGTCCAGGCCAAGGCAGGTGCCAGGCAGCTTCCCTGACCCATCATTCCGTCTGCTTGAGTCTGTGCAGAGCCTCCTTCCTGCGCTTTATGCTCCGCTAAGATACTTTTCAGCGTAAAGAGGGGAACTAAAATAGTAAGGAGAGGGAAGCCTGGGCTTTGAGTAGGGAGGTGTGGTTTGGCCCTTGCTCTGCTACCAGTTTGCCTTGACCAAAGTGCTCACCCTGACTGGATCTTAAGACAAGGTGATCGCTGCAGCCTTAACACGCTGGGAGGCCAAGAGAGGTGGTGGCATTGATTTGACCCAGTGGTCAGACTCTAGATGAGGCCCCGACAGGGAATTCTGTCTTTATTTCAGTTGCTCAGTCCTTTCTATGATAGAAAATGCTGTAGTTACCATCTTCAGGCATGGGGTCTTTGCTCTTGTTGAATACATTTCCAGAAGGAAATTACTGGGTCAGAGGGCAGGAACAGCATTCTGGCTGTTGCTGTGTGTTGCCACGTTACTTTTCAGAAGCACTATAACAATGTACAGTTGTGGGCTGTGTGTGAGATAGCATTTTAACCCCGAATGATCCAGTATTTGCTATAGTCATTATTTATTATTTTGTAATTTAGTTGACATAAAATGATACCTTAAAGCTGCTTTATAATAATTAGAGGGGTTTGGGGGTGTCCACCATGTTAAATGCTGTGCTAAGCGTTTGCATATATGTTATCTCATTCATATCAACCTATCAGGGAGGTTCAGCAGCTCACTGCGGCTGAGAGCTGGGGTTTCAACCTAAGGCAGTTTGACTTCAAAGCAGTCTCTTGTTTGGGGTGCCTTCCATGCTTTGATTTATGCGTGTGGTTACCAGAGAGAGTGAACTTTGGCTTAGTGCCTGGCTGCATTTTGAAGAATGTGAATTTTGTATAGTTTTCCCAGAATATTGAATATGCTGTTTGTGAAGAAGAGAGTATTAGCCCTCTGTTGTAGTGAAGCAGAAACTGAAGTGCATCCATCCCAATTAGGAAGACGACTCAGTGAACTCTAGGACGCTGCCCTGTGTCCGGGCTCTCTGAAACCCTGTTTTCTTCTCCCAATGCAGCGGCACTCCAGGCCCTGAAGCGCAAGAAGAGGTATGAAAAGCAGCTGGCGCAGATCGACGGCACGCTGTCAACAATCGAGTTCCAGCGAGAGGCCCTGGAGAATGCCAACACCAACACCGAGGTGCTCAAGAACATGGGCTATGCCGCCAAGGCCATGAAGGCTGCCCACGACAACATGTACGTGGCGCCCGCTGGTGGAGGGGGCACACACGCGCAAGGGCATGCTGGCTGTGCAAGGCCTCAGTCCCAGACCCCTCCACTTATCCATTCAGGCACCCAAGTTTGTTCTAATTTTCATCTTTTCTGGAACTCTTCTGAAATGGATTATGGTGCCCTGCTACCCCTAGAAGCAGATCTGATGGAATGAAACTGTTTTCTGAGTAATTCAGGGTTATTGGAATGAATGTAGAGTTTTAAGCTGGAAAGCTTTGGCTTCTTAGAAGGTTCTCTTACCCAGGCCTCTGATCATCTAGGTGGAGAAGTTTGTCCCAGGGAGGGGAGGTGACTTGCCCTGGGCTATGGGGAAACTTGAATAGAACTGGGATTAGAATCAGTTCCCGTGACTTTCTCCTGAAGCTGTCCGGGGCCCTGAAAGGTGTGGTACAGTTGAGGGCTTTAGCTCTTTCTCTTCCTGGGTCTGTTTTTGATGGAATTTTCCCTCCTCGTCACTCTTGGGCTTTGGCTCTCATACTGACAAGTGTTCTTGACCTCTGCATTACTTCCTTTATGTAGCTGCTCTCATATCCTGTGGCCTAAAAAACCAGATAACTGAGCTGTTACATTTGTAATTAAAGGCCAGGTTGACATTAAGCCCCAAATGAGGACTTCTTCCAAATAGAACAGAATTCTGCATTTGTTTTAGTGCTTGAACTTGGCATCATATATTTGGGGGTGCTGGGAGCCCCTTTTTGCTCCTTTTGGTTCCTCAGCCATGCTCTAAAACGGGTTGGCAGAATGTGGCCTGTGGGCCCCAGGCAAGTCCCCTGCTGCCAATTTCTGTGAATAAAATTTTGTTGAAACACAGTTGTGTCCCTTAATACATACTGTCTGTGGCTGCTTTTGTGGCACACAGCAGGCTTGAATTTTTGCAACAGAGATCGTGTGGCCCACAGATTCTAAAACATTTATTACTCTTTGGGGCCCTTTACGGGAAAAGCTTGCTGATCCCTGCCCTAGAAGTGTGGGATTGTGGGAAAAGCAGCCTTCAGATAACTGAGCTACTGTCTGAGGGGATGTTCATCAGACTGAGCTTCCTGAGAGAGGTGCGTGTCCCCTTCGGGCCATGCTCTCCACAGCACAACACCTCCTAGTAAATACTGTGCTTGGAGATAACGTGTGTATATGATATTGACCGACTGTAAGTGTTTTGGCATTAGTGACAGCGCATAGGGAATACTCTGCATTGTTTGCTTTTCCTTTGGGGCCTTGTGCAGGAGCCATAGTGGATTTGTGTAGATGGGAAGGGCTGGTCACGTTGCATGGTTCTGTTGTAGGATTTGTGATTTTACCTATTGCTGTGCAGAGTTGCCCTTGAACTTGAAGAGCTGTTGATCCAGGAGTTCCCAAGTCCCACGGTCTCATCTAATATGTTTACCAGCTTGCATGAGAGACTCTCACGATGGCATCTAACTTTGCCAGCTTTATTTCCTCAGGGTGTTAGACCGGGTGACGTCTAGGGATGCTTTTGTCCTCTTGATTCTGTGATTCTCTAGTTTAAAAGAGGGGGAAGAAGACAAAGACAAAAAAGGAATTCCACGAGACTTCCCTGGTGGTCCAGTGGTTAAGACACCATGCTTCCACTGCAGGGGGCTTGGGTTCGACACCTGGTCGGGGAACTAAGATTCCACACGCCACTCAGCGCAGCCAAAAAAAAAAATGGAATTCCTCAGAGGGAGTGATTGTGGGGCTGGGGCTGGGCAGCAGATCCTTTTTTCTGCCTCTCAGAGCCTGTGTACATAGACTTAACACAACACTCGTTTCATTTAAAGGGACATCGACAAAGTTGATGAGTTAATGCAGGACATTGCTGACCAGCAGGAACTTGCAGAAGAGATTTCAACAGCTATTTCAAAACCTGTAGGGTTTGGAGAAGAGTTTGACGAGGTGAGTGATTTCATGCCGACCACACCAGCTTCTCAGCTGATGCCCAGGCTGCCTCTGATGTGCAGTTGAGTCTTCTCCAGCAGGGAGTATGTGGTCTGGAAATCACCAGGTCTCCTCCCTCCAGAAACCTGAATGTAGACATAAGGTATGGCATGCACCCTCCCGAATTCTGGGTTTTGAGGGATGCTTTCAGTTTTGGGGGGAGCTAAGGTGGAGTAAAGGGACCTTCGTCAGGACATCTCAGCAGACTTCAGGTCAATACTGATTTCAGCAAGCAATGACCCTGCACCCTTCCATGGTGGGCCCCTGGGCTCAGAGCTGGGGCAGCCGAGGTCACCATGCCCTGAGGAATTTACAGGGTTTGCCCTCAGACAGCTCTGCTGGGAGATAAAGGTAAAACCAAGGAAGGAATGTTTGCAACTGATCCCTGAAGGATTCATCTGGAACTTGGTCAGCTACCAATTTCTGCCATAGCAATTGGAACCTTGAAGCTCTTAGGTTTTTAAAATACAGTTACAGGCTCTGTACCTCATTCTGCCTTAGATTTGAGTCCACTGAAGGTCAGGGCCTCTCCACCGAACCTAATTCTTTGTGCTGATTGCCGCCGTATAGCTGAGAAAGCAGCCTGTAGCTCCCTTGGCTCCCAGTGCCAGAGTTTCCATGTTTTCAGACTGGAGTTCGATGGACTATTCAAGTTCATTTCAATTCAGCAGATGTTCCTGAACATTCACTCAGTGCACCCAGTTCTGAGATAGAGATAGAAATGAAAACATACGACCCCTTTTCTCAAGATGCTCCCTGCCTGGTGCAGGGACCCCACATAGACATCAGTAATTGCTCGATAGTGTGCTCCGTTCACCATAGAAGTGTGTTTAGGATGAGTCACAGAGTGTGCACTTGGAGTCCATCAGCCCTGACCTTCTCAGAAGGGATATGTGTCCCCTGAGCCATCGGGTAGGAGGCACCACAGGAGGGGCTAGGGTTCCCCAGGGTGTCGCTCTCATTTTTGTGTTTGTGTTTCCCAGGATGAGCTCATGGCAGAATTAGAAGAACTAGAACAGGAGGAACTAGACAAGAATTTGCTGGAAATCAGTGGACCGGAAACAGTCCCTCTACCGAGTGTTCCCTCTATATCCCTACCATCAAAACCCGGTGAGTACTTCTTATCCATGGTCATGACACAGCCACGACCCATGGGGTAGGTGATCCTGTGGTCAGTTGGCTTCAGTGTGGGTCCTGAGTTGCCCAGAGTTGAGAGCCAGGTGGCATCTGTTGTGACAGCCCTGAAGACAGTGCCACCCGCTCTTTCCTCGTCTCCTAACCTTGGCGCTATTGACATAGCCAAATCATTCTTTTAGTGGGGACTAGGAGGGAGCCTGTGCTGTGCCCTGTGGATGGTGAGCAGCACCTATGGCCTCTGCCCTCTAGATGCCAGTGGCATCCGCCTCCACAAGTTTTAACAACCAAACATGTCACCGGATTTTGCAAGATGTCTGAGGGCTGTGGGGTGGGGGAGGGGAGAAATCTCATCCGGTTGAGAGCCGCTATTTTAGAATCGCTTTCCCTGTTGTCACCAAGCAAGGTGAGAGTCCACGTCCAGGACGGCGCTTTCTCCCCGTCTGGTGTCTCGTGCAGTGCACAGCTGGGGCTCATAGGTAGCCAAAACAGCTTTGGGTTTTTTAGAGACCTTGTTTATAAATCCTTCATTTCCTTCTTTGAGCCCCTCCTCCCCCATTATTTTACCTTTGGGTAGAAGTATTCCACCCAGAACTTCTAGAAAAGGTGAAGCAGCTTGATTTGGCATGGAGAGAGAACCCAGGGAGCAGGGTGTGACCAGGCTGTGTCCTCTCATCCTCCCATAGGTCAAGGGGAAGTGGATCCTCTGGTTGAGTCTGCTGCCCAGGGTGGGTTGCGGGTCTGAAAGCTGTCCGGCCAACTGCCTGTGGTGGAGAGGCGGCTTAGGCCCTTGAGGTGGAGAGGAGTGGCTTAGACTAGAGCTCTTCTGGGTTCTTCCCACTCTCTCCCACGTTGGATGCTCTGGCCGGAGGCCACGCGTGGATCTTGATGGACTCAGTGTTGAATCCTCCCCGTTTTGTCTGGCTCTGGTGTCGGGGAGGGGAGGTGCTGGAAAAGCTGTGCCTGGTTACCTGGAGTTCTGCGTTGCAGCTTTTAGGCACAGAGGGGCAGTCTGCTGATAGCCTGGAGACGCGGCGGGCTGCACGGGCAGGGCCGTTTTGTAGACACGGGGTAGCACAGCCCTGGCATCCAGCCAGAACGTGTGGAGAACACAGCGACCAGCCTTCCTAAACAGCCTTTTCTGTCTTCACACAGCCAAGAAGAAGGAAGAGGAAGACGAGGACATGAAGGAATTAGAGACCTGGGCTGGAACCATTTAACCGGTCCAGTGCGGGCTGAGCCCAGACAGACTCTGGTGGCCTGCGCAGCGGGCAGGCGCGTGCGTGTGCGGGGCAGGCCGGATGTGGTGCAGGCAGGTTCCATCGCTCTCAAATCTCCCTCCAAAGCAGTAGGGCCGCATCACTGCTCACTCCGCATAGCATGGTCTGCACCCAGCGGGACAGGTGGGGGGGAGGGGGTGGGGTGGGGTGGGGGGGAGGTGCCTGCTGTTTATAATGTTGAATTTCTGTAAAATAAACTGTATTTGCAAATCCAACATTGAGCTTCTGGACTACGCTAACTCCACTGCTGAACCTCAATGGCAAGGGTCGACCGTTTGCAGTCAGAATGACCTGAAAATGTAGCCTCTGTCTTTTTAAGTCAGCTGACTTGTCGCACATCTCTTTGTAAGACGTGTATGGTACTGGCAGAAGAGTCGTTTTTTAAAAGCCATAGGCTTTTCCTTGTCCTTAGCTGTAATAATGCATCTATTTTGGTTTCCTCGAGAGCTGTATTTCTGTCCATCACCTGTGTACTGGCCCCTGTGTTCCCCACCCTGGCCCACTCCTCACTCCCACCCCCCTGGTCTTTCTGGAGTTTGTGACACTGATTTGAAATGGATGGTGTTCTCTTGAGAGTGTGTGAGATTGTTTGAGTTAAATTCCAGCTATACATTTTTCTAACATAGCTCTAAGGTCCTTGTTGCTGTTTGTGATAACTGATAGATAACCCATTGGAAACATGTGCATACATTTATATTCAGATGAAATTATGGTTTGCACTGTCTATTAAATATCTCGATTAATTTTCATACTTTGCCTTTGTCTTTAATCAATCGATCATTGGCTTTGGGAGGTGACCCTTTCCGGGCCAGTGTGGTGTCCAGGGGAGTCTGGAAACATGGAAGACCCAAGCGTGATGTGTATCAACAATCTGAACTGAGAGCAGAGTGTGTCTTACTGGAAACATGTTTAGGTTCCAGAAGCCCTCACCTTGTTTGGGGACCCCCTGGGCACAGTTCAGGAGTAGTTGGTGCTTGTGGGGCTCCAGGATCTTCTCTCGTTCTTCTCTGTCACGTCCATGGGCAGTGCCCGCAGGACCACAGACCCTCCACCTGTTGGAAGCATTGGTGTGCCCACTGACGAGGCCCATCTGTGTATTGAAGAAAATAGTCTTTCCTGTGGGGTGGAAGGTGTAGGGCAGTGACCGAGAATTGAGGACACAGATGCTAGTCTCAGGTCCGCTGTGACCTGCCCTGTGATTTTGACCCGGCCTCTTCCACTGTTGCTGGTCTTCTGTAGTCTTACGCTGTCTTAAGAATCTGATGAAGGGCTTCCCTGATGGCTCAGTGGTAAAGAATCCACCTGCCAATGCAGGAAACACGGGTTCAATCCTTGGTCCGGGAAAATCCCACATGCTGCGGAGCAACGAAGCCTGTGCACCACAACTATTGAGTCTGTGCTCTAGAGCCCGTGCTCCGCAACGAGGGAAGCCACGGCAATGAGAAGTCTGCACACCGCAGCTAGAGAGCAGCCCCCGGCTCGCCCCAACTAGAGAAAAGCCCATGCAGCAATGAAGACCAGCCCAGCCAAAAATCAATCAATCAAAAAAAAGAATCTGATAAACACTATGGACCCTCTCCTTCAAAAAATTTGATCTATGCACGTTAATCCTTTATTCTGCATGCAAATTGGCAGAGTCAAGAGGATCCCCTTCCAGTGCCCATCCCTACACCTTTTGAGATTAAAACCAACCTGATAAACAAGGTCCTGCATATAGCACAGGGATATCTGCATAGCATATACTGTATAGCACATGCAGTATATATATGTATAGGATATACTGGGTAGCACAGTATCCTTGGGTAAACTGTAATGGAAAAGACTAAAAAAATGTATATATGTGTGTGAATGAATCACTTAACTGCAGAGCAGAAATTTGCACAGCATTGTAAATCAACTATACTTCAATTAAAAAAAAATTTTTTTAAATGTCATTAAAAACCTCAATCTGAGTTCACAGTTAAACATGCCATTGCTCACTGGGTGCCCTGTGGCAAGCTGCCCACCTGTCCTAAATGTCATTTTCCCACCTGTGAAACAGCCAGGCTGGACCAGATCATTTCAGATGTCCCGTCTGCGAAGCTATTCCTGCCCTGCTCCTCACCCTTCACTGCTCCTCCACCCAAGCCGCCACACTTAGAATCGGGACTTCACCACGGTGGCTTGAAGATTTATGGCTCGAGTGGATGTTGCCTGTGGTGTTCTCAGAAGTTCTTTCCACCTTAAGAAGAATCTAATGGCAGTGTTTGCTGCCAGATTCCCCCTTCTCAGCTGCAGTTGGTGTTTGGCAGGCATCATCTGGTGTGGGAAATGCACAGTGGACATTACACTTTTCTCATCAGCTGCTTCAGGGGCATCTCACCCTGGGATTTGGAGAGAGGAGCTGGCAGACCCAAGCATCCAGCTCTGGCAGGCCTGCAGCTAATTCCTGGGCAGTGTCTGGGGCCCCTGTGAGAAACAGCTGCTTATTCCTACTTGATGTGGGCTTTGTGCCAGGCCTGTGGGATGCTGTGTTCAGTAATGCCCAGCCCCCTTCCTGCTCTCTGGAGGTTCTCAGGATGGAGAGAGAAGTGACCATGTCAGGATTCCTTGGCTATAAGCTCCAGAAGATTTCAACTGGTACAAACAGTAAAGACATTGACTTAACCATTCAAAACTTACTCAACAAATATTTATTGAGTGCACAGGTACCTTAAAACTATAGAAATTTATTCTCTTACAGTTCAAGAAGTCATAAGTACAAAATCGAGGTATCAGCAGGGCCACACTCCAGAGGCCTAGTAGGGAGGATCCTTCCTTGCCTCTTCTATCTTCAGGGAGCTCCTAGCATTCCTTGGCTTGTAGCTCCATCACTTCAGTCTATACCTCCATCTTCACATGACTTTCTTCCCTGTCTCTGTGTGTCCTTTTCTGTCACTTATAAAGACACCTCTCATTATGTGTTAGGGTCCCTAATTCAATGTGATCTCATCTTGATCCTTAATTACATCTGCAACGACCCCCATTTCCAAGCAAAGTGACATTGTAGGGTTCCAGGTGGACATTAGTTTGGGGGACACTAGTCAGTGCACAATGGTGCCTCACACAGCTGTGAGGTCAAGGCCTGCAAGCACCCATCAGGGCTTTGGCAGCTCTGTGAGGTGGGTAGAGGTGGGAAGAACAGGTTATTATGAGCCCCATTTGCTAGAGGTGAAAACTATGGCTTAGACAAGCTTCTGGTTCCATGCTAATAAGCGACAGAAGCAGCTAATGAGTTTCTTGTCCTATGAAGGCCATTTATCCAACATCTGTATTTTGGGCAGCTTTGTGCCAGCTCTCACAAGGCTCTTGGTGAGGAAATTAGGCCATTGCCATCCTCTTCATCATCATCATTGCCACCACAGGCTGGGTAATCAATGCAGTTAAACCAGTTAAGGAGACTGGACTTTGGCGGTCCAATGGTTAAGACACTACCTTCCAATGCAGGGGGCATGGGTTCAATCCCTGGTCAGGAACTAAGGTCCCATGTGCCTTGAAGTGTGGTCAGAATTTTTAAAAAAGGAGGCACCCGATTGAGGAGGGCTTGTGGGAAGAAGTGCTCTCTCAACCAAGATTGAGGGGTGCTAAGGACTCAGCAAGGGAAAAGTTGTGAAAGACTTGGAACTAGGAGGATAGTTTTCAACAGCACGTGCAAAGGCCTGGAGGCCATCTTGGGCTTTCTTGTGGGTCTGAGCAGGACAATGACACAGAATCAATAGACCTTTGATAAGTATTTATTCAGTGAATGACAGGTGAGGAAACTGAGGTGCCAAGGTACGTCAAGTCCCATAGTAAGTAGAGGCCGAGCTTGAGTCCCTGTCTCTCCAACCAGATCTCTTCTTGTCTGCCCTGGGTACCCACCTTGCAGAAAGAGCTTCCCTCCTTCCTGCTAAGCTGCATTCTGACCTTACCCAGTAAACAGAGGAAGCAGGTGGAGCTGGGAGAGACACATAAACCTTTGGGTCCTGCAGCCCAGGCTCTGCACCAAGCCCAGGCTAGATTTCTGTGAGGCTCTGGCTAACCTGGGCCCAAATTCCCACAGGGCAATGTAGGCCACAGCAGGAGAAAGCAAATATGTGTACGCTTGCTCACAGTGATGTTACTTGCCTGGACTTTTTGGTTTTCAACAAGAACAACAGTCTCAAAAGAATGGCAAACGTTAAGGGAGCATTTACTAAGACCAGGCGCTTAATCTGCATTCATCTCATCTCATTTAATCCACACAAGAACTGTTTCAGGGGTGGACCACTCACTGCCCTATTTTACAGCTGAGAAAACAGGTTCAGAGGGATAAAGTGACTGGGGGCCCAGGTCACTGAACTGGTGAGCAGCAGAGCCACGAGAATCCAGCCCCAAGCCCTTCCCTGCTGTGGTGATGGCGGGAGGGCTAGGTTCACAGACTCCTGTCTCCCTTAGAAGGTGCCAACCCTGAATGTGACCAAGTGCGGAGGCCCAAAGAGGAGGCCAACTCTCTTGGAAATCCTACTGAGAGTAGAAAGGCCACAGGCAACAGGATCTGGAATCATCCAGCTGACCTGGAATGGAGCTATGAGTCAGAGTCATACAGTGGAGTTGGGCTCCTCACTCCTTCCCCAATGGGCTTTTTTTTAATTAATTTTTATAGGAGTATAGTTGCTTTACAATGTTGTATTAGTTTCTACTGCCCAGAAAAGTGAGTCAGCTGTACGAATACACATACCCCTTCTTTTTTGAGTGGATTTCCTTCCCACGTAGGTCACCACAGAGCACTGAGTATAGAGTTCCCTGAGCTACAAAGTAGGTTCCCACAGGGGCTTTGAAGATGGGACTCCTTTGGGGCTGGTTTCCCCTTCCCACCCGAAGGCCTGACCTTTTTCCCCTAGACCATCTCACGGGGACTACCTGGTTTCCTTCTCTCCCTCCTCTGCTTGGGCAGCTACATGTGGGCACTTGGTTCCCTCGCAGAAAGCGTGGACAAAGACACAGTGGTATACACTACGGCAGTTCCGCTTACCTATTGCTTCACAATAAACCGCCCTGAAACTTAGTTGTGAAATGCAACTATTTCCTTATGCTCATAGATTCTGTGTTCAGAAACTCAGAAAGGACCCAGAGGGTATGACTTATCTCTGTTCCATGGTAATTAGGGCCTCCCCTGCCAAGCCCTGGAAGGCTGGTGACGTCATCAGTTGGAACATTCGGAGACCTCTTCAGTTGCGTGCTATGTGTGGCTATGGGTGCTGGTGGGGGCTGGGACCTCCCGTGGGGGCTCAGCAGGAACACATGACTTCTCCATGTGGCTTGAGCCTCCTCACAGCATGCAGCCCTTGGTGTTGTCCAAGGTCAGGGCTCTAAAATTGATGGTTCCAGCCAATATTGTTGATGATGTATCTATCACCTTTATGACCTAGCCTTGGAAGTCATGTGAAGTCACACTGCTGTGTTTTACTGGTTATATTAGTTGCAGATTCAAGGGGAGGGGAATTAGACTCCACCTCCTGATGAGGGCAGGGTTAGTTCTAAAAGAGCATGGGATGTGGGGAAGGATAAATTGGGAGATTGGGACTGACATATACACACTACTTTAGACATATAGTGGGCTTAACCATTGGCTAAGCAGGTAAGGAATCCACCCGAATGGCAGGAGACACAGGAGACATGGGTTTGATCCCTGGGTCGGGAATATCCCCTGGAGGAAGACATGGCAATCCACTCCAGTAATCTTGCTTGGAAAATCCTATGGACAGAGGAGCTTGGTGGGCTACAGTCCATGAGGTCTCAAAGAGTTGGATATGACTGATGAGAGGGTAACAGCAGGAAGGCCAGGGGTCTCCAAATAGAGGAAATAGCCTGCAAGTGTCAGACATTTTTATCTCTCTTAAGCGGCAGGAGGAAACAAACTAGCAATATTTTTTCCTTCTCTATACAAATTTAAAGGGAGGTTTCTCTTAAAATATTGTGTTGCCATAATGACACCCGGCTTCGCCTGAAGTTAGCTATTCTCGAGTCTAGAGATAACCAATGCCTTTTTCTTATGGAAATGTTTGTCTTAAGCTATGCTAATGTACTATGCCTTTACCCAAACTCTGTCTCCAAGTCGGTTCCGCCTCTTGGCCCAGAACCTACTTGACAAACCAGTATAGATATTGTTCCCCTAATCTATGTAAATGAAACTATTTGTATGGTGGTCTGCCCTTCTTCAAGATTCAAGTTAATCATTTTATGGCCCAGGATAAACCATTTGGTGCCAAGATTATCCCAAAATGCATCTTATGGGTGAGGGGCCTGGTGCCATTCTGAATTTTAAGACATTCCTTTCTTTCATTAACAGACTGCTAGTGACTATATAACATCCAGCTAAAGACTAGCAGGGGGGTACTCTTCCTGCCCCCTTCTGATGCCTATGTCAGAAGCTTTCTCTATCTCCTTTATACTTTAATAAAACTTTATTACACAAAAGCTCTGAGCGATCAAGCCTCGTCTCTGGCCCTGGATTGAATTCTTCTCCTCCGGGGGCCAAGAATCCTGCTGTATTTGCGTGATTCAACAACAACCTTTCACTGAGTGACTAACACTCACTCACTTATTGACATAAAGAAGACACATGCACAGTGCAAGGAGATCCAACCAGTCCATTCTGAAGGAGATCAGCCCTGGGATTTCTTTGGAAGGAATGATGCTAAAGCTGAAACTCCAGTAGTTTGGCCACCTCATGCGAAGAGTTGACTCAGTGGAAAAGACTCTGATGCTGGGAGGGATTGGGGGCAGGAGGAGAAGGGGACGACAGAGGATGAGATGGCTGGATGGCATCACTGACTCGATGGACGTGAGTCTGAGTGAACTCCGGGAGTTGGTGATGGACAGGGAGGCCTGGCGTGCTGCGATTCATGGGGTCGCAAAGAGTTGGACACAACTGAGCAACTGATCTGATCTGATCTGATATAAAATAGATAACAAATAAGGACCTACTGTATAGTACAGGGAACTCTACTCAATACTCCGTAAAGACCTATATGGGAAAAGAATCTAAAAAAGAGTGGATATATGTGTATGTATAACTGATTCACTTTGCCATACACCTGAAACTAACACAAAACTTCAAATCAACTGTACTCCAATAAAACTTTTTTTAAAAGAAAAGAAAAAAGAGCATGGGGGACAGGAGATATCATTTGGGCCATATTTGGGAGGCACAATCTGCCGTGAGAGCCGACACAGAATGCTTAGTATGTGCCAGGTATTGAATTAACTCATCTGGTCTCTGATACACCATCCAGAGAAATTTTTTGAATCCATGCCACGTCTATATCTGAATCTGTATCTCTACCATCTGTATATCTATATATACACACTCACACAGAGTGGTATATTGTGCACATAATACATACACAACCCCTTGAAGTTTTAAAACGCCGGGATAAGAATATAATCAGCAATTCTAATCTATTCTTCTTGTGTTCAAAAGGAGGCAAAAGATTTACCTCTGAAATCTGTCCCCCTTTCCTCCCCTCCACTTGGTCCAGGACACCACTGAATCTCATCTGGGCAACTTCAGCAGTTACCTCTCTGAGGTCGTTGCCACCACCATGATGGACCCTTACCAACTCTCTCTTCATAGTAGCCAGAGCCAGTGTGATCATTCTAAAAAGCTGTCACTCTTGCATGCCTTGCTGCACAGAATGTAGCAAGCTCCCATGGCTTACAATAGCTCTCATGGCTTCTATTTGGCTTCCCAGGTGACTCAGCGGTAAAGAATTTGCCTGTTAGGCAGGAGATGCAGAAGACATGGGTTCGATCCCTGGGTTGGGAAGATGCCCTAGATGGGGAAATGGCAACCCACTCCAGTATTCTTGCCCAGAAAATTCCATAGACAAAGGAGCCTGGCTGGCTACATACAGTCCATGGGGTCGCCAAGAGTCGGACACCACGGAAGGAACTGAGCACACACACAGCTTCCACCGCCTTCTGTGCAGTCACAGCGTCCACATTCAAGGTGTGCTCCGGCAGGCCGCTGCCGGCTTTTCCAGCTTCCGGAGGCTCATTCCTTCGGCAGTGTTTCCCACGCTGGGGTAGACAGACCATCTGCATCAGAATCTCTAATTTTGACTGAACACGCAAGCTCCTGCATGGATCAGAATTTCTTGGAGTTCTGGATTTTGCATTTTAAACACGCCTCCAAATGATTCTCTCTTCATGAAAGTTTGAGAATTCCACCAAGCCTTCGAGATAATCTCTTCTAACCCTCACCCCCATGCTGCATTTGAGGAAACTGAAGAATGACTTTCCCATGGCCTCAGCATTCATGTTCCGGGAACTGAAGGGTTAACTCAAGTCGGACTTCAGGGCAAATGTCCACGGAGCATCTCCAGGGGGCGTTTTCCAAGCATCTCATCAGCGTGTGTAGGTTCCACCGGACACTTGATGGGAAACGCGGTCCACTGCTCCAGCCAGCAGGCGGGGTGACCCTGTGGACCAGGGCGGGAGCCCAGGCCCCGGGGGTGAGGAGCCGACGCCGCAGCGCGCCCGGGTGCCTGAAGGTGGCGCCATTTCCCCGGAAGTGAGGCCCCGTGCAGCGCTAGAGCCTCGGGGCGGGGAGTGAGGGGTGGGGAATGGGGGTTGGGGGGGCGGCTCTTCAGGAGGGTCTGCGCTCCGGGAGGGAAGGGCGAGAGGAGGAGGGGTGGGGAAGATGGGCTAGGAATGGGCTTAGAATCCCCACCCCCAGCCATCCCAACTTGCCTGCTTTCTGGGGTCTGAGGAGACAGACACGGGGGCAGGGACAGGGGGTTTGGGGCCGGATGAGATTGATGTATGTGTGGAGGTCCTGGCTCCTGCCAGAGTGGGGATGAGAGGTAAGGCTGTAACAGAATGGAGGGAAGCCAGCCAGGAGGTGGGGCCATTATAGCCACAACATTGGTAATGTAATAGTCATTATCTACTGAGCGCCAGGGGCTGGGCGGGTGAGGAGATGGGGGCTGGTGTGTGCTGCTCCTGCGTGGTCTAGGAGGGCTCTGTATTGGTCCCGTGTTCGCCCCAGGAGTCCCGCAAAGTGGGCAACCTTGTGGGTGATGTCTCCCCTATGGGCTCAGCCTCCACGTGGGAGGGTGAGGTTGGGTCCCAGGCCCAGAACTTCAGTTTTTGACCCCAAGCAGGACGCCCCCACACTCTCACTCCACAAATCCGGTTTTTTCTAGCCCTCCCTCCTATGAAGCGTGTAGACGCTGTGGTGGGCCCCAGCCTTCCTGCGCTGGCCCTGCAGCCTCAGGGGGCTTTGGCATCACCTAGAAACTATATTTTTAGCACACTACTCAAGTGTGGCCTTGGACACACTCTGGGAAATGCTGATGAATAAATGTCTTTGAAAAAATAAGACTGACTTGTAATGTTAGCTGATTTCCATGGTGTAAGTACTCCCACCAAGGCCAATTTCAGGCTACTAACAAGACAACAAAATTCCTCGAAGTTGGCTCTCAGAGATGGTACAAGCCCTATTACAGTGCACCGGTGCAAAAAGGTTTATGATTTTGAGTGTTTAAGAAAGATCCTTTCTCTGCTTTCCTCGGCCCTCTATTTAATTTGTAGGGGCCAGGGCAACATGAAAACACAGGGCCCCTTCTTCAAAAATTATTAGCAATTTCAAGACAGTGACAAGTATTAAACCAAGTGGGGGCCCTTCTGGATGAAGGCCCTGTGTGGTTGCACAGGTTGCACACCCATGAACTTGCCTTGGCTCTGATTCTGGCCACCCTCATTCCTTTGCTTGTCATGGCCTCCTCACCAGTTTCCCTGTCTCCCTGATCCCCTATAAAACCATTCTCCACTCAGCTGCCAGGGGTACCTCTTAATATCTAGGCCAGGTGTTGTAGGTTCCCTGCCTGCCTTTTATCCTTAACAGCAGAGAGGCCCTTCTGCCTGGCTTGCTCTCCCATCCCTGACTCCCCAGCTCCATATTCTCAAAGCTCCACGCATAGCCCTGTCTCATTCTCATCACCTTAGAGGCCCTCCATTTCCTTGTCGGACGTCTGTTTCTCTCTCCCGGCCCTAAATTCCATGACAGCTGAGGCTATTGTATTCCTGTGCTCAACACCCCTGTGTGCCTGCACTTAGAGGTGCTCAGTACGTGCTAGCTGAAGAAATGAATTATTTGAGGAAAAGGATAATTTCATCAAATTATCCGTGGACATTTGCTTTCATCAAAACAGCCTGCAGGGAGGACCAGGGCCCTGACCTTGGACCCTACATGATCAAGTCTCTGCAGAACAATGATAATTCAATGGATCTGGTTTGGTGACAATGTTGTCACTTCCCTTCTCTTCCTGCATTTAACCTTAGCCAACCCTTCATGGTTAACACTAAGGTTTGTTTATATTGGCCAGACTCTGAACTCTTAGCTGTCACATTGGTTATAAATCTAGGTAATGTTCTCATGAGGACGGAGAGGAAGTCACTGAGGCTGCCTCTTCTGAGCGCCTACTGCACACTGCCAGGAAAGATGGGCTTGTGTCAGTGCGGGGAGCCTGCCTTCTCCCTGTCCCTGGCCATGCAGACCCTCCTTGCTACCTCTCAGCTCTCAGAACAGCGGCTGGGCTGTCATGAGCAGAGGACTGGGTGTGCTCTGGGGAGGATGCTCGTGGTGAGCATAGGCTCACAGCCACGGCCCCATCTGTCAGGGCACCAGCCTGCCTTGGCCCACTAGGCTGTCATCCTGGCCACACACTGGCCATAAAGTGACCTTCCGTGGCCAGAGGCTATGTGCTCCCTCTCTCTGGCCTCTAAGCTCACCCTAACACCAGCCAGCACTTACTGAGTAATCAGTGTACTGCTTAGGGCTCTGTGAGGTCTTTTTTCAACAATTATTCACTTTGTTTTATTTTATATTATTTATTGGAGTGCTTTTGGGGTTTTTTTTTCCCATCAGTCCTCTCAATAACCCTAGGAGTGGCTGTTATTATGTCCCCCATTTCACAGATGAGAAGATGGAGTCTCAGAGGTACAGAGTGACTTGGCCAAGGTCACACAGTGGGTGAATCAAACAATCTACCCACTCTGACCCGGGCTGCTGAGCCACAGACCAGCCCTTTATCACCTTCCTCTCCGCATGTGTCATCTGTGGTCTCTTGTAAGACATTGGATTTAGGGCCCACTTGGGTAATCTAGGATATCATCTTAAGGTCTTTCATTTAATTACACCAGCAAAGACCCTTTTCCCAAAGAAGGTCACATTCACAGGTTCTGGGGATTTGGATGTGGGTATATCTTTGGGGGAATCACCCTTCACCCCACTATGGGGGTCAGCACAGTCAGCACACCTGACAAGCGCCTGGCCAGAAACACAAACATGGAGAGAAGAGGGTGTCTCTGATGGCAGTGCTGCATGCAGCAAGCTCGATAAATGTGAACCCAAAGAAAACTCGAGACACAGGGAGGAAAAAAGCCATGGGGAGAGCCTTTCCCTTCAGCCTTGTCTTGGCAGGGGTCAAGCTTGTCCTCCTGGGCCGGGGCAGAGGTGCACTTGCAGCTCCAAGGCCTGTCTCCTGGCTGAGCCCCAGGCAGGGTGGGGCATCTCTGCACCCCGTTCTGGCAGAGCACTACCCAGAAACATATTTTACCCGTAAACGGGCCAATTAAGAAGGCAAATGTTTTCAAACAGGAGGATTTATTGGCATAGAATGTGCCATCCCTCCAAGCGGGAGGAGTGGGTGTGCGTGCGGAGCCATCTGGAGGGGAGTTGTTTATCATATTTATTTAGTTACGAGTTGCTGGTTTGGAACTGGCAGGGCTTCATTAGGTGTGAGCGTGGATCCCCGGGAGGGTGCCCGGAGTCAGGCGGCAGTGGGGATGTACGTGGGCCTGCGTCTGTGCAGACACTACGTCTTTGTGCCTGAGTAGGTGTGTCCACACGCGTACGTGTGTGTTTGCATGCCCGCTTGTGTGTGCACACCTCTTCATCACATTCTTCTTGGTGTGTGTGCATATGTGTCTCTTTGCCCTTGGACATGGGGTATCTTTTTTTGGTGGGATCCAACATTCCCCTGTTAACAGTTGTTCAGCAGCGAGTTGTAATTTTGGAGTTCTCGCAGAAGAAGATGAGCCCATGTCCTTCTACTCCGCCATCTTGGAGGTCCAAGGGCAAAGGGTGCTGCTGCTGCTGCTAAGTCACTTCAGTCATGTCTGACTCTGTGTGACCCCATAGACGGCAGCCCACCAGGCTCCTCCGTCCCTGGGATTCTCCAGGCAAGAACACTGGAGTGGGTTGCCATTTCCTTCTCCAATGCATGAAAGTGAAAAGTGAAAGTGAAGTCGCTCAGTCGTGTCCGACTCTCAGCGACCCCATGGACTGCAGCCTATCAGGCTCCTCCATCCATGGGATTTTCCAGGCAAGAGTACTGGAGTGGGGTGCCATTGAGCCCCAGCAAAATGGTAGTGGGGGGTGAAATCGCATTTAGAGTCAAACCCCATACCCACCAGAGATGCTCAGAGGGTGCAAACAAACTTTGTGTGCAAAAGGACCCAGAGACCCCACAGAGACTGAGCCAGAACTGTGTTTGAGTGTCTCCTGTGGAGGTAAGGTAGTTTGAGCATTCTTTGGTATTGCCTTTCTTTGGGATTGGAATGAAAACTGACCTTTTCCAGTCCTGTGGCCACTGCTGAGTTTTCCAAATTTGCTGGCATATTGAGTGCAGCACTTTCACAGCATCATCTTTCAGGATTTGAAAGAGCTCAACTGGAATTCCATCACCTCCACCAGCTTTGTTCGTAGTGATGCTTTCTAAGGCCCACTTGACTTCTCATTCCAGGATGTCTGGCTCTAGGTCAGTGATCACACCATCGTGATTATCTGGGTCGTGAAGATCTTTTTTGTACAGTTCTTCTGTGTATTCTTGCCATCTCTTCTTAATATCTTCTGCTTCTGTTAGGTCCATACCATTTCTGTCCTTTATCGAGCCCATCTTTGCATGAAATGTTCCCTTGGTATCTCTAATTTTCTTGAAGAGATCTCTAGTCTTTCCCATTCTGTTGTTTTCCTCTATTTCTTTGCATTGATGGCTGAAGAAGGCTTTCTTATCTCTTCTTGCTATTCTTTGGAACTCTGCATTCAGATGCTTATGTCTTTCCTTTTCTCCTTAGCTTTTCGCTTCTCTTCTTTTCACAGCTATTTGTAAGGCCTCCCCAGACAGCCATTTTGCTTTTTTGCATTTCTTTTCCATGGGATGGTCTTGATCCCTGTCTCCTGTACAATGTCACGAACCTCTGTCCATAATTCATCAGGCACTCTATCTATCAGATCTAGTCCCTTAAATCTATTTCTCATTTCAACTGTATAATCATAAGGGATTTGATTTAGGTCATACCTGAATGGTCTAGTGGTTTTCCTACTTTCTTCTATTTAAGTCTGAATTTGGCAATAAGGAGTTCATGATCTGAGCCACAGTCAGCTCCTGGTCTTGTTTTTGTTGACTGTATAGAGCTTCTCCATCTTTGGCTGCAAAGAATATATCAGTCTGATTTTGGTGTTGACCATCTGGTGATGTCCATGTGTAGAGTCTTCTCTTGTGTTGTTGGAAGAGGGTGTTTGCTATGACCAGTGCATTTTCTTGGCAAAACTCTATTAGTCTTTGCCCTGCTTCATTCCGTATTCCAAGGCCAAATTTGCCTGTTACTCCAGGTGTTTCTTGACTTCCTACTTTTGCATTCCAGTCCCCTATAATGAAAAGGATATCTTTTTTGGGTGTTAGCTCTAGAAGGTCTTATAGGTCTTCATAGAACCATTCAACTTCAGCTTCTTCAGCGTTACTGGCTGGGGCATAGACTTGGATTACTGTGATATTGAATGGTTTGCCTTGGAAACGAACAGAGATCATTCTGTCGTTTTTGAGATTGCATCCGAGTACTGCATTTCGGACTCTTTTGTTGACCATGATGGCTACTCCATTTCTTCTGAGGGATTCCTGCCTGCAGTAGTAGATATAATGGTCATCTGAGTTAAATTCACCCATTCCAGTCCATTTTAGTTCGCTGATTCCTAGAATGTCGAAATTCACTCTTGCCATCTCCTGTTTGACCACTTCCAATTTGCCTTGATTCATGGACCTGACATTCCAGGTTCCAAAATCACTGCAGATGGTGACTGCAGCATGAAATTAAAAGACGCTTACTCCTTGGAAGAAAAGTTATGACCAACCTAGATAACATATTGAAGAGCAGAGAGATTACTTTGGCAACAAATGTCCTTCTAGTCAAGGCTATGGTTTTTCCTGTGGTCATGTATGGATGTGAGAGTTGGATTGTGAAGAAAGCTGAGTGCCGAAGAATTGATGCTTTTGAACTGTGGTGTTGGACTCTTGAGAGTCCCTTGGACTGCAAGGAGATCCAACCAATCCATTCTGAAGGAGATCAGCCCTGGGATTTCTTTGGAAGGAATGATGCTAAGGCTGAAACTCCAGTACTTTGGCCACCTCATGTGAAGAGTTGACTCAGTGGAAAAGACTCTGATGCTGGGAGGGATTGGGGGCAGGAGGAGAAGGGGACGACAGAGGATGAGATGGCTGGATGGCATCACTAACTCGAAGGACATGAGTCTGAGTGAACTCCGGGAGTTGGTGATGGACAGGGAGGCCTGGAGTGCTGCGATTCATGGAGTCGTGAAGAGTCGGACACGACTGAGCGACTGAACTGACTCAACTGTGGAGGTACGGGTCTATAGTGGCCTGCTGCAGGGGCAGGGCTCTGGGTACAGTAGACCTGGGTATGGCATAAGCCCTCTTGGAGGAGGTTGCCATTAACCCCATCATAGAGCCACCAGAACTTACACAGGACTGGGGAAACAGACTCTTGGAGGGCACAAACAAAACCTTGTGCACACCAAGACCCAGGAGAAAGGAGCAGTGACTCCGCAAGAGACTGACCCAGACTTGCCACGAGTGTCCAGGGGTCTCTGACAGAGGCATGGGTCGGCGGTGGCCTGCTGCACTCAGTGCAGCAGTGCCTGCATGGGACCTTTTGAAGGAGGTCCCCATTATCTTCACTACCTCCACCATAGTTTGGCCTCAGGTCAAACAAGGAGGGAACACAACCCTGCCCATCAACAGAAAATTGGATTAAAGATTTACTGAGCATAGCCCTGCCCTTCAGAACAAGACCCATTTTCCCCCTCAGTCAGTCTCTCCCACCTGGAAGCTTCCATAAGCCTCTTACCCTTCTCCATCAGAGGGCAGACAGAATGAAAACCACAATCACGGAAAACTAACCAATCTGACCACATGGACCACAGCCTTGTCTACCTCAATGAAACTATGAGCCATACTGTGTAGCACCCAAGACGATGGGTCATGGTGGAGAGTTCTGACAAAATTTGGGGAACTCTTGGTGATGGACAGGGAAGCCTGGTGTGCTGCAGTCCATGGGGTCACGAAGAGTCAGACACAACTGAGCAACTAACTGAACATGTGTCTCTGTGTGTGCAGAGGCAGGTATACTAGGAGTGTAAATGGCCTGTGTGCTTGCTCTTGTGTATGTGTGTATATACATGTGCCTGTGTGCACATGGGCGTGTGTACTCATTTTTACATGTGGATGCATGTGTGGCCTTGTGTGCACAAACTCTTGTCACAAATGAGCCATGCCTGTCTAACTCAACTTCCGTCAGCGCTGGATATTGCTGATCACTCTCTCCTTAAAAGTCTATTTCCTGGTGATGCCCCCTGTCGCCCTCCCTGTCTGATTACTCTCTCCCTGTGTCCCTCTTCTCTTTTCCCTCTAGGCCACGGATTGCTAGCAAGACCCGTGGATGAGAGAAGAGCGTCTGGCCTGGCTTAGGCTTTTGACACAGACTCGTTTTGCATATTAAAGGCAAAGGAATTGTCTTGGTGTCTGCAAAGATATATGCGCTCCTGTTTTACTTGAAACACTGAACTTCAACTCTCTGAGACTATCCTTTATGATAAAAGTGTGGGATGTTGAAGTCATTGCAAGCGCAGTAACTGACAACAGAACTACTTAGCCTCGGATTCTACGAGACCATAGGGAATAGTGGGGACTGTGGTGAATGGAAGAGCATGTATTCTGACTTAACTACCTAGTTCTGAACTACTCCTTTTCTTTTAATATTTATTTTTATTAATCTGGCTGCACCAGGTCGTAGTTGCGGCACATGGAATCTTTGTTGCAGCATACAGGGTAATTTCAGTTGCAGTATGTAGGATCTTGCAGCATGCAAACTCTTAGTTGTGACATGTGGGATCTAGTTCTCTGATCAGGGATTGAACCCGGGCCTCCTGCATTGGGAGAGCAGAGTCTTAGCCACTGGAACACCAGGGAAGTCCTATTAGCTATCCAACTTCTTAGCTTTGTTGTTGTGTAGTCACTAACTCCTGTCTTAGACCACACAGACTATAGCCCACCATTCTTCTCTGTCCATGGGATTTCCTAGGCAAGAATACTGGAGTGGGAGATCTTCTCGACCCAGGGATTGAACCTGCGTCTCCTGCATTGGCAGGCAGATTCTTTACCACTGAGCCACCAGGGAAGCTCAACTTCTTAGCTACTTCTCAGCAATGGTTGCCCTCATGGGATTCTAGCCCATGTGGCCAAATCTTCTGATTTTCCAAGAGAAGACAAATGTTTGTGTTTTAACTGAGCATGCCTTGTTTTCTAAACATGGACTCATATTTTAAACACAGTGCAGGTCAAACTGAACTAGGTGAGCCCTGCTGCTCTGTGGCTTCAGGGATCATTGCCAAGCTGACAATCAACAGCTATGCCTCTGAGTTGGGCCCAGGCCACACATAGGCCAGACCCTCTCCTCTTGGGCTCTTGTCTTTTGATTGCCAAGAGCTGAGCATGTCCACGGTGCATTGCTACATTATTCCCCAGGTCTGCCTTGGGTCCCTGAGTCAGGCAGCCCCACCATCATCTCTGCAGACAGAAATCTGGACATCATCCTTGGGTCCTCTCCTCCCCTCAGCCTCCTTAGGTATCCAGTCCAATCAGCCACCCAGTCCTGCTATCTATGCCTCTGTGAGTTTCTCTAACTCCCTCATCTCTTGCCTTGATGACTCTGACAGCCACTCCGGAGTCTCCCAGCTTCTGGCTCCTGCCTCCCAGTCCCTGCCCCATCCAGCAAGGTCCGTGAAACTGTCATCTGTTCCCACCCACAGCTCTAGCCTCATCGTTTTCCTCTCACTGTTGGCACTTTAAGCCTCAGCAATACCAAACTGCTTTTCTTTTTATATACTGCCTCTGCCCTTGCACGTACTGTTTCCTCTGGGTAATTCCTTTCCAGGGCCCTCCTCTTCTCCTAGCTAACTCCTCTTCCACCTTTGAGACCTCACAGGAAGTGCCCTTTGCAAGAGGGTGATAATAAATCTCACCTCTCAGAGTTGTTCTCAGGAGTCCATGAGGTTGTGCCTTGCACAAGACCCGGCACACAGGAAATGCCCCAGTTTTGCCTGTTTGTTTTTTGTGGTTTGTTTTGTTTGTGTTTTGTGGGGGGTTTTTGGCTATGTGTTGGGTCTTTGTTGTGGCCTACAGGCTTTCTCTAATTGTGGCAAACAGGGGCTTCTCTCGTTGTGGAGCACAGGCTCTAGAGTACTTGGGCTCAGTAGTTGCGGCACACAGGCTTAGTTCGCCACGGCATGTGGGATCTTAACTCCCCGACCAGGGATTAAACCTGAGTCCCCTGACTTTGAAGGTGGATTCTTAACCATGGGACCACCAGGCGTGTCCCAGGAAGTGACCAGCTGACGTGAGTGCCTCCCTCTGTCTGCCTCCATGGGGTGCCACTCCCTGTGGGAGGGGGACTATGGGTATCTCCTGGAACTGGAGACATTGGACAGCTTGGCCCCTGGACTGATGAGCTCCGTGTCTTTTCCAGGCGTGGACCCCATATGACATCAGTCACAGAACTTCACCAGCACATGGATTTTTTCAATCAGCCTTCTCCCATTAAATGGGCATTTTAATACTTTCATTGGACACACATTAGTCACGGAGCATTCTGACATTTACCGTCTGTGTTTTAGAGTGTGGCGTTCTGGGCTGTAAAGATATTCTCGGCTCTCATAAGAGATGGTTTCTTGGGTGCTAAAGGCGGGGGGGAGCATGGAACAGCGTGATTGGAACTCTAAGTGTCTAAAGTGACTGTCGCAAGTCCCCAGAGCCTCAATTCAATCAACCGCTGCAAACGGGAACTCAACAACGAGTATTAAAAAGACGGGAGATGATGAAAATGAGAAAAGAGAAACATTCAAGAGGGAATTGAATTCTGAAGTCATTTGATAGAAGTTTTTAAAATGAACAATAACAGCCCCCAAAGTGCGTCTTTCTCACCCGGCTGAAGGGAGAAGGGTTTGCTTTCTGGGATCCTGCAAGACCCTTTGAACACTTTGCTCCCCTCGCTCTCTCCTTCCTTTCCTCCTTTCACAAATGTTTGCTGAGCACCTACTATGTGCCAGGCACCACATTAGGCACTGAGGGTATAACAGCTGAGGGTTAGGCAGGTGTTGCCCCTGCTCTTGTTGTGTTTATGACCCTCCCCTACTGATAGTCGCTGGAGTTGTTGCCAGTTTTTATAATTGCCAGCAATGGTGCAGTGAATGCTTTTGCACATGTGCCAGGATGAGGCATGGAACAGGGTTTCCTGTTGGCCCAACAATAACGACTGAGACCAACATGCGTGCTAGGTTGTTTCAGTCATGTCGACTCTTTGCAACCCTAAGGATGATAGCCTGCTAGGCTCCTCTGTCCATGGGATTCTCCAGGCAAGAATACTGGAGTGGGTTGCCGTGCCCTCCTCTAGGGGATCTTCCTGACCCAGGGATTGAACCTGGGTCTCGTGCACTGCAGGCAGATTCTTTCCCATCTGAGCCACTAGGGAAGCCCAACTGAAACTATAGCTACAGACAAAGGCAGCAAGTCTCATACATCCTCAAGAGTGCAGTTAAGGGACTTCCCTGGTGGTCTAGTGGTTGACTCCATGGTCCCAATGTAGGGGGCCTGGGTTCGATCCCTGGTCAGGGAACTAGGTCCCTCATGCTGCAACTAAGAGTTCACGTGCCACAACTAAGACCTGGCACAACCAAATAAATACATTTTAAGAAAGAGTGCACTTAGGGACTTCCCTGGTGGTCCAGGGGTTAAGACTCCGAGCTTCCAGTGCAAGGGGTGCAGGTTTGATCTCTGGTCGGGAAACTAAGATCCCACATGCTGCATGGCATGGCCGATAATAATAATAATAAATAAAGAGTGCGGTTTAACATAAATAAGAAGAAAAAAATAACAACAACAACAAAAAGAGTGCAGTTAAAATTGGGGCCAGATATAACCTTCAGAACTTATAAAAGATAGTCCAGCAAGTTCCGTTATCTTGCTTCTCCACCCCGCCAGCCCCTACTGCCTTGTCCCGTCTCTATAAGCACAAAATTAGCGAGAGACAGAGAAGAGAATTATTGGATTGTAAATTGTCAGCCCTGGGGGTGGGGGGGTTCGTAGGTTCTCTCTGTGGGAGGGGGGAGGGGATCTCTAAGGGAGTACTTGCAGAGAGGGGGCCCATCAGAAGGTCAGGCAGGCATCCTGTGCCACGTTAGGGGTTGTGGATGGCTTCTGCCTAGACATTCACATGGCTTCTCCACTCTGAACAAGATACAGGCAGGTAGGGAAGGGCTGTACAGAGGAGGCTGCGGCCAGACTGCAGACCCTGAGTGGGTGGCTGGAGCTGTCTGCTGGGACAGGACTCAAGGGGCATCGGGCAGTCTGGGAGGGGCTGCCAGGGAGCTGGGGGGCAGAAGGGGCCAAAGCCACGTCCCACGTCAGTACCCCCGAGGCCTGCAGGCCTGCCCCCACCCAGGGATCAGCACCTGGCTGGGGAGCATCTTTGCACTCATTCTTCCTCTTCCTGGCGCTCTGTCCCCGGAAGCTGTCTCTGTTTGCTCTCTCCCTTCCCCCATACCCACCAGGCTGGGACCCCCCCAGGGGTCTCAGCACCAGCCCCTCAGGCCTGTCTCTGCCTAGGATGTGTCTGTCTCTGGCTGACAGTGCGGCCTTTATTGACTTGTTTACCCCTCATACTCAGCTGCAGCCAAGCGCTGGGCACAGGGCTGGTAAACAGTAAGTGCTCACTGCGTGCTTGTAGGCAGCACCCTTTTGGAGGAGCATCAAGTCAGGGGAGCTGCTGGCTCAGGTCCCCGGGGCTGGAGGATGCCCGTCCTCTGCCTGCCTCTTTATTATCCCTTCTTTCCTCTTTATGCCCAACCCCAACCTGGCTTTTACTTTACAACCAAATAAATAAATCTCTGTCCCCAGAGAGTTCTTTCCTCTTGGCAGTGCTCCAAAGACCTGGAAACACTCCCAGCCCAAGTTACAGCAAAGGAGCCACGGGAGAGGATCTCGTAAGGCCCCCAGGACTTTTTGGAGGCTGTGCTCTCTGCCCATCATGCTGTCCCTTCCGTCTCTACTGGCTGAACACCTCCTCCTCTTCTAGGCCTGACTCAAATCTCGCCTCTCCCAGGAAGCCTTCTTTGATTTCTTTGGCTACGTTAGGTGGGTTTTTTTGTATTTTTAAAAATAATTTTCTTTCTTTATTTTTGACTGTGCTTGGTCTTTGTTGCTGTTTGGACTTCAGTTGTGGCAAGCAGGGGCTACTCTCCAGTTGCAGGGTGCAGGCTTCTAGCTGTTGTGGCTTCTCTTGTGGAGCACAGGCTCTAGGCACGTGGCCTTCAGTAGCTGAGGCACATGGGCTCAGTAGTTGCGGTTCCCAGGCTCTAGAGCACAGGTTCAGTAGTTGTGACACATGGGCTTAGTTGCTCCAGGGCCTGTGGGATTTCCCCTGATCAGGAAATGAACCTGTGTCTCCTGCACTGGCAGGCGGATTCTTTACCTCTGAGCTACCAGGGAAGCCCTATGTTATGTCCAGGCTTGGAGTCATGAGTGAGGGGTCTGGAGAGACCCAGGATCTCGGGGTCTGAGAGTATTGATGTTGGTGTTCAGGTGGATATTGTCCTGGGGTCCTCAGAGCCAGTGAAAGTGTTTCAGCGGCAGGAGGGAGGGCGGATCAGATGTTGTGTCTAGAAAGCTCACTCCAGCTGGGCAACAACCAGGAAGGGGATGAGCCATGATGGAGCCTGAACTCGGGAGCGGGCAGCAGACCTAGATAGCAGGGGACAGACTCCAGCATGGTTCCAGAGGTAGAATCAATGTGGTTGGCATTGTCGGAGTAGAAGGGGAAGTCAGGAGCCCCCAGGATCCGGGCCCTTGCAGCTGGGGTTGGGCGTAGACAATGGGAGCAGATGTGGCCCCTTGTGTGGGAGGCAGACAGAACCCCCAGGAGGCGAGTGGCTTTGCCTCAGGGTTACTGCTCCTCTGATAAATTAATCATCAACATTACTGAAAATAGAAATATTTATTTTTAAGATAAACATATTTGAAATTTTAAAATTTGATTAAGAAACATTTCAAATAAAGAACAAGGACTCGATATAGCAGTCAGTTATGCGTTGTTTTTTCCCCAAATATATTTAAATGAAAACAAACGAAAAACCTTCTCTGTGCTGCTCCTACCACCTCCATCCTGCTCCCCAGAGAGTAAGCGGCATTTGCTCCAAAGGGGATTTTCAGTTGTTTGCTGCGATGTGGGTGATATAAAACCCCCCTTCCCCACCTCGTGGAGGTCTCACTGCTCACAGTGATGTTTTAGAGTAAACGCTTTTGTGGAGGGCTTCCCTGGGACTCTGCACTCCCACTGCTGAACATGGGGTTCAATCCCTCATGCTGCCTGGCATGGCCAAAAAAACAAACAAAAAACACATTTGTGGAAAAAGAAGAGGAGCCTGGGCCTGTGCACTGGGAGTTCACCTGGGTGGGGTACGGGGGTTTGGATCCCAGAGCCAAGAAGATGATGCAGTCTGACATCTAGATTACACAGTCACTCTGGGGGCCATGTACTGTTGTTCCCATTGTACGGAGGTAGAGATGGAGGCTCAGAGCGGTGAGTTGCCTAAGGCCATGAAGCTAAAAAGTGTCTGCTCTGGGATTCAAAGCCGGCACTGCCTGGCTCCAGAGCCCAGGTTCTTACCCATATTCGTAGGTGAAGACAAAGACCAAGTTTGTTTTACACTGGGTGAATCCAGAGGGATCCCAGAGCTCTTGTGCCCATTTCACAGGTGGAGAGACTGAGGCCCTGAGAGCAGTTACCCAGCAAGTCCACAGCAGAAAGGACAGTAGAAGTCAGGTCTGTTGCCCCCGAGTCTGATGTGCTCACCACCAGCTATCACTTGGCAGAAGATGGACTGAGTGGCACAGAGCAAGTGGCTGGAAGGCAGGAAAGATGCCAGTTTGACAGGGCCAGGGTTCGAATGTTGTGCAACAAGGCTTTCGGAACCTTCCCATTGGTCCTGTCACTGCCCCTTCCCCTGCCCCCGCAGCGCCCCCACACACACCCCGCCATCACAGCAAGGCCCCACGTGACACTTGGTCCTCTGTGAGCCTACAGCTCCTACTGAGAGCTGGTGGCCAACCCGTGTTTTGCTGCAAGTGAGGGAGAGAGCTCTTCAATGAAGAATCATGTCCTTCATCTTGTCCCCTACATTTTACACCACCATGTAAAATTTTCCATTAATTCCTCAGAATAAAATGTAGTGGCTGTTAATTTTTGATGCCAGCTGAATGCTTTTTTATGCCTGAAACTATTTTCCACCATTAGGGAAGTATAATAAAAAGTTTTCTTTCTCTCTTTGATTTTATTTTTTAATTAGGCCAGAGGGTTTTCGTGGCTCTGCTGGCAGAGCTGTGGCCAGCAGCTGGGAGCCTAGGAAGTCGCAGAGAAAGGACACAAATCCTCACTCTTCCAACGCCATCCTCGCAGCCAGGCCCTGCCTCCCTGAAAACCCCAATCAGAGTAAATCCCCAGTCTTCACTGTTTTTTAGAAAGGATGTTTGTGAGCGGTTAACATGGACCAGTAAAAAGTTTCTGTTCTCTGTTTTTTTTTTTTTTTTTTTTTAAGCCTCAACTTTTTTTTAATGTGGACCATTTTTGGTCTTTGTTGAATTTGTTACACTGTTGCTTTTGTTTTATGTTTTGTTTTTTTGACCAAGAAGCATGTGGGATCTTAGCTTCCTGAGCAGGGAGCAAACCTGTATCCCCTGTGATGGAAGGCTGTCTTAACCTCTGGACCAGCAGGGAAGTCCCCGTTCTCTGCTTCTTTAAATTTTCTTCTTCAGAGCTTCCTTCTGGACTAATCAAGTTTTCTTTATTTAGCTGTTTTCGTCTATTTGTTTGGAAGTTGTTTATATACATATGTATTATTTTTATTGTTTCAGGTATCCTTTGCAGCATAAGTCATCCCACATGAGTGGCTTAAAACAACAATTTATTATCAATTCTTCTGCTTCAGGTGACTGAGGTATTGAGACAACAAAAAAGCCTCTCTACCCCTAACATGACTGGCAATTGTGTTCACCCCTGGCTGGGAGTTTGATTGAAGCTGTTGGCTGAGGGACTTGCTTTTTCTTTGCTGGTCTTTTTCACATTGAATTTCCTCACAGCTTGTGGGATCTTAGGTCCCTGCTATTGCTAAGTCACGTCAGTCGTGTCCAACTCTGTGCGACCCCATAGACGGCGGCCCACCAGGCTCCCGTCCCTGGGATTCTCCAGGCAAGAACACTGGAGTGGGTTGCCATTTCCTTCTCCAATTTATCCCACTAGCTATCATTAATCGCTGTCTGTAATCATTTCCAGATTCTACTATGGAGAGCACTTAGCATTCTGTGGAATCACAGAATCTGGAGCTGGAAATAATCAACTAGCTCAAATCCTCAAAACCTAGACTTCAGTTGGGCTCTGCTGCTGCTAAGTCACTTCAGTCATGTCCGACTCTGTGCAACCCCATAGACCGCAGCGCACCAGGCTCCCCCGTCCCTGGAATTCTCCAGGCAAGAACACTGGAGTGGGTTGAAGTGAAAGTGCCAAGTCCTAACAGCTGGACCATCAGGGAATTCCCTTAACTTATCTTTTATTTTCCGTATCTCTTTATTCTTCGGTGTGTTTTATTCTGGGCAGTAGCCTGAGTGTACCTAGATCTAAATAACAGCTGTGCCCAGGCTACTGTCAAACTCATCTATGAAGTTTACTTTAATTTCAATTTATCTTAGATGACTTTTTTCCTTCCATGGTTCAGGGTAGGAAATTTGTTTCTAGGCTGTTTGGTTTAGTTGCTCAGTCGTGTCTGACTGAGACCCCGTGGACTGTAGTACTCCAGGCTTCCCTGTTCATCACCAACTCCCAGAGCTTACTCAAACTCATGTCCATCGAGTCGGTGATGACATTGAACCATCATCCTCTGTCGTCCCCTTCTCTTCCCACCTTTAATCATTCTCAACATCAGGGTCTTTTCAAATGAGTCAGTTCTTTGCATCAGGTGATCAAAGTATTGGAGCTTCAGCTTCAGCATCAGTCCTTCCAACGAATATTCAGGACTGATTTCCTCTAGGATGGACTGGTTGGATCTCCTTGCAGTCTGAGGGACTCTCTCCGACATCACAGTTCGTGCAGAGCTATTGGGCAGTTTTTATCCAGTCATCATTCAAGGAAGAAATTTAATTTCCAACTTCTACTTTATATGGGAAACCTAATTCCAGCTCCTAGACTTTCACAGAGTCTAGAGCTTCATCTTCCACCCTTACAGAGGTGGAAACCTTAAAACCCTAAAACCCCAACACTTTCCAATTGGAAGTCCAGATGTGGCAGCCCTGGTCTTGTGTGGTCTTCAGTTCCATGAAGCTGCTGGAACTCATTCACCTTTTTAAAAAATAATTAACTTTATGTATTTGTTTCTGACTGCCCTGAGTCTTTGTTGCTGTGCTTGGGCTTTCTCCAGCTGCGGTGAACCGGGGCTACTGTTCGTTGTGGTACAAGGGGTTTCTCATCGTGGTGGCTTCTCTAGTGGAGCACAGGCTCTGGGAACTCAAGCTCCAGTAGTTGTGGCATGTGGGTTTAGTTGCTCTGAGACGTGTGGGATCTTCCCAGACCAGGGATAAAACTCATGTCCCCTGATTGGCAGGTAGATTCTCAACCACTGGACCACAAGGGAAGCCCCTCGTTCACCTTAGATTTTCCCACTGCATCACCTCAGAGGATGGTGTTTTCCCCCTTGTCTTCCAGGCATCCATCTTCGAAATGCCCCCGTGGATTCTCACCTCACTGTCCAGAACTGGGTCATGTGGTGACCTCTACCTGCAAGGGGAGCTGAAGGAGTAAGTACCTTTCCTTCCCACCATGCAACAATTGTGGTTCTCTTAGGAAGGTGGTAGAGCAAGTGGGTATGGAGTGGCTAACTTGTAACGTCTGCCACAGAGAATGTTATCCTTGTTTAGGTGAGAGAGATGTGATGTCCACAGTCCAGATTAACTGTTATGGGCCCTTTGTCTTTCTCTGAGTCCTCCCCACTCTCACCCTGCTCTGACTCAGAGATCCTGGTCTGGATCTTGGCTACTGGGTTTTCCCTGGTCACAATGTACTGGCTATGCAAGACGGATGGCCAGGCAGCCTCATTAAACACAGGTTTGATTTTTTTTTTTTTTGGTTTCCAAAGCCCACAGGAGCAGCAGGGCCCGGGGATCTGGGTGAAGGGGAGCTGAACCGGACTCCCATCTGTCCTGTTCCCTCCCTCCCCCAGTTCTTGCTCAGACAGGCATCTGTCACATGGCAAGAGGGCAGCTTCAGTCACTTCATCTCTCAGCAGTGAGGGGGTCGCACAGGGGATGAGTAATGCTGGCCACTGGGGAGGGAATGGGTGTTTATCAGGGGCCAGTACAGTTGTAGGGAGCTCGGGATTTGACATTCACATCTCTTCTGAGAGGGAAGGAGCTGGCTGACACCTCCCTGGCCCACAGGGGAGGCCTCCTTAACTTCGCCTTTTGGTTTTTCTACCATGTGTTCCTCCCCGCCCAACCTATTTCTCTCTGATTGTCCCTCTCTGCTTGGACTCCCTTGCCTGCCCTGGATCTCTGCCCTGGATCAGTGGCCATGCACCGATCTTCCAGCTCTGGTCTTTTTTTTTTGGCTGTGCTGAGTCGTCACTGTGATGTGTAGGCTCTTCCTAGCTGCTTGCAGGCTCTCTTTAGCTGCAGTGAGCAGGGGTTACTCTCTACTGTGGTACGCAGGCTTCTCACTGTGGTGGCTTCTCTCATTGTGGAGCATAGGCTCTAGGGTGTGAGGGCTTCAGCAGTTGTGGCTCGCAGGCTCTAGAGCAAGGGCTCAGTCATTGTTTGGCACAGGCCCCATTGTCCCACAGCATGTAAGATCTTAGTTTCCAGACTAGGGATTGAACCCATGTCCCCTGCATTGCAAGGTGGATTCTCAACCACTGGACCACCAGGGAAGTCCCCTAGCTCTCTGTCAACCACCTTCTGGGCTGACCCTTCCAAGTCTGGTTGGATCACACTCATTTCCTCCTCCTTTTATACATTCTTCTATGGCTCCCAGAAAAGTTATGACCAACCTAGACAGCATATTAAAAAGCGGAAACATTATTTTGCCAACAAAGGTCCATCTAGTCAAGGCTATGGTTTTTCCAGTAGTCATGTATGGATGTGAGAGTTGGACTATAAAGAAAGCTGAGCGCTGAAGAATCAATGCTTTTGAACTGTGGTATCGGAAAAGACTCTTGAGAGTCCCTTGGACTGCAAGGAGATCCAACCAGTCCATCCTAAAGGAAATCAGTCCTGAATATTCATTGGAAGGACTGATGTTGAAGCTGAAACTCCAGTACTTTGGCCACCTGATGCGAAGAACTGACTCATTGGAAAAGACCCTGATGCTGGGAAAGATTGAAGGTGGAAGGAGAAGGGGACAACAGAGGATGAGATGGTTGGATGGCATCACTGACTCAATGGGCATGAGTTTGAGTAAACTCCGGGAGTTGGTGATGGACAGGGAGGTCTGGCGTGCTGCAGTCCATGGGCTTGCAGAGTCAGATATGACTGAGCGACTGAAATGAACTGAACTGATGGCTCCCTACTGCCTGCATAACAAAACAGTAAACTCAGCCCTGCTGACCTCAGCTCTTGTCCCTCATTCTCTGTACTTTTGCTCTGTTTGCTGTTCAACTTTTTGGAAAGGGTTATTGTGATGTTATGAAATACATCTTTGGTCTTTATCCTGTTCTTGGCACAGAGCTCCTTGGTCTTTATGCTATTCCTGGCACAGAGCTCCTAAAACTCTTGAAATTTTCTAAGTGATAAGCTCAATGAAAGTGTCTTTTGCTGTTTTTAACAAGCCCCTTTCAACCACACCTGAGTTTATTACATTAATGAGGTGACTTGGAAAGTCCCGTAGGATGAGCTGGTCACAGAAGGCCAAGTGATTAGAGGGTTGGAACTTTCAGCTCCACCCCACCGACCTCTGGGAAGTGGATGGAGCCAGAAGTTAAGCTCTCTGAAAACACTTGCACAGGATTTGATGATCTTCCAGGTTGGTGAGTGCATTCATATACCTGGAGGAAGGTCAGCTCCATGGGGACAGAAGCTCCTATGCTCAGCGCCCTCCTGGACCTCGCTCTGTGTATCCCTTCTAATATCTTTTATAATAAGCTGGCAAATACAAGTAAATGTTTCCCTGAGCCAATTTCTCTAGCAGATTAATGGAACCTGAGGAGGGAGTCATGGGCCCCCCCATTTTACCGCCAGCTGGTCAGAAGCACAGATGACAGCCTGAACTTGAGGCTGGTGACTAACCTGGGGGCAGTTTGTGTGACTGAGCTCTTAACCTGTGGGGTCTGATGCCATCTCTAGGTACATAGTGTCAGAGTTGAGCTAAATTTTAGGACACTGGCCAGTGCCCACTGAGAATTGGAGAATCGCTAGGTGATACTGGAAAAACACTCCAGAGACATACAATTACAGATTTCACAAATCAAATTAAAAAGGGCACAGTGAAAAAAATTCTAACTCCCACATCTCTTAACTACCCAGCTCTCATCACCCACTGTATTGCTCAGTTTCTTGTGTCTCTTTCCAGAGTTTCTTCATGTAAATGTAAAAACATTTGGTTTCTTTACATTTTTACATATGACTACCAGATAAGTGGTCATATTTGTCTATCCCCCACACCTTTTACACAAGTGGCAGCTTTGGGCAATGCATCCTCAAGTCACAGACCCAGCGGCCCTGCAGGAGGCTGAGAGCACCTTGAGCAGAGCCAGGGCTCTGGGCTCCCAGGGACACAGTCACATTGGATGAGCAGTCCCAGCTACTCCACTGTGACTTCATCTCAGTTAATTGCATTTCCCCAACCAGGGATTGAACCTGGGCCATGCCAGTGAGAGCCCATAATCCTAACTATTAGGCCACCAGAGAACTCCCTCTCTCTCACATCTGAAAGATATTTTTCTTGGGCATAGTATTTGGGGTTCATGGGTTTATTGTTTTCTCTTTCAGCTTTTTAAAGATGCCACTCCACTCCAAACTTAAAAAATGAAAGTTTCTTCAGCACTTTAAAGATACCTGTTCTGGGACTTCCCTGGTGGTCCAATGGTTAAGAATCCACCTTCCAGTGCTGGGGACGTGGGTTTGACCCCTGGTCAAGGAACTAAGATCCCATATGCCAAAGGGCAATGGAGCATGTGTGCCAAAACTAAGACCTGAAGCAGCCAAAAAGAAAGAAAGAAAGATACCTGCTCTGCATAGTTTCTGACAAGAAGTCTGCTGCAATTCTTACTTTTATTCCTCTGACTGTGAGGTACCTTTTTTCCTTCGGCTGCCTTCAAGATTTCAAGATTTTCTCTTTATTTTGGCTTTCATCAGCTTGAATATGATGTGTTCAGGGTTGTGTGTTTTTTGTTTGTCTACTTTCTTCCCCCTTCCTTCCTTCTTTTCTTCCTTTTTAGTTTTGTTTATTGTTCTCTGAACTTCTTGGATCTGTGGTTAGGTGTCCATCATTAATTTTGGAAGATTCTCCACCATTAATCTCTTCAAATATTTCTTCTGTCCCATTCTTTCTCTTCTCTTACTGGGATTCAGAGTATATGTATATTATATTGTTCCATATTCCATAATATTATCCCACACCTTTTGGATATCCTGCTTTAGTTTTTTCCCCAACTCTTTTCTTTTTGTGTTTTAATTTTTTATAATTAAATATATTTATTTCTAATTGAAGAATAATTGCTTTATAATTTTGTATTTGTTTCTGCCAAAAGTCAACATGAATCAGCCATAGGTGTACCTACGTCCCCTCCCTCTTGAACCTCCCTCCTACCTCCCATCCCTTTTGTGTTTTAATTTGGGTAATTCCTACCGGCCTGTCTTCAAGTCCACTGATTCTTTCCTTTCTATATTAAATCTACTAATGTGCCCATTGAAGATAATTTGTTACTGTGCCTTCTGCTTGGAGCATTTCCACTAGACCCTTTTGCTATAGTTTCTGTCTCTCTGTGGAAATTTCCTGTCTGTTCATGCATATTGCCTACATTTTCCACTGGAGACTTGAACCGAGTAATCATAGTTATTGAATCATAATTGTTTATCCTTGTGTAATTAGTTCCAATATCTGTGTGGTATCTAAGTCTGATTGTTGACTATTTCATCTCTTGGCTGTAGGTTATTTTCTCTTGCTTCCTGTGTCTTTTTTTGCTGTAAGTTAGACATCATATGTCAGAGAAGGCGATGGCACCCCACTCCAGTACTCTTGCTGGGAAAACCCCATGGACGTAGGAGCCTGATGGGCTGCCGTCCATGGGGTCGCTGAGAGTCGGACACGACTGAGTGACTTCACTTCCACTTTTCACTTTCATGCATTGGAGAAGGAAATGGCAACCCACTCCAGTATTTTTGCCTGGAGAATCCCAGGGACGGGGGAGCCTGGTGGGCTGCCGTCTATGGGGTCGCACAGAGTCAGACACGACTGAAGTGACTTAGCAGCAGCAGCAGTAGCAGACATCATATGTAGTACAGTAGAGGTTGAAGGAAGTAGTATTCATGCCTGGAGATGATTGTGCTTTTTCTTTTGCCAAGTTTTTAACATAGAGGGTTCGATCTATGTGGGCAGTAGTTGAGCTGGGTTTAGGTTTTGTTGTGACCATAGTTCTCTTCAGTGCACCACAGGCTTCCCATTCCTCTGACATTAGGATGGGAGCTGGGTTGCTGGGTGGTGTTTTCCTCAATGATCTTGCCCTACCCTCAGATTTAGGCTTTGCCCACAGTCTTGCAGACGGAGGCTGCAGCCATGAAATTAAAAGATGCTTGCTCCTTGGAAGGAAACCTTGGAATGACAAATCTAGACAGTGTATTAGAAAACAGAGACATCACTGCCAACAAAGGTCCATCTAGTCAAAGCTATGGTTTTTCCAGTAGTCATGTATGGATGTGAGAGTTGGACCATAAGGAAGGCTGAGTGCCGAAGAATTAACGCTTTCGAACTGTGGTGTTGGAGAAGACTCTCGAGAGTCCTTTGGACTTAAAGGAGAGAAAACCAGTCAACCCCAAAGGAAATCAACCCTGAATATTCATTGGAAGGACTGATGCTGAAGCTGAAGCTCCAATACTTTGGCCAGTTGATGCAAAGAGCCAACTCATTGGAAAAGACCCTGATGATAGAAAAGATTGAAGGCAAAAGGAGAAGGGAGCAGCAGAGGATGAGATGGTTAGATAGCATCACTGACTCAATGACATGAATTTGAGCAAACTCTGGGAGATACTGGAGGACAGAGGAGCCTGGTGTGCTGCAGTCCATGGGGTTGCAAAGAGTCCAATGTGACGTAGGGACTGATTGACAACAAGTTTATGTTGCATCCTTGGGCTATATCATTCTTTTAAAGGTCGTGCCCTGTCCCCTTCCCTCCTGTTTCAGAACCCGATCCTGGTTCCCACAGCGTGGTAGCGAAGAGGTCCCAGCGACGCGGAGAGCTGTGGGTGTAATTCCATGTGAAATCTCAGGCCTGAGAACTGAGCGGGTGGCTGATGGTCTGAGTCCCAACGTGTCTGAATGCCTAAGAATCAAGAGTGGTGATGCGTGAGGACAGGTCTCAGTTCCAGCAGAGAAATTTACCCCTCCTCCCCCTTTTTGTTTTATCCAGGCCCTCAACAGATTGGGTGATGCCCCGCCCTCCTTTGGGAAGGGCTGTCTGCTCTACTCAGTTTACCAATTCAAATGCTAATCACTTCCAGAAACACTCTGATAGACACACCCAGAAACAGTGTTTTTCTTTTATTTTAATTAATTTCTTTATTTTGGCCCTACCAGGTGTCTTGTGGGACCCAACCAGGGATTGAACTCTGGTTCAGGGTTTGAACCCTCTCCCTCATCAGTAAAAGCAGAGCCCTAACCACTGGACTGCCAGAGAATCCCCAACAATATTTTTTTTTCTTTTCTTTTCTTTTTTGGCTACTTAATGTGGCTTTTGGGATCTTAGTTTCCTGACCATGGATCTAACACATGCCCTCTGCAATGGAAATGTGGAGCCCTAGTCACTGAACCTTCAGGGAATTCCCCAGAAGCTGTTTTATCAGTTATCTGGGCATCCCCTAGTCCAAGAAAGTGAAAGTCACTCAGTCGTGTTCGACTCTTTGTGACCCCGTGGACCATGCAGTCCATGGCATTCTCCAGGCCAGAACACTGGAGTGGGTAGCCTTTCCCTTCTCCAGGGGATCTTCCCAACCCAGGGATCAAACCCAGGTCTCCTGCATTGCAGGCAGATTCTTTACTGACTGAGCCACAAGGGAAGCCCAAGAATACTGGAGTTGGGTAGCCTATCCCTTTTCCAGGCGATCTTCCAGACCCAGGAATTGAACTGGCGTCTCCTGCATTGCAGGAGGATTCTTTACCACCTGAGCTATAAGGGAAGCCCCAGTCCAATAAAGCTGACACATAAAACTCACTGTCATAGCCAGTCTTGACTGGGCTTCTGTTGATTTTTCTGGGTAATAAACATACTGTTACCCAAAAAACTGGTTTGCCTCTTGGTGGCTGCTGTGCCAAAAGAGACAATCAAGGCAAAGAGTGAAAGAAGGAAGGAAGGACTTATTACTTGCAGCAAGGAGAACATAGGGGATCTTTCTCAAAGCTGTGTCTCCCTGAACAGCAAAATTGGGGAAGTTTTAAGCTAAGTATGCATGCATATTCATGAACAAGCTTGATCAGAAGAGAATTCATCACAGAACTGGGGCCAAGGTCAACAGAGTCCAAGCTTTAGTTGATTGAAGTCACTGAGGGTCAGTATCATCATTCCATCCTCCACCTGGCTGGGGGCCTTTGTTCCTGCAGAACTCAAAGACTGTATCAGATTGTTATGTTTATCCCAAGAGGAGGAACTGTTTTGTGCTGAGCTATTGATTCATGACAGTTTTCTGTTTGTTCCTGCATTCCCTTACTTCCCTTAAGATCAGTAATTACTGAGACCTGTTCAAGGGCAAGCGTTGTGGCCAGGCTTAGATTACAAAATGGTTTAAATGGCCAAAAAAAAGTGGGGGGGGCCTTCTGTTATGCCAAGAAAGCCACGCCTGGAATTTCCCTGGTGGTCCAGTGGTTAAGAATCCACCTGCTAATGCAGGAGGTGCGGGTTCGATCCCTGGTCAGGGAACTGATCCTACAGGCCAAGGAGCAACTAAACCTGTGTAACACAACTAGAGAAGCCCCTGTGTGCCACAAAGAAGACCCAGCAGAGCCAAAGTAAAAAAAAAAAAGCTTATTTCTCTTTCTCTGGGGACCCCCTACCCTATCTGCTTGCATTACTGGCTATGGCTGAGGGGGAATGTGAGGTCCTAAGGAAGGGGCTGAGGGGTGGTGCTAGCTAAACTGTAGTGTGCTGTCCCTGTTTGCTGGGACCTTCTCCTTATGGGCTTCCCTGGTGGCTCAGATGGTAAAGAATCTGCCTGCAATATGGGAGACCTCGGTTCAATCCCTGGGTCAGGAAGATCCCTTGGAGGAAGAAATGGTAACCCACTCCAGTATCCTTGTCTGGGAAGTCCCATGGACAGAGGAGCCTGGTGGGCTACAGTCCACAGGGTCACCAAGCGTCTTATATGACTGAGCAACTTAACACACACACTTCTTCTTATGGAGCCCAAAGACAGAGCTGTATTCATCCTGTCCCTGAGACCTGGGCTTCAGATGAACAGACCCTCTGCACAAGGGGAAGTTGAGGCAGGACAGAGTCATGCCGCTTACCCTAAAAAATACCTGCTACTGAAACCTGCTCAGTAAGTTTAAGAGCCCACACTCAGGGCCCCTCCCCTCGCCAGAAGAGACTCCAGGATGGAAAGCCTAAAGCACCTGGGCATCCCAGGTCACTCCTGCTCCCAGGCTGGAAGGACCCTGACCCTTCAAGTTTCCCATTCTGAGCAAAAACATCTCCCTGGCCACCTTGCCCTGCTGCCTGAGATTCTACCACTGTCCACTCACACTTGCCCACCTTCTCAGGTTGGAGACATTCCTCATCTGTTCTAATCCTCTTTCAGATACTTGAATCTCTTCTATGACACCACTGACAAGGAATCATCCAGTCTCTGCTTGAATGCCCCAGCCACGAGGTGCTCCCTTGCTCCTGGGACAGCTTGCTCCACCAGAGGACAACTCTGTCCCTCTGGGGTTCCTCCTAATAATCAGCTGTCATCTGCCTCTCTGAGGTCCCCTCCCGGCTTCTCTCCCCATCCACCACATCAGTCCTTGGTCTGCTCCCAGGAATCATCCAGAAGTGATCTGCTCCTCCCACAAGGATAAATTTGTTCCTTATGTAGGACAGGGTATCTGTCATTTCTTTATTTTAAATTCCCTTTTAAAAATATGCCTTCTTTTTAAAAGTAGAAAAGTAATCCGTATACATTATGGAAGGTTTTGGAAATGTATAGCAGAGTAGAAAGAAGATAAGAATTACCTATAATTCCTCTTCCTAGAAACAACCACTATTAACTTTTACTTCTGTCTTTCCTATTCATTTTTTCCCCATAATTGAGTGCAGAGTGAATATATAATATTTCCACACTATTAAAAAAGCTCTTTGCAAACATGATTTTTACTTGTAATGATTGTGTAATACACCATTGTCTAAGAAATGTATTGATCATTCCCAATTAGACATTTGGGTTGTTTTACATTTTTTACCATTGCATCACAATGCTGTGATTAAAACAAACCTTGTGTGTAAAGTGTTTTTTGCTGTATTTCAAATTATTTCCTTAGACTCACATCCTAGAAGTGTAACTACTGGGTCCAAGGGTTGTAAACATTTTAGAGATAATAGCTCCTATTTTTGAAGACATTAAATTTTTTGATGAAATGATAAATGCAGATTGATAAATATATTGGCCTCAGCGTGTCAGACTGATGGCCAGGCTATAATAATGTATGCAGTGTCTATTTATAATTTTTTTTTCTTTTGGCTGCACCGTTTATGGGATCTTAGTTGCCCGACCAGGTATCAAACTCCCAGTCTTTGACAGTGAAAGCATGGAGTCCTAACCACTGGACTGCCTCCTTTTATAAATTTTTGCATTTGTTTTCAATTTTTTTACAAAGAGCCTATACCATAACATCACTTATTACTAGTCACATAACAGCTGTAGAGACCCCAAGGGTAACATCTAGGACTGAGGTGTCCCATGAAGAACAGAGGGGAAAGTCAAAAAATCTATACAAGCAATCCACTTTTTTAAAATAAATTTTTACTCACGCTAATATTGTATTAGAACGTCCATTATATGTACCTTTTCCAACATTGTGTTATTTGTTTGAAGTATTTTCTAACTTGATGGGTAAAAAGGATTATTACATTTTTTATTTTCTTCAGATTTCTTATGTTTTAGTAGGACTGGACATTTTAAATCTAATATTTATTGGTCATGCTTTCTTGATGGCTCATTGGTAAAGAATCTGCCTGCAGTGCAGTGCAGGAGACACAGGAGATTCAGGCTCAATTCCTGGGTTGGGAAGATCCCTTGGAGGAGGAAATGACAACCCACTCTAGTATTCTTGCCTAGAGAAGCCTATGGACAGAGGGGCCTGGTGGGCTACAGTCCATAGGGTTAACAAAGAGTCAGACACGATGGAGCATGCACACACTACTTATTGGTCATTTATATTTTTTCTTGTATCCACTGTGAATGCTCTTTGTCCATGTATCTGTTGGAGTCTTGGTGTTTTACTTGTGATTTGTAAGAACTCTCTCTAATTACCAAGGATGTTTCTGCCACCAACATCCCAATCTGTTGTTTGCCTGTATGTTTCACTTGAGAGTTTCTGTGAAGGTGGTTTTTCATGAATCAAATCTATCAGTCTTTACCTTTGCGATTTCCCACCCTCCCCCAACTGCTTTCGAATTTAGGATGTCTTTCCCCATTTGATGAATATCTATTTCTATTTTCTCCTAGGTTTTAAATGTTTGACTGTGGATTAATTGTATCCTACCTGGAATTTTTTTTTTTTTTTTGTATATTTTTTGAGGAGAGGATCTAAGTGGATCATTAAAATTTTTTTCCAAATGGTAAGCCAATTAATCACACACAGATGGTTTGGAGTACTTGTGCCAGCTTCATTACCCATGCGACAAGTTCCAGTGATTTCTTGTGTCTCTGAAGGTGTAGGGACCAGCGCAGGAGCAAATAATTTCTGAAAAACAGAAGGAAAACTCAAGCCAGATACTTTTCAAGACTTCTTCTAGGAACCCAGAGAAGGAGATTTATTGTCGTCCCCATGTTACAAATGAAAAGCTGAGGCTCAGAGCGGTAAAGGGACTTGCCTAAAGTGACACAGCTAATCCGATCCAGGATTCCAACCCAGATTGTTTGGCTACTTATTCCAGAGCTATCCTCTCAGGCTTGATATTTTCTAGCAAGCAATTATTGGGAGCAAATATCTCATGGGTGCTGCAGTTAGCAGAGTGGGCGCTGTTGGTGTCCCACCAAACGCCCTCAGGTCTGACTTGCCCCTTTCTGCACACCCATCCCTAACTTCTGGGGGCTTTCTTCTGACAGAAGAAAGACTGTGAGACTTTCTTTTCTTTCTGTCTTTCTTTTTTTTTTTTTGGCCGTGCCACTGCAAGACACGTGGAATTTTAGTTCCCCAATCAGGGATTGAACCCGTGCCCTCTACAATGGAAGCACGGAGTCTCAACCTCTGGATCTCCAGGGAAACCAAGACTTTCTCACCTGGAGGGATCTAGAAGTGTCTGGGGGTTTTTCCTCTGGGTGGCCCTTGGCCTTAGACCAGCTGGTGCAGGAGTGTGAAAACCCAGCTCCCACGCCTCCAGGTGCAAACCCTGAGGTGTAACTCACATTCCTTGGCTCCTGTGAGATTAGGCTGATGCTGAGACTCCCCTGAAATCCCACTCTTGCTTGCCATTTTCTCCTCCCTTCTTTCCTTCCACATCACCTGTCCAGCTCCTATAGGAGCACTTCCTTAAAAAGCTACTTGCAGGGAATCCTTGTCTTTGGAGCTGTTTCTAAGACAGTCCTCTATGAAGGGGTCAGTGGCTGTAGCAATATTTAACATCCAGAAGCAAAGTAGGGTATTAGCGTTTGATTCTTTCTTCAACTCATGCTTTGGGGAGCCTAGATTCCCCGCCCCCCACTCTTGGATGGGTGCCCTAAATCAATATGGCTTCAACTTTTCAGATAGTCTTTATGTTCAATAGGAAAGTATAACCCAATGTATTGATTATTTACTTTTTACATTTAAAAATTATGTTAGGGCTTCCCTGGTGGCTCAGTGGTGAAGAATCTGCCTGCCAGCGCAGGAGACATGGGTTCAATCCCTGATCCAGGAAGATCCCACATGCTGCGGAGCGAATGAACCTGTGTGCCGCAACTCTTGAGCCTGTACTCTAGAGCTGGGGAACAGCTGAACCCATGTGCCACAGCTACTAGAGCCTGTGCTCCGCAACAAGAGAAGCCACTGCAGTGAGAAACCTGTGCACCACACCCAGAGTGTGCCTGCTCGCTGCAGCTAGAGAAAAGCCCTTGCAGCAACAAAGACCCAACACAGCCAAAAATAATAAACGCATAAAACTAAAAATTATGTTAAAACTTACATAAAGTTAGACTCACTCTTTTTGGCATATAATTCTTCAGTTCAGTTCAGTTCAGTCGCTCAGTCGTGTCCAACTCTTTGCGACCTCATGGACTGCAGCACCCCAGGCCTCCCTGTCTATCACCAACTCCTGGAGTTCCCTCAAACTCACGTCCATTGAGTCGGTGATGCCATCCTTAGAATTGATTTATTTACTTGTTTGTGTTTTAAAACTTTACACAGACTTTTTAAATTTATTTTTAATTTTTATTTTATTTATTTTAAAATTTTTTGGCTGCACTACGTGACGTGGAATCTTAGTTCCTTGACCAGGGTTTGAACCTGTACCCCCTGCATTGGAAGCATAGTCTTAACCATTGGCCCACCAGAGAAGTCCCTCTTAGAATTTTTTAAAGTATATGCAATTGGCAACTACTACCACAGTCAAGATACAGAACAGTTCCATTATGCCCCCTCAATTCTCTCAGCTGCCCCCTTGTAGTCAAATCCTCCCCCTCCCCGCAACCCCTGACAACCACTGTTTTTCATCACCAGAATCTATTTGCCTTTTCCAGAATGTCTTACAAATGGGATCACACAATAGGTTATTCGTGTCTTTTCTTTCACTTAACACAGTACATTTGAGATCCATCCAAGTTGTTGCAGGTATGAATTGTTTGTTGCTTCTTAGTGCTGAGTCTATTGTGTGGCTATATACTACAGTTTGTTTATCCATTCGTCAGCTGAGGACATTTAGGTATTTAGGTTGCCTCTAGTTTTTTCATGATTGTAAATAAAGGTAATAGAAACATTTGCATACGGGGCTTTGCTTTAAAGTACTCTTTCATTTCATTTGGGTAAATACCAAAGAGAGGGATTTCTGGGTACCCTGATAAGTGTATATTTTTGTCAAAAATGGTCCAAGTGTTCTCCAGAGAGGCTCCACCGCTTTACATTGCTGTCAGCAACGTGTGTGAGCTATTGCTCGAAATTCTCACCAACTTGGTAGTATCAGGGTTTGTTTTTTGTTTTCCAATTCTGCTAGGTGTGTGGCCTCAATTTTTAAAATAAGGTCATGTCATTCCTCTACTTACACCCTCCAGCGGCTCATGTCACACCTAGGATAAAACCCAAACCCTTTCTCAGCCTCCAGGGCACTTCCTGACCAGCTCCTGACCGCACCTCTGGCCCCTGCTTCCATTGCCCTCTCTCTCCAGCCATTCCGGGCCCCTCCATGCTTTTCCTGAGACTTCCCATGACCCCCCCACCTCAGGGCCTTCACTCTTGCTGGAATGCTCTTCTGAAATGTTCTTTCCTCAGATTTTCATGGGCAGCCTCCTTGCTGACATTCTGGTCTCAGATTTAAGCCCCCTCTGGTCTCTGCACCCATTATTGCTCACACCTTACTCCCACCTTCAAGTAATTCTCCGTGTTATCTGGTTTTATTTTCTTCATGTCTCTCGTTGTTATGTGAAATTAATTGAAACTATCATTTAAATTCTTTCTCTTCTCTCATTCTCTCTTTTAAAAGTTTGTCTTAGTTGATGCATGATACGCACATGGTAAAGCATACACATCTCAAGTGTACAGCTCAACGAATTTTTACAAATGTTATACAAATAACCCCTTCCCGTATCAGGGCACAGCTTATTTCCAACACTCTAGATAGTTCCTTCTGCCTCTTCTCCCTAAAGGTAACCACTATTCTAATTTCCATCTGATTTATCATAGATAAGTTTTGCCTGTTTTGAAATTCATATTAATGGAATCAGATGTTTGCACTCTTTGTGTCCAAATTCTTTCATTCATCTCTGTGAGATTCATCCATGTTTTTGTACATGGATGCACACAATGGCAGTTTGCTGGTTTTTATTGCTATAAAGTATTCCATTAGGCTTCCCTTGTGGCTCAGCTGGTAAAGAATCCGCCTGCAATGCAGGAGAACTGGGTTCAATCCCTGAGTCAGGAAGATCCCCTGGAGAAGGGAAAGGCTGCCCACTCCTGTATTCTGGCCTGGAGAATTCAGTGGACGGTATATTCCATGGGGTGGCAAAGAGTCAGACACAACTGAGCGATGTTCACTGTTACTTTTCTTTTTCTATTCCATTATGTAAGTAGACCACATTTTACTTACCCATTCTGCCGATGGCAGATCTGACAGTTGTTCCTGCTTTGGAACTCCTGAGTAACAAGCGCTGCTATGAAAATGTTTATGCATATCTTTTGGGAGATATGCACTCGTGTCTCTTGGGTTATGCCTGGGAGTGGAATTGCTAGATCATAAACTAAGAATATGCTTATCAGCTATTTACTCTTTTACTTGTTTGTATTATTTTCCTCCCATTAGACTCTAAGTTCTGGAAGGTAGGAACAGCCTGTCTTATTCACCATTGGACTCCCAGCGTGTAGCACAGTGCTTGGCACATTGTAGGTGCTCAATCAAAATCTGTTGAATAAATGAAAGAACAAACCTAAGCTACCATCAGCTCAAAGTAAGTAATGGCTGGACTTCTCTGGTGGTCCAGTGGTTGGGAGTTCACCTGCCAATGCAGGGGACGTGGGCTTGATCCCTGGTTCAGGCAGATTCCACATGCCAAGGGACAACCATCACATGCCAAGTACACAACCATTGAACCCTGTGGGCTCTAGAGCCTGTGCTCTGCAACAAGAGAAGACACTGCAAGGAGAAGCATGTGCCCTGCAGCTAGAGAGAAGCCCCCACTCTCTGCAACCAGAGAAAGCCTGTGCACTGCAATGAAGACCCTGAATAGCCAAAAATAAGTAAATAATAAATTTAAAACAAAATTTTAAGTAAGTTACGGTGGAGCTAGGACTAGATCCAAATGCTCCTGACTTCCACCATCTGCAAGCTGAGATTCTGAAGCCCAGCTGACTTGGAAAGAGACAGAGATGCAGGTGTTGGGTTGATTTCTGCATCCCATTATTCTTTGAAGAAAAAGTGGCTCCCTCTCCCCTTCTTGGCCTGCATTGTCACAGCTTGAAATATTCTTTTGATTATGAGAACATTTTCCATTAAGTGTGCTTCTCCAGCTCCCCACCCCCCCCAGTATTTATGAGCTCATAACTCCAGGATATGTCACAATCAGTGTTGCAAAAGTGTATCTGAATGTAATGAAATAATTCGATGAGAAACATGGCAAGGAGACAGTTGGAATTTTCTCTTGCCTTACAAACCATCCCCAGGGGATGGGTGTATATAAATCAGCTCCTCCCTTAATTAAGTAAAACATTTTAAGGAAAAAAACAAATTAATTACCACTTCATGGCACCACCCCAACCGATTACCCAAACGGTTCACGTTCCATAAACCTCGCTTGAGTTTAGAGCTAATTATCGCTCTTTAGGTTTGCTTATACTTCTCAATATGGCAAAGATCTGTATTAAAAGTGGGTGGTGTGGGATAGTTTTCTCTGCCACTTTCAAGATGTAAGTTGTCATATGAATCAGGAAGTAAGCCTTTTTGGCTTTTTTAAAGCTGAAAACACAGCGTATGTAGAACGTAGAGCACCCAAATGGTCAAATAGAAATGATCTTGGGGTATTGCTAGGGTGATTCGGAGAAGCCCATAGGGCACAGAATGTGTGGAGTCTTAGCCTGGGTCAGTCCCTCTCTTGCTGTGTAAGCTTGAGCAGGACGGGATGTTTCTGGTCTCTATCTGGGCCAGCTGAGCATCTTCCATCCAACCAACTGCCTCTCTTGCCTCCTGGCATGTGGTCCCAATAGGAGAGGAGAATCCTATTATCTCTGAGCTGTTGTGCAACTTGACCTGATGTACTTTCTAACTCTCCTGCCTGCTCTGGCCTCACCATTGCCAACTGGGACTGACCCATTATTGTCTTTGATCCAGAAAGGTCCCCGTGGCCAGAGCATCTGTTGACTAACGCTTCACCTATTCCCATCCTAAGTGACCCTTGGACTTCTCTGGTGGTCCGGTGGCTGGGGCTTCATGCTTCTACTGCAGGAGGTGTGGATTTGGTCCATAGTTGGGGAACTGGGATCCCACACACTGTGTGGTGTGACCAGAAAAAAAAAGTGACCCTAAGTCATCCTGGCCTCCAGCATTGGGCTACCCTCTGTTTGGTCCTGTTGCCTGATGGAGCAGGCTGCCCAGGCCTGGTCGTGGCTTCTTAGGCATGTGTGTGTGGGAGTGAGGTTCTCAATGGCATCAGACACAATTGGTCCTGGGTAGCAATGAGCCTTGCTCTAACTGCAGAGCCACGTGCCAGCTCCTTGGGGATAGAAAGTCAATCCCTAACCTTCCTTTACTTCTGCTACTTCTCTCATATGCGTGGCTGTGTACACTGTAGGCCCTCAGTCAGTACTGATTCATCATCTGAACTTCAGTGAAAGACATGGATCGCCAGGAAGAAACAACAATCTAACTCTTCAAAACATTTGTATTAAGGTTTGAGTTATACACAGTAAAGTGCATATATTATAAATGTATAACCCAATGAATCTTTACTTTGTGTCCATCCCCTTAATCCCCATCTAGGTCAAGACACAGGATATTTCCAGCCCCTCAGAAGTTTCCCTCTTAGTCAATACCCTCCAAAGATAACCATTATCCTGACTTTTATCACCACAGGTTAATTTTATTCTTGAATTTCATATAAATGCAATCACCTGGTATCTAAAGTTTTTTTCTGTCTGGCCTCTTTCACTCATCTGCTTTGTCTATGAGATTTATCCTGTGTACATATAGAAGTGTTTCTGAGCTCTTCTTTAGGTTAAAAATGGTGAAAAGTGGTTAGTGAACTGTTTGTTGGTATTTAGTTTGATAGTATGCTGTCCTTTCAAAAAATAACCAAATGCCAGGATATCTGGGGATCTAATACTAATATGATAGTGTGCACTCCCACTCCCTTAAGAAAAAGTGGAATAATTTAATTCTTGAGTGTTTGAGTGGACTTTCCAGGTGGCTCAAGTAGTAAGAATCCACCTGCAAATGCAGGAGTTGTAGGTTCGATCCTTGGGTTGGAAAGATCCCCCGGAGGAGGAAATGGCAACTCTCCAGCATTCTTGCCTGGAAAATCCCATGGACAGAGAGCTTGCTCCATGGGGTCGCAAAGAGCTGGACAGGACTTAGCGACTGAGCACGCCTGCACAGTGTTCGAGTACATTCAAATTCCAAATCGAGGAGGGACGAGTTTAGTTGGAGGTATCTGACCACATTGGCCCCTTCTTGAGAATCTTCCAAGGCATCTCCTTGTTGCTTTAATTCTCATTTCCTGGGTTACTAGAGAGGTTGAGTATCTTTTTCTTAGGATTATTTGTATTCCCTTACATCCTGTAAGAACCCGGTCACACACTGGGGGTGGAGGTGGTGGCTATAGTCTTCAGGGAAGGAGTCTTCTGAAGGTTTACAGAGCTGAGAGCGGGCATTCGTCTTGCACCCACCACAGCATTCCCCTGTCCTCCTTCTCACCCTTGAAGGGGACCAGCTTTTCCTACTTTTTGTGATGGGAGAGCTGGTAAGATCTGAGCCATCTCCGGATTTCTAAAATTACAACGCATATCTTGTCACCATTACTAGATCCCTCCAATTCTTCCTCTAGAACGTCTCTGGAATCCAAGCCCTGGGCCACATCTGAGACTAGGCTACTCTCCTCTTATGCCTGGACATCTGTACCACTGCCGCCCTGGTCTCCCTGATGCCGCCTGCTGCTCACCATACCATTCTAGAATCACCCACCACCGATCTTTGTTCTGAATCACAGACCAAATTGGGTCACCATCCTTAAAACCCTCCAAGGTATGCCTGAGTAAAGAAAATGCAGTATATACATACAATGGGATATTGTTCAGCCTTCAAAAGGAAGAAATACCTGTCACCTGAGAGAGTACAGATAAAGCTTGAGTGAAATAAGCCAGTCTCAAAAGTAATAGGTACAGAATGAAGGGACAAAATAGGTGATTAAATAGTTAATCTGACTAGGGGATTGTAAGTAAAAAAAAATACATATATATGTATGGGAGGCCCCTGTAAGTTAACGATTACTCAAGAAAGCAGGCTTTCTTAACCACAAAACCCAAGCAGGTTTGCTTAGCGACAAAGCCATGCAACTGGAGCATGGGACATGACCCACAACAATAAAACAATGGTAGCATTAGCCCCACATCCTGCCCCGTGAACTCAGTAAATCAAGTCTCCCTAAGACGTGCTCCCTGCACACATAGAAAACAATACTTTGTGGACGTAGCTTGACCACACAGACACAAGAAAACTCCCCTGCTCAACTTGGAGGAGAAACTCAGGATGAAAATGAAGGAGGAAATAGAACAGGCTCGTATCTTGAAAGCAGGACTCTGTCTTGGGCCGGACTGTGGACTTTGAGCTAGATGCCCAGTATCTATGGAAACGACATCCCAACTGGAAAACCAGGCCCCCAGAAGGAAGAGCCCCAGGGCTCTCTGTTGCCCAGAAGAATCGAATCATACATTCTATTATGCTTATTGGGGTATGACCACAGGCCTATTGATAATTGTCCACTGTTAACTACCTAGGCTTAAGGCATATGATCGCAGGTTAATTTTGATTGTATCTTTCTTTTTCCTTTGTTTAGACTAGTTTCAGGGAACCTTATACACTTAGGGTATATAAGGTTTTTACAAAAACTGGTCAGGGTCCTTGGCTAAGAGGAGACTCTGCCTTGCGCCCTCCCGTGTAATAAACTGCACTCCACTAGCTGCATTGTCCTTCTGAGTTGAATTTGTTTCCCGGAACACGTGGCTACAATAAAAACATGACATCTACTCAGGAAAGACAAGGAAGGTCTTCTCCCCCTCCCGCCTTATCCTTTGATTATAAAGCTGTAGTCCACTTGTTCTCAGGATGTGGTATTTCTCGCCCGCCCACATGTACGTCTCACAGCATCCTATCCTGATAAATCACTTCTTAGCTACCACTTTGCTCTCACTCAGCTCATCTCCGCACAGAGACATAAACAAGTGTGGTACTAGAGCTCTTTGGAGCCCCCATGGAAACAACACCAATAGTTTCAGAAGGACAAATGCTGTATGATTCCACTTATACGAGGCCTCTCAAGTAGTCAGACTCATAGAAACAGAATTGAGTGAGGGTTACCTGGTGTTCTAGTGAGAGGACATCGGGGATTTGTTGTTTGATGGATATAAAGTTTCAGTTTTGCAAGATGAAAATGTTTTAGAGGTTTTTTTTTGCACAACAACATGCATATATTTAATATCACCAAACTATATGGTTAAGAGTAATTAAGATGGTAAATTTTATGCTTCATGGGTCTTTTCCTGCCTCTAGTGAAACAACAACAACTTTCAAGGCTCCCCATAGCGTTTTGGGTGAAGCCAGACCCTGGTCTCCTGGATCTCTGCACCATCATCCGATCCTCCTTTGTAGCCACCTCCTACCCATCCCCACTGTATTCTCTGCCCCCAACAAGCTCTCCAGCTTTCCCCAAAGCTCATGCTTGCTCACCAAGCTGTTTCTCCCTGGCTGTTTTCTCTGCCTGGACTGTCCTTCCTTTCAGCTGTCAGCCTTCTGAGATTCTAATCATCCTTCAAGACCCAGCTCAAAAGTATCCCCTTCTGTGAAAGCTTCTCATTCCCTCTCCAAAAGAATGATGCTCAGTGTTTGCCCCAGACACTTTTAACATCACCACCAGCAACCCCTGAGCTACTATTAAACAAATGCTTAATGTGTGCTGAGCATTGGGCCAAAACAGCTCTATGCATCAGTGTCTCAGTTAATCTTTTGATAACCCTCTATTATCCCCATTTTACAGATGAGGAAACTGATCTCAGAGAGGGAAAGTATCATGCCCACGATCATTAAGTTGTGGCACTGAGAGTTATACCTTCCTAATTCCAGAGGAAAGCTTTTAACCACTCAAATCCTCTCCCCTTATACAACCAAATTACTGCATTGTCAATATATTGTTTATTTTTCTGCTTCCCCTGTTAGGGGAGGGTCGTGCCTTTGTCATCCTGCCTTTGCTGCACCATGTGTGGCCCAGGGCCTGGCACAGAGCTGGAGTTCATTTCGTGGGTGTTTCGTCACACACCCTCCAGTAAGTCAGTGTCAATGCTGCTGCTGCTGCTGCTGCTGCTGTGTCGCTTCAGTCGTGTCCGACTCTGTGCGTGGTTCCCCCAATTCCACCACTTCTATTTCCCCTCCAGGAATTGGCAGATCGGTGATGGCAAAAGAAACATCCCCACCAATCAATAAATAATAATGTTGGAGAATTTGAAATAAGAATCTGGATTATTAAAGTTACAAATCTTTGGTCCTTATACCTTTAATAAAACATGCATCTATTAATAATGGATACTGATTCTGGCCTGCTTATGCTGAAAAGGGGAAAAAAATGACCAGTCGAAAGATGCTAATATTTTTTCTCCTTACCCGGCTTGGCTGCCAAGCACTTCCCTGACAAACTGCTCATCATTTAAAAAGGTTTAAAATTTTTAACAGCACGAAAGGGTAATTGAAGAGGGGATGCTCAGCCCTGTGGCCCCTTCGCGAGAGATCACTCCTCTTGGAGACATCTGTCTCGTGGGCTGTGGTGGACCCATCTCTGCTGGCTCCTAGCTTAGTCCTCTGGCTGCGGCTTCTCAGACTCACTGTTTTTCTTCAACCTCTTCCCTGAGTCCCTTCCTTTCCTCCTCCATTCTTCCTCTTCCTCTCCCCTCCCTTCCCCTCTTCATTTATTGTTTTTAGTTGCACTGGGTCTCCATTGCTGTGCTCTGGCTTTCTCTAGTTGCAGTGAGTGGGACCACTCTTCATTGCCGTGCACGGGCTTCTCATTACAATGGCTTCTCTTAGTATGGAGCACAGGCTCAAGGTGTGTGAGTTCAGCCAGGCTCAGAGGTTGTAGCATGTGGGTTTAGTTGCTCCTGGGCATGTGAGATCTTTCTGGCCCAGGGGTCAAACCCATGTACCCTGCATTGACAGGTGGATCAACCACTGGACCACCAGGGAAGCCCCCTTTCCCCTCTTCTCTCTGAACACCCTTACCCTGAGTGACCTCACCGCTCCTGAGATAAGTAGTCATCATCTTTGCACCAAGGTGTGTCAATAGGATACTGATTGTCAATTGATACTGGTGTGTCAATTGAGAAGTCATTCAATAGGAGAGAAAGTCAAAGAGGAAACAAGGGGACTGACCATGACAGTCCTTTGTAGACTGTGGAGGCCACGTGTGTACTTTGGCTTTTACTCTAAGCATAATGGTGCTATTACAGGAGCAGAGGAAGGTGTGATAGGACCTACGGCTTGAAAGAGATATCTTTGGAAATTGTGATTGAAATTGACTGGAGGGTGATAGGGCAGAAGCAGGAAAACCACTTAGAAGACTATTGTCATAATCCAGGCAAGAGACGATGACAGTTTGGGATAGAGTAGAAGCAGAGAGGAGGTAAGAAGTGATCGGGTACAGGATATATTTTATTTTATTTTTTCTTCTTTTTTTGGGCTGCACTGCACAGCTTTTGGGATCCTAATTCCCTGACCAGGGATTGAACCTGGGCCTTCAGCAGTGGAAGTGCTGAGTCCCAACCACTGGACCACCAGGCAGTTCCCCAGGATATATTTTAAAGGTGGAAATGGTAGGATTTGCTTATGGATTGGAGGTGGGTATGAAAAAAGAGAAAGGAATCAAGGATGTCCCCAAGGTTTTTGTCTTGAGCAACTAAAAGGTATGAGTTTTCATTTCCTGAGACAAGAAAGATTGTGGGTGGAACAGGCTTGGGGAGAACAGATTTAATCTCAAATGTGTTTAGTTTGAGAAGCCTGTTGGATATAATGTTATGGATTGAATTGTGTCCCCTTAAAATCCATATGTTGAGGCCTTAACCCCCAGTGTGACAGTACTGGAGTTAGGATTGCTAAGGAGGCAATTAAGGTTAAATGAGACAGAAAAGATGGGACCCTAATCTGATAGTTTGCTGTTGTTATAGGAAGAAACACCCAGAGATCTCTCTCTCTCTAGGTACACACAGATGAAAGGCCATGTGGGGACATAGTGAGTGACTATCAACAACCAGGAAGAGAGGCCTCACCAGAAACCAACCCTGCAGGCACCTTGATCTTGGACTTTCAGCCTCCAGAACTGTAAGAAAATAAATGTCTGTTGTTTTAGCCACCCACTCTGTGGCATCTTATTATGGCAGCCTGAGCTGACTAATATGGATGTCTAAAAAGAGACGTGGGGGGACTTCCCTGGTAGTTCAGTAGTTAAGAATCCGCCTGCCAGTGCAGGGAACATGGGTTTGATCTCTGGTCGGGGAAGATCCCACATGCTGCAGTGTGCAGTCAAAAAAGAGAGAGAGATGAAATTGGCGTTGGACATATGAGCCCAAGATCAGGGAGGCTACAAGATACAAATCTGTCTGGGATACAGATAAAAATCTGGGCATCATCGTCAGAGAGATGGTATTTGAAGTCAGGAGGTGATATGAGATTGCCAGTGGAGGGAATGTGATAGAGATGGACATGACAAGGGACCAGACCCTATGAACTTCCTCTGTTTAAATGTTGAGGAGATGAGAAGGAATCAGTGAAAGAAGACTGAGCAGTGGCCAGGGATATAGGAGAAAAATCAAGAAAATAAAATGTCCTGGAAGCCAAATGAAGAAAGGATATTAAGGAGAAGAGAGCGGTCATCTATGTACAGTGATGCTAATGGGATAAATAAGGTAAGAACTGAGGACTGATCACTTGCTTTAGCAACATGGAGGTCACTGGTGATGTTGACAAAAGCATTTGATTAGCTTTGAGAGCCTTGGAGGTGAAAACAAAAAGGAGACTCAATATACTCAATAATTCTCATTATCTTCCAGGAGGAAATCTACCGGTTGTTTAAGACACCCCATCTTTTTTTCCTGGGAATTCTTAATGTGAGTTCTTACAAAGAAGGCATCGGGTAAACAATGAATCTTGTCAACAGCAATTGCAGGTATTTTCTTCTCTTCCTTCTGACAGTTTAACCTGTGAACAAGTGGCAACCTTATGTATCCATTTCAGTCCAGTTATGAAGGGGCTCAGAGTGAAATGTGTATAGAGAAGCTTCACACATCAACACGCCAAGGGGGTATTGGGAAAGGAGTGACTAACTCTGCCTTGGGACTTGGGAAAGAGGAGATGCCCTTGAGGTGGGCTTTGAGAAGATAAACAAAAAATTCTCTAAGGGAAAAAGAGCACAAATGACTTTTTTATGTATAGGAAACAGCATGTACTAATTGTGGCATGTACTTTCACTATAAAGTGATTTCTCTTTTTTCTCTGCCTTTATGAGTTTGTTTCTCTCCCTCTCTTTCTCACACCCCCGTATTCACAAACACAGCATGTAACTGCACATAGATGACCAACCGCTCTCATCTCCTTAAAATCCCTTCCTCATTTGACTTCCAGGACATTTTATTTTCTTGATTTTTCTCCTATATCACTGGCCACTGCTCAGTCTTCTTTCACTGATTCCTTCTCATCTCCCCAAGCTTTAAACAGAGGAAGGTCAAGTAGTAGTCTTGTTCGCAAATGACAGAAAACTCACCTCAAAATGGCTTAAAACAATAAAGGAAACTTTTTGGTTCATGTGATTGAAAACTCCAAGCATAAATTTAAGATGTCACTGAACTCAGGGGCCCAAACACCTGGTACCCATGCTTGGTCTCTCTCCATCGTCTAGCTCAGCCTTGCTCCACGCTAGAGCATTCACACTGAACACGGTGCCAAAAGAGCTGCCTGCAATCCTGGGCCTAAGTCATCCTAGTGGAACTGCATGGACAGTCCCTCTCTCTGCTGTGTCTCATTGGCTCTAATTGTGTGAGGTGACCATCCCTGAACAAATCACTGTGGTCAGGGGACTAAGATGCTCTGATTACTATAGCTGAGACACAAGCCCATCGTAGCGCCAAGGAATCAATTCTGACTACAGCACAGGGACTGAGAACCAGGAGGGAGAGCTCTCCTAAAGGAAAATCTTGTTGCCAAAGAAGGCTGAGTGGATCTTTAGCCATGAAAGCTTTGTATGTCCACTTCCAAGGAGTGGTATGCTAAGGGTCTCCCTATGGTGAAAGAGTTAGGCCTTGACCTAAGAATTCTTGAGGGTTGAATAGCCCTCAGAGCAGTGGAGCTGCAAGAGGATGGAGCTTTTGAGAGGGAGCAGAAAGGGAATATCTGAGAAATGTAGCTGGGCCAGGGCTTAGAGGTTATCCAGCCTTAGAGGTCATCATCTAGGCAGATGACTGTAGAAGACCAGCGAGGGTGAGGAACTTGTCTGAGGCCACAGCAAACTGAAGCAGCGTCGGGATTCAAAGCAGCTGATGTTAAGGCTGGAACCAGGCTTGGTCTGTGTGTCTGGCAGCTGTCACATTCATTAGCTCCCTGACATCTCCTTGTTTCCTTGTGTATTTTTACAAGGCTGTTAATTACCAGCCATAAAGCTCAGCAAACATTTTGATCGGCTTTAAGAGCTCATGAAAACAACATTACATTTTAAGGCATGGTTTCCTAATTAATCTAATTAACTGTCAGCCTCGCATCCTGCTGGTTTCCAGACAAGGCGAGCTGCGCCTCTTAGCTTCTGATTCGGCCCCGGTGGACAGGGCTGCAGGCTTTCACAGTCACAATCTCCATGCCAAGAAACTAGCCAACCTGTGATCTGAGGTTTGGGTTGTCCGAGGCAGTGTCTAGATGCTCAGCCTTCTGTTGATTTATTTTCCCCAATGTTCTTTTTCTAGGACAAAGACACAGTAGTTTGAAGATGACCCAGATTAAAGCAAGTATGTGGATGACTGGCCACACCAGCCTAGCGCCATTCCAGAAGGCCAAGGCACATCTGGTGCCTCCTCCAATGATGTTTCCTTTCTCATTCACAGTCCTTGCTGTGCAATCCTGCTCCCCCTAATGACTAGATGGACTCAGATGGACACCTGACCCAGGGATGTTTCAGTCATTTCTGACCCATCAGACAGTTCAGTAGCTCAGTCATGTCTAACTCTCTGCTACCCCATGGACTGCAGCACACCAAGCTTCCCTGCCCTTCACCAATTCCCAGAGCTTGCTCCAACTCACGTCTATCAAGCTGGTGATGCCCTGCACATGGCCTGGCTCAAAAAGATGAGCTGGGTCAACCAGAGGCAACTTGGCTGGGCCAACTGGGGATGGAGAAACAGATCCTTGGAAGGGTGTATTACTTTACTACAGCTGCCATAACAAAGTACCACAGACCAGGTAGTTCAACCAACAGAAATTTACTTCTCAAGATTCTGGTGGCTAAAAGTCTAAGATCAAGGTATTAGCAGGGTTGGTTCCTGCTGAGATTTTAGCTCCTTGGTTTGCAGATAGTTGGTTTGTAGATAGTTGCCTCCTCCCTGCGTCCTCATATGGTCTTTTCTCTGTGTGTGAGCATCCCTGGAGTCTCTCTGCGTGTCCAATGTCCCCTTCTAGTAAGGATGGCAATCAGATTGGATTAGGGCTCACCCTAAAAGCCTCCTTTTAACTTAATCACCTCTTTAAAGACCATTTCTTCAAATAGTGTCTTTTGGAGGTACTGGGGGTTAGGCTGCAACATACCAATTGTGGGAAGACATCATTCAGCCCCTAACAAAAGGGGAAGAACGGACTTTGCTGGCAGCCCAGTGGTTAAGACTTCTGCTTCCACTTCAGGGGACACAGGTTCGATCCCTCATTGGGGAAGATCCTGTGTGCTGTGGCCAAAAAAAAAAAAAAAGCAAAGGGCAAGAACTAGTGATGAAAACTTGTACAGCATCTGGGCTGGGGTAAGGAGGCAGCCAGGGCCAATGCACCACCCGTAACTGTGAGGCCCTCTGCTGGACACTCTGAACACCGTTTACTAAAAACACCTGGGACCTGCCATCTTCCACCCGAGGACTTTAATCTATCCACTTTCCGCTGGGGGCACAGTCACCTGCACACAAGGAACGCTAGAGTGTTAGAGGGTTAGTGGTGGCACAGCATTAAAGAATCTGCCTGCATTGCAGGATACACAAGAGATGTGGGTTCAGTCCCTGGGTTGGTAAGATCCCCTGGAGTAGGAAATGGCGACCCACTCCAGTATTCTTGCCTGGAAAATCCCCTGGACAGAGCCCTGGCAGGCTACACTCCATGGGGTCACAAAAGAATCGGACACAACATTTGCGACTAAACATTAAAGAGGGTTAATACCCGGGGAGCAGCCCTCCCTCCATCAATGACTGATGGAAGTCGCAGGGAGGGGGAATGAGTATCCCAGCTCTCTAACCCATTGGGTGGGATAATTCTGTGTGTGTGTGTGTATACGCTCAGTTGTGTCCAACCCTTGGCAACCCCATAGACTGTAGCCTGCCATGCTCCTCTGTCCATAGAATTTTCCAAGCAAGAATGCTGGAGTGGGTTGACATCTTCTCCAGGGCATCTTCCTGACCCAGAGATCGAACCCATGTGTCTTGCATCTCTTGTGTTGGCAGGCAGATTCTTTACCACTAGCGCCATCTGGGAAGCCCCTGTCCCTGGGATAACTCTGACCCATGTTCTACACTGTCTCTGGTGCTCTTTGGAAGGCTCAGTGGTAACTGGCACCATTCCTTTCCTTGGCCTGTCCCACTCACTGATCAGTATTTTCAGGGATCAACTCCTAAATAAACTAATTGCATTTGAATCTGTGTCTCCAGGTCTGCTTCTGAGGGAACCCAAACAAAGTTAGGTGGCATGCAGACTTAATGTGGGAAAAGAAGCAGAGGAAGCTGGGGAGAGAGAAAGATTGGGTCCTAAGAGAGGGAAAGTGTTCCTGTGCTTTATAGGCTCTAGTTTCGTCCCTGGGGGCACTGTCCTGGATTTCTCGCCCATAGCTCTCCAAGTTGCTGTTGCTCATTCGCTAAGTCATGTCCAGCACTTTGTGACCCCATAAACTGCAGCACACCAGGCTTCCCTGTCTGTCACTGTCTCCCAGAGTTTGCTCAAAATCATGTCCATTGAGTCGGTGATGTCATCCAACCACCTCATCCTCTTGTGGCCCCTTCTCCTCTTGCCCTCAACCTTTCCCAGCATCAGAATCTTTTCCTCTTCATACCAGGTGGTCAAAGTATTGGAGCTTCAGTTTCAGCATCAGTCCTTCCAATGAATATTCAGGGTTGATTTCCTTTAGATTTGACTGGTTTGATCTCCTTACTGTCCTTGTAAATTAGGACGTTGGGTGTTCTGGAACACAAAATGATTTAGCTATTTCCCTATCCAGATGCAGCAGATTCTCTTGAACTCTTCTGGAAACTTCCCTCTGAAATGTGCAATAATATGGAGAATTGATACCTATTGCCCCTGGGAAAGGTGTCACAGGGTATGTTCCATGGCTTCATCAACATGTGCCTCCAAGTAGACCCTTGATTTTCAGAGCTGAAGCTGGGGATGAATTTGGCAAACTTGCATGTGAGCCAGAAGCTACATGGAGGATCAGGAATCAAGACTCCTGCACCCTTTCCTTCTGAGATAAAACATGGTCACAACTTTTCTGGTTGACTCGGATAAGTCCAGTTGAAATTCCTGAAAGAAATGACATAAAGAGACACAGAAAAAATGGCCATAACAGTGAAGGGAGTGTGCACTGGTAACTTGTCTTCAACAAGAGCACTTTTTCTAGCACAGTTAAAAGCTGATGTTAGGGAGGTGCTTAGTTTTTGATCTTTAAAATGAAAAGACCAGTTCCCATATTTTCCCCTTGGCTTAGGACCTGCCTTTAGAAATTCACTGGCCTTCTCCCTGGTGGCTCAGATGGCAAAGAATCCGCTTGCAATGCTGGAGATCCAGGTTCAATCCCTGGGTTGGGAAGATCCCCTGGAGAAGGGAATGGCAACCCACCATTGGGTATTGGTGGGTTGCCTGGTGAATCCCATGGACTGAGGAACCTGGTGGGCTACAGTCCACGGGGCACAAAGAGTCGGACATGACTGAGCGACTGATACTTTTCACTTCACTTTCATAGAAATTCATTAGACTTCTCAACATTTGGTGGGATGAGTATGTGGGGTTTATACTGCATTGCATGCAGAGGGAGAGAGAGAGGAATAGAAGCTAGTAGGGGTAGGGTCTGGAATCTGAAAGAAGTGGGTGGGAGCAGTTGGCTTCTGTGCTCGAGGGGTTCTCAATATAGAGCCACAAAGGAAGTGTGCCCCAGGCGATGAGGGAAGTCTCAAGCGCAGGATCTGGGCCTTGGGTCAGGGAGAGCGTGATAAATACAGTGACTCTGATGGTGAATGGGACCATTGGCATTACATCTCCTGTTTATAGGTGAAGAAACTTCACAGCTCTCACCAGGGTGTAGTATCAGGTCCAAAGAATAACATCAGACCCTGAAAAATATGATTCAATGGGCAGAAAGTAGGATGATAGAGTGGGCAATGGAGTCCTATTTGGGGCAGGATGAGCTGTGTGGGACCAAGCCTGTGAACAGTTTGAGGACGTCAGAAGCCAACTTGGAAGTGGGGTACCTCTAGGAAAGGGCTGGGTCTGGTGACCTGAGGCTAAAAGGACCGAGCAGGATTGTCCTTCAAAGTGGCTTCCGTTCTGCACCATCCAGTACGTCCTGGCCTCTACCCTACTTGACACTCCCTAGATGGATTTATTTACTTTTTTTTTTTTGACATCAGTAAAAAGTATTTTTATTGAAAAAGTACAAATGCAAAGAAATGAACAGAGGAAAATTTAGTCTTGCAACTTTTACTCTATTTTTTTCTTTTTGCTCTTCTATTTTGACCTTGCTATTTCGTCTCAGTCATTTAACCTGAGACTTTGGTTCAGCTATTTTTTTAACTGCAAAAATAGTCTGAATCTCTGCCTATTAAATCCTTGAAATCAGAAATATATGAAAGAGTAAAAATATTTTTTGAGAACTTATTTTTCAGAGGTAATAATAAGACTTTTTAATTCCTTGGTCAATTTTTTTAAGATAGCAGAGTGAAGAAAAATCTAGTTTATCCACTTTTGCTTTCAATTCACTGAAGTTATTTCCATCAAAATCAATTATTTTTATGTAAATGACACTTTCATTCATATCTTATCATATTGACTATAGATGCTCTAGTATTTTAAGTTTTAAGTGTTGTTATTTTTACCATCAACTTTCTTGAATCATTATGTATTTCAAAAAAATTTTTCCCAGTTTTCCAAGACATAATTCATGTAAGGCACTGTATAATTTTAAGGTGTAGAGCATAATGATTTAATTAACATATATTGTGAAATGATTGCCACAACAAGTTTAGTTCACATTCATTACCTCATGTAGATTTTTTAATGGAAAAGATAAACAAAAGATTTTTTTCGTGTGATGAAAGCTCTAAGGATTTATGTTCCTCCCCAGGTGGATTTAAATTGATACCCTCAAAACTGCAAAACCAGACCAGATTCTACCTCCCCTCTGTCCACTCACCTTCAAAAATTTAATGAGCTTGTCTAGGTTAAAGTGTTTTATTCAAGCCCAATGCCAGCACTATCACTGAGGAAGTAAATCCTAAACTAATAGAAGTTGAGTGTAATGTAAAATAACAATTAATCTCTGTTGCAGAGAGTAAGAAAAATGAACGAACGGCTGGTCAAATATTTATTAGCAGGAGAGACTGGACAGATGTCTTTATTCTGTGACTGAGGTCAACTGAAACTTTAGGAAGTATCTTGTCCTTACATCACGGGGGAGTTGGGCTCAGAAATGATGTCGGGGGGGAGTTGGGGGCTAGGGATGGTTAGTGGACCAGAGCCATCCTTGGGAAGGGTGAGTCCTGTGACAGGTCAGAATAGGGGGGCCTAAATCCCCCAAATGCTGCTTCTCCCCTCCCCCAACTAAAATCAGATTGTGGATGTTGATTCTGACATGACAGACACCAGCTCACCTCTGACACATGTAAGGAGAATTCCTCCACCATCCAGGGCCTGGTCCTGAAAACCTCAGCCTTGACCCTCCTACTGTTGCCATGGCTCTATATTCTCTTCAACTGTGCACAGCCCCCCATCCCCCCACCCCCGCCTTTTGATGGCCTAGGCAGTTCTTGACCACTCTAGATTTTTCCCTACAAACATTGGTCCTCTCCCATACGCATCACAAATCATCCATCTTCTCCCATCTGTCCCCTACCTAAGCTCTAGATAAAGTGACTATAAACTCTGGCACCTGAAAGAAGAGGTCCAGAATTTCTTTCCAAAAGTGGGACAAAAGACAGCCGCTAACAATGCCTCCCAGCCTTGGACGTGGGCGCTGTTCTTCCTGTAAAGAGGCGGTGCTGTGCCTCCTTCCTGGAATCTGGGCTGGCCTTGTAACTTGGCTTTGACCTCCTGCTGTGTCAATTTCCTGCCTAGCCCTTAAGGGACCTGACAGCTTCTGTTCTCTTGGAGCACTGAGCCACTGAGAAAGAAGTCCAGCTAACCTACTGAAGAGTAAGGCCCAGCCACCGCAGCTGCCATCTTGAATGTTTCAGCCCCAGCAGAATTCATGAGTGACCCCAGCAAACATGCCATGGAAGAATTGCCCAGGTGTGTCTGGCCATCCCTTGAAATCATAAGAAACAGTAAATTGTCTTAAGCCACAGAGGTGTGCAGTGGCTTGTGAAATAGTGATAGATATTTGAGACACTAATCTTTCTAGGATTTAAGTCTGCCTTCCACCTGCCATTTTGGATGTTGCAAAAACTCTACCTTGTCAACTTCAGAACCCCTATAGACACACATGTTGGACACCCTGATGCCGGCCACTTGCCGGGGCTGTCCTGTTGCCCTGCCCGTCAAACTCCAAGCCCAAGTTCATTGGTTATTCATTAAAGACTGATTGTACCTAAAGCTTGAATTAAGCCCCATTTGGCCCCGGAGAATTCAGACATACTCCCAGACTTCAAAGAGTTCACAGGTCAAGGGGGAGAAAGACAGGAAGATAACATGCTAAACTTCAGGGTGCACGTATTGAAATAGTAGCAGGGCATAGCTCCATGAGAGTAGGAGAGGTGGGGTGTGGGGCGGATAGTCATGTTCAGGTAGACTTCACAGGGATGCATTTTTAAAAGGTAGCTTGCAAAATCAGTGTCAGAATTTGGTTCCAATCTACTCATTTTTTAAATTAGGGAATGTGAGATGTATTTTTCAGGAAAAAAATTACCCTATGAAATAAACTATCAGTAATAATTTACTAATTTGTGTGTGTGTGTGTGACACAAACATGCATTTGTTTTATTTACAAAACACTCTGTTTTCCTAAAACAATACAAACAGCATATTCATCAGCAGGAAGCTGACCATGGGCAAGGGGGGCCCAGGCCACTGGGGGAACCCTGGGCACCCATCCTTACCAGCAGATGGCCACCCAGGGAAACCCTTTCTTTTGTTGCCATCAGCGAGGCCGGAAAAAAAAAAAAGAACTTATTTTCCATAAGGGAAGTAGCCAGGATGAGAAATATCACGACATGGGCTCCCCAGCTCTCAATGGATAAACAAACAGAACTTCCACTTTTGCAAAATCATCACTGTTAGGGTGTGGGGAGTGGGGTCCTATTCTGGGGTGCTGAGCCACTGGCTGGGTCTCAGGGGTCAGTGGGCTGCTCCCTCCAGCTCTGTGAGCTCCTCGCTGCAGCACCACACTGGTCGATGGACATAGAGGGGCTTCCGCACAGCGCCATCAACATTCTATTTACAACCCTGAGTGGATTCTCCAGGCACACGAAAAATGTGCAGTATTTCATGATTGGAAAGAGTCAAAGGATTTCCAAATCAAACGTTTCCCAGACTCAGGCATTTGGGAGCTATTTTCACATTTGCTGTGTGTGTGTATCACTACGACTAATTTACTTAGTATTTTACTGTAAGTCAACTCCTATTTTATAAACCTAAAAACTTTTATTATAAAAGATTACTGTATATACCACTAAAAATGAAAACCATAAATACTTGTGATAAACACATAACTATTAAAAATAAAACACAGTTACTTTTTGTCCTTCCTAAAATGATCTCGTTTACCACCATTGATATGTTTCCTGTATTTGGGAAAACAGTTATAAATATTAAATTTAAAAGATTGGGAATTCCCTGGCAGTCCAGTGCTTAAGACTCTGTGTTTCCACTATAAGGGGTATGAGTTTGATCCCTGGTCTGGAAACTAAGATCCTGCAAGACACAGCACAGCCAAAAAAAAAAAAAAAACAACTAAAAAAATTCAACTTGGATGTGGTTCAGAGGGGTTTGTTATGAATATCAAAAGATGCTTCCTTCACTTTTATAGCTCTTATCACTAGGAAATTCCTCAGGTTTTAGGAGCTCTGTGCCAGAAATAGGGATGAAAACCAAATATATATTTCTTATTATAAATCATAATGTCACAATTAGTGACAGAAAAAGAGAGCCCAGAGAGGGGATGTCCATTCCCCACGTAACCCTACTCTCAAAAATAACTGACATAAAGAGGACAGGGTTGCTTTGCTCTTTGGAACTTGGAAGCCTCAAGAGTAAACACAGATGGGCAAGGCCTAGCTGAACAATCTCTGGATGGAGAATGCTCCTGATCTCTGCAATATCTCTTCCAGAACAAGGAGCCAGGGAAGCCCAAGTTCTCTGTCTGATCAGATCACAGGAAACTGAAGGAGCCAGTTTCAAGTTTCTCAGGTGCTGGGAGAAAACGTGTTATTTTATAAGACGTCTGCGCTTATGTTCTCTACAGACAGATGTTAGAGTTCTTCCTTGAAAGAGAATTGCTCTTCTCCTTGGGAAAGTATTTCAAGAGACCTATTGATTATGCAAAGGACTCCTGCTGAGAGTCCAGCCTTGTTCTGCTGTTTGTGATTAAGCAACAGGGATATGCACTTTAATCTAAGTATTGTCTTTTGTATTTGCCTCTTATCTTTCCCTTATCATCAACCTTTATTTAGCACTGTTTTAACAGATTTTTGTAGTAATATACAAAGGGGAGATGGGGGAAGAGGTAACTTGGCAATAGGCCAGGGCGAACAGAGTCAGGCACCCAGTAAGATGTGCCCAGATCAGATCAGTCGCTCAGTCGTGTCCGACTCTTTGCGACCCCATAAATTGCAGCACGCCAGGCCTCCCTGTCCATCACCAACTCCCGGACTTCACTCAGACTCATGTCCATTGAGTCAGTGATGCCATCCAGCCATCTCGTCCTCTGTCGTCCCCTTCTCCTCCTGCCCCCAATCCCTCCCAGCATCAGAATCTTTTCCAATGAGTCAACTCTTCACATGAGGTGGCCAAAGTACTGGAGTTTCAGCTTTAGCATCATTCCCTCCAAAGAAATCCCAGGGCTGATCTCCTTCAGAATGGACTGGTTGGATCTCCTTGCAGTCCAAGAGACTCTCAAGAGTCTTCTCCAACACCACAGTTTAAAAGCATCAATTCTTTGGTGCTCAGCCTTCTTCACAGTCCAACTCTCACATCCATACATGACCACAGGAAAAACCATAGCCTTGACTAGACGGACCTTTGTGGGCAAAGTAATGTCTCTGCTTTTGAATATGCTATCTAGGTTGGTCATAACTTTCCTTCCAAGGAGTAAGCGTCTTTTAATTTCATGGCTGCAGTCACCATCTGCAGTGATTTTGGAGCCCAGAAAAATGAAGTCTGACACTGTTTCCACTGTTTCCCCATCTATTTCCCATGAAGTGATGGGACCGGATGCCATGATCTTCGTAAGATGTGCCCAGGTGGGGAACTAATGCTTGACTTAAACACATTGTTCATTCTGCGATGACATCTCCTTTTCTTTGTTTTGGTAAAAAACAAGACAACAGGGAATTCCTTGGTGGTCCAGTGGTTAGGAATCCACACTTCCACTGCAGGGGACACAGATTTGATCCCTGGTCAGGGAACTAAGCGGAGAAGGCAATGGCAACCCACTCCAGCACTCTTGCCTGGAAAATCCCATGGACGGAGGAGCCTGGTGGGCTGCAGTCCATGGGATCATTAAGAATCAGGCATGAGTGAGCAACTTCACTTTCACTTTTCAACTTTCATGCATTGGAGAAGGAAATGGCAACCCACTCCAGTGTTCTTGCCTGGAGAATCCCAGAAATGGGGGAGCCTGGTGGGCTGCCGTCTATGGAGTTGCACAGAGTCGGACACAACTGAAGCAACTTAGCAGCAGCAGCAGCAGCAGGAAACTAAGCTGCAAGACACAGCCTGAAAAACACCCAAACAAACAAAAACAAAAAAACAAAAAAGAACACAAAATGGAATCGCTTATGCTAAGCCCCAAGTACCTAAGAGGTAAAACAAGAGTTAACTTAGAGTTTTGACTCTCCCAGGAACGAAATCTTTGAACCGAGTCAATTAAGAATCGCCTGATAGATGCCTGCCATCCTATAAACCACAGTGACCTTGCCATAATCAACCCATTGTTTGTCTCATATAACTTTGTTTCTTTTAAAAATTGTTTATTTGTTTATTTTTGGCTGTGCTGGGTCTTTGTTGCTGTGCTCAGGCTTTCTCTAGTTGCAGAAAGTGGAGGCTGCTCTTCGTTGCCGTGCTTGGGCTTCTCACTGCAGTGGCTTCTCTTTACAGCATGGGCTTAGTTGTTCCATGGCATGTGGGATCTTCCCAGATTAGGAATTGAACCTGTATCCCCGGCATCAGGGCGTGGCAACCCACTCCAGTATTTTTGCCTGGAGAATCCCATGGACAGAGGAGTCTGGCGAACTACAGTCCATAGGGTCGCAAAGAGTTGAATACAGTTGAAGCAAATGAGCACGCACGCATCCCTGCATCAGCAGGCAGATTCTTCACCATTGAGCCACCAGGAAAGCCCCAGCCTCTTATAACTTTCTTGCTCCTGCTCACTCTGCCTATAAAATTCTTTCATTTTGTACAGCTCCTCGGAGTTCCTTTCTGTTAGATTGGATGCTGCCTGATTCATGAACCATGAAAGAAAGCCAATAAGACCTTCAAAATTTACTCAGTTCAATTTTGTTTTTTTAAACAGTTCCCAAATCTTCAGTATCAGCTGTTACCCCGCAAAAGAGTTGAACTGTGGCTCACCTAAAAAGACATGTTCACTTTCTAATCCACAGCCCCTGTGCATGTGACCTAGTGGGAAAAAGGTTTTTGCAGGTATAATTAAGGATTTTGCGTGAGATTATCCTGGATCATTGGGGTGAGACCTAAATCCAGTGATTAGTATCTTTATCAGAAACAGAAGAGACAACATAGGGGAGAAGGCAAGAAAATGGAGATGGAGATGGAGGCAGAGATTGGAGTGATGTGGCCACAAGCCAAGAACACCTGTGGCCACCAGAAGCCAGAAGAGGTAAGGAAGGATGCTCCCCTATGGCCTTTAGGAGGAGTAAAGTCCTGATGACACCTTGGTTTTGGACTTCTGGCCCCTGGACCTGTGACAGAATAAATTTCTGTTGTTTTAAGGCACCAAGTTGATGGTGATTTTTCTATGGTAACCCTAGGGAAGAAATACAGTCTCCAACAGCCTTGCATTGGTAGAGCTTTGGAAACGAAGGAGCTTTGGAAAGGCACAGGACATTAATGAGAAAGATGTTTTACTGAAGATTTCATGGGAGACAGAGAAGAGAGTTGCCTCTTACATCACAGAACAAGCGCTAATGAGAATTCCTGGTGTCTACCCTCCCACACTGGACCTGTAACTTTCCTTCTGTTCCTCAATAATTCTCTGAGTTTCAAGAGAATTTCCCTGTCTTTCAACCTATTCAGCCTCTTCTCAGCTGAACATAAGTGCCATAGTTATCTGACTAGAGATTATCTTTGTTGCCTCACAGGAGCCCTTGTGAGTCTCATTTTTTAAGTTGTTTTCTGTCCCTTATAATCAACAGTCTTTCTTAACACATGAGGTATGAAAGGATCCAGGCAGGAAGGAGAATAGAAAGAGAATGGTCTCTACTGACAATCCCCAGTCTTGGGTGGGCTCCTCTGGAGGCATCTCTTTGAGCTTCTCTCTGTCTCCATACTCCCCACCCCTCACCCAGGAGCTCTATCTAGAAACTAACGAGGTATAAACAAATGTGAAATACACAGAATAAACTGGGGTATTTCCTGTTATTTAATACTTTTGGAATGGAATGAAATAGTGGATGCAGTGAGGTATAAACAGGCCCCGGGATGCAGGGGCCTGCTCTCCATCTCAGGTGATCTGGAATCTATTGGAAAGGAGTGGAGTGATGCCTTGCAATCTGGGAGTAATTACTCTAGGAGCACCTTAACAGGCAATGCACCATGGCCTCTCAGATTTCCAATTTGTCTCCATCCAGTACCTGGCCCTTAGCAGGGGCTCCGTGAATGGGAACGTGTCGAGCTGAACTGTGAATCTGGTTTCTTGGCTACCTCCCACTCAGTACTGCCCTGAGACCCAGGCAAGCCCTGCTCCAGGCTCACACCTCAGGGGCCCTGCACTTTGGAGGGCCTTTCTCAAAGGAAGCCTCCTTTGGGGTCTGAGACCATATGGAGCTGGCAGTAATATTCAGGCCTGATGCCGTAAGCCCAGATCTCGTTGTGTGCTTTGTTTCATTTTAAACCTTAAACATTTTTTTCATTGTTGTTTTTTTATTATTTGTTTGTTTTTGATTGTGTTGAATCTTCGTTGCTGCACTGCGTGAGCTTTCTCTGATTGCGGTGAGCAGGGGCTGCTGTCTAGTTGTAATTGTGGGGGCTTCTCATTGCCGTGACTTCTCTTGTTGTGGTCGAAGAATTGATGCTTTTGAACTGTGGTGTTGGAGAAGACTCTTGAGAGTCCCTTGGACTGCAAGGAGATCCAACCAGTCCATTCTGAAGGAGATCAGCCCTGGGATTTCTTTGGGAGGAATGATGCTAAAGCTGAAACTCCAGTACTTTGGCCACCTCATGTGAAGAGTTGACTCATTGGAAAAGATTCTGATGCTGGGAGGGATTGGGGGCAGGAGGAGAAGGGGACGACAGAGGATGAGATGGCTGGATGGCATCACTGACTCAACGGATGTGAGTCTCAGTGAACTCCGGGAGTTGGTGTTGGACAAGAAGGCCTAGCGTGCTGCGATTCATGGGGTCACAAAGAGTCAGATACGACTGAGCGACTAATCTGATCTGATCTGATCTCTTGTGGAGCACAGGCTTTAGGGCACATGGGTTTCAGTAGCTGTGGCGCACAGCTTAGTTGCTCTATGGCATGTGGGGTCTTCCTAGACCAGGGATTGAATCCATGTCCCCTGCACTGGTAGGTGGATTCTTTTTGACTATACCACCAGGGAAGTCCCAGACCCGGTTCTATATTAAGTCCCGGTTGCCAGAAATATACCAGAACATTTTCTAAGAATTTCTCCAGGGGCTAGGACTGGCTAGGGTGGGTAGTGCCATCTGTTTGGGGCTCCCTGAGCCTGAACTGGGGTCCATGTGGTTTCCTGTTCCTAGTTCTCTCATTTGAAAGTGGTCTCTAACCCTCTCCCCGATGTGTGGAGTCGAATGGATGATCTGAGGAGCTCCAGAATTGTGCCTGTAGGGTAGTCCTGTGACCTTGCAGTGGGATCTGCTTCAGGAGGGTGTCACAGGAGCAGAAAACCAGCCTCTGGCTGGTCTGGCATTACTTTTGTGGTAGTGCTTGAGACTGAGTTACTAGAATGATGCTCACACACAGATTTTGAGTGACTGACAGCAGACACAGGAGGGATTTGGAGCTCTGGTCCATTAATGGCCTACCACTGACCCTTGGGCTTGATGCATATACTTGGGCCTGGGGTGGCCCTCACTGTCTGTGTTCAGACCATAGTGCCACCTCCGGTCTGCCCCGCCCACGGCTGCTGGGGGGCAACAGGTGTTCTTTCCCAGCGCTTTCTGCCGCTGGACCTCGACCCCTCTGCCAGGCTTGGTTCAGGTGTCCGTCCTCTAGAGATGGCTGTGTCTACTCATTGTTCTGCTGTGCCCACAAGCCTATCAGTGCTCTTTCTTGCCTCTGATTGATAAAGCAAGTCCTGCTCTTCTGGCCTTAAGCTATGCTAGATGAATACTGGATATGAACACTGGAATATGCTGGATGAATACTCCACTAATACTGGAGTGGATCACCTTTCCCTTCTCCAGAGGATCTTCCCAACCCAGGCCTCCTGTGTTGTGGGTGGATTCTTTACCAGCTGAGCCACAAGGGAAGCCCAAGAATACTGGAGTGGGTAGCCTATCCCTTTTCCAGTGGATCTTCCTGACCCAGGAATCGAACCAGGGTCTCCTGCATTGCAGCTGTATTCTTTACCAACTGAGCTATCAGGGAAGCCCATGCTGGATGGGGACAAACAATCTCTGCGTGTACGGAACCGTTCTTGCTCCAATGGCTCCTCACCTATGCTCCCCACGGGTCGTGGGGTATAGTAGGCAGGAATGAGGTCAGCATTCAAACAGATCCCATTTTAAGAATGCAGTGATGGGGGCTCAAAGTGTTCAAGAGAAGACATGGTTAGAAGATGTGTGTGTGTGTTAGTGGCTTAGTTGTGTCTGACTCTTTGTGACCCCATGGGTTGTAGCCTGCCAGGCTCCTCTGTCCATGACATTCTCCAGGCAAGAATACTGGACTGGGTAGCCATTCCCTTCTCCAGGCAATCTTCCTGATCCAGGGATTGAACCCGGGTCTCCCACATTGCAGGCAGATTCCTTACCATCTGAGGCAACAGGGAAGCTCATGTTGTTCTATAGTTACATTAAAAATTCCAGTGATAAACTTAACATGGTCAGAAAATGAATGATCATTCACAGGTTCTCCATACTCTGAGTAAGACCTCTCTCAGTTCAGTTCAATCGCTCAGTCTTGTCTGACTCTTTGCAGTCCCATGGACTGCAGCATGCCAGGCCTCCCTGTCCATCACCAACTCCCAGAGTTTACTCAAACTCATGTCCATTGAATCGGTGATGCCATTCAACCATCTCATCCTCTGTCCTCCCCTTCTCCTCCTGCCTTCAATCTTTCCCAGCATCAGGATCTTTTCCAACGAGTCAGTTCTTCGCATCAGGTGGCCAAAGTGTTGGAGTTTCAGCTTCAGCATCAGTCCTTCCAATGAATAGTCAGGACTGATTTCCTTTAGGATGGACTGGTTGGATCTCCTTGCAGTCCAAGAAACTCTCAAGAGCCTTCTCTAACACCACAGTTCAAAAGCATCAATTCTTCGGTGCTCAGCTTTCTTTATAGACCTCTTTCAGTGGTCATCATCAAGGAAGCATGACTTTTGAGGGTTAACGGAAGCCAGTATTCACTGGCAGCATGATAGACCATGCAGCCTCATGACTAATGGTGTAGGCAGCATTAAATAAATGGTCTTAGAGAAAGGCAGAGGCAGATGTATATTGTTTCAATATAAACAGAGTGTGAGAAACATGGCATTGTAAACAATAAAGTGTTACTGCCTTTTTCTCGGAGTGGGAGATAGGACATTAGCCCAGAACAGCACATTAGACCATAAAGTACAGGAAGTGATGGGTACCACAAGGAATCTTCATGTGTGCTGATTGAGCAATAAACACACAAGCACCTCTTCTGTACCCATTACTCTAAATCTTCTCAATAAATCCTTATACCTCACATGGGCCCAGGAATTCTATAATTCTGATCAAATTGTTTACATAGGCAGTGCATGCATGCTAAGTCACTTCAGTCATGTCTGACTATTTGCGACCCTATGGACCATAGCCCTCAGGCTCCTCTGTCCATGGGATTCTCCAGGCAAGAATCCTGGTGTAGGTTGCTCTGCCCTCCGTCAGGGGATCTTACCAACTCAAGGATTGTCTCTTGCGTCTCCTGCATTGGCAGGTGGGTTCTTTACCACTAGCACCACCTACAAAGCCCTTACATAGGTAAGGGGCTCCCCGAAACATATTGATCAAGGGCTTATGCACTTTAAGGACAGTCCTGTTCCCACTTCCAGATACAGTGTCTTCCTGGAGCTCACAGATAGACCCCACATCCATTCATCCTTCTTCTAGTATTCAGACTCCAGTTTCCTCAGAGAGAACATTCTGTCCCATAGTCCACAAGGAATCTGATGAAACTGAAATCAACCTCCATTTTGGGGGTGAAACTCATCACTCATCACATTTTTTCCCATCCCATAGCCTACTCAGGTTTTTCAGTGTATAACCCTACTCACGAGCTCTAAGGTCTCAGTTCAAGTCATGTGCCTGAGATTTTTTAAACTGGAATCATCAGAATGACACGCTTTTCCAGCTTGTGGCACAAATATGACTACTTTATAAATTTTTTTTTACTCATTCGAGTCCTCACGTGCCAATATTTATAAAAGTGAAACAGTCACTCAGTCGTGTCCAACTCTTTGCAACACCATGGACTATACGGTCCATGGAATTCTCCAGGCCAGAATACTGGAGTGGGTAGTTTTTCCCTTTTCCAGGGAATCTTCCCAACCCAGGGGTAGAACCCAGGTCTCCCACATTGTAGGTGGATTCTTTACCAGCTGAGCCACAAGGGAAGCCCATATTTATAAAAGGGCCCAAATCTTCCATTTTCAGGCCTCCGCTGATGCCTAGTTTTCAAAGCCTAGGGGACAATTTGGTCTTAAGGCTTCAGTAGGGTTCCAATGCCATCTGTTGAAGGAACTAGAAAGAAGTCTGATCAGTTCGCTGTAGCCATTGCTCCTCACTACCACCTGGTGTGTCTGTTGAAGAATGAGTCTGTGTAGTCCCCTGGATGCTTGTCCATAGCTGATGAGTATTTTTGCTGAGTTCCTGCACGGTCGCAGTAGCGCCCACTTTGGGCTCCTTCGTAGCGTTTGCTCACATTTTATCTTATTATTTTTAAAACATTTATCTATTTGGCTGCACTAGGTCTTGGGTGTGACCTAAGGGATCTCCTATCTTCGTTGCAGCTTGGGGGATCTAGTTTCCTGACCAGGGATCAAACCCAAGTTCCTGCAGTGGGTGTGCAGAGTCTTAGCCACTGGACCGCCAGGGAAATCCCCATTTTATCACATTTTAATTACATATGTGTTTGTATACCTACTCATTGTCTGACTCCCCCATGGAACGTACATTCCATGGGTGCAGTTTCCATATCTTCTTTATTCATCAATACTGTATTTAGAGCAGAAGAGTGACTTAATAAATGTAGCTTAAATCCATGTGAGAATGAAGAAATGTATGCACGCATGCGTGAGTAAATGAAATAAGTTTCTGAAGCAATGGAAAGACAAGACAGAGAAAGGTTTTCCAGAGACAGAATCTGGACCCACCACTTGAGAGATGAATGGCAAACGCTTGGCACGTATGCTTCCGCTGTCCACCCTTTGTCCACAGAGTCAGTGATCAATCACACCTTCTTCCTTTCCTACTGAAGCTAAAGACAATGTCTGAATCCTCAGTACGGTAGTCTAGCTAGCTCCCAAGGAAGACAAAAATAATACTTTAAAATTTTTATTTATTTTTGGATTTTTAAATTTTTTTGGCTGTGTTGAGTCTTTGTTGCTGTGTGTGTTTTTCTCTTGTTGTGGCAAGTGGGCTTCAGTGTTGCCGTGGCTTCCCTTGTTGCAGAGCATGGGTCGTAGGCACACGGGCTTCAGTAGTTGTGGCACACTGGCTTAGTTGCTCTGCAGGGATCTTCCCAGACCAGGGATCAAAGTGGTCTCCCCTGCATTGCAAGGCAGATTCTTTACCACTGGATCACTAGGGAAGCTCCCCACATAAACTTTCTGCCACACTTTTCCTCTGATAATAGGATACAAGAGAAAGTTCTCATACTGGCAGTTTAAAAAATACAGCCCTAAGCGTCTTTGCTTCTCCTGCTAGTGAATGATGGGATCTATGTCCCCTTCCGTTTTGTCTGGGCTCTGTGAATACTTAACCACTGAATATGGTAGAAATGATGTTGCACCGGTTTCCAGGCACAGGCCTTAAGAAACTAGCAGGCTCCACTTTCTGTCTCTTGGAAATCTCTTTCTTGAAACCCTGCTGCCATGCTGTGAGGAAGCCCAAGCAGCTTTGAGAAGAGTCGTACCTGGAGAAGAGCAAGAAACCAGCACCAATTTGCCAATCACACAGGTGAGCCATCTTGGAAACAGACCCACTGGCCTTAGTAGAGCTGTCCTCCTGTAGAGGATTGCTTAGCCTGTGACCACCTGGCCTTTCTGGGAGCTCATGCCGAGCCCTCAGATGTTTCCTGATAGACTGTGGCTTTTAAACTTGGGAATGAAACATGAGTTTATTTCAGGCCAGTCCCCAAGCCCTTTCATTCCCGTGGCTGTATTTGTCAACACCTGAGCACAGAACTTAGAAGAAGTTAGCAGAGGTTGTTTATTAGTTGGGAAAGCTGTGTGCCATGAACAATTCACAGCTTTCCCGTCATGCCCCGTCACTCTCTGTGGATGCTAGACTCCAGACTCGGGGGAACCGTCTCTGAAGCCTCTGTTAAGTGCTTCTGTAACATGTTTGGATGGCATTTAGCTGCTTGGATGAGCCAGTGACTGCCTCATTAATCTGACAAGCTCTTGGAAAAAACTGGCTTCCTTCTTCCTCCTGGCATTAGGCACCAGCAGCCTGCTCACCTTGAAGGTACTTTAGGAGGCTAAGGGAGCTTGCTTTGGAGCTAGACAGTAGCTGTGGTTCTTGGGCTTCTTTAGTTGTGTCACGGGCTTAGTTTCCTTAAGGCACGTGGAATCTTAGTTCCCTGCAGGTCTTAGGACCTGCATCCCCCACATTGGTAGGCAGATTCTTTTATTACTTTATACTTTTTATATTTATTTATTTGGCTGTGTTGGGGTCTTAGTTGCGGCATAGCATTCCGGATCTCTGCTGTGTCAAGCGAGATCTTTACTTGCCACACACCGGTCTCTCTTACTGTGGTGTTTGGGCTTGGTGGTTCCAGCATGCGGACGTCGTTGCCCTGCAGCATGTAGGATCTTAGCTCCCCAACCAGGGATTGAACCCACATCCCCTGCATTGGAAGGAGTATTCTTAACCACTTAACCACCAGGCAAGTCCTGTCAACCCAATGGTTTTTAAACTGTGCCTGATGGAAGTTCAAGGTCTGCCTTAGGTAGAAAGGGGTGGCTTTATTCTGTGAGGTTTGCTGTACCCATCCCTGCTTCAACCGGAGCAGTTTCACTGATGTCTCTTTTACAACTTATCCTTCTCCCTCATGAGATTTGCTTCACAGAAAGGGTTCTGTAGCAAAAAATTGTAAGGAAAGAAACTACAATGAAATAAAAGGGAAAAAAAAAGGACAATCAGATGAGGTATCTGACTGCTATCACACAGCTCTCCCTTACTCTCACAGAATCCCATGATGCTAATGTGTTGTTAGCCCTTGTTTCACTGCTGCTTCAAGGGACTTTGTTCTCCGTGGCTTCCCCAGCGTCTGGCCGGAGGAGATCCTCTACAAATGTGGAAAAAAGAAAGCATGTCAGAATTTCCACTCGCCTGGTTAACCCAGGAAACCTGCTTGGTAGAGACTTGGAAGAAGCGTTCTGTCCATGGAGTATGGGCTGGTTTCTGCCCCTGGAAGCCCTTGCCATACCAAAAGAATAAAGGTCCGTTTCTGGTTCATTATATTTACCTAAAAGGGAAAACATGCTCTGCCTCTGGAAAATCCTTAATTGCAGCTTTATAAAGGGCCTCCACATGTAGAAAAGGGGGGGAATTAATTGGTCTTCCAGGGAGCAGCTGAACTGAGGTCTGGTAATTGAATTTCACAATGGATGCCTCCCTCTGGGTGGCCTGTGTGTGATCTGGAATAGATATTTGAAGTTTTTCTCAAATAGGAGCTTTGAGTTCCTCAAGATTTACATTTTTCGGTGCATATTATTCATTTACACTTTCATCTCGGACAAGAGGAAGAGAAACTTATATCATCTTACAAATTCTAAAATGATAGAAGGGAAGGACAAAGGGGTAGGAGAAACTGACTTTATCTTGAGATGCATTTGGCACATCCTTTGCAAAGATTGACGAGCCAGTTCAGGGAATAAATTATTACTCAGATGCAGGCTGCCTAAGAGTGAAGCTGCAGACCCAGCCAGGAGGTACTAGAGCTTGGGGACCTTGTTCCAAAAAGAGATGAAATCAGGAGAGGCGAGGAACACATCAGGTCATGAGGATAATTGATACCTTGAACTCGTAGATATATACTGACATGCCCCACAGAAGATTTACCTAGCACAGTGACCTGGTGGGGACTTAATTTGTGTGTTTTCTGCCAACAAAACATTTACCAGAAAATTACTGTGTCCTTGGGAAGGCAAAAGAAGTAATCCTCTAAACACTGTCGCTGCCAGGTGAGTACCAGACCTTTTGGGTTTCTAAAGTCTAGGTCAACGCCGGAAATGTAAAATACATTTCTAGAAATATATAGAGTAAGTAGAAACATAACATACGCCACAAATGCAAGCCACATATATAATTAAAATTTTTCTAGGGAATTCCTTGGTGGTCCAGTGGTTAGGACACCATTACTCCATTGCAGGGAGCATGGGTTTGATCCCTGGTCGAGGAACTAAGATCCTGCAAGCTGTGTGGTGTGGCCAAAACAAAACAAACAAAAAACTTCTGGTAACCACATTTAAAAAAATACAAAGGAATAGGTGATATTAATTTAATAATATGTTTTATTTGACCTTATATAAAAACATAATTTCAACATGTTATCAATATAATATTATTAAATGCAAATGTACATTTAAAATCTTTAATTTATTTTTATTTACTATTTTAACTCAAATATAGTTGATTTACAATACTGTGTTAGTTTCAGGTGTACAGCATAGTGATTCAGTTTTTTTGCAGATTATATTTTATTACAGGTTATTGATTATACAGTAAATCCTGGTTGCTTATCTATTTTGTATATATTAGTTTGTGTCTGTTAAACTTATACCCTTAATTTTTCCTTCCCCCATCTCTTATTTTTCATTTGTATGATTTCTTATTTTGTACTGTCTTCGAATCCAATGTGTATTTTAGCTAATGTGTGCATGCTTACTCACTTGCTGCTGCTGCTGCTGTGTCATTTCAGTCGTGTCTGACTCTGTGTGACCCCAGAGACGGCAGTCCACCAGGCTCCCCCGTCCCTAGGATTCTCCACACAAGAACACTGGAGTGGGCTGCCATTTCCTTCTCCAATGCACGAAAGTGAAAAGTGAAAGTGAAGTCGCTCAGTCATGTCCGACTCCTAGCGACCCCTTGGACGGCAGCCCACCAGGCTCCCCCATCCCTGGGATTCTCCAGGCAAGAACGCTGGAGCGGGTTGCATTTCCTTCTCCAGCTTACTCACTTAGTTGTGTCCAGTTCTTTGTAACCCCATGACCTGTAGCCTGCCAGGCTTCTCCGTCCACGAAATTTTCCCAGCAAGAACACTGGAATGGGTTGCCATTTCCTACTTCAGGGGGATCTTCCTGATCAAACTCGCATCTCTTGTGGCTTGGTAGGAGGATTCTTTACCATTGTGCCACCCGGAGAGCTATCTTAACTTATAGTACATCTCAGTTCACACTAGATACATCTCAAGTGCTCAATAGCCCCATGTAGCAAGTGGCTACAAATTGGACAGTACAGACATAGTTCTTCCTAAAGGCAATGAATCCAAGGAGTGGGGTGAACACTTTCTGATTCAAGAGTTTCAAAGGAAACTGAAGAAACTTCTAGTTAAGAAAGGATATTGAAAGGATATTGAAATGTCCTAATAGTTTGTCCTTTCTTTATACTTAAGCATATGGGCAAGAAATACTAAAAGCAGGGAAAAAAGGCCAAACCACAACCTGGCAAACTAAACAAAACCAATAACTGTTAAAAAGTTGAATTGTGACTCACAAAATTCATATGTTGAAGGTCTAACCCCAGGACTTCAGAATGTGACCTTATTTGGAGATAGGGTCTTTGCAGAGGTAAAAAAGTTAAAACGAAGCAACTTGGGTAGCCCAAACCACTACTGATCGACATCCTTATATTGGCTTGGCCAAAAAGTTGGTTCAGATTTTTCTGAACCATTGTATGGAAAAACACGAACAAACTTTTTGGGCAATCCAATAAATAAAGGAAATTTGATACAGAGACAAGCATAGAGGGAAGACCAGATGAAGAGACAGAGGTAGAAGACCGCCAGGAGAGAGGCCTGGAACATGTGCACAAGCATGAAGTTAGATCCTATCTCACATCAGGTACAAAAAAGTATCAAGGGCTTCCCTGGTGGCTCAGCTGGTAAAGAATCCACCTGCAATGCAGGAGACCTGGGTTCAATCCCTGAGTTGGGAAGATCCTCTGGAGAAAGGAAAGGCTACCCACTCCAGTATTCTGGCCTGGAGAAATCCATGGACTGTATAGTTCATGGGGTCACAAAGAATCAGACATGACTGAACAACTTTCACTTAATCACTTATATCTATCATTATAACATCATACAGAATAGTTTCAGTATCCTTAAAAAAAAAAGTATCAAGCAGTGTATTATTATCTAAACATAAGAGCTAATAAGTATAAAACTCCTAGAAAGGAAACAGGTGAAAATCTTTGTAACTTTTATTTCAGCAGTAGTTTCTATACATAATATCAAAAGCACAAACAAGAAAAGGAAAAGTAGATTACTTGGACTTAGTTCAGATTTTAAAACTTTTGTGCCACAATAGGGAAAAAACAACCTACAGAATGGAAGAAAATATTTGTAAATCATACATCCGTTGAGTCTAATAGCCAGAACATATAAAGAATTCTTGTTGTTGTTGTTTAGTCACTGAGTTGTCTCCAATTCTTTGCTACCCCATGGGCTGTAGCCCGCCAGGCTCCTCTGTGCTTTGGATTCTCCAGGCAAGAATGCTGGAGTGGGTTGCCATTTCCTTCTCCAGAGGATCTTCCCGACCCAGGGATCAAACCTCCATCTCCTGCCTTGGCAGGCAGATTCTTTACTGCTTAGCCACCAGGGAAGCCCAACAACAGCAAAGAATTCTTATAACTCAGCAATTTTAAAAGCCTAATTAAAAAACAGACAAAGTATTTGAATGAACATTTCTCCAAAGAAGAAACACAAATTGCTAAGAAGCACGTGAAAAGATGCTCAACACCATTAGCTATTAGGAAACACAAAGCAAAACCACAGTGAGAAACTACTTCATGCTTACGAGAAGGGCTATAAAAGAAAGGGAAAAAATGGCTAATAAGTGTTGGGGTGAATGGGGAGAAATTGGAACCCTCATTAGCAAAGTGAAGAGCATTTTTTCACTGCTCATGTAATTTATACAATAGGACCAGCTTACCACTGGTCTTATTGTCAGGGTAACAATTAATACGTGTAACCAGATGTCCTCTTGTGTTTCTCGCTGTGAGTGATCTCAGTAAGATGGAGTCAGATTCCAGGTCCACGGTCTATATACATCCACAAAGCGCTCTTCAAGAATCCAGCATCCAGGGGTCCACAGGCTCAGTAACATCCGCCTCCAGGGACTGGTTCTGGCACGGATCTGTGACCCAGACGTGAAACTCACACACAGATAAATAAACTACCCAAATCTCAAAAAGCATTCGTGGGTAAAATTGAATTTCTTTCTCAGTTGATAAAATTTTAAAATACAGAACAGAGGAGAGAGTAATCTAACAAATACCCATGTCCTCCAACTGTCAGAATTTAATGCTATTATTTTATAGTTTTTGCCCCTGATTTTATAAATCTAGTAAGGTTAAAAGTGAAATCTCCCATGTATATTTTCCTCCCCAGAAGAATTCACCATCAGGAATCTGGTGTCTGCCCTTCCAAGTGGTTTTTATATTTTCACTGCATATACTGTATTCATAAATGCTTGTAACACTATTTAGTGTAATTTTAAGATGTACAAAAATGGTATCATATTTTATTTTCTGCAACTTGCTTTTTCAGGCAATCATGTATTTTTTTATTTGTCTTTGATGATATATATAGCTAGATATAAATACACATGTAGTTCATCCATGGAATTTTCCAGGCAAGAGTACTGGAGTGGGTTGCCATTTCCTTCTCCAGGGGATCTTCCCAACCCAGGGATTGAACCCGGGTCTCCTGCATTTCAGGCAGACGCTTTACCGTCTGAGCCACCAGGGAAGCCTCCATAATAACTTACATAGTGTTTTATCATATGAATATTTACAAATTTATCTATCTAAAGCTCTACTTGTAGACAATTAAAGCTTTTCCAAATTTCCTCTATTACAGACAATGCAACATTCTTGTACACGTTTCCTGATGCACATGCACAAGGATTTCTCTATAAAAATCTAGGAGTGGAGGGACTTCCCTGGCAGTCCAGTGGTTAAGACTCTAAGCTCCCAAAGCAGGGGCCATGGTCAGGGAACTAGGATCCCATATACTGCATGGGGCAGCCAAAAAGTAAAAAAAAAAAAAAAAATCTAGAAGTGGAATTGCTCATCAAAGAGCATGTGCATTTTGGACTGCACTAGATAAATACCACCAATTGCTTTCCAAAGTGGGTGTCCTGCTTTTCCACCAGCAGAGTGGAAGAATCTCTGTTTTGTATAAGATTTTTCTGAAGATCAGATGGGTTGCAAATAAACAGAGAAGTGATTACATCAATGAAATGCAAAGAAATTCAAAATAACTATTAGGCTCATCTGTGCTTAAATGTCCTTCTGCCATCTCATCTCCATGCGTACAGACCCACGCCCATTAGAGGATTCCACCTGCTGCTTCAACCCATATTGTTCCCAGTCACGTACCTTCATGCAAACAACTCTCTCCTCCTCCTTACTTACTTTTTATGCCTCCACCCCTAGTCTCATCTCTCTACCCGCTTCACTGGGGCAAAAAATAAATTCCTTCCATTTTCTCATGGAAACTTGCTCAATCATCTCTTGTGTCACTTGGGGCCTGATTCTCTTGCCCCAGTTTTACTTTCTATCTTTTCAAGACAGTTTCTCAAATACAGTTCTCTCCTGTAGCTGTTAGGAATTGCTACAAAACTACCCAACATTTAACTGGCTTAAAACAACATTATTGATTAGCTCATGGTTCTCTGGGTCAACAGTTTGGGCTAGGCTCAGCTAGGCAGTATGTCTAGTCTTGGCTAAGTTCATTCATACATTGTGGTCAGCTAGGTAGCTTTGCTTCAGGAAAATGGTTGCCTGTTAGCTGAGGAATAGCTGCTATTTGGCCACATATCTTTTAGCTAGCACAAGCAAGCTAGCTTGTGTTTATTCTTTTTAAATATACTTTTATTTATTTACTTATTTTTGGCTGTGCTGAGTCTTCATTGCTGCACTTGGGCTTTCTCTAGTTGCAGCTAGCGGGGACTACTCACAGTTGTGGTACACAGGCTTCTTATTGCCGCAGCTTCTCTTCTGTTGCCGAGCACGGGCTCTAGAGCACAGGCTCAACAGTTGTGGTGTATGGGCTTAGTTGCTCCTTGGCTGTGGGATCCTCCCAGACCAGGGATCGAACCCATGTCTCCGGCATTGGCAGGCAGATTCTCTACCACTGAGCCACAAGGGAAGCCCAGGCTTATTCTTATGGCAGGCTCCAAGAATGAAAGCAGAAGCAGGCAAGGCTTCTGGAGGTTCCAGCTCAGAACTGGTACAGTATAACTTTGGCCTCATTCTATTGACTGAAACAAGTTACGAGGCCAGTCTAGATTCAAGGAGGGGAGAAACAGATCCTCTCTCTTGAATGGAGAAGCTGCAAAATCACATTCCAATGAGCGTGGACACAGGGGTGTGTTTGTGTGTATGCGTGGAGGATTGCAGGTTGAGTTCTCTGGGAAGTAAACTCCAAGATGGAGATTAGCATGCAGGAAATTATTTGGAGAGTGCTCTGTGGAAGAAAGAGAAAGGAATAGGAGGAAGTCAAACCACGATGTCAGAACAAAAGCCTCTGATTCCATGGCGGACTCTAAGGCTGGCTAAGACGGTAAAGAATCCGCCTGCAATGCAAGACACTCAGGTTCAATACCAGAGGGACGATCTCCTGGAGGAGGGTATCCACTCCAGTATTCTTGCCTGGAGAACTCCATGGACAGAGGAACCTGGCGGACTACAGTCCATGGGGTCGCAAGAGTTGGACATGAGTGAGCAACTAACTCTTTTGCACTAAAGCTGGGATAAATCTTCAAGGGGATCAGGTCTCTTCCCTCTCAAGTGGGTCAATCATTGTATGCAGGCTGCCTCAAAAAGACAGCTGCCAAGGAAATTCTCATAGAAGGCTCACAGCTAAGGGTCACCTGACAACAGTACTTGCAGTAGCTGGTGGAACAAGTCCTCCATTCCTCAAGATGGTTGGGCTGTCTGTGTGGAATATCAGAGTTCACAACACAGCCACATCTCCCCAAGAATTGTGGCGCTAATTTTTTTTTAATAATATGATTGTCGCTTGTTATTGTGTACATTAAACATTTGTAATCATGTATTTACTGTGTTGTCTTAACTGTGCCCAGATTTTATATGATCACAGTGCTAAGCATCACTTGTTTCAGCTCAGTCTTCATAGTGTCATTGCTCACTTGTCTAGGTCATCCACTCAAAACTTTAAAGAATAAGGACAAACTTGACTTTGGCCACCAGAAACATAGGCAAGAACAGTTTAAAACCATGCTGGCAATGGAATCACTAAAATGTAATTAAGGTAGAGATGTGATGTTGTTCTTTGCAGGAACAGGAGAGAGAGGCTAAAATCTGGATCATAGAGAAATGAGCACTTGAAGAGAAGGTGGGAAGCCAGGATGGGAATTTGCTGGAGGATCAAGTTATGAGAGGAAGATGGGAATGTGAGAGGCACTAAAGGATAAAGAAACAGCTCCAACCAGGCAGCTATTGAGATCTGGGCAGACGTTTTATAACTTAGACCAGTGGCTCCATGTGGAGAAATTGCAGAGGAGTCACCAAGTCAGGATTTGGGGAGTAGCATAGAGAATTGTTTCCACCTGCAGCAAAAGAGAATCCCTGTGACCACACAGAAAAGACTCTACATTTTGGAAACAAAAGGCATTGACTTTGAGGACTTCCCTGGTGGTCCAGTAGTTAAGCATTCACCTTCCAATGCCGGTGGTATGGGTTGATCCCTGATCAGAGACCTAAGATTCCACATGCTGCTGCTGCTGCTGCTGCTGCTAAGTAGCTTCAGTCGTGTCTGACTCTGTGCGACCCCATAGACGGCAGCCCACCAGGCTCCCCCGTCCCTGGGATTCTCCAGGCAAGAACGCTGGAGTGGGTTGCCATTTCCTTCTACAATGTGTGAAAGTGAAGTCGCTCAGTCGTGTCCGACTCTCATGGAGAAGCCCAATCTGGTGTCAGTGGCCATGCTGCTGCTGCTGCTGCTGCTGCTAAGTCGCTTCAGTCGTGTCCGACTCTGTGCGACCCCATAGACGGCAGCCCACCAGGCTCCCCCATCCCTGGGATTCTCCAGGCAAGAATGCTGGAGTGGGTTGCCATTTCCTTCTCCAATGTATGAAAGTGAAAAGTGAAAGTGAAGTCGCTCAGTCGTGCCCGACTCTTAGCGACCCCATGGACTGCAGCCTACCAGGCTCCTCCGTCCTTGGGATTTTCCAGGCAAGAGTACTGGAGTGGGGTGCCATTGCCTTCTCCGGTTAGTGGCCATAGAGACAGCAATATTCAGTCTCTGGGGCAGCCCAGGCCGGAGCGCCAGTGGCTGTGCCTAGCATCAGGTGTAAAGTTTTAGCAGGGTTAAAGGGGAGGCTGAAGGGTCTGACATTCTATGGTTGGGTCATCAGGGTCCTTACCAGACTAGCTCTGTGCTTCTGCCACCCTGATGGCCATTCTTGTTCTCCAGCCTTCCCAGCAATTCTGAAAACTCTCCAATGTCTATTTCACTGATTCCTCTTCTGTTGAAATCTACCAGTTTGTTTCTGTTGCTTGCATATATGAATTCCAACTGGTGGAAGTTTCTTTGTGTGGAGTGCATCCAAGCTTCACAAGGAACCAGAAAACAGCCAGGGTCCACAGCGGCCATTCTCTGCCTCCCACTCTGATATCTGTTTCTTCCACTCTGTCTGCACATATGCCGTGTCCTTCTCTGTCTATTTGTCTTAATTCATGAGAAGGTAGCTGTAATCTATTGGTTGGGAAGCACCCACTCTGAGGTCAGAATGCTTGGATTTGAATCCCAGATATATTGCTTTCTAACTGTGAGGCTTTGGTCAAGTTACTGCACCTCTTTCCTCTTCTGTACAGGGAAGATCCTCTGGAGTAAGGAATGGTAACCCACTCCAGTATTCTTGCCTGGACAATTCCATGGACAGAGAAGTCTGGAGGGCTACAGTCTGCACAGTCAAAGAACTGGACACCTCAGAGCGACTGAACACACACACACACACACACACACGGTGATCGTAGTAGGGGTCTTCTTGTTTTGAGGACTAAATAAGATAATATATGCAGAGCCCTCCCTAAACTACTTGGCTCATAATAGCCATCAATAATTGTTGCTATTGTTATCTTCACCAGCAGCATTATTATCATTATCATGATTCGAAGGCCTTATGGTGACTAATTAGAGCAGATGTTGTAAACTCCAGTGCCAAAAGGAGCCAGGCAGGCAACAGGAATAAGTGGCATGGATGTGGAGTAACACACTGGGACAAAGTGAGGACTATGGAATATGGAAGAGCATGTGCCCATCTGGAGGGAATTGCCACTTCTCACCAGCAGCCATTTATTACTCCATGGAATGTGAACCCAGTGATGCCAAACTTTCACTATTTCAAGAGAAGCCAGAGATCCAGATTTTTATTGGAAATGATGTTTCTAATATCAAAAACCAAAAACACTATGTGTGCTATGTCGCTGCAGTTGTGTCCAACTCCTTGCGACCCCATAGACTATAGCCCACCAGGATCCTCCATCCATGGGGATTCTCCAGGCAAGAATACTGGAGTGGGTTGCCATGCCCTCCTCCAGGGGATCTTCCCGATCCAGGGATCGAACCCAAGTCTCTTATGTCTCCTGCATTTGCATGCGGGTTCTTTACCACTGGCACTACCTGGAAAGCACAGGACAAAACACTATACAGGAAAAATAAAACCACCCCAGGGTCATTATGGGCTGTTGGTGCCAGTGTGTGTTCTAAGTACAAATCTCTGGGCTCAGTTGAAATTCTCAGGAAGGGAATCTGGTTGGGTTGGGTTTAGTCCACTGACTCCATCAACTCTGGCCATGGTTCACTGCTTACCCAGCAGGGAATGTGGTGAGAACTCTCTGAGAAGCAGGTGTGGGCAACCATGTGGCGATGAGCACATTTCAGAGAAGAGAAGCAAGGACTGAGGATATTCCCTAAGAGCTGCTTCTCTGTGGATGACAGAGATACTGAAGGCAAATGTATCCGAAATGTGATAAACCCCAGTGACTGCAAATAAGTCTGGTAGACTGCAAATAAGATGGTAGCTTATTTATCTTATGTAAAAATGTGTCTGAAAGAAGCAGAATAAGGCTGGTAGAAAGGCTCAGATACAGCCACTTGATTCCAGATTTCTTCCACCTTTCCATACCTCCATCTCAGTTTGTAGGCTTTCATTTTGAAGCTTGTTACCTCATGGCTGCAAGATGGCTGCAGCTGAAACCATTATGACTGTGTTCCAGGCAGAGAGAAAAGGAGTCAAGAAGTGAGGGACAGCCCTTATGTAAGGATTTCCCACAAATGCCCAGCATATTTCTTCTTCCGTCTCGTTGGCCAGAACTGACTCAATACCCATTATCTAGCCACAAAGATATTATGAAGGTGAATATTTTTAGCTTGATAACATTGCAGCCCCAAACAATATAAGGGTTCTGTTCATTGGAAACAAGGAGAAAATAGACCTCGGGTAGACAATCAGCAACCTCTGCCACCTCCTCAGAATAGGTACTATGGACCAGACCTTGGCTGAGCGCTGGACACAACAGGCTGATTGCCACAGCCTGCACGGCAGAAAGCTACAAAAGTGGTTGTGAAACCCAGCACAGCTGGGCTGGTTCCAAAGTATGAAAATCAGCCTCTGGTTCCTCATAGCTCCTCTAGGCCTCCCATCCTTCCTGACCCCTCCTTGGCCCTCCTGCTGTCGGTGTGGCCCCGCCAGGGCCCAGGCGTGGTGGGAAGAATGTGTGATTAACACCAGTAGCAGTTTCAGGAGGCACCCAAGAGACATTCCAGAGAGAAATATGTAACTGGCGCATCTGGTTTATAATGTATATTAATCCCTGACATGTAATTTGAGTAATATATGTAAAGCAAAAAGTCCAAGTGCTGATTTAGGAGCCTTGTTATTACCCTGTCAGCAGAATTCATGTTCTATTTGCACAGTGCTCTGGGTCCAGCATCTCATCGAGGGCAACAGGAAGGAGAAGGCTTTCTGATGGATGCCAGCTGATGGCAGAGGCCCCCCGCTGATGGGGCTGGGGCATCAGTCAAGTGCTTGGAGCCCGTAGGAAGGTTGGCAGGAGCTCTTCTTGGCAAGGAGGACTGTGGAACTAGACCAAATTACAGTTGGAGCTCGGGGCAGATCCATCCCCACCCCTCAAAAAGGAAGAAGCCTAGAAAACTGAGGGACTTGGGGGTTCAAAACCAGCTCTGCCACTATCTCACCTTGTGAATTTTCATAAGTGGCTTCAGCTCTTTGAGCCTCAATTTCCCCCTTTGCAAATGGGAATCATAATAGCACTTATTTAATAGGATTGTTGTGAGATTTAAATAAAAACAATAAATGACAAGAAATCAACCAAGTACTGAGCTAATGCTCTGGGCCAGTTAATACTGTGGACCAGTAATATTCCAAGTGTAGTACATGTATGATCTCGTTGAGTCCTCACAGCAACCTCATGAGGTAGATACTAGTATGACTTCCAATTTACAGTTGAAGAAAATGAAGCTCAGAGAGGTGAAATAACTTGCTCAAGGCCACACAGCTAGTAGGATTCAAACCCAGGCAGCCTGGCCCCTAAGCACACCCTTTGAGATGCTTTAACACAGTGCTCTGTTTTGTGTGAAGCACGGAGTAAAGGGTGATTCTTGAGAGTTCCGTGGTAGTCCAAGTGGTTAGGACTTGGCACTTTCACTGCCGTGGCCATGGGTTCAATCCCTGGTCAAGGAAGTAAGATCCTGCAAGCTGTGTGATCAAGAAAAAAAAAAAAAAGAAAAGTAGGGGGAGTGTAATTCTCTAGACTGTGACCCTCAGTAGATCTTCCTATGATGATGGAAATATTTTCTAATTCTGTGGTGTCGGATACAGTGGCCACTAGCCACAGACGGCTGTTGAGCATTTGAAATGTGGCTAGCTTGATCAAAGATCTGAATTTTCATTGAATTTAATTTTAATTAGTTTAAATTTACTCATTTGCGGCTAGAGGCTACTGTGTGGGACATGCGGTTCTAGGCTCACCCACCTACTCTCAGTCCTGCAGGAGGGGTTTAACCCCTTACATCTGTTAGAAGCACAGGGAGATTAGTGGCTTGCTAGATAGGAGTCCCGGAGAAGGCAATGGCAACCCACTCCAGTACTCTTGCCTGGAAAATCCCATGGATGGAGGAGCCTAGTAGGCTTCAGTCCATGGGGTCGCTAGGAGTCGGACATGACTGAGTGACTTCACTTTCACTTTCATGCTTTGGAGAAGGAAATGGCAACACACTCCAGTGTTCTTGCCTAGAGAATCCCAGGGATGGGGGAGCCTGGTGGGCTGCCATCTCTGGGGTCGCACAGAGTCGGACCCGACTGAAGCGACTTAGCAGCAGCAGCAGCAGATAGGAGTCCAATCATAGGCTTGATTGGAGCCTATGAGCCGAACAAGGAGGTGACAGTTCAGTCCTTTCCAGTGCCAATTAGAACATGCTCTGGGCATCACCATTCAGAATACTGCTCCTTTAATAGAATGGGGGCTCAAGGGAGCTCCCTGGAAGTTCAGTGGTTAGCACTGCGTGCTTCCACTGCAGGGGTCACAGGTTCGATCCCTGGTTTGGGAACTAAGATCCCACATGTCTGGTGGCACAGCTGAAAAAAAAAAGAGAGAGAGAAAGTGGAGGCTCACGATCCCAAGCCTTTCCGAGAACCCCTTAGCTGTAAGCTCCAGGGTCCTAGACACTGCCTCAGTCAGTAAGATTATTTGACAGACTTGGTCCCTACCCTCCTGGAATTGGCAGTCTAGCTGGGAAGAAGGTTATTAAGCAAATGACCACTCAGTTAATTATTTAAAAACAATTAATTAAACTCACACCTGAGTGTATGCCAATGTCACAAGGGATAAAATGGCAGTTCGTCAACAGAGAGCAGTTAATTGCTTATGGGACTTTAGGAGATGGATGGGTCAGAAAAGCCTCCAAGGGCAGAGAACCTTGAATTTGGTCTTAAGGAGCTGGAGATTGTAAGGATGATGTATACCTGAAGGCCATTCCGGGCAGAAGGAACAGCATGCGCCAAGGCACAGAGGTGTGACAATACTTCCAGTATTCAGATAAAAAGAACATCATGATTCAAGGGGTGGTGAGAGAGGATGAGCCTGGGAAGATCAGCTGGGAATCACATTGTGAAATGTCTTCAGTGTCATGCTGGGCTGCTGTTCCTAATCCTGTGGGTGAAAAACCTTTCTAAGCGGGGGCCAACAGATTTGTTTTAAAAGACCGGTTATAGGACTTCCCTGGTGGTCCAGTGGTTAAGACTCTGAGCTTCCAGAGCTTCCAATGTAGAGAGTGTAGGTGCAATCCCTGGTCGGGGAAATAAAATCTCACATGCCATGCTGTGCAGCCAAAAGATTTAAAAAAAGAAAAAGGCCCATGGGGACTTCCCTGGAGATCTAGTGTATAAGAATCTGCCTGTCAATGCAGGGGACATAGGTTTGATCCGTAGTCCGGGAAGATCACACATACCATGGGGAAACTAAGCCTGTGTGCCACAATTACTGAGCCCAAGGGCTGCAAATACTGAAGCCTTCTCACCCTGGAGCCCATGCTCCGCAACAAGAGAAACCACTATAAATAAGAAGCCCGCGGACCACAACGAAGACCCAGCACAACCAAAAATAGATAAATAAATTAAATTAAAAAAAAGAAAACCCCACAAAAGTCAGATTATGCTGCATTGAAGAGTGTGCTATTGAAGAACTCTGCTGTTCTCTAGCTAGGTGAAGTCTTTCTGGCTTTTTCACGTCTCCCCATGGTCCCTCTAAATCTACTCTCTGTATGGCAGCTAGAAGAATCTTTTTTTGTTGTTTGTTTTTCTTGTTTTTCACATGGCTCAAAAGCTAAAAGGGCGAACATTATCAAAATGGATATAATTCTCCTACCTGCTCCCTTCAGCATCCATCTCTCCCCACCCTTGGGGATTCCTCAGGGAATCACTTGAATTAGTTTTGTATGTATCCTCCCAGATTTCTCTATGCAAGCAAACACTCTCTTCTGATCCTTTTTTTTCTTTTGCTTAACAGGGAGATCTTATTACAACAGTAAAGAAAATGTTTCCATTCTCTCTCTCGTTTAACACAAAACCTTCATAGATTTACATGCAAGTATAAGAAATACTGAAAGATTCCATGTACCATTTATCCAGTTTCCCCAAATGGTAACATCTTGCAAAGCTGTGGTGTGAAGCCACCACCAGCATATGGACGTTGACGCAGTCAATGTGCAGAACAGTTCCATCTCCACAAGGATCTTGTGTGTTGCCCTTTACAACCACACCACCTCCCCCTCCTCGTCTTTCCTTGCTCCTGGCAACCACTATTCTGTTTCACACATCTATAATTTTGTCATCTGAAGAATGCTATACAAATAGAATCATACAGTATGTAACCTTTTCGGGCTGACCTTTTAACTCAGCCTAATTCCCAGAGGTTCATCCTGGTTGTTGTGTGCATCAGTAGTCTGTTCCTTCGCTGACTAGTATGCCATGACATGGACACACCACAGCTTCTTTTTTTTTGACTATTCACCCACTGAAAGACATCTGGGCTGTTTCAAGTGTGGGACTCTTCCAAACAGTTTGGATTGTATGATAATTGTATATTTAGTTTTGTAAGCAACTACCAAAATAACTTCAGAGTAGTTGTACCATTTTACATTTCAACCAACAACGCTGATCTGATTTCTCTGCACCCTAACCAGAATTTGCCATTGTCACTTCTTTTTTTTAATCTTTATTTTTTCAGTTTTTATTTTTGGCTCTGCTGGGTCTTCATCACTATGTGTGGGCTTTTTCTAGCTGCAGTGAGTGGGACTACTTTCTAGTTGCAGCGTGCAGACTTCTCATCGCAGTGGCTTCTCTTATTGTGGAGCACAGGCTCTGGGCGCATGGACTTCAGTCGTTGTGGGCTCAGTAGTTGTGACCCATGGGCTTAGTTCCCCTGCAGCATGTGGAATCTTCCCAGACCAGGGATTGAACCTGCATCATTGGCTGGCAGATTCTTAACCACTGGACCACCCAGGGAAGTCCACTCTTTTTCATTTTAGCTATTCTGACAGGCACGTCTTATTACAGTTTTGACTTACAATTCCCCATGGCTAATGCTGTTGAACATCTTTCACGTGCTTATTTGCCGTCGGTTTACCTTCTTCGGTGAAATGTCTATTCATGTCTTTTGCCCATTTCCTTATTGGATTTTTTTTCACTGTTGAGTATTGAAATTCTTATGTATTCTGCATACTCCCTTGTCAGATATGTGAATTGCAACAATTTTCTCCCAGTCTGTAGCTTGTGCCTTCATCTTCTTAACAAGGTCTTTCCCAGAGCAAGGTTTTAATAAGTCCAGTTTATCTATTTTACCTTTTATGGATCATGCTGTTAGTGTCACATCTAAGATCTCTTTGCTTTGCTCTAGACTCCTGTACTAGTTCGGTAGGGCTGTCACAACAAAGTGTCACAGACTGAGTGGTTTAAACAATAGAAATTTATTCATAATTCCGGAGGCTAAAGGTATGAGATCAAGGTGTTGGTGGGATTCATTTCTTTTGAGGATTTTCTCCTTGACTCAGAGATGGGCTTCTTGTGTCTTCACATGTAAGCCTGTGTTCTAATCTCCTCTTCTTGTAAGAACTTCAGTTATATTGAATTAGGATTTATCTTAATGACCTCTCCTAGGGGTTGCTCTTGAAGCCCTGAGCCACTATGCGAGATGTTTGACTACCCTGAATCTGCCACTCTATAAGGAAGCCCAAGCAACGTAGAGGAGCTACGTGTAGGTGCTCTGGCCAAGAGTCCTTACTGATTCCAGCCTTTAAATAATTCCAGCCTGACTTAAATATACTTTTAGCCTTGCCTATCCCTGGTGCTGGGAAAGATTGAAGGCAAAAGAAGAAGAGGATGAGATAGTTATATAACATCACTGACTCAATGGACATAAATTTTAGCATACTCCAGAAGATAGTAAAGGACAGAGAAGCCTGGTGCATGGAGTCACAAAGAGTCAGACACAAATTAATGACTGAACAAAAACTTATATTTCTGTTAATAAATTTTTTTGTTTAAATATGTCTTTCAAGAGGAATACTTTGAAGTGTTTTTCTTATGCATATTATAAACAAGTGCTTCTGAAATTTAAAATCATGCTCTTTCACATATCATCTAAAATCAACTCGTGACCCACAAGGGTACATCCTACCTTCTGGAAATCATTGCGCTAAGCTTTTTTGCTGATCACAATGGTCCCTTCTAACTTTTGCATTTGAGAATTTATGAAGTTCTCTTTCCCAAGTTGGTGCTGAAAAGTTGTCCTGGGTGGGAGGGATCCTGCTCTCTGAAGGAGTTCACAAACTTTATTCCTGTGTAGAACTTTGGGACAATTAACATTCATGAGAGATGACTCAAGTCAGGAGCCATGAAGGGTCTGCGAATTTACCCTACCTACAAGCAGTGAAGCTAGACTGCTTCCTAGGTGCTAAAAACAGAGTCCTCGGGCAGAGCCGGGACTGCTGTACTTCCAGAGAAAGTGTAGCCAGACAGTCAGGCTTTACTCTGATTCCCCATGTCTCCCAAGGCCCGAGGAAGTGACACAGGTGGGCCTGCACACACAGATAAGTTCTTTCACAGTGGGGACTACTGAGCTTCGAGAATCTACCACTTTTATCGTCAACAGTAATGAGTCAACTCTTTGTCTGGGGAAGATATTATTTCACTCTGTAAGGTTGCTTCCTACAAACACAATCCTGAGAAATGGCCTGGGTAGAGGGCAGTCAGCGCCTTGCATTCTTCGCATATCCAGCAAGAATATGCATGGAAGCATAGGGCCAACTGTGGGTTGCCTCTCCCAACAAACCACATCCATGGATATGCTGGCTTCAAACTCCATGACATGGGTCAGATAGGCGAAATTGTGTTGTGAGGTCACAGGGCTAAAACTCCATCATTCTCTCCCCAACCCCTGATTCCACTTCCACCAGTAATAATAAAAGGTAAAAGGGTCACTCATCTCAGGAGTTTAACTTTTGTTAGTAAAATAACCCAAAAGTTGGCAGTCTTCACTAGTTTTCCAGTTCAAGGGAAATCACACTAATGCGTTATATCCATTAGCTATTGCGCTGGTTATACCACAAAACCATCAACCTCAAACTCTAGGCATGATACAACAGCATTTGGTTTGGGGTTATGAGTTTCTTGGTAACTGGGTGACTCTGCTCCATGTTTTCCTCATTCTCCTCCTCGAACCAGTGGGCTAACCAGAACAGGATTTTCTCCTGATGATGGCTGAATTGTAAGAGATGGTGTCCAGCTGCACAAGTACACCTCAAACCCTTTGGCCACAGCAAGTCTCATGGCCAAGCCCAAAGCCAAGGGGCAAGGAAGTATACTCCATCCATGGAGGTAGAGGGGAAGGGAAGATATACTCCTGAAAGCAAGCTAATCTTTCCATTTATCAAAAGCCCATGGTGTCTCTTCTCAGCATTTTTTACTCATAAAAGACCTCAAGCCCTCTTTACAAAGCCTCCTCCATATTTTCCCTTCAATCCCAAAGTGTTAAAGAACAGTTCAGCCTCAAATGATGACTCTTCACACAATGAACTCCTCCCCTTGCTCCAAGAACAGGGCTTTAGAAAAACTTACACTCATTTTTCTTAATTAACTAACATTTCTTCCCAAGAATAAAAAAGAAATAAAACATGGATCCCAAGTTCATTTTTCTAAGCTCCCTCCTCTTCCCAGCAGGCTGAGGCCTACTCTTGGATTGACAAATAACCCCAGTGCTTTATGTTCCAGCTTTTACATGCACATGAGGCCTTCTGTCTGAGAAGAGATACGAATTGTGCCATTCCTCATACAGAATGGATCTGTTCTAGCGTTTATGGTTATATAAGGTTATAAAAGGTAATAAATTAATTTAGAAATGATTCAGGAAAGAGAGAGAGAGTAAGAGTCAGAATAATAGCTAAAGTGTATATTTTCTTTGCTGCCTTATAGAGTGAGAGAGAATACAGTGAGGGGCTGGGCATTACAAGGAGGTTAAATAATAAGTACCTGATTCAAGGACTTCCCTGGAGGTTCTGTGGTTAAGAATCTGCCTTCTAATGCAGGGGATACAGGTTCGATCCCTCTTTGGGGAACTAAGATCCCACATGCCACAGGGCAACTAAGCTCAGCCGTCACAGCTAGAGCATGCTGCAATAAACAGCCTGCACGCTGAAACGAAGACCCAGCATGACACCCCCCCCCCAAAAAAAAACAACAGCTAGAGACAAAAAATGACTGTCATTAGAGAAAATGGATACAGATAAAAAGAAAGAAAACAGTTGGAAAAAAAAAAAAAGTACCTGACTTAAGAGTGTTGTGTTATAACTATCTTTTCCTCAAGGCTCTTTTTCCCCTTTATTTCTGGTGTGTGTTTGTGTGTGTGTGTGTGAAAAGAATTAAGCAGGGGTATATGTATTCCTAGGAGTCCCCAGAAGGTATTTCCTATGTGCAGTCTCTCTGTGGCTCTTCCTCTCTTGTCCCAGCTCCTGCCTGTGAACATCTGTTGCCTGGAGGCCTTTTGAAGGCTCCTCATCTTTGCTATCACTGAGAATATCTGTGTCAGTCAAAGATTCTTTGTTTGAAGCAATAGAAACTCAACTCTAACTACTTTGAGCATGAAAAGGGGATGTATTGGCTCACGTAACCAAACCATGGACAGTACAGAGCGGAGCTGACCCCAGCATGGACTGGATTTAGACATGCAAACACTGTCAGGCTTTTCTCTCTCTCTTCTCTCTGTTGCTCTTTGCTTGTTGGAGTCATTCCTGCCTCTCACAGATGGTCTTTCTCTACTTGGAGGGGAATGTGGCCTCTGGCAACTCCAGCATCATAGCCTTCCAGCTTTAGTAGCTCCTGGAGGATAGAGAACATCTATTTCTCAGCTCTGATAGGAAAAATTCCAGATATCACTAACTGGCCTGGCTTGAGTCACATAATCATGGCTCCATTTCCAGAATAAAGATGGGGAGCACTAGAAGGGCCATGGGGAAAATCATTAGGAACCATGAAACCACTTTAAGTAGTGTGAGTTATTGTGCTCCTTTTGTTGTTATTGTTGTTTAATCACTAAGTTGTTATTGTTTAGTAGCTAAGTCACGTCTGACTTTGCAGCCCCATGGACTGTAACCCGCCAGGCTCCTATGCCCATTGGATTTTCCAGGCAAGAATACTGGATGGGTTACCATTTCCTTCTCCAGGGGATCTCCCCAACTCAGGGATTGAACCCATGTCTTCTGCATTGGCAGGTGGATTCTTCACCACTGAGCTACCAGGAAAGCCCTTTATCCTCCTTATGAGAAATATAAAATTTGTCCCAAGCCTTTTCTCCACTTTGCTCCATAGGAGGGCCATCCATACAATGGCTGGAGGTGGGGCGATCTGACAAAACCTCCCACATAGATGTCCTGTGACCCTGCCATAAAGTAACATACTATTCCAGGAGGCAGCTCCCTCTCACCCTCTTTGGGAGCCCTCTGAATTTTGTCTCTGTGGGTGAGTCAGGTTCAATTCCTGCAGAGTAGCTGGCTTGCGATGTGACACTACACAGCAGTTGCCCACCTCTTTGGAGTAGTGTTGCTGGGAAACATGACTGAACTCCTGGAAAGGCTGGTGACTAGCCAGTTTCATTGCAATTTTGACTCCATTTAAAGCGTGGGGCATTCTCCTTTGACATGCCTTGGTCTTACAAGCCTCCAGACTTGAAAGCCTTGAGTTCTAGAATTGGCTGTGCTATGCCACTGATCAATTCCCTTCTGTCAGCTTATTGCCTTTCCAAGCTCTCCCCAAGCATATCTGCACTCACTTCTGCGCTCAGAAGCCTTAGTGAGCAATGCAGGATTTTCTGAAGATTAGCTCTGTGTCAAAAAGTTGTCACCTAACTGTACATTTACTTATTTTAAATTAGACTAAAGTGTTTTCAACCCTGAATATTCATTGGAAGGACTGATGCTGAAGCTGAAGCTCCAAACCTTGGCCACTTGATGACTTTTCCAGCTGACTCACTGGAAAAGACACTGATACTGGGAAAGATTGAAGGTGGGAGGAGAAGGGGATGACAGAGCATGAGATAGTTGGATTCAATGGACATGAGTTTAAGCAAACTCTGGGAGATAGTGAAGGACAGGGAAGCCTGGCGTGCTGCAATCCATGATGTCACAAAGAGTTGGACACGACTTGGCGACCGAACAAGAACAACAAAATGTTTAAGATATGCATGCATCATATGTTATGATTATCACTAGACCACTAGATAAGTCCCTGAATTAATATTTTTAATGCACTGATCAAATATCTAACTTGATAACATAAGCTAAAAGAGCTTCTATCATATTTGTTTATTATTTATCATCTCCCGAGAAAATATATAATGAATACGACATTTAAAAAAATATTAAATGGACGATGTCTCAGGGTTCCCTCAGATGCAGATCCTGGGTCCAGATTTGAGACCAATTAGTTTATTTGGTGGGGCGTGGGGGATGATCCCAGGAAGTGCTGATAGTAGAGTGGGGAGTGAGACAGAGAAGGAAAGGCTGCCAATAAAATCATGTGTGGTCAAATAATTACCACTGAGGCAGCTGGAGCCTAATTCCACTGGGGAACTCTGAGAGGCAATTAAGAACACCCCTCAGAGTTATTCTATACAATGGGTGAAGATGCTGGCTGGTCATTGGTTGAAGGGTATTTTTGTGGGCATTATATCACCAGTACTATTGCCTTGTACAGCACATGCGCCAAGCATGCTCTGGTGGCCAGGTCCTTTGGATTATAGCTGCAGTAATTATCCTTGGAGCATGGCTGGAGTGCTGAGGAGATATGGCTAGGGCTCTGCCAGCTGGCTGCAGTTGGGTTTTCCTTTCCCCAAACCAAGATATCCTAGGGTTTTCCACCCTACTGCTGAATCAATGAGGGGTGTGAAGGGTGGTCCACATAGATCCAGGTGCTGTCCCGTGACCTCTGAGGTCACAGTTCAAGGACAGCACAAGGATACGTATGTGTGGACTGGTCGAAACCTACACAATGTCTTGAATAAAGGAAGGGGTAGAGGCACAGAAAGAGGAACGTTTTACTCAAAAAATACTAAGTACTAACTCATCTGAGACTTTTAAACTGGAAGACTAAATTACTATTAATAATCAGGTTCGTATTTTGTCTTATTAGTAAATAGATGAGGCACAAGAAAAAAAAACCTGTCATATAAAAAATAAAGAACCTATACTTTTTTTGTGCCTGTGAGTTGTAGAGGCTAGATTTCCATCCTCCCACAAACACCATCTCCATGAGGACAGGGCCTTTCACCTGCTTTGGTTGTGGTCATATTCATAGCTCATAGCACTATGCCTGGCACATAAAAGATGCTGAACAAATATTTGGTGAATGAACACGTGTTCTATATTTTCCTATGAGTGACCTCCTTCCCTGCAAAGATTCAAGCCATTTAGTTTCAGTTAGTTTATTGCAGCTTCACCCAGAGCCGGGCAGGAGTGCTGGGTGTTTTCTCTCAGACAATTAAGCACTTTAGTAAAGAGCCAGGGAGTGAGGGGCTGCTCTATGTGCCCGCCACAAGCCCGGCTGGATTCACAGAGGGTGGTGAGGTACATCAGTTACTGGCTGGTAACTGATGGCAGGCGTGTGTCCCTTCAATTTAATGTTCTCTTAATGAATATAAGTAATGGTTAGGTTGTCCTTCACTGCTGATATGTTTCTGTCTCTAAGGGTTATTGCAATCAGGGATGAACATTGCTCCTCAAGCCACTTATGTCCCCACTGTGGTGGAGTAGAGTGGGATTCCTGGCCCATCGCAGCCCTCTTTTAGTTGGGTGAGTTGTGTTTCCTCTCTGAGCCTCAGATTCTTCATCTGGATAAGGCAGCAGCCTTGAGGATAACTCTAGGCTTTTATTTCTGCAGAGCCTTGCCTCACAGTGGAAATACATGTGACTTTTCAACATGGCAGGCCACATACTTCTTCACCCACAGGGATTCCCTTCATGATATGGGTCTTGAGTTAGCCAGTCCTGGGTCCAAATCCTGGGTTCAATTTCACCACCTCTTTTTGGCTGTATGACTATTTTATTTAACCTTTTTTTTTTTTTTTAAGATTTTTTAATGTGGACCATTTTTTTTTTAAGTCTTCATTGAGTTTGTTACAACATGGCTTCTATTTTATGTTTTGGCTTTTTGGCCATGGGGCATGTGGGATCTTAGCTCCTAGACCAGAGATCGAACCTCCACTCCTTGCACTGGAAGGCAAAGTCTTAACCACTGGACCGCCAGGGAAGTCCCTTGGCTGTACGGCTTTAGACAAGTCGCTACACATCTATGAGCTACACACATTTTTCCTTTGTTTAAAAAACTGTTTATTTATTTGGCTGCCTTGGTTGCAACACGTGGGATCTTTGTTGCATCATGCAGGACCTTCTCTTACAGTGCCTGGACTCTTTAGTTGAGGCACATGGGCTTAGTTTCAGCTCATAAACTTCGCTATTCCTTGACATGTGGAATCTTAGTTACCCGACCAGGTATCAAAATTGCATCCCCTGCATTCCTGCTGCTGCTGCTGCAAAGTCGCTTCAGTTGTGTCCGACTCTGTGCAACCCCATAGACGACAGCCCGCCAGGCTCCCCTGTCCCTGGGATTCTCCAGGTAAGAACACTGGAGTGGGTTGCCACTTCCTTCTCCAATGCATGAAAGTGAAAAGTGAAAGTGAAGTCTCTCAGTTGTGTCCGACTCTTCTTAACCCCTTGGACTGCAGCCTAGCAGGCTCCTCTGTCCATGGGATTTTCCAGGTAAGAGTACTGGAGTGGGTTGCCATTGCCTGCATTCCTAGGCAGATTCTTAAGCCCTGGACTACTAGAGAAGAGCCTCTTGATGAGAGTGAAAGAGGAGGGTGGAAAAAGTTGGCTTACAGCTCAACATTCAGAAAACTAAGATCATGGCATCTGGTCCCATCACTTAATGGCAAATAGATGGGGAAACAGTGGAAACAGTGTCAGACTTTATTTTTCTGGGCTCCAAAATCATTGCAGATGGTGATTGCAGCCATGAAATTAAAAGACGCTTGCTCCTTGGAAGAAGAGCTATGACCAACCTAGATAGCATATTAAAAAGCAGAGACATTACTTTGCCAACAAAGGTCCGTCTAGTCAAGGCTATGGTTTTTCCTGTGGTCATGTATGGATGTGAGTGTTGGACCATGAAGAAGGCTGAGTGCCAAAGAATTGATGCTTTTGAACTGTGGTGTTGGAGAAGACCCTTGAGAGTCCCTTGGACTGCAAGGAGATCCAACCAGTCCATCCTAAAGGAGATCAGTCCTGGGTGTTCATTGGAAGGACTGATATTGAAGCTGAAACTTCAATACTTTGGCCACCTGATGCGAAGAGCTGACTCATTGGAAAAGACTCTGATGCTGGGAGGGATTGGGGGCAGGAGGAGAAGGGGACGACAGAGGATAAGATGGTTAGATGGCATCACCGACTCGATGGACATGGGTTTGGGTGGACTCCAGGAGTTGGTGATGGATACAGAGGCATGGCGTGCTGCGGTTCATGGGGTCACAAAGAGTCGGATATGACTGAGCAACTGAACTGAACTGAACCAGAGAAGTCCCTGTAGTCCTTTTTTTTTTTTTTTTAATTAAACACACATACACATGCCAGACACAGTCCCAAGACTGTAGAGTTCAAGTCCTGAATCTAGAGCTTGCTAGGTGTATGACCTTGCAAATCATTTAACCTCTCTGAATCTGTTTCCTCATCTTTTAAGTGGGAATAAAAGTGTTTTTGTCCAGGGTTGCTGTAAGAAGTAACTGAGTTAAGATATGTGAAACACTTAGAACTGTGCTAGCAACATAGCTAGCAAGGATAAATGTTTGCTGTTATTATGGCTGCCCATCTCGTTGAAACTTTACAACCCACTCTGGGAAGAAGTTTGACTTCCTCCACTTCTAAACTAAGGGTGATAACACCCACAGCACAATCACCCACTCATGGTTATGATTATGGAAAGTAACACAGGCAAAATAACAATAGCTAATATTTATTGAGTATTACAGATATTATATTGTATGAGTCAGAAATGTGCTTGGCAGCAAGTAGCACAGATGAAAATTAACAGCGGCGCATACTTTTTATGGAACTTTTTTCATCTCACATAAGAAGTCTGGAGGGATCCAGGCTCTTTCTTCTTTAACATTCTTCTCAAGTCAATTTTTGTTCCCAAGATTTCAAGAAGGCTGCTGTGCCTCTGTCCATCACATCTGTGTTCCAGGCAGAACATGAAGGTAAATGCAAAAGGCTGAAGAATATCAGCTGAGTCTATCTCTTTAAAAAAAAAAGAAGAAGAAGAATTTTTCTGGTAAGTAACATCAAGAGACTCCCTCTTGCATATTATTAGACAGAACTCTATCACCTGCCAAAGACTGGCAGGCTCTGGTAAGGAAGGCATTGGGAGGGAAGATGTGCAATGATTTACTCCCTACTTAAAGGCCATATTTTAAAGAGGCCAGCCTGTCTACTGTTTTATTTAAAAAAAAACAAAACACTTATTTGGGGATTTCCCTGGTGGTCCAGTGACTAAGACTAAGGGCCCACATGCCACAACTAAGTCTCAGCACAGCCAAATAAACATTTTTAAAAACCTAATTTGGAGACCAAGTAGTAAGGTAGAGAGGAGAGACAAGGCTCTGAGGGCTGAGCCAGTGAGAAAGGACACACACACAACCTTGCAGTGACCTTCGAGAGCTTCCTCCATAACCTAGAGCTGTCAGGAGCAGGTGTTCCAAACCTGCCGTCTACTGTCGTGGGAGTCTCCTCATTCTGTCACATGCACTTCCTTCCCTCCCAGCTAGCGTGTCTCAAAGCTGGTGGTCTCACACCAGTGTGTGTGACCTGAGTTCAGCAGGGCAGTGGGCTGGAGCAGTCTGGAGTAGGGGAAACAGAGCAAGGTTCAGGGAGAGGCAGAGACAGTCATAGCCTGCCAACTCTTCTTCTTTCTCTTCCTAACAAAGGGATTTCCTTTGTTCCCTTCCAAAGGGAATTTGCTTGGGATAGAGAAGATACGGAATCATGTCTTCCAAGAGACCAACCTCAGGGATGATTCTCTTCCCTTTGAGAAGAAGGGCTCTTGTTTTTCATTTTCTTTGTCATCAATAACAATCATTAGAAGACATTACCATTCCTTGAGGAACTTCCATGTGTTGGGGACAATATATACATTATTTCTAGTCTTCCTAGCAAGTGTCAAGGTAAATATAACTTATGCCCATTTTATAGAGGTGCAATTTGGGATTTAGCTTCAGGAGCTTGTTCAGTAAGAGACAGGTTTGGGGTTGGAACTGCGTCCTGATTATTAGATTTCTGGTTCTGATGTCAGCACTGACTGAATACTTGGGAGGTCCAGCCTCCTAAGATTTGCCAACAAGTGCATCCAAAATGAGAAATGTCTTCTCTTCAGGTCTCAGACGCCCAAATGGGCAAGGATTAAACTTACACAGTTTTAACCTGTACTAGAGTAGAAATCAAGGTAAGAGGGCTCCAGCCCTAGTTCGGCAACTTTCCTCCTTTCAGTGTACATGATGTGTGCGGTCCCCTCTCTAGGCCTATTGTCCTATCTGTAAAATGGACAAGTGGGACTAAATGTCTCCAAGTCAGTTCAGTCCATCCTAACCTGACAGCTCACTAGGGGTTCTTGTTTGTGCTGGAAGGATGCAAAAGTGGACAAGACAGGCCTCCATCCCCTAGCCAAGCAGAATGCATGCTTTAATAGTTATAAAGAAAGGGCAACAAATGTTGGAGAGTGAATCATTTCGTTTATGCTTAGCAAACGGCAAGTGTGTCTGGCAAAGGAGATAAGATAGGCTTCTTGGAGGAGGGAAATTCTTCTTCCCTTCTCTGACCATATGGTTCCAACGGGTGTTGCTATCTCCTTATTCACGCCACCTCCCTATTCATGATAATTGGTTAAAGAGTAGGCACCTGGCTCAAGGTGGGCCAGTCACAGTACCTGGCCCTGCACCCATGCTGCTGCTACTGCTAAGTCACTTCAGTCATCTCCAACTCTTAGTGACCCCATGGACTGCAGCTCACCAGGCTCCTCCGTCCATGGGATTCTCCAGGCAAGAGTACTGGAGTGGGGTGCCATTGCCCTTCTCTGCCTGCACCCATAGATAACTGGTAAAGGGATGAGCACCCATTCATGTTGGACCAATCCAAGTCCTTCCCTTAAGGAAGGCTTTAAATCCTGTCAAGAGCAGAAGCAGAAAGCTTTGGTCTCACTAGTGGAGCAGCTGAGAGTTCTGAGGGCTGAGAGCTGCTTCAGCCAACTGTCCAGCTTTGAGGAGGAAAGCTTACACGCAGACAAGGGCTGAGGAAAGAGTCCTAGTAATATCCAAGTCCCTGATCCCATCGTTTCAATTCTCTGAGCTTGGTTGTCCAGCCTTCCCATCAGTTCTGGGAGCTCCTTGATACGCTCTTGATAAATTCCTTTTCTCTTTCTGTTAGCCTGAGAACTGAGAACCCTGGCTATATCCTGGGGCTCTGGGGCAATGTGAGTGGGGCTACTCCTCACCTGAGAGGGTTCATTCTCAAGCAGGTGGACCAGAAGGAGAGTGTCATTCCAGTTGAGAAGTGCATTAGCCTGGGAAGCAGGAATCCCTCCCTGTTACTGAATCTTGGGCAAATCATTGCACCTTTCTGAACTTCGGTTTTCTTCTTTGTGAAATGGACCTGGCATAGAATAGGCACGTGTGTGCTAAGCCATTTGTTGTGTCTGACTCTGTGCAATGCTATGGACTGCATCCTGCCAGGCTCCTCTATCCATGGGATTCTCCAGGCAAGAATACTGGAATAGGTTGCCATGCCCTCCTCCAGGGGATCTTTCTGACCCAGGGCTCAAACCCATGCCTCTTATGTCTCCTGCATTGGCAAGTTCTTCACCACTAGCACCACCTGGCATAGAATGATGATTCTCAAAGTTGGTTCTGCAACACCCCATGGAGCGACCACTGTTTAAGAAGGACGGTTGGTGGTTGGGGTGGGGAAGCCTAGAAGGCAGCACTCTGGGTTCCCTGCCCAAACTTCAAACAAAGCCAACTCCTCTCTCTCATCCATTTATGCGTTGCGTTTCTGTGAAAGGTCTGGCTTAACAGAGGGCTCTGTAGCTTAACAGGTTTAAAGACCCTTGGATAAGATGTCTTTGGAGATCTTTCCTGTTCTACTAGTTTGTGAGTTTATAAGTTATAGGAGAAAGAATAACTTTCACACTGATGATGAACATTCTGGGTGTTTTGCTCTATGTCAGGCACTGAATGCTAAGTGCTCTACATACATTTATCTTGTTAAAAAAAAATCAGTATAGCAACCCTATAGTGTGGGGAATTTTTAAAAATTATTTACTTGGCTGCACGGGGTCTTAATTGCAGCATGTTGGATCTTTGATCTTTGTTGCAGCATGCAGGATTTTGTTCCTTGATCAGGCATTGAATCCATCCCCCCTGCATTGGGAGCTCAGAGCCTTAGCCACTGGACCACCAGGTAAGTCCAGGATGTAGGGAATTTATTATCTCCATTTTGCAGATAAGAACCTGGGACTTATTGGTGCAGCCATTATGAAAAACAGTATGGAGTTTCCTCAAAAAACTAAAAACAGGGTTGCCACATGATCCAGCAATCTTACTCCTGGGCATATATCCAGAGAAAACTACAAGTTGAAAAGATATATGCACCCCTATGTTCATAGTAGCACTATTCTCAATAGCCAAGACCTGGAAAGAAACTAAATGTCCATTAACAGATAAATGGATAAAGAAGATGTGAGATTTTATATATATTAAAAAGTAAAGGCATCACTTTGCTGACAAAGGTCTGTCTAGTCAAAGTAATGGTTTTCCAGTAGTCATGTATGGATGTGAGTTTGGGACGTAAAGAAGGCTGAGTGCCGAAGAACTGATACCTTTGAATTGTGATGCTGGAGAAGGTTCTTGAGAGTTCCTTGGACAGCAAAGAGATCAAACCAGTCAATCTTAAAGGAAATCAATCCTGAATATTCATTGGAAGAACTGATGCTGAAGCTGAAGCTCCAATACTTTGGCCACCTGATGTGAAGACCCACTGGAGAAGACCCTGATTCTGGGCAAGACTGAAGGCAAAAGGAGAAGAGGGCAGAAGAGGATGAGATGGTTAGATAGCATCACTGACTCAATGGACATGAATCTGAGCTAACTCTGGTACATAGTGAAGGACAGGGAAGCCTGGTGTGCTGCAGTCCATGTGGTCACAAAGAGTCAGACATGCTTTAGTGACTGAACAACAACAACAACATATATATATATGTGAAGGAATATTACTCAGCCATAAAAAGGAATGAAATAATGCTATTTGCAGCAATATAGATGGACCTAGAGATTATCATACTAAGTAAGTCATAAAGAGAAAGACAAGTACCATGTGATATCGTTTATATGTAGAATTTAAAATATGAAACAGATGAACATACTTACAAAAGAGAAACAGATTCACAAATGTAAAGAACAGACTTGTGGTTGCCAATGGGGGTCGGGTGGGGGAGAGAAAGATTGGGAACTTGGGAATAGCAGATGCAAACTATTACATATAGGATGGATAAACAAGGTCCTACAGTATAGAACAGGGACCTCTTTTTAATACTCTGTGATAAACCACAATGAAAAATAGTATGAAAAAGAATCAGTCAGTTCAGTCACTCAGTCATGTCCAACTCTTTGCGACCCCATGAATCGCAGCACGCCAGGCCTCCCTGTCCATCACCAACTCCCACAGTTCACTCAAACTCACGCCCATCAAGTCAGTGATGCCATCCAGCCATCTCATCCTCTGTCGTCCCCTTCTCCTCCTGCCCCCAATCCCTCCCAGATCAGTCTTTTCCAGTGAGTCAACTCTTCGCATGAGGTGGCCAAAGTACTGGAGTTTCAGCTTTAGCATCATTCCTTCCAAAGAACACCTTATATATGTATAATTGAATCTCTTTGCTGTACAGCAGAAATTAACACAACATTGTAAATCAACTATACTTAAACTTAAAAACAATTAAATTAGAGGGGAAAAAAGAACCTGGGACTTGAAAGATGAAGTAATTTCCTCGAGAGCACACAATATTGTTAAGTAGTGAACAGGGGTTTGGATCCAAACTGATTAGAAGGCATGAACTGGCAGCCCACAGGCCAAATTCAGCCTTAAGATATGTGTCTTTCAGCCAGCACCATGCTTTTTTTCTCTTTAAAATTTGAATTAGTTTCCAGCATTTAAAAACCAAAAGATTTTGTCTAAGAATTTGAATTTAAAACTTATTTTTCTCCTCACACCTGGCAACTGCCCACACTGGGAGCTTATACTCCTACATGAGTTGTAGTACCTCCTTTAGAAGGGGCATGAACTCCAGGTTTGCTACAGACCCCATGACTCCCTGTTATCTTAAACCTGACCACTTTGCTTATTTATGGTACTTGCCTGGCCCTGTAGGTATCTGATCTGGCAACCCCAGTTCTAAACACAAGCCTGTTTCTGCCTTAATTTCTTCCTTCTTACATCGCTCCATCGCCATCTGTTCCTTCTCCAGGTCCTGCTGACTCTCCTCATCACTTCTCTGTCATCTGCTCCCTCCTCTTCATTCGCCTGCTTTTCTCATCTGCCTTTTTCTTTGCCTCCCACAAAGGCAGAGTCTCTCTACTCTTCCATCCCCTTGAATCCATCTTCTTAATTCAGATCTGGGTAGCTCTACCAATGTCATTGTCAAATCTCTGAAAAAGGATTCGCCCATGCTGGGTGAGCTCAGAGGGCAGAAATTAATTCCAGTGGTGGAGACAGGAGGTCATTGAAAGCATGAGTTGGGGCTCAGATGGCCCTGGGTTCAAATCTTTGTTCCTTCATCTACCATCTGTGAGACATCGGCCTGCCACATTTCCTCGTCTGTAATATGGGGACAAAAACAGAACCTAGAGTCAAATCAGATTGCTTTCAAAAGTTCTTGCAACCTTGACACTTCACCATTTTAAAGCAACTTCTGCTCAGAACCTTTCAATTATTCCCACCTCCTACTAAGTTGAGTGGGGAAATCAGTTCCTCCAAATACTAGTTCTACCTTACTTCTTTTTAAAATTTATTTATTTGGCTGCACCAGGTCTTAGTTGCGGCCTATGGAATCTTTAGCATCTTGTGGCATGTGGGATCTAGTTCCCCGACCAGGCAGTGAACCCAGGCTGCCTGCATTGGGAGCTCATAGTCTCAGCCACTGGACCACCAGGGAAATCTAACTCAGTTTATACCTTGTGCGGCAGAAACCTCAAGCTCTTACATTCCTGCCTTCATACTTGCTATTCCCTCTGTCTGGAATACCTTCCAGCATTCTGTAAACAAATATCTCATAAATATGTGAGACATTAATACCTCCACCTGTTGAACCCTACTCATTTGCTTCTGTTAGGAAATCTTGTAAGTTAAAAAAAAAATTCCTACTCAAATGATTCAAACTCTAATGATACACTGGTGCACAGAAAAGTCCAGAGGTAGGTCAAGCTTCAGGTACGTCTTTATCAGGTCTCTGGCTCATTTTTTCCAGCAATATTTTCTCCATCCTGTCCTCTTCTATGTGATGGGTTTTGTTCTCTATTTGGCTTCTCTCATGGTGGCTGTGATGGTTAATTTTTTTAAAAACTTAAAAAAAGTCTTTACTGAATTTGTTACAATATTGCTTCTGTTTTTTGGATGCAAGACAGGTGGGGTCTTATTGGTTCCCTGGCCAGGGATCAAACCCACACCTCCTGTATTGGAAGGTGATGTCTTAACCACTGGACCACCAGGGAAGTCCCTGTGATGGTTAATTTTATGTGTTAACTTGATGGGCTAAATTATGCCCAGATAGCTGGTAAAACATTTCTGGGAGTGACTGTGAGGGTGTTTCTGGAAGAGATTAGCATTTGAATTGGTAGGCTAAGTAAAGAAGGGCAATGTGGGTGGGCATCTTACAATCTGTTGAAGCCTGAATAGAACAGAAAGACGGAAGGATGAATTTGCTCCTCTGCTTGAGCTGAGACATCCATTTTTTCTTGCCCAGGACACTGGACATTGGTGCTCTTGGCTCCTGGGCTTCTGGACTTGGACTGAATCATACCATTGACCTTCCTGGTTCTCTAGCTTGCAGATGGCAGATCATGGGACTTCTCAAGCCCACATAACTGCGAACCGATTCCTGTAATAAATCTCTTCTTCTATATATCTCAACATATCCTATCGGTTCTGTTTCTTTGGAGAACCCTAATATAGTGGCTAAGAAAAAATTCTGCCACAACTCTAGGCACCACACTGTTCAGAAGGCAAAAGGATATCTCATCTTCATGCTTCACCTTTATTAGACCAACAGTGGTAGATCTTTAATAATCAGAAGGTAGGCAGTATAGTGACTCAGTGTGAAGGTTCTAAAGTTGGACTCCATCACTTATTAACTGTGTGACCTTGGGAAAGTTAGCCTTTTTGCCAGTTTCTGTACAGTAGAGATTATAATAGTAAATACCTCATAGGAAGGACTGATGCTGAAGCTGAAACTCCAATACTTTGGCCACCTGATGTGAAGAACCAACTCTTTGGAAAAGACCCTGGTGCGGGGAAAGATTAAAGGTGGGAGAAGGGGCCGACAGAGGATGAGATGGTTGGATGGCATCACTCACGCAATGGACATGAGTTTGAGTAGGCTCCGGGAGCAGGTGATGGACAGGGAAGCCTGGCGTGCTGCAGTCCATGGGGTTGCAAAGAGCTGAGTTGAGCGACTGAACTGAACTGAACATAGGGCTGTTGTGGGAACAAGCTTGAAAAGCACTTAGCAGATTGCCTGGCAACTAGTAAATGCTCCGTGTTAGCTAGTGTTGCCAGTATATTTCCTCAGAAACATCTCCCTTTATACGTTAATCTTCAGGGATTCTTCTGGACGACGCAGAGTACTCCTAGCATTTCTTTGTTGAATTCATAACCATGCATTCAACTAATATTAAATGAGGACCTACTGTTTTAGGTTCTGGGGAATGAACAAAACAGACAAAATCCTTGTGGAGATGACACTGCAGTGAAAGGTAAGGGGGCGGGAGAGACAATAAATGTAATATTTCATGTTGTGATAACTGCTACAGAGAAGAATTCACTAAGAAAGGGTGTGAGGAAGTGCAGAGGAGTAGAGTGCTGCTATTTTAAATGTGGGTCATTTCCTCAGGTTTCCCTAAGGAAGTGACATTTCAGCAGCAACCTGAAGGAGAAGCCAGCCATGCCAGTATCTGGGAAGAGAGCATTTGAGGCAGACACAAGAGCCAGTGCAAAGGCCCTAAGATTAGCAGTGTGTTTGGCATGGCCAGAGAACAGGATGGAGGCCAGTGTGGCTGGAGTAGAGTGAGATGAGGTGAGAGGAATACAATAGGGGATAAGGTCTGAAGAGTAGGACGGGGCAGATTACACAGAACTTTATAGGCCATGATCATAATCCTCAGTGCCAGCAGGATGCCAGGAGGGAAGATGATGTCACCAGCACAGAGAAGTTTTATAATTGAGGCCGTGAATAGAAAGGGGTGAGTGCTTCAACCTTCCTGGTGGGGGCTGGTCAGAGAGGACCTCTCAGAGGAGGTCATCCCTGAGTTGAGTGTTGAACAGGAGGCATCTGGGCAGAAAGGAAAGAGCAATTCAAGTAGAGAATGTGCTGTATCAGAGACAGCTAAGAGATTGTGGTCTACTCAAAACAAACATGGTAAGGCTAATACACAGAGAGGGAGGTGAGGCACCAGGGGTCAGCCAGAAACAGAGCAGAGGAGACTGGCAGGGACTAGATTCATTAACTGGTTTTTGATTGACTCATTCATTCCCTCAAGTGTTTTTTTGAACACTGGGTTTATGCACTAGATCTAGTGACACAGTGATATACACAACAGTCTAAGATTCCTGACCTCATGGAACTTACCTTCCAGTGCAGAACATGGGCAAAAACATGTAAACTGATCAATAAATGACAAGACTAAGAAATGCCGTGAAAGACATGAACAAGAGGCCTAGTTTGTCAAAATAGAGAACATCTTTAAGGTGACTGTTCAGGGAAGATCTTTCTGAGGTTTTTTCCCCAAACTTTTTTTTTTGTGGGGGGGGGGGTCTGCTGCTGGGTCTTAGTCGCTGCATGGGGGGTCTTTTGGTGGCAGCATGTGGGACTTAGTTCCCTGACTTGGGATCAAACTCAGGTCCCTTGCACTGGGAGCACAGAGTCTTAGTCATTGGACCAACAGGGAACTCCCAGGAGGTGATATTTAAGCAGAGACTTGAGGCATAAGAAGAAATCAGAAGTTAGAAGGGGTGGGGGAAGAACACTCTTGGCCTTGGGCTCAGTCATCACCATCTCTCTAATTTGATTTCTCTTCCTTTTGAAGCAAGATACAGAGATCATTAAATAACACAAGTGTAGCTTTAACTGCTGGTCTGGCAGATTCAGGCAGGGTTCATTTCAAACTCTGCTCTGTGCTCAGGAATCCAGTCTCTTAGGCAGGTTCTGGGAGAAGTGATGTGAAAAATCAGTTCAGTTCCTCAGTTGTGTCCAGCTCTTTGCAACCCCACGGACTGCAGCACGCCAGGCTTCCCTGGCTTCCCAGGCTTCCATCACCAATTCCCAGAGCCTGATAAAACTCATATCCATCCCATCGGTGATGCAATCCAACCATCTCATCCTCTGTTGTCCCCTTCTCCTCCTGCCTTCAGTCTTTTCCAGCATGAGGGTCTTTTCCAATGAGTGGGTTCTTTGCATCAGGTGGCCAAAGTATTGGAACTTCAGCATCAGTCCTTCCAATGAATATTCAGGACTGATTTCCTTTAGGATGGACTGGTTAGATCTCCTTGCAGACCAAGAGACTCTCAAGGGTCTTCTCCAACACCACAGTTCAAAAGCATCAATTCTTCGGTGCTCAGCTTTCTTTATAGTCCAACTCTCAAATCCATACATGATTACTGAAAAAACCATAGCTTTGGCTAGACAGACCTTTGTTGGTAAAGTAATGTCCCTTTTAATATGCTGTCTAGGTTGGTCATAGCTTTTCTTTCAAAGAGCAAGTGTTTTTTAATTTCATGGCTGCAGTCACCATCTGCAGTGATTTTAGAGCCCCCCAAAATAAAGTCTCTCACTGGGATGTGAAAAATACAATCACAGAATCATGAGTCGGACGTTGCATGGAGAATCTTATCTTCCCAGCCTTCAGGGAAATCTACAGCTGAAGGGCTTACGGTCCTCACGTGCTCTCCGGCTCCACGGCTGCTCCTTGGAGGTTGCACCACTGATTTAGGTAAGTTTTTGACAGGAGAAATATTCATGAGGCAGGACAATCATCCAGATCGAGATCCACTTATAACATTTCCTGCACCTTGGAAAGGTTCACTCTAATTTAACATTTTTTTTCAGGTGGAAGTGGCACCTCCTCCCGCCCCTCACGGCGGAGTCTCCGCCCAGTCACAACCAGCAGCGTGGACCCTGGCCCTGTCAGCGCACCAGGCTCCCTTGAAAGTGAAAGGACCTGGGGTTCCTCCCTACTTCGTCTCTTCCGCATCTTCCCGGCACCGCCCACCGGCAACTAGTTTGGGCCCCTTCTCCAGGCTCCGCCCAGCTCCAGCCCTACTTTCCTCCTCTTGCCCCTCCGCCATCGCCCTCCTTCCGGCTCCTCCTCAAGTGGCCACCTTCGGGTTCCCTCCTCCTGGTTCGGCTTCCGGGCCCGCCTCCTTCTGTCCCGCTTCAATCTCTCCTCCCTTTTAGGCTTTTCTTCAGACCCCGCCTCCAACACCATGCCCTAAGGGCCCGTACTTCCCCAAGCTCGCCCGGTCCTCCCTCCACTCTTGACCCCTCCCCTGAGTAGGCCCCGCCCCGCCCACTCCTCCTCTTTTTCATGCTCGCCCTTCCCGGGTCTGCGAGGCCGCCACTGCCTTCCATACTTGTCTCGCGCGCCTCTCTTCTCGCCTTAGCACCCTCTCGGCCCCGCCCCGCCTTACGCTCCGTACTGGTGTAAGAGAGCGTCTTATCCCGCCCTAGGCCCGCCTCCTTAGGCTCCCACCTCAGGCCTTCCTCCCTGTTAGGCCCCGCCCCGACCTCTCCTTTCTCTTCTCCCCGCCGAAGCTCTGGACCTTTCCAAAGCTAGGTTGAGGGGGTGGGAAGAGCAGCTGCGTCTCGGGAGCCAGGCTGTTAGGGCGGGGCTGCGGACGCCGCGCGAGCGTCGCCGGGCTCTTCTCTGGAGACCGAGGCGAGGGCAAGGGGTGGCTGGGCCCAGGCCGGAGCGGCGAGCGGGGCCGAGCTGAGAGAAGCCCCTCCGGGCACCCCCGCCGCCGCGCGCCTCAGTGGTCCGGGCCAAGGGAAGGACTCGCGGCTGCTGGGCTCGCACCGCTGTCAGTGCGGCGGGGTGCGCGAGCAGCGCGGGCGCAGGGCGGGCTGAGCTGAGAGAAGCCGAGGGGGCGACGGGGGCGACTCCCGCGTGTGTACTCAGCTCCTCACGCTGCGGCCGGGGCCGCCTTCTTCCTCCCTCCCTCCCTCGCTCCCTCCCTTCCGCCCCCGAGTGCGGCGGCACCGCCTCCTTCCGCGCGGCGCGGCTTCCTCCAGACCTCTCAGCGCGGGTGAGTGGGGGCCGTGAGCCGGGGCGTCTCCTTCAAGGTGCGGGGAGGGGGTGCTCCGGGTTCCTTTTCGGTCACCCACCTCTTCGCGCGGGCTGCTGCCTATTTTTAGAAACTCTTTTTTCGGCCCTTCTGGGAGTCTCGGGAGCCGGAGTAACTCCCAGCCCCCTTCCCCCGCACCTTCCCCTCTACTCGGCCCCGCCGCCTTGGGTCGCCGGCCGGGCCCGCCCGCGCCCGCTCCAGCTCCCGCTCCCGGCTGCCCTGGCGTTCCCTGCCCGCCTCCTCTCCGCGGGCCGGGCCTGGGCCAGGAGTTGGCGGGGTGGGCCCGCGCCCGCTCGGAAGTTGGAGTCTTTTGTGCTCGCGCCCCGCCCCGCCCGCCGAGGGGAGGAGGGGGGAGTGGAGGCCGCGCCGGGGAGGCCTCGGGCGGGCCCGGCCCCGGCTCCGGCCCAGACCTGGGGCATTTTCCGACTCTCCCTCCCGGGCTGGGTCTGCGGGATCCCCGAGACGCGCAAAACTGGACCCGCTTGGCTCCCTAAGGACCTGAGCGCCTCCTCGGTCCCCGCCTCTCCCGGTCCTGGGCTCGTGGCACACCTTGGGCTTCTTAGAGGAACAACAGCAGGCCCTCGAGCTGGGGCCGCGCGCCGCACTTCACGCAGCCTTTTCCCGGCGGAGCCTCAGTTTGCCTTTCAGTGAACCGGGAGAAAGAAAGTCGCCTTGCAGGGTATTTTGTGGATTCAGGGAGGAAACTGATGTGTGAGAGAAGTGTTTAATACCAACAGGTAACATTTAACGGACTTGACGCAGGAACTTCGGCAGCCTGTTTCATAGCCTGTTTCATAGAATGCTCAAGACTGCCTTCTGACGTTACCCCCATTTACAAAGACAGAAATCAAGGCTCCGAGAGGTTAAAGAATGTGTTCCAAATCACAGTGTGTAGCCACCGAAGTGTAAAGCCGTAGTGCTGGTGTCTGTTATTTATTTCTTAGTGTGAGCTTGTGTAATCTCTTAGTGCAGAACGGATTTTGAGTCCCATCATTAGATGAGAGACCTATCTCCGTCCTCTCTGGTTCACGGGCCAGTGTCCATTATGGATGAAATTCCATCCTGGATCTGTGCGAGGTCGGGGGGAAAGGAAGTAATTACAAATTTCTTGCTAATATTGCCCCTTAGGAGTGGATGGATACAGAGGACTCCAGATTTCCAGCACACTTAAGTTCCCTGGGGTTTTTGGCTCAAGGAAGGCGTAGGTCATTTAAAGCAGTGAGGTCCATCTTTTGTTTGTTTATGGCATGTTCCTTCAAATCTTGTCTATTCTGTAGTGTTTAAAGGGAGGGGGAGCAGAAAGTGGCTTAGACTCTCCTGCTTTCAACTAGAGATTTATTTTCTTATTTTCAGATAAGGCCCAGAGGGGTAAAAGTGGACTAAAATTAACTTTGGCAAGTGTTCTAGTTTTCCAGTGTGTTTGATGCCTGTGTGTAAAGATCAGGCAGGGATGTTCCTAGGCCAGGTCTTGAGTCTACTGATATTTGCTGTAGTTCTCTGGAGTCTGGAGGATCCCTTTTCCAAGATTGTGGATTTAAGAGTAGTGGTACATAGGACTGCCAAGGGGTCCTCTCTAGTCTTAACTTTTTTTTCCTGCCTTTTCCCTCTTTCCCCTTAACTTCGGAAAGGGGAAGTAAGTTGTCTAAATTCACAGACTGCTTTAGTGACAGAATCAGAACTAGGATTTCAGTCTTCTGACTCTGAATATTTTTATTTCTACCATAGTTTGCCACCTTTTGAAAGAACAGTAAACTAGTTATTCAGGCCTTTAAGACCCAGAATCCCGAGTGAAGTCACCAGGAAGTTACTTAGTCCCAGCATTAAAAGGAAGCCAGGTTTTGTGCGCTGCAAAACAAATCATGCAATATTTGTCCTTTTGTGACTGGCAAAGCAGGCACTCTCATAAGTTACCACTATTGTTGCATAGTACTTTGTTTACGTTTTATAGTTCTCTCATGTAACCATTATCTGATTTCATTTCTCATCTAGTTCCCAGAGGTAGCTTGTAGTGTTTGGTTTATATTTCCTTTTTTACAGCTCTAATTGAGAATTGAAAATAGCAAGGTTTAGGGCACTTGCCTTAGATCACCAAATTAACAAGTGGAGAGGACAGGACGTCTCTCATGGGCATAGCATTTGATTTGCTGTGGCACCATGAACTTGGCTACTCATTGTGATTCTCTGAGCCTCAGTTTCTTTATCTGTAAACTCTCACAGGGTTGTGTGGGGCCTGTGGGAAATGGCTGTGAAAGTGCGTTGTGGCAGTAGGCTAACACATATTAAGTACTTTCCATGTACCAGTCCCTGGATTAAGGACTTGTGTGGAGTATCTCATTTAGTTCTCAAGAGCTACTGTGTGAATTAGGTACTATTATTAAACCCGTTTTGCAGAAGAAACAGTTTATATGACTGCTCAGGGTCATGTAATTGATAACTACAGACAATATAATTTTAAAGCTGGTATGCTTTTTTTTCTGTAAAGGTACACATAAGATAAAATTTTACCATTTTAACCACTTTTACATGTACAGTTCTGTGGCATGACATATATTTACATTGTTGTGCAACTATCACCATCTGTGTCTAGAACTTTTTCATCTTCTTCAACTGAAACTACATATAAACACTTATTTTCCATTCCTTTCTCCCTCCTAGCAACTATTATTCTATTTTCTGTCTCTGTGAATTTGACTACTCTCGGTGCTTCATATAAATGAAATCATGCAATATTTGTCCTTTTGTGACTGGCAAAGCAGGCACTCTTAGTGCCTCCCTTAAGCCCAGAGTGCTCTGTAAATGCAAAATGATGATTAGGCCTCATCTGCAGTAGGGTGTGGCATGCAGTTCCCCAACAAGGACCCAGGGCTGCTTATACCCCTTTGGTTAAGCTTCCCTACCCCTTTCCCCCAACTCTGCAGATTAAAGTTCCTTATCACTGAGGCCTTTTTTGCAGATTTCTGCTTGCCCCTTCTGTGTCTTCTAAAGGGAACTCCTGCTCTTGAGATAGAACCCAGGGGACTTCCCAGCTTCTCCTTGTTTGCATCTTCCTTTCTGGCCATCCTGGGTTTGGGCGTATGGGACTGCAGTGATCGAGAGTAGCAGTGCTATGACAGCAGCTCAGATCAGAACTGCTCAGGATGATTAAATGGATTACCTTTATGAAATGCTCCCTCTCCATGCCCTCCTCTTTCCATAAAGGCACACAAGAGGGATTAGTTTTTGGGTTTCTAAGAGGGTATTTACAGAGAAGACAATGGCACCCCACTCCAGTACTTTTGCCTGGGAAATCCCATGGACAGAGGAGCCTGGTAGGCTGCAGTCCATGGGGTCGCTAGAGTCGAACTCGACTGAGTGACTTCACTTTCACTTTTCACTTTGATACATTAGAGAAGGAAATGGCAACCCACTCCAGGGTTCTTGCCTAGAGAATCCCAGGGACGGGGAAGCCTGGTGGGCTGCCGTCTATGGGGTTGCACAGAGTCGGACACGACTGAAGTGACTTAGCAGCAGCAGCAGCAGCAGCAGAGGGTATTTATGGATCCTCGTTGCTTGCAGGTGGTTAAGATGGAATTAAATGCTGCATTTAGTCTTTCAAAATTCCCTTTGGTTTGACTGCTTCTGTGTCTTTGTGTGCTTTGGGGGGTGTGGTGGTAGCATGTGGTATTTATATTTGTGAAATGTAGTTGGAATTTTGTCTTGAAGCCAACAGAGGGTTAGGTTGGGAGGTGTTCCAAAGATGGATAATAGGGCAACAAAAACAGATTTGATCATGTTGCACTTGCCTTAAAAATCTGATGGCCCAATATTGCTTACATATTAAAGCCCAAACCCCTGAGTATGATAATAAAGTCAGAAAGTACTGAATTGTTTATTGGAGAGAATCTTTTATAGTTAAGGGACTTAAAGTCATAGACCATGTGGCCACCTGGCCAACATTTGAGTAGGCTACCTGTTGAGATTCTGTTTCATTGGGAACCTCATTATTGGAAAGTTTTCCATTTACAGAACAGTTATTAAGCATCTGCCACACATAGCACTAAGCTTGGGAATTTGGGTGTCTCGGGGAAGACAGACAAAGAAACAGGCAGTGTGAGAAGTGTTGTGACGGGAACAAGCACCGTCAGAGAATGGAGGAAGGAAACTAACCCATCCATGGATGGTAAGGGTGGGAGTTCCTTGGAGAGATTGTTTAAGCCTACACTTCAGAGAAAAGACTAAGCCAGGAGGAGAAATCTGGGGAGCTGAGGAGGAGACAGGTAAGACTGTTTTCAGTTCAGTCACTCAGTCATGTCAGACTCTTTGCAACCCCGTGGACTGTCGTATGCCAGGCTTCCCTGGCCATCACCAACTCCCCGAGCTTGCTCAGACTCATGTTCATTGAGTCGGGTGATGCCATCCAATCATCTCATCCTCTGTCATCCCCTACTCCTGCCTTCAGTCTTTCCCAACATCAGGATCTTTTCTAATGAGTCAGTTCTTTGAATCACGTGGCCGAAGTATTGGAGCTTTAGCGTCAGTCCTTCCAATGAGTATTTAGGACTGATTTCCTTTAGGATTGACTGGTTTGATCTTTTTGTAGTCCATGGGACTCTCAAGAGTCTTCTGCAACACCACAGTTCAAAAGCATCAGTTCTTTGGTGCTCAGCTTTCTTTATGGTCCAGCTCTCACATCTGTACATGACTACTGGAAAAACCATAGCTTTGACTAGAGGCACCTTTGTCAGCAAAGGAATGTCTCTGCTTTTTAATATGCTGTCTAGGTTGGTCATAGCTTTTCTTCCAAGGAGCAAGTGTCTTTTAATTTCATGGCTGCAGTCACCATCTGCAGTGATTTTGGAGCCCAAGAAAATAAAATCTCTCACTGTTTCCATTGTTTCTCCAAATATTTGCCATGATGTTGATGGGACTGGATGCCACGATCTTTGTTTTTTGAATGTTGAATTTAAGCCAGTGTGTCTTTTGGAGAGGTGTTTTCTTTCTTCGTTCTCTTCCCTCCCTCTTCCCTTACCTCCCCTTTCTTCCTTAGGCAGTGGTAGGGGTGTAGAGGTGGAGATAGGATTTTCACATGAGTGACTGAAAACCTAGTTTTAATTCAATTTTAGCTTTATATAGAAAATGTACAACTGGAGGGAGGAAAATGGCAGCAGTAATGTTAGCCTGCCCCCTTGGTACTGTAAGGAAAGTTTCAGATCCATGGTGGGATATAGCTCACAGACTTTCAGGATGAGAAAGAAGGGGCAGTGGGGTACATGGGAGTCTATTCGTGGGCCTGAGGATGTTTGGTCTAGTCCTTGGCTACTCATTCAGTGCATGGGATTGTCCAAGCCCCTTTCCTTTTTATTGCTTCATAAAATAATCAGAGGGCTGAAGGATGAGGCCTGGTGACAGAAAAAGGATTTGACGTTCTTCTAGTGGAGAGTAACTATCAAATAACCTGAGACAGGCATCTGCTCAAGTATTGTTAGTTATCTCTTCTGTTTCTGCAGCCCTTCCATTTTCCTCAGTCTTTCTGTCACTGTCATAATGGCCTCCATGTGAATAAATGTGCTGTGCCTCCGGAGGAGGGGAGGAAGGATTGAGTATTATCCCTAGGTTCTAGTCTGCATCTCCCAAGAAGCCATTCAAACTGTTTGCTTCTCCTGCTCTCTCTGTTGGGGTAGGGGTCGGGAGTTTGTGGTTGAATATTCAGATTTTCTTAGGCTCAGACACATGTATTTGGAGTGTTCCACTGACTGAAGTGCAAATCTGACTATTCTCCCACCATGCCCAGTGCTGTTCCGCTGGGGGAGCAGGGATAGCATTCAGTGGGCTTTTGACACTTGCCAAACTCGTGTTAACTGTAATTACCTAATACTCCCTGGATCTCAGTCTTCCTGTCTATAAAACACAAGGGTTGGACTGGACAATCTTGGATCATACTTTTACCTCTCAACAGTCTGAATGTTTGGTTTTATGGGAGTAGCTTGAGAATTTATCTCTGAAAGGAGGAAGGGCTTTGTGAGAATATTGAGAGTATCTCACAGGGTTAAATTCTGGCTTCATAGATACCTTTCAGTGTATAAATGATGGATATTGCTTTTTAGAGTGGACAAATTGCTGAAAAATTGCTTGTGAGATGAATTTACCAAATTATCTACTGAATTCCACTATAAACTTGGAGCTGTTGTCCCATGGGGCAAACTTGAATCCCGTGACTAAAAAGTTATATTCAAAAATGTAGCAAGCTGTTTAAAATCATAGAATAAAAGGAAAGTTGAAAAAACACTGTAAGATTCCCAAACACCACTAGGACTGGAAAAACACTGGACCAGAAATTTGCATTTCCTTAGAGCTTTGGCTTTATGAGATAACGTCTGCTGAGGTTACCTGGCCCTTAAAATGCCATCTGTAGAGACTGAATAGTTCTGTTTATTTGTCAAGGTAAGAATCATTGCTTTATTCCAAGTAAGTATTTTCATTTGGAAGGTCAGATTTAGTGTTGTTGGCCAGGTTTTCATTCTAGAGGCATTTATCTGATATTTAGCTATCTCCTGTTTGTTTGTTTTATGAAGGATTTCACTAAGCCTAGTTAAAGGTAGTGTTTGCCTAGTGTCTGTTGATCTGTTTGTCTAGTTTTCCTTCACAATTCTTCATGCTAGTGAAAGCAAATGCAGTAGTAGATTTAAAAGAATTGTCTCCATAACTCATTATTTCTCTAGGTCTGCTCTACATCTGGGCTTCCTTTCTGGAAGGTATGATCATGCTGCACTGAGAAGTCAAATGTTGTTCTCTGCTTAACACATACCATGTTAAAAGGCCTTGAGACTTTGTTCTTCCAGATAGCAGTAAGCTGGCTCTGAGAAATGGTGCTCTCAATATAATAATGATAGCTGTGCCTGAATCAGTTGAACACAAGAATAACTTTTCTTCATACCTTAAAGGCTCATCCTAAATTGATTTTCATACCAATTAAAAATAACTTTACTAAAATTAGGGTCTTGGGTAGAGTTACCATGATAAGTAGGTTACCTAGCTGCTGTAGCAAGGTTATGTCAGCTGCTTTCCATCCCTAAGTCCAACTATTTGTTCCAGGAATTTGGAGTACCAACTATGAGTTCTCCCTATGGAGAACATACAAACCAAACAGGACATGATTGCTGCCTTCAAATTACATTCAGATAAATACAACAGGTCCTAGCTTATACTTACCTCTGCTGCCTTGGCCTGGATATTTTGGTTGAGGGTTCAAACTGAAAATAGCAGAATTGATGGATGTAGCATTAGGCCAGGAGGCCGATTTTAATATCTCACTTTCAGTGTTTGAATTTGTTTTTGACCTTCCCTCCCTCTCTTCCTTTCTACCTGTTATCTAGATTTTTTCCTCTGTTGCTGAGGTGTCTATCAGCCATTGTGTAAAGTCAAGAACCTTAGGGTAAGAGGCGACATTGTCCTCCAGGCTTGGGGGTGCAGTCGCCTGCCTAGTGCTTGCCGTGTTCTCACATCAGTTCTTTGACTGGTTTCCAGAGTTGATAATGTCTAGCTTCTTACTTGAGGGCTTCCCTTGTAGCTCAGTTGGTAAAGAATCTGCCTGCAGTGCAGGAGATCCGGGTTTGATCCCTGGGTTGGGAAGATCCCCTGGAGAGGGAAATGGCAACCCACTCCAGTATCCTTGCCTGGAAAATCTCATGGACAGAGAAGCCTGGTGGGCTGCAGTCCATGGGGTCGCAAAAAGTCGGGCATGACTGGATGAAGAAAATTAAGTTTCAAACTTAATTATTTTAAGTTTTATATGCAGTTTTAAAATAAGATAGCTCTCTGTTTTGCTTGCAAGTAGAATTGAGGTGTGGTTTCCGGCATTAGTTGTTTTTTGTGTTGATTTTGGCTGCATCGTGCAGCTTGTGGGATCTTAGTTCCCTAACCAGGTATTGAACCCAGGCCTTCAGCAGGGACAGTGTGGAGTCCTCACCACCAGACTGTCAGGGAATTCCCATTTGATCGATGTTTGACTTGTTAATTATGACTAATCGGTGGTTTTTGAAACCCATTGCTACTGCCTCTGCCAGCCTTCTTTGAACACTTAGCAGCATGGAACCCTACGAAATGGAGTTTACCCTGTCTTGAAGGGCTCTTCCTCGTCTCTTGTCCTTTCCCTCAAAAAAGAAATGTTATTTGGGATGCTGTGTTTTGTTCATGATTTCTTCCAACAATTTAGCATTGTCCGTGAGGTCTGGAAGAAAAGGAAACATGCCTGTGTTCAGTTTCACAGTTTGGGGACAGTATTGAAATCAGTCGGCCAAACTGTATGGCTCTCACTGAGTGCCTCCCTTGGTGCTGTGAGGGAGGTGAATGTGTAAAACAGTCTCTTGTCTTCAGGGAACCTGTGGTCTCTGGGGAGATAAGGTAATCATGAAGTTGTAGCTGATAAGACAGTTTGGTTTAGAAGACTAACATCTTTTGTTTCCTGGAACTAATTTGGTCATAAAAACTGGAATAAGTCATTGTCTCCTCTGTGGAACTTCATTTTCTCATCTGTTGTTGTTCAGTCGCCAAGGCGTGTCCAACTCTTTGTGACCCCATAGACTGCTTCATGCCAGGCTTCCCTGTCCTTCACTGTCTCCTGGAGCTTGCTCAAACTCACATCCATTGAGTCGGTGATGCTGTCCAACCATCTCATTCTCTGTTGCCCCCTTCTCTTCCTGCCCTCAATCTTTTAGTATCAAGGTCTTTTCCAGTGAGTCAGCTCTTTGCATCAGGTGGCTAAAGTATTCAGCATCAATTGATGAATATTTAGGGTTGATTTCTTTTAGGATTAACTGCTTTGATCTTTTTGCTGTCTGAGGGACTCCCAGGAGCCTTTTCTAGCACCACAATTCAGAAGCATCTATAAAATAGGGTTAATAATCTATATCTTGCTTTCCTCACAATGTATTGTGAGGAGCAGGTTAGATGTTACTAAAACTACATTATAAAAACAGATAATACAGTTTATATATGAAGAACCCAAGTCATTTGTCAGAGTTAATAGGTAAATAGCAGAGTTTTCTATAGAAGAGGAGATCTCTTTGGGCTGGAGTGACCAGGAAGAGTGGTCTGGATCAGCCTTGGGTTGGGAGAAAGAATGCTGGAAGCATTTTAGACAGAGGCAGTGATGGAGCAAAGGACTGTGGGCAGAACTGTTAAGGGGAAACAGTGTTCTCCAACCACATAACTCAAGTCCATAGAGTTCAGCTTTAGTGGTTATTGACAGTTTTCAGAGGCATACCAGATCACACTCATCAGTTGTGCATGAGAAAATTCCTTTTGCTCCATATCCTTGTCAACACTTAGCATTATCTGTCTTTTTCATTTTTTGTTATTCTGGTTGGTGTGTAGTTACACAAGTGAGTTGTAAGAACCACAGTATGAACTCTTAGCAGTACCATAAAGGGGTAAAGTGATAGGGAAGTTCAGAGGAGGGAGGGATTGCTTCATTTGTGGTGCCTAGGGAACATTTTTGGAGAAGCCAGCATTTATACTGGGCCTTGTAGGACAAAGTGACCGTGTATTATCCAGGACCATCTTAAGTTCTAATATTCCTTCTGGTTGTGCTTATAATACGAAACACCAATGTTTCTGTGTTTGGACCAGATCTCCCAGATTCCCCAGAAGCAGCACCCAGATACCTTTTCTCACGCGGTACTTCTCTCCTCTTCCCCTTTGTTTCCAGAAAGTATGGTCACAGGTGATTTAGGCTCTGGAGATGGAGAGAGGCTACTGTGTGCAATGGGAGCGACTTGAGCAGAAATGGAGATGTGTGACTACTCACAGATCAAGTGGCATCCATATTCCTGCTGTTGGTCAGAGTGGGGAGGACATGTCCCATAATTTGGAGTGGGTGATACCCTCTCATAGTCTCCTAGAGCAGGTAGAAAAGGTAATAATATTCCTAAGCCAATTTGTACTTAAATTGATAGAAGGATTAGAATGAGCTCTTTGTCTATAATTTTATCGTTTCAAGGAAGCAGTTAATCCAGCAAACAGTCATACTTTTGAAGTATGTTGAAAAAGAGTTTGTCTTCTCTTAAAATATAGGGGGTAGGAAGGAGAGTGTGAAGACCTAACGAGCTAGTCTCTCAGCACTCATCTGTTACTTGTATATTTGCTCAGGGAAAAATTGCCATTTCTTTGTCAGCTCTTACCCTGTGTGGTGCACCTTAGCTGGGTGTTATTTTCTATGGTTTTACCAAATCACTTTGAAGGCTGGTGTGAACATTGATCATGTCCTAGAGCCTTTCTTATTTGTTCTGTCAGCAGATATTAGGAAATGTACCATAAATTACCTGGTTTTGGCAAACAAGGTGGCCCTGCCTGCTTCCAGAGAAGCATGTTAAACGTTAGTCAGCTCCTGATCCTGTATTAGGTTCTCTGGTATTTGTCAGGAGACACCGGGGATGTTAGAGTTGCCAGTGGGTCATTGACCTGGTCTATCAAGGAAATGTGTCAAATACTTGATTAAAAATCTGGCCTGGGTTCTAGACCTAACTCTGCCATTTATATTAACAACAGCTGCCATGATTTGGGTGCCCGTTGTATTGAGACACCATATTAGTACCTTGTGTTCATACTAATAGAGCTGATACTTACTGAAGGTTACTATGTGCTGGGCCCTTTGTGTGTGTGTTATCTAGCTAATATAAATTTATATATAACCTTAGAGAATTCATGTATATAATATATTTACATATAAGATTTTAATATATGGTATATAAATTTTAGATATAATATGTCTAAATATAAAAAATCATTCTCATCTCAACTCTAGAAGTAGGTACTATTGTTCCTTATCATATAGATAAGAAACTGAGACATCAGTAGGTTAAGAAATAAGCCCACAGCCACAGTGCTACCAAATCTTCTTTATTTTTAATATGGAAAATTTCAAACATATGCAAAGTAGACAGAGTAGGTTAATGAACCATGTTGTACCCATCATTCAGCTTCAGGAGTTATCTATTCATGGTCAGGATTATTTCATTTATGCCTTTATCTCTCTTCCTTATCCTGTGCTTTGAAATTTTGCTATCATCATATTTTGTCCTTAAGTATTTCACAATGTATTCCTTTTTAAAAAATTTTTGAACTTTTTTTATTGTGGTAAAAAATACATACAATATAAAAGTTACCACTTTAGCCATATAGTGCAGTGGCATTCTGTATGTTCATATCATTGTGTAGCCATCACCACTCCAGATACTTATAAGTTCACTTTCCCCCCTTTAATTTATTTATATATCTTTGGCTGTGCTGGGTGTTTATTACTGCACAGGCTTTTCTCTAGTTGCAAAGAGCGGGGGCTCCTTTTTCCAGTTGCAGCACACGGGCTTCTCATTGTGGTGGCTTCTCTTGTTGCAGGGCATGGACTCTAGGGCACAGGCTCAATACTTGAGATGATGGACTTAGTTGCCCTGCAGCATGTGGGATCTTCCCTAATCAGGGATCGAACTCGTATCTCCTGCATTGGCAGGTGTATTCTGTACCGCTGAGCCACCTGGGAAGCCCTCCCCACTTTATTTGTGGAAGGAACTGGATTGTGTATCCTGTAGAAATTTTGCTCATTGCCTTATCTGTGGTGTGTTTAATATGTCTCTATACTCTGTATTTCCTGTTAATTTGTGGTTGTATCTAGAGGGCAGTATTTCTTAGAATCCTCATAGCAGCCCTACAAAAATAGACTGAGAAAGGTTGGGTAATTTGCCCAAGGCCTCACAGCAGTCTTGGATTTGAACAGACCTTCTTGTCTTCAAAGCCTCTGCTCTTTCCTTTTCACTGTTCATCCATTCCGTGACCTTGAGCAAATCATTTTCACTTCTCTGAGCCTTTAGTTTCTTTGTGTGCACTGAGGGCCCTTACAGGAGTAGCATTCTATGTTCCTTTGACGATTTTAGTGCCCACCATTTGACGGCATGATACTGGATGCTGTGGGTGATATTCATATGAATAACCTTGTTTTCAAGGAGCACATAGCCAGGGACTAAGCACCATAACCTGTTTCAGACATAGAGCCAGTTTTGGCCATTGTGGGGCTATAGGATCATTAATACCCCTTAGGGTTCCTAATTAACTTCCCTGCACCCTGTCTTGCCCTTTTCTAAGCCATGTTTGTCTCTACTGCCAGGTGTGTTTTCCTAAAAAAAAATTTTTTGTTGTGTTCTCCCTGCTCATAAATCCAGCTTGAGGGATCTGATAAATAAGAAACAAAGTTTTTCCGGCAATAAACCTTCCCTCCTCGGATTGAATTACTATTTCAAGGGTAGTTAGTCTTTTTTTCTTTTCTATTTGGCCAAGGTGTGTTATTGCTTTTATGGAAATAGAATCTGGAGATGATAGAATAATGATGGAGTGAAGCTTGGGGAATGCCATCTTGATTGAGAGGAGAGCATACATTGAGCATTATACTGTTTACTTCCAAGGACACCTGACTGTAATGGGGCAATAGTGCTGTTTTGCAAAGAAAAGGAACTTCTAGTTGTGGAGTCCAGAGGGAAGAGTCTTAAAGGTATCCTCTTGAGATACTTTCATCTCATTGCTGAACCTTCATCTTACTGGCTAACCACGTTTTAAAATGAATGTCATATATAGGAGTAGAGTCCAGCAGAGCAGTGTTTTGGGTCTGTAGTAATTTGGGTGGCAGGCAGGTGGAACAGGAGTCCAGTTTGATATACAGCTAATATAGGTAGTAAAGTCAGATTTCAGGAGAAGTATAGTTTAGGGCATTTGTATCACTGGAGTGTCTTGAATATAATAGCTACCCAGGCAAATTTGGCATTGGAGTACAGAATGAAGCAGGGCAAAGGCTAATAGAGTTTTGGCAAGAGAACGTACTGGTCGTAGCAAACACCCTCTTCCAACAACACAAGAGAAAACTCTGCACATGGACATCACCAGATGGTCAACACCGAAATTAGATTGATTATATTCGTTGCAGCCAAAGATGGAGAAGTTCTATACAGTCAGCAAAAATAAGACTGGGAGCTGACTGTGGCACAGACCATGAACTCCTTATTGCCAAATTCAGACTTAAATTGAAGAAAGTAGGGAAAACCACTAGACCATTCAGGTATGACCTAAATCAGATCCCTTAGAATTATGCAGTGGAAGTGAGAAATAGATTCCTGGGATTAGATCTGATAGAGTGCCTGAAGAACTATGGACAGAGGTTCCTGACCTTGTACAGGAGGCAGGGATCAAGACCATCCCTACGGAAAACAAATGTAAAATGGAAAATGGTTGTCTGAGGAGGCCTTATAAATAGCTGTGAATAGAAGAGAGTTCAGTCGCTCAGTTGTGTCTGACTCTTTGCGACCCCCATGAATCGCAGCACGCCAGGCCTCCCTGTCCATCACCAACACCCGGAGTTCACCCAGACTCATGTCCATCGAGTCAGTGATGCCATCCAGCCATCTCATCCTCTGTCGTCCCCTTCTCCTCCTGCCCCCAATCCCTCCCAGCATCAGAGTCTTTTCCAATGAGTCAACTCTTCGCATGAGGTGGCCAAAGTACTGGAGTTTCAGCTTTAGCATCATTCCTTCCAAAGAAATCCCAGGGCTGATCTTCAGAATGGACTAGTTGGATCTCCTTGCGGTCCAAGGGACTCTCAAGAGTCTTCTCCAACACCACAGTTCAAAAGCATCAATTCTTCGGCGCTCAGCTTTCTTCACAGTTCAACTCTCACATCCATATATGACCACAGGAAAAACCATAGCCTTGACTAGACGAACCTTTGTTGGCAAAGTAATGTCTCTGCTTTTGAATATACTATCTAGGTTGGTCATAACTTTCCTTCCAAGGAGCAAGCGTCTTTTAATTTCATGGCTGCAGTCACCATCTGCAGTGATTTTGGAGCCCCAAAAAATAAAGTCTGATACTGTTTCCACTGTTTCCCCATCTATTTCCTATGAAGTGATGGGACTGGATGCCATGATCTTTGTTTTCTGAATGTTGAGCTTTTGGCCAGCTTTTTCATTCTCCACTTTTACTTTCATCAAGAGGCTTTTGAGTTCCTCTTCACTTTCTGCCATAAGGGTGGTGTCATCTGCATATCTGAGGTTATTGATATTTCTTCCGGCAATCTTGATTCCAGCTTGTGTTTCTTCCAGTCCAGCGTTTCTCATGATGTACTCTGCATATAAGTTAAATAAGCAGGGTGACAATATACAGCCTTGATGTACTCCTTTTCCTATTTGGAACCAGTCTGTTGTTCCATGTCCAGTTCTAACTTTTCTCAAGAGGCAGGTCGGGTGGTCTGGTATTCCCATCTTTTGAAGAATTTTCCACAGTTTATTGTGATCCACACAGTCAAGGCTTTGGCATAGTCATTAAAGCAAAATAGATGTTTTTTTCTGGAACTCTCTTGCTTTTTCGATGATCCAGTGGATGTTGGCAATTTGATCTCTGCTTCCTCTGCCTTTTCTAAAACCAGCTTGAACATCAGGAAGTTCACGGTTCACGTATTGCTGAAGCCTGACTTGGAGAATTTGGAGCATTACTTTACTAGCGTGTGAGATGAGTGTAATTGTGCGGTAGTTTGAGCATTCTTTGGCATTGCCTTTCTTTGGGATTGGAATGAAAACTGACCTTTTCCAGTCCTGTGGCCACTGCTGAGTTTTCCAAATTTGCTGGCATATTGAGTGCAGCACTTTCACAGCATCATCTTTCAGGATTTGAAAGAGCTCAACTGGAATTCCGTCACCTTCACTAGCTTTGTTTGTAGTGATGCTTTCTAAGGCCCACTTGACTTCGCATTCCAGGATGTCTGGCTCTAGGTCAGTGATCACACCATCATGGTTATCTGGGTCGTGAAGATCTTTTTTGTACAGTTCTTCTGTATATTCTTGCCACCTCTTCTTAATATCTTCTGCTTCTGTTAGGTCTATACCATTTAGAGTATAGACCTAACAGAGAGGTGTATAACAGATAACAGAATGATCTCTGTCATCTGTTATAAAGATGGGTCCTTTATCGAGCCCATCTTTGCATGAAATGTTCCCTTGGTATCTCTAATTTTCCTGAAGAGATCTCTAGTCTTTCCCATTCTATTGTTTTCCTCTATTTCTTTGCATTGATCGCTGAGGAAGGCTTTCTTATCTCTTCTTGCTATTCTTTGAAACTCTGCATTCAGATGTTTATATCTTTCCTTTTCTCCTTTGCTTTTCGCTTCTCTTCTTTTCACAGCTATCTGTAAGGCCTCCCCAGACAGCCATTTTGCTTTTTTGCATTTCTTTTCCATGGGATGGTCTTGATCCCTGTCTCCTGTACAGTGTCATGAACCTCCGTCCATAGTTCATCAGGCACTCTGTCTATCAGATCTAGTCCCTTAAATCTATTTCTCACTTCCACTGTATAATCATAAGGGATTTGATTTAGATCATACCTGAGTGGTTTTCCCTATTTTCTTCAATGTAAGTCTGAATTTGGCAATAAGGAGTTCATGATCTGAGCCACAATCAGCTCCTGGTCTTGTTTTTGCTGACTGTATAGAGCTTCTCATCTTTGGCTGCAAAGAATATAATCAATCTGATTTCGGTGTTGACCATCTGGTGATGTCCATGTGTTGAGTCTTCTCTTGTGTTGTTGGAAGAGGGTGTTTGTTATGACCAGTGCATTTTCCTGGCAAAACTCTATTAGTCTTTGCCCTGCTTCATTCCGTATTCCAAGGCCAAATTTGCCTGTGACTCCAGGTGTTTCTTGACTTCCTACTTTTGCATTCCAGTCCCCTATAATGAAAAGGACATCTTTTTTAGTTGTTAGTTCTAAAAGGTCTTGTAGGTCTTCATAGAACTGTTCAACTTCAGCTTCTTCAGCGTTACTGGCTGGGGCATAGACTTGGATTACTGTGATATTGAATGGTTTGCCTTGGAAACGAACAGAGATCATTCTGTCGTTTTTGAGATTGCACCCAAGTACTGCATTTTGGACTCTCTTGTTATCCATAATGGCTACTCCATTTCTTCTGAGGGATTCCTGCCCGCAGTAGTAGATATAATGGTCATCTGAGTTAAATTCACCCATTCCAGTCCATTTTAGTTTGCTGATTCCTAGAATGTCAACATTCACTCTTGCCATCTCTTGTTTGACCACTTCCAATTTGCCTTGATTCATGGACCTGACATTCCAGGTTTCTATGAATAGAAGAGAAGCGAAAGGCAAAGGAGAAAAGGAAAGATATGCCTGTCTGTATGCAGAGTTCCAAAGAATAGCAAGGAGAGATAAGAAAGCCTTCCTCAGTTATCCATGCAAAGAAATAGAGGAAAACAATAGAATGGGAAAGTTTAGAGATCTCTTCAAGAAAATTAGAGATACCAAGGGAACATTTCATGCAAAGATGGGCTCAATAAAGGACAGAAATGGTATGGACCTAACAGAAGCAGAAGATACTAAGAAGAGGTGGCAAGAATACACAGAAGAACTATACTAAAAAGATCTTCATGACCCAGATAATCATGATGGTGTGATCACCAGCCTAGAGCCAGACATCCTGGAATGCGAAGTCAAGTTGGCCTTAGAAAGCATCATTATGAACAAAGCTAGTGGAGGTGATAGAATTCCAGTTGAGCTATTTCAAATCCTGAAAGATGATGCTGTGCAAGTGCTGCACTCAATATGCCAGCAAATTTGGAAAACTCAGCAGTGGCCACAGGACTGGAAAAGGTCAGTTTTCATTCCAATCCCAAAGAAAGGCAATGCCAAAGAATGCTCCCAACTGCTGCACAATTGCTCTCGTCTCATACACTAGTAAAATAATGCTCGAAATTCTCCAAGCAGGCTTCAACAGTACGTGAACTGTGAACTTCCAGATGTTCAAGCTGGATTTAGAAAAGGCAGAGGAACCAGAAATCAAATTGCCAACATCCGCTGGATCATCAAAAAAGCAAGAGAGTTCCAGAAAAAATATCTATTTCTGCTTCATTGACTATGCCAAAGCCTTTGTGTGGATCACCACAAACTGTGGAAAATTCTGAAAGAGATGGGAATCCTAGACCACCTGACCTGCCTCTTGAGAAATCTGTATGTGGGTCAAGAAGCATCAATTAGGACTGGATATGGAACAACAGACTGGTTCCTAATAGGGAAAGTAGTGTGTCAAGACTGTATATTGTCACCCTGCTTATTTAACTTATATGCAGAGTAGTACATCATGAGAAACACTGGGCTGGAGGAAGCACAAGCTGGAATCTGGATTGCCGGGAGAAATACCAATAACCTTAGATATGCAGATGACAGCACCCTTATGGCAGAAAATGAAGAAGAACTAAAGAGCCTCTTGATGAAAGTGAAAGAGAAGAGTGAAAAAGTTGGCTTAAAACTCAACATTCAGAAAACAAAGATCATGGCATCCTCCCATCACTTCATGGCAAATAGATGGGGAAACAATGGAAATAGCAACAGACTTTTATTTTTGGGGACTCCAAAATCACTGCAGATGGTGACTGCAACCATGAAATTAAAAGACACTTGCTCCTTGGAAGAAAAGTTATGACCAACCTAGACAGCATATTAAGAAGCAGAGACATTACTTTGCCAGCAAATGTCTGTCTAGTCAAGGCTATGGTTTTTCCAGTAGTCATGTATGGATGTGAGAGTTGGACTATAAAGAAAGTTGAGCGCCGAAGAATTGATGCTTTTGAACTGTGGTGTTGAAGAAGACTCTTGAAATCAGTCCTGAATATTCATTGGAAGGACTGAAGTTTAAGCTGAAGCTCCAGTTCTTTGGCCACCTGATGTGAAGAACTGACTCATTTGAAAAGATCCTGATGCTGGGAAAGATTAAGGGCAGGAGGAGAAGGGGATGACAGAGCATGAGATGGTTGAATGACATCACCGACTCAGTGGACATGAGTTTGAGTAAACTCTGGGAGTTGGCGATGGACAGGGTGGCCTGGTATGCTGCAGTCCATGGGGTCACAAAGAGTCTGACACAACTGAGTGAGTGAACTGAACTGAATATATTTTTTAAGTCTTTAAAGAAAATACTTTGACACTAGATCAAGCCAGAGGAATAAGTGTTAGTCACTCAGTCATGTCCAACTCTTTGGGACCCCGTGGACTGTAGCCTGCCAGGCTCCTCTGTCCGTGGAATTCTCCGGGCAAAAATACTTAGACGGGGTAGCCATTTCTTCTCCAGGGGATCTTTGCAGCCCAGGGATTGAACTCTGGTTTCCTGCATTGCAAGTGGATTCTTTACTGTCTGATCCACCAGGGATGCCCAAGCCAGAGGAGAAGGCTCTGAAGTCATGAATTGTTAAAGCTCAGGAGCCAAGTGATCTAGGACCCTGGATAGCTCCTTGGAAAAAAAGAGGACTCCTAAGTCCTTTCTGTTCTAGATCTTTTCAAAGGATCTTACCTTTTGGATCAGAGTTTGCAGACTGGCAGCATCTTAGACTGTGTCTAGCCTATAGTGTACTTACTTTGAGGTGGAACCCAGCCTAGGAGTATTAGGGCTTTCAGTGGAGATAATGTGTATGAGATCACAGGCCCTGGCATGTGACTGGTTTCTCCTGAAGAGGGAGTAGGACTTTTGAGGAAGTAGCAGGGGCTGGACCCAGATGCTGACCAGGAGCATTTTCCTGTTCACAGGAGTGGTAAGAGTCCTCAGCTATTCTACAGGGCTTCACTCCCTAAGCCTTCCACCAGAGGCTCCTTATGTCATAATTGGCCACATACCATTTTGGCAGAATGCTTGAGTTTACAGAATCATGTTCTTTGTTTCTGTCTCCCTCCTTCCACATTCTGCTTCCTTACTGGCTGACTCTCTTAGGTAGAGAATATTAATTCTCAAGTTTGTCAAAGCCCACACCATTTCCTGTTGTTTCTTTGCTACCCAAGTGCAGTGCTGGTTGCCATTTGTCACAAGGCTAGCACTTTTTTCTTTGAAACACTTGGTCAGCTGTACTTACTTTTGCTACCTGCTTGGTCCCTCTGGGCCAACTCAGCACTGGATGGAACTCTTAATTTTGAAGGAACTTCACCGAGTTACAGTCTTAGTCCATGGGACTAGGTGGATTATCTTCATTTTGCTAGTAACTTTTGGTCCCCCTGATGCCTAGAAAGTCTGTCTCCTGGGTTCTCTTAGGATTTCACAAGGACAACGAACTAATCAAGGCTCAGTGAACCTTGTAAAATTGGCTTTTTTTTTTTTTTTTTTTGCATCTAACAACTCACGAGCTGGGATGAAATCTGCTGTCTCATGGGAGAAACCACGACATCTAAATACAAAGCAACACTGTTTTACTTATGAATTAGTTTCTGCCCCCCCACCCCCCCCCACCCCCACACTGTGCTAGCTTCAGTGAGAGCAGCTCCTATGTGTTGAAAGCAGGTGACTTTCTAAGTAAGTGCTTGTTCTTGCTGCCTGTTCCCTTTGGTTCCTTGTAATTACTGTAACATCATAGTCCAATATGTGGAGCAGTATGGTAATTTCCATGACAACTGATCATGATTTCCCAGATAAAGGGAGGAAGCTAATAAGTGTTAGGAACTTGAAAAGGGTATTGGGCTAAGTTTTTATGATTCTAGTAGAATTTGGAGCTGGAAAGAACTTTGAGCAGCAACTGCCTAATTAAACCTTCCCCATTTATAGACAAAGAAACAGGTCTAGAGAAGTTAAACAACTTGCCTTAAGGGGTCCCTCGGTTGTGGAATATACTTGAGATCCTCAGTGTAGTGTTTCTTTGTGCCTCCTATTCTATATGGGTTCATCCCATTATATACCACTGGGCCATGAGCTCCACGAAGGGAGGATCCACGCCTATCTTGTTAATTAATGTTTTCCCAGACTACGAGCAAAGCTAGTGGAGGTGATGGAATTCCCGTTGAGCTCTTTCAAATCCTGAAAGATGATGCTGTGAAAATGCTGCACTCAATATGCCAGCAAATTTGGAAAACTCAGCAGTGGCCACAGGACTGGAAAAGGTCAGTTTTCATTCCAATCCCTAAGAAAGGCAATGCCAAAGAATGCTCAAACTACCGCGCAATTGCACTCATCTCACACGCTAGTAAAGTAATGCTCAAAATTCTCCAAGCCAGGCTTCAGCAATACATGAACCGTGAACTTCCAGATGTTCAAACTGGTTTTAGAAAAGGCAGAGGAAGCAGAGATCAAATTGCCAACATCCGCTGGATCATAGAAAAAGCAAGAGAATTTCAGAAAAACATCTATTTCTGCTTTATTGACTATGCCAAAGCCTTTGACTGTGTGGATCACAATAAACTGTGGAAAATTCTGAAAGAGATGGGAATTCCAGACCACCTGACCTGCCTCTTGAGAAACCTGTATGCAGGTCAGGAAGCAACAGTTAGAACTGGACATGGACCAACAGACTGGTTCCAAATAGGAAAGGGAGTATGTCAAGACTGTATATTGTTACCCTGCTTATTTAACTTATATGCAGAGTACATCATGAGAAACATTGGGCTGGAGGAAGCACAAGCTGGAATCAAGATTGCTGGGAGAAATATCAATAACCTTAGATATGCAGATGACAGCACCCTTATGGCAGAAAGTGAAGAGGAACTCAAAAGCCTCTTGATGAAAGTGAAAGAGAAGAGTGAAAAAGTTGGCTTAAAGTTCAACATTCAGAAAACGAAGATCATGGCATCTGGTCCCATCACTTCATGGGAAATAAATAGGGAAACAGTGGCTGACTTTATTTTTGTGGGCTCCAAAATCACTGCAGATGGTGATTACAGCCGTGAAATTAAAAGACGCTTACTCCTTGGAAAGAAAGTTATGACCAACCTAGAAAGCATATTCAAAAGCAGAGACATTACTTTGTCAACAAAGGTCTGTCTAGTCAAGGCTATGGTTTTTCCAGTGGTCATGTATGGATGTGAGAGTTGGACTGTAAAGAAAGCTGAGCACCGAAGAATTGATGCTTTTGAAGTGTGTTATTGGAGAAGACTCTTGAGATTCCTTGGACTGCAAGGAGATCCAACCAGTCCATCCTAAAGGAGATCAGTCCTGAGTGTTCATTGGAAGGACTGATGTTGAAGCTGAAACTCCAGTACTTTGGCCACCTGATGGGAAGAGCTGACTCATTTTAAAAGACCCTGATGCTGGGAAAGATTGAGGGCAAGAGGAGAAGGGAACGACAGAGGATGAGATGGTTGGATGGCATCACCGACTCGATGGACATGGGTTTGGGTGAACTCCGGGAGTTGGTGATGGAAAGGGAGGCCTGGTGTGCTGCGGTTCATGGGGTGGCAAAGAGTCAACACGACTGAGCGACTGAACTGAACTAAAGTACTTACCATAGGACCTAGGTATTTTTTTAAGTGAATGCACGTACTGTGTTGGAGTTCTTAGACTGGGACGCATGAAGTCACAGGATAAGTTTCGGTATGCTCAAATATTTTTTTGTAGTTGGATTAGTTTAAATATTATTATGCGTAGTTTAAAAGTTTATGTTGTCATGTTATGAGATGGATGATTGTTGTTGTTTAGTCGCTAAATAGTATCTGACTGGGACGCATGAAATCACAGGATAAGTTTCGGTATGCTCAAATATTTTTTTGTAGTTGGATTAGTTTAAATATTATTACGTGTAGTTTAAAAGTTTATGTTGTTATGAAATGGATGATTGTTGTTGTTTAGTTGCTAAATAGTGTCCAACACTTTAGCGACCCCGTGGACTGTAGCCTGCTAGGCTCCTCTGTTTGTGGGATTTCCCAGGCAAGAATACTGGAGTGGGTTGCCATTTCTTTCTCCAGGGGATCTTCCTGATCCAGGGATTGAACCCGTGTCTCCTATATTGGCAAGCGGATTCTTTACCACTGAGCCACCAGGGAAGCCCTAAATGGATGATAAGTTAGCATAATTTTTTTAGATTAAATGAGAAGGCGTTAAATAAATTACAGGATTATAATAGGCCCTTTGACCTTCACCACAGAGGGTCTAATTTTGCTAGATCTTTGGTATTTTTAAGAGAAGATAGAAATTAATTAGAAAGAAAGAGTTGGTGGGAATGCAAACTAGTACAGCCACTATGGAGAACAGTGTGGAGATTCCTTAAAAAACTGGAAATAGAACTGCCTTATGATCCAGCAGCCCCACTGCTGGGCATACACACTGAGGAAACCAGAAGGGAAAGAGACACGTGTACCCCAATGTTCATCGCAGCACTGTTTATAATAGCCAAGACATGGAAGCAACCTAGATGTCCATCAGCAGATGAATGGATAAGAAAGCTGTGGTACATATACACAATGGAGTATTACTCAGCCATTAAAAAGAATACATTTGAATCAGTTCTGATGAGGTGGATGAAACTGGAGCCTATTATACAGAGTGAAGTAAGCCAGAAGGAAAAACATAAATACAGTGTACTAACGCATATATATGGAATTTAGAAAGATGGTAACAATAACCCGGTGTACGAGACAGCAAAAGAGACACTGATGTATAGAACAGTCTTATGGACTCTGTGGGAGAGGGAGAGGGTGGGAAGATTTGGGAGAATGGCAATGAAACATGTAAAATATCATGTAGGAAACGAGTTGCCAGTCCAGGTTCGATGCATGATGCTAGATGCTTGGGGCTGGTGCACTGGGACGGCCCAGAGGGATGGTATGGGGAGGGAGGAGGGAGGAGGGTTCGGGATGGGGAACACATGTATACCTGTGGCGGATTCATTTTGATATTTGGCAAAACTAATACAATTATGTAAAGTTTAAAAATAAAATAAAATTAGAGGAAAAAAAAAAGAAAGAAAGAGATCTGATTTTAAATGTTGGCAGTTAACTCTGGTTTCTTTGTTTTGTTTTTTTAACTTGTTTGGGTCAGAGAAAACAAATTCTTGGGCCTAAGCATCTTTTTGTGACCTACGAGATAAACAGGTCTGGGCAGGAACAAGTCTTTCCGTTCAGTTCAGTCGCGTCCAACTCTTTGTGACCCCGTGGACTGCAGTATGCCATGCCTCCCTGTCCATCACCAACTCCTAGAGTTTACTCTTTGAACAGGGCTGAATGGATGATACCATCAGGGATTGCTGCCATTCTGAGTCTGGCTTCTTGGCTTCAAACTGGTCATAGCTTGGAGTAGAAAGAATGAAGTTCAGACTATCAAGTTAGGTTGGGACAATTCCTACATGAAGCATCATGCTCTGTGCGTAACAGCTTCTGTAATATCTTAGCCCTTGGAGAGCATCATGTTTACTCCCCTTGTTTTTCTGATGAGACTAAAATCTGAAGAATGTAACACAGCTTTCTGCTAGGATCCTAAGCAGCAAGGCCCCCTCTTCAAAATGCAGACCTTTGTTTGGTGCTTCCTGCCTCATGCTCTGAGGGCATGGGCTTGGGGTTTCTGGCATACTTTGGGATCGCTGGTAGAGCTGGGTGAACACCCCTTCTTAGTACAGTGCTATCCTAAGCAAAGGGAGGGTTGAGGTGGCAGTTAGTAATAGGCTCAGCTGCATCGTGGTGCGGAGGGTCTATTTCTGTCACTAGCATCATGACCTTATTTTTTCTACCTGGAAAGATAGAGAGGACAATTCAGCAACAAAGAGCCTCAGTGCCAAGATAGATCTGTGCCTTCACTGCCCCTTCTCTCCTCCTCTTTTTCTTCCCTTCCAGCTCGTTCCTCCTTGAGCCCTACTTAACACCCTACTACCTCCCTTCTGCACCCCCTTTCTTTTTCGCCAACTGTTGGCCCTTCTTCTCCATGGGAAGTTCTTACGATGCCACTGCAGTAGGCAGAGCCAGGGATTGGACTTGTTTTTTAGGAGTTTTGGGAGGACTTGCTCTAAAGTAGGGCAACTAAATAAGGGAGATTATATGTATTTAAAGTACTCCCTCTTCTTCTTCACCTCCACTCCAGGTTGGAAAGGATTATATTTCAACTATGGGCTTGGCTACAAGGCTCATATAGTCTGGGGCCACCTCACCCTGCCTTCTGTCAGCAGCACAGTGTTTTGACACCCACTGTTCCCTGTACGCCTGTTCAGTAGAATGACTTTGTTTTGACTGTTCCTCTCAGTAGAAACTCTTAAGCTCCTTCTCCTCTTTGCCTGACAAATTCCTACTCATTTTTTCATACCAGTTCAAATGCTGCCGCCTCAGTGAAGCTTTGCCTGATCACTCCATAAGCAGAGTTAATTTTGATCTTTTCTGTACTTTGCTTGTGCTTCCATAGTTGTCCTTTGGTGCTGTGTGACCCCTGAATCCGCTCTCAATAATGAAATTGAGACCTTGTGGGCCAAGGGACAGTGTGCTATTTATCTCTGTTTCCTTTGTGTCTCTGAAGGAGGCCTGGCACAGATAGTACTTGCGGAATGAAAGACAGAAATATGCGTGTACAGATTCCTGTGGTATAAGATGGAACGTTAAATGCTGTAGGTGCAATATGACACAGTGCTCTGGCAGTTTATGGGAGTTCTTGAGAGAGAACTGAGAGAAATCTTGGAAGCTTCTAGAAGCTGGTAGCATTTGACTATTTCTTTGAAGATTTAGAAGATCAGTTGGCAAAGATTGTGGGAAGAACATTCCAGATGGAGGACATGGTTAGAAGAAAAGCAATGAGGAAGTGCAGAGGTCAGACCCCACTTACTAATTTACCCATGCCCAAAATTCCAGGCTAGCCTAAAAAGGAAACTCTCTTCTGTCCTCTTCTACCTTTTTTTTCTTTCTATTCTCCTTTCTTCCCTTCTCCCTCTCTTGAGAGGCCCTTGTCTTTTACTTTTGGTTTCTTCTCAATCCTTTCCCTTTCATCTTCCCAATTGTCCAGTCTTTTGTTTTTTCAACTGTGTTACCTTTTTCTACCTACTTTCTTCTTTCTTGCCCTCTTCCCCAGGCAACCCAGGAAATCCAGGCCTTTGGGTTGAGACCTGAATCAGCTACACAATGTTTAACTCCAAATAACACCTCCTCTTGTGAAGCTGAGAAGTAATCATGGCATAATTGCGTCTCATCTGTCTCTTATGTTTTATTGGCATTGATTTTTTTTTTTAACCTCCCACGATGCTGGGGGTGGTGTTATCATTTTATTTTTTTTAGTGGTTGTCAGAGTGTCAGTTTTAATGAGGATTTCTGCAGACAGGCCTGCCCTTGAGTGGTATGAGCCTTCAGGCAAAGCTCAGGCTAGATGAGTCAGAAACGCTCATGGATCTGTTTCTTCTTGCATACAGGTGTCTGGGTCACACAGACACACACACGCTCCCTTCTATCCCTATAGGTTTATATGCTTTGCAACACATAAACACACAATTGAGTTACAAAGGTGCACATATTTCTTCTCTTCTGTCCATATCCATACTTACCTTCCCTTATACCTTGAGGTCATCTTACTTCCTCCTCCTGCCATGTACCCACACACTTGTCCTCCCATACCCTTGTCCCACTGTTTTCTGCCTAGATACCCAGAATTGAGTGTGCTGTGCAGATATCTGCAGACCTGTCTTACAGACACAACTCTGCCCTCTCCCTTATGTATCCACACAAATACACCCCTGCGAACACACTGACATCTGCCCATGCCCCAGTGCCACACATTCAGCACCACACCATTTCTCACTATTTCTTAAATCTCTTTCAGTAAGTATTTCTAATTTTTATAAGAGACACGTTAGCTTCAGACTAGTTTTGAAAGGAAATGTCTTTGTTGACAGCGACGCTAGCAGACCATTAGGAAGTCAGAACCATTTATGACAGATGCTTTGACTAAGCTCTCTAGAGTATTTACTATGGCAGATGGGGGAGGGCTGGATCAAACAATAGCGGATTGCTTCTAAATGATACTGTTATGTGCCAAGGTGTATTTCAGTCTAGTTCCAAACTGGATCCTGTGATATCAGGGTTCATTTCTATTGGAAAGTGATCATATACTGGCAAAAGAGCCAGAGCCACTGTAGATGTTCCAAATTAGACTTTCTAGGGTGGGGCTGGGAGAACTGTATTTTTAATAAGTCCCCAGAGTCCTTCTGTTGTGCAGCTAGGCTGGGAAACTGATAGAGAGGAAGATCTGCATTACCTTTCTGTACCACCTTGGACAAGTTATCTTTTCTGGACATTTGCCTTCTCAACTGTAATATAACAAAGCTCATGCTCATAGAGGATCTTTTCAGCTCCAAAATTTCCTGCTGGTTTATGATAAGTTCAATCTGGGATACTTTTCTACCACAAAAGTGTCCATTCTTTGTCCACCCTGCAGGGCATTTTGGGCTTTGGCTAGAGGCCAGCAGAGGCAGCCTAGGTCCTGACCTTCTGTCAGAAGCTCTGACACAGATCCTAATTAGAAGTGGATCGATATGGGCCTGCAGCCAGGCCTGCGGAGCCTGGGAGGAAGCTGGAGGAGTGTTCTAGCTGGGGAGAATCTGATTACTGTGAAGTAGATCTAGTTATGCTTGTCGACACAAAGGTCCTGCTGGTATAGCCCTTTTCCCTAGGGACCAGCAGGCAGGGCTGTCCTGAGCAAATGGGGAAATGCTTAATGTGTATCCCCCTTTGATATATTTTCCTCACCTGTATAAACTCATGTAATATAGTGCTAGGTACGTAATACAGGCCCCTTCCTCAGATGGAAAAATCATTTAGTGTTAATGTTGATAAAGCCTCTTTGTATGTTCATTTCCCCTAACAACTCACCGGGATAGGTTGAAAAGGAAACTGGAGCTCAGAGAAGTGAAGTGACTTGGCTGCCCTGTGTCACATAGCATGTTCTCTGTTGTACTGCTCTACAGTATTTTTGAGCATCCGTAGCACCATTCCAAGTTGATGGAGTTTTTTTCCTAAACCAAGCTGATGGACTTTTTTTTTTTTTTTAAACCAGGGGTGTCCCTTACCCTTCTGTAAACTGAACTGGAGCTGAAACCTTTTCCCTGAAACCCTTCAATTGTTGTTGTTTAGTCAGTTAGTTGTGTGCGAATCTTTTGCAGTGCCATGGACTGTAGCCTGCCAGGCCTCCTCTGTCCATGGGATATCCCATGGACACTATCCACGGAAGAATAGTGGAGTGGGTAGCTATTTCCTTCTCCTGGGGATCTTCTGACCCAGTGATCGAACCCAAATCTCCTGCTTGGCAAGTGGGTTCTTTACCACTGAGCCACCAGGGAAGCCAAAACTCTTTGAACAGTGGAGGAAATTCCTTAAAACCAGTGGTTGAGGAGGATAAGGGGAGATACTCTGCTTGCTTTGACTTTCTCATCGCCTTTCCAAGGTCCCTAAGGAGTGAGTAGGCTCTAATAGGAGAGATCAATCATCATTTGGGATCAGTGGGAGGGCTGAGTCAGGTTTCTGTACTAGCCCTGTGCACAGAGGGAGAAGGGACTCATGACCAGCTATTCCTATGCATTGTAGAACCCAGGGGCTCAGTATGCTCAGCTGCTAATGTGCTCAGATCAAATTCCCCTCCCCCTGGAGTTGGTCATCCAACAGATATTTGTTAAGTATCTCCTGTGTGTCAGGGTTTGTGCTAGTGCTAAGGATTCCTAGATCAAGACCCAGTCCCTGCCCTGAAAGACCTCACAGTCTAACATCAGAGTTAGAGAAACCACAGTATTCTTTGTGTGCCTTAATAGAGGCATATCCAAAAAAAAAAAAAAAAAGGCATATCCAAGGTACTCTGGAATCACAGAGGCATGAAGGTAGGTTTTTTTTCTGAAGGAGATAACTTCAATCTGGCTCTGAAGGAAGAGTAAGAGTAGGGGCACAAGAACAACACTCCAGACCAGGGAACAGCACAAAGGAAACCACAAAGGTGGGTCCAGGAACAGTTGATAAGGGGGGTGGGGGTAGGCATTAGAGTAGTGCCCAGCATGTAGCCGGTCAGATTGACAGCTCTGCCCCTTACTAGACTTAGGACTGTCATAGTAGCCACTCAGTGGTAGTAACACAGGAGCAGATGGGGAGAAGATGGGTGGGTTTACTAGCAGGCGCTGACTGAAACAGTTTTAGAGACGAAACTAGGGAAGAAAGCTGAAGAGCAGCAGCCTCTGCCCTCTGGGCCAAACCTGCAGAGATGCTGGGGGTTCTTGGCAATGGTTTGAAAGCTCGTCCACCCAGGCACAGGGCTTTACTTCTCTGATGCCAAAATCCTCTGCATGCCTGCCCCTCCTTCCTGTGTTCTTTTAAAAAAAGAAATTAATGGAATCTGTTCAGAATACCCCTGAAATGAAATTACATTTTTAACTCTAATTACCCTAATTAAAACTTGACAGCTGTAATCCTGGAATGGCAGATATGCTAAGTACCCCATGCCTGTGACAAGCTTACTTACCCAGATGGAATGTTCTGTTCTGGGCTTAGGAGAAAAATTCTTCTGTGTATTTGTTTTGTTTTTCCCTATCGGCCATTAGTCTTTGACCTCACAGCTTCCTCAAGCTAGGATAGTCTGTCTTGTGGGCTACAGGACCCCTGAATTTCCACAGCGGTCCCTTTGCTTTCAGAGGTGTTGCTCCTGATGATTCTTACCACATACCTTTGAGTTCTCACTTCTGTTGAGGTTGGTCTGCATGCCCTGAGCCTGTCCCTGGGTGAAATCCCCTGCCTGTGGGGGACCTGCACTTTTTAGAGGGCTGTCTGCTGATCTAGGGCTACATCTGTGTCTGGGATCAGTTGATGGCTGGTATTAAGGTTACAGTTTGAGGTCAGGGACAATGAGCTCTGAAAATAGGATTCCTCTTCTCTTCACATGTATCAGCATAGGCTAGAAGCAACTTGGTGAAATGCCTGGTCTTGACCCCTATCTTGACTAGTTACCTGGACAGACAAGGAACATATTGGGGAGGGAGGGAGATAGTCCTTGAAACAGCCTGCAGGCTCTGTTGATGCTGTGAGTAATCTCACAGTTCTATTAGGACCAAATATCCCCATGTTCTGTTACTTTCTTGTAGCCTGAAAGCCTGTTTAGTCAGTGGACACTGGGTGTTAAGTACTGCAAAGGATACAGAGTTGAATAAGACACACTCTGTGCCCCCTGAGAAGCTTAGAATTGTGGGGGGAGTAGGGAGGCAGTAGTGGATGAAGGACAGCCATATAATGACTAGTTACATAAGACAGAACAAGGTAAAATTTCCCACAGGTGTTAGCATTTGAACTTGACCCGAATAGGTAATATTGGCAGAGGAATGGAGAGGGGCATTGCAGGTTTTAGGGAATAGTGTGATGGAAGGTGGGAAGTTGTTAGATGACAGTCTGCTGTGATTGGAATACAGTGAACAGGGAAGGGTACGAAAGGATGAGATTAGGGTTTAAACTATCCTGTAGGTAAAGGGAGTCCGTTGGGGCTGTAGGACTGTAATAGGAGTATGTGTGGTGGATTGAGAGGGTGATTGGAGACAGTAGATTAGAACAGATGTCAAGTAAACTATGGCCTATGGGCTGAATCAGTCTGTTGCCTCTTTCCATGAAGTAATACTGGAACACAGCCACACTCATTTGTTCATCTATGACTGCTTTCATATTACCTTGTGGCAGAGTCAAATACTACAGAGACTGCTGGCCCTATACAGAAAATTTGCTGATCTTTGAGTTAGAAAGTAATTATGAAAGTTCCGTAAGAGGAGATAAATGTCAGGAGTAAGCCTGAAATGAATTGGAGGTGTCAAATGAGACTGCAGAAGCTGAGACAGTATGATTTAACAGAGAACACCTGCCCTACCTACCTCTCACAACTTTGTAAGAGTCAAATTTTCTGAAGGTCATGATGTCACAAAGGACACAGGACATGAGTAAGTCCTGGTTTGCCCTTATTAGCTGTGACCTTGGGCAAATCACTTAACTTTCCCAAAAGTTTAGGTGAATGTGTTGAATGAAACAAAAGAACCAATCAGGTTTTTCCTCATGACACAGAACTCTTACTCTGCTGCTTATCTATGCTTCACCCCCTAGGTTATGTCTGGGAAAGACAGATATCCTAGAAAACTTGGAACATAGTTTATAGTTTGAGTTGTGAAGCTGGGGACAGGTGGGCGGAAGGTGTGGGAGAGGGGCTCATGATAGTTTGAGGGCATACTGTGCCCTTCGCCTTCCCTAACTGCTGGCACTTGTTCTGGCCAGATATTTCTACCCTTCAACTTCCAGAGCATATTAGGTCCCTGCAAGACAAAAGGCTGAATTGATTTATTTCTTAGTCACCTTTCAAAGCAGGAAATGACATAAGTACCACTTGGCATCTCTTATGTTCTCCCTGCCACTACCCTGAGCCCCCAGTGCCTCACTCCCTTTTTCCTAGGACTGTGTGTGTCTACCCTGGAGGACAGGAAAAATCACTAGATGGGAGACTGCAGTGGTGGGTTCCAAACTCCTTTCTCCCTTTGGCTTTCTCTGTGACCTCAGCCAATTTGTTTTGGTCTCTGGCCCTTCAGATGACTTTAGCCACCTCTTGGGATCTGGACTTTATTCTGTAAGACTCCACTTTAGGATCACAGTCTTTTCTCTTTTTTCCCCTTTTATCCTGTGTACCCTTCTTTCAGTCTGGAGTATTTGTGTAAGTACACACCTCATTTGCTTCAAATTCACTGCCTTTGACTATGAGGAGAATAGTCATATCATTAGCTGTTTTTATTGACAAAGTTTCAGTAACTGGCACTCAGTCTAAGTGGAACAGACACTGGAGGTCAGGTCCAGCTGACCCCAGGGTTCAGTGAGGCATGGTGTCTCGAGGATGGGCCATCTATTCAGTACAGGCAAACATTTGGCCCTGACATCCTTGATAGAGTAGAGGAATAAGGGCCAGGCACTGATCCAGGCAATTTACATTTTTTGTTGTTGTTCTTTTTCATAACTCTGAGATAGGTGATATTATCACAGATAGCATTTTACAGATGTGGGAACTGAGTTTTAGAGGATCATTCAGTAGACAGTGACTGACTCATTGAGGATACAGAGGAATACCTAAATATTCCCTCTCCCCAAGTAGGGGAGAACGGTGGAAAAAACAGATATCAAAGCTCAGGAAGGCAGTTAAATAATAACGCCTAAGGATACCCAGTTTAGGTGGCCAGATACAGGGCTCAAACCCAGATCTGTATGCTTGCTATTTCCATGCTGCCTAGGAGAGCAGGAGGAAGGGTTGATGTCCAGGCCCTATGGGTAGGGGATGGGAATTAAGTATTTCTTGCCAGGAGTCAGAATTATTTGAGGGCTGAATTTGAGTTGCTGAATCCAACCTGAGGTGATAGAGCTAGGATAGAAGTGAGAGAGAAGGGAAGAGGTTTTAGAGACTGACAGGAGATTGTCCTCAGGTTAAAAAAAAAATCAAAAATTTTGTTACGATTCTGTAGATTATTCCAGTTTAAAAACTTGAACCATTTTCTTCTCACCACAGCCTTTGTGAATGCTGGCTTTTTTCCCCGGAGGCCCTGTCTTCCTTTTTTTCTGACCACGGCTAGGAGGCAGGTCATGGCTAGCTTTGAGCCATAGCGTCTTTCAGTCTGCTGCTTCACCCTGGGTCTTTGCCTGTGATGCCTCCAGTAGTGCTAGATGTGATTTCTTCATCTGTCAAATACGAGGATTGGACTAGCTGACTGAGGTCCTAGTGTTCTAAAGGGGTCCTTTATCCATCAGGCCTGAAATTCATAACTACACTGAATCTCAACTAAAATTCACAGATTGTGTTTTTGCCTGACCATCTACTTGTGGCTTAAGATTTAGGGTACAGTTGGCATTGTCTCTGAGGTCCTGGCCTTCCACCCCAGAGCCCCAGTCCTGGGGCTGAATCCACTTCTGCAGAGCACTGTCATTGCTTTCTAAATACCTATTCGGGAACTTATGTGTGAACTTGAAATTTGCATTTCCAGGTTCCACATTGAGGACACCTCCAAAGTTGTCTGTACTATAGGAAGTCCGAATGATGTGGGAAGTGCTTTGGTTAGAAGTAAGGAGACTGATTTGGGGCTTGCCACTCACTGCCTGCTTGCCTTCCACCACTTTGGACAGCTCTCTCCTCATTCTGGTCTTAACACCCCTTCTGTAAAATGGTGGGGCCTCTTCTAGCTCTGGTCTCATCAGGGACAAAAGGCCATCTTCTGTACCATTCATTTGCAGCGCACTGTCTGGCCCCAGCTTTGGTTTGTTGGTTACAGATTGTAAAGCCTTAGATTCTCGCTTCCAGCTCCAGAGGGGGAAGGGGAACCATCCAACTGTCTCATTAGCATGGAGAAAAGAAAACAGTAATTACTTGTGCCTCCCTTGATGATTCCTGCAGGGTTGGTTTTTCGGGGAAGGAAAAGGGGAAAACTGGAGACAGCTTTGGCTGAGGAGGGAGAGATGCTGTTAGCTGCCCAGAAAAGCAGAGGCAAGAATGATTGTCTCGCATGTGTGTCATATTCTCTGGACATTCCTCCAGGGAGCCTAGAGACTGCCTGGATTGAGTTTCATCTATTTATGGCATGTATAGTGTTCTCATACATGGACATGAATTGGGCTCAAGAGCCCTAACGTCACCTGTCATTAAGAAAGCAGCTGCCCTCCCAGGCCTCTCTTTGTGATATGCTGTGCGTCCTGACACCTGTCTTTATTGGGGAGTAGAAGAGGGTTTTACTGAGCCATTTTGTGACTTGGCTGCATTTTTATTATGTTGTGAGGTCATCTTTTTAACCTCCCCAGCAACACAGCCAGTTGGTTTATTATGCCAGGGCATAGGCAACACACAATAGAGCCAGTCAGAGTCAAGGTCAGGTATTCTTGTCTTTGGAAGGAGTTTGGAACTACAAGACCATGGGGTTTGGTCCAGGCTGGGAAGAGCTGACCTCACAAAGATTGAGGCAGTTAGAGTTTTGAGGCCAAGATGTTAGGGGGCAGGCTGAACAGAACTAAAATAGATTGGCAGATGTGGCTCCTGGGACAAAAACTGTTTGCTCTGTGGCCAGTCTCATACTCCCTGCTGTCTGGGCAGCTGCGCACCTTCACGTGCTGATGGTAGCAGAAATGGGCCTGAGACTCCCTGCAGGAGGGCCCTGCCTGACTGGACCTGGAGCTGTTACGCTATGATTGTGTCCTGTGACTGCTCGCTTGTGCCTTGGCTGTCACCCTGGAGGCCTAGAGAACTAGCTTCCATTTTCCTTCCTCTATCTCGAGGAAGATGTCACTTTAGAAACACCTTTTCAGTCTTCCTGTATTCCCTGGAGTTTGCTCTACTCTAAACAGCAGGGATTCTGTAGGGATGTTGTTCATTCACTAAGCCATGTCTTGACTGTTTGCAGCCCTGTGGACTGTAGCATGCCAGGCTCCTCTGTCCACTGTCTCCCAAAGTTTGCTCAGATTCATGTCCATTGAGTCAATGATGCTATCTAACCATCTCATTCTCTGCCCTCCCCTTCTCCTCCTGCCTTTAGTCTTTCCCAGCATCAGGGTCTTTTTCAGTAAATCAGCTCCTTGCATCAGGTGGCTGAAGTATTGGAGTTTCAGCTTTAGCATCAGTCCTTTCAATGAATATTCAGGGTTGATTTCCTTTAGGATTGACTGGTTTGATCTCCTTGCTGTCCAAGGGACTCTGAAGGGTCTTCCCCAGCACCACAACTTGAAAGCATTAATTCTTATGCCAGGGCATAGGCAACACACAATCAGCCTTCTTTATGGCCCAACTCTCACACCTGTACAAGACTACTGGGCCTGGCATAAGTGACTCAATGATAGGTATTTTTTTTTCCATCTAAGTACCACAAAAGATGAATCAAACAATAAAAAAGACTTAAGAGAAAGGAAAAATGTACTTTTGCTATTACTTATTATGTATCATTGGGGCTTCCCTGGTGGGTTAGACGGTAAAGAATCTGCTGACAGTGCAAGAGACCCAGGTTTGATCCCTGGATCTGGAAGATACCCTGGAGAAGGGAATGGCTGCTCCCTTCAGTATTCTGGCCTGGAGAATTAACACAGACAGACGAGCCTGGCAGGCTACAGTCCATGGGGTCAGTTCAGTTCAGTTCAGGCGCTCAGTTGTGTCCGACTCTTTGCGACCCCATGAACTGCAGCACGCCAGGCCTCCTTGTCCATCACCAATTCCCGGAGTCCACCCAAACCCATGTCCATTGAGTCGGTGATGCCATCCAGCCATCTCATCCTCTGTCGTCCCCTTCTCCTCCTGCTCTCAATCTTTCCCAGCATCGGGGTCTTTTGAAAGTTAGCTCCCCGCATCAGGTGGCCAAAGTATTGGAGTTTCAGCTTCAACATCAGTCCTTCCAATGAACACCCAGGACTGATCTCCTTCAGAATGAACTGGGTGGATCTCCTTGCAGTTCAAGGGACTCTCAAGAGTCGTCTCCAACACCACAGTTCAGAAGCATCAGTTCTTTGGTGCTCAGCTTTCTTTATGGTCCACCTCTCACATCCATACATGACTACTGGAAAAACCATAGCCTTGACTAGACGCACCTTTGTTGACAAAGTAATGTCTTTGCTTTTTAATATGCTGTCTAGGTTGGTCATAACTTTCTTTCCAAGGAGTAAGCGTTTTTTAATTCGCAGGCTACAGTCCATGGGGTCATGAAGAGTCAAACATGACTGAATGACTAATGCTTTCACTTTTTCATCATTAAGGCCCAAAGCCTTAGTTATTCTCATTTTTTCCTAATAACCTTTTATTGTTGTTGCTGCTGTTGTGTTTCTTTATTTTTTTAAAAATAGACTTAAATAGTTTAACTGTTTCTTGACAATCTTGTTTGATCCATCAGAAAATCCTGCAGGAAAGTAGATACTATGACCCTTATTTCACAGACAGAGGAAAAAGATCCAGAAAGGTGAAATGACTTGACATGGAAAGTCAGAACATGGAGCTTAGAGTCAGAACATGGAGCTTGAGATTTTGGTTGGACCTTCTAGACCTTAGAACAAAGGTTGATGGGGCAGTTATTTTATTCATTCACAGGTTCCCAAAGTACTTCGTGTCTTCTACTTGCCAGACTGTGTCAGATACTTGAGCTGTTACAGTTAAGAAGACCCTGCTGCTGCTGCTGCTGCTGCTAAGTCGCTTCAGTCACAGCAGCAGTAAACATCCTCTTTTCTTCTCCCCTCCCCCTCAGTTCAGTTCAGTCACTCAGTCCTGTCCAACTCTTTGCGACCCCATGGACCGAGGCATGCCAGGCCTCCCTGTCCCTCACCAACTCCTGGAGTTTACCCAAACTCATGTCCATTGAGTTGGTGATGTCATCCAAGCATCTCATCCTCTGTCATCCCCTTCTCCTCCTGCCCTCAATCTTTCCCAGCATCAGGGTCTTTTCAAATGAGTCAGCTCTTTGCATCAGGTGGCCAAAGTATTGGAGTTTCAGCTTTAACATCAGTCCTTCCAATGAACACTCCAGACTGATCTCCTTTAGGATATTGACTGGTCGGATCTCCTTGCAGTCCAAGGGACTCTCAAGAGTCTTTTCCAACACCACAGTTCAGAAGCATCAATTCTTTGGCGCTCAGCTTTTTTCACAGTCCAACTTTCACATCCATACATGACCACTAGAAAAACCATAGCCTTGACTAGATGGACCTTTGCTGGCGAAGTAATGTCTCTCCTTTTTAATATGCTTTCTAGGTTGGTCATAACTTTCCTTCCAAGGAGTAAGCGTCTTTTAATTTCATGGCTCCAGTCACCATCTGCAGTGATTTTGGAGTCCCCCAGAATAAAGTCAGCCACTGTTTCCGCTGTTTCCCCATCTATTTGCCATGAGGTGATGGGACCAGATGCCATGATCTTAGTTTTCTGAATGTTGAGCTTTAAGCCAACTTGTTCACTCTCCTCTTTCACTGTCATCAAGAGGCTCTTTAGTTCTTCTTCACTTTCTACCATAAGGGTGGTGTCATCTGCATATCTGAGGTTATTGATATTTCTCCCAGCAATCTTGATTCCAGCTTGTGCTTCCTCCAGCCCAGTGTTTCTCATGATGTACTACTCTGCATATAAATTAAATAAGCAGGGTGACAATATACAGTCTTGATGTACTCCTTTCCCTATTAGGAACCAGTCTGTTGGTCCATGTCCAGTCCTAACTGTTGCTTCCTGACCTGCATACAGATTTCTCAGGAGGCAGGTCAGGTGGTCTGGTATTCCCATCTCTTGAAGAATTTTCCACAGTTTATGGTGATCCACCCAGTCAAAGGCTTTGGCATAGTTAATAAAGCAGAAATAGATGTTTTTCTGAAACTCTCTTGCTTTTTCGATGATCCAGCTGCTGCTGCTGCTAAGTCACTTCAGTCGTGTCCCACTCTGTGTGACCCCATAGACGGCAGCCCACCAGGCTCCCCCGTCCCTGGGACTCTCCAGGCAAGAACACTGGAGTGGGTTGCCATTTCCTTCTCCAAAGCATGAAAGTGAAAAGTGAAAGTGAAGTCACTCAGTCGTGTCCGACTCTTGGCGATCCCATGGACTGCAGCCTACCAGGTCCCTCCATCCATGGGATTTTCCAGGCAAAAGTACTGGAGTGGGGTGCCATTGCCTTCTGATGATCCAGCGGATGTTGGCAGTTTGATCTCTGGTTCCTCTGCTTTTTCTAAAACCAGCTTGAACATCTGAAAGTTCACGGTTCACATATTGCTGAAGCCTGGCTTGGAGAATTTTGAGCATTACTTTACTAGCGTGTGAGATGAGTGCAATTGTGCGGTAGTTTGAGCATTCTTTCGCGTTGCCTTTCTTAGGGATTAGAATGAAGACTGACCTTTTCCAGTCTTGTGGCCACTGCTGAGTTTTCCAAATTTGCTGGCATATTGAGTGCAGCACTTTCACAGCATCATCTTTCAGGATTTGAAATAGCTCCACTGGAATTCCATCACCTCCACTAGCTTTGTGCATAGTGATGCTTCCTAAGGCCCATTTGACTTCACATTCCAGGATGTCTTGACTCTAGATGAGTGATCACACCATCTGGGTTGTGAAGATCTTTTTGTATAGTTCTTCCCCTCCCCCTACCCCCATTCAAATCATTGGATTTTGAGGTAGAAAGAGCTCCAGAGTTTATCTGGTCTTCCTTTCATGTTGCTACATGAGTAAGGCAGATCATGAAGCAAGCACATAGACTTTGGTGTAAAGTAAAGCAGACATAGGTTCAAATCCTAGCTCTGCTGCTTGCTAGCTATTTGACTGAATGATACACTTAGCCTCCTCACCCATCTTCAGTTTTAGTCACTAAATCGTGTCCAGCTCTGTTGTGACCCCATGGCCTGTAGCCTGCCAGGCTCCTCTGTCCATGAGATTTCCCAGGCAAGAATACTGGAGTGGGTTCCTTCTCCAAGGGATCTTCCTAACCTAGGGGTTGAACCTGTGTCTCCTGCATTGGCAGGCGGATTCTTTACCACTGAGCCACCAGGGAAGACCCGTATTCAGTTACCTTGGCTATAAAGTGGGCATTCCATCACTTGCTTCACAGGGTATTAGGATCAGGAGGGTTGCCAACATAACACCTAGTCCAGCAGTAGCCCAGGTCTTTCTGTCACCCTGCATCAAGGCCTGGCCTAAGCCGTTGCTCAAATGAAGCTTCTGAGGCCACTTCTAGTCAGACTGATTCCCACCACCCCTCCCCGACCCCCCGCCACTTTTACAATACATAGCACTCTTGAAACTGTTAGGTTGTGCGTAATATTCTTTTTTTTTTTTTTTAAAGATTTGATTTATATTTGATTTATAAGGTTGTGTTATTTTGTATTAGTTTCTGGTGTACAACAAAGTGATTCAGTTATATGAATGTGTATTTTTTGTATTTTCCAATATGATTTATTGTAGGATATTAAATATAGGTTCCTGTGTTATACAATAGGACCTTGTTTATTTTATATATAGTTTGTATCTGCTAATCCCAAACTCCTATTCTCACATCCCCCCTTCCCCTTTGGTAACTATAAGTTTGTTTTCTTTGTCTGTGAATCTATTTCTATTTTGCAAATATTCATTTGCATCATATTTTAGATTCTACATATAAGTGGTATACAGTATTTTTCTTTCTGGCTTATTTCACCTAGTACGATAATCTGGGTTCATCCATGTTGCTGCAGATGGCACTGTTTGATTCTTTTTTATGGCTGAGTAAATCACTACAGATGGTGACTGCAGCCATGAAATTAAAAGATGCTTACTCCTTGGAAGGAAAGTTATGACCAACCTAGATAGCATATTCAAAAGCAGAGACATTACTTTGCCAACAAAGGTCCGTCTAGTCAAGGCTATGGTTTTTCCCGTGGTCATGTATGGATGTGAGAGTTGGACTGTGAAGAAGGCTGAGCGCCAAAGAATTGATGCTTTTGAACTGTGGTGTTGGAGAAGACTCTTGAGAGTCCCTTGGACTGCCAGGAGATCCAACCAGTCCAATCTGAAGGAGATTTCTTTGGAAGGAATGATGCTAAAGCTGAAACTCCAGTACTTTGGCCACCTTATGCGAAGAGTTGACTCATTGGAAAAGACTCTAATGCTGGGAGGGATTGGGGGCAGGAGGAGAAGGGGACTACAGAGGATGAGATGGCTGGATGGCATCACTGACTCGATGGACGTGAGTCTGAGTGAACTCCGGGAGTTGGTGATGGACAGGGAGGCCTGGTGTGCTGTGATTCATGGGGTTGCAAAGAGTTGGACACGACTGAGCGACTGATCTGATCTGATCTGAATATTCTATTGTGGTTTTATTAATCATTGTAAAGATTCAGTGTTGTCTTGTGCTGACATAGCCGTATTTTCAAGAGGTGACAGAACTCACACAATGAAGACATGTCTGGAATGAGACCATAGTGGGATGAGATCTTTCCAGTTACCTGAGTACTGCTGTACCAGGCTGTGTGTATATGGAGTTCTTCAACTGAGGCCTTCAAGGCGAGTCAGTTGTGCCATGTTGGGAGGTAGGGCAGTGGAAGCTGGATCAATGGAAAACTCAGCTAGCTATTTATGTTAGATCCAGCTTTTAAAACACAAGTCTTCCAAACTTTCTGAAGAAGGCGTACTTTCTTATCTACCCTTTGGCCTTATGTCTGGCACCTGTATCTTTGATGATTTTTTTTTTTTTTTTTTAAATTTTGATTGTGCTGTGTCTTCGTTGCTGCATGCGGGCTCTCTAGTTGCATTGAGCAGGGGCTACTCTTCTTTGTGGTGCCTGGGCTTCTCATTGTCGTGGCTTCTCTTGTTGCAGCTCACAGGCTCAGTAGTTGTGGTATGCCGGCTTAGGTGCTCCATGGCATGTTGGATCTTCCCAGACCAGGGATCCAGCCTGTGTCATCTGCATTGGCAGGTGGATTCTTACCCAGTGTGTCACCAGGGAAGTTCTAATGATTGTTCTTTTTGACCTATTTTGGATTTTTAAAAAAATAAACAGGAAAAGCAAAACATAAAAAAAGTTCTCGTGTGTGTGTGTGTGTGTGTGTATACAAGCCACACCTTTCATGTCTTGGCTGTTGTAAATAGTGCTGCTGTGGACATTGTGGGGTGTGTATCTTTTTGAATTAAGAGTTTTCTCTGGATATATATCCAGGAGTGGGATCATACAGTAACTGTGTTTTAGTTTTTAAGAATCTGCATACTGCTTTCCCATAGCCTGCCTAATATTCTTAGTATATTTGTAGGAAGTTGACACAGTCTTGCCCTGGACTACTAGGAGCCCAAGGATAAGATTTGTTCTCTTTCAACCCTGCATCTGCTATAATCCCCAACCTAGAGTTGAAACTGTGGCTAACTAGACCCAAGAATTGTTTTTTGATTGATTGGATAGAAGACTTGGGAGGATTTGCAGCTGACAGAGCTGTTAAAGATTTGTCTGGGTCTCCCACCTTCACTCTTCCCCTTTCCTCTCCTGTTACAGTATCACATTGATTCTTAAAAAAATCCTTGTGTTGTAGACAGGATGGGAATTGTATCTCTATTTTGTAATTAAGGAATCTGAGGCTCATATTAAAACTCAGGTCTCTTGTTAGGAGATAGATCCATAGTAAGAGTAGTAGAAATTTGAACAGAAATCTTAACTGACTAGGTCTTCATCGTCTAGAAGCAGTAGTAATGTTTACACGGAAGAAAAACAGAGGAACTGTTCTGAAGCCTTAGTGGATGGTGAGAACAGAGCTTTGATTGTAGTCACAGCCAGAGGTATTTTCAAGAACACAACAGAGAGGAGAGGAAGGGTTCAGGATAACTTCACCTAATTGTTAGGCCTTGAAGATTAAGATGAATTTGAATATGAATAAATGAAGAGAGTCGTTCCAGGTGAGACAGCAACATGGATAAAAGTATGGTAACTGGAAGGCCCACGGTCGTAAGTGATGACTAGACCCGTGGTGTAAGAGTCTAGAGAGCAAGGCTGAGGTGATTGGGAGCCATGCCATTTTTTGGAGCAGGGGAGTGGCATTAGGAACAGGAGTTTAAAAGTGTGGGCTCCAATAGATTGGAGTAGAAGGCGCGGGGGAAGACTAGTGAAAGAGAGACCAGGGAAGAGGCTACTCTTAACAGCCTGTTCTTGTAATGTCAGTAAATTCTAAGAAATATTCCAGCAGTGCAGGCAGGAGATAATGAGATCCTGAAGCAATCCTTCTCAGAATGGCTGTCATTCCTTCTTGGAAATAAAATAGTACATGTAAAGTGCTTAACCCAGTACCTAGACGATTTCAAAGTGTGCGTTAAATGTTAATGGCAGTTAAATGACTGTTGTGGTGGTGGTGATTATCATAGTTTTGTGCTCACAGTATCCTCTGGAACTACCTGGCTGAAGGACTCAGGAGTCAACTGGTGTTTAGTAAAAAGCCTGGACTGCAAGTAAATGGAGAGTATCCCAGGGTTGGGTATAAATGAGGGCTCTGAGTCATGTCAGCCAGGACTAGAGCATGCGTTTTCTGTCTTTTTTCTTCTGTTTTTTGAGGAGTGGTATAATGTGTGATTAAGAAGGCAAGCCCTGGAGGTTGAACTCAGGTTGAAGTCCCAAGTCTGCCATCTACTAGCTGTGTGACTTGGGGCAAATTTACTTAGCATCTCTGTATCTGTTTTACCTTAGAAAAAGTGAAGAATGTAATATCACACCAACCTTACAAGAGTTTGTAAAGATTTAAAGAGTTAATACAACCAAAGGGTTTACAACAAGGCTTGGCACTGTGCTACTATTCTCTTTACCCCAGTCATTTCTACCCCACCTTCCAAGTAATATATAGGAGTTTCTCTGTCCCAACAGAGGACGGGGTAAGTGGAGAAAACTGAAGTCAGCCTCATAGTGCTTGGAAGTTTCTCCCATCTGGGTTCTAGGTTTTGGAAGCCTGGAGGAACCTCTTTCTTTCCATCACTACATTCTAGTTCTGTAGACTTTCTTGGTCTTAGTGTAACAAGCTTCCTCTTGCCCATTATTGCCTCAGGGCTTTTGTGTTTATTTCCCTTCTCTGAAGCTCTCTTCCTCTGATCTTTGCAGATCTCACCCCCTTACTTGGGTCTCTGTCTAGTGACTGCTTCTTGGAGAAGTCTTCCTTAACTTTTATCTAAAATAGACCTCATTTCACTCATAGTCGTTCTTTCTTTCCTTGCTCTGCTTTATTTTTCTTTATAGCCCTTAGCACAACCTAAAACTGTTTATTAACCTATTTTTTGCTAGGTTGCAAGACCTGTAAGGGCAGGAACTTCAAATGCATGCATTGACCTAAGCTCAGGCCTGTTTTGAGCAAGACCCTGACTGACTTCTCTCTGTTCTAGGTGAGCCCTCTTCCCTGAGGCAGTTGGTGCTGACCCTGTAACACAAAAGAACTTGCCGGCTGAGCTCAGCCTTGCTACTGGTGAGTGAGGGTACCTGGGCAAGCTTGGGCCAAGATACAAAGTGACTAGTTTGGGGCTTATTTTTACCCTTAGTACAGATAACTTACAGGTAATTACTCTCCTACTCCATGCCTAAGAGACTGTCATAGGCAGACAGTCTGGGATCACTTGCCATAAATAAAGCAAAAGCACGCTCAATTCCTTCTGGCTTCTGCCTGCTACTTTCTGCTGTGTGGTATCCTGGACCTGGCTAAACCCATTCTCCCACAAACTCTCTTAACATGACTTCATAGACTTTTCTGATTTCAGTCTTGAGTGTGACCTACCAAGCCCAGACTTGGTTTTGGGAAATCCTGTGGTTTTATCAGTCCTGCAGAATATCGATCATCAGTGGAGCTGGGGATGGAGAGTTAGAGTGGGGCTTTGTGAAGGGAAAGTCCAGCAAAATTTAGAAGGAAGACTGCAGATGGTGAAATAGGATGGGAAGTCAACATAATAAGAATCAGTTGTGTTATGGATCTCATTTATACTATATAAAATCCCATTTTATAGATGAGGGAATTGAGGCTTAGGAAACTGAAGTAATATGCCCAGGGTTTATGCCTGGAAATCCATAAAGCTGATCTTAGAATCCAGGTCAGTCTGTGAATACCATTCTCTCTGACTTGGCATGCTTTCCTTGGACTGCTAATCTCCTTGGAATCATGATTTTTCTTATAAAATTCAAGAAGACAGACCTTCTTAGGGGTTCAGGAAGGAGGCCTAGTTATTTGAAAGGCCCAGCAAGGCAGGCAAGAGGTGGGGGTCCCTTCTGAGCAAGGACATTTTTAGTGAGGTGGGCCAAGAGGCTGGAAGGAAGAACCTCCAAGCAGGCAGAGACCCAGGCTTAAATATGAGTGGACGGAGAAGAAAACATCTGTAACACTTGGGACCCCATGAGCACTTGGGCTAGCATAGACAGGGACCTGGTGAGCTGACTTGTAGTTGGAAACCCTGGGGGTTTATTGTCTCTCTCAATAGTTACCTTTGGATAATCTGTTTGCCTATTTTTGTTAGAGTGCCTCCATGTACCTTCACATGTTTATTTTGTGTATACCAACCATATAGGATGTTGTAGAGAATCAAATGGGAAATGCAAGTTGGAAAGCTTTGCGAATTGTAAAAACTGAAGTGAGAGAAGTGAGAAGAAAGCGTTACAGGTGTCTCTGGCATCTCAGTCCCTGACCTTTAGCCACCCGGCTCCCCAAAGGCAAAAGGGAAGGTTTTGTCTTGGAAATCTACACTGTAAATTTTCTCCCATGCCCTCTTCTTCCTCTCCTCCTGCTGCAGGCCCTACCAGAAAACAGTTGAAAAGTTCCACAAATTCAGTCTTTCCAGGGCACAGAGACAGAACCAGGCAGCATTGGCAGCCATCATTTGCAGCGTGTAGTCTGCGGAGTACAGGTTTAAATGCACTCTCACAGCTTGCCTCCAAGTCCACTGCCAGTACAGATGTCATGGTTGTTTTCAGGAGTCCATCCACAGCATGTGTCTGTATTCACTGACTGCTTCCACTGGGATGTTGCTTTGTTACCTACTGTTATCTTAGACCAGGAGGGCTATTCCTATTTTGGCCCTAGGTTCCCCACTTACTGCCACCCCTCACTACTATTAGTGAAAAACTCATGTATACTGTAGCCTCATATCCTATCAGAGGCTGTGATCATTTCACTTTTCCCACCATTTCTCTCATCCTTGGCCAGTGATAGAGTTCTTCATACTCTCTTCGTATTCTGTAGTAAGGGACATTCTTTTCTTCCCGCTGCCCGCCTGAGGGTGCACAGAGGGATCTGTGCCCCCACTTGAGGCTCCTGGAAATCTGCTTTGACCAACCTTCCCTCCTTTTCTAAATCTCCAGACACTTACTGTCATCTCTTTTTGTCTTGGTTAATCTAATGTTCTTTAGCTTCTGGCCTTTCCATGGCCTGGGCATCAAGCTTGGATTTTATTGTTCTTATGACAGCTGCCCTGCGAAGTAGTTCCATTGTTGATTCTTTTAAAATATGAATGCTACTGCTAAGTCGCTTCAGTCGTGTCCGACTCTGTGCGACCCCATAGACGGCAACCTACTAGGCTCCCCCGTCCCTGGGATTCTCCAGACAAGAACACTGGAGTGGGTTGCCATTTCCTTCTCCAATGCATGAAAGTGAAAAGTGAAAGTGAAGTTGCTCAGTCGTGTCCGACCCTCAGCGACCCAAAGGACTGCAGCCTTCCAGGCTCCTCTGTCCATGGGATTTTCCAGGCAAGAGTACTGGAGTGGGGTGCCATTGCCTTCTCCGAAAATATGAATGGTTCCATGTAAAAAACTGTATAATATACTGATACACATGTAATAGCTTATTTATCTAACATCCTCAATTTTCCAGAATCCAGCTAAAAAACAAAAGGTAGCAAAGCATGTGTCATACCTTGCACAGTGCTAATTTATTCCTTTTTATGTGTTGTTGTAACAAGCTTAACAATCTGGTTTCTAAACCCCCAGAAGATTAAGAACAGGGCATATAAAGGGGAGGAGGAGCTGCTATATTAGCAGCAGCAGAGGTGAGAGCTGAAAGCCAACTGTAAGGGAGATATAAAAGAAGAATGATAAGACAGAAAAGTTAAAATGGGTATGAAGGCCGTACTTTAAGGGCAACAGCCCTGTAGACATCTGTACACTTCAGTAAGGTAGGGCTAGGTAATTTTTAAGGTAGTTCTTGAAGGCCAGTAGTATCAAAGAATATTTAATTATTTGCAGTGTCTGCTATAGTATCAGATGCTACATTGAATGCTCTACATAAATTGATTTTGTTTTCATCACACCTTGAAAGGTAGGTGGTGATATTCTCATTTTATAAATTATAGAGACTTAGAGAGGGACACACCCACTCCAGTGTTCTTGCCTGGAGAATCCCAGGGACAGGGGAGCCTGGTGGGCTGCCGTCTGTGGGTTCGCAGAGAGTCTGACACAACTGAAGCGACTTAGCAGCAGCAGCAGCAGCAGAGAGGGACACACAGGCAGTGACTGGAAGAGCTAACAAACTTAGAATTTAGAAGAATCTGGTTCTAAAAAGCCAAGTTTTTTCTATTATTCTGCACCGTCTCTTCAGCTGTGGCCTAAAACCTCAGTCCTTCGCAGCCTCTTGGGACAGTGGTTCCCTCCACCATTCATTCTCTTGAATATGAATGTCTTTTCCTTTTAAAGATATCCATTCATTTAGTGCCTATTTATTGAGTGTCCACTATGTGCCAGGCACAGTTTTAAGTGTTTGAAATGTAGCAGTGAAGAAAATAGTTTTCTCTCCTGTAGCCTAAATTCTAGTGGAATATAAACAAATGAATATGTTGAAAAATAAAGCAGGAAAAGGGAATAGGGAGGCACCATGTGATGAAAGAAGGCCTCCATGAGAAAATAAAATCTGTACAGAAATATGTACAAGATGCAGTAGTGTGAGCTGTGTGTATATCTTGGGGAATAACATTCCAGGCATAGAGTTTGGTAAGTTTGGAGGCCCTGAAACAGGAGCACGCTTAATGTTTTGAGGAACAAAGGAGGCCAATGTAGCTAGAGATGAATTGAGCAATAGGAGGAGTGGATTATGGAGAAGTCACAAGGGTAGACAAGAACTCAGATCACGTGGGGCTTTATTCTCAGCGAAACAGGAAGCCGCTGGACATGTTTGAGTAGGTGAATGACATAATCTAACGTCCATTTAAAAAAAGAATCCCTCTGCATGATTGTATCGGCCAGGACCTCCAATATGTTGTTGAACATAATTGGTGAAAACAGACACTCTTACCTTGTTCCCAGTTCTAAAGAGAAGGGATTCAGTCTTTCTGAGTACTTAAGTGTGATACCAGTAAGTATGATGTTTGCTGCAGGGCTTTTTGGTAGACTTCTATTTATCAGGCTAAGTAAGTTCTCTATTTCTACTTTTTTCAGAGGTTTTATTATGGATGGATGTTGAATTTTGTTTGTGTGGTTTTTTATCCTTTATTCTACTAACATGGCACTATGATAATTGATTTTTGGATATTAAACCAACATCATTCCTAGAATGAATCCCACTTGGCTATAGTGTATAATCCTTTTTGTATGGTCTTGATTTGGTTTACTAATATTTTGTTGAAGATTTTTGCCTGTATTCATGAGAGATGTCGGTCACTAGTTTTCTTGTTATGTCTTTGGTTTTGGTGTCAGGGTAATCCTGGTCTCTTAGGCTAGAGAGTCTTCCCTCTGTTTTCTGGGAGAGTTTGTGAAGGATTGTGATTTCTTTTTTGAATTTTTTAGAAACATATTTCTTATTTTAATTATTCTCGGCTGCGCTGGATCTTTGTCGCTGCACTTGTTCTTTCTCTAGTTGTGGTGCGTGGGCTTCTCTCTCATGGTGGCGGCTTCTGTCCTTCTGGAGCACGGGCTCTAGGCACCTGGGCTCAGTAGTTAAGGCTTATGGGCTTAGTGGCCCTGAGGCATGTGGAATCTTTCTGAACCAGGTGCTGAACTCAAGTTCCCTGCATTGACAGGCAGATTCTTAACCACTGAACAACCAGGGAAGTCTTTGATTTTAAATGTTTGATAGAACAAGCCATGTGGACCTGAACTTTTCTCTGCTGGAAGATTCTTAATTACTAATTCAAAAATTCTCATGATAGGTCTACTCAGATGTACTGTGTTTTTTTTTTTTTTCTTTTGTGTCGATAATTTCTGTGTGTCTAGGAATTTGTCCCCTTCATCTAAGTTGTTTAATTTTGTGGCTTAAAGTTGTTCATAGTATTGCCTTATAATCTTTTTTAACTCTAGAAGGTGATAACCCTTTTTTTGTTTCTGATTTTGGCAATTTGTATTTTCTCTGTTTTTCTCTTGGTCAGCCTTACTGAAGGTTTAATTTTGTTGATTTTTTTCAAAGAACCAGCTTTTGGTTTCATTGTTTTTCTGTTCCACTGATCTCTTCCTTTAATATTTGTTTTTCCTAACTTTAGCTTGCTTTGGATTTAGTTTGTTCTTTTTCTAGTTTCTCAAGTCTTAAGTTACTTTTTTAAGGCACTCGCATCCGAAATGAAACTCTTCTTCAGGCATGACTGACCTGCGGACTGTCACATGCTCCTCAGTAGTAGTCTCTGGAGAACTATCTGGAGCTTCAGGGAGGGCCTGACTCAGACACAGTGGGGGAGACAGGTGGTCCACAGTGTTGTGCCACCAGTAGGAAGAAGGGGTCTAGGGCTTGACCCATAGCACACAGCAGCCTGGATCCTGCCTGCCCCAAGTGCCCCACCACCACCTGAGATTTGTGTGGGTGGGCCTGAGATCCCTCACCCTCATACAAAGGGTATGTGCCCCCATGCTGGCTGGGGCAGGCCTCAGATGGGGACAGTTTAGTCGGTAGTAATGTGATACATGGGAAACCAAGCTTTCTCCACTTTCCTAGGAGATTTTGCCTGATACAGAGCTAGAGGAGACCACGGCCCACCTCACAGACTTCAGAGACAGATGGCTTTGGAAGCCTTACCAGGTTCCTGTTAATGACTGAGATTCTAAGCAGAAATTTGATTGCATCAAAGATACAAGGCTTAAAGGCAGATACCAAATAAGTATGCTTAAAAATGAGGATACTTATTTGTGGCCTTTAAAAGTTTCCTCAATGTTCAGTTCAGTTCAGTTGAATTGCTCAGTCGTGTCCAACTCTTTGCGACCCCATGGCCTGCAGCACGCCAGGCTTCCCTGCTGCTGCTAAGTCGCTTCAGTCGTGTCCGACTCTGTGCAACCCCATAGACGGCAGCCCACCAGGCTCCCCTGTCCCTGGGATTCTCCAGGCAAGAACACTGGAGTGGGTTGCCATTTCCTTCTCCAATGCATGAAAGTGAAAACATAAAGTGAAGTTGCTCAGTTGTGTCCGACTCCTAGCGACCCCGTGGACTGCAGCCCTCCAGGCCCCTCCGTCCATGGGATTTTGCAGGCAAGAGTACTGGAGTGGGGTCCAGGCTTCCCTGTCCATCGCCAACTCCCAGAGTTTACTCAAACTCATGTCTCTTGAGTCGATGATGCCATCCAACCATCTCATCCTCTGTCTTCCCCCTCTCCTCCTGCCTTCAATTTTTCCCAGCATCAGGGTCTTTTCAAATGAGTCAGTTTTTTTCACATCAGGTAGCCAAAGTATTGGAGTTTCAGCTTCAACATCAGTCCTTCCAATGAATACTCAGGACTGATTTCCTTTAGGATTGACTGGTCAGATCTCCTTGCAGTCCAAGGGACTCTCAAGAGTCTTCTCCAACACCACAGTTCAAAAGCGTCAATTCTTTGGTGCTCAGCTTTCTTTATAGTCCAACTCTCACATCCATACGTGACTACTGGAAAAACCATAGCCTTGACTAGACGGACCTTTGTTGGCAAAGTAATGTCTTTGCTTTTTAATGCTGTCTAGGTTGGTCATAACTTTCCTTCCAAGGAGTAAGCGTCTTTTAATTTCATGGCTGCAATCAGCATCTGCAGTGGTTTTGGAGCCCAGAAAAATAAAGTCAGCCACTGTTTCCCTATCTATTTCCCGTGAAGTGATGGGACCAGATGCCATGATCTTAGTTTTCTGAATGTTGAGCTTTAAGCCAACTTTTTTACTCTCCTCTTTGACTTTCATCAAAAGGCTCTTTAGTTCCTCTTCACTTTCTGCCATAATGGTGCTGTCATCTGCATATCTGAGGTTATTGATATTTCTCCCAGCAATCTTGATTCCAGCTTGTGCTTCCTCCAGCCCAGTGTTTCTCATGATGTACTCTACATACAAGTTAAATAAGCAGGGTGACAATATACAGTCTTGACATACTCCTTTTCCTATTTGGAACCAGTCTGTTGGTTCATGTCTAGTCCTAACTGTTGCTTCCTGACCTGCATACAGATTTCTCAAGAGGCAGGTCAGGTGTTCTGGTATTCCCATCTCTTGAAGAGTTTTCTACAGTTTATGGTGATCCACACTGTCAAAGGCTTTGGCATAGTCAATAAAGCAGAAATAGATGTTTTTTCTGGAACTCTCTTGCTTTTTTGATGATCCAGTAGATGTTGGCAATTTGATCTCTGGTTCCTCTGCCTTTTCTAAATCCAGGTTGAACATCAGCAAGTTCACAGTTCACGTACTGTTGAAGCCTGCTTGGAGAATTTTGAGCATTACTTTACTAGTGTATGAGATGAGTACAATTGTGCGGTAGTTTGAGCATTCTTTGGCATTGCCTTTCTTTGGGATTGGAATGAAAACTGACCTTTTCCAGTCTTGTGGCCACTGCTGAGTTTTCCAAATTTGCTGGCATATTGAGTGCAGATTTTCACAGCATCATAGCATCGTCTTTTAGGATTTGAAAGAGCTCAACTGGAATTCCATCACCTCCACTAGCTTTGTTCATAATGATGCTTCTTAAGGCCCACTTGACTTCACATTCCAGGATGTCTGACTCTAGGTGAGTTATCATACCGTCATGATTATCTGGGTTGGGAAGATCTTTTTTGTACAGTTCTTCTTGCCACTTCTTCTTAATATCTTCTGCTTCTGTTAGGTCTGTACTATTACTGTCCTTTATTGAGCCCATCTTTGCATGAAATGTTCCCTTGGTATCTCTTATTTTCTTGAAGAGATCTCTAGTCTTTCCCATTCTATTGTTTTCTTCTATTTCTTTGCATTGATCACTGAGGAAGGCTTTCTTATCTCTCCTTGCTATTATTCTTTGGAACTCTGCATTCAGATGGGTGTATCTTTCCTTTTCTCCTTTGCTTTTCATTTCTCTTCTTTTCACAGCTATTTGTATGGCCTCTTCAGACAGCTATTTTGCTTTTTTGCATTTCTTTTTCTTGGGGATGGTCTTGATCCCTGTCTCCTGTACAGTGTCACGAACCTCTATCCATAGTTCATCAGGCACTCTGTCTATCAGATCCAATCCCTTGAATCTATTTCTCACGTCCTCATCTGTAGACATGAAATAACAGTTTCTATCCAGCAGCTGTGAAAGATGCATTTCAAATGAGTGCTGTATGAAACTGTTAGATACTATATGCATGTAAGGGACTATTAATGTTAGTAATTATGGTCCTAGGGACTGGAACAGTCTGAGAAGGGGCAGGAGCAGTGGCAGTACACTATTGCCCTTCAAGGTGTGGGTCATGAACAGTTGACCAAAGTGGACTTTGCAGCTTAATGTAAAGCAGGGGTTCATTGTCTGCCAGTGTAATTATCCAATGGCTTCCAGGGCTTTCTGTGGAGAAACTCTGAGTGAAGCCCTGAGAGCAGTTCAGCTTAGATGCAGCTATCTCTGTTCTCTCCCCATCCAGGAATGTTGCCCACATTTTATTACTTTGGTTCCAGAGGCAGCTGGCTTTCTTGAGGGTTACTGTCATAGGAAACAGGAAGGTCAAGCTCACTTAGAGGGAAGGAGTAGTATGCAAAAGACTCTGGGTCCTGTTAGGCCCTGTGTCCCCCTCCTTCCCCAATTTTCATTAAGATTAAAGAGGATCTTTCTGTCCCGCTGGAGCAACAAACTTGACAGAGGAGGGACTGGCAGCTACTAGAGGGAAATTTTAAGGCCATTGACTGTGGCAGAGAGGTAGGATCTGAGCTTAAAAATAAGGCCAAGAGATCAAAAACTCAAGCTGGGAAATCATAAATCAGGAAGCCAAGGTCCATCAGCAGATGTGATGTGGGAATCATGAGATGAGTAGGACATGGAAAAAGGGGAGTTACGACTTAATGGGGCAGATGTGCAAAAAAGCCCCAAAAGTATTCTACAAAAGATCACATTAACACAAAAGCAAAAATTGCTTCTTTTGAACTATCCATTATTTTGTGTTATCTGGGTCTCTACTGTTACCCTCTACCTTCATCTCCCTCCCCATGCCCCCAGTTAGCATAATATGTCAAGAGTTATTTTACTTAAGTGCGTAGGGCAAGAGACAACGTTATCTACATTATAACTGGTCTTCAGGAAATTTAATTAACTGCATCTTTCCCACCATTGTAAATCTTGAAAATCTCAGGCTACATGCTGCTGGGGAAAGAGAGGAAGCTATAAAGCCAAAGATTTGAATTTGCTGGGACATTCATTTCCTATGTGACTGACCTCTCTGAGCTGTAGTTTCCTCTTCTGCAAAATGGGAGGAATGCCTATACAGTTATTGTGGTGCTAATAGGAGATGATGGAAAAAATGCCTGGCTTGGATTGGTGTTCAAGCCACTGGTGGTTGAAATACATTCTGATATGTGTTGTGTCATATTGTAGTAGAGAGTGAGTATTGTGACCCAGGCTCTTACGTTTCTACTAACTCAACCTTGGGAAGTATTTAATATCTCTGTACCTTAGTTTCCTCAACTCCAAAAAGAGGGAATGAAGCAGAAAGGTGTTCTATAATTGGTGGTGTATCTCTTCCAGTTCTGTGCTTCCAAAGGCACTTGGTCTGTGGTTCAAAAAAGGAGTCGGGGGTGGGGCAAAAGGGGAGGCTCACCTTCAGTCCTGCTTAAGGCTGCAACAGGGACAGTTAGTCATTATCTGAGTATGATGAGAAGTGTCTGGGAGTTGCCTGCCTATCTCTCAACATTTGGGGGAAGTGGGGAGGGTGAAGAAAACAATGATAAAATCAGAATGGCCTGGAAGGTTGGAGACTGAGTTGTTATCAAGTATGAGAGAGACCATGAGGCACAGAGCCCAGCTTGTGCTGTTACCTGCTTTTTGGGTGTTGCCAGTGAAGCTGTTTCTCTTTTTTTAGCCTCCATATCCCCATCTGTAAAATGAATTAGGCGGTGTATTCTCCAAGGGCCTTCTAGGGCTTCCTAAAATTTCATCATCCGCTCTCTTCTGGCTCTCACGTTAGTTTGTATCCAGCTTGTGCCCTTGGTGTTGAGGATTTCATTTACAGAAGGCTTCTTAACTTGCCAGGCTAGCACTAGAGTAATATTTAGAATGCTCTTGAAACCACTGTTTCAAGCCACTATGAATCATACAACTTTCAAGTCCAGAAATGCCTTGGTCCACCTGGTCTGACCCCCTCATTTAACACTGAAAGATGATGCAATAGAGTAGAAAGACTACTAAGGGACTTCCCTGACAGTTCAGTGGTTGAGGTGCCGCATTCCCAATGCAGGGGGCATGAGTTTGATCTCTTGTTGGGCAGCTGATATCCTGCATGCTGGCTTTGACTCTCGGCTTTGACAGCAGACCTTGACTTCAAATTCCTGCCAGTAATTAACTTAATCTCTCTGAGCCATAGTATCAGCATCTGAAAATGAGGATAGTGGTAAGAGAATAGGCACATAAAGAATTGTTATTATTTGGAAAAGAAACAAACTGAGGCCTGAGAGAGGATATCACCTGCTCAGAGTCAAGCTCAGGTCAGAATCTCTGTCTCTTGTCCAGAGTTTTCTTGTCCTCTAGAGCCAAGGTCAGCTACGTATGTAGTAGCAAAGATTGGAACTGAAAGCATGTCAGCTTTCTTAACATCTCTGCTAACAGGCTTCTCAATTCCCCTGGGGTGTGTGTCAATAACACAGCCTGCACTTGTTTTAGAAACAAGCTCTTCACAAGCACTCCTGTTTGATTTGCTTTGGCTGATACAGGATCCAGATGCTCTTAGAATAGCACAACAGACTCTCCAAATCAGCCCATTCCCATTCTGAGCCACTCACAGCTCTGATCTGCTGCTGGCTGGGGTTTGGCCCCTAGGTTCCCCCCACCCCCACCTGTCATGTGAATCTCTTCAGTCATCTTTTGCTATTGGTTCTTTCCCTCTTGAAGGAAGTCATGTGTATTGAATGCGTACTATGTGCCAGGTATTGTGATAGGTGCTTTACATTAAAACTATCTTTGTTAATCTTAGTAACTCCTTAAGTTATTAATAGCTCCAGAAGGAAAAGCTGAGGCTCAGTGAAGTAAATGAACTTGTCAGAGGTCATCTACCTAGTCCGTGAAAGAGCTGGTGTTTGAACTCAGGTCCTCCTGCCTCCATAGACCCCATGCGTTTAGTACAGTAAGTTCTTTCCTGAGTATCATACTGCCTCTGGCCTCTGCCTTTCCAGGAGGGTAAAGTGTTCATGAGTGCCCAGAAAGGGGGATTTGGTGGCTTTAGAAATTGGCAGTTGGGAATATCTCCATGCCTTCAGTGCATTTTCTCATTAATTTCTTCTGCTCTACTTTGCCTCAGATAGAGGCAAGGTACTCTACCGAGTTCCCTAGGATCCAAGTGTGTGGCCCAGAGGTCCAATCACTAAGTGAGAGGCCAGGTTTCCATCTTCAGCATGGAATGTGGATTCTCTAGTAAGAAGTGTCCTTGTTATTTTCAAAGTGGAATGAGTGGAATACTCAAGTAATGAGCCCCTTGTATGCCCAACTCTGAAATGCAGGGGGTGTGAGTATCTCAAGTGTGATGAGCTTCCTTCAGGGACCTGGCAAGAGAGGAGGCAGAGGCATACATACATAAAAGAGTTAGGAAGATTGCTCTAATAGGTCTTCAAACCTGTCATCACTTTTCAGTTTACAAAGTGCCTTACTTATAGAGATCCTTCCTTACTTATATAAGGAAACTGAAGGCATCTTCCTTTATTTGGCAGAGTCAGGGGCTAGAGTCCACATCCTTAGTCTTGATAAGGTCAGTGAGTCTAAACCCTCCTGAAAGAGTTCTTGTCTGTGGCCTTGGGTCCCCATCAGTCTTCATTTGCAAAAGGAGGAGGCCTTTAGTCTCTGCCCTTTTCTGAGAGCCCTCCTCGGCCCACTGGTCCCCTGCCTCACTCCTTGCTACTCAGCTGCTAGGGCCTTCTTAATGAGACCCTCTTCTAAATGATACGTTTTTAAGTGTAGGCTAAGAGGAGATATTTTCCCCAAGATCATTTGCCATAAAATGATGGGATTTTATGGCCAGTAGGAAGAGATCTTAACAGTTGCCAGTTTTTTTGAGAAGTCCTTTATTTAAACACATAGTTCAATGTCTCAAACAGAGCTGCTCTGTTAGAAGTGGCAATGGTGGCCCCAGAGGCCACTGGTCCAGCCTCCCCCTTACCCTCATCAGAAACAGCCTTAGGCATCTGACATCAGCCTGCAGGGTTGCAATAAAACAACACTGACCTCGGTCAGCTTTCCCATTTTATAATTGTGAAATTGAGGCCCAGCACAGGGCAGTAATAGGCCCAAGGTTACACAGTGAATTAGTGGCAGGTCTGACTCCCAGCCTTGTGCTCTCTTTGCAACACTGAACTTCATGTCATTTCATAAGTGAACACATGTTCCCTTTCACTAACATTCTGTACCTAGATGTCAGGTGTCTTTTGCCTCCTGGCATCTGATTCCTGCGAGATAGGTGGGCAGGCCTGTGGATGTGTGTACCATGTCAGGGCATAATTCTCATCCATGTGGTGAGCGTGTGTCAAGTTGTATTTAACTCATTGTGGGAACTAGCAGAACGAGAATTGCTGAGAAACTGGATTTATGTTGGTAGTGAAAGAAGGATTAAAATGAGGTTGCTAAATGAGATCCAAAATTAATGTCCTAATGAAAATGTAACATTTCATGTTGTCTTCTATACTTAAAAAAAGTGCACTTTCTCAGTTTTCTATACATTAACCTGTAACTTGGCATTGGGCCCTGTTTGTGAACAGTAAGTCCAACAAAATTCTCTTCTCCAAGAGTATCATGTGACTCTCAGATGCATACTAAAAGAAGTCCTAACATGACTGTAACGGTCACACAGTTTTCTTTTTGCCTTACTTCTAGTTTTTGAATAATTTTCCTTAACAAAACACCACTGAACATGATCAGAGTCTCTGGCATTAAAGCTGGTCAGAGCTCTTCCAACTCAGGAAGGCATCTTTCTGCTCAGGGCACAGACCCAACTTCTTTCCTGAAGCTTCTGCAGCTGGCAGCCATCAGCAGGACCTTAACCTGTCTCCTACAACCTTGGTCACTGGCTTGGAGTTTGATCTTTGCTAATCTTAGACTTGCTTCTTCCCCTTCACCCAGTCATGGAGACTTTTTTCCCTGTTTCTGGTTATCCCTGGGACCATCTTGGATGCAAAGAGGTTACGGAGTTCCACCTGGAGGAAGTTTGTTTTGAGCAGTTTTACTCGGGCGAAGTAGGCACCGGCTTGTTCTCATCCCCAGTGCTATCATCCAAGGCCAGATTTTAATCCTCTCTCACTGACTTTTTAATTGTTAGCTAATTTGCCTCCCTGGGTTCCCTCGTGGCTCAGTGGTAAAGAATCCACCTGCCAGTGCAGTAGACTTGGTACCTACTGCATGGGTCAGAAGGTTCCCCTGGAGAAGGAAATGGCAACCCACTCCAGTGTTCTTGCCTGGAATATCCCACAGACAGAGAAGCCTGGCCTACATTCCATGTGGTCACAAAAGGGTGGGATACAACTTAGCGACTCAACAACAACAAACATGTCTTTGCTAGTGAAATATAACTTCCTTTTTCTGAGTAAAACTCTGCTCAAAATAAACTTCCTCCAGGTGGAACTCTGTGACCTCTTTGCACCCCAATGGCCTCGGGGGTAACCTACCTCCAATGTTTGCCCCTGAAATATAACTTCCTTTTTCGCTCCATAGGTTTTAAGATACATATCTTATTCCTATGAGTTTCCTGCTCATAAAACCTCTGAAATAAAATCCAGTCTCCTTAGCATGACATTCAAGGCTCTTTAAATACTATTGTTCTTCTTTCCTTTCAGCTTCTTCTACAGTCCCATAAGAGTTCATATTAATGGGTAGAAGTATTAGGGAAGTATTGCACAACTTCAGGACAATATGAAGGAAGACTGACCTGATCCAGTCTGCCAGTGAAGGTTAAGAAGTGTTAGTTTTGGTGCCATGTTAGCCTTCAATATGATAAGCATTTGTGCCAGGCACAGGGATAGGTCCTTAGGGATAAGGAGAAGGCAAACACATGATCAAGACCTTTGGAACCCATAGCTGGAGAACAGGTAGGTAAAGTAAGTAGGTGGCAGTGATGATCATTATAATGGAAGCGTGTGGAGTGCTTTGGGAATATGGGGACTAACTGCCCTGCCCTCCTGATCAAGGAAGGCTTCACAAAAGAGATGATATTTGAGTTGCATTTCAAAGATGAGATATTTGATAGTCTTGAAAGATGAAGTATTTGGCAGTTGAGAAGGGTAGTCTATAGCTTCCAAGCGAAGAGACCAGTGAGGGCCAAAGTTATAGAAGCCTCCATGAATGTTTTAAAGAAGAGTAATCAGTCCAGTGTAGTCAGAGCATAGCCTTTCAGGAATGGAGTGTGGTTAGGGTTAAAGTTATCAAAGTAAGTTGAGACTAAACTGTAAGGCCTCATTTTCCACATTAAGGAAATTCTGTGTTTCATACCTAGCGTTGTTGAATTAAGTGACATATAGTTGTCTATCTGTGCATGAGTGTAGTTGTGTGTTAGGTTGTGATTGTTACATTTGGAGATGATTTTTGAAGACCCTGTGAGGCAAAGCAGATATCAAAAATTGGAGCCAAAAGGACACGTTAAACTTAAGTTCATCCAGGCTTGAATTTCGAGCTTCTGAGTTCTCTAAGCTCATAAATTAATCATAGCGTGCCAAGATTGAGAGAGACCTTAGAGATCAGTAGTTCATACATTGGTCCATTCAACAAGTGCCTGCTACTTTTTTTTTTAAGATTTTTTTTTTTTAATATGGACCATTTTTTAAAGTCTTTATTGAATTTGTAACAATATTGCTTCTGTTTGATGTTTTGGTTTTTGGCCCCTTAGGGGTAAGGTTGGAGAGGGTACAGCTGAGGCCAGATACAGGGCCCTGAGGTCCATTTGGCCTATGGGAAAATGAGGCTAATATTCAGGGACATGTAGCAAGTTAGTAGCAAGGCCAGGATAGTAACTTTCCTGGTACAGCCTCCCTTCCCTTGCCTCCCTGCTCCTGTGCAGCTATTTATCCAAGGTTAACTTGGATCCCATTTAATTCCTTTATTCTCCTCTCCCTCATTTAGCTCTTTCTCTATTGGATAAGTTAGTTGACCTCAGAGAGCAATTTTCTTATCTGTAAAATGGGGGTTTATCTTGAAATTAAAAATTTAAAAATAGTTTTAAGTCACTGATCTCATTTTTTCTGTATTATTCTTGCTCTTTGCAGATACAGATATCACGTTAAGTTTCAGTATATGCCTGTGTTACAGTTGTTGCTATTTTCTAGCTGTGTAAATTTGGACAAACTGTCTTGACCTCACTCTTAAGTGTTTTTCCCACCAGAGTCCTAAAATTCCATTTCATAACCATTTGGAAACTTGACTTGTTTACTTTCTCACCCTGGAGTGTGCTGCTGTTGATGACTTGCAGTGGCAACTGGGCTGGCCCTGTGTGATTTGAAGAGGACAGTATGAGAGGCAAGACAACTGGGTACCTGGAGGGTATTAAATCAAGGATTGGCAACTCCTCATAAGTCAAACGATTTCTGGGGACTTCCCTGGTGGTCCAGTGGTTAAGCATCTGCCTGCCAAAGCACTTAGTTGCCATGGGACAACTAAACCCATGTGCCACAACTACTCGAGCCCATGAGCTGTAACTACTGAGCCCAAACGCTCTAAAGCCCCTGCTATGCAACAAGAGAAGCTACCGCAATGAGAAACCACTGCACTGCGCCTAGAGAGTAAACCCTGCCCATAGCAACTAGAGAAAACCCCCCTGCAGCAAAAAAGACCCAGCACAGACCAAAAAAAAAAAAATTTCTGGGATAGGAGTCTGGGGTTAGTGTCAATGGTGAATTGATTTGGATTATGTTCTGGGAATAAGTGAGGTTGCCAGCTCCACTGAGTGGAAGAACCAGCAGTGCACAGGCACTCTTGCTTGTGCCCTGGAAAAAGACAAGTGTGTTGGTGGCAAGTGTCCAACATGACCTGACTGGCTGCCCACAGGCCATCTCTGCCACTGAGGACTTCAGCCACTGGCCCTGCCAGCCCTCTGGCAAGGTTGCTGTGATTTGATAGAAAGAGCCCAGTCTCTGGATTTGCACAAATGTGAGTTCAAATCCCTGTCTGCCAACTACTGATTGTGTTCCTTGTCTAGTTCTTCAACTAGTTCTATAGTTCTTTAAAATTCTTAGAGCCAGTGCCTCTGTCTGTAAAATAGTGTTGTTGAGGGAATTCCTTGGTTGCCTAGTGGTAAGAATTCGTGGCTTCCCCTACCACGGCCTGGGTTCAATCCCTGGTCAGGGAGCTGAGATCCCATCCTACAAGCCTCACGGCATGGCCAGAAAAAGAAAATAGTGCCTTTGATACCTACTTTGGGGGTTGTTGTGAGGATTCAAAAATACCTTAGACAAATAGGTCTCACACAATACCTGATACTTAGTTGGATGAATAGCAAGTTGATCTACTGCTGTTAGCTCTTTGAAGACCAGTATCCTTGGGATGTGACATTCAAGTCAGTGCTGCTCTGATTCTCTCACTACCTCCCCACTCACCCCCAGAAGTCGACCTGACTTCTCCTTTCCTTCCTCAAGTTCAGACCCCAGAAATATGAGGCAGTCTGTCTCACCAGGTGGCATATCTATGAGTAAGCAAGATTGTTACACAGCAGACATACAGGGCCAGGGCAAGTAGCTCAGGCAGCAGCTGATGAACAAAAGGCTTCTCTCTGTTCCCAATAAATTGGTCCTTGGGGATCCTAGCTTTGAAATTCTAATTGACACAGGAAGGAAAAGATTCATTAGGCTCTGGACTCATTAAAATGCTCTGCTGCTCACCTACGATTTATTCTTGGCACTTCATCAGGAGGAATTAAGTAAACCAACAGGCTGGGAGGCTGCTGACAGTACAGTTCATATACTTTGCTGGTGCTGCTCATGGGGTGTGGATATGGGGCCTCCCGTACTCTGGAGCACACAGCTGGCTTCAGAGGTTTCTCACCCTTAGGACCTAGCATGAGTCTAAGTCTCATCTATTGTCAGTGCTGAGAGGACCTTTTGAGATCATTCATAGATGTTAGCTCATTCATAGATGGTCCACAGAAGAAGAGGGGCTTGCCTGAAATCACTGAACCACAGCAGTGATGGAGCTAGAATTAGAAACACTCAATCCTCCTGACTTCCAGGCCAGGAGTCTTTCCCCTGCATCACCTTTGGATTTCTAGATCCAGTATTTCATTCATTCAGCCATCAACAGATACTTTTGTTGATACATGTTATGTGCCAGGATTCTATGATAAAACAGATGGGGGGTGGGAAGAGGGGTGGAGAGGGAATACCTGAACCAGTATTATGGGTGACTAGAAAGGCCTCCATATCTGAGGGGTGAATAGGAATTAGCTTGGCAAAGAAGCATATGAAGAGTAATCAAGCCTGAGGGATCACTGCCTACAGAGGCTGGGAGACTCTTCAGTAATGGAAAGTCTTGTTAGGGTGGAGGAATTGAAGAAGGGATGAGAAGATGAGTCAGCCTATGAGGTTGGGGCCACTTTCTCTTAGAACTCTATACCTGGAATTAGGAGTCCTGGGTGTTCTAGATGTGTTTCTGCTGCCAGTATTTATTTAGCGTCTTTTTGGTGTGCCAGTGTTGGACACTGAGATACAAAAATGCATAAAATATATGTAGCTCTTTCCCCTGAGATCTGTTAGTTTAATGAGGCTAACAAACTAATAAATAACTCCTATAATAAATGAAAGGAGTAATTACCTTTGTTGGAGGAAGTCAGAGTTGAGCTGTGTTACCATCAGGATTTTCTCTGAGTTTGATGATCTCACCTGTCAATTTAGTGATAACCACTGTCCTGTGTCGCTAATGAGCTGATGGGAAGACAGCTCTGTAATGACTGGTGTTTGTGTGGTATTTGTGAGTTACAAAACACTCTTTCATCATTAATTTTATCTTAACCGTAACCTTATAACTTGGGGAATTTCTCAGCAATTTACAGATGAGGAAACTAAGGCTGAAAGAGGTTGAGGCTTGTTTATGGTTTTATAGCTTTTGATTAAGAAAAGGTAGGGATTAGAAACCCAGATCTTATGCTGTCTTTTGCAGTACAGTGGCTCTGAACAGATATTGAACAGTAGAAAATTGGCAGCTTTTCTGTTCCATACTTGTAAGCCTGGTTTCCCTTTCCTTTCACTTGAAATGCAAAGAATGACTTCACTATGAGAAAAAGCGACTTAAATTGGCTGGGAAGAAAGAAAAAGGGCTTATTTCAAGTCTTCCCCAGATTGGGCTCTGAACTTTTAAAATGACATGTTCCAATGTTCTTATCAGCTCCCACTATTCCATCTCATGCCATTTACAGAGTGCTGTCTTAGCTACTATGTCATTGGCTACAAAAGGCAATTTGTGGGGTAGACAGAGCCTGCTTTACAGGTGTGTAAACTGAGGCCCACAGAAATGAAATATTTTACCCAGAGTCACTGAATTATTCATGCCAGAATGAGGATGGACACCACAGGTGCTCCTAAGTCATAGAAGAAAGCTCCTCTGATTCATTCATTTCACACAATTCTTGAATATACCCTATGAGCCAGAAATTTTATTTTACGAGAGAACCTCTGGTTAGGCTCAAACTATCTTGATGCAGTGCCTTCCTCTAAGGGCAGGGACTTTTGCTATTTATTTATCTGTCCCCAGCCAAGGCCTGGTTCCAAGAGTGCTTTGCTGTTGTTTTTGGCCTTACTCCACCAGAAGCTGAAGGGAGCAGATGGCCACAGAATTGTGGATTATAAGGGTGTGATCGCATTCTGGGCTAGAGGATGAGTGAAGAGCCCTGCACCCGTCTACTGCTGTCTATGCTCAGGTCCCTGCCAAGGTATTTTCCATCCCAGAACAAGTGAAGCTGGCTAATCCTGCCCCTTCCTCCCCCTGTGCACAACATCCTTACTGATCTTCTGGATAGATTTCATGCAAAGGATTCTATGATCTGTCCCAAATGATTCTTTGGACCTATTTCCCAGGCATGTTTGACGTTTTAAGGGGAATCTGGCATCTCCTTTATCTATAGATCTCCCAACACTCCCCACCCTCTCTTCTGCTTTTACTTCCAGCTCCTTAAGCAGATTGGCTGCTTAGTGTGACTGACAAATAGCCTAAAGAGTAATCAGTACTGAGAAATTGACATGTTTTCTGTTTATCTGAAATCCTAACTGGAAAAGTCTAAGGAACACTATTTTGAGGGAGCAGGACTAGAAAGTGGAGTAAGGACGATTGACTTCATGATGGAAAGCCTGCAAGAACCTCAGTTACCTCAAAAAATCATGAAAGGAAATATCAACATTTGTACACAATATTTCACCTGCCCCTTATATATTAATATCTTTATATACTACAGAGTGCTTTCATATCTATTATTGCCTTTGAGTGTTAGAGCAACTCTTTGAGGGCAGCAGTGCAAGGATTCCTTTTCTCACTTGACAGTTGTGACCAGGGAAGGTTAGGGAAGATTAGTGGTCAATTGCCTGGTGCTCATGGTGGCAGAGCCCCAAACAGAACCAAGATTTCGGAGCCACATAGTCCTAGGTTTGAAATCTGGTGTTCATCACATTCTAACTGAATGATCTTGTACAAGCTCCTTAATTTCCTTGAGCCTCAGTTTTCTTCTCTGTGATAAGAGGATATTATCAGGTTTACAGTATTTATCTCCTGTCTAAGAATTAAAAGATATAATGTATAGAAAAATGCCAACATAGTGTGGAACAAGTATTAGGACTTTAGTAACTGCAGGTTTCCCATCTTAGTGTTTTAAGTGTCTTGTATTCTGAATCATTGAAAATTAGTACTCTACAGTAAAATGAGCTACATATAATACATTTTTGTAAGCCAGAGTATCATTTAAGTGCCTCACTGGGTTAAGAGAACTGAATTAGTGGGAAGCAGGGGTGCTCCAGGAACTGGCTGAGTACTTCTAATACAAATCACAGTGGGTTAAAGCTGACAGAGACCCTAGAGATCTGTTCCGGTGTGTCTTCCTCAGAAGAGATGTTAATAATCTCAGAAAAGTCAGACTGGATAATGCAAAGTGCATTTCTTTACTTTAGACTTCTCAGAGCCTTAGTGTGCGTGTGACTGGGGTGGGTGGGGAGGAAGGGATGGAGGAGGCTAAGTTTCCTGTTTTTATTTGACCTGGGAGCCCTTAACATCTTGAAGAGCACTGGTTTTTCATGAAAGAGTTCGTGTACCACTACTCTGGTTCGGTTCTCCATTTTTTGGATCAGGCACTTAAGGTCTCAGCCAGGTTTACAGAGCCAGTCCACAGTAGAACCAAAACTAGAGTTCAGGGTGCCTGACCCTCTCTTGGGCCACACCACCGTTTGTACTCCATTGCTCTTCCTCTTCTAGCCAGCAAATCATAAAATTACAGAGGATTCTGCAAACCACTAATCACAGAGCATTGTTAGAGCATCAAGCTTTCTGTTTTGATGTGTTTGTGCCAGTAAGCAGGAAAATGCGGAAACAACAGGCTTAATGGCTGCCAAATGTTTCCAAACAGTTGAAAGACCAGAGATCAGGTAATTTTAGCTCAGGGTCTGGAAAGGTGCCTCTGACCCACAAAATTTTAAGTCTGTTCTTGTTTTATTAAGTTTCAGTTGCAACCAAGGGGCTTATCCAAGAGGCCCGTAGTGTAGTTCCCTGTGATGAATACTGACACCAGTGATTATGGGAAGGATCCTGAGAGGAATTTGAAGAGAATGTGTCAAATTTCTGTTCATTCATCACCATCTTCCGTGGAATTCAGTGGTTAGGAATGTGCTGCTAGTTTCTGTCTAGAACCTGGCAGAGAGAGTTGTCTGGCATTTATTTGGTGAGGGCTATCCTTGCATTTACTAAGCCTTCTAGTAAAAAATACCACCTTTACCTTTGCAAAGTTGTGCAGTAAACTTTTCAAAAACACGTCTGATACTCAGAACAATCTGGTATAGAAGTTATCTTCCACATGTCTAATGAGGACACTGAGGCTCAGAGAAAGAGGTAGTGACTTGTCCAGGGTCTGACAGCAAATTAGTGACAAACCTTTATTGTATTACAGGTGCCTAGTGCAATCGTGACATATAGTAGATCCTCAAATATTTATTAATAGAAAAATTAGTACTTTCCCAAGGATTAAACATTAGTAGACTCTTTGCCCAGTAGTCTTTCCATGAAGCCAGCCTAGTGGGGCCCAGTGGTTGGGCTCATCTCAGGGTCAGCAGATAATTTGGAGTGTGGACTGGGTCTCCCTTGCTGTGTTGATTTCTGACAAGGATGGCAGTTTCTAGCTGTTGTTGCTCTCTACTTGTTGAGGACCCTCTGCCTCCTCCCCACCCCAGAGAGCTTCAGTTCAGCAGTTTCTGGCCTGGAGATTCAGCCTCTCTTTTGAGCCCTTGTTCCTTGGAGTCTGCTGAACAAAGACACCTCTGGTCCCCAGCTTCTCACTCTGTCCCTCCTTTGTTTTCTCTCTCATCACTGTTTTGCTTATCCTTCTGCCCTACTGACAGATGAGGGACTTGGGTTCGACCTGTGAACATCAAATACACAGTTCACTCTTAAGGAGCTGCTTTGTCAGGAACACTGGGAAACCATTGACTGAAGCAGTGCCCACCTAGGATTCTGTCACCTGTTAGCAGAAATTCACTGAGCATCTGCTGGTTGTCCAGGTAGTGCTGGAGGCTGGGATTGCAAAGATTAATAACAGAGCCTCTGCCTTCTAGGAGTTCAGAGTCTAATGGAGAAAGACAGGAAGGTAAATACAAAGGTGCAGCAAATGTTGCTGCAACAGAGGTCTGTAGAATGTCCATATCAGGATACAGAGGAGGGGGGATGGAAAACAAAGGCTATCCTGAAGAGTTTTCATCAAGGCATGACATCAGTGACTTTGTGTACAGAAAACCTTTCTGGCCCCAGATTCCATCACCAAATCAGAAATTGGTTCTGGTCCTGCTTTATTGATGAAGTAGTCTCTCTCTTAATCTCACTAAATGTTAAGAGTGTGATATTTGAAGGCATCTATTAAATGGGACCAGTGGTAACAGTAATTTCATTTAGAAAATTCCTGAATGCTTCACTTGCAGGTATATTACCTGACCAAATTCTCACAACCTTATGGGGAAGGTACTGTAATACTATTCCCATTTTACAAATGAGAAAGCTAAGGCACAGAGGAATTAAGACATTTACCCAGCATGATACAGCTGATACATGGCAGAGCTGGGGTTTGAACCCAGGAGTTCTAAAAGAAAAGTTCAGAAAGGGCCATTGGGACCTTGATAAAATTCTTACCTCAAAAAAAAAAAAAAAAAAACTTACCTCAAAGAGTTGTAAGAATGAGAAGTATAATACTTAATAATACATCTACCACAAAAATAAACGATTAATAGATCATAATGATCATTTATTATATTGTAAAACAGCCTTTCCTAAAGGCTGGAGTGGATTGGGCTTTTGCAAAGATGTCTCCTTTCTGTCTCCCAAGTCTTCTGGCTTCATTATCTGTACTGCCTGTTTCTTTGTTTCTTAACAAGCATGAATGAGGAAGGGAACGGTTACAGTGGTACATGGAATTCCCATCAGCAGATACTCCCTGAGCAACCACTCTGGGCCAGGGTCTATGCTGATATTAAATAGATTTTGGTTCCTGCCATCCAGGAACTCATAGCCTGGGAGGGAAGATGACACAGAAACAGATTATTTAAACACTGCCTCCTCAGGTGGAGCTTAGGCAGCACATACCCTCTTGCCCCTGGCTCATGCCACTATGAGCAGGGCATGAATGAATGGCTATTTTATTAATTGTTGAAATTAATCATCCTGTTAATATCCTTGTCATCATTAAAGCAGATGTTATTAATGTAGAAAGTAGTAACACCTTAGAGAAAGTCAGCAGCTATTCAAAGGAGACTTCTAACACATTCAATTGGAAAAACCTATTTTATTTTTATGGTGGTGGGGGGGTTGTGGTAGCACACCTCGACTGCCAGTAGGGCTGAGGGAGTCCTTGGCTTGAGGAATATACTGTGGGGAAGGATTTATGTCCCTCAGAGCTCCCCGATGGCCACCCAATATGCTCATTAGTTATCACATACTCTGTAGTTTCTTATGCTGCGCTTAGTCGCTCAGTTGTATCTGACTCTTTGAAACCCCACTGAGTAGCCCACCAGGCTCCTCTGTCCAGTGGGATTCTCTAGGCAAGAATACTGGAGCAGGTGGCCATACTCTCCTCCAGGGGATCTTCCCAACCCAGGGATGGAACCCAGGTCTCCTGCATTGTAGGCAGATTCTTTGCCATCTGAGACACCAGGGAAGCCCATAGTTTCTTGTACCCAGGCACATTTTTTTTTTTTTTTTAGCAGAATGAGCAAGAAGAGGGTAGATAGCTTTCTGAGGCAGTACATCTGCCAGGAGAGGCAGTGACTGAGCTTCTGAGATTGGCAGGCGCTATGCCAGGGCAGTAAGGGTTTCATGAGTATGTATATTATTTCACGAGCTGCCTCCAGTGAGTTGATCTGTGAGCATTATTGGAGCCCTGCCATGTGCCTAGCAATGTAATGTGCTCAGGTGATGTGAAAAATACCCCAGAAGTTCTGCACTGCTTGGCAAGAGAAGACAAACATATGAGACAAAAGAAGTTAACACAGATGGGATGCTCTGATTAAGAGTTGACATGTGTTGTTCAGACTCTCAATACCTGTGGGGACTTAGAGTGCCTTCTTATTGAGCACTCTCCTACACGTGCCATAGGACTGGGTCATGACTACCATGATGTCTAAGCTCCTCAATAGCCCACAACGGTTTTCTGATCTGACCTCTTCTAGGTTCTCTGCTGTCACCTCTTGCAACATCCAGTCTTAGATTCTACACTCTAGCCAAACCATGATGCATATTATTATTCACTCCATATGGAAGCACTGTCCAGCTTCCACAACTTTGCTTATGCTATTTCCTCTTCTCTGTTTTCTCTCATCTTCAGTTCAGTTCAGTCGCTCAGTCGTGTCCGACTCTTTGCGACCCCATGCATTGCAGCACGCCAGGCTTCCCTGTCCATCACCAACACCCGGAGTGTACTCAAACTCATGTCCATCGAGTTGGTGATGCCATCCAGCCATCTCATCCTCTGTCATCCCCTTCTCCTCCTACCCCCAATCCCTCCCAGCATCAGAGTCTTTTCCAATGAGTCAGCTCTTCGCATGAGGTGGCCAAAGTATTGGAGTTTCAGCTTCAGCATCAGTCCTTCCAATGAATACCCAGGACTGATCTCCTTTAGGATGGACTGGTTGGATCTTCTTGTAGTCCAAGGGACTCTCAAGAGTCTTCTCCAACACCACAGCTCAAAAGCATCAATTCTTCGGCACTCAGCTTTCTTCACAGTTCAACTCTCACATCCATACATGACCACTGGAAAAACCATAGCCTTGACTAGACGGACCTTTGTTGGCAAAGTAATGTCCCTGCTTTTGAATATGCTGTCTAGGTTGGTCATAACTTTTCTTCCAAGGAGTAAGCGTCTTTTAATTTCATGGCTGCAATCACCATCTACAGTGATTTTGGAGCCCCCAAAAATAAAGTCTGCCACTGTTTCCGCTGTTTCCCCATCTATTTGCTATGAAGTGATGGAACCAGATGCCATGATCTTCATTTTCTGAATGTTGAGCTTTAAGTCAACTTGTTCACTCTCCTCTTTCACTTTCATCAAGAGGCTTTTTAGTTCCTCTTCACTTTCTGCCATAAGGGTGGTGTCATCTGCATATCTGAGGTTATTGATATTTCTCTCGGCAATCTTGATTCCAGCTTGTGCTTCTTCCAGCCCAGCGTTTCTCATGATGTACTCTGCATAGAAGTTAAATAAACAAGGTGACAATATACAGCCTTGACGTACTCCTTTTCCTATTTGGAACCAGTCTGTTGGTCTATGTCCAGTTCTAACTGTTGCTTCCTGACCTGCATATAGGTTTCTCAAGACGCAGGTCAGGTGGTCTGGTATTCCCATCTCTTGAAGAATTTTCCATAGTTTATTGTGATTCACACAGTCAAAGGCTTTGGCATAGTCAATAAAGCAGAAATAGATGTTTTTCTGGAACTCTTTTGCTTTTTCCATGATCTGGTGGATGTTGGCAATTTGATCTCTGGTTCCTCTGCCTTTTCTAAAACCAGCTTGAACATCTGGAAGTTCACGGTTCCTGTATTGCTGAAGCCTGGCTTGGAGAATTTCGAGCATTATTTTACTAGCGTGTGAGATGAGTGCAGTTGTGCAGTAGTTTGAGCATTCTTTGGCATTGTTTTTCTTTGGGATTGGAATGAAAACTGACCTTTTCCAGTCCTGTGGCCACTGCTGAGTTTTCCACATTTGTTGGCATGTTGAGTGCAGCACTTTCACAGCATCATCTTTCAGGATTTGAAAGAGCTCAACTGGAATTCCATCACCTCCACTAGCTTTGTTCATAGTGATGCTTTCTAAGGCCCACTTACTTCACATTACGGGGTGTCTGGCTCTGAGTGATCACACCATAGTGATTATCTTGGTCATGAAGATCTTCTTTGTACAGTTATTCTGTGTAGTCTTGTCATCTCTTCTTAATATCTTCTGCTTCTGTTAGGTCCATACCATTTCTGTCCTTTATTGAGCTCATCTTTGCATGAAATGTTCCCTTGGTATCTCTAATTTTCTTGAAGAGATCTCTAGTCTTTCCCCTTCTGTTGTTTTCCTCTATTTCTTTGCATTGATCACTCAGGAAGGCTTTCTTATCTCTTCTTGCTATTCTTTGGAACTCTGCATTCAGATGGGTGTATCTTTCCTTTTCTCCTTTGCTTTTCGCTTCTCTGCTTTTCATAGCTATTTGTAAGGCCTCCCCAGACAGCCATTTTGCTTTTTTGCATTTCTTTTTCTTGGGGATGGTCTTGATCCCTGTCTCCTGTACAATGTCACGAAGCTCCGTCCATAGTTCATCAGGCACTCTATCAGATCTAGTCCCTTAAATCTATTTCTCACTTCCACTGTATAATCATAAGGGATTTGATTTGGATCATACCTGAATGGTCTAGTGGTTTTCCCTACTTTCTTCAATTTCAGTCTGAATTTGGCAATAAGGAGTTCATGATCTGAGCCACAGTCAGCTCCTGGTCTTGTTTTTGCTGACTGTATAGAGCTTCTCCATCTTTGGCTGCAAAGAATATAATCAGTCTGATTTCGGTGTTGACCATCTGGTGGTGTCCGTGTGTAGAGTCTTCTCTTGCAGGCTAACATCAACTTGACTGTGGACAAGATCAGAACTTTTTGATGACTTCTTTCTTTTCCTTCCACCGTGTCCCTTTGGTAAGTTACATGCCTCTGAGTTCCCACATATTCCTGTCATAGCTCTTATGGAGATAAAAGAGATGAAACATAGTTTCTGGTTTTCCTGAGATCCTTACCACTGGACTGTGTGGACTGTGAATTCATTTGGAGGCAGGGATTATACTTTGTTCATTACTATACTTTGTACAGTGTCTGACAGAAACAGGTGCTCAGTAAATGATTTTTTGATAAATGAGTAAATAAATTTTCAGCATATTATTGCTCTGCTTAAGAACCTACAATAACTTCTTTGGGGCAATCAAAATTCTATAGATTCAAAACTTGGTGTAATAATCGTGGGAGACTGTTATTTTTATGTATACATGAAAACAACAGTGAAGATTTGTTTTCCCTGTTAACTACCACCAATTCCCTGCACCTCCCCCCCCCCCCCGCCCCCACACTAATACAGTGCATGATTCTGGTGAAGTTGCCATGAAAGTGGCATTCATTGGTGATAGCAGTGTAAATTGGTACAGCACTTTGGACCATAAAAATGTTTGTACATTTTGACCTAGTAATTCCATTTCTGAGACTCTGTCCTTAGGAAATAATCCAATATACAGAATGAACTTTGCCTCAGATGCTGTTATTTATAATAGTGAGAAATTGGAAGAAGCTTAAATGACCACCTGAACTATGACCAGTCTAAACTATGATAAATCCACTTATGGGAAAATAGTGGGTTATTAAAAATGATAATATTTTAAAAATTGTGCTTACTGAAAACTGCAGCAGCAAGGCAAATATGTTATATATAATGTGTGATAATGCTAATTGAAAGAATTATGTTACAGAACTGAATGAATGACCTAACTATGTAATCCAAATATAATACACAAGAAAAAGCACTGGAAGGAAATATACCTGGATGCTAACAATAGTTATGTTGTATAGAGGAGTTGGGGTTTAGGTGATTTACTTATGATAATTCAAAAAATAAAGAACAGACACCAAAATTAATGACCAGAAATTTTGAAGTAATAAAGCAAAACTTTGATTTCAGGCAGTGGAATCATGTAGTGATATTGTGACTGTGTGGAGGGTGAATTTGAATACTAATATGAATGGACAGAGAAGGGCTGCGTTTTTAAAATATTCAGGGGGCCAAATCAGCAGGGCTTGGTTTTAGTGTGAGAATCAGGAAGTGATTCAGTATGTGGAGGGAAGAAGTACATGCCATTTTATGCCTAGTGAAAAATAAAGAACATTTGCTCGAGGAGTTTCATGACTTGTCCAAAGTCACATAGTAAGTAAATAAGTGATCCTTGTCTGTCTCTGTCTAGAGCCCCTGCTGTTGATCCTGCAGCTGAGACATCTGCAAAAGTTTTGGGGAATGTTTTTTTTTTAAACTAGCTATTGCAGTGTAGAAACTTGTTTAGTGAGGGGAAAGAGGGCCAGAAAGGGTTAGTGAATTCTAAGAGGGTGATGGAGGGGAAAAAACCATAGACCCACAGCTGCTTCTGTCATCAGTTGAATAAATTAGAAGGTCATTAGGTATTGGGCATGTTATGCTTCTTGGTTGCAGGGCTGGCCTCCCCCACCCCCACCCCCAAGATGTTGTGATCCATTGGTTTACTTTTATACTCGTGGCCTCCGGAACTTAGTTATGCAAATGTGTACCATATTACAAGAAAATGAACATTTTGGTCATTATGCCAAGTTTATCAATCATGCTGTGAGAGTGAGAGTTCAGATTGGCATTTTCCAACAAAGGAAGCTGAAATGAAAGGGTTTGCCTGGGCAGTAAATGTCCCATCCCCATACTGCATCACATAGACTAGTCCAAGAAAAGATTATTGTGAATTCGAGTCTATACTTTGGAACTGGTACCTAGCCCTTAGGGAAGAAGTCAGTTCATACCATCTTGCTCAGTATGTCTCCTTGGGCAACTGCTTTTGTCTTTGTGCACTAGGGTTTAGTCATCTGTAAAGTGGGTGTGACTTATAAGCTCTTAGAGGATGGTTGTGTATGGATTTCGTAACCTTTAACTAGTGAAGGGACTTGTAAACCACGTTGAAGGAATTGGGCTTGATTCTTATGGTGGGAAGCTGCTGAAGGGTCTTAAACAGGAGACAGGGACAGGCTTGCTCAGTGGTTCAGTTAAGAGGCAGAGCCTAGTAATATTTATAAAATTAATGTTACCAGAGGGACAGAGTGGCATCATTCTCAGTGGTCCTTTTAGGGTCAAACATAAAGCACTGTGGGATGGTGCTTATCGCCCTGAGTTAAGTTTAGATCAGCACCCTGGAGAGAGGTCAGCTTTCTTTTCCTGTCTGAATGTGGGAAAATAAATAACGTATTTATTATGTCAAATGCATACGCTTTTGGCTGGATCAAGCCTTTGCGAGGCTGTGAGGGATGGCTTTAGGTGTTCTCAAGGAGAAGGATTGTGGTAATGAGGAAATATTGATTCCACATGAAAGGATTTTAATCAACTGCCCTTACACCTGAGGGGCACAGTGCTTGGCTGCAGTGCCAAATTGTGCACCATCCACCGCCTGCTTCCAGCCAGCTGGCTTGCTGCCAGAATACCTCTGTCTAGGAAGACGTGCAGGAACTGTCCATCCCAGGTAATATTCCTGTCCACATTTTTGTAACAATCTCAGGTAACAGTGTCCTCCCATATGTTATCTCCTTTGACCTGCTAACCAGCCTGGATTGCAGGTGGGCAAGGCAAGAAGTTTTTTCCCATTTTACAGACGATTAGTCTTAAACCTCAGAGAACTGACGGGCCTTCCCAAGTTCACACAGCTGTTGGAAGTGGGTTTGGGGACCTGGGACTCCACAGGCAAGCAGCATTTAAAAACTGATAATACCCTATGACTTTTTTAAAAAGTATACTTCACTGTTTTCTGTCCTGTCTTGTTACATTTATCTGGCTGCATCGGATCTTAGTTGCAGCACTCAGGATCTTCATTACATCATGTGGATCTTTTGTTGCAGTGCAAGGCTCAGTAGTTGTGGAGTGTAGGCGTAGTTACCCCACACGGATCTTAGTTTCGCAACCGGGGATCGAATCTGCATCCCCTGCATTGCAAGGCAGATTCTTAACCACTGGACTGCCAGGCAGGTTCCTCCCCTATTACTGTTTTTTTTTTTCTTTTTTGAATTATGAATCCCCTGTTACTGTTTTAACTTAGGGCAAAACCTTTCTTGGGAGGGGTTAGGCTGCCCTTTCTGTGTTCCTCTGATATAGTCTGGAAAGTGGGGATGTACGCACTACCATGGTACAACCTACAGCAGCCTTATTCAGAATAGAGTAGCCACAGAATGTGGGGGTTCCTTCGGAGACACAGAACACTGAGCAAGCAGAGGTTTCTTGCAATATCAGTCCTGGTAACCCTGCTCAGAAGGGCAGTCCACCCTGCTTTCTGGATCCTTGAGGTACAAAGAGGCCTCTCTGAGAACCTTCACTTAGGGGCCTCTTCCCAACCCCCTTCTCAAGTTGTACTCTCTGGGGACTGCTTTATTCTATATACTTATTTCTTTATTCATTTAACGCTTAATGAGTGCCTACTCCTGTGATTCCTTTTATGTTCAAGGCACATTTCCAGATACTAAAGTTTATTGCATCACAGTGATAGTACTCTTTCCTTGATCACAGTTCACTTCTAGATTATGTTACAGTAGAACTCACCATCTTTCATACTCTTGAGAAAAAGTTATTCTGGGTTCCAACAATAACAATACTAATAACAACAGCATACTTTGTAATGTGCCAGATGTTCTAAATGTGAATTAGGTAGTTTTATCCTCTAACAACCCATGAGATACGTGTCATGACCCCTATTTTATAGGTGAGATAACTGAAGCATAAAGAACTTCAAATACTTACTGAAAGTCATGTCACACAGCTAGTTCAGTGGCAGAATGTAGGCATTTTGGCTTCAGAGATTACTCTCTTGACCATACTACGTGGCCTCTCACATGGCACTAAATATGTAGGCTTTGGCTTTTGCTTGTTGGCAGGCCCCTATTCACAGGAGCCAGCCGTGCCTCTATACACTGCATCATATGATCTACTCAGCTCTGGGTTGTGCTGAAAAATAGTACTACCACATTAGTTCAGAACAAAATGAAGTGTTGTACACTGAGGAGAATTTAGCCAGGCACCTGGAAGCTTCCCAATACATTGTTATGTCTTGGCGCACTGGTGAAAAGCTACTCGTCTGCCCCAGCCAGTCTTACTCTTGGGTGTACAGTGGCACTCAGGAGTGAACTGTGAACCTGATATCTATCTTGCTGTCAGGAAACTCCCTAGAAGGAGAGAGAAGCCATGATAAAAGACTGAAAACTAGAAATACCAAAAAGAAGAGTTACAACATGCTTCCCCTTCCTGGCTGGTTTCTTCATGTCCTCTAGTGTGGGGCAAGAGGGTCTCGGAGTACTAGTCTCTTCAGGAATAGATCTGCCTTTCAGATCGCCAGGCTTCAGGAAGGGTGTTAGTCCTCCGTAAGCCTAGATCATCTTGACTTGCAGGATATAGTATGACGTGGAACAGATGACCAAGATAAATCACCTCCTGAAATATTTGATGGCAAATCCTTGAACTCGTCCCTGGTCTGCTTACCCTCTTCTGTCTTGAGAAAAAAGAAAAAAAAGATCAGAAGAGTTTTTTGTAAATTAGCGTAACACCAAACTTTGTAAGAAATCAGCATAAAGGACTCAAAAAAAAAAAGAAATAAACTATACTTTGTTTTGGTTTGCTTTTTATAGAGTTTGACAGAGCTGGGTGAGCTTCAGTTCAGTTCAGTCACTCAGTTGTGTCTGACTCTGCGACCCCATGGACTGCAGAGCGTGGTTTAGAGCTGTGCTGTTCAGATTGTAGCCCAGTGAATAGATGAATGCTAGTTCGCAAACTTACCTGTTTGTGATGAGTACAGAAATTGAGACTAAGTGCGTAGAGACTTTACAGTAATTTGACATTTTTGTCATATTTTACAAATGTATTGGTCTGTAATGGATTGGGAGTTTAAAAAGCCAAACAACAAAAAACTGGTTCTTTACCACAAGTAGTTTTGAGAAGTACTGGCTAACTTAGTGTGTCAAAGTGAAATAGAACTTCAGTCTAATTGTCTGTAAAATCAGATTAATAATGCCTACCTCAAATTGTTTTGAGCTACTGGACGTTAAATAATATCTTGGATACTTATTATGTGCCTGCCACTGTGCACAGTACATGGATTATCTTACTTAATTCTCACCACAACACTCAGCTAAGTTTTGTTATCATCCTAATTTTTCTGGGACTTGGATAGGTTGAGGACTTGTCAGAAGTCCAACTCTGTAATAAGTGTGTAGTTGGGATGTGAATGGGAACTAGCACTCTTGACTGTTATGCCATGTTCTATGCAAAGAGCCTGGCACACAGGAGGGCTCCCTGTCATTCCACTTTCTCAACTTCCCTGGAGACCTGCTTTCTCATTCCATCACTGACGCTAACTTATTTTGTGACCTTGGTCAAGTCACTTCTTTAAACCTTAATTATCTCATCTACCCTCAGTGGTAGGGAGTACGTCAAGGCTGTATATCGTCACCCTACTTATTTAACTTACATGCAGAGTACATCATGAGAAATGCTGGGCTGGAGGAAGCATAAGCTGGAATCAAGATTGCCGAGAGAAATATCAATAACCTCAGATAGGCAGATGACACCACCCTTATGGCAGAAAGTGAAGAAGAACTAAAGAGCCTCTTGATGAAAGTGAAAGAGGAGAGTGAACAAATTGGTCTAAAGCTCAACATTCAGAAAATGAAGATCATGGCATCTGGTCCCATCACTTCACGGGAAATAGATAGGGAAACAGTGGCTGACTTTATTTTTCTGGGCTCCAAAACCACTGCAGATGGTGATTGCAGCCATGAAGCTAAAAGACGCTTACTCCTTGGAAGGAAAGTTATGACCAACCTAGACAGCATATTAAAAAGCAGAGACATTACTTAGCCAGCAAAGGTCCATCTAGTCAAGACTATGGTTTTTCCAGTGGTCATGTATGGATGTGAGAGTTGGACTATAAAGAAAGCTGAGTGCCGAAGAATTGATGCTTTTGAACTGTGGTGTTGGAGAAGACTCTCAAGAGTCCCTTGGACTGCAGGGAGATCCAACACGTCCATCCTAAAGGAGATCATTTGAAAAGACCCTGATGCTGGGAAAGATTTAGGGCAGGAAGAGAAGGGGACAACAGAGGATGAGATGGTTGGATGGCATCACCGACTCGATGGACATGGGTTTGGGTGGACTCTGGGAGTTGGTGATGGACAGGGAGGCCTGGCATGCTGCAATTCATGGGGTTGCAAAGATTTGGACATGACTGAGCAACTGAACTGAACTGAACTGAGCCCTCAGTGGTAGGGACTATGTTTTATTCATTTTTGGCTCCCCAGCATTTAGCTGAACAGAACTTAGCATAGAATGGGTATTGAGTACTGAGGCAATTGATTGTATTAGATGATCTCTAAGGTTTTTTTAGTCTCTACTCTGAACATCAGAGCTGTTTTATCCCCTTCCACTTGAGCATCATATTTCCTACCTACTCCACCAGCAGCATGACCTTATTTCCTCATATCTGTCTGTCTCAGGCAGTCTTGATTCTGGGTACTTTGAGACAGCCCACATGATTTTTTGAAATGTGTCTAGGATAAACCCACCAGGGATAACACAAGTATGAAGTAGAGGGGCTGACTCACAAAGTCAGGAACCTGCTCTTCCTCCATTCTTAGCCTGTGAAGTCTGGGCCTAGGGCAGCTCTGCTGGCAGTCCTGCCAGGTCTGAGTAATGGCTGCAGCCTGGAGCAGGGTTTTCCATGGACTTCGTCGGGGTCTCCAGTAATTGGAACATGGCACCTTCCGCCTTGTAATGGATGGCAGAATGAGAGGGGCATTTGTCACTGCCTGACTTCCCTGCAGGAAAGAGGCTCATAAGTCACAGCTGACAAACCCTTTGATGACTTTTAAACTTCATTTACAGAAAAGAATAGCTATAATCAACCAACAGCAAGCAGTGACTAATCTTGCCACATTATCACTGTGAGGAGTCGGCCCCTTAAGGTGTGAGGAGGCAGAGGAATCCATCCCCCAGGCTCGCAGTGAGTGCTTATTGGCTCTTGGACTTGAGAGTATGCCCTCAACAAGGCTTCATGAGTTTCTCCCCAAAGGATCAGAAGGTGTTAGAAACTGATGTCTTGGCAGGTACAGTACACGCTTACAGAAAGCCATTCTGGGCCAAGGTTGAGAGCATTAGCTCTCGTCTCATACAGACCGGTCTCAGCTCTGCCATTTCCTAGCTTGTATAGGGCTAAGCTCCAGCCCTTACTCATTTGTGAAATGGACACAATATAAGCCACCACCTACCTCAGCAGAAGACGGAGTACAATACCTGGCATGTGGTAGGTGCTCAGCAAATATTGGTAATGATAAACCATGGAAGGGCCCTTTGTGGTCACATGCTCCCATACTCACAGTCATATGGCACATCAGCCACAAAGGCAGGGCCAGTCTTCCTATTGTGGGATAGAGAGAATGACCTCTTTGGCAAAAATAAAGAAGTTGACAATCATTTGTAGCTTCCCAACTCTTAACTCGGAATTGGGGGGCCAAGTTTGTGCCTCCCTACTGTTTGTTGCCTTTCTCTCCATAGCTGTAAGTAAGAGCTGCTTGTCACAAACGCCAAACCTCATCCTAAGGCCATAGGCAGGGGTGGGAGTACAAGATGGGGGGAGTGTTTATACTCAGACCACACTGTGGGGAGAGATGGCTGAAGCCCCAGCTCTACCTTCTGTTTCTGCTTTGGGGTCTCCCTTCACTGCCTAAGAGATGCTCATACAGAGTGTAAGACTAGAGACCTCATGGTGGGACTCAGAGGTGAGTCAGTGGTTCAGCAAGGCCTGGAACTCCTTCCACCAGTGTTCTTTCCTCTCCCAGGCCCATACAGTCATAGGGAAGGGGGCACTCTTACAAAGTTTCAGATTTGGTCCAAGATACTAGGACAGGGGAGCGAGCATGGCCTTTACCTCTGACTATCTTATTCTCGGGCATGTTAAGAGTTGGAGCATTGGGAGACAACGTGGGTATCAGGCTTTAGAGCTGGAATGTGGAGGATCCAGACTGCCAGGCTAATGCATCTCTGCACAGGACATTGGGCATTTGAATTTCTTATGTAAATATCTCCTGGTCACAGCCGTTATACTGGGCACTTGCCACATATTGGTCTAATCCTGGGAGATTGGTACAATTCCCATTTTGCAGTTGAGGAATCTGAGGCCCAGGGAGGATAAAGGACATCACTAAGTTTATATCTTGTAAGTGGTAAGGCTACAATTGGAACTCAGTCCTCTCTGATTGCAGAGCCTGTGCTGTTTCTACTATTTCATGTGCAGTGTTTTGTTTTAGGAAATGGTCAAGGAACAGGTACCTAGAGAGAAGTTTTCTTAAAAAGCAAGTAGAGGACAAGGCCCGTGGGCACTGTTTCCCAGCACCTAGTGAAGGGGTTAGGAGTTTGGTAATGATAGAAATAAGTGTAATCCTCTATTTGTCTACAGTATGTTACAGAGGCAATAGAGAACTTTCACATCATATTGAAGTTGAAAGGTAATCAGGAAAAAGATTATTTCTGTTTTTAGAATAAGGATGACAAGGCTCCGAGAAATCTCATGACTTGTTGCAGGTTACATGACTGAGCAGCAGAGCCAAGCCTCGTGGACATGTAACCTGTAGACCCCTTACACTCCTCCCATCCCAGGAGCCCTCAGTGTTCAGCTTGATGGGAGCTAGGGTTTCTCGTGGGAGTGGGAATGGTCAGGAACTAAAGAGCACTCCTTGGAAAATTAGTCCTGTCTGGCCAGTAATGATCATTTGGGCAGTGATAATGAGCTGAGGCCTGGTGAGTTTAATGAGATTAATAGATGTTCTGTCATCCCTAGCTGCCTGGTAACCAAGGAGGCACTGGACCAAGGAGGTCCTGGGTACTGATCAGTACAATTGCTTGGCTTTCTCCAGAAATAGTCTCCCCATCACTGATAGCTGCTTTCCTTCAGAGTCACCCAGATGTCTCCAGGTTTCTCTAAGGGCAGAGGTTTGGCCACAGGCTGGTGTGACCACTCATCTCCAGGCTTGGGAATAAGGCTGGAGCTGTCCAGCAGAACTGGTCCAGACAGAGGCTATAAGTAGCACTGGGTGGGTGGGGGTGAGCGGTGGCGGAGGTAAGGACCACGAGCAGCGGAGATCCAGTGCTGAGGAGGATTTATAGAGTTGGGGAAGGGACTGTTCCTATGGTTGTGTGCCTTAGAGGTCTGGCTGAAGGCTAGGGCCTGATAGGCAGCATTGAGAGGCCCAGTAAGGCAGAGCCAGAGAGTGCTTAGGCCAGTAGAGACAGTGGCAGGTAGAGTGTCACAGGAAGCCTGGATTCAAGTCTGGAGCTACTCCCTTCACCAACAGGGGGACCTTAAGTAAGTCATGTGTCTTTGGTGATCCTCAGCTTTTCCATCTATAAAGTAGGACTAACAGTGTCAGGACCAAGAATAGAAACTAGCTTTCTTCACTAAAATCCTATGCAGATGGGAGGCATTGTAGTAGAAAAGGGAAAGGGGTAAGGACCAAGGAGAGAGTGTGACTGGCTCAGGGTGACATTCTCACCATGGGAATCAGTACCCAAGACATCTCTGTGCACAGGTTTTTTGAAGTCAGATCTGGGTGCTGGTCTGGTTTTGTTCTGTTAACCAGTTACTTTGTCTCTCTGAGCTTCCTTTCCTTATCTAAATGACCTCCTCATAGGGCTGTTGTAAGAGTTAAGTAAGGTGAGATATGTAAAGTCTCTTGACAGCTTGCAGTCAGTAATTAGAGGCTATTCTTAATGTGATGCCCCTCTGGGTGGCTCAGTTATCCAGAGTTCAGGGGTGCAGGTACTTTTTAGGGTTTTTCTGCCTTTGGAAAGCTCTGGCACTTTACCACCTTTAGGCTTGACTCTTCCACAATACAGCTTCCATCTGAAATGTTTCATCTGGGAAAAACGATTTTTTTGCCAAATTTCCTCTGTTCTTATTAGCCTAGAGGAGTGAGCCCGTCCCTTTGAGCTGTAAATTGCATTTCAAAGCCTGTGTTCCTGGTGGGTTTTAATTAGCTTAAGGGCCCAGCTTTTATGCAGCAGTTGTTTCAGCAGGTAAAGGTGAAGGTGTTTATTTGGGAGCCAGTCTGCAGTTTTCTCAAACATAGCATTTCTATATTGTCTCTTCCAAGCTCCTCACTATCCTGAGGGCTTGTCTCTCAGCAGCCCAGAAGGAACAATGAAATATGAGAACCCAAGACTTAGAGTCAGAGGGACCCATGGGGTTCTTGGCCCTGCTGCTCACTGGCTATGGCATCCTGGTCAAGTCCATTCCCCTCTGTTCCTCAGAATAAGGGCATATGCTCCATGCTCACTAAAGTCCCTGCTAATCTGACATTGCAGAAGTCTCTGGGAACAAGGTGGGTTCTTGAATCCATCCCCACCCCCGCCAACCTGACACCCCCACCCCCTCCCACCTCCAAGAACAATCCCTCTCCCCACCTCTCCTTAGCTCATCGCTAAGCATGGAGCCTCTGGGGCTGCAGACACCTTGCTTTCAATTACACAGCTAATCTGTGAAGCAGAGCTTGACCCAGGGGGTGAAATAGCTTATCAAGTCAAGCAGCTTCTGCTGAATAGGATGTCGGTATTTTCTAGGGCTCCCACTCTTAACCTAGTGGGAAGCCTGGAAGAGCCAAGATAGAATTGTGTGGAGAGGATTGAGTTGGGGATATTGGTGTGTGGACCAGGGTGTTTGTGTCCTAGGCTAGAAAAAGGTGCCTGAGAACCTCAGCCTCATGTAGTCTCCCCCTCGTCTTTGCCCCTGTTTAAGGGCCACCGCGAGCCCTTCTCACCACCTTCTGGGATATCATCCTCACTGCTTCCTCCTAACATTCATTGAGCATTTACTGTGCAACTTTGTCAGGCTTGCCTCTCTCATTTGAAAGGTAGAACAGGAGTACAGATGGAGATATACTTACCATGTGTCTAAACATTTAAAGGTTATAACTTATAAATGAGGTTAACAAATTGCTATGTTCATAACACCCTGGAAGACCATATCTGAATTTGGGATTTTGTACCTGAACCTAGCAGTTCCAGGAGAGCTAGTCTCAGCACACTTCCTTTTCATTTTGCATCCCCAGCTCCATTCCTCTGAACCCCCAAAGGTACCTGCCCCTTGAGATTATGCACAACAGCAGCACAGCCTGCCCTCTGAAGAGTGTGCAGACCTTGAAAGCAGATTGGGAATACAGCCTGGAACGTGCTTCAGGCAGACATTTCTCCTTGACTTTGCAGAGCAGCCACATATGTACATTTCCTAAGTCTCTTCTGTGTGGATCAGAAAACTGACCCCCATTTGATACTGCTTCTGACCTCTTCTCCTTGGCATTGTACAGAATGTGTTCCAGTCGGACCTTGACTCTCATCTAGGATGGGCCCCCAAATGGCTGTGTTAGTAGAACAGAGATGTTCCAACTAGTCAGAGTAAATTTTTCATATAAAGAGCTTCAGAGTTTGTAAAGTCCTTCTGTATACATTGTCCCAAACCCTAGGTGATGAGAGCAAAGACCTGGTAGAGCCAAACCCAGAGGTCTTGGCTCACCAGCCAAGGGATGAATGCTGATCCTGCTATAGCACCAAGCACAGGTGCACAACAGTGTTTGCTGTTCAGTAGCGGTAGAGGTCATTAACACTGCTGAACAGGGAGAAGTCCGAGGGGACCCAGTGATGGTCATGTCACTGCCAGGTAACTGGCAGCAGCAGCAGTCACCAGTAAACCTCTGAACTGTCATCCCCGCTTCTCTTCTTTCTATCTTGGTTCACACACCTGACCTGGTTGGCTCCCTCCAGCCAAAAGCAGGTGGCATCTCCCTGGACCAAAACTTCATGACTTTGAGCTGAACCAACGGGGAGAGTTATCTGATGCTCGTGGAGAAGCCCCACAAATTTCTTATATTCTCATGGATGCGCAAGGAGTTAACCTTTGAACCTTGAACCTGGCTTGTCATCCAGGTAGGAGAGGGATTGTCAGAGAACTGTGAGGTGGAACCCACATACATTGAGCATTTCCTTCTTCATACAAACAGTATGTTAAGTGTTTTCGTGGGTAATCTCTTTATGTGTCCCTCACTGGTTAGGTTGATAAATATTGATGACTGGATGCAAAGGCAAACTGAGTAACAAAAGAGTCTGTCCTTCCAGGCTAGTTCCAAAGCTGGCACCAGGCTCTTCATCAGTAGCAGTGCCCTCTCAGCCCCTCATCTTTCCCTGTGATGATGCGCACTTGATCCCAGCATATCCTTGCTACTGTTAAGAACTACTGTAGGAGCAGGTTCTTCTCCAGAATCTCTGAAGCCCAGCTTGCAGTTTCCTTGCAAACAGTGCCATCTGCTGGTCAGAAAGTGCCAACTTTTAAGCTGGGAGGATTGAGGAGAAAGGGCCTTTTTACCCTAGTGGGACAAAAGATACAGATCTCCCAGCTTATACTCAGCTCCTCTCTAATTCACTAAAAAGAAGTTCCCTCTTCCCCCCAAATATTAAGTAAATAGGCAGGTGTTTATGGTTAGTTTAAGCTGATTTATGCGTACTGGTTGGTGGTTCTTTAGCTACTGCTACTGCTAAGTCACTTCAGTTGTGTCCGACTCTGTGCGACCCCAGAGACGGCAGCCCACCAGGCTCGCCTGTCCCTGGGATTCTCCAGGGAAGAACACTGGAGTGGGTTGCCATTTCCTTCTCCAATGCATGAAAGTGAAAAGTGAAAGTGAAGTCGCTCAGTTGTGTCTGACTCTTAGCGACCCCATGGACTGCAGCCTACCAGGCTCCTCCGTCCATGGGATTTTCCAGGCAAGAGTACTGAAGTGGGTTGCCATTGCTAGCCAGGCCTAATACCATGGCCCCAGCCCTTGCCCTCGGCAATGGTTCACACCCTGAAGAGTGGCTTTTCTCTGAATCCTAACAAATCCACCTCTTACCGCTTTGTCTCTCAATGAATTTTTGCAATGAGACACCAGAGCCTGAGTTTCATTAGCTTTGGCTGGGCTTGAGTCCCGGGAGAGAGCTGAAGGGCAGGAGGAAAAAGTAGTGGGAAAAATGTGCCAAGGAATCCCCTTCATAGCCCGCCGGAAAATTTGCTGAATAGCTGACCAGTGCTCACAGTTTCATTGGTCTGATCCTTGGCACAGAGAAGAGAAAGGACAGAAGAACCCCCACCAGCTTGGGTAACAGCTACTGGGGCTAAGCACTTTATCCAATAGTTTTAGGGTCAAATTCAAGATAGGAGTGTTCCAAAAGGGAGTTGCACCAACCCATGCCAGTGAGCAGAACACTGGGCCAGGAATATAAATGCCAAGGCCTTTCCTACTGGAACTGAACCTCCTTTTCCCTTTGGAGCCTGTGCCTAGATTCTAACCTGTCCAGAAAGGGGAGTAGGAGAGATTTGTACAACCCTTTGGGATAAAAAACATTGCCTGAGTGTAGAGAGCAAAGGGCAGAGAAAGTATCATCTGTAAGCAAAGAGAACAGAATCTGAATAGTAAGTGTAAAATGGATAACTCTAAAAATTAATTTGTTAAAAACAATTCTCAGATAAATGTGCTGACTTACTGTAGTACAGTCAACCCTTAAACAGTACAGGGTTTAATTTGTGTATAATTTACAGTCTGCCTCCTCCATATCCAGTTCTTCCACACCTGTGGATTCAACCAACCACGGGAACCATGGGCCATAGGCAGTACTGTAATATTTACTATTAAAAAACATTTACATAAAAATGGACCCATTCAGTTGAAACCCATAATTGGTTCAACTGTATTTAACTTGGATTTAACACTGGGAAGGAGAGTGATAAATTTGATACAGATGGGCTTTATGGACCAGTGACCTAGGTTTGAATGCCTATTCCTGGCAGGTTAATGAACTTGCTGGAGTCTGTTTTTGTAAAATATGAATGATAATGATATCACATACGGAGTCTTGTAATTATTCAATATTGCATGCCACCCTTAGTGCTCAGTAAGGTTTAACTCACTTTTTAAAAATGGCTGTTTCCAATAAAGACAGCCATGGTCCATGTCTGGATCAGACTGCACATAATATGATACTGTTTAGAGCAAACATTACTTGCAATTACCCTGTGACCTCTTTGGTGTGGTTCTACATTGAAGGAACAGAAGAAAAACTGTGGGAGATCTTCAAATTTAGATCCTGCAAGGGGCAACATTCAAAATTAGCCTTAAAGAAGGAGTGGGTTTGAAAGAATTGAAGTCAATATGACATTTTTGTAATGTTATAAACCAGTGTGTAACCTTAATTTCAAAAGAAGAATTGAGTCAAGCAGTCAGGGTTCAAACTCCTGTCCTGTTATTCACTGGCATTGTGACCTCTGACTGCATTTCCTCCCATGTAAAATGTCCTGGTTCTGCTCATCACATCAGCACCATATAATAGAACATAGGTAAAGCACCTGAATGAGGTCACCAGCCAGTGAAACAAGCACAGATGGGGAGGTTGGATGTGATGGGGCATGTGCGTAGGAAGGAACAAAGTCATCCAGTGTAGCCAGGTTGTGGGTCATGAGCAGCCCATGAACCCAATTCAGATCCTAGACTCACAGTGGCTTTCTTTCTTCAGGTGGCCAACATGTCCTTGAAGATCCAGACGAGCAACGTAACCAATAAGAATGACCCCAAATCCATCAACTCTCGGGTTTTCATTGGAAACCTCAACACAGCTGTGGTGAAGAAGTCAGACGTGGAGACCATCTTCTCCAAGTATGGCCGTGTGGCCGGCTGTTCTGTGCACAAGGGCTATGCCTTTGTCCAATATGCCAACGAGCGCCATGCCCGGGCAGCTGTAGTGGGAGAGAATGGGCGAGTGCTGGCCGGCCAGACCCTGGGTAAGCATCTCTTCATGGCCCTGCCCCGGGATTTCTCCTGGGCAGGTGCTGACCCGCGTTCTTTAGCTCCCCTCTTATCCCGTTTTTTGTCTTGTCCCCCATAACCCACTACCCCTGTCTGAGATGTTTTAACTTAAATAGTTAATAAATTAATTATATTTAAGTTATGGCAGTGCCTGTATGGAGAATTTGAGAAGTTTCAGGCGAACACTTCTGTCCCTGTTTTCACAGTGAAAGGGTTCCACTTAAAAAATGCAGATTCCCCAGAGAAAGGGGAGAGTGGACTAGCACAGCTTCTTACACTGGGCTGCTTTTGGCTCGGGTTAGAACCTGTTCTGAGAGCCAGGAGGAGGGCAGCATAAGGTGAAGCTTGGTCTTGGTGTTACAAGCGTGTGATGTGGCCACATTGGAAGCATGTATAGCATTTGTATATGTTCACTTACTTCTGTGTATTTGTGTATGTTTGAGAAGGGATATGTATATGTGTATTGCTGAATATGTGGTATGTGGATGCAACTAGTCACGTGGAGAACATATGTGGACACACTCCTTACTTTCTGGGTATATATGTAGAGCCCAGCCAGCTTTTTTCAAGTATCAGAATGTACTTCAGTGTGGAGTCTTGTAATTATTCAATATTGCATGCCACCCTTAGTGCTCAGTGAGGTTTAACTCATTTTTTAAAATGGCTGATTCCAATAAAGACAGCCATGGTCCATGTCTGGATCAGACTGCACGTAATATGATACTGTTTTAGAGCAAACATTACTTGCAGTTACCCTGTGACCTCTTTGGTGTGGTTCTTCTTTGGTGTGGTTCAGATGTACATATATTCATTTACCAAGTGTTTATTGAGTTCCTGAGATTTGTTGAACTCTAGGCATAAAGATGTTCAGTGAAAGGTTGGTATGAATGTGCACCGGCTTATTTGCATATGGGCAGTTACATATGGGATGCTGGAGCCAAGTGTGAGTGAAGTTGAGTGTGTGATCTTATTTCCTGGATACGTGAACATATGTGTGAGGGTGTGTGTTTGATGTCTGTGCTTATGTGAGAGAGCTTGGGAATGCATATAAATTGATGTACATTGTGTGTGTACATGTATGATTGTAAGCCTGCATGTGTCTGAATGTATATGAACATGTTATGAGTTCATACATATGAACATATGTATGAGTCTATTTGTGAAGACCTCTGTTGTCCATGTTAGGGAGTACAGTCCATGTGCATCTTGTGTTAACCACTTACATTGCTGTACATGTCCATGGGGGTGATCGGTGTATGGGCACTGACAATATATCAGCATCTGACTCTGCCTCTTCCCTCCATACAGACATCAACATGGCTGGAGAACCGAAGCCCAACAGACCCAAGGGGCTAAAGAGAGCAGCATCTGCCATATACAGGTGGGGCGCTCTGTCTTGTTTGTCTGTCTCTGTCTAGGTGGGATGGTCCCTCTTTCCACAGAGGGAGATTTGGTGGTAATGGGATGCCAAGCCTAGAATTTGGGGAGGTGTTTGGAGATGAGGGCCTGTGGAGAGTGGGCTGAGTGGCCATCTCTAAGCCCCGGCCCTCTCCCCTTTGTCTCCCCAGTGGCTACAGCTTTGACTATGATTACTACCGGGACGACTTCTACGACAGGTGAGCGGGGGAGGGGCGTGCCCAGGCATGAAGCAGCCAAGCTGGAAGGGTTCTGAGAGATTGCTGGTGCAGCCCACTCAGTCCTCCAAGTGGGAACTGAGGCCCAGAGTTGTGGATAGTCATCTTCGCAGGGCTGCTCCACAAATTGGTGGCAGAGCTGGGACTAGGGTCCAGTTGTGTAGGTGCCCAGGCCAGAGCTCTCCCCGGCCCATGCTGTCTCCTAGCCCTCTGACTGCCCCTCCTCCTCCTGATCCTGGGGTGAGACTTGATGGGACTGGACAGCCAAGGGACATATAAATGTAGCAAGTGGGAGTACAGAACCAGGTGCAGGGAATTTGAGCCCTCACACTGCTGTGCAGTTTCCTTATTAACTCCCTGAGTGCCCAGCCAGCTGAAGGTACCTCAGAACTCAGCCTGAGCCACTTAGCCTTGTATTTATACCCAGGAGGCCAGCCCTCCTTGGGAATTCTGAATTAGTGCCTGGTAGGCTAGACCTACCCCCAAACCCACCCAGACCCCAACCTCCATGGCACCAGCGACATTCTTGTGGAAATCATGGTGGGGGCTGGCCCAAACTTCTCCTTCCACTTCTCTGTCTCCCTCCCACCCTCTCAGCCTTCCTCAGGCTGTCCAGGAAGAACAGAACCTCTCTGATCCTCAGTTTTCTCACCTGTGAGAGGATTCAGGAGACAGTGCAGTGTGGTAGAAAGTGCTCTTGCCTGGGAGTCAGAAGACCTGGGTGCTAATCTCAGCTCTGCCACTGAATGAATTACATGACTTTGGGCACATCCCCTCCCAGTCTGAAATGGGCTTGCATCAAGTGATCCCTCAGGGCTCTTCCAGCTCTGGGATTCTGTGGTTCAGAGATTCTGACCAAGGCCAGAGCCGCCCCCTCCCCTTAGGGGCAGAAATGCAGGGTCCGGGACTGGATCCATTCCCAGAGACTCTCCATCTCCAGCCATCATCACCCCAGGGCAGGAGCTCCCTAAACAAAGGAGTTACCCAGGCATGGGTCATTGCATTGCGTCCTGTCGGCAGGTTTCCTGGCTGTCATCAGGACAGTGATCCTGCAGGGAGGTGGTAGGAGCAGCAGTGGTGGGACAAACCCCTACTCAGCCTACGGAGCTTCTGAGGCTGGAAAGGGCTCCTCCTGGAAAGGGCTGGGTGATGGCGTCGGGGGGCGGCATACTGTCTGGGACAGAGGGTCTGACTGAGCTGCTCAACCTTGATACTCCCTTGGGCCTCCAGCCCCTCCATCTCCTAAGTGGAGTGAGAAGGATATGGTGATTTGAAGCCCAGAATGAGGAAAGGGGCTTGGAGTCCAGCCTCATGCCTCTGAGGTCATAGACCCATCAAGTTGAGGGTCAACTCGATAGCCTTTCACGTATCACACTTTCTAACATGTGTGTTTTAAACTAAGTTCTCTCATGTTCTGTCCTCACGGCAGTCTTGTGGGGATGTGGGAGGACAGAATTTGGGGTGGTCATCCTCACTAGGCATGTGGGAGAACTGAGGCTCAGGCAGGCTGAGGAATTGACTCCCACTCCTACACCTCTGTCCAGCTGGGCATTTGTACTGCTTTAGGAGATTTGCAAACTGTGACCAGAGCTTAGGGTGCAGTTGACTGGGCAGAAGGCAAGTCAAGTAGTAGAGCAGGCCTTAGGGTGATCTAGGAAGTCTGTCTGGGGGCAGTTCTCAGTTCGTTCCTCTGTTGAATGGGGCTGTAAACCCCTGTCACCTCCCCTATCCTTACTCAGCCTGGATGGTAGGAAAGGTGGATGTCGTAAGGATTCCAGTAGCTGTTGAGGTCCAGAAAGGCCTTTCTCTTCACCCTCAGGACTTAACTGGGAGCAGGCAAAGGTATGCAGTGCAGGCTGCCCAGCCCTTCGCCAGCCCTACATGTGTTGGTCTAAGGCCACAGTGCCCCCTGCTGGCCACAGGCCATGCTGCAGCCTCTGGCCCATTTGCTCTCACAGGCTCTTCGACTATCGGGGCCGCCTGTCACCAGTGCCGGTGCCCAGAGCAGTCCCTGTGAAGCGACCCCGGGTCACCGTCCCCTTGGTCCGACGTGTCAAAACCACCATACCTGTCAAGCTCTTTGCCCGCTCCACAGCCATCACCACCGGCACGGCCAAGATCAAGTGTGAGTGACTCTATCTTCTTCCTAGATAATTTTCATTTTGTCATTAGAAAAATAATAGAATCGCATTTTTTTACATTGGAAAATAGATAAAGGAACAAATCTCGCACAGTTCTGCTGCTCTAATACAACCAAGTGAGTATTTTCATGCATTTCTAAGAGGAAAAGACTGACATTTGTGGAGGTGGGGCTGTGTCCAGTGCTGTAACTTGGAGTTCAGTGAGGAAATGGTGTCATCTTTTAGTCAGGACATGTGCACATGTGGTCAGGCACTCAGGAAATCTGATTGTAAAGCACTCACATTTATACACCTTGAAAGACAGATACCATCCTATAATATAAGCAGAGAAACACTCTTGCTCAGGTGCACACAGAGGTACACACCACACACCTCCATTTTATCCATCCCTGTCCCTTTCATGGGGGTGGGGAGGAAATCCAGGCCGGTCACTGTAGGAATGGCCTTCAGAAAGTCTCAGGGGGTGCCACAGGCAGCTCTGGCCTCTCCCTGGCCAGAAAAAGACCATGGATTAGGACCATTTCTGCCATTGGCCTATCTTCCTGCTTGACAGAATGGGGCTAAGGTCTAGTGTTAGCGTCAAGCTCCCTGCCCTCAGTTGACATCCCTGTACTTCCTCCACTCTCAGTAAAGAGCAGTGAGCTGCAGACCATCAAGACAGAGCTGACCCAGATCAAGTCCAACATTGATGCCCTGCTGGGGCGCTTGGAGCAGATTGCCGAGGAGCAAAAGGCCAATCCAGGTCAGCTTCCAAGGGTCCTTGCCCAGATCAGTGAGCAGGGGCACAGGGCAGGATGGGGAGGATGGTGCACGGGGCAGAGAAGGGGCTGTGGCCTCTGATCCCACCTGGACCCACCTTGCTGAGGCCTTGGTTCTACCAAGGTGCTACCCTGGGCAGGTGCCCCCGGTTGAGTTTTATTCTCCCTTCCTCATCCCTTCCCCTGAAGATGGCAAAAAAAAGGGCGAGAGTAGCAGTGGCAGCGGCAGCGGTGGTGGCAGTGGCAGCAGTGGTACTGGTGGCAGCAGCCGGCCGCCGGCCCCCCCGGAAGACACAGCTTCTGAGGCAGGCACGCCCCAGGGAGAAGCACAGGCTCGAGACGATGGCGATGAGGAGGGGCTGCTAACGCACAGCGAGGAAGAGCTGGTGAGGGCCTGCCTCGGGGGGCGGCTGGGGCTGGTTTGTGTACCTCTGGTTGCAGGAGGGCTGCAGGGAGTGGGGGGGCACCTCTTGACTGCTTGGCTGCCCTGTGAGCTCCCTCCTTCCTTGCCAGGGGTTCTAATCCTGTGAGAAAGAGGGGGAAATGAACAGAGAGTACTTAGCTCTTTCAGCTGTCAGTGAGAAACCCCACAGAGGACTGTGGCGGACCTCTCTCTATCCCGAGGCCCATTCTAGACTCCATCTTCCACGTGAGTTGGAGAAGGGAAGAGTCAAGGGCTCATGGTCTGGAGAATTCCAGGGAACAGGAGAAGGGGGATTGCCTGGGGAAGCCACAAGCAGTGCAGGGGTCTGCTCCACCTGAGGATTTTCTAAAAGCCATTGTTGCCTGAGCTTGACACAGGCTGTCTCAAGACGGGGCGAGCAAGCTTCCTGTTTGGTATTGGAATTCTTCAGATTGAGGCAAGGAGCTCATCTTAAGTGGAAAGGTCGACCAGATTCTGAAGGCAAGGTGTGCCTGCTACTCATCTACCTCATACTCAGTGAGCACCAGGCCCTGTAGCTCACAGTTTTTAACTCCATTTGACCTTAACAGTAGCCCTGAACTGTTCAAAGTATTACTCTTGTTACATTTACCCCATGAAGAAGCTGACAAGTAGCTTGTCCCAGGGCTTTGTGGATAATGAGGGTGGAGCCAAGATTGGAGCCTGGACATCAGTGGGTCTTCATGTGGCTGGGTCCTGGTATGAGGATAGATGGGTTTGTGGCCATAACAGTGGAGAGAAAGGTCTTCGTGCCCAGCCTGTCTCTTCTTATTTGAACCTAGCCAGAGATCCCATTTTACTCTTTTGAAGCATAGTCTCCATAAAGGTCCTAATGAAGGCTTAGATGTTCCTAAGATGGGGAGCTCAGCAGTCTACTAGGCTTTCAGTCTGCTCCAGTCTGAGAAGATCTTTCTATGGAGAATGTGTCCCCTGCCACACCTAGAACTTCCTTGACTGGTCCTTTCTCTCCTAAGGGGCCTTCAGACTGTCCTGTTGGAATCCCAAGGCAGCCTTATTTATTCAAACTGGTCCCCTAATTATTCCCTTTGACTGCCCCTCCCCCTTTCCGAATGTGGCCTCCACATATGCTCTGGGCCCCAGGGCAGGACAGACTTGCCGTGAGTGATGTGTGGTCCTTGTTGTCTCCTCCTTTCAGGAGCACAGCCAGGACACAGACGTGGAGGATGGGGCCTTGCAGTAAGCAGGTATGGGGGTCCTGGTGGGGAAGGGTGAAGTAGAGGGCCTACCATGAAGTAGACCTGGCAGGGTAGTACTGTGTCTATCAATGAAGGCTCTCTGGTCTCCCGCCATACCGCCATGCCCATTTGTGGTGGGGCTTGGTGGGTTGTGGAGCAGGAATCGTGGTTGGGCTAGCCAGGTCTGCCCAACAGGAGTTCCCTCAGCACATGCCCAGCCGCATTGCCTGTCCCCACTTGTAAGGAGCTCTGAGTCTAGTGGAGGTAAACAGACCGTTACCACCCAGTGTGAGCAGAATGACAGGGACTAGAGAGGCAGGGGGTGAAAGAGGGGTGCGGTAGAAGAGGTGATGTGTAGCCGAGCCTGTTGAGGACTGAGGGCAAAGCATCTAAGGGAGCACCTTCAGCAGAGGCAGAAAGCCTGCCATGCTTGGTGTGTGGGAAATGGGCCAGTCTCCTGCAGCTGCAGTCCCAGCTCCGCCCATTAGGGACAGGGAGCTGCTCGTCCTCAGAGGGTGATGATTATGCCGGACTTAGAGGCTGGGGTTGGATCCTGTCGGGAGGAAATGTCCTGTGTGTCCCAGCCCCACAGGGTTGTGACTGTGCCAGTGTAATAGAGGTAGAAGCTGACACACTGAAGAGGGCAGGGAGATAAAGCACATAGCCCACAAGATCCCAAGGTGATCACTGGTGGAGCCTAGATTCTAACCTATTGCTGTGTGGCCTCAGAGCCCACTCTCTGGTTGGTATTTACCACCCTGCTTTGCTCCACGCTAGAGGGAAGCCAGGCCACACCAGCTCTGCCCCATTCCTTTGGGGACCTTTTCCAGGGTATGACAGACTTGGGTGGAGGAAGGTCTCAAAAAACAGAGGTATCCTTATGCAGGACACACTCACGCTGTGAGTCCGTATGTGCTCCACCACACCTTGAAGTTTAGGCAGTCTTTGTGGTTTGTTTTACCTGGGAGGCTAAGTTGTACCTTGTTCAACCAGTTTGAAGGAGAGGTGCTGGGGACTCATGTGAGGACATGGAGGCCTAGAGAAGGAGGAGAGTCATCCAAGGTTTCATGGCCAGAAGGTTAGGAAGCCAGAGCGAGGGCACAGGCATACCTGTGTCTGCAAACAGCAAGTGCCATTGCACTCTCGTCTTCCCAGACCTTGTTACCTAAAGCACAAAGGGGCTCTTCCTCTCAGCCTTCGTTCTCTCTTGTCTCTCTCAGTCTGACAGGAGCGATGGCCACCAGCAGGAGAAAGGCGTACACTGTACCAGGCCTCAAGCTGGGCACCCACCCCTGGATAGCACCCCCAGCGGGTCCCAGAGGAGAGCTGGCAGCAGGCACCATCTCCCTCACGTGTATCAGCCAGTGGCGCATTCTCTGCAGGTGGAGTTATCAGCATCCCTTCCTCACGTACCCTCCCTGTTGGTACTGCCCAGGCCAGAGGGCAGAGCACAGTCTCCCTACAGTCTGCCTCCCCTCCCCAGGACATTCCCAGGCTTGGGGTTTTTCTATAGGTTTGGAGGGGGGTGGGGCCCACAGGGAGGGGACCTTGACAATAAAGAGATTGGATCCCAACTTGCTCTGAGATGGGATGGTTGTGTTTTTTTGTGAAGGAACCCTGGGCCTCCTGTCCAACCAGAAATCAGGTCTGCTGCGTGCCCTTCTGTTCTCCCCTTCACTCCTCCCTGCCAGAGAGCGTTGTCCAGGGTGCCAAATACTGATCTTCCTGGGTGGTAGTGTCCCTGGCTAAAATAGGGATTAAAATGACCAGTAGTGTTGTTGGGGAGGGTCAAATGTGTCAGTGCCCACAAGAGCACCTTCATGGTTGAAGTACCAAATGATTTTTGATCCTCTTGGTCAGGCAGTGGTAGGTTCAGGCCTCAGTCTCAGTAAGTCTGGTCTTTCCCAGCTCTAAAATGGTTCTACAGTTCACCACTTTCTCCTCTTCTGTGTCCTGGTTTAGGACACTTGTTTTTTCACAGGGATCTTGGGCAGCAAGAGGAGAGAGGCTAGTAGCTGAGGCTGTGAGTCAGAGATCCAGACCTGGGCTGAGAAGTAACCCTGAGGAACTGATCAGTCTGGAGAGATGAAGAGGGTGTCCAGAGGAAAGGGTCGCAGGGAGCGCCTCTGCCCTTGAAGGGCCCTTGGTGTAGCAGAGTACTCCGGTCCCTGAGCCTGCAGTGTGTCCTTGCACCCAGAAGGTCAAGCCCAGCTCTTGCTGAGCCCGCTGCACATCTCCCTCTGTTCAAGGCAGGGAAGTGCTGCCCTGGACTGGGACTTGGGCAGAGTCTAAAGGGGTTTTGGTGCCTGGTGAACATGACACGAAGACTGACTCCATGTTCCTGTGTCCCCAAAGCTTAGTGCCGTGTGTCCATTGTACTGTATATAACACTTCTAGATTGCACAGGGCCTACTCAGTATGCTAGACTGAGGCACTCACTTTTCAGAGCTGGGGGGACAGGTAGAACAGCAGGGGCCACGTGCTTGCTTAATATGCCAGGTGTAGAGGCCACCAGAAAAGCAGAGAAAACCCTTGCCAGGGTTGGAAGCATCTGCCCTACACAGAGGCCCTGTTTAATCACCCTGGGACCAGGAAATACCCTGGACATGAGTAGGAATGGGATTCCCTAATTTCCCTGGCAGCCCAGAAAAGCCCCAGAACTACTTCAGCCACTAAGAACGCCCAGACTTGGGCCCTGGAGTCTGGAGGTTCTCATCCACAAAACCCTGTGCACACAGGCCTGTCCTTCCCTGTCTGGGACCAGGAGAGCTCCGTAGGTTTCATTTTTCTTTCCAACCTTTGAAAAACAAAAGATCATGAAGAAACGTGATACCTGATTCTGCCCAAAGGACTGACATTCTCTAGATATTTTCAAGATCTTAAAGTATCAGTTGTGATCCTAGTAGATTCCTACTGCTAGTGGGTTTCCTGGATTGGGAACTAAGACTCTACCCACTGTACTGCTGCCAGTAAGATTTGTGACCCTAGCATTTCTTTTTCTTTGCCGGGTCTCCGTTTGTTCATCTGTGTGAGGGGTTAGCCTAGACAGTAAGTGGGCCTTATTTCATTTGTGTAACAAACCACTCTGAAATTTAGCACCTTTCAGTTCAGTTCAGTTCAAGTTACTCAGTTGTGTCTGACTCTCTGTGACCCCATGAATCACAGAAGGCCAGGCCTCCCTGTCCATCACCAACTCCAGAAGTTTACTCAAACTCATGTCCATCGAGTTGGTGATTAGTGAACATTAATTTGTGTTTGATTCTGTAGCTTGGCAATTTAGGCTCTGAACCAGCTGGGTGATTGTTCTGCCTATCTCATCTGGGCTCTCATGTAGCTGAAGTGAGCTGGCAGATTACTGGAAACTGATTGGTCCCAGATAACCACACACTTGTCAAGTGGTTGCACAGTGGGGGCCACATACTCCTAGTATCTAGCCAGCAAGACGGGTAAGCACTGATATGTAGGTGCTCATCAAGCTCTTTGCTTGTGTTATGCTTGTAACATTCCATTGGCTAACACAGATTGTATGGCTAAACCCAAATTCCTCTATATGACCATAATTTGTTTTTAACCTACCTCAGGCTTCATTTCACTTGTCAATTCAAAACATTCAGTAGCAGCTGCTAGAGTGCTTTATGAGGATTTGGAGCAGTTTTTAAAGACTATTAGGAAGTAGTAATATGATAATTTGGTCATGTTTTTTATGGGCAAGGAATTGAAACATGGGTCTGTGAGTGTCAGGTGTTAGCTCACCCGGGCCAGGTCATATCTTGTCCCATGTGCTGTGCCTGGTCGCTCAGTCGTGTCCGACTCTTTGCGACCCCACAGGCTGTAGCCCCCCAGGCTCCTCTGTCCGTGGGGATCTCCGGGCAAGAAGAGTGGGTTGCCATGCCCTCTTCCAGGGGATCCTCCCAACCCAGGTCTCCCACATTGCAGGCAGATTCTTTACTGTCTGAGCTACCAGGGAAGCCCCATAAGGACACTGTATATGCAGTGGGCCATCTGATGAAACCACAAAAATACAAATAGAACAGCAAAAGATTCTGAGCCAGCTGTTCTGAGTTTGAATCCCATTTGGACCATTGATTGGCTTTGGGTAAATCAAAATCCCTCTACCTGTAGCCATAGTCTTCATAAATAATTATTATATAACAGTAAACCACTCTGAGGGTCTGTTATTAATCTAAAAGGCACATTTTACCCTTAACCTCCACAGCCACTTTTTAGGTGGATGTAGTGTGAACTTTGAAATTCCTCTCTCCATTCATGTGACAAGCCTCTTCCAGCTCTCCTCCTCTACATACTCAAATTTCCTTTATTGACTCTTCCTCTTATGTTGGCATGTTCATCATTTTTCTGTATGAGTTCCTGGCTCACCAAACCCATGGCTTCAGACTTTACATTCATGCCTCCACCATCTCTACCTCTTAACTCTGTCTTCCCCAGGAGTGCCAGGGGACATACAGAGACCCAGCTGATGGCTGCACTTGGATGTCCACGAGGACCTCAGCTGAGCCCTGCCCTCCCCATCTTGGGCTTCCCAGGTGGTGCAGTGGTAAAGAACCCACCTGCCAATGCAGGAGACACAAGAGACTCAGGTTTCCATTCTTGGGTTGGGAAGATCCCTGGAGTAGGAGAATGGCAACCAACCCACTCCAGTATCGTTGCTTGGAAAATTCGATGGACAGAGGAGCCTGGCGGGCTATTATAGTCCATGGGGTTGCAAACTTGAACATGACTGAGACACACACACGGCGTCTTTTATTTTCATGAATCCTGCATCTTGGAGAATGGTGTATGTGTTTACCCTGTTGCTCATGTCAGCATCATGTTATTTTTTTCCAAGGTATGCCTTAGCTCTAACTTGTTTTTTGTCCCACTCCCTTAGTAGGTTAAAGCCCCTTTTATCTCTTAAAGACTTTTACAATAACCTAACTAGTCTTTCACTTTCCATCAGTCTGCTCTTTCAGTTCAGTCCAGTCACTCAGTCATGTCTGACTTTTTATGACCCCATGGACTGCAGCATGCCAGGCTTCCCTACCCTTCACTATCTCCTGAATTTGCTTAAATTCATGTCCGTTGTTTCAGTGATGCCATCCAACCATCTCATCCTGTCGCCCCCTTCTCCTCCTGCCTTCAATCTTTCCCAGCATCAGGGTCTTTTCCAGTAAGTCAGTTCTTCACATAAGGTGGCTAAAGTATTAGAGCTTCAGCATCAACATCAATCCTTCCAATAAACACCCAGGACTGATCTCCTTTAGGATGGACTGATTGGATCTCCTTGCAGTCCAAGGGACTCTCGAGTCTTCAACACTACAGTTCAGAAGTTCCTAGAACAGGACCTCACACAAATTAGGGATAGTACTTAGGCAGTACTATCTATGTATTACATAAATGATTATTTAGGAAGAACACAAAGGGAATTCCCTGGCAATCCAGTGGTTAGGACTTGGCACTTTCACTGCTAAAACCTAGGTTTAGTCTCTGGTCGGGAAACTAATTCCACAAGCTGTATAGTGCAGAAGAGGAAGAAAAAAAAAAAAGCCCAGATCTGAGACATCTGTCATAATGAGCTGGGACTGAAAAGTGAAGCAGTCGTAACTCTTGAGGCCAAAACAGTTAATGATAGTGAAGTTGTTTCCCAGCATATTAGGTTCGGCTAATATCTCATGTAATATTTTGGCTTTAATTTGGTTCCTGGCTCACTTTAAAGTTCATGAAAATCTGTACAATGAATATAATTTTTAAAAGTGCCCATTAAAATGGTGACATTCAATAAGAATATCCGTTAATACTTATCCTTTATAACAGCTGGTTCTCCAGTGGTTTCAAATACTGTTTAAAACAGAAGCCACACTTAAAGCAAGGGGCAGTAATTAGAAGGTTCTTAAGTATCTGTTACCAGGGAAGGTTTGCAGGGATAGGACCCACAGCAATCACAGGAGACCCAGCAAGTGTTTGGTCCTTTCTTCTCTGGAGAGCACCACCATTAATGGGACAAAGCTTGAAGGACTATGCCTCTGTTGTTGCAAACCTTTGGGGGAGTGTGATGCTCCTGGAGACAGGTAGCTACCCTGTCTCAAAGCAGAGCAGTTTTTCACAAGGTCAAAGGCAACTGTCACCATAAAAATAGGTAAGTAATACCTATAGTCCTCAGGATTTGCACACTTGGCAGGGCAAAGGCAGAGCATCTCTCTTCAGGAAAGGGGATACGCTCACAAGTACTATCAGCCATTGTGCCTCCTCCCCTCCGACCAGGGTAATTCAGCCTGAGGGGAGTATAGAAGGAAGATCGTGCACAGTGCAAGGCAGGCAGGCCTGGGTTAAGCACTTTAAATATAATATTTCATCATCTCTGAGGTAGGCATTTTCTCATTTTCTAGATGATAATACAGGATATAATGAATGATAGAAGGCTGCCAGTCCAGACTGTTCAAGGCCTGTACTCAGCATTATAAAAACCTACCATTTAGGGTATTGAAAATAAACTATGGCATACCATGAATAGATTCTTAATGCAGTTTTTAAAAATACTGTACTAACTTGGAAAATGTTCTTGATATGAAAAGATTCTATGGTGATAGGATTATGGGAATTAAAACTCTGAAATTATAAATTCATCTTAGATAAACACTACCACATGCTATAAAGACTGACATCTAAAAACACACTGTGAAGTCTGATGTTCTGTTCAAATATGCACTTCGGAGACCAGGTCAGAACTGGGGCCTCATAATTCCAGGCTGCCCAGCCCAGCATTTTTTTCTAAACACTTAGTCTACAATATGTTTGGGGGGAAGGGAGCTAAAGAAACCTGACTTACTACCCACAAGCTAAGTCCTGCTTCTTCTAGGTATGGGAATATATCAAGGAACATGTAAACTCTGCTCTCAGCACTTATGGTGACCTGAGGGTAAAACAGTTGTTTACATGAAGTGGGCAGGGACCTGTGAAGAGCCAGGAGATCTTAGGGAAAGTTTAAACTTTTCTGTAGATGGGGCTGTGGGCAGGTATGAATTCAAGAGATATAACTGCATATTTATATGCTTGTGAAAATGCACATCCACATACAAAAGACTTTCACTTTTGTCATGGAACATGTTTATCTGGTCTCAAAAAACACCCCCCACAACCCCCAGCATAATTAAGGAACACACTGTAACAGTTTCTGAAGACACTTTGGAAATGGTGGTCTGATTCCCTTAAAACTAGAACATTGCTCTTGATCGGAAACCCTCAATGGCCTTTGCTTTGTCCCTCCATAGAAGATTCCTTCCAGCTGAGCTATGGCTGGTCTGAGATAGTACAGTAGACAGAAGAGAGGCTGATGCTACTGGGAATGCTAACCTAGGGTGACTCGTCATTTTGAATGGGTCTACTACAGTCAGTCCAATTTTGACCAAATAGTACAACAGGACTATCTTGAAGTCTCGATCCGTCTGGAGAATCTGTTTTGGAGAATGGACTTAAGAACTGGGGTTAAAACTGCCAATCTGTCACCAAACTGTAAAATCCCATGTCTCCCAACTAAAGAACAAAACACACATACATAGGCACAAAAGCGCTAATTACACGAGAGGCACTGATCCTTGGTTTATTCACGCAATAACAGCTGACATTGGGAATTGTGTGGATATAGATACAAAAGAAGGAAGAGGAAATAAACAGCAGTTGAGTTCATCAGGGCAGTGGTGGCAGCTCAGCCAGTGTGTAGTCCCCTCAAGACCTACTGGGTTGAGGGAGTGCTCTGTCCCCTCTATCACTTCTTGACCAAGGCACCTTACAACACTTCGCCTATACTTTGGGTCACAGTGATTAAACACAACATGGTCAAGACACTCAAGGCTGAGTGACTGCTCCTGGAATAGTCTGGCAACAAGAAAGAGGAAAGGGCAGCATTATGCCCTTACCCTCAGCAAGTGCAAGGCAGATCACAGCAGGTATTTAAGAGGATCTTTTCTCTTGTGCTCAGGGGGGAAATACCTTTTTGGCTAAAACCACAGAAGGCAGAACCAGAAGGAGGCCCCAGAAGTGGAACACAATCAGAATCACCTCTTGGTTTCTCATGATCACATTCAAAATCGACTTTAATACAGAAAATAGAAAAAAAACATTTGTGGTGGGCCATTTTTCAAATCCAGAACTCAAGTTGAGGAAAAAGAAAAGTGTCCTCTAGCATCATGGTTTGGACTGTCAAGAGTTCTCTCTACTGCATAAGCCACACCACTTTCTCACCAACAGATGCCCGACTAGGGTTATTCTTGGTGTGCCAGCAAGTTCTAAGACATACTCAAAGGCTGTATCTCTAAGATTCTCTTAGTGGCCAATAAGGAGGAAAATTCTAAGGAAGGTACTTAGCACCCTGTATTTCCTCATATGGTAACAGATGGAGGACTCAGCTGTGAGGTAGTGGCAACAATCCCCACATAATGAAAAAGAATTCAAGTCTATATAATTGTTTTCTGGACACCAAAAACAGGCTGTCCTCCCAGATTTCATGTTCCAACCATCATGTGAAGCTATGTCTACTTCAGGCATCCCAAGAAACTGAGAAGGAAAATGACTACCCAGCTTAAGATTCTCAGGACAAGCATAGAGAGACCTCACCAGAGCTGCCCAGGCACAAACTGTTGTGCTGAATTCATTAAGCATAATTTTTTAATAGAAAAGAAAACTGAAGGACAAACCAAATTGAAAGAATCACTGTTATAATAACTTTAATTTATCTTGCATTTTACAGAAGTCTATGAACGATTTTAAAAAAGCACCACCTTACCCCATCATGTTTCTCTGACAGTTGTTAAAGTAGGCAATGAGTATGTCAACAGCTTCAGCAACGGCATCTTGCAAGAATTTCAGACCAACCAGCCACACGCCAAAGAACTTGGCAGCTTTTCTATCTTGTTTTTAATACAGTGGTATATCCACTCTGATGGTAAACCTGTCCAGCCAAATCTCCACAACACACTTTGCAAAATCAGTGGTGATTAGCAAATTAGTTAGCTTTGGCACGGAGCTGTGCTCGCTTGCCTGTGACAGCCTGGAAGCCAGTTTTGATGCTGGCAACAGAGCATCGAGAATGACAAGTTTCGCACTGTAAGAAATAGAGTCGGGTGTCCTTTTGCAGGATTGTGTCTGGTGATCGGCACGTGTGACAGGTGACGTATTCCTCTGAGGAGAAAACACACAGAATTACCTGGTAGCCACAGGTTTTTTTTACCTGAGGTTTTCTTTCCTCTAAAATGCTTCTACTGAACTTTGCAATCCCACACTGGAACCCAAGCTGAAAGCTTATCTTAGCTACACCCAGCTATTCTAGAGGTAAGAAAACACAAGCTATCTGATGTAATAGTTCACAAACTTAACCATGGGTTGAAAAAAGGCTCCAAATGCACAAAGAAGCAGTGACACGTGCCAGATGCCTACTCCTGGCTTTGTCTATAGGAAACCCACTCAAGAGAGAACTTAATAGCTTTCTTAGGTGGGAACAGATCTGCCAATTTTAAGTGATTAGGAAGGTAAGAGAACTAGGTCAGATCAGGTCTGAATGCAGATAGGTTTCTTTGACTTGGCCTTCAGCCTAGAACCAACCAGCAGCCTTGATCAGCTGGGTCTGATCAAGGAAATCCAAATCCCACTCCCTGACCCCCAGCTGGCTACCAAGAACCACTTCCCACCCCAGTTCCCCACCACTATCATTTTCCCTCATCTTCTAAGGCCAGCCTGTCTAGCTTCATTAAAAACCAATGGCTGTCACCCAGAATATTTCAGCCCAATGGGAACATTTCAGAGTGATGTGTTAAAAATTACACACTTACTGATATATCTTCTCAAAACATTTTCTATCTGTTTCTGTTGGAATCTTCCTTTAATTACAAGTTGATTATTACCATCTATAGAACCACTATGAAAGAAAACAAAAATATTATTGTTTTTTCCTATAAGGAATCAAATACCAAACATTTTAAATATTAATATTTATTTTTATAATAGTAAATATTCAAATATTTTAAATACTAAAATATATTCAATGACACAGGTAATTTATAGGGGCAATACTACCTGGTTTCTCAAAACTTAAGTAGTTGGTGCCTAATGACTTACCCTTATTTCCTAACATTAAATTCAATTTTTAATTACATCTTCCACAACAAATGATTTGTAATTAAGTCAAAAACCAGACTGGTTGAAAATTGGGAAAGGACTATTGTCAAGGCTATATATTGTCACTCTGCTTATTTAACTTACATGCAGAGTACATCATATGAAATGCTGGGCTGGATGAATCACAAGTGCCAGGAGAAATATCAATAGCCTGATACGCACATGCTGCTGCTACTAAGTTGCTTCAGTCGTGTCTGACTCTGTGTGACCCCATAGACGGCAGCCCACCAGGCCCCGCCATCCCTGGGATTCTCCAGGCAAGAACACTGGAGTGGGTTGGCATTTCCTCTTCCAATGCATGAAAGTGAAAAGTGAAAGTGAAGTCGCTCAGTCCTGTCTGACTCTTAGCGACCACATGGACTGGAGCCTACCAGGCTCCTCCGTCCATGGGATTTTCCAGGCAAAAGTACTGGAGTGGGGTGCCATTGCCTTCTCCCGATATGCACATGACACCACCCTTATGGCAGAAAGTGAAGAGGAACTAAAGAGCCTCTTGATGAGGGTCAAAAAGCAGAGTGAAAAAGCTGGCGTGGAACTCAACATGAAAAAAACTAAGATGATACGGCCTCTGGCCCCATCACTTCATGCAAACAGATGGGGGAAAAGTGGAAACAGTGACAGATTTTATCTTTTTGGGCTCCAAAATTACTGCAGAGTAACCGCAGCCATGAAATTAAAAGATGCTTGCTCGTTGGAAGGAAAGCTATGACCAACCCTAGATAGTATGTTAAAAAGCAAAGACATCACTTTGCCGACAAAGGTCTGTCTAGTTAAAAGCCATGGTTTTTCCAGTAGTCTTGTTACGGATGTGACAGTTTTACCATAAAGAAGGCTGAGTGCTGAAGAATTGATGCTCTCAAATTGTAGTGCTGGAGAAGACTCTTGAGAGTCCCTTGGACTGCAAGGAGATCACACCAGTCAATCGTAAAGGAAATCAACCCCAAATATTCATTGGAAGGACTAATGCTCAAGCTCCAATCCTTTGGCTACCTGATGTGCAAAGCTGACGCAATGGAAAAGACCCTGATGCTGGGAAAGAGTGAGGGGAGGAGAAGGGAGTGACAGAGGATAAGACTGGTTGGATAATATCACTGACTCAATGGACACTGAGTTCTGGGAGATAGTGATGGACAGGGAAGCCTGGCATGCTGCAGTATATGGGGTCACAGAGAGCTGGACCCAGCCATTGGAGGAAAAAAAAAAAACAAACTTAACTGTGTGATGACCCATTCACGCAACAAAGGACAATCACACTTTTGTTGACAGCATACCATATGCAAAGCAGTGAGGTGCACTATAAATATAAAAACTATGAAAAAAGCTATAGATATCCTTAAAAATTCTAAGACCAAATCTTTTGATCAGTTGCATATAGTTAATGAAGATGTTCTAAAATTGTGGTGATGGTTAACTATGTGAACAAATTAGAAACTACTGGATTATACATTTTAAAATGTGTGAGTTGTATCTATAAAGCAATTTCAACCCCTCCCTCAAAAGTACAGTTGAAATCGCAGGCCTCATATTGTCAATGATGCTTAAAGAGAAAATTTTTTTAAAGTAGCTGTTGACAAGTAATACTTTTGAGAAAGCAAGGCTCTGGGCTAGACATCATTTAAAAAAAAAAGTTGACGTAAAAATAAAAAAATTAAATTTATATGGAAATGCACAGGACTGAGACTAGCCAAAATAATGATGAAAAAGAAGGAGAAAGTTGGAGGACTCATGTTTTCTGAGATTGAAATATATTGCAAAGCCACAGTGTTCATGTACATCAATGAAAAAAATTAAGAGTCCAAAAATAAACCCTTATTTTATTGTCAATTGATTTTTGAAGTAGTGTCAAGGTAATTCATTGGAACAGAGAATAGTTTTCTCAACAAATGGTGCAAGATCAACTAGGTTGTCTATTTATACGCCCAAGAAACAACTTTGACACTTTTAACTTTTAACATACCGGAAAATAGCTGCAAAATAAACTGTTGACCTAAACATAAGAGCTAAAATTGTAGTCATCTTAGAAGAAAACACAGACGTAAATCTTCATGACCATCTGTTAGTCAATATTTTCTTAAATATGACACTGAAAAGCACAAGTGACCAAATAAACACACTGATAATTGGGTTTCATCAAAATTAAGAAGCTTTGGAATTTCAGCCATACAAAAATGTGAAAAGAAATTACAAATCAGAAAGTAAACAAAAATTCAGCCAAGCGGCATTAAATCTATTCCTTATCTTACTATTAAATTGACTTTTCCAAGAACCTCTCCTATGATTCTCCTCTAACGGTAAGAGTTTATTATCATCCTCCATGAACAGCAACCCTTAATTTCCAGGCAACGGTGATTGACACAGAAAATTGACACAGAAAATCTTTTTCATTCACTGTCAAAAGATATTCAGTTTTCTTGATAGCCCTATAATATTTAGCTCACTGACTATAAATTCAGTGGTTACCACTTGTTATAGTTTACCTCACCTCCACAAAAACTGTAATTATTCTGAGAAGTAGGAAAAACACTGCTACCTTTTGCTCCATCAGTTTATGTAATTTAAGTTTGTAACAAATTTACATTTAAAATACAATTCTCCCACAACACAGCCCACATATCTACCACTGGTCAAGCAAATTACCCCTTAACCCCACAGCAAATACAGCCAGTTCCAACAAAATGAGTTTCTAGCTAGGAAGAGACGAGAACACCTTAATTACCTCTGTACTACCAACAAGGCACAAGATTAAGGCTTTTAAGAGTTAAAAGCTCCCAAGAAACACAGACCTGAGTTTACATCTTGACTGCAATTAACTAGCTATGTGACCTAGTGGCTCAGAAGGTAAAGAATCTGCCTGCAATGCAGGAGACCCAGGTTCGATCCCTGGATCAGGGAGATCCCCTGGAGAAGGAAATGGCAATCTACTCCAGTATTCTTGCCTGGAGAATCCCATGGACAGAGGAGCCTGGCAGGCTTCGTGGGTTGCAAAGAGTCGGACATAACTGAATGACTAACACTTTTTCTTTTTTCTTTATGTGACCACCTATGTACAACCTCACTTCACCAAACCTGTTTCCAAATGTGTTAAGATGGAGTAACACTACTTTCTAACAGTCCACAGAACTGTTGTAAAGATTGAGATGGTATCCAAAATAGTCTGGCACACAATGGAGGCTCAACATGTTAGTCATATTCATTATTACATTAGTTATTTTTAAAGGGACATTCGGCTCACTTTGGTATACCTAACAGGCCTGTTCACATATGAGCCACTGTGGACCGTTTTCCTATTCCCAAGTAGCCAACCTCTCCCATAGAAATGAACAAGTTTCCCTCCTTCATTGCCCTAAAAGTTCTTCTGACAATCAGGTGGATGTTTTTTTTCCTAAGTGTATTACATCTTTTCAAGTTAAAAGAAGTTCTTATAAAATGTCCATTAACACTGTAAGTAACTGTATACAAACGTGAATAGTTTCTTACCTTGTACCCAATTCAGCCAATAAAAATGCAAGGAGATGTTTAGGCTGACGATGTAATCTAAAAAGAAAGTGGAATAATATAAACCATATCGTTCATGGAAATCTAACAAAACTTCTAAAAACCTCACTCTCTTCACTGTTTTGTAATTACTCAGCTGTTAGGTGAATTTTAGCACAGTTCGTCAAACTCTGAAATGAAGATATATATGATACCATTTGTTTACATTTTAAAGCCCATAAAACAATATTACATTTTATTTACAAGTATATACACACTGGTAAATGTCTATAGACATGGACAGGAAAGGTAAATACCAACTTTAAAGGATAAGATCTTTTTCTAGGAAGGAAAGTAAAAGAGATCAGAAAGATATATAAAGATGGCCTTAAATTGTAATTGTAAAGCCCTCTTTTTAAAGGAGTAAAAGGATCTGAAGTTAAAGTATCAAGAGGTCAAAACACACCAAATCAAGGTAATGAATACTTGGGTGTCTGTTATGCAAATTCCTATATATTTCCTGTTTGGAATTTATTTTTAAAAAGGGAAGTATTTCATGGCAGCCCAACAACAGAAATTTAAAACAGCTAAAATATTCACCAACTGGAAAGTGGTTAAATTATGGTACATCCATTTTATCCTGCTTTTAAAATACAGGTCTCTAAATAATAAAAAAAGCATAAAATGAAAAAGCACATAAAACAAAAAAAAGCAAATACAGAGTAATGCCACTCAGTACACTTTTTAATTCTATTCACTTGGCACTGTTTGAGTTTGTTCCAATAACTAGGTACTGCTATTATAATTTTAAAAAGCTTTTTCCTCCAAATGTAATGAGTAAGGGTCAGTGAAATATAATAAAACTGGCAGGTACTTATATTGCTAGTGGGAGTATAAACTGGTATAAACTTGCTGGAAAGCAACTTGCCAATGTTTGCTATAAACAATGTCCATTCCTTTTGACTAGGCAATTCCCCTTTGGGAATTTTTGCCCTAAGGCTCTATTCTGAGTTCTGCCAAGATACACGTATCAGGATTGTTCATATCACGATTGTTCCGTGAAGCTCTGCCTGATATTGAAAAATTGGGAGCAACCACGTTCAACCAAGGAACTGTCAGAATATGTTGTATAACTCTTAAAAACATTTGTAAAGATTATTTAATGATATGGGTAAAAAGTTCACTATATATTGAGAAAAATGTTAAAAACCAGTATAATACCAATTTATTAAAAAATATTTAGATGCTTAAAAGTAGTTAAAGAGGGGGCTTCCCTGGTGATCCAGTGGCTAAGACTCTGCACTCACAACGCAGGGGGCCCACATCCAATCCCTAGTCAGAGAAGCAGATTCCACATGCCACACCTAAGAGTTCACACACTGCAACTAAAGATCCCAAGTGCTGCAACTAAGAGCCGGTGTAGCCAAATAAATATTAAGAAAAAAAAGTAGCTAAACATAAAAATACTAAAGTATGATTACCTATCTCTTAATGATGGACTTAAAACAGATGAGTTCTCATTTTCTTTAGCAGGTCTGTATTTTCTCATTTTCTATCTAATTTCTATAGATAGAAATACTATTACCACCAGCAAAAAAAAAAGTCTAAAACTTTTTAAGTTATGCCTATAAGCAATGAAAACAAGTGGTTACTCTGGTCAGGGAATTTTTAGTGATTACATTTTCTTTATTTTGACTTCCCTGGTGGCTCAGATGGTAAAGCGTCTGCCTACAATGTGGGAGACCTAGGTTCAATCCCTGGGTCAAGAAGATTCCCTGGAGAAGGAAATGGCACCCCACTCCAGTACTCTTGCCTGGAAAATCCCAAGGACGGAGGAACCTGGTGGGCTACAGTCCATGGGGTTGCAAAGAGTCAGGCATGACTGAGCAACTTCACTTTCTTTCCCTTTTACTGACAACAAGCCTATATTACTTATGAAATTAAAGAACAAACAGGAGATAAGGTCAGTTGCCCTAAGGAACCTGCCCATAAAGGTGTAGCTGAGGAAGTCTGAGAAGAGCCAGGCCCAGATAGTGACATGGGGGTAAGACAGGCATGGAATGTGATGGTAATTAATGAAGTGGAAATCTCATCACCTGTGTCTTGGCAATACCCAAGGAAGCAGAACATTAAATGTAGCTGCCTTCCCAAAGCTTACTGCTTGTACTTGCTTGGCAGGCCCACTCCAGCCTGATGAGCTTTTCCATCTCCCTGGGCTTTCCAGGCTTCTTTCTAAGGACTACACTCAGTCTCCTGACTCTTCACTCCATCTGGTTAGAATCCTCTCATAAGTCAGCATGAGTTGCCTTCCCTTACTTTTAGATGCCTAATAAATCAAGCCCTAAGACCTATGAATCCAAAGAACTGACGGACTTGAACTGTGACCTCACTCAACCCAGCCCTGACCTGTGCACTGTCTCCTACCGGCAATAACGTCCACATTAAGGATATTTAACATCCACTCCACTGAGAACCTGGCATTTGGGATGGAGACTCCACATTAACCAACTTACAGTTTACAGATGTCTGTAAAGTTGACAAAAGAAGTTTTCTTGGTTCCTACTCGAACAACCTGTGGTGGTTTCATGACAAATTTCCTCTTCTCTCCAGCTACCATATCTGGATTCTTTTCCCTCATGATGTTGAACACTCGATTCAGTAGCTATAAAGTGGTATTCATGTACAGTCTTATTAATAGCAGGAATATACAGTTCCCACTTGCGTAACTTGTGCATTTCCTTTAAGAACAAACTTCTTATCAAATGTACACATTCATCACATGTTCTGGGAGCTCCCTGAAAATAATTCTCAACCCTGAACAGCAATTGGTCCATTATGAAAGCGGAACAGTTCCATAGTCAAAGTTAAAGGAATGAACAAGCTCCTATTAATTCTACTGTTACTGTGAGAAAATATGTGGTACCTGGAAAAGTAAAATTCAGACTACCCAGAACAAACAAACTCCAGACTAGCTTGGCCCCTTTTAACACTTCCTTTCTCTATTGTCCCCCTCCAGGGGGGCTCCGATGATCTTAGAAGTTCATGGATTCTGATGATACTATAATGACTGCCTGCCCCATACGTGGGCATCAGGCAGTGCTGTGCACTGGCTGTGTGACCTCTCTGGGTCTGTTTCATTATCAACCTGTACTTCAATGGCCCTTTCAATTCAGGGGACATTTATCCTGCTTTTGAGTTCTAGTGAATAGTTCAGCCCCCTTTCACAACAGAATTTGTCTTACCTCTTCATATGTGTAGTCTCTTTCTGAGCCTGCCCAAGCAGGGCCTGTCTGGTTACTGAATGAGATACCATCATCTTTTTTGCTGTCTTCATCTTCTAAAGCTACAGACAACAAAGACTGTAAGAATGAGGGGTAGGGCCTGATACACGAACAAAAAGGGGAAGGGAGAAGCAGATCTAGAGAACTGAAAGCTTTAGGACATTTGTCTTCCCTCCCACAACTGCATTCATAACAGTCTCAATCATAAAGGCATCAAGGCTCTCAAATAACCCCGTATTCCTTAGAGAGATGTTACAATTTTCATAAATCACCCTTAATAAAGACCTCTCTAATTAGGAATTTGTGGCAATACAGACACACTGAACTGTTTCTTAATTTAACAAACCAAATAATGCACTAGGATAATCAGAGGAAAAAATGTCTGTTTTGAAGCACTTAAGAAACAAACACATCCATAAAAACCCATCTGCTGACTGTTCTAAATTCTCTGAAGTAGTTATAGCACTTCGAAGCTAATAAACAGCACTTTTAACAAAATAGTAAAAAAAAAAAAATTAAATCCAGTTATAGTAATTGTCCCAATAGTCTAAATCAGTATGTTATAATGTAATCACAACTGTCAAGTTCTTCCCCATGACATCTTTTAAACTTTCATTATCAAGTTAGATTCTGTTTCCTTTTAGCTTCCATTACTTGGTAGTGGAAATAAGGGGCCAAGAAAAAATAAATAAGGAACCCATTCATGAAAGAGACTAGGCCAAAGGTTTGTGTGAACCTAGAAATGAGCTATTAAGCTCACCAATATTACCTTCATCTTTCTCTAGTACTTCATCCTCATCAGGGAACTTGACAACCTTCTTTTTCTTCTTTTTATTGCCAAGCATAATGTCAAGATCTTCCTCTGGTTCAGCTGGTTCCTGAACATCACTTTCAATCTTAAGGTCCTAAGAAAGTGAGATAAGAGTCAACATTTTGCTACTAGAATTATTTTTATTTTTAAATGATACAGGCTGACATGGCTTTGGGGGAAAAAAGTATTACATATTCAAAACTGAAGTTATAGATCAGAAATCTCTCTCACAGGTGAACCAAATTTGTTCAGAGTATCATTTAAACTCGAAAAATTTTAAGACACTTAACAAGGAATCTTATATCTCACTGACAATCTTCAGCAGGCATGGGGTTCAGGAATATTTTAAATAAGTTTCTAAGTATTCTGATGCAGTTAGTAGGAGCGCTTTTTCCTCCTGACACCAAATATGTGATGTTTTTCCACACGAATTTTCCAACTCTGACACTAACTACATAACATACAAATCAATGTAGTTCTGACACTATCCAGTTAGTGACAAACTCCATGGATTTAAGGGCTCAGTCCCATAAGACTGTTTTCATTTTGGAGGCCAATTTCAAGTACAGAGTCCCCAGGTTTCCCACACATATGTCCTACTTAAAGTTCAGGGGTTCCCAGACACCCCTAATTCAATCACTTGCTAGAAGGGCTCAAACAACTCAGGAAAACACTTACCTTATTATACTTGACACATATATACACAATATATAAAGGATATACCTGGAAACAGCCAAATGGAGAATATGCATAGATCAAGAACAGGGAGGCAGAAGTGTAATGCTTCCATGCTCTCTCCAGGTATACCACTCTCAACATCCCAATGTGGTCACCAGCACTGAAGCTCTCCAAAACTGTCCCCCAAGGGTTTTTTCTACTGAGCCCACCCATGAGATTTTTATGGAGGCTTCATTCTGTAGGCATCATTGATGAAATCATTGGCTCTTGGTGATCAAACTCAGATTCAGAGATTCCAAGAGTCTTAGGAACTATATGCCAGGACCAGTGGAAAAGACCAAATATTTTTTTTCTTATACCATTGCCAGCCTGGCACTAGGCTGTATAAGGAGGTCTTTGGGCAACACTTCAACAGATGAAATCATAAAAGAGGGAAAGGCAGAACCCATGGAGAATTAGGGTCACATGATGAATGGACAGAGAGAAGGTAAAGCTTGATCCCAAGATTAGCTGCTATAGTCATGGATGTAAACCAGGCACAACCTTGAAATGAGACACAAAAACCCTAGAAGAGCAGAAAGGGCTAGTTTAGTTCCCGCCTTCTAATCTCACCTAATTTCATCAGTGTATCCAACCTGAAGTGTGCTGTCAACATTACTTATCAATATCTACTTTTGTGCTACTCTGTAAACCTTGCTATAGCAATTTTAGAAATCTAATGAGCAAAAAAGCTCAAATAGCCAGGAATAAATAAAGTGCAGCCTTAAAATGCCAAATCCAGCTGTGTTGTCTCAGTGCCACATCTGACCATCAAAGACCAATCAGCCCATGTTTATCAGCTGGATACACCAGACAAGAAACCAGATATTAACCTAGCCTGTAAGACGACAATCAGTAAATGAGAAACTCAGACAGGCTAAATCTAAGTTAGCACACACCAGTCAGCTTCTAGTCCTATATTAATAATTTTATCCCAGTAAGCTCTATTTCTAACCTGGAGGCTAAGACCCAGTGAAAGGTAGAGAATAGCACAAAGTATTTTTCAAGATTTTTCAAAAGCTCTGTGGTGGTCTGAAAATTCAAATCTTAAAAACACTTCAGCCTCAAGTTAATGTCCATGTCTTGCCTGATAAGGATACTTGAAACTTCTTGTTATGACTTAAGAGCAGAGTAAAAAGTATCCAAGCACTAAAATTAGAGCTTATAAGTGACTCTTCAGGACAAAAGTTACTAGAGAAATTTGTTAACCAAGACTTTCTGTGGCATATCTCTAACGTGTCACCTGGTTACCCGGGATATTTATACTTCATTTATTCAGTATAATCTGAACATTTCTCTTTATCAATTTCCCTACAGTAGTAGGAAAAGAAGAGAATCTCCAAACAAGGAGAGAATAGGATAAATCCAGGTAAAATCATCTTGTTCTAAAGAACTCCAAATTATCCCCGAACCTCTGAAAACGGAAAGTATCTTACTTGTTTTAGTATCCTAACAATTAGCACACAATGCCTGACTCACTGTCTTCACTAATACATATCTGCTAAATTATCATTAAAGAACAGACTTTCAGCTCCTTTCTCCACCCATCCTCCTATTCACCTACTTAACCACCCATCTTTCTACTCCTTATTCAAAGTAACTCTGAGATAATTATTTTAGAAATCAATCCAGTAATAAGACAACTACAGGGCCTCAAGTCCCCACAAGATCAGAGAATTCCATAAAACCAGCCTGACTGCTCTGGATCTCCTGTAGGAGAACAGGCCATAAAATCAGCCACCAACCACCACAGGCCAGGGCTCATTCTTTGCTGCTCAGAGGTATACACATAAATCTGTGTATCCTCAACATGCTACCGAAAGTTTAACAGAAGAAATCATAGGGATATTTGTTCTACAGGATTTCTCACAGAAATCTCTCTCCTCAGCCAATCTCAGTATGATTAATGATAAATGGCATTTTGTAATCATCTTAATGGCACACAATACAATGTGTAAAAGCTAAATTTACATTCCTTTGAACCATAGTTCCTTTAAAACATCTAGTCAGACACAATGCCAAGAAAACGACCTTAACAGTAGTGACTAAATCCTTAATTAAAAAAGCAAAACTAGTAAGAGATGAGACAAAGAGGGAGAAACATCAGCCATTAGCAACCTTTCAAGAGGTCAAATTTTACCTTCAATAAGAAAGCAATACTACCTTTATACCTTCTTCAGCTTCATCAATATCAAATATCTTTTTTGATTTTTTCTTCTTTTTCTTCTGATTAAAGAAATTCAAATCATCTAGATCATCAGAAGCATCTAAAAGATAATTGAGATTATCAATTATTAGCAAATAGCAAAGGCAGAGCATTGAGTTAAACCAATGTTTTATCTATTAATCAAGTCACCAGAATGAGAGAGACTGGTATTAATTAGCACAGTAATTCCTCTACAACTACAAAGGTTAACCTTGTAGTTATGGTTCTAAATGGTTCTAAAAATGCAATGGCAGGTTAACTCAAAGCTTTGTAGGAAATTACCTAGCTAGGGGACCATATACTGTGCTCAGTCACTTAGTCTTGTCCAACTCTTTGTGACGCCATGGACTGCAGCCTGCCAGGCTCCTCTGCCCATGGAATTTTCCAGGCAAGAATACTACAGCAGGGTGTCATTTCCTACTCCAGGGGATCTTCCAGATCCAGGGATCAAATCGGGGACCATGTAGGGACTATTTATATAGTAGCTGACCATATGATGCCTCATTGTTCCCAAAACAAAGTCAGGGTTCTAACATAATTTTCCAAGGCTCTCCAGCTTTATCAACTTCTGCCTAGTCTCTCATATTCCACCTTAATCCCTAGTTCCAGCTCAACTGAACTACCTCCACTTCTTAGTGCAATGTGTGTGGTCTCTCACCTTCAAGCCTTCCTATGGGCCCTCTCCCATAGCTCTTACCTTCATCTCACAGGATCTTTGTTAGAAGTTACTTCCACCAAGAAGTCTTCTCTAAGCCTATCTTTCCTATCCCCTAACTGGGTTAGGTATCCTGTAGGTGCTTGATAATAGTACCTTCTGTCATTCCAATAGAGGTGTTTACTTGCTGCTTGTCTATCTCCCAATGAGATACCGAGGGATTATGCCTTTCTCACCTATTGTGCCTAGTCCAACAAGTTATTCAATCAACCAACAAAAGGCCTTATAAAGTATTTCACGTTCATTAAAATGAGACTACAATATGAACAAAATGAAATTTTATCTACCATTAATGAGTAAAACTAGGTTTGGTTTAATAAGTTTTCCATTTGTTCTGCCCTACTGTACACTAGGAATATTTTTAAATGCCTCTATTACAAAGGTTTTCAAGGAGCTATTTATGAATTCATAATTAATTCTTATTAAAAGAATGATTTATTTTCCAACTTTGTTTTAAACGTTTACAAGATGCTTAGCACATGGCAGATGCTCAATAAATGTCAGTTTTCTCTACCCCTAGTACAGTGTCTTCTATTCAACAAATATAAACATGTTTACTAAATCATTTAAATGGTGTTTATGTTAGAGCACAAGAGTGAGTAACTAATGCTAGCTGTAATTTTAATGTCTTCTATATATTTTCAAACTTGTTAAGACGTAAAACTATCTATCTTGGTCCTATTTCTTTCTGCCTACACTCAAATACAACCACCGTTAAAATTGGAAAAGAGACAGGAAAAAAAAAAACTGGAAGAGACTTCTGGACAGGCTAGATTAGAAAACCAGCTGTGGAGTGACAAAGTTTTACCATCTTTGTCCTGTGGATTTGGTGGAATCTTCCCTGAAACAAGTCCAAAAGAAATCTGGCAAGGTCCCATGTGCCCAGACTATTCACGGCCTCAGCCTCACTGTAACAGCCTCTCAGGCTGCGAGGGTCATTGTGTGCACAAAATTCAAAACACCAACGGAAGAGAACGAGGTCTTTCAGAACAATATTGACTCTCTCATGTTTACCACTTACCTTTTTTCCTACTGTCTTCTTCATCAGCTTCTACATCTTTGTCCTCAGTTGGCTCTGGCTCCACTTCTTTTGTTTCTGAGGGCTGGGTTTCTTCTGTTTGGGCATCCCCTTCCTCATCTAACATAAAAGGCTTCTTCTTCTTCTTTTTCTTCTTGCTCATAGTAGGATCAAAAATCATCTGTTTAAAAGATAAGAAGAAAAGAAACCGGGACCATGTGATTATTTTTAATGATGCTCACGTAACAAGCGTGTTGCAGTCTCAAAAGGCATGCTCTTAAAAAACACATGTACGGTTTTTTAATTTATAAATTATCACAAGATATTAGAATTTAGGAAAGGGAGCTTAGCGTTATAACAACCTAAGCTTCGTCCCTTGCTTTATGAATGAGAAAACCAAAGCCCAGACAAGTCATACATGTTTTAAGTTTGATAACCTGGGTTGCTACACCAGGAGACTTGACCTGATTTTAAAAAAAACTTAAAAATGTTTTTTTTATCCTGAAATTCAGACAAACTTTTAAAGAAATCCATCATCAATCCTTCGTATAACAAATCCCTATCTGAGTGAAAGAAACTTCTATACAACCTTTTACTCTGCTTTGTTCTTCTAGAACATTAAAAGAAAATGTTTAAAAGCATAAGTCCAGAACCTAACTGACTGAATTCAAATCCTAATTCTGGTTTTTACTTTTGTTACCCCAGATAAGTTCTTGCCCTCTCCACACCTCAACTGTAAAGTGGAGATCAGTAGCAGAACCAAAACCAAACCTAAAAACGTAAATAGGCTTCCCTGGGGGCTCAGATGGTAAAGAATCCACCTGGGTTGGGAAGATCCCCTGGAGGAGGGCATGGCAACACCCTCCGGTATTTTTCCCTGGAGAATCCCTTGGACAGAGGCCACTTTAGGCAGCAGTTCATGGGGTGGCAAAGAGTCAGACATGACTGAGCGACTAAGCACAGCACAAAAAGGTAAATATACATAAAACACTTGGCACGTACCTGGTACAAAAGTACTCAATAAATGTTAGCAATTGTTATACAATTTATATATAATGCTTTAGAGTTGACAAAGCATGGTATGTCTTGCTTCCTATCACCAAAATCCATCAACTCAGGGTGATCTAATCTTTAAGACATATGAAACTCAAAAAAAATTCCCAAATTGATTGTAATTAACTTAAAATCCTTTATGTCCCAAGTACATTAAGGAAACTGAGCTACACTGAAACCAAACTATGGTCTGTAATAAGGGAGAGTGGTATAGTATCATCCTCACCCAATAAAGAAGGATCTGCAAGATGTTTTGGAAATTGATACAGCCTCATTTCAAAGTTATCCCCTCCTACCTTAAGAATGCTCTAACTGTATAAATGATTAATTCTAGAAAGCAGTCAGTCTGAGGAGCATAGTTTGGCAAACTTAAGAGTAGTAAACAGAAGAGTTAGGAGGAAGGAGTTCCCCACTGCTGACCTACTGGGTCTTGGGTCACCCTAAATACTGTGTTGTAATCATTCCAAGGAAGAAGCTATAGTTCATCCTCATTCCTGAAATATGGAGATTTGGCAAAATGACAGATAACACTCCAAGCACTATAAATCTGGTTGTCTGGCAGGCCATTTACTGCATTTTTTTTTCAGTATCAAGTTTGCCTAGAATATTAATTATCTTTTAACTATTATTCAGTAAAACAGACCAAAGATGAGAGGGACATCCACTGCTATTATCCTTTGAAAAACATTCATATAGGTTCACAGGGAAACATTATGGTTGTAGCCTTGAAAAGGGTTATAAATATGTAAGAATTATACACTGATGTAATTAACATCTCTCCCAATTACTGTCTCTGGATGCTGAAGACATATACTCATCCCTTCATTTTATTCACACCACTCAGCAAAACTAGAGTTTAAAAATATGGAAACCAGGGATTCCTAAACAGTACCCAAAGTAGACCTCCCTCAAACCACAAGGTCAGTCTTGACTTACATGTGGTTTTTTTTTTTTTTAAGACTTTTATATCTGAAGTATCACAGTCCAGATGTTTTATGAGACTAGTTGGGATCTGAGAAGCAAATAGTTGCTCACAGTGTGCTTAAGGAAAATCAGACTCTTTTGAGCTATCTTTTTAAGTCTACAATAAAGTCTTCAAACGTTTTCTCTTTTTAACTTCCCACACTGGGTTGGGTTGAAGAAGGTGAGGAAAAGGGATACCAGCAAAAATTACCAACAGACTAAAGTGCTTCAGCAAATTGGAAGCCTACTCACATCTATCATACCTTACTCAAGATAACTTTAAGGCCTAGAAGGCACCACCCCAAGAAGGTAGGAGTGAGCTGCAAAAGAACCCAGAGAGGCAAGGTGAGCAGAACAAATGCTGTGTGGTCATCTCTGGGTGATAGGATTCTGGGAGATTTTTATTTGTATTTTGTTCTTCTGTGTTTTGTATACTTCATACAATACACATTCCATTTTTCATTCAGTTTCTTTTGTAAAACACCTTACCATGTTGTGTGAAAACCCAGTATTCAGATACTTTGTGAATGGGGCCCAGTAATAAGCAATAATCTTAGCTACTGACAGCATTTTGATGCCTGCAGATCAGGGAACTTTTCCTCACATGGCAGCCCTCCTATTTCTAGAATACTGCTTTTCAGAGTATTAATCTTAAAAGAGATTATGCTATTTGAGTTTTGGGCTTACTTGCCAGGTTTGAAAGGAAGTGTGCAGTTTATGGCAACTATACGTTAAAAAAAAGAAAAACAGGAAATGTGAAAAAACAAATAAATTACTTTTTATTAGATTCTTCAATCCTCTATCCTGGCTACCATGCAGGACTACTTCTGCTGTAGGACGTCCCTAACAGTTTATCATTTCCACCTACCGATTTTTCACTTGATCCTTACAAGCCTGTAAAGTAGCCAGAAGTTAAGGACTGGCCTAAGAAAACTTCTCTATCCAACAGGATTAAAGGAACCAGAACCTGCACATACCTTCAGAGTGGAAGGCAAAGGTGGGATTCTAGTTCCACTAACTTGCTCTGTGATGTTGGATGACTTAACTTCCCTGGGCAGTTATTTCCAGTTTACAAAATGGACTGGTAGATCTGAGAAATGCAAAGCTTTTTAATACTTCATTGGCTTTCAAAGTCCTCTGCTGGAATGCTGGTTTTGCCATCTCTGCTTGTCAAAATCCTTTTCACCCTTCAGTAATATTCCACTTCTTTCAACATCTAATCCCACCACTAAAACTGAACCCTCCAGCCCTCCAAACTGCTGTTAATGCTCTATTTCTACCTCCTGTACCAACTAGTAGTAGAACTCTTACAACACTTGTGAGCACTTTACCATATAAAACACAGAATAGCACCCCAGAGAACTCTGTGCTATACAGATGCTTACTTGTTAAAGGTAATGGAAAGCTTAGAAAATGAGTAGAAACAAAACTAACCTGACACAACGCCTCTCAGAACTTTTGAAAGACAATGGTGGACAGCAACGGCTAACCATGACCTCCAAAGCAGGAATCGCATACTTCCCTCAGACTCAGTTTCCTTCCTCAGAGTCTCCTAGGCACCAAACGGAGATCTGGAATTCTAAATACTACTGGCTCAGTCACTTACTATTTGATCACGAGCATCACACAACTCTCTAGAAGCCTCAGTATTCTCATTTCTGAGAATTAAGAGCTTGGAATCGCCTCCAGAATAAAATCCCAAATCCCTTAATTTGTCTTCAAACTCCTCCATGAACTAGCCACTACCTATATTTTAAGGAATTAACTCTAATCAAGTTGGATAATATTCTTCGTCCTTGCCCTGAATCCTTTCCACTACTTGAAGAAATTCAAAGCATTTTCAGGACCCACCTCAAATGACAAAGCTCAAAAAAGCTTCGAATTTTTCTCTGCTCTCCAAGGCCCTGCTGGCCAATCACTCCAATGTTTACAGAAATTAAAAACTTAAGGGAGTTTTCCAGCGGTAGTTCAATACCTATGGCTCGTACTTAAAAGTCAAATGTCATTTTAGGCCGTTTGGATTTAAATAAACTGCGATAAACCTGACCAAAAAGGGACTTGAGGAAATTTGCTGAGGTACAAGTAAGACAGTGGGAAAAGACCGAGGGAGCTTTGCAGCCCGGACTTCCCGCTGACGTCGCTGAGAGCTATGCTAAGGCAGACTCAGGGACTCCCGCCCTAAAACTTTCCCAGGTTAATCACTTTTTCAGACTGAAGGATGTTTTCTTCTTGCCTTCTCCCCCTCTCTCCCGTCTTAAAAAAAAAAAGAAAAAAAAAAAGCTCTAGATAAGAACAAAAGTGGATGCCGGGCAGGACAAGCCAGCCTGCAAAGTTTGAAACGCGGTCGCTCTACTAGAGCCGAGAGACGCTCCTCTCAGTACCACCAGCGCCCAGCGAGGGAGAGTTGGAGCTGCAGTCAAATCGAAAGGAATGCAGGAGTCGCCGGCCCCAGTCTCGTTCAGTTGGGGCATGAACCGGGGATTCAAGCCCTCTTCTAGAGGGCAACTCTACGTGCTCTGCATTCCGGAAACGCCGGCCACGGGAGGACGCCGGCATCAGCGCCGCCGCCCTGAGGAGAGCCGGGAACCGCCAAGCCAGGGCTCCGGAGCCCTCGCCGGCTCTACCGCTCCGGGTCGCCTAGGCCCGGCTGCCCCACATGGCGGCGGCCGGCCGCTAGGCCGCAGGCCCAGTCTCCCATACTGGGGTGGGTCTGGCTCACTGCCTTGGTCCCTAGACATAGTGCCAGTCTCAGGCCCTCACCTCGTCCCCGGACATGGCTGCGGCTCGAGTGGGCTCGGCACGGACGGAAACTCTGACGGGTCAGCCCCAGGCCCCGGCTTCAGCGCTGCTCCTGCCGACACTTCTCCCACCACCGCACTAGGCTCTTGCATCAGCGAAAGGGAACGACACCCCGCCCTCTCCTCCCAAACGTTATAAATGCGCCTGCGCAGAGACCGCCAATGCGCAGGCGCGCGGAGAAGCCGACCTAGCGCGCTCCGACTGGCGCGAGTTACCAGGCGACACCGTGTGCCGGCAAGCTGGGACTTGTAGTCCACCCGGAAGAGGCAGGCGCTAGCGCGGTGACTGTCCAGCGGCCCCTGCGCGTGCGCGACGCTAAGGAAGCCGGCCCGGAAGGTTCGATTTTGCCGGTGGCTGTTCTTACCTCCGCTTTTGGAGGAGCAGGGAACCCAAGCTGAGTTCGGGGCGGTTTCTCCTGAGTTAGGGAGGTGGGTGAGGCATTCAGTAATATGAACTCTTTGGGGCTTTAATTTCTCTGCTACCACTTCCACCGTGTCCCCGTGGGGTATGCTAGTGTTTGAGTAACTCGAAGTTGGAAGCGGAGGCGCTCACATCACTGAGGCGTTTTACTTCAGAAATCTAACCCAACAGGCTGGATTTCACTTTGGGAGGTCGGAAACCAAAAGCCTCCTCCCTGTAGACGGGAAAGGAGACCTCATGAGGAGAAACGGCCTGGCAAGAGGCATTCTGTCCGGAAACCTCAAAATCCTTGTTTGTAAGACATCGAATGCGTGGGTGCAATTCCCCTTGAGGCATAATAGAAGCAGTTAGCCTTTGGGGCTCTCACTGCTGTCAGTGCCCCCTAGCCGAAGACCACCTAGAACACTCGTCGTGTTGAACAAAGCTGGGCTTATTGTCTCCTCGTAAGGAGTGGAGGCACAGCCTGAGGTGCAGGGGGCATGTCAGGAAGAGGGTGCTGGAAAGAATTTACAGGGTTGGAGTTTATATTAGGTAATCTGGGGGAGGGTTCCAGGAAGCAGGCCTTCTCTTTGGATTGGATGCTGTTAAGAAGGAGATGAAGGTAATTCTAATGGGTATTTTAGTAATTCTTACCTGAAAAAGGGAGAAGAACCAAGAGTGGCTAAAGCTGTGATTGGTTAAGAAGCTGCAGTCCCTCAGCCAGGATAGGGGGATATTTCGTCTTTGTGTGTGTGTGTGTGAGGTGTGGGTGTGGGTGTGTGTGGTTGGGTCACTGTTCTTATTCGTTTGTTAGTAAGTTTATGGAGGTGGTTTTGTTTTTGTCTTGATCCATCATGGTCACAGAGTGGCTTTGTGTGATGTTGGTGTTTTCTGAAATTGTATTCAATAGGGCAGCATATCCTAGTTGATAACACTAGCCTAGCTCCCCCTATTCAGGAGCTGCTTTTCTCCCTCTCACTGTGCTTCATATCACTTAGTATATGTTCCCTTCTTGAGTCCTCAAAACAACTACGTGAGACAATCCACAATTGGTTAGCACTCTCCATTGCATACTAGTCCGTAATTTAAGCATGGTAGGTAAAATAAGGCTCCTGCCTCCAAGGAGCCAAGGATCAGTGAGAATGATCCAAGTCTAGGCAATCTGATGTCAGTGGCTGTTGCTTTACCACCTTGAGAATCTGTATCCTAAGGAGGCTGCATTGCCTCCTCCTTTTCAGCTACTGATAATCTGCATATCAGGATTTCTCAGTAGCAACACCGTCAGTGTGTTAGGCCATTCTTTGTTGTTGTGGGCTGTTTTTTGTGCAGTGTAGGATGTTTAGCAGTATCCCTGACCTGTGTCTACTAGATGCCAGTGGCACCGTTCCCATGATTGTAAAAACCAACAATGTCTCTGCTAGGTCACTTCAGTCATGTCTGACTCTGTGCGACCTCATAAACAGCAGCCCACCAGGCTTCCCCGTCCCTGGGATTCTCCAGGCAAGAACACTGGAGTGAGTGGGTTGCCATTTCCTTCTCCAATGCATGAAAGTGAAAAGTCAAAGTGAAGTCGCTCAGTCGTGTCCGACTCTTAGCGACCCCATGGACTGCAGCCTACCAGGCTCCTCCGTCCATGGGATTTTCCAGGCAAAAGTACTGGAGTGGGGTGCCATCGCCTTCTCCAAACAATATCTCTAGACATTACCAAATCACCTCTGGTTGAAAGCCATTGTTGAATACCATTTATATTCTCTTGGTCTCTGAGAGGTAAAAGATATTTCGGACATGACAGTCCCCAAATCATTTTGAGCGAGCAGACCTTGAAGAGGAGAGAAGGAAACAATAGAGAAGACCAAAGTTTCTGAAAAGTCCATTCAAGTAGGAGAATGAAGATCTGAGACAAAGAAAAGACAAGTGGGAAAAAACGAGAAATTAGGGAGAGGTAGAGAGGAGCTCATAGGCAATCACTCTTAAGTTACTTAGTTTGGCCAACGAAGTTGGTTCACATTAACAAAGGCACACAAAGTTTTAATGAGGCCTTACTGTACTGCCGTTCCCTGTTTGGAAAATGCTGGTCTGCTTAGCAAATAGTGTTGACCATTACAGCCCGGTACCAGATATGACCTCTCTGAACTGGCTGCTTACTTTCTTCAGAGATTTCAGGCTACCCTCAAGGTAATAGTTTGTTTTCTAGGGAAAGCCGAGAATCCCTGAGAAGTGGGCAGAAGTCAGAAAGCAGTGATAGCTAAGTGTTTCCACGTTTTCCAAGAGATAGATCCTGCTTAGATTAAGCTAATAAGTACATCAACACAACAGTAATTTGTATTTTCCTAACCTCTCATCCAGGAATCTATAAAACTTCAGTTTAGTTCAGTCGCTCAGTCGTGTCTGACTCTTTGCAACCCCATGAACTGCAGCACGCCAGGCCTCCCTGTCCATCACCAACTCCTGGAGTTCACCCAAACCCATGTCCATTGAGTCGGTGATGCCATCCAACCATCTCATCTTGTTGTCCCCTTCTCCTCCTGCCCTCAACCTTTCCCAGCATCAGGGTCTTTTCAAAGGAGTCAGCTCTTTGCATGAGGTGGCCAAAGTATTGGGGTTTCAGCTTCAACATCAGTCCTTCCAATGAACACTCAGGACTGATCTCCTTTAGGATGGACTGGTTGGATCTCCTTGCAGTCCAAGGGACTCTCAAGAGTCTTCTCCAACACCACAGTTCAAAAGCATCTATTCTTTGGTGCTCAGCTTTCTTTATAGTCCAACTCACATCCATACATGACCACTGGAAAAACCATAGCCTTGACTAGATGGACCTTTGTTGGCAAAGTAATGTCTCTGCTTTTGAATATGCTATCTAGGTTGGTCATAACTTTCCTTCCAAGGAGTAAGCGTCTTTTAATTTCACGGCTGCAGTCACCATCTGCAGTGATTTTGGAGCCCCCCAAAATAAAGTCAGCTACTGTTTCCACTGTTTCCCCATCTATTTCCCATGAAGTGATGGGACCAGATGCCATGATCTTCGTTTTCTGAATGTTGAGTTTTAAGCCAACTTTTTCACTCTCCTCTTTCACTTTTATCAAGAGGCTCTTTAGTTCTTCTTCACTTTCTGCCATAAGGGTGGTGTCATCTGCCTATCTGAGGTTATTGATATTTCTACTGGCAGTCTTGATTCCAGCTTGTGCTTCTTCCAGCCCAGCATTTCTCATGATGTACTCTGCATATAAGTTAAATAAGCAGGGTGACAATATACAGCCTTGACGTACTCCTTTTCCTATTTGGAACCAGTCTGTTGTTCCATGGCCAGTTCTAACTGTTGCTTCCTGACCTGCGTACAGATTTCTCAAGAAGCAGGTCAAGTGGTCTGGTATTCCCATCTCTTTCAGAATTTTCCACAGTTTATTGTGAAATATAGACATTTATTAATTTTTCTATCATAATGGTGAGGGAAATCATGATTCTTCCATTTTATAGATACAGAAGCTAAATTACAAAGTCTACAGAAAAGTAGTGAGAAATCCAGAACAGCCTACTGGAATCTTCACTCTGAGCCATTCTTGATGCTCAGCACCACCCCAGATCTCCAACTTCCCAGTAGTAAGCTATTGATGATAATGCTTCAATTGTATACTAAATTTATGTTTTCATAGGCTTTAAAATATTCCTTAGTCTCTTCTCTTGACCCATAAAATAGCAGGCCTATAGAGGCTATGACTTAAAATTAAATCATGACAGTACTTGAACAGAACCCAGATCTCATGATCTTTAGTTCAGTACTCTGTCTTCTTAAGTAAGCCCATATATCCTTGTAGGTGATGTTTAAATTACGGAAACATAATTAAGATAGAAAGTCTAATCCATAGAGAAATCTAGACCTATTCAGTTCTTTTCATTCATTACATGGGACTTTTACAAGTTAGCTTTGATGAGTAAAGAGAAAGTCACTGAGATAGTAATGAAAAGCATTTAGTAACTCAAATTTATTTTGGGGTTGATGTATTAGAAGATATTGTGAGCACCGTGCCCTCACCCAAAGAAATCTTACATAGTTTATTCTTCAGGAACTACACTAACAGAAATGAATTCTTGATTATTTAATCATACATAGAAATGACTTATGAGATATTGTGTCACAGATTTAGAAATCTAGTCTAATGAAAATACTGGCTCCAAATATCATCATTATGTCAGTGATTCTCAAATCCATTATTTCCAACCCAAACCTCTCAATTCTAGCTTCATGGTCCAAGTGCATATTTCTTTACATTTGCTTGTCTCACAGAGGTCTCAGAGTTACTGCGTTTATAACAACTTGAGTATTTCCCACTGCAAATCTTCCTCATCTCAATTAACAAGGCACTGCTCTCTACCCTGTTGCTTAAGTTGGAAACCCAGGAGTTAACTCAGTTCCTTTCTTTTCATCACTTCATCCAATTCGTTATCAAGTCTTATTGAGTCAGTGTCCAAAATCTGAGTCAACCAGTTCTGTCTCCACTGCCACTAGCCTGGTACGGGTGATTGTCATCTCTTCTTGGATATTGCAGCTTGCGTTTTTCCTTCATAACACTTAGCACAATTTGTTTGATTTATTGGTTGGTTTTTTACTTGTGATTTAATAATCTCACTTTGCTACCAGAATGTAGTGAAAGATATGTATTATAGTGCTTGAGGTAGGTAAAAAATCTAATTCACTCTGAAATCCCCGGCACTTAGCAGAGTGCCAGGTTCATTATGGGCACTTAAATATTTGGTGAATATTTATTGTATTTATGGATGAAAATCCAATAGTATCCAAAATTTTAACACAATTTTTACAGTGAGATAGTTGAAATTAGAGCCTTTATTTAATCATATATGGTAAAAATGACTGAACCTTATATAATTGAAATCAATAATATTACAATATGTCTGAAAGAATGTATAAGAATTGAAATGGTTCTCTTGGAATCCAGAAAAAGAAATCTGCCAGGATTTGGCCATGTTTTTCCATCTAGCAAAGTTCAGGATAGAGAAATTATAAGTGCAAAGAACATTGTTAAGCTAGTCAATGTACTTTTCTAAAGTACACTTGTTCTGGAGCATAGATAACTTCTTAGGGTTTACCTGGCACCTGAATGAAATGTACCTTAAAACCATCCACTTCTTTTTTTCTGATCATTGAATGCACAATGTTTTGAGTACCAACTTAGAGATTCCCTAAAACATTTATATGGGGAAGGGAATGCTCTGGGCAGCAAACACAAATATTTTAGTCCCTGAAAAAATATATTCCATGCTAGAATGTAACTCTGTGGAGGCAGGAAATTGTTCCTCACAGCTGTGTCCTCAAAACCTACAATAGTGTTTAACAAAGTTTTTCCTCACCCTCCATATTCATCTGACCTCTAGCCAGTTACTGACTATCACTTCAAGCATCTCGACAACTTTTTGCAGGTAAGATGCTTTCCAAGTGTTTGTTGAATCCCGAAGCATGGATTTTTTATGCTACAGGAGTAAACAAACTTATTTCTCGTTGGATAAAATGTGTTGATTATAATGGTTCCTATTTTGTTTAATAAAGATGTGTTTGAGCCTAGTTATAATGATTTAAAATTCATGGTCTGAAACACATTTTTGCCAATGAGAAATAAGTTTGTCTACTCCTGTAGCATAAAAATCCATGCTTTGGGATTTGACAAACTCTTGGAAAGCATTTTCCCTGCAAAAAGTTGTTGAGATGCTTGAAGAGGTAGTAGTTGGTTGGCTAGAGGTCAGGTGAATATGGTGGATGAGGCAAAACTTTGTAGCGCAATTTGTTCAACTTTTGAAGCATTGGTTGTGCAATGTGCGGTTGGGTGTTGTCATGGAGAAGAATTGGGCCCATTCTGTTGATCAAGGCCACCTGCAGGCCTTGCAGTTTTTGGTGCATCTCTTCGATTTGTTAAGCATACTTCTGATGTAATGGTTTTGCCAGGATTCAGAAAGCTGTAGTGGATCAGACGGGCAGCAGACCACCAAACAGTGACCATTACCTTTTTTTGGTATTAGTTTGGCTTTGGGAAGTGCTTTGGAGCTGCTTCTCTGCCCAGGCACTGAGCTGGTCATTGCCAGTTGTATAAAATCCACTTCTCATCATCTGTTACAATCCAATCAAGAAATGATTTGTTGTTGCATAAAATAAGGGGAAATGACACTTCAAAATGATGATTTTTTTGATTTTTGGTCAGCTCACTGAGGCTCACATTTAGGGAGCTTTTTCACCTTTCCAATTTGCTTCAAAAGCTGCATGACATTAAAATGGTTGATGTTGAGTTCTTCGTCAACTTCTCATGTAGTTGTCAGGATTAGCTTCAATGATGGCTCTCAGTTGTCATTGTCAACTTCTGATGGCTGGCCACTACACTCCTCATCTTCAAGGCTCTCATCTCCTTTGCAAAACTTCTTGAACCACTGTTGCACTGTACATTCATTAGCACTTCCCTGGCCAAATGTGTTGTTGATGTTGCAAGTTGTCTCTGCTGCTTTATGACCCATTTTGAACTGAAATAAGAAAATCAGTTGAATTAGCTTTTTGTCTAACATCATTTCCTTAGTCTAAAATAAATATAAAACAAACAGCAAATAATTTATTAGCAAAAAAACATAAAGCAAGATATGTGCATTAAAATGATATATAACATATCCACATTTATTTAAGAATGTATTCCAGTATCAAACAGCACAGTTCAACAATGCAAATACCGCAATTACTTTTGTACCAACCTAATAACCTGCAGAAAGTGAAAATGTTAGTTGCTCAGTTGTGTCCAACTCTTTGGGAACCCAAGGATTGTAGTCTGACAGGCTCCTCTGTCCATGGGATTCTCCAAACAAGGACACTGGAGTGGGTTGCCATTCCCTTCTCCAGGGATCTTCTCGACCCAGGAGTCAAACCCCAGTGTCCTGCATTGCAGGCAGGTTCTTTACCGTCTGACCCACCAGGGAAGCTTTCAGAGTTTCCTTAAAAAAACAAAAAAAACTAATCATGCTCCTCCCCTTCCTAGAAACCTGTAAATTCTCTGTTACCTTCAGTATAATATTTGTTCACAGTCTCCCTCTTCAGCTCCCCTCATCTCTCTACTCACTATCCTTCTTACTATTCCTCATCATGAATTGTGAGAGTTGGATCATAAAGAAGGCTGAGTGTTGAAGAATTGAGGCTTTCAAACTGTGGTGTTGGAGGAGATTCTTGAGCCCCTTGGACAACAAAGAGGTCAAACCTGTCAATCCTAAAGAAGATCAACTCCGAATATTCAGTGGAAGAACTGATGCTGAAGTTTCAATACTTTGGCCACCTGATGCAAAGAGCCGACTCATTGGAAAAGACCCTGATGCTGGGAAAGATTGAGGGCAAGAGGAGGAGGGAGTGACAGAAGATGAAATGGTTGGATGGCATCACCAACTCAACAAACATGGGTTTGAGCAAACTCAGGGAGATAGTGAAGGACAGGGAAGTCTGGCATGCTGCAATCCATGGGGTTGCAAAGAGTGGGACATGGCTTAGCAACTGAACAACAATAGCAATCATGTATTTTAAGGTGCAGCTACACTAAATCCCTTAATGTTCCTTGAACATGCTGTTCTCCTGACTAGGAATGTTCATCCCTTCTCTTCCCATCTGATTAACTCCTCCTGCCATCCTTTAAGATTCAACTTGTTTAGTTGCCCAGTCATGTCTGACTCTCTTTCAACCCCATGGATTAGGATTTCCCAGGCAAGAATACTGGGGTAGGTTGCCATTTCCTTTCTACAGGGGACCTTCCCGACCTAGGGATCGAATCCACAACTCATGCATTGCAGGCAATTCCTTACCACTGAGCCACTGGGGAAGTGAAGATTCAGCTTAGATGTTGTGTTTTAAAGGAAACCTATCATTTCCTCAAGCTTCCCCAGTAGCTCAGTGGTAAAGAAACCACTTGAAATGCAGGAAACAAAGGTTTGATCCCTGGGCCGGAAAGATCCCCTGGAGGAGGAAATGGCAACCCACTCCAGTATTCTTCCTGGGAAAATCCCATGGACAGAGGAGCCTGGCAGGCTACAGTCTGTGGAGTCAGAGTCGGACTCAGACAGTATTATAACTAAGCACAAACAAACAGGCTACAGTCTGTGGAGACAGAATTGGACTCGGACAATATTATAACTAAGCACAAACAAACATACATGATTTCCTTGGAGTGGAGGGAGCAGGGAAGTTCTCTCGTTACTCTATTACAGCCCTTATAAAATCATATTGAGTCTGTCTTTGAGATCCTAGAGGGCAGGATCTGTGTTTTATTCATCTTTCTTTGCTTTTGTGATGCTAGCACATGTTTGTGAATGCAAGAACCCCAATGGGATGACAGGTATGAGCACTCATAACTAACTTACAAGAACTCAAGTGGGATGATCGGTATGAGCACTCATAACTAATTTACAAAGTCTTAGTCTTGAATGTTGCTTTCTTCCCAAGAGAGAATAGGAAACTTCCCAGCTGTATTCTGTTTGAAATAATTGGGTATGAACATAGTCTGGAAAGAAATATGCTTCTCATACTCCCTTTGTGAATCATTATAAAAGTAGGTGATAACAGTCTTTTTGGTACATCAGCAGGCCCTTAGAAAGGACTGATTTCGTGTACCATGTACTTAGTCAGCACCTTGGATTATCACGTCTCATTTCTCCCTTGCTCTTGAGAGACTTTGTAATCCCAACACCTGGCACAGTATTTAGCCCTATTGTGCAGCACAATAAATGTTTGTTGAAAGAATGCATAAATTAAAAAATGAAATAATAATATAAAATATCTCTCAAATAATTTAAACCCTCTGTTTTAAAATGTTTGAGGTGCTCTTCAAAGCCTTTTCTAATCCCCCCAACCTATTATAATTTTACCCTTCTCTATTTTCATGATAATACTCATCATATAGACTATGGACTTCCCAAGTGGCACCATGGTAAAGAATCTGCCTGCCAGTGGAGGAGATAGAGGAGACGTGGGTTCAATCCCTGGGTTGGAAAGGTCCCGTGGAGAGAGGAAATGGCAGCCTACTCCAGTATTCTTGCCTTGAAAATTCCATCGACAGAAGGAACCTGGCAGGTTACAGTTCATGGGGTCACAAAAGAGGCAGACATGACAGAGAGACTGAGCACACACATGTAGACTATGCTGTTTGCACTGCTGTTTATTTTTAACTGCATATAAATAATTTTATAATCTTTCCAGCTAGATTATAAAATCCTTGAGGGCAGTGACTGTACTGTTGCTTCCTACAGTGTTTTAAATCTAGTAGGATGTTAATGCTGTAAATTGGGTTGTAATATGACTCAGGGTTACTTAGTGTGTTGGCATCTCTACAGAAGACTTCAAAACTCTTATGAAAACCACAGTGATTTACCACCTTGCACCCACTGGAATAGCTATTGGGGAAAAAAAAAGGAAAATGATGAGTGTTAACAAGAATGTGGAGAAATTGGAACCCTTGTGTACTTTCGGTTAAAGTGTAAAATGGTGTAGCCACTATGTATAGCTGTTCCCCAAAACAATATGGTGGTTCCTCAAGAAATTGAAAATAGTATTATCATATGGTACAGCAATACAATTGTGGGTATATATCCAAAATAATTGAAATCAGAGTCACAAAGAGATATTTGTATTCCAATGTGTGCTGTGCTGTGCTCAATTGCTTCAGTTGTGTCCAACTCTTTGTGACCTATGGACTGTAGCCTGCCAAGCTCCTCTGTTCATAGGATTCTCAAGGCAAGAATACTAGAGTGGGTTGCCATGCCCTCCTCCAGGGAATCGTCCGGACCCAGGAATCAATAGCAGCATTATTCACAATAGCCAAAGAGCCAGGCAACCTAGATGTCCGTTCATGAATAAATAAACAAAATGTGGTATATACATGTAATGGAATATTATTCAGCCTTAAAAAGAAGGAAATTCTGACATGCTGTACCATGGATGAACCTTGAGGACATTATATAAGTGAAATAAGCCAGTCACAAAAAGATAAAAATTTATATGTAGCACCTAGCATAGTCAAATTCATAGAAAGTAGAATGGTGGTTGCCAGAGTCTGGGGAATGAGGGAGAATGGGAATTGTTTAGTGGGTATAGAGTTTCAGTTTTGCAGGATGAAAAGAGTTCTGGAGATTAGTTGCACAAAGAGGTGAATGTACTTAATTGTACACAAAAGATATTAAGATGGTAAATTTTATGTGTATTTAACTAGAACTTCTTTTTTAAAAAGAGCCCTGAGTAGGGAGTCAAAAGTCCAAGGTTGGAGTTCCTGATTGTTCTTTGATGACTAATGAACCTTGAGCAAGTTGCTTTTTCACTCATGCCTTGATTTTTTCATCTTTAAACAGGATGATAAAGCCTTCCAAGCTTCTGGGTTTATGTAAGAATCAAATAGAAAAAAAACTATAACTCTTAAAATAATTTTTTGAGTAGTAGTTCCAGTGTTCCAAAGTGCCTGATCTCCTTTAATATTCATTACAAATTTTGTCTTACTTCATAACAAAATATTCTTAAAGAGGTCTCAGTAATAACCTATTGCCACTTCAAAGAATATGTATGCTGGGCTCTTTGAACTTGGGCTGCTCACCTTATAATTTGGTCCTAGGAAAAAAGCAAATAAAAAGCTTTTACGAGGACTATTGATGACTTCAGATCCTAATTACTAATGTGGTTTAGCACTGTGTGTTAGTCACTCAGTCATGTCCAACTCTTTGCAACCCCATGGACTGTAGCCCGCCAGGCTCCTCTGTCCATGGAATTCTCCAGGCAAGAATACTGGAGTGGGTTGCCATTTCCTTCTCCAGAGGATCTTCCCGACCCAGGGATTGAACCCACATCTCTTATGTCTCCTGCATTGGCAGGCAAGTTCGTTACCACTAGTGCCACCTGGGAGCCCATGTTACATGCATTATCTCATTTAATCCTCATTACAGTGTTGTCAGATTCATAATATCATACTCATTTTATAAGTAGGGAAAACAAAGCTGAGAGGTTAAGTTACTTACCCAAGATCACACAATGAATGACAGAGATGCAATCAAATCTAGGTCTGTATTGACTCTGAAGCCCATACTCTTTCTACTCTGTTACACTGCCTCTCTCTCAAAATGTATTTGACTATGCCAAGTTAATGATAAATGTTACATATTTGATGTATATTCATACATTTATATCAGTTATCTTACCTTAGTCATTGCAAGTAAGATAGGCTGTGATAGGGACGATTATCACCAGTTTATAGATGATGAAACATTTGTAACTTAACCAACATCAACATCAACGTCAACCAATCAATAAATAATAATACCAGGACTTGAGAAGAGATACTACAGTTCTCAGACCCATATTTTTTTCATATCACCTTCATGAGAACAGAATTTTATCTCTGAGTTTTCTGGTTCTGACATTTTTTTATGGGAGCAAAAGAGTGAGCATCTTGTCAGTCCTGCAATTCTCAATGTACAAGAACAGATTAAACATGTCTTCATCCCTTTTCTCTCCCCCATTCACTAAAATGATGAGTTAATATTTTTAATGTTATCAGTCCACAAAGGGAATAAGAAAGATGACAGCAGATGAGGGATATCAACAGCACTTTGGAAGTTGGAAGGTTGAGCTGAGGAAACAGAATTCCAAATATTTGGGAGGGGTATACTAACAAGAGGCAAGCAGGTTCTCATTGCAGAACACTGAGACACCAGGAATGAAAGGTACTGTAGCATCAGAGACATGCAGTGGTCTAAAAGTGGAGGATTGGCCGAAAGTCTATTTAAGAAGTTGGACTACGAGGCCCCTTCTTCATCCTGCTCAGTTAGGCAATCACTCCTCTATCTCCCTGGTTTATTCTGTGAAAAACTGAGTTTGAAAATCTCCAGACTGGGATAGAGGTTAAAGATCACAGCTGAGGAGGCTGGGGCAGGAGGAATACCACACTGAAAACAGAGATCAGAGGGATACCTACATGCTGAATGATGAAACTTGCCCAGCCCTCTTGCTCTATTTCACTCCAAGGATGCTGACACCAAGGCTTATATTCTCCAGGCAGGATAGCTGAGAATTAGTTTTGAGAGAAACCTGAAATTGAATAATCCCAGAAGAAGTATCTATGAAGAATGATACTTGAGGGTCTCCCAACAAAACATGTATCCCTACTTTATTAACCTGCAATGAAACCCACCAACTGACAGACTCTTCCAGTTAACATAGACCTTCCCAATACCTTTGTAATGACACACTTTTAAATATGAAAGGACAGCAAAGGATCACCAGATAGCTGAGATAAACCTTCACCAAGAAAGAACAGGAAGTCAAAATGGAAAACAGGCAATATGGAAAGCAGAAGGATATTTTTTGAAAACAATAAGCATCTTCTGCCTCTGATAGTGTAAAATAGCGCATCTATCAAGCAAAGACAGGATGCTCCTCCCCAAAAAAGGAGCAGAGAATAATAGCTCTGGGAAAGTTTTTTGGGGGGGGGAAAGTTTTTAAGTAGCAAAAATAATTAATAGTATTAATATATAAAATTGAGGAAATCTTTCAGAAAAATAGAACAAAAAGAAATTAAAACAACTGGAGAATGAATCCATAAAGTCCAACACTAGGCTAACTGGAGTTTTAGGAATGGAGAAGAAATGAAGGGATGGAAATTATCAAAGAAATTACAAGATCTCTGATAACTGAAGGATGTGAGTTTCCAGATTGACAGAGACTGCTGAGTGCCCAGCATAATGAAGGGAAAAAAATCAAAAGTACTATGTCACATTGTCATGAAATTTCTAAACACAAGGGTTAAAGAGAAGATCCAAAAATCTTGTTGACAGGAGATGAAGAGGGAGTGGGGAAAGGGGAATGGATTATTCATAATAGAAGAGCAGGTAATGAGAATAGCATATTTTTTAATATTGACAGTAGTAGTTAGAAAACAAACAGCGCTTTCAAAATTCTGAGAGAAAATTATTTTCAACCTAAAATTACACTAAATCATGTTATTAATCAAATGTGAGGGACAATTAAAGATACTTTTCTTGCATGCAATAAAAAATTTACTAACCCCCACTGTTCCTGGGGCACTACTGGAAGATATGCTCTACTGAAACAATGACAAAGATAACAGGTTTTAGGAAAGAGGGGATCACCCTAGGAAAGACAAAAGGAAATTCTAAGATGACAATTGTATAGAGCAGACCTAGTGAGGGATAGTCCAGACTGAAGGAAGGAGTGCTCCACGGGAGTTTTTCCATGGTTGAGTTCAAAATAATTCATTTTTACTTTTCTGTTGGAAGGTCTGAGACAGTGATAATGATGCAGAAATTTTGTCAAACAGAAAACGAAGGCGACTATTAATTGTAAGACAAAAAGTTGCATAAGAAAGGAAATGTAATCATAATCCAGTTAATTGATCCAGAAGGAAAACACACAAGAGTCATAATAAGGTTAACATAAAACACTGATTTAATTTAAAATATTGTGATATAACAATATTGAGAGGCTGAAGGGAGGAAAAATGTAGTGTTGGATCTTTAAGATCTTTATCTTTTCTATTAGGTACTGTTAAAAATTTACAAATCAAGAAGTAGCAGTAAAAATATTTAATTTGGGAAAATGTTGGTAAACGTGAAAAAAAAAAGCCAGCAAATAAGTTTGGGAGGGTATCTCAAGCTTTGGTGAGGCCACCACTTTTTTAAGACTGTATGTGTGTTAAAATATACTCCGTTGTGCTTTGTTATGAACCTTGTAGTTCCACAAGACTTTTTTTTTTAACCAAAGACTTAAAATATTTGCATGTATTACCTTGATAAACATCAAAAATATCAAAGGTAGAGAAGGAAAGAGAGAAAATCTTTAGTGTCTATCCAGACCTATGATATGAAATGACATTATGAATTTTCTTTATAGAGAAGTCCTGGAAGAATACTAGAAAGTAATCACCCCAGATATTTGAGAAGAATAAAACCCTAATTATTTAGACCAGTTTTTAAAAGTGTCACACCTTTAGTTTGTGGTGTCACAGGTGCTGCTGCTGCTGCTGCTAAGTCACCAGTCGTGTCCGACTCTGTGCAACCCTATAGACAGCAACCCACCAGGCTCCGCCATCCCTGGGATTCTCCAGGCTAGAACACTGGAGTGGGTTGCCATTTCCTTCTCCAATGCATGAAAGTGAAAAGTGAAAGGGAAGTCACTCAGTCGTGTCCAACTCTTCGAGACCCCATGGACTGCAGCCTACCAGGCTCCTCTGTCCGTGGGATTTTCCAGGCAAGAGTACTGGAGTGGGGTGCCATTGCCTTCTCCGTCACAAGTGCTTCCTTCTCCCAAAATGAGAAAAATTAAGTGGAATGCTGGAGCATTACTATCCTCTGAGTTCTAATCAGTCTTACTGGCTTTTTTTTTTTTAATTGTGAAAATGAATGTCATATAACATTTCAAAAAGATGTATGCTCAAGATTAATGCTGTGAGACTGTCTCATGTGTGGAATTAGGAGACCTAGGTTTAAATCCCCTTTCTATGATTTGCTGGCTCTGTGACCCTAGGAATATCTTGTTTCTAGCCCTCCCATTTCTTCTGTTTACTCCAAAAGCTAAATTGCAATGGAAAATGTTCAAGAAGAATCACTTCATGCTAAATCCCTCTAATAGTAAGTATGCCCCAGTGTATTTATTAAGGATTATTCAGTCTCCTCTATTAAATTATAAGAACTTTAAAAGTACCAATTATATTTTTGCTTCTGAAATTTCCCACATTCTATTGTTGTTATTCTCTCCCTCTAATAGGCACCAAATCAGTGTTGTCAGAAATTTATTGACTGGTGTTGTGAGGAGAATGTTTGTCATTAAATGTTCGTCCTGTAATTCCCTGTTTAGAAAAGACAAAAAGTCCCATATGTTTCAGGAAAATTCTATCTTCATTGTTAAATTTAGGCTTAAGTTGGACCTAAACAATAAAGTAAAAACAGAACAGTCTGTCTTCTTTCTTCTTCCAAAGAAAGAGTTCCTTAATGATATATATATGTATTTTGTTGTTGTTTTTTAAATTTTTGACCATGCTGCACATCATGTGGGATGGCATGTAGGATCTTAGTTCCCTGACCAGGGATCAAACCCGTGCCTCCTGCATTGAAAGCATGGAGTCTTAACCACTGGACCACCAGGAATTCCCATAATGGTTTATATTTTTATAAAAAGGAAAGATTTTTAACTTTCTGGACACACTGGAGTACCCCCAAAGATTTGGCAAACTTAACTGCTGTTCTTACTCATATCCATGTTCTTATGAGTATTAACAAAAGAATTTTTGACTCATCTAGACAAATAAAATTGTAACATAGAAAGATGAAGCCTAGTGAGAGAGATATAAAAAGATTTTTTATGATCTTGAAAAGTACAGTGAGACTCAATCGTTCAATAATACCTAGAATATTAGAACTTTAGCTCACCTTTGGTAAATTAAAATACACTTTAGGAAAATAAAAATTAAAATGCCCACTAGATAATGGATCTTGAATTTATGAAAGTAACCATTTGTCTGTTTTCAGTTCAGTCGCTCAGTCGTGTCTGACTCTTTGCGACCCCATGAATCACAGCACGTCAGGCCTCCCTGTCCCTCACCAACTCCCGGAGTTCACCCAAACTCGTGTCCATAGAGTCGGTGATGCCATCCAGCCATCTCATCCTCTGTCGTCCCCTTCTCCTCCTGCCCCCAGTCCCTCCCAGCATCAGGGTCTTTTCCAATGAGTCAACTCTTTGCATGAGGTGGCCAAACTATTGGAGTTTCAGCCTCAGCAGCAGTCCTTCCAAAGAACACCCTGGACTGATCTCCTTTAGGATGGACTGGTTGGATCTCCTTGCAGTCCAAGGGACTCTCAAGAGTCTTCTCCAACACCACAGTTCAAAAGCATCAATTCTTCGGCACTCAGCTTCCTTCACAGTCCAACTCTCACATCCATACATGACCACTGGAAAAACCACAGCCTTGACTAGATGGACCTTTGTTGGCAAAGTAATATCTCTGCTTTTGAATATGCTATCTAGGTTGGTCATAACTTTCCTTCCAAGGAGTAAGTGTCCTTTAATTTCATGGCTGCAATCACCATCTGCAGTGATTTTGGAGCCCAGAAAAATAGTCTGCCACTGTTTCTACTATTTCCCCATCTGTTTGCCATGAAGTGATGGGACCAGATGCCATGATCTTCATTTTAGCTCCCTTCCTAAATTGTACTCCAATTCCCTTTCAATGGTGTTAAACTCATTCCAGTATAAGATTGTTCTTGGTGGAGCCATCTGACCTGGTGGCTTTTATTGCCCTCCCACATGTAGAATCACTTCTTAGACTCTTATTTTTAGCTTCCTTTAAGTATTTATCTGGTTCTTGATTTCCCAACATAGTGTTACTTCTCTTCTATTAGATAACTCTTCCCCCACCTCCCAACCCCAGGCTGTACTGCATGGCATGTGGGATCTTAGTTCCACTTCCCTGCAGTGGAACCTCGAAACCACGAGAATTCCCTAGAAAAGTCTTTTAAATGAACAAACAACAAAAAAAATACCTTTAATAGTCTTTTTCTTTTTAAGAAATCTCTTTTTCTTCCTCAAGGTCTCTTCCACTCAATAACCTCAATATGAATAGTCTCTTTTTCTGCTGACCCTTAGTAGTACTTTACTTATTCCTGCTTTCTTTATGTTATTTGTCATGTTCTCTGTAGCAATACAGTTGTCTGTGTTCATTTCCTGTTTACTAGAATCTAAACCTCTTGGGACAAGATCCAGATTTTACACAGCTTTGTATTCCAGTTAGTTTAATGCCTTGCACATAATAAATGCTCAGTGATTGTTGCTGAATGAATGAACAGGCAAAAGAATAAATTGAGTCCTATTTAGTCTGTGGTGTTGTTCAGTTGCTAAGTTGCATCCAGCTGTTTGCAACCCCGTAAAGTGCAGCACTCCAGGCTTTCCTTTCCTTCACTGTCTCCCAGAGTTTGCTCAAATTCATGTCTGTTAAATTGGTGTTGCTCATCTCATCCTCTGTCGCCTCCTTCTCCTGCCCTCAATCTTTCTCAGCATCAGCTCTTTTCCAATGAGTTGGCTCTTCGCGTTAGGTGGCCAAAGTACTAAAGCTTCAGCTTCAGTTCTTCCAATGAATATTCAGAGTTGGTTTCCTTTAGGATTGACTGGTTTGATCTCCTTGCTGAGTCTTCTCCAGCACCACAGTTTGAAAGCATCAGTTCTTCGGTGCTCAGCTTTCTTTATGGTCCAACTCTCACATTAGTGGTGTGTTAGAGCTGCTCTTAACTAGATTCTAAGTGCTAATTATTAAATTTTTAGGAATTTTGCTAATAGGCTAATAAACCATTGGTAACTTGAAAACTGACCGCAGTAGAAGTATTCCCACCACTGTTCTGTTGCATAACAAAACAAAGGGTTGTTTTTTTTTTCCCACCGGAGAGCCAGTTATTATATATATATATAACTGATTCATCTGCTGTATAGCAGAAACTAGCACAACTTTGTAAATCAACTATACTCCAATAAAATTTTAGCAAAAAAAAAAAAAAATTAAATGTTCGTATTTTTATCAGCATTTACCAGCACACCACTGGTCCTTTTCTTCCATACTAGAAAATTTGTATATACCTCTTTTTGTTAGTATTAAAAAGCCAGAAGACTTTCTAAGCCATCTTTTCTAATCTTAACATCTTACAGATAAATTGAGATCCAGAGAAGTGAAGCAGTTTGTACACATCATAGATTTAGATAGTAGCAAAGAAGAAATAGGATTTAAGCCTGTCAATCTTCTGGTCGTTTCTTCTCTTTATGCCACCACAATGACTTCATTTCTATATTGTTTTCCTGTTGCTTTGTTCCTTGGTATAGCCTCAGGTAAGACCATAAGATTGTCCCACACATAATAATTATTAAGGGATGTCAGTGAACAGAACACAGTTTCTCTACCTTTTGTTCCTTTTGCAGACAGATTTAAGTTATTGCATTTGTTTTTGGAGAAAGAACAGATTCTGTTCCTGAGTTTTATGGGCTAAGAACAAAAAGTTTTGCTTTTAATGTTTCTCTGTTAGTTTAAAATTTTTAATTGAGTGAAAGAGATTGAATTTCGTAAAAGTATGTTTTATGACATTTAGAAACATGTTTGTAAACTTTTACTGCACATTCCCTGAGAATGATTGTGAATGCCAGGCAGCAACAATTCTGTCGCTTCCACAGTGGCCTGGTTGCCCAGTAATAACTTCCTCATTGACTTGCCGTGTTTTCTAAACTTCTGACCACTAGCTCAACAATCTGGGATCAAGGTATTTGTTAAAATGCACAAATGTTACCTAGGGAGAAATGCACAAAAAGCCATTTTAGAACACTAGAGGAATAAAAATATGACAGATATTTTGTGATTTTGAAGGGATAAGGGTGACTCACACACACACACACACACAAGGGTGATAAAGAGAGACCCAAGATAATATAGAAATTTCCAGTAGAATGAGCCTATCTTTGGTCATTTGTCACAACTTAAAACCCATCGCAGAGAATAGCATGAAAATATTGATCATAATCAATAGATTTATTGGAGACTTCAGTGAGATCCTAGAAATATGGTTAGCTTCTGAGAGCACAACCAGTAAGAAACAGCCTATGCTTATCAGACCTCAATTGGAGTATTACCATTAGAAAATATGTAGACAAACTGGAACAGTGTCCAGGGAGAGAATTGGGACTGAAGATCAACCTTCAGTAAGTATTTATATTCAGGCAGTGTTCTTTACATTGGGATACATCAGTGAACAAAACAAAGACCCCTGACCTTGTTTCTTTCTTTTGTTTTGTTTTTTGGTCTTAGGAGATCTTAGTTCCCCAGTCAGGGATCCAACTGATGCCCCCTACAGTGGAAGTGTGGAGTCCTAACCACTGGACCACCAGGGAATTCCCCTGCCTGTCCTTGTGGAACTTACATTTTTGTAAAGCTGGACAGAACTGTGGTGCTGGAGAAGATGAATATCAGGTCAGTCAATCCTAAAGGAAATTAACCCTGAATACTCATTGGAAGGACTGATGCTGAAGCTCCAATACTTTGGCCACCTAACATGAAGAACTGACTTACTGGAAAAGACCCTGATTCTGGGAAAGATTGAGGGGAGGAAGAGAAGGGGGCAACAGAGGATGAGATGGTTGAATAGCATCATCAACTCAATGGATATGAGTTTGAGCAAACTCTGGGAGATAATGAAGTATAGGGAAGCCTGGAGTGCTGCAGTCTTATGGGGTCACAAAGAGTTGGACATGACTAAGCGACTGAACAACAGCAGCAAGACAGACAATAAACAAAATGATATAAACTGTAAACAATACAGTTTCTTAGAAGGTGAAAAGTGCTTTCAGTAAAAGAAAAAAATAGATATGGCAAAGTGAATCATGTCAAGAATATCAGAAAAAGTTGAAATATGATAGTTCTATTTCTTCTAAAATTGTGGATAATAATATTTACCATTGCTGTAAATAATTATTGTGATACTACTTGTACTTTGTACCATGCCTAACATACTTAACAGTGGACAATAAAAGCTCTGCTTCACATCATCTTTACTCCAGGATCCAGGTCTTCTAACTGAAATATTGCCAGTTTTTATGTATGAGGGAAAAGAAGCAGGCAAACCACTCACTGGCTCTTAAACCTTTTGCCCAGAAGCCACAAATGTCACCAGTTTTATTAGACCATATCACATGGTGTGATGGTTTTCAAAATATGTCCACAAATTCTTTGACACTCCTCCCTTCAGAGAGTGAAGTCTAATTCCTCTGCCCTTGTGTGTGAGATAAACTTAGTTTCTTGCTTCTGACAAATACATGATGACAGAAGTAATGATGTGTGACTTCCAAGACAAGGTCTAAAGGGCAGTACAGTTTCTCTCTTGGTCTACTCACTCTGAAAGAAGCCAGCTACCATGCCATGAGGACACTCAAGTACCCAAAAGGTTAGACCCAGATGGTAAGGAACTTAGGCTCTTCACTAATAACCAGTGAGGATCAGAGATCTCTTGCCAATAGCCATGTGAATGCACTTTCCAGGAAGAGGATCATCCTGCTTCACTAAAGCTTTTAAATATCTACAGCCCCAGGAAGCATCCTTTATTAAAATTGAAGTATTAATATAATTGATTTACAATGTTATAGTAATTTAAGGTGTGTAACATAGTGATTCAATATATATTACAAAACGATCACCATAATAAATATTATTTCCACATGTCACTAGTAAAGTTATTACAATATTATTATTATTAACTATATTCCCTATGCTGTACTTTACACCCCCAAAACTTATTAATTTTATAACTGGAAGTTTGTACTTTTTAATCCCCCTCACCTATTACACTCGTTCACCTATCCACCTCCCCTCTGGCAACCACCAGTTTGTTCTCTGTATCTGTGTCTGGTTTTGTTTCATTATATTTGTTAATTTGTTTTGTTTTTTAGATTATACATGTGAGTGAAATCAGGTATGTGCCTTTCTGTGTCTGACTTATTCCATTTAGCATAATACTCTTTGGACCCATCCATGTTGTTGAAAAATGGCAAGATTTTATTCTTTTTTATGGCTGAGTAATATTCCATTGTAGGTAGATAAATAAGTAGATATAGAGTAAGCAAGATGAGTAGATATATAGTAGATCAGTTCAGTTCAGTCACTCAGTCATGTCCGACTCTTTGTTACCCCATGCATCGCAGCACGCCAGGCCTCCCTGTCCATCGCCAACTCCTGGAGTTCACCCAAACCCACGTCCATCAAGTCAGTGATGCCATCCAGCCATCTCATCTCTGTCATCCCCTTCTCCTCCTGCCCCCAGTCCCTCCCAGCATCAGGGTATTTTCCAATGAGTCAACTCTTCACATGAGGTGGCCAAAGTACTGTAGTTTCAGCTTTAGCATCATTCCTTCCAAAGAACACCCAGGACTGATCTCCTTTATAATGGACTGGTTGAATCTCCTTGCAGTCCAAGGGATTCTTCAAGAGTCTTCTCCAACACCACAGTTCAAAAGCATCAATTCTTCAGCACTCAGCTTTCTTCACAGTCCAACTGTCACATCCATACCTGACTACTGGAAAAACCATAGCCTTGACTAGATGGACCTTTGTTGGCAAAGTAATGTCTCCGCTTTTTAATATGCTATCTAGGTTGGTCATAACTTTCCTTCCAAGGAGTAAGCATCTTTTAATTTCATGGCTGCAATCACCATCTGCAGTGATTTTGGAGCCCCCCAAAATAAAGTCTGACACTGTTTCCACTGTTTCCCCATCTATTTCCCATGAAGTGATGGGACCAGATGCCATGATCTTCGTTTTCTGAATGTTGAGCTTTAAGCCAACTTTTTCACTCTCCTCTTTCACTTTCATCAAGAGCCTTTTTATTTCCTCTTCACTTTCTGCCATAAGGGTGGTGTCATCTGCCTGTCTGAGGTTATTGATATTTCTCCCGGCAATCTTGATTCCAGCTTGTGCTTCCTCCAACCCAGCATTTCTCATGATGTACTCTGCATAGAAGTTAAATAAGCAGGGTGACAATATACAGCCTTGACGTACTCCTGATAAGTAGATATAAATTTTTGAATCATTGTATTTCATTGTATTTTCATTTTAAAACTCAGCATTCAAAAAAATTAGATCATGGCATCCAGTCCCATCAATTCATGGCAAATAGAAGGGGAAAAGGTGGAAACAGTGACAGACTTTATTTTCTCGGGCTCCAAAATCACTGCAGATGGTGACTGCAGTCATGAAATTGAAAGACACTTGCTCCTTGGGAGAAAACCTGTGACAAAATTAGACAACATATTAAAAAGCAGAGACATCACTTTGCTGACAAAGGTCCATCTAGTCAAGGCTATGGTTTTTCTAGTAGTCATGTATAGATGTGAGAGCTGGACCATAATGAAAGCTGAGCACTGAAGAGTCAATGTTTTCTAATTGTGGTGCAGGAGAAGACTGTTGAGAGTCCCTTGGACTGCAAGGAGATCAAACCAGTCAATCCTAAAAGAAACCAGTCCTGAATATTCATTGGAAGGACCAATGCTAAAGCTGAAACTCCAATACTTTGGCCACCTGATGTGAAGAACTGACTCATTGGAAAAGATCCTGGTGCTGGGAAAGATTGAAGGCAGGAGGAGAAGGGGACGAGAGAGGATGAGATGGTTGAATAGCATCACCAACTCAATGGACATGAGTCTAAGCAAACTCTGGGAGATAGTGAAAGACAGGGGAGCCTGGCCTGCTGCAGTCCATAGGGTTGCAAAAGTCAGACACGACTTAGCGACTGAACAACAACAAATTTTTATTTTCATTTGTTTCCAGATACTTTAAAATGTTCTCTTTTATTTTTTCGGTGACCCATTGGTTGTTTAGTACCATGTTGTTTACACTCCATGTGTTTATGTTTTTTTCCAATTTTTTCCTTGTAGCTGATGTCTGGTCTTATACTGTTGTGGTCAGTAAAGATGCTTGATATGACTTCAGTCTTCTTAATTTATTGAAACTTGTTTGTGGTTGCTGACAAAGTTCTGTATAGTCAAAGCTACGATTTCTCCAGTAGTCACATACAGATGTGAGAGTTGGACCACAAAGAAGGCTGAGTACCAAAGAATTGATGCGTTCAAACTGTGGTGTTGGAGAAGACTCTTGAGAGTCCCTTGGACTGCAAGGAGATCAAACCAGTCAATCCTAAAGGAATTCAATCCTGTATATTCATTGGAAAGACTGATGCTGAAGCTGAAGCTCCAGTACTTTGGCCACCTGATGCAAAGAGTCAACACATTGGAAAAGACCCTGATGCTGGGAAAGATTGAAGGCAGGAGGAGAAGGGAACGACAGAGGATAAGATGGTTGGATGGCCTCACGGACTCAGTGGACATGAGTTTGAGCAAACTCCAGGAGATGGTAAAGGACAGGGATGTCTGGCACGCTACAGTTCATGGGGTCACAAATAATTGGACACAACTGAGCAACTGAACAACAACTATATATGTATACACACACACATATACATACACACACATACATGTATACTATATATACACATACATATATATATATGGTAATATGTCTTGTTTTTGTATCCATTCAACCATTACGTGTCTTGTTGGAACATTTAGTCCATTAAAGTATTGATTGATGTGTACTTATTGCCATTTTGTTAATTGTTTTTTGACTTCTCTTTCAAATATGAATTAAAACCCTGCTGGGTAGAGTTTTTTTTTTCCATCTATGCCATGCAGCTTGCGGAATCTTAGTTCCTGACCAGGGATTGAACCCATGTCCTCTGCAGTGGAAGAGTCCTAATTACTAGACCACTAGGGAACTCCCCTGGGTAGAGTATTCTTGGTTGTAAGTTTTTTTCCTTTGATCATTTTGAGATTTTGAGTGTATTATGTCACTTCCTTCTGACCTACAAAGATTCTGCTGAAAAGTCAACTGATTGTCTTATGGGAGTTCCTTTGTAACTCCCATAGTTGCTTTTCTCTTGACACTTTTGCGTCTCTCATTATATCTAATCTTTGCCATTTAAAATTTTGTTTATTTATTTTTTGCCTATGCTGAGTCTTCGTTGCTGTGGGCTTTTCTCTAGCAGCAGGAAGCAGGGGCTACTCTCCAGTTGTGGTATGCAGGCTTCTATCTGTGGTGGCTTCTCTTATTGCAGACCATGGGCTCTAGAGCTTGTAGGCTTCAGTAGTTGTGGCTCTAGACTTTAGAGCACAGGCTCAATAGTTGTTGGCTCATGGGCTTAGTTGCTCTTTGGCATGTGGGATCTTCCTAGACCCGGGATCAAACCCGTATCTCCTGCATTGGCAGGCGAATTCTTTACCACTAAGCCACCGGGGAAGCCCTAATGTTTGCCATTTTAATTATAATATATCTTGGTGTGACCTCTTTAGAGTTACCTTATTTGAGGCTCTTTGTGCCTCCTGAACTTGGATGCCTGTGTCCTTTCCCAGGTTAGTGAAGGTTTTAGCTATTATTTCTTCAAATAAGTTCTTTGCTTCTTTCTTTCTTATTCTTCTGGGATTCCCATAATGTAATGTTAATATGCTTGATGTTGACCCAGAAGTCTCTTAAACTATCTTTTTTTTTTTTTTTTTAATGTATACATGGCATGTGGAATCTTAGTTACCTGACCAGGGATCAAACCCATGCCCTCTGCATTGGAAGCATGGAGTCTTAACCACTGGACTGCTAGGGAAATCCCAAACTATCCTCATTTTTAAAAAACTCTTTATCCTCTTCAGCTTGGGTAATTTCCACTACTCTGTCTTCCAGTTCACTAATCTGTTGCTTTGTATCATCTAGTCTAATGTTGATTCCTTCAATGTATTTTTTAATTTCAGTCATTGTATTCTTCAGTTCTGTTTGTTTCTTCTTTAACTCTGTTGAACTTATCTTTGTGTTCATCCATTCTTCTGAGTTCACTGAACATTTTTATGATCATCACCTTGAACTTTTTATCAGATAGATTGCTTATCTCTACCTCACTTAGTTCTTTTTCTGGGTGTTTGTCTTATTCCTTTGTTTAGAACATATTCCTCTGTCTCCTCATTTTGATTAATTCACTGAGGTTTTCTATGCTTTTCCTATGTTTTAAGTAGGTCAGTTACATTTCCTAATCTTGGAGAAGTGTCCTTATATAGGAGATGTCATATGGGCCCAGGAGCACATTGCCCCAGGCACCAGAGCTATATACTTTAGGAGTGCTCCCTCTGTGGGCTGTTTGGGCCCTTCTGCCTATGCTGGGACCAACTGTTGAGGGTATGTTGGTAGGCAGGACTGGCCCCTGGCCTGGCTGACTGCCATTCCCTTCCTTGTGTAGTGGTTGTTGGCCTACTAATGCGGAGGACTGGGTCCCAGAACAGCTGGCTACATTGCTTAGGGATTCCCAGGGCTGGTGCCAGCTTGCTAGTGGTTGGATAAACCCTGGGTGCTAACAGGCTAGAGGAAGGACTTCAAAATGATGTTTCTAAGCACCAGTGTTCTTATGATAGAACAAGCTTCCATAAGTGGGCTGCTGCCAGTGTTTGAGTCCCCAGGGGAAGTCCCGGTTGCCAAAATCAGCAAGTGGGTCTGACCCAGGCTCCTTGAGACTGGAGTAGCCTCTCTACTGAGACTCACAGTGTGAGGTATCATGCTCCTCCTTTAAGAGGAGAGCCTCTGTATTCTACAGCCTTCTGACTCTGTTCTGGAGGCTCATCTTCCTATGCAAGACCCCCCAGCCTGGGGGGCCAGATAAGGGTCTCAGACCTCTCACTCCTTGGGGAAAACGTTCGCAATTGTGATTATCCTCCTGTCTGTGGGTTACCTACCTAGAATTATGGTCTGAAGTATACTACATCTCTGCCCCCCTACTGATTTGTTATGATTTGTTCTTTATATCTTTAGTAGTAGAAAATGTTTTCTGCTGGTCCTCAAGTTGTTCTTATAGATAGTTACCATATACTGCTGCTGCTGCTGCTAAGTCGCTTCAGTCGTGTCCGACTCTGCGACCCCATAGATGGAAGCCCACCAGGCCCCCTGTCCCTGGGATTCTCCAGGCAAGAACCCTGGAGTGGGTTTAGTTACCATATAAATAGTTGTAATTTTGGTGTGCTTGTGAGAGGATGTGAGCTCAGGGTGTGCCATCTTGGCCTGCTCCTCTCCTCAGCAAATCTGTGAGAGACCCTGAGCCAGGACTACCTAGCCAAACTACTCCCAAATTCTTGACATACAGAAACCATGAGATGATAAATATTTATTGTTTTTAACTGTAAAGTTTTGGAGTAATTTGTTGTACACCTGCACACTAAGTTGTTTTGGTCATGTTCAACTGTTTGTGACCCTATGGACTGTAGCCCACCAGACTCTTCTGTCCATGTGATTCTCCAGGCAAGAATACTGGAGTGGATTGCCATGACCTTCTCCAGGGGATCTTCCTGACCCAGGGATTGACCTCACATCTCTTACGTCTCCTTCATTGGCAGTCAAGTTCTTTACCACTGGTGCAACCTGGGAAGCCCAAAAGTGTTACTCAGTTGTATCCAACTCTTTGGGAACCCAAGGCCTGTAGTCTGCCAGGCTCCTCTGTCCATGGGATTCTCAAGACAAGAATACTGAAGTGGCTTGCCATTCCCTTCTCCAAGGGATCTTCCCAACTCAGATCGAACCCTGGTCTCCTGCATTGCAGGCCAATTCTTTCCCATCTGAGCCACATAATACCTAGGGCCACCTCTGAGTTCATCAGGGCAGAATATGCAATCCTCATGCAGAAAGAGGTATAGTAGAGAAACTGGAATATTTGGTGAACATAATATCTACAACAGTAACTGGAATACTTAAATCTAGTCCTCTACCTCTCCATTAGACAAATAACTGAAGCAAGAAATAAATCATACAACCTCTCAGTGTTTACTCCTTTCCCTATCCTGTTATCCAGCATGTTCCATAATCAGCAAATAAGGTGTTTTAAGTCTGGGTTCTGTTACTCCCTTCCTAATCCCTGTTGTTCCGTCGCTCAGTTGTGTCCGATTCTTTGCAACCCCATGGATTGCAGCACACCAGGCTTCCCTGTCCTTCACTATCTCCTGGAGTTTGCTCAAACTCATGTCCATTGAGTCGGTGATGCCATCCAACCATCTCATCCTCTGTCATCCCCTTCTCCTCCTGCCTTCAATCTTTCCCAGCACCAGGATCTTTTCCAATGTGTCAGCTCTTTGCATCAGGTGGCCAAAGTTCTGGAGCTTCAGCTTCAGCATCAGTCCTTCCAGTGAATATTCAGGATTGATTTCCTTTAGGATTGACTGGTTTGATCTCCTTGCAGTCCAAGCGACTCTCAAGAGTCTTCTCCAACCAACACCACAGTTTAAACACATCAATTCTTTAGCCCTCAGCCTTCCTTATGGTCCAGCTCACATCCATATGTGATTATTGCAAAAACCATACCTTTGACTATATGATTCCTATTATTGTTTTAATCAGAATTTATTTAGGAAATTTCCCAGCAGTCCAGTGGTTAGAACTCCATGTGCCACGGCCAAAAACTTTTCTTCAATTTTATTTAATAATCCGCGAGGTTGAGAGTATAGAGTTGAGTGGTTCTTATATGTTTATTATGTTTTACAACATTTCTGGTTATTTTTGTTTGTTTTCAGTGGTTTTTATTATAAAATAAAACGGGCACAGAAAAACACACAGAGCTTAGTGAACTATTACAAAGTGAGCTCTTTTTTAATCTAGTACTCAGGTCAAGCAATAAAACTTTGTTAACTCTCTCAGAAGACTTCCTTGTACCTTATCCCAGTCATATAAGCACCTTCCTCCTCTCAAAAATAACCACTATTCTGACTTATAGCAATAATCTCCTTGCATTTCTTTATAATCTTCTCACATGAATATGATACTACAGCTTAGTCTTGCCCTTTTAAAAATTATTATGTCTTTTTTCTTTGCTCTGTGTTTTAAGTCTCTTAATTTATTGTTTCCTTCTCCATCACTTTCTTTTCCTTAAAATTCATCTGTTGAAGAAACTGGTCCATATGACTTGTAGAGTTCCAATGGTCTGGATTTTACTAATTGCAATTCAAGGACAGTTCACCATTGTTGTATGTCCTTTGTTTCGCCTACAAATTAGCAGCTGGATGCAGAGACTTTATCAGACTCCAGGTTTGATTCCTTTGAAAAGACTACACATTACTTGTGTTTGCCTAGTTGTTCCTCTTTTTGTATGACGTTGTCGTTCAGTCGTGTCCGACTCTCTGCATGACGTTAACAGCCACTGATGCTCCTTGCCTGGATCCACTAATTAACTGGGGGTTAGAAACTGGTGATTTTCTAACGCTTTTTATTTATTTCCTGAAATACATCTATAAAAGAGGTGCTTCTGATTTTACTTCTTACTTACCCAATGGTAGAATTCATCATGGGAAAGCAGGATAAATGCTTGATCCTTTCCCATTATTTGCCAGTTATCAAGATAATGAATTGACTCACTATCATACCCCAAATATGATCAGCTTTTAAAAATATCACTGTGAGCTCAAGGGCCTAAGCGTATTTCATCAGTTTTAATCCACTGCACTTATTATTTTATATTGATGGTCCAGTTGCCGTTTTTGCCCAGTAAGTGCTTCTTCAACTTGTTTCCTGAGTCCTTTTGACATGTCTTTAACTGCTTCCTTGCTAGATAGTATGGCAAAATGTTTCAGATTCATCTTATATTTTCCTGCCCAGATCTAGAATCAACTATTTCTCTAAGACACCCTAGTTTCTTTTAGGGGAAATGGTATTTCAAGATCACAATCTGAGCATTAGAGGTTCTTATTACTACTGGGTATGTTACTGTTTTTAGACCTAGTCTGGTTGTTAGTTTTCCCTTAGTTTTTGATAATTTCACTGTAATGTACCTAGGCACGAGCTTGGGTTTATTTTATGCTAAGTATCCATTTCAAATCCTAAAAGATGATGCTATGAAAGTGCTGCACTCAATATGCCAGCAAATTTGGAAAACTCAGCAGTGGCCACAGGACTGGAAAAGGTCAGTTTTCATTCCAATCCCAAAGAAAGGCAATGCCAAAGAATGCTCAAACTACCGCACAATTGCACTCATCTCACATGCTAGTAAAGTAATGCTCAAAATTCTCCAAGCCAGGCTTCAGCAATACGTGAACCATGAACTTCCAGATTTTCAAGCTGGTTTTAGAAAAGGCAGAGGAACCAGAGATCAAATTGCCAACATCTGCTGGATCATGGAAAAAGCAAGAGAGTTCCAGAAAAACATCTATTTCTGCTTTATTGACTATGCCAAAGCCTTTGACTGTGTGGATCACAATAAACTGTGGAAAATTCTTCAAGAGATGGGAATCCTAGACCACCTGACCTGCCTCTTGAGAAATTTGTATGCAGGTCAGGAAGCAACAGTTAGAGCTGGCCATGGAACAACTGACTGGTTCCAAATAGGAAAAGGAGTACGTCAAGGCTGTATATTGTCACCCTACTTATTTAACTTCTATGCAGAGTATATCATGAGAAACGCTGGGCTGGAAGAAGCACAAGCTGGAATCAAGATTGCCGGGAGAAATATCAATAACCTCAGATATGCAGATGACACCACTCTTATGGCAGAAAGTGAAGAGGAACTAAAAAGCCTCTTGATGAAGGTGAAAGAGGAGAGTGAAAAAGTTGGCTTAAAACTCAACATTCAGAAAACGAAGATCATGGCATCTGGTCCCATCACTTCATGGCAAATAGATGGGGAAACAGTGGAAACAGTGTCAGACTTTATTTTTCTGGGCTCCAAAATCACTGCAGATGGTGACTGCAGCCATGAAATTAAAAGACACTTACTCCTTGGAAGGAAAGTTATGACCAACCTAGATAGCATATTAAAAAGCAGAGACATTACTTTGCCAACAAAGGTCCATCTAGTCAAGGCTGTGGTTTTTCCAATGGTCATGTATGGATGTGAGAGTTGGACTGTGAAGAAAGCTGAGTGCCGAAGAATTGATGCTTTTGAACTGTGGTGTTGGAGAAGACTCTTGAAGAATCCCTTGGACTGCAAGGAGATCCAACCAGTCCATTCTGAAGGAGATCAGCCCTGGGATTTCTTTGGAAGGAATGATGCTAAAGCTGAAACTCCAGTACTTTGGCCACCTCATGTGAAGAGTTGACTCATTGGAAAAGACTCTGATGCTGGGAGGGATTGGGGGCAGGAGGAGAAGGGGACGACAGAGGATGAGATGGCTGGATGGCACCACCAACTCGATGGACATGAGTTTGAGTAAACTCCGGGAGTTGGTGATGGACAGGGAGGCCTGGCATGCTGTGATTCATGGGGTTGCAAAGAGTCAGACGTGACTGAACTGAAGTATCCATTATATTTCCTAAATCTGAGGGTTGTGTTTTCTATATCAATTTTGAAAATTGTTTAACTTTATTTGAAACTCCAGTCAGTTTTCTGAAGTGCTTGTTTAATTTTGCACTTCTATCCACAATGTAGGGCTTCCCTCAGAGCTCAGTTGGTGAAGAATCTGCCTGCAAGGCAGGAGACCCAGGTTCAATTCCTGGGTTGGGAAGATCCCCTGGAGAAGGAAAAGGCAACCTACTCAAGTATTCTTGCCTGGAGAATTCCTTGGACAGAGGGTCCTGGCAGGCTACTGTCCATGGGGTCGCAAAGAGACAGACACGACTTAGCAACTAAAGCACCATCCACAATGTATGAACATTCCAGTTATCCCACATATTCATCAATAATTTTAATTGTCAGTCTTTTAATAACCAATCTGGTGCATATGTAGTGGTATCTGACTTTGATTCTTATTTGCATTCTCTAGATGAGTAATGATGTTGAGCAGCTTATCAATTGTTAGGCAGTTGGATAGCTTCTGTGATGTGTTTGTTCAAACCTTTTGCTAAGTTTTTAAATTGGGTTGTGGTCTCTCTTTTATAGATTAGTACAAGTTCTTTTGTATTCTGGATAAAAGTTCTTTGACAGATAGATGTGTTAAGAATGTTTTCTCCTGGTCTGTGACTTATCTTTTCACTTTGTTAATCTGTTGATGAGCTCATGGACTTCCCAGGTGGCGCTAGTGGTAAAAAAAACAAAAAAAAACAAAACCTGACTGCCAGTGCAGGGGATGTAAGGGACACAGGTTCAAATTCTGGGTTGGGGAGATCCCCAGGAGACAGGCATGGCAACCCACTCCAGTATTCTTGTCTGGAGAATCCCATGGACAGAGGAGCCTGGCAGGGTACAGTCCATGGGGTCGCAAAGAGTCTGACACGACAGAAGTGACTTAACATGCATTCATGTTGAGCTCATAGGCTAAGTCTTTCTTATCATGGGATATTTCCATGATACATTGTACATTTTTAAGTTTTGAATTATATTTTGTAATTTTTAAAAACCCGCCTTTGGTAGGATTTTATCTCAAAAATTTTGTATTATCTGAGTTGAGATTTCCTCTCTAGAGAAGGTTTGTATTTGCTCTTGTCATATGTCTTAAAGTAGGAACAATTTTTTACTTTAATGTTTTGGCTTGAAGGTCCTAAAGACATGTAGGTAGCGCAGATATGATTCTCAAACCCACCTGAGGGTGGGCCTATGGTTACAAATTCTTGAGGGAAATTTTTTTTCATGTAGAGCAAGCTAAAACAGACATACTTCCTTGGTATTTCTCTTTGATGATGGAAAAACTCTGGTCTCAATTTTTCCTTGGCATCCTGCTTCATTTTCTTTCCGTGTATCTTTTAAAACATCAAATCCTTGATTATTACGAAGACAAGCAACCTCCTTCACTTCCCCATCTATAGGATCAATTCATATTTGTCCTACAATTTTAATTCCCTCTTTATTTTTAGGCCCTCAACTTAAAAAAAAAAAAAAAAACTTTCTTAGGAGCTCAAATGTAGTATTTAAAATAATGTTTATGGTATTTTAGTCAGCAAGTTTAGGTGTTTTGTAGCAGGGTAGGAGAGTATTAGAAAATATAGACTTAAATATTAGTGGAAATACAATGCCAAACATTTCTGTACCCATTAAATCATTCCTATTCTCATCTCCTCACAGTCCCTTGGGAGAAAATTTGTACTAGAGATGTGAGGGCCTCTCTACTCAACACAGACTTCCTTGGAGTCTGAAAAGTCAAAACAGTGTCCCTTAAATTTCCTCATTAATTTTGCTTAATCCTTAAGGAGTTTGTTAACATTTGATTTTGCTTAATTTTACCCACATCCTCTTTTCTCAGAAATGGGCATTATATGGGGGTTCTAATGGCTTCTTCAACATCAAATAACTCTTAAAAGTAAAACTGTGATGTATTGAGTGTGAATGAATCAAACAGGCAATAAATTTCCATTGAAACACATATGGATTTAATAATTAGCAAGAAAGCTCCTCCTAATTAAAAAAATGTTTTTGGATAATGTTTGAAATGTTAGAGAAATGCAAAATGTTGCTGATTGTATTGTCTCAGCTTATAGATTTCCTCTGAAACTCTGATATTACAGCCATAGACCAGATAATCCCAACCAGTGAGTGATCAAGTTAGTAGTTTTGGGGCAAATAGTAAGGATTTAAGAAATTTTAGCTACTCTATTTTTCATATGTTGGAAAATCCCTAAACTTTATGTTGATGGAAGAAACTTCTTGTATCAGTCTAGTACAGGAGTCTCTACTGTTCTCAGTCCAGTAGAAGAGTCGATATGCTAACAAATGAAAGCAATAGAATATGCAGGGAATAGTACTGAGAAAAGGAGGGCTTAGTATTTGCAGCCTAAAGTACCATAGAAGGTCAGCCCACATGATGCTTGACCTGAGTCCTAAAGGAAGAGCCATTTATTTACCTGCTGTGCTACCATCAGCAGAGGGATAGCACACCTTAAGACTTAGAGTGGGGAAAACAGATTGGAATTTGGGGAGTACTACAATTGAGAGCGGTCCAGTGAAAGACAGGCCTACACGAGCAGTTAGTGGAAAAGTGAAAGTGAAAGTTGCTCAGTCATGTCCGACTCTGTGCCTCCATGGACTACAGTCCATGGAATTCTCCAGGCTGGAATACTGGAGTGGGTAGCCTTTCCCTTCTCCAGGGGATCTTCCCAACCCAGGGATAGAACCCAGGTCTCCCACATTGCAGGCGGATTCTTTACCAACTGAGCTATCAGGAAAGCCCATGGGTAGTTAGACATCTGACTGAAGAAGAATTGGGCTCCAGGGACCTTTGGTTTTATCCTAAAAATCAGTATTTTGATTATTATCACAGCACGTCACTCATTTTTCTATGTATTTTTGATATCACCTTTATCAAGGCATAATTTATATAGAATAAAATGCACCTATTTTAAGCATACACCTTGGTGACTCGACAGATTTATATACCTATGTAACTACTATCACTCAATCCATAGAATGTTATCATTATCTCAGAAAATTCCCTTGTGCTCTTTCTCAGTCAACTACCCCAATCCCTAGTACACACACCTGCTGCTGCTGCTGCTAAGTCGCTTCAGTCGTGTCCGACTCTGTGCGACCCCATAGACAGCAGCCCACCAGGCTCCCCCGTCCCTGGGATTCTCCAGGCAAGAACACTGGAGTGGGTTGCCATTTTCTTCTCCAATGCCTGAAAGTGAAAAGTGAAAGTGAAGTCGCTCAGTCGTGTCTGACTCTTAGTGACGCCATGGACTGCAGCCTACCAGGCTCCTCCATCCATGGGATTTTCCAGGGGAGAGTACTGGAGTGGGGTGCCATTGCCTTCTCTGATACACACACCTAGGCAACCACTATAGATTTCTGTCAATATAAATTAGATATAGCTTTTTCAAAGTTTTAATTAAATAGAATTATATAATATACCTGTGTCTATATATACTTCTTTTTGCTCAGCATGATATTTTTGAAGTCCACCCACATTGTTGTGTTTAGCAGTAGTTCTTTTTTATTTACTGCTGAGATTTTGTTAGATTTATATACTTTGTTCGTCTAATTATTTGTTGGAGGACATTGGGTCATTTTCAGCTTATGGCTATTGAAAGTCTCTCACTCTTTGCGAACCCATGGACTGTAGCCTACCAACTCTTCCATGGAATTCTCTAGGCCAGAATACTGGAGTGGGTAGCCTTTCCCGTCTCCAGGTGATCTTCCCAACCCAAGGATCGAACCCAGGTGTCCCACATTACAGGCGGTTTCTTTACTGTCTGAGCCACCAGGGAAGGTCTTCTGGCTATTATAAAGGGGCTACAAACATTTGTGTATAAGTCTTTATCAGTACTCACTTTAACATGTGTTGTAGCTAATAAATTTTCTAGAAAGACCCTATCACCCCACCACCTTTAGCCAAAGTATCTGTGTATGTTGCTGGGAGTGAAGGGACAGCAGCATGGAGAATTTGTTTCAGGTTGGGGCAGTCCTGGTACCTCATTCCCCTGCAATAATAATTGGTCCAAGGATCAGGCATATGACCAAAGATTAGTTAGAGCCTTTTCCCAGAAGAAAGTCTTTTTTTTTTTTTTTCCATTTGGCTTGCTAAAATGGGACTATATAAGCTTGAAGCTGCCACATCTTTCTTCCCTGGTGGCACAGAGGAAGGCCTTCTGTGGCAGGAGAGAATAATAACAGTGCATGAGAGAAAATAGAGATGGGTGAAAGAGAAAGAGAATTCCTACCTCCTCTAGGAATTACCTGTGCCTGACAGGAATATCCACATTTAGACAGAATTGGGAAACCAAAGAGAGGAGAGCATGGCAATCCACTCCAGTATTCTTGCCTGGAAAATGCCATGGACAGAGGAGCCTGGCGGGCTAGAGTCCATGGGGTCACAAAGAGTTGGACATGACTGAAGCAACTTAGCACACACACATGGGAATCCAAAGAACCTGATAAAGAAAAAATGGAAGCTAGAAGAGAAAGACACAGTGAAGACAGCTGAAACTCATGGATCATGTTTTCAGTGTCTTAAGATCCATATGCCGGTCTTTTCTTAACTTTGAAATTAAATAAGGAAGCTGCCAGCCTGAGGCTTTGACAAAGAGAGTAAGTTGACTCCTCACTGTGGATCAAGGATATCACACAGACAGAAAACTGTTTCCCTACCTCTCAAGGAGCTAAGTTTTAGAGGATAAAATGAGAAAGAGACTAGAATACTTTAGGCAAAGATATATATATAAGAAACATTTAATGTTCTAGAGTGTATGGTCAAAGATAGGGCATAGCCAGAAGCAGGAGTTGGGTCATGAAGGACCTAGAATGCCACACTAAGAAGTTACATTTTATGTTGTAGCCATTGGGAAGTTATATTAATTTCTCAGACCTGCTAAACAAAAGTACCATAACTTCGGAGCTAAATAACAGAAACTTATTTTCTCAAAATTCTGGAGGCTAAAAGTCCAAGATTAAGCGATCAACAGGTTTGATTTCTTCTGAGACTTCTTTCCTTGGCTTGTGGAAGGTTGTCTTCTCCCTGTGTCTTCATACGGTCTTCTCTCTCTATGTGTCTGTGTCTAAATTTCCTTTTCTTATAAGGACACCAATTAGATTGGATTAGGGCCCACTCTAATAACCTCATTTCAACCTAATTATCTCTTTAAAGACCCTGTCTTCAAATACAGTTACATCAGAGATACTAGAGGTTAGGACTTTAAGATATGAATTTTTACGGGACACAATTCAGCCCATAACAGAAGCCATTGAGGGATTTTAAGTAAGGAAGGGCATAAATAGGTTTGTACTTCAGAAACACTACCAGTCATAAATGTGAAGCATGGATTGAAGGAGGACAAGATCAGGGGCATGAAATCGTGTTGGGAGGCTTTTGTAATCGTCCAGGCAAGAGATGATAAGGGTCTAAATTAGAGAGGCTACTCACTGCTAACCTGGCTATAGACTGCTGCCTGGTTAGAATATGTCACCTCTGGATAGAGTGGCCTATAAATAGGTGGTGACTCTTCTCACTAGGACACCTTTTGCTGTATAAAATGTTTGTGCACATTTCATTTAAAGGAGAACGGTAGGTGAAATGAGGCAGTAAGAAGTTCCATGAAGGTTTTTAACCACGTCATGGTTTTTAGAAAGCTTCCTTTCTAAAGGGGTTGTGTTCCTTTACTTGCCATTGTTCCTATTCCTACTCTTGTTATGGAGGTGTGTTTTTGCTTTGGTAGAAAGATCACAAATTATGGAGTTGTAGCCTGCTGCTGCTGCTGCTAAGTCGCTTCAGTCGTGTCTGACTCTGTGCGACCCCGTGGACTGCAGCCTACCAGGCTCCTCCGTCCATGGGATTCTCCAGGCAAGAACACTGGAGTGGGTTGCCATTTCCTTCTCCAATGCATGAAAGTGGAAAGTGAAAGTGAAGTCGCTCAGTCGTGTCCGTCTCTTAGCGACCCCATGGACTGCAGCCCACCAGGCTCCTCCGTCCATGAGATTTTCTAGGCAACAGTACTGGAGTGGGGTGCCATTGCCTTCTCCCAAGTTGTAGCCTACTTGGAGCCTTAATTCTGGTGAGGCGTAATTACTAGGTGAGTAACCTTGGGAAGGGCTTCCCAAGTGACTCAGTGGGTAAAAAATCTGCCTGCCAATGCAGGAGACACAAGAGATGTGGGTTCAGTCCCTGGGTCAGGAAGGTCCCCTGGAGGAGGGCATGGCAACCCAGTCCAGTATTCTTGCCTGGAGAATCCCATAAACAGAGGAGCCTGGGGGGCTACAGTCCATAGGGTTGCAGAGTCGAACATGACTGAGTACGCACACATGCAACTTTGGTAAAGTCATTTTATCTCTCTGAACTTCAGCGTTTTTTATATAAAATGGGATGCTAATAATAATCTACCTCACAGGTTTGTTGAAAGAATTAAATGAAATCATGAATGAGAAGTGTTTCATAGAAAGCTGTGTTATTTATGTTCCTTGGTATTCCCATAGGATATCTATAGGTGGGAGTGGGAAGCAGATATCCTTTACAGAGGATCTGATGACTATGATTTATTGAATTACCTGCCAGGAGCCCTAGATGTGAGCCCTAGAGTATCTCTTTCTTCTAGAAGGGGATCCCCAGGCCACAGGCATTGGTTGGCTGGCTGGCAGTTGTATCAACATTTGAGAAAAATGTGACTTCTCTGGGATATTTGGATCTGAAATTAAGGTAATTTCCTGATTACCAGGAAAGAAAAAAATGCAGTTTGATTTCAGTAAATGCTAGAATTTAGGGGGCATTTTTAATATCATTAAAACAAAGGAGAAGATAGACAAAGACAGAGAAAAAAAGAGTGAAAGCCACACGAGGAAATAAAAAAACAAAATCAGAAAAGAAACTAGGAATAAAAAAAAAAGACTTCCAAAATGTCTCCTATTTCAGACTTCTTATTTATGTCTCGTTTCTTTAAGTATAAAAAACCTCAAGGGAAAGGAGAGAAACTGTTCTTTTTAGTATTTATGTGTATGTCTGGATAGTGGCAACTCATTATTAATATTGTTGCTAGCAAGAAATGATTCCTGGAAATATTGACTTGGGTCTGTTATTACATATAGTAACTAATATTAATGTGGATTATATATCTCAGTGAGCACAAAGATTCTATTTAACTTTTTAAAAAAATGATTTAGTTGGTTGATCAAACATTTAATTATTCTTAAAACCATGCCTCAGAGGGGAATGTTTCTTCAAAGAAGCCTGGCATGTTTTCATATGAGGAAACATTTTCTAAAATTGAAACTGAACACTAACAATATTCCTTGATAAAAACAAGGAATACTGACAAGGATAATACTAACAATAGAATACTAACAAAATTCTTTTATAAAGAAACTGGAAAATATGGTAAGAATAGGTCCCCAGATGAGACCAGAAATCAATGATTCCTTCATTCAATAGACATATAGGACAGGAAGTTTTTGTTAAGTGCTAGGTGAAGAGTGAGTGAATAAAACATAGACCCTGCCCTCTTGGAGTTACAGTCGTGTGGGTGAGTTAGAATAGATAGTAAATAAATACATAAATAAATATACACTTAACATATAACTACAAATTGTGAGAACTTTTATGGAGGAAAAGAACAGTTGCTATGAATGACAGTAATAGAGTAACGAGAATAATCTCCACATCTAAAGAAGACTTTAGATTTGGGTTGCTAAAGAAATGACATTGAAACCTGAAAGATGAGTAGGAATTAGTCCTAAGAAGAATGGGAAGAAACTAGTCTAGGCAGAGGAAACATGTTTTAGTACTGAAAGAGGAAAGAGTTCATCATCGAGTTCATTAAAGCAGGCTCATGTAGCCAATCTCAGGTAAAGCTCAGTTAAAAAAAAAAAACAAACAACTTTTTATATTTCTCCAGTGAAAAATTTGGCTTAAAACTCAACATTCAGAAAACTAAGATCATGGCATCCAGTCCCATCACTTCATGGTGAATAGATAGGGGAACAATGGAAACAGTGAGAGACTTTATTTTCTTGGGCTCCAAAATCACTGCAGATGGTGACTGCAGCTATGAAATTAAAAGACACTTGCTCCTTGGAAGAAAAGCTATGATCGACCTCAGTTCAGTTCAGTTCAGTCGCTCAGTCGTGTTCGACTCTTTGTGACCCCATGAATCTCAGCATGCCGGGCCTCCCTGTCCATCACCAACTCCAGGAGTTCACTTAAACTCACGTCCATCAAGTCAGTGATGCCATCCAGCCATCTCATCCTCTGTCGTCCCCTTCTCCTCCTGCCCCCAATCCCTCCCAGCATCAGAGTCTTTTCCAGTGAGTCAACTCTTCGCATGAGGTGGCCAAAGTACTGGAGTTTCAGCTTTAGCATCAGTCCTTCCAAAGAAATCCCAGGGCTGATCTCCCTCAGAATGGACTGGTTGGATCTCCTTGCAGTCCAAGGGACTCTCAAGAGTCTTCTCCAACACCACAGTTCACAAGCATCAATTCTTCGGCACTCAGCTTTCTTCACAGTCCAACTTTCACATCCATACATGACCACTGGAAAAACCATAGCCTTGACTAGACGGACCTTTGTTGGCAAAGTAATATCTCTGCTTTTGAACATACTATCTAGGTTGGTCATAACTTTCCTTCCAAGGAGTAAGTGTTTTTTAATTTCATGGCTGCAATCACCATCTGCAGTGATTTTGGAGCCCCCCAAAATAAAGTCTGCCACTGTTTCCACTGTTTCCCCATCTATTTCCCATGATCGACCTAGACAGCGTATTAAAAAGCAGAGACATTACTTTGCCAGCAAAAGTCTTGCTAGTCAAAGCTATGGTTTTTCCAGTAGTCATGTATGGATGTGAGAGTTGCACTATAAGGAAAGCTGAGTGCAGAATTGATGCCTTTGAACTGTGATGTTGGAGAAGACTCTTGAGAGTCCCTTGGACTGCAAGGATATCAAACCAGTCAATCCTAAAAAAAATCAGTCCTAAATATTCATTGGAAGGACTGATGCTGAAGCTGAAACTCCAATACTTTGGCTACCTGATGTGAAGAACTGACTCATTGGAAAAGACCCTGGTGCTGGGAAAGATTGAAGGCAGGAGGAGAAGGGTATGACAGAGGATGAGATGGTTGGATGGCATCACCGACTCAATGGACATGAGTTTGAGCTAGCTCTGGGAGTTGGTGATGGTCAGGGAAGCCTGGCGTGCTGCAGTCCATGGGGTCGCAAAGAGTCAGACATGACTGAGCAACTGAACTGACTGACCGATTTCTCCTGTCCTTATAGTTAATAGGAACCACAGACACTTACTAAGTTGTGCCTTGGGTATGGTCAAGGCTAAAATAACTGCTAACAGTTGAAACTCATGAGATCGTGGCTAATTCTGTCTCTGGTGAGGACAAGCAATTCAGGGGATGGGGGAGAATCTAACCTAGGGATTGAAGAGGCTTTATTTATTATATCATTATAGATGGACTACTTAAAAATTAGGTGTTGATTCTTCTTGACATTCCACTATAGTTTTGTGTTTTTTTAATTATGTGAATTTCCCTGGTGATCTGGTGACCTGTGTGGTTCCTATGTTCCCTATTTCTGTTATTGCTATTCCTCCTCTTCCTCACTATCCCTATGACAATTTCCCAGGCCAGGCAACTTGGAGCCACATTTGACTCTTCTGTCACTTGCCAGGAACAATAGATTACATATCTGCAGTGTCTCCAATGAGGCAATGAGTTGCCTCTGATCCATTCTCATGGCCACTGACTATGCCCAGGCTCTCCTGCTCAGTTCCTTGACTCCAGCCTCATCCAACTTAATCCATCCTTCAGGTTACTGCCATATTAATCTTCCTCAGAGTACTGTTCTAATTCTTCCCCTTTCTTAGCTCAGACCATTTGTTCTGTAAAATAAAAACAAAAAGCCCATAAAACTCATTTACCCTTAAGGGTCAGAAAGTGTGATCTTTAAGATTACCTCAACCTTTGTTCTTGTTCAGTCTAGAGTACTTCTGCTCCTATCTCCTACTCACTATTTGGCCATTCTAATCCAACAGTCTTCCAGTCCTTTAAGCCATTCTTTTATTAATTCATTCATTCAATAAATATTTATGAAATGTTTATTACATCTCAAGAAATGCGCTAGGCACCCAAGATACACAGTGAGCAAGATAGATACGGTTCCTGCCCTTGTGGAGCCCACTTTTTCACAAAGGGATGGTAAAAATTCAATCAAAGAAATATAACAAGCCAGAATAAAACAGGCACATTTTCCTTACAGCAGTTTAAATAAGTTCCTCAGACCCTTCAAGCTGAAAAACTACATTTGAAACTAGATTGGGAAGCTAGTGGGTCAAAAGTTACTCATCATCAGTATAGTGTAAGGTAGTAGAGAGAAATAAGGTTGGAGAGGTTAAAACCAGTTCATGGAGGGCCTTGCATACCAGGCTAATGAGTTTTAAACAGTTTATAGACACTGAGAAGGCATTCACTTTTTCTATCCCCTTTTTAAAATTCAAATTCTAAAGAACTGCCAACTTTCTTCATGCCTAGCCTTCCTTAACAAAACTGGAGAAGGTTGATGAATTTACTAATGACCTCCACTTTAGGCTGTTTCTTTTAATATTTGCATTTTAGCCAGTTTTTATAACTTTACATGGTTTTTTCCCCCTAATAGTGAGATCAGAGGCAAAAGAAATGTCGGAAATCATAAAGACAAGCCATAAAGCTCCATATTCATCTTCTTCCCAGGCAGACCAAACTGGAACCTAACCACTAGAGTTAGAGGACCACATGTCCTCATAGTCTTCTCTGTATCTGTTGGCCCTTTCTGCTTTCTCTGGATTAAACCCTTCCTTCAGGCCCCTTCCAGTCACTCCTCTGAGAAGGAAGCCCAGGAAAAGCTCTCCCTCCTCGGTCTTCACATGCCCTTTCCTCCCTCTGCTATTTTAATTAACATTTAATGACATGTACAAACTATAATCCCTCTTAACTGACAATCTATGACAGTATCTCTTTGCCTCCTAAATTACCTAGGCAATAGCAAGAAGATTTTTGAAAGAACCATATTGAAATTAGTCCTTTTTCTTTATAAGAAGTGGTATTGAAATTTTCACTCAGTTGTGTCCAACTCTTTGTGACCCCCACGGACTGTAGCCCACCAGGCTCCCCTGTCTATGGAATTCTTCAGGCAAGAATACTGGAATGGGTAGCTATTTCCTTCTCTAAGGGATCTTCCCTACCCAGAAATCAAACCCGGGTCTGTTGAATTACAGGCAGATTCTTTACCATCTGAGCCACCAGGGAAGCTCCATTGTATTGTTGAACCTATAGACAATTAGTTATGGACACAGTCATATTATTTCAGATTGGTATGGGTTTACAACACATTATGCTTTTATGGTTATTTCCAAACAACTTCCTGTCTCCTTTCAGCACATACCGGGATTCCCACATACAACTCTTCTAGTCATGGTAGAAGTTGTACTTCCGCAAACCATGTTCCTTTGGTATACCTAACATCTGAGTTTAAAATGCACTCTTAAGATCCTCTTGAACCTGAAATACTAAGGTGCCACCTTGAAATCTGCCTGAAAACATGTCCAAACTAGCCTTTTTCCTTCCCTGTCATACAACTTGTCACATATGTTCTCATCATGTGTTAGTCATTCAGTGGTGTCCAACTCTTTGCTACCCCATGGACCACAACCTGCCAGGCTCCTCTATCCACAGAATTCTCCAGGCAGGAATACCAGAGTGGGTTGCCATTTCCTTCTCCAGTGGGTTTTCACCATACTTAGTCCCTTTTCAATTCTTTTTTTTTGTGTGTGTGAATAATCTGACTTTATTCAGCATGCTAATAGTTTAAACTGGTAATAAATTAGTATATACAGTTATCAAAAATGTTGGGGGCTTTCCAAGAAAAGGGTTTCTGAATGTGTACACTGAATTATCTGCAGAATCCTCTGATGTGGAGTTACTGAAGAATGAAGTGTCTTTCTCTGTAAGTCATCTTAGTGTTTAGATTAGAAAGGTTTCGATTACCATTCCAGCTCCTGCACACTACGAAGCCTGAAATTACAGTACTGAATTTAGAAATCCCGATTCAGTCTCCTGATTTTAACAGATGAGGAACCCACTGGTCTTGCCAAAGATTACAAAGCTAGCAGGTCACAGAGCTGGATTACAAATCAGTCCTCAGAGGGGCTCTGAAATGTCTGTGAAGCTAAGCAAGGGACCCCACAGAACCCTAGTCATATCTGCAAGACCCTGGTTTTACCTTCTTACAACTTTTTCTAGAAATGCCCCTTCATATCACAGGAAGCACAGACCTATATATATTTTATTGTTCTTATAGTCACCTATGTTCAAATATTAGGATAAACTACACGTTAGGACAGTAACCTAAAACTCAGTTGTATTTTGATTATCTTAACCTTAGACTAGAATCAGCCACAACCCATACACAAATCATGTATGATGGGGAGAATGAGGTTGTTCTAGCACTAGAGGTAGTAGTAGAAAGAATGGAATTTTGTCACCTGTTCCTAATGTAGGCTTCTTTTGGGAAAACTGCATAAAAACATGTGTCAAGAGTACTCAGAGCATGATTGTTCTCGAACTGACAGCAGGTCTGCACTTTGTCACTCTGGGCAGCTCACATCTGGGAATTACCATTGGAAAAATGTCTTTGTGCTCTCCCTCTTCTTTTTCACAGACGTCTGCTTTGGAGAGGAGATTTGGATGGAGTAAAATTTCTAAGTGAGTATGGGAAGGCCTGGAGACAAAACACTTCAAAGTGCAGACCATATTCTTTCTCCTGATGTATTAGGTTCTACAAGATTTAAACATTTTCCTTTCTCGAAGCTGGTACCAGTTTTCTCCCTTGTAGAAAGGCTGCTGCTCTTTAAAGGGATTTAGAAATTCACTTTGACTGGAAAACATCTGAGGAGAGAACAGCTGGTCTTCAAGGTTGGAAGAACATTTGTCAGATGTTCTTGTGCTTCCTATGGGGTAACTCTGAGCTATTGACAACTTCCTTTTTCTTCCTGAAGCTGAATCAATCAGGCATTAAAGAACAAACAGTCCCCAAAAAGTCCACCCAAAGAAGTCTCAATATAAAGTTTGGGTTTTTCTTACTTTCTAAGCTGTCGTGGCTTATCTTCCCTCCTCAGGCTTGCTGGAATCTGACCACTCTGGTGTTAAATGTAGTGCATGAAATATAGGGTAACTTGGAGCTTCTACTATTAAACTGTTTTTTAAAATGTTCTAGGGTTGATTAACTGCTCTTTTAGGAAAAAAAGAAGGCTCTGAAAGAGTATGTTGATTTGAAAGGTTTACTTATCGTATTACAGAAATAGTTTATATTTTTCCATACTCTCTTCCTTTAGTAAGAAGTTCAAAATTAAGGAATCAGTGCACTCATATTTGTTAATGAAATGATACCTGGCAAGTTACCAAAAATGTAGATTTAAGAGTAATATTTTAATTGCAAATACTCTTCAGAGGTACAAGAAAAATCTTTTCTTCTTCTGATGCAAATAGTGAGACATGAGAATGAAATTGGTCACTTTTGAAAGACAAGATTAGAATTAATAAGAGCATCACATTTAGATTAAGAGGTTAAGTGTTTTATGGCTACAAGGTTAGCACCAGTTAGCGTAACCAGGGTATGGGCTCCAGAACAGAAGAGCCATTTATTTATGAATCATGGAAAGGAGGAGGAACATGACCCATAATGAGGAGAAAAAACAATCAAAAGGAACAAATCAAGAATTACACAGAAGATATAATTGTAGATAAAATATTAAAACAGTTTCTATAACTGTATTCCATATGTTCAAGAAGCTATAGGAAAGATTGAAAATGTTAGTAGAGATATGAAAGATATTTAAGAAGACCTAACTCTAACATGGTGACTGCAGCCATTAAATTAAAAGACGCTTACTCCTTGGAAGAAAAGTTATGACAAACCTAGATAGCATATTGAAAAGCAGACACATTACTTTGCCAACAAAGGTCCATCTAGTCAAGGCAATGGTTTTTCCAGTGGTCATGTATGGATGTGAGAGTTGGACTGTGAAGAAAGCTGAGTGCCGAAGAATTGATGCTTTTGAACTGTGGTGTTGGCGAAGACTCTTGAGAGTCCCTTGGACTGCAAGGAGACCCAACCAGTCCATTCTGAAGGAGATCAGCCCTGGGATTTCTTTGGAAGGAATGATGCTAAAGCTGAAACTCCAGTACTTTGGCCACCTCATGTGAAGAGTTGACTCATTGGAAAAGACTCAGATGCTGGAAGGGATTGGGGGCAGGAGGAGAAGGGGACGACAGAGGATGAGATGGCTGGATGACATCACTGACTTGATGGATGTGAGTCTGAGTGAACTCGGGGAGTTGGTGATGGACAGGGAGGCCTGGCGTGCTGCAGTTCATGGGGTGGCAAAGAGTTGGACACGACTGAGCAACTGAACTGAACTGAACTGAACTCTAACATCACCAAGAAAAAAAAATGCAAAAAAGCAAAATGGCTGTCTGAGGAACCTTTACCAGTAGCTGTGAAAAGAAGAGAAGCGAAAAGCAAAGGAGAAAAGGAAAGATATAAGTATCTGAATGCAGAGTTCCAAAGAATAGCAAGGAGAGATAAGAAAGCCTTTTTCAGTGATCAATGAAAAGAAATAGAGGAAAACAACAGAATGGGAAAGACTAGAGATCTCTTCAAGAAAATTAGAGATACCAAGGGAACATTTCATGCAAAGATGGGCTCGATAAAGGACAGAAATGGTATGGACCTAACAGAAGCAGAAGATATTAAGAAGAGGTGGCAAGAATACACAGAAGAACTATACAAAAAAGACCTTCATGACCCAGATAGTCATGATGGTGTGATCACTCACCTAGAACCAGACATCCTGGAATGTGAAGTCAAGTGGGCCTTAGAAAGCATCACTACGAACACAACTATTGGAGGTGATGGAATCCAGTTGAGCTATTTCAAATCCTGAAAGATGATGCTGTGCAAGTGCTGCACTCAATATGCCAGCAAATTTGGAAAACTCAGCAGTGGCCACAGGACTGGAAAAGGTCAGTTTTCATTCCAATCCCAAAGAAAGGCAATGCCAAAGAATGCTCAAACTACCACACAATTACATTCATCTCACATGCTAGTAAAGTAATGCTCAAAATTCTCCAAGCCAGGCTTCAGCAATACATAAACCGTGAACTTCCTGATGTTCAAGCTGGTTTTAGAAAAGGCAGAGGAACCAGAGATCAAATTGCCAACATCTGCTGGATCGTGGAAAAAGCAAGAGAGTTCCAGAAAAACATCTATTTCTGCTTTATTGACTATGCCAAAGCCTTTGACTGTGTGGATCACAATAAACTGTGGAAAATTTTTCAAGATATGGGAATCCCAGACCACCTGACCTCCCTCTTGAGAAACCTATATGCAGGTCAGGAAGCAACAGTTAGAACTGGCCATGGAACAACAGACTGGTTCCAAATAGGAAAAGGAGTACGTCAAGGCTGTATATTGTCACCCTGCTTATTTAACTTCTATGCAGAGTACATCATGAGAAACACTGGGCTGGAAGAAGCACAAGCTGGAATCAAGATTGCCGGGAGAAATATCAATAACCTCAGATATGCAGATGACACCACCCTTATGGCAGAAAGTGAAGAGGAACTAAAAAGCCTCTTGATGAAAGTGAAAGAGGAGAGTGAAAAAGTTGGCTTAAAGCTCAACATTCGGAAAACGAAGATCATGGCATCTGGTTCCATCACTTCGTGGCAAATAGATGGGGAAACAGTGGAAACAGTGTCAGAGTTTATTTTTGTGGGCTCTAGAATCACTGCAGATGGTGATTGCAGCCATGAAATTAAAAGATGCTTACTCCTTGGGAGAAAAGTCATGACCAACCTAGATAGCATATTCAAAAGCAGAGACATTACTTTGCCAACAAAGGTCCGTCTAGTCAAGGCTATGGTTTTTCCAGTGGTCATGTATGGATGTGAGAGTTGGACTGTGAAGAAGGCTGAGTGCCGAAGAATTGATGCTTTTGAACTGTGGTGTTGGAGAAGACTCCTGAGAGTCTCTTGGACTGGAAGGAGATCCAACCAGTCCATTCTAAAGGAGATCACTCCTCGGTGTTCATTGGAAGGATTGATGCTAAAGCTGAAACTCCAATACTTTGGCCACCTCATGTGAAGAGTTGACTCATTGGAAAAAACCCTGATGCTGGGAGGATTGCGGGCAGAGGAAAAGGGGACGACAGAGGATGAGATGGCTGGATGGCATCACCGACTCTATGGACATGAGTTTGGGTGAACTCCGGGAGTTGGTGATGGACAGGGAGGCCTGGCGTGCTGCAATTCATGGGGTCACAAAGAGTTGGACACGACTGAGCAAGTGAACTGAACTGAATTGAATCTGCTGAAGACTTTATCTGCTCCAGACTTTAAAGCAGAGTTGAAAAATAGGAGAAGGTATATCCTAACAGGTCCTCCTCTTTTGTAAAAAACCATGTTCCCGGACTCTCTAGGTAGATCCCTGGCTTGGATTTGGGGCATGGGATTTTCCCTGTGGAAGGGAATTGAAAAAAGTAGTATGTAAGAGTGAAGGAAGGGGACAGAATGTGAAGAGTGCTCAAGAGAAGGTATACACATTTCAGAAATGCACAGAATGTAATTAATATAGCCAAAACCCCTGTGTTTTCCTCAAACCCTAAGTGTGGACAGTGGATAGGATGCACTCTAAATGTGTCCAATGACAAATTTCTTGGAAAATTAATTAGCTCTGGAGCATTGGGAGGGAGCTATAGCTAACAGTCATCTTTAGAGAGCAGCAGTGTTCCCTCCAAGGATGTTATTTTGAAATTAAAGCAAAATGTCTAATAACAAGTTAAGTGTCCTTAATGAAGAACATCTCCATTTCAAAGTATCATTTGAAATGAAACAGACATTCTATTAGAGTGTTTCTCAGAGTGTGGTCTGAAGAACAACTGATGCTTAGGGGGTGAGAACAGGCAAGGATAGAAGAGATTAATGTTGCATTTTCTTGGATTCCCAGATCAGATCTGCTAAGTTAGAATCTCTGGGATGGGGCCGGAAATCTAAATATTTTACAGATGTTCCAGGTAATTTAAAAAATGTTTTACTATGGAAAACGTCAATACAAAACCATTATCACACTTAATAATTCTTGGTTACACTAAAGATCTGTCTATTTTCAGTTGCTGGGAAATTATGAACTTATGCACACATTTCCATCCAAGGTTCCAAGACTGTATGTATCTCACTGATACATCATCCCCCCAGAGTTTCGCACATTAGTGTTAACATTTTTCACTCTTATGAACAATGACAGATAGGTGTCTTAAATTGTGAATGGGTGTGGAATTTAATTTTTTGATACAATTGATACATATGCAGTAAAGTTTTTAATGTAGAAACACTCCTGTGATAAAAATTCTTTTTCGTAGTGAAATTTAATTTAATTATTTTTATATTTATTTGGGATTTTTGCACCTATGTTCATGAATAAGATTGGCCTGTGATTTTTCTTCTTCTGTTACTGTCCTTGTTGGATTTTAGCTTTAAGGGTATGATAGTCTCATAAACTAGCACAGTTTAGCAACATGTTTTAGCAACTTTTTTTTCTCACCATTGCTTCTTGTATCACTCTGTCTCCTTCTTGGTTCATTTTTGTTTTGTTGTTTTTTTAAACAAAAACTCTTTTAAAGAGTTGCCTAGCTGATTCATTCAGCAAATATTGTTTGCTCACCTACTATGAAAGGCACAGTTTAGTTCTGACAGTACAGTGGTAAATCAGTTAAAGTGTCACTTCCATTACTTTTCTTCTATTTATCTTTTGACTTCTTTTACCCATTTCTCTTTCACTCATTTCAATGAACAACAATAACAACAAAGGAGTAAAAGCAAAATAAATGCATTTAAAGAACTACAGAGATTTAGAACATTTACCATCAAAATAATCTTGCTGAACGAGTCATGTAGTCAAACAAAAAAAAATTAACCAAGTTTCCATCAATGGGTGAATGGATAAATAAATTGTGATAAACACACATTGTTGTTCAGTTGCTAAGTTGTGTCCAGCTCTTTTGCGACTCCATGGATTGCAGCCCACCAGGCTCCTCTGTCCATGGGATTTCCCAGGCAAGAATAGTGGAGTGGGTTGCCATTTCCTTCTCCAGGGGATCTCCCTAGCCTAGGGATTGAACCTGCATCTCCTGCATTATAGGCGGATTCTTTACCATTGAGCCACCAGGGAAGCACACACACAAAAATATTGTTTAGCCATCAAAAAGAATGAAATCTTGCCATTTTGTGATAACATGGGTAGACATCAAGGGCATTATACTAAGTGAAATAAGTCAGACAGAGAAAGACAAATACCTTATGATCTCTCTTATATGTGGGATCTAAAAACAACAATAAGAAGCTCATACATACAGAGAACAGACTGGTGTTTGCCAAAGCTGGGGGGTGGGGGTAAGAGAAATGGGTGAAACAAGTCAAAAGAAATAGAAGAAAAGTAGTGAAAGTGATACTTTAACTGATTTACCACTGTACTGTCAGAACTAAACTGTTTTTCATAGGAGGTGAGCAAACAATGTTTGCTGAATGAATTAGCTAAGCAACTCTTGGTTTAAAAAAACAACAAAACAAAATAAAAATGAACCAAGAAGGAAACAGGGGGATATAAGAAGCAATGGTGAAAAAAAAAAGTTGCTAAAACATGTTGATAAATTGTGTTAGTTTATGAGACTACCTACCATACCCTTGAAGCTAAAATCCAACAAGGACAGTAACAGAAGAAAAATTACAGGCCAATCTTACAAACATAGGTGCAAAAATCACAAATTAAATATAAAAAGAATCAAATTAAATTTCACTACCAAAAAGAATTTTTTATCACAGAAATGTTTCTACATTAAAAACTTTATTGCATATGTATCAAAAAATTAAATTCCACACCCATTCACAATTTAAAACACCTATCTGCCCTTGTTTATACTAATGTAAAATGTTAATACTAACGTGTGAAACTCTGGGGGAATGATATATCAGTGAGATACATACAGCCTTGGAACCTTGGATGGAAATGTGTGCATATGTTCATAATTCCCAGCAACTGAAATAGATAGGTCTTTAGTGTAACCAAGAATTATTAAGCATGATAATGGTTTTGTACTGGATTGAAGTTTTCCATAGTAAAACATTTTTAAAATTACCTGGAACATCTGTAAAATATTTAGGTTTAAGGCCCCATCCAAGATATTCTAACTTAGCAGATCTGATGTGGGAATCCAAGAAAATGCAACATTAATCTCTTCTATCCTCGCCTGTTCTTACCTGCTAAGCATCTCCCTCCCCATTCAGTTGTTCTTCAGACCACACTCTGAGAAACACTCTAATAGAATGTCTTTCATTTCAAGTGATACTTTGAAATGGAGATGTTCTTCATTAAAAACACTTACTTTAATTCCTAAAGTATAGTTTATCTAGGTATAGTCTTTTAGGTTCACCCAGTCCATGGAGCCCTCTGGATTCTATCAATTCTGAACCTCCTTTATGTTAATTTCTCAGTTCAATGGTCCTGAACTACGTGGGTAGTATGAATGTGAACCATATGGCTAATTCAGTGCAAACTTGGAAATCTAGTTTCTCTCCAATATCTGTTTTCTATCCATAGTACTGACTCAGTTCAGTTCAGTTCAGTAGCTTAGTCATGTCCGACTCTTTGTGACCCCACGGACCACAGCACGCCAGGCCTCCCTGTTCATCACCAACTTGCGGAGTTTACCCAAACTCATGTCCATTGAGTTGGTGATGCCATCCAACCATCTCATCCTCTGTCATCCCCTTCTCCTCCTGCCCTCAATCTTTCCCAGCATCAAGGTCTTTTCAAATAAGCCATAATTTCCTTGTGAACCTAAGGTATCAGAAGAAAGAGATACAGGTATGGCTACCTTGAAAAACAGTTTAGCAACTCCTCAAAATGTTAAAAATACAGTTATCATATGAACCAACAATTCTATGCCTAGGTATCTACCCAAGAGAAGTGAAAACACATGCCCACACAAAATATTGTACATGAATGTGCATAGGAACATTATTCATAATACTAAAAAAGTAGAAGCAACTCAAATTTCACCAACTGATAAATCGATATACAATGTGTAGTACATTTATGTAATAGAATATTATTCTGTCATAAAAAGAAATAAGTACTGATTTATGCTAACATTGATGAACCTTGAAAATTATGGCAAGTTAAAGTATCCAGACATAAAGGCTATGTGCCATGTTGTATGATTTCATTTTTATGAAATATACAAAATAGACAAATCTACAGAGACCAAAGGTAGATTAGTGATTGCCTACGGTTGAGGAGTGGACAGAAGGGTGAGGAGGATGAGAATGTTTATTTATAGGTATAAAGTAGTATTATCTTTTGGGGGTGATAAAAATATTCTAAAACTAGATTATGGTGATTGCTGCAAAACTCTAGATATACTAAAAACCATTGAATTGTACACTTTAAACTGGTGAACCTTATGGTAGATAAAATATATCTCAACAAAGCTGTTAAACATAACAACTGTAGAATGAAAGCAGCCATGGACAAGATGAAAATGAATGAGCGTGCTGCATTCCAACAGAACTTTACAAAGGAAAAAAAAAAAACAAAAAAAGATGGTGGGCCAGATTTGACCTGTGGGCTGCAGTTTGCTAACACCTAAGCTACAGTGTGAAGAAAGAGCTTAAGTCATGGAGTTATTGGAACCAGTTGTAGGTCGTACACTGTAATTTTAACAATGCTACTGCAAGAGCTATCTGGTTTCAGCTCTGGTGTTAAGTTTTTATTACTATTCTGACATTCATTTTTAGCACTGGAGATTTCTTGCTCTTGTTTTAGAATTCAGCCATAGATTTTAAATGTATTTTTGTATTTTATCCATTACTTCCCTGTGCTTAGAAACATGGAGGAGACTTCCTGCCTCAGTTTAGACTGCCAAACTGACCAAAAGTTACATATATGCTAAGTCCCTGTCTCTTTCTCCAGTCTCACCTTTTATTACTCCTTTATTCTCTCAGTAAATTTTAGCCACACTGATTTCTTTTATGCCTTAGGGCGTTTCAAATAGGTCTTTCCTCTGCCCCTAAATCTTCATTTGGCAGGCAACTTCTTATCATCAAGTCAAATATCATTTAGCCCTTCCTAAATTCTCAATCTAATTTGTTCCTCCTCACCCCTACAGTCTATCTCACTACCTTGTTCTGTTTTCTTCCTAACAAAGTTATTAGGAGGAGAAGGGGACGACAGAGGATGAGATGGTTGGATGGCATCACTGACTCGATGGACATGAGTTTGAGCAAGCTCTGGGAGTTGGTGATGGACAGGGAAGCCTGGTGTGCTGCAGTCCATTGGGTTGCAAAAAGTTGGACACGACTGAGCTACTGAACTGAACTGAGAGTCATTAGGTAGGTGATTTTGTCTCTGCCTAAGCTCTGAGTATGTACCTTTCTTCTGAGATTCTGTTCATGAGTGGGCAATGCTGACTGAGCCTCTGGCTTTCACCACAGTGTGTTCTGCTTTTGCTTCCGTTTGCCCATGGCTTGTGTTCAGTCCTGATTTCTATGGCTTCTGAGAGTTTTGGTACTGTGGATTCCTGGGTAATTGTTGTTATTGTTTGAGGGAAATTTCCCCATTTTTTGGTCCTTGAATATCTTTCCTCTTCTTGTTTTCGAATACAGCACAAAACTTAAAAAATATATGTTGTATAAAAATTAGCTTGCTCCTTGGAAGAAAATTTATGACAAACCTAGACAGTGGCCCCATGAACTGCAGTATGCCAGGCTTCCTTGTTCTTCACTATCTCCTCGAGTTTTCTTGAACCCATGTCCATTGAGTTAGTGATGCCATCCAACCACCTCATTCTCTGTCATCCCCTTCTCCTGTCTTCAATCTTTCCCAGCATCAGGGTCCTCTCCAATGAGTCGGCTCTTCACATCAGGTGGCCAGAGTACTGGAGCTTCAGCTTCAGCATCAGTCCTTCTAAGGAATATTCAGGGTTGATTTCCTTTAGGATTGAGTGGTTTGATCTCCTTGCTGTCCAAGGGACTCTCAAGAGTCTTCAACACCCTAGTTTGAAAGCACCACCTTCATCAAGAAGCTCTTTAGTTCCTCTTCACTTTCTGCCATTAAAGTGGCATCATTTGCATATCTGAGGTTGTTGATATTTCTCCCAGCAATCTTGATTCCAGCCTGTGAGTCATCCAGCCTGGCATTTCGCATAATATACTCTGCATATAAGTTAAATAATCAGGGTGACAATATATAGCCTTGACGTACTCCTTTCCCAATTCTGAACCAGTTCATTGTTACATGTTCAATTCTAACTGTTGCTTCTTGTCCTGAATACAGGTTTCTCAGGAGGCGGGTAAGGCGGTCTGGTATTCCCATCTCTTTCAGAATTTTCCACAGTTTGTTGTGATCCACACGGTCGAAGTCTTTAGGTAGACAACAAAGCAGAAGTAGATGGGTTTTTTTGGACTCCCCTTGCTTTTACTGTGATCCAGAGGATGTTGGCAATTTGATCTCTGGTTCCTCTGCCTTTTCTAAATCCAGCTTGAACATCTAGAACTTCTTGGTTCACGTGCTGCTGAAGCCTCGCTTGAATGATTTTGAGTAAAATCTTGCTAGCATGTGAAATGAATGCAATTGTACAGTAATCTGAACATTGTTTGGCATTACCTTTTTTGGGGATTGGAATAAAAACTGACTTTTCCAGTCCTGTGGCCACTGCTGAGTTTTCCAAATTTTCTGGCATACTAAGTGCAGCACTTCAACAGCACTGTCTTTTAGGATATGAAATAGCTAAGCTGGAATTCCATTACCTCCACTAGCTTTGTTCGAAGTAATGCTTCCTAAGGCCGACTTGACTTCACATTCCAGGATGTCTGGCTCTAGATGAGTGACCCCACCATTGTGGTTATCCAGGTCATTAAGACCTTTTTTGTATAGTTCTTCTGTGCCTTCTTGTCACCTCTTCTTAATCTCTTCTTTCTGTTACAGAAACCTTATGGCCTACAAAACCTTTATAAAAAAGTCAGTCCCTGAGGTCAATCACAAAAACTTGATGAAAGTGGGATTTTAAGGAAAGACTGTACCAGTTTAAGACTGTATGCCAAGACTGATCCAAGACTTAAGGCATTTTCGAAAGATTTCATACCTAGATGATGAGAATCTTAGGTTGAAGAACAGAGAAATACAAAATCCTCTGAAAAAGAAGAGGTTTTAGATTGTATTGGAGACCATTTTTTAAAAGTCTAATATATTTACAGCTTCTTAACTAAAGCTCCAAGGCAGGTTTAGAAAACTTTAATTGAAATATTTTCCCACTTTGTGGAAAATGTGCCTTAAGGAATAATTTAGGTTGAAATGAACCTCATTGTCTTGCCTTAAAACAGTTCTTGAACCATTGTTTGTTTTTCCTTGCTGTTCTTTTGTTTCTGAATCTTTCACAAACCAACTGGAGCCAATTATCTTCCACGCAATTAAAACCAAATAGTTTGTGCCATGCTGCTCTTTAGTGCAGCTGTTTCCCCTTAATCTTGGGCATTTTTTTATGACACTGTTTTCCCTCCTAAAGCTTTCTCATTCTATGGTGGTGGCATTTGCAAATTAACATTCCCAGCAAAAGTTTTATAGGCTTCAGATTTTTCTGAACAATATCTTCTCCCCTATGGTGACAGCCCAGGAGCACCCTTAGATTCAGTAAAGTGCTGCTTTTATAGTCACAAACATGCAGCAGATGAAACAGGTTAAGGTTATCCTAGCTTAGGAGTTGCACCTAGGAAATAAAAATGTAACATTTAAGAAAACAGAATGTTCCCCCTAAAAAATTGCTTTCACTTATTGTCATCTGTGCCCAAAATTTCCACACTTCCACAATTAACATTTATTGAAATCTTAAAATGTACATGGCAATGGAGACACTAAGAAATATAATATCTGCTTCCCGATCTCATATAAATCAACAACTCAAACTTTTCCACTTTGTAAAATTTGAGGATCCCAAAAGGCTTTTGTTTATGTGTGTTTTATCTATTAATATTTTCCATATTGGAAATTAAGAATGAGAAAAATGTTTAAATATTTCTTTTTTCACTTAAAAATAACAATATTATACCTATCACAACTTGACAAAAATACCTTATTTTTATGAAAACTATGTTGCTGAAACAAACAAGGTAGTAGAAAATGGCCACAGTCATTCAGGAAAACCATATATCTCAGGTTTTTAAAAACCCATGTCTCTTTCAATATACTGAATATTTTTCTTAAACTACACATAATCTCTTTTAAAATTCCTCTATCTTGAGAAACCCTGCAGCAGAAGAATAAACTGCACCAAGAATGCATCCATACTCAGCATGGACTGTGAAGATAGTCTTAAGGAGGCATTTTCATCATGTATTTCAATAGAGAGACATCAACATAATGACTTTACATTCTGCACACTTGACTATCTTGCAAAACTTGGAATGTGAATTTTAGGATCAATTTAGAAGGCAGAATTTGTAAATATACTTAGTTTAACCACTAGAAGTTTTCTCTTCCAATAATATTAGGGTTGTATATTTTAACAAGAAGACTAAGTTTATATGTGCCATTCAATGCAAATATAGCAGTTATACTCATAATTGCAAAATCTTGGAAGCAACCAAGATGTCCAAAAAAAATAATGAAAATATCTGATTTTGCACTTAGCCTGTCATGATATCACTTGTCATATAGCGTTGAGAAAATTCCACTTGTAAGAGAATCAGAGTTAAAAAGGCAAATAATGAATTATTTTGAAAATAGTTTTGACCTCATGTACCCACTGAAAGGTTCTCAGAGACCACAAGGGGTCCTTGGATCTCACTTTGCAAATCCCTACTCTACGATGAGAAAGAAGATCTGTACGTGAAAAGAGAAAAGTGGCAACATAGGCAGCATATTTCAATTGACAAAGAAAAGGGATTTAAGGTTTTCAGGGGAGTTGTAATTAATACTGGTCAAGGGAAGAGCTATCCCACGTCCGAGGTCAGGGGCGGCGGCCAAGAAGGGCTACCCCACGCCCGAGGTCAGGGGTGGCAGTCGAGAGGAGCAACCCTAAGTCCAAGCAGTGGAGGCTGCACGGGCACAGGAGAGCCAAGAGGAGCTATTCCACGTTCAAGGTCGGGAGGGGTGACCTCGTCTAAGGTAAGGAGCAGCGGCTGCGCTTTGCTGGAGCAGCCGTGAAGAGATACCCCACATCCAAGGTAAGAAAAACCCAAGTAAGACGGTAGGTGTTGCCAGAGGGCATCAGAGGGCAGACACACTGAAACTATAATCACAGAAAACTAGCCAATCCGATCACACGGACCACAGCCTTGTCTAACTCAATGAAACTAAGCCATACCGTGTGTGGCCACTGAAGACAGACGGGTCATGGTGGAGAGGTCTGACAGAATGTGGTCCACTGGAGAAGGGAATGGCAAACCACTTTAGTATTCTTGCCTTGAGAACCCCATGAACATTATGAAAAGGCATAATAGGATATTGAAAGAGGAACTCCCCAGGTCGGTAAGTGCCCAATATGCTACTGGAGATCAGTGGAGAAATAACTCCAGAAAGAATGAAGGTATGGAGTCAAAGCAAAAACAATACCCAGTTGTGGATGTGACTGGTGATAGAAGCAAAGTCCGATGCTATCAAGAAGAATATTGCATAGGAACCGGGAATGTTAGGTCCATGAATCAAGGCAAATTGGGAATGGTCAAACAGGAGATGGCAAGAATGAACATCGGCATGCTAGGAATCAGCGAACTAAAATAGACTGGAATGGGTGAATTTAACTCAGATGACCATTATATCCACTACTGTGGGCAGGAATCCCTCAGAAGAAATGGAGTAGCCATCATGGTCAACAGAAGAGTCCGAAATGCAGTACTTGGATGCAATCTCAAAAATGACAGAATGATCTCTGTTTGTTTCCAAGGCAAACCATTCAATATCACAGTAATCCAAGCCTATGCCCCAACCAGTAACACTGAAGAAGCTGAAGTTGAACGGTTCTATGAAAACCTACAAGACCTTTTAGAACTAACACCCAAAAAAGATGTCCTTTTCATTATAGGGGACTGGAACGCAAAAGTAGGAAGTCAAGAAACACCTGGAGTAACAGGCAAATTTGGCCTTGGAGTACAGAATGAAGCATGGCAAAAGGTAATAGAGTTTTGCCAAGAGAATGCACTGGTCATAGCAAACACCCTCTTTCAACAACACAAGAGAAGACTCTACACATGGACATCACCAGATGGTCAACACCGAAATCAGATTGATTATATTCTTTGCAGCCAAAGATGGAGAAGCTCTATACAGTCAGAAAAAACAAGACCAGGAGCTGACTGTGGCTCAGATCATGAACTCCTTATTGCCAAATTCAGACTGAAATTGAAGAAAGTAGGGAAAACCACTAGACCATTCAGGTATGATCTAAATCAAATCCCTTATGATTATACAGTGGAAGTGAGAAATAGATTTAAGGGCCTAGATCTGACAGACAGAGTGCCTGATGAACTATGGACGGAGGTTCATGACATTGTACAGGAGACAGGGATCAAGACCATCCCCATGGAAAAGGAATGCAAAAAGGCAAAATGGCTGTCTGGGGAGGCCTTACAAATAGCTGTGAAAAGAAGAGAAGTGAAAAGCAAAGGAGAAAAGGAAAGATATAAGCATCTGAATGCAGAGTTCCAAAGAATAGCAAGAAGAGACAAGAAAGCCTTCCTCAGCAATCAGTGCAAAGAAATAGAGGAAAACAACAGAATGGGAAAGACTAAGGATATCTTCAAGAAAATCAGAGATACCAAAGGAACATTTCATGCAAAGATGGGCTCAATAAAGGACAGAAATGGTATGGACCTAACAGAAGCACAAGCTATTAAGAAGAGGTGGCAAGAATACACAGAACTGTACAAAAAAGATCTTCACGACCCAGATAATCACGATGGTGTGGTCACTCACCTAAAGCCAGACATCCTGGAAAGTGAAGTCAAGTGGGCCTTAGAAAGCATCACTATAAACAAAGCTAGTGGAGGTGATGGAATCCAGTTGAGCTATTTCAAATCCTGAAAGATGATGCTATGAAAGTGCTGCACTCAGTATGCCAGCAAATTTGGAAAACTCAGCAGTGGCCACAGGACTGGAAAAGGTCAGTTTTCATTCCAATCCCAAAGAAAGGCAATGCCAAAGAATGCTCAAACTACTGCACAATTGCACTCATCTCACACGCTAGTAAAGTAATGCTCAAAATTCTCCAAGCCAGGCTTCAGCAATACGTGAACCGTGAACTTCCAGGTGTTCAAGCTGGTTTTAGGAAAAGCAGAGGAACCAGAAATCAAATTGCCAACATCCGCTGGATCATGGAAAAAGCAAGAGACTCCCAGAAAAACATCTGTTTCTGCTTTATTGACTATGCCAAAGCCTTTGAGTGTGTGGATCACAATAAACTGTGGAAAATTCTTCAAGAGATGGGAATACCAGACCACCTGACCTCCCTCTTGAGAAACCTATATGCAGGTCAGGAAGCAACAGTTAGAACTGGACATGGAACAACAGACTGGTTCCAAATAGGAAAAGGAGTACGTCAAGGCTGTATATTGTCATCCTGCTTATTTAACTTTTATGCAGAGTACATCATGAGAAACGCTGGGCTGGAAGAAACACAAGCTGGAATCAAGATTGCCGGGAGAAATATCAATAACCTCAGATATGCAGATGACAGCACCCTTATGGCAGAAAGTGAAGAGGAACTAAAAAGCCTCTTGATGAAGGTGAAGAGGAGAGTAAAAAAGTTGGCTTAAAGCTCAACATTCAGAAAACGAAGATCATGGCATCTGGTCCTATCACTTCATGGGAAATAGATGGGGAAACAGTGGAAACAGTGTCAGACTTTATTTTTGGGGGCTCCAAAATCACTGCAGATGGTGACTGCAGCCATGAAATTAGAAGACACTTATTCCTTGGAAGAAAAGTTATGACCAACCTAGATAGCATATTAAAAAGCAGAGACATTACTTTGCCAACAAAGGTCCGTCTAGTCAAGGCTATGGTTTTTCCTGTGGTCATGCATGGATGTGAAAGTTGGACTGTGAAGAAAGCTGAGCGTCGAAGAATTGATGCTTTTGAACTGTGGTGTTGGAGAAGACTCTTGCGAGTCCCTTGGACTGCCAGGAAATCCAACCAGTCCATTCTGAAGGAGATCAGCCCTGGGATTTCTTTGGGAGGAATGATGCTAAAGCTGAAACTCCAGTACTTTGGCCACCTCATGTGAAGAGTTGACTCATTGGAAAAGACTCTGATGCTGGGAGGGATTGGGGGCAGGAGGAGAAGGGGATGACAGAGGATGAGATGGCTGGATGGCATCACTGACTCAATGGACATGAGTCTGAGTAAACTCCGGGAGTTGGTGATGGGCAGGGAGGCCTGGTGTGCTGCGATTCATGGGGTCGCAAAGAGTCGGACACGACTAGCGACTGAACTGAACTGAACTGAACTGAATCCCTATAGCAACCGTACATGTACATAAAAACTACACAGTTTTTTAAAAAGCCTACAATAGATAAAATGGATACTGGAAAAAAAATTCAAATAACCCAAAAGAAGGCAGGGAAGGGGAAAGAGAGGGACAGAAAAAAGAGGAAACAAGTAGAAAACAAATGATAAATCTAAGTCCAAATATATTATTACCTTAAATGTAGAAAGTTCAAAGGTACCAATTAAAACAGAGTTTCTTGGAATGTATGTTTTTAAATGGCTCAACTGTATGCTATCTTGGAGAAGGAAATGGCAACCCACTCCAGTATTCTTGCCTAGAGAACTCCATGGACAGAGGAGCATGGTGGGTTACAGTCCCTGGGGTTGCAAAGAGTTGTACACGCCTGAGCGCCCGAGCAACTAACATAACACAATATGCTGTCTACAAATAAAAATCATTTCAAATATAATGATATAACTGGGTTAAAAGAAAAAGGATGGAAAAAAAATAACAGGCAAACACTACTCAAAAGAAATCCCAGTGGCCATATTCATATCAGACAAGTTATTATCTGAAGAAATAATTGGGCTTCCCTGGTGGCTCAGTGGTAAAGAATCCACCGGCCAAGCAGGAGACGCAGGTTCAATCCCTGGATCAGGAAGATCTTCTGGAGAAGGAAATGGCAACCCACTCCAGTATTCTTGCCTGGGAAATCCCATGGACAGAGTAGCCTGGTGGGCTACAGTCCATGGAGTCGCAAAATAGTCAGCCGCGACTGAGCGACTAAACAACGTATGCTGTCTACAAAAAAATGCTCATTTCAAATATAATGATATAGCTAGTTTAAAAGTAAAAAAATGAAAAATAGATAACAGGCAAACACGACTCCAAAGAAATCCCAGTGGCCATATTCATATCAGACAAATTATCATTCAGTGAAATAATAGCTAAGAACTGTGACGCCTCAGAGTAAAGAAAATTACCCGGGATTAAGAGGGGCATTACATAATGATAAAAAGGTAAATTCACCAAGCATAATAATCCTCAATGTGTATATACCTAATAGAAGAGTTTCAAAACACGTGAAGCAAAACGGATAGAACTGAAAAGAAAAACAGGTAGCTCCACAATTATAATTGAAGTACCAACACTCTTTTTTCAGTAATTGATAGAAATACTAGACAAAAAATTAGCATAAAGAAGAACTCAACCAAATGGACTTAATTGCTGTTTATAGACTACTTCATCCAACAACAGCAAAATAAATATTTTTTTAAGTGTGCATGGAAAAACTAATCCGCTTTCTCGATCCTCGGCGGATGAAATCAGACCCCAGGCCCGGTGTCCCGAGTGCCGAGGGGACCGCTGGCCTGGTGGTAAGTGGGGCCGGGCCCCTGCGAACAGAGGTTCGAGGTCGGCAACGCCCCGCGCCGCATCCTCAGGTGGTTCCACCGGGAGGGATTTGGCTCTGAAGGCGGCGGCGGTGGCCCGGGGACGGAGGCTCTGTTGGCGAGACTTTTCTGCCTGAGCCTGCCCCTAGGGGCCGCCGTCCGGCAAGCCGGATCAGGCCGGACGGGGTTCCGCTGGGGTCTCAGGCAGGCGCTCGCTCCGCACAGCGCTGGGGACCCGGGTCGGGTCGACTCGCAGCCACTTTCCAAAAAGAATATGGGGGGAAAAAATCAGATTCATGTCATGTATGCCAAGTTCTTCATACTGGATTAGAGGACAAAGAACTTTGATTATCTTGGAAGGAATTTGGATGTATAAATAAGAGCAGTATCAGGTCATATGAACCATCAGCCAGAGAACTCAGTGCATAAATCACAATCACCTCTCTCTAAGGCCTATTACCACAAGCCTTGATCAACCTGTGGATGAAATGGAAAATAAAAGAGTTCTTGGATCTAATGCCTGGTGCTCCTCCTGCCTACAACTGCCATTTAAATTCATCAGATCCAAATTCTGATGCCCCTCCAGAATACAATTCCCATTTTGTACCTTGGCCCCCTGGACCAGCTGTCCCTCCACCTGCATACACTCCAGGAGACTTGCCTGTGGGATACTACAGCCCACAGCAACTCAGGACGCTTCCTTCATACCTGCCAACTGGTGGCACCCATCCTATACAGTACCAGCCTGGCTGGTACCTTTCGCCAATTGGGCTATATGTATATATGTTCTTCAGCATTTTGAGCCTCTGGAAACTGGAGGTGCAGTGTCCTCCTGGCATCACCATTGGCTTTGTAGCTGAACACTGGAACTTGTGCAGGGTGGTGTACAGCCTCCAAAACCAGAAGAAAGAAGATATGATAGGAGTGCTTGGGCCATGTTCTACCTATGGCTGTGCTTCAGATTCTGTTTTGAGCACCTGCCTGGAAATGGATATCAGGGAAAGATTGTGCCATTTTCTTTACTGATTTATAACATTCTAAGAGAGAATGTGTTGATATTTTTTGCATTTTAAAAAGGTCACTTTATAATCAGTTGAGAGAACAGGAGTGAGAAACATGTTATCTTTATCCTGACAAAGCTGTTAAGAGGACATGGCTGTGTTCTTTGGGAACACAGTAAGTTTCCTACATGCAAACCTTCACGGTGTGAACTTTCAAAGATGTGAACGTGCATCTGGTTCCTGGAAGGAACCAGAACCTGTGCTCTCAACGTCAAGTATGAGTGAAATTGCAGCTTGCCCTCTGTCTCCTATTGCTGATGATCCTTCAGCTCTACCACCTCCCATCTCCTCTCCCTCCTCCAGTTAGTAACTCTTCTTGCCTGTTCACTCGATGGCAGCCCCTGTAAGCCAACTGTTGTACTGACCACTGTACTTGTTGAGGTACTGTACTGTAAGATTAATATGTTTTCTTTAAAAAAAAAAAAAAAACTACTCAGATGTACATAGAAAGGATAATCAAGATAGGCCATATGCTGGGATATAAAAGTAACCTTAACAAACTTTAAAGTTAGGGTTCAGCAATATGTGAACCATGAACTTCCTGATGTTCAAGCTGGTTTTAGAAAAGGCAGAGGATCAGATCAGATCAGATCAGATCAGTTGCTCAGTCGTGTCTGACTCTTTGCGACCCCGTGAATCGCAGCACGCCAGGCCTCCCTGTCCATCACCAACTCCAGGAGTTCACTCAGACTCATGTCCATCGAGTCAGTGATACCATCCAGCCATCTCATCCTCTGTCATCCCCTTCTCCTCCTGCCCCCAATCCCTTCCAGCATCAGAGTCTTTTCCAATGAGTCAACTCTTCGCATGAGGTGGCCAAAGTACTGGAGTTTCAGCTTTAGCATCAGTCTTTCCAAAGAAATCCCAGGGCTGATCTCCTTCAGAATGGACTGGTTGGATCTCCTGGCAGTCCAAGGGACTCGCAAGAGTCTTCTCCAACACCACAGTTCAAAAGCATCAATTCTTCGGCGCTCAGCCTTCTTCACAGTCCAACTCTCACATCCATCATGACCACAGGAAAAACCATAGCCTTGACTAGACGAACCTTTGTTGGCAAAGAACCAGAGATCAAATTGCCAACATCCGCTGGATCATGGAAAAAGCAAGAGAGTTCCAGAAAAACATCTATTTCTGCTTTATTGACTATGCCAAAGACTTTGACTGTGTGGATCACAATAAACTGTGGAAAATTCTTCAAGAGATGGGAATACCAGACCACCTGACCTGCCTCTTGAGAAACCTATATGCAGGTCAGGAAGCAACAGTTAGAACTGGCCATGGAACAACAGACTGGTTCCAAATAGGAAAAGGAATGCGTCAAGGCTGTATATTGTCACCCTTTTTATTTAACTTATATGTAGAGTACATCATGAGAAATGCTGGACTGGAAGAAACACAAGCTGGAATCAAGATTGCTGGGAGAAATATCAATAACCTCAGCTTTGCAGATGACACCACCCTTATGGCAGAAAGTGAAGAGGAACTCAAAAGCCTCTTGATGAAAGTGAAAGAGGAGAGTGAAAAAGTTGGCTTAAAGCTCAACATTCAGAAAACGAAGATCATGTCATCCTGTCCCACCACTTCATGGGAAATAGATGGGGAAACAGTGGAAACAGTGTCAGACTTTATTTTTCTGGGCTCCAAAATCACTGCAGGTGGTGACTGCAGCCATGAAATTAAAAGACGCTTGCTCCTTGGAAGGAAAGTTATGACCAACCTAGATAGCATATTCAAAAGCAGAGACATTACTTTGCCAACAAAGGTCCATCTAGTCAAGGCTATGGTTTTTCCAGTGGTCATGTATGGATGTGAGAGTTGGACTGTGAAGAAGGCTGAGTGCCAAAGAATTGAGGCTTTTGAAATGTGTTATTGGAGAAGACTCTTGAGAGTCCCTTGGACTGCCAGGAGATCCAACCAGTCCATTCTGAAGGAGATCAGCCCTGGGATTTCCTTGGAAGGACTGATGCTAAAGCTGAAACTCCAGTACTTTGGCCACTTTATGTGAAGTGTTGACTCATTGGAAAAGACTCTGATGCTGGGAGGGATTGGGGCAAGAGGAGAAGGGGACGACAGAGGATGAGATGGCTGGATGGCATCACTGACTCGATGGACGTGAGTCTGAGTGAACTCCGGGAGTTGGTGATGGACAGGGGGGCCTGGCGTGCTGCGATTCATGGGGTCACAAAGAATCAGACATGACTGAGTGACTGATCTGATCTGATCTAAACTTAAAAGTTGGCATCAATCATGATGGATGGCAACACCAACTCGATGGACATGAGTTTAAGCAAGCTCCAGGAGTTGGTGATAAACAGGGAAGCCTGTCATGTGGCAGTCCATGGGGTCACAAAGAGTTGGACACGATTGAGTGATTGAACTGAACTGAAACTTAAAAGAATTTAAATCATGCAAAGTATATCTTCTGACCATAATGGAATTAGATTAGAAACCCAAACCAGAAAGATAACAGGAAAATCTTCGAATATTTAGATAGTAAACAACATTCTTCTAAATAATCAGAAAGTCAAAGAGTGCCAGGTGAAATTATAAAATATTTTTACTGAACAAAAATAATATAGCAAATCAAAGATTTTAGAATGCAGTACTTAGAGGGAAATTTATAGCATTAAATGCTTATATTAGAAAAGAAGGAAAGGCTCAAATAAATAAACTAAGCTTTCACTTTAAGAAACCAGAGATGAACAAACTAAACCCACGGCAAGTAAAAGGAAGGAAACAATAAAGATAAGAGCAGGAATCAATGGAATTGAAAACAGGAAAAAGCAAGATAAAAAGCTAGTTCTTTGAAAAGAGCAATAATATTGATCTACTTCTAGCGATACCAACAACAAAAAAAAGATACAAATTACCATAATCAGTAGTGAAAGGGGTTATGTGCATTTTTACAGTAGTGTTATTTATTTATTTTCGGCTGTGCTGAGTCTTTGTTGCTGTGGGGGCTTTTCTCTATTAACAGTTGCAGTGAGCGAGGGCTGCTCTCTAGTTGTGGGGCTGGGCTTCTCATTGTGGTGGTTTCTCTCGCTGCAGAGCAAGGGCTCTATGGCACATGGGCTTAGTAGTCGCAGCACATGGGCTCAGTAGTTGTGGCTCCCGGGCTCTAGAGCACAGGTTCAATAGTTTTGGGCTTAGTTGCTCTGTGGCACATGGGATCCTCCTGGATCAGGGATCACCTGTGTCTCCTACACTGGCAGGAGGATTTTTTATCACTGACCCACCAGGGAAGCCTGGGATTATATACTTTTAAAAAATAATAAAAATTGCAGACATTTAAAAGATAGTAAGGGAAGACTATGAACAACACTATGCACATACATTTGACACCTCAGATGAAATGAACTCATTCCTTGAAAACCACAAAACTCACTCAAGATGAAATAGATAACCTCAATATTTCCGTAACTATTAAAGACATTGATTGAAAGGAATCTCTTCTCCCAAACGTTTTAGCTTACATACTGTACTATTCCATTTGCATCACATTTTCAAAAAAAAAACAAGAACTATAGTGGTAAAGAAAAAATGAGTGGTTGCCAGGGGTTAATTAGGGGTGAGGGCAGGGTGGAGAACGTGACTACAAAGCGATAGTGTGAGGGACATTTCTGGGGTTATGTAACTGTTCTGTATTCTAGTTATGAATCTATACATGTGTTAAAATGAACTGTATACACAAAAAAGTCAATTTTACTGTATGTTTGCTTAAAACAATTTTTTTTTTTTTTCATTTAATTAGGACTCCTTGGGCAAATGGCTGATTCCAGAGCTGGGGCACAGGAGGTACAAGATGAGCCTGGAACATCTTCTTGTGCTATAAAGTAAGGAATTACTCAAAATAAAAATGGGCATGTGTCTTGAGGGCAAATGAGCTAGTTTGAAGGAGTTCCTACTGACCATATCTTGAAATTTTAGCACCAAAATAATTAAAGATGGTAATAATTATAAACCATTAAAAATAGAAATTTATGAATCTCAACTTACAGCAAATAAATACATATATTTATACATGCATAAGTACATACTATTGCTTACAATAGAATGTCTTAACACTTTTGGCTAAATATAGAGCGAATGCTGAGGTTGTGAAGTCCTATTTTGCAGTCAGCATAACAAAGATTGACTCAGGCAAGACTATCAATGAATATTAAATCTAGGAGTAAATCTTTATGAGGTACAGGATATTTGCATGATCTAACTGTGTCCCATCAGAAGAGGCAATGGCAACCCACTCCAGTACTCTTGCCTGGAAAATCCCATGGATGAAGGAGCCTGGTAGGCTGCAGTCCAAGAGTCAGACACGACTGAGCGACTTCACTTTCACTTTTCACTTTCATGCATTGGAGAAGGAAATGGCAGCCCACTCCAGCGTTCTTGCCTGGAGAATCCCAGGGAAGACCGAGCCTGATGGGCTGCCGGTTATTGGGTCGCACAGAGTCAGACACTACTGAAGCGACTGAGCAGCAGCAGCAGCACTGCTATAGTGTGTCCCATAGATGGTTACCAGGGAAAAATTAGTAATTTCTCAGTGGAGAAATCAAACAATTTGACCTGGTGATTACAACATCACCAATAAGGGTTAGGTGGCTATTGTGTGGCTTACGTGTGTGCATGCTAAGTCACTTCAGTTGTGTCTGACTCTTTTGCAACCCTACAGACTGTAGCCTGCTAGGCTCCTCTGTCCATGGAGTTCTCCAGGCAAGAATATTGGAGTGGGTTGCCATTCCCTTATCCAAAGGATCTTCCCAACCCAGGGATCGTCCAGGTTCGATTACAGGTGGACTCTACAGTCTGATCCTAGAAAATATTCAGCGTATATATTTGTATATAAATAATTCCTACTCAATAATAAAAAGACAAACAAGCCCAGTTGAAAAGGGGGGAAAAATGAGATACGTGCTTCATAAAGGAAAATGTACAGGTGGACAATTAACATATGAAAAAATTCTTAACATTATTATGCATCAAGAAAACAAACCACAATGAGATACCATTTTACACCCACTAGAATAACAGCAACAAAAAACAAGAAAAACTGTCATTTCCAAATGCTGGTGAGGATGTGCAGCAAATAGAACTTTCATAAATTGCTGATGGGAATGTAAAAATGATTTAATTGAATTCTGTCCCTACTGAAAAAAAACAACGTGGTTTGCCAGTGTTCATGAAAATGTAAACTAGCCAGATATGCTGTAAAGAGCATTGGGAAAGAAATCAAAAGCTCCCAAGAATAATTCACAATTCTGCCACTACTGCTGAGTAAATCACTTAATTGCTCTGGGTTGAGGGGTTTTTTAATATGTAAAATTAAAGATATACACTAAATTATCTCCACAAGCTCTTCCAATAATAAAGTTCCATGAGGTAGTTGTTGTTCAGTTACTAAGTCGTGTCTAACTCTTTGCAACCCCATGGACTGCAACACGCCAGACTTTCCTGTCCTTCACCATCTCCCAGAGTTTGCTCAAACTCATGTCCATTGAATCGGTGATTTCAAATTCAGTGGGATGACTGTACAGGTCAGAAAAGAAAGATAACTTACAAAGGAAATAAAAGTCTTTTGTGTGCATCACACTCTGTACTAACTACTTTACAAAGCTATCTCATTTACTCTTATGATGTAAATTTAATGTTCCCATTTTTAAAATTTAAATATTTATATAGAGGAGAAATTGAAGCTCACAGAGTCTATGTGATTTGGAAGCCCATATTCCTTTCCCATCCTATCTCATCTTTGTCTAGGGAATTAAATTCTTCCATGGATTTTTCTTATTCCTTCCACAGATGTTTCCTTGACCACCCTGGTCCAGGGTGATTTCTTCTTTTTCAGAGTTTCTCTGTATGTATCACCCATACTTCCAATTTCACACCTATAACTTTATGCAGGGTTGGTTATATTTGACTCACTTATTAATCTGTATGCATTTATTGAACAGCCACCATGAAGCTCTGCTAGGCAGTGGAGATCCACAAATAAGTAAGACACAGTCCCTGCCCTCAAGAGTTAAAATTTAGTGAAGGAGACAATCAGCAATCTATTAACACCCTGATCCATTTTAAGAGTAAATCACTTTCTCTATAAAACAAACAGACATACCACTGATGAGGCTGAAAGTAACAAGGGGAATTTTTAATTACTGAATTACAATAGCAAATATTCCATAAGCATTGAGGGCAAAACAAAGAAGCGGTAATAATTGACTGAGAAACTTAAATTCGAAGCAGTAGCACTTTTCCCAGGCAGAGGGTATGCATGTGAGCCAAGCTCCCAGCCCTGTGGCAATCCAGAATGACTGGTAGCACACTGCTGTCTTCTTAACACATCTCTGTGGTGGGGGTAGGGGCAAGGATCTTATCTATTGCCTAGGCATGGCTTTAGGATCAAGACTATCTATTCCAGCCAACATTCTAGCCAGTTTCACCACTGACAATGTATTTCTAAGGTAGTCTTCTTGAGTGCAATGACAGTTTTCTGACAAATGGGGAAAGTCCACAGATAAAAATTATGTAAGCAGAATCTGGTACATAGAAAAGATTCTCCTCTGCTTTGGTTTCTTCCTGGTTCTTGTAGTCAGTCTGGATCTTTCTCTCTAGAAATGTTAAGTTATATTTTTTTCTTCAGTGTCATACTCTGGGATACTGAGTTAATTTATTCCAATTTAATTTAATGAGCACTTTCAATATGCAAAACAATATGGTTGTTACTTAAAGGAAATAAACATGAATAAGAAAAGATTCCTTCAAAGAGTTGAGAGTCATGTAAATTATTATCTAGGCTATAGACCTGGTAATGTCGTGTTCTGTGACAAGTAAGAGCTATATAGGGAAGCCAGATACATGGTCTAGTACATTCTACCCCTTAAGATTAAAATCACTGCTATCTCCAAGGTTCTGGGCTGGGTTATATTAATGAAGAGTCCTGGTCATGTTTACTAATAGGGTTTTCCCAGAAATGAACCTGCAAGTGTTCTCTGAAGTGGGACTGAATTCAGACACAGGATCTATTAGTCTTATCATTGTGACCTAGGATCTAAGAAAAAGAGATGAATCCCTGTGATTTCGTATTACCCAACTTCTTTCCCAGAGGTACCCCTGAGGTACCAACCCAAACTTCATCCTGCCAGCTAAGCAAGAGGTGAGGCAGGTGAATAGATTCTCTCTAAAATGCACAGGAAGCCGAAATTCCCTTTCAGCTAAGGGAACTGAAATTCATTGAGCATCTATCATATATTGATGTTACACATATATTTCATTTAAAGTTCATGTTATCACTTGAGAGTATCATTGCCCCCATTTTATATCTGAGGAAACTGAGGCCTAAAGAGGTTAAATAACTTGCCCAAGGCCACAAAGCTAGTAAGTAGTGTTGATTCAACTTGGAGAATGGCCCTGGATGGAGACATAATTCAGAAATCTGCTGAGTCCTGGCTCTGCCAGGAATCTGTCATGGCTAAGTGATATTTCAAATTATCAAACTGCTCCAAAGCCACAGACAGGAAGCTGCCACATAGCACACTCTACTCCAGACAACATCTGAAAGTCAGTTTCACCAAATCCTTTTGGTCTCCAAAATCCAGTTTTTTTGCACCTTAACTTTAGGATACTTCCAGATTAGATATGTGATAGCTCAGTTGCCATAAAGCAAAATAACTCACCCCAGGGAAGCTCCTGCTGAATTGGCAATGCTCTGGGAGGTGGAGATCCTTGAGGCAGGGGGAAGCCAGGGAGCAGGAGACTATAGAGGCCCCTTAGCCCTGAAAGCACTGAAGACCCAGGAGGCCAGGCAAAGTGGTCAGAGGAGTGGCCCCACAGCTGGTGGTCATTAACAGGGTTGCATGAAAAGCAGCGGGAAGGCAGGGGAGGGTTTTGGTCAGCCTGCCAAAAGTTACTGAACCAAATCATGGACCCTCAGTTCCCTGACCCTTCCCATTCAGCAATTTCCACAGGTAAGTCCAAAGGGGAACTGCTTTAGGAATCCGATAATTTAATTCTGCCTTGCTGATATAAGGATATGGAAAGGTTGTTGCTGAACCACGAAAGTAGCTGGGATTTTTGGCCTCTGGAGGAGAATTCAATCTGGGGCCAAAGACGAAGCTTGATTGCTCAGAGCTTTTAGTAATAAAGTTTTATTAAAGTATAAAACAGATAGAGGAGCTATCCCACATTGAAGGTCAGGAAGGGCGGCGGTGAGGAGATACCCCTTGTCCAAGGTAAGGAGCAATGGCTGCGCTTTGCTGGAGCAGCCGTGAAGAGATACCCCACGCCCAAGGTAAGAGAAACCCAAGTAAGACAGTAGGTGTTGCAAGAAGGCATCAGAGGGCAAACGCACTGAAACGATACTCACAGAAAACTAGTCAATGTAATCACACTAGGACCACAGCCTTGTCTAACTCAAAGAAACTAAGCCATGCCCGTGGGGCAACCCAAGATGGGCGGGTCATGGTGGAGAGATTTGACAGAATGTGGTCCACCGGAGAAGGGAATGGCAAACCACTTTAGTATTCTTGCCTTGAGAACCCCGTGAACAGTATGAAAAGGCAAAATGATAGGATACTGAAAGAGGAACTCCCCAGGTCAGTAGGTGCCGTATGCTACTGGAGATCAGTGGAGAAATAACTCCAGAAAGAATGAAGGGATGGAGTCAAAGCAAAAACAATACCCAGCTGTGGATGTGACTGGTGATAGAAGCAAGGTCCGATGCTGTAAAGAGCAATATTGCATAGGAACCTGCAATGTCAGATCGATGAATCAAGGCAAATTGGAAGTGGTCAAACAAGAGATGGCAAGAGTGAATGTCGACATTCTAGGAATCAGCAAACTGAAATGGACTGGAATGGGTGAATTTAACTCAGATGACCATTATATCTACTACTGCGGGCAGGAATCCCTCAGAAGAAATGGAGTGGCCATCATGGTCAACAAAAGAGTCCGAAATGCAGTATTCGGATGCAATCTCAAAAACGACAGAATGATCTCTGTTCGTTTCCAAGGCAAACCATTCAGTATCACAGTAATCCAAGTTTATGCCCCAACCAGTAATGCTGAAGAAGCTGAAGTTGAATGGTTCTATGAAGACCTACAAGACCTTTAAGAACTAACACCCAAAAAAGATGTCCTTTTCATTATAGGGGACTGGAATGCAAAAGTAGGAAGTCAAGAAACACCTGGAGTAACAGGCAAATTTGGCCTTGGAATACAGAATGAAGCAGGGCAAAGACTAATAGAGTTTTGCCAAGAAAATGCACTGGTCATAGCAAACACCCTCTTTCAACAACACAAGAGAAGACTCTACACATGGACATCACCAGATGGTCAACACTGAAATCAGATTGATTATATTCTTTGCAGCCAAAGATGGAGAAGCTCTATACAGTCAGCAAAAACAAGACCAGGAGCTGACTGTGGCTCAGATCATGAACTCCTTATTGCCAAATTCAGACTGAAATTGAAGAAAGTAGGGAAAACCACTAGACCATTCAGGTATGACCTAAATCAAATCCCTTATGATTATACAGTGGAAGTGAGAAATAGATTTAAGGGCCTAGATCTGATAGATAGAGTGCCTGATGAACTATGGACAGAGGTTCGTGACATTGTACAGGAGACAGGGATCAAGACCATTCCCATAGAAAAGGAATGCAAAAAAGCAAAATGGCTGTCTGGGGAGGCCTTACAAATAGCTGTGAAAAGAAGAGAAGTAAAAAGCAAAGGAGAAAAGGAAAGATATAAGCATCTGAATGCAGAGTTCCAAAGAATAGCAAGAAGAGATAAGAAAGCCTTCTTCAGTGATCAATGCAAAGAAATAGAGGAAAACAACAGAATGGGAAAGACTAGAGATCTCTTCAAGAAAATCAGAGATACCAAAGGAACATTTCATGCAAAGATGAGATCGATAAAGGACAGAAATGGTATGGACCTAACAGAAGCAGAAGATATTAAGAAGAGATGACAAGACTACACAGAAGAACTGTACAAAATAGATCTTCACGACCCAGATAATCACGATGGTGTGATCACTGACCTAGAGTCAGACATGCTGGAATGTGAAGTCAAGTGGGCCTTAGAAAGCATCACTACGAACAAAGCTAGTGGAGGTGATGGAATTCCAGTTGAGCTATTCCAAATCCTGAAAGATGATGCTGTGAAAGTGCTGCACTCAATATGCCAGCAAATTTGGAAAACTCAGCAGTGGCCACAGGACTGGAAAAGGTCAGTTTTCATTCCAATCCCAAAGAAAGGCAATGCCAAAGAATGCTCAAACTACCACACAATTGCATTCATCTCACACGCTAGTAAAGTAATGCTCAAAATTCTCCAAGCCAGGCTTCAGCAATATGTGAACCGTGAACTTCCTGATGTTCAAGCTGGTTTTAGAAATGGCAGAGGAACCAGAGATCAAATTGCCAACATCCGCTGGATCATATAAAAAGCAAGAGAGTTCCAGAAAAACATCTATTTCTGCTTTATTGACTATGCCAAAGACTTTGAGTGTGTGGATTACAATAAACTGTGGAAAATTCTTCAAGATATGGGAATCCTAGACCACCTGACCTGCCTCTTGAGAAATTTGTATGCAGGTCAGGAAGCAACAGTTAGAACTGGACATGGAACAACAGACTGGTTCCAAATAGAAAAAGGAGTTCGTTAAGGCTGTGTATTGTCACCCTGTTTATTTAACTTATATGCAGAGTACATCATGAGAAATGCTGGACTGGAAGAAGCACAAGCTGGAATCAAGATTGCCGGGAGAAATATCAATAACCTCAGATATGCAGATGACAGCACCCTTATGGCAGAAAGTGAAGAGGAACTAAAAAGCCTCTTGATGAAGGTGAAAGAGGAGAGTGAAAAAGTTGGCTTAAAGCTCAACATTCAGAAAACAAAGATCATGGCATCTGGTCCCATCACTTCATGGGAAATAGATGGGGGAACAGTGGAAACAGTGTCAGACTTTATTTTTGTGTGCTCCAAAATCACTACAGATGGTGATTTCAGCCATGAAATTAAAAGACACTTACTCCTTGGAAGGAAAGTTATGACCAACCTAGATGGCATATTGAAAAGCAGAGTCATTACTTTGCCAACAAGGGTCTGTCTAGTCAAGGCTATGGGTTTTCCAGTGGTCATACGTGGATGTGAGAGTTCGACTGTGAAGAAAGCTGAGTGCCGAAGAATTGATGCTTTTGAACTGTGGTGTTGGAGAAGACTCTTGCGAGTCCCTTGGACTGCCAGGATATCCAACCAGTCCATTCTGAGGGAGATCAGCCCTGGGATTTCTTTGGAGGGAATGATGCTAAAGCTGAAACTCCAGTACTTTGGCCACTTCATGTGAAGAGTTGACTCATTGGAAAAGACTCTGATGCTGGGAGGGATTGGGGGCAGGAGGAGAAGGGGATGACAGAGGATGAGGTGGCTGGATGGCATCACTGACTCGATGGACGTGAGTCTGAGTGAACTCCGGGAGTTGGTGATGGACAGGGAGGCCTGGCATGCTGCGATTCATGGGGTCGCAAAGAGTCGGACATGACTGAGCGACTGATCTGATCTGATCTGAAAAGAGATAGAGAAAGCTTCTGACATAGACCTCAGAAGGCGGCAGAAAGAGTGCCCACTTGCTAGTGTTAGCAATAACTTTTTAATTAGTTATTACAATGAATCAAAAGAATGTCTGGAGGTTGTAAAGATCTTACTAGACCCACTCCCATAATTTACATTTTTAGGATAACAGGATTCATTTCAGTTCAGTTCAGTTGCTCAGTCGTGTCCAACTCTTTGCGACCCCATGAATTGCAGCACGCCAGGCCTCCCTGTCCATCACCAACTCTCGGAGTTCACTCAGACTCACATCCATCAAGTCAGTGATGCCATCCAGCCACCTCATCCTCTGTCGTCCCCTTCTCCTCCTGCCCCCAATCCCTCCCAGCATCAGAGTCTTTTCCAATGAGTCAACTCTTCACATGAGGTGGCCAAAGTACTGGAGTTTCAGCTTTAGCATCATTCCCTCCAAAGAAATCCCAGGGCTGATCTCCCTCAGAATGGACTGGTTGGATATCCTGGCAGTCCAAGGGACTCGCAAGAGTCTTCTCCAACACCACAGTTCAAAAGCATCAATTCTTCAGCGCTCAGCTTTCTTCACAGTCCAACTCTCACATCCATGCATGACCACTGGAAAACCCATAGCCTTGACTAGATGGACCTTTGTTGGCAAAGTAATGACTCTGCTTTTCAATATGCCATCTAGGTTGGTCATAACTTTTCTTCCAAGGAGTAAGCGTCTTTTAATTTCATGGCTGCAATCATCATCTGTAGTGATTTTGGAGCACACAAAAATAAAGTCTGACACTGTTTCCACTGTTCCCCCATCTATTTCCCATGAAGTGATGGGACCAGATGCCATGATCTTTGTTTTCTGAATGTTGAGCTTTAAGCCAACTTTTTCACTCTCCTCTTTCACCTTCATCAAGAGGCTTTTTAGTTCCTCTTCACTTTCTGCCATAAGGGTGCTGTCATCTGCATATCTGAGGTTATTGATATTTCTCCCGGCAATCTTGATTCCAGCTTGTGTTTCTTCCAGCCCAGCGTTTCTCATGATGTATTCTGCATAGAAGTTAAATAAACAGGGTGACAATATACAGCCTTGACGCACTCCTTTTCCTATTTGGAACCAGTCTGTTGTTCCATGTCCAGTTCTAACTGTTGCTTCCTGACCTGCATACAAATTTCTCAAGAGGCAGGTCAGGTGGTCTAGGATTCCCATATCTTGAAGAATTTTCCACAGTTTATTGTGATCCACACACTCAAAGTCTTTGGCATAGTCAATAAAGCAGAAATAGATGTTTTTCTGGAACTCTCTTGCTTTTTATATGATCCAGCGGATGTTGGCAATTTGATCTCTGGTTCCTCTGCCTTTTCTTTTTTTTTTTTTTAATTTTATTTTATTTTTAAACTTTAAAATATTGTATTAGTTTTGCCAAATATCAACATGAATCTGCCACAGGTATTCCCTTGTGTTCCCCATCCTGAACCCTCCTCCCTCCTCCCTCCCCATACCCTCCCTCTGGGTCGTCCCAGTGCACTAGCCCCAAGCATCCAGTATCGTGCATCGAACCTGGACTGGCATCTCGTTTCATACATGATATTTTACATGTTTCAATGCCATTCTCCCAAATCTCCCCACCCTCTCCCTCTCCCACAGAGTCCATAAGACTGATCTATACATCAATGTCTCTTTTGCTGTCTCGTACACAGGGTTATTGTTGCCATCTTTCTAAATTCCATAAATATGCGTTAGTATACTGTATTGGTGTTTTTCTTTCTGGCTTACTTCACTCTGTATAATAGGTTCCAGTTTGATCCACCTCATTAGAACTAATTCAAATGTATTCTTTTTAATGGCTGAGTAATACTCCATTGTGTATATGTACCACAGCTTTCTTATCCATTCATCTGCTGATGGGCATCTAGGTTGCTTCCATGTCCTGGCTATTATAAACAGTGCTTCGATGAACATTGGGGTACACGTGTCTCTTTCCCTTCTGGTTTCCTCAGTGTGTATGCCCAGCAGTGGGATTGCTGGATCATAAGGCAGTTCTATTTCCAGTTTTTTAAGGAATCTCCACACTGTTCTCCATAGTGGCTGTACTAGTTTGCATTCCCGCCAACAGTGTAAGAGGGTTCCCTTTTCTCCACACCCTCTCCAGCATTTATTGCTTGTAGACTTTTGGATTGCAGCCATTCTGACTGGCGTGAAATGGTACCTCATAGTGGTTTTGATTTGCATTTCTCTGATAATGAGTGATGTTGAGCATCTTTTCATGTGTTTGTTAGCCATCTGTATGTCTTCTTTGGAGAAATGTCTATTTAGTTCTTTGGCCCATTTTTTGATTGGGTCATTTATTTTTCTGGAGTTGAGCTGTAGGAGTTGCTTGTATATTTTTGAGATTAGTTGTTTGTCCGTTGCTTCATTTGCTATTATTTTCTCCCATTCTGAAGGCTGCCTTTTCACCTTGCTAATAGTTTCCTTTGTTGTGCAGAAGCTTTTAAGTTTAATTAGGTCCCATTTGTTTATTTTTGCTTTTATTTCCAATATTCTGGGAGGTGGGTCATAGAGCATCCTGCTGTGATGTATGTCGGAGACTGTTTTGCCTATGTGCTCCTCTAGGAGTTTTATAGTTTCTGGTCTTACGTTGAGATCTTTAATCCATTTTGAGTTTATTTTTGTGTATGGTGTTAGAAAGTGTTCTAGTTTCATTCTTTTACAAGAATGTTGACCAGTTTTCCCAGCACCACTTGTTAAAGAGATTGTCTTTAATCCATTGTATATTCTTGCCTCCTTTGTCAAAGATAAGGTGTCCATATGTGTGTGGATTTATCTCTGGGCTTTCTATTTTGTTCCATTGATCAATATTTCTGTCTTTGTGCCAGTACCATACTGTCTTGATAACTGTGGCTTTGTAATAGAGCCTGAAATCAGGTAGGTTGATTCCTCCAGTTCCATTCTTCTTTCTCAAGATAGCTTTGGCTATTTGAGGTTTTTTGTATTTCCATACAAATTGTGAAATTATTTGTTCTAGCTCTGTGAAGAATACCATTGGTAGCTTGATAGGGATTGCATTGAATCTATAAATTGCTTTGGGTAGTATACTCATTTTCACTATATTGATTCTTCCAATCCATGAACATGGTGTATTTCTCCATCTATTAGTGTCCTCTTTGATTTCTTTCACCAGTGTTTTATAGTTTTCTATATATAGGTCTTTAGTTTCTTTAGGTAGATATATTCCTTTTTTTTATTTTTAAACTTTACATAATTGTATTAGTTTTGCCAAATATCAAAAGGAATCCACCACAGGTATACATGTGTTCCCCATCCTGAACCCTCCTCCCTCGTCCCTCCCCATACCATCCCTCTGGGTCGTCCCAGTGCACTAGCCCCAAGCATCCAGTATCGTGCATCGAACCTGGACTGGCATCTCGTTTCATACATGATATTTTACATGTTTCAATGCCATTCTCCCAAATCTTCCCACCCTCTCCCTCTCCCATAGAGACCATAAAACTGTTCTATACCTCAGTGTCTCTTTTGCTGTCTCGTACACAGGGTTATTGTTACCATCTTTCTAAATTCCAAATATATGCGTTATTATACTGTATTGGTGTTTTTCCTTCTGGCTTACTTCACTCTGTATAATAGGTTCCAGTTTCATCCACCTCATTAGAACTGATTCAAATGTTTTCTTTTTAATGGCTGAATAATACTCCATTGTGTATATGTACCACAGCTTTCTTATCCATTCATCTGCTGATGGGCATCTAGGTTGCTTCCATGTCCTGGCTATTATAAACAGTGCTGCGATGAACATTGGGGTACACGTGTCTCTTTCCCTTCTGGTTTCCTCCGTGTGTATGCCCAGGAGTGGGGTTGCTGGATCATAAGGCAGTTCTATTTCCAGTTTTTTAAGGAATCTCCACACTGTTCTCCATAGTGGCTGTACTAGTTTGCATTCCCACCAACAGTGTAAGAGGGTTCCCTTTTCTCCACACCCTCTCCAGCATTTATTATTTGTAGACTTTTGAATCGCAGCCATTCTGACTGGCGTGAAATGGTACCTCATAGTGGTTTTGATTTGCATTTCTCTGATAATGAGTGATGTTGAGCATCTTTTCATGTGTTTGTTAGCCATCTGTATGTCTTCTTTGGAGAAATGTCTATTTAGTTCTTTGGCCCATTTTTTGATTGGGTCATTTATTTTTCTGGAGTTGAGCTGTAGGAGTTGCTTGTATATTTTTGAGATTAGTTGTTTGTCCGTTGCTTCATTTGCTATTATTTTCTCCCATTCTGAAGGCTGCCTTTTCACCTTGCTAATAGTTTCCTTTGTTGTGCAGAAGCTTTTAAGTTTAATTAGGTCCCATTTGTTTATTTTTGCTTTTATTTCCAATATTCTGGAAGGTGGGTCATAGAGGATCCTGCTGTGATGTATGTCAGAGAGTGTTTTGCCTATGTGCTCCTCTAGGAGTTTTATAGTTTCTGGTCTTACGTTGAGATCTTTAATCCATTTTGCGTTTATTTTTGTGTATGGTGTTAGAAAGTGTTCTAGTTTCATTCTTTTACAAGTGGTTGACCAGTTTTCCCAGCACCACTTGTTAAAGAGATTGTCTTTAATCCATTGTATATTCTTGCCTCCTTTGTCAAAGATAAGGTGTCCATATGTGCGTGGATTTATCTCTGGGCTTTCTATTTTGTTCCATTGATCAATATTTCTGTCTTTGTGCCAGTACCATACTGTCTTGATAACTGTGGCTTTGTAATAGAGCCTGAAGTCAGGTAGGTTGATTCCTCCAGTTCCATTCTTCTTTCTCAAGATAGCTTTGGCTATTCGAGGTTTTTTGTATTTCCATACAAATTGTGAAATTATTTGTTCTAGCTCTGTGAAGAATACCATTGGTAGCTTGATAGAGATTGCATTGAATCTACAAATTGCTTTGGGTAGTATACTCATTTTCACTATATTGATTCTTCCAATCCATGAACATGGTATATTTCTCCATCTATTAGTGTCCTCTTTGATTTCTTTCACCAGTGTTTTATAGTTTTCTATATATAGGTCTTTAGTTTCTTTAGGTAGATATATTCCTAAGTATTTTATTCTTTCAGTTGCAATGGTGAATGGAATTGTTTCCTTAATTTCTCTTTCTGTTTTCTCATTATTAGTGTATAGGAATGCAAGGGATTTCTGTGTGTTGATTTTATATCCTGCAACTTTACTATAATCATTGATTAGTTCTAGTAATTTTCTGGTGGAGTCTTTAGGGTTTTCTATGTAGAGGATCATGTCATCTGCAAATAGTGAGAGTTTTACTTCTTCTTTTCCAATTTGGATTCCTTTTATTTCTTTTTCTGCTCTGATTGCTGTGGCCAAAACTTCCAAAACTATGTTGAATAGTAATGGTGAAAGTGGGCACCCTTGTCTTGTTCCTGACTTTAGAGGAAATGCTTTCAATTTTTCACCATTGAGGATAATGTTTGCTGTGGGTTTGTCATATATAACTTTTATTATGTTGAGGAGCTTGAACATCTGGAAGTTCACAGTTCACATATTGCTGAAGCCTGGCTTGGAGAATTTCGAGCGTTACTTTACTAGCGTGTGAGTTGAGTGCAATTGTGCAGTAGTTTGAGCATTCTTTGGCATTGCCTTTCTTTGGGATTGGAATGAAAACTGACCTTTTCCAGTCCTGTGGCCACTGCTGAGTTTTCCAATTTGCTGGCATATTGAGTACAGCACTTTCATAGCATCATCTTTCAGGATTTGAAATAGCTCAACTGGATTCCATCACCTCCACTAGCTTTGTTTATAGTGATGCTTTCTAAGGCCCACTTGACTTCAGATTCCAGTATGTCTGGCTTTAGGTGAGTGACCACACCATCATGATTATCTGGGTCGTGAAGATCTTTTTTGTACAATTCTGTGTATTCTTGCCACCTCTTCTTAATATCTTCTGCTTCTGTTAGGTCCATACCATTATTGTCCTTTATTGAGCCCATCTTTGCATGAAATGTTCCCTTGGTATCTCTAATTTTCTTGAAGAGATCTCTAGTCTTTCCCATTCTGTTGTTTTCCTCTATTTCTTTGCATTGATTGATTGCCGAGGAAGGCTTTCTTATCTCTTCTTGCTATTCTTTGGAACTCTGCATTCAGATGCTTATATCTTTCCTTTTCTCCCTTGCTTTTCGCTTCTCTTCTTTTCACAGCTATTTGTAAGGCCTCCCCAGACAGCCATTTTGCTTTTTTGCATTTCTTTTCCACGGGATGGTCTTGATCCCTGTCTCCTGTACAATGTCATGAACCTCCGTCCATAGTTCATCAGGCAGTCTATCTATCAGATCTAGGCCCTTAAATCTATTTCTCACTTCCACTGTATAATCATAAGGGATTTGATTTAGGTCATACCTGAATGGTCTAGTGGTTTTCCCTACTTTCTTCAATTTCAGTCTGAATTTGGCAATAAGGAGTTCATGATCTGAGCCACAGTCAGCTCCTGGTCTTGTTTTTGCTGACTATATAGAGCCTCTCCATCTTTGGCTGCAAAGAAAATAATCAATCTGATTTTGGTGTTGACCATCTGGTGATGTCCATGTGTAGAGTCTTCTCTTGTGTTGTTGAAAGAGGGTGTTTGCCATGACCAGTGCATATTCTTGGCAAAACTCTATTAGTCTTTGCCCTGCTTCATTCCGTATTCCAAGGCCAAATTTGCCTATTACTCCAGGTGTTTCTTGACTTCCTACTTTTGCATTCCAGTCCCCTATAATGAAAAGGACATCTTTTTTGGATGTTAGTTCTAAAAGGTCTTGTAGGTCTTCATAGAACCGTTCAACTTCAGCTCCTTCAGCGTTACTGGTTGAGAGGAAGGTCAGGTGCCCATAATTTACATTTTTAAGATAACAGGATTAGCCAGAAGGTTTTCAGGAAGGAGAAACTGTCCTCAAGCAGGATACCTTGTTATATAATCCTTAGTACAGAGTTTAAACTGAGTTGTTTGTTGTGTAATCATCAGTTCCAGGCTTAAAGATAAAAATGTTTTATGTGACTAACTCTAAGGAATGCAGAGGGAAAAAAAAGTTTGTCCTTTCCTCCTTCTTGAGAATTCCAGACCCCTATCTCCTCCTCTAGAACCCCAGACCCCTCTCTCCTTGGGGATCCCCGGACTTCTTGTCAACCTGCCTAGGAATTGACTCTCTCAGTATCAAAAAGGACAAACTTTTTTTGTCCCAAATTTCCCAAACTGCTTTGGAGAGATTCAGATACTTTATTTTATTTTACAGATAGTAGTTACAGACTTTATGTATCCATCACTCATATCATCTGTGCAAAATCAAGAAGTACAAGCTTAGCATACCAGTCTCTTAGATATGAAAGGTAATGGAAGTCCCTTGTTGGTTTGTTTTCAGTGCGAGACCTAGCTGGAGCACATCACTTACTGTAAATGACTTTGCAAGGGGAAGCTACCTTGGAGTAGTTTTACCACTTGAAAATGAGATAGGACCATTGCAAAAGTAAATAAAAATCAATAATCAAAAGCCGGATCCTAAGTCTAAGAGAAGAAAAAAATCACCTTAGAAGTGATTCTACTCTTTCAGTGCATGGCATTTCCACTGTCCATCTGCCTTTGCTCTACAGCCCTCTTTCTGGGTCCAGGCCAGCCTCGGTGCCTCCTGCTGACCCAGGCATTCAGGAAGAAGAAAATGCTGTTACTGCCTTGTTTCTGCCTCTGGAAAGGATGCCTTTCCTCCTCGCCTGCAGGTCTTCCTCAGGTGGGACTAATGGACTCCTGCCTTCAGGATATACAGAGGCATCTCATCTGAGTGATCTCATCTGTTTCCCTGGTTTTATTTATAAGCTATATACCAGTGACACCCAAATCTGCATGTCTAGCTTAAAGCTCTCCCCAGAACTTTGGGCTTCCTTGGTGGTTCAGATGGTAAAGAATCTGCCGGCAGCACGGGAGACCTGGGTTCGATCCCTGGAGAAGGGAATGGCAACCCACTCCAGTATTCTTGCCTGGAGAATCCCCATGGACAGAGGAGCCTGGTGGGCTATGGGCTACAGTCCATGGGGTCTCAAAGAGTCAGACATGACTAAGCATCTAAGTTCAGCCAGAATTTTAGTTTTATTTCTAATAGATTCCTAGATATCTCTATTTCAGTGTATTCCACAGATATGGTAGAGTAAAAAGAACTCACCCCCCTTCCTTGCTCTTCCTCTGGAATTTAGCATCTATTAATAATTGGTGATACCGTCAGCTACACAGTCACCTAAACTAGACACTGGAGAGCCTTCCTTGATTTCTCTTTTGCCCTTACTCATCCCCTTGCATCCAAGGCCCTTGGTTCTGTTGCTTCTTCCCCAAACTTACTACTCCAAGTGCTCATTCATCTTTCCTCTGTATTATTCTGCTTTAACCTAGATTGTTTTCTCTGGTCTCTTTGTTTCCAAATGTGTCACATCAATCTACCCTCTGCTAGCACAATATTTGGGAATTAAATCTGACCATATGTCTCTCCTAAAACCTTTCAGCAACACTGCAGGATATGGTCCAGGTTCCTTAATCTGATACTTATAAGGTGCTCTCTGTCTGTTTCTCCTGACCTTTCGGCCCTTTCTGCCTGCACGTTTCCCTCCACATATTTGCTATCACTGGCCTTTCTGTCTGCACTGTGCTCTCCTTCTATTGTCAGTGCCCCAACCCCACATAGCTAAATCCTAGTCATCATGTAAGGTTCAACTCAGATCTCACTTCTGAGAAGCCTTCCCTGACTAGCCCCAACCCTTGGTCTGTTAGGTGCTGGCATACCTTATGAATACCTCTGTCAATACATAAACCTCATTTATTATTTCTATAATTATTTTATATTTATCTCTTCTTCTGGACTATAAGCTCTTTGTAGGCAGAGACAATGTCTTTGTATTCACCATTTCTAGTATAGGTCATGGCATAAACTAAGCCTCCAATAATCGTTTGAATGACTGAATATCAGAAAAGTAGTCTCAGTTTAAAAAAAAAATATGTATGTATGTATATTTATTTTGGGGTCTCTGCTGCTACGCACGGGCTTTCTCTAGTTACGGCCTGTGGGGTCTCTACTCTCTAGTTGCAGTGGCTTCTCTTGTTGCGGAGCAGGGCTCTAGGGCATGTGGGCTTCAGTAGTTGTGTATGTGGGCTCAGAGTTCCAGCATGGCTTAATCATTCTGCAGCATGTGGGATTTTTCAGACCAGGAATCAAATCTGTGTTCCCTGCATTGGCAGTCCGATTCTTAACCACTGGAACATGACGGAAGTCCCCGAGCTTTGTTTTTTTTTTTAAGTCTTCAACGGTAAAAACTGAAAAAGTATTTTAGCTAACCTCAGGTACTTAGCATTCTATTGCACTAAGTGCCTGCATTTTAGGTAGTGAACTGAATCGATTTCTCTGAATATATTTTAATTTTATGCTAAAAATTACATAGTGATATTGAAAAAAGGTATTCCTTAAACATTCTAGTGCCCAATTTGATGACTGCTGTCTTGGGTTCTCTCCTTGTCTCCCCTCTATTGGGTTCCCAAAGAGTTCCAGCTGAGACACATGCACCTCAGATATTCTTCTCCCCAAACCAGAGCTCTGATGTGGCCACCTGGGGGCAATGCAGACTTGTGGAAGGACTTCACAGAGAGGCGCCTCGAGTTCTAGTGCTGAGCAGTGCTTGCGCGCCACTCTGCCCAGTTTCTTTTCCTCCCACTTTGACTCAGGCTTCCATTGAACTGACTTGTCAGTGCCCCAACCCCACATAGCTAAATCCTAGTCATCATGTAAGGTTCAACTCAAATCTCACTTCTTCTTGAGAGGGGACTTGAGGAGGGGACTGGAATAGGTGATCAGGTGTGAGACACACTCACAGAGCCTCTCCAACTCCTGAGAGGCAGGGTTAAACAAATCAAGCTGGAGGTTTCTTTGAGCCAGGGAACCAGGAAAGTGTGGAGGCTGGTGTTAAACACTGTCTAACAGGTATAACTTTGTTCCATGATGTGCAGTTCATAAAAATGTCACATTTCTTTAGTTCTCTAAAATATTCTTGGCTCCTATCTACCAGTGGGCAGAAAACCCAGTCTTGGTCCTCTTTTCAGGAGCTCACAGGTATTTCAGAGACGTCTCTCAGTCCGTGCCATTCACCGTTGGAGTTCTTTGCCCATATCAATTGTCTATTCTAGGACCCTTTCTGTAGGCCTAATTGGGGCATGAGACTCCCAAAGAGCAGTGCTTCTGGTCACCTCTTAGCACACAGTCATCCCCATTCAAGGTCCTGCTGTGCCAGGGGTCTGTGGGAGGGCGGGAGTAGGACCTGGCCGCACAAGGAGACCATGGTGCTCCCTAGCTTAAGCGCCAGGCTCAGGAAATTCTCTCTCCTCTAATCCTAAGAGCCCTTCTTTGTGTCAGAAAAAAAACAACTTGATCCCCTCTGAGACCTGGGCTGATTTCAAAAACAAAAGTCTGTTAGATTTTATTTTTTCTAAGGCAAATGAAGCTCCAGCACAAAAGGCCCTGAGTCATTCTTTGGGGGTGGCAAGCGTAGGAGAAGATAGGAATGGTTCATTCTTCCACAAAGAACCGAAGTGGCTGACACCACGGAAAATAAGATAGTTAATTCCTCAAGCAGGTTAGCCTGTCAAACACTAAAGCACTGCTTACTTCATTCTTTGTTCCTGGATTATGGAGCCTCTCCTAGAAGAGGCAGTAGGTTGTTTGGCAGGTAGAGATCCACACTGAACATGTACTGGCCTTGTGGTGACCCAAGGACAAAACAGCAGATGAGACCAAGGAGTCTTGGAATGCAAGAGCAGATAAAAATACTTCTTGAGCTGGCCCACTGTTCTAACAGCATCTCCCACTCTAATAAACTTTATTTCCCTCTCATTCTGTCTCATGTCTGGAAATTCTTTTCCAACCTGTGCATGGACCACGACAGACCTCAGACTGGGAAGTGCTTTAGGCTGAAAGTAAGCACCAAATCTGGGCTCCCTCATCTTCTGCGTAGGTCCCAGGTTAACTAGGGAGGATGGAGCTGGCACTCCCAAGTTCTAGTTCCCGGGACTGGCCTCATTCGGACCTTCCCATTTCCTGATCTCTGGAAGGGGTTTGAATAACCTATGAGAGAATTACCCTAAGGCCACATCTAACCCTTGAATAATGAACTGCATAATGGAATAACAGAGCAGTCTTGATTACTGATTTCTTTTGTGTAAATTTTTATTTTTTGATATCTAATTAAAATATCCTTATTTTTGATTATTGAGATTTTTGGAACCCCCGTAAATTTAACACCTTAGATGCATGCCCTGCTTGTCTCACCCTGGCCTGTCTACTGGCAGCTGCCCCTGCCTGAGCCACCTTGAGCCCTTGTAGTTCATTCATGGGATGTAACCTGAGCCTAGCTATGTGTGAGACCAAGGATGGGACCCTGGCATTTCACTCTGACCTTGGGTGAGAGTAAGGGGCCTAGCATCCTTGGCTAATATTTCTCCCAGACTCTCAGCTGGACTGTATTGAAGTGACACCTGTAAGGTGCAATGAGACCTCTGGGCATTGAGCCAAGAGTCCTGTGATTCTTTTTTTATCATAGATAGAGAGAATTTATTAATATACCACTATTCATCAGGGGTCATATGAGGATCTAAGAATTTCAGAAAATCTAGGTTGCTCTGATTTAAGTCCACATTCTTTAATGTGGTGCATAAGAAGGCCAGCCCTTCACCACTGCATCTCATCTGCCTCATATCTAGCCATTCCCCCATGTATACTATATTCTTGTCACAGGGAGCTGTTTGGTCTGCTTGTTGTTTTCCAAGCATAAGTACTTTCACGCCTCCATGCCTTTGCTCATGCTGTTTCCTTGCCTGGAATACCTTTTCTTCCTTCCTCTCTGCTTGATAAATTCTTTACTTATCTTCAAGGCCCAAATCAAATGTCATCTCCTCTGTAGTTTCCACTAATATGTTCCCCTTATTGAAGTTCACTCACACGCTTCATAGGCAAGGCAATGGCACCCCACTCCAGTACTCTTGCCTGGAAAATCCCGTGGATGGAGGAGCCTGGTGGGCTGCAGTCCATGGGGTCGTAAGAATCGGACACGACTGAAGCGACTCAGCAGAAGCAGCAGCACGCTCCTGATAGCCCCCATCCCAATTTCATGTATCTGTTTTTTATGTCTCTTTATAAGATGATGAACTTAGTGAATGACTTGAAAGAGTGACTCCTGAGGTTGCTTCCTCTCCCCCTCATCTTCATTCATTCTCCCTGTCCTATAACTTCATTCATCTTTGTATCCACAGCACTTAGCATAATGCTTGGCACGTAGGAAATACTTAAACATATGATGAAAGCTGCAAGGCAAAATGTGGTTCCTTTATTTTCACTTTCTATTTCCACTTCTCAGGAGATTTTGGTTACTGCTCTCAATTTCCTCCTCTGATCATTTCTGTTCTTTCTGACCATATGCATCCCATCCCAATTTTACCTAGCTTTCTGGAGCTAGCTCTCCCAACCCACTCCATCCATTTATTCTGCAAGTCAGCACATACTTATTGAACACCTGCTTTTCTGCAGGCACTATTCTAGGCATTGAGGATACAGCAGTGACCAAGATAGATGGGGTACTTCCATGGAGCTTACGTTATTGAAAAACTGAACTAAAACGAGTAACAAGATAATTTCAGATAATGATGAGGTTTAGAAAGGAAGTAAAGTGATGTGACAGGGTGTAAAGAGAAGTTAGGTAAGTCCTCTCTGACGAGGAGACACTGAAATCTGGAGGAAAGAAGAAGGCAATATGGGTATCTGCAGAAAAAATTTCAAGTTAGAAATATCAGTAAGTGCACAGGCCTAGAGACAAGATCAAATGACTGAAAATTGTAAAGCATTATATAAAGAACAAAATGATTAAGGCTTTCCTTAGACTGTCAGTATCCTTTCATTCCTTTCACAACAGAGTAGCTTCAGTCCCTTCTGAGAAGTGGTTGACTTCTCCTAACCTCCACCTTTTCTACCACTCATATCACAGAATTTTCTTCCACTGAATCCCATTGAAATTCATCTGACTGAAGTACCAACCCATGGTATTAGATGCTTTGTGTGGTCCCTTTTGAGGCACTTCTCTCCTCCATCACCTCCAGAAGCACTAAGTGCTGCTCTCCCATCTCCAGGAAAGGTTTACCTCACAGGAACACTCAAACAGAAATCCGGGGGTGGGGATCGGGGGCAGCATTAAGGAGGAAAGGTCAGTTCTCTGGACAGACATCCACAAGTGGGAGAGCCTGGCATCCACTTTTGTGAATCCCAGGAGTGTCTCCTCATCCCCTTTGTTACCTTTTCTCTAAACTGTGTGTTGCCTTCCACTGGGCTGCCAAGTCCAGCTGGTGAGGGAGTCCAAAAGAGCTGGCCTCCTCTCTTAGATGCCAGAGCAGCTGCTTAAAAAAGCCGAAGGGCTTCCTGCTGCTAGAGACATGAAACACTCTCAATAAGCCAGGAGCCAGAATCAAAACCATATGGTTTGCTTTGCAGAAAAGATCACAGGGCCTGAAAAATTAGAGGAAGGAGGGCCAGCCAGGGGACAAGTTTTGGGAGTAAGGTGAGTGCACCTATCCCATTCCTAGCAACCCTACACTCACTAGTATAGCCCCCTACCCTGCCACCTAAGGGTACTTCTGTCCTTGGACTCCTGGCCCATTTGGACTTTCTTCAGGCCCAGATTGACAGAAGTTCTAACAATAAAGTTCAGAAGAATGAGATTATATCCTCTCCCTGGAACATCTTGGTCTCTTAAAGTCCTCCTGACCAGATGCCCCTCAAATGAAAACTGTCCCCGTTTACTCTTATCTCTAAGGAGCCAACATACCTCACACCTTAAACATATTAAACTAGCAGTCTTTTATCTGGTTGTTTCCTGTGAATCTAAATAGATACAGGGTCTCTAAGATTTTTCTTAGATTTTTAAACTTATCTTAGGTTTTTCCCAAGTTCTCCTGAGGTAGATCCATAAGCATTAAAAAGAAATTCATACTCAATGACTCCTTTTAAAAGGATAAGCTGCTGCTGCTAAATCACTTCAGTCGTGTTCGACTCTGTGTGACACCATAGATGGCCTCCCACCAGGCCAAAGTACAAGCTATATGGTCATAATGTGGGAGCCTGGATTTAGATATGCTTTTGGGCTTGAAACATCAGAGCTCTGCTAGTTCCAACAGGTTCCTGTCCTTCCTGCTACATGAGCCAGGATTGTTTAAGGACAAGTTGGGGAGGAGGTGCTCTATGCCTGAAACTGGGATAGCCTGCCGTGTCTTCTGCTCTGCAGACCAAGGCCAAGGTACCCCAGGAAAGAATGAATCCTAATTCTCGCTGTCCAACCCACTACTTCAGTGGCTCCCTGTAAACGGCAGCATTTGTGGGGAGAGGTCTGTGTCCACAAGTCTCTATATCCATGCAGAAGAGTCTGGGGCAGCTGCCTTTACTTTAGGGCCCAGGCTGACCCATAAATGGGAGGAAGATTCCAGGCAGCCCTTTATTATAAGAAAGAGATAGAGCCTCAGTGTTTCAGAGTTGAGTGCCTGTGCCACAAGCCTCTCCCGTAATCTGTTCACCCAGGGCAGGTCTGCAGTATGCTGGGTCATGGAAGAAAAAGCAAACAAGAAGACAGAACAAATAAACTGAGTTTTCCTAACTTTTTTCTGCAGGTATTTTCTTGGACAGAAAGGGAAATGAAAAGTTTGATAGAGAGGATGGTTCTCCTTCTTGACTACTGTTGAAAGTAAGTGTTGACAAGGTTGTATGATCAGGGATTTGAGGGTAGGATTTTTATCTTAAGCTTCCCAAAGCTGCAAGGATGATCCTGTTCCTGCCTCCCGGACTGCCTGACTCATTCCACTATAAGTCATTGGAAAAGACCCTGATGTTGGGAAAGATTGAAGGCAGGAAGCTTTTGACTAAAATAAATTATATTTTAATGTTGCTGTTTAGTCACTAAGTCACATCCAACTCTTTTGCAACCCCCTGGACCATAGCCTACCAGGTTCCTCTGTCCATGGGATTTTCCAGGCAAGAATACTGGAGGGGGTTGCTATTTCCTTCTCCAGGAGATCTTCCTGACCCAGGGATTGAACCTGGGTCTCCCGTATTGTAGGCAGACATATATATATATATATATATATATATATATATATTTATATATTTATATAGACCCTGTCTTATTCAAGCATCACAATAAACTACATTTAGGAAAGAGAGAGTATGAATATCACTATTATGTAGGAAACAAACACGAAGAGATTAACTGACCTGCCCAAACTAGCTCTCTTGTCATCAGAGTCAAGACTAGAACACGAATTTCCTAACTTGCAGTTCAGTGCCTTTTTCATCATTTCACCTTAAGAACAAACGTCTTCCAAAAGTTACAGTAAGACAGGGTATTCACAATCATTGAACTCCTTCCCTGGGCCCCTCTTATAATTATGGGGTCTTCCTCTTTCAAAGCTGATTCATCCTTTGCCACCATATGCTCCCCCAGATTCACACACAGGTCATATGCATGCAACACTACCAGGCACTTTGCATACCATTGTCTCAGTTCATTCCCCAGTATCCCCATTGAGAATATTATTTACCCACAGGACCAATACACTGAAGCTCAGAAAAGGCAGATACATTAGTTTAAAATTGTAGAGCTTATAAGTGTTAGTCAGGAGCTGAAACCAGGTCTTCTGATACCCTGATCCCTTTTTGTGATACCCAAGGAATCCAGAGACATGAGCCATGTAGGAATCAAACGTAGATCTCAAAACATGAGCAAATTTGTGGACTGTTCCTGCAGGAGGCAGATTCTAAGTCTGGGATACCATGTAATACAATACACAACCTCCAGTTCCACCGATGTGGCAAATACCCTTCCCACAGGGTATCCTCACAGAAACAGGCGATACAGGCAAGTGTGCTTACCTGGCATGTGCTGCCCCGCCTCCCTCTTCCAGAAGTTTGGTCACAGCTACAGCATCTTGACAACCTATTTAAACCAACTTGCATGAACTGGCAACAAAGTATCCATTCTCTGACAGGCTGAGTCATTGAGCTTCTGCAGAAGTTGGAATCTTTAGCTGAAACATTTAAGAACCAGGGGGTCCCTGAGAGGTATGTGATAAATTCCATTCAGATATTGAGATTGATTTCTTTCCTCTTTCTGTCTGTCTTTTTTTTTTTTTAGTCACATTCAAAGAGCTAACAAGTTGTTTTCACCTTATCAAGCAAGATGAGAAGAACATTGCTTCCTTTATTCTTGAGTGGGTCTCTGCCAAAAGAGTGCTAACAGCATCTGAGTAATTAAGAGTAGCATCTGAGTTATCTGAGAGCACTTTGTACATGTGACATTTACTGAAAGGTAAATGGTGCTGCAAATACTTCAGCAAAATCCAATTACAGGCCTCCAAGTCCATTATAATTTACTGCTCACAGTTTACCCTGTAAACTCCCACACTGTTTACACTGTATACTGTATAGGCAGCCCCTCTGCTTTGAAATGCTTCTAAGAAACTATGATGTTGCAAATTTGTTCAACTGACAGCTGAATGTACACATAGCTCCATCTGAGAGGGAAAGGCAGATGTAGGTGTAAGGACTGAATTTTATCTCATGGCATCTGAGCAACCTCGATGGCCTGACAGCTTTGTTATGCTATATGGGTTAACAATTGGGTCATGAGATAATTCACAAAACTCTCCAGCAGTCCAGGCTCGGCCGGGGTTAACTCTTGCTGTGGGGCTGGGATGAGGAAAAGCAGATCTTCTCAAGCTGCAGCTGCAGTTGACATCTCCTTCACCCCATACCTGAGCTCCTGCTCCCTGGAAGAGAAACCCGAGTAACGACAGCCATAGCTGCAGAGAAGGGTTCTTCTTGGTAGTGGCTGATTCTGACTTCAGAGCTGTGGGCATTGAGCTAGAAAGCAGTACAGAGGGAGGGCCAGGAGGTAAGTGACGCCGGGAAATGGGAAACTCAGGGGAGAAAGGACTTGACTTTCTTCCCCTCACAAAGATGTGCTTTGCAATTTTCGTCTTTTCATCTGGACTGGTGAGTTTCAAAATTTTTAGTCTTTAGACAACTTGAGCTAGACAAAGTCTCACCCATTTACTAGATTGAACAAGCCAGCAAACAAACAAAAAAACCACTTTGCAGGTGTGTTTGCTGAATTCCTGTGATTATTTGTAGGTCCCTTTAAACATATTTGTTTTGATGCTTTTAAGTTTTGATTGAAATCCACAGCAGAAAATATGTTTTAAAAGGGGGGGAAAAATCAACACACTTCTGTGCCTTGCATTTTGACTCAGCCCACAGAACGGTTGGAAGAATCTCTGCAGACCCACTATAGATCCCCGGATTCCACTTGGAGAACCATTAATCTAAAAAGACATCTTGATTTCAGAACCCTTCTTTTGATCTGGAATTATCTGTTACTGACCACAGACAGCTGCTACTGACAATTCCTGGGACAGGGCCCTGTTGAGTGAGAGGTAAGCCCAGTGCGGGAAGAAGAAATTTCTTTCTCTTTGTCAACGAGTGTTTCGGTACAGAGCCATATCTGTGCTTAATAGGATATCTGGGAGCTCAATTTCTTTTCCTTTTCTTCCTCTCCTTTTTCTTTCCTTTCCCTTTCTTCCTCCTCCTCATTTCCGTCTACTTTTTTGTTTCTTCTGTACTGAAAAAATTCACCAAGCCCTCGGTGCCTAGATAATTTTTTTTCCCGGTACATTCCACTGATTGGAGTTCCCTAATTACAGTTTCTTACTTGGGTGCAGAATCTTCCTATATTTGAGCACCTAAATTTTTGTAAAAGCAGTTGGCCACTGCCCATGCTTTGTGAACAGGTAGCTGAGATAGTACCAGAGAAGGGAAGGCTACAGGTTTGTGCCCTTCCCAGTATCAAAGTGTGGTGCTCTATTGAGATACGTGTAGGAGAAGAACATTCCGGGAGGGAGCAGCCATGTTGCAGTGAACCGACAATACCAATAATATAAAGAACAAATCCAGGAAGAAATGGAACCATACCCTGGAAGCTTGAAGTTACAGTGGTTCATTTGGTCAACCTGCTCTGAAAATAAAGGAAAAGATTCTCATGTTGAAGGTAGGGCATGTGCCTGCATTTTCTCTGCTTAAGCCACGGGGATCTCATTAAGGATCGGGACACTAACACTGATGGCTTCATTTTGGGCACAACTCTCAGCAGGAAAGCCCCATACAAAGGTAATTACAAGGAATTGGGGGGTGGGTGGGCATTATAGCCTTTTGATTTGGTCTCTCAAATATCCTGTCAGACAGATGTAGAAAGGAGATCAATCTTTACCTCAAAAGAAGTAAATTGTAGGTTGAAGTGTTTGGTTTCAGTCTCTATCAGGTTGAGGCTTTGAAAAACAGATCTGTGGGTCTAGGAAACCACATACAGGATTCAGTTGCTTTGGAGTCCGGTGAGTATTCAAGGATATAAGGAAATGTATAACTCAATTTGAGACAATTGTTTTTAATTGGCAGTTTTACTCTCGAGTACGGTAAACCCATTTTGTGTAAGTGGCTCGGGGTTGAAATACAGTCTGGGAAAAGGGCTGTTTCTGGTTCTTCAAGACAGTCTGAAGGCATCTCAAAAGTTAAAATAACATGAAACTTGCCATCTTTCTGTTACACCGCAAATGTTTTTCTCTTCCAAGCACTTCTGCGTATGGGTAAGCATTCCAGCAAAGATGCAGTTACAGTCCAGCATGGGAAAGCAAAGGAGCCTAGTGTTCAGAGTTCGATGAAACAGCCAGGATGCTAGTCAAAAAGAGAGAAGAGTTCTTATAGAAGCAAAACAGAAAATAGAAATCAAAAAGATCACATGTCAATGTGTGTGTTGGGGTTGGGAGGAAGGTGGATGGTAGCCGAGTGTAATCTTTGATTGAGATAAGAAAGAATATGGCTCAGGGAAAATGTACACAAAGAAATAGACTGTGGCTTGAGAGAAAACTGACTTCAGTTGGGTAGGGAAGATTTATTCAGGTTTTGGTGAGGAAATTGGAAAGAACTGTAAAGCTAAAGTCTGTATCCAATTTAAATACCTGTGCAGCTGGGTCTGAGGGCCAAAGTAGTCCCTAGAGCCCCAGGAGGTCTGCATTTTGCTCACAGGGCAGCTCTCTTGAGGAAAAAGAAGGGGGTTGTTGCAGTGGGTGAGAGTTCTTAAGGTCCTTCTGATAGCCCCCACAAAATTAGGACACAGCCATAAATTGCCTGCTAGACAACCACCAGTTCTGTCTCCATCTGTTCCCCAAACCTGTGCTTACAGATTCTTTATATTCAGGTGTTTTTAAGAAGAATCAGCTTGGAACAAAAGTACTAAATTCGAAACATTCTAAACCACAATTTAAATCTTATTTAAAAGACGAAAGGATGAAAAGTGTGGCTTTTTTCATTTGTTTAGAAATAGTCCTTTCTGACTGGATCCCATCCAGTATATGTTTCACTCTTTCCTTGGTTTGTTCCTCTCTCAAGTGCCATCAGCCCTCATTCAATACAGTCAGTGATTGGACTTTCAGAGGGATAAAAGTGGTTATTTAAAATTGCCTCCTTATGTCCTATAGTTGCACCCTTTGACATTCCCTTCCAGAGAAGTGATGTCATCCCCATCCATAGCACCACTGTAAGTTAGGGACACAGAGGAAAAAAATCCCTAGACCTTAGTGAAGTTACACTGATTGGAGCTTCAGGGTGGTCAAGTGGCCTGATTCTCGGGAGGCCCTGGTGCACAAAGATCAGGAGCAAGAATTAGGAGACCAGTTTCTAATCCTGCATCTACTTCTAACAGTCTGTGGGGCTTTAATCTCCTCATTGACTTGCTCAGGGCTGCCATCTTCCTGTGTATCAAAGGAGAAGACAAAGTCTAGCCTCTCCTACTTGTGAATAAGACGACAGCTCAAAGTACCGGCCTTTGTGGGGTGACAGGGAGCCAGGTCAAAGAGAGAAAGTTGTGACAGCTGCATTTTTCACTTGATTGCCTAATTTTTAAAATCTTGATCTCCCTCTTCCCTGGGATCCTGAATGGTCTGGACACAGACCACAATATTTTAAATTTTTATTTGACATTTGTCTGTTTCTATTAAACAAAAATGTCTACAGCTTGATGAATTTTCACCACATGAACACACCCAGGAAAACTGAACCTAGATCTAGAAACAGAACATTACCAGTACCCAGAACCCCCTGGTGCCCTCTTTAAGTCTCTTTCTTCCCAAGGGTAACCACTAACCTGACTTCTAACACCATAATTAAGTTTTGCCTGTTGGTGGTGGTGGGCAGGGGTGGTGGTGGTAGTGGGGGTGGAGGGGGTGGTATGTACTTTGATGTGTGACTTCTTTTGCTTTGTACGATTTAGTTATGCTATTGCATGTAGTAATATTTGGGATTTTGTTTTTTGACTGCATCACGCAGCTTGTGGGATCTTAGTTCCCCAATCAGGGATCCAACCCTGTGGCCCCTGCATTGGAAGGGTAGAGTCCTAACCACTGCACCTCCAGGGAATTTCTGCATGTAGTAATATTTTATTTGCATTGCTATATGGTATTTCATGAATTTATATACCACAATTTATTTATTAATTGCCTTATTGATGGGCATTTGGATTGTTTCCAGTTGGGGACTATTATGAACAGTTCTATTAGGAACATTTGTGAACAGTTTTTTGCTGAACATATGAATGCAATTCTATTGGGTATATCTAGAAATGGAAGTGCTGAATTGTAAGACATGTGAGTTCTGCTTTAACAGATACTGCCAGTTTTCCAAATTAGTTGTATCATTTTACACTTCTACCAGCCGTGTCTGAGGTTTCTGGGTTTTTTTAACATCCTCATGGCTCAGACGGTAAAAATGTGCCTGCTAATGTGGGAGACCCAGGTTTGATCCTTGGGTCAGGAAGATTCCCTGGAGTAAGAAATGACAACCCACTCCAGTATTTTTGCCTGAAGAATTCCATGGATGGAGGAGCCTGGCAGGCTACAGTCCATGGCGTCGCAGAGTCAGACACTACTGAATGACTAACACTTTCACTTTCAGTTTTCATCAATACTTGGTATTGTCTGTCTTTTATATTTAACTATTTTGGTGAGAGAATAGTGGAATGCCTTTCTATTTTAATTTATATTTCCTTGATACTAATGAAGTTGAGCACCTTTTATCATTCATTGGCCATTTGGATATCCTGTTTTATGAAATACCTTTCATATCTTGAACCTATTCTGTGGGGTTGTCTGATATTTTTATTTGTCTATATTCTTTAATTGTAGACATTGGTTGTGTACAAGTTTCAAATATCATTTCCCAAATGCTGCCTAAGCATATTGGACCCTGAGGCAAAGGGAAAATCAGTAGATACCTATCTTGATTTAAAATTATGACATTTTATTCATCATGGATTTTAAAAAACTAATTTTGATTTTTAAAAATACTGCAAGTATCTTGTTTTGATTGCTGAGGGTTTTTGTTTTTTTTTTGATGCCCCCTTAAAAATTTGTGTCCAAGCTTAACGCTTTACTAGACCTTCACCTGAGGCTTCAACTTGCCTCACCCTAGGCCTGGCTCTTATTCCATTCTGTGGCTTGCATTGTCACTGTCTTTATTGTGTTATTTGTTAAAAAGGAGTTCCTAATTTAAATTTAAATTGATTAAATTATTCAAGATTTTCTTTCATGGTTAGCATCTTTTTAAAAAATTTTGTTTAAAAATTTTTTTCCTACCTAAAATCATAAAAATATTCTTCTATAATATTGTTTTGCATAGTGCTGTTCAATAGAACTTTCTGAAGTGATAGAACTATTCTCCAGCTATGCTGTTCAATAAGGCAGCCAATATGATGCAGGTATTGAGCACTTGAAATGTGGCCAGTATTTCTGATGTATTGAATTTTAAATTTTATTTACTTTTAATTATTTTATTAAATATGAATAGTTGCAATATAATCTGAAAACATCATCCACCTAGAATTGATTTCAGGATAGGCTGTAAGGTCATATTTCCTTTTTTTTCTTCCATATGGATAGCCAATTGAACCAATATTGTGTACTGAAAAGACTATTAATTCCTTTTATAGTTAGACAATTTTCTATGAGTCTGGTTAATCTGGTTCTGGAATGTCCATTTTTTAAATTTATCTATTAAAATTTGTCTTTGTCCCAATTCCATGCTGTTTCAAATACTGTAGCTACTATAATGAACTTAATACATAATAGAATAAGTTTTTCATATTTTTGGTCTTCTGCAAGATTATCTTGACTATTCTTGAACTTCTGTTCTGCATTTCCACATAGATGGATGGAGGAGCCTGGTAGGCTGCAGTCCATGGGGTCGCTAGGAGTCGGACATGACTGAGCGACTTCACTTTCACTTTTCACTTTCATGCATTGGAGAAGGCAATGGCAACCCACTCCAGTGTTCTTGCCTGGAGAATGCCAGGGACGGGGGAGCCTGGTGGGCTGCCATCTATGGGGTCACACAGAGTCGGACACGATTGAAGTGACTTAGCAGCAGCAGCAGCTGACATAATGATTTGACAGCACAGTGATCTGACATGTAAATACATTACAAAATGATCACTGTGATAGGTCTAATAACCATCTGTCACCATACAAAGTTATTATAGTATTATTGATTATATTTCTTATGTTTTATATTACATCTTTCATGCATGCATGCTAAGTTGCTTCAGCTGTCTCCAAATCTTTGCAACCCTGTGGACTGTAGCCTGCCAGGCTCCTCTGTCCATGGGATTCTCAAGGCAAGAATACTGGAGTGGGTTGCCATGCCCTCCTCCAGGGAATCTCCCTGACCCAGGGATTGAACCCAAGTCTCTTATGTCTCCTACACTTGCAGGCAGCTTCCTTACCACTAGTGTCATACTACTGGGAAGCCCATATTATATCTTGTGGTTTATTTATATTATAACTGGAAGTTAGTGCCTCTTAATCTCTTTCATCTACTTCACCAACCCCCCTAACCGTCTCCCCTATGGTAATAACCAGTTTGTTCTCTGTATCCACATCTGTTTCTGTTTTCTTATTTTTTATATAATTTTATTTATTTTTGGCTGTGCTGGGTCTTTGTTGCTGCGTGGGCTTGCCTCTAGTTGCAGTGAGCAGAAACTACTCTCTAGTTTTGGTGCACAGGCTTCTCACTGGAGTGTATTCTCTTTTGTTGTTGTTTTTTTTTTTTTTTTTAATTTATTTATTTTTAATTAGAGGATAATTGCTTTGCAATGTTGTTTTGCTTTCCGCCATACATCAACATTAATCAGCCATAAGTATATATTTGTTCCCTGCCTCTTAAACCTCCCTCTCATTGTAGAGGCCTAACTCTAGAGCACAGGCTCAATAGTTGTGGCACATAGGCTGAGTTGCTCCATGGCATGTGGGATTTTCCTAGACCAGGGATTGAACCCTTGTCTCCTGCATTAGCAGGCAGATTCTTTACCACTAAATCACCAGGGAAGCCCTTGTTTTGTTTTTTCGATTCCACTTGTAAGTGAAAATATATGGTATTTGTCTTTTTTTGTCTGACTTATTTCACTTACAATAATACCCTCCCTGTTGTGGCAGATGGTAAGATTTCATTCTTGTTTATAGCTGAGTGATATTCCATTGTGTATATATACCATATGGTCTTTATCCATTCATAAATCAATGAATATTTAGATTGCTTCTATATCTTGGCTGTTGTAAATAATGCTACAGTGAATATTATTGTTCATTAAACATATATTGTTCATATACATTTTGAATTAGTGGTTTTGTTTTCTTTTGTTTTTCACCCAGAAGTGGAATTGCTAGATCATATGGTAGTTCTATTTTTAATTTTTTGAAGGACCTTGATACTGTTTTCCATAGTGACTGTACCAATTTATATTCCCACTTAGCAGTGCACCAAGGTTCTCTTTTCTCCATATCCTTACCAATCATTATTTGCTGTCTTTTTGATGGCAGTGATTCTGACAAGTGTGAGGTGTATCTCACTGTGGTTTTGATTTCCATTTCCTTGATGATTAGTGATTTTGAGCATCTTTTCCTGTATCTTTTGGCCATCTGTATGTCTTTCTTAGAGAAGTCTCTACTCAGGTCCTCTGACCATTTTTTATTTTATTTTACTTGTATATATTTTTATTTTGGCTGAGCTGAGTCTTTGTTTCGGTGCATGAGCTTTCTCCAATTGCACCTCACAGGGACTTCTCTGGTTGCAGCGCGCAGCCTTCTCTTGTTACAGAGCATGGACTCTAGAGTGCACAGGTTCAGCAGCTGCAATGCATGGGCTTAGTTGCCCCATGGCATGTGGGATCTTAGTTCCTCAACCAGAGATTGAACCCATATCCCCTGCATTGGAAGGTGAATTCTTTTTTTTTTTTTGGAAGGTGAATTCTTAACCACTGGACCACTAGGTCCATACTGATTAGTATTATTATTTTTTTAATAATTGGGTTGTTGGGTTTTTTGATATTGTGTGGTTTGAGTTCTTTGTATACTTTGAATATTAACCCCTTATCAGATATACTGTTTGCAAATATCTTATCCCATTTAGTAGGCAGCCTTTTTTGCTTTGTTGATGGCTTCCTTTGCTGTACAAAGGAAAAGTCTTTTCAGTTTGATGTAGTCTGATTTGTTTATTTTTGCTTTTGTTCTCCTTGCCTGAGGAGAGTGAAAGTGTTAGTCATTCAGTCCTGTCCAACTCTTCTGCAACCTCATGGACTGTAGCCCGCCAGGCTCCCCTGTCCATGGAATTCTCCAGGGAAGAATGCTGGACTGGGTAGCCATTCCCTTCTCTAGGGGATATTCCTGACCCAGAGAACAAACCCGGGTCTCCCACATTAGCAGGCAGATTTTTTTACCGTCTGAGCCACCAGGGAATCCCCATTGCCTGAGGAGGCAGATCCAAAAAATAATCTTACTAAGTTCAGTGTCAAAGAGTTCATCATCTGTGTTTTCTTTTAGGAATTTTGTGGTTTCGGGTAAGTCTTTAATCCATTTTGACTTTATTTTTGTATATGGTATAAGAAAATGATCCAGTTTGATTCATTTGCATACAACTATCTTGTTTTCCAATATCACTTATTGTAGAAGCTCTCTTTTCCCCCATTGTATACCCTTGCCTTCTTTCAGTTCAGTTCAGTTCACTTCAGTCACTCAGTTGTGTCCAACTGTTTGCCACCCCATGGACTACAGCATGCCAGGCCTGCCTGTCCCTCACCAACTCCTGGAGTTTACCCAAACTCATGTCCATTGAGTCACTGATGCTATACAACCATCTCATCCTCTGTCGTCCCCTTCTCCTCCCACCTTCAATCTTTCCCAGCATCAGGGTCTTTTCCAATGAGTCAGTTTTTTTTTTCACATCAGGTGGCCAATGTATTGGAGTTTCAGCTTCAACATCAGTCCTTCCAATAAATACTCAGGACTGATCTCCTTTAAGATTGACTGGTTTGATCTCCTTGCAGTCCAAGGGACTCTGAAGAATCTTCTCCAACACCACAGTTCAAAAACATCAATTCTTCAGTGCTCAGCTTTCTTCATAGTCCAACTCTCACATCCATACGTGACTACTGGAAAAACTATAGCCTTGACTAGATGGACATTTGTTGGCAAAGTAATGTCTCTGCTTTTTAATATGTTGTCTAGACTGGTTATAACTTTCCTTCCAAGGAGTAAGCGTCTTTTAACTTCATGGCTGCAGTCACCAGCTGCAGTGATTTTGGAGCACCAAAAAATAAAGTCAGCACTGTTTCCACTGTTTCCCTATCTATTTCCCATGAAGTGATGGGACCAGATGCCATGATCTTGGTTTTCTGAATGTTGAGCATTAAGCCAGCTTCTTCACTCTCCTCTTTCACTTTCATCAAGAGGCTTTTTAGTTCTTCTTCGCTTTCTGCCATAAGAGTGGTATCATCTGCATATCTGAGGGTATTGATATTTCTCCCAGCAATCTTGATTCCAGCTTGTGCTTCTTCCAGCCCAGCGTTTCTCATGATATACTCTGCATATAAGTTAAAAAAGCAGGGTGACGATGTACTCCTTTTCCTATTTGGAACCAGTCTGTTGTTCCCTGTCCAGTTCTAACTGATGCTTCCTGACCTGCATACAGATTTCTCAAGAGGCAGGTCAGGTGGTCTGGTATTCCCATCTCTTTAAGAATTTTTCACAGTGATCCATGCAGTCAAAGACTTGGCATAGTCAATAAAGCAGAAATAGATGTTTTTCTGGAACTCTCTTCCTTTTTCAGTGATCCAGCAGATGTTGGCAATTTGATCTCTGGTTCCTCTGCCTTTTCTAAAACCAGCTTGAACATCTGGAAGTTCACGGTTCACGTATTGTTGAAGCCTGGCTTGGAGAATTTTGAGCATTACTTTACTAGCATGTGAGATGAGTGCAATTGTGCAGTAGTTTGAGCATTCTTTGGCATTGTCTTTCTTTGGGATTGGAATGAAAACTGACCTTTTCCAGTCCTGAGGCCACTGCTGAGTTTGCCAAAGTTGCTGGCATATTGAGTGCAGCACTTTCACAGCATCATCTCCAAATTTTCAAAATGCTTCCTTTTGATGGGAAAATATTTTAATTTTCTTGAAGTCCAATATTTCACTTTTTACTTTAATGGTTAGTATATGTTATGTTATGCCTAAAAAAGCTTTGCCTATTCCATGGTTGCAAAGATTTTCTTCTAGAAGCCTTATGGTTCTAGCTTTTACATTTAAGTTTGTGATCCATCTTTAATTAATTTTTGTGTATGGAGTGCAGTAGGGATTAGAATTGTCATTTCCTCAGTGATCTTACTTGGTTAATAATCCATTGACTGTATAAGTCTGGGTCTGTTTATGGGCTCGATTCTGGTTATTAATTGATCTAGAATACAATAAAAGTAAGTCTGATGTAACTTTATGGTAAATATAGAACTCAGGAATTTACATAAATACTCTAACTTTGTTATTCTCTTTTCAAAATTGTTTTGGTTGTTCTAGGTCCTAGATCCTTTGAATTTTCATATAAATCTTAGACCCACTTTGTTACTTTCTTTAAAAGTCTCCTGAAGTTTAGAGATAATTTGAGGTTCCATATATTTTCTACCTTCAGAGAAGACTTACTTTTTTTGTCAAGCAGATAGCCTATGGGATGAATACCTCTATCTAATAAATGTCTAAGAAATTCAAAGCTGGGTCTCAGTCCTTCTGAGGACTGGTCTATTTCCAGTTCATCCTATTCCAAGTGCGAAGTGCTTCTTGGTCCCAATTAGAAGCCTGGTGTTTTCAGGGCCCTTCCTCCTTTTCCGGTTCTATACTATAATTTTTTTCTTACCATTCATGACTGGGAAATTGCTGAAAGCTCTTCTCAGCTTCTCAGTGCTGCTTTTGTTTTCAGAGACAGTAATTATCTGCAGGGTAAAGTTTCCCCAAACATCAGACTCACTTTTTTGGGCTTTTATTTTCTTTCAGATCTTAAATCAGCAAATTCTCACTGTTTTGGTAGCTTTCCAGTGCCTTCAAATTGGTGTTTTAAAAGTAATGATTTGTCCAGCTTTTCTAATTGTTCTCAGCAAGAGGTTTGTCTGTAACAGCCTAGTTAGTCAGTCATTGCCACAAACGGAACTCTCTGACAAAATTTTTTTTAATATAAGTTAATTAAAATTAGCTTTGTTTTGGACAATATTTTCAGACTTTCCTAATGATTACGGAGATAATTGACAATTATCTAGAGGGGTGGAAATTGTTAGCATGGAAGTTTGCTTCAGCATTTTAGCAGGGGGGTGGGGGGGATACCATAGACCTCATACCAGAATAAGAGAGGCTGCAAACAGAATGTGATGTTTGGAACTGCTCACCAAGGTTACTTGGTATGCCTTATAAATTTTCCACTTCCCAATTTCCACTCAAAATTGAGAGGTTAGAGATAATATCACTTTGCTTCCTACCTTCATCCAGTCCCACTGAAGCAGAGTGGTATTACCCCTTCAACATTTTCCCATTACTGAGCTGTAGCAGGGCTTCCCGGGTGGTGCTAGTAGTAAAGAAGCTGCCTGCCCATGCAGGAGACATAAGAGACACAGGTTTGGGTTTGATCCCTGGGTCGGGAAGATCCCCTGGAGGAAGGCATGACAACCCACCCCGGTATTCTTGCCTGGAGAATCCCATGAACAGAGGACCCTGGCAGGGTACAGTCCATGGGGTCGCAAAGAGTCAGACACAGCTGAAGTGACTTAGCATGCATGCATGAGCTGTAGCAATATGTGAGTTTAATAGCTGGATAATACGGGTGAGCATTCCTCCAACTGCTTTTAGATGTTGGTGGTGGAATCTGCTCACTCTAACTTAATCCCTGGTACTTCTCACTATGCTGTCAGTTGACAGGCAAATCACGGTGGTGGAGCTGAAAGCAGCATGAGGAAAGGAGAATGTGCCCAATTCAACAATCTTAATTTAAGCCTCTGAAGTTTCTCAAATCAAATGTAAGCATAGCTGGAAACCTATGGCTCTTGTACACAGGTGTACACATATCAGCAGCTATTTAGACCTCCATACACACACTCCCAAGTACATACATATTACACACTCAAATGTATATAGACATAGACTAATAGCTCCTGTGGAACAGGTACTGTGAGAACAGGAAGTTTAACCTCAGGCTAAACTAGATAATACCATATAATCCACTGGATACTATGTGGAAAGAGGTGACTCAAATGACCCTCTTGCCTTCTTTTCTTTAATAGTTATTAGAAAATATTAGCTATATTCCATATGTTGTACAATATATTCTTACAGCTTACTTATTTTTTCCACTTACTTGAATGCTTTATTATTTTTATTCATTTATTTTTAATTGGAGGATAATTGCTATACAGTATTGTGTTGGCTTCTGTCAAACAGCAGCATGAATCAGTCGTAGGTATATATATGTCCCCTCCCTCTTGAATTTCCCTCCCACCTCCCACCCCACCCCACCCCTCTAGGTTGTCACAGATCACCCAGTTTGAACTCTGCATCATACAGCAAATTCCCGCTTGCTATCTGTTTTACATATGGCAATGTATATGTTTTAATGTTTCTCTCTCAACTCATCCCACCCTCTCCTTCTCTCACTGTGTCCACAAGTCTGTTCCGTATGTCGGCATCTCCATTGCTGCCCTTCAGATAGGTTCCTCAGTACCATCTTTCTAGATTCCATATATGTGCATTAATACATGATATTTGTTTTTCTCTTTCTGACTTAACTTCATTCTGGACAGTAGGCTCTAGATTCATCCAGTTTGTACCTCTTACCTCTATAGTACCCTCCCCCTATAGTATCCCTCCCCCTTCCTACAAAAATCACTAGTTTGTTCTCTGTGTGTCAGTTTCTTTTTTGTTATATTCACTAATTTATTTTTTTAGATTCCACATATAAGTGATATCATACAGTATTTGTTTGTCTTTCTTTATCTGACTTAATTCACTTAACAGAATACCCTCCAATCCATCCATGTCGTTGCAAATGACAAAATTTAATTCTTTTTTGTGGCTGAGTAGCATTCCATTTGTGTATATATACACCACGTCTTCCTTATCCATTCATCTGTTGCTGATGTATGCTCAGGTTGCTTCCTTATCTTGGCAGTTTTACATAATGTTGCACTGGAGAAGGCGATGGCACCCCACTCCAGTACTCTTGCCTGGAAAATCCCATGGATGGGGGAGCCTGGTGCTGCGGTCCATGGGGTCGCAAAGAGTCAGACACGACTGAGCGACTTCACTTTGACTTTTCACTTTCATGCATTGGAGAAGGAAATGGCAACCCACTCCAGTGTTCTTGCCTGGAGAGTCCCAGGGACGGGGGAGCCTGGTGGGCTGCCGTCTGTGGGGTCACACAGAGTCGGACACGACTGAAGCGACTTAGCAGTAGCAGCAGCACTGGGGTGCATGTATCTTTTCAAACTAGGTTGTTGTTTTGTTTTGTTTTGTTTTGTTTTCAGATATACACCCAGGGGTGGAATTGCTAAGTCATATAGTAGTTCTGTTTATAGTTTTTTGAGAAATCTCCATACTGTTTTCCACAGTAGCTGTAACAATTTACATTCCCGCCAACAGTTTACAAGCGTTCCCTTACTTTATGTACTCATTAACATTTGTTATTTGTGTTTTTTCTTTTCCACTATGATTTATTATAAGATATTGAATACAGTTTCTTGTACTATACCTCTTGCCCTCTTGAGGAAGGACAGGATCAAGAAGCAAGAGCTAACTTTGGCTGATGCTTGATATGTGCCATATGGTGCTAGGACATCTTGTATATATTATCACATTCAATCCTCATGTAATCCTACAGAATAGGTAAGTTATCCCCATTTTTAATTTAAGGCCCTCGAGGGCCCTAACAAAGATCAAATAGCCAGTGCATTTGCAGAGCCAAGATTCAAATCTAATTTTATTTGGCCTATCCCCTGAAAGTATGAAAAAGAGGCAGAATTTATTTAAATAATTAGAGTCTGCAATAGAGTTTCCAAATAGAAATATAATTAATGACTTTGTTTATTATTTCTCTCTCACAGTAACAATCAGCATCAATTTCAGTGAATAAGAGTCTATTGAGTACTTACTAAATGCTCAGTTATTAGGATTTGATGAGCAAGGGTTGTGTTATGTGTGAACAATGAGAGGAACAGAGAGCAGAACAGTTAGTGTTAACAAGCTTTTTCTGAACACATAAGCACTGAACTGGTTACTCAGAATATAAAGACAAGGAGTATAATACATGGTCCTCACTCTCCAACACTTACAGCTTAGTTACTTCAAATGTAATTTGTGTTGTATCTTGTACAGGATCTACACATACCTATAAAAGACATAGAGAATACAAAGACAAATAAGCCTGGACCTTCTGTCATGAAACTCACAGTCTAAAGGTGAGTCAGACTCACAAAGAGGCACTTTCAATGTAAGATACTGAGTTAGAGACAAACACAGATTGTCATAGGAGCGTGGAGAAGAAGCATTTAGTTCAATATGGGGGATCAGGGAAGCAGGAAGAAATGATTCTTGAACTAACATGTGGGAGGCAGAAAGAACGCATCTGAAACGCTTAGCAAGCGATACCACAGTATGTGTGTTCTGAACAGAGGGATACAGGTGGTACGGCGCTACAGAAAGCCAATAAACACTGCATGACTGAGCCGCTCCTTAAAAATTCAGAGTGGGAACCATCAGACTGTAAACTTTTCCTCCTCTTCCTTTTGCTTTTGCAACTCCTAAAGCCTATTCTTGTTGTTGGGGGGTTTTTCTTCCTCCATCCTTCCCTTTTTCCCTTCCTTCCTTCCTGTCTTTTGATTTTTTCCTCCAAAAATAGAGAGATTATAAGAACTGAAGAAACTGGGGAAGTCTTCAACAGAGTGTGAAACTTGAAGGATTCGTGGGGTTTAAATATAAAATACAAAAAGGGAGGACACTGAAAGGTATCCAAATGCCAACTATTGAGTCCTTCAACTCACATTTAGTCAACCCCTTCCCTGCCTTCTTATAGCATGTTCTGGGAACACTGAGATGAATCTGACCCATGAGCTGAAATAAGCAGTACGTGTTTATGGGCAGTAAACGGAAAGCATATATAGAATACTGGGACATTAAGTCTAATAAGCAAATTGGGATAGATTGAAAAGGGCCTAGAAAATAAACAGAGGAGTTTAGACCTGATACAGTTCGATATCAAGAGTCCTTTTAGGCTTTTGAGTGGCGGCGGTGGGGGTGAGGGGCGGGTAAGTGTGTGGGAAAGATTTGAGAGAGGGAAGACTGGTATATAGGCTAACCAGAGGCTTTGTGTGAGCCCGATTCTGATAGTAAGGGTCTCTAGGGTATGGCAGAAGGAAGGGGAAGAAAGAAGCAAGGCACATTTTAAGGAAATAATGGATGTGGCAGCCTGGATGGAAGGGGATGTGGGGGGAGAATGGGTACATGCATATGTATGCTTAGGTCCCTTCACTCTTCATCTGAACCTGTCACAACATTGTGACTCAGCTATATCTTGAAACAAAATAAAAAGTTTTTTAAAAAACTGAAAGAAAGAATGGACAGGGCTTGAGGATATAGAGAATCTGTACTTCCAGGATTTCAGTTTTTAATCTCAGGAAATGTCTAGTTACAGGCTGTGAATCCTTAAAGAAGTTAGGTTGGGAATGATAGGCTACAAAGAGGAAAGGAATTGAAAAAAAGTCTGCTGACTGAGAATGAAGTTATAACTGCTATGATCTGTGACTAGTAAACAGCCCAGGTCTTAGGTGTCTTCCAGTGAGATTTAGGGTTCAGAGTTTGTGAAGTGCCTTTTTAGGGAGAGTCCTGTCATGCCTGTTGGTTTGTGGGATCTTAGTTCCCCAACTAGGAGAATATGAACCCATGCCCTTGGCAGCGAAAGACCACTGAACTCCCACGGAATTCCCTGAAGTACCTTTTTAAAAACAGGTAAAGTCTCTAAGAACCCTTGTTTTGAGGACACTATTTATGAGATTGAGCAACTCCAAAACTAGAGACAGAGAAGGGGTCATTTTAGAAGGCTTAGTGTGCAGAGCCCGTTCATGCATCACAGCCTTGTCAAGGCAAAGGGGCTTGTGTAACTCAATGAAGCTATAAGCCATTCTGTGCAGGGCCACCCACGATGGACAAGTCATAGTGAAGAGTTCTGATAAAACGTGGTCCACTAGAGGAGGGAAAGGCAAACCACTCCAGTATTCTTGCTGTGAGAACCCCATTAACATGAACAGTATGAAAAAGCAAAAAGATATGACACAGGAACATGAGTCCCCCCCCCCAGCTCAAAGGTGTCCAGTGTGCTGATGGAGAAGAAAGGAGGGCAATTACTAATAGCTCCAGAAAGAATGAAGTGGCTGGGTCAAAGCAGAAATGATGCTCAATTGTGGCTGTGTTTCATGGTCAAAGTAAAGTCCAATGCTGTAAAGAACAATATTGCATAGGAACCTGGACTGTTTGGTCCATGAATTAAATAAACTGGAAATGGTCAAGCAGGAGATGGCAAGATGAACATCGACATCTTAGGAATCAGTGAACTAAAATGGATAGGAATGGGCAGATTTAATTCAGATAACCCATTATATCTACTACTGTGGGCAAGAATCCCTTAGAAGAAATGGAGTAGCCCTCATAGTCAACAAAAGATTTTGAAATATAGTACTTTGATGCAATCTCAAAAACAACAGAATGATCTCTGTTCATTTTCAAGGCAAACAATTCAACATCATAGTAATGCAGGTCTATGCTGCAACCACGATGCCGAAGAAACTGAAGTTAAATGCTTCTATGAACACCTACAAGACCTTCTAGAACTAACATCAAAAAATGATGTCTTTTTCATCATAGGGGATTAAAATGCAAAAGTAAGAAGCCAAGACTTCCCTGGTGGCTCAGACGGTAAAGCATCTGCCTACAGTGCAGGAGACCCGGGTTCAATCCCTGGGTCGGGAAGATCTCCTGGAGAAGGGAACGGCAACCCACTCCAGTATATGTTGATCTATGGCAAAACCAATACAATATTGTAAAGTAATTAGCCTCCAATTAAAATAAATAAATTTATAATAAAAATAGAAAAAGTAAGAAGTCAAGAGATACCTGGAGTAACAGGCAAGTTTGGCCTTGAAATACAAAATGCGAAGAAGTAGGAAAAATAGAATGAGAAAGACTAGAGGTCTCTTCAAGAAAATTGGAGATATCAAGGAAACAGTTCATGCATGGATGAGCATGATAAAGGGTAGAAATGGTAAGGACCTAACAGAGGCAAGAAAGATTAGAAGGTGGCAAGAATACAAAGAAGAACTATACCAAAAAGGTCTTAATGACCAGGATAACCATGATGGTTATAATAATGACCAGGATAAACATGATGGTGTGGTAACTCACCAAGAGCCAGAAATCCTGGAGTGTGAGGTCAAGTGGGCCTTAGGAAGCATCACTATGAACAAAGCTAGTGGAGGTGATGGAATTGCAGCTGTGCCATTTCAAATTCTAAAAGATGATGCTGTTAAAGTGCTGCACTCAATATGCCAGCAAATTTGGAAAACTCAGCAGTGGCCACAGGACTGGAAAATATCAGTTTTCATTCCAGTCCCAAAGAAGGGCAGGGCCAAGGAATGTTCAAACTATGGGACAGTTGCGCTCATTTCACACGCTAGTAAGGTTATGCTCAAAATCCTTCAAGCTAGGCTTCAGCAGTATGTGAACCAAGAACTTCCAGATGAACAGCTGGATTTAGAAAAGGCAGAGGAACCAGAGATCAAATTGCCAACATTCATTGGATCATAGAGAAAGCAACGGAATTGGAGAAAAACATCTACTTCTGCTTCATTGACTACTTAGTAATGTTTCCTAAAGCCCACTTGACTTCACACTCCAGGATGTCTGGCTTTCAGTGAGTGACCACATCATCATGGTTAACTCGGTCATTAAGAACTTTTTTGTACAGTTCTGTGTATTCTTGCCACCATTTCTTAATCTCATCTGCTTCTGTTAGTCATTGACTATGCTACAGCCTTTGACTGTGTGGGTCACAAACAAACTGTGAAAAATTTCTTAAAGGGATGCGAATACCAGATCACCTTACCTGTCTCCTGAGAAACCTGAATGTGGGTCAGGAAACAACAGTTAGAACCTTACGTGAAACAACCTACTGGTTCAAAATTGGAAAAGGAGTACGACAAGGCTGTATATTGTCACCCTATTTATTTAAATATATGCAGAGTACATCCTGGAGAAGGGAATGGCAACCCATTCCACTTTTTTTGCCTGGAGAACCCCCATGGACAGAAGAGCCTGGTGGGCACAAAAAGTCAGACACAACTGAGTGACTAATAACAATAACATAACAGAGTACATCATGCAAAATGCCAGGCTGGATGAATCACAAGCTGGAATCAAGATTGCTGGCAGAAATATCAACAACCTCAGATATGAATATGATAGCACTCTAATGGCAGAAAGCGAAGAGGAACTAAAGAGCCTCTTGATGAAGGTGAAAGAGGAGAGTGAAAAGGCTGGCTTAACACTCAACATTCAAAGAACTACGGCCATGGCATCCAGTCCCATCACTTCATGGCAAATAGGGGAAAAGGTGGAATCAGTGACAGATTTTTTTCCCTCGGGCTCCAAAATCACTGCAGATGGTGACTGCAGCCACGAAATTAAAAGACACTCGATTCTTGGAAGGAAAGCTATGGCAAACCTAGACAGCCTATTAAAAAAGCAAAGACTTCACTGTGCCAACAAAGGTCCATATACTCAAAGCTATGGTTTTTCCAGTAGTCATGTATAGATGTGAGAATTGGACCATAAAGAAGGCTGAGCCCCAAAGAATTGATGCTTTCAAACTGTGGTGCTGGAGGAGACTCTTGAGAGTCCCTTGGACTGCAAAGAGATCAAACCAGTCAATTACCTAATTAAAATTGAAAGCTTCTGCACAACAAAGGAAACTATAAGCAAGGTGAAAAGACAGCCTTCAGAATGGGGGAAAACAATAGCAAATGAAGCAATTGACAAAGAATTAATCTCAAAAATATACAAACAACTCCTGCAGCTCAATTCCAGAAAAATAAGCAACCCAATCAAAAAATGGGCCAAAGAACTAAACAGACTTTTCTCCAAAGAAGACATACAGGTGGCTAACAAACACATGAAAAGATGCTCAACATCACTCATTATCAGAAAAATACAAATCAAAACCACAATGAGGTACCATTTCACTCCAGTCAGAATGGCTGCTATCCAAAAGTCTACAAGCAATAAATGCTGGAGAGGGTGTGGAGAAAAGGAAACCCCCTTACACTGTTGGTGGGAATGCAAACTAGTACAGCCACTATGGAGAACAGTGTGGAGATTCCTTAAAAAACTGGAAATAGAACTGCCATACGACCCAGCAATCCCACTGCTGGGCATACACACCGAGGAAACCAGAATTGAAAGAGACACGTGTACCCCAATGTTCATCGCAGCACTGTTTATAATAGCCAGGACATGGAAGCAACCTAGATGTCCATCAGCAGATGAATGGATAAGAAAGCTATGGTACATATATACAATGGAGTATTACTCAGCCATTAAAAAGAATACATTTGAATCAGTTCTAATGAGGTGGATGAAACTGGAGCTTATTATACAGAGTGAAGTAAGCCAGCAAGAAAAACACCAATACAGTATACTAACACATATATGTGGAATTTAGAAAGATGGTAACAATAACCCTGTATGCGAGACAGCAAAAGAGACACAGATGTATAGAACAGTCTTTTGGACTCTGTGGGAGAGGGCGAGGGTGGGATAATTTTGGAGAATGGCATTGAAACATGTATATTATCATATGTGAAACAAATCGCCAGTCCAGGTTCAATGCAGGATACAGGATGCTCAGGGCTGGTGCACTGGGATGACCCAGAAGGATGGTATGGGGAGGGAGGTGAGAGGGGGGTTCAGGATGGGGAACACGTGTACACCCATGGCAGATTCATGTCAATGTATGGCAAAACCAATACAATATTGTAAAGTAATTAGCCTCCAATTAAAATAAATGAATTTATACTAGAAAAAAAATATCTGGAGGAAAAATGAATAAATAAATAAAGGAAATCAGTCCTGAATATTCATTGGAAGGACTGATGCTGAAGCTTCAATACTTTGGCCACCTGATGCAAACAGCTGACACATTGGAAAAGGCCCTGATGGTGGGAAAGACTGAAAGCAGGAGGAGAAGGGGATGACAGAGGATGAGATGGTTGGATAACATCACCATTTCAATGGACATGAGTTTGAGCAAACTCTGGGAGACAGTGAAGGACAGGGAAGCCCGGTGTGTTGCAGACCATGGGGTCACAAAGAGTCGGACATGACTTAGCAACTAAACTCACACAGTGTCCAGAGGAACTTGTGAAAAAGAAGCTTTAAGGACCTAGATTCTGAGTCATAACTTGTAGAACTGAAGTGGGACCAGTGTTTCTTAAGGTGATGCTAATAAAAAAGATGCTCAGGAGACCCTTGGAGAAACATTTAGAGAAAGAAACTGCCTGCTCAGGGAAGACTGGACTGATATCTGCATGTATGCCTTCTCCAGATCCACGTGACTTTACCACACCTGGCCTCAGGACAGCACGAGCATTCTATCCCATCAAAATTATTCTGCTCCACTGGCTGTGAAGGAGAAGGAGAGATGCCTGTTCCAGGACATTGGCTCAGACAGGCCTATTGAGTGACTCTAAAGACTTGTAGACACCAAAAGGGTTTTTAAGAATAATCATCATAATATAGTAATGAATCAAAAACAAGCAGACATGTGCTTAAATGAGCCTGGAGGGACTGGAGTTAAAAGAAGGAAGGGGCTGTTCAGATTCAGGGGTCTAGCAGAATGGACTTGGTTGAGAAAATCCAGCAAGATAACTGAAGAGGACTCTTGGGATTACCCCACCAGAACTTCTGAGGCAAGTCTAATGAAATGACTTACAAGTGTTAACTGTAGAGTAGCCTCTAAGGCGCCCCCATTGGCCTAATTCTGGTTGACATTGCACAACCAGGGTGAGCTGACAATCTTTGGGACACAGAGCAAGGTCCAACATTCACAGCTAGGCAGACCTGACCAAGACTCTTTTCTCCTGCCTTTGAATTTATATAGTTCCTTAATTATATGTCCCTTAAGGTTTCCTAACGGCTAGAACGGAGAAGGCAATGGCACCCCACTCCAGTACTCTTGCCTGGAAAACCCATGGATGGAGGAGGCTGGTAGGCTGTAGTCCATGGGGTCACTAAGAGTCGGACACGACTGAGCAACTTCACTTTCACTTTTCACTTTCATGAATTGGAGAAGGAAATGGCAACTCACTCCAGTGTTCTTACCTGGAGAATCCCAGGGACGGGGGAGCCTGATGGGCTGCCGTCTACGGGGTCGCACAGAGTCGAACACGACTGAAGTGACAGCAAAAAATGTCCCTTATGTCACTTAAACCCCCACCTTTTTTTGTATTAAAAGTTGTTCTCTTATCTCAACCATCTTTTTAGATTGGATGCTGCATCTTTTTCATCTTTACACCCCCACAACACTTCCACTAGGCTTCATGAAATACTGTCATCTTTGTTATATTGAAAATTCTTATATATTATGAGTTTATTTTTCAGACTTTATTTGATTCTACTGACCTTTCTGGTTTTAGTACCACATAATTAAAATTAATATAGCTTTATAATATATTTTAATATCTCATAGGATTATTATTCTTATTTTTCAATATTTTCCTTTTTTTTTTTTTTTTAAATTTTTGGCTGCAACTTGTGGGATTTTAATTCCCTGACCAGGGATCAGCCCCATGCACCTGGCAGTGAGAGCTCCAAGTCCTAACCACTGGTCCACCAGAGAATTCCCTTTTGATATTTTCTTAGTGTTCTCACAGTTTTTCTCAAATGAAGCTCAGAGGCAATTTACAAAAAAATAAAATAAAATTACATTGGGATTCATGTGGAGATCATGTTAAATTTATACATTAATCTAGGGGAAATTTTTTTTAACTGTAATAATTCTTGCCTCAGGGAAAATAGCTTGTCTTTCCACTTATTTAAGTTTTCTTTCTGTCTCTCAGGAGAGTTTATAGCTTTTTTCATTTAAATCCTCATAATTGCTTAAATTTATTCCTAATTATTTTGTAATTCTTTCTGCTGTGAATTAGATCTTTTTTATTTTGCCATTATAATAGTTTTTAAGTCTTTATTATTGGTATATACAAACACCATTGATTTTTAAATATTTATTTAGTAACTAGATCTACAACTATTTTAGATCACGTGTCTCATATATCTGTGGATCATGTTGGCAAAAACACTTTACCTGTGTATTATGTACATAATTTACATTAATTACCTAGTGTATTTTCTTGAGCCATTATGAATGTATATTAGGTTTAATCAGAAGTGCTATTAAAAACTTAATCATTTTGATATTTGGCAAAACTAATACAATTATGTAAAGTTTAAAAATAAAATAAAATTGGAAGAATAAAAAAAAAAAAAAAAAAAAAACTTAATCATACATTGTCTGCAAGATAGTGCCATTCAAGAAAGCCACAAAGTTTAATTTTTTTAAAAAAATTTATTATAATATAGTTAATTTACAATGTTGTGTTAGTTTCTGCTATACAGTAAAGTGAATCAGTTGTACATATACATGTATATACTCTTTTCTAGATTCTTTCCCATTAGGTCATTACAAAGTATTGAATAGCGTTCCCTGTGCTATGCCGTAGCACAGATTTTAATTTTAAAGCAAGTAACAGCTTTGCAACAAGGAGCAATGTCCTCACTTGGCTTATAGTTTAGTTTACTAAATTCGAATATGCACGCAGAAACTAGTGGTACTAGTAAGTACCTTTTATTGAGGTACAGCTCCCATTTATTGAGATTTTACTATTACTAGCCACTAGTGTTCTTGCTTGGAGAATCCCAGGGACAGCAGAGCCTGGTGGGCTGCCATCTATGGGGTCGCACAGAGTCGGACACGACTGAAGCGCCTTAGTAGCAGCAGCAGCCATTAGGATAGATATTTTGTATTGGTTATTTCAATTAATGGTCACAACAACTCCAATAAATAGGTATTAATATTCTCATTTTACAGATGAGAAAACTGAAGCTCAAAGAGCTAAAATTGCCTTTCTATGGTTACATAGCTAGTAAATGATAAAGATAGAATTTAAATTCAAGTTGTCTGACTTTAACTCCAAAGGCATGCTTTTAACACTTGATTACTTACCCTAAGAGGTATAATACTGTAAATTTACTATAGTAAATACTGTAAGTTTAATACAGCACATACTTGACTCTCACAGATGTTTAAGAGCACAATGCCTTAATTTTATTAACCTCAAATAGAATGAACACAACCAACCAAGCTGGAATAACTGGATTGAATTTACACCTAAAACAACTTTAAAAAGTAACAAAAAATTTGAAAAAAAAATTTCATTGGATATCATGTTATGAAAGGCAGTGATTCCTGAAAGGTGGGAAACAAATGATCATTACAGTTTTCTTAGCTTAACGACTGGAAAGTTTCCAGGCCATTGTGCAACACGGGGGAAACCAGGCAAACTGGCAATCACTTTGAGTTGAGTAGAGAAAATGTGGGGAGTATTTAGAGATCAAAGCACATATAGCTTTGGGGGCAGAGTTTTAGAGAAGAGATTGCTGCATAGAGAAAGAATGCCAGAAATCTTCAGAAGATCCCTCCTAGAGTATAGTGCAGAATATGATAAAAACTACCCAAGGCTGAGGAGAGAACTACTGAAAAGGATTAGTCAGGAGGAGACACCATGATAATACAGGGCTGGAACTATTGCCTATTCCTACCATTCAAAGTGGAATAACTCATAATTCACATGGCATCAGGATGAGTACTCAGAAGAGTTTTGCCTTAATACTGCGAAGAAATTAGGCTCAGACTAAAGGTTGCTCTGGTCCAGCCTAACAAAGTTTAATATCAAGACCAGAAAGAATAAAAATGTTTCCAAGTACCCAAAACGAAGCTCAAGAATATTTACAGGAATACAAAAAATATATGGCACACAACAAGGTGAAATTTGCAGTATCTGGCTATCCAAACAAAACTTACCACACATTCAAAGAAGCAGGGAAGTAGGACTTACAATTTGGACAAAAGTCGATCAATAGAAATCAACCCAGAAATGATACATACATCAGAATTCGTAGCAAGGACATTAAAATAGTTGTTGTTTGTATGCCTTATGTACAAGAGGCTAAAGAAAAGATTGAGCATGTAAAGTGGAGACGTAGAAGATATAAAAAGACCCAAGTCAAATTTATAGAGATGAAAAATATATTGGATGAGATTAATGGCATATTAGTTGTTGCAGAAGAGATTAGTGAATGTGAATACACAAATAAAAAGTGAAACAGAAAAATGACTGAAAATATATAATACAGACATACCTCATTTTACCCTACTTACTCTTTTTTACACATTGAAGGTTTGTGGCAATCCTGCATGGAGCAAATCGACTGGCGCCATTTTTCCAACAGCATTACTTTGAAGTTAAGGTACATTTTTAAACATAATACTATTGCATACTAGCTTCCCTAGTGGCTCAGAGGGTAAAGCATTTGCCTGCAATGCAGGTAGACCTGGGTTCGATCCCTGGGTCAGGAAGATCCTCTGGAGAAGGAAATGGCAACTCACTCCAGTACCTTTGCCTGGAAAATGCCATGGACAGAGGAGCCCGGTAGGCTACAGTCCATGGGATCGCAAAGAGTCAGGCACGACTGAGCGACTTCACTTTTACTTTATTGCACACTTTATAGACTACAATATAGAGTAAACATAACTTTTATATATGTGCTAAGTTGCTTCAGTCATGTCCAACTCTTTGCAGCCCCATGGTCTATAGCCCGCCAGGCTCCTCTGTCCATGGGATTCTCCAGGCAAGAGTACTGGAGTGGGTTGCCATTCCATTCTCCAGGGGATCTTCTCAACCCAGGGATGGAACCTGGGTCTCCTGCATTGAATACAGATTCTTTACTGTCTGAGCCAACAGGGAAACCCACACATAGGCATACTTTGGAGATATTGCAGATTGTTTCAGACCACTACAACAAGCAAGTATTGCAATAAAGCAAGTCACACAGATTTTTTGGTTTCCCAGTGCATATAAAAGTTACATTTAGGGACTTACCTGGTGGTCCAGTCACTAAGACTCTGCATTCCCAATGTAGGGGGCCTAGGTTCAATCTCGGGTCAGAGAAGTAGATCCCACATGCCACAACCAAGTGTTCACATGCTGCAACTAAAGTTCCCTCATGCCGCAGCTAGAAAAAAAAGATCCTGCGTGCTGCAACTAAGACCTGGCACAGCCAAATAATTTTATTAAAGTTACGTTTGCATTACACTGTAGTCTACTGAAGTGTGTGATAGCTTTATGCCTAAACAACAATGTACATACTTTAACTAAAAAATGATGCTATTGGGAAAATGGTGCCAACAAACTTGTTCCACATAATGTTGCCACAAACATTCAATTTGTAAAAAAAAAAAAAAATGCAATATCTTTAAACAGCAATAAAATGAAGCACAAGCAAATGAGGACACTGATTCAGAGCCTTTACAGTTGACTCTTGAACAACATGGACCTGAACTACGCAGGTCCACTTATACACAGATTTTTTTCAATAAATAGGCACTACAGTACTATACCATCCATGGAATTGTGGATTTGGAGGGCCAACTGTAAAGTTACATGAAGATTTTCAATTGCTCAGAGGGTGGTGGTTTAGTCACTAAGTCGTGTCTGACTCTTGCGACCCCATGGACTGTAGCTCAACAGGCTCCTCTGTCCATGGGATTTTTCAAGGCAAGAATACTGGAATGGGTTGCCGTTTCCTTCTCCAAGGGATCTTCCAGACCCAGGAATCGAACCCAGATCTCCTGCGTCACAGGCAAATTCCTGCATTGCAGGTGGGTTCTTTACCAACTAAGCTATGAGGGAAGCTCAGAGGGTAGGCGCCCCAACTCCCAAGTTGTTCAAGGGTCAACTGAAGAGTCGTCCCTGGGTATTTGCAGAGGATTGGTATTTGCAGACATCTCCTCCCTTGTGGATACCGAAATCTGCAGCTTCTCAAATCCCTTACATAAAATGGTGTGTTTGCATATTATATACTCCCGTCCTCTGGTATACTTGAAATCATCTCTTAGATTATTTACTTTGCTGACACAGGTCCTTGTAGTCAAAGCTATGGTTTTTCCAGTAGTCATGTATGGATGTGAGCGTTGGACAATAAAGAAAGCTGAGCACCAAAGAAGTGATGCTTTTGAATTGTGGTGTTGGAGAAGACTCTTGAGAGTCCCTTGGACAGCAAGGAGATCCAATCAATCCATCCTAAAGGAAATCAACCCTGATATTCATTGGAAGGACTGATGCTGAAGCTGAAGCTCCAATACCATGATGTTCTGATGCAAAGAACTGACTCATTGGAAAAGACCCTGATGCTGGGAAAGACTGAGGGCAGGAGGAGAAGGGGAGGACAGAGGATGAGATGATTGGATGACATCATTGACTTGATGCACATGAGTTTGTGCAAGCTCCGGGAGTTGGTGAAGGACAGGGAAGCCTGACATGCTGCAGTCCATGGGGTCACAAAGAGTCAGACATGACTGAGCCTCTGAACCGAACCAAATACAATGTAAATGCTATGTGCATGCATGCTGTCCTTCAGTTGTGTCCAACTCTCTGCGACCCCATGGACTGTAGCCCACCCAGCTCCTCTGTCCATGGGATTCTCCAGGCAATAATACTGGAGTGGGTTGCCATTTCCTCCCCCAGGGGATCTTGCTGACCCAGGGATCAAACCCAGGTCTCTTGTGTCTTCTGCATTGGCAGGCAGGTTCTTTACCGCTAGAGCCATGCTATGTAAATAGTTGCTAGTGCATGCCAAATTCAAGTTTTGCTTTTTGGAACCTCCTGGAATCTTAAAAAAATATTTTTGACCCGCAGTGGTTGAATCCACAGATGTAGAACCTGTGGATACAAGAGGCTGCCTAAAGCCTTCTGGTGAACCTTACCCCACTCTGCAAGATATTGCCACCTAGCTGGCTCTGTAATTGAGTCTTCAAAAGCCCATTCCACCATTCTATCAATCCCGCTTCTTCAGGATATTGGGGAACATGATAAAACCAGTGAATTCAATGAGAGTGGGCTCATTTCTGTGCTTTTTTCCCCTGGTGAAACAAGTTCCTTGATCAGAAGTATGCTGTGTGGAATACTACATTGGAAATGGCATTCTGTAAATCCATGGATGGTAATTATGACAGAAGCAATGTGTGCAGTGAAGGCAAATCTGTATCCAGATTAAGTGCCTATTCCAGTAAGAACAAAATGCTACCCCTTCCATGATGGAGGTAGTTCAAAGTAGTCAACCTGCTACCAGGGAATGGTACCATATTGAGAACTCAATATTGGTCTCTGCTGCTGGCAGATCAGGGACCCAGTGGTGGCTGTAGCCAGATTGCCCTGAGGGAGTGGAAGTCCATGTTGCTGAGTCCACGAATAACCTAAAACACTCTCACAGACATACCCGGAAATAAAGTTGAGTTAAATTTCCAGGCACCTGTGGTCTAGTCAAGTTGATGCATAAAATTAACAATTATAGCACTGGCATAAGGATAGATATATAAGTCAATGGAATAGAATTGGTGGTGGTGGTTTAGTCACTAAGTCGTGTCCAACTCTTGCGAACTCATGGACTGTAGCCTGCCAGGCTCTTCTGTCCATGGGATTTTCCAGGCAAGAATACTGGAGTGGGTTGCCATTTCCTTCTCCAGGGGATCTTCTGGACCCAGGAATTGAACCCGGGCCTCTTGAATTGCAGGTGGATTCTTTACCAACTGAGTTATGAGGGAAGCCCTGGAATGGAATTAAGTGTTTGTAAATAAGCCCATCCATCTATGGTCAGTTGATTGTTGACATACATGACAAGATCATTCAGTGGGGGAAAGAGCAGTCTTTTCAACAAATAGTGCTGGGAAAATTGAACAGCCACAGGTAAAAGATTGAAATCAGACCCCTACCTCATACCACATACAAGAGTTAATTCATAGTAGATCATAGACCTAAATATAAGATTTAAAATGATAAAACATAATAAATCTTTGTGATGTTAGTTTAGGCAATGTTTCTTAAATATGACACTAAAACAACAAATGAAGAGAAAAATAGATAAATTAGGCTTCATCAAAATTTTAAAAAAGGACACCATCAAGGAAGTAAAAAGATTACCCACAAAAGGAGAGAAAATATTTGCAAATCATTTATCTGGTTAGGATGTTGTATCCAGAATATATAAATATTAATAACTCTTACAACTCAACAACAGAAAACCAAATGATCATATTTTAAAATGAGCAAAGGATTTGAATAGACATTTCTCCAAAGAAGATGTACTAATGAACAATAAGCACATGAAAAGATGCTCAATGTCATTACTCATTACGGAAATAACCAAAAGGTAGCATTTCACACCCATTAGGATGAATGTAAATCAAAAAGAAAGTAGCAAATTTGGCAAGGATGTGGAAAAGTTGGAACACTTGTGCATTGCTGGACATAATTGCAAAATTGTACAGGCAGTTTGGAAAATAGTTTTGACAGTGCCTTAAAATGTTAAGGGTTATCATGCTATGCTATGCTACGTCACCTCAGTCGTGTCCGACTCTGTGCGACCCCATAGACTACGGCAGCCCACCAGGCTCCCCCGTCCCTGGGATTCTCCAGGCAAGAACACTGGAGTGGATTGCCATTTCCTTCTCCAATGCATGGAAGTGAAAAGTGAAAGTGAAGTCACTCAGTCGTGTCTGACTCTTAGAGACCCCATGGATTGCAGCCTAACAGGCTCCTCCGTCCATGGGATTTTCCAAGCAAGAGTACTGGAGTGGGGTGCCATTGCCTTCTATGACCCAATAATTCCACTCCTAGGTATATACCCAAAATAAATGAACATGTATCCACACAAAAATTTTTACACAAATGTTCATAGCAGTATTATTCAAACTAGCCAAAAAATGAAACAACCCAAATTCCTGTCAACAAATGAATATATAAGTGAAAATGTAGCATATCCATAAAATGGAATGTTACTTAGCCTTGAAAAAGAATGTACTGCTACATGATACAACACGGATAAAATTTGAAAACATTATGCTAAATGAAAGAAGCCAGTCACGAAAATCTACATATTGTATGATGGTTGCATGATTCTGTGAAAATGCTAAAACCACTGAAATTGTACATTTCAAAAGAGTGAATTTTATATATGTGAGTTATATCTCTGTAAAGCCATTATTTTTAAAAATGTTTTATTCCATCCCTCAATGATGCCAGCAGTCCGAGGATAGGGGGAATGAAATGTCTATCAAATACTTTGACTATTATTCCATTGTTGAATGAGCTTTTGTAATAAAAGGTGCATTATTATCATCATCCAGAAAGCCAAAATCATGTTAGTTTTAAGGGCCACAATGATGTGGCCAGAATTGGCTGATCAGACTAAAACAGCAAAATCATAATTAAGAATGAATCGACAGCAATGAGAAACCCTCAGATGGGTTCAATGGTTCTGATTCTTCAATTCCTCAGGAACCAGTAGGGTCAATACTCATTGCAATATGGCCTGTTTTCACCATGAGACAAATAAGCCAGCTTCTGACAGAAGTCATAAGTCTGGCGTGCAGTGGCAGCTTCTACATCAGAAACATAGAATCTACGTAGAAATGTGTGCCCAGTGCGTGTATGATGTGCTACCATGTCTAATGTGATGTTGGATCTAGATAGCAGTTGTGGTAGTCTGAATGATGCAAGCAGCCTGATCAGCAGCTTGATTCCAGTTGGTATTATAAAAAAATGAGCCCTTATTTTGTCTGTCACGTGAGTGATCCAGACTGATTGGCATCTGCAGTTTGTTCCCAGAGTTCATGACCCAAAGAGGGGTTCCTTTAATCTGTCAGTCTGTCGTCTTCCAAGCAGCAAATCAGACAGCTAAGAATGGGAACAGCCAAAGAGTCAGTTAAAATATATAGCATGACTAGTCTTAAGGTAAAGGTGATTGCTTTCACTTCAGCTCATTGTGCTAATTGGTCCTATTGCAGGTGGTCTTCTGGAATTGTTGGAGCCAGCCAGCCAGTGAACACCATCAGTTTTCACTTTAATAAAACCATCAGTGAACCAGTCTTAGGCATTTAGGAGAACTTCTGCAAATCAAGGGCCCAAGTGAGCTAGTGAGGGGAGAAAGTTTTCACATAAAGTTGGCTTATCACTAAAGCCAGCCCAGCTATGCACTTAAATATACCATTTCCACTTGACTAGCAAGGCCTTTTGAATCTTCCCTGGTTGACTGTAGAGTTCTTGTTTATCCATCCAAAATGGGACTATCAGGCTGAAGAGTTACACAACCTCGTGGGTCAGGCATTCAGCTTCAACAAGGGTTTAGTAGCAGGTTAACACTTGCCTTTTTTTTTTTTTTAATTTAAGGGTTGTACTTGGTAGCTGCATCAGGCAGGTAGTGCTGTATAGTAGGAAATGGCCTCTAACCTATAACTCATGCTCTGATTTCCTTTTCCTTCTAGGAATCTATATTGTTTCTACTGGACCTCTTGTTCTCTGTTCAACCGAACCTGTAATATCCTTACTTCCCCCAAAACTCACATCCTCATTGCTGTTGTTTAATTCAGCTTCGGGGACTCCTGACTCATTAGCTGTTGCCACATTGTCCTTTTACAGGGCCCCTGGGGCTTTCTGTCCATTGTCATCCCTTCCTTCTCCCACCCTGAGGAGAATGAGCAGCCACCATTCAGGCACCATTTTTTGATGGTTTGTTTCAGTCCTTCCTCAGACTGCTCAACTACATTAACAGGAAGGGCACTGGGAGACCATTTGCCCCCATCTCTCACCCACCACTTGTATAACACTACTCACTACCAGATCCCAAACAGCGTCCTCATAACCCCAGTCTTTGCCTATGGGGTCCAGATCCTTTGTCTTCCAAAGAGTCATGTCTCTGTCAGCATCCCATCATCAGAATTCTCAAGGCTGAGATGTGATTTTTATCCTGCTTACCAGCTATGTAGGACTTCCCTGGTGGCTCAGACAGTAAAAGCGGTAAAAATGTCTGCCTACAATGGGGGAGGACCCAGGTTTGATCCCTGGCTCGGGAAGATCCCCTGGAGAAGGAAATGGCAACCCACTACAGTACTCTTGCATGGAAAATCCCATGGACGGAGAAGCCTGGTAGGCTAGAGTCCATGGGGTTGCAAAGAGCCGGACACGACTGAGCGACTTCGCTTTTCACTTTACCAGCTATGTAATAAAAACCTACTGGCCTTCCTGAGTAGAGAAAAACTGAGTTCTTTCCTCTTGCCTTTCTCTCCTATGTGCCTTCTTTACTTTCATCTCACACTTCTGCCACGTTCACAGCACTACAGACAGCATTTATGTGGGGCTCTTTCCCCACACCAAGCAATTTTCTGCAACACCAGCTTATTGTTCTACAAGTCAACTCAATTTTGACACTATCTACCCAAAAAGAGCAGCATTTTCCACAAATAAAGAGGTCAATGCCACAAAGTACACCCTGGTACACCACTTAAGACACCGTCAAGAGCTCAGATTTTTACCTGTTTTTCCGAACAACAAGGTTGGCAGTTCCAACAACTTCCTGCTTGGGTTTGATTGATTTGCTAGAGTGGCTCACAGAACTCAGCGAAAACTTATTGAAGTTTTCCAGTTTATTAAAGGGTATGATAAAGGATACAGATGAACAACCAAATGAAGAGCTACGTAGACCAAGGCTGGATCCAAACAGAGGAATGCCAGTCCCTGTGGAGTTGGGGTGCTTCACCCTCCTGGTATGTGGATATGTTCACCACCAGAAACTTCCCCAAACCCAAGCTATTGGGATTTTTATGGAGGCTTCCTTGTGTAAGTGTAATAAATTATTAACTGCCTTTCCAGCCCCTCTTCCCTCTCTGGAGAAGTGGGGATTGGGGGAGACTGAACATTTCAAGCATCTAAATAATGATTTAATCTTTCTAGTGACTAGCCCTCATCCAGGGACCAACCAGGAGCATGCCCAGTCACCTCATTTAAAAAAAAAAAAAAGATGTTTCTAACACTCTTATCACTTCAGAATTGCCAAGGGTTTTAGGAACCCTGTGTCAGAGACCATATATTAGAACAAGAGATGCTACTAGTATTCTTTGTTGTTCAGTTGCTCAGTCATGTCCAACTCTGTGACCTCATGAACTGCAGCACACCAGGCTCCCCTGTCCTCCACTATCTCCCAGAGTTTGCTCACATTCATGTCCATTGAATCGGTGATGCTATCTAACCATCTCATCCTCTGCCACCCTCTTCTCCTTCTGCTTTCAGTCTTTCCCAGCATCAGGGTCCTTTCCAATGAGTCAACTCTTTGCATCAGGTAGCCAAAGTATTGAAGCTTCAGCTTTAGCATCAATCCTTTCAATGAACATTTAGGGTTGATCTCCTTTAGGATTGACTGATTTGATCTCCTTGCTGTCCAAGGGACTCTCAACAGCCTTCCCCAGCACCACAATTCAAAAGCATCAATTCTTCAGTGCTCAGCCTTTTTTTTATGGTCCAACTAGTGTTCTTATCACTTAGGAAATTATAAGGGTTTTAAGAACTCTGCACCAGGAAGTTGGGGAGGGGAGCATGCAGAGACCAATATAGATATTTTCTTTTATCTTACACAAACTAACGTTAGCATGTTGCTGGCAAGAGACTCAAGACTCCTGAGTCATAAACAGAGTACGTTATTGCTCACTGTATAGCAAACAACATGAAGCATGTTTACATTGGTTCTCATAAGTATTATGGTGGTCACAAGGAGGGCCAGGTGGATGCCTAAGTGAAAAAAAAGCAAATTTCATTTGAGGTAATAGAAATGATAGCATGGAGCTTCTCTTCTTGTGGTATACTGTTTAAGGGAAAAGTCTCTGGAGTAAGATTAACTATTCCATCAATTTTATGGTTGTATAACTGTGAATGATTTTCTTCATCTTGCTAAACTCCAGTTTACCCATTATAAAATAATAGAACCTAGAATTGTGAAGATTAAATGAGATAAAGCATGTAAAGTGCTCAGCACCACCTGGCACAGAGTAACTGTCAATTTATTTTTAGTTAACATGTTCTTACTATCTTGAGTTCCAACAAGCAAATTGCCTGACATTTGTGTAAATCTCAAAGCACTATATTAAACACAGGATATGCTTACATCTTAGAGAAAAGGCTATATTTACATAAGGTCTTTGGTGAATCAAAAGGAAAAAAGTACAGTTTTTCAGGAAATAGTTGAGAAAAAAATAAGGTCATGTTCTGAGGTTTCAGGTGGACATGAATTTTGAGAAGGACACTATTCAACACACTACATCCATAATTTCTGGTCGATGCCTTCAGTCTAAAACTTTTAACTAACCATAAATGCAATAAGGTAGAGGAAGGGTAATTAAAGAGGCCCAGTTTTAGTTGTGACCATGCCACACAACAGTATGTAACAATGGGTAAGTCTCTTTATTTCTCTGGAACTCAGTTTTCTATTATATAAACTGAGAGGGTTGCACTAAACAGACTCATAACATCCCTCTCAGTTCTTAAATTCTGTGATTCTTAAATTATGAATTCATTCACTTCTCACTGGACATTAATTGAGCATCTCTGGAGTCAGGCCCTGCACTAGGACCTGGGGATATTGTGGCAAACAATGTATTTAGATGCCTTTCCTCATGGAGCTTACATTCTACAAGAGAAATACAGGCACTACACACATTACACAAATAACTGTAATTTTATTCACTCTAAGAAAGAAAAGTACAGGTTGCTGTGAGAATGTACACTGGTGAGCCCTAACCCAGTTTGGGTCTTCTCTGGTGGCTCAGATGATAAAGAATCTGCCTGCAATGCAGGAGACCCGGTTTCGATCCCTTGGTCAGGAAGATCCCTTGGAGAAGCGAATGGCAACCCATTCCAGTATTCTTGCCTGGAGGATTCCATGGACAGAGGAGCCTGGTAGCCTACAGTCCACAGGATCGAAAACAGTTGAACACAACTGAGCGACTAATGCATGCACACACACACACACAATCCAGTTTAGGGGGTCAGAAGATGTATTAAGTAGGTAACAAAAAAAGCAACAGACAGGCAAAATTATTTGAGACTAATACCATCTGGATTTAGAAAAGGCAGAGGAACCAGAGATCAAATTGCCAACATCCTTTGGATCATTGAAAAAGCAAGAGAGTTCCAGAAAAACATTTACTTCTGCTTTACTGACTACGTCAAAGCCTTTGACTGTATGGATCACAACAAACTGTGGAAAATTCTTAAAGAGACGGGAATACCAGACCACCTTACCTGCTTCCTGAGAAATCTGTATGCAGGTGAAGAAGCAACAATTAGAACCGGACATGAAACAATGGACTGGTTCCAAATTGGGAAAGGAGTATGTCAAGGCTATACATTGTCACCCTGCCTATTTAACTTATATTCAGAGTACATTATATGAAATGCTGGGCTGAATGAAGCACAAGCTGGAATCAAGATTGTCAGGAGAAATATCAATAACCTCAGATATGCAGATGACAGAAAGTGAAGAGGAACTAAAGAGCTTCTTGATGAGGGTGAAAGAGCAGAGTGAAAAAAGCTGGCTTAAAACTCAACATTCAAAAAACTAGGATCATGGCATCTGGTCCCATTACTTCATAGCAAATAGATGGGGAAACAGTGGAAACAGTGGCAGACTTTATTTTCTTGGGCTCCAGAATCACTGCAGATGGTGACTGCAGCCATGAAATTAAGATACTTGCTCCTTGGAAGAAAAGCTATGACCAACCTAGACAGCATATTAAAACAGAAACATTACTTTGCCGACAAAGGTCCTTTTAGTCAAAGCTATGGTTTTCCCAGTAGTCATGTATGGATATGACAGTTGGGCCATAAAGAAAGTTGGGCACTGAAGAATTGATGCTTTTGAACTGTGGTGTTGGAGAAGACTCTTGTGAGTCCCTCAGACTTGCAAGGAGATCAAATCAGTCAAACCTAAAGGAAATCAGTCCTGAATATTCATTGGAAGGACTGATGCTGAAGCTGAAACTCCAATAATTTGGCCACCTGATGCAAAGAACTGACTCTTTGAAAAAGACCATGATGCTGGGAAAGATCGAGGGCAGGAGGAGAAGGGGATGACAGAGGATGAGATGGTTGGATGGCATCACCAATTCAATGTACATGAGTTTGAGCAAGCTCCAGGAGTTGGTGATGGACAGGGAAGCCTGGCGTGCTGCAGTCCATGGGATCACAAAGAGTCAGATATGACTGAGTGACTGAACTGAACTGAATACCATCTCGTTGTGTAACTACTATAGGAATTGAAGCAGTAAAGAGTAGCTTTAAACCACAGTGCCTTCTGGCATCTCCAATAAGTTCAAAAGTTCGTAATACCCATGAAACCCAGTGGTAAAATTTGCTCCTATTTTCATGATTATATAACTCTGAAACTTTCAACAATTTATGAGCCAGTTAGTTCTGTAAAAACAAGGAAATGTCTGTGGTGGAAGTCTGTCAAGTGGTCTGTGCCTCAAATAGATGGCTTTTCATTCCAGTTGTGACTGAGATGTCATAAAACTTTCCCTAAAGATTTTCCTTCATAACTGGAAATGAAATTTTTTCTCTTTCTCCCAGTTTCAATCCAAAGTCTCCTAAACCTGAGATTACAGAGACAACAAGGAAAGTTCCCCAAACTCTGTCCCATTGTTTCCTGGAGAAAATCAGACTGGGGTCTCTGTGGTGTCTCTGGAGTTCATAGAATGGCCATGGGAGCTGTGGGTAAAAATGAAGATATGTAGTTGGGACAGAATTGGGGTCTCTGAGAGGGAGAGAAGAGGAACACCACTTTAGCATTGGGAACTCTGGCCCTGACCTGCAGTCTGACTCCAGGATCACATAGAACCTATTTCTTCATTGAAATATTTTCTTGACTCATCTTAGGAGAATAGGAGATGAGCTTCTTGAAATCAGGAACAAAATCTTCTAAAATCTATAATGATCTATATTCTTGTTTTATCTTTTGTAACTTTTTTTGCCTATAGGATCACCACTAGGCTGCACACCTATACAGCTTTTAACAACTACATTTCCCTGTGTGTGGTATAAGGGAAATTTGAGAGGCAGTATATTGAAATAGTTCAGAACAAACCATTAAACTGCCCTGTGCCTCTGTCTTCTCAACTGTTAAATGAGAATAATTCCTAGTTTATAGTCATTGTGGGGGCTTCCCTGGTGGCTCAGATGGTAAAGAATCTGCCTGCAATGCAGGAGACCTTGGTTCGATCCCTGGGTTTGGAAGATTGCCTGGAGAAAGAAATGGCAACCCACTCCAGTATTCTTGCCTGGAGAATCCCATGGACAGAGGAGCCTATTGGGCTATAGTCCATGGGCTCGAAAAGAGTCAGATATGACTGAGTGACTGAGACACACATAGTCATTGTGAGAGTTAACTGAGATAAGATAAATAAAGTTCTTAGCACTATGGCTGGTACATGGTAAGAAATCACTATTTGGTAGCTGTTACTATTATTACTGCTGGGCTAGGCCATATCCATATCTTTCTAGAAAGTAAAAAAGCTAATAAGGATTATAAGCTGGTAACCTGAGTCTTGGGTTGCTATTTATATCACTTAGGCTGCCATTAACTAATTTCCCTTTCACTTTGAGCAATGTAAGAAAGGAGGGGTTTACAGAGCACTAAAGGATTAAGCTGGAGTAGGAAATGGCAACTCACTCCAGTATGCTTACCTGGAAAACTCCATGGACAGAGGAGCCTGGCAGGCTAAGTTGATGGGGTTGCAAAGAGTTGGACATGACTGAGTGACTGAGTACTAAGGATTAAGCAAAAGTTGCCAAAAAGATTGAATGATCATCTCAGTGATCAATTATCTGAATTGTTTCTCCAGTGCCCATGATACTTGACATAAAGTAGATGCTCAACAAATATTTTAATTTGGTGAAATTATTGAAATTGAGTGAATTAATATATGGAAGCTCATCAAGAACCTAGATGTTTACTTTGTGTGATTTTACCATCAGGAAAGTCAACCTGTCCCAAAATTGCTAGTTCATTACCTGCTCTCGTATCAGAAACATTCTCACTTAAGATCTGTTCTTTTAAGACTTTATATCATAAAAAGACTATTAAAGGTGCCTAAAGATGCCTCTTTCCAAAGAACCTTATAGAACTCCTTCATACTGCAAGCAAAAAGGAAAGGAAAGAAGGAAGAGAGGGAGGGACTTAAATAGTGCTGGGGATTTCTCCATTGTTCCACTTAATACTGTTATTATGAGTGTTAAATGAGAGGGAAGAATCTGCTCAGGCTCTCTCAATTCTTTTTGATGAGCTTCTTACCTAAACTAACTGAGTCTGATGATTAAAGAACCATGACCCCTAAATGCAAACCAACTCTTTAATCTGGTGCTTAACTGAAGTTGTTGTTCAATTGCTAAGTCGTGTCCAACTCTTTGAGATCCCATGGACTGCAGCATGCCAGGCATTCCTGTCCCTCACCATTTCCCAGAGTTTGCTCAAACTCATGTCCATTGAGTCAGTGATGCCATCCAACCATCTCATCCTCTGTTGCCCCCTCCTCTTACTGCCCTCATTCTTTCCCAGCATGAGGGTCTTTTTCAATGAGATAGCTCTTCACATCAGGTGCCCAAAATATTGTAGCTTCAGCTTCAGCATCAGACCTTCCAATGAATATTCAGGGTTGATTTCCTTTAGGATTGACTTGTTTCATCTGCTTGCTGTCCAAGGGACTCTCAAGAGTCTTCTCCAGCACCACTGTTTGAAAGCATTCATCCTTCGGTGCTCAGCCTTCTTCATGGTCCAGCACTCACATCCATTCATGACTACTGGAAAAACATAGCTCTGACTAGATGGACCTTTGTAGGCAAAGTAGTGTCTCTGCTTTTTAATATGCTGTCTAGATTGGTCATAACTTTTCTTCCAAGGAGCAAGCGTCTTTTAATTCCATGGCTGCAGTCAACATCTGCAGTGATTTTGGAGCCCAAGAAAATAGTCTGTCACCGTTTCCATTGTTCTCCCATCTTTTTACCATAAAGTGATGGGACTGGATGCCATGATCTTAGTTTTTTGAATGTTGAGTTTTAAGCCAGCTTTTTCAGTCTCCTCTTTAACCCTCATCAGGAGGCTCTTTAGTTCCTCTTCACTTTCTACCATTAAGGTGACATCATTTGCATATCTGAGGTTATTGACATTTCTCCCAACAATCTTGATTCCAGTTTGTGATTCATCCAGCCCGGCATTTCTCATGATGTACTCTGCGTTTAAGTTAAATAAGCAGGGTGACAATATATAGCCTTGAAGTTCTCCTTTCCCAATTTTGAACCAACCTGTTGTTCCATGTCCATTCTAACTGCTGCTTCTTGACCTGCATACAGGTTTCTCAAGAAGCAGGTAGGGTGATCTGGTATTCCAGTTTCTTTAAGAATTTTCCACAGTTTGTTGTGATCCACACAGTCAAAGGCTTTAACATAGTCAATGAAGCAGAAGTTTTTCTGGAATTCCCTTGCTTTTTCTATGATCCAACAGATGTTGGCAATTTGATCTCTGTCTCCTGTCTTCTTTTCTAAACCTAGTTTGTACATCTGGAAGTTCTTGGTTCATGTATTGCTGAAGCCTAGTTTGAAGCATTTTGAGCATTGCCTTGCTAGTGTGTGATCTATGTGCAATTATCTGGTAGTTTGAGCATTCTTTGGCATTGCCCTTCTTTGGGACTGGAATAAAAACTGACCTTTTCCAGGCCTGTGGCCATTGCTGAATTTTCCAAATTTGCTGAAGTAACAGCAGTCTATTCTGACATTGAAGAAAAACTGGCTGTGTAAACTATATGAAGACAACACAGCATCTTGTTATGGGATTTCAAGGGCAATTTTGACTATGTGCAATTTTTGGTATATAAACTGACTTTAAAATCTAACCCCTGGTATACAATATGTCTTCACTATATTCATTTTAATATGCTGTCACTTCTGTGTGTGTGTGTGTCACACATGTGTGCATTCTATGACTACAGATGGAATGATAGCTAGTTTGTATTCTCAGTGGAAAAAGAATAATTAAGCAATTTGTGAATTATGTTCTAAATTTATATTAGCTTGTATTCTAATTCTTAAGCATTTAAATGAGATCTTCTGCCTTGATTATAATTTTTAGTAAATGAACTTCAGTTTTGACATTGTATTATATTTTTAGTTTTTCCATTCAAAAAATTTTATTGGACACCTCCTAGTTAGCTGGCATAGGGCTAGCTGTCACACATTATTTCCTTGGAAATCAATAACCACAAAAGTTTTTGTGAAAATCTGCTTCCTCCAAAGCCACTGAGGAGTGATGAAAGAACCAGATCATGAGTGAGGCAAGGTAAAGTCTGAAATCTGCAAACACAGAGAAGGAGACAGTGTAAATACGTGCTAAGGCAGAAGTGAGGTATGAAGGAGACTTTGTTGACACTGTAACATGTCTGGCAAAATGGTGCTTGGTGCATCTTTAGGAAATATTCTTTCTAGAGTTAAGTGCCAAAGAGTCCCTGGCATCAGAAAAAACAGGCTCATCTTCTCTTAAATGATCTCTAAGCTGCTGGAGATCAAGGGAACACTCTCTAGGACAGGGGGAAAAAGAGCATTGCACCTAACAACTGCACAAAACATTCTTAAAGTACCCTTGGAATATTTATTTATGAAAACTGAACAAATGCTAGGCCATAACGTGAGGCTAAACTTATTTTAAGTGGTTAGTATCAGACCACATTCTGGAACTACAACGCAATTAGTTTAGTAACCAATAGCAAAAATTTTAAAAACTTCACATATTTATGAAATTTAAAACTTAACTCATAGGCAGTTATACTGGCAACTAGAAAATACTTATAACTGAACGGTAGTAAAACTACTATGCATCCAAATGGCGAGATGCAATCAGCCACTGTTTAGAGGGCAATTCATATCCTTAAAGGGAAAAGGGGGGCTTGCCTGATGGTTCAGCAGTAAAAAAATCCACCTGCAATGTTTTGGGAAGATTCCCTGGAGAATGAAACGGCAACCCACTCCAGTTTGCTTGCCTGAAAAATCCCCTGCACAGAGGAGCCTGTCCAAAGTGTTACAGAGTCGGACACGACTGAGCAACTGAGGACACACGCAAAGAAAAAAAGGAAGAAAGTCTTAAAAGTAAAGAAAAAAGGAAAAAAACAGCAGAATAAATTCTAAGAAAGCAAAAGGAAAAGAAGCAGAAATTAATGACAAAGAAAGCAAATATACACTGAAGAAAATGAACAAAGCCAAAGTTTGGTGTTTTGGAAATGCCATTGATAAAATTAAGTAGACAAAAGAAAATATAAAAATAAACTATAACATTTTTTATAAATGATAAAAAAATAAATAAATATTAGACCCTGATAATGGGAAAGATTGAGGGCAGTAGGAGAAGGGAACAACAGAGGATGAGATGGTTGGATGGTATAACTGACTCAATGGACATGAGTTTGAGCAAACTCTGGGAGATGGTGAAGGACCGGAAAGCCTGGCGTGCTGCAGTCCATGGGATCTCAAAGAGTTGGACATGACTGAGCGACTGAACAAGAAAAAGTGAATGTAGAGGATGGGAGTATGGATAAAACAAGATTGTCTTTTATTTTATTTCTTGGTTTTGCTGGATCTTCCTTGCTTTTGTGTGGGCTTTCTCTAGTTGCAGTGAGTGAGGGCCACTCTCCAGTTGTGGCATGGGCGTCTCATTGCAGTGGCTTCTCTTGTTGCAGAGCATGGGCGTTAGGGCTTTTGGGCTTCAGTAGTTGCAGTATGCAGGCTAGTAGATGTGCATGGTCATAGTGGCTCCGAGGCATGTGGAATCTTCCCAGAGCAGGGATGGAACCAGTGTCCCCTGCATTGGCAGGCATATTCCTATCCACCAAGCTACCAGAGAAGTCCTAGTTTTGCATATATTTAAAATTATCCACTATAAAAAGTTAAAGAGATTTTAATGTGAAAGGTAAAACTATAAAACTTTTAGAAGACAATATAGAAAAATATCTTCATGACCATGGGAGGGAAAAGATTGAGATTTCTTAAACATACAGAAAGAAAAATAAATTTTACTACATTAGACTTAATAATTTATTCATCTAAAATACCATAAAGAGATTAAAAGAACAGGCCACAAATTGAAAGAAAATATTTGCAATACATGTAACCGACAAAGGATTAGTACACAAGATACTTATGAGTAAGAAAAAGACAATCAATGGAACAGTGGGGAGGAGACATGAACTGGAATTTAATAAAGAAGAAAATTCAAATGCCCATAAGAATATGAAGGGAATGCACAATCTCTTTGGTAGTCAAGAAAATGTAAATTCACATTGTAATGAAGTACTGTTTTATACAGAATGGGCAAATTTTTTGAAGTAAAAAAATAACCAAATATTGGTAAAATAATGGGGCAAGAACAGTCCATATTCACTCCTGACTGGAGTGTTAAATTGGTAAAATCATGGTAGAACACAGTTCGGCATTATCTAATTAGGTTGAGCATGCATACATCTTTAAAACCAATCAGTTCCATTTCTAAGTGAGTAGTATGTAACCACTGTGTGTGCCAAGGAGACTTACTCAATAACATTCAGAGAAAAAAAAAAATATATTCAGAGCCCCACTGTTATTAATTGTCCATACTGGGAGCAACTCACATGATCATCCCGGTAAAATATGGATAAATAAATTGTGGGATAGTCACACAATTGAATACCATATAGCAGGAAAAGTAACTAAACCACAACTTCACACATTAAAAGGTAAAACAAAAGAAGCAAGTCACATAAGCTAAAGTTATGGGACTCTATTTAAATAAAGTTCAAAATCAGGCTAAATTAGACTATTTATTGTTTAGAGATTAAACCTAGACAGTGTATTAAAAAGCAGAGACATTACTTTGTCAACAAAGGTCTGTATAGTCAAAGCTGTGGTTTTTCTAGTAGTCATGTTTGAATGTGAGAGTTGGACTATAAAAAAGGCTGAGTACCAAAGAATTAATGCTTTTAAACTGTGGTGTTGGAGAAGACTCTTGGGAGTCCCTTGGACTGCAAGGAGATCAAACCAGTCAATTCTAAAAGAAATCAATCTGAATATTCATTGGAGGGACTGATGCTGAGGCTGAAGCTCCAATACTTTGGCCACCTGATGCAAAGAACTGACTCATTTTAAAAGACTCCCATGCTAGGAAAGATTGAAGGCAGGAGGAGAAGGGGATGACAGAAAATGAGATGGTTAGATGGCATCACCGACTCATTGGCCATGAGTTTGAGTAAGCTTCCGGGAGTTGGTAATGGACAGGGAAGCCTGGCATACTGCAGTCCATGGGGTCTCAAAAGAGTCAGACACAACTGAGCGACTGAGCAACAACTGGTGTGGTAAAACATGAAAGCAAGCCAGGGGCATTATTCAGCTGAAATTCGAGGCAACAATTTCCAGTCTCTGGAAGACTCTTAAAGAGTGGTGCTGATTCCAGAAGAAGTAAGATTTCATTAAGGAAGATATTTTTGGATAAAAGGATCTGAAGCCTCTTAGGTAGCACCCTGGTGGCTCAGACAGTAAAGAATCTGCCTACAATGAGGGAGACCTGGGTTCAATCGCTGGGTCAGGAAGATGCCCTGGAAGAGGGAATGGCTACCCACTCCAGTATTCTTGCCTGGAGAATTCCATGGAAAGGAATTCTAAGGAGGGCTAAGGTGGGTTCAGTTTCTGGGTTCATCAGTCCACGGGGTTGAAAAGAGTCGGACGTGACTGAGCAACTAGCACTTTTAATTTTTTTCAAATAACACCAGAGGGAGTTAGGCTCTTGTCTCTGAAAGTGTGGTTCAGGCCTCACCTCTCAAAGCCACTTTTTTTTTTTTTCTTTTTGTTCATGTAGATCATTTTTAAAGTCTTTATTGAATTTGTTACAGTATTGCTTCTGTTTTATGTTTGGGGTTTTTGGTCAACAGGCTTGAGGGATCTTAGCTCCCTGACCAGGGATTGAACCTGTACATCCTGCATTGGAAGATGAAGTCTTAACCACTGGACTGCCAGGGAGGTCCCTCAAAGTCACTTTCTTCCAATCAGCAGAGATGCGTACAGCCCTCAGAGGCAGTTCTGCACCCAGAAAAACTATTCTAATAAGTTCCAGATGTGGTGCAGAAAGCGTGCCATCACCACTCCAGGCAAACCACATGACCCCCCTGCCCAGCTCACCCCACACAGGAAATTGAAACCTGAGCCCAATGGCCTATTCAGACTCTTTCCTGGAAATATTATGTACTAGGTCAGTATTACAGAGTTTTTAGAAATAGTTCACAAGCATCTTCTCATCAGATCTTCACAACCCTGTGACATGCCCCTTGACCTTGGAAAACTTCCCAAATCCCACACTTCAAAGTACCTATATTATACCACTGAAGTGAAGTGAAGTGCAAGTCACTCACTCATGTCTGACTCTTTGCAACCCCATGGACTGTATTCTTCAGGCCAGAATACTGGAGTGGGTAGCTGTTCCCTTCTCCAGGGGATCTTCCCAACCCAGGGATCGAACCCAGGTCTCCCACATTGCAGGCGGATTCTTTACCAGCTGAGCTACAAGGGAAGCCCATATTATAGCCCTGCTCACCTATATTATAGCCCTTTTGTGAAAACCAGCCAAAGGGCTCTTGAGAGGTGAGTTACTCAACTCTACCCAATGTCGGAAAATCCTGTGGGTCTGCAAAACTAACAGAAATGTCAATATTCTTGGAAAGAGATCTTAATTATCTGTACTTGGAATTCATTAGAAGCTATTCATAAGACCTAGCCAACTTTTAAAAATATTAAAATTTTTAATTTAAAAATATTAAAAAGCAGAGACATTACTGTGCCAACAAAGGTCCACGTAGTCAAGGCTATGGTTTTTGCAGTGGTCATGTATGGATGTGAGAGTTGGACTTTGAAGAAAGCTGAGTGCCGAAGAATTGATGCTTTTGAACTGTGGTGTTGGAGAAGACTCTTGAGAATCCCTTGGACTGCAAGAAGATCCAACCAGTCCATCCTAAAGGAGATCAGTCCTGGGTGTTCATTGGAAGGACTGATGCTAAAGCTGAAACTCCAATACTTTGGCCACCTTATGCGAAGAGTTGACTCATTGGAAAAGACTCTGATGCTGAGAGGGATTGGGGGCAGGAGGAGAAGGGGACAACAGAGGATGAGATGGTTGGATGGCATCACCAACTCAATGGACATGAGTTTGGGTGAACTCCAGGAGTTGGTGATGGACAGGGAGGCCTGGCATGCTGTGATTCATGGGGTGTCAAAGAGTTGGACATGACTGAGCGACTGAACTGAAATGAGCCAACTTTGAGAAAGAGGAAATTAATATTAAGCAGCTATTATGTACCTGGCACTGTGTTTGCAGCTGTTTATGGATTGTTGTTGGTTAGTCACTAAGTTGTTTCCGATTCTTGCAACCCCATGAACTGTAACCTGCCAAGCTCCTCTGTCCATGAGTTTTCCCAGGCTAGAATACTGGAGTGGGTTGCCATTTCCTCTTCCGGAGGATCTTCCTGTCCTGAGAATTGAACCCATGTCTGCTGCACTGGCAGGAGGATTCTTTACCCTGAGCCACCATGGAAGTCCTGTTTATGGGTACTTAATAAGTGTTTGTCAAATGAATGAATGAATTTCTCACAATAACACTGTGAGATAACACCCTTTCAGATGAGGGATTAAGAGAGGTTTAGGTTCAAAATTACACAGCTAGCTAATAAATGGCAGAGCTCGATATCAAACCCAGGTTTTCTGGCATATGCTCTTTTCTTTCAACATCAGTTCAGTTCAGTTCAGTTACTCAGTCACGTCCAGCTCTTTGCGACCCCATGGACTGCAGCACACTAGGCCTCCCTGTCCATTACCAACTCCCAGTGTTATTCAAACTCATGTCCATTGAGTCAGTGATGCCATCCAACCATCTCATCCTCTGTCATCCCCTTCTCCTCCTGCCCTCAATCTTTCCCAGCATCAGGGTCTTTTCAAATGAGTCAGCTCTTCGCATGAGGTGCCTGAAGGATTGGAGTTTCAGCTTCAACATCAGTCTTTCCAACAAATATTCAGGACTGATTTCTTTTAGGATGCATTGGTTGGATCTCCTTGCAGTCCAAGGGATTCTCAAGAGTCTTCTCCAATACCACAGTTCAAAAGCATCAATTCTTTGGCACTCAGCCTTCTTTATAGTCCAACTCTCACATCCATACATAACTGCTGGAAAAACCATAGCCTTGACTAGACAGACCTTTGTTGGCAAAGTAATGTCTCTGCTTTTTAATATTCTGTCTAGGTTGGTCATAACTTTTCTTACAAGGAGCAAGCATCTTTTAATTTCATGGCTGCAGTCACCATCTGCAGTGATTTTGGAGCCCAGAAAAATAAAGTCAGCCACTGTTTTCCCTGTTTCCCCATCTATTTCCCATGAAGTGATTAGACTGGATGCCATGATCTTAGTTTTCTGAATGTTGAGTTTTAAGCCAACTTTTTCAGTCTCCTCTTTCACCCTCATCAAGAGGCTGTTTAGCTCCTCTTCACTTTCTGCCATAAGGTTGGTGTCATCTGCATATCTGAGGTTATTGATATTTCTCCCGGCAATCTTGATTCCAGCTTGTGCTTCTTCCAGCCCAGCGTTTCTCATGATGTACTCTGCATAGAAGTTAAATAAGCAGGGTGACAATATACAATACAGCCTTGACGTACTACTTTTCCTATTTGGAACCAGTCTGTTGTTCCATGTCCAGTTCTAATTGTTGCTTCCTGACCTGCATACAGATTTCTCAAGAGGCAGGTCAGGTGGTCTGGTATTCCCATCTCTTTCAGAATTTTTCAGTTTATTGTGATCCATGCAGTCAAAGGCTTTGGCATAGTCAATAAAGCTGAAGTAGATGTTTTTCTGAAACTCTCTTGCTTTTTCAATGGTCCAGTAGATTTTGGCAATTTGATCTCTGGTTCCTCTGCCTTTTCTAAAACCAACTTGAACATCTGGAAGTTCACAGTTCATGTATTGATTGAAGCCTGGCTTGGAGAATTTTGAGCATTACTTTACTAGCGTGTGAGATGAGTGCAATTGTGCGGTAGTTTGAGCATTCTTTGGCATTGTCTTTGTTTGAGATTGGAATGAAAACTGACCTTTTCCAGTCCTGTGGCCACTGCTGAGTTTTCCAAATTTGCTGGCATATTGAGTGCAGCACTTTCATAGCATCATCTTTTAGGATTTGAAATAGCTCAACTGTAATTCCATCACCTCCACTAGCTTTGTTCGTAGTGATGCTTCTTAATGCCCACTTGACTTCACATTCCAGGATGTCTGGCTCTAGGTGAGTGATCACACCATCGTGATTATCTGGATCATGAAGATCTCTTTTGTATAGTTCTTCTGTGTATTCTTGCCACCTCTTCTTAATATCTTCTGCTTCTGTTAGGTCCATACCATTTCTGTCCTTTATTGTGCCCATCTTTCAACATACCCCACTGCTTTTGAAGAGTTGGAATCATACAGAGAGAAAATAGAATGTTTCCTCTTGAAAAGAATGTTTATAGCTTGTAGTCAGAATCAAGAATCATAGTATTTCCAAATGGTCTTAAATATTTATTAGTATGTGTACTAATAAGTTTTTCACTTACTATATACACAGTGCATTACACACATAGTAATTATCTATACTTCTAATGATTTAATTATCTGCATAGATAAATCTCAAGTAATAATAGTGAACACATAGTGCTTACTATATGCACTGTGTATATAGTAAGAGCTTTAGATATTTTAAATTATTTAATTCTCACAGAAGCCTTATGAGGTTTGTACAGTTACTATCCCTATTTTACATATGGGAAACTGAGGTTCATAGAGGTTAAGCAACCTACCCAAGATCACACAGATAGCCATGGTAGAAATAGGATACGAGCCTAGGCTATCTGCCCTGGAATCTTAGTGTTTGACCATCAGGCTATACTACTTCTCAATAGTATTATATTGCTGAAAATTAAGATGTAGGATACATATAGTAGAAACCATTTATATAAATGTTTAAAACCCTCAAAACATTTCTGTGGGGTTTTTTTTGTTGTTGTCTTTTTTACAAAATCGTGTATCTAGAAGTATAAAAATATTCATGGGAGTGGTACTCACCAACTCAGGCTGGATTGTGTTTACCTCTGGGAGAAGAAGGAGAAATGAATGGGGAGCCATATTATAACATTCTATTTCTTTGTTTAAAACTCTGAAACAAATAGGGGGTTAACACATGGTTGAATATGGGTTTCCCATGTGGCTCAGTGGTAAAGAATCCGGGTTTGATCCCTGCGTTGGGAAGATTCCCTGGAGGAGGGCATGGCAACCCACTCCAGTATTCTTGCCTGGGAAATCCCATGGACAGAGGAGTCTGGCCACTTACAGTCCATGGGGTCACAAAGAGTCGGCTACAACTTAACAACTGAACATGCTCATGGGTGAATTTAACAGTTTATGTGACTTGTCCAAAGTCACATAAAAGTAACAATTTTTTTTTTTTTTTGGCTACACTAGACCAACTAGTCAGAGAAGGCAATGGCACCCCACTCCAGTACTTTGCCTGGAAAATCCCATGGATGGAGGAGCCTGGTAGGCTGCAGTCCATGGGGTCGCTAGAAGTCGGACACAACTGAGTGACTTCACTTTCACTTTTCACTTTCCTGCATTGGAGAAGGAAATGGCAACCCACTCCAGTGTTCTTGCCTGGAGAATCCTAGGGACCGGGGAGCCTGGTGGCTGCCGTCTATGGGGTCGCACAGAGTCGGACACGACTGAAGTAACTTAGCAGCAGCAGACCAACCAGTCCATTCTAAAGGAGATCAGTCCTGGGTGTTCTTTGAAAGGAATGATGCTAAAGCTGAAACTCCAGTACTTCAGCCACCTCATGTGAAGAGTTGACTCATTGGAAAAGACTCTGATGCTGGGAGGGATTGGGGGCAGGAGGAGAAGGGGACGACAGAGGATGAGATGGCTGGATGGCATCACCGACTCGATGGACGTGAGTTTGAGTGAACTCCGGGAATTGGTGATGGACAGGGAGGCCTGGCGTGCTGCAATTCATGGGGTCGCAAAGAGTCGGACACAACTGACTGACTGAACTGAACTGAACTGAGGTCTTTGTTGCAGCCCATGGGCTTTCTCTAGCTGTAGCATACTGGGGCTTCTCTATCTGTGGCACACGGGCTTCTTGTTGCAGTGCCAAGGTTGCTGTTGTTGTGGAGCATAGGCTGTAGAGCATGCAGGCTCTCCAGTTGAGGCACGCAGGCTTCATAGCCCTGCTGTGGGGTCTTAGTTCCCCGACCAGGGATCTAACCTGTAGTCCCTGCACTGGAAGGCGGATTCTTAACCACTGGCCCACACAGTAAGTCCCCAGGTGGAATTTTTTTAATAGATCACTGAGTCTCATTCTCCCATTTAGGATTTGAGAACAGTCTGTATAGATTAGGAAACCAACCAGATAGTAATCTGTTCAAGGGCCTACTGCAAGTCAGTGGCAGAAAACAAGTCCCTAGACTTCAGAGCACTTTTGACTCTCACCACCACCCTTTCCTACATCCTGCCATTCTTTCCTACATCCTACATTCTGTCTTACCTCCTGATTTACCCCCAAAGTTTCGTGGTTTTTTCCTGCTGGACAACTTGTATTTGTCCTGTTGGTTAATTTCTTTTAAAGAAATAATTTTTGATTGCTCACTTATATTTCATTGTTCCATATTCAAATAGGATTATATTTTAGAGTCATAGGGCTTCCCTTGTGGCTCAGCTGGTAAAGAATCTGCCTGCAATGTGAGAGATCTGGGTTCGGAAGATCCCCTGGAGAAGGGAACAGCTACCCACTCCAGTATTCTGGCTTGGAGAATTTCATGGGCTGTATAGTCCATGGGGTCGCAAAGAGTTGGACATGATTGAGCAACTTTCACTTTTACTTTAGAGTCATAAGGCCCAATCAGCACCAGAGCCAAGCCTTTCCCTAGGAATTTTATGTCTTTTCTCCTTTTTAACTCCTTCTTCTTATTTTTTTCCCTTAGCTCTATCTTCCACAGCCGTTGATTCCCATCATCTAGTATCCATCAGACTCAAGATGTTGTCTCCTCCCGATTCCATATTTGAACTCTTGATTTATCTGAACAGCTTACTTGGTGGGTCATACAAGGAATGAAAATTTAGAAAACCGTCACATCTGTGGAGGGCTCCACAGGTTCCAAGGTGTCTACATGGTTTCATTTGATTGGCCCAGGGTGGGAGGCAAATGAGATAGTGGGTTCAGACAGTTTATATGACTTACCCGAGATCGCAAACAGAAAGTAACAAAACCTGAACAGAATCCACATCTTCTGACTTTGTATTTACTTCTCTTTCCAATTGTCCCTGTCTCCATAAACCACCAAAAAGAAGTTGGTCCCTACAAAAGAGGATAAATCAATGAAGGACTAGGGATCATCACTACCTGTCACATTCTTTCACCACCATCCCCAGCAAAACAGATAATACTTGCTGCATGGCCTTATGTTAAGCTGCTCTTCTCTGCAGAACCTCAAAACTTCACATCACCCAGGGGTCATAAGTTGTGACCCTGTAAATTCCAGTTTGTTCAAATAAGCTCAAGTGAGCAAGAAGAGGTGAACCACAGACTAATCACTTATCATGTCAGCAGAAGGGCAACCCTTCAACTGTTGAAAATTTATGTAGAAATTTTTAAAATTATGAGACCAATATTGAAAGTTCCCAAAGAGATTTTACTAATAAGGCAGGCTAGGCCTCAGCAATCTGCCTACCTAGAGTTTAACTTCTCCAGTGAATGCTGCTTAGCCCACCCAGATGCCGGGGTCCTGCCCCGGCTGATCCAGGGTATTCGAAGCGGGGACGGCATCGGCGACCTATTTATTTAAATATTTTATCAAAGATATAAAGAGTAATAGGATGAGGATAGCTCAGTAGGAAAATTCAGTGGAGAAAAGAGGCTGAGTAGCTTGGTTTACGCGGGAGACCAATAAAACTTCAAGACAAGAAGCTTGCACCACTTACGTAGGCCGCAGGCGTCCTTCCGTTCTCCCGAAGGAGAGGAGACGCTGAGGCCTCCCCGGTCGGATCTTAGAAGCCCAGGCATAATTAGTAAGCATGGTGGGTTCCGCGCTCCAGATGGAGACTCAACCAGAGTGAGAGAGAGAGCGACATGGGGAGACCAGTATTTCGAGAAACTGATCCCAATTCTTTATTTTCCAGAGTCTGTTTTTATACACTGAGATGTTATACAAAAGTCACGTGGGGACAGCAGTCCTGACTTTTATTAAAGTCAGGTGCTTCACACAAATGTATACAGAGGTCTTAGGGGTGTTACATCATCTTCTAGCCAGGGGGGCCTGCTGACAATTTACAACCCTCTCCTTGTGACAGCGGTCAGTCAGTCAGGACACTTATTTCTCCAGGGCTGATTAGTCTCAAAACAGATGCCACCCAAATAAAGTTACATTCCTACAGGGTGAGGGTGTAGTGGGTTTTAGTTAAGGAAAGAATTTACTTAGCCTAAGGTCTAACGTGATTAATATCAAAGGTTAATACTTATTCCTTCTATATATTCATTAATGTGTGTAAGGGCAGGGGATATGGAGACTTAGCAACAAACGTTGGCTCAACAAATGAAAAACCCTTCACCAACACAATTTCTAATTAGCCCACTATACTTATAGTTTTCTAACTTCTCTAAAGAACCTGTTTTTAGAGGGTTTAAAGCATCTCGTGCCTCTCACGGTTGGGAGGCTGTGAGCAATCACATGTGGCCCGACGAGCCTGTCAGGCAGGCTAGAGAAACTTCAGAGGAGTTTGTAGGTTAAAACACTCTTGTCACACCCAAGAGTTTTTATTGACTGGAGCTCTAGGTTAACTCCTTCTCTGAAAGAGGTGGTGGGGGACAGCCCCCTGTAAAGTCAGAGGTGTAGGTAAGAGCACAAAGTAGTAAAGTAGGCAGGCTCTGGTTATGGGGGTAGACGCTCGAGGATTTCCAGGGGGACTCCTGAGGCTCGATCCCGCCTTTGCGTATGTCGAGCCTCCTTCCTCATGACCTTTGCCATGGGCGGAGTACCTCACTCTGGCCCCCAGCACCCAGAATTTCTGAAAGAAGCTAAATTAAACCTTTCTTTGGCAGGATGTGTTTTTCCAGGTTAACTCGTTATGGCAATTCATTAGTTTCATTCTCTGTCCTGGGATCGATTCTGAATTAAAATCTCATTAAATCCTGCCCATGGGTAACCTCAGTGCAGCCACTTCTTTTCCAACCCTTTACAACCTCAGTGTCAACACCAATTCTAATTCCAAAGACTGGGGAGAAAAATAGGGAGACCAGACCACAAGGCTTGCGGCCATCAGAATGGGTATGAAGGCAGTCTTCACTTGGCTGATGGCAGAGATGCAATGAGGAAGCCAGCTACTGGGAGTTCCTGGGGTCTTTTAAAAATCTCACAGCAACACATCTTGCCTCTGCTGCATAAGGACAGGGAAGACGCTCAGCTCTGGCTTCCCTTAGAGATAAAAGACACTGTAAGTAGGAAAAAAAATTTTTCTTTTCTTCTGCTGCCTACAGAGATCCTATCTCCTTCTCTGTGTTTAAGTTTCAAATGGCTAGAGAGCCCCTCTATAAAATAAGCACTGCCCTTTACTTTTTCTACTTTTGTAAAAAAAAAAAAAAAAAACACCTGTTCTGCTGTTCCATTTACTGCTGCTTTTCTGATGATGAAACGTTTTTTTCTTTGCATTGTGGATCAGTGAGACTATTCCTGCCTGTGAGATGGAGTGAAGTTTAAAATAATGTTTGCAGTAGGGTTGTTTGTTTTCTTGTTCTTGTCCTTGAAATGAGGGTTGAGCTAGCCCCCAGCCTGCTCTGTTACAAGGTGAGAACCAGATTCCTTTGGCCTCCACTTTCTGAGGGGAAGCATTATCAATTTAAATATGCTTTGGAGGAGGGTGTGGTAAAGCTACTGTTACTTTTGAAAGTTTAAAGAACTTTGTGGGTCATCCTTCATTTCTTCATTTTCAGGAAAGCTAAACAGATTTATTTGTTTCACTTTTGTGGATCAGAGTAGTTTAGCACAAAGAAAGCAATCTACCTTTTGTGGGCTAGTAGCTTCTTATTACTCTATACCCTGCTTTTTCCACTTTCTAGCAGCAAAAGAAAAAAATTCCCTAGAAAGACATACTTTAAAATCTCAGCCCTGATGTCAGAATCACATTTCAGCGCTTCTTTAATGTCTTCAGGAAGTCACCAGTAGTATCAGATTTCTAATGGCTTTCAGAGAGTAGAATTTGGGATTTCAGATCAGTCTTCATGTGAAGAATTGGTTCATTTCATGTTTATTAGAGCAAAACCAGACAACCAAACTTCCATTTGTTGGAAATCTTCCTTTTCCTTTCCAAGCGTTTGGTTTTTCAGGGTGGAATGCCTGTTTCAGCACATTTTAATGCCCTTCAGAGGAAAGCTTGGATTAATATTTTCAATTGTGGGTGCATTTGTTCTGTTTCAGCAACACTGGATTTTCTGCCAGTTTCATTGGAGAGGCTCTAGGAGGCTTAAGAGATGAAACATTGGAGTCACTTTGGATTTTCTTTGGCTATTTTAGGGGCTTTTGTGAGAGTGAGAGATCTTGACCCATTCTAAAACACAATTTCACAGTTGTTTGTCTCAAAACCTTTTCTACTTTGTCTAAACACAAAGTTTCTCTAATTCACACATGGTCTTAAGATTTGCTCGGCTATATTCCCTTTGGTCTGCCTTGATCCTTTTCTGCAGAAAATTTCTCTGACATCAAAGCCTCTTCCCTTCCTTCTGCTGAAAAGTTGTTGAGAGCTGTAGAAGACCATCCATCCAGCTTCAGGCCACACTCAACAAGTAAAGAATACCCAAGTGACACGAATTCAGAACATTAGAAGACAGTATGATTACTGGGCCAGAGAAAAGAGAGAGAAGTAGTTTCTGGACAGTAAAACCGTAACCAGTAATGTCCCCACAGTGATCTTTGTTGAGTGATAAGAACTAAATCAAGCCAAAGGGAATGATGTCAGGAGATTAATCATTTTAGCAGCTCCTATCAGCATTGCATTCCTTATACACTGTGGGAATGCATATCTGGGGATTGGGACTCTTGAATCCTGTTTCAGTAGAACAGCAGACAGACTTCACATTGACATGCAGCTGCCAGGATGCTTTGTGTCCTTTTGCTTCATGAGGAGGAGCACAGCATGAAGCCTTCTTAGAATTCTAATGCAGAGCCTCTTGGGCAGAGCCTGGGCCTGCCACATGGTTCCTGGTCTCAGAAGAAGAGTCCTGAAGCAGGCTGTCCATGTAAAACCCAGACCAGAATATTATTAGAATATTAGAATATTCTATAATAATAATATAATATCAGTTCAGTTCAGTTCAGTCGCTCAGTCATGTCTGACTCTTTGCAACCCCATGAGTCACAGCACGCCAGGCCTCCCTGTCCATCACCAACTCCCGGAGTTCACTCAAACTCAGTCCATCGAGTTGGTGATGCCATCCAGCCATCTCATCCTCTGTCGTCCCCTTCTCCTCCTGCCCCCAATCCCTCCCAGCATCAGAGTCTTTTCCAATGAGTCAACTCTTCTCATGAGGTGGCCAGAGTACTGGAGTTTCAGCTTTAGCATCATTCCTTCCAAAGAACACCCAGGACTGATCTCCTTTAGAATGGACTGGTTGGATCTCCTTGCAGTCCAAGGGACTCTCAAGAGTCTTCTCTAACACCACACTTCAAAAACATCAATTCTTCAGCGCTCAGCTTTCTTCACAGTCCAACTCTCACATCCATACATGACCACTGGAAAAACCATAGTCTTGACTAGACGGACCTTTGTTGGCAAAGTAATGTCTCTGCTTTAGAATATGCTGTCTAGGTTGGTCATAACTTTCCTTCCAAGGAGTAAGCATCTTTTAATTTCATGGCTGCAATCACCATCTGCAATGATTTTGGAGCCCCCCAAAATAAAGTCTGACACTGTTTCCACTGTTTCCTCATCTATTTCCCATGAAGTGATGGGACCAGATGCCATGATCTTCATTGACAAACTGAATAATATTCTAATAATATTATTATATTTTTATTATATATTATTATATTATAATATATTTTATTATATATTATTATAATATAATATAATAATATAGAATAATATTATAATATTATTATTCTAATACTAGAATATTATTAGAATATTGTTCAGTTTGTCATCCATAAGGCATAAGAATTAAACTAGTCAATTCAGTCACAATAATCAAATAAGTCTATGTGTATAGATATAGCCCAAGAGATCAAATCATTTTGGTATTGTTTATTCTAATACTGGTTAAAATGGTAAAGAAGACTTTACTCAAGACTGTTGCCATAGGGATGTTGCAATAGGAGAGGAAGATCAGGCTCAACTCAGAATACAAACAAGGACAGTTGGGAACTTTTAGCCAGTGAGGACATTGAGAGGATTAGAGGACGGAAAATTACTAAGAGGAGACATCAAGGATAAGGGGATTCTTGCTAACTTAACCTAACAGGATTCTTGCTAAAGGTAGGCTTATACATCAAAGGTGGGGGATGAGAAACTTGATTAGATATCGAATGATCATATATCAAGGGTGGGGGGGTTCTCACTAAATTGACAGGATTCTTGCAAAATCTGAGCTATGCAGGTCAAAGAATGGAGGGCCAAAGCCAAGGCCTAGTTAAGAAGAGGGCTCAGAGAAACCTAACTAAAGTTTGGTCAGGGAGAGTCTTTGTAAGTACCTACAAGCTGTTTTCTCTTCCTCCCCTCTATTCGCATCCTACTTCCCCCAACCATAGCAGCTACAAAAGCCAGGTCTCCACTTTCCTCAGCCAGTCATCCCTTAGACTTTCCAGATTCCCTCATTATTGAAAAACACAATGTGTTGTTGAAAAACTCCAGTTTCTGGAGTCCTGGAGTCTCTCAGGACTCAAGGTTCAGCATCTCAACTAGCAAATGTATTTCTGACTCATTCTTGTCTCTGATTGCTAGGGTCAATTTACTCCCTGATGAAAGAATCAAGGCCCTCCCCACTTTGGGAAACTAGCTTTCCATGTGTGGAGAACATCTCTGACAGACCTGCTGGCAGCATTTGCAGTCCCCACCCCCAGGGACAGTAGAGGAGGAAGAGCTAGTGATTAAGCAAATACATCACCCTCCCTTTAGTGGCCGCATTTTTAGTCAGTTGGACAGTCAACCACTTTAACTGATAGAGAACTGAGTGTACAGAACTAAAGGAATTCTAAAACCAGTTTGAGAAATGGGGTGAACACTGTTTTGTTTTTATTTCTACTGTAGCAAGCTGGACTGGGCCAGAATGGAAGACCACCAAACCAAGGAGTTTGTAATTTTCCTTCTTTTCACTTCAGGCTAAAGTACCAACCTTCTTGTATGACTCTGGAGTTAGGAAGGCTTGGGATCAACTCCTCTCTCTATCACATGCTACCTCTGTCCCTTGGGCTGCTCTGGGTTTCAGTGTCCTCAGCTGTGATACACAAATTGTTAAGAGGATTAAATGTACATAATGTGTCTATAGGAGTTTTCCAGGTGGCGCTAATGGTAAAGCACCTGCCTGCCAATGCAGGAGAGATAAGAGACTCAAGTTCTGTCCTTGGTTCAGGAAGATTCCTCTGGAGAAGGAAATGGCAACCCACTCCAGTATTCTTGCCTGGAGAATCCCATGCACAGAGGAGCCTGGCCGGCTATAGTCCATAGGGTCACAAAGAGCTGGACTCATGTACCGAGAGCAGAGCCTAATGTATAACAGGTGCTTGATAAATGGAAGGTCTTATGACTCATGTCTCTGCCCTTGTCAGTAATTAGCAACTTGACTTATCTTCCAAGGAAAAGAGTAGCACAGTGGAAAATGTTCTAAGCTTGACTCAACTGATTCAAGTGTCTGGGAAATCTCTTTTCTGCTGTCAGTTTCCTTATCTGTAGAACCAGAGTGAATAGACAGAATCAGTGTTTGCACACATGGCTGTACATCACAATTGCCTGGAAACTTATTGAAAGTATGTCTCCCAAACTCCATCCCTGGAAGTTTAGATTCAGTGGGCCGAGGACAGGCTTTGGCGTTTACATTTTGTAAAAGTTCCACGAGAAAATGGATGAACAAATGTGGTATATTTACAGTGGAATACTAATCAGCTATTGAAAAAAAGAACAAACTACTTAAACATACAAAAAAATGAACGAAGCCTCAAAAACATTATATTGAGCAAAAGAAATCAGATACAAAAGCTGAATCATCATTCAGTATGATTCCACTTGTGTGCTCAGTCGTTCAGTCATGTCCTGCTCTTCTGTGACCCTGTGGACTATAGCCCACCAGGCTCTTCAGTCCGTGGAATTCTCTAGGCAAGAATATCGGTGTGGGTTGCCATTTCCTATTCCAGATGATCTTCCCAACCCAGGGATCAAACCTGCATCTCCTGCTTGGCAGGTGTATTCTTTACCGCTGAGCCACCTGGGACACCCTGGGATTCCGTTTATGTGAGTACAAAACCCAGAAAAATCAATCTATGGTGGTAGGAGTCAGAATAGACATTACCCCTGATGGGTGAAAATGGATGTTGCCTGGAAAGAGACACAATGGAACTTTCAGGAATGGAAGAAATGTTCTATGCCTTGATCTGAGTGGTGGTTACACAAGTGTATAAAGTTAGAATTCATCAACCTTGATACTTAAAATTGGTGCATTTTACTGTATAGAAATAATATCTTAACAAAGTACTGTTAGCAAAGGAGCAAAATGTTCTCCTAACAACCCTAATGCACAGCCAGGTTTAAGTTTCCTGGACAAGATGATTCCTAAGATCTCTTTCAGTGCGAAAGCACTGTGGTTCTTATATCCTCATTTCAGGTCCCCTTAGTACTCTTGCCTGGAAAATTCCATGGACTGAGGAGCCTGGTGGGCTACAGTCCATGGGGTTGCAGAGTCAGACACGACTGAGCGACTTCACTTTTCACTTAGTCATTTTTGTCCACAAATTAGATTATTTCTTTTTAAATTTTTTGTTTAGTTATTTTACTTTTGGCAGTGCTGGGTCTTGGTTGCTGTGCACGGGCCTCCTTGGGTTGTGGTGCACAGCTTCTTATTGTGATGGCTTCTTTTGTTGTGGCACACAGGTTTAGTTGTTCCGCGGCACATGGGATCATCCCAGACCAGGGATCGAACCAGTGTCCCCTGCTTTGGCAGGTGGATTCTTTACCACTGGACAGCCAGGAAATCCCTCTTTTCCCTTTCTTGATCAAATGCAAGATCAAAGATATTAAGAAAAGCCATAGTGTGTTAGTGTTAGTCTCTCAGTCATGTCCGACTCTTTGTGACCCCATGGACTGTAGCCCGCCAGGCTCCTTTGTCTATGGAATTCTCCAGGCAAGAATACTGGAGTGGGTAGCCATTCCCTTCTCCAGGGGATCTTCCCAACCCAGGGGTTGAATCCAGGTTTCTAAGGGATGCTAATGCAATTTAAGAGTTGTCTAAGCCCCAGTATGACAGAACAAAGGCCGAGGAAAAAAATATGAAACCACTATCTGACTGAAATCTGATATGATATGAAATCTGACATCTCTCTAGTCTTGTTGGCCCAAAGGAACCAACAAATCTGAGGACTTTCTGTTGCTGGTTTTATTTTTTCTTCATTCATTTACCAAATATTTATTGAGTGCCTTGCTTTGTGTCAAGTACTGCTGGGTAGTGGGAGCAACAAAACGAATATGATAGCAAGGTCCCTGCCCTCAGGAAGTTTAAATTCTATAAGAAAAGGAAAGCCCATACAAAATAAATATTTATTATTAACAACTATTAATTGTTACATTGTGGGTAAGTGCTATGAAAGAAATAGGATGATGAGACAGATAAACACCAAGGAAGGATGCTTTTTAGATAGAGTGGTCAAAGGAGGACTACCATTTGTACAAACAATATTTGTACAGAGATCCAAAGATTGCCAATGATCCAGCCAGGTGAAGAACTAAAAAAATCAAGTTCAAGACCAGGGAATGAACATAGGGCCAAGGTAGAAGGAGTACAATATGTCTAAAATCTAGTAATTGAGTGGGAGAGTCTATCAGATGAAGGCAGAGAGAGTAACAACAGGGCCTTACAAGAATTTGTGATTTTATTTAAAGAGCAATGGGAAACTATTAAAGTCTTTAAGCAGGGGATGATATGTGATTTTAATTCCCCCTCTCCCTGCCCCTCAAAAAAAAAAAAAAAAATCTCTCTACTATTTTGGAAATGGATGAAACAGGACAAGAATGAAGACAGGATGTTAATTAAAAGACATTTACAGTTGTCCAGGCAACAGTCCCAGAGGTTCAGAATCTGCTGAATTGCTAATCAAAGCTACCCTAGCTTTGGTAACTCAGTTAACCAAAGACAGAGAACAAGAGCAAACAACTTAAGAAGTTAGTGAATTCCTCATGCTCAATTAGCCTTGTCTTTCTAATTGTTTTGCCCACATGTCTAGATGAGGCTGATTAAAGGATACCTCAGAAGGTGGGGTTCAGTCCCTAAAGTACCTTTCTTCAAACTCATTCACAAGAGGCAATCTTGAGAAGTGAGCCAAATTTGTGACCAAGGCTCTCCAGGTGCTTTTCATAAGTTTCTTTTTCTCTTTTAGGGTCTCACACTCACCCTCAGCAGAATCTACCCTCCTAACACAGTGCCCCAAAACTCTCTCAAACCCTTCTTTCTTTGCTTCTCCTTTCCTTTCTTCAGAGGTCTGCCCTTAGATAGGAAAGTAGAAAACTAATCCAGTAGTACTAATTACTACCAACTTAACCATGACCAAGAGCATTTGCATTTGATCCTTACAGCCCATAAGACATGCTATGGAATCTGACTAGTTAAGGGAAGATATTTTGAGGAAGACTGTGGCTTAAATTCTGTTTTGTGAATTATCCCTCTCTGTTTTCACACGGAATTCAGACTAGTTGACAGAGGTTGTATGAAGGAAAACGTTAACTGGAGACACCATTGATTGTGGACCCTGAGGCCTGGATCAGCAGGTAGAGGGATTCAGAGCAACAGAGGGTGGGACTGGCTTTCCATAGAAATCTTAAGAGAGGACAATCCAGGCAGTCCCCAAGTAGAGGGCGCCATCTTGCTTGGCTGAAGGCAAGAACCCAGAAACAGGCCAGTGCAACGGGCCTGGAGGAGGCAAGACTTAAACAGGCTTCCGAAGGGAAGTATAGGATTTGGAGAAGGAGATGATGAATGGCCATGACATTCTAAACAAGGTGAATGGGGGAATTCCCTGGTGATTCAGTGGTTAGGAATCTGTACTGTCACTCCCGAGGGCTTGGGTTCAATCCCTGGTCGGGAAACTAAAAATCCCACAAGTCATGTGGCATAGCCAAAAATGAAAGAAATAGCATAAAATAAACAAGGGGAATGAAGCCCTTGTTTTCAGATTAGAAGGTACAAGTCCACAACTCTCCCCATAACTTGCTCCCTATTTTTCACCCAAGGTTGTAGAGAGAAAAGCTGGAAGTCAAGCATAAATCCATATCTGACAATGACTGATTCTCATTGATGCTGATGGTGCTAACTTTTCCTTCTCTTCTCTCCTGACCTGGGCAAGTTGGAGTCCTCTTAGGGATAGGCAACACTAAGTCACAACCCTGGTCTTGTAAGTTGGATGAGCCATGCTTTATTCTTTTTAAAGAGAAACAGCCCATTCAGAGAGAAACAAAATCAACATCTCGGCTTGGCTATAAATAATTGCCCCACTCTTTAGAAAGTCTAAGACCTAAGAGCTCTGAATCTAATCAGCGTCTCAAAGGGCTGTGATCTACCAGATACAGAGAGAGACCAGACCACAGTACAATTTATCTCTTCCTTTTTTTTTTTTCAGTATTGTGAGAATATTTTTCAACATGGAGAATTTCATGTAACCTCCACCCAGAGTCATCCATATTTTTTACTATATTTGCTTCAAGTCCTTTTTATTTAAAACAAATTACAGAGGGAACTCCCTGGAGGTCTAGTGGTTAGGACTCCATCCTTCCAAAAAAAAAACTACAGATAAAGTTAGAGTTTCACTTAACCCTCTTGCTCCAATCCCCATAACTTCTATATTTCTTCAACTTTTCCTCCCTACTTAACTTTCTCCTCCGCACTTTCCTTTTCTGACTATTTTGTGTGTACTGCATGCTAAGTCGCTTCATTCGTGTCTGACTCTTTTCAACCCTATGGACTGCAGCCTGCCAGGTTTTCCTGTCCATGGGATTCTCCAGGCAAGAACACTGGAGTGGGTTGCCATGTCTTCTTCCAGGGGATCTTCCCAACCCAGGGATCAAACCCAAGTCTGCTGAGTCTACTGCATTGGTAGGTGGGTTCTTTACCACTAGCACCACCTGGAAAGCCCCGCCTGTTTAATTTTCTTCTCATTAATTCTTTTTTTTTTTTTTTTCTTTTTTCACCATGCCACGCAGCTTGTGGGATTTTAGTTCCCCAACCAGGGATTGAACCCTTGCATTCATCAGTGATAGCACAAGAGTCCTAGCCACTGGACCACCAGGGAATTTCCCTCTTCTCATTAATTCTAAAACCTAGTGAGTTTAATATTTTATACACTCTTCTAAATATGTTTTTCGAAATAGAAGACCAGTTTAAAAGGAGGCTTCTTTAAGGATCTTGATTACTTTTTGGGTGCATATCTGGTCCTTATTTGAAACAGGATTCCATTCCAAGATAAAAGTTGTGATTATTAACTTATATGGTACTTTTTCTTGTGTAACTTTTAAATTGCCTTTAGAATTCTAAAGATATTTTAAGCAACTTGCAGCATTAGAATGAATTTATGGCCTCTCAGAATTACAATTTTGAGTAAAAACACTTAACAGGCTATCTTAATTCTGGTTGTGTCAACTTCAGTTCAGTCGCTCAGTTGTGTCTGACTCTTAGCGACCCCATGGACTGCTGCACACCAGGCCTCAAACTCATGTCCATTGAATCAGTGATGCCATCCAACCATCTCATCCTCTGTCGTCCCCTTCTCCCACCTTCAACCTTTCCCAGCATCAGGGTCTTTTCCAATGAGTCAGTTCTTCACATCAGGTGGCCAAAGTATTGGAGTTTCAGCTTCAGCATCAGTCCTTCCAATATGTCAGCTTAAAATGAAAATTGTTTTTTAATTATAAATTCTCTTGATTTAGGCCATGTATTACTATCCTTACTAGACTTGGCTATAAATCATTGTCTGCTTCCTGAAATCAGATTTATTTTCAGAAGGCAAATTCTTACCATCAAAAGGAATATTCAACAGAGTGTGTTGCAGCCTCTCTGAAGGGGATGCTGCTCATATGGAATCACAGCAGGTTATGTTACTGAACTCAGGTCTGGTTGCTTGTTGCTCAGAAATTAATATTTGAGAGGCAAGTGTTGGTAGAAATAGAAAATGTTGCTTTTAATCAGAAAGCCAGCTTTCTGGGGAGAAGGTGGACTCATGTCCCCAAAAACCAACTCTGAAGATTCTGCTAGGCCATGGAAGTTTTTTAAGGGAAAAGGGGAAGTAATCTGTTAATCATTGAGATAGGGGACCACACTTATCGCCATATCCCCTGTGTGCAGATTTGTTGACTACTTGTGATCTTTCTTTAGATAATATCTTGTTCATATAATTTGTTTGTGAGATTACTGAAGGGAAGACTGGGGAAAGAGGTCTGGTCATCTGTTAATTACTTATTCTTCATTTCTGGTGTTTTGATCTACAGAAAGAATCAACAGATTAGGGAAGATATTATGTGATCAAAAGATGTGAAAAGTATGCTTGGGCAGGAGATGAGTAGAGCATGGTGGTGGTGGTGCCTGGCTTAAGGTTAGTTACAGTATAGCTTTGCCAAAGTGACAAGACAAAATGGGCCTCCTCCATAGATGCTTACAGTCAGAGTTAGAAGAGACCTTAACCATCTAATTCAAATCCTTTTTTGTACAGGTGAAGAAAAAGTGCCCATAGAGAGAAAGTAACTTTCCAGAAGTCCCACAGTGAATTCCTGGCAGGGCCAGGCCTAGAACCTAGGTCCATTTTTGAACCTGCTCCATTAAGATGTCTCATGCCTGGAGCACAGACAGCTGCAGGGAACATCTAGAAGCAATCTTATCATTATATAACTTACTGTTGAAACTGTTGAGTGTAATTTAATGTTTCCCCTAATCCACAAACTTAATTTTTTTCTCAGAAACTTCTTTATAGCCACATGTCACACTATTAGTATCAGCTTTCTCATTCTTATAACCAGAAATGGCTTCATGAGTATTCATGTGAGCAATTGCAAAGGGCCTCATGCTTGCTTAGTTTAAGGTGTTCCTTGAAATTCTTAACTTTTTAGCAAGTGGGTCCACATGTTCATTTTGCACAGAACCCCACAAATTAGGCAGCATACTGGTAACTTACACCCCCTGAGATAGAAATGAGAAAGAAAATGGTCTCCCCATTTTGTTAGGAGATTGTAATGAAATGCCTAGAGGATCAGGAACTTCGCACCTGTACTCCTGACTCAGATCACTGACTACTTCCCACAACCCCAGGCCACCAACCTATTTTGGATGTGCAGGACCTAATAATCTTCCCACTATGCGATTTGGCTTCTTAAGAAAAGCTCTAAGCAACCTAAATGTCCATCAGCAGAGGAATGGATAAAGTAGAGCAAGACATATATATAATGGAATATTACTCAGCCCTTAAAAAGGAACAAAATTGGGTCATTTGTAGAGACATGGATAAACCTAGAGACTGTCATACAGAGTGAAGTAAGTCAGAAAGAGAAAACCAAACATCACATATTAATGCATATATGTGGAATCTAGAAAAATGGTATGGATGATCTTATTTGAAAAACAGAAATAGAGGCACAGACATGGAGAACAAACACATGTACAACAAGGGGAGAAAGGGGGAGTAGAATTAATTGGGAAATTGGGATTGATATGCATACATTGTTGATACTATGTATAAAATAGATAACTAATGAGAACCAACTGTATAACTCAGAGAACCCTACTGAGTGCTCTGTGATGACCTGAGTAAGAAGGAAATCGAAAAAAGAGGGGATATATGTATATGTAGGGCTGCTTCCATTTGCTGTACAATGGAAACCATTTATGTTGCTGAGAAAGCAATTTCAGTTTTGGACCATGAATTTTAAATCATTATCAGATCAGATCAGTCGCTCAGTCGTGTCCGACTCTTTGCAACCCCATGAATCGCAGCACGCCAGGCCTCCCTGTCCATCACCAACTCCCGGAGTTCACTGAAACTCACGTCCATCGAGTCAGTGATGCCATCCAGCCATCTCATCCTCTGTCGTCCCCTTCTCCTCTTGCCCCCAATCCCTCCCAGCATCAGAGTCTTTTCCAATGAGTCAACTCTTCACATAAGGTGGCCAAAGTACTGGAGTTTCAGCTTTAGCATCATTCCTTCCAAAGAAATCCCAGGGCTGATCTCCTTCAGAATGGACTGGTTGGATCTCCTTGTAGTCCAAGGGACTCTCAAGAGTCTTCTCCAACACCACACTTCAAAAGCATCAATTCTTCGGCGCTCAGCCTTATTCACAGTCCAACTCTCACATCCATACATGACCACTGGAAAAACCATAGCCTTGACTAGATGAACGTTTGTTGGCAAAGTAATGTCTCTGCTTTTGAATATGCTATCTAGGTTGGTCATAACTTTCCTTCCAAGGAGTAAGTGTCTTTTAATTTCATGGCTGCAGTCACCATCTGCAGTGATTTTGGAGCCCAGAAAAATAAAATCTGACACTGTTTCCACTGTTTCCCCATCTATTTCCCATGAAATGATGGGACCAGATGCCATGATCTTCGTTTTCTGAATGTTGAGCTTTAAGCCAACTTTTTCACTCTCCACTTTCACTTTCATCAAGAGGCTTTTGAGTTCCTCTTCACTTTCTGCCATAAGGGTGGTGTCATCTGCATATCTGAGGTTATTGATATTTCTCCCAGCAATCTAACTAGGCTCAAACACATCTTTATTAATCAAAATCGGGATGATTACAAGTAACAGTTTTGTCAGTGAGAAAGTTTATTCTTGTAGCATAAAAAATTTATCTGTTGGGGTTCGACAAACTCTTAGAAAGCATTTTCTGCTTCCTGCTGGTTGTAGAAGCCTTTTCCCTGCAAAAAGTTGTCCAGATACTTGAAGAAGTGATAGTCAGTTGGCAAGAGGTCAGGTGAATATGGCGGATGAGGCAAAACTTGTAGCCCAATGTATTCAATGTTTCTTTTGAATTTTTAAAATCTTTATTTATTTTTTAATTGAAGGATAATTGCTTTACAGAATTGTGTTGGTTTCTACCAAATGTTAACATGAATCAGCCATAGGTATACATATGTTCCCTCCTTTTTGAACCTCCCTCCCACCTTCCTCCCCATCCCACCCCTCTAAGTTGTTACAGAAACCCAGATTGAGTTTCCTTTAAAAACCTAGGGATAAAACCACCATATGACCCTGCAATCCCACTACTAGGCCTATACCTGGAAGAAACTAAATTCATTCAACTTTTGAATCATTGGTTGTGCCATGTGTGGTGGAGAAGAATCGGGCCCTTTCTGTACCATGCTGGCTGCAGGCATTGCAGTTTTTCATACGTCTCATAGATTTGCTGAGTATATTTCTCAGATATAATGACTTTGCTGGGATTCAGAAAGCTGTAGTGGATCGGACAGGCAGCAGATCTCCAAACAGTGGCCATGACCTTTTTTTGGTGCAAGCTTGGCTTTGGGAAGTGCTTTGGAGCTTCTCCTCAGTCCAACCACTGAACTGGTCATTGCCAGTTGTCATGTAAAATCCACTTTTTGTCACACGTCACAACCCAATCAATAAACGGTTCATTATTGTTGCATAAAATAAGAGAAGACGACACTTCAAAATGACGATTTTTAAAATTTTCGGTCAGTTCATGAGGCACCCACTTATCATGCTTTTTCACGTTTCCAATTTGCTTCAAATTCTGAATGACCATAAAACAGTTGATGTTGAGTTCTTTGGCAAGTTCTCCTGTAGTAAGAGGATCAGCTTCAGTGATGGCTCTCAGTTGTCATTGTCAACTTCTGATGGCCAGCCACTGCACTCCTCATCTTTAAGGCTCTTGTCTCCTTTGCAAAACTTCTTGAACCACCACTGCACTGTACGTTCGTTAACCATTCCTGTGCCAAAAGCACTGTTGATGTTGCAAGTTGTCTCTGCTGCATTACACACCATTTTGAACTCAAATAAGAACATCGCTTGAACTTACTTTTTATCTAGACATCATTTCCCTAGTCTAAAATAAAAATAAAATAAACAGCAAGTAATAAGTCGTTAGCCAAAAAAAAGGCAAGAAATGTGCATTAAAATGATATGTAACATAATCACATTTATTTAAGAATGTATTCCAATATCAAACAGCACAGTTCGACAATGCAAAACTGCAGTTACTTTGCACCAACCTAAATAACACAACATTGTAAAGCGACTATGCTCTAATAAGGATTTTTTTTTTTAAAGCTCTAGCCAAATAATTGATTAAAATAGGATGGAAATCTCAGTAATTGGCTTTGGCAGTGCACATTTGGCTACCAGTGGCCTGATGGCTATAAAAGGAAGCCTCCCTCTAGGGCAGGAAATTCAAGGAGACTGCCAAAGGGAAAGAACAGCAGAGGCTGTGTGCTAAAAAGAACCATGCAAAAGAGGGAAGAACTGGCAAGAGCAGCACAGAATGTCTGAGCACTCCAGGAGCTACAGCCCAAAACTGGAAGGAGGCTGAGGAAATCAGAGGTCAACAATAATCCATGAAATCACCCAAGACCCTGAGCAGTTTAACCACACTCTTTTTTCTGCCTACCTGAGGCATTTATTTCACTTGTACCTCAACTCTAGCTCTTCTTCTCTCCTCCTTTTTTTGTTAGTTATTTGTTTGTTTGCCATCTAAAGTCAGGGACTTGTTTTTCTAGGGACCCTTTATTCATCGTTTTTTTTGTTTGTTTGTTTTTGTTTTTGTTTTTGTTTTGGTGCACCATGCAAGCTTTCAGGATCCTAGTTCCTCTGACCAGGGATTGAACCCAGGCCTATGGCAGTGAAAGCACTGAGTCTTAACCACTGAACTGACAGGGAATTCCCATATTCATTTATATTGACCATATAGTAAATAGACTCAATTGAGAGAAACATTTATTGAGGGCTTATTTTGTGCTGAGCTTAGGCATTAGGGCTAGGGGTAGTAGGGAGGCGATGGGCATGGAGATGAGTAAGGCAAAGGCTCTGCCCTTAATGAGTCTTCAGCCTAGAAAAGACAGACAAATGAACAAATTATTACAATACAGTGTGTCTAGGGAGGAGACACTACTTAAACTTCCCTGGAGAGAAGTGACAGGAATTCATGTCAAGTCCCATGGCATTCAAAAAGTATTTGTTGCTTGATTGGCTGTTCTTCTTGTTAACTAAGTAGGTAAAGCATATTGTCACTCTCCTGCTACCCCAGGAGAGTGGGGTAAATTTCTAATTTGGTGTGATGAAAATTAGAAATTTTCATCACTAATAAGCCTGGGTGGACATTAAGGAATGGGTCAGTAGCCCCACTGGAGCCTCCCATGCTCAGCCCAGCCAGGCATATCACCAACCACCCAGGTGGATGAAACATGTGTAAGGCAGAGGGATCCTTCTGCAGCTGCTGAACATCTGGTGTGAGGAATCTAGGTAACTGTGAATGAGAGACATTACTCCTCTGGTCCAGACCCTCAGTATTTGGTACAGCTAGTTTGGCTGAGAAACTAAACCAGAACAAAAATTAAGTGTTGCTTCTCCCAGCTTTTGGCATGTCAGAAACTGTGGCTATGAGCCAGAAGAGTAACAGGCTTTGAGAGTGTTCCAGGGCAGAGCAAGAACCCCAGGTAATAGGAAGGTATGCCATGAGAAAACCCTACATTTTACTGACAGAGGCAGTAGGTACTGAGAGCAAATTGCATGCTGAATTTAAGGTACAAAAGGGGAGGAGGGTCTTGCAAATTCCCCAGGCTCACTATCACACAACAAATATAACTCTCTGTCCAGCTTCTTAAAATCCTTTGGTGTTATGTCAAACAGCTTCTAATATTTTATTTCTATCCTCCTTTATTTTTTCTTGTTGTTGTTCAGTCACTCAATTGTGTTCAATTCTTTGCAACCATGGGCTGCAGCACACCAGGCTTCCCTGTCCTTCACCATCTCCCGAAGTTTGCTCAAATTCATGTTCATTGAGTTGATAATGCCATCTAACCATCTCATCCTCTGTCACTCCCTTCTCCTTTTGCCTTCAGTCTTTCCCAGCATCAGGGTCTTTTCCAGTGAATTGGTTGTTTGCATCAGGTGGCCAAATTATTGGAGCTTCGGCATCAGTCCTTCCAATGAATATTCTGGATTGATTTCATTTAGAATTGACTGGTTTGATCCCTTTGCTGTCCACGGGACTCTCAACAGCCTTCTCCAACACCACAGTATGAAAGCATCAAAGTGTTTCTTATTACAAAGTGATAACATGCTTGTAAAAATATTCAAATACATCCAGTATGGATACCCCAGGAGGTCACTCTACCTAGGCTCTAAGTGGTGTACAGGAGCGTGATGTGCAATCCCTTTCCACAATGTTGGGGGTGAAGCCGGGCATTGCAACTGCACCTGCATATTCCTACAGCTTCTCAGAGTCCTATGGACAATGACTGAGAAGACAAACCATGCAGGAAGCATCTAAAAAAAAAAATCCTGGCTCCCCTCCCAGGTGCCACCAGCACAGCCCAGAGCAGGCTGTCAGGACTTCAGCTCATAAACACCTAGTTAGGTCAGCAGCTAATATTGTTTGCAGTCTTCAAGAAGATTCTGCTGCCTTTACCTCTTCTTCAGTTCTCATCTTTCACTATACCTCTGTCCCAATAGGTGGTTAGCCATCCCCCATCACTGGGACATGACAATTCTTTCCTTTCCTTTGGGGACCAAGGCCTTGACCTAAAGGATGAAGGTGTCACCTTATCCCCAGTGTCATAGCTAAGGGGATGTCTGTGGCATACACTCAGTGCCCACTGAATACTGATACACCATCTCCCTACCTTACAGAGATACTCTGGACACTGTCTCCCATAGCCCCTCAATCAACCCTTACGCATTAGTACTCACGTGCGTGCACACACACACGCACAAACAGATCAACGCTCCTGAGGTGTATAAACTACTCACGTTTAGCCATGACTTTTCATGCCCTCTTTTTCAGACTTTAATCAGATTCAGTCCCACTAATACACTTATAAATGCCTCAGCTCTTAAGGGTACACAAGTAGCCTTTACAAAATCCTTCTTTGTGCGACTACTTAACCTCCCCGAAGATCAAGAAGCAGGAATCAGAAGTTATGGATTCATTGAATGTTAAAATAGGTCTTTCCACTCTTTCATCCATTAAACAAATCTGTATTCAGGTTGTACTCTGTGCCTTGTAATGTGTACCGGGTTGTATGGTTCTCTCCTTTTGTTTCACAGATAAGAAAGCAGAGGCCCAGGTGAGCTGAGGGTGCACACAGTCTCTTAAATGGCAGGTATATCCATGAAACCTCACTCCCCTTTCTGGATTCTTTATATCCACATACTGAAGAGAAACTCATCTTAAGTCCTAAGCAGTAACTTAAAGCAGATGATGAGCTTAAGAGGAAGAATTACCACCAGTGATACCACCGATCAGAGGACATTCTTCACTACTATGGAGTGGAAGGACAGATTACTCTTAAGAAAAGCAATTACACAGGTCACTGCTGTCAGTGTTTTGATCCTGTATTAGCAGATGGAGTGTGTGTCCCCTGTTGAGGAGTAATAGCACCAGGCTTTGTATAGGTTCCCAACCCGTCGCCTGAAATGGCAAAGTCCCCCAACTCTGAAAACTGTTTGTTCTTTTTTCTTTGCTAACTCATTTGGCAACAAAATCTGTCCTGAACTGATGCAAATCAATTCTCAGTCTTTGTTTATCCTTTGTATATTCACACCTTTTTGCTTCAGAAGCATCAATATATTTGTAATGGGTGCTTCTAGACCCCATATATGTGGTTTAATATAGTATATAGAAGATATTGTTTTTCTAAAATCCACAAAATCCTGAATTAAAAAAAAGAAAATTGACCCCAAGGATCACAATACATCTAGGTATTGTGGATATATATTATATTTAGAATATACAGTCTCTTACAGGATTGGTTTAAGAAATATTGGTTCTTACCCTCTCCCAATACATAAATAAGATTGATTTCACTGAGACTACACCCTTCCCAGGCTCAGTCTAGTTTTATAGATTCTGTAACTATAAAAGAAACTGTATTTTCAGTTTATTCCTTAAGAGTTGCTTGTACAACAAAGGAAACAAAAAAATTAAACCTTGGAATTCACTATAATCTGAATTAGTCTAGAGATGGTACCTGGTGACTTCTCCTGCCTGCCTGTTGTGCAATGGCTAGTATATTAAACTGCTGGTTGCTGTGCTGGTGATAATTCCTGCATTATCAGGTGTTCAGAGGAAGTGATGCAAGTTGGGTCTCAGTTCATCTCCCCCAAACTCCAGTCACTTCTTTTCTGACTCACATTTCCCAACTCTCCTTTCACTTCAGTGCAGGAATTCTCAGTATTATTTTTTTAATATTTATTTGTTTATTTGTCTGTGTCGGGTCTTAGTTGCAGCACATGGGATCTTCTTTGTGTCATGCCAGATTTTTCATGCTTGCTTGACAGCCCCTTGTGAGTCTCACATTCTAGACACGGTCAGGAAACTTTTCCTGTGAAAGGCTAGATACTAAATGTTCTATGCTTTATGGACCACATAGGGTCTCTAGTTGTTGTTTGGCCACTCCTCAAGGCTTGCAGGATCTTAGTTCCCCAATCACGGACTGAACCCTGGCCTTCACAGAGTCCTAACCACTGGACTATCACGGAATTCCCTGTTGTTTTTTATTTTTTAATAGAACATTTTACAAATGTCAAAACCATTCTTAGCTTGAAGACCATACAAATGCTGCACAAAATATGGAAAAAGAAAATGAATACTGCAGTCACTAAAGGCCACAGATTCAGCTTCAGTGATAAGTAAATAAATGCTTGTGTAACAAGCTAAGTACTATGCTTAGGTCAGAAGTGGTCAGGCATAAGAAATGGTAAAGGGGGAGCTTTGTATTGGGACCAGGAGGTAGCTAAGCTCTGTAAGGACAGGCATCATTTTGTATCTTGATCACTATTGTAACCCAAAAATCTAGCATAGCACTGATTTATAGTAGGTACTTAACTAATAATTTTCACTATGAAAGCATTTGGTGTCATTTTGGGGGGTTCCGAAGAACTCTCGTACCACAGTCCTTTATGTTTCAGTGCAGAAAGAAAGAGTTCAGGAAGAGACAAAGTGATAGATTAAGAAATGATTTATTTGAATAGGCTGCTTGTGAGGCTTACAAGCCAGAGGGTGACAGGGTGCCATACCCCAAGAATTTAGTGGGCTGCAGTTTTATAACCAAAGTAAAAGTAGAGAGAGGGAGAAGAAATTTCTTTTTCTTGAATAGACGTCATCCTTCCATCATCAGCTCCTCCTGTAGGTTGAACAAGAGAATTTTCTTGTTCTACGTGGTCAAGCTAGGTCCACAAATTACTGTTTTTCATGTGTGCAGAGAGCATGTCCTAGGGAATCATTAACTTATTGAGCTCACTGGACAAGATGTCTCATGCCAGCATTGTTTTATTGTTTGTAGGCATATCTCATACTTCTGTTGTATGGTTTGTTGCTACGCAAGCCCGCTTGGTTTTGTGGTTAAGCAAACCTGATTTTTTTTTAATCTGAGTAATTGGTTTTTTTAATCTGAGTAATACAAGGGTCTCCCGTATTTTTTCTACTTACAATCCCCTAGTAGGATTAACTATTTAATGACCTGTTTTGTCCCTTTGTGAAAGTTGCTCAGTCGTGTCTGACTCTTTGCGACCCCATGGACTATACAGTGCTTGGAATTCTCCAGGTCAGAATACTGGAGTAGGTAGACATTCCCTTTTCCAGGGGATCTTCCCAATCCAGGGATCAAACCCAGGTCTCCTGCATTGCAGGTGGATTCTTTACCAGCTGAGCCACCAGGGAACCCCAAGAATACTGGAGTGGGTGGACTATCCCTTCTTTAGTGGATATTCCCAACCCAGGAATCAAACTGGGGTCTCCTGCATTGTAGGCAGATTCTTTATCAGCTGAGCTACCAGGGAAGCCTTTTGTCCCTTTACTCTGTCTCTGTCAACGAGATGAATGAATATGTGTGTATGAATGAATGGAAATTGGACTTTATTTAAAAGGAAGCTTAATCTGGTTATATGTTCTAAAGTCAAGGCCAATGAGGAGGCTTTTATGGAAGACCAAGTGGGAGGAACTAGACCACTAGGGACAGAAGGAATGGAAAGGGAGGGAGAAATGGTTGTGAGAAATGGGAGGAATGAAAATCACTAGAACTCAAATGACTGATTGATTGGATGTGGGGAACAAGAGAGAAGGAAATTGCTCTCCAATCTAAGAGCCCAGCAGCAGCATCAGAGAGAGAAGGGAGTCCTACGATGAAGAGATGGTCCAGGAGTTGAGAAGGAAGGAATGGAGGAAATCGTTCAAATATAATTTTCCTCAGTCCTAACCAACTAGCCATACCAGGCAACCCTGATGGCTCTAGTTAGACTGAACTTGGCTAGAAGAACCTTTTGGTTGGCCAAGAATTTAGAATTCAAGTGGCATCTAAAACAGGCAGAGAGGCCAATTGGAATAGGTGGGTATGACAGCAGAGCTACAGCAGCTGGAAGGCAACCATGAGGCTCTTGAAACAAAGAACCAGTCTAACTGATGAGATGACCCACTGCTGCTGCTGCTGCAGTCACTTCAGTTGTGTCCGACTCTGTGTGACCCAGTGGACGGCAGCCCACCAGGCTCCCACGTCCCTGGGATTCTCCAGGCAAGAACACTGGAGTGGGTTGCCATTTCCTTCTCCAATGCATGAAAATGAAAAGTGAAAGTGAAGTCGCTCAGTCGTATCCTACTCTTCGCAACCCCATGGACTGCAGCCTACCAGGCTCCTCTGTCAATGGGATTTTCCAGGCAAGAGTACTGGAGTGGGGTGCCATTGCCTTCTCCGAGATGACCCACATGAACACTTAAAAGAATAATGAAGTACTAAGTGATAAGGTATTAAGTTTAAGACCTGGAAGAGTTCAGAAAAAGGAGAGAACTACTGGGGCTGACCTGAAACTGAGAGAGAAATGTGCCAACACTGGCATTGAGCTGGGCCCTGGAGGAAGGATAAAATGTGATTGGGGGAGCTCAGGGTAGATAATGTTGTTGAAGTCAGAGCAAAGGCCTCCTGATGGAGGAGTAGTGTAACTGGTTCCACTGAGAAGAAGGTATGGGCTGGAGTGAAGAGGAAGTGGAAAATATGAGATTATTTAAAGAGAGCATAAAGTAAAATTTGGTAAGAGATTGGATGTAAAGATCAGGGAAGAAAGAGTCAAAAATTAAAACCAACATTCTTGACTGTGGAGGGTGGTGATTGGACAAAGATAGAAAGCACAGTGAAGCCAGATCATGCTCGCAGTTAACTTATGCAAAGTCAACCATATGTACTTAGTGAGTGGGTGAGAGAGGGGAGAGAAACAATTTAAATATGCAGGTGAGGCGAGGCGAGGACTTCCCTGCTGGCACATTGGATAAGAATCCACCTGCCAATGCAGGGGATATGGGTTTGATCCCTGGTCCAGGAAGATTCTACATGCCATGGAGCCACTAAGCCCATGCACCACAACCACTGGGCCCACATGCCTAGAGCATGTGTTCTGCAACAAGAGAAGCTACTGCAACGAGAAGCCTGCACACCACATGGAAGAGTAGCCCCTGTTCACGCAATTAGAGAAAGCCTGTGTGCAGCAATGAAAACCCAGCACAGCCAAAATAAATACGTTTTTATTATTATTACAAATAAAGCCTGTAACGAGAAGCCTGCACACCACGTGCAAGAGTAGCCCCTGCTCACACAATTAGAGAAAGCCTGTGTGCAGCAATGAAAACCTGGCACAGCCAAAATAAATACGTTTTAAAAATAAATAAATATGCAGGCGATTCTGATCAACCTCCTATCCAAAGAGCCCCTGTTCTGTGAGAAGGAGACAGCCACTCCAGAATTGAGAGCTGCGGATATGCTTTTCCCTCAGCTGGTCTCAGTTCCTGTACACCTCTCATAGTATGAACCTTTCATTATGCTGATGGTGATCCTGGTGTTCAACGAAAAAGATTTTTTTCATACAATATGATCCCTAAAGGCAAGCCAATTACTTATTCCAGTGTGAAATTAAAAAAAAAAATTCCATCATTTGCCAGCTAGAGAAACTGTACTCTGCGATTTTTGCTTTAGAGTCTAACTTTACACCTGAAAATGTAACAACAGGACTATTTGCAAGGGAAAATATCCTTTAGAATGCCCTGAGTTGAGAGTAACAGAAAACTCCACTCATACTAGTTTAAAACAATAAAGGGGGGACTTCCCTGGTGGTCCAGTGGTTAAGACTCCCCCTTCCAATGCAAGGGGTGTGAGTTTGAGCTAAGATCTTACATGCTCCACAGCCCAAAACCAAAACACAAAACAGAAGCAATATTATTACAAATAAAGGCTTTAAAAATGGTTCACATAAAAAAAAAATCTTAAGAAAATAAAGGGAATATATTGGCTTGAGTGTGTGCTGAGTCACTTCAGTCGTGTCTGACTGTTTGAAACCCTATGGACTGGAGCCCTCCAGGCTCCTCTTTCCATGGGATTCTCCAGGCAAGAATACTGGGGTGGGTTGCCATGCCCTCCTCCAGGGGATCTTCCCGACCCAGGTCTCCTACATCTCCTACATTGGCAGGCAGGTTCTTCACCTCTAGTGCCACCTAACTAATAAGTCCAGATACGATAGCAAGAACATGCACAGGGTGGGTGAGGAGTGGGGATCGCACATTCAGAGACGATAAGATGATGCTGAAACTGTGAGCCCTGATTGAGACAAACAGACATTTGTGGGAAGAAACCCACTCTGGGATCTGTCTTCTTCATCAAAACCCAGCTAGCAATAAATCAGTAAATCTAGCTAGCCTATGTGAACAGGTCCATCCTATCCTTCTGACACAAAACATACCTGCATTCCTTTCCTCTGGATGTCAGAATATAGCATATACAATGACCTACACATTTATCCAAAGGAGTCATTTATCCATGCACCTTCTCTTGAGTCTTAACTCATGAGCTTTATTCTCTGTACTTTAATAAGACCTCTGCCACTGTGAGGCATTACTGGGGACCTATCAACAATTCTGCTTAGGCCTTGGATCTCCTGGAGCTACTGACATAAAATGAAACAAAAACAGCACCCCACCCTCTGGAAGGCAGAGACCAATTGCAATGCATTCTTTTTCTTTTTGCAGTCTCCCTCCCTTCCTTGTCTTTCTTCCTCTCCCATCTCTCCTTTCCTCTCTTTTTCCTTCATGAGTTCTCCTTCCCTGTCCTAAGCCTTGCTGGTCCTCCAGCTCCACTGGGACACTGGGCTGTGGGATGGGGGTCAGAGTACCAGCCCAAAGAAACATGAAGAAAGCAGGAGGGCACATGCATCTGCCAGAACCCCTGGCCCACCTGACTGCCTTCTCTGTTGCTCTTAGGCCTCCTGGGATGGATGTCAGCCGCCTCCTCCTGGCTACCTTGCTGGTCTGCCTGTGCTTCCTCACTGCCTACAGCCACCTGGCACCTGAGGAAAAGCCCAGAGATGAAAGGAACCTGAAGAACAACTCTTCCATGAACCTGTTGGATTTCCCTTCTGTCTCTATCGTGGGTGAGTTGCCTGGCCTGTGGCCCAGCCTCTGGGCTCTGGCCCGTGAGAAGGGGCTGCAGGGGGTCAAACACTCCCCAAGCCGATATCAGGATCCATTGCCATTGGTCAGAGCTCCTTTATGCTCATTCCTCAGAACAATTCTGGAGAAATCAAGTGCCCCTTAATTCATTTGGTTAAGAAAGCTCTGCCTCTCACCAATCTAATATGCAGCTTAGCATGATAGAGGCTCTAAGAAACCACAAAGTCAAGACACTTGGTGAATTTGGTTTAACTTGGTGTTTCTGAAACTTACTAAATCACATAACTCCTATCAGTGGTAAAATTTTTAGAAAATGCTGCAGAATATAACCAAATTTGGGACAAACTAGTTCTTTCATGCCAGGGTTGAGAATTGAAAATGACTGCTCAGAGGAAAATATCAGGGGTATTAGAGCCTAGCATTGGAAAATTTCTGGTTCAAATTCATCTGACAATAATTATAATAAAATATATATTTATTTTCTGATAGGCACTCTGAAGTGAATACTATTTTTATTCCTATTTTATTCCACAGCTAAGTAAATTAAAAGTTAGAAAAGTTAAGTAATTAACATACAGTTTGTAATTGGCAGAGACGGTCCACGGGTCGCAAAGAGTAAGACAAGACTGAGCGACTGAACTCAACTGACTGAACTGAATACACACCCAGGTTCTGGGTTAGGTTCTGTTTAACTCCAGAATCTAAGCTCAAAACTAATATTCCTTACTGACTTGCCTCTCACTTCAAAAAGAGGATATTCTAGATATATGGGAAGGGACTGAAGCACATTAACATTGGTCTGTGTCAGATTTTCCACTATATAAACATACCTCATTTATCCTCACAACTCTTGAAGGTAGGTATTACAGTACCTACTTGCATATGAGAAAACTGAGTCTTAAGGAGATTAAGTAGGTTGTCCAAAACCACAAAGCTGTTATGTGGCAGTCAGGATTCAAATCAGGTCTGCCTGGCTCCAAAGCTCTGAGAAATAGGAAATAGGAATACCGGAAACACAAGACCATCCTTGTAGAGACACTGAGTCCATTTTCCAGGGCCTTCTTGGATTTTCCCTTTTGCTTTCCTTCAGAGAACTCTTTGCTCTCAGTCTGTGTCTCCAGGTCTGCAGCCAGGCTGCAGAAGCTGCTGGCCTAAGTCCCAAGATATGATCTATCCAAACAAACCTTCATCCTCTCCCCAACCCTGGGGCTTCCTAGAGCCCTCTCTGCTCTTTGCACTTCACTGAAGTTAAGGACCCTCAGAAAATGGCTTTGTTCCTTCTGTCTCTCTTTGAAGCGCTGAACAAGAAATCCAAAAAGATCAGCAGAAATGAAGCGGAAAAGAAGAAAAGACCTTCCAAGGTAGGCCTGGGAGTTCACATTGTCGGGATGGGACTGGACTTAAAGCGGGAGGACACCTAAGCTCTGGCTAGAAAATAAATGAAAGATTTCCAGGGTTGCATGCCCCAGAGAAACTGAAAGCTACCAAAACCTTCCTGACCTCGAGCACTGAGACAGCCAAGAGCTGAGGTCCAGGATGCTGAGTAAAATTGCTTATCTACACTAAACTAGCTTGAACCTTGCCTAAAATAACTAGCTCAAACTTCCTAAACTAGCTCGAACCCTGCGTGAAATTTCACTGTCATTCATTCTTTTGGATGAAAGCAATGCTTCCCAAACCTCAGTCATTTCAGAACCATTTCTACAACTTTTACCACATCTGAGTTCCACTTATTTAATATTTGTTTAAAACTTAAAAACAAAAATACTATGTAACAGGACTTCCCTGGTGGCTCTATGGTAAAGAATCCTCCTGCCAATGCAGAAGACATGGGTTGGATCCTTGGGTCGGAAAGACCACCACACGGCTCGGAGCAACTAGGCCTGTGCGCCGCGACTATTGAACCTGTGCTCTAGAGCCGGGGAGCTGCAACTAACTACTGACCCTGTGCGCCCTAGGGCCCATGCAAGGCGACAAGAGAGGCCACTGCAACGAGAGGCCCAAACACTGCACCTAGAGAGTAGACCCCACTAACCACAGCTAGAGAAAAGCCCTCGAAGCAACCAAGACTCTGGACAGCCAAAAACAAAAATAAATTAAAAGAAAAACAACTATATAATCATGATAGAAAACCAGTATCACTTGGCATAAATAGGAAGTAACCATGAAAATAAGTAAAATGAAAATAAAACCTTGTTCGCAAATTCTAGCTGGTTGGTGTTGCTTGCCACGTTCTAAATCTTAGACTTGCTCTCTGCATTAACAAAGAAGGATTAGAAAGTGTTGGGGAAACACTAAGGATATATTGACATCAAACTGAGCCTTTCCATTTGAAAGAGACTGAAAAAAGAATCCTCTCTCACTGTGTGATTCAGTGTCATTTAATATTCATGTACTGCCTAAAATTGTACCACCATGATACAGGTTCCCACACTTCGAGAAATACTAGATTAAGGCACTGTTGAAATGCACAGTGTTCCTATTTTAGTGTGCCTCATTTGATCAGATCATGGCAAACAGAGCCAGAATACTGTACTAGGCATTGGAACACGACCTGGCACTGTTTGCACAATAAAGTTCCCTGTTCTCTTTGAGCCTTCTGTAAAGTGAACAAGCAGATCAGATGATTGACAGCACTGTAAAATCTATTTACATGCTAGATTCTGGGAATACAGTAGTGAACAGAGAGATATGTAACTGCTCTCATGGAGTTTACACTCTTCTGGGAGAAACAGAATAGCACGTTAACCAGTGCCGTTCAGATAATGATAAACACTGTGAAGAAATGAAAGCATGGCAGTGAGACAGAAGAAAGGGAAAGTGGTCAGGGGAAGTTCTCTAGAAGGAGGCAGCACTTAAAAGACTGAGAAACTCTGTAATCTTGAGCCACAGTGTTCAATGGAAATGCAATGTGAGACACATATAAATTAAAATTCTAGTAGCCAGATTTTTAAAAGAAAAAAAACAGGTGCAATTAATATTAATATTTTATTTAACTCAGTAGATCCCAAATATTATAATTTTAATATGTAACCAACATAAAAAGTTATTGATATTTTACTTTTTTTGCGCTAAGTCTTGACTTTTACACTCTCAATTCCAATGCCCAGTTTTTAACACTAGTGAAATACAGTCCTAACAAAACAATGTTCAGTTCAGTTGCATCCGACTCTGCGACCCCATGAATTGCAGCACTCCAGGCCTCCCTGTCCATCACCAATTCCCGGAGTTCACCCAAACTCATGTCCATCGAGTCGGTGATGCCATTCAGCCATCTCATCCTCTGTCATCCCCTTCTCCTCCTCCCCCCAATCCCTCCCAGCATCAGAGTCTTTTCCAATGAGTTAACTCTTTGCATGAGGTGGCCGAAGTATTGGAGTTTTTCAGCTTTAGCATCAGTCCTTCCAAAGAACACCCAGGACTGATCTCCTTTAGAATGGACTGGTTGGATCTCCTTGCAGTCCAAGGGACTCTCAAGTGTCTTCTCCAACACCACACTTCAAAAGCATCGGTGCTCAGCTTTCTTCACAGTCCAACTCTCACATCCATACATGACCACTGGAAAAACCATAGCCTTGACTAGACGGACTTTTGTTGGCAAAGTAATATCTCTGCTTTTGAATATGCTATCTAGGTTGGTCATAACTTTCCTTCCAAGGAGTAAGCATCTTTTAATTTCATGGCTGCAATTACCATCTGCCGTGATTTTGGAGCCCCCCAAAAATAAAGTCTGACACTGTTCCCACTGTTTCCCCATCTATTTCCCATGAAGTGATGGGACCAGTTGCCATGATCTTCGTTTTCTGAATGTTGAGCTTTAAGCCAACTTTTTCACTCTCCTCTTTCACTTTCATCAAGAGGCTTTTTACTTCCTCTTCACTTTCTGCCATAAGGGTGGTGTCATCTGCATATCTGAGGTTATTGAGATTTCTCCCAGCAATCTTGATGCCAGCTTGTGCTTCCTCCAGCCCAGCGTTTCTCATGAGGTACTCTGCATAGAAGTTAAATAAGCAGGGTGACAATATACAGCCTTGACGTAGTTGTCTTTAATGGGAAACATTTTACTTCATCTTTAAATTTTAATTAAAATTAAATAAAAATTGAAAACTTGGTTCCTCAGTTGCCCTAGACACATTTATTAAAGTACTCAGCAGCCACATATGGTGGGTGGCTGCCTGCACTGGACAGCATAGCAAAGAATGTCCCCAGGAAAGGAAGCCCCAAAACAAAGCGCCTGCAACAAGAACTCATTTGCTGTGTTCGGTGCACAGAGGGTGAGTGGGTGGGGCAGTGTGTTTAAGACCAGTGGGAGTGGTAGGCGGGCCAAACCACAGAGGGCCTCAGGGATCCCAGTAAGGGGAAGGAGGACGTGCTTAGTCCCTTGTGCGCTGGAGATTGGACAGTAAGGGGGCAAGGGCAGCAGACAGGGGCCAAGCCCAGGGTTTCAGCGGTAGCGAAGAAGTGGCTAGACTCCGAACCTACCGTGAAGGCAGTACCAACAGGGATTGCGGATACACTGGAAGGGGAAGACAACAGAGACGGTAGTTTAAAACCGTGCAGCTGAGTGGGATCCCGTAGGGAGAGAAGAGGCCAGCCCCGAGCCAGTTAAGTGTTGATGGCGGAGCAGGCTGGGACCCGCTAGGGTGCTCTGTGGGCATGGTGGACAGCAGGTGGGGACGTCTAGTCCGAGGAGTTCCCAGGCAGGGGTGAGGACGAGTGGGGAGGACGTAGATGGCTCGGGCAGCCCCGGCGTTTCCCCGCAGAGAAAGGCTCCGATGAAGAACGTGGCACGGACCCGGCCCCCGCCGCCTACCCCCTGCGTGGCCACCCGCGACAGCTGCAAGCCTCCAGCGTCCGCCTGCTGCGACCCGTGCGCCTTCTGCCAGTGCCGCTTCTTCCGCAGCGCCTGCTCCTGCCGCGTGCTCAACCCCACCTGCTGAACACGCCTCAGGGTGGCGGGGCGGGGCTCCCGGGGCCCTGGGGCCTTTCTGGGGTGGGAGAGCTCTGGTAAGAGGGGCTTCCGAAAAAGGGGTGGGCGTGGCTATTGACGTTGGGGCGGGGCTTCAGGAAGTCTCAGCTAGGGCTGGGCTAAAATCCAAATACATGTAATCTTCTCGAAAATGTGTGGCTTTTTCTTTAAGGAACCCGAACCAATCTTTTCCCTTCGCCTAGTCCCCTGCACCGCAGAAGTTACTCGAGCTGCGCACCTGCTGTCTCCCAGGCCTAGGGAAACGCGGTTACTTAGCCCTGAGGCTGCACTCCTGGTAAGCGCTTTTCTGGATCTGGCAGCCAGAGACAGTGCTGCCCCCTACCTTTAACCCTAGGGACACCCGAAGTGGAGACGCTCAGTCGTGTCCGACTCTTTGCGACCCCATGGACAGTAGCCTACCAGGCTCCGCCATTCATGGGATTTTCCAGGCAAGAATACTGGAGTGGGCTGCCATTTCCTTCTCCAGGGGATATTTCCAACCCAGGGATCGAATCCAGGTCTCCTGCATTGCAGACAGACGCTTTACCGGCTGAGCCAGGACACCCGAAGCTGCCTCCAAAATCAGGGAGGCAGAAAGTAAAGTCGCTCAGTCGTGTCCGTCTATTTGCAATCCCATGGACTGTAGCCTGCAGGGACTTCCAGACACCCGAAGCTGCCTCCAAAACCAGGGAGGCAGAAAGCAACCGTTAAGGAACTACTGGGCCTCCCAGGCAGCGCTGTGGTAAAGAACTCGCCTGCCAATGCAGGAGACACAAGAGACGTCGATTTGATGGTCCCTGGTAGGGAAGATGATTCCTTGGAGTAGGAGTCAGTTCAGTCGCTCAGTCGTGTCCAACTCTTTGCGACCCCGTGAATCACAGCACGCCAGGCCTCCCTGTCCATCACGAACTCCCGGAGTTCACTCAGACTCACGTCCATTGAGTCAGTGATGCCATCCAGCCATCTCATCCTCTGTCGTCCCCTTCTCCTCCTGCCCCCAATCCCTCCCAGCATCAGAATCTTTTCCAATGAGTCAACTCTTCACATAAGGTGGCCAAAGTACTGAAGTTTCAGCTTCAGCATCATTCCCTCCAAAGAAATCCCAGGGCTGATCTCCGTTAGAATGGACTGTTTGGATCTCCTGGCAGTCCAAGGGACTCTCAAGAGTCTTCTCCAACACCACACTTCAAAAGCATCAATTCTTCGGCGCTCAGCCTTCTTCACAGTCCAACTCTCACATCCATACATGACCACAGGAAAAACCACAGCCTTGACTAGACGAACCTTTGTTGGCAAAGTAATGTCTCTGCTTTTGAATATGCTATCTAGGTTGGTCATAACCTTCCTTCCAAGGAGTAAGCGTCTTTTAATTTCATGGCTGCAGTCGCCATCTGCAGTGATTTTGGAGCTCCAAAAAATAAAGTCTGACACTGTTCCCACTGTTTCCCCATCTATTTCCCATGAAGTGATGGGACCAGATGCCATGATCTTCGTTTTCTGAATGTTGACCTTTAAGCCAAGTTTTTCACTCTCCACTTTCACTTTCATCAAGAGGCTTTTTAGTTCCTCTTCACTTTCTGCCATAAGGGTGCTGTCATCTGCATATCTGAGGTTATTGATATTTCTCCCGGCAATCTTTATTCCAGCTTGTGTTTCTTCCAGTCCAGCGTTTCTCATGATGTACTCTGCATAGAAGTTAAATAAGCAGGGTGACAATATACAGCCTTGACGTACTCCTTTTCCTATTTGGAACCAGTCTGTTGGTCCATGGCCAGTTCTAACTGTTGCTTCCTGACCTGCATACAGATTTCTCAAGAGGCAGGTCAGGTGGTCTGGTATGCCCATCTCTTTCAGAATTTTCCACAGTTTATTGTGATCCACACAGTCAAAGGCTTTGGCATAGTCAATAAAGCAGAAATAGATGTTTTTCTGGAACTCTCTTGTTTTTTCCACGATCCAGCAGATGTTGGCAATTTGATCTCTGGTTCCTCTGCCTTTTCTAAAACCAGCTTGAACATTTGGAAGTTCATGGTTCACGTATTGCTGAAGCCTGGCTTGGAGAATTTTGAGCATTACTTTACTAGCATGTGAGATGAGTGCAATTGTGCAGTAGTTTGAGCATTCTTTGGCATTGCCTTTCTTTGGGATTGGAATGAAAACTGACCTTTTCCAGTCCTATGGCCACTACTGAGTTTTCCAAATTTGCTGGCATATTGAGTGCAGCACTTTCACAGCATCATCTTTCAGGATTTGAAATAGCTCAACTGGAATTCCATCACCTCCACCAGCTTTGTTCGTAGTGATGCTTTCTAAGGCCCACTTGACTTCACATTCCAGTATGTCTGGCTCTAGATGAGTGATCACACCATCGTGATTATCTGGGTCGTGAAGATCTTTTTTATACAGTTCTTCTGTGTATTCTTGCCACCTCTTCTTAATATCTTCTGCTTCTGTTAGATCCATACCATTTCTGTCCTTTATTGAGCCCATCTTTGCATGAAATGTTCCCTTGGTATCTCTAATTTTCTTGAAGAGATCTCTAGTCTTTCCCATTCTGTTGTTTTCCTCTATTTCTTTGCATTGATCACTGAGGAAGGCTTTCTTATCTCTTCTTGCTATTCTTTGGAACTCTGCATTCAGATGCTTATATCTTTCCTTTTCTCCTTTGCTTTTCGCTTCTCTTCTTTTCATAGCTATTTGTAAGGTCTCCCCAGATAGCCATTTTGCTTTTTTGCATTTCTTTTCCATGGGGATGATCTTGATCCCTGTCTCCTGTACAATGTCACGAACCTCAGTCCATAGTTCATCAGGCACTCTATCTATCAGATCTAGGCCCTTAAATCTATTTCTCACTGCTGCTGCTGCTGCTAAGTCGCTTCAGTCGAGTCCGACTCTTAGCGACCCCATGGACTGCAGCCTACCAGGCTCCTCCGTCCATGGGATTTTCTAGGCAAAAGTACTGGAGTGGGGTGCCATTGCCTTCTCCGATTTCTCACTACCACTGTATAATCATAAGGGATTTGATTTAGGGCATACCTGAATGGTCTAGTGGTTTTCCCTACTTCCTTCAATTTAAGTCTGAATTTGGTAATAAAGAGTTCATGATCTGAGCCACAGTCAGCTCCTGGTCTTGTTTTTGTTGACTGTATAGAGCTTCTCCATCTTTGGCTGCAAAGAATATAATCAATCTGATTCGGTGTTGACCATCTGGTGATGTCCATGTGTAGAGTCTTCTCTTGTGTTGTTGGAAGAGGGTATTTGCTATGACCAGTGCATATTCTTGGCAAAATTCTATTAGCCTTTGCCCTGCTTCATTCCGTATTCCAAGGCCAAATTTGCCTGTTACTCCAGGTGTTTCTTGACTTCCTACTTTTGCATTCCAGTCTCTATAATGAAAAGGACATCTTTTTTTGGTGTTAATTCTAAAAGCTCTTGTAGGTCTTCATAGAACATTCAACTTCAGCTTCTTCAGCGTTACTGGTTGGGGCATAGACTTGGATTACTGTGATATTGAATGGTTTGCCTTGGAAATGAACAGAGATCATTCTATCGTTTTTGAGATTGCATCCAAGTACTGCATTTCGGACTCTTTTGTTGACCAGGATGGCTACTCCATTTCTTCTGAGGGATTCCTGCCCACAGTAGTAGATATAATGGTCATCTGAGTTAAATTCACCCATTCCAGTCCATTTTAGTTCGCTGATTCCTAGAATGTCGACATTCACTCTTGCCATCTCTTGTTTGACCACTTCCAATTTGCCTTGATTCATGGACCTGACATTTCAGGTTCCTATGCAATAGTGCTCTTTACAGCATCGGACCTTGCTTCTATCACCAGTCACATCCGCAGCTGGGTATTGTTTTTGTGAGTATGGTTTCAGACACACTGAAACCATACTCACAGATAACTAGTCAATCTAATCACACTAGGACCACAGCCTTGTCTAACTCAATGAAACTAAGCCATGCCTGTGGGGCAACCCAAGACGGGCGGTTCATGGTGGAGAGATCTGACAGAATGTGGCCCACTGGAGAAGGGAATGGCAAACCACTTCGGTATTCTTGCCTTGAGAACCCCATGAACAGTATGAAAAGGCAAAATGATAGGATACTGAAAGAGGAACTCCCCAGGTCAGTAGGTGCCCAATATGCTACTGGAGATCAGTGGAGAAATAACCCCAGAAAGAATGAAGGAGTAGGAGTAGGAAATGGCAACCCGCTCCAGTATTCTTGTCTGGTATACAAAGGGGCCTGGCAGGCAACATTCCATGGGGGTCACAAAGAGTTGGACATGACTGAGCACACATTCAGTCTTTCACCCTACCCCTCTTCTAAGGATCTCCCCTCACCTCCACAAAAACAAAATGACTACAACTCCATACCCAGTCTCACTGTGCTGTCTGCCCTAAGGAGTCAGGGTCTATGAATAGAAGCTGGGGTGGCTGATTGTGACTGGACATCGTTGTGGGTACAATGGCCAGAAGGCTCTGGCCTGAGGATCCTACAGCCTTAGGAGGCTCCACCAAAAACGTTAGCCTCAGAAACAAATAAAGGAGTGGGGGAGATAGAGGGCAGTCTACTAGAGACTTCTGGGGGCCTCAGAGAATCAAAGGATAAGAAGCCATGTGACAAGCCTCAGAAAGAATAGGACCCTGAAGGACATGAAAGGAGCCAGGTCAAAGAACCCAATGGACAGTGTTTTCAGGGCAAGTTACCTCCAGACACTTCAGTTCTTGCATGGGATCATTCATAATTGAAGTTCCCAAGGAAGAGAAGGTATGTTTCTCCCACTTCCAGGCTAAAAGAACTCCAACCAGTGGTCCCAGCCATTTTTAATTCTGAAAGCCTGGACTTTTCCTCACTCCTTACCCTAGCTCTGTCAACTAGGAAGGGGACAGTGAGCCTGGCATGGTAACTAGGCAGCAATTTTTGTCCTGGATTATCAGGGGCCTGTCTCTTCAAGTGTCCCAAACTGTCCCCATCCTTAGAGATTCTGAGTCTGTGGAAAACTGAGATGAAGCATCTTATCTTTGGAAGGACCCTGGGAGGTGCTGTTTTGGGGAGAGCACTAAAGGTGTGAACAGGGTCTGTGAAAAAGGACCAGCCAGGGTCGGGGTGGTCACATGAAAACTCCCAGCACTTTGAGAGGCAAGGGCTCTCAGTGATAGCACCTACTTGCCCTGCTTGGCTGAAGGCATCCCTGCCAGTAGAAAAGGTAGACAAGCTGAGGTTTCACCTGTCAATGTCCCCCAGAACTAGAGCTTTTCCCAAAGGAATTACCATAAACAAGAAAGAAGAAACTGCAAACAGCAGTGGTACAAGAAGATAATTGTTTGAAAAATAATAACAAGGCCTGTTGTACACAAGAAAGAGAGTCTAGAGAGAGGTTATATGACTGAACAATATGAAGCAGTTTCCTCAGCCCTGATAACCACCATTTATCTTTGTCCTTGGAGGTGAGGACAGTGGGGCTCAAGGGCCAGGACAGGTGGGGCCACCCCCCACCCCGACCCGCTTGTCTACTTACAATCTTCCGTCTTTCAAATGTCTCAAAACTCCTTCCCAAGGAACTTTCTCCACTGGAGACCCACAGTGCCTGCAGTGACACAACCAGCGTGGAATGAAGGACACAAACAGACCCCAGACCGGGCAGAGCTGGAACTACCTGGGCAGAGCGCACACACGAAGAAAATTGATGGGTGCTCCAGGCTAGGCTGGGGACATGATTCTGCACATTGGGAAAAGTCTGCATTTCTCTGGGCTTCTATTCACTTGTCTGTAAAATGGGAGATCATCAATCTTGCTGTTCTTATTACAAATCTGAAATAGTATTGCTTCTTATACCTTAACAAAGCAAGCAACATAGACAGAGAAGCTCCCAGTTACTCTTTTGTGTTCTGTCATTTAGGCTGCAAGCCCACAGAACCTTTTGTTCCCTGTACCACAACTGCTGCTGAGTAAATGTCATCAGTAATTAGAATATTGGGAATATATTGTAGCCACTGCTCCTGTGTTTTCCAGACATTTGTCACCAGCCAGGCACCATTCTCCCCCCAGTTGAGGCCAGAAATGCAAAGCCAAAGACCCAGTTCATTAGTGACAAAATCACTAGGCTGCTGGGTCCAGACAACCACATGGAAGCCCAACCCGTTCAGTCCTTCAGCACATGTGTATTGAGCACCGACCAGGCACAAGGCCCTGTGCCAGGTGTTGTGAATATTGTGGTGAACAAGTCCAGTCCTCTTCTTACAGAGCTTATGGTTTAGTGGACCAAGATCACCAGCCCTTGTTAAAAGTCAGAACCATTGTTAGCACTGGAGAAGGGAATGACAATCCACTCCAGTATTCTTGCCTGGAGAATCGCACGGACAGAGGAGCGTGGCAAGCCACAGTCCATGGGGTCACAAAGAGTCGGACACGACTGAGCGACTAACACTACCACTACTATTGTTAGCATATGTGGTCTGTTCCCACAGACCCTCAGTTTTGCTTCTGTTGAATCATATCCCTGGTTAGGTATTTATCTGCCCAAGTTCCTCTTCAGTTGAGATCCTAAGATTCTTCCACCTTTTCAGAAATTCCTCCTCAAGCCTTAGGGTCCAGAGAGAATGGTTCTGGGTCTCTGCAAAACCCTGCCTGAGTGAATTGAAAGTTGTGAAGATCTGGGATACACGCTCCCTATTTCCCAGCCATTATTCACATTTCTCTTCCTGTGTCTCCCTCATATGCACAGAACAAAGGTGAGTTCTGTCCTAGATGTGTGTGTTCTCCTGTTGTAAATATTGATCTAGGATAATTTCTTCCTGGAGAGCGTGGCCTTATACTTGTGCCCAAAGTTCTAAGAACGTGGGCTTGAACAAGTCACTGACCTCTTGATGCTACTACCGTTTTCCGTTTACAAAATTTGGAGTCAGTCAGTCAGAATGTTTTGGTTGCAAACAACAGAACTGATTCTGGCTAGCCTAAGAAACAAAGTGGGGCAGTACTCTACTGGAGAGGTCTGGATTCTTCAAAGAATCAAAGGAAAAGCCAAACAACAAGCCTTAGAAAGGATAGCGCCCTGAGGATGTAAAAGAAGCCAGGTCAAAGAAACCAATGGACAATGTTTTCAGGGCAAAGCTATGGGATGTCACCTCCAACCACTTCAGTTCTTGCATGGGACCACTCAAACTTCAAATTCCCATGAGTGGGGATCTGACTGACCTGAAGTGGTACCCAGGGAAGGGTGGCCCATCTTGATAGACAGTTGCACAAAATCTGTCCTTAACATGGGAGGGGTAATTCTCCAATTAAAAAAATTACTGAAGGGGAAAATCCACAACTGGCCACTGTGAAAGCTGGACTCTGAATTTGTTCTGAGGACACTTTCAGCACCACAAATGCTGCAACAAAGTCTGAAGCAAAGGTTTTCATGTTTTGTTTCGTTTAGGAGTGTACCATTTCCTCAGCTGAATTCTTAAGGGGGAGCCCATTATGTGAGACACTAGAAGTTATAAATTAATATTATAAAAACTTGAAATCAGACATTAGAGACTAACAGTTGCCTCCTAATATCAGCCTTCGCAATCAGTTTATTTCCATCTTTTGTTTTGGTTGTGTAAGCCCGAAAAAGGCCTAATTCACACAGAGAAGTTGTTGCAGAAAGGTTTGAACAGCTCACCTTGTGACCTTGAAACAGTCTTCTGTTAAACAGAAACAGCAAAAGGTTTACTTCAAACTCTAATCCAGGTGGTTCCCAACGTGTTAAATTTGGTGCCTAGCATGTTTAAACATGTGTATTTTTATTGTATCTTTTAAATGGCTTCAAAGTTTGTAAAAGTAGAAATTGAAGCTTATGGTTCTACAGAAGCAACACACTTCAAAAACCACTACCCTGAGGGGTAGCCAATCCTCAGGACCTCAACCCCTTCTGGGATTGTGGACCGCAGGCCAACCTAATTGGCAATCTTTTGATCCTTACTCTAAGTTCCTCCACCTGTTTGAAAAACCACAGATCCAGCATCATTACCCACTGTCAGGAAATTACCCCATCATACAATAGGAACTTTATAAAGGAATTTAACTCCAAAAACCAATTCCCATGTGTGAAGGTCACAGGATAGTTAAAGAAAAGAATTTGATTTTAACTGAATTAGCCAAACCATCTGTAGTGAGTTTCAGATTAGTCTAGAATACACTTGTTCTTCCCTTTTTTCCCATGCACAAAGTATATCTATATGCCCATAGGCATAGCAGGTGTGTGTTGCGGGGCCAGGGATGGAGCAGGAATGTCTTTTATTTTCTCAGTAAAATCATCAAATTTATGTTTCTGTTCACTCCAGAAAGGAGTTTTATACTGATGGCTTGCAGAGAGATAGTAGCTATTGTCAGCTCTCCCAGTTGGCTATGGCAGTTGTAGAGTCTGGGAGGTGGCACCACCAAATGGTCACGACAACGATGACAATTGTGCCTTCTTGTTATCTGGGGACCCCAGCAAATAGCTTCATTCCCTTGGCTCCTAAAGGTTTTCACATCTTTCAGAGCTCCTTTTTCTTTTCTTTAGAGTTCCTGTTTAGAATTCCTGGGCCCAACAGCTGCACAGACTACCAGAGCAATAATAAAAACACAACTACTAAAGAAAATTTAATGATAATGGTGATGATTAAAAAATAACCTTCTTTAAATTACCTAATTTGATGAGATCACATTTACAAGCCACTGAGTCAGCTGTGGTGGTGGTTTAGTCACTAAGTTGTGAAACGCCATGGACTGTAGCCCGCCAGGCTCCTCTGTCCATGGAATTTTGCAGGCAATACTGGAGTGGGTTGCCTTTTCCTTCTCCAGGGGATCTTCCTGATCCAGGGATCGAATCCACATCTCCTGCATTGGCAGGCAGATTCTTTACTGTCTGAGCCAGAACTGATTCCTCCCCAAGTCAAAAAGTAGAGCATCATGACTGGGAGAAAGTTTAGTTCTTTTGGTTTCTTTTTTTCTCTCATTATTTATCCCAACGTCTATCAACATCTAGAATTCTGCATAACGTATGACTTGCCAGATGTTGCAAAAGAAAAGTAGAGTAGGGGCCTGGAGGGAACAGAATAAGGGGAAGGCGACTCTTCAGTGATCAGCCAAGGGTTGCTGCTGCTGCTAAGTCGCTTCAGTCGTGTCCAACTCTGTGCGACCCCATAGACGGCAGCCCACCAGGCTCCCCTGTCCCTGGGATTCTCCAGGCAAGAACAGTGGAGTGGGTTGCCATTTCCTTCTCCAATGCATGAAAGTGGAAAGTGAAAGTGAAGTCGCTCAGTCGTGTCCAACTCTTAGCGACCCCATGGACTGCAGCCTACCAGGCTCCTCCAGCCAAGGGTTACTCCCTTTAAAATCCCAAAGCAGTCTTGATTTCCCAGTCTGACATGATCTTGGAATTAATTGATCCTTGTCTAACGGAGCCCCCCTGCCCCCACCCCAGGAACTTCTCAAGTAGTCCTCAGTAATTTCACCCAAACCAGAATCCTGGAGCCCCTGCACTGGCCCTGAGATGCACACAAAGCCTCTGGAGGATTCTGAGATACTCCCCCTCTCCAGGAGGCCTCTGAGGTGGTTTCCTGCCCTTTGCCAGGGACCCAGGATTGCTGCTTTTAGCCTGAGGCCTCCTATTGTGATCTGTAACTATTATAGGGGCTTCCCAGGTAGCCCTTCCCACCAGAAGAATCTTCCCACCAGATTGTTATGTAAGAGACATAAGATCCTTGAGTCAGGAAGATTGAGTGGAGAAGGAAATGGCAATCCATTGCAGTATTCTTGCCTGGGAAATCCCATGGGCAGAGGAGCCTGATGGGTTACAGTCCATGGAGTTGCAAACAGCTGGACACGACTGAGTACACACACGTCATACTATTATAATATACTAATATCGACTGAGCAGCTACTTCATGCCAGGATGATCGCCAAGGTCCCTAATTTGCTCCTTGAGGTAAGTAATTGTAATAAATAAGGTGACTGGGGCTCCAAGAGGCTAGGTACTCTGCCTAGACCTAACATCTCAGCCCACCTCATTCCAAGGCCTACGACCTTAACCACCAGGCCATTGAAAGCCAGGCAGGAGATTCTGCCTGCCTAGAGACAGCCCCTTGTAGGAGCTTCAGCCACAAGTGTTTTTCCATTTTCTCCCCTGGTGCATCTCTGTCTTCTCCACCTCATCAAGACTCTTGGAATTGCCAGAGAGCACCCCTGTTCAAATGGGCTAAAGGCAAAAAAGGAAACTGTTGTCACAGCACTGAGACGTCCAGAGGGTGGATCTAGTCGGTGTCAAGCATGGCTAGACCCATGCCCTGTGGAAAAAGTGTCACTGTGTCTCAATTCTGTGCTGGTGTCAACCCCAGGCAGGCTGCCCCTCACGGGGGCAAAGTAGCAACTCCAGACTCGCATTCCTGCCAAGCCTGGCAGCACTCCTGAAGACAGCGCCTCCGCTCCATTTTCAGCACAGGTGGGTCTCTTTTACAGTAGCCTCCACTCTGCAACAGGCACTGGGCGGGAGGGGCTGAAAATCCTACAACGCCTGGTACTGCAGCCTAGCTGATAGGCATCACCCGGGAACTTGTTAGAAATGCAAATTATATTGAATCTATAAATTGCTTTGGGTAGTATACTCATTTTCACTATATTGATTCTTCCAATCCATGAACATGGTATATTTTTCCATCTATTAGTGTCCTCTTTGATTTCTTTCACCAGTGTTTTATAGTTTTCTATATATAGGTCTTTAGTTTCTTTAGGTAGATATATTCCTAAGTATTTTATTCTTTCCGTTGCAATGGTGAATGGAATTGTTTCCTTAATTTCTCTTTCAGTTTTCTCATTATTAGTGTATAGGAATGCAAGGGATTTCTGTGTGTTGATTTTATATCCTGCAACTTTACTATAATCATTGATTAGTTCTAGTAATTTTCTGGTGGAGTCTTTATCAAGCTACCAATGGTATTCTTCACAGAGCTAGAACAAATAATTTCACAATTTGTATGGAAATACAAAAAACCTCGAATAGCCAAAGCTATCTTGAGAAAGAAGAATGGAACTGGAGGAATCAACCTACCTGACTTCAGGCTCTACTACAAAGCCACAGTTATCAAGACAGTATGGTACTGGCACAAAGACAGAAATATTGATCAATGGAACAAAATAGAAAGCCCAGAGATAAATCCATGCACATATGGACACCTTATCTTTGACAAAGGAGGCAAGAATATACAATGGATTAAAGACAATCTCTTTAACAAGTGGTGCTGGGAAAACTGGTCAACCACTTGTAAAAGAATGAAACTAGAACACTTTCTAACACCATACACAAAAATAAACTCAAAATGGATTAAAGATCTCAACATAAGACCAGAAACTATAAAACTCCTAGAGGAGAACATAGGCAAAACAGTCTCTGACATACATCACAGCAGGATCCTCTATGACCCACCTCCCAGAATATTGGAAATAAAAGCAAAAATAAACAAATGGGACCTAATTAAACTTAAAAGCTTCTGCACAACAAAGGAAACTATTAGCAAGGTGAAAAGGCAGCCTTCAGAATGGGAGAAAATAATAGCAAATGAAGCAATGGACAAACAACTAATCTCAAAAATATACAAACAACTCCTACAGCTCAACTCCAGAAAAATAAATGACCCAATCAAAAAATGGGTCAAAGAACTAAATAGACATTTCTCCAAAGAAGACATACAGATGGCTAACAAACACATGAAAAGATGCTCAACATCACTCATTATCAGAGAAATGCAAATCAAAACCACTATGAGATACCATTTCATGCCAGTCAGAATGGCTGCGATCCATAAGTCTACAAGCAATAAATGCTGGAGAGGGTGTGGAGAAAAGGGAACTCTCTTACACTGTTGGTGGGAATGCAAACTAGTACAGCCACTATGGAGAACAGTGTGGAGATTCCTTAAAAAACTGGAAATAGAACTGCCTTATGATCCAGCAATCCCACTGCTGGGCATACACACCGAGGAAACCAGAAGGGAAAGAGACACATGTACCCCAATGTTCATTGCAGCACTGTTTATAATAGCCAGGACATGGAAGCAACCTAGATGCCCATCAGCAGATGAATGGATAAGAAAGCTGTGGTACATATACACAATGGAGTATTACTCAGCCATTAAAAAGAATACATTTGAATCAGTTCTAATGAGGTGGATGAAACGGGAACCTATTATAAATGGATAAGAAAGCTGTGGTACATATACACAATGGAGTATTACTCAGCCATTAAAGAGAATACATTTGAATCAGTTCTAATGAGATGGATGAAACTGGAACCTATTATACAGAGTGAAGTAAGCCAGAAAGAAAAACACCAATACAGTATACTAACGCATATATATGGAATTTAGAAAGATGGTAACAATAACCCTGTGTACGAGACAGCAAAAGAGACACTGATGTATAGATCAGTCTTATGGACTCTGTGGGAGAGGGAGAGGGTGGGGAGATTTGGGAGAATAGCAGTGAAACATGTAAAATATCATGTATGAAATGAGTCGCCAGTCCAGGTTCGATGCACGATACTGGATGCTTGGGGCTGGTGCACTGGGACGGCCCAGAGGGAGGGTATGGGGAGGGAGGAGGGAGGAGGGTTCAGGATGGGAAACACAGGTATACCTGTGGTGGATTGATTTCGATATTTGGCAAAACTAATACAATACTGTAAAGTTTAAAAATAAAATAAAATTTAAAAAAAAGAAAAAAAAAGAAATGCAAATTATAGGTCCCCATCTCCTTGAATCAGAAGCTCAAGGTGGGCCCAGCAATCTGTGCTTTATTCAGCTCTCCAGGTGATTCTGAGGTGCTGAACTACTGGATTAGTGAGGATCCATATGAGCCAGCAGTTAGTAGAAGAGCCAGCATGTTCCCCAGAGACACACTTGCTGAAGCAGGACATTCCGCTGGACGCACTGTTGGGGTATGTTCCCACCTACTTCTGTGTTTTTCTCCCTTCTAATAGGGTATGTATGAGAACTGTGGGTGGGGGCAATCACACTACCAGAGTACTAAGCAGTGTGAATTTAGGTACCAATTATTTACGATAGTTGTCAGGAAAAGCCCACTGCCCAGCACCTGGGGACTTTTGGGACCACCTGGGAGGGTGTAACTCCTCCAACCAGGGAGGAAGCCCGCAGACCACAAGGAGTCTGGCTCCAAGCAGCCCAGGGTAACCTTCTTGGGTCACTCACGTTGGACAATTTTTTGTATTCCACCACACCAGATTTCCAGTAAAAATCCTGAAATCCTCCAGTTGAGTCTGGACCAACTTGAGCTATGTGCCTATCCCCGAGCCCATTCGGAGAGTGTATTGATGAGGTACTTAACTGAAGCTGACTGACAAGACCTAATTGTATAAGTGGACCTGGCTGCCTCCATCACTTCAAGCAGATCTCCTAGCTTTGTCTTCTGGGGTAGTCCTGAGCAGGTGTCGGGGACGAGAATCTGGATTCCTGAGGTTTCCTGAAACCTCAGGGTCCCAAAGTGGAGCTGACCCCTGCCTGCTACCTCTTCTAGTTCTCCTGGTGTATTGCTGATCCTACCAACTACACCAGTTGTCTTGCTATATATCACTATTGGCTGAACCCAAGGTAGGCAAAGCGCAAGCAGGGGAGCTGAAGAAAACTTAAGGAATCCTAAGAACTACAGACACGTTTATTCTCTCCTTACTGGCACAGCAGCCATAGCAGCAGACACATTGTATTCTCTCCTCTTGTGGTAGACACAGCCATAACGCAGCCATAATGTAGTCACAAGGGCTGTTCAGGTGGAGCTTGTATGTTATGTTTGCAGAACAAAAGTGGCCCATGGCCAAGCAGATACATCATAACATGCATGAGCAGTGCTGTAAGTGGTCTCAGCTGTTACATAACTATGTCTTTACAAAACGTGGAGAGCAAAAGGCCCTGGGGCGAGAGAGCCTGACCACCGCCATCTTGGCTAACTTGCTTTCCCTACACGTGGCACAAGCCAACCTGCACAACCCCACCGGTTGTTTTAGTCCCTGCTACCTCAGGCCCTCCAAGCTCGTTACTTGTCCCCAGCAGTACTTGAAAAGGGATCCCTGCCCTTCTAGCCTAGCAAGGCCCTCCCACCACAACCCGCCACATGGATGTGGTTAAGGGGCTTGGTATGCAGGAAAGAGCTCTGGCATAGAGGCAAATAGGACACCAAGGCCTGCAGGGGAAGGCTGGATGTCACTTACGCCCTCGGGGCCTGCATTTCTCCTTTTACAGATGCTGGATTGGGCTCTGTAGATGCCCTAAAGTCCTGCTGTTTTAAGATCCTATGATTTTCCTGAAGTATCTAATTCTCCAAACAGTCTAAATTTCCTGCCTTCAAAACAGCTCCTTCCTCACTCACTGGTACCTGACACAGCCCTAAAAACTTGACAGAAAACTCTTTAGGGGACATCTTGATGGTCCAGTGCTTAAAACTCCACACTCCCCATGAGGAGGTGTTTGATCCCCCGTCAGGGAACCAAGATCCCACATGCTGCCCGGCCCTGGCCAAAAAAAAAGAAACTCTGTATATACATGTTATCCTTGACCTTCAAAACAACCATGTGAGATAGTTATTTCTGTTCCTGCCCAAAGTCACATGATAAGTTAACAGCAGACCCAGGTCTCCTCCCTTCAAAACCCTGTAAACTTGTACAAAATCCCCTAGGTCTTAATCTCCCTTCACACTTTCCTGTGGCAGGGCAGGGGTCAGACCAGATACTATAGCACCCTTGCTGCTGCTGCTAAGTCACTTCAGTCGTGTCCGACTCTGCGACCCCATAGATGGCAGCCCACTAGGCTCCCCCATCCCTGGGATTCTCCAGGCAAGAGTACTGGAGTGGTTTCCCATTTCCTTCTCCAATAGGACCCTTGACCAATTCCTTATCTCCCCAAGAAGCCTCAGGAGTGGAGATGGGGGCAGGGTGCAGTAAGACACCCATCAACTTTCATTGTGAGTATCTGGTCAGTGTCACACATGTGACAGATTAGCAGACCTGAGATCAGAGGTAGGGTTGAGACCAGATGTGAAAGGAGAGGGCTTGTTTTTTTTTTAAAAAAAGGGGGTTCTGAGAACTGGCAGGACACCTCCAAAGAGCAAAGGAAAAGGCCAGGGTAACAGAAACCAGAACCCCTAGGGGACCAGATGTGGGGGACTGCATGGGATCCCAAAGGAGGGAACATCTTGAAAGGTATCAATATTTCCTGAGCCTGGGTACAGATAGGCTCTAGAGAAGGGGGCATGTCTGCACACAGGCAGGAGCTCTGTGGAGGATTTAAGGTGCTGAACCTCTCTAGCTCAGATGAACAGCAGCCTCTCTCTTTTCTACTAAGAGCTTGGATTCTGGTCCTACTGAGTACAAAAGCCAGCTCACCCTCTCAAAGCCTGTTTCCTGAACTGTAAAATGGGAATTCAAGACTCTACAAGGTTATCATGAGGAATAAATAAGTGCTTACTGAGAGGAATGGCTGGTATACAACTAGATGTAAAAGAAATGGCAGAAGGCAGTAGTGGGTCTAGGTCAGTTCTGACCACTGATGTCATGATCAGCTGAGAGGTGGTTCCTGTGTCATTTGTTGCTAATAGTTGAAGTACCAAAATTTTAAAATTATTTACAGCAGAGTCATAGCATATATTCATGTAAGCTAAGGCAACGTTTAAAAAAACTTAAACCGTTTTTAAAAACTAAGTTTAAAAAAACTAAGATCATGGCATCCAGCCCCATCACTTCATGGCAAATAAAAGGAAAAAAACAGAAGGAAAAGAAGTGGAAACAGTGACAGACTTTATTTTCTTGGGCTCCAGTATCACTGGACAGTGATTGAAGTCATGAAATGAAAAGACGCTTGCTTCTTGGAAGGAAAGCTATCACAAACCTAGACAGCATATTAAAAAGCAGAGATAGCACTTTGCCAACAAAGGTCTGTGTAGTCAAAGCTATGATTTTTCCACTAATCATGTATGGATGTCAGAGTTGGACAATAAAGAAATCTGAATGCAAAAGAATTGATGCTTTTGAATTGTGGTGCTGGAAGACTCTTAAGAGTCCCTTGGACTGCAAGGAGATCAAACCAGTCAATTCTAAAGGAAATTGACCCTGAATATTCATTGGAAGGACTGATGCTGAAGCTGAAGCTCCAATACTTTGGCAACCTGATGCAAAGAGCCAACTCACTGGAAAAGACCCTGATGCTGGCAAAGACTGAAGGCATAAGGAAAAGAGGGAGGGCAGCAGAAGATGAGATGCTTAGATAGTATCACCGACTCAATGGACATGAATGAATGGACTCAAATGAATTTGAGCAAACTCCTGGAGATAGTGAAGGACAGGGAAGCTTGGCATGCTGCAGTCCATGGGGTCGCAGAGTCAGACGCTACTTATCAACTGAACAATGCAACGTCAACTACACATATGGAGTTTAAAAAAAAAAAAGTGAGAATTAACTGGGCATGACACCTTGATGAGCATCCAAACTCAAGTAAGCATGAGCAAGGTCTATTGATCCTCTAGTTTTCAGCATGAAGTCTGTCAAACCACGGGCCACTGAATATGACTCAAGGGTTTTGCTTCACACCATATACTTTTAAAAAATTAGAGCAAACTAGGCTTTCTTTCTTGGAGAAGGCAATGGCCACCTACTCCAGTACTTTTGCCTGGAAAACCCCATGGACAGAGGAGCTGGTGGGCTGCAGTCCATGGGGTCGCAAGGGTCGGACATGACTGAGCGACTTCACTTTCACTTTTCCCTTTCATGCATTGGAGAAGGAAATGGCAACCCACTCCAGTGTTCTTGCCTGGAGAATCCCAGGGATGGAGGAGCCTGGTGGGCTGCCGTCTGTAAGGTTGCAGAGTCGGACACGAGTGAAGTGACTTAGCAGCAGCAGCAGGCTTTCTTTCTATCAATCAGATGCATCTGCACTCAAATAACAGAAGAGGTGGGATTACAATGCCAGATACAGCCAAGGGCATGCCAAGCATAATGCTATGTACATATGGTTGGGAAAGCTGATCTGTGAGGCAGGATTGGCCTCAATCTCCATCTCATGTTCTCCTGTGTATTCAACTCTCACCTCTGAAGGAAGAAATACTAGAGACAGCTCCAAACCCAACCACTACCTTCTGTCAAAATGTCATGCCTTGGGTGGAGCAACCTTCACTTAAACACTCCCCATTTGTCTCACCCAAGTGCCTGGCCCAGGACTCAGACCATCCCAAGGTGGAGTCCAGGTAGCACCACTTACTGTGTGATCGTGGGTCAGGCCATTTGGCCTCTTGAATTTCTCTACTAATTAATACCACTTCATAGCCAGAGGCTGAGAGTAAAAAAAAAACAAGTCACAAGTATGAATGTTCAGTCAAGTGGGGTCATTTTCAGGGATCTGTGCAGCTCAATGATTAAAACCAAAGTTTCATCCTAGTGTTCAAGGTTTTCCCTGTCTCCCAGGCCACCTGTCTAGCCCTCTATCTCCTAGCTGCCCCTATTTTGCAGCCACACCCATGTCCCTAACTTGTTCTTAAGTTGTCCTTCTGCCCAAAATGCTCTTGCTTTCAATTCCTATTACAAATCTTTAGTTCTTTCAAAATCCATTTCAAGCATCATCTTTTTTCTCCTGGCCTTCAGTGCTGCCAGGCACTGAACTCTAAAGCTGAGTAGAAGGGAAGTGCCCAAGAGGTGGCAAAGTTGTTTGCATGCCCACCTTCTCCTTCTAGCTGGAGATTCCCACATGCAGGGGTTAGGTCTCAAATATCCCAAAGGCCTTCCATGCAGTCCATGACCCTTTAATAGGCTCTAGTTACTTTTCCAGGTGGGTTCTTGTTTCTCTGACTTCTGGGACCACAATAGGGGTTCAGTAAATGACCATTTAGGTCCCACTCCCCTTCCTATGATTTGAGTCCTGATGAGGCCACTTGTAATTGTGGACTTTAGGAAAGACACGTAACCTCTGTAAGTCTTCATTCTCATCTATAAAATTAGAATAATATTACTAAGCTCTTTGTGAGGACAGTGAAAATAAACTACAAAACACCTAATGACAGGTGCTCAATAAATAACAGTCCCCGACAGAGTACTGGAGCAATCCTAAGTGGAAACGAGGAGAAAAAGAAAGTATAAATTGGAGCAGAAGAAATAAATACCGAGATTACAATAAATATAAATAGGCAAAACTCACCTATTAAATGAGTCTTAGTGCTACTGCTACTGCTAAGTCACTTCAGTCGTGTCCGACTCTGTGTGACCCCATAGACAGCAGCCCACCAAGCTCCCCTATCCCTGGGATTCTCCAGGCAAGAGTACTGGAGTGGGTTGCCATTTCCTTCTCCAATGCATGAAAGTGAAAAGTGAAAGGGAAGTCACTCAGTCGTATCCGACTCTTGGCAACCCCATGGACTGCAGCCCAACAGGCTCCTCCATCCATGGGATTTTCCAGGCAAGAGTACTGGAGTGGGGTGCCATCGCCTTCTCCAAATGAGTTTTAGGTTGGGTAAAAAAAGCAGGCTGTTTGCAAAAGACACACCCAAAGATATAAGAGTTCTCTCATTCTACCCATTCTTTCAGCCCAAGGGTTCACCCCACACTGCAACAAGCAGTCTATTACAGCACATCATACCCCTTGGCTCACACCACACATTGTTGGCAATGGATTTTCTATAAAATAAAGGCTCAAAATTATTTTAGGCACCCAAATTTTTATTAACCCACCTTCTCGCTCTCTTTTAACATTATAAACCAAATTAACCTCTTTTTGGCCCAGAGCTATGCTGGGAACCATCAATGCGCTTTTAGGTTTCTCTGGCCCCTCTTAACCGCTGGCTGTCATTCTTCTTGTCTTTTCTTGCTTAACAATATATTCCAACCCCTGTAAAATAGGGACTAAAAGTACCAACCTCATTGTTCTGAGGTTTAAGAGAATGCTAAGCACTAACCCAGGCTCTCCGGAGCATTCAAACACCCACAGTTCCCTCACACCCTTTGACAGAGATCCTTCTCATCTGTCATGGGCTGAGGAACCAATGAACCTGTAAACCAAGAACATGAGTCTAAAGACCACAGGCCAAGTGAAGGCCTGGATGGTAAAGTGCATGGGCTTTCTGACCACCACTGCCAACTTCCAGCCTAAGGAAGGACTGAGTGAGCAGTTGCTGAACCCCCGAGCTCATGGTTCCCTGTGGGTAACCCCCATGCACCTCCATTATGGCCCGGGCTAGAGGGGACACTTCTCAATTCCCCCTGTCACACTTGGAACAGCATGAGGGATGCAGCAGAGGCCAAAGACTGAGTGGCGAGCCCCAGGGAGTCAATGGGGGACATTATCAGACCAATCTTAAAGGTGGTGCCATTTGCTCTTGGGGAGGAGAGGTGGGACTCAGGCAAGGACAGCAGCTGGAAGGCAAAGGGCAGGTCCGGTTCTCAGTAGCGGTAGTGATCAGGCTTGAATGGGCCTTCACGGGACATGCCCAGGTACTGGGCCTGCTTCTCAGTCAGCCTGGTCAGCTTCACATTCAGCTTGCCCAGGTGGGCTTCAGCCACTGCTTCATCCAGCTGGGGAGAAACACAGGAAAAGCTGGAATCAGTGCCATGCTCTGGGACCCCTAACCTCCATCTTCTCGCTGCCCAAAGAGGCGGGAACGGTTCTATTGTGACATCTGTCGAGTGTTAAGCGTATTACTTCATCCTGTCCTCACAGTGGATGTGTGTGGGTTTGGGCTGCTCAGCTCTTCTTCAAGGGGGAATCAAACTACACCTTCCCCTCCAGGCAGCCCTGGTGGGACCATCAATTACATCTCCTCCTTCACCCTCCATCAACCTAAGCAGCTAACCAAAATGCTTCCTGGAATTTATCAATGAACAGGACATACTTTCATGACAGGGGCTCTCAGGATTCCTAAACAGGGAGGCCATCGGTCTCCAATAGCAAGTCTATTTGACAAGTGAAGTGAATGCAGGGAGAACAAAAGGGCCAAGAAACAGAGAAAGCAGAGCTCTGATGTCAATGAATCCCCGCATCCAATGTCTGAATCTGACACTCTGCCATTATAGAACCAACAGCATCCCTTTTCGGATTACACTGGTTGTGGTTGTTTTAATGTACTTCCTGAGCAGTGGTGACCACAGCCGTCTTCCAAATATATCCTTAAAAATATGTCTATAAATTCATAAAACACCTTCCTCCTTCAAGAGGTGGAGCCTACGTCCTCACCCCTCAAGTGGCTCATTTCTAATGAACAGAATGAAGCAGAAATGATGATGCGTGACTTGAAAACTGGGAGCTAAAAGGTACTTCAGCTTCCTCCTTTGCGCTGTCCCCAGATTTGGGAGAAGCCAGCTGCCATCTCACGAGGAAACTTAAGCAGCTCTATGGAGACACTCATGTGGCAAGGAACCTCCCACCCACGTAATGTGAAGTGGCTCTTCCAGCTCCAGTCAAGCTGTCAGATGACTGCAGCCCTGCCTAGGTGACTTCTTGACTCAAGTCCCATCCCACCATCCCATAATGGCACAACCCAGATCCCGGTGGCTTCCCTGGTAGCTCAGCTAGTAAAGAATCCACCTGCAATGTGGGAGACCCAGGTTTGATCCCTGGGTTGGGAAGTTTCCCTGGAGAAGGGAATGGCTACCCTCCAGTATTCTGGCCTGGAGAATTCCGTGGACTATAGAGTCCGTGGTGTCGCCAAGAGTCAGACACGACTGAGTGACTTTCACTTCACAGCCCAGACAGCTTTATGTTCCCAAGTGGTTTCACATTCACTGTTTCATTAGAGGCAAACATCCCTAAGGAGGAGGCCAGGGTTTATTTTTCTATTTAACAAATGAAGAAACTGGGGAGAGGCAGGCAAAGGCAGGAGCAGCGTCTAGCCCTAAGGCCACAGCCATTCTAGAAGCAGAATGAAGGTCTCCAATGACCCGAGGACACAATGAATCCTCCCTTCGCTTGGCCTGGCCTGCACCCCACACTGGAGGGCACCCTACACCTGGAGGGCAGCGTGTCGTAATGGTTAACAACCCGGACAGACAGGGCTGATCTACTCTTGGCCAGTATTTTACAGCTGTGGGGGCAAGTCACTCTCTGAACCTTAAGTTCCCTCATCTGTAGGCCGGATCTCTCATAGTTCTTACAAAGATCAGTGATATTCAAGAGGGCATGGTGCAGGCACCTTAATAAATGGGGGTGCTGCTCATGCTGTCATTATGGTTAACCAAGATACATAATCCCTTCCCCACACACTGCACGTGAGTGTGAAGCATGTCCCCAACCCATACCATGGCAGCGATGGAGAAAGGAGAGAAGGATGGGGCCAGGTGCTGGGGTAGGAGGTGAGCTCTTTACCTTTTCACTTCCAACCCTGCTTTCATCTCAGAGGCCTGCGCCTTTTCTCACTACAGCCCTGTTTCCTCCAATTAAGATAAGGGTTCAAATGAGGCTTTTTAAACCCTCCAACAAGCATGGGGACCTGGCAGGCTGCACAGGACAGGACAGCCCCTTGAGGCCCTCACAGGTGAAACATCTGGTCAGACAAGACAGTACCTGAGGAAGCCTAAGGGGAGAGGAGTTGGCTGGCTCGGAGGACAGACACCCCGGCCTCTTCCTACTTCTCATTAGTTGGCAGAACCAGCTTCTCAAAGGGTGGGAGGAGACATATGAAGTCTCCATTACAGCCTCACCAGTAGTCAAAGGTTGGAAGCAAGAAGTACTCTTACCACTTAGCTGAGAGGGACACTTGAGGCCCAATCAGGATAAGTAGCAAAACCAAATTTGCCCATGATGCTAAAGAGTCAGCACTAAGACACAGCATTCTGACCCCTGAGGGAGGGCAGCGCTTGGGGTGTTAGGACGAGCACTGCATTGGATGTCAGATGACCTCATTGTCATGGTTACCCTGACCTCACGCTCGCAGAATGTCAGGGGCCATGCTCAGCATGTTAGCAGCATCACCCCCTTCCAAGGCCACAACTGTGCAGCCTCTAGGCTGCATTTGGCTTACAAACAAGTCCAAGTTAACCCACCCAGCTATATTTAAAATTGAATATTTCACACAAAAATATTGATATCTGGCTTCCTCTGAAATGTCAGGAGCCTTGACCCAAAGGGCCCAGGTTGATAACAGGCAGCCAGCCCCTTCCACTGGGGCACATGTTCTTTGCTCAGTCCCCTCCAGCCCATTTATCCTTAGTGGACATGTGTGTTTGTGACCTGTGACCTAAGGAAGTCCTCACAATCCTTACAGAGGTACTATTACCTTCACGTTACAGAGAAGGAAATAGAGGCTCAGAAGTTAAGTAACCTGGTTACACAGGCTGATATTCAAACCTGGATGTGTCTCTCTCCAAAGCCCATGCTCTTCTCACCACCCAGCCCAGCTACTCAAGTTATTCCCTGCGTTGAGCCTCACTTTCCTTCTCTGTTAAATGGAGAGAATGACTTCTGCCCTGAGGAGGACGCTGTTAAGATCCTCAAGAGTGGAGGCAAGCACCGTATGAACTCAGGCAAGCCCTGCTTGGGGAGCCTGGGTCACGTGACCCTTGGCCAGGGGTGCAGGTAGGAACCCACCTTCTTGGGCAGGAAGTGGACTCCGACGGGGTACTTGTCTGGGTGGGTCCAGAGCTCGATCTGCGCCAGGACCTGGTTGGTGAAGGAGTTGCTCATCACAAAGCTAGGGTGGCCCATGGCACAGCCCAGGTTGACCAGCCGGCCCTCGGCCAGCAGGATGATGCGGCGTCCATTCTTCAACAAGTAGCGGTCCACCTGCAAGCGGGCAGAGCAGCGGTAAGGACTGGCAGGCGCTGCTCCCAGTGTCCACCCCATCCTCATCCCATCCTCCTGCCCAGCAGGCCTCCCTGTCTCCAGCAGTGCCCACAAAGGGCCTAGACTGCCCTAGAACAACCTCCAGCATAGGGACTGGGACACACAATGAATTATAAAAGCGACTATTTATTAAACAACTCTGAGCTGCAGACCTCATACATCTACTGTGAGAATTTAAAGAGCTCACATGTGCAAGCACTTAGTTTAAGTACTGCCTATTAGCTAACGGTACTGTTAATATTATCACTGGCACAGGCCCTGGGCTAAGAACACACATGTAACTGTGTGTGTGTATACGATATATAAAAATTACATTTAATTCTACTAACAATCGTTTAAATTAGGTACTGGTATTATCCCCATTTCACAGATAAAGAAACTGAGGTTTAAAGGGTTAAGTTCCTTGTCCAGAGCCAGACATTACAAAGTGGCTGTAATTTGAGCCTGGACAGTCTGAGGACAGATCCCAGGTTCTCAATCAGCATGCTTAGTGAAAAGCTAAATGTAGAATTTCCCTAGTGGTCCAGTAGGTAAGAATCTGCCTGTCAGTGCAGGGTACCCGGGTTTGATCCCTGGTCCAGGAAGATCCCACATGCCTCAGAGCAACTAAGCCTGTGTGCCACAACTACTGAGCCTGCGCTCGAGAGGCAGTGTTCCGCAGGAGAAGCCGCCACAATGAGAAGCCTGTGTACTGCTGCATGCTGCTACCTGCAGAAGCGAAGACCCAGAGTAGCCAAAAATAAAATCCATCAGTAAGACAGACGCGGTGGTACTCAACCTCGGCTGCACCTCAGAATCCTCCAGGGAGCTTTAAAAAAGGAGGACCCTTGGCCTCCCTCCAAGATTCCAGTTTAGCAGCCTGAAACCTCTTCCTCCCATCCCACTGCCCAGGTCACCAGAGCCTCGTCATCTGTCCTCCTTGGCGGCCACCCCACAGGCACACCCCCCTAGGCGCTCCATCTGCCGAGCCTGCTGGCAGGGCTGGGGCTCCTCACCTGGGGCTTGATGTTCACCTTCTCCACAGCGTTCTCGTTCAGCCACTTGACATCGATCTCCACGTCAAAGTGCCCAATGTTACACACAATGGCATCATCCTTCATCTGTTCAAAGTGCCTGTGGGGGAGCCTCAGTCCGTGAGAGAGGGTCAGCGACCAAGGGCAGCCCCATGCCTGCCCCCTCCTTCACTCCCTAGGACCCCCACACCACACCAGCACCTACTGGCCAAGAATGATGTCAATACAGCCCGTGGTGGTGACAAAGATGTTGCCCTCTTGACAGGCCTCATCCATGGTGGTCACCTCGTAGCCTGTGTAGAGACAGCCCCCATGGGTCAGCCAGCGTGGCCATGCCCCTCCTCTGGCCCCAGCGGCTGACGGCCAACCCCCGCTCTATCATACCCTCCATGGCAGCTTGAAGTGCGTTGATGGGATCGATCTCCGTGATGATGACACGGGCCCCAAATCCCCTCAGGGCCTGGGCACAGCCCTTGCCCACGTCGCCATAGCCTGCAACCACCGCCACCTTGCCCGCAATCATGACATCTGTGGCCCGCTTGATGCCATCTATGAGGGACTCCCGGCAGCCATAGAGGTTGTCAAACTTGCTCTGAGAGGAGAGGGGGTAAGGCAGGGATGGGGGCAGGCAAAGCCCTGGGGCCTCAGACCCACTCTCAACATCTCAGCCTGCTGGGCCTTGGGCTGATCACCTCCTGGGACTTCTCCCCACCAGCTAGTGTGTTCACGTGCCCCTTGCCCCTGCTCAGCCCCATGACTTTCTCCCCAGTCTTTCTCAGCCAGTCCAGAAGGCTTCCTGAGGATCAACTATGAGACCACCCAAAGAATCTGCTTCACTTCAAACCTCCCAATGCCTAGCTCTGAGGATCACTGCGTAATCCTTTGTCTCTTTAATACACTCATCACTCTGTCTACAACCCCTTTCCCCACCAAGTGAGGGCTAAATTCCTCACGGCAGCCTCCCTGGGGACCTTCTTCAGGGCCTATTCCTGAGCTGCTCTGGAAACCAACAGCAGAAGCCATTGCTGCTCCCCAGGCTCACCTTGGTGACAGAGTCGTTGACATTGATGGCCGGCACCTTCAGGATCCCTTTGGCCATCATCTTGTACAGGTTGTGGACCCCCGTTGTGGTCTCTTCAGAGATGCCTCGGATGCCTGAACAAGAGGGGAGGGGACAGATTTCAGGCCAGGAAGGAGTGGCCTCTGGGATGGGACTCTAAGAGCCTAAGAGAGCCCACAACTGAACTCACCTGAATGCCTCACCTTTGCCTTCTAAAGATGCTCCTCTTTCTGGGTTCCCATCTCTGCAACCTATACCACAGTCCACCTAATCACCCAGGCCAGCACGAGGGAGGAGTCGCCACCTTCACTAGGCCTCATGATTCTACCTCCCAACAACTCACAGACTCTTCATCCCCACTGCCCACATCCCTGCCACAACGCGTCCTCTACATAGCAGCCACACTTAACATGTATATTTTCAGAGACGTCTTTCAGTACCATCCAATTACTTCCCTTTGCTCTCAGCATCAAGCCCAGCTCTCTCGCTGAGTTTATTACAAAGTCTTTACACATCTGATCTTCACTAAGGCTCCAGTGAAGGAAGTTCCCATGCTGGCTAACTTTCTGTTTCCTGAAAGGTCATCCTTTCCTACCTCAGGGCCTTGGCACTCACTATAACATTCCCTACTTCCCTCCCCACCCTGCTTTTAACAAAGCTTCCCAGCTGTTCTCAGCCCTAGCCTTATGCTCACCCTTGGGCCATCATCTCAGCCAGCCTTCCCCCAGCTGCCCCAGCCCAGAAGATGGGCCCCAGCACGCTTACAGGAGCCTGAGGATATCCCATCTTCCACAAAATCTGCTGCTTGAGGCACCAGGAGTCCTGCCAGGCCTGCCGCTCTCATGTGGACAAGCAAGAGCCATTTAAACCACCAGCACCCAGCCCACCGACCTGCCCTACTCACCTGACAGGAGCTGCGGGTACTTGGTGTGGATGAGGTTGGTGAGATCACCACCGTCGTCCAGAATCATGTTGAGGGGCTCGTCCTTGAAGTACAGCGTCTGTTCAATGCACCACAGGTACTCCTCATCCGTTTCGCCCTTCCAGGCGTACACTGGAGAGTGAGTGGCATGTCAGGGCTGGCCCTCCACAATGGCACCTGCTCCAGGGACCCACCTAGGTAGTCTCAAGACTATCTTCTTCCTAATTTCCATCCCCAACCACCTCCAGCCTCTCTGAGGACTCAGCAGTGCTAAGGACACAACTTGGAGCCAGAGGTATCAGAGTGTGAATCCTGGTTCTGCACTGACCAGCTGTGTGACTTTCGGCAAATCACTTCACCTCTGAGTCTCACTTTCATTGTCGATGGTAGTATAGATTAAGTGAGACGGGAGCCAAACACAGACCCCCTATATATAAGTATCTGGAAAGAATTCTTTCCTTTCTCACTCTTTCTTTTCCTACCCTCGTCTGTCTGGGCCCCTAGCTCACAGTGACCAGGGTTCCTACCCACTGTGCCTCCTGCTGGGAGGGAGGTGTGACGGGAGGAGGGACACATTAGGTGGACTCAAGAGACAAGCTCCAGGGTCCATTCTGCACTGAAAGGACCTGATGGGCCCACAGTCTCTGTAATACGTTATCCTAGGCGACGTCTGGCCAGCATCTACTAACAGCAGCTACCGTGTATGGAGCACTTTCTCTGTGTCAGGCAATACTCTAACTGCTTCTTGCCCCCATCTCATCTGTCCTCACAGAAACCCTGTGAGGCTGGCATTACCATCATCATCGCCTACAGATGCCCAGAGAAGCGGCTGAGATGTGCCCAGGTCACTCATCATGACACTCTGCTGTTGCTGTTTTTGGCCGCACAGCATGTGGGATCCTAGTTCCCCAACCAGGGATCAAATCCATGCCCCCTGCACCAGAAGCCCCGAGTCTTAACCACTGGGCCACCAGAGAAGTCCCAGCATGGCACTGCTGAGCAAGCAACAGAGTCCCGTGCTCCTGACTGCCAGCTCAGGCTCCTCCCATCATGTGGTACAACTGCGACACAGGTGTGGGGCTCCCAGGAACCTCCTGTGAGCAAAGGACACCTGCCAAGCAAGGCCAGCTTCCCCTCCCTCAAACTGGGGCAGATAATGGTCTTGAAAACAAGGCCTTTCCAGAAAGCGGCCATGGAGTCCAAACTAGGCTGAGGAGCTGGGGACACGCCGACCCTTGGTCAGTTGATGGAGAGGTCTTCCCCAACTCTTTACCTTCCCCCCGCAGCTGGTTAGAAGGAACTGTGAATGAATGTCCTATTTTATCATCGTCAGACCGAACCACTTCCCTCCCCAAGCCCAAGCAGACTTGTTTCTGTTTCTCCAGCAGCCTGTGAGAAAGTCCTTCCTCTTTGGTTGTGGTCCTTCCCCAGTACCTAGACCATCAGATACTATGCAGTGGATCTCTGGGACTCTTTTTCTGTCCAGTACCCCTCCCTGCTTCTTTTTAAGGAACTTTTTGTTTTAAGGAACTTTTTAAGGAACATCCTCTTTTTAAGGAACTTCCCCCTCTTCAACACCATGTGATTCCCAATCACTGACTTGAATAGGGCAAGTAAGTGCCTTCAGTAGGATCTGAGATGACAGCTGGACAAAACGGCTCTTTCCGATGGGTCTCTAGGCAAGGATTCTGTGGCCATGACTCTTCCCTACTGTAGGGAGGTCTGCAGCAGTAAAAGTGAAGTGATGCAAACAGAGAAAATCAGAGCCCCTTCCTGTATTCCTGTATCCCCCAGCAAGGACTCACCTGGAATGCCAGCCTTGGCAATGGCAGCTGCTGCATGGTCCTGGGTGGAGAAGATATTGCAGCTGGACCACCGCACCTGAAAGAGCCAGCAAGACAGGGCTGGTCACAGCCAGGTCAGAAGACCAGGGTCACTAGACAGGGGTAAGAAAAGGCCCTGAATCTAGGGATGAGAGGCCTGGGATCTACACCCAACTGGTTCTGCAACCATAGGCTGGGGACCCTGGTGAGTGGATGGGAGCCAGAGCAGTGACAAGGCCTAACATATGTGAAAACAAGGCTCTGCCATATGGAGGGGGAAGGGCTCCACAAGGAAGCAAGGAGACAAGTGAAGAAGCTGTTGTTAGCGTTAAAACAAGATATGCAACTATAGCAGTGGAGGGGATAAGTATTATTCTGAAGGATTTGTTGGGAGGGTTAGTTTGTTGGAGTAAGAGACAAAAAGAAGAGTCAGGGATGACCCCAGATTCTTGAACAGAGAGAACTGTAAGGCAGAAGCCTGTAATTGCTTACATGGGGAAGACACCAAGAAGTGTAGGAAATCATGAGTTTGTTTACACATGTTGAGGTTGCAATGTCAATCAATCAGATCTCCAAGTGGAGATGGTACATCAGTTGCTGGATATGATGTACTATATCATATAAATATTATGTTATGACATAACCACATAAACAATATTTAAAACCATAAAATCAGACCACTTAAGAGAGGGAGTGTAGAAAAGAAAGAGGTAGGCCAAGGACTGACACTGTTGGACTCACTAGTTGTTTCTGGCTGCCCCGCACCACCACCAACCCCGCCCCCCATAAAACATCGTCAGAGAACTTGGAGGAGCTGCAATCATTGGTACACATGACCCAGGCTGAACCAATCAGAGAGCACCATCTTTCCAGCAGCCATGATTGGCCAAGGGCAGGCACGTGACCCCACGAGGGCCTATAGGAGCCAGACCCTTAGATGATTCGGTAGGGCTCTGGGCTTGAGTCTTTCCTGCTAGAGCTTCCCCAGTCAGGAGAATGTGAATTGAGGGTGACCAGACGCCATTTCCCAGTAAGAGCAAATCAGCAGAACAGTCACCACAAATGGTAGTGAGGGGCGCCCGTGACAAGGCTGGAGCTGGAACCCCTGCTGGGCCTGAGGGGACACAAGACTATAGAGTTCCCGGCTCCGCAAGAACTGCTGCTTCAGGCCTCACCTCAGCACCCAGGGCAACGAGGGTCTCAATGAGGACGGCGGTCTCCACGGTCATGTGCAGGCAGCCAGCAATGCGAGCGCCCTTCAGAGGCTTGGAGGCCGAGTACATTTCTCGCATGTGCATCAGGCCCGGCATCTCATTCTCTGCCAGGTCCAGGGCCTTGCGTCCCCAAGCGGCCAGGCTGATGTCAGCTGCAGGGGCAGGATGGACGGAAGTTCATGAGCTACCTCATCCCATCAACCATGAAGCAAGCACCCACCACTCCGCACTCATCCCCTGTGGACTCGAAACACTAGGCTGGCTGCAATCTCACTGATTCAAGGATTTCCTGGAGCAGGGCAGTCAAAAGGTCCCTGCCTAACCGCAGCCTACGCATAGCCTTGTGGGAGAACATTTAATTAAAAAATCCCACAGGAACATAAGGACTTCTCTGGTGACTCAGATGGTAAAGAATCTGCCTGCAATGCAGGAGACCCAGGTTCAATCCCTGTGTTGGGAAGATCCTCTGGAGAAGGGAATGGCAATCCACTCCAGTATTCTTGCCTGGAGAATCCCATGGATAGAGGAGCCTGGCTGGCTACAGTCCATGGTGTGGCAAAGAGTCGGACACAACTGAGTGACTAAGACAAACACACAGAGGAACATGATTACAACACAGGTAAATGCTCCCTTGAAAATAAATAGCTGTCAGCCTATACATGCCTCTTACTACCCTTTCTGTTTGCCACCTAAAATTCCCGAAAGATTTTAGCTCCTGGTTCTCCATCTTCCTAATCACCACTCTTGGTGACTTCAACATTCCTAAGTGATACAACCTAACACCTTGGACTCAGCACCATTCTTTGATCTCCTTGTAGATAGAGACATATTTCTCCACCCCTGTCATTTCTTCCCACCTGGAGGGAACTCATCTGTGTAACTAACAGCTCTTGGCCTCTCTCTGCCCCAGGGGAGGTGAAGCAACCTGTTTAATTAGTAAACTTAGAAGGAAAAAATGGGTCATGCACAGTTCAGGTCTCCCCTCTTTTGCAAGCAAGCAACAACCAACCTGCCTGCGGGGAGCGCATTCTTCCAGAGAGATCTACCCAAACCCACCTTGCCTGTAACTGGCGGGTTAACTGCTCAATTTGGGCGTTTGGTTAGCATGATCATTGGACTTTGACACTAGTCTACATCTTCGGGCTTCAATGGATGCTATTAGTTATCCCTTGATACCTACAGGGGATTGGTTCTGGGAACTTCTATGGATGCCAAAATTCTCAGATGCTCAATTGCCTTATATAAAATGGCATGGAGGTTCAGTCACTAAGTCGTGTCCAACTCTTGCTACCCCATGGACTGTAGCCCACTAGGCTCCTCTGTCCATGGGATTTCCCAGGCAAGAATACTAGAGTAAGTTGGCACTGCCTTCTCCAGAGGATCTTGCCATCCCAGGGGTTGAACCCACATCTCCTGCATTGGCAGGCGGATTCTTTACTGCTGAGCCACCAGGGAATCCTATATGCTCCATTAGATTACTCAGTATCCCATATCCTCTTACCTCTTTGACGACTTCACTACTCCACTGAAACTGCTCTTCTTAAGGTCTCCGTAAGGCCCCATAGCCATTGGTCAATTATCTATGTTTACGTTTCTCCCTGCAGCACCAACAGCACTAAGTAGTCTCTTTTTCTGAATCCCTTTCTTTCTGTGGTTTCCCTTCCACTTTCCTGGTTCCTCTTCCTGTAACAGACTCTCAAAGTTTGGAGGTTCTCACGGCTCTGTCATCTCCCTCCTCTCCTACGAGATGAGCTCATCCCGCTTTATGGCTTGAAATACCTTTTCTACAGCAGTGTCTGCCACCTGTTCATCTCCAGCCCAGACTTCTCCCCTGAACCTGAGACTCATAATTCAACTGCCTACTCAGCATCTTGGTTGTCCATCTAGATAATGTGTCAAGTTTGAGCCCTCATGACTCCTTTTTCTCACCCCCAAACTTGTTACTCCCCCAGTATCCTCATTTTAGGAAATGAAACCACCATTCAACCAGCTGCTCTAGCCAAAAACTTAGGGTTTCTTGATTCCTCTTTTCCCCTCTCACCCTCTTCCAACCCATCAGCACTGTTGTCTCAACATCCCAAATATGAGCAATCCAACAGCATCTCACCACCCTGGATCACTGAAGCAGCCTCCTCACTGGTCTCTCTGCTGTTCTCCCCATGTTAGGGAAATGAAGATGGAGGTCGTCTTGTTCAGGCTTCAGAAGCAGGAGAGTAGCCCTCTGACTGACTTCTGACCCTGCATGGACTATGTGCCTGCTTTGGTTACCGGCAAGTCAAGCCACACCTTAGGTTAAGAGAGGGAGTGGGTCTTGGAATTTCCTGAGCCCCTGGACGCCCGGCCAAACCCCTACGCTGACCCCCAGACCCTTGTTTCACAAAAGGAAACAAACAGCATTGTAAAAGGGAAAACAAGAGCTGCATTTTTGCGTGCAAACTGACAATATCAGCTTGCAGCCTGGGATTACAGGCAGGAGCCCCCAAAACTGCAATCTGAAGTCTCACCCGTGGGGTGGACCACTGCCCGGGACCCTTTTCCCAATTGAGACTCCAAATTGCTGGTACTCGGGATGTCCCAGCACTGTTCAAGTTTGGATGTAGGTTGTCAGCCCAATTTGGTGATGTATATGCTATTACCCCTCTCTATCATTTCTATTTCTTTGCTTTTAACAACTAATTGTTTGTGTATTAACAAGTGGATTTTTTTGTTAATGAATCCTTTGAACCTAAAATGAAAGTAAAACACCCCAAAGGCGAGGTCTTCAAGTGGCTACTTGGGATGCTGCCTGATTCAAGAATCACCTAATAAGAGTTAGATCTTTAAAAAACAAACAATACCCCACAAAAGTCAGAGAAACAAACTTTTAAATTTTTAAATGTATCACCTCCATTCTTCTGCTAAAGTGAAAAAGCCAGCCAGCCTCCAATGGCTTCCCCTAACCGACTCTTCACATGGCCACAGTGCCGTGCCCAGGTGTCTGCTCACCCTTCTTGCCCACCTCGCCACCCTTTTCTCCGCCTCACTAGTTGCTCAACCATGCGAACCTCCTTACTGTCTTCATATTCCTGCCTCAGGGCTTTAACCCAAGCAGCTCTCTCAGCCTGGAAGGCTCCTCCCATCACCTGATACAGTACCTGGCACACAGTAGGTGCTTAGGAAAGAAGGAAGAACTTGGTATACTGCTGCTGGAGGAACTGAGAGCATGCCAGGGTGACTCTAGTAGAGGGAGTAAGATGATGAGTCAGGATTTTATTCCTGTAGAGTTTTAAGGGGAGTCCCATGACCAGACTTGTCTTTTGAGAAGGCTTCTTTGGTTGCTGCAAGTATCTACGAAGCAAGAGACTCACGGAGACCTGTGAGGAGGGAGCCCAGGACTGGGGTGGTGGCTGTGGAGACAGAGAAGTGGGCAGGTCTCCTCACTTAGAAAACAGATTGTATCTCTAGTACTCAGCTGGGTTGGGCACAGAGTAGGGGTTGGCCATGTTTACTGACCATCCTTGTTGTTAAGACTGAATGAGAGAAGGTCCACGAAAGGGGCAGGCAGTAGATGGGTCACCAAAAAAAAAAAATCTGAACCTAGTCCAACTCCCAAAATTTACAATGAGGAAAGGCTCAGAGAAATGTTTGCCGCGGGTCTGACAGCCAGTCAAGAGTAGGGGTGGGACTGGTGGCCAGGCAGAGCTGGTACAGCCAGAGGCTCCTGGGAGGGGCCCAGTAGTGGACAACAGTTCCTGTCCTATCCTAAGCTGCACCTCCTCTGCCACCCCCTGTCCCTCTAGCGAAAAGAACTCTTTCACTGCCCTCGGGATACAGCTGTGCCAGCCCTGGTGTTTTCATGGGTCCCTCAACTCCAAGAGCACAGGAGGGTCTGGCACTCTAAGCTCTGGGGGTTTTGGTGCCCAGGGGAGCTGAGGACTTGCAGAAGCTGCAGTAACACCTGTCCTAGGACAAGCCAAGAACATGAGCAAAACCCTGAGTGTTTCTTCATCTGCGAAGTGGGAATAATCCTAACCTTCCTTGAGCCCAAGGATTAAAGATACCATATGGGCAATGTCTGGCACAGCACGCCCTCCCTGATGGAGGCTTCCTTTCAACCCTACTTAGCCAAGTTCCTCCACTTCCGAATGTAGCCTTATCTCCTCCCACACAATGCAAAGCCCTCAACCCCTAACCCACCCATCTCTCCATAGTAATAACAAGCCTCTTTTCCAGCTCAGCCACTGGACCTTGCTTAATCTTTCTGGGCTTCAGTTTCATCCACACAACAGGGACGATAACCTACTCTGGCCCGCTGCTTGATAAACTACTATTGGTAAGTTACTATTTTCCAGAGAGTTTTTGGAAGTTTTTTCCTTTTACGGCTTCAGTTTCTTCCTCTGTATAATGGGATAAAGTCCACCCCTAAAGATCATTCTGTAAACAAATGCAAATCCCCAAATACATAAGAAGTGCTCCATAAATGTTGATGCTTTTCTCCAGGTTGAATGGTGTGCTGGATTTACTTTAAAAATTGCTAGCCAGACTGAACCGGTTTCTGCTGAAAGGTCATTAGGATTATTCCAAATGTGTTCACTTATACACAGTGGTGAAAAGATGAGCATGGCCTGGGTGCATCTATTCCACCACCTCCCAGTTATAAGTTTGGGCAAGTTACCTTTTTTTCCTGTGTCTCAGTAAATCCATAAAATGAGAAAGTAACAGTCCCTACCCTAAAAAGTCATTAGAATAAAATGAATTAATCTATAAGAAAGGTACAAGTGGTGTCCATGCCACAGTAAACGTTAACGATCAGTGTATCAGCTTCAATACATAGGACGGCAGGAAGGATTTTTCTAACCACTCCAAAAGTTCGAGATTCTATGTAGGACTGTTCTTGCTGGCCAAGCGAGTGACCCCAGAGGTTGAGTAACAAGCCAAAGGTCCCCGGTGAGTGGACTTGCCCGGCCTCGGGCTCAGTCTCCAGGCCCCTCCCCCACGCGCCCTTCGGGGCCCCAGTACCCTCGCCGTCCCCGTGGGAGGCTCAACGAGGGGTGGGCACTTGCCCGGGACCATCCAGTTGGCCAAGGAGCCGGTCCAGGCCCAGGAGGCAGGATCCAGGCTCCCTAGCGTTGGTCCCGGCAGGTGCCATTGGTCCCAGGCTATGGCCAGGTGCACGCTGCCCCCTGCCCCAGGCGACTCTGCGCGGAACACGCCGCCGCTCCGCAGTCCGTGCCGCTGCACCCTGCCTCGCGGGGCACGCCGGAACTTGTAGTTCGCGGCCGCACGCCAAGACATGCTAGCTGCGGCGGGGGAACTCCAACCCCCAGGCGGCCACGCGGGGCCAAGACCGCGCTGTGCCAGTGATTCAAGAGGGTCCTTCTGAGCGCCCCAGGTCGGCCCCGCGGCCGCCGCCCCAACAGGTCCCCAGCGGGTGGGGAGCGGATGCAGCTGGTTGCACGTCCTGTAACTCACCGACTTTGTAAGGCAGCTTGTCCGACATATTGGCAGCGTTTCCGCACGGACTGATGCACACAGGCGAAAGGGGCCGGGCCTAGGGCTGGGAAGAGGCGCGGGCTGGGCGGCGCCGGGTAGGGACCTGCGCCTGGCGCCGACGCCTTTAAATATCTCCCCCGTCTTGCATATTCATGAGTCCCGAGCGAGCTGAGCCGTCGGGGCGGGGTCCAACGCACAGGGGCGGGACCGGAATGGATTTTGGTTCCTGCTGAGAGCAGTTTTTATCCCAAGCGGTCCTTCCACCTCCCGCACTGGGTAGCAAAGGGATCTCGGAGAGAGGCCTAAGAACAAACTCCATGCTTTCCTTCGTTCAACCAGTGAAACCCATGTCATAACCGGGGGAAATTGAAATTCCAACCAGCTCTCTTTCCTGAACCTGTTTCTTCTGTAAACTGGGCAGTTGATACCTATCATACAGATTATAAGTAAAGCTGCAACATGTCAAGTTTCTAGCACATCGTAGGCCTTCCACCCTCCTGCCACTATCCTGAATTTAGTTAAATTTGCATACGTATTTATACTTTTACTGCTGCTGCTACTGCTGCTAAGTCGCTTCAGTCGTGTCCGACTCTGTGCGACCCCATAGATGGCAGCCCACCAGGCTCCGCCATCCCTGGGATTCTCCAGGCAAGAACACTGGAGTGGGTTGCCATTTCCTTCTCTAATGCATGAAAGTGAAAAGTGAAAGTGAAGTCGCTCAGTCGTGTCCGACTCTTAGTGACCCCATGGACTGCAGCCTACCAGGCTCTGCCATGGGATTTTCCAGGCAAGAGTACTGGAGTGGGGTGCCATTGCCTTCTCCGATACTTTTACTACGTATGTAGAAATTATTAAATGCTTCTTAGAATATTTTCTGTTTAAAACCTTCATGTAAATGGTAACGTACTGTACTTATCCTTCAGCAATTTGCTTTTTTCTGTTGATATTATATTTTTAAGAGTAATGCATAGACTTAGAATGTATTCATTTTTGCTGTTGCATAGTATTTCATTGTCTACATCCCATGATTAATTTATCTGTTCTATTTGCTGACATTCAGTTGTGTATCATTCTGCCATTATTGCATAAATGGAAAAATAAACATTGTCTTTTAGTGCACCTGAGTAGGTGTCTGAGGCATAAGTGTACTTAGGGATGAAGTTTCTGAGTTAAAGGCATGTTTTTAACTTTCCTAGGTCTTGCCAAACTGTTTTCCAAAGTAATTTATCCCCTCACCACAGTGTCTGACGGGGCTTGTCACATCCCTGTCACCACTTGTCAGACTGACAAAAATATTTATCAAATTGATGGCTGTGAAACTCTCCTTGTGGATTTAATGGCCACGTGAAGACACTTTATCATCTTTATAGGAACCCCCTTCCCCAACCTCCACCCAGCTGCTCTCTCATACTTTTTTCAGAGTTGACCCATTCTGAGTCTGTGCTTTCTCACCTCCCACTCAGTCCTCAGCTGTCTGGTCTCCACCCCCAGGTCTCTGCTGAAACTGCTCCAGCCAGGTCAGTAGGGAAGCCAGACCAACGTGCTTCAGCCTGCATCCCAACCCACCTCCTTGCTGCACACAATGTGCCCTTGGCTTTCACTTTCCTGACTCCGCACCCACTCTCCGCAGGGTGCCTTCTCTGGTCTAAGCAACTTCCTCTCCTTTTCTCCAAGAATTAATGTTCCTTTTTTCTCTTATTTGGCTCCATCTGCCAGCCCCATCTCACCCACACTTAACTTGTTGTGACCACCCATATCCAGGTAATCCAAGTGTACATGGAATAAAACACTGCCTTACTCCAAACGTGGCCTGTTACCCTTCTCAATTATCACATGCCCTTTCTCCCCATCCCTGGAGTTACCACTGCAGTGATTAATGTCTTTATCATTCTCTTGCTTTTTTAAAATGGATTTTACAACTTATATGACTGTCCTAAACAACACATTGTTTAGTTTTGACTGTATTTTGTCTTTGTCTAAATGAAATCATACAATGTGTTTATTCTTTTGCAACTTACTTTCTCTTTCAACATTGCTTTTGAGGGTCATTCATGTAGATATTATAGCTCTTATAATATCTTATTTATCTTATCTTATAATATCACTTATTTTCATTTATTATATCTTATAATCACTTATTATATCTTATAATATCACTTATTTTCATTTCTGTTTAATCCACTTATTTATTCATTCTATTGTTGATGGATATTGGGTTGTTTCAGTTTTTTTGCTATTGCAAAGAATACTGCTTTAATATTCTTGGGTGTGTAGATAGATACAGATATAATTTGGGAGTCAAATTTCTTAAACAAATATGCTTAGGTTCAACTTAACTAGGTAATGTTAAACTGTTTCCCAAAGTGGTTGCATCAGTCTGTACTCCCACCAGCAGTGGATAAATACTCTTGTTTTATGCCCTTATCAGCCTACCAATTTTTTTTGCCTATTTGGCAGGTATGAAGTGGTATCTCATTGTGGTTTTAATTTGCATTTCTTTGACTACCGTGACTAATGAGGTTGAGCATCTATTCATATGTTATAACCCATCTGAGAGTCTTTGTTTGTAAAAGTTCCGTTCATGTCTTTGCCTGTTTAAAACTAGGTGGTTTGTTTTTCTTTTCAACTAATAGAAATTCTTTACATATTCTGGGTATTAGTCCTTTGCTAATTATATGTGCTGCAGATATCTTCTCCAGATTTGTGGTTTGTGTTCTCACCCTTCCTCTGTTGTTGTTTTTTTTTTTGATAATTAGAAAATCTTAAGAGTTTTGTGTTTGTTTTGCTATGCTGCTCCGTATGTGGGCTCTTAGTTCCCTCGCCAGAGATCAAACTCCTGCGGTAGAAGTGCAGAGTCTTAACCACTGTCAGGGAAGTTCCAGATATTCTTAGCGTCAGCCGAGTGTGTGCTGCTTGGTTTTTGTCTCGTCACAACAAAGATTTGGAGTGACAGACATTAAAGCCCCCTCGGCGTGTCACAGCTCTCGGGTCTTGGACAGACTGTGTTATAGCTCTCCGGTCTCGAACGGACCGTATTATAGCTCTTAGACAAATCAGTGTTACAGCTCAGTGTTACAGCTGTATTTTATTTAGAAGATAGCAGGAAAATCCATCTTTGAGGCGTGAGGGCACGTCGATCCAAAGACGCAAAGAGAAGAGCACCCCAGCGCGCAGGAGAGAGAGAGAGAGAGCCCTTTGGCTCCTCTTTTTATATGTTTTTTCTTCCCCCTAGGCCTGCCCTATGCAAATTGGGCTTAGTCAGGAGTGCTGTTCTACCTGAAGTCCTCACTCCGGTCCTCGGTCCTGGGGTCCTCAGACCTTCCTTTGACCTTCCTCTGTTCTATTTTCCTGGGCTTTTCTCTTCCTTGTCTTTTAGCCACTGCCATTTTGGACTCCTTTTCCCTATTTTAACTACCTAACCTTAGTTGTAATGTATTCAAATTTGTCAGTCTTTTCTGTAGTGTTAATGGCAGTTTTTGTCTTGTTTTAGAAAACCTATATACCCCCAAAGTCATAAAGAATTTCTTCTGTATTGTTAGCCCAAAGTTTTATAGTTCAAATATGTATGTGGTGTGAGGGAGGAATTCTATTTCATTTTTTTTTCCCGAATTAATAAGCAGTTGTCCCAGCACCACTTAGGCAACAGTGCATCCTTCTTCCAGTGACCTATAGAGCCATCTCTGTCATCCATTGTGTCCATAAATATACCGGGTTATTCCTATCTCTCTATTTTGATGCAATGATCTGTGTATGCACTGTTGAAATTACTAAAAATTTTTAATAAATCTCATTCTTTTCAAGAGTATCTTGTGGAAGTTCCCTGGTAACTTAGTGATTAGGATTTTGGGGTTTCCCTGCCATGGCCTGAGTTCAGTCCATGGTTAGGGAACTGAGGTCTCACAAGCTGCAAAGCACAACCAGAAAAGAAAGAATATCTTACACTGTCTTGGATGTTTGCACATCTATATAATTTTAGAGTTACTTTGTCAAGTCTTGGGAAAATTTTTTTTTGAATTTTTACTGCAGTTGTATTAATCTATAAATTATTTGGACTTCCCTGGTGGCTCTGATGGTAAAGAATCTACCTGCAATACAGGACACCCAGGTTCAGTCTTTGGGTCAGGAAGATCCTCTGGAGAAGGGAGTGGCTACTCACTCCAGTATTCTTGCCTGGGAAATCCCATGGACAGAGGAGCCTGGCAGGCTACAGTCCATGAGGTCACAAAGAGTTGGACAGGACTGAGCAACTAACACTTTCACTTTCTACCCAGTAATGCCCATTTTATCATCACCAGTAAAGCTAAGGGAATGTCCTGGCAGTCCAGTGATTAAGACTCCACACTGCCACTGCCGAGGCTCAGGTTCAGTCCCTGCTTGGGGAACTAAAATCCCATAAGCCACGTAGTGCAGCCAAAAGGGGGGGAAAAATATATATATATATATACACACACACACACACACACAGGGCTGTAAAATTTGTTTCTCCCTCTCTATCTCATGACCAACAACCTGATTCCAACTCTCATCACCTCCCATCTGGATCAGTGCACCAACCTCATCAGTGGTTTTTAAGCATCCAGCCTAGCTGTGTCCCATTCATCTTCTAGCCAGAGTGATTTTATATATATACATATATATAATTTTATATATAAAATTTTAGCTTATATCTTTATTTTGTATATTTATATAATTTATATATATTATATTTATATATACTTATATATATATATTTGGCCATGCCACGTGGCTTGTGGATCTTAGTTCCCTGACCAGGGATCAAACCCAGGTCCACGGCAGTGAAAGCACCGAGTCCTAACCACTGGACCACTAGGAAATTTCCCAAAGTGATCTCTTGAAACTACAAATATGTCCATACCTTCCTTCTGCTTACAACTATTAATTGGCTTCCAGTTGCCTAAAGGAGGGGTCTCTAAAGTGTCTTGAATGAATGAATGAATTAACTTTTGGTTGTGCTGGATCTTCGTTGCTGCATGGGCTTTCTCTAGTTGCAGCGAGTGGGGGCTACTCTTCGTTGTGGTCACAGGCTTCTCATTGCAGTGGCTTCTCTTGTCACAGAGCAAAGACTTTAGAGCGTGGGCTCAGTAGTTGTGGCACACGGGCTTAGTTGCTCTGTGGCATGTGGAATCTTCCTGGACCACAGACGGAACCCCTGTCTCCTGCATCGGCAGGCAGATTCTTATCCACTGCAACACCAGGGACGTCCTCTAAAGTGTCTTTTTGATCAATATTTTTTTCCTCAGATTCTATTACATTTTTTACAACATGACTGACCAGGAGAGGGGTTCACGAGAGGGGCTGTCAGCTTCAGCCTTTTCTGTCTGTTCACTGTTGTAACTTCAGTATTATCTGGAACTGCCATTTCTTTGCAGGAATATTTTGAAGCCTCCCACCATTTTGAAGCATTTAGTTAGGTTAATATAGGAAACCTGGTACATGATACTTATGTTTGCTTAGCCTGACAGAGGGGGTTTCCCTGGTGGCTCGATAGTAAAGAATCCGCCTGTAAGGCAGGAGACCTAGGTTTGATCCCTGGGTTGGGAAGGTCCCCTGGAGGAGGGCATGGCAACCTACTCCAGTATTCTTGCCTGGAGAATCCCCATGGACATAGGAGGCCTGGGGGGCTACAGTTTCTGGGGTCACAGAGTCCAACACAACTGAGCTACTAAACACAGCACAGCCTGACAGAAACACACACTACACCCAAGACCATACTGCAGAATGCTGAAACGGGGGCTAAGAGCCCCACTGCCCACCCCCCAACATGTGAACCCCCTTCCATCAGGAAATCTCTGCTACCTCACTTGACAAAGGTCACACAAACAGACCAGGTGAGGGAAACGGTGTCAATTAATGACAAAAACCCATCCTAAGTGTCTGTCCTGCTTTGGGAGATGTCAGTTAAGGACACATTTGCTCATGTAGTATATTAAGTTCATTTGAACAAAACTTTTGGAGATTGCTGGCCTCAGGAGAAGGTCCAAGCACCTTTGCCTGGCCTTCAAGGCCCTCCCTGTGTGACCCCTGCCTGTGCACCTCACCTTGTCTCTTTGGCCCCAACAGCATCACAGTTCTCACTACAGCCACTCAAAACTTATAGATGGTTCTCCCACACCCACTGTGTTCTGTTCTGCCCCCAATATTCTCCCCTCTGTCTCTGGATGCTCCCTGATCCCAGACTTCCTGTCAAAGTCCCACTTGGCCTTTAAAGCCCAACCGTTCCTCGGCCCCCCTCCCCAGGCAGGAATAGACGCCTCCTCTGTGCTCCCACAAACCCCCTCATGCAGCTCTACCTCTGTCCTTTCCACATTGTTTCATGCCATCTTTGAGGGGAAGGGCAGACCTCTTTCTCTTTTAGCCCCAAGATCCAGCACAGCCCTGGTTAGTTTTTTATATATATTTATTTGGCTGCATTGGATGAGGGCAGGGACTGGATCTGGCTTTATTATGTAGCTGCATCCTCAAAAGCTAGCTAACTTGATCAATACTTAGTGAATGACTAAATGAAGGACCTCAACTTCTGGTTTTATTTTATTTAAAAAAATATGTATTTATTTTATATATATTCTTAGATGCAGCACGTGGGATCTAGTTCCTCGACCAGGGATTGAACTGAGTCCTTAGTTGTGGCACGAATCTTAACTGTGTCATGCAAAATCCTTTGTCGCAACATATGGGCTCCTCTCTAGCTGTGGTGCACAGGCTCCAGAGTGCTCAGGCTCAGGTATGTGGGATCTTAGTTCCCCACCCAGGCATAGCATCTGTGCTGCCTGCATTTGAAGCACAGAGTCTTAACCACTGGACCACCAGGGAAGTACCGGCCCTGCAGCTGCTAAGTCACTTCAGTCGTGTTCGACTCTGTGTGACCCCATGGATGGCAGCCCACTGGGGTTACCTCCGTCCCTGGGATTCTCCAGGCAAGAACACTGGAGTGGGTTGCCATTTCCTTCTCCAATGCATGGAAGTGGAAAGTGAAAGTGAAGTTGCTCAGCTGTGTCCGACTCTTAGTGACCCCGTGGACTATATGCAGCTTACCAGGCTCCTCCGTCCATGGGATTTTCCAGGCAAGAGTACTGGTTAATCTTAAAAAATAATAATATAAATATTAATAAAACCAGAAATTGAGGCTTCCCTGGTGGTTCAGTGGCTGGTACTCCATGCTCCCTGTGCAGGAGACCCAGGTTCGACCCCTGGTCAAAGAGCTAGATCTCACGTGGTGCAACTTAAGACCTGGCTGCTATATAAAATCAATAAATGTTTTTAAAAAATCAAACCAGAAGTTGAGGTCCTTCATTTAGTCATTCTCTAAGTATTGATCCTGTTAGTCAGCTTCTGAGGATGCAGCTACATGATAAAGCCAGACCCAGCCCCTGCCCTCACGGCATTTGCATTCTAGTGGGCAAGAGGTGGAAAACAACAAAGAAATGAGCAAACAATTTCAGGTAAGGATTTGTTTGTCCTGCCCAAAGACTTTTGCACATGCTATTCCTTGTGCTTAGAAACTTCTTCCTGACTCTTTACATGATAATTACTCTTCCTGTAAATCAGGTGTGCCAAAGTGTAACTTTCTTTATTATTCTCTTTCTGTGTCTCATGGCTTCTGAAGTCCCTTCCAGCCTGAGACACTGTGTTTCCCATTACAACAGTGTTGTCAGCCCTACTTTGGTGCCTTGGGCTCCCATGGAAATCATCCTCAGGAATTCCCTGGCAGTCCAGTGGTTAGGACTCTGTGCTTTCACTGCAGGAGCCACGGGTTTGATCCCAAATCAGAGTGTTGTAGCCTCGTGTTCTGGAAAACAAACTCACTCAGAAGGACAATGCAGATAGTGGAGTGCAGTTTATTACACCAGCGGGCCCAAGGCAGTCTCCTCTTAGCCAAGGACCCTGACCAGCATTTGTGAAAATCTTTTATACCCCATGTGTACGTGTCTGAACCCACCACCCCAAATTCCTTGAGACTTACATAAACCAAGGAAAATACAATCCCAGTAACCCCATCATTCACGTGCTATGTGCTCATGTGCTCCAACAGTCAAACAATTAGCCGATAATCAATAAACCCGAGGTCACACTCCGATAGATATAGAAAAATTTATGGCGTGTCTGGAGGAAGGGGTGATTAGTGTATGTTTTCTCTTAGGCGATGAGTAACCTAGGTACAATCTTCAAGGTTCCCCTGTCTGGAGGGGGTCTTATCCTTCTGTTGTTGTTTTCACAGGCACTAAACACAGAGTTCAGAGTCCATTGGAAAGGTAGCCGAGCATGATCAGCATGAACAGGCCTAAGATGGAGTCCAGGCCCTATGAATTCCTTCTTCATTACCCGCTCTTGATGCTCTTAACTCATATTATGAGTATCATTCATAGGGATATATTGCACCCTGGCTCTCCGACTGCCAATTTGGGAGAATGACATCAACCTTCGGGTTACAAAGTTCATAATACATTGTAAAATTCAGGGTCCACAAAGCAGAACTATCAAGGCAACTATAACAGTGGTAAATATAGTTTTCCACCAATCGCCCTTCACCCAAGATAGGACCGAAGTCCAGAAAGGAATGTTTTCATTTGACATTGCTTTTACCTAGTTTTTCATGTCATTTAAATCAGTCGATACATTGCCAGATAAGTCAGGAATGTATACACAACATACAACCTTAATTATAGCACAGGTCCCTCCTTGAGCAGCTGTATGTCCAAAGCCATTCTATTATGAATTACTGCTTTTCTCATTTGAATTTGCTCTTCATTTAAGGCTTGGATGGCTTTTGTTCTATCTAGGAGGACCTGTTTTGTGAAATTAGTCAAAGCCTCTGCTTTAATCATGATATCTGTTGTCCCTATAGAGGGTACGAATAAGGCAGCAATATACTCATACGATTGAAACACGGATCTTGTCCACCTAGCATGTAAATAAGGTAGATATACTGCAGCTTGTTGTAGGTTAGGCTTTTGTTACACTGGCATTTATATCAAATGTAACCCCATGACCCGAGTCTATTGACTGTAGGTCTTACACCAAGAGAGCAAGGAGAGGTTATGATTGACAAGAGAGAGGAAAACCTCTTTTTGTCATCCCAGAAAAGAGCAGAGTGGTTTAAAATCTCCTTGGCAGAGCGGTAACACCCACCAAGGAAGTCCATCCATCACTGACAGAGGCATAGCCCTACATACCCAGCAGTTGGAAGTGTTGTGGAAGTCTGTGTAGGAATGTGCCCGTGAGATGAAAACATTATCCTGAGTTGAAACAGAAGTTAAATTCAAAGTCACGTCGCTGAGGCCAAGCAGTAGGAGTTGATTGTGCGGCTTCATCCTGAAGGGGCTCGTCCAGGATCTTCTTTTCCTTCTTCTTAAGGATGGTCTTAGTCTCTTGAGGGTCAGCGGGGTCCCTCTGTGCAGTCCACTCAGCGTTTTTTGGGTCTGCGTGGTATGTTCTCTTCACCCTCGTATGATGGATCCAAGGGACAATACCTGCAACTTTAACTGCAGTAGGGGTAGTTAGAATAACATAAGGGCCCTTTCACCAGGGGGCTAGCAAATAATATTTCCAATCTTTGACCCATACTTGGTCACCAAGCGTAAACTCATGAATCTGTTCCCCAAGGGGGAACGGCACCCTTTCTTGTACAAACTTAGTTACCCGATTTATTACCTTACCCAGTTCCATCTGCTGTGAAACCATATCCCTCCTTACCTGAGGCAAATTTGTTGACACCTGTTTTATTATGGGAGGGGGCCTCCCATACACAATTTCATATGGAGAATAGCCTTGGGACTGTGGGGTCATCCTGAGTCTGAGCAGAGCCATCAGAAGCAAGTCCACCCAGGAGCAGTCAGTCTCTATGATCCACTTGGAGAGTCTCTTTAGTGTCCAGCTGGTTCATTTCACCATCTCAGAACTCTGGGCCTATATGCAGTGTGCAGTTTCCATTTGATATTTAAAGTTTTGCTTACTTGTTGTAAAAGCCGGGTCATTGTCTGAACCAATGCTGGTAGGAAGTCCAAATCTGGAAACTATTTCCCTAAGCAGGCACCAGGCTACTTATGCTCTTTCAGCCCAGGTAGGAAAATCTTCTACCTATCCTGAGAATGTACATACCATGACCAGCAGGTAATAGTAGTGTTGGTGAGGTTTCTTTTCAGTGAAGTCCACTCCCAGGTGTTCAAAGGGCAGCATGCCTTTCAGCTAAATACCCGGAGGTTTTTGTCTGATACCCGAGAGGCAGCATTAACCTGTGAGCAGGCAGCATGGCCTAGGTGGGTCGCTTGGTGTGTTTGGCTTACCAGATTGTGTGCCAGCTCCTTCGGTACTGATAATTTGCCACTTGGCAATTCCCACCATCCCTTTTCAGTCTTGATGGCCCCTTCCACTTTGGCTAACCTGACAGCCATTGTCCTTGTTTTATGAGGCTAGTGCCATCAGTATATAGGACCCAACTAGGGTCTGGACTCTTGTGTCCTTCTTTAAAACAAACCCCAGATACCTTGCCTCCTCCTTGCAGATCTGGGCCTTCTTCTTCGACACCCGGTAACCTGCTTCCATCAGCAGCTGGAGCAGTGCTTTTGTCCCTTTCCAGCATTTTTCCTTGGTCTCGGCAGCCAGCAGCAGGTCATCCCCATATTGTAGGAGCCAACATCCATACTCTTCCAGATGGAATGAGTTCAGGTCAGAAGCCAAAGCTTCCCCAAAGATGGCTGGGGAGTTCTTAAACCCTTATGGGGGAGTCCAGATGAGCTGTTGTTTGGTGCCCCCAACTGTATCTTTCCATTCAAAGGCAAAGATGGGTTGTGACGCTGGGGCGAGGCGTACGCAGAAGAAGGCATCCTTGAGATCTGGGTGAGTATAAACTTTAGTCCTCAGCAGGAGGAGGTTAAGTAAGGTATAGGGGGTTGGAACAGTGGGGTGTAAAGTCACAGTAGCCTGGTTGACTAGCCTGAGATCCTGTACAGGCCTATAGTCCTGTCCTCCTTTCTTTTTGACTGGCAGGATCGGTGTATTCCAAGCCAACTGGCACTCTACTAGAATGCCCACTTGTTTCAATCTATTGATGTGGGGCAGTATGCTGGCCCAGGCCTCTATCGGTAGCAGGTACTGGTGCTTTCTAACCAGGATGGTGCCTGGTTTGAGTTCTGTTATCACTGGGGCTTGATGTTTAGCCAGCCTGGGGGGGAGTGGGGTTTGTCTTCCACCCAAACCTCAGGGAATAATTGAGTTAGCTCTCTCTCATGCTCTTCTGGCCCACCCAGTTCTTCCTTCGGAGGCTCATGCAACCTCCACTCATCTTGGGGTGGTATTGACAGAGAGAGAGCAAATAAGTCATAGTGTCCATCCGGAAGGTGGGCCTCCCCTCAAGGGAGAAAGTCACTTGTGCTCCTAGTTTGGAGAGCAAGTCTCTTCCCAACATGGGTACTGGGCACTCAGGAATGTAAAGGAATTCATGAATCACTTGATGCCCACCCCATCTGACATTTTCTGGGCTGGCAGAACGATTTAACCATCTCTTCTCCCGATATCCCAGTTACGGCGGTAGTCTTTTTGGACAGTGGTGCCACAGGCTTTGTTACTACCGACAGTTCTGCTCCTGTATCCACCATAAAGTCAATGTTTTGGTCCCCCACTTTTAAGGTTACCATGGGTTCTCGGGGACCTGATATCTCTGAGCCCTGGAAGCCCTATTTAATTTCCAAGCCAGCAAGTCCCACAACTGCGGGAGCTTCCTCTTCCTTCCTTGCCTTAGGGCATTCATTCTTCCAGTGGCCAAAAGCTTGGCACCAGGCACACTGGTTTGGCTGTAACGGGGCCGGGGCCTCCTTTGGGACTGGTTGAAGGGCAGAGGAGGTTTTCCGGAAGGCCCGAGATAGACTTTCCCAGAGCAGCAGCTAGCATTGTAAATCTCTTGTCTGTTCTCTTTCGTTCCCTCCGGCTCTGTGGCAGAGTGCAGTCTCTGCTTAATTCCGACGTCTCCCTCCCCTTCTTGTCAGTACTCACCGGGAGAGGCGGGTATAGTTTGGGCAGTTCAGCTGGAGCCGGATCCTAGAAGTGTTGGCCAGAGGCTTCTGTCACCGGGATCGGAGCCTGCCAAAACGGCGGCTCTAAGAACTCCGGGAGAGTTGGCGGAAGAGCGATGGCTGCTGCAGGAACTTCACCTGGCCCTGGATTGGGCATTAAGGCCGCCTCCGGTCCTGGTGGAGCACTGGGAGGCAGGCGCGTCATTATCCAGTATGGGGGAGGGGTCAGGTCATCCCCGTCCAAATCCTGTAGAATTTCCTTTTTTTTAATCATCAGTCAATTTTTGTGCCATTAATATTTTTCTCTTTCCCTTCTGAATACAGAACCTTGTCCAAGTAGGAGAGTCTTTTGAGCTAACCCTAGCCATGAATCAATATATGGATATTGATCCAGGTGTCCTGGCTCTCCTGTGACTACTGTATAGACTGCTTCCACTATTTGTAAGTTCATGGTGTTCTCTGGTGACCATCCTACTCCCATAGGGGGCCATTCAACCTCACAGAGTGTGTGGAGGTGGTTAGGCTTCATCTTCACCCCATAGTCTCTTCCAAATCCCTTCTTTAAATTTTTAATCATGCACTCCAATACAGTTACCTTAGATTCACTTCCCCCATCTTGCTTACCTTCTCAGACCTTCTAACTTTTCCTTTTCGTTCTGTCTTTGAAGTTCTCAGTACCCTATGTACTTCTGATATTTCCACTCAATGACACTTAAATTGCCATTCTGCCTCCTTCCTAATTGGGGTGAGAAGAGCCTTACCTGCCAGATCCCAGAGGGAGAAGGGGGATCGGCTGTCTTCACCTGCCAGTCAGCACAGCTGAACCAGAACACCACGTGGTCCAAGACTGTTTCTCCCTTTAAGTCTGTTCTGCCTTGGTGGGCTTGATCAGGTGCGGATGAAAACACAGGTGGGTTAAATATCCCATGTCCCAGGCCATGTCCGGAAAAGCCAATTCATACTCACTTACGTATCCCCCTCCTTCTAGCCTAACAATTCTGAGGGGGTCAAGAATTTCACAGCAGACGGGACACCTCCTGGGAGAGGGCAGAATACAAGCAAACAAGGACCAGTTTCCTATCCTAAAATCCCCTGGCGATCGCTTGGTAATAATTTTCCCTGAGATGGCGTGGACACACCTCCTAAAATGACCTTCACAAATTTCCTTCCTAAACCCTAGCACGCTTGTCGACCTGTGTACCAAGCAATCGCTGCTGCCTGCCTATTCCAGGCTCCTGTGGGTCCGTGCCCCTTCTAGTCCCTCCCAGCGGGGTGATCAGGCCCCCTTTTCCACCCTGCTAGGTGGGTTCCTCCTCACCTGAGCGCTCAGTTCCCCTGCTGCCGTCCACTACCTGCTAACATGAAAGGTCTGGGTATTGAGAAGCAGAATCCTTCCAGAAGGGCAAGGTTCCTTTCCCCCCTCTAGAAGATTCAAGCTGCAAGGCCTCAGGGTAGTCCCAAATGGGACTTGTCTCCTTGAAGTGAGGAGTTTCCTGGTCAGTGAACCAAATGTTGTAGCCACGCGTTCCAGGAAACAAACTCACTCAGAAGGACAATGCAGATAGTGAAGTGCGGTTTATTACACCGGCAGGCCCAAGGCAGAGTCTCCTCTTAGCCAAGGACCCCAACCAGTTTTTGTGAAAACCTTATATACCCTAATTGTACTTGCTCAAACCCACCTCCCCAAATTCCTTGAAACTAATCTGGACAAGGTGAAAGAGAGATATGATCAAAGGTAACCCATGATTCATGTGTTACAAGACTAGATGAACAGTGGACATTTATCAATAGGACTGGGGTCATATCCCAATAAACATAATGGAATTTACCACTTTGTTCTGTTACAGAGTTAATTAGCATATTATTTTAGGCAACAGAGAGTCCAAGTACAAGACCTGAGGCTCTTTTATTGGGGGGGCGGTGTCTGGTTTTCCATTGGTATGCCACTTCTGTAGACACGGGGCACAAAGTTCAGAGTAGCCTAATAGTCGCAGCCTGGCCTAAGATGGAGTCCAGCTCTGTCTGTTTCCTCCTTCAGAATGGAGTGTGTTTCTGTTACCCATAGCTGTCTACATAACTTTTGATGCCCAGTGCAAAATGAAAATGCAAGGCCCTTGTTTGAAAAAAACTCTGTCAGGGAGGGGAAACTGTGGTCTAGTGGTTAGGACTCCGTGGTCTCGCTGCTGAGGACCTGGTTGAGGAGCTAAGATCCCACAAGGTTTGTGGAGCAGTCAAAAAAAACTGTCTTAAGCACTGCGGGGAGGGGGGATTGCCATCAAAGGTGTGCTGTGCTGTGCTGTGCTTAGTCGCTTAGTCATGTCTGACTCTTTGAGACCCCACGGACTGTAGCCTGCCAGGCTCTTCTGCCCATGGGGCTTCTCCAGGCAAGAATACTGGAGTGGGTTGCCATGCCCTTCTCCAAGGGATCTTCCAAACCCAGGGATCAAACCCAGGTCTCCTGCTTTGCAGGTTGATTCTTTATGAGCTGAGCTACCAAGGAAGCCCAACAAAGATACTAAAATATAGATACAGAGCTTCCCTTCTCTTCCACAGTCTCTGTCTTGACTTATGTTTTTGTTAATTAATGTCACCCTAAGTGAAATAAATATTTTTAAATTTTACCATTCTTTATATTGTACAATGCCAGTTTTAAAGGCAAATAAAAGAGCATTTAGTTCATATGTAGAATCACAGTTTGTGTTACATAGCTTGTATATGTGATAAGGACAGAGTAAAGGGACAAAGTAGGTGATTAAAGAGTTAATACCACTAAGGGAGTGTAAGTAGAAAATTTATGGGAGACCCTCATAAGTTAATGATTACTCAGTAAAGCAGGTTTGTTTAGCAAGAAAACCATGCAACAGAATCATCTCCCAAAACAATAAGACAATGGTGGCCCAAGCCCCACCTCCTGCTCAGTGAGCTCAGTTAGGACACGCTGTCTGCACACATGAAAAACAATTTATGGATCTAGCTGGACCATGTAGGGACAAGAAAACTCTCCTACCCAACCTGGAGGAGAAGCTGAAGATGGAAGCATGACATCTACTACTCAAGAAAGACAAAGAAGATCTCCTCCCCATCCCCACTTTTCCTTTGGTTATAAAACTGTAGCCCACTCTTTCACCCACCCACTTATAAACCTCACAAGCTCCTATTCTAATCATTTTGCCTCTCACTGAGTTCTTTCTGTGCTGAGACATAAAGGGCTATCATACTGGAGCTCTTCAGAGCCCCTGAAGTGCCACCAAATATGCGTATGTGTTTTGTTCTAACCAGAAAGAGGAAACACTGCACAAAAGCCACTTCACTGGGGACTTCCCTGGTGATCCAAACTTGACGCTTTCGCTGACACTAGCTGTGTTCAACGCTGGTGGGGAAACTATGATCCTGCAAGCTATACAATGCTGCTAAAGAAAAAAAGCCACTTCATTTTACTTTTTGATATGTGCATATTTTATCAACACCCCGCCCTCAGCTTACTGGTAAGTGAGTGAGGAGGGACTGAAAGGAAAAGGAAGTATGTATTTCCCCATCTTTCCTTCTACATTGTCAGTATGTTTGGGTAATACAGAGTAAGTAACACGAGAAAAACGTGGTAAGGTCCTTGGTTGTTAAGGTTTTCCTGTGTTCAAATCAAGTTCTGGTTTGTACTGGTTCATAGTCTCTTTGAGTCTTGCTGAAATCCACACATCATGCGCCACTGGAATTGTGTGTCCATGGGACTTTGAGACCATGATTTTCATGCAGAAATATACTGTATTATACCATTCATTTGAGGGGAATAGGGGGGAATTATTTACCCATTAGCATCCACCTGCAATACAGGAGACCCGGGTTGGATCCCTGGGTTGGGACGATCCCCTGGAGAAGGAAATGGCAAACTACTCCAGTATCATAAAATTCATCATTTTAAAATGTACAACAGTCATTTTGGTATAGCCACCAACATTGTGCAACCATCACCATGATCTAATTCCAGAACATTTCATCACCTCGTAACTGTAAGTCACTTCAGTCGTGTCCGACTCTGTGCGACCCCATAGACGGCAGCCCACTAGGCTCCCCCATCCCTGGGATTCTCCAGGCAAGAACACTGGAGTGGGTTGCCATTTCCTTCTCCAATGCATGAAAGGGAAAAGTGAAAGTGAAGTCGCTCAGTCGAGTCCGACTCTTAGTGACCTCATGGACTGCAGCCTACCAGGCTCCTCCGTCCATGGGATTTTTCCAGGCAAGAGTACTGGAGTGGGGTGCCATTGCCTTCTCCGTCACCTCGTAAAGAAACCCTTTATCTACCCTCTAGCAGTCAAAGTTCCTATTCTTCCCTCCCACCAGACCCTAGCAACCACTAACCAATATGTTTTTGATTTTAATAAGTTTACCTGTTCTGGACATGTCATATAGATGCAATCATATAATATGTGACCTTTTTTTCATTTTTAGTTGAGGGGTATTGTGTCTAAAGTGATATGCACAGAACTGAAGTATTATCTAGATGAATTTTGACATAGGCATACACCCACGCAAGAAAAGAAAGTATATTTGAGGATAATTTTTTAAAAGTGCGCATAGATGGGACTTCCCTGGTGGTCCAGTGGTTAAGAATCTGCCTTCCAATGCAGGGGATGCAGGTTTGATCCCTTGTTGGGGAACTGAGATCCCATATGCCTTCTGCAACTAAAGAAGCCTGCACACCGCAACTGGCACCTCAGCAAAGACCAACACAGTCAAAAATTTTTAAAAATAAAATAAAATGCACACAGAGTGGATAAATCACAGCACTCTCATGGAGTAGTATGCCTTTTCCATTTTTCATTATTAGAAGTACAACAAGTTGTTCGTTCATGCAGAACTTCCCATGTATTTTGGATAATTTCCTTGGGAAAAAAATTCTAGCATTTGGAATAACTGGACCAAAGGAGAGAAGCATTTTTAAAGATTCTCCTGATTTTATTGCCGTGATGTTTTCTAAAAGTTATCTGCAGTTTCTGAGTTTGTCACTGCATGTTTATTATTTTTTATATTCTTTGTTTTCTTTTTTGCTGATTTAGTAAGTGAAAATGATAAATAATTTACATGTACATTTCTTTGTCATTGGAACAGAAGTTTCCTGCTCCAGAATAAACCTAGTGGGAACCTCCCACTGAAAGTTTATAACAGCACATTTGATTCTGTGCAGTACAATGTGAGATACTTTATACAATATGTGACTTTATATGTGTTTCTTCAGAGTTAATTTCCACACCCCCTGACTGTCACATCTCTCTAGTAGAGTTGAGTGCCACCTGCTCCTTTGTCTCTCATGCCTCTTACCTGATCTTTAACACTCCTTCTGTGAACCTTGCAGAGGCGTATCACCTCTCTGAGCCTCAGTTTTCTTGACTGTAAAATGGGAATCATAGTAATCATAAAAATCATCATAATAAATAAATTTAGAGAGTTAGTGCTAATCAAAAAATACTTAACCCACATAAGTACAATGCTATCATTATAAAGCACTGTTTAGTCCACTTTCTCACATTGAAAAGTTAGTAATTTTTTAATAACTTTTTTTATTAAACATGTACTTTTTGAAATGTAGACAACAGAAAAAGATTTTAAAAAGCTATAATTCAAAGATCATTACTATTCCCATTTTGGTTCAATTTCCTTCTGGTCTCTTCACTTAGGTGTAGCATGCATGCTAAGTCGCTTCAGTGTCCAACTCTGGGAGACGCCATGCCAGGCTCCTCTGTCCATGGGATTCTCCAGGCAAGAATACTGGAGTGGGTTGCCATGCCCTCCTTCAGGGGATCTTCTCGACCCAGGGATCAAACCCATGTCTCCTGCGGCTCCTGCATTGTAGGTGGATTCTTTACTGGTGAGCCACCCAGAAAGCCCATAATTAAGTACACATGTTTTAGATATTTGAGATCATACTGTATAGAGACTTTCTTATACTTTTTTTCCACTTAACATCACATGAGTTGGCTGCATAAAGCTCTCAGCGTGTGCCAGGTTGTATTCCAAGTCCTTTGTAAACCGTAACTCATTTAATCCTCATAACAATATTAAGTAGCTTTTCTGAAACGAGGAAACTGGCACCAGGAAGTTACATAACTAGGCCATATTTACACAGCTAATAAGTAAAGGAGCTAGAATTTGAACTCAAGTAGTTGAACTCCCAAGAAGGAAATGGCAACCCACTCCAGTATTCTTGCCTAGAGGACCCCGTGGACAGAGGAGCCTGGTGGGCTGCTATTCATAGGGTCGCACAGTCAGACATGACTGAAGTGACTTAGCATGCATACATGCATTGGAGAAGGAAATGGCAACCACTCCAGTATTCTTGCCTGGAGAATCCCAGGGGCAGAGGAGCCTGGTGGGCTGCCGTCTATGGGGTCGCACGGAGTAGGATATGACTGAAGCGACTTACCAGCAACAGCAGCAGTTGAACTCCAGAATGTGCTCTTAATTCTTATCTTATACAGTTTCTCTTGCTACAGAGTATTCCAATTTATGGAAGTACCACAGTTTATATAACCCAACCGCTCTTGCATCAGTGTCAGTATTAAAAACAACACATTGGGACTTCCCTGGTGGTCCAGTGGATGGAAATGTGCCTTCCAACGCAGGGGACGCAAGTGCCATCCCTGCTCAGGGAACTAAGATTCCACATGCCACAGAGCAACTAAGCCTGTGAGCCACAACTGCTGAACTCATGAGCCATAACTAGAGAGTCTGCGTGCCACGAAGAAAAAGATCCCTCATGACTAACACCTGACACAGCCAAATATATAAAATAAATTTAAATAAATAAACAACCTATTAATGTGTCCTCCTCTGATACACTATGGCTTCAGATAAATTTATAGAAATAGAACTACTTGTTTAAGAAATACCAATATTTGTCAAAGTCTTGATACAATTTGCCAAATTAATTACCTTCCAGAAATTTGGTTCCTGTTCTCTATACTCTCCAAAATTGAGTATAATTATATATTTCAAATGTATTCTAATTTATTGGTTGAAAAACTTTGCCATATTCTCTCCAACAAGCAGCAATATCATTTTTAAATTAAACTTCTCATTTTGAGATAAATACAGGTTCACATGTAGTTTTAAGAAGTAGTACAAAAAAATTCCACAGTCCCTTTGCTTGGTTTCCCACAGTGGTAACATCTTGCAAAACAATGTACAAAATCACAACCAGGATATCGACAGTGATATCAAGATATAGAATGTTTCCATCACCATAAGAATCCTTCATGCCACACCCACTCTATCCTATTCCTACCTGCTTCTGAGCCCCTGGCAACCACTAATCCATGTCTATAGATCCACGTCTATAATTTTGTCATTTCAAGAATGTTATATAAATGGAATCATACTATGTAGCCTGTTGGAATTGGCTTTCCCACTCAGCATGGTTCTCTGGAGATTCACCCGAGTTACTACATCTGTCCATAATTCATTGCTTTTTACCCCTGAGTAGGATGCACAATTTTGTTTAATCAGTCACCTACTGAAAGACATCTGGGTTATTTCCAGTTTTTGAATATCACAAATAAAGCCGTTATGAATATTTGTGTATAGGTTTTCATGAAAATGGAAGTTTTCATTTTTTTAGGCATAAATGCTCAGAAGTGCAATTATTAGGTTGCATGGTAACTTTTAATTTCATGAGAATAAATTGCCAGACTGTTTTCCAGAGAGGCTGTACCACTTTATTTGCCCACCACCACTGAAGGAATGATTCAGTTTCTCCACATCCTTGCCGCCACTTGGTGGTGTCCCTATTTTTTATTTTAGCCATCCATTCTGATAGATGTATAGTAATACTTCCTGTGGTTTTTAACTTGCATTCCCCTACTGACTAATGACTGGTTCCCTGCTGGCTCAGCAATGAAGAGTCCACCTGCAATGCAGGAGACAGATGTTCGATCCCTGGGTGGGGAAGATCCCCTGGAGAAGGAAAGGGCAACCCACTGCAATATTCTTGCCTGGAGAGTCCTATGGACAGAGGAGCCTGGCGGGCTACTGTCCATAGGGTCGCAAAGAGTCGGACACAACTTAAGAGACTAAACAGCAACAAACATTGGCTAATGATGTCGAATATTTTTTTCATATGTATATTTGCCGTTTTTACATCCTCTGTGGTGAAATATCTTTCATGTCTTTTGCCCATCTTCTAATTGGATTGTTTGGAGTTTGTTTTTTTTACCGTTGAATTTTCAGAGTTTTTTTTAGTGTATTCTAGATATTAACCCGGAGAAGGCAATGGCACCCCACTCCAGTACTCTTGCCTGGAAAATCCCATGGGTGGAGGAGCCTGGAAGGCTGCAGTCCATGGGGTCACTGAGGGTCGGACACGACTGAGCGACTTCACTTTCATTTTTCACTTTCATGCATTGGAGAAGGGAATGGCAACCCACTCCAGTGTTCTTGCCAGGAGAATCCCAGCAACGGGGGAGCCTTGTGGGCTGTGGTCTATGGGGTCGCACGGAGTCGGACACGACTGGTGCGACTTAGCAGCAGCAGCAGCAGATATTAACCCCTTGCTGTATGTATAGTTTGCAAATATTTTCTTCTATTTTGTAGCTTGTCTTTTTATTCTCTCTCTCCCCCTCCACTTTCATTTATTTTTGTGCTGCACACACAGATTTCAGGATCTTAATTTCCCAACCAGGGATTGAACCCAGGCCCATGGCAGTGAAATCACCAAGTCCTAACCACTGACTGCCAAGGAATTCCCTTTTATTCTTTTAAAAAAATGTATTATGGCTGCATCGGGTCTTAGTTTCAGCTCATGGGCTTCTCTCTAATTGTGGTGCGTGTGCTCCAGAACACGCTGGCTCTCTGGCTGAGGCCCTGGGACTCAGTTGCCTGGAGACATGTAGGATCTTAATTCCCTGACCAGGAATCGAACCTGCATTCCACGCTTTGGAAGGTGGATTCTTAGCCACTGGGACCACTGGGGGAAGTTCCCCTTTTATTCTCTTAACAGGAACTTTGCAAAGCAAAAGCTTTCAATTTCGATACACTCCAATTATTAATTTTTCATTTTATAAATTGTGCTTTTTTCCCCTGGTAATTCATAGTGTATTTACAAAATGAAAAGTTCTCTATCGAAATACACTTTCCACTGGGAAAAATAAATAAAACAGACAAATGGATCTAAACAAAGTAAAAATTAACTTTATTAGATTTCAGTGTAGAAGATAGTCCATAACAAGTGTATTCGCCCTTACTTCCCCAAAACTGATTGTTTTCCAAGTTAAGATTTTTCAAATACTTTAAAATTGAGATTATTATGTTGACATTTGTTTCTTATTCCACATCATCTTCAGCCATGCTCTGAGCACTTACAATTCTCTGATTAATTGTTAGCAGCTTAGAAGCCCCTGGAACACTGGTGGTGGAAGTTTGCTGCAGCACTTGCAGTAACTGCTGTGGCTATCCACCCACAGCAATGCATTTGTCAGATGGTCCAAACCCTTCTCATATTCAGCTTGAGCTAGCAACTCTTAACCAAGCTGTATTTCTTCGAGAAAGAATTTCTGAACAGTTTCAGCGTCTTTGAGGTCAAGTAACTTGGAAAGTCCAGCTCTCTCTTTGGCAAATTTTGTCTCTTCATTCTTGCAGCCTATTCTTGAAGTTGGAGTCACATTGGGTGGAAAGGATCCCACATATCCCATCGGAAAGGACCCCTCCCCACACCAGCGGCACCGGCACTGTTCTGGTCCACCATCTTCTCTTCACTGAGGAGTAGGGTGGGTGTCCAAGAAACCTCGGAGAGGATCCATGCGTTTGTTCTTAAGACTAAGAATTTTTTGTCTAGCTCTAGACCCCAAAGATTTTTTCCCTATGATGTTTTCTACAAGTTTTATAGTTTTACGTTTTAAGTCCATGATTCGTTTGGGGTTAATTTTGGTATAAGACATGGGGTTTAGTTTGAGGGATTTTGGTCATTGCTATCTTTTGTTTGTTCATTAGCTTGTTTTGCCCATGAATATTCAATTGTTCCAGCACCATTTGTTGGCTGTCTTTCCTCCACTGAATTGTTTTCGCACTTTCATGAAAAATCAACTGGGCACATCTATTTCTGAGTTCTCTATTCTATTCCATTGATCTATATGTCTGTTCCTCTGGTCTTGATTATTATGGCCATATAAAGTGAAAGTAGAGAGTGATAAAGTTGGCTTAAAGCTCAACATTCAGAAAACGAAGATCATGGCATCTGGTCCCATCATTTCATGGCAAATAGATGGGGAAACAGTGGAAACAGTGTCAGATTTTATTTTCTTGGGCTCCAAAATCACTGCAGATGGTGACTGCAGCCATGAAATTAAAAGATGCTTACTCCTTGGAAGGAAAGTTATGACCAACCTAGATAGCATATTGAAAAGCAGGGACATTACTTTGCCAAAAAAGGTACGTCTAGTCAAGGCTATGGTTTTTCCTGTGGTCATGTATGGATGTGAGAGTTGGACTGTGAAGAAGGCTGAGCGCCGAAGAATTGATGCTTTTGAACTGTGGTGTTGGAGAAGACTCTTGAGAGTCCCTTGGACTGCAAGGAGATCCAACCAGTCCATTCTGAAGGAGATCAGCCCTGGGATTTCTTTGGAAGGAATGATGCTAAAGCTGAAACTCCAGTACTTTGGCCACCTCATGCGAAGAGTTGACTCATTGGAAAAGACTCTGATGCTGGGAGGGATTGGGGGCAGGAGGAGAAGGGGACAACAGAGGATGAGATGGCTGGATGGCATCACTGACTCGATGGACGTGAGTCTAAGTGAACTCTGGGAGTTGGTGATGGACAGGGAGGCCTGGCATGCTGCGATTCCTGGGGTCGCAAAGAGTTGGACACGACTGAGCGACTGAACTGAACTGAACTGAATGTCTTGAAAGCTGGTAAACTGATTTTTCCCATGTTATTCTTCTTTTTCAAAATTGTTTCAGCTATTCTAGTTCCTTTTTCTTCCCTGGTGGCTCAGATGGTAAAGAATCTGCCTGCAATGAAGGAGACCCAGTTTCGATCCCTGGGTCGGGAAGATCCCCTGGAGAAGGGCATGGCATCCCACTCCAGTATTCTTGCCTGGAGATTCCCATGGACAGAGGAGCCTGGTGGGCTACAGTCCATGGAGTCGCAAAGAGGCAGACACAGCTGAGCGACTGACACACACACAGTTCCTTTGCCTTTCCATTTAAATTTAGAATGATCTTGTCTGTATCTACCAAAAACATCTTGCAGGGATTTTGGTAGGAATTATATTAAACTGGTGTCAATAGGTGTCAAAGGATATTGACTCTTCCAGTCCATGAACACAGTATATTTCTCCATTTGTGATTACTTTTAATGTTTATTTATTCAACTGTGTGGGGTCTTAGCTGTGGCACCAAGGATCTTCAATCTTTATTGTAGCATGCAGGATCTCTTAGTTGCACCATGTGGAATCTTGAGTGGTAGCTTTTGAACTCTTAGTCAGAGCATGTGGGATGTATTTTCCTTACCAGGGATCAAACCTGGGACCCCTGCATTGGGAGTGCAGAGTCTTAGCCACTAGACCAGTAGGAAGTCTCTGCTCTTATCTTTAATATTTCCTTCTTCTGCTTGTTTTAGGTTTATTTTGCTCTACTTTTCTATGTTCTTGAGATGGGAGCTTAGATTATTGATTTGAGACTTTTCTAATGTATGCATCTAGTGTTGTAAATTTCCTTCTTGGCAACACTTCCACGCAAATGTTAATATGTTCTACTTTTATTTTCATTCAACTCAGTGTATTTTTTAAATTTCCCTTGAAACTTCCTCTTTGACCTAGGGACTACAGATATCCTCCCTTTTTTGAAAATTTACTATATGCTACTTCACTTTTACCAACTGAGCTCTGCCTGCAATGCAGGAGACCTGGGTTCGATCCCTGGATTGGGAAGATCCCCTGGAGAAGGAAATGGCAACCCACTCCAGTATTCTTGCCTGGCTACAGTCCATGGGGTCACAAGAGTTGGATATGGTTTAGTGACTAAACCACCACCACCGCTTCACTTTTATGAAAGACCTACTAGTACCTATTTTTGCTAATTAAAGAAATCCCGATAAGTGTTTTCACTTTTACAAACAAAAGGAAAACAGCAAAGATAGCATTCAGCCTTTGTTTTGCAGAGAACTATTATAGATGCAGCATGCACCCTAAGCAGGGAAGACGACACTGCCAAGCTCCTTCCCCAGGAACTATACTTACCATCTCAGCATCAAGCCACCGCAGCTTTGGCCTGTGTCTATGAGCATCTGAGCTTTATCTCTACTTATTTTGTGCATCTCCTAGCAAAAGGTTGCAGGGAGTTAGACATGACGGAGCAGCTAAACTGAACTGAACTAGCAAAATGTGTCCTAAGGTAATTGCTTTTTTGCTTTACACTATTTTGGCTTAGAAAAGGTTTCATAGGAAGGCTCTACTTTCAGACTGTAGGGGAAACCTGTGTTTAAGAAATGTGTTGTTTAGTTTTCAAGCGTTTGATTATTTTCCTGCTCGTCTTCTGTAATTGATTTCTAAGTCTGATTCCATTGTGTTCAGAGGACGCACTCTGTATGATTTCAGTTCTTTTAAATTTGTTAAGACTTGTCTTAAGACCCATGACCCTGGATGTGGTCAGTCACAGTATATGTTCTCGGGCACCTGAAACAAATGTGCGTTCTGATGTTGGGTGGATTATTCTAACGTATCATTTGGCTGCTTTGGCTGATGATGCCATTCAGGTCTTCTCTATCCTTCTGTTTATCTGTCTAGGTACTGTATCAGTTGCTGAGAAGTGTGCTGAAGTCTCCAACTGTAGTTTTAGACTTGTCTGTTTCTCTTTCCTGTTCTATCAGTTTCGCTTCACATATTTTGCAGCTCTTCTGTTTCCTGCATATGCATTTAGGATTGCTTTGTCTTCTTGGTGGACTGACCCTTTTATTATTATGTAAGGAAAAACAAACAAACAAAATCAGGGAGGGGAAAAGATTCCTTATTAGGGCCAAAGGGATTGGAATCCAGGTTCCCCTGCTGGTTTGAGCAGGGGGTGATTCATTTAAGTTTACTTATCAGACTGATAAAAATTAAAAAGTGTGATAATTATTAGTTATCTCTTGGTGAGGCTATGGGGAAGCAGCCTGCCTTATACATTGCTTTTTGTGTTGTACATTGGTCCAGCTTTCATGGGCAACAGTCTGATAATAGCTAACAAGATTACAAATTCACATACCCTTTGACAAGATAGTTCCACTTCCAGAAAATTTTCCCAAATATGTAAGCACTTGTGAGCGAAATGACGTTAAGAGCAAAAGACTGGAAAAAAAAAAAAAAGACTGGAAATACTCTAAACATCCTTCAGTAGGATACTTGTGAAATAAAGGATGGTACAGTCCATGTGGTGGAGTACTTTGGCAACCACTTTTTAAAAAAGATGTTTACCTATATAATATGGAACGATCGATTGTCAAGATAAAATGTTAAGTGAAAAAAAGCAGAGCAGTGTGTCTAGTGTGTTATTGTGTAAATGAAAAAAAAAAAAAGAAAGGACACACAAATAGGTTTTTGCCTTTATGTGAATGTAGAGAGAGATAGAAAGATATCTGGTTGGTTACACACACACTGCTGCCAGTGGTTGGTGGGGTGAGGGGGCTTGTCCCCACCCATTCCGCTGAAAGCTGTAGTGGACAAGTAACTGTCAGACACCCTTCTCCCAGGTCAGGCGTCATCCTTGGGCTCTGAGGAGGTCGAGGGGCACCGGAAAGAGTAGGTAGAGATGGGGCTGGCCCTGTGACCTTGCTGCCCGAACTTTGAACCTGTCCTTTGGGTGTTTGCTTTTGCAGACAATTAGATCCCTAGCTTGGAGGGTGGAGAGGGGCGGAGATGGAAGGAAGCCTGCCTATTAGCCAAAGGGTCCTCTAGCCTGCCGTGCTCAGACTCTGGACTAATTGGAAGGCTGTGAGATGGGGGCAGGGGGTTGGATTCCGAATGCTGAGGACCCCCCACTGATGAGGAGGAGATAGAATAAGACCTCACCACTGCTTAGCTCCTGTGGTGTTTCCCCTGCTCCCCAGCTCCTTCCATGCCTCCAACTCCAGGCCCCCTCAGGTTTGTAAATGTTCCTGGGGTCTGGATGTCACTGCTGGGCAGCAGAGTACAGAAATGGGGGGATTTCTTAGAGAGATTGAAACAGCCCCTCTGCCACCCTGCTCCTCAGTCCTTCTCATCCCAGACTGTTCTGGATGGTGAGGGGGCCAGTGAGAGTCCCAGGAGCCGGCTGTGCCCACCCGCAACTCACTTCTCCCCTTGGAAGAGCCCTCCAGACTCAAAGAATACAAGAGAATGTTCCTCACTAGCAGAGTGCCCCGAGTGTCCATCTTCCTGCCTATAAAATTGGGATGAGAAGAAGGTACGACTATACATCATGAAGCTGAGATTGTCTGATGGTGTGTCTGACTGTCCCACCACCCGCAGAAGCAACACGAACATGTATGGCTTTGCCCACTGCTGTGTTCCCAAAGCCCCGCTCCAGGCCTATCGCACAGAAGGCACCCAGTATTTGTGAAGAGAATTAATGCTCCCAGATGTCTGCCTAGGAGCCCACCTTGTGGTGTCTCTTCAGCCCATAGACCTGGCTGTCCTTGGGGTGGGGGACAGGAGCTCCCCAAACTCGGGTCTTTCATGTCCCTGATAGAGACTGAAGCCTTCACCAAGGGGGCTGGGTGTCCTCTGGGGTCATTTCCCACTGCAGTCCGGCTTCCACAGTGCTTTTATTCTAACACTCGTTGGGAGCATAGTCCAGGGATCCTAGGAATCCAATAGTCTGGGATGCTGCCACTGCTTTTTCTTTCTCAGACTGATCCTTTCCCTCGAGGAGAGATAGACATTGCCTAAGGCCTCCCATAGAGAAATACTGACGCCAACTGAGAGCAGCCAGGCTCAGTCTGGTCTAAGGTCAGGGAGGAAGTCCTGAAGGGAGATCTGAGGCGGGCAGATCCGGCAAAGCGGGAGGAGGCGGCCCCCAGCCTGCTGTCCTCCCCTGAACTCCTTTGGCTGGGAGTCCTGACAGCAGCCCCACTCTGCGGTCCGCCTCTATCCGGCCGGAGCCAACCTTTACCCCATAGTGCCAGAAGAGGGCACCCTGCTTCTAGCTTTGGCTTAGCCTGCCGCAGTCCTGTGATCTCACGTACACTTCCCAGGCGCCCTGGGAGACAGGCAAAATGCACTTTATGCCCTTAGTTCCTCTCACAAAAGGAACTAAGCCTCACAGTCTGAGGGACATGGTTAGTGAGCAGCCTTTTGATTTGTTTTGAGTGCCTTTAGCTAACCGTGGAAGCATCTGCTCTGGATGTTGATAGTGACACCCTGCATAATGATATTAGTCAACATTTGAGTATTTCGTATGCTCCGCCCTATGCATAGGTGCCACAGTGATACCCATTTTTTTAACTGAGGCTTATGGTGGTTGACCTCCCCAGAGTTAGGAAGACCAATGATGTCTGATCAAGAACCTGCTGATGAGCCGTGAGCTACTCTGCTGTCCAGCATGTTCACTCCTATACCCCAGCACCCTTTGGGAGTGCTAGAACAATAGAAGGAGCAAGGGAAGACGCTGCTCCCCCGGAAGTGCCATCTTGGTGAACACGTGTGTGTTTATGCATGAACACAGTACAAACCCTCACACACATGTCCATTCTCACCTGTATTCTTTCCCCACTATCACGTACAAATACACACACACACATTCACACTCTCACGTACTCACTCACATGTCCAGATACTTGCCTACACTCTGTTGGGTGTTAAACAAGGATGAGCCCTTGACCTGTGGGTTGAGCCAGTGATCTGTGAGCTGTTTATGAAGTTCCTCCCTTCCTCTTTCCTTGCATTCATTCCATAGTCTCAAGGGCAGGCTACTGGGAAACACAGATGACTCAGACCTGGCCTCTGCCTTCAAGGAACTTCCTTCCTGTTGGGCAGTAAGACTCACCAGCCACTTCCACACACATTATCCATGCCAAGGTAGGTCTGAGCAGAGCGTCCAGAGTGGACTGAGAAGAGAGCTCATTAGCCTTGGGGCGCGGGTGTTTCTCAGAGGAAGAGGTGGCAACCAGGGTCTTCAGAAAAAGCCAGACAGGGAAAGCAGAAAGAAACCTGTCCAGGTGTGGGAACATTTGTATAGTTGTGGCAGAGTGAAAAGGGGAGGGGGAGACAGCAGATTACATCATGAACTGTTTCAAACCCTCATTGCAGATAACCTTGTTTGACCCCCTCAACAACCCAATGAGATAAAAATCATTGTCAGCTGTATGGGGTTTTTTTTGGCCATACCACACAGCTTGTGGGGATTCCATTGCCCCATCAGGGACCGAACCTACACCCTCAGCAGTGAAAAGGCAGAGTCCTAACCACCGTACAGGAAGAACTTCCAGTGTCCCCTTAGGGATTGCACAGTTTTGCTTTGGGCCCACAGCTTTGTAAAATGTGTTGTGTGTGTGTGTTTAGTTGCTAAGCCGTATCCAACTCTTTTGCAACCCCATGGACTGTGGCTAGCCATGCTCCTCTGTCCATGAAATTTCTTAGACAAGAGATACTGGAGTGGGTTGCCATTTCCTACTCCAGGGGATCTTTCCTATCCAGGGGTCAAACCTGCTTGGCAGGCGGATTCTTTACCACTGAGCCACCAGGGAAGTCCAAAATGTATTATATGTACTTCCCAATTTCCCACAAACAATGGAAAGCTCAGAAGGCTGTAAACTCCTCCAAGGCAGCCACCCAGTCTTGGGCATCTGTGCATCCCAGAGTCCAGCTCCAGATCTGGCCCAGGGCAGCTACCTGGTTAAAATTTGTGGACTGGAATGGATGATACAAAAATGTGAGCAGAGATTAGAACGTGGTAGTCTTCAGGATGTTTGCCTCCTAAAATGTTGTTTTCTAATGTTTTGAATTAGTTACTTACGGACTTTTTTTTTTTTTTTTTCAATTGAGGGAATTCACATGGCATCCCTGGTGGCTCAGACAATAAAGAATCTGCCTGTAATTCAGGAGATATGGGTTCAGTCCCTGGGTTGGGAAGATCCCCTGGAGAAGGGGAAGGCTACCCACTCCAGTATTCTTGCCTGGAGAATTCCCTAGACAGAGGAGGCCTGGCGGACTACAGTCCATGGGATTGCAAAGAACTGGACACAACTGAGAGACTAACACACATGTCAATCTATGTTTCTACCTTCTCTTTTAAAAATGATCAGATCTGGGACTTCCCTAGTTATCCAATGGCTAAGACTCTGAGCTCCCAAAGCAGGCAGCCTGGGTTTGAACCCTGGTCAGGGAGCTAGATCTTATACGGTGAAGCGAAGAGATTGAGTGCCACAACTGAAGATCCTTCGTGCCATAACTAAGACCCAGCACAGCTAAATAAATATTTTTAAAATAAGTAAATATATAAAAATTATCAGATCTGGCAGCTGAGACTACGTTGTCATGTATTAGCAGTTCGTAGGTGAGCTATATGTTTGCTGTTCTCTTTAGATGGTGTATAAGCCCTCCAGGCCAATATATATATCTCCACCTCTGGCCCACTTCAGTTGTCCTGGCAATCTGACCTCTGACTTGAAGTTTTCTCAATGGTCCAGGATCATCCTAATGAACATGGGATGCCATTCTTACTTGCAGAGCATCCACTGAGTGGTTTGTCCCTATGCCAGGTGTCCCGACATTACATGGCTTGCTGAATTCATGTGTTGGTTACAATTCACCTATCTTCTGGCTGCCAACCTGGATTCTAAAAATTCAAGCATTAATAATAGTCCCTTAAACTCAAGCTTCTGGGATGGGTCCTCACAGTCTCCCTGTCAGGTCAGTAGAGCTGAGATCCTACACATATTACAGAAGAGGAAACTCAAGGGATTGCACTTGCCTAAACCATCACAGAGACTGCAGTGGGTGAGAGCAAGCCTGGAACTGAAGGGCTCACATCCAGATAAAGAGACTGATGAGCCAGTGGTCTTGTGATGTGAGGATTGGATGATGAGGGCTGTACTCTGAGCTCCTTGATCTTGGGGGTGGAAGACGAGGATCCAGAAGGAGGACAAAGAGCTTGGCATCTCACCCATGGTGGTCTGAGGCTAATTGTGGGTAATTTTCTGCCCTGGCATCTGGCTGTCTATTGCTGTGAAACAAACCAACCATGTTCAGTGGCATAAAATAACAACAATCATTTTTTACATTATTTTTTAGATTAGGGATTTGATTTGGCTCAGCTAGGAAATTCATTTTCTCTCTCTCTTTTTTTTTTTTTGGTGGGGGAAGTAGAAAAAAATATATATATATATATATAATTGGAGGATAATTGCTTTACTCGGCAGTTCTTTTTCAGGGTCTCTTATGTGGTTGCAATCAGACCATGGTTTGGTTGGTGTCGCTTGAAGTCCTCTTCATTCTCATGATTGCCAGTTGATACAGACTGTCAACTGGGATCTGGGTGGGCTGCCAGCAGGAAACTTTCGTATGGTCTCTCCATGTGGCTTGGGTTTCCTTATAGTCTGGGAGCTGGGCTACAAGATTGAGCATGCCAAGAGACAGGCAAAAGTTGTATCACTTAAAAACAACAACAACAACTATTCTTATTTTTATTGCACTTTTTTTGTATTTTTATTTTTTATTTTGAGTTTGAATTTTTTAAATTTTATCGGACTATAGTTGATTTACAATATTGTATAAGTTTTAGGTGTACAGCAATGTGAAGCTATTACACATAAACATATATCCACTCTCTTAGATTCTTTTTCCATATAGGTCATTACAGAGTATTGAGTAGAGTTCCCTCTGCTGAACAATAGGTCCTTATTAGTTATTAATTATATATATATTAGTGTGTATATGTCAATCCCAATCTCCAAATTTATCTCTTACCCCTTAAAGCTGTTCTTTTTTTTCTTTCTTTCTTTTTCCTTTTGGCTTTGCTGGTCTCTGTTGTGGCAGCGGTCTTCTCTAGTTGCAGCACATGGGCTCTCTAGCTGTGGTGCATGATCTTAGTTGTCCCATGGCACATGGGATCTTCATTTCCATACCAGGGATCGAACCCAAATCCCCTTCATTGAGAACTGGATGCTTAACCATTGGACCACCAGGGAAGGACTCCCACAACACCATTCTTAAAAAATAATTTTTATCCAGCTTCACTGAGATATAGTTGACATATAACATTGTCTAAGTTTAGGGCGTAAAATGTGATGATTTGATACAGGACATATTGGGGAATGATTACCACAATAAGATTTGTTAATACATCATTCACCTCACATAATTAGTGATAGTTTGGGAGGTTATGGTGATGGTGGTGGTGGGAACATTTAAGATCTATTCTGTTAGCAACTTTCAAGTATATAAGACTAGATCCCCAGAACTTATTTTCATCATATAACAGGAAGTTTATGCTCTTTGACCAACATCTCCCCATTCTCCCCAACCTCAGCCTTCCAGAAAGGCAACCAGCATTCTACCCTGTGTCTGTGAATTTGACATTTTTAGATTCACATATAAGTGAGACCATATAGTGTTTGTCTTTCTCTAACTTATTTTACTTAGCATAATGCCCTTAAGAGTCATCCATGTTGTCCTTAATGGCAGTATTTCCTTCTTTTTTATGGCTGAATATATACATATATACTTATATATAATATATGGGCTTCCTAGCTGGTGCTAGTGGTAAAGAACTCGCTTGCCAATGGAGGAGACACATGTTTGATCCCTGGGTTGGGAAGATTTCCTAGAGAAGGGAATGGCAACCCACTCCAGTATTCTTGCCTGGAGAACCCCATGGACAGAGGACCTTGGAGGGCTACAGTCCATGGGGTTGCAAAGAGTTAGACATGAATGAATTGACTTAGCATACACGCATGCAGGTATAATACATAGCATACATAATACATTTATATGGGTATATTATATTTTTTATTCATTCATTCATCAGTGGGCCCTTAGATTGTTTCCTTGCCTTGGATGTTGTATGTAGCACCTTTTATGATCTAGTTTTGGAATTTACATGGCATTATTTCCACCACACTGTTAGTTGAGGTAGTCACAAAGACGCACCCAAGATCAAGGGTAGGGGCCACAGACTCTCCCTCTCGATTGGAGAATGGCAAGATTCTAAAACAGCAGGAGGGATGGGAAATATCATCAGATGCCTGGATTAGAAATCCTAACTATTATTTATGGTTTTGAGTCTAGGTTTTCTGATCTATAAATGAGCTAATAATAGCGCCCATTTCACGAGACTGTTGGGAGGATTGAATGAGATAAGCACCCAAAGAGTAGGGTACGGGGCATGTGGCCAGTGCTCAGTGAATATCACTGTTGCTGGGACAGATCCTCTGTCTAAACTCTGACCAAGATAGTTTATACCCCTAGGCCATTGTTTGCAAGTATGTGAAGAAGTCTGAAAGTGTGTTCAAAGATGGGTGGCTTTGTTAAATGGCTGTTTGTTGTTCAGCTGTGTCCAACTCTTTTCGACCCCATGGACTGCAGCACGCCAGGCTTCCCTGTCCTTCACTATCTCCTGGACTTTGCTCAGACTCATGTCCATTGAGTCAGTGATGCCATCCAAGCATCTTATCATCTGTCTCCCCCTTCTCCTGCCCTCAATCTTTCCCAGCATCGGGGTGTTTTTCCAGTGAGTCAGCTCTTCACAGCAGGTGGCCAAAGTATTGGAGCTTCAGCTTCAGCAACAGTCTTTTCAATAAATATTCAGGATTGTTTCCTTTAGGATTGACTGGTTTGATCTCTTTGCAGTCTATACCCCATACAAAATGTTTTTGGTGTTAAAAATAAATTAATAACAAGAAAAAAATGTTTGTGGAAGTGGGTTCATGTGCAAAGCCCACAGACACTGAATGAATGAGTGTGTGTGTCAGTTTAAGTACGTTTATAGGTGGAACCTGGGCAGAGGTCTGCCTGTGCAGGACCATGACTGCAGGAGTGCGTGGGACAGGGGAATGAGAACGACCGAAGCCAAGTGTGTGTGTGTATCTGCAGGTGTGTGTAATTAGTCCTGGGGTGGGTTCATTGAGTCATGAAGGTGTGTAAGATAGGGCCCTGTGAGATATGGCCAAGCATATGTGTTAGATCATGTGGATATGTGTGCATGAGAGTGCATTCCAGAAGGTGTCTGTCCATTATTGATACTTGCAAAAAATGAGAAAATGTAGAAATAAAGAAAGCTTTCAGAACTTTCCAGGTATGTGCGAATGAAATGAACCCCTGGGGACTATACCAGCTGGAAAGATGAGTTGAGCCGGGTGAAGGTGGGTAGAGAAAGGCTTTTCTGAGGTTCCTAACCACAATTGGGCTGGGAGCCAGAGGTGCTGTTAAGGCTGCTTCCTGCACACAGTTGGCTCTTCAGCTTGGTGGACAGTTACCTATCTGGGCCTGCCTGGTTCTAGGATTAAGATGTGGATACATCTTCTGGGGACTTCTGTTCAATCCACAATACTTCATTTTCTTGAGCTCTAATTCAGGGTCACGAGGGCTCCTCCTGGTTTCAGTTTCTGCTTGCCCATGCCGCACAGATTGCTGGATTTTAGTTCCCCAAATAGGGATTGAACTTCCTTATCCCCATTGCTGCTAGTAGATAATTTGTTCATTCAGTCAACAGACATTTGTTTATTTGTTTGTTTATTTACTTATTGGCTACACCGGGTCTTAGTTGCAACAAGCAGGATCTTTCAATTGTAGCGTGAGAATTCTTTAGTTGTGGCATGTGGGATCTAGTTCCCCGACCATGGAATGCAGACCCGGGCCCTCTGCTTTGAAAGCAGAGTCCTAGCCACTGGACCGCCAGGAAAGTCCCAAAGGAACTTTTTTCTTTCTCTTTTTTTGCCACACCCCAATGACATGTGGGATCTTAGTTCCCTAACCATGGATTAAACCCGCACCTGCCGCAAGGGTAGGAGGCAGAATCTTAACCACTGGACCACTGGACCACTGGGCAAGTCCCACAGTTATTTATTGAGTACCTTCTGTGGGCCAGGCACATGTGCTAGAGGCTGGGGATAGAGCAGTGAAGAAAGCCCCTGTTCAAGAGGGTCTATGGACTACTGGGAGGACATTATACATGTAAACACATATATCATGCACAAGTATAACATCAAGTAGGGGTGACTTCCATGAAGAAAAAAGAAAGGGATGACTCAGGAGGTGGGAGATACTCTAGAGAGTGTCAGAGCCTCTCTGAGGGGCAGAGAGCTGAGAGTGTCTGGGAGACGGCAGAGGGAACAGCAAGCACAAACACCCTTAGGTGAGAATGCGCTGGCATGCTCCAGGAATGACAAGGCAGCTTCTGAGGCCGCAGTGCAGTGAACTGGGGGCAGAAGGAAGGAAACCGTGGGTCATAAAGCTGCTGGGAGAGGGAGGACCGTGAACTTTTGCAAGAGTGGACAACTCTCCTTCTCCACTGTCCTCATGTGATAACTTCCTGGGGCTGCTGTAACACATTACCATGGACTTGGGGTGTAAACAACAGAAATTTATTCTCTCACAGTTATGAAATCCAAATCACAGAAGTCCAAAATCAAGGTGTCAGCAGGGCTACTCTCTCGAAGACTTAGGAGGAATTCTTTCTTGCCTCTTCCAGAGTTCAGGGGTTTGTGGCTGTACAGAATTAGTCTCTGCCTCCGTCTTCACATTGTACTCTCTTCTCCCTCTGTCTCTTTCCTCTTTTTTGTCTCTTCAGTACTTGATACTGGATTTAGGATTTAGGACCCACCCAGATAAACTCTCCTCCTTAACTTAATTGTATCTACAAAGACCTTTTTCCAAATAAGGTCACAATTACTGGTTCTAGGATTAAGACGTGGATACATCTTCTGGGGACCTCCGTTCAATCCACAATACTTCATTTTCTTGAGCTCTAATTCAGGGTCACGAGGGCTCCTCCTGGTTTCAGTTTCTGCTTGGCCATGCCGCACAGCTTGCAGGATTTTAGTTCCCCAAACAGGGATTGAAGTCAAGCCCTCAGCAATGAAAGCAAGGAGTCCTAACCACTGGACTGCCAGTGAATTTCCTTCAATTTCCGCCCTTGTAAAAGAGGACAAGTGCATAGATTTCTAGGGTTGTCAAGAGGGAGAGATGAAATCATGAATGTAAAGTGCTTTCTACAGTTCTTGCATATGGTAGGTGCTCAACTTTGAATTGTTATTTGGGACATATTTACATGAAATTAATCAAATTTCTTGATTCTTTTGAGTACAGAAAGAAAGTGAAAGTCTCAGTCGTGTCCTACTCTATGTGACCCCCATGGACTATACAGTTCATGGAATTCTCCAGGCCAGAATACTGGAGTAGGTAGCTTTTCCCTTCTCCAGGGGATATTCCCAACCCAGGGATCAAACCAAGGTCTCCCACATTGTAGGCAGATTCTTTTACCAGCTGAGCCACAAGGGAAGTCCAAGAATACTGGAGTGGGTAGCCTATCCCTTTTCTAGTGGATCTTTCCAATCCAGGAATTGAACCAGGGTCTCCTGCATTGCAGGTGTATTCTTTACCAACTGAGCTATCAGGGAAGCCACACTAAACATGATGGCAGCCAAAAAGGAAGGGATAGGCCCAGCATTGGGTACTCCCTCTGAGTCTTCTCTGGTTGGCAAAGTGTACCCACCATCATCTTCACCCTTTGTGATGGCTAGTTTTATGTGTCACTTTGGGCGATGGGTGCCCAACTTAAACATTATTTCTGGATGTGTTTCTAAGATGTTCTAAGTGTTTCTAGATGAGGTTACATTTGAATCAGTGGATTCAGTAAAATAGATTGCCCTCCCAAAGTGGGTGAGCATCACCCAATCCACTGAGGACATGAACAGAATGGAAAGTGGAGGAAGAGAGGATTCATTCCCTTCCTGACTGCCTGCTCGAGCTAGACATTAATGTTCTCCTGCCATTGGACTATAGTACACCACCAGATTTCTTGGGTCTTCAGTTTGCCAAGGAGAGATCACAGGACTTCTTAGCCTTGATAAGAGCAGCAGCCAATTCCTTATCTGTCAACTTACTGACACTGGGTTGTAGTGAAGGAAACTACCATTTGTTGCCGGACCCAGCAAGGAATATAGGGGGCTTCTGCTCAGAAGACTCTCTAATGGCTTTCAGGGAATTGTTTTTATTTTTTTATTAAAAAAAAACATTAATTAATTAATTTATTTGTCTGCTCCAGGTCTTAGTTGTGGCACAGGTGATCTTTAGTTGAGACATGTGGGATCTAGTTCCCTGACCAGGGATCATCCTGAGTCTGCTGCTTTGGGAGCTCAGAGTCTTAGCCACTGAACCACCAGGAAAGTCCCCCAGAGAAGTGTTTTTAAAGGCAATATATCGGGATGATATGCAGGTGATATGCATATTATATATAGGTGATATGCAGATATGCAGATGATATCACTCTAATGGCAGAAAGTGAAGAGGAACTAAAGAACCTCTTGATGAGGGTGAAAGAGGACAGTGGAAAAGCTGGCTTAAAACTCAAAATTCAAAAAACTGAGATCATGGCATCCAGTCCCATCACTTCATGACAAATAGAAGGGGAAAAGTGGAACCAGTGACAGATTTTATTTTCCTGGGCTCCAAAATCACTGCAGATGGTGGCTGCAGCCATGAAATTAAAAGACACTTGCTCCTTGGAAGGAAAGCTGTGACAAACCTAGACAGCATATTAAAAACAGAGACATCACTTTGCTGACAGAAGTCCATATAGTCAAAGCTATGGTTTTTCCAGTAGTCATGTATGGATGTGATAGTTGGACCAAAAAAAGGCTGAGTGACAAAAAACTGATGCTTTCAAACTGTAGTGCTGGAGAAGACACTTGAGAATCCATTGGACTGTAAGGAAATCAAACCAGTCAATCCTAAAGGAAATCAACCCTGAATATTCATTGGAAGGACTGATGCTGAAGCTGAAGCTCCAATACTTTGGCCACCTGATGTGAAGAGCCAATTCAGTGGAAAAGACCTTGATACCAGGAAAGATTGAGGGCAGGAGGAGAAGGGGACGACAGCGGATGAGATGGTTAGATGCCATCACCAACTCAATGGGCATGAGTTTGAGCAAAGTCCAGGAGATAGTGAAGGACAGGGAAGCCTGGCGTGCTGCAGTCCGGGGTCTCGGAGTTGGACACAACTTAGGAAATGGCAGCCCACTCCAGTATTCTTGCCTGGAAAATCCCATGGACCGCGGAGCATTGTAGGCTGCCATCCATGGGGTCGCAAAGAGTCGGACACAACTGAGCGACTTCCCTTCCCTTAGCAACTGAACAACAAAAACACAGGGGTGAGGGCTTCAGGATTCATGACTTTCCTGTGATTGGTTTGTGGTGAGGTAACAGGGTGGTGCTTCAGGATCTCAGCCATCGGCCTTCTGGTTCCAGCCAGTTTGGGATCTAGTGCTTGTGTTCCGCAGTACAGTCACCATCCTCCTAAAGAACAACTCAAGGATAGCCTTCCGACTATTACTGAGGAGGAACTAGAACTCTGTTTTCTCTCTGAACTACTGTCCTTACTTTTATTGTTTTTCTCTTTTTCCTTTGTTTCTGCATTACCTCCCTTCCATATTAGTAGCTGCCTGTGCCTTTGGAACTCAGGGAAGCCCTAGGAGACAAAAGCCTTTTTCTACAAACAAGAAATAGGCGGACTTTCCTGGCGGTCCAGTGTAAGACTGCACTCCCAATGCAGGGGGCCCAGGTTCAGTCCCTGGTCACGGAACTAGGTGCTGCAACTAAGAGTTTACATGCCACAACTGAAGATCCCTCATGCTGCAACTTAAGACCTGGTACAGTCTTTTTTTTTTTTTTTAAGGGCTTCCCTGGTAGTCCAGTGGTTAAGAATTTGCCTGTCTGTTCAGGTGACACAGGTCTGATCCCTGGTCCGGGAAGATCCCACATACCACGGGGCAACTAAGTCTATGTGCCACAACTACTGAGCCCATGCTCTAGAGCCCATGCTCTGCAACAAGAGAAGCCACCACAATAAGAAGTCTGTGCACCACAACGAAGAGTAACTCCCTCTCACCACAGCTAGAGAGAGCCTGCCTGCAGCAATGAAGACCCAGCACAGCCAAAAAAAAGTTAATTAAATTAAAAAAGAAAAGAAATGGGAACACAGAGGGACTTCTGACCCAGGAAGGCCCTGCTCAGTCTCTCTGTCTCTCATAGCCTGTTGCTTCTATATCTCTGGAGAACCCCAATACAGATTTTGATACTGACGGTGGTTATAGAGAAACAGACCATTAAGGATGAGTTTTCTGAATTGGTTCTGGGATTCCTGGAATTGGCTCTCTAATCTCTTACTACTCTATTTTCAGTAGTAAAGAGAGCAGATCATCTTTGGTGTGATTTGACAATACAGACACACAAATTACCTGCACTGGAGACTCCTAGTCAACCAGTGAGAAGCAAGGAGCTGAGTGACTATGTATATGAGAGTTGGGAACAGTTTTGAAAAAATGATTATTACAATTACCTTTGGATGTCACTGGACTCACTGGGGCCAGAAAAGAAGGAGTTCAGGGGTTCAGATTCCCAGCTTCCGGTCCTTAGGTTGCATAAATGACCTAAAAGTTTCTTTGTGTGGCCTGATGGAGTGAATCCCTTGTCTTCTGTTGCCAAGGGGCTGAAAGTGTTGAAAAATCAACAGGCAGAACCTCCTCCTGAAACTGGCTGAATTACAATGTAAATTGAACTCCCAGCCTCAAACGGGGTCTACTGTTCAAATCAGGGCATTGAATGAGAAAAAAAAAACAAAACTGAATCCTGTAAGTTAGTGTGGATATGTGTGAAGGACCCTAGTGAAGCTGGAGACATTGAACTGCTAAATTCTTTATATATAATTTTATTTATGTATTTAGGCTGCACTGGGACTTCGTTACTGTGCCCGAGCTTTCTCTAGTTTTGGTAAGTGGGTGCTACTCTAGTTGCAGGGTGAGGGCTTCTCATTGCGGTGGCTTCTCGCTGTGGAGCACAGGCTCTAGGTGCACGGGCTTCAGTAGTGTGGCACATGGACTTAGGAGTTGTGGCTTCCAAGCTCTAGAGCACAAGCTTAATAGTTGTGGCACAAGGGCTTAGTTGTTCCGCAGCATATGGGATCTTCCCGAATCAGGGACCAAACCTGTGTCCTTGTCTCCTGCATTGGCAGGCAGATTCTTCACCACTGAGCCACCAGGGAAACCCCGAACTGCTGAATTCTGATGGGTCTTCCTTCCCAATAGAAGAGATGACCCCAACCCCAGTGGTATCTGTCTTTGCAAATCCTCTTGAGGGGATTAACTCCACAGATTGCTTTCTAATGTCCTCCCCTGAGGCAGTCACTATGCAAGACAATGCTGATTCTCTTCAGAACCCATCCCATCATCCTTCTTTGTTTCTAGACCTATAACTAGACTCGAGTTCCAGCAAGCCTCTGAAGGTGAAATACAATGTGTGCACCATGGACTTAATCAGCTACCTCAGTTGGAAAACTGCCAGTGTGAGCCAAAGAAGAAGATGGAAAGGAATGAAGGAAGGTGGTTGGACTTCTCAATTTTTTATGGAAGGGACCATAAAGCTATTCAGCTGCCAATATGCTCTATTCTTTAAAGAATCCATGATCCTGCAGGTGATTCAGAGACCACCAGAGGTGCCTCTTCAATTTCCAAAGGAGGGAGAGGGGGCACTGCCTCATTTTCCATAGGCCAGATGACCTCTGTCCAAAACTGTGGGGGCTCAACCTTTGTCCAAACCCTGGGGGCAGGACCCCACTGGCCCAGCAGAACTGATGGGTAGGATGGCTACCCTGGTGCGCTGGAGGGCAGAGTACAGAGCCAAAGAGGATTATTTTTGAAACTTAGGGTCTCAAAGAGATTATCTTGCTAGATTTTGGAATCACTTGACACTCTTCAGCTCTTCCTTATTCCCCATTCCTCCCGTTTGGAGAGAGGAAAGTCTGTCCTGTGCCTGTCTCACCAATGTATTTTATTATTATTTTTTTTAATGATATATGTCTTTAAATATTTATTTGGTTGCTCCAGGTCTCAGTTGCTGATGCGAATTCTTAGTTTCGGCATGTGTTGATCTAGTTGGCTGGTCAGGGATCGAATCCAGACACCCTGCATTGGGAGCACAGAGTCTTAGTCACTGGACCACCAAGGAAGTCCCCACCAGTGTATTTTACAAGCCCATACCTTTTTGGTTTTACAGATTCACATGTGTAGAGCAATTTGCCTCTTCAGGTTGAGTCATACCTGGAGTTGTTGCTCGCCAAAATCTTGGCTTTCTCTGCCCACCAAAGCTGAATAAAAAATATGGAGACAGAGTTTGGAGGAAATAGGAAGGTGGCTTTAATTCTCAACCAGCACAGAGGGGAACATAGTAGGATCATGCCTAAAGAGCTATACCCCCCTCCATGAAGAGTCTAGGGGCTTACATAAGATGAGGGCTCACAGTCATGAGTCACAATGAGGAACAAAGGTGATCTTGATTTCTTCCTCTTGTGTTGTTTCCAAGACAGTCATGGGCTGGTGTCAGTACCCAATAATTGAGTCTTGCAGTTCAGTGGCTCTGCGGCCTTCTTTCTGACATGTAACTACAGGGGTAAGGGTGTTGTAAAGGTAAACACCAGATACAAGATGTATTGAGCATACAGTCTAAGGAAAATAGGTGCAAAGTGTAGCTCCTGCAGAGTTAGGGTGCAGAAAAGCAAATTTAGTCAGACATGTAAAGTTAGGAGCAATTAAAGTGAAAAAACTAGGAATGTTCAGGCCTGCTCATGGTTCTCTTTATCTTCTTTGTTCTCAGGAAAGAGAAAGAAAAAAACTCATTTCTCTCTCTCTTTTTTTTTCCTTTTCACTGAAACAGGGTCTCACCCATATCTGATTTTAGATGGTATTTAGATGAGACTTTGGATTTTAGACTTTGGAGTGGATGTTGGGACCAGCCTCTTGGGGCTATGGACAAAGAATGCTGCCCTGCCGTTTCTGTAAGCAAAGTAGGTTGCAGCCGGAAAGCCATCAACTACTCCAACAGGCCCCAGCGGTGTACCCTGAGGGGAATTCAAGATGAAGAAAAACAGATTGCCCAATGCCACAAGCCACTTAGCCACCCCCAATAGCGCATCCTAAGGGAAATTCAAGATGGAGAAAAATAAGACCCTGGCCCTGTATAGTTAAGATGTACATCAAGGAATAATTTCAATGAGCCCAGACTCTTGCATCTTCCCATACATAAAAAAGCACTAAAATGATTAACCTGAGATGTCTGGGCTGGGAGGCCATTGTGATTAGCAATAATCTTTTAATGTTCTGCTATATGTCTTCTTTTTCTCAGCAAAAATGCCTATATATCCTGGCTCCCCGCCTCTTTGGAAGAGTCCCTCAGAGCTATCTGAGAGGTTGTATTCTGGGTGCAAGTCCTCCGAAGAAAAGCGTAATTCTCAACTTGTAGGTTGTGCATTTTTTCCCCAGTGGACAGGCTGTTGAGGATGAATGAATGTTTTGCATGTGAGAAGGATATGAATTGGGCTGGGTGGGGGCAGGAGCAGAATGCCATGGACTGAACATTTGTGTCTCCTCTAAATTCATATGTTGAACTCTCCCAGTGTGATTATACTTAGAGGTGGGGGTCTTGGGAGCTAATTAGGTCATGAGGATGGAGTCCTCATGAATAAAATTAGTACTCTTACAACAAGAGGCCAAAGAGCTAAGTTGGAAAAGAATGTCCAAACCTGAGGCAGAATGAGAGGAGACTAGAGTTTATTAGAGCAGGAGAGGGGGCTTCCTGGGTAGTTCAGCTAGTAATGAATCCACCTGCAATGCAGGAGACCCTGATTCGATTCCTGAGTTGGTAAGTTCCCCTGGAGAAGGGATAGGTTACTCAATCCAGTATTCTTGTGCTTCCCTGGTGGCTCAGACGATAAGTAATCTGCCTGCAACAAAGGTGACGGGGGTTCGATTCCTGGTTGGGAAGATCCCCTGGAGGAGGACATGGCAACCCACTCCAGTATTCTTGCCTGGAGAATCCCCATGGACAGAGGAGCCTGGTGGGCTACAGTCCATGGGGTCACAAAGAGTTAGACAGGACTGAGTGACTAAGCACAGGGCAGAGCAGGAGACTCTGTTAGAACAGTGGACTGGCTCAAGGTGGAGCAAACCCAATTCAAGGGCTAGTAGCCCGTTTTTATAGCCTCAAGACAGAAAATTCCTGCTGGAAGGGTGGCATTAGGTGATTGGTTAGGATGCTAAAGGGTGGGTACTTTACTTAATATGGGGTGAGGGGACTGGCCAGTTTAGATCAGGAGGCTCATGGCAACAGTTGCTATGGGGCTTGGTTAATTCCGGAGATTTTCGTCCTGTGACCTTGGTATAGGGCTCCACAGTTCAAAGAGGGCGTGACCAGTCCATGGACATTCTTCTGATGGGTTGGTGGTGAGGTAAGCAGGAGTCAGTATCATCAGTCTTCAGGTTCCAACTGGTCTGGGGTCTGCATGCTTATGGGCAGCATACCTGGTTAATCACTAACTTCTCCCATAGGAGATAGGAGAGGGTTTCCTATCTGCAAAACAACTCAAAGATATTGTTGTGTGTATCCATTGATGGGAAACCAGGGCCTTGCCCCAAGGGTGCACTATGATTTCTCTTGATGTTTCTCCCTAGTCTCATATCCCCTCTCTTCCCTAATTAACAATTGCTTGAATCTGCCCTTTGGAACTCAGGGAAGGTCATGGAGGCTGAGTGAAGGCTATTTCCTGTGATCAAAGAAACGGGGGACAGGACTTCCCTGGTAGTCCAGTGGCTAAGACTCACTAAGTGGCTAAGTTCTCAACGCCAGGGGGCCCAGGTTGGATCCCTGGTCAAGGAATTGGATCCCACATGCCTCAGCTAAGCATTCTCATGCCATGCAACTGAAAGATTCTGCATGCCACAACTAAGACCAAATAAATAAATAAACATACTTTTTAAAGAAAGAAAGAAATGGGAGATACAGAAAACCTTTAGCGCCCAGGAGCTCCACAGGGCCCTGCTCAGTATCAGAATTGTAAGAAATAAATTTCTGCTTTTTACAAGCCACCTTGTCTATGGTACTTACTTCTGGCAGCCCAAACTGATGAAGACACACTTAATCTGGGAAACACAAAGGAAAATTACAACAAGAAATAATTTTACACCTATAACATTGGCAAAAAATGAACAGGTTCTCATTTAAAATTGTGTTAATGAAAAATCAATTAACAATCAAGCTAAGAAGAATAAATGAGAATTTTTATTCAAGCCAAATTGAGGATTATAATCCAGGAGACAGACTCTCAGAGTCTGTTCAATCTGTTAGGAGCTAGAGATGTAGTTGTACACATTTCTGAAACAAAGAATTATCTATCATATTGACAGGTTAATGTCACAATCCATGCATGGGCTGGAAAAGAATTTCCAGATGTGAGGCAGATGAGAGGAGAATAAAGTTCTATTACAGTGGGAGATGCTGTTAGAACAGTGGGCTGGTTTAAGGGAGAGCCGAACTTTTCGCAGGCGAGTAGCTAATTTTTATAGCCTCAAGACAGAATGGTGGCATTAGGTGATTGGTTAGGATGCTATAGGGTGAGTATTTTTACCTAATATGGGATCGGGGAACTGGTTGGCTTAGATCTGAAGGCTCATGGGAAGAGTTGCTATGAGGCTTGGTCAGTTCCAGTGATGGTCCTGTGACCTTGGTGTAAGGCTCCACAGTTAACATTATACATAGAGTTTATTCGAGATGTTTTGGTCAGGTATGCACAAAGTAAGTGGATACCTTACTTGACCGAGTAAAGTAAGTGGATACTTTACTCGGTCAAGTAAGATGGGTTCTTTATACACTAGCACCACCTGAGAAGCCCACTTAACTATATGGTCTGTCTTAATCAAAACACTAGCAAGTCTGTCAGCACCAAGTGTTGACAAGGATGAGGAGCACTGAGACTTCTCAGGCTTTGCTGGTAGGGGAGGAGTAAATTGGTGTAACAAGTTTGGACAGCCATTTGGCAATAATTTGCAAAATTAAATGTGTGCATGCCCTTTCACTCACCAGTTCCATTCCCAAAACTATTACTGGCAGAAAAATCACACGTGCAGAAGAAGACGTGTATAGTGCCGTAGATTGCATCAGTGTTTGTAAATGCAAAGTGGTAGGAGCAACCTGATGTCCGTCAATGGGATAATAAAATATAATGTACTCATGGAATGTAATTATATATACCATGGGTTATGAAAGAAGAGGTAAGAGAATCATAGACAGTAAGTCTAGGAGGACCTCAGAAATCAAGTCCAAGTTATATTTTAGACATAATGAAATTGAGGCTCAGAGAGTTTGGTTGATTTGTCTCTAAAGTCGCATAGCAAATTAACAGAAAAGTCAGGTTAGGCCTTAGGTTTTTCCAGCTCCCCACCATACTCATCCCTACGGATAGAAAAGGAAATTAGTTAAAATCCCTGCCTGGGGAACTTCCTTGGGGGCAGTAAGCACAAACAGGGGGAGGTAAGCACAACCGTGCCTTGGATGTAGTGACACTCTGCCCAAAGGGACATCCAATGACAAGCTCATGGCCGGATTGCCCCATCACAGATTTCATGACACCTTCACCACCTCTCTGAGAGCACGCCAGGATTGCTCAGGAGCCCTCTGCTGGCTCTGCCACAGAGGGGGCTAGGGCAGAATGAAGACACTGGCTCCAGGCTCTTGCACTAAGATTCTCATCCTATCAGGAGCTGAATTCTGTTCCCACCATGGTGTGCTCCTGTCCCACCTCCAGCACTCCCACCTTCAACCACACCATCACCCCTTGCTGCTCCAGGCCTCCCTACCCCTGTCCCCTCTCACATCAGCCTCCATCTAAATCTGTCCTCTATACCCTCTATACCCAAGTAAGACGGTAGGCACTGAGAGAGGGGATCAGAGGACAGACAGACTGAAACTACAATCACAGACAACTAGCCAATCTGATCACATGGATCACAGCCTTGTCTAACTCAATGAAACTAAGCCATGCTGTGTGGGGCCACCCAAGAGGTGAGGTCATGGTGGAGAGGTCTGACAGAATGTCGTCCATGGGAGAAGGGAATGGTAAATCACTTCAGTATTCTTGCCTTGAGAACCCCATGAACAGTGCGAAAAGGCAAAAAGACAGGACACTGAAAGATGAACTCCCCAAGTCGGTAGGTGCCCAATATGCCACTGGAGATCAGTGGAGAAATAACTCCAGAAAGAATGAAGGGATGGAGCCAAAGCAAAAACAAAACCCAGTTGTGAATGGGACTGGTGATAGAAGCAAGGTCCAATGCTGTAAAGAGCAACATTGCATAGGAACCTGGAATGTCAGGTCCATGAATCAAGGCAAATTGGAGGTGGTCAAACAAGAGATGGCAAGAGTGAACATCGACATTCTAGGAATCAGTGAACTAAGATGGACTGGAATGGGTGAATTTAATTCAGATGACCGTTATATCTACGACTGTAGGCAGAAATCCCTAAGAAGAAATGGAGTAGCCATCATGGTCAACAAAAGAATCCAAAATGCAGTACTTGGATGCAATCTCAAAAATGACAGAATGATCTCTGTTCGTTTCCAAGGCAAACCATTCAATATCACAGTAATCCAAGTCTAATGGCAACCCGCTCCAGTGTTCTTGCCTGGAGAATCCCAGTTTCAGGGGAGCCTGGTGGGCTGCCATCTGTGGGGTCGCACAGAGCTGGACACGACTGAAGTGACTTAGCAGCAGCAGCAATCCAAGTCTATGCCCGACGATTAACGCTGAAGAAGCTGAAGTTAAACGGTTCTATGAAGACCTACCTACAAGACCATCTAGAACTAACACCCAAAAAAGATGTCCTTTTCATTATAGGGGACTGGAATGCAAAAGTAGAAAGTCAAGAAACACCTGGAGTAACAGGCAAATTTGGCCTTGGAGTACAGAATGAAGCAGGGCAAAGGCTAATAGAGTTCTGCCAAGAGAACGCACTGGTCATAGCAAACTGGTCTTCCGACAACACAAGAGAAGACTCTACACATGGACATCACCAGGTGGTCAACACCAAAATCAGATTAATTATATTCTTTGCATCCAAAGATGGAGAAGCTCTATAAGGTCAGCAAAAACAAGACCGGGAGATGACTGTGGCTCGGATCATGAACTCCTTATTGCCAAATTCAGATTGAAATTGAAGAAAGTGGAGAAAACCACTAGACCATTCAGGTATGACCTAAATCAAATCCCTTATGATTATACAGTGGAAGTGAGAAATAGATTTAAGGGACTAGATCTTATAGAGTGCCTGATGAACTATGGATGGAGGTTTGTGACATTGTACAGGAGACAGGAATCAAGACCATCCCCAAGACAAAGAAATGCAAAAAAGCAAAATGGCTGTCTGAGGAAGCCTTACAAATAGCTGTGAAAAGAAGGGAAGTGAAAAGCAAAGGAGAAAAGGAAAGATATAAGCATCTGAATGCAGAGTTCCAAAGAATAGCAAGGAGAGATAAGAAAGCCTTCCTCAGCGATCAATGCAAAGAAATAGAGGAAAACAACAGAATGGGAAAGACTAGAAATCTCTTCAGGAAAATTAGAGATACCAAGGGAACATTTCATGCAAAGATGGGCTCAATAAACGACAGAAATAGTAGGGACCTAACAGAAGCAGAAGATACTAAGAAGAGGTGGCAAGAATACACAGAACTGTACAAAAGAGATCTTCATGACCCAGATAATCACGATGGTGTGATCACTCACCTGGAGCCAGACATCCTGGAATGTGAAGTCAAGTGGGCCTTAGGAAGCACCACTATGAACAAAGCTAGTGGAGGTGATGGAATTTAAGTTGAGCTGTTTCAAATCCTGAAAGATGATGCTGTGCTGCACTCAATATGCCAGCAAGTTTGGAAAACTCAGCAGTGGCCACAGGACTGGAAAAGATCAGTTTTCATTCCAATCCCAAAGAAAGGCAATGCCAAAGAATGCTCAAACTATTGCACAATTGCACTCATCTCCTACGCTAGTAAAGTAATGCTCAAAATTCTCCAACTAGGCTTCAGCAATACGTGAACCGTGAACTTCCAGTTGTTCAAGCTGGTTTTAGAAAAGGCAGAGGAACCAGAGATCAAATTGCCAACATCTGCTGGATCATGGAAAAAGCAAGAGAGTTCCAGAAAACATCTATTTCTGCTTTATTGACTATGCCAAAGCCTTTGACTGTGTGGATCACAATAAACTGTGGAAAATTCTGAAAGAGATGGGTGCCAGGAGCAGGAGCTCCGCCCCTGGCAAAGATCATGAGGAAGGAGGCTCAGCATACGCAAATGCGGGATTGAGCCTCAGGAGTCCCCCTGGAAATTCTCGAGCATCTACCCCCCAAAACCAGAGTCTGCCTACTTTACTGCTTTGTGCTCTCACCTAGACCTCTACCTTTATGGGGAGCTGTCCCCCACTACCTCTCTCTGAAAAAAAAAGAGTTAACTTACAGCTCCAGTTAATAAAGTTCCTGGGTGTGATAGTGTTTCAACCTACAAACTCCTTTGGAAGTCCTCTAGCCTGCCTGAATAGGTTTTTCCGGCCACATGTGATTGCTCAGAGCCTCCCAACTGTGAGAGGCATGAGATGTTCTAAACTGTCTAAATACAGATTCCTTTGAGCAGTTAAAAGATTGATTAGAAATGGTATTGGTGAAGGGTTTTTCACTTGTTGGGCCAATGTTTGCTGCTAAGTCTCCATATCCCTTACCTGCTGTGTCCCTGGCAGTGTATTGATTAATATAATTGGTGTAAGTGGTAGCTTTAATGTTTGTAACCTTGGACCCTTGAGTTAATTCTTTTTCTTGTTGTAGCCCACCACATCTTTGCCCTATAGGAATGCAACTTTATCTAATGCTTTTGGAGGGTGGCGCCTGACTAATCACCTTTAGAGAAAAATAAGTTTTCTGAAGAAATGGTCTTAAAATGTTAACAGGCCTCCGGGCCAGAAGATGATGCAAATCACCTAAACTTTTGCTTATGATAAGTTTGCAGGAAGAAAGCCTGGCTTACTGCATGACTCTACCCCTTCCCCCATTATCCTCTATGCATAACTTAAGGTATAAAAACTACTGTGGAAAATAAAGTGTGGGCCTTGTTCACCAAAACTTGGTCTCCCCATGTCATTCTTTCTCTCACCTTCTGGCTGAATTATTCAGCCTCTTTTCTCCACTGAATTTTCTCACTGAGCTATCCTTATTTAACCACTCTTTATATCTTTAATTAACATTTAAATAAGCTGTTGTTTCCTGATCTCCCGTCTCCCCTTCGAATTCGCCGAATCCACCGGGGCTGGACCCCGGCAGATGGAAATACCAGACCACCTGACCTGCCCCTTGAGAAACCTATATGCAGGTCAGGAAGCAACAGTTAGAACTGGACATGGAACAACTGACTGGTTCCAAATAGGAAAAGGAGTACGTCAAAGCTGTATATTGTCACCCTGCTTATTTAACTTATATACAGAGTACATCATGAGAAACATTGGGCTGGAGGAAACACAAGATGGAATGAAGATTGCCAGGAGAAATATCAATAACCTCAGATATGCAGATGACACCATCCTTATGGCAGAAAGCGAAGAACTAAAGAGCCTCTTGATGAAAGAGAAAGAGGAGAGTGAAAAAGTTGACTTAAAGCTCAACATTCAGAAAACGAAGATCATGGCATCCAGTCCCATTACTTCATGGCAAAAATAGATGGGGAAACAGTGGCTGACTTTATTTTTCTGGGCTCCAAAATCACTGCAGATGGTGACTGCAGCCATGAAATTAAAAGATGCTTACTCCTTGGAAAGAAAGTTATGACCAACCTAGACAGCATATTAAAAAGCAGAGACATTACTTTGCCAACAAAGGTCCATCTAGTCAAGGCTATGGTTTTTCCAGTGGTCATGTATGGATGTGAGAGTTGGACTATAAAGAAAACTGAGCACCAAAGAACTGATGCTTTTGAAGTGTGGTGTTGGAGAAGACTCTTGAGAGTCCCTTGGACTGCAAGGAGATCCAACCAGTCCATCCTAAAGGAGATCAGTCCTGGGTGTTCATTGGAAGGACTGATGTTGAAGCTGAAACTCCAATACTTTAGCCACCTGATGCGAAGAGCTGACTCATTTGAAAAGACCCTAATGCTGGGAAAGATTGAGGGCAGGAGAAGAAGGGGACGACAGAGGATGAGATGGCTGGATGGCATCACCGACTCAATGGACATAGTTTGGGTGGACTCTCGAGTTGGTGATGGACAAAGAAGCCTGGCGTGCTACAATTCATGGGGTCGCAAAGAGTTGGACACGACTGAGTGACTGAACTGAACTGAATTGAATAGCCTCTGAACCTCTATTTTTCATACAAAACATACCTCTTGACTTTTCCAGAATGTCCCCTCTCTTCAGGGACTTTGTACAAGGGTACATAGGGGGCCCTGACTCAAAGTTGACTTCACTTGGTAGAAGCGTATATAGGGGAGATATTCTAATCTTCACAAAGAGCTTTACAGTCTCCCCTCTTCAAAGAGGATACCGCTTCTGTCAGGCTCTCTCAAGCACAGACCCCTAATATCCTGACAACCACATGCATCTCAGAACCTTCTTCATTCCCCAGGGCTCCCTCCTCATTGTTGCTTCTAATGATGGGTACTGACCATGCTTTTTAGCCACCCATCATCTGAACTCCTTTCCTCTGTTTGGCAAAAATCCCCTGCCTCTGAAACAGAGCTCTGCTGCCACACTAGGAACTAGAAATGCCATCCCCTTGCCGGAGTGTAGTCATGTGACCTAGGCTCCACCCATGAGATACTCACAGGTCCACAGAGACTCTTTATGGGGGCCATGTCTGGGTTGCACTGACCTTAGAAAGGTAGTCTCCAAGCCTGGTTCTCTCTACCTGCAGAAGATTCTGTAGGTTTGATTTCAGAGAGATAGCAGTGAGCAGCAACTGAAGTGAGATCGGGATCAAACCCTGACCATGGCAGTGCCAGATCTTAACCACTACACACTACGAGGGCCAGCAGCGGAAGTCCGGGCCCCAGTTCTTGTCTGCTTTGAAAAAAAAACTTGACAAGGAGACAGAAGGTATAGAGGAAAGAGAAGTGTTTATTAGAAAAGCAGAGTCCATGCCTAGAGACACATGAGTGAGCTCAGAGAAAAAGTCGCACCTTTGGGAAGTTTAAATCATTTATAAGGGGCAGTCTTCCAGATCTTTGCTTTCCTCTGGCCGATTGTCTTGATTTGCTTTTACCCCATTGCTGATTTGTCTCAGGGCCCTTCCATATGTGTGCACGCACCCTTTAGCCAAGATGGATTTCAGCACAAGAGCCTTTGGGGGAGTTAACACAACTTATTATGGTCTGGTGTCCCCTCCCCCTTTTGACTCCCCAAGGAGCCTTTCTGCACATGTGCAATCAAGACCTCCCTGATCACAAGGGTGAGAAATATGTGACCTCTTGATCTTTTACTCAAGCAGTGCTTAGCCCTTCTCTGACTCTACCATTACTGTTATCTTAAAGTGTCCATAGGAGACAAAGCCCAGCTATTTTCCCTGTTCCTGTTGTTATTTCTATCTTAAAGTATAAACAGGAGGCTGGCTGTAAATATCTAACCTGGAGCCCATTTATCCCTTGCCTCAAGAAATATGAACAGAAGGCTGTTGTCAATGTCTGGCCTGGAGCCCCTCTATGTCCTGCCTCAAGTTATCCATGAGCTTTTCATAAACAAGTTTTCTGCCAAATTAGCCAGAATTCATTTTTGTTTCTTACAGTCTGAATTATCTGGACAATACTCTTCCTCTTCGTGTCAAAGCTCCAGATCTTTGGGAATTCATGCTATTCAGTTACATTCCCCTCTACCTTCTACCTCTACAACTTTAGTGCTATCTGTTAACCTCCTTTTCACTCACCGAGGACTTTGGCCCCTGCCCCATATCATTCCTCTTTTCCCCAAGTCCTGCCATCTCTTTAGTGTCCCACCTCCATTTCGTAGCAACCACCTATTCTAATGGCCATACCCTGGACCTTATCCTACACCTGTTAGCCAGAATTTTGGCTGAAAATAACCTAAAGCCCAAATAAAATGGGTTAACAAAAAGGGGGTGGGCTTCCCACATGTCTCAGTGGCTAAAGAATCTGCCTGCGGTGCAGGAGACGTGAGTTGGATCCCTGGGTGGGGAAGATCCCCTGGAGAAGGAAATGGCAACCCACTCCAGTATACTTGCCAGGAAAATCTCATGGACAGAGGAGGCTGGCAGGCTACAGTCCATATGGGTCACACAGGCTTGGACACGACTGAGCACACAGGCACACATGCAACAAAAAGGATTGCTATTATTTATGGAACAAAAATCTGGAGACAAGGTGGCTCCAGGGTACATTAATAAAGTTGGCAGCCCTGTGCTTCCATCAGGGACCCAGGTTCTTCCTCTCCTTCCATTCTGCTGTCCTCTGGTCTTGGCTCTGTCATCAAACCAGCTCCTCACATCCTTACCAGATGAATATGCCCGCCCGTAGACCCATATAATACATCTAAGATAATGTTCAGAGGCAGAAGAAAGGGACCTTCTCTTCTTGCTATTGCTTTTGAAGATCAAAGGAAAACTTTCTTAGGTATGCACTCCCCCTCCCATCCCCACACTTGGCAATGAATGTCCCCAGGGACTTGAATTGCATCACGTACTCATGCCTAAACTAAATGCTGGTGTGTCAGCAAGAATTAGATTTAGCTGCATGGAAAGGAAAAAATAAAGCTAGCTAAATAAGACTTGGAGGTAAGCTGTCCAGGGTTGTTGGACTGTCCAGGGTTGAAGATTCTCAGTGTCATCAGGAACCCAAAAACTTAGTGGGGTGGCCTGGTGGTTAGGATTTCAGGCTTTCACCGCTGTGGCCCAGGTTCAGTTCTTGGTCAGGGAACTGAGATCCTACAAGCCATATGATGCAACCAAAAAAAAAAGAAAGAAACCCAGAAACTTATCTTCCTACTCCACCATTCTCAGTATGGGTTTCATCATTAATTATTAAGGTCATCTCACAGTCCAAGAGGACTGCCTGAATTCCAGTCAGAAAATGGATTTTCTCTCTTTCTAGGCAGAAGGAAAAAAAAGGTAGAAGAAAGGTATGATGCTCCCCACCCCTCAGTATCCCAGAAATCACCACAACATCTCTCGGCATTCATCTCACTGGCTACTGCTGCTACTGCTAAGTCGCTTCAGTCGTGTCCGACTCTGTGTGACTCCATAGATGGCAGCCCACCCGGCTTCCCCGTCCCTGGGATTCTCCAGGCAAGAACACTGGAGTGGGTTGCCATTTCCTTCTCTAATGCATGAAAGTGAAAAGTGAAAGTGAAGTTGCTCAGTCGTATCCGACTCTAGCAAACCCATGGACTGCAGCCTACCAGGCTCCTCCATCCATGGGATTTTCCAGGCAAAAGTACTGGAGTGGGGTGCCATTGCCTTCTCCACATCTCACTGGCTAGACTTAGTCAAATGGCCAGAGCCAGTTGTAAAGGATTCTGAAAAAAATAGCATTTTATTTCACAAAACGAGATGCCTGGCTAAAAATTTACTGCCACACCTTTCTAAGCCAAATTTCCTTTCCTTGGATTCTGGGAAGCCAGGGAAAAAATGTATGATTTGGAATCAGAAAGATCTGGACTTGTACCATACCTCTGGCCAAGTCTGTTGAACTATCTGAGCCTGTTTCCTCAATTGTAAAGTAGAGATAGTCAAAGTCTGCCAAAGCATGCTCTTGCTGCTGCTGCTGCTGCTAAGTCGCTTCAGTCGTGTCCGATTCTGTGTGACCCCATAGACGGCAGCCCACCAGGCTCCCCCGTCCCTGGGATTCTCCAGGCAAGAACACTGGAGTGGGTTGCCATTTCCTTCTCCAATGCATGAAAGTGAAAAGTGAAAGTGAAGTTGCTCAGTCGTGTCCGACTCTTTGTGACCACGTGGGCTGCAGCCTACCAGGCTCCTCCATCCATGGGGTTTTCCAGGCAAGAGTACTGGAGTGGGGTGCCATTGCCTTTTCCAAAAGCATGCTCTTAGTTACAAGTAATAGAAAACCTGACCAATAGTAAGTTAGGGGATTTGTCTTATAGGCAGTCTCCAAACAGGGATCTGCTTGTGTTGTTTCACTGGTTTGATCATGTCATTGCCAGTGTTTCTGTGAGTCTCTTGGTCTGTTTCTCATGTTGTGACCTCATGGAAGATGCTGTTCCATGGATGACATCATGTCCATCATCCTGGCAGAAGAAGAAAGAAAATAAAGGAATGAAGGATGAACTTAATTCTTTTCTCAAGAAAGCCAACATGTTCCTGGAAGTCTCACCCAGAAGACGTTCTCTTCTGTCTCATTGGACAGAATTACAGTTAATTCTTGAAAAACATGAGTTTTAACTGCACAGGCCCACTTATATGCAGATTTTTTTTGAAACATATGTGCTATAGTACTATGTGATCTGCTTGTTGATTGAATCCATGGATGCAGGGTCATAGTTCTAAAGAGGGTCGACTGTAAAGTTATATGGGGATTTTTGACTGCACCGAGTGTGGATGCCTCATTCCTGTGTTGTTTAGAGAGCCCCCCCACTTAGCTGAAAGGTTCCTAGAGAGGAGGATGTTGATGAATTTAGTCACTAAGCAACAGTGTCTACACACACATCTACCTCTCAGGGGTGATGTGTGTGTGTGTGCTCACTCAGCTGTGTCCAACTCATGGACTGTAGCCTGCCAGGCTCCTCTGTCCATGAGATTTTCCAGGAAAAACTACTGGAGTGGGTTGCCATTTCCTTCTCCAGGTGATCTTCCCCACCCAGGGATTGAACCCGCATCTCTTATGTCTCTTGCATTGGCAGGCAGGTTCTTTACCAGCTGAGCCTCCAGGGTACCCCCCTCAGAGGTGATATAAAGATTCAAAGAGCATAGTGCTACCAGAATAGCTAAAACTTAAAAGACTAATAGTATCAAGTGTTGACAGTGATGTGGAGCAACTAGAACTTTCATACACTGCCGATAGGAGAATAAATAGTTACAATCCCTTTGGAAAACTATTTGACAATACACACTTAAGTTAAGCATATACCTCCTTTATGATTCAGCAGCACTCCTAGATTTTTATACCCAAGAAGAATGAATACAGATGTCTACCGAAAGACATGTTCATGCATGTTCATAGCAGCCTCCTGCACTGAAAACAAGCCAAATATCCATCAGCAGCAGAAGAGATGAACTTTAAAATATTCATACAATGGAACATTACATAAAAAGAGAGAAGGAGAAAGAAGAGAGAAAGAAACTACAAATACACACGACACAACTTGCCCAAAGTTGTGTTGCAAAGGCAAGATTCAAAGCCAGGTGCAGTGACTCCAAATCCTGTGCTTCATGGAGGAAATAGGGTGTCCAGTCGGGGTATGTGTGTGTGTGTGTGTGTGTGTGTGAGTCACTCAGTCATGTCCGACCCTTTGTGATCCCATGGACCATAGCCCACCAGGCTCTTCTGTCCTTGGAATTCTCCAGGCAAGAATACTAGAGTGGGTTGCCATGTCCTTCTCCAGGGGATCTTCCCAACCCAGGGATTGAAGCTGGGCCTTGCACATTGCAGGCAGGCTCTTTACCATCTGAGCCGCCAGGGAAGCTCTGTCCAATTGTTGGGAGTGTTACTTGGAAATATTTATTTATTTGGCTGCACTGAGTCTTAGTTGTGGTACATGGACCCTTCAGTCTTCATTGTGGCATGTGAGATCTTTAGTTATGACATGTGGGATCTAGTTCCCTGATCAGGGATTGAACCTGGGCCACCTGCATTGGGAGCTTGGAGTCTTAGTCACTGGACCACCAGAGAAGTCCTGGAAAGTTCTGTTTGAAAGGGATTTGGCAGTGTTACTATTAAAAATATGATGGCCTTTGACTCAGCTGGTCATTATGACAAACCACCATAGGAAACATATTCATGTGGACATAAAGAGGCATGAGCAAGGATGTTCATTTCATATTACATTGTATGGAATAGGGAAAAATTGGAAGTATCCCAAATATCCACGAATAGTGCAATGAATTAAACTGTTCTGTTTAGGATGGCGCTGAGAAATCAGGTGTTTAAATGTTTAAAATGTGGATTCAGTTCAAATCAGGCTTCTTCCTTCTCTCACTTAAGATATTTATCCTCTCCAGGCACCACTTTCTTCACTTTTTCTCAATATTTTTTAGTTGAAGTATAGCTGATTTACAATGTTGTATTAATGTCTGCTGTAGAGCAAACTGATTTAGCTATTCATACATAAACATTTAAAAATGATTCTTTTCCATTATGGTTTATCATGGTATATTGAATATAGTTCCCTGTGCTGTATAGTAGGGCTTCCCAGGTGGCACTAGCAGTAAAGAAACTGTCTGCCAATGCAGGAGACTTAAGAGATGTGGGTTTGATCCCTGGGTCAGAAGATCCCCTGGAGCAGGGCATGGCAACCCACTCCAATATTCTTGCCTGGAGAATACCATGGACAGAAGAGTCTGGTGGGCTACAGTCCAGGGTTGCAAAGAGTCGGACATGACTGAAGTGACTTAGCCCGCACACGTGTGCCTTATAGTAGGACCTTGTTGTTTCTTCATCTTTAGAATGCAAGGAATGTGAGTGATTAAAGTCTGTAGGGCTGACATGAGATACACTTGTGAAGCATGGAGAATCGGGCCTGGTATCTTGTAGTTATTTGAGTGTATTTCACTATTTTACTCCCTGAAATACAGGGAGTTAAAAAGAACAGTTAAAAAGTAGCAGTTAAAAAGAACTAATAAATCTATATATATTTGTACAGAAAAGAAATCTCTAAATCATAATGTGAAGTAGGAAAAGTTAATTACAGAACAACATAACCTCCTTGGAACACAAAACGATACATTTCTGTATGTTTATGCCACAAGTATACATAGAAACAAGATCTGGCAGGATATGCACTGTATTTCTGACAGTGTTACTTCTAGGACAAAGGAAAAATTTTGCTTTTTTATCCATGGGTTTGTTGCCAGCCAAAATCTTGGCTTCCTCTGCCCAGTGAAGCCAAATAAAAAAATACAAGTTTGAAGGAAATAGAAAGGTGGCTTTAATTCTCAGCCAGCAGAGAGGGGAACATAGCAGGCTCATGCCTTGAGAACTGGACCCCAGTCCGTGAGGAGTGTAGGCACTTATAGAAGATGAGGGCTTGCAGTCAGGAGTCAGTAATGAAGAACAAAGGTGTTAGAATCTTGATTTCTTCCTTTGCATTGTTTCAAAGACAGTCATAGGCTGCTGTCATGCTAAGTCGCTTCAGTCGTGTCCAACTCTGTGCAACCCTATGGACTGTAGCCTGCCAGGCTCCTCTGTCTATGGGTTTTTCCAGGCAAGAATACTGGAGTGGGTTGCCACGCACTCCTCCAGGGGATCTTCCTCACCCAGGGATGGAACCCGTGTCTCTTATGTCTCCTGCATTGGCAGGTGGGTTCTTTACCATAACACCACTTGGGAAGCCCTCGGCAGGAATCAGTAAGCCGGTAATTGAGTCTGGCAGTTCAGTGGTTCTGTGGCCTTCCTTCTGATATATTAAAAAAAAACAAAACAAAACAAGAAGCTATAATGTATTGTAGGGGTAAACACCAGATGCTGGATGTATTTAGCATAGAGTCGAAGGAAAATAGTCTTCCCCAGTGGCTCACATGGTAAAGAATCTGCCTTTAATTCAGGAGACCCGGGTTTGATCCCCGGCTCAGGAAGGAAAACATTAAGAATAGTGCCTCTTACACAGTGTAGATAAGTTAGCCATTACTCATGGAATTAAATTTCTTTTCAGTCTTCTGCGCCCTTTCATTGTGCTAAATAACCTCTCTGTCTTAGTCAGAAGTTGGGGACAGCCTCCTGCTCACAATTCCCTCAGGGTCTCAAGCAGAGAAAAAGCTTTAAAAAGTTTGAAGGATTGGTTGGAAGCGAGTTAAGGCAAAGAGTACAGGATAAGGACGAACTTGTGGGTGGTGAAAAGGAGTGAACCTCAAAAGCAGAAGTCAGGGTAGGTGTGAGGATGGGGGAAGGGGAGAGGTAGTAGTAGGACTCAGACTCTAAGAACAGGGCCTAATTATATTTCACCAAATTTAAGATTCATCATTACAGTATGTGCCATTATTTTCTGTATCACTACCTAATTTTTTTTTAAATGCTGCAATTAGTTTATGACTTATCAACTGTTCTAGATATTTAAAGATATTAAAAGGCAAACAAGTATGCAATGTAAAATCATTAAAATAGGGGTCTCTAAAGCACTGAATGATTATAATGCCATCACCCCAATTTTTAACATATCCCACTAAACTACAAAATAAGTGTCAGAGGGTTTTCCCAGTAATGATTACTTTGAAGTGTTTGGGGGGAAATAGTAAATGTCAAATTCTTTCCGTAGACCATATCTCATCTCCTTTGTTCCCCTGCATGGACTGAGTCAGCCTGTTGGGTGACCCCGGCCTGTCCTGGGGGAGGGGGAAAAGTCACACAACTGAGTCCTTTGAGCCTCTCCGCTGCCCTGAGGGCAGCAGCAGTTGGAAAGGGGCCCGGCTTTATGGGGGAACAATGGTGCCAGCCAGCTGCGGGTGAAGCTGGGCTGAACAGGCTGGCCTGGCTTGGCTTGGGTCCAGAAAAGTGACCCTTGCACCTGAGAGGTCCATTCCACTTGGGCAAAGTTCTGAGAGATCAAGAGAGAGTGGAAAGGGAATTCCTGCAGCATTCCTGGCAACAGCTCTCGGCATGAAACTCCAGAAACTCTCAGTCAGAGGACCTTAGGGCCTATGCTGAATCGCCCCCATTATACAGAGAAGGGGGAAAAGGCCTCAGAGGGGCTAGAAATTGCTCTGAGGTCACACAGTAAGTCAGTGCAGAATTCAGGTTCCCTTTGATTCATCAGTTCCACCATCAAGTGATGATTTATGCAATCTTTTATAAACATGCCCAGGTCATGTTGCTTTGGCAAAGTATATCTGTCTGACACATCAGATTAAGCATCTGACCTACCCGATCACTGAGATGAATAGGATTTGAGGTATGAATACCTTCAGGACAGGGGAGATCTGTCGAGTACCTGCCTGGGTCCACTCCTTCAAACCAATATTTACTGTGACTTAGGAACTGCCTTAGTTCAAAGCCCACCTCTGTCACTTCCCATGTGCATGATCTTGGGTGAATTTCTTTCTAACTGTGGTAAACAGTCTCCAACATGACCTTCCATGAATTTTACCTCCGGGTATTCATATACCTGCATAGCCAGTCTCTTCCCACAGTGATTGGGGCTGACCTGTGTAACCACTCTGATATTGCAGAAATGACAGTGACCTCCGAGGTTAAGTCAGAAGAGATGTTCCAGCTTCCACTTTGCTCTCTTGAGTCAGTTGCTCTGAGGAAGTCAGCTGCCATATTGTAAGGACGCTCAAGCAACCCAATGGAGAGATCCACATGGCAAGTAACTGAGACATCTTGGCAACTATGGACTAATTGGCCAGCCGTGTGCATGGGCCACCTTGGAGCTAGATCCTCCAGCTCAAGGCAAACTTTAAGATGACCACAGCCCTGGTTGATCTTGGCTGGAACCTCAACAGGTGTTCCAGACTGGAATCACCCATCTTTAAAATTCCTGCTCTTACATTCCTGACCACAGAAATGTGTGAAATAATACATGTTTATTGTAGTTGTAAACAGTTAAGTTTGGGGGTAATTTGTTGTGCAGCAAGAGGTAAGGAATAGAGACATTTTTTGGGGGGCCTCCTTTTTCTCATCTTTAAAATGGAGATGGGGATCATACCTGCTTCATAGACTCATAGGAAGGATTCAGTGGAATGATGCGTGAGAAGGATCTGACTCACAGCAAACACTAGCAGATGGGAGCCAATATTGCTATGCTATTTTATGGTCTTCATTATTTGAGAGCAGAGGCTAAGTACCACGTGAGGAAGGGCCAGGAGAGAGAGGAGAGAGACATAGAAGCAGCCAGTTTCTTCCTTATTTTCCAGGCAATTCAGCTCTGATTCTACACTTATATAGCCTCTCCCAAGACAGAAGTCCCTCAGGGAACCTCCATCCCCTCTCCTTAGTGGTCAGTTCGGGGACTATTTATTGCTCCTGAGTATTCCACTTGAAGAGCTCAGTCTCTACCTACTCCCTTGCCACCCTGATATGCCACCATCACCACCCCTCCCCACCGCCACCCTGCCACAACCTCTGGAGCTTATTTCTTTCTTTTTAAACACTTAAAAAAAATTATTTATTTTTGGCCACACTGGGTTTTCAATGCTGTGCGTAGGCTTTCACTAGTTATGGTGAGTGGGGGCTGTTTTCTGGTTGTGGTATGCTGGCTTCTCATCGTGGGGGCTTCTGTTGTTGTAGAGCACAGGCTCTAACGTGCAGGCTTCGGTAGTTGCAGCGTGCGGGCTCAGTAGTTGTGGTTCACTGGCTTAGCGGCCCCTCAGCATGTCGAATCTTCACTGACCAGGGATCAAACCTGTGTCCTCTGCATTGGCAGGTGGATTCTTAACCATTGGACACCAGGCAGGTCCATTGGTGCTCATTTCTTGTTTATCTGCCAGGAAGCCCTATCAACAGACTTTGTGTCATCTCAGCACTTTCCAGGACGGTCCCTTACCACTCCACTACCCCTTACCCCCACCCCACAGCTCCCCAGCTAAGGACTGTTTTGCTCCTTCGTTTATCTTTGGGAACTGAGTTTAAATTTTAACTCTGCTACTGATTTGCCTTTTGTCCAGCCACTCAACCTCTTGAGCCCCATTTCCTTATCTGCCAGAGACAGTGAATTTCGCCTTAGGGTTGGTTGCGGGGAGAAATGAAGCCAGGCAACTGTGAGGTATGATGCTTTGTTAAACGGAAAATAAACTGTAAAGGCCCCCAGTCTGTCAGGTGCTGCCCAGCTCCAGGCTCGATCCCCCCGTACGCTTCTCCCTACAGCTGTGAGTTCAGTGAGTATCTGACTCTTTGCAACCTCTCTGTCCATGGGATTTCCCAGGCAAGAATACTGGAATGGATTGTCATTTCCTTCTCAAGGGGATCTTTCTGATCCAGGGATTGAACCCGTGCCTCTTGTGTGTCCTGCGTTGGCAGGCAGATTCTTTACCACTGAGCCACCTGGGAAGCCCAAGGACAGGGAAAAAACCACCCGAAAGGATTAGAAGTACCAGCATTCAGGGCTCATGAACAGCAGGAATAAACAGTGCCTCTTCCCATGAGCCAGACTGGAAAGCCTCATGATTCATACAGCATTGGGTGGAGTACACAGTATGGGAGAGAAATTAGCCCTAGACTAAGCACTACTTTGGTCCTGCCTAATCTTTTTTTCTTTTTATTTATTTAATTAATTAATTTGGCTGTTCCAGGTCTTAGTTGCAGCATATGGGATCTAGCCACTTAATCTTAAAAGCAAGACCCCAAAGGATCAAACTTTAAATAATTTAACTGTATCCCAGAACAAAGTTCAAGAATACTTAATTATAAAAATATCCAACAGCCAATAGTTAACATTCACAAAATCTGGCAATCAATAGAAAAATGCACTTTATATCATATTAATAGAGCAAAAAATAAAGAATTGAAACTGACCCAGAGCTGATCTTTGTAGTTGTTGTTGTTCAGTCGCTAAGTTGTGTCCTACTCTTTGTGACCCATGAACTATAGCCCTCCAGTCTCCTCTGTCCATGGGATTTCCCGGGAAAAAATACTGGAGTAGGGTGCCATTTCCTCCTCTAGGGGATCTTCCAGACCCAGGGATCAAACCCAAGTCATCTGCATTGGCAGGCAGATTCTTTTACCACTACACTACCTGGGAAACCCATAGTGATGGTAATGTTGATCAATTGGTTAAAGTGGTGACGGACTGCTCCATCTCTCAGTTGGAAAAAGGATCTATTTCCCCTTTGCAGTTGGCAAATAATCTGTGGGGTCATACCTTGGGATGGTGGAAACATCCTGTTGTCTGTTTACCTGTTGTTTACCTGATGGTCTTGTTACTGAACCAGCCTGTGTCCACTCACCTGCCAGGCAGCAAAGCCAATCTACTGACAGTGGGTTGCAGTGAGGGGAAGTACAGTGTTTACTGTAGGCACCAAGCAAGGAGAACCAGCAGCTCAAGCTCAAATGACCTGAACGCCCTGATGGCTTTCAGAGAAGGGTTTTTAAAGACAACACTTAGAGTAAGGGTTGTAGCTTGTGGACTTCGATTGGTTGGTGGTGAGGCAACAGGATGGTGTTTCAGGAATCTTAATCACCAGCTTTTGAAATTTCAATCAGTCTGGCGTCTAGTGCTTGTGGTCAGCACATTGTCACCATCCTCCACCTGGGTGGGGGGAGGTCTTAGTTTCTGCACAACAGCTCAAAGATATGTGTCAGATTGTTACAATATTCCTTAAGGGGTGTCTAGAACTCTGTTTTATTGCTACATTCTTGTCATTACTTTTCCTGCTTAACTGCTTTTATTTGTTTCTGCATTCCCTCACTTCTTTAATTAGTAACTGCTTGGGTCTACTCTTTAGAACCTGGGGAGGCCAAGGAGGCAAAAGCCTTTTCTCCCTAAGCAAGAAATGAGGGACACAAAGGGGATTTTGTACCCAGGAAGACCCCTCAGGGTCCTGCTTGGGTTTGTTTTTGTTTATTTGTTCACACTGTGCAGCACATGGGATCCTCGTTCCCCAGTTCAGTTCAGTTTAGTTGCTTAGTCATGTCCCTACTCTTTGCCACCCCATGGACTGCAGCACGCCAGGCTTTCCTGTCCATCACCATCTAGTTCCCCAAGCAGGGATCAAACCCACACCCCCTGCTCTGAGAGTGTGGAGTCCTAACCAGTGGACTCCCAGGGAAGTCCCCTGCTTGGTTTTAATCCCCACTTTTCTTTGATACTCCTCAATCCTGAGGGGAATAGGAACAGGAAATGTAATAAAGGATAGAGAGGTTGATCATAAACTCAGTAAGGGAATGCAGTTGATGGGGACTCAGTTTCAGTTTTAGCAGCCATTGATTATCTTTTGTCAATCATTTCAACAAGGATGCAAAATGGTAATAAATTTTTTTATTCTATCATTATTTCTACATTTATTTATCTTTTCTCCTGAGAATGAATTACAGTTTCTACTAAAAAGACAGGTTAAATGCTTAACTCTTTGCTTTTACTAACCAAAAATTAAATAGTCAATATAATAGCCATCCTCTGCAGTGGCAAATGAGTTCTCTATCTCTCTTTTTGTTATTTTATAAACTCATAGATTTTTATTTTCTCAATGTTTATGATAAATTACATTCATTTTTTGTTAATATTCAAATTGTCCAAAATTTAGTCAGTGGCAGACTCTTGGAGTTGTTTTTTGTTTCTTATTAATCCTGAGTGCATTCGTATTTTTTGGCATAACAAGGTGTTCCAGTCACTGCTTATATTTTCCCTGTGCAAGCTCAAGAATTAGTCATTTCTTCAAAGAGACCTGGTCAATTTTTAAGAATAAGATTTGGACTCAGGTTCTGCTCATCATTACTGACTTATTATTTAATACTTCCAGGCCCTCCCTTTCACTGAGTAAATCTAGGAATGAATATATATGTAATCAAGAGGATACATTTTTATTTCCAGCTCATAAGTGTTTTTCGTGAACTTCTTTGACTTTATAGTCAGATCACTTCTTACGTGAAAGATCTTGATTCTTAATAGTCACATATTTGCTTATTTTCTTTATTCTACATGATATAAGCAATAGTTCCAAAATTACTGTAAAAATATAAATATTAATATAAATAAACAACAAGGTCCCACTGTATAGCACAGGGAACCATTTATAGTCAATATCCTGTGAAAAATCATAATGGAAAAGAATATGAAAAAGAATATATATATATGTATATATATATAACTGAATCACTGAATCACTTTGCTGTACAGCAGAAATTAACATTGTAAATCAACTATACTTCAATTTAAAAAAAGAATGAAAAAGAAGGCACCCTTCAGTTACTGTAGATTTGAACAAAGAACAGTAAGGATAAAAATACTAGATGATGTTTTGGTCCTCAAAATATATCCCTTTTGGACTTTCCTGGTGGTCCAGTAGTTAAGACTCTGCACTTCCAGTGCTGGAGGTCCAGGTTCGATCCTTAGTTAGGGAACTAGATCCTGCATGCTGCGATAAAAATCCCCCCATGCTGTAACTAAGACCTGACACAGCCAAATAAATTTTTAAAAATTTAAATCTAAGTAAAAAATAAAAAAGAATATATTTCCTTAAGTATGTTGTTGTTCAGTTGCTAAGTCATGTCTGACTCTGCGACTGCATGGACCGCAGCACACCAGGCTCCCCTGTCCTTCAGTATCTCTCAGAGTTGCTCAAAGTCATGTCCATTGAGTCTATAATGCTATCTAACCATCTCATCCTCTATGGCCCCCTTCTCCTTTTGGTTTCCATCTTTCCCAGCATCAGGGTCTTAAGAATGTAGACTTCCAGTATTCAAAGGTCACTCTATTGTTCTTGGGCTTCCCCAAGGTCTCAAGTGGTAAACAATCTGCCTGAAATGCAGGAGACGTGGGTTCGATTCCTGGGTGGGGAAGATCCCCTAGAGAAGGAAATGGCAACCCACTCCAGTATTCTTGCCTGGAGAATCCCATGGACAGAGGAGCCTGGTGGGCTACTGTCCATGAGGTCGCAAAGAGTCCGACACGACTGATCAAGCACGCACTATTGTTCCTTACACATTTTAAACTATGGGAATGAATTATATCCCTTACAAGGAGAAGAGAACAGGTCCCTGAGGACAGAAGCATTTAGATGTTGATAGAACAGTTGGCAGGGCTTCCCAGGAGGAGCTAATGATAAAGAACCTGCCTGCCAGTGCAGGAGATGTAAGAGACACAGGTTCAATCCCTGGGTCAGGAAGATCCCCTGGAAGAGGGCATGGCCACCCACTCCAGTATTCTTGCCTGGAGAATCCCATGGACAGGGGAGCCTGGTGGGCTACAGTCCATAGGGTTGCAAAGAGTCAGACATGACTGAAGTGACTTAACATAGCACAGAACAGTTGGCGGGAAACTTTGAGATATCATAGGGACTCAGAGATGAAAGGTTTTCATTATCAGTGGAGGGTCCACACTGTATTGACATCCCTTGAGAGCTCAAACATGATACAGACAGATAATACTAATGACAACACACAAGAAATGTATCAGATACTTTTCTGTATGCCAACATAAAATAATAGAAAATATGTATATTGGTTTCCGTCCCCAGTTCCTGGCACAGAGGTCCTAAAACACTTATAATTTCCCAACTGATTAGAGCACTAGGAACATCTTTTTTTTTTGTCTAATATTTGGTCTTTGACCATGGTTCCTGACATAGAGTTCCTAAATTCCTTGGAGTTCACCAAGTGATTAGAGCATTTTTGTCCTAATGAATCCACTTTTGGTGGATTCCTGGATAGCTTCAGGAGGAGGGGTGGTCACTAGAAAGATCAAACCAGGATTAGAAGCTTGGAACTTTCAGCCCCACTGTGTATCCTCAGGAAGGGAGGAGGGGTTGGAGACACAATTAATGATTGATCATTCTTAACTATGTGTTGAAGCCTCCATGTGTGTGTGAATGCATGCTTGTTTGTTTCAGTCAAGTTGGTGGCCTTGAAAAGAGCAGTTTTAGTGGAAAAATGGGCACAGTAGATTGAAGTATGATAATAAGAGGGAGAGGGTGGGATGGTTTGGGAGGGTGGCATTGAAACATGTATAATATCATGTATGAAATGAGTCGCCAGTCCAGGTTCGATGCACGATACTGGATGCTTGGGGCTGGTGCACTGGGACGACCCAGAGGGATGGTATGGGGAGGGAGGTGGGAGGAGGGTTCAGGATGGGGAACACGTGTGTACCTGTGGCGGATTCATTTTGATATATGGCAGAACCAATACAATATTGTAAAGTTAAAAAATATATATATAAAAAAAAAGAGTGAATCTGGGGGACTTTCCTGATGGCCTAATGGTTAGGATTCTGGGTTTTCACTGCAGTGGCCCAGGTTCAATTCCTGGTTGGGGCAAAAGCTGAGAGATGCAGCTCCCCCTCCCCAAAATGTGAATTTGGGGTGAGAAAGTAGAGACATCAAACTGAGTCAGTTCCTTGAAGAAAATTGGCTGCACAGAGGGGAACAGAGGATGGAAACACAGATGGGAAAGATGTAGGGTCAAAGGAGAGCTGATTGCTTATTTCAATATAGTAAGTTCCAAAACATGTTCATTTGCTGATAGAAAAAGTCAACAGGGAAGGAGAAACTAGTGATACAGAAGAGAGGGAATAATTAAGAAGGTGAAAGGGATGGGACCCTGAGACCCAGAGTGCCTATGGAGGGAAAAGTTTTAGATAGGGTAAGATATTTGTACAATACAGATACCCCTCAGTACGGGAAAGTATGGGAGTTCTCTTGACTGCCATTTCCTCAAAAAGCTTGAGACAGGGACTTTCCTGATGGTTGAGTGGCTAAGATTCCATGCTCCCAATTCAGGGGGCCCAGGTTCAATCCCTGATCTGGGAACTATATCCCACATGCCACAACTGAGACCGGGCACAGCCAAATAAATAAACAAGAATAAAATTTTTTTTTTTTTAAAGGTTGAGACAACATTGCCAACTGAAAGATGAGAGACGTCTGTGAGAGAAGTTTAAAGGAAAGAATGTATGAAAGAGTTGTCTGACAGAGTGAGCCAGTAAGGTTGAAACCCCACTGGGGTTTTTATAAACTTGAATCTCAAGTAAAACAATCCTTGGCAATTTCCTGGTGGTCCAGTAGTTAAGAATTGGTGCTTTCACTGCTGTGGGCCCAGGTTCAATCCCTGGTCAGGGACTAAGAGCCCAGAAGCCTCAAGGCCAAAATAATAATAAAATGAAGCTAAAGTGACTGGTTTTCTCCAGTTGTGTTCAGCATGGCTGCCAGAGACTGCAATAGATGATCCCGGATGGGGTGGGGCAAGGAGGTTATCACAATGTTTGAGCAGGGAATCCAGGGGGACCAGGAGGCACGTGGATGCAGAAGGGATGGGTGGACAGTGTGTCAGAGCCAATGGATCTGTGGTCTCAGAGAGGTCAAGGATGGAAGGGAGGAGGTGGTAAAGGAAAACTGAGGCTTAGCTTCAGTGTAGAGGTATGATCCTGGGAGACCAAGGTCTCTGAAAACGAGGCAATTGAGGAAGACTGTTGCTGAACCAATGATTCTAGAAGAACAACAGGAGAAGTGAGAAGACAGTTTTTCCACAGGGAAGTAAACAGAAGTCAGAGATGATGAGGAACATTCTTAAGGTCATACAGTGGTCTTGGCATTGAGGCTGGGATATGAAGCCAGATCTACCTAACCTCAGAGCCTGGATCAAACCATTACTCTAGGACTTCCCTGGTGGTTCAATGGTTAAGAATCCACCTGCCAATGCAAGGAACATGGTTCCATCTCTGGTCAGGGAAGATCCCACTTGCCTGGGGGCAGCTAACCCACTACACCGCAACCACTGAAGCCCACAAGCCTTGGAGCCCAAGCTCCGAAACAAGAGGAGCTACCACAATGAGAAGCCCATCATCACAGCTAGAGAGTAGCCTCTGCTTGCTGCCGCTAGAGAAAAGCCCCACATGCAGCAATGAAGACCTAGCCCAGCCAAAACAAACAAGCAAACAAACATTATTCAGTTGTTGAATCAGGGAGTTCAGCTTCTGGGCTGGGTCCCTGAGTTGCTTTTGTCTCTTCTCTTATAGGCCTGGCCTCTAACAGGCCAGCTCATGCCAACAACCAAATGGATTACCCCAGCCAACTGCCCCCATCATCTCTGAATCCTACATTCTGCCCCTGTCGTGGACTTCTCCTCACTTTTAGCTGGCTGTCTCCAGAACTTTTTCTCACCTGGTAGCTGCGTCTGTGGCCCTAGATCGTGTTGTTCGTGGTATAATAGTCTGTCCCATGGCTATGCCTTCTTCTGACATGAACTGTAGGAGAAATGCTAGTGATGAAAAATAACACCTGTCCCTATTACCTGATCAAGTACCCACTGTAAGCCAAGTTTGGCATATATCCTCTCTCACATGGTCCTCATGACGTCTCATTATTGCCCCCATTTTACAGATGAGAGCACTGACACTCAGAGGGATTACATCACTTGTCCAGACCACACAGCTGGGATGTTGCAGAGCTGGAGTCAATACTGAGTATTTCTGTGTCTTACAGTCCTTGCCCTTTGCAAATCATGAAAATTAAAAAGATAATGGACATGACAGACTTTGTACCAATATAACACAGTCTTATTAAAATAACTTTTTCAAAATAATTCCGTGTTTCCTGGCCTCCATCTGCCAAGGCAAGCCAGTATTCCATGTCAAATCTCCTCTAAGAAGTCCTCAGGATCTCTGGGGGTGTCTTATCTGCATTCCAGAACTAGTCCTGCCAGTTGCCATGTGACCTTACCATTGCTAACCCTGATTGAGTAGACTCTTACAGTGTTCCTAGCATCTGGACTAGCCCTTAACACGCATGATTTCATACACATGTCCACACACCCCTAAACAAACAAATGAACAAGCGTATATATATTTAAGTATATGTGTGTGTGTGTGCTGTGCTCAGTTGCTCAGTCGTCTCCGACTCTTTGCAACCCTATAGCTTGTAGCCTGCCAGGTTCCTCTGCCCATGGGATTCTCCAGGCAAGAATACTGGAGTGGGTTGCCATGCCCTTCTCCAGGGGATCTTCCTGACCCAGGGACTGAACCCGCATCTCTTGGGCCTCCTGCATTGGCAGGTGGATTCTTGACCACTAGCACCACCTGACATGTAAAATATTGCTGCTACTTCACACAGAGAGGTGCTGAGTAGTAGCTGTTGGCAGCATTCAGAGCTCAGGGTTGGCAGAGAAAGCTGTAGTGTCTGTGTCCCACAACTCCAACCCTGGCATCTCTCCTCGGGAATTTTAGAGTTGTTCCGAACAGTACACGGTCCCCAGTGCCTGGTGCTCAGGCACTCATGGAGATTCTCTAAGCCATCGGACATCCTTTAATAAATTTCTTTCCTGTTCAAACTGAGGAGAGTTTTGAGTTTGTTTTTTTTTTTAATTTTAATTGGAGGCTAATTACTTTACAATATTGTGGTGATTTTTGCCATACATCGACATGAATCAGCCAGGGGTGCACATGTGTCTCCCCCATCCTGAACCTCCCTCCCACCTCCCTCCCTATTCCATCCCTCTGGGTTGTCCCAGAGCACTGGCTTTGAGTGCCCTGCTTCATGCATGGAACTTGGATATGTAAAATAGATGTATTTTACATATGGTAATGTACATGCTTCAATGCTATTCTCTCAAATCATCCCACCCTCGCCTTCTCCCACAGAGTCTAAAAGTCTGTTCTTTACATCTGTGTTTTCTTTTGCCGTCTTGCATACAGGGTTGTCTTTACCGTCTTTCTAAATTCCGTATGGATGTGTTAATATACTGTATCTTTGTTTTGTTCTGCGACTAAGAATCATGACTGATACACCCTTCAACAACCCTATCAGGTGTTTGTGTCCCTTGTATTATTTTAAAATTATCTTTGAGTTGTTTAATTAGTTTTTAATTTTTTGAAATTTTCTTGCTTTGTATTTATTTATTTATCGGCTATGCTGGGTCTTCGTTGCTGTGAGGGCTTTTCTAGTTGGGTGCACGGGTTTCTCATTGCGGTGACTTCACTTATTGCGCAGCATGGGCTCTAGGGCGCTCAGGCTTCAGGAGCTGCGGCCTGTGGGCTCCACAGTTGTGGCGCAGGGGCTTAGTTGCCACGAGGCATGTGGGGTCTTCCCAGATCAGGGATCATGCCCTCATCTCCTGCAGTGGCAGGCAGATTCTTTACTACTGAGCCACCAGGGAAGCCCTAACTTATTTTTTAAAGGAATGATTCAGGCATTTGTGAATCTACCATACCATATCAAACTGCAGAGCCTAGACAATAACCTGCATCTAACCCTATACCCTCCTCCCCACCCAACTGTTTTCCTGACCAGGGTAACCATCCTCTTGAATACTGTGTTCTTCATTTCCTCTGTCTATATTTTTACAAATATTTTTCTTTATTTATTTGGCTGCACCTTCGTTGCAGCACGTGGGATCGTCTCTCTTTGTTCTGGCACATGACATCACACGCTTGCTGCGTGTGAGCTCTTAGTTGCCCCACGTGGGGCGTGAGGGAGGCGCCCCTCCCAGCTAATTCTTGCTGCTCCAGAGTAACCAGTATTCTTACCTCTGTCACCTCATGTTTGTTTTACCTGTTATTAAACATTAAAAAGTACATTTTTTATGCTGTGTATTCTTTTTGTCTGACTTCTTTCGCTCATTGTTGTTGTTAATCACTAAGCTGTGTCTGACTCTTTTGAGACCCATGGACTTAGCCCGCCAGGCTCCTCTGTCTATGGGATTCTCCAGGCAAGAACCCTGGAGTAGGTTGCCAATTCCTTCTCCAGGGGATCTTCCTGACCCAGGGATCGAACCTGAGTCTCCTGCATTGGCAGGCAGATTCTTTACCTCTGAGCCACCAGGGAAGCCCTCACTCATTATGTTTGTGCAGTTCATCTATGCTTTTGCCTGTAGTAATGATTTGTTCTTTTTATTGCTATATGTATTCCATTGTATAAACATGGCATGATTTATTTTATTCATTCTCCTACTGATAACATTTGAGTTGTTCCCTTATCCATGTATTGCTTTATTCATCAATATGTTTTTCTAAAAGTATCGTTTCCATGTTTACAATGAGGAAACAGAGGCTCAGAGGAGGTAAGTGACATGCCTGAGGTCACACAGCAAATAAACAGCAAAACCGAGATTGACTCCATATCCTGAGCTCTACACCTCAACTGCAAAGGAATGGGAGAAACGCTCTTGCTCTTTCTCTCTCTGGGACTAAAGGATGGCCTTGGGTGTCCAAGAGACCCAGGTGGCCTCACCGTCCCAGTGGCAGCAGGACTGTAATGCAGCCTGCTGACTGGGAACTCTGTGCTTGTGACAGGAGCCCATTCTGACCCTCTCAGGAAGCAGTCACAAATACTGGGCAACTTTTGTGACTACTGTGCTGCACAGTGTCTGGAAGGCTCAGGGCTCAGGGCTCAGCCTCTGTCCTTCTCCAGCCCCAGGTGAGGCTGAGGGAGGTGTGGAGCCACGAGGTAGACAGGCCCTGGCTGGCCCCTGTGATAGATGGCCCTGGGCTGGCTCCCAGCCACACTTGTCCACATCCTGCCTTAGTGCTTTGTCCTTGTCTGTATATGCTTTATGATGAGACTTACTCATATTTTTCTTTAAATAAATCAACCCACTTTTTAGTAATAATTTTACTTCTTTAAAATTTTTTTAAAATTTCAAATAGCTAATATAGATATCTGATACATTATTCAAAAAATATGAAAATGTTTTCCTTCTACTTTTGTCCCCCAGCCACTCAATTCCTTTAAAAGACATCCAATCTCACTCTCTTCCTTTCTATAGTCCAGAGACGTTCTATACATATACAAGCAAATGAATATGTAATCTGTTGTTATTTTCTACCGAATATTTAGACCTTATTCCCTAAATAAAATAAATTTGAGATGGTTTCATATCAGTACATATGCTTTTTTTTTTAAGACTGGCATAGTTTTCTAGTACCATAATTTATTTTATCTCCTACTGATGGACTTTGTCCTTATTTCCAGTCTTTTCCTATTATAAACAATGTTACGATGAATCAGTCACATGTTCACCTGCTATTTTGCTCACTGCCTATTTATTGAAAGGATAACTCTTAGGAATGGAACTGCTGGAACAACTGGCATGTGTGTTTTTTAAAACAACTTCATAAAAGTTGTAACTGGCATACCGATTTAAAAATCTACCCATTTTAAAGATGCAATTCAATGATTTGTAGTAAATTTACTGAGTTTTTCAGTCCTTATCAGAAACTATTTTTAGGAAATTTCATCACTCTACTGAGACCCCTCATGGTCATTTACACGGGCTAATTCTCATTTCTATCTTCTGTCCCAGGAAATCCCTCATCAAAACCTATCTCTATAAATTTGCCTTTTCTGGACATTTCAAATACATGGAATTAAATATGCAATATGTGATCATTTGTGTCTGACTTTGCTTTAGTTTAATGTTTAGTTTCAGGTTCATTCATGACATAGCATTTATCAATAGCTCATTTCTTTTTTTATTACTGAATAATATTCCATTGTACATATATGCTGCTGCTGCTGCTAAGTCACTTCAGTCATGTCCGACTCTGTGTGACCCCATAGACTGCAGCCCACTAGGCTCCTCTGTCCCTGGGATTCTTCAGGCAAGAACACTGGAGTGGGTTGCCATTTCCTTCTCCAGTGCATGAAAGTGAAAAGTGAAAGTAAAGTCGCTCAGTCGTGCCCTTAGCGACCCCATGGACTGCAGCCTACCAGGCTCCTCCGTCCATGGGGTTTTCTAGGCAAGAGTACTGGAGTGGGTTGCCATTGCCTTCTCCGTTGTACGTATATAACACATTTTAAAAATTCACTCATCAATTGATTGACATGTAAGTTTTTCCCTCCACTTTCTGGCTATTATGAATAATTCTGCTGTGAACATTCATATGCAAGCCATTGGCATTCATTTTTTCATTTGTGTAGATACACAGAAGTGAAATTGTTGGGTCCTATGAGAAATTTATGCCTAGCTTTTTAAGAAACCAGCAGACTATTTTCCAAAGTGGCTGAACCATTTTACATTTCTATTAGCAATGTAGGAGACTTCCTGTTTCTCCACATTCTTGCCGTTTGTTACTGTCTTTTTTTAAAAAATAACTGCTCTGCTGCTGCTGCTGCTAAGTCGCTTCAGTCGTGTCCAACTCTGTGTGACCCCATAGACGGCAGCCCACCAGGCTCCCCCGTCCTGGGATTCTCTAGGCAAGAACACTGGAGTGGGTTGCCATTTCCTTCTCCAATGCATGAAGTACAAAGAGAAAGTGAAATCGCTCAGTCATGTCTGACTCTTAGCAACCCCATGGACTGCAGCCTAACAGGCTCCTCCGTCCATGGGATTTTCCAGGCAACAGTACTGGAGTGGGGTGCCAGTGGGTGTAAAATGGCATCTCATTTTGGTTTTCACTAATGGCTAAAGATGTTAGGCATTTTTTTCAAGTGCTTATTCTTATAACTTCTTTAGTGAAATTTGTTCATATCCATTGCCCCTTTTAAAATGGGGTTGTTTGTCTTCTTATTAGCAAGTTTTAGGAAATTTTTGTTGGGAGGGTGTTGGGAGAAGGATGGACTGGAAGTTGGAGACAAGCAGATGCAAACTATTATATAGAGAATGGATAAATAACAAAGTTCCTCTGTATAGCACAGGGAACTGTATTCAATATCCTGTGATAAACCATAACGGAAAATCTCTGGTGGTCCAGTGGTTAAGAATCTGCCTGCCAATGCAGGGGACACAGGTTTGATCCCTGGTCTGGGAAGATCCCACATGCCGTGGAGCTTGTTAGCCAGAACTACTGTGCCTGAGTGCTATGACTATTAATACAGAAGCCCACACACCTGGAGCCTATGCTCTGCAACGAGAGAAGCCACTGCACTGAGAACCCTAAGCACCACAACTAGAGAAAGAGTACATGCAGCATCAAAGACCCAGCACAGCCAAAAATATATAAATTAAAATATGAAAAGTAATGTATATACATGTGTAACAATCACTTTGCTGTACAACAGAAATTAACACAACATTTTAAATCAACTATACTTCAATAACGGAGAAGACAATGGCACCCCACTCCAGTACTCTTGCTTGGAAAATCCCATGGACGGAGGAGCCTGGTAGGCTGCAATCCATGGGGTCGCTAAGAGTCAGACGCGACTGAGTGACTTCACTTTCACTTTTCACTTTCATGCATTGGAGAAGGAAATGGCAGCCCACTCCAGTGTTCTTGCCTGGAGAATCCCAGGGACGGGGGAGCCTGGTGGGCTGCCATCTATGGGGTTGCACAGAGTCAGACACGACTGAAGTGACTTAGCATAGCATACTTCAATAACATAATTTTTTAAAAGATTACCATACCAAACCTACCAAAAGAGTTATGTATGAAAGAATGTGATGTCTGGGATTTGCTTCAAAATAAGCCATCAGCAGAGGTAACAGATGAAAGCTATTGTTAATGAGCTGCTATTTGAAGCTGGGTGAAGCTGGCAATTCATTATACTATTTTCTTTTTGTATCTTTGAAATTTTTCAAAATGAAAAGGGTTTTTTTGTTTGTTTTTTTTTGATGACCACTTTTGGCACCACCTAAAATCAGTTTGTGCATATCCATCAGTGCACAACTCCTTGGAAGGTACTGGCTTAAAGGTGAAGACTGAGGGCTCTAGAGTCAGGCTGACCACATTTGAATTCTGCTTCTTGCAGTTACTAGTTGATCTCAGGCAAGTCCTCACCCCTCTGGCACACAGGTGTCTCATGTGAAAAATGAAGCACTAACTTTAATGAAACACTTACTATGATCCTGTTTTGTATTAATGTTCTCTTATTTTATCCTCCCCACCACCTTAAGAGGCGAGGTATTACTGTTAGTCCTATTTCACGGTTGAGGAAGCATCCTGAACACATGTGACTGAAGCATTTGACCTTTTAGGGCCTGCCCCTCCTCCCTCCAAGTTCAGAAGGTCCTCAAGGACCGAAAACAAAGTCACATGTTCCTATGTCTCTGCAGTTCCTTTATTGCCTCTGAAGTTTACCCGAATCAAGGCTGAGTTCTAAGATTCCCAAGAGTGTTTCTTGTTTGATGATACCTTCCCATCTCGCATAATGTGACCTGGATGCTTATCTCTTGATTTCATCTTTGCTTGAGGAATTTGTAGATGTGACTATAATTTTTTTAAAGACAGGTATATTCCAGTTTAGGATAGACATTTCCAGTGAGAACTGTGGGCAAGCAATGATTCTGATCTACAGTCTGTAACTGTGGAGCTTTCCTAGGAGAAGGACAACTCTACGTTTGAGAGCAAGAAAAGAGGAAATTGGGGATAATGAGGATTAGGAGAAACTCTGCCATGCTGTTTATTATCTAAGGGAGTTCTTCAGTCCTGCAAACGCTCATCTGAATCTAAGTCCTCCAAAAACTGCAGGAGGTGTTGAGAGCTCCTTATGGCTATTTATTTTTATAACATTCTTTTTTTTACTTCTATATTCAGTACAGAAAATTTGAAGGTTACAGAAAAGCATAAAGTCTCTTTTTTTTACACTGATTCAAGAAGAGGCAGTTGTTAAGTAGTTGAAAGAGACAGTCCTGGGTTTAAATCCCAGGTCTATTTCTTGCATTCTCTGTGAATTTTGGCAAGTCTCCTAACCCTTCTGAAACTGTTTCCTCCTTAGAAAAGTGGTCATCACAATACTTCCTACCTCATTGGGGATGAATATAGGCACATCTCATTCAGGGTACCCAGTGGGCACTCAATACATGTGTCTCTGTCTCCTCTCAAAATTTACAAAGAAATTTTCATTGAAGTGTTTTCTGAGCACCCTTAAGGTGTTACTGTATGCCAGAGAAAATACAGGAATGGATAAGATGGGTACCTTGCCCTTGAAGGGCTTATGGTTTAGAGAGGAAGGAAATCTTATAAGGTTGAATGGCTGAATCTGATGCATTTATTTATTTATTTTTATCTTTAATTTTTAAAATATTCAGTCTGTTACCTTTAGATAAAAGTTACATACCCTAATCACCATCTGTCAGAAGAGACCCTGAGAGGCCAGGTCATACAGCAAGTAAATAGTAGGGAGCAGACTGGAACCCAGTTAGGAGAAATATTAGGACAGAAGCTGTGAGAGGAAGATTTTAGAAATGAGATCGTGCTGTTTTGTAGCTCAAAGGGGAAAAACAGGCAGGAGATGGAGATGCGTGCGAATGGATCAGAGATTACAAATCCACCCCTGAAGACAGACCACATTTTGCTTGGTAGGAGTTCCCCTACCTCCACCAACATTTTATTATGAATATTTTCAAACAGAACAGTTTAAAGACATGTATGGTTAACTGCTATATACACTTTGTCATATATTAATTCCTTCATTACTCTACTCATCCATCTTATTACAAGGAAGCTGCAGAGTTCATGCTACCTTTAAACATTTCAGTATGGCTGTCATTAACTAGAGTTCAGTATTTGTTTTGAGGTTTGTTCTTTTTTTTAGGTTCATTTTACATGCAATGATAAACATAGATCTCAAGTGTATCATTTACTATGTTTTGACAAATGCATGCTGCTGCTAAGTCGCTTCAGTCGTGTCCAACTCTGTGCGACCCCATAGACGGCAGCCCACCAGGCTCCCCTGTCCCTGGGATTCTCCAGGCAAGAATACTGGAGTGGGTTGCAGACATGTAATCTACACCTCTAACAAGATATTGAAAACACATTTTCAACACCTGAGAAAATTTTCTCTCTCTAGAAGCAACCGATATTGTCATTTCTTTCACCATTGATTAGGTTTTACCTGTTCTAGAACAGCATACAAATAGAATCATACAGTTTGTACTTTCTTTTAGCATAATGTCTGATACTTATCTATTTTGTGTCATAGTAGTTTTTTGATGCCTATTTTATTTGTACAACAATTCAGCTGCATAATATTAAAAGGTTTGATGGGCATACCAAGGTCATAATCAACCATTATAATGTTCTTTAATTAATAGGGAAATACATTTGTGCTCCAAATAACCAACTTATGAAAATATCCTTTGGGACCTAATAATGCCTGTTTAGAATAAATAGCATCAAATTGTGGCAGAAGTTTATAAACACTACAATACTGTGCTTTTTGTAATTGGCAGTGAATGTATTAAAACATGTTTTTCATATGAATGAAAATGCATAATTTTACCCATTATGCATTCTGAATATTGGTTGAAGAAATGCATTTTTTCTTTCTAAAAGCTTTCTTTAGGGCTTCCCTGGCGGCTCAGTGGTAAAGAATCTGCCTTTTCCAATGCAGGAGACGCAGGTCGAATCTCTGATCCGGGAAGATCCCACATGCCTCAGCGCAGCTAAAGTCCATGCAGCACAACTACTGAGACTGTGCTCTAGAGCCTGAGCTCCGCAACAAGGGAAGCCACGACAGTGAGAAGCCGGTGCGCCACAACCTCACTCGCTGCAGCGAGAGAAAAGCCCAAGCAGCAATGAAGATCCACCACAGCCAAACATAAAAAAATAAAATTCTAAAATATTTTAAAAATAATTTATTTGGTTGCACCGGGTCTTAGCTGTGGTACACGGGATCTTCATTCTTCATTGCAGCTTGAGAACTCCTAGTGGCAGCATATGAGATCTAGTTTCCTTACCAGGGATGGAACCCAGGCCCCCTGCATCAATGTTTTAGCCACTGGACCACCAGGGAAGTCTCAAAATGTGTTTCTGAATTGTTTACATCTCTTGGCTTTATAATAATGGTAGTTATGAATGAGTTGAACATCAGCTGTGTACTTTGTCACGTATATTCCATTCTGTAAATTGACCACAGTTGATCCATTTTCCTGTTCATTTAAAACACAGGAGTTTTAAATAATTTGAATTTTTGCCATTGTTATAGATCTGAGTTCCAACCTTGGCTCTGCCACTTGCTAGGTAAAACCACGGGCTGGTTACTCTGTTTCTCTATGAGCACAATGGGACAAATTATAGCTAGTGTTTACTGTGTGTTTACTTGGCACCATTCTAAGTATTTTATAGGCATTAGCTCATTTAATTCTCACAACATCCCAGAAGATGGAGCATATTACTATTCCCATGTCATGGATGAGGAAACTGAGTGCCCCACCTGGCTTGCTGGGATATTTCAGTGAGATAGTGCATACAAACACGTAGGATCCTATTTGATAATTAAAAATGTAAATGTAGATGTTAGCTGTTATTTTTTATTTTCCCTTACTGGCCATTGGAGGCATTTAAGTTCACTACCCCAGTGAAATAAGTATGTAAAGCCCTGAAAGTAAGTTTGTCAAATAAAATATGTGGTGCCCAGTTCAATTTGAATTTTAGATAAACGATGCAAAAAATTAGTATAAGAATGTTACATGCAGCTTTTGTCACAAATTTGTATTAAAAATTATTCATTTTTTACTTGCAGTTCAAATTTAACTGAGCATCCTACATTTTTATTTTCTAAATCTGGCAACCCTACCTGGAGGGGATGACTAAGGGTGATCAGGGATGGAACTTGTGCTCCTCATTTTGCAGATGACAAAACAGTCTTAAACAGGGAAAACGATGAGCCACGACCTAGGTTTTCAGTGGTTTCTTTGGATCCATGTCTGAGGTTCCCAGAAGCTCCATCCAGTGTGCTCTCTCCATCAACACACAGTTCTGCCACTTTTCAAGTCTTTCCCTACCTCCTCTGGCAGCGGAATGCAGAATGGCTTCAGGGAAGTGGGGGACAGCAGCGTGACTAGCAGCGTGACTAAGTGTTCTACAGGGAAAGTCAATAAGAGACAGGTGGCATGTGGGTTGCTGGGTTTTCTCTTCCCACTCCTTCCAGTTCTGCATCTCTGCTTCCTTCTCTCTCCAGAGACCTGGGAAACCCCTTCCCTTGCTGATGGAGGCTTTTCCCAGGCTTCCTGCCCCTGCTCTAGCAGGGCTGGGTCCTGTCCTAGGCTGACCTGGCTGTCCAAGGCAGAAGGAGGGTGTAGGTGGCTCAAGGCTTTATTAGCCACCAGTCCTGCATTCTGACCAGGCCAAGAATAGACTGGCTTTTGAATCAGGGAACTTGGGAGCCAGAGCTACACAGCATGGGAGATGAGTAAATGTCCAGGCTGGGATTCTCTGCCCTTACTAACCTTGGGCCCTCCTTGGAGAACCTATCAACTAAATATCTGCCCTGGATTTCCTAGAATTTTCACAACATCTCAGGAGGTAGTATCTATTATTCCCATTTAGAGCTTTGGCCACTGAGGTTCAGGGGATTTCCCGAAAACCCCTGAAGTAAGATATTGATAGTACTAGATCCTTGGTCCATGTGGCTCTGAAGAAGCCTGACATTAATTCCACTAGGTCTGCCTCCCAGATCAGAGCTAATCCATCCTGTTGGCATGAGCAAGAACATTAGGATAGCATAGACCACCCAGCATAGTCGTTCTCAAAATGTGATCCCTAGGCGTCAGCATCACCTAGGCGCTTGTTTATTGTTGTTCAGTAGCTAAGCTGTGTCCGACTTTGAAATGCAAATTCTTGGGTCTGATTCCAGAACTTAAGAGATTCTGGGGGTGTTACTTGGCAATCTGGGTTTCAATATGCCCTCCAGCTGATTCTGATGCACTCTAAAGTTTGAGAAGCTGGTATGTAGTAGAAAGAGATGCGTTTTGGGAATAAAATGAATATACATTTAAAACATATATTTGCTTTACATAAACTTTTCTTGACACATAATACACAGAAAACTACACAAATCTACACAAATCATAAATATGCAGCTTGACAAATGTTCACAAAGTGAACCTACCAGTGTACCAGCACTCAGATCAAGACACAGAACATTTTTGCCAGCCCCCAAAACCCCCTTTTGGGTCTCCTTCCTGTTTTTACCTCCTCTTAAAGGTAATCACTGGGCTTCCCTGGTGGCTTAGACAGTAAAGAATCCGCCTTCAATGTGGGAGACCTGGGTTTGATCCCTGGGTTGGGAAGATCCCTTGGAGGAGGGCATGGCAACCCATTCCAGTATTCTTGTCTGGAGAGTCCCATGGACAGAGGAGCCTGGCGGGCTACAGTCTGTGGAGTCACAAAGAGTCAGACACGACTGAGTGACTAAGGACAAGGGTAATCACTATCCTGACTTCAAACACTATACATTAGTTTTGCATAACATTATATAGTTTAAAAATTGTGTATGAAGACAGAATGTGGTGCCGGAGGACTTCTGTTGAATCCCTGGTTCCTGGCTGAGTGATCTTGGACCACTCATCTAATTTACTTGAGACTCATTTCCCTCTTTGTATAATGGACATAAAAATGTTTGTTTTAGTTGCTAAGTTGTGTCCGACCCCATGGAGTGTAACCTGCCAGGCTCCTCTGTCCATTGGATTTCCCAGGCAAAAGTACTGGAGTGGGTTGCCATTTCATTTTCCAGGGGATCTTCCTGACCCAGGGAATCTACAACTCCTAGGGGGTTCGAATCTACAACTCCTGCATTGGCAGATTCTTTACCACTGAGCCACCTGGGAAGCCCAGGCATAAAAATACCTTATACTTTAAAGGTACAGTGCATTCTGTCTACTGTGAAGAATCACCTGGGGCACTAGTTAAAAACCCACATCCCGCAGAGTATGTATTCTCAATAGGACAAAAATTGATTGTGGGGGTGCAGAGGACATTAAAATACATGTATGTTTAAAAAATTTGTTTGTTTGCATGCCCTTCTCAGCTTGAAGGGATCTTAGTTCCCAGAACATGAATTGAACCTGTACCCTCGGCCGTGAGTGTGCAGAGTCCTAACCACTGCATAGCCAGGGAATTCCTCCCCACTCAAAATTTTTTTGGTAAAAGCTCAGATACATGGTACATAAATTGATAAAAAGTATATTTGTGACATTAAAATTTCATGAGGGAAAAAAAAAAATTTCATGAGGGAATTTAGGGAAAAAACGTCTAGTAGGACTTCGCTGGTGATCCAGTTGTTAAGACTCCATGTCCTCTGTAGGGGGCATGGGTTTGATCCTCATTGGGGGAACTAAGATTCTAAATGCAGAGTGGCATGCCCACCCCCCCCTCCAAAAAAAAAGTGTAAAATTGTTCCTTACCAAGATGATAATCTCAAAAAAGGTGAGAAACACTGCCTTACCACAGTGATGGTCCAAGTGTGATCTGTGGTCGAAAATGCAAACACTGTGGTCAGACCTCAGAGTTACGGAATTGGAAATTGTGAAGGTGGAGCCCAGCAGTCTGTGGTTTAAGTCCTCCAGGTGATTCTGATGGGCACTGAAGCTTGAGAACCACAGCACTAGATGATATGAATGGGGTAGGGTTATAGGAATCTGTATCTTTAGCATGCTTTCCTAAGGTATATTGCAGGAAACACTGACAACGGAGGACTTGAAAGTACTTTGAAAAGTGTAAGTGACTTTCTAAATGGTAAAATACTATTTTTATTAGAAGGAAACATGCTATACAATAATAGCAAAGGTCACTAATTACTAAGCACTTAGTTGTGCCTCTGAGTTTACTTCCACGGCCTATTAAATCTCACAAACAATCTATGAAGGAAGAGGTTGGAATCTGAAGCCAGACTGCCTGGGTTCTTATCTAGCTTGTGACTTGGTTTGTGCATCTGTAAAGTGAGGAAAATGAAGGTAGTTCCCTCATATATTCGTTGTGAGGATAAGAGGAGCTTATTGATCAGCTCTAAGAACACCTGCCATGTTGGCACTACTTACATGTAAGCTATTTTTATCATCCCTAAGTGTACACTGTTAAAAGGTGGAATTGAATCCAATCAATGTAACTCCCGAGTGTAGTTTCTTAAGGACTAAGATACGGTTCAGTGATTCTCAAAGTGTGATCTCCTACTAGTAGCACGTTGGAGAGCTTGTTAGAAATGCAAATTATTAAAATGATTAGATCCTATCTCAGATCTGCTGAATTAGAAACTCTGGGGGTGGGGCCCAGTAGTCTATGTTTTAACAAGCCCTTCAGGTGATTCTGATGCACACTAGAGTTTTGGATCTGTAGCTATACTGTTGAGAGGTTCTGGTGTGAGACCAGGAGGGTTTTTTAAAAAGCCTAGAGGTACCGTGCTGTGTTGCACTCAATATGCCAGCAAATTTGGAAAACTCAGCAGTGGCCACAGGACTGGAAAAGGTCAGTTTTCATTCCAATCCCAAAGAAAGGCAATGCCAAAGAATGCTGAAACTACCACACAATTGTACTCATCTCACACGCTAGTAAAGTAATCCTTAAAATTCTCCAAGCCAGTCTTCAGCAATACGTGAACCGTGAACTTCCAGATGTTCAAGCTGGTTTTAGAAAAGGCAGAGGAACCAGAGATCAAATTGCCAACATCTGCTGGATCATGGAAAAAACAAGAGAGTTCCAGAAAAACATCTATTTCTGCTTTATTGACTATGCCAAAGCCTCTGACTGTGTGGATCACAATAAACTGTGGAAAATTCTGAAAGAGATGGGAATACCAGACCACCTGACCTGCCTCTTGAGAAACCTATATGCAGGTCAGGAAGCAACAGTTAGAACTGGCCATGGACCAACAGACTGGTTCCAAATAGGAAAGGGAGTACGTCAAAGCTGTATATTGTCACCCTGCTTATTTAACTTATATGCAGAGTACATCATGAGAAACGCTGGGCTGGAAGAACCACAAGCTGGAATCAAGATTGCTGGGAGAAATATCAATAACCTCAGATATGCAGATGACACCACCCTTATGGCAGAAAGTGAAGAGGAACTCAAAAGCCTCTTGATGAAAGTTAAAGAGGAGAGTGAAAAAGTTGGCTTAAAGCTCAACATTCAGAAAACGAAGATCATGGCATCTGGTCCCATCACTTCATGGGAAATAGATGGAGAAACAGTGGAAACAGTGTCAGACTTTATTTTTGGGGGCTCTAAAATCACTGCAGATGGTGATTGCAGCCATGAAATTAAAAGACGCTTACTCCTTGGAAGGAAAGTAATGACCAACCTAGATAGCATATTCCGGAGAAGGCAATGGCACCCCAATCCAGTACTCTTGCCTGGAAAATCCCACGGACGGAGGAGCCTGGTAGGCTGCAGTCCATGGGGTCGCTAAGGGTCGGACACGACTGAGCGACTTCACTTTCACTTTTCACTTTCATGCATTGAAGAAGGAAATGGCAACCCACTCCAGTGTTCTTGCCTGGAGAATCCCAGGGACAGGGGAGCCTGGTAGGCTGCCGTCTATGGGGTCGCACAGAGTCGGACACAACTGAAGTGACTTAGCATAGCATAGCATAGATAGCATATTCAAAAGCAGAGATATTACTTTGCCAACAAAGGTCCGTCTAGTCAAGGCTATGGTTTTTCCTGTGGTCATGTATGTATGTGAGAGTTGGACTGTGAAGAAAGCTGAGCGCCGAAGAATTGATGCTTTTGAACTGTGGTGTTGGAGAAGACTCTTGAGAGTCCCTTGGACTGCAAGGAGATCCAACCAGTCCATTCTGAAGGAGATCAGCCCTGGGATTTCTTTGGAAGGAATGATGCTAAAGCTGAAACTCCAGTACTTTGGCCACCTCATGCGAAGAGTTGACTCATCGGAAAAGACTCTGATGCTGGGAGGATTGGGGGCAGGAGGATAAGGGGAAGACAGAGGATGAGATGGCTGGATGGCATCACCGACTCGATGGACATGAATTTGAGTGAACTCTGGGAGTTGGTGATGGACAGGGAGGCCTGGCGTGCTGCAATTCATGGGGTTGCAAAGAGTCGGACACGACTGAGCGACTGAACTGAACTGACCGGGAGTAATCCAAGAGTCCCTCCCACCTAGCTAAATGCAAGCTCGGATTTAGCTGCGCTCACCAGCCTCTGCTAGCTTTTCCTGCCGGCAGCTGGTTAGTGCGCAAGGACTTCTAGGGCTTGTAGTCCTGATAGCTCCGGAGCTGGACGCGCCTGCGCGTTGGCCGCCAACTCGTTCTAAGAGCTGTGGTCCGGGCTCGGGACCGGCTGCCATCTTAGTCGAGGGACTGAAGAGTAGCCGCCGCCCCGAGTCCCGGTAAAAACCCGCGGGCGGACTGGAGGCAATTTTGGGGAGAGGGAGGGTCCTGGCTGAATATGTCGGAGGAGAGCGAGAGGTAGAGGAGTGCGGCGCGTCAGCCGGGACCCGAGCCGCGGCTGCTTCCTCTTCCCTCAGAGCCGGTGCCCGTGGGGTCTCGGGGAGCTCGGGCTAGTGGCAGGGGCCGGGAGGAGGGGTGGGGGGCGGGGTGGGTCATCTGGAAGCCCCGAGCGGCCACTGTTGGGCTCAGACGTTCGGAGCCCCTCGCCTCGCGGGCGCCAAGTTCTGAGAGAACTGGGCCGCAGCGGGCGCCCCCGGGGTCCAGCCCAGAGCCCGTCAGCCCCGCCCGGGGGCTGCGCTCCTGCGGCCCGGCCTACGCGAGGGGCCCCGCGGCAGCGGCCGGGGCGGGCGACGTGGCCCTGCGAGGGGCGGCGGCCGGGCCCACCTGCCACCCGCTGCCCTTCCCGAGACTTTTTGGAGCCCCCACTAGCGAGAGGGGCCAAGTACAGTGGCTGCCTCTCTTCTCTCTTCCATTCCCCTCCGTCTATTGTCCCCCAGCGTGGTGGTCCCGGCCCCGGCGTCGTCCTCCGCGCTCGCCGCCGCCACCGCAGCGGCCCCGCCGGCGCCGAGTTTTGCAGACGTGGAGCTGTCACTGCCCTTCCTCCTGAAAGTGCCCTTTTCTTTAGCGGAGAGAAGAAAAAAGTAGTCGTGATGAGGACAGGACTTAGTGGGGAACTCAAGTTCTTAGACTTTGCTCCGGGCCGCGACGTAGAGCGAAACACAGGATCTCTACGCCCCAGGTAGACGCTGGGCCTCAAGTTAGCGATGTAACCTGGTGGATTTGCAAACTACCCGAAATCCACGATTCTCCAGTAACAACTCACCTTGTTTTCTTGCTTATTTTTGTATCTTGTTAATTATTCTACAGCTTCAGTATATTTTTTGGGAGGGGTGGGGAAGGAAGAGACATTTCAGGGAATTTTCCTCTGAAAATTAACGAGGCACTTGAGCCAACCATCTGTCACTGTACTTAGTTGGAGTCGTGCATGTATTCCTAATATAATTAGATCTTAGGGAAGTACTAGAGGCAGTGTATTTCTACCCTCAAAATGGGCTAGGGAGTTGTTTCTCGGCCGAAATAAAGTTCTCAGAGCAGGTCTGGTGAGAGTCTTCATTGTGTATTCATAGGTTTACTCAGGTTACAGTTACTTCATTTTTAAGATTTAGAAATGAAGGTGGAAATTCACCTGCTGTTTTGAACAGTGGGTATGTTTTTTGGGTGTGATTCCGAAAGGAATTCCTTCATCTTCAGCATATGAGTCAAGTCAACAAGGATATGAAATAAGTGCAGGATAATTCCTCAGTGTATTCTAGAGTAAATCATTTTTCCGTTCCTTAAAGAAACATCTTTACACCAACTGGAAGAGACAAACCAGTAGCCCCCAAATTTGGTCATTAGAAAAATCAGGGCAGCTTTTTTAAAAGTAGAAATTTCAGAGCCTTACTTCCTGAGATTGATTTAATACGTTTGGGTCGGCCTTGAGGATTAAAACTTGCCTCAGGCAATTTTGATGGTTTTGGAAACCGTTGAGACAATACTTTGAATAAACCAAAAGCTTTGAGATGGAAGAGGAAGTAATCAGTTGTGTCTGATTGATTTGAGGAAGAATCTGCTTCAAGCTGAAGTTGGGTCTTAGCTGAAGTGTTATTGTGATGGAGAAAGGGAAGGACAGGGCAGAGGAAACACCTCAATACTGTTAGCAAACACAGGATTGAGGAAGATAAAAGGGAGCAGGGAGTGGGATGGGGAAGAAGAGCATTAGGGATGTGAGGCAAGAAAAAAACTTGTTTTATGTTGTTAGCAATAGATGCAGATTTTTAAACAGGAAAATGATATCGAGTACATGTTTGCTTTAGGAAGATTGCTTTGTGACAAAAGTGAAAGGACAGAAGAGTGGCTGTTTCAGTGGCTTAGGTGAGAAGTGAGCTCTACAGATCTTCCTCAGTGAGAGGCTGTGGGCATGATTAAGAGATTAAATTTAGTTAATGGCACCCCACTCCAGTACTCTTGCCTGGAAAATCCCATGGACGGAGGAGCCTTGGTAGGCTGCAGTCCATGGGGTCTCCAAGAGTCGGACACGACTGAGCGGCTTCACTTTCACTTTTCACTTTCATGCATTGGAGAAGGAAATGGCAACCCACTCCAGTGTTCTTGCCTGGAGAATCCCAGGGACGGGGGAGCCTGGTGGGCTGCCGTCTATGGGGTCACACAGAATCGGACACGACTGAAGCGACTTAGCAGCAGCAGCAGTGCAAAATTGTCCTATTTTTGTATGAGGATTTCTTTAGGGCCAGTCTGGGTAAAAGGTTCCTTTTCTGTCAAAAGAACCCATTAGCAAATCAGAGTAATATTGCACAGTTACATATGTTAATGGTATCAGAATTTGTTGTTAGCATCCTTGATGCAATTTGTAGGATTTAGAGACTAGACTGAAATTATGGCTATCAGTGCTATTGATTTATGAGCTTGTTGGGAAGTGTTTTTTCTCCCACCTTCAGAAACTTGGTTTTAGAATTTTAGAGTTGGGGGACTCCCCTGGTGGTCCAGTGGCCAAGACTCTGTGCTCCCAATGCAAGGGTCCTGTGTTTGATCCCAGGTCTGAGAACTGGATCCCACATTCTGCAACTAAAGATCCTACATACCACATCTGAGACCCCAAATAAATAATACATGTTAAAAGAAAGAGTTGGAAGAGATTGTAGAGAATATCTAGTCCACAGTAGCAGATGTATTTTGATTTATGGGCCAACTTTCACTTGAAGTAGCTGCCAGAAGCCCTGTGTTGAGAAGGATTTTAATCATAAGGGTTCTCTGGGAAAGTGAGTTATGATTGATTAGTGATAACCCCTGTGGACACTAGTTATCTAGTGGTTAGTATCAATATATGTGCTAGGTATATGCTATTCTTGGACTAATCCAACCTTTTCTGTTTTGTTTTGTTTTTTAAACAAAGAATCAGAGCTAAAAGTAGAACCAAGTTTTGTAACTCTTAGTCTGTTCTCCAGTGTACCAAGATGAATGTGTGCTACTAAAGAGCTTTTGGTATTAGACCAAAAGAAAAAAGTATTTCTAGCCTGTGCCTCTTGACTGTTTAGTTAAGAGTTTAACAAGGAACTTTGGCCTAGAAGTGAGTTGTATTCATTCTGGCTTAGGAAATTTGTGTTTATACTCACAGAAAAATAGCCACCCTCCGCCTTCTTTTCTTGTTCCTCACCCTTCTCTGTTTTGGGTTTAGGGGATTGGTTTCTTCCAAGTTGCGGGGATAGTCCTTACTGTGACCTCAAAAGGTAGAGTATGTATTTATATGGCCATCCTCATTTTGTGATGTAGTTATACGCAGGTGGGGAGTTACCCTGTTGTATGGGTTAAGGCAAAAGTGTATTAAAGCCCCACCCCCGCAACCTCATCTTTATGGCACCTAGCCAAATTTTGGGCTTATAATATGCACTCAGTAAAGGCATGTTGATTTTTTTTTTTTTTTTAGGCATGTTGATTTTTGTGGCTGTAAATGATACTGGCTTTGAGTCAGTATAAATTAGCAAGTGGGGTTGAAGAATTGAATTGCAGCATTTTCTCATTGAGAGGTCAGTCCTCTGCTAAAAATGTTGGGCTGGAAACTAGTCTCACAACTAGAAGTAGTTAACCAGAAGCTGTTCCTCTTTTCTGTCCTCTTTCAGTCTAGCAGTGTACTGTCCTTGGAGGACTGCTGCCAGCTCAGCTCTTTGCTTCTGTACAGAATTGACTATACTCAGATCCTTGGAGTACTTTTTCTTTTCGTATCCCTAGGAGCTTCCAAGTTGCAGGGATAGTCCTTACTGTGACCTCAAAAGGTAGAGTATGTATTTATATGGCCATCCTCATTTTGCTATGTAGCTATACGCAGGTGGGGAGTTACCCTATTGTATGCGTGAGTCATTTTCTTCCCAATTTAACCTTATTATCCTGCCTGCTCCATCAAAAATTATCTATCCTATGAAACTTTTTAAAGGACATTGTGCTGTCCTATTCCAAAGGTCATTGCTGATCTGATGTGTTTAACCATAGGAGTAATGTGTTAATGGATCCTCCTTCCTTTCTCAGGTAACATGCATTTAACCGTGGCCTTCTGGAGACAGCACCTTAATCCAAAGAAGTGACTTCAAACGGTGAAAACTTCAGGTATGGTGGCATGCCTGTGAGAGATAGTGGGGGTCAGAAATGGTGCTGAGGGTGAGCGCAGGTCCTGTTAACAGCTGTGGGAAGTATGGGGAGAGACCAGTGTTGATGCTGGCTACATCAGTTGGCTGAAGACATAGTTTCCTTTTGGATCTGAAACCCATAGCTGCCTCTACAAGGATTAGCCTGTGAGCTACATTGTATTCTTAATTTGGGTCCTTTGACTTTTCTGTTTTTCTAGCTTCCTTATACAGTCATATACTTTTCTCACTTGTGCTGTTTTAGAAACATTTATCTCTATACTTGTCCATACATGTGCACATATATGGTTAAAATGTGTAGGAATTAAAAAGAAAACAATATAGTTCAATGGAAAAAGAATAGAGGACTTGGAAAGAAAAGGTCTGGGTTCTGATTTTATTTTTCTACTGACAAATTTGATTATTGGCAAAGTATTTAATCTTGGCAAGACTTAGTTTATATATCTGTAAAATAGTTATGTTGATTTCTGCCTGCCTCCCTGGCATTGTTGTGAGGATCAAATAAAATAATACATATTAAATCTTTAGAAAAAAGTGAATTCCCATCTTAAGCCATTATCCAGATCTATAAGGTGGGAGGAGTTGGCAATAATACTGAAAAGGAAAACAGGACAGGACAGATTCATCTTAAAAGATCAGGAGAGAAAAAAAAAAAAAAAAAGACCAGGAAGAAGAAAAGGAAGTCTGCTGGTTAAGAGAAAAAGTAGAGCACAGGAAAAGTCAAGCAGTAAGAGAATAGGGAGTAAATGAAGTAGAGCACATGAATTGGTTGGTGAGAAAGCTGTATAGGAAAGAGGATCCCTTTCATTTGCTTAACCCTAACCTTTCGACTGTTATTACCACATCTCTTCATATAAGTGTCCCATCCGTACTTAAGCTTCTTGTCCCCATTGTAAAATCATAGTAAAATTGTGTGACCCTTTGTGTTTAGTTTATATTTTTGTTAACAAATTGCCTCATAAATGCCAAGAGACCAAGGCTATGGCTTGCTTATTATGGTATCCCAGGTCAGTGCTATAATCAAATGTGTGATTAATCTGTGGGTTTTTTTTTTTTTTTTTTTTTAAATAGTTACGAAGAGAAAAGGAGATGGTAGGGTGCTTTGTGAGATACTAGAGAAAGGAAGTGGATAAGAGGAAAAGTAGATAAATCAGAGGTGGTGAGAGGAAACATTCTCAGAGGATAATGAAAGAAAAGACATGAAAATGAAAAAAGTATGTAGAATAACAGGGGAAAGGATGGCGTTATCTGCAATGACTGGAACAAGGTAAATTTCATATCTTTAGTGGTGGTATAATACCTCATAAAAAGTTATGTACTGGGGAAGATCATCCTCCATACCAAATATCTTTAAAATATTTCTAAAAGTATCCATTTCATCCTGAGCTCACAGAGTAGTTCTTTGTGGAAAGAAAACTGGGCCAGCATTCAGGAAATATGTGTTCTGGCCTTGATACTGCTTGTTACTTAATTTCTATGATCTTGAGCAATTTGCTTAAGTCTGTGGACTACATTACTTTCTACTGAAGGTATGAACATGATGTTTTCTCCTTCCAGCTCTTTGATTATTCTTTGTGCTGCTTATGCCAGGTCACCAGTTTTTCAGGGCTTTGTTGATACAATGTGGGACTGGTCTCAAAAATATCTTATAATAGGACTTCAAAGCATCCATTGCTTTGTAAATGAGAAGCCATTTTAAATTCTACTTTATTTTTTATTTTTAGCTGGGCCATGCAGGTAGTAAGATCTTCACTCCCCCCTGCAGTGGAAGCTCGGAGTCCTAACCACTAGACCACCAAGGAATTCTCTTTCTGCTTTAAACATAGGTTGAGAGACCTGCAGGAAATCTAAGTATAGAAATGTTGAGCTTGTAATATTAAGCAAGCGTTTATTGAGCCCTGTTATGCTAGTTTCCAAGGGATACTCTACCTCAAGGATTTTGTGTTTCTGTGAGGAAAATAAAACTGTTCACTAGTAATTATTGTAAAAAAGCAAGATGATAAATGCTATAATAAGGATTTCATTGCATTTCAACTTAAGATGTTTGGATTTCTTGGTTCCTTTATTACAACTGAATATATGCTAACTGCAGGGACTCATGGAAAAAAGCGGTTCCTACCCTCAAGAAACTTAATTTTTTTCATGTCTGCACACTGTTTACTCTCATAGATATATCCTTCTACCCCAAGAAAGAGAAGAGTTTTGTGCTATATCATCACTTTGTAGTTTTGAACTAAGGATTCATCTCATTATTGAGCTTACCTTACTCCAGGAACAGTCTCATAACAAATACATAGTTTGATTGGATTCCTTAATATTTCAGTTACAGAGAAAGTTTTCTTTTAAGGTGAGGGAAAAAATTCAAAAATGCCATCTGCATTTAGGTGAACTTTGGTTTGCTTCTTAGTCATTTGTGCAAAGAAAGAATAGGCTCTAAAATTTAGTCTCTTGAGTCTTCGTTCCAGGCAGTTAATTCAGTTGGTCACAGAAGAAAGGATGGTAGTCTAAAGGAATCATATTGTAGGGATTAACAGTGTTCCCTGGAGTAAGACTATCTGATTTTGAATTTTCGCTGTACCTTGAGTGTACTGGTAATGTGACCTTGGCTGAGTTGCTTCACTTCTCTGTGCCTTAGTTTTTTCATTTATAAATCGAGAATAATAATAGTGTATATCCATAGGGTTTTTGTATGGATTAAATGAGATAATATATTTTTGCTTGAACAATAGTTGGTTCACAATAAAGCAGGAAATGTTAATTGCCAGTGTTGTTGTTATCATTATCACATTATCATCATCACCAACCTTGTCTGTTCTAAAATTATCATCACCAACCTTGTCTGTCTTAAAATTATCATCTTAATTTATTCATTCAGTAAATGTATATAAGGGGAGCACTGTAAAGTCAGATGCCTATAAGGGCTAGATTTAAATAGTAATAGTAGAGCAGATTGGGACTTAAGTGGTTTAGGGAATTCATGTTACTCCAGTGGGGCAGCTCTTAGGCAGCTTTGGTTTACTTTTTTTAAAAAATTGAGGTGAGATTTATCATTTTAAAATATATAATTTACTGTTGGCTCACTATCGATCTAGCAGGAGGTAGGGGAGGAGGCATATAGATGAAGTGTGACCTGAACATCTTTTTTATGAAGAGAAGCTGGAATTTCAGATTTTGTGAGAAATTTTTATTTTTAAATGTTGGCAACGTAATGAATTCATAAAAATGCTGTGAGCCAGACAAATTCACCACTGTGGGCAGACTTTGTCTTGTGGGTTGCTGTTCTGTAACCTCTGATCTGGGGCTTGACTTTTTGCTGCATAACCCATGTTCACTGCTCTCTGGAAAGAGACTCCTTACTCACATAGAGATTTTTAAAGTTCAAGCGATACCTTACTGCTATCTAGGGCTGAATGAGGCATAAACAGAAAAATTAAGGCAAAGAGGAGGAGGGAAGTTATTTAAAACTGGGATTCAGAATGGGAAAATGGCAGGAATGAACTTAAGATGGTGAAAGAAAGTACAGTGAATTTAAATTAATCTGAAGAGGGTTTGTGTGGTCCCAGTAAGAATAGAAAGTTTAGAAAAATGAAGAGATCAGTGTAGAGGCAAAATAATTTCTCTTCTTCCCTTTCAGGTTCTTTGGTCTAATAATTGCTGTAAGATAGATTAACAACAGAAAAACAAATTTTCTAAATACAGTATGGGAGCCTCAAAACTGAGACCCAAAAGGCAGCCATAATAGGGGCTTATATACATATCCTGAGCCTTATAAGGAAAAGGAGTAGGGGCTGGTGATACAAAGGGAAGAGGAGAGGAGATGTTTGGAAAATAAAGGTTGCCCTATTACTTAATTAGTTAAGTTTTCTTTCTTTCTTTCTTTCTAAAATCATTTATTTGGCTGTGCTGAGTCTTAGTTGCTGCATTCGGAATGTTTTAGTTGTAGCATGGGAACTCTTAGTTGCAGCTTATGGGATCTAGTTTCCTGACCAGGGATCAAACCCAGGCCCCCTGCATTGGGAGTGTGGAGCGTTAGCCACTGGACAACCAGTGAAGTCCCTGCAGTTAAGTTTCTTAGGTAAAAAGATATTTTCTGGTAATAATTCTCTTCTTGGTACAGGCCTCCTTTCCAGTGTAAATGTAGGCAGTTGTGGGAAGGAGAGAGGTAAACAGCTTTTGCAGCTGAGTTTTGATTCTTTAGCTCAGAATAATTCTTATGCCAAAGTGGCATATTTTGGGGTAATATACTCTGCTGCCCTTCAGCAGTCTTCTTATTTTAGAATAAACTTAAGTCCTATTGACTGGTAGGATGAAGTGGTATTTTATGAAATTTATTTTGTTAATATTGAAGTCTACAGTGTTTATTAGGGTTGGTAGGGTCCGGAGGCAGGGAGACCAGGCTAGGGAGGTTGTAGTGAGAATGGAAAGCGAGGGACAAAAGCTTGTATTTGGGTCACCCTGTGGCAGTGGGACGCTGCAGTAAAGATGCAGATTTTGAAAGCTCTTCTCATATTTGTTCTTTTGTAATAATTGGGATATGTGAGGATAATACTGAAGAGGCTACCCCTCCGTTTTCATAAGGATCTTCATTACTCTCAGCCGTGGCACTCTCTTTAATGGTGGATCATGTATATAGTCTCATAATTTCCCAGCTTTAAAAGAATAGAAAAGGTAAAATCAAAGTAGTTCAATTGCTTATTACATTTCTAGTTTAGCATTTTTGGTCATCTTGATTAACCTCTTCTGTAGACTTTAAACATGGAATTTTTTTTATTTACCAAGGTTTGGATACAGTAACAAAAGGTTTTCTCACGGAAAAGATGTAGAATTTTGTTGCAGAAATGTGACACAGTAATTAATTTATGATTCAGAATGTTTAAAACTGATAAATGTAGAAACATGAAATGTGTTTATATAGCCTGAGAAAGTGATTTTCAGGATTTAATTTTCAGTAGGCCTTTGGTTCTGGTTATACTTTTCTCATGAAACATTTCTTGACATATACAGGAAAGTTAACTTCTTATTCTTGACTAAAATGCAAAATGTAGTTATTTTAAGTAATCTTTTTAATAAGTAAATCTAATAGTGTGTTCAGTTTAGTCGCTCAGTCGTGTCCGACTCTCTGCGACCCCATGAATCGCAGCACACCAGGCCTCCCTGTCCATCACCAACTCCTGGAGTTCACTCAAACTCATGTCCATCGAGTCGGTGATGCCATCCAGCCATCTCATCCTCTGTTGTCCCCTTCTCCTGCCCCCAATCCCTCCCAGCATCAGAGTCTTTTCCAATGAGTCAACTCTTCGCATGAGGTGGCCAAAGTACTGGAGTTTCAGCTTTAGCATCAGTCCTTCCAATGAACACCCAGGACTGATCTCCTTTAGAATGGACTGGTTAGATCCCCTTGCAGTCCAAGGGACTCTCAAGAGTTTTCTCCAACACCACAGTTCAAAAGGATCCGTTCTTTGGTGGTCAGCTTTCTTCACAGTCCAACTCTCACATCCATACATGACCACAGGAAAAACCATAGCCTTGACTAGACGGACCTTTGTTGGCAAAGTAATGTCTCTGCTTTTGAATATGCTATCTAGGTTGGTCATAACTTTCCTTCCAAGGAGTAAGTGTCTTTTAATTTCATGGCTGCAGTCACCATCTGCAGTGATTTTGGAGCCCAGAAAAATAAAATCTGACACTGTTTCCACTGTTTCCCCATCTATTTCCCATGAAGTGATGGGACCAGATGACATGATCTTAGTTTTCTGAATGTTGAGCTTTAAGGTGTGTTAGAGCCTGAATATTCAGAATATTTGAGAGACAGCAACTTTTCCCTCATCAATGAATAAGAACACTGAACTGAGCCTGTGAAAAGTAGACAGAATTGCAGCCATCTAGAAATGCAGTAAAAAGATCAAATTGAGCTAAATCCAAGTCTTATTTAATGCAAAGAGAATTTGTTTTTTGAACTTTTGAAGCATGGTCTAACCTAGATTTTGAAGTTCATTTGTTTTGAAAATTTAAAGAGATTTTTAGATGGTTCATTTAATTGGGGGTCTGCTTTGGAAGGAAAGGAATATCGAAGAGGATTAGCTGCATTTGCTTCTGTGGAAAGCTAGTAAAAGGGAAATCCTAGATTATCTTTTACCCTTGAATTTCTGGAAGGAGAGATAATTACTATAGGTCTTAATTAAAAACTGTTAATGTATGTATTGAAATGTATAGAACCTGGCTCCTGTTGCTTTTTATTGTCCAGAATGTTGCTGACATTGATGTGCAGTCATCTACTCTCCCTTTCTCTTTGCCCTTCAGGATTTAAACTTTTTTCCTTTATTTTTTCTTGTTGGAGTTTTGGGAGAGTATGGAGATGGAGCATAGATGTTCAGTCTGCTTTCTTGATTTTACTGTTTAAATTGATATTTTCATTAATAAGGGGCAAAGAAAATGATAGACTTATTTATCCTGATTATTTTTTGTCATTGTAAAATATGCATAACATGTTGGTAAAATATGCATAAAATTTACAACTGCAACCATTTTAAGTGTTTAATTCAGTGATATTAAACATATTCCCATGCTGCATACCTATTATCACTATGCATCTCCAGAATTTATCATTCCAAACTGAAACTCTGTATGTGTTATTAATAATGCCATTCCCCTCCCTGGTAATCACTGTGTTAATTTTTGTCTCTATAGAATTTGACTATTCTTGCTACTTCATATCAATGGAATCATACAATATTTGTCCTTTGTGTCTGGCTTTTTAACTTAGCACAGTGTCTTCAAAGTTCATGTTGTAGCATGTTTCAGAATTCCATTCCTTTCTAAAAAGCTGAGTAACATCCCATTTTATGTGTATAATCACATTTTGTTTATCCGTTCATCTGTAAATGGCCTTTTGGATTACCTTTTGGCTATTGTGAATAATGATGTTATGAATGTGGCTGCATAAATATCTGTTCAAGTCCCTCCTTTCAGTTCTTTAGGTGTATTCTCAGAAGTGGAACTGGTGGATCAAGTAGTAATTTCATGGTGGGTTTTCTAAAATTTATTTTTTAATTGAAATATAATTGATTTACAAATGTTAATTTCTGCTGTACAGCAAAATGACTCAATTATGCACATGTGTACATTCTTTTTTATGTTCTTTTCCATTATGGTTTATCCCAGTGCTTCCCAGGAGGCTCAGTGGTAAAGAATCTGGCTGCCATGCACGAGACTCAGGTTTGATCCCTGGTTCAAGATGATATCCTGGAGAAGGAAGTGGCATTCCACTCCAGTTTTCTTGCCTGGGAAATCCCACGGACAGAGGAGCCTGGCAGGCTACAGTCCACCGGGTCACAGAGAGTCAGACACGACTTAACAACTCAACAACAACAACATGGTTTATCCCAGGATATTGAGTATAGTTCCCTGTGCTATATAGTAGGACCTTATTGTTAGTAATTCCATGTTAATTTTTTTTAGTATCCGCCATAGTGTTTTCCCCAGCCGCTATGCCTTAGTACATTCTCACCAGCAGTTCTCAAGAGTTCCAATTTTTTACACCCATGACAACATTTCATTTCACTTCTTTTCTTTTTTTAAAGAATAGTCATTCTAATGATGAGAGAAGTGGTATCTCGTTGAGGTTTTTATTTGCATTTCTCTAGTAATTAGTGGTACTTTCTTTTCCTATGCTATTTGTATATCTTCTTTGCAGAAATGTCTATTCAGTTTCATTGCCCATTTTTAAACTGGGTTGTTTGATTTTTTAGTGTCTTAATTATCTTGTAGGCTACTGGCTACATCTACTGGGTCTTGTGCTATTCCTCCTTCTTTCCTGTTATTGACAAAGCAGTTAGAACCATTCTCTAATATATAGTCCCTCAGTAAATGAATGTTTGATAAAATATTAAAAGTAGTGCTTTCTGGAAAGATAAAGGTTGGTTGGGGCAGGATTTTCATTACATTTTCTTTGGTTTTATGATTCTATATTCTCTTTTAACCATTTACTTGGGTGGGGTAAACATTTATAAAGGATTAAGCTTTAGGCAAAGAAGTCCCTGTGTCATCCAGATTTTATTTTGGAGAAGGAAAATATCTTTTAATATCTTATTAAAAGAAATTTCACTCTTACAGGACTTGCTGTTGCTACTGCTTGCCTAAGAAAATATAAATCAGCCTGAGGTATCCAGACAAATATTTTACCTTTTGTAATTCTGAAAAGGAAGAAGTCTGTTTTAATCATTTCAGTGATTACTTTTTTTTTCTTTTATTTTTTAACTTTACAATATTGTATTGGTTTTGCTATATATCAACATGAATCTGCCACAGGTATACACATGTTCCCCATCTTGAACCCTCCTCCCTCCCCCCTCCCCATACCATCACTCTGGGTCGTCCCAGTGCACTAGCCCCAAGCATCCAGTATCATGCATTGAAACTGGTCTGGCGACTTGTTTCATATATGATGTTATACATGTTTCAATGCCATTCTCCCGAATCATCCCACCCTCTCCCTCTCCAACAGAGTCCAAAAGACTGTTCTATACATCAGTGTCTCTTTTGCTGTCTCGTATACAGGGTTATTGTTACCATCTTTCTAAATTCCATATATATGCATTAGTATACTGTATTGGTGTTTTTCTTTCTGGCTTACTTCACTCTGTATAATAGTCTCCAGTTTCATCCACCTCATTAGAACTGATTCAAATGTATTCTTTTGAATGGCTGAGTAATACTCCATTGTATATATGTACCATAGCTTTCTTATCCATTCATCTGCTGATGGACATCTAGGTTGCTTCCATGTCCTGGCGATTGCTTGATTTTTGTGTGATGATTTTGAATTTCTTTTTTGTGCTATTTATTAGGGCCTTTTTTGTTGTTCAAGAGGGATTTGAGAGTGGTCCTAGACTCCATATTTAAATAATTTTGAAATGGACCAAACTGAGTAAGTTCAGGTATGCAGTGACATAGATTTTTTTTTTTCCATTTGTTTCCCTGTTGCTCTTTTCTTTTCTTTTTTTTCGGGAGGCTCAGTTATGGAACTGTAGAAGGCGATGGCACCCAACTCCAGTACTCTTGCCTGGAAAATCCCATGGACGGAGGAGCCTTGGTAGGCTGCAGTCCGTGGGATCGCTAAGAGTTGGACACGACTGAGCGACTTCACTTTCACTTTTCACTTTCATACATTGGAGAAGGCAATGGCACCCCACTCCAGTACTCTTGCCTGGAGAATCCCAGGGACGGAGGAGCCTGACGCGCTGCCATCTATGGGGTCGCACAGTCGGACACAACTGAAGCGACTTAGCAGCAGCAGTTATGGAACTGTAGTTTTAAATCATGAAATTAACATAGAGATCTCAGTTTTTGGCTGCATCTTCTGTTCTGACCTTGGACCATTCATTTTGATTGGATTGTTTGTCTATTATTGAATTACAAGAGTTCTCTGTGAATTCTGGATATAAGCCCTTTATCAGATAAGTGTTACATCTTAGAGATATATTCTCCCAGCCTTTTGCTTGTTTTTTCATTTTCTTAATGGTGTCTTTTGAAGAGGAGAAGTTCCTAATTTTAATAAGGCTTAATTTCTCAATTTTATCTTTTGTGGATGGTACTTTTGGTGTCACAGCTAAGAAATCTTTGCCTGATTGGGCACTCCATTTAACTTTGCTGGATTCCCATGCATTTATCTGTAAAAACAAATAAGATGTGTGTGGTATTTTGCTTTCTTTGAAATGATATTTTATTCAGTTCCTTTGGGACTCAGAGGAGGTAGTCTTTGTAAATTTTTTTTTAATTGGAGTATAATTCCTTTGCAATATTGTGTTAGTTTCTGCTGTACAACAAAGTGAATTAGCTATATACATACATATATCCCCTCCTTCCTGCGCCTCCTTCCCATCCCCCATCTCACCCCTTAGGTCATCATAGAACATGAAACTGAGCTCCCTGTGCTCTACAGCTTCCCACTAGCTATCTGTTCTATGCATGGTAGTGTGTACATGTCAGTGCTACTCTCTCGGTTTGTCCCACCCTCCCCTTTCTCCCATGTCCCCATGTCTGGTCTCTGTTCCTGCCCTGCATATAAGTTTATACGTACCATCTTCCTAGATTCTACATATATACATTAATATACAATATTTATTTTTCTTTTTTCTGACTTCACTCTGTATGACAGACTCTAGGTTGATCTACATTACTACAAATGACCCAATTTGTTCCTCTTTAACGGCTACTATCCCATATATTTATGTTTCACATCTTCTTTATCCATCTGTCTGTCGATGGAGATTTAGATTGCTTCCATGTTCTGGCTATTGTAAATAGTGCTGCAGTGAACATTGGGGCACTTGTGTCTTTTTTTTTTTTTTTCATTTTAACAGTTTTTAATGAAAGCTGTAGACAAGATGACTTTATTCTTGCATCTTCTCAATTGTTTCTTCCTTATATTTGCCCTTTTCCTTTCCTACTTGGCGAGATTTGGCTTTACGTTCGAGGATCTTTTTGCGGTCTTTGTCCAGTTTTAGTCTGGTGATAACCACCTTGCTGGGGTGAATGCCCACGTGGACAGTTGTGCCATTAGCCTTCTCCCGCTGCACTCGTTCAATGTAGATGACGTGTTTCTTCCTGTAAACCTGGACTACTTTGCCAATTTGCTGCCCTTTGTAGTGCCCTCGTACAACCTGAACTTCATCATCCTTTCGGATGGGCATGGATCGAACGTTGTACTTCTGTCTTAGCTCTTTAGAAAGAGGAGAAGACATAATTTTCCTGCGAATGTGGGAAGGCACATTGAAATGTCTTTTTCGATTCTTGCTTCGGTCAGAAGTCACAAAGGGATTGAACTTCATTTTGGCCGCTAGCGCTTCAGCGATGGCCACAGAAGGGAAGAGAGCCACTTGTGTCTTTTTGAATTATGGTTTTCTCAGGGTATATGCCCAGTAGTGGGATTGCTGAGTCATATGGTAGCTCTATTTTTAGTTTAAGGAACCTCCATACTGTTCTCCATAGTGGCTGTATCAGTTTACATTCCCACCAGCAGTGCAAACAGTTCCATTTTTTGCACATAGTCTCCAGAATTTATTGTTTATAGATTTTTTTGAGAGGAGGTAGTCTTGAAATAGAATACTAAGGTGAAAATTTGCAGGCCCAAACTGGAATGTAAAATTGACCCTGCTTTCATAATCCTGTTTGTTTCCTAATGGATAAATGGTTATTTGTCCCAAATGACAACCCACTCCAGTATTCTTAACTGGAGAATCCCATGGACGGAGGAGCCCGATAGGCTATAGTCCACGAGGTCGCAAAGAGTCGGACACGACTGAGTGACTTCACTTACTCACTCTGACCCCAATGTTTAGAACTCTTGGAAATAAATTATTCTGATTTTTTTTCCTGGATTTTTAATACAATATTTAAAACTATCCTTTTTAGTTCTTTTAATATAAATGCATAAATTTGTTTATGTAGTATACATAGACATTATTTATTAGCTCATTATTGACATCTAGTTTTCTTAATAATTCTCTTTTTAAAAAAAATGTTTACTTTGGCTTCCCTGTGTCTTTGTTGCTGCTCTCAGGCTTTCTCTAGTTGCCGTGAGCAGGAGCTACTCTCTAGTTGCAGTGTGCAGACTTCTCATCGCTGTGGCTTTTCTTGGTGTGAAGCACAGGTTCTAGGCACCTGGGCTTCAGTGGTTGCTCAGTGGCATGTGGAATCTTTCTGGAACAGGGATCAAATCTGTGTCCCTTGTATCAGAAGGTGGATTCTTAATCACTGTACTACCAGGGAAGACTGATAATTCTTAAACAATGTGTAAAAATGATCTGAGAAAGGTTTGTTAGAAGGATGAGATGGTGGCTATCCAGAGTCTTATTTTGAGGAGAATTTATGGGTTTTAAGAGATAGTCAGAAACAAGAGTTCTTGAACACCAGGAAATTCAGCTTTATATTTAATCGAGTTGTATAGTTTCGCACAAGACGTTTGGCAGAAGAGAGCAATATTTAGAGTAGTACAACAGTAGTTATATTTATTGAGGCATGTTAAATCCTTTAAACTCTAGCAGTAAATAGTCAAAGCCAGGACACAGCTTATAATAATAGTTAATACTAAGATGTTTATCCGAAAGCTGTTTGGGAGAACTGGGAGAAAAATTGCCTTCTGTAATACTAGATGCAAAGTTCAAACCAACAAATGAATGTTAAAAGTTACAGTTCTGGTGCCAATTTCCTTCAGCTCTTTTATACTGTTGAACCTTGAAAATTGTACCTTCTTATGTTGTTTTTCTTTGGGATTCCCTGGTGGCTCGGACGGTAAAGCATCTGCTTGCAATGTGGGATATCCGGGTTCAATCCCTGGGTCGGGAAGATCCTCCTGGAGAAGGAAATGGCAACCCACTCCAGAATTCTTGCCTAGAAAATTCCATGGATGGAGGAGCCTGGTAGGCTACATACAGTCCATGGGGTCGCAAAGAGTCAGACACAACTGAGCGACTTCACTTCATGTTTCTCTTTGAGTAAGATAATTGTCTTTTTATGCCTGTGCTTTAGAATTCACACTGGATTCCGATTTGGCTGGAAGATGGGGAAGAACTCTGGATTATCTGAGATCATTACATGATGTTCAGAGCCAAAGTGTCACTGTTGTGGGGGATAGGGGATGGTCTACATCCTGCTACCCTGTTAAAGTAACTTTTTCCAGTAAATAGGAAAGCAGTTTTTCCCTGTTGTGAGTGGATCTGAGTTAGTTTCTCTCCTTTTGTTGAGAAATTGTTATGGGAATTAGCATTTGCTTTCTACCCCAACCCAAAGAACTCTTAATCCCTCTGCCAGTATCTTTGTCAACCCATATGCCAGAGTTAGCTCCTTTGCTATCATTAGTGGAGAATGAGATCTAAACATTGCTCTTATAGTCTTTGCTTCTGTGACCCCAGTGAACAGGAATTCGTTTTCAGCTCAGCTGGGTAATGTGGCTACTGGTTGCATACACCAGAACTACTTCAAACCCCCATGTTTCCACTTCCAACTGGGTTGAGGCTGGAGTCCATTCTGCATTGTAGTGGCTGGTGAATGAGGACAGATTTTTCAAAACAGGTCTTTTGATATGTAGCTCTTTCACTTGAGTAGGGGTTTGGGAGCATGGCTGAGTGGCCCTATCCATGGGAGACTACTCAATATTTAGTTACCATGTATGCTTTTGTGTTTTAGTAAGGCTGAGAGTTTAGCTTCATTTGGTTTTAGTTCTCTGAATACCACTGTGTGTTTTAGCTCTTTGAACTCCGTACTTTCTGCTTCAGCAAGCAGTTTTTCTCCTTACTGGTTTTGTGTGTTTTCTGAAATGTCTTTTTGGTGGCTTCTTTTAAGAAATTACAGGCGTATATAAAATTATCAAGTTTTGTAGGATAAATTAGACATGGCCTATAAAAATAACTGATTATGTTGGATGTGTTATTTCTGAAAAGAAACCCAAGCAGATTTCATAATGCCCTGGTTATTTAATGATTTATTTATAAATAGGATACATATTTTAAAATAAGGCTAGAAATGTAGTTTCTCTGTTTGTTACTTATGGGATAAGATGTTACTGAAATAATCTTGTGAAATGTGTGTCTTTCCACGTTTTTTTTCCCCACTGCCTTTCATGAAGATGTTAAGGTTAGTTTTTATTGCTGGCAATGTTTTAGCACCTTCTTTTTACATTAGACATTCAGTCACATTTTTCTAATGTGATAGTAAACATTACTCAAAATAAATGATAAGAAAGTGTTAAGAATTGGCCCTGTTTTAAGTTTCTTTGGAGAAGGCAATGGCACCCCAGTCCAGTACTCTTGCCTAGAAAATCCCATGGATGGAGGAGCCTGGTGGGCTGCATTCCATGGGGTCGCTATGAGTTGGTTGCGACTGAGCAACTTCACTTTCACGCAATGGAGAAGGAAATGGCAACCCACTCCAGTGTTCTTGCCTGGAGAATCCCAGTGACGGCAGAGCCTGTTGGGCTGCCGTCTATGGGGTCGCACAGAGTCAGACACGACTGAAGCAGCTTAGCAGCAGTACCTGACAAGACTAATAAATAATGGATTATTTTAATATTGTACTAGATTTTAGATTCAAATTGCTATCTTCATTGACTCAAATCACAGTGGTTTACAAGGTGAAGATACAGGCTCTACAGTGTATTCGATTGTGAAAGCGTTTTAAAAAAATCATGTGAAAAGTCAGTTTTTCATAGGAAATTCATAGTCACCTATCTCCGTTTCTGTGAATTTTAAAGCTTTAAATGGAGGCAAAGTTGAAATTGGCTTTAGAAATAGTCTTTGGAGGATGTGGAGACACGTGGATCTAGATCTATTTGACTCCAAAGCCTGCACACTTAATTACCATATTATAGTATCTTTTGGCGGAGAAGGCAATGGCACCCCACTCCAGTACTCTTGCCTGGAAAATCCCATGGACGAAGGAGCCTGGTAGGCTGCAGTCAATGGGGTTGCTCAGAGTCAGACACGACTGAGCGACTTCCCTTTCACTTTTTACTTTCCTGCATTGGAGAAGGAAATGGCAACCCACTCCAGTGTTCTTGCCTGGAGAATCCCAGGGACGGGGGAGCCTGGTGAGCTGCCGTCTATGGGGTCGAACAGAGTCGGACACGACGGAAGCGACTTAGCAGCAGTATCTTTTGGAATGCATGCTATAGAGTAGACTAGAAGAATTGTTTCTGCTTTCTAGTTTAAGGAAGGCTACCAGATGAGATGCTTGAGCAGAATATTGAAGGTTAAGAGAAGACCAGATGACCAGAAATTTAAGGAAATAGTGGGGCGAAGTTTTAACGGAACAGGATAAGTAAATCACAGAAGTATTAAACAGATGGCATTTTGGAGAATGATGAATAATTTTCTATGATTGGAGCATAGGGTGTGTATGGGAGAATGGCATGTGAAATAAGATAATAGGCAAAGCAGGAACATGGCAGATCATCAGAGTTGTGTAGAAAGTTCATCTTAGAAATCCTTTGATAACACTATGTGGACAGATTGAGGTGAGGCAAGGAGAAATACTGAAATGAGTAAGATAGTACAGGAAGAAGCAAATGAAGGGAGTAGTAATAGACATAATGAGGAAGATGTAAAGTAAAGTTTAATTATAAGATATTCCACCCATGTCCAACTGTTTTATTCTAATGTCTTAAGAAATTTTTTTGCCTCTTCCATACTTCCCAGTTTTATGCCATGAGTGTGATGTATGTAGGGTGTTAACAGTTTTTCACTTTAATGCTCGAGATCATGTGTTAGCAAACTATGACTCGTGGAAGGAATCTGGCCTGCTGTTTGTTTTTTTTTTTTTTTAATAAATAAAGTTTTATTGGGATAGCCCCCTTTTTATGTGTTCTCTGTCACACTGTCACAGTACAATGGCAGTTGAGCATTTGTTACAGAGATCATATGGCCCCCAACTCTGAAATGTTTACTTTCTGGCCCTTTACAGAAAAACTTTAAAGAGCAGCAGATTGAAAGCTTTCTTCCATCTAATAACTGGAATGCATGTGATAGTGCTTACTTAATATTATATATTGTTCTTTGTTAACTAAGTGACTGACCACATAGTCATTCACAATCTACCCATAGTGTATTTGGAAATTTTTTGAACCTGGGCCGTGGTTCCCTCTTGTTTAATAATTTCTAAGTTATTTTATCTTTCTGAACACAAGATCAGATCATGTTCAAATAAAGGTAGTTTTACTTCTTTCTCTGCAGTCCATATGCCTTTTGTTTGATTTTGTTGCCAAGTTACACTGGCTAGAACCTTTGAATAAAAATGATGAGGGCTGGCATTCTTTCTTGTTCTTGATTTTAGGGGGAGAGCATTCAATCTTTTACCGTTAAGTAGGATGTAAGCTGGAGAAGGCAATGGTAACCCACTCCAGTACTCTTGCCTGGAGAATCCCAGGGACGGGGGAGCCTGGTCGGGTGCTGTCTCTGGGGTCGCACAGAGTCGGACACAACTGAAGCAACTTAGCAGCAGCAGCAGCAGCAGCAGGATGTAAGCAGAGACATTACTTTGCCAACAAAGTTCTGTCTAGTCAAAGCTGTGGTTTTTCCAGTAGTCATGTATGGATGTGAGAGTTGGACTATAAAGAAAGCTGAGCGCGGAAGAATTGATGCTTTTGAACGGTGGTGCTGGAGAAGACTCTTGAGAGTCCCTTGGACTGCAAAGGAGATCCAACCAGTCCATCCTAAAGGAAATCAGTCCTGAATATCCACTGGAAGGAATGTTGCTGAAGCTGAAACTCCAATACTTTGGCCACTGATGAGAAGAACCGACTCATTGGAAAAGACCCTGATACTGGGAAAGATTGAAGATGGGAGGAGAAGGGGACAACAGAGGGTGAGATGGTTGGATGGCATCACCGACTTGATGGACATGAGTATAAGTAAGCTCTGGGAGATGGTGATGCACAGGGAAGCCTGGTGTGCTGCAGTCCATGGGGTCGCAAAGAGTTGGACATGACTGAGCGACTGAACTGAACTGAAGCTATAGTTTTTGTTTGTTTTTTTTTTTTAATTAGATGCACTTTTTCAGGTCGAGGAAGTTCTCTTTTACTTCTGGTTTCTTGAGTGTTTTTACCATGAAAGGGTGAGTTGTGTCAAATGCCTTTTGTGCGTTGAGATGGTGATACTGTTTTTGTACTCTGTTCTAATATGTCTATGTAATATATATTACATTAATTGATTTCTGGATATTTATCCAAGCTTGTATTTTTGGCATAAATTCCACTTGGTCATGGAATATTACTTAATTCAATTTGTTTGTGTTTTGTTGATGATTTTTGCCTCTGTATTCAGTATAAGAGATTCACCAACTGTGTACAAGGGGTCCACTTTCTCCACATCCTTGCTAACACTTCTAATCTCTCTTTTTTTTGGTTATTATTGGCTGGACCATGCAGCATGTGGGATCTTAGTTCCCCAACTAGGGATTGAACCTGTGCCCTCTGCATTGGAAGCATGGACCACCAGGGAATCTCCTGTTTGGAACTTTTATAGTTTTTTCTTTCTTTTTTTAATAAAATCATGTCATCTGGGGACAGATAATTTTCCTTGTTTCTTTCCAATTTTTCTTTTCTTTTTTTTTTAATGCCTTAATTGCTTTGGCTAGGACTTCTAGTACTATGTTGACTAGAAATGCTGAGAGTGCGCATCCTATCTTGTCCTAGTATTAGAAGAAAAGATTTCAGATTTTCACTGTTGAGTGTGATGTTAGTTGTGGGCTTTTTCATATGTAAAACATATTTTATTTTGTTGAGGTAATTCTGTTCCTAATCTGACAGCTTTTTAATGAAACAGTACTGAATTTTGTCAAATGCTCTTCTGCATTAGTTGTGATGTGCATGTGGTTTTTATCCTTTATTGTAATGTGGTATAACACATTGATTTTCTTTATTTTTTAAAAAATATTTTAATTTTATTGGAGTATAGATGATTTACAGTGTTGTTAGTTTCAGGTATACAGCAAATGATTCAGTTATATATATTTTCATCCTTTTTTAGATTCTTATATGGGTTATCACAGAATATTGAGTAGAGTTCCCTGTGCTACAGAGTAGGTCCTTGTTGGTCACACTGATTTATTTATTTTTGTATGTTGACCCCATCTTGCATCCCAGGGATTAATCAATCCTACTTGGTCATGATGTATTAATCCTTTTAATGTGCTGTTGAATTCAGTTTGTTGGTATGAAAATGAAACACTTTGAATGTTATAATGTGGTGGCTCTGGAAATACCAGATTCTTCTCCCATCTCATAGTTTCTTGTTGCTGCCTGCTGTTGTCATTTAATTGATTGTTTCAGACTAATTTTTGTATAGTCCTGTTTTCTTTGTCTTGTATGGTCTCTGAAGTCTATTCTGTTAGATTAGTGGTTTGACAGACAACCTTCTCACTGATTGATTGATATAAAATCGGTTTATAACATTTAAGATTCAAGCGTACAAAATTATATTTTGACTTCTGTATACACTGCAACATGCTAACTACCACGGGTTTAGTTTCCATTCATCACCATGCACTTGACTTCCTTTATCCATTTTGCCCTTCCCACACTTAATTTCTGCTAACGACTATTCTGTTCTCTCTGTGTGCTTATTTTTGTTTGGTTTTGTGTACTCACTCCCCCACACACCCCCAACACACATATGAAAGAAATCATACAGTATTTGCCTTTTTCTGTCTTATTTCACTAGCATAATACCTTCCAGGTCTATCCATGTTGTTGCAAATGGCAAAATTTCCTCTCTTAAAAAAAAAAAATTTTTTTTTTAAGCCGAGTAGCATTCCCTTGTTTTAAACACACACTACACCTTTTCTATCCAGTCACTCACGGATGGCAGCTTAGGTTGTTTACGTATCTTAGGTCTTGTGTGTAGTGCTGGATTGAACATGGGTACACATACATCTTTTCAAAATAGATGCTTTTGAATTTTTTGGATAAATACCTAGAAGTGGAATAACTGGATCATATTCTTAATTTTTGAGAACTCTCCATACTGTTTTCAATAGTGGCTACAGTAATTTGCACTCCCACAAACTATACAAGGATTCCCTTTTCTCAACATCCTAACACTTGTTATTTCTTGCCTTTTTGATAATACTTACTCTAATGGTGTGAGATGGTATCTCATTTGTGGTTTTGATTTACATTTCCCTAATATTTAGTGATGTTCACAGCTAAGAGTTTTATGATTTCAGGTATTACATTCAAGTCCTTAATCTATTTTGAGTTGACTTTTTGTATGGTATAAGCTGGTGGTCTAGTTTCATTCTATTGCATGACCAGTTTTTCCAACATCATTTATTGAAGAGACTCTCTATTCTCCATTGTGTGTTCTTTTCTCTTGAGTTGTGTATTCATTGTCCATTTATGTGTGTGTTTATTTCTGAACTCTCAATTCTGTTCCATTGATTTGTATGTTACTTGGACAATACCATGCTGTTTTGATTACTGTCACTTTTTAATATAATATGAAATCAGAGTGAATGATACTTCAGCTTTGTTTCCCCCTACCCCCCCTCAGGATTGGTTTGGCTATTTGGGGCCTTTTGTGGTTCCATACAAATTTTAGGATTTTTTTGTTCTTCTGTTTCTGTGAAAAATGTCATTGGGATTTTGATAGGGATTGCATTGACTCTGTAGATTGCTTTAGGTCATATGGACATTTAAAAATGTTAAATTCTTCTAATCCATGAGCCCACATACCTTTACATTTCTTTGTGTTGTGTTCATTTTCTTTCAGTAATGTCTTTAGTTTTCAGTGAAAGATGGTCTTACACCTAGCTGGTTAAATTTATTCCTAGATATTCTTTTTGTTACAGTTGTACATGGGATTGTTTTTCTTAATTGCTTTCTGATGATTTGTTGTTAGTGTATAGAATAGACTTTTATATATTGATTTTTTTTTTTTTGTACCCTGCAACTTTAGTGTATTTTATTTCTAATGGATTTTTTGGTGAAAATTTTTTTTAATACATAAAACTATGTCATATTTATTTCCTATCTGATTATTATTAAACTGTAGGACACCCAGTTAGCATTGGAGAATTGGTTGTTGGTGTGGGGAACCCACCCACAGCACTCAACTTGAGACTTGTGGGAATTAGCAACCAGCACCTTTACACTGTTAACAAAATGAAAAGAGAAGCCATAGGCTGTGAGAAAATGTTTGCAAAACATGTAAAGGACTTATATTTAAGATACACAAATAACTCTTAAAATGCAACAGTAAGAAAACAAATAATGAGTAAAATATCTGAACAGATAGCTCATGAAACAGTGTACATAGATGGTAAATAATCAAACATACGAAAAGATGCTCAACATCATGTCACATGGGAATTACAAACTAAGCCACTAGTGAAACATTGTTGTACACCTATTAGATTGGCTAAATTCCAGAAATACTAAATTCTGACAATATCAAATGCTTGTGAGGATATGGAGCAGTAGAAATTTTCCTTCAGTTCTAATTGGAATGCAAAGTGGTACAGCCACTTTGGAAGATGATTTGGCAGTTGCTTACAGAGCTAAAGCATAGGTTTACCCTTATCATCCTGTAATTGTAGTCCTCTTTACCCAATTGAGTAGAAGACTTACATACACAAAGAACGTGCACGATAGTATTTATAGCAGTTTTATTCATAACTGCCAGAGGCTGGAAGCATCTAACACCCTTCAACAGGCACATGGATGCACAGAGGAATAAACACATGTGAAATGTTTATTCAGCAAATTAAAAAAAAACTGTCAAGCTCTGAAAAGATACGGAGGAAACTTTAATCGTAGTACCAAGAAGCCAGGCTGAGGCTCTTAAATTGTGTGATTCCACTATCTAACATTCTGGGAGAAGCAAAACTGTAGAGACAGTAAAAAGATAAGTGGTTGCCAGAAGTTCTTATTGAGGGAAGAAGAATGAATAGGGGAAGCACGGGATTTTTAGAGTTGTGAGATTATTCTCTGTGATACTATACTATTGAATACGTGGCAGTTATGCATTTTTCAATATCCTTAGGACCGTATAAGGTTCATAAAGAGTGACCCTTAATATAAATTGTGGGCATTAGTTAATTAAAACTGTAGAATATTTAAGGTACTGATTAGCAAGGCAGACAAGGTTGCCTACCTTTGTAGAAATTAATAAAATTAATTTAAAAAGTCAGGAAAATTTCAGTGATGTGGTAGAAAGTAATAGTATGGCTACATTATACTGGTCAGTCAGGGAAGACCTGAGTATTAACTTGAGGGCTGAATGCAAGATGTTAGTTATTTAAAGATAAGTGGAAAAAACATTCTCAGCAGAGGGAACAGTTAGTGTAAGCCTATAAGTCCAGAATGACTTTAGTGTGTTTGAGAAATAGAATCCAGATTTACAGTGGCTAAGGAGGAGAATGTTAAGGAGAGGAGAACTCAAGAAAGTAGGTCATGTATGAAATGAAGTGGAGCTTCTATAAGCCAGAGTGAGGAATTTGGATTCTATTTTAGGTGAGATAGGCAATTATTGGATATTTAAGCAGAGTAGAACAAGATCTAATTTTAATGTTTAGAAGAGTACACTAACTTTGATGGGAAATGGCTGAGAGGGAGAAGGAGCAAATGCAGAGGCAGGGGGCCTTATTTAGTGACTTGTAATAGTTTGTTGACAGGGAAGGGCTGGTTGTGGCTTGGGCTAATGTAGTTAAAAGAAAAGTAAGCATATAGGGTATATAGTAGGGTATATTTTGCAGATAGAATCTTTACAACTAGATGAGGGAAAGATTTAATGCTCATAGCTTTGGCTTGAGCACGTGGGTGAATGGTGCTGCTGTTGAGCCAGGCAGAGTTTCACCTTAGTCATTTTAGTAATGCAGACAATTGTAAAGGTTAGGCCTAGGAGTCTGGCGCTCAGGCGAGAAGATGGGCTTTGAAGTGTAGATTCTCTATCTACTTAGTCTTGAGGTATATTTCAAATTGTACAAGTATGGTATATATTTTCTTTTTAAACTCAAATAATACATAAAAAACCACAAGTTCCCCATGACTTCCTTCTTTAGTACACAGAAGGGTAGCCACTATTACCAGTTTGGGATGGATACTTTTTCTGCCTTTATTTATATTTACCTATAGGGATATGCATTTTGTTTTTATTTGCAAAACAGATTACATTATATATATTCTGTAACTTAAATGTTCTTGAAATCTTTACACTTCAGTTACTAGTAAGTTCTAATTGTTGCATAGTTTTCTGTGGTATGAATTTGTGATTATTTAACTGGTTGCCAATTAATACTAAGGTTTCTATGATTTGTCTTTATTATACAAGTGGTGTGTTTTTTTATTCTTAGAGATTTAAAATAATTTTTATTATATGAAACTAACGTGAACTAGAACATACATTATTAAAATTATCAGCATGTTTTTGCAAAGCATCTCACAGTTCTATCACAATGATTAATTATCTGGAGAGAATCACTGTTTCTAAAAATGTTTGTAGTCTGTACTTTCATTAGTCTTCTTTACATGAAATTGTGTTTTTAAAATACATTTTATTATGATTTTGAATTTATTTTCTTTGCAACTTTATAATGTTAATTTAGAATAATCTATACTATTTAAAAGGGTATTTTTCCAGCAATAAACTGTTGCTGTAGATCAGCAACTAGAATAATACTTTATCATGCATAAAATCAGCATCCAGTTGTTGGACTTTTCTCACTGCCTCTTAATTTCCTTATCTTGATGTCATAATTCTGTGGTGAAGAGTCTTTTCAGTATTGAGGAGAAAATAACTATACATATGTGGTAATGATGTCTTTGAGGACTCTTTCTGTAACAAGTAGTTTGCATCAGAAGAATATCCTGTGCAGTGCTCTGTTGACTTTTATGGTACACCTCAGTGCCTTTATATTCTGGGTGACTACTAATGGCTTTATTTATGATGTATGCCTTCTGTATTTAAAATAAATGGCCCTTTTAGTAAATTGTATAAAACATCCGAAATGGTGCAATTTAAGTAGACATAGAAAGTGAAGGGAAAAAATATACAGACCAAGCCAAGGGAATGAGCTAGTCATTTGAGTTAAGGCTGCCAGAATTTTAGCTTTGAACATATTCTTTTTCCTTCCTCCCTACATCTGTCCGTCCCTCCCTCCCTGTCTCCTCAGCATATGGGATTCTGGTTCCCTGACCAGGGATCGAACTCATGCCCTTGCATTGCAAGTGGTCCTAACCCCTGGACCACCAGGGAATGGAAGCCTAATTTTGTATGAATACTGTAGACATGTTTACAGTTTCAGGTTACTTTGTTTGCCTTATTGTATTTATGTATTTCTTACATAGGACCTGGCAGATAGTGAGTGCTTAAGTAAATTTTACTTTAATCTTTGACCCACTCAAAATATTCCTGATATTTTATCAAGTCCCCAAAAGCCTAAGAACATTTTATTTTAAAAACAGATTTAGTTAAATTCTGACAGTATGAATAATTAACATTCGTAGCATTTTCCCCCCACATACATAATCATTCAGTCTTTCAACAACCTTGTGAGGTAGAGATGGTGTTATCCCCGTTTCTCTGACAGGAAACTGAGACCTAGAGAGGTTACATAACTCATATAGTATCATACAATAAGTGTTGTAGCCAGGAATCAAGCCCAAGTGTCCTGATTTTGTTATAAAATCTCTGTTATGTAGAGCATGCCTTACCACATGAGGATTAACTCTTCTGAGACTATGGACTGAAGAAGATATGTTAGGGTTGTTTATTTTAGTATAATTCAGGAGCCATCTTTGTTCCTTTCACAGATCAGATGTTTAAGTGTTTGCAATGTGTCAGGCACTGTTTTGGGATTCTGGGTTTTATCAGTGAACCAAAAAAATGATTCCTGCTCACATGGAGTTTATATTCTAGCCCAGAGAGTCAAAACCAATAAACATAATAACCAAGTCAATTATGTGGTATGTCAAAAGATCACATTGTCTGTAGAAGAAAAAAAATGATCAGGATAGGTGGAACAGACTGTTAATATTGTGAAGAAAACAAGTAGAACAAAGGTCTTAAGGCGAGAATGTGCTGGCATGTTTGAAAAATAATAGGTAGGTGCCTGAGTAGGGGCGGAAAGTAGAGGGGAAATAAGATCAGAAGGTAGGGAGCAGTGGAAGCATGTATCATATAGGGTCTTTCACTCGAGTAAAATGGGAAAATTTGAAGAACTTTTTAACATCTTAAAGTCATCCAGGTTGTGTTAAGAATAGGTACTGAGGCTGGACAAGGATGGAAAACGGGAGACCTTTTAGGTTAATCTGGGTTTCCCTTGTGGCTCTAGCTGGTAAAGAATCTGCCTGCAATGTGGGAGACGTGGGTTCGATCCCTGGGTTGGGAAGATCATCTGGAGAAGGGAAAGGCTACCCACTCCAGTATTCTGGCCTGGAGAATTCCATGGACTGTACGGTCCATGGGGTCACTTTAGGTTAATCTAGGAGAGGGGCATAATTTAGGAAGAAGATAGCTGTCAGGTGGCTATGAATAGATTGATGATAGAGGTGATGAGAAATGGCTGGATTCTAGGTGTATTTTGCAAATAGAGACATTAGAATTTGTCAGCAGATGGGAAGGGACATATGAACAAAGGAGTCAAGAATAACTCCATAGTTTTTAGCTTGAGCATCTGAAAGGATGAAATTGCCTTCAACTGAGATAGTTCACAGAGGACATCAGGGGTTCCGTTTTTGACGTATTAGTTTAGAATATCTTTTAGATACCAAGTGAAGTTGCTGTTTATAATTCAGGAGTGAAATCTGGGATAGAAATGTAAAGTTGGGACTTGTTGGTATATAGATGATATTTAAAGCCATAACACTGGTTGATATCCTTGAGGAAATGAATATGAAGATATGAGAGAAGAGGGAACCAATAACTGAGCCCTAGGACATTCCAGTATTAAGAGGGTAGAGAGACCAGAAGGAATCATCAAAGAAGATTAAGATGGAATAATCAGTAAGGTAGGACATAAACCTCGAGAATGTGTCTTGGGAACTAAAAGAAGAAAGTAAACCACAGAAGAAAGAAATTCAACCATTTCAGATTTTGCTGATAGTTTAGTGCAGGATGGATACTAGAATTTTAGCAGTGTGAAGGCCACTGGTTATTTTGTGGTCTTCAGTGGGACGTGGAAATGGCCTGGTTAGCATTTACATATTTTTCAAGTGGGAATTTTTGACGTTCACAGTGTTTCCTTTGCCCTGTTCAGGTTTGCCTTCCTGTTGGTGATATGTCTGACAGTGGATCACAGCTTGGTTCAATGGGTAGTTTGACCATGAAATCACAACTTCAGATCACTGGTAAGTCTTAAAAAGATCTACTGCATTACTTCCCTCATTCTCTTTGTGTCCCCCTACCCCTACCCCGCCACCCACTCCAGAATCCTGGAGAATTTCTGTGACTGTGTAGTCCATGGGGTCGCAAAGAGTCGGATACGACTGAGTGACTTTAACTTCACTTTCACCATCAATAAAATATCTTCTGAGAAGAAAACCTTTAGTGGCTGTTACATATCAGGTGTTGAATTAGTATTTGCTGAATGAATAAATGAACATAATGTGTAGATATATAAAAAATAACATTTTAATTTCAGGTTGTTATTGGGTATGGTATACAATTTGGGTTTGTTAAACATGCTTGGGCAGTTGCTATTGTTTTTTATTTTGATTTGGATTTTTTTAGCTTTGTTGAGAGCTAATTCACATACTATACAGTTTACTCATTTAGAGGTCAGTGATTGTTAATACATTCTCAGAGTTGTGCAACCATCACCAGTCAATTTTAGAACATTTTCACCATTCCAGAAAGAAACCCCTGCCCCATATTCCCCAGCCACCTTCAGCCCTAGCTTAATTATTTTTCTCTATAGCTTTGCCTACTTTGGTTTCATAGAAATAGACTCAAAATGTGTGGCCTTTGTCTCTTGACTTTTTTCATTTATATTGTTTTCAAGATTCATCCCTGTTGTAGCATGCATTAGTGTTTAATTTCTTTTTATTGCCAAATACTATTCCATATGTGGAAATACTTTATCCATTTATCAGTTGATGGGTGTTTGGGTTGGTTCCACTTTTTGGCTATTAGGAATAATGCTATGAACATTTGTGTATAACTGTTTGTGAAGTTGTATGTTTTCAGTTTTCTTGAGTGTGTTCCTGGGAGTAGAGTGACTGGGTCATGTAATACCCACATTTAGCATTGTGAGGAATTCCAAATTAATTTTCAAAGCATCAGACCAATTTGTATTCCCAGCAGTCATGTATGAGGGTTACAGTTTTGTAAACATCCTTGGAATGCTTATCTTTTTGGTTAGAGACATTGTAATGGATGTGACATAGTATCTCAAGAGTTTGAATTCATTTCCCTGATGGTTAGTGATGATGAGCATTTTTTTCATGTGCTTATTATTAGACATTTGTATATCTTTTTTTGAGAAATGCCTATTTAAATTTTTTGGTTGCTCTTATTACTTTCCTAATACCTGTTTTTTTCCTCTAACCATACTAACCAAGTGGATCACTTTCAAATTCATGTTTCTTAAATGCCACCTAATTTGTACCTGCTCAAAAACCTTCAGTGCTTCTCCTTGGCTATGTTAGTGAATTTCTTTAAAACTGGGCTAAGACCTTTCACAGTCAGGCTCCATATGATCTCTTTGTAGGGTCTTTTTATAGAAACCATTTGTACTAGCCAAAGTGAGGCACTGGATTTTTCTTTAGACAAGCATGTGTCTATTACACAATGGAAACTTAGTCTTTCTCCTTTTAATTTAATGGCATTTATTGATTATATTAGTTTCTGTTAATACTGTACCTGGCTTACATCCAGCTCTAGAGTATGAATATAAAGTTATAAACTGTATTATTATCTTTCTAGAAACCTAAAAGTATTTGAGTTATATAAAAGTAACACCTTCTTAAGTTGAAAGCATGCTAGAATTTATTCTTGGGAATTCTTTTCACTGACTCCAGTCTCTTCTTAGTGATGTCTGATTTTCAATGAAAGATTCTAATATTTCTTTGCCAAAGCCAGATTCTAGTTGTTTCTCCCTTCCCCATCCCTGGTGGCTCAGATGATAAAGAATCTGCCTGCAGTGCAGGGGACCTTGGTTCAATCCCTGGGTCAGGAAAATCCTTTGGAGAAGGGAATGGCTACCACTTTAGTATTCTTGCCTGGAAAATTTCATATACAGAAGAGTCTGGAAGGCTATAGTCCATGGGATTGCAAAGAATCGGACACGACTGAGCAACTAACACTTTGACTTTCTCCCCATCTTCAGTCTAGTCTGTGTAGCTGTTTTACATTGGGCCAGGCTTCTTAAGACTTTTTTTTAGGGGACAGCTTAAGTTAAAATTTTTGATTTAAAGAATTTATTAGTGTCAGCTTTTCAAGTTATGTAAGCAATATACATGCTTTTTATTTTTAAAAAGTCAGCAATTTAAAATAGTAATGTGAGGAAAGAAAAAGTGAAAGTGTTAGCTTCTCAGTCGTGTCCTACTCTTTTCGATCCCTTGGACTACAGCCCACCAGGCTCCTCTGTTCATGGAATTCTCCAGGCAAGAATACTGGAGTGAGTAGTCATTCCCTTCTCCAGGGGATCTTCCTGACCCAGGGATCGAGCCTGGCTGGGTCTCCTGCATTGTAGGCAGATTCTTTATCATCTGAGCAACGAGATTTAAGTTATATTCCTTTCGACTTTTCTTTGCATAAGCTAACTATCTTTGCTATTGTGACCGTCACGGGAAGAAAAACACTTAATGCCTAAATGCACCTCAAGAAGACATAATTCTTAGCCATTTATAAGCTTTTAATCTTGAGTCTAAAAATTCTGAGAATGTACAAGTATAGGGCAAAAGCATTTTTAACAAAAACAGCCATCGTGAATTATGGATAAAAGTTATATATTTAGCAAAGACATCATTAGATATGGCAGATATGGAGAACAACAGATAATAAACAGTAGAGTGCCAAATTGACTACAATCAAGTGTCCTTTGTAATTCACTGTTTACTTTGCTTTTGGTGCTAGAAACCTCAGAACAAAGTGTTTTTTCCCACAAGTCACTTTAATTGACGTTGTATTTTTTACTCTGTATTAATGGATTAGCTACAGTATTTGAATTTTTTGTTTTTTTATTTTATTTTGGTAAGCTGCCTCAACACTTCTAAAATTCAAGAAAGGCATAAATATGCAAGTATAAAATATATGCCCTGGTATATGGTAATGGCAAGAGATAATGACTTTGGTCAGGAAAAAGGGGTAGTATTTGACTAGAGTTGCTGTGGAAGAAAGTGGTGCTTGAAGCATTGCTACTATTTAAAAAGTAGAAAGGTATAAAAGGATCTTTCAGCAATGAACATGACAGAGCAAATGGCCTGAAGGAGGGAAATGCCGAGGCTTCCCTCGACATCCCTAAAAGCCACTGCTGCAGAGTAGGGACCTGTGAGAATTCACAGGAATGGGCCATCTCCTTCACATGAGTCAAAGCTGCCAAAAGAAAAAAAAAGTCATTGCTAAGGGACCTGGGAAGTAAGCAGAGTTTTTAACAAAGAGCAGTAAACTGGATTGGTGTTTTAGAAAGTTACTGTAAAAGACTGATGGGGAAATTTAGTGTCAAAAGTTAAAATGTTACTCTGTGGTCCTGCTCAAATTTATTTCTTTAACTCTTTCTGTCATACATACATTACATGTGCATGTACATAGTTTGTTTACGGTATATACATTTGCTAATTGCTTTTCCTTACCAGATGATGGCAAGTAGAAAATTTATTTCAGATAAATGATACCTTATAATAAGTTTTAATAAAAACTTATATAAGTTGTAGCAAGAGTTTTAAAAAATTAATTCATAAATTGATACTGTGTTGATAAATAGATTGTTTAGAGAACTTGATGTGTTTTAATTTCACATAATTCTTTATAGGAACATCAAGGGAAAGGCAGCCTTGCTTTTCTTTTTCAGAATTTACATAAAATAAAGTATACCTCATCACAAGTGATTGAGTTCTCACAAGGAAAAAAATTCCTTTTCTAGTTCTTTAATTTTGTATCTATATGAGGTGATGAATGTTCACTAAACTTAATTGATAATTATTTCCTGATGTCTTATATTTACACATTTACACCTTAAACTTTAAAATCATGCCAGTTCATTAGTCACACTTTCTATGATTTGACTCTTAATTTATAGAAATAACATGAATAGCCATTTTGCTGTTCCAATTTGAACTGGAGTAGAAAGGTGGTCTTTTGTGCTATGCTTTCATTGATCAAGGTACTATATGAAGCATCCCCTTGGGAACTTCTCTTGGCATTGAAGTGATTTCTTAACACTTTTGTTGAGTATTGAATGTACCTGTATTGATTCTTGTGTTGGGCAGATCCTTTTGTAACTTATCAGATAGTTACAAAAATTATAGCAGGAAATCAGAAATGCCTACTTACTCTTAAATGTTTTTGAGAGTTCATCATATTGCTAATCATAACTTGATCTCAGCACCCTTGTTTGTTTTAACCTTGTTCCTTATAGCCTTCTGATTCCCAGAATAAGTTGATTTCCTGGATCATTCTTTAGTCTTTATCTCTAATTCTGTGGCCTGTTCCTTTACCTTGGACATAAGTCTGTTTTCTTACATCCTTCCCTGTCTTTAGCCATTTCCTGTTTAATTATGTTCTGCACCTAACTTCAGCTATTATACTAAGCTTATCTGTGTTTTGATGCTTACTGTATGCTAGTATTATACTTACATGGGCAGAACAAGTACTTTGGTATTTCCTAGAAATTTCTTAGTCTCAGTCCTGACTCAGAGCTCATCATTTGAGGAAGAGAAACCATCTTATTTCAGTTCTTACAAACTGAAATTAAACCTTACTGTATTTTTCCAGATTTACTAGAACACCATATATTTAGCTCCCAATGCTTAGAGACCAGGAGGGTCCTTCATACTTTAAATTTAAAGTCAAGAGTTTATATCCAGTTCTGCCCAGACAAGCCATGGTTCTGCTACAGAGGCCTCTTTTGGCCTCTCATGACTTCTGACCACAGAGGGTAATCCTTGCATAACTGGTTTTATCTCCTATCAGTTCATCATGTTGCTAATCATAACTTAGCACCCTTAACTTAAGTGTGGTGATCTCCCCACCCTTATTTGTTTTACCTTGTTCCTTACAGCCTTCTGATTCCCAAAATAAGTTGAATAAGCCAAGGATTCACTTTTACTTTCTTTACATTTATTCATTTATTTTTACTGTCTTTATATTTAAATTGTCAAAACTTTTATTTCATATTGAAGAGGAAGTTATTAAATATACACACTTGCTATACCTTGCCATGAAGGGGATTGCAGGTTGAGTTAAATAAGTAAAAACTAATAAACCTACTAAGAACTAAGACTGAATGAAAAGCAACAGGAGCCATATATAGATAAGAAAATGCTGTGCAAGCATAGAACAATTTTGACTTGTTAGATTTAAAGAACCCTTCAAAGAGAAGAGATTAAAGACAACTCAGGAAGTAGAATTGTGTTGGATGAAAAGGAAAAAGGATCATTATGAGTGGAGGGAAGTAGCACATATGAGCAGTCAAAGTACATGGTCCTTATGAGGGACAGCAAACAGGTAAGAGTGGTTAGAACACTAGGGGCCTGTGTGGGATTTTGTATAGGAAGAGGCTGTAAAAGTACATAGTAAGCAACATAAAATGCCCCAGAAGAATTTAAACTTCATTTTTCAGGCGTTAGGGAATCATTGAAAAGTATTGACACGGTCACATCTGTTCACAATTCTAGTAGCTATGAGGAATTGGGCTGGAGAAGTGAGAGTAAAAATAGACAGTTGTTAGAGGCCTTTAGGTGTAGCCCAGGTGACGGATGATACTGACATTTTTCTGATTAATTTTCTTCTAGTTTATAATTCATAATCTTTTAATTTACCTTGGGAATTTAAATTTTAGGAAGTAGTACATTGATCTATTTTACAATGTTAGGACTGTAATGAAAGTTTTGTGCAATCTAAACTTTGAGATTTGAACACTTAACATAATTTCTCCTGTCCAAGCTTTGCTGTGACTGTTGGATAAACTTTTAAATTCTGTTGATCTTGTTCTTTTTTTATGTGTAAAAATTAAGATGATAATACCTGTCTTGCAGAACAGTTGTGAGAGTCAAAATCATAATATTTAGGTGCCAGACACAGTAAAACACTAACAGTTGGTGTTAGTTTCCCTTACTCTTTTTATTTTCCCATTTAAAGTTTCCTAAAATGGCTCTCGTGGGGTTGAGTGGGATTATGTGGTAAATAGCTTTCCAAAGTTTGAATCCTAAAAAGCCACTCAGGATAGCTGCATTGCTCTTTGTTCTAGGCTTAATCAGTTTTAGAGGATCACAAGAGCCCCTGAAACAAAATGAACTTATGCATGACTGTATGGACTGTTTCACCTTTTCTCAGACCACAAATGTATTAAAAATAGGGATTTTTCTGGGGCAATCCTGTGATTAAATTAGGTTTTGTATTAAGTAGTAGGGCTTTATAGTACATATTAGTCAGAGATAGGTCTGATCCCCACTTAAGCATTTTCTGTTCTGAAAAAGACATTTTGCTTAGTGTTTCCACTTTGATGTCTCATGAGCATCTCAAATTTATACATCCGTTATAATACACTTGATTTCCTGCCCATGCCACCCTCCTCAAACTTGTTCTTTCCTAGATCTTTTCCATCTTATTCAATGATACCACCTTCTATCCAGTTACTCATGCCAGAAACACAGGAGATATCCTTGCTTCTTTTCCGTAGCTCACTAATGTAACCTAATCCTGTTGATTCTCATTAGAAAATATTTATTCCTCCCCATATCCATGTTCACCACCCTAGTCTAACCTACTGTTTCTTAGATGGCTGTAGCAGTCTCTTAAGTGTAAAAGGACAGAAGTAAAATATTAGATCAAAGTGAAGTTGGGGGATTCAGGGCCACCACTTGGGACTGTGCCTGCTAGAGTGCCCAGATTGTCTATGTGTTGGACTGTATACTGCACTTCTTGCGTAGCTCCTGTATAAACTTTCCTAGCAACTCGCAAGGGCCTGTTAGTCTTGATAGGCACTGGCATCTCTGAACTTTGCTGTTAGAGTAGATATCCAGGTAGTAAAATAATTCTTTGGCTGTGGTCATCTCATTTATAGGGGACCAGTGAGTTGTCTCCTGTGGAAGCTGTGGGGTGTTCTAGATTCGAATCTACTCTTGGTGCCTTCCTTCCACACAAGGCTGGGACAAGGCTGTTTTATGTTTTATGGCAGTGGTGACTAACTTAGGCTCAGGATGTAAGAAGCTCTTGCTAAGGTAATGAGAGATATATGAGATGCTAGACATAATCTTAGTTTGTAACTCTTCCTTCAGTGGCTTTCTAGCATGCTTAGAATAAAATCCAAATTCCTTATCTTGGCTTGCAAAGCCAAATGTGATCTCACTTTATTTACCATTTTTCTCTGTTTGCTCTACTTTTCTTAGATCAAAGCTTTTGTACTGTTTTCTTAATGTTCCCTTCTTCCTACCTTTGATCTTGACATGGATAGATAGCTCCTTGTCCCTTAGATGGTTGCTTGAAAGTACCATATCCTTAGAAAACTTCTTTACTACCAACTCATATTCTGCCACCTTAGGCTGTTTTTCATCACAAGGACTTATCTCTAATTATAAACTGTTCTGTCCAGGGTTTAGAGCAGTAATATCTGATAGATGGTAGGCATTCACATATTTGTTTACCAAGTTTGTCAATGTACTTTTTATTGACCTCAAGATCTCTGAGACTAGTGATACTACTGATGGGAATTTGGGTGGATGGGTGAGAAGTCCTATATTTTTTAATAAGATGGTAAGAAATACACAGGTCATCTGTGAATAAAATTTGTGAATATTTTAGAGCAAATGGCTTTGTTTCTCTTGAGTAAAAATAATGCTCTGTTTAATCTTTGTGAAATTAAATTGATTTGAAGGATGGACTAACATCTTGAATACTGAAATATTTTCTCTTTTATTTAGTCATTTCAGCAAAACTTAAAGAAAATAAAAAGAATTGGTTTGGGCCAAGTCCTTATGTGGAAGTCACAGTAGATGGACAGTCAAAGAAGACAGAAAAATGCAACAATACGAACAGTCCCAAATGGAAGCAGCCTCTTACAGTGTAGGTTTGAAAGTATTTTCTGTGGTATATTTTGTTTAATAGGTCAGCAGAAATGCAGCTTTTAGAAAGTTTTTCACTTTTTTTTTGTTCCTCCTTCCTCTTAATTTTACCCTCCTTGTTCTTTTAGTCTTGTTTCTCTTTAATTATTTTTTTTCCCAGTTTCTCCTTTTCATTGCATTCTTGTTTAGTTGTTGATGGTATCTCTGTTGCCACTAAATAGTAGCTGAGAGATCCCAGGTTTGCTGCTGCTGCTAAGTTGCTTCAGTTGTGTCCGACTTTGTGCTACTCCATAGATGGCAGCCCACCAGGCTCCCCCGTCCCTGGGATTCTCCAGGCAAGAACACTGGAGTGGGTTGCCATTTCCTTCTCCAGTGCATGAAAGTGAAATCGCTCAGTCGTGTCCGACTCTTAGTGACCCCATGGACCGTAGCCTACCAGGCTCCTCTGCCCATGGGATTTTCCAGGCAAGAGTACTGGAGTGGGTTGCCATTGCCTTCTCTGGATCCCAGGGTTATGGGCCCAGAAATATTAGCAGCTCTTTCCTTAATTTAGGTTGGAAATAGAGGGATATCAGGAACTCACTTCATTTTTTATTATTTAATTTTTATTTTAAATTTTAGTTTTAAACAAAATTTAATTTTGTGTTTTTTTTAATTACAGTGCCCACACAAAACCTACCCACTTTTTTTTTTCTTTAGAAAAATTATACATTTTGTTCTATCACCCTATTTTTATGTTAAACATACATTTTTTTTTTCTAATTTTATTTTATTTTTAATCTTTACATAATTGTATTAGTTTTGCCAAAAATCAAAATGAATCCGCCACAGGTATACATGTGTTCCCCATCCTGAACCCTCCTCCCTCCTCCCTCCCCATACCAACCCTCTGGGCTGTCCAGTGCACCAGCCCCAAGCATCCAGCATCGTGCATCGAACCTGGACTGGCAACTCGTTTCCTACATGATATTTTACATCCTTTTTTTTTGAGTATGTACAGGTCTAACATCCCTAATATAACTATATAATACTGTTTAATGTGGATGGACTGTGATTAATTTTACTAGTTCCCTATACAGTTGATTTCTAACATGCTGTTAGACAGTGCAGTATACATTCCTGTGCATATATCTGTGTGTTGGTGTTTTTATCTGTCATTTAAATTCATAGACGTGGGACATAGCTCAATTTCAGCACTAATTGACAAAGCCCTAAATGTTGGTAAGAAAAGCATAATAGGTTGAAGGGAATTATAGGTTAATTTTTAAACTTTTTCTACTAAAATGGAAGAAAATGTATGATTTATCAACAAATAGATTTTAAAATAATACAATATATTTTTAAAATAATACAGTATGTTATATATTAAAGCATAGTTCAAAATATAACCAGTTGTTATTTTATCAAATGTAGACAAATTGCTTTCATTCCCTAACATTTGAAATTGTTCATTTTTTTCTCTTAGAAAAACAAACCTGTTACTAAAAATGTTTTATTTTTAAATGGTGAGATGAGACACCTGAAGTGATAAGCTCTTCTCTTCACATGATGCATGCCTCTGTGAACAATATTTCTAATAAATGACAAAACAAATTGGATATACCTACATTAATCTTTAACATGGATTTTTGAAGTTCTAGGGCATCTTGTATTTAACAATGATTTTGAACAAATAAATGAAACTTAAGAATTTTCCAAAGATCATCTTGACACCTATTTTCAGAAGTATCATTCTAATGTTTCTCATCTGTATTTATTTCAACATTAATGTTTCTTAGACTTCATTTTTAATTAGTGCCACATTAGAGATTTGATCTAGATGAAAACTGTGTGTGAGTAACATTTTTTTAAAAACAAACCTTCAAAAGGCCACAGGCTCCAATAACGACTGGAGATGTTCAGAATAATAGGCTGAATACTCATCTATTTTCTACCAACTGCTAACTGTGCTTACTATAAATATGCTTTCAGGCTCTTGAGCTGATAGCAACATGAACTTAGTGGTTTAAAAGTTAAGAAAAAAAGCTCTCCTTGTAGCCCTATATGGTAGTGCTCTTCAGCCATATTTGGAGGGAAACACTTACTTCTGAATTTTTAAGTTGCAGGAGATTGGCCTGCAATTTTAACACAGCTTCCATTGTTAGGTATCATGCTTTCCGTACTTGTCTCAAGAATTGAACTGAAATAATCTGCCATCTTTGATGGCAGAGTTTATCTTTCAAATTTAATAAAATTAAATTTATTAACTTTTATTCCATCCCCATTATAATTACTCAGATGACTAACAGAGAAATGTTCTCTTAATATTTAATATATGTTCTCCTGAAAGTAACCTGCAATTTTTGAAAGTTTTGAAAGAGAATGAATACATTGTACCAAAGAGGGGCAATGATTAGGTGAAAGTTTCTTAGTTTGGTTACAGTATCTGCCACTGGGAGAAGGCAGTGGCACCCCACTCCAGCACTCTTGCCTGGAAAATCCCATGGACGGAGGGGCCTGGTGGGGTGCAGTCCATGGGGTCGCGAAGAGTCGGACATGACTGAGTGACTTCCCTTTCACTTTTCACTTTCCTGCATTGGAGAAGGAAATGGCAACCCACTCCAGGGTTCTTGCCTGGAGAATCCCAGGGATGCGGGAGCCTGGTGGGCTGCCGTCTATGGGGTCGCACAGAGTCGGACACGACTGAAGCGACTTAGCAGCAGCAGCAGCAGCCACTGGGAATTCCTTGGTGGTCTAGTGGTTAGGACTCTGCACTTCCACTGCGGGGGGCATGAGTTCTGTCCCTGGTCAGGAAAATCTTACAGCCTTGAACCATAGGACTATCATAGGTTATATAGTGTTCTGTTTTTCTAATTGAAATAGTGTTTATACAGCTTATTGCAAATTCAAATTTCTATTCTGTATTGGCATTTAGCAAGGTCTGGCCTTATTTGACAGTTGTCCTGGACACTTTGCCTCTAGCAGTGTGAAACATGGGATAATATAATCCTGAAATCCTTAAGTAGCTTACTGAGAACATTCTTAATACAAATTTTAATGATAGATTTTTGTTCAGATTACAGTCCATCACCAACTGGCTGTGTGATAGTTGGCAATTTGCTTATTCTCTGAATATCAGCTTCTGTATGTGAAGATGAAGTGATATTCTCACCTCAGGGTTACTGTGAAGATTAAATGAAATAATCCTAAGCTCAGCACACTACCTGACATAAAATAAGAATTTAATTTTTTGTATAAATCACTTTTTTGTACTCAGTTCGTTTCAGTCTCTCAGTCGTGTCTCTTTGTGACCCTGTGAATAGCATGCCAGGCCTCCCTGTCTATCACCAACTCCCAGAGCTTGCTCAAACTCACGTCCATCGCATTGGTGATGCCATCCAACCATCTCATCCTCTGTCGTCCCCTTCTCCTCCTGCCTTCAATCTTTCCCAGCATCAGGGTCTTTTCTAATGAGTCAGTTCTTTGCACCAGGTGGCCAAAGTATTGGAGCTTCAGCTTCAGCTTTTTGTACTACTAAAATAAAATTATTTTTCAACAGTTTGTAGCATGATGAGCACTTTTACTTTTGTTGATAATACATACGTGTAATCGTTCCTATAGGTCACCAGTGCATGAAGATGACCATGCAAACCTGTAGCATTCAGATATGTTTTTCATAAGATTATAGAATACAGGCAATATTGGTTGTAAACTGTAAGATACGTGGTGATATTTTAATTGTAATTTATTTAGAATTCCATTGTGATATTAAAGGAAATACTTTTTTCACCTTTTTTTTTTTTCATTTGTAGTATTGTCACCCCTGTGAGTAAATTACATTTTCGTGTGTGGAGTCACCAGACACTGAAATCTGATGTTTTGTTGGGAACTGCTGGATTGGATATCTATGAAACATTAAAGTCAAACAATATGAAACGTATGTATGTGAAAATAAGAATAAGCTCAGCTTTTGTTATTTTGCAAGAAATTCATGTGCTAAATGTGGAGAAAATGACTGTTCACTATTTGTTTTTAAGTTTACATGGTTGTAACATTACTACAGAGATAAAGCTTGAACTCTTTAATGCATTCTTAATATCTGGTTTGGCCATTCATTTTGGATCCAGTATTTTAAATAAATATTATTTAAATTTATTTAAATAATAAATTTAGTAGATAGATATTTATTGAAGGCTGTACTCAATTATGGAAAAGAAATAGAGCAGAGATGATTTTATTTTAGATGGTTTTATTTATATGTGTATACCTCTCTTTTGATAGATCAGTTCAGTTCAGTCGCTCAGTCATGTCCGACTCTTTGCGACCCCAGGAATCTCAGCACACCAGGCTTCCGTGTCCATCACCAACTCCCAGAGTTCACTCAGACTCACGTCCATCGAGTCAGTGATGCCATCCAGCCATCTCATCCTCTGTCGTCCCCTTCTCCTCCTGCCCCTAATCCCTCCCAGCATCAGAGTCTTTTCCAATGAGTCAACTCTTTGCATGAGGTGGCCAAAGTACTGGAGTTTTCAGCTTTAGCATCATTCCCTCCAAAGAAATCCCAGGGCTGATCTCCTTCAGAATGGACTGGTTGGATCTCCTTGCAGTCCAAGGGACTCTCAAGAGTCTTCTCCAACACCACAGTTCAAAAGCATCAATTCTTCGGCACTCAGCCCTCTTCACAGTCCAACTCTCACATCCATACGTGACCGCTGGAAAAACCATAGCCTTGACTAGACAGACCTTTGTTGGCAAAGTAATGTCTCTGCTTTTGAATATGCTATCTAGGTTGGTCATAACTTTCCTTCCAAGGAGTAAGATCTTTTAATTTCATGGGTACAATCACCATCTGCAGTGATTTTGGAGCCCCCAAAAATAAAAGTCTGACACTGTTTCCACTGTTTCCCCATCTATTTCCCATGAAGTGATGGGACCAGATGCCATGATCTTTGTTTTCTATAGATACATAAAAACTTGCAACATACTTATTTTAATTAATATATCATGATTTTAAAACAGACTTTTAATCCCTTGAGTATCTAAAGCATACTTCTAAGAATTTTATTTCTTCATTTAGGATTTATAAGAAAAAATTCATTCTTAAATTATGTTTTCACTCCATATAATTCAGACATACCTTGCTGAGTAGTCTTAGTTGTCCTGATGGCTAATTTTGAAGAAGAGAATGAATATAATAAGTGAGATGATTGAGCTATTTAGTGTTTTTGTTTGTTGTTTCGTTACTAAGCTCTTGTGTCCAACTCTCTTGTGATTCCATGGACTATAGCCTGCTTGGCTCCTGTCTCCATGGGATTTCCCAGGAAGGAATACTGGAGTGAGTTGCCATTTCCTTTTCCAGGGGATCTTCTCAATGCAGGGATCAGACATCTACTGCATTGGCAGGCGGATTCTTTACCACTCACTGAGCCACCTGAGAAGCCCCATCTAGTATCTTACATTGTGGATATTAAGCACTAGGAAATTTTGTTCTATTTTTAAAAATGTTTTTGGCATGAAAAGGCCTGAAACCTTGGGTGAAGTGTATTAAAACAATATGTCTACATATAAATATAAATTTTCTGACAGTTATGTTTTTAACAGTTATGACTTAAAAAAAAAGTGACCATTTTCTGTAATTTTATTCTCTTCCAGTTGAGGAAGTAGTTGTGACTTTACAGCTTGTAGGTGACAAAGAACCAGCAGAGACAATAGGAGATTTGTCAGTCTGTCTTGATGGGCTGCAACTAGAGTCTGAAGTTGTTGCCAATGGTGAAACTGCATGTTCAGAAAGTAAGTAATCACTTAAAAAAAAAATTCATTTTTATTTATTTGGCTGTGCTGAGTACCAGCTGTAGCACACAGGATCTTCCATCTTCATTGTGGCATGCAGGATCTTTAGTTGTAGCATATGGGATCTAGTTCCCCTAACTAGCGATTGAACCCAGGCCCCCTGCATTGGGAGCACAGAGTCTTAGCCACTGGACCACCAGGGAAATATATAGGGTCTTTTCTTCTTAAACTAGTGACTGTAAAGTATGTTGTAATTATTGCCATTCTTTTCCACATAAAGAAATGATTTTATTTCCATTTTATAAAGAGACATTTTTCATTTTAAACTTTCAGTACATTGTTTCTATTAGGAACTAAGAGTTGAAAAGCTAGCCAAATATAAGCCAAATCATTGTTGTCTCTGAGAGTGATAAATTGATTTATAAAGTAGCCATTCTGTAGGCCAACAGTGGCAGTTAATATGGCACATTTGATGCTACACCTTCTCCAGTGCCGGTGGCAGACATAGTTTACTGTCTGTAGCAGTGTCTGATTTAGTTTAAATTTGACTGAAAATCCTTAGTACTGTACCAGACAGGCCAGTACAAGCTGGAATCGTTAGCCATTCCTCTTCCATTTTTGTAGGCTACATTTACTGAGCTGTCTTTGAGTTAAAATAATGACAAAACCATTTTTGTGATTTGTTTTATGTTGATGTATTTTACAGTTTATGGTTTACTAGTGTTAAAGGGAATAAATATGAGATGTAGCATGCTTAATAAAACCACCTCTCAGTGGATTTCCTTTAGATATTTCCATCCCTTATTTGCCAATAAGTGTATTTTCACCTGGAACACAGATTGTCAAGACAAAGCACAGGTTAATGGTCTCCTTGGTTAGTCTGACAGAGCTCTCTGTTTACCTAGAAACTGTATTATGGAGCATTTTGCAGTGATCAGGTGCTGTTATACTTCTGTTTCTACTTTGGAAGACTTCCTACTTCCTTTCTAATTCATGACCTTTTTTTAATAGCAGAACCTTCAAGATAGTCCTGGTTATATCTTCCATATTGGTTCTTTGGGGTTAATGAGGGTAGAAAGAAATTTCTGAATTGGTTATACTGGTTCAGAGTTGACACATTCATATAGATGGAATCATAACAATAGGTAGTCTTTGTGTCAGGCTTCTTTCACTTAGCATAGATAATGTCATTTCAGGTTTATCAGTGATGTAGAATGTTTCAGTAGTCTGTTGCTTTTTATTACTGCATAGTTTTAAATTGCACAGATGTACCACATTTTATCTATCCACCTGTACCATTTTTTAAAATAAAATCTTGAGACACTTGCCCACCTTGCTGAGTATGATATAGTAATAATATAGTGGTGACTCAGCATCTTTTTAATGAAGTAATCCATTACTTCTTTGGAGTAGTATAGTGATGATTTCACTCTTTGAAAGTTGGGACTGTATTCAGGGACTGTTGTTCTTTAACTCAGTGGACCTAGGCTGTTAAACTTGTTCTTTTTGCATTTCATAGTTTTTTAAACTTCTCTGTATACTACTTTTGCTGCAGTCTGTGCCTACCTATAGTATTCTCCCTCTGTATCACAGTTCCTTACTGAATCCTAAGGATATTTCATGAATAAAACTTGAAGAAAGTATGACTGTTGTAGCATTTGTTTTGGCCACTTTGAGACCCATTTGTGCCTTTTCTATTCTTGAAGCTATTTTCAGGGCCTTTGCGTAAGAAAGATATTACTGATTTTTCTATTTTCAAAATCTTCTCATTATCCTGCACTTTTAGAGGGAGGTAATTGGAATACAAAAGATGACTAAAATACATTTGAATTAGAATCAAGCAAATGGGGACTTCTCTGGTGGTTCATTGGCTAGTACTCCACACTCCCAGTAGAGGCCCCAGGTTCCATCCTTGGTCAGGGAACTAGATCCCACATACCACAGGGCAACAAAGCCACAACTAAGAGTTTGTATGCCACAACTAGAGATCCTGTATGCCACAACGAAAATCTTCAACTTTCCTGTGTACTGCAACTAAGACCTGGTGCAGCCAACTAGCTAGCTAAATAAGTAAGTAAATAAATAAGACATTTAGGCAGAAGTAGCACGTGAGTAATATACCTTGACTCATTACCATCTCTTATACAAAACGATCATTTGCACACAGACAAAAAATAATCATTTGCTCAATTTTGATAAAACTTCTCAGTCATGTGAACATTTATCTTATTTTCCTTTTAAATATCATGTTGGACTTTAACTCCATTCCAGCATGTTCTTTACTACATGCATGCTCAGTCTCTTCAGTCATCTCCGATGCTTCACGACATCATAGACCGTAGCCTGCCAGGCTCCTCTGTCCGTGGGATTTTCCTGGCAAGAATACTGGAATGGGTTGCCATGCTCTCCTCCAGGATTATCTTCCCAACCCAGGGATCGAACCCAATCTTTGTTACTAGAAAGATACAATGAAGGGTTTTGTTTACAAAGCATCTTTAGGTAAAATGTACGTACGACTTCTTGAAATTCATTTTCTGTCTAACTTTTAATGTTGTTAAAGGTGCTTCACACAATGATGATGGCTCCAGGCCCAAGGATGAAACAAGGTAAGAGTTCACTTATTACATATCATAGAATGCAGAGAGAAACAAGGGAGAATGAATAAATTTCATTTTTGTCAAAACTTCAAGTTCAAATTGATATAAAAATGTGTCAAATTTCAGAGCTCTAGGTAAGAAAGGAAATATTCATGGAAAATTCAAGAGCCTTAGCTTATATGACTGCAGTTCTGTAATGTAGGCCAGAGGTACCCAAACACTAATAGTTCTTCAGCTTATACAAAGTGAATATATTGGCACTTTCCCAAAGGTAGGGAAGTTTAGAATCCTAAGGTCATTGTTGGACTGTTTCCTTTTCCAGGAAAGCTGGGCTCTAATTTTCTCACTGTGATTAAAGATAGAAAAGGTTTTAAAAATTAATAACTCTCTCGGTAGACCAGAAGACATCCTATGTTTTTGTGTTTCTTTTTAGTTTTATTTTTTTCTTAAGTTTTTTTTTGAAGTCATGAAATGTCCCTCATAAAGATGTTTTAATATTTCAGTGTTCTTTGGTCCTCTTTTGCATAATAAACCCATACTTTTACATTAGCGAGAATGTGATACAATTTTGTAGTGTGTTGAAAGGTTGTGTTACACCACTCTATTTCATTTTTGTGAATCTTTCTTAAAATACTTTATGAAACCACTCTAGACAGCTGTAAATTTCTTGCAAAGGCATTGCTAGAGCCCTGGCTTCATGCTATTTATTCATTTAATGCTTTATGTTTTCCCAAGTGAGTCATTGTTACAAATAACCTGAGGGACAATGTCTTCTGGGTTTATGAGATTGCCAGACTGATCTTTGAGCATGTCTTTGTGTTAAGCATGAATTCCTTTGCATTAGCGTTTTCCACAGAGCATGCCTCTTAGATGATGGGTTTGTTTGTCACATGCTGTTTAAATGTTGCTCTACAGGAATCATGGCAGTGAACCCTTTGCTTTTGTTTGCTGACTTCATCACTTGGGCATGTGTCCAGTGAAAAAGGCAAAAACCTCCCCCCGCCAGACATTTAAGAAGTTTACTAAACAGCTTTAGGTTTTTCTACTTTTTTGTTTAAATCAAGCACTACATGTATCATCAACATAGTTCTGATGGTCTCCTTTCCCCCATAGCATGTCTGGATATTTTGTATTTCTCAGTGTTGTCTTCTGTCACTTTTATGAATTACCAAGGTGACTGATGCTTAATGTTCAAGATTTTGTTTTTCAAAGTGCCTTCCTGATTGTTAATCATTGATTTGCATATTATAACCTTAGAATGTATTAGCATCTGGGTTCTCAGGATTCTTTATCTTGTTCCTAAACATCTAAACTTACATATACTAATAGATCAGGTAAATATGTATGGTGAGATAAATAGACTTGTAAGACAAGCAAAGAGCAAAGCCATGGTAGCACTAAATTTGTAGCTAATTGCTTTTCAATATAATGGTGATAAGTTCACATTGACAACTTTGTATAGTATATTGTTGTTGTTCAGTCATTCAGTTGTGTTCAACTCTTTGTGACCCCATGGACTGCAGCATGCCAGGCTTCTCTGGCCTTCACTGTCTCTCAGAGTTTGCTCAAGCTCATGTCCATTGAGTTGGTGATGCCATTCAACCATCTCTTTGTCCCCTTCTCATGCCCTCAATCTTTCCAGCATCAGAGTCTTTTTCCAGTAAGTCAGCTCTTCACATCAGGTGGCCAAAGTATTGCAGTTTCAGCTTCAGCATCAGTCCTTCCAATGAATATCAGGGTTGATTTCCTTTAGGATTGACTGATTGGCTCTCCTCTCAGTCCAAGGGACTCTCAAGAGTCTTCTCCAGCACCACAGTTTGAAAGCATCAATTCTTTGGTGCTCAGCCTTCTTTATGGTGAAATTCTCACATCCATACATGACTACTGGAAAAACCGTAGCTTTGACTATACAGAACTTTGTCACCAAAGTAATATCTCTGCTTTTTAATATGCTGTCTACGTTTATCATAGCTTTTCTTCCAGGGAGCAAATGTCTTTAATTTCATGGCTCCAGTCACCATCTGTAGTGATTTTGGAGACCAAGAAAATAAAGTCTGTCACTGTTTCTACTGTTTCCCCATCTATTTGCTATGAAGTGATGGGGCCAATGCCATGATCTTAGTTTTATGAATGTTGAGTTTTGAGCCAACTTTTTCACTCTCTTTCACCTTCTTCAAGAGGCCCTTTAGTTCCTCTTCACTTTCTGCCATAAGGGTGATGTCATCTGCATATCTGAGGTTACTGATACTTCTCCCAGCAATCTTGATTCCAGCTTGTGCTTTATCCAGCCCAGCATTTCACTTGATGTATTCTGTATATAAGTTAAATAAGCAGGGTGACAATATACAGCCTTGACGTACTACTTTACCAATTTTGAACTAGTCTGTTGTTCCATGTCCAGTTCAAATTGATGCTTCTTGACCTCCATACAGATTTCTCAGGAGGCAGGTAAGGTGGTCTGGTATTACCATCTCGTTAGGAATTTTCCAGTTTGTTGTGATTCACACAGTCAGAGACTTTAGCATAGTCAGTGAAGCAGAATTAGATGTTTTTCTGGAATTCCCTTGCTTTTCCCATGATCCAGTGGGTGTTGACAATTTGATCTCTGGTTCCTCTGCCTTTTCTAAATCCAGCTTGTATATCTGGAAGTTCTTGGTTAATGTATTGTTGAAACCTAGCTTGGAGGATTTTGAGCATTACCTTGCTAGCATGTGAAATGAATGCAGTTGTGCAGTAGTTTGAACATTCTTTGGTGTTGCCCTTCTTTGGGATTGAAAGGAAAACTGACCTTTTTCTGTCCTGTGGCCACAGCTGAGCTTTCCAAATTTGCTGATAGAGTGTATGCAACACTTTAACAGTGTCATCTTTTAGTTTCAAATAGCTTAGCTGGAATTCAGTCACATCTACCAGCTTTGTTCGTAGTGATGCTTCCTAAGGCCCACTTGACTTCGCATTCCAGGATGTCTGTCTCTAGGTGAGCTATCACACCATCTTGGTTTTCCTGGTCATTAGAACTTTTTTGTGTACTTCTGGCTTGTGCTTCTGTTAGGTCCATACCACTTCTGTCCTTTATTGTGCCCATCTTTGCTTGAAATGTTCCCTTGGTATCTCTAGTTTTCTTGAAAAGTTCTCTAGTCTTTCCCATTCTATTATTTTCCTCTATTTCTTTGCATTGATCACTGAGGAAGGCTTTCTTATCTCTCCTTGCTATTATTTGGAACTCTGCATTCAGATGGGTGTATCTTTCCTTTTCTGCTTTGCCTTTAGCTTCTCTTCTTTTCTCAGCTATTTGTAAGGTCTCCTCAAACAAGCATTTTGCCTTTTTGCATTTCTTTTTCTTGGTGAGATGGTCTTGATCACTGCTTCCTGTTCAATGTCACGAACTTCTGTCTGTAGTTCTTCAGGTACTATATCAGATTTACTCCCATGAATCTATTTGTTATTCCCAGTGTATAATCATAAGGGAGTTGATTTAGGTCATACTTGAATGGTCTAGTGGTTTTCCCTATTTTCTTCAATTTAAGTCTGAATTTTGCAATAAGGCTTTCATGATCTGAGCCACAGTCAGCTACCAGTCTTGTTTTGCTGACTGTATAGAGCTTCTCCATCTTTGGCTGCAAAAATATGATCAATCTGATTTTGGTATTGACCATCTGGTGATGTCCACATGTAGAGTCATCTCTTGTGTTGTTGAAAGAGGTTGTTTGCTCTGACTAGTGCATTCTCTTGGCAAAACACCGTTAGCCTTTGCCTTGCTTCATTTTGTACTCTAAGGCCAAATTTGCTTGTTACTCCAGGTGTCTCTTAAGTTCCTATTTTAGCATTTCACTACCCTATGGTAAAAAGGATGTCTTTTTTTGGTGTGTGTTCTGTAAAGTCTTGTAGGTCTTCATAGAACCGTTCAACTTCTTTGGCATTAGTGGTTGGGGCATAGACTTGGATTACTGTGTTATTGAATGGTTTGTCTTGAAAACGAACCAAGATTGCTCTGTCGTTTCAGAGATTACACTCAAGTACTGCATTTTGAACTCTTTTGTTGACTGTGAAGGCTACTTCATTTCTTCTAAGGGATTCTTGCCCACATTAGTAGATACAACGGTCATCTGAATTAAATTCACCCATTCCCATCTTAAAGTAGTGTAGAGAGGCAATACTCAGAGTCTCAAAAAGGTGTACAACTCGAAAGGAGTTTAAGACTCATCATCTAGGGGAGGGGAAGCAGTGTGTCAGAGCTGACTCTTACTGCATTCTGTTCATGTTCTGAGGTTGCTTGGTCTTCCTACAGGCAGTCAGCACCTAATTGGTGACTGAGCTTTTCTGTTCATTCAGAATAACCATTTGAGGAATGCCCACAGCAGTATGTGTCATGCCCTACTGTTCACACAGATCATCTGGAGATCTTGTTAAAACACTCTCTCTTATATAGTGCATCAGGAGTGAAGTCCAAGATTGTGTGTTTCTAACAGGCTCCTGTGAACTGTGCTTGCCTCTGGTCCAAATATCGTTCTTTGATTTCTGGGGACCATAATGTGAAGATGATTTAATACATGGTACTGCCTTTGTTTTGGTTTCTTGAATCTATTAAATTTTATTCAGGATTGCCACAAGGTCCAGGGTATGAATTAGTGCAGTGTAGTGGTTTCCACTTACCAGGTAGTAGGTTACCAGAGCTTTAGCTGAATCATCTCCAAACTAGCTAATTCATGCTCTGCCTTGTAATCAATGATTCCCCTGGGAAAAGGAATTGGCTATATTTAACCAACAGTAGTAACTTTGTATGGCACCCCACTCCAGTGTTCTTACCTGGAGAATCCGAGGGACGGGGGAGCCTGGTGGGCTGCCGTCTATGGGGTCACACAGAGTCGGACACTGAAGCAACTTAGCAGTAGCAACAGCAGTAACTTTATATCTGACATTCCTGTTCGTGTTCTCCCCCCTTTCTTTCTCTCCAACTGAAGACATTGCTCAGAAGAAATGATAGTTCCTTTAAAAAAAGTCTGTGTTAGTATACTGTATTGGTGTTTTTCTTTCTGGCTTACTTCACTCTGTATAATAGGCTCCAGTTTCATCCACCTCATTAGAACTGATTCAAATGTATTCTTTTGAATGGCTGAGTAATACTCCATTGGGTATATGTACCACAGCTTTCTTATCCATTCATCTGTTGATGGACATCTAGGTTGCTTCCATGTCCTGGCTATTATAAACAGTGCTGCGATGAACATTGGGGTACATGTGTCTCTTTCAATTCTGGTTTCCTCAGTATGTATGCCCAGCAGTGGGATTGCTGGATCATAAGGCAGTTCTATTTCCAGTTTTTTAAGGAATCTCCACACTGTTCTCCATAGTGGCTATACTAGTTTGCATTCCCACCAATGGTAACAATAACCCTGTATATGAGATAGCAAAAGAGACACTGATGTATAGAACAGTCTTTTGGACTCTGTGGGAGAGGGAGAGGGTGGGATGATTTGGGAGAATGGCATTGAAATATGTATAATATCATATATGGAACGAGTCGCCAGTCCAGGTTCGATGCACGATACTGGATGCTTGGGGCTGGTGCACTGGGACGACCCAGAGGGATGGTATGGGGAGGGAGGAGGGTTCAGGATGGGGAACACATGTATACCTGTGGCAGATTCATTTCAATATTTGGCGAAACCAATACAATATTGTAAAGTTTAAAAATAAAATTAAACTAAAAAAAAAAAGAAAAAAAAGTCTGTGGACACCTCTGTTCTAGATCACTTGGAACATTTTGTATAACATTTTCTGGGGTAGAAGGAGAGCACCTAGCTCTTGGAAGTAAGTGTACTTCCTTCTCCTGCTGTGGAACAGTCAGCCTTGTTCCAGACCTAAATATTAAAGAGCTAATGAAAACCAAGAAAATGATGACAAGGTTATCTGTGGTTGTGATAAAATAGTGCCCTTTCTGAAGAGTTATTTGAAATCTGAACCAGCATACCTTACCGTTCTGAATCAATTCAGTTCAGTCGCTCAGTCGTGTCTGACTCTTTACGACCCCAGGAATCGCAGCACGCTAGGCCTCCCTGTCCATCACCAACTCCCAGAGTTCACTCATACTCACGTCCATCGAGTCAGTGATGCCATCCAGCCATCTCATCCTCTGTCGTCCCCTTCTCCTCCTGCCCCCAATCCCTCCCAGCATCAGGGTCTTTTCCAATGAGTCAACTCTTCGCATGAGGTGGCCAAAGTACTGGAGTTTCAGCCTCAGCATCAATCCTTCCAAAGAAATCCCAGGGCTGATCTCCTTCAGAATGGATTGGTTGGATCTCCTTGCAGTCTGAGGGACTCTCAAGAGTCTTCTCCAGCACCACAGTTCAAAAGCATCAATTCTTCGGCACTCAGCCCTCTTCACAGTCCAACTCTCACATCCATACATGACCACTGGAAAAACCATAGCCTTGACTAGACGGACCTTTGTTGGCGAAGTAATGTCTCTGCTTTTGAATATGCTATCTAGGTTGGTCATAACTTTCCTTCCAAGGAGTAAGCGTCTTTTAATTTCATGGCTGCAGTCACCATCTGCAGTGATTTTGGAGCCCCAAAAAATAAGGTCTGACACTGTTTCCACTGTTTCCCCATCTATTTCCCATGAAGTGATGGGACCAGATGCCACGATCTTCGTTTTCTGAATGTTGAGCTTTAAGCCAACTTTTTCACTCCCCACTTTCACTTTCATCAAGAGGCTTTTTAATTCCTCTTCACTTTCTGCCTTAAGGGTGGTATCATCTGCATATCTGAGGTTATTGATATTTCTCCCAGCAATCTTGATTCCAGCTTGTGGTTCTTCCAGCCCAGCGTTTCTCATGATGTACTCTACATATAAGTTAAATAAACAGGGTGATAATATACAGCCTTGATGTACTCCCTTTCCTATTTGGAACCAGTCTGTTGTTCCATGTCCAGTTCTAACTGTTGCTTCCTGACCTGCATACAGATTTCTCAAGAGGCAGGTCAGGTGGTCTGGTATTCCCATCTCTTTCAGAATTTTCCACAGTTTATTGTGATCCACACAGTCAGAGGCTTTGGCATAGTCAATAAAGCAGAAATAGATGTTTTTTTGGAACTCTTTTGCTTTTTCCATGATCCAGCGGATGTTGGCAATTTGATCTCTGATTCCTCTGCCTTTTTAAAACCAGCTTAAACATCAGGAAGTTCAGGGTTCACGTATTGCTAAAGCCTGGCTTGGAGAATTTTGAGCATTACTTTACTAGCGTGTGAGATGAGTGCAATTGTGTGGTAGTTTGAGCATTCTTTGGCATTGCCTTTCTTTGGGATCGGAATAGTCTCCTAACTATCTCTGTACCCTTCAGTAACTCCTCACTCTCTTTTTAGATGTGCTCTGAGAAGCTGTATGTACGTCTGCCATAAGAGCTGTTTATGCATTTGGTAGGGCTGGCCAGAAATTAGGAAGCTTTTCTCAAGCTCTAAAAGTTGTGGTCCTCCTGTTGGTTTTCTGTTAATTTTAAAGAACATTCTTATTCCCTTCCCTGCCTTTTTACCCAGAGCGAACGCAAGTGGATCAGATGACCCTGAGGATGCAGGGTCTGGTGAAAATAGGAGGATCAATGGGAATAATTCTCCATCACTCTCAAATGGCGGTTTTAAACCTTCTAGGCCTCCAAGACCTTCACGACCACCTCCACCTACCCCACGTAGACCAGGTGTGTATTCCAGCCGTACACTAGGGATATAGATCTCAGTACTGTTTATTATAAAATTCTATTTGGGAATTGATCCTCAGATAAGTGTTAAGAGACACTGGTAGGTTGATTTTCAAGCTAAATTTTTACATTTAAGTTTTTGGCCAAGAATAGTCTTTCTATAGTTAATTAAGATATGGCCTGTTCCCTAAGCTTTTCCACCAGGGTTGAGGCAGATGCTCTGCTAAGAATGAAAATCACGTGTGTGCTGTGAGTTCCCTGGTGGCCTAGTAGTTAGGATTCGGGGCTTTCACCGTTGTGGCCTGGGTTTAGGAAACTGAGATTCTAAGTGTGCCTAAAAGCAGGAGGGGGGCAGAAATCACACGTGTGTTATAAAAAGTATAGGCAGTACAGATAAGATTGTACCTTTCTCTGTGTGTGTGTACCTGTGTTGACATAAGCATTTCATAGAGTCAAGGATCTGTTTGCTTATTCTTATTATATGCTTTTAAAAAAGACAATCAGTAATTGGCAAATAACCTAACAATGGTAAATGATACTTGGATTTTTAAAGCAAAAATCATGCAAGTCAACATTTCATGTAGTAAAAATAGAAACATCTATAATTAGATGTTAGAAATAGAAACATCTATTGTCTACCTTTTTATTTAAAATTCTATCCTGATTTTAAATTTCTAAAAATTGTTTTTCTGTTTTCCTCAAATCTTAAAGCATCTGTCAATGGCTCACCATCTACCACTTCTGAAAGTGATGGCTCTAGTACAGGCTCTCTGCCACCAACAAATACAAATTCAAGTACATCTGAAGGAGCAACATCTGGATTAATAATTCCTCTTACTATATCTGGAGGTGCAGGCCCTAGACCATTAAATCCTGTACCTCAAGCTCCCCTCCCACCTGGGTGAGTAATTGTTTTTGGTTAACGTTTTCTTTAGGCTTCTGCATAGACTTACTAATAAGGAAAATAGTACTGAATTCGATTCTTTTAAAAAAAATATCACTGTGGTTATGCATGTGTGTTGGGAAGTCTAGAGTCAAACTGAACAAAATAGCTTGCCATATTTGAAATTACTCCCTCATTTTAAAGCCAACTGGAAGCAAAAAAAAATTTTTTTAAAGAAGGACTGAGCCTTAGGAACTTACCAAGGCCAAGTAATAAAATAGTTGCCTAATTCAGGTTGCCTTTTCTTTGAAGGGAAAATATCACTTATATTTTATTTCTTTGCCATTGTAAAATCATGGCAGAGTTGAATTTAGGAAACTGAAAAACTGCAACTCAATCTCATGTACATCTCTACTTATTTTTAAAATTAATAATACTGAATAGTTATACACAGATACATTGTGGCAGTTCAGAATGCTAATCAAAATTAACTAGGTGATAAATTAAGAAACTCATGATGAGGATTTTAATTGCTAGAAGAGACTATATTATTTATGTGGGTAGTTAGGCCATTTTCATTTTTGAAAGCCAGATTAGAAAATTCTTTGTGTCGGGGATTAGTGAAGAGAATCTGGGTCAGTTCTCTTAGAAGTAATTGGTTTTTCTAAACTCTTATTGGTTTATTCCTGTCTTTTTTACTTTGGATAAACCTACCAAGGAAACTAGAATACCCAGGTTGCCTTTGTCCTTAAGCCTGCAGGAGCACATCTGATAGTCTTATTCTTTGATTTCAACTTTTCTAGAACCCAAACTGTCCTTTGCCCTTCATTTAACAGCTCTCAGTCTTTCTTCAGATTTTGTAACAATAATTACAGTTTTCTTTTCCACTCAAGTTCTGTGTATACTCTGATCAGATTGAAACAGATTTTGTCACCTCAGTGCATTGCCTCAGCCTCTTTAGAAATAGAAGACATCTCCTCGAGCAGACACTTAAGCAAGAGAAATCTCATCCTCTGTTACCCTCAGGATAACATTTCTTGACTTTATTCCTAAATTCTTTTGGTATCTGCTTTATGTACTGAAATGGTCATTTGTCTCAACTCTGGGATTAAACAACCAGGCAACTCATACATGTAGCTTATCAGCCTTTTTAAATTTTGTGTTTAAGTTGGGAGCAGAGAGTGGACCAGCATGGGCGAGTTTACTATGTAGATCATATTGAAAAAAGAACAACGTGGGATAGACCAGAACCTCTACCTCCTGGGTAAGTGTCTGAATTGGAAAAAAAAAGTATTAAGAACTATAGACTACATCTATGGGGCTTCCCAGGTGGCGCTAGTGGTAAAGAACCCACCTGCCAGTGCAGGAGACATAAGAGACATGGGTTCGAGCCCCAGGTCAGGGAGATCCCCTAGAGAAGGGCATGGCAACCCACTCTAGTATTCTTGCCTGAAGAATCCCCTGGACAGAGGAACTGGCAGGCTATGGTCTATAGCGTCACAAACATTGGGTATATGGGTTCAATCCGTGGCCCAGGAAGATTCCACATGCTTTGGAGCAGTTAAGCTCATGTGCTACAACTACCGAGCCCGTGCTGTAGAACCCTACAAGCCGTAGCTACTGAGCCTACATGTTGCAACTCCTGAGCTCTGCTGAGCTCGTATGCTCTAGAGCCCGTGTTCCACAACAGGAGAAGCCCATGCATTGCAATTGGAGAGTAGCCCCCACTCTGCACCTAGAGAAAACCTACACAGCAACAAAGACCTAGTGCAACCAAAAAATAATAAGTAAATAAGTTTTTAAAAACTGTAAAGTACATACATATAAAAGACTTCAGGTAATTGAAAAGTAGTTGTGCAAGGTAAAATCTTACCAGATCTGTACCAGGGCTAAAATGAAGTCCCACTTAATTCTTAACTGTTTCATAAATATTTGTTGAATTCAGTTGTTTTTATCCTGATATAGCTGGGAGCGGCGGGTTGACAACATGGGACGTATTTATTATGTTGACCATTTCACAAGAACAACAACGTGGCAGAGGCCAACACTGGAATCAGTCCGGAACTATGAACAATGGCAGCTCCAGCGTAGTCAACTTCAGGGAGCTATGCAGCAGTTTAACCAGAGGTTCATTTATGGGGTGAGCATATGTACTTGGCTTTATAACCTTAATGAGGGTGGAGTTTTAACGTTTTCTTACATATAAAATGTAAAGCACTAAAAAGAAAGTACAAATAGGATGGCAACCCAGTTGTTGCTATTGATGATGATATTATTTTTCGACCTTGTTTCCCACAGACTATGTAGGTGATTTATTCTTTTCTTTTTAAAATTTCCTAAAATTCAACTTCCTTTGCTTTGTTACTGGCAGAAAAGAAGTTTTCCGACAACTTAAAATTTGTTTACAAAGGAATAATAAAAAATAAATCCAAGCAGTGTAAAAAGAATTCAAACAGTTCTGAATTGGATACTGCCTAGCTTAGCAGAACATTAGACTGTTTGGGTCTAACAGCACCTGACTCAAGTGAAACTCATGATAGAATTGAATCATTTTGTAACATGTAAAGGTAAAATTTATACAATACATTATTTAGTGCTTGAGAAGATTAAAGAAGTTTGATTCCTTATAAAATTATGTTAAATATATTATGACTTGGAAGCCATATTATCTTTGGTATCAAAATGTCTCCTTTCTGGAAATCTTTTAAATTTACATAAACCAACTCACCAAGAGTTCAAGAGAAGCTGACCCTCTCCATTCCCCTCTCTCCCCTTCTACTGCCATCAGTATCATCTCTGTTAGAATCTATCAAAATAAATTCTTGTTTTCATTAGGCATTACCATTTTGCCTTTTCTCCATATTTCTGTTTCTTGGACTTTGTCATCAGAATAGTTACCACTCACCAATGTAGATAAATTTGCACCTTGCTGAGCAGCTTTCGCTTTACCACCTGATTATGACTAAGATAACTTTCTTTCATGTAACAGTTTTTCCTGCCAACTTCTATAGACAGTTGTCAATGTTTTCCCTTCCTGGTGGTTTTAGAAGTGAAATTAATTTTTGTCTCGTCTGTTAGAGTTTTCTTTTTTTTTCCATGTTTTACATCTTCCTTTCTTTCTAAATTATAATCATCTTCGGTATACTTGGCCAAATTTCTTTTAGGTTTGAATGTCTAGCTGGCTTGCCTTCTTTAAAGCTAGTTTCCACATGAGAAAGAGCATGGGCTTTGGAGTCAGACACATCTGGGTTCGAATCCTGGTTCCACAGTTACTTTCTCTGTTTGATTTTGAGTAAGTTCCTTAACCTCATCAAGACTCATTTACTTTATCTATACAGTAGATCCATAGATAAAATTACCTCAGGTTTTTTTGTTTTTGAGGATTCTGTAAGATAAAGTTCCAAATTTTGGGGGTACATATTAAATGCATAGAAATGTCAGTGTTCATCTTTTTTTTAAATCTTTTCTCTCTTTTCTCTCCCTGCATTTCTATCCACAAATGCAGATGTGCATTTTAGAATACATGATCTTTTATTTTTATTGAAGTATGGTTGGTTTACAACATTTTATTAGTTTCAGGTACACAACATAGTTATTCAAATTTGTATAGATTATGTAACATTTAAAATTACTGTATTGGCTCTATTTCCTGTGCTATATAATATATTCTTGAAGCTTATTTATTTTATATGTAGTAGTTTTTTACCTTTTAATCCACCAGTGTCCTGCTTCCCTCTTCCCACTGGTAACCATTAGCTTGTTCTCCCTATGAATCTGTTTCTATTTTGATTATTCATTTGTTTTAGTTTTTGTAGTTTTAGATTCCATATATAGAGGTGATAACATATAGTATTTGTCTTTCTCTGACTTACTTCACTAAACATCATACCCTCCAGGTTCATCCACTTTGTTGCAGATGGAAAAATGCCATTTTTTGTGGGGGGCCGAATAGTATTCCATTGTATATATGTGCTATATAGTCTTCAGTTATTCATCTGTTGATGAAACACTTAATATTGCTTCTATATCTTTCTTGGCTATTATAAATAATGCTACTGTGAACATGGGGTGCATATATTTTTTTAAATTCAGATATATATATGTATATCCATGAGTTGAGTTGTTCTATCATATGGTAGGTCTCTTTTAGTCTTTTTGTTGTTTTTAGGGTTTTTTTGGCCGTGCCATGCACTTAGTTCTCCAGTCAAGGATTGAACCCAGGCCCTCTGCAGTGGAAGCATGAAATCTTAACCATTGAACCACCAGAGAACTTCCTATTTTTAATCTTCTGAGGAATCTCCATACTGTATTTCAAAGTAGCTGCATCAGTTTACATTTCTGCCAGTAATATACAGGATTCCCTTTTTCTGTACATCCTTGCCACATTTGTTATTTGTGACATTTGTGATAATAAGCATTCTGATGGGTGTGAGGTTATCTCTTATTGTGGTTTTGATTAGTGGTGTTGAGCATTTTTCATGTGCCTATTGGCCTTTTGTGTCTAGTATATGATCTTTTAAAATCCTCTTTTTAAAGACAGTTAGAAAATTCCTAAAGCACCCACATTGTGTATTGCTTCGTTGTAACTTAACCGATTTGATGCTCTAACAAACTTTTCTTGAATTGCAGCTTTTATTCCTGAACCATTTTTTCTTTTCTCCTGTCTACATTCCTACTCTTCACTCTTGTTATAGAGTGGTTCTAAATTACAAAGAACTTAAACAGCCTGTTTTAGTTATGAACTGAATTTAACATTCTTAATGCTAGCTACTTAAAAAGTGGTGAGGTGTTGTTAAGAAAATCTGTTTATTTGGTAGGTGAAGTGGCCTTTGTTCTGACCCTGGTTATAGGGCAGCAGATGCTCATAAACTCAGTATTTTTAAGCTCAGAATGGATATGGTTGATGATGGGTCATTGTATAATGGCTCTGGCCCATGGCTTCATTGTGCCTGTTCTTAGCTTATCTGTCCAGGGAAAGTCAGTGCGATAGGCTTAGGTCTTAGAAAAATTATCAGAGCAGTTTGTCATATGCTAAACTGCTCCAAACTGTTAACAAGGTTCAAACCTTGTATAGTGTTTCTCCTTGGCTTCCCTATTCCCTATTTTTTAGTTACTGTTGTCTGTCAGGAGCAGGGCCAGTCCTTGACCAGTCTATCTTCTGTGAGCTTTTATGAGAAATAGAGTATCTCTCATATGCTTTTAAAACTTTTTAGTCAGTTAACTCAGTTTCCATAATAAATCAATGATATGGAGCGAAAAAGACCAACAGTAGAGGAAACTGCCATAAATTTAGACTTAAGAGACTAGACCAATATGCAATATGATGATTTTGGATTCTGATTCAATCCAGTAAGTAGCCAGAGGCATTTAATTACAGATTGTGTATTAGATGATAAAATTAACATAGATTCTTTGGTAGGTGTAATAATGATACTGTGATTGTATAAGAAAATGTTCACAAATTTTAGGCATACTAAAATAGTGAAATGATGCAGCAAAGAATATGAAAGAAAAATAAATGTTAGCAGTTTTGGTTACTGTTGAATCTTGTTGCTGGGTACATGGGGTATACTATCTTATTTTACTTATGTATTTTTCCCCATAATTTTTAAAGCAATTAGTCTATTATTTATTTGCCTTAACAGAAGAAAGGGTTTAACCGCATCTTACTGAGAGACCACAAAGTATCCCCCACTTTATTACATATTTAAACTGAAACACACTCATTAACCCTTCATCCTACACACTCAGTATGACTTTTGCTTCTCTTTTTCCAGTGGTTGACTCCTATTTTCCTTTTATCTAGCCAGACCTCTCTCTCCACCAGTGTGATAATTTCAAATGAATTTTTGAAATCTTCTCTACAGTTCTAGGCTTATCAATGCCTTCCAAACTGAAATTCTTTCCTTTTGCTCATCTGATAGCCTATTCTTCATATTCCTCCAACTCTCTTCTCACGATTTTGGGGTTAGAAATATAAGATTTTTCTCAGCCAGCTGATGACTGAGTACTATTATTCTTAAATGACTTTTGTAAGGTTTATATATTTCTCTAATTTACTGATTTAAAGCTAAGTAAGGGGAACAGTGGTCAATTTGGGTGTAAAATTACTTGTAATACTTAAATATCAGATAGGTTCAAATATTGACAGATTATTATTATTTTTTTTTTTTTCATGAGAATGCATTGACTTTCGTTCTTGACTTTCATTCATACTTCTCTAAGATGTGGACTGTTTAAGAGTATGTTATGTTGCACATGGCCAGGGAAAGGCTTATCAGAATTCATAAGCTTGCTTTCCAATTATCTGTTAGTTATTTAACCATTTTGGGGATGGTTCTTTTTAGAATCAAGATTTGTTTGCTACATCACAAAATAAAGAATTTGATCCCCTGGGTCCCCTGCCGCCTGGTTGGGGTAAGTCACATGGATTTTTTTTTTTAATTAAATTCAGTCATTTTAACAATTACGTATTTATGAATGGATGATAAACCTTGCTCTTGCTTGAGTGGATATCTGAGAAGCTTTTTGGGTGTCTTTGTTTAATTTGGAGTGCCAAATAGGCATTAAATTCCCCAAATGTTCTAAGTTACTCTTATAAAATTTAAAAGTATTTTGCCCACTCAGCATAAGAAGGACTGGATTATGATACCTAGGAAAATCTGGATGGACCTCTAGAGCATTATGCTTAGTGAAAAAAATTCATTTCAAAAGATTATGTTCTAAATATGATTCAACTTATATAACATTCTTAAAATGACAAAACTATAGAGATGAGAAATAGATTAGTAGTTGCCAGGAGATAGCCACTGACTGGTAGGTGGTTCCAAATACAGGAGTTAACATGAGTGGTTCTTACATAGTGGTGGAATAGTTCTGTCCCTTGACTATGGTGGTGATCATACAGATCTGTACATGGAATAAAAGTGTATAGAACTATATATTACAGAAATGAATTCAAACTTTAAAAATTAATAAAGACTGAGTTAAGTTTATAGTCAACAGTAATGTATCAGTGTCAGTTTCCTGATTTTGATACTCTGCTATCATTGATGACATAAGATGTCATCATTGGGGTAAACTGATTGACGGGTATGTGAGATTCTTGAACACTTTTTGCTTCATACTATAATACTTATTTCAAAATAGAAAGCTTTAAAGATGATTTCGATCATATTTGTGCTTTTAAAACACAGTTCAGAGGTTGATAGAGTCAATGTTATCTGAAAGAACAGTGGAAGAGGGAGTGTGGTAGGGTACTGACTGTGTCCTGCACCGTGCAGTACCTGAGTAAGCTCTGTTATCAAGTGCCTTAGTTATTAAACCTTTGTTATTAGACCTTAAGATGAGCCTGCCCTACCAGATTATATCATATGTGTTATATAAGTCATAGAGCTATAGTACATTTCTAGAATAAACATGACAATATAGAAACAGTTCTGCATGGAAGAGAAAGACTATATATCAATAGAAAGTGGAAAACAGCAGAGTAGAACCATTTATGGAACCAGTTGAAGTTCTGTCTTCAAGAGCTGCAGATATTTCAGAAAGTAATAATTCTAGGTAGTCTTGTTGGGAAACACCAGTTTGATAGATTGCTCTAGCATTGTTTTAGGAATGGAGGGGAAAAAATTGATGTCAAGGTCACATGAATCTGGGCAATAAATGAAATTGGCTGTTTAAGCCTGCCTTTGAGTTACAGCTCAGCTGATAAAGAGTCCACCTGCAATACCGGAGACCTGGGTTCAATCCCTGGGTTGGGAAGATCCCCTGGAGGAGGGAAAGGCTACCCACTCCAGTATTCTGGCCTAGAGAATTCTATGGAACTGTATAGTCCATGGGGTCGCAAAGAGTCGGACTGAGCGACTTTCACTTACCACAGAATACACAGAAGAACTGTGCAAAAAAGGTCTTAATGACCCAGATAACCATGATGGTGTGACCATACACCTAAAGCTGGACATCCTAGACTGTGAAGTCAAGTGGGCCTTAGGAGGCATTACTACCAACAAAGCTAGTGGACGTGATGGAATTCTAGCTGAGCTATTTCAAATCCTAAAAGATGGTGCTGTTAAAGTGCTACACTCACTATATCAGCAAATTTGGACCACTGCACTGGAAAAGGTCAATGAAGGGCAATGCCAAAGAATGTTCAAAGTACCACACCATTGCATTCATTTTGTGTGTAAGAAGGTCATGCTCAAAATCCTTCAAGCTAGCCTTCAACATCATGTGAACCAAGAACTTCGAGATGTACAAGCTGGATTTAGAAAAGGCAGATAAACCAGAGATCAAATTGCCAACATCCATTGGATCATAGAAAAAGCAAGAAATTCCAGAAAAGCATTTACTTCTGCTTCACTGACTACACTAAATAAAGCCTTTGACTGTGTGGATCACAACAAACTGTGGAAAATTCTTCAAGAGATAGGAATATCAGACCACCTCACCTGCCTCCTGAGAAACCTGTATGCAGGTCAAGAAGCAATAATTAGAACTGGACATGAAAACAACAAACTGGTTGAAAATTGGGAAAGGAATCTGTAAAGACTGTATATTGTCACCCTGCTTATTTAACTTATATTCAGAGTATATCATGTGAACAGGCTGGATGAAGCTCAAGCTAGAATCAAGATTGCCAGGAGAAGTACCAATAACCTCAGATATACAGATGACACTACCCTAATGGCAGAAAGGGAGAGGAATTGAAGAGCCTCTTGAAAGTGAAAGAGTGAGTGAAAAAGCTGGTTTTAAACTCAGCATTCAGAAAACTAAGATCATGGCATCTGGTCCCATGGCAAGTAGATGGGAAAAAAATGGAAACAGTGACAGACTTTATTTTCTTGGTTTCCAAAATCACTACAGATGGTGACTGCAGCCATGAAATTAAAAGACATTTGCTCCTTGGAAGAAAAGCTATGACCAACCTAGACTGCCTATTAAAAAGCAGAGACGTCATTTTGCTGACAAAGGTCCATGTAGTCAAAGCAATGGTTTTTCCAGTAGTCATGTATGGATGTGAGTGTTGGACCATAAAGAAGGCTGAGTGCCAAGGAATTGATGCTTTCAAATTGGTGCTGGAGAAGACTCTTGAGAGTCCCTTGGACAGCAAGGAGATCAAACCAGTCCTAAAGGATATCAACTCTGAATATTTGTTGGAAGGACTTTGCTGAAGCTGAAGCTCCAGTACTTTGGCCACCTGTTGTGAAGAGCTGACTCATTGGAAAAGACCCTGATGCTGAGAAAGATTGAGGGTAGGAGGAGAAGGAAGGCGATAGAGGATGAGATGACTGGATGTCATCATTGAGTCAATGAACAAGTTTGGGCAGACTCAGGGAGATAGTAAAGGACAGGGAAGCCTGGCATGCTGCAGTCCATGTGGTTGCAGAGAGTCAGACACGACTGAGCAGCTGAACAACAATTGCCCTTTAAGTAATTTATCCTTAACATTCCTGTGAATCAGAGATAAAAAATGCAATAGTTCATAGTTATAACTATTATTGTTACTAGCTTATAAAACAAAAGGAAGGCATATGAAAGTGGTGAAGGTCTTTATTCACCAGTGTCTGGTAGTTTGATGTAAGGGGTCTTTTGGCTCTGTGGGACCTTATAATGGACAGTGTATGATTGTTATGAAGTACTTTAGAAAAAAATGTTCTTAGACATACCGAACTAGAGCTGTTTGGTTGCATTCCCTGACATGAATGGTCTTCTCAGCTTTATTTCAGGAGTTGTTTTACATTCATGTTACAGAAGAGAAGCTGTTGGACTGAAACATCTGTAGGTTGTATATTAATCCTCTTGATTGTATTGCAGAAAAACCTTGACCTGATTGGCTTTTGTTAGAAACACAAACTAGTTTGTACCTTCTCTAGGGTAGCTGTTAAGAAAAATTGTTTCATGTTCATAGAAGCATGAATTGCAGTCTGTGTTGCCTTTATTTGAAAAGCCTTTCCTGCAGAGCTAGTCCTTGTGGAACCAGGGATGGCTCTGATATTAAATGAGAAGCACCTGATAGACCCTCATCATTGATCCAGGAAATAAAATCCCAGTTTATAGCCTATGTTGATGTTCTGAAATTGTCAGCATTATTTTTGTGATGCCATGTATTTTTAAATCCCACTTCCTCACCCTTTTAGACTTTTGTACGCTTGGACTAGACATTACTATCTTAGAAACTGACAGTGAAGAATTTATAACACATGGAAACTATAGAGGCTGGAGAACAAAGAATGCTTTTGGTTCAACAATATAGTCTAATAGGGCTTTTTATAGCTGGTTTACCCATCAAGTACAAAGCTGTCTTCTCATTTTCAGAGTTCCTATGAAAGAATACATAGAACATCAGGAAGCTTCTGTTGTTCAGTGCCTTATTCATCAGGTCAGGAAATGGTTTGATGTGTATTCAGGTTTGGTGTTCAGTCATTTCAGAATTGTTTACCATGTGATTTTTCAACAAAGTAAGAAATCAGCTCTGTAATCACAGCACATCTCATTAAGCACATGAACCTTCAGTTTGCAAGTTTGAGGTCCCATCTTTGAAGTTTTGGTCTTTACAGCCTATTCCAAGAAATGCTGGTATCAGCACTATATACTTAGAACAAACATAGAAATAAGTTTTCTTTTTTTTTCCCTGGGTAAAACCATTTTGTTAACCTACCTAAGCACTTCATTTTGTTTTCTGATTTGAGGTACAACCATTAAACATGGTTCACAAGAAAATACAATGAATATTCAACTACCATTATAGGAGTTTGAAACCTCACTCATTGTTCATACAATACTTTTTATGACTTTATACAACTGTACAGTCTATTTAAGCTAAGTTTAAGTTTATTGCTAACTAAAAGACCAACATCAAAGACCTATAGTTTTATAACAACAGAAGAATAACTACGTTAGGAATACACTACTTTAAAAACCACTTGACTAGTGATTTGTATGGTTTCCTTATTCTTTTAAGTTTTCTATCCACTTTATCTTACCTCATGTTAGCTTTTGATGGAGTTTTGTTTTTGTTTTGAAATGTTTTTAAGCTTTTATTTAGAAAGCCTACCTAGTAAAGTCACAGAACTACAAATGTGTGAGGTGTAATCTAAGTGCACAAACTAAATATTTAAAATGTCAAAAAAGTATTATTCAAATTTTTCATTGAAAAGAGAAATTGTTTGGATAAGACATTTAAAAATGATAAAAACCAAAGCACGCCCAAAAAAAGTTTTGGAATAAGACAAAACTACTCCAAAGCCTTAAATCTGTTTATCTGAAAAGAAAAAAATGGGAAATCTCCATGCCATCCCTAGCTTCATGCCACCATTCAATAAACAATGACTATGGGTAAGATGAGGGTGTCCTTAGCTGAGGTTAGTAACTCACCAGGGTTCTCAGACCTCAGACCCCTAGGAGAACCCAGGCAGTGACTCTGTTCATGTTAGGTTTTTGAGAGAATCTCTGGCCCTGAAATCTGAACTTATATGGCAGTTAATAGATAAATATATACTCAGCTAGGCACTTATGATGTTAATTTTAGATTACAAAAGTTACTTAAGATTGTTGGTGTATAAGAAATTTATAAATTCTGTAAGTGTATTTAAGATTTAAATTTAAACTATCTGGAACATTGACTTACTTTTTTATTTATTATGTAGCTAGCTATAGTACTGTGGATGCTTCTTTTTGCCTCAGAGACAGTTCTTAAAGTTGGTTACATGTTTCCACACTCTAGGTGTCTTGACCAGCAAAGCCATTGTTACTATCTAGGGTGTTTCACAAGATGCAGAGTCCATTTTCTGTATTTAAGCTGTGTCACAAGATGCAGAGTCCATTTCTTATATTTTATATATTCCAGAAGTTTTGTTTCCGTTTTAGGCTAGCTGGTAGAGAAAGTAGCAGAGCTGTCAGGAGCAGATTCATGATACTCACCAATATATCCCTTCTTTCCCAGCACCAGCCTTACCCCCACCTTCCACCCCCTACCCCAGTATCATCACTGCTTCTTGAGATCATGGATTCAGTGCTGGAGAGAAGTTCAAAGTTACCAAACACTACCTTGACAAGGCTATATAATTTAGCCTAAGACTCATTCTGCAATATCTTGCTTAAAGAAAAGTCCAGAAGTTTTACTTAAGTGTTGTTTGGTAAATAGACATGAACTTTCAAACCATAGGAATAAAAATTGGTTTTCTCACCATGGAGTTAAGCTTAATTTTTTTTTTAATGTCTAATTTTAAGGTAACCATGCTTTTTAAAAAGTGGGAATCCATTTTATAATATTGATTACTTAAGTGTTCATTTTGAGACATCTTGGCCAAATTTAAAAGATTTAGACACTGGAAGAGACCTATCTTTTAATAATTAATTTGTAATGGAGCAGAGAAAACAGTAATTCAAAACAGCAGAACTAATGTTAATATTAAAATTTCAAAGCTACTTGGTTATTAAAAGAAAATTACATCTACGCATCTTCTAAACTTAGTGAGAAAGCTCAGAGAAGCAGAACAATTGTGTAGAATGGGTATAAGAGAACTAGGGGAATCCTAAAACAAGATGAAGGTGGGGAAACACACTGCTTCAGATACAGATACAGTAAATTAAAGAGTTGAGCCCTGCTGCCCAACTCTGTTGTAAAACGTTACTGTAGATATTTAGGATAGGAAACTGGTTGTTTTAAGAAACAGGATGTATTTTGAAATAGTGTCTTCTCTAGTTAAGTAATACCTAGCGTATAGCAAAGAAACAGGTTTCCCTGGTGACTCAGATGGTAAAGAATTCACCCGCAATGCAGAAGACCCAGGTTTGATCCCTGGGTCAGGAGAAGGGAATAGCTACCCTCTTAAGTATTTTTGCCTGAAGAATGCTATGGACAGAGGAGCTTGGCGGGCTATAGTCCATGGGGTCACAAAAAGTCAGACACAACTCAGTGACTCAGCACATAACAAAGAAGCAGTTAAGTTACATACCCCATTATATTTTCAGAAGTGAGATGGTACGATATGAAAAAAAAAATCTCTGAATGGAGATGTCAGTTTCCATCCTGCATCAGCTAGAGTCTAGCTACTACTTAATTCTGAGATTAGGGGCAGATCATTTAGCCTATCTGAAAATCCTTATCTTTAAGATAAATTAAAACTACCTACTCTGTGGGACTGTTAAGGTTAATATAAGGTCATGTATGCAAATTTAAAACAGTTAATTATTCTTGCTGTTGATTAGGTTGAACAGAAAGATTCTGTGGGCAGGATATTGTGAATTATATCTGTTTAGTTTCTAGGATATAACGATATTTGTATAACTTGAGTAAGTATGTAGATTTAGTAGCGAAAGAATAAATTAAAGCTTTTAAAGTTATGATTTAAAAACCACAAAATCAACAGTGCAGTGAAAAATAGCAAAATCAGCTCATCTTAATTTGAGGAAGAAGACTATGCCAACTCGATAACACTTTGCCTTTTTTTTTTCTTTCTGTTTTAAAGAGAAGAGAACGGACAGCAATGGTAGAGTATATTTTGTCAACCACAACACTCGTATTACACAATGGGAAGACCCCAGAAATCAAGGGTAAGAACTCGTAGTTATTAGTATACAGATAACCTCTTAAAGATTATACCGTATTTCCAACTCATTTATGAAAAAGATCAGACTTACATATTCTTTCCCCAAAGGTCTTAATCACCCACATATTTTAGAAAGAGAAAAAAATATACTGTTACATCCCCCCCCCCAAAATTACCTGTTTGTTATAAGACCAGCTTACTAATTCTAAAGCAGGGTTTTGCAAGCTGAGATCTCTCAGTAGAATTCAGGGTGTCTATGACTTAGAGGGGGGAAAGACATGTTCGTGTGTGCAGGACCAAGGTCCAAACCTTTACCTGAAACTGAGTGTTCTTTCCATTATGATTGTAGGTCACATCTATAGTAGAATTAACAATCCTAGGACTTTGCCACCAGTAGAAATCCCAGATATTTTTACATACCATTCTGCAGTTGTTGCAGATATTTCAAAATATTGTTTACATACATCATTACAAGAACTTGCTGGTTAATGTGTCACTAAAGGGATACATTATTACAAGCTTGTCTTTTTAATATTTACTATGTATGTAGAATTGTCTTTGTGACGTTGGGATACTGTATTAGTTTGCTAGAGCTGCTTTAACAGTACTACATATGGAGTGACTTGAACAACAGAAATTTGTCTTATACATAGAAACATAAGATTTTATATCATTTTATGCTGCTTTAAAATCTTACGTTTTTAAAAGAAATATTTATATAGGCACACCAACTGGTGGGGCTTCCCAGGTGGTACTAGTGGTAAAGAATCTGCCTAAAATATAGGAGACGTAAGAAACACTGGCTCTGTCCCTGGGTCAGGAATACCCTCTGGAGGAGGGCACTGCAACCCACTCTAGTATTCTTGCCTGGAGGACCCTGGTGGGCTGCAGTCTGTGGGGTCACAAGCAGTTGGACATGACCGAAGTGACTTAGCATGCAAGATATTAGCAACAAGCGGGGGGGTCTCCAGGGGTACTTTCACTTGAGACTGACTACAAATTTAGGGCATCTCCCCAACGACTTTCAGGTTTAATACCTCACTAGAGAGACTTGAACTCATTGAAACCTTTTATACTCACAGCCACATTTGTTACTGGTAAAGGATATAAATTAGAACAATAGAAGGAAGAGATGTTTAGGGCAGAGCCTGAGAAGGGTTCCAGATACCCAGAATTGATGTGGAATATAGTATGTGTTGAATATTACCAACCAGGGAATCTCACCTTTCTAGTACCAGAGTATTTTATTGGGGCTCCATCATGTACTGCCTGCAAAGCTAACCTTCAGTTTCCAGCTCTTCCCCAAAGATGGGCTAATACTTTTTAGTGTCTAGTTTATTCCAGAGGTCAGAGCTAATAATGGCATATATCCCAAAGCCTCCTTTATAAACCACCTGATTGGCGGTCTGATGTTTGAAGACCCTAAGCTTCAAAGGGGCTTCAAAGTATCTTCAGAGATACTCTTGACAGGCAGGATATTCCAGAGGCGTAGAGATCTTTTCCCAGTAGCTGAGGGCAGAGGTCTGATCTCTATTTGGGTGTGATTAAATCTTCACGTCTCACATAGGTCAGAGTTTTAAGAACCTCTATTTTAAAGGTATGCTTTAAATTTAAAATCTATTTCTGGGTACCAGCAGATCACATTTTATATATTTATAGTATTTAACTTTAAATATTTGGGGGACTTCCCTGGTGGTCCAGTGGATAGAATCCATCTGCCAGTGCCAGGGGACATGGGTTCAGTCCCTGGTCTGGGAAGATCCCACATGATGCAGAGCAGCTAAGTTTGTGCACCAGAACTATTGAAACCCGTGTGCCTAGAGCCCGTGTTCCACAGTAACAGAAGCCACCAGAACAAGAGGCCTTTAGACCGCAACTAGAGAATAGCTCCCGCTCAACACAGTTAGAGAAAGCCCATGTGCAGCAACAGAGAGCAGCCTAAATAAATACAGTACTTAACTTTCAACTTTAAAAATATGTATTTTCAGTTTCTTAAAAAGTAATAATTAAGAATTTCATAGGTAACATTTTTAATTTTAAAATTCTATCACTAAGGATAGACTAGACCACATCACCTTTCTCTAATTTGCTATCATTTTTCATTCCCCCTTGAACCTTTTAAAGTTTCAGAGTGGAAATAAGAATCATATTTTTACAAATAATACCAATGAGCCAGTTCTATCCAATTTGTTTTCAAGTCAACTTATTACTGATGCTGTCTTGCAAATATGATTACAACAAATGAGAAGTGTTATCTTCTTAAAAGTTTTAGATAGTCTGTCTGACGTTTGCATGTAGTTCTGTGAATACAGTTAAATGTTAACTTTTTGGTGTGGTTCACAAAATATTGTTGTAGGCGGTGATTCTAAGCCTTTTGTTCTTCTGAAGTAAACTTGTGGAAAGTGACACCCCTGTCAGCAATAGTGCTCTCTAAAACAATGAGATTAAATGCTACCAACCCCTCCTTTTCTTCCTTTCTGATGTGAACTTGAACATTTCCATTGTTCCATCATCTCACCAAACCCACCAGATGAGAAAATTGAAACTGGAGAATAGACAAAAATGAATTGGAAAATATGAATAAAACTTGAAACGTTGAAGTTTAAAGAGCTTAAGCAAGATCTTAAGACAGGTATTAAGTAAGTGGGTAGGCATACTCCCTTAGAAAGATTTGAGTTGCCTTAACAGGAATAATAGAGATTCTGGACAAGGGAAAAGTCTTCACTTGGAGGTTTGGCAGAATGTCTTGGGAAATGGTGAGTAGCCGTCTACTACACAGGGCTCATGGAAGGGACTTGAGATAGAATGCAGAGGTAAAACTGCAATGGAGCATAGAGGGTGCAGCATAGGGGCCAAGTGAGGGCCAAAGGGAGGAGTTTAGATCTTGTATTTGGTTAGTGATGAATAATGATACCACTTTAGAAGAGAATAGATTTGTTCAGATCTCTGTTTTGGTATTCTGTCAGCAATATGAAATGAGTCAAGGACCAGAGTGAGACTCAAAGCAGGAAAACCTTTTAAGTGGCTATTTTGAAAGTTTAAAAGATAAATAGAGCCAGAGTAAGAAAATCAACCCTAAATATGCATTAGAAGGACTGAAGGCGGCAGAGGATGAGATGGTTAGATAGCATCACCAACCCAGTGGATATGAGTTAGCAAACTCTGGGAGATAGTAAAAGACAGGGAAGCCTGGTGTGCTACAGTCCATGGGGTTGCAGAGTCAGACACAGCTTAGCAACTAAACAACAGAACCACAACAAGGATGGTACTAGGGATTGAAAGCTGTGACGAATGAACATGGAAGTTGTAAGGCAGAGTTGGTGGAGCTTGGTTACCCTGAGATGTTTAGGCAGGTAGATAATCCAGGCAGCGTAGATGAGAGAAGACTGGTTGATAGATCTGTTCACGTGTTTAACATGCCTGTAGGATTTTAGTAAACCGCTGGAAAATGCTAGACTAACTGGTTTTCTAGAAGATGCCTACTGCATTTATGGGTATGTTTAGTTTCTGTACTTGGCAAACAAGGAACTCTTAAACATTTTTTATTTATTTATATATTTTTCTGTTTTATATAGTCAATTAAATGAAAAGCCCTTACCTGAAGGCTGGGAAATGAGATTCACGGTAGACGGAATTCCGTATTTTGTGGACCACAATAGAAGAACAACCACCTATATAGATCCCCGCACCGGAAAATCTGCCTTGTAAGTTTTCTAAATGTTTTGATTAAAAGTAAAACTGATTCCTAAGATTTTGATGTAAAGATATCAATTGCTGAAAAATGCAGTTCTTACTATTTTTATCTGTTAACACAGCACTAAATGAAAGTGTTTAGAAATTATCAATACAGTACTGCTCACCAATTAATACCTGATTTCTGATATCCGCTTTCTTTCATTTCTATCACCTTTTAACTTGAAGGCTCCTTTATTTTTCTTTTTCATTTTTGAAAAGTAACTATGTTTGTTTAATGTGTTTTGTTTGGGTTTTTTGTGTGTGTGTGGTCAAATAGACATAACAAAGTTGAACATTTTAGGTGTACATCTTAGTGGCATTAAGTACACTAATTGTTGTGCAACCATCACCACCGTCCATCTCTAATACTTTTTTTTATCATCCTGTACTGATATTCTGTACTCAGTAAAGTCTTCAATCTTGTTCTCCCCCAGTCCCTGATAAATACCATTCTACCTTCTGTCCCTGTGATTTGACTAATCATATAATTTGTCCTTTGGAACTGGCTTCTTTCACTTAGCATCATGTTCCCAAGGTTCATCCATGTTTTAGCTCTTATCGGAATTTCATTCCTTTTTGCTGTTGCTAAGTCACTTCAGTTGTGTCCGACTCTGTGCAGTCCCAGAGACAGCAGCCCACCAGGCTCCCCTGTCCCTGGGATTCTCCAGGCAAGAACACTGGAGTGGGTTGCCATTGCCTTCTCCAATGCATGAAAGTGAAATTGAAGTCACTCAGTCGTGTCTGACTCCTAGCGACCCCATGGACTGCAGCCCACCAGGCTCCTCTGTCCATGGGATTTGCCAGGCAAGAGTACTGGAGTGGGTTGCCATTGCTTTCTTCGTCATTCCTTTTTAAGGCTGAATAATAATCCATTTTATGTGTTACTGTATTTCGTGTATACACGTGGCTCATGGACATTTGAGTTATTTCCACCTTTTGGCTATTGTGAATGATACTGTGAACATGAGTGTACAAATATCTCTTTAAGTCCTTGCTTTCAGTTCTTTTGTGTATATACTCAGAATTGTTGAATCAAATGATAATTCTGTGGTTTTTTGAGGCATTGCCAGACTTTTCCACAGTGGGCATACTGTTCTAAGGTTCTTACTGGTAGAGCAGATGGGTTCCAGGTTTTCCACATCAGTGCCAACCGTTGTTACTCTGTGTGTATGTGTATGTGTGGTGGTGGTGTTCAGTTGCTAAGTCGTGTCCAACTCTGCGACCCCATAGACTGCAGCATGACAGGCTTCCCTGTCCTTCACCATCTCCTAGAGTTTGCTCACATCCATGTCCATTGAATCTGTGATGCTGTCTAACCATCTCATCCTCTCCCACCTTCTTTGCCTTCAATCTTTCCCAGCATCAGGGTCTTTTCCAGTGAATCGGCTCTTTATATCAGGTGGCCGAAGTATTGGAACTTCAGCTTCAGCCCTTCCAGTGAATATTTAGGGTTGATTTTCTTTAGGATTGACTGGTTTGACCTCCTTGCTGTTCAAGGGACTCTCAAGAGTCTTCTCCAGCACGATTTGAAAGCATCAGTTCTTTGCTGCTCAGCCTTCTTTATGGTCCAACTCTCACATCTGTACATGGTGTGTATAATGCCATCCTAGTTAGTATGAAGTGGTATCTCATCGTATGATACCATAATCAGCCAAAAACCGTATATGAAAATTATTGAGTAATATTTTTATGAACATAGATGTAAGCATCTTTACCAAAATAATGGCAAATTAAGTCCAGCGAAATACAGGAGGGATATTACACTATCGTCATGTGGAGTCCCTCCTCCCCATGCAAGATTGATTGAATTTTGTATATTAAACAAATTTATTTGTTTATTTGTATATTAAACCAATTTAATTCAGCACATTAAAGATTAAAGGAGAAAAAGCAATGTACAGAGTATACAAAATACAGTGCTAGTTTACTATGAACTTTCAGCTGCCTTAGAAACTTTCTTATCTGAAAAACAGTATCTGTATAAGATTAATGGCAAAATACCTCTTACGATCAGGAATAGGACAAGTATTTCTTCTGTCACTACTTCCAAATTCAACATTGTGTTGGTAGTCCTGTGAGATGTGAAAGAAATAAAATTGAAAGGAAAGAAGTAAAACTCTTTTCACGCAGATCACAGGTAACACAATTGTCTGTATAAAAATCATATGGAATCTAGGAAAACTACTAGAACTAGCAAGTGAATTTAAGTGTTGCCAGATACAAAGTCAATATATAAAATCAATTGTATTTCTACATTAAACATTAAGAAAATGAAGTTAACAGTAGCTCAGGGAAAAAGCAAATAATCTTGTGGTGTGAAGTCCAGGCCGTTTGAAAGCCCACAATGTCATCAGTGATCTGAGCTTCTTTCTTTCTGTCCTGCCATGCCAGACTATCATCTTTATGAGAGTCACCTAATAGTTTGTGATAGCTGCTTGAAGCTTCAGCTGTCATAGTCCCACTCCAAGCTGGGATATGGAAGAAGAACAAATTGGAAAGGGGGAAGAAAATCCCTTTCCAGCTATCCCAGCTCTCTTTAAAAGAGCCTTCCTTCCTGGAAGTCCTATTCAATAGCACTTCCACTTAAGATCACTAGCCATAGTTAAGTCACACAGCCACACTGGGAAGTGTTTTTATCCTAGGTAGCAGTCTGCCCAAGTAAATCTCAAGATTCTATTAAGGAGAAAGGGGAGTGAATTTGGGAATAGATGCCCTTCTCGGACAAAACCTCCTTTACCTAGCCCTGTTTATATTTGGCTGAATAGAAGAGAGAATCTCAGAAACAGCAGCTTTAAAAAGATCAAAGTGTATTTCTGTTTTCTTCTTTAAAAGTAGTCATGGGGAATATTTCATTTTTAAGGTGGTTTTAGGAGTATGTTGTACTGGGACATTTTTGTATTTAACTACTAAGTACTTAGGGAGTGTGATATTGTGTTTTCCTTCAGTATTTTATCTTACAATCAGATTTATGTCATATTAACATTCTTCCTCAGAGACAATGGACCCCAGATAGCCTATGTACGGGACTTCAAGGCAAAGGTTCAATATTTCCGTTTCTGGTGTCAGGTTAGTACCAGTACTGTATTTCTGTACTCCTTTTATTATGTTGCTTACACAATCAGTGATTGTAGAATTAATTAACGTATGGACAAACAGGTAAAATATGGAAGGGTTAGAATTTTTCTATTTTTAGATTCAAGAAATAGATTTATCACTTAGATAATTTATGACTTCTCTTGTCCAGAAGAATAAATTTGAAACCATTTCAATAAGGAAGCCTTGCTGCTCATTTCAGTACTCATTATTTTCAAGTTGGAGAAATCTTCAAATGAGTTACAACGTTTTCTGGTGTTTAAATTGTAACCAGCTCCTTTCGTATCTAGCATTTGATATGACTTTAATAGATCCATATGTATGTGTTACTTTGATAGATACATTATTACACATATGTGATTATATTCAGAATATTTTTAACAGACATGATCAGTTATTTTTAATATAAATGTTTAGTGAATTAGTGCTTTCTTAATGGGTTCTCAGTAAAATTAATGCACTAGTCCAAGTGTGACTGTGATGAATATTTTTAAACTTCAAACTCTTATAATTAATTGGGCCCATGTAACCCAAAACAATTTGAATTAGCTTTTTGAAAATTTAGATCTCTCCTGGTAGCTCAGATGGTAAAGTGTCTGCCTACAATGCGGGAGACCCAGGTTCGATCCCTGGGTTGGGAAGATCCCCTGGAGAAGGAAATTTGAAAATTTAAGTAAAAATTTGACTCATTAAGTAATCACTGGTGTGTACAACATCTTGCTTTCTTCTGTTTTTTATATATCAGATGATCTGTAGTTAGCATGAATACTCACAAATGTACGGTTAAACATTATTAAATAAAAATTCATATTCATAGTCTACTTGTTACTATAAATGAAAAAAAGTAAGTAAAACTTTATTCTTTTGGTTTTTTGATAGGCCATTTTAATGGTGAGAGTTGACTTAAGACATTCTTATATTTCAGCAACTGGCCATGCCACAGCACATAAAGATTACAGTGACAAGAAAAACATTGTTTGAGGATTCCTTTCAGCAGGTACTGTTTTATTCACTTAATGGTTTGCCCCCTGGCTTCTAACCCAAAACCTTTTGGTGCTGGCAGTTTAATCTGAACTCTGCAATTTTTTGAGATGAAGTCCTTGAATTTTTTAAGTCTAATTTCATCATCAGATTCCTTAGTATTTAAAATTTAGGAAAATACAGATAGCTTTGTGTGTGTGTGTTTTGTGTATGTGTATGTTCTGTGCTTTTGAAATGTCATATTAATTTAATACTAGTTTCATGTTTCCATTTCTAAATTCAGTATTTGATTTGAAATAGATATTTAAGTAAGAAAATAGGTAGATAAATGTCTACCAAAGTTCCATATGAACAAAGTTCATATGAACATTGTTGGCTCCAGATAGAGAAAGAGAGGGAGAATTTATATTTATACTTCTGTATTACTTGCATTTTTACAATAAGCATATTTATTCTTATAATTTTAAGAGTTTATTTATGTAGTAAAAAGTGTAATTGGTCATTGATGACAGTATCTAAAAATAATGTTCTCAGGAGTAGTCTCAAATGTTTTAGTTGTCCTTAGAACCTGAGTTAATTTACTGCTTGGTCTATTTTACAACTTTGTTTACCAACCAATGCAGTTAAGTATTAAGTGATTGGGCTTCCCTGGTAGTTCAGCCCATAAAGAATCTACCTGCAATACAGGAGTCTCAGGAGACATGGGTTCGAATCCTGGGTTGGAAAGATCTCCTGGAGGAGAGCATGGCAACCCACTTGAGAATTCTTGCCTTGAGAATTCCTGCCTTGAGAATCCCATGGACAGAGAAGCTTGGCAGGCTACAGTCCATAGGGTTGCAAAGAGTTGGACATGACTGAAGCAACCTGAGTACGCACTCAAACATTAAGTGATTGTTGTATGAAAAATATCTTAATATGAAAACTTCCAGTTCATTCTTGTTTTATGGACAGATGTGGATGTGATTCTTTATTATCAAACCTTTATGATAATTTTGGTAGCTACAGCATTACGAAGTGCCAAACTGCATGCAAACAGAAAAAAGACTGAGATAGTTGACAATGGCTGTCTGCTTACTTTCAGAAACAATTATATTCTTTACTTATGGAACCTCAGTTATTAACATTGAAGGGAAATGCCGGTTGGCATCCTGCTAAGCAGGAGCAGATAGTTTTTTAGGAAAAGAGCTTGACTAAGGCCACTTTAGGGAATTATGAGTCCTTCTCTTGGTCTGATGTAAGCAAAGCTCCAAGGCCATTCTCTGTCCCACTGTTGCCTGTTTCTTCTTTTCATGTTCATAACCAGTATGTAGTCACTGAGTGGTCAATCCCTGGTGAGCCAGTTTCTTGGAGCATGACTTGATGATAGCAGTGCTGAAAAGATGCAGACATGAGTAAATGTCCCTTTAGCATTTGACACGTGGAGACTTTTGCAGAATGACAGACCAGGTGGTGCTAAAACAGTTTTTAAAAATTCTTACCCTAGATTGTACACCCATCCAATAAATGTGAAATAACTTAAAAATGTGTTTGGAAGAGTGACATATAACAAAATTAACATCAGATTTTCTTCATAATGTTTGGATAAAGTTGTTTAAGGTGGTGTGTTTTTTGACACAGCAGAACTGTTTATGGGGGAAATGGCAGGAGAAACATTTTTTTTCCTTCATCTTGTGTGCTGGGTGTGCTAAGTCACTTCAGTCATGTCTGACTCTTTGCGACCCTGCCAGGCTTCGCTGCCCATGAGATTCTCCAGGCAAGAATACTAGAGTGGGTTTCCATGCCTTCCTCAAGGGGATATTCCCTACCCAGGGGTTGAACCTGTGTCTCTTACATCTCCTGCATTGGTAGTCGGGTTCTTTACCACTAGCACCATCTGCAAAGCCCTCCTTCATATTAGACATTTGTTAAAGGGTATTATTTAAAGGGGAACAGCAAACAAGATCAGGGACTATCCTACGGTTTGGGGAGCAGCCACAGGGACAAAGAATAACCAGAAGGAACAAGAAATGAACAAGATAATTTTAACTTATATCTCATTTCCATTGGTATATTTCTAGCCTATAGTATTTGTAGAACATTTGTCATAAGCATCAAATTATTTGTTTCATGTGGGATATGAATTCATGAAAGTATAGAAACTGAGAGATCCTTAGAATAAGCAGGTCACTTCCTGGGCCTCTCTAGATATTTAAATTTGATTGTTCATTCTTAAAATTGTTCATTGTCCCTTCATAAAATAGAATCATTGTATGGACTTTCTTCTCTCCATGTCATTTTTTTCCCCTAAGAGTAATGTTTGTAATCTACATGCCCAATTTTGGGTAAGTATTTAAATACTTTTAAAAAGGAAGAACCTGACTGACCTCTCCACTGTCGCTCAGTAATGGCACTGTCCTAAAAATATGAAGATGATCATATTAACTACTGTAGTAGAGTACAAACTTTGAGCAGTTTTTCCAGTTTTCCACTGAGAATGAGTTTCCAAGGTAACTGTTCTGTCACAGCCACTGTTTTTCATTTCCAAGTTAGCCAGTTAGCTATTATGTGTACCTTTTGGGTATAAAATAAACTGAAACCTGGCCCAAACCAAATAAGGACCTAACCTCTGATCGTGGTCACAGTTACTCTGCTCTAAGCAATTGAGAAGAGGAATTTTGTCAGTGGTAGGATCATTTAAAAGAAAATTATATATAAAGTATACAGAAATATAGATATGTGTAATTTATAAAATATTATGAAACTTTATTTTCTGTATGTGTGAAATTGACCAAACTACAAACACTATTCTATGTCCTGAGGAATTTCAGTTACTTATACTGAAGGAGATTTCTAACCCGGAAGTAAGTGATTAAGGTGTTTCTACTTTTACCAATTCTTATACCTTTATTTTTTGGTAGATAATGAGCTTCAGTCCTCAAGATCTGCGAAGACGTTTGTGGGTGATTTTTCCAGGAGAAGAAGGTTTAGATTATGGAGGTGTAGCAAGGTAGTGATAATATGAATACTCAGAACTTAGTTCCTTTCCTCCAAAGGTATCATTACACTTTGCTTGCAAGTATTTTCTCAATTTTCTATTTCAGGAAAATGAAATGTAGCAAATTTTTGTACCTTTATTAAATGTTGCAGTTATAAAACTTCAAAAACCATTAATTCAATACTTCTCTCTCTAAGGTACTGCTAGTTGATTTCACCCACATCACTCATTTATTCATCAGGATAATTCTGTGAGAGAATTTTCCAGGTAATAATGAGGTATAGAGAGTCACCAGAGACACATAACTAAGTTGTAGAGCCTGGATGTAAGTTTCACATCTTCGAACTAGAAGCCAGTGTTCAGTTGACTGCATCATATCTGTTCCGTAAAACATACAAGGCCCTAGAGTGTTCAGGTCACGTTCCCCAACACAGACTCTTGATAGAAATAATAGTCATTCAGTTCCCAACTGAGTTTAATATATATATATATATCTGTTTTGAGAGTATAGAAGGCTATGTAAAATAGGACTTGAAATTTTAAATTCTCTTTTCTTAATGTTGAAGCTTCTAATCAAACCCTGGAAGACGGACTCAAGCAGCAAGTTGCTTTGCTTATTCCATAACGATATATTATACAGGGTTAAAAATTTGCATATCAGTGGCCTTACAAAAAGCCAAGGATTTTGAAGTCAAGATTGCGTTTGAATCCTTTTTCTGTACTTAGTAGTATGACTTGGGGCAACTACCTTCATCTGTATAATAAGAGTGATCATAACTGCTTCTCTGGGATTGCTGTATAGAAATATAGTTTATTAATACCCTACTTCAGACCCTGAGTCTTTGTGGAGTCACTAACTGGTCACTGCATTTTAGTTGTTTTTACTTAGGTTTTGTTTCAAAGTTCATATTTCAAAATGTATGAAGTAATCACAGGTAAATAAAAATATGAGTAGAAACATTTAATTTTGTTTAAAGATAATTCAGGAGGAGAGTAATCATCCATTCCTAGCTAGAAAATTAACTAGTAGTATTAAGTATAAGCAGGATTACCAGCAGAGGCCATAAATCAACAAAAAAAGAAATCTTGGGCATGAACTGATAAATTGCCCCAGATTCACTCTGCCTACTGTTCTGCCAGATCCTCACCCCTGTTACATAGTTAGTAACTATAATCTTACGTTAGTGTTGGTTGATACTTTCACAGCATTTGAATTAGAGCTTCTCAGTGTATTTTTCTAATGAATGAATAGCTTGAATTAAGTGTTTTATTGCCTCTGTGATATTGGAAGTTTTTTCATATTTAAGAGAGCGGTAGCACTTAATGAGCATCACTGAGGGGCTTGGACATGAATGGAATAATGTTAGACTTGTTTCAGCTACTCTAACCACATGGGTCAACAGTGAAGTTTAAACCTGCCTATGTTGAGTATTTCACTGATTCTAAGACTAAAGTTTTCATATTTTAACATCTCTGAAACTGAGATGTGTATTACAGTTGGAAATTTTTTTTAGTGGTTCATCAAATAATGTTGTCTTTAAAGTCAACGATGTCTTAGATTCTTTGAAATAAGCAATGTGTAAATATCTTTGCAAAATAGATGGTGGTTTGTACAGAAGCTGTAAAAATCAGTGTGAGACTAGAGAAATATCACCACGTGAGGAGTATAGATTCCTGAGAGCTTTATAGCACTTCTCTTTGATTTATTGGTATGGTTACTTACAAGATTTTTCACCCTAAATTTTCTTTTGGTTTCAGAGAATGGTTCTTTCTTTTGTCACATGAGGTGTTGAACCCAATGTATTGCCTGTTTGAATATGCAGGGAAGGATAACTACTGCTTGCAGATAAACCCCGCTTCTTACATCAATCCAGATCACCTGAAATATTTTCGTTTTATTGGCAGGTTTATTGCTATGGTAAGTGCAAGTGGAGAGCTGTATTTACTTTGCTAATTCAGCAATACTAAATAAAGCATTGTGCCTTTAACTTTCTCGTTTGAAATTTTCTCATCACTGACATGTCTTAAGATTGGGTTCTTATATCTTCCCTTTTCCTAGAAATATTCCATAATAGATTGTATGATGGGGAGTTTGTTTTATTTGTCTTTTAACTGAAGAACTCATCTTAACATTCTGAAGTACTGACTGTTATAAAATTATGGATTGTTTTCTTCTTGCATAGGCTCTGTTCCATGGGAAATTCATAGACACAGGTTTTTCTTTGCCATTCTATAAGCGTATCTTGAATAAACCAGTTGGACTGAAGGATTTAGAATCGATTGATCCAGAATTTTACAATTCTCTCATCTGGGTTAAGTAAGTTTGTTTCCTTTTAATTATCAAAATATAATCTATATGTTTTCTTTTTAAAAAAGTATTTCTTTGGCTTTGCTGGGTCTCAGTTGTGGCACACGGGATCTTTGGTCTTCTTTGGGGCATGCGGGATCTTTTAGTTGCAGCATGTGGGATCTAGTTCCCCGGACCAGGGATTGAACCTGGGCCCTCTCCATTGAAGTCTTAGCCACTGGACCACCAGGGAAGTCTCTAGTCTGTATGCTTTCATTATAGTGTTGGCAATGTATTCAGACTGTAAGCATGTAATTGGTTTACTGAATTTACATGATTTACGTTATATCTGTCTCATTATTCAGTATGATTGATTATTTTTATAGAAATATACCCAAAAATGTTAGGCAAAATATGACTATTAGAGCATCATGTTCCAGCTTTGTTATTCTGATGTTACAGTTTAACAATAATTGTTGAAGAACATATTGCTTCCCAGGTGGCTCAGTGGTAAAGAATCCACCTGCCTATGCAGGAAGACAAGGATTTGACCCCTGAGTTGGGAAGATCCCCTGGAGAATGAATTGGCACCCCACTCCAGTATTCTTGCCTGGAGAATCCCATGGATAGAGGAGACTGGCAGGCTGTAATCCATGATGTCGCAGAAGAGTTGGACAAGACTTAGTGACTAAAACATTAATTACTGAAGAACATAGTCCTTTAGTTTTAAAAAAGAACCTTAAATGATTAAATTAGTGTAACAGTGTTACTTTCATTTGGGCAGAGAAAACAATATTGAGGAGTGTGGTTTGGAAATGTATTTCTCCGTTGATAAAGAAATCTTAGGTGAAATCAAGAGTCATGATTTGAAACCCAATGGTGGCAATATTCTTGTAACAGAAGAAAATAAAGAGGAATATATCAGGTAAGAGAGAATGCTCTTTTTGGCATGGTTTTTAGCCTTTCTGTTGGACTATATATGTACTAGTATACAGTATTTCAAAAAGTATTATTTGTCTTTATACTAATTATTATCAGACCTGATTGTATGTTATTAAGGACACAATTCACCACTTCCTATCTTGTAAGTACATTGAGAGGAACAAATACTATAGGAGACATTGCTTTATCTCGTTATAATCATGGAACTGGAATCTGATGATAGTTAATTTGAGACTTGATGTTTGGGAAGCATTCAGTTATGTAGAAATAGAGCAAAAGTTCTTGGAAGCAATGTACAGGATGGAAAGCACAAGTCACAAATGGTGAATAGAGTTGCCATAGTGTGTGGTTCCGTCAGGAAGCTCAGGATTAGTAGCCCCTTTGCCATGTCCTGTACTTCAGAAGTCAAGGAAAATGAACCTTTACACAATGTGGTGGCTAGTAAGTTACGATAATCCTTATAACAGTTAGAACTATAGCCCAGTGGTAGATATAGAAGCCAGGTGACAAGAAATTAAGGACTAAGTTCAATAGACAGTATAAATTTCTTTGTAACAAGTCTGACAGTAAAGCACGTGAAAGGTAGGATGGATTCTTGAGGAGGCAGCAGGGTAGAGGGACTACCATGAAGGTTAATTCAAACTGTAAGCCTTCCAAAGAATTAGTCTAGTGGATGTTGACGAGTTTCATCTCCCCTTTATGGTATTTTTCAGTGTAACCAGAAATATGAAGATTTATAAAGTAACAGAAAAGAAATTTGAACAGATAGACCTTTCAGTTTTTCTCCAGAAGTGAAAGTTTGAAGGGTAGAAGCAGTGTTGGCTCACCCTTTTAAATACCAGTTCTGTAACTACTATGCTGTCTAACATCATGGCATTGAAAACAATCTCAATTTTATATGCAGATGTTTTTGTGGGGAATATTGAAAGATCAGGTAAAATTTTTAAGTAAAATGATTTTCTTAGTGTATTCTCTTATGCTTTGCTTTCATACTTTTAGTCTCGAGTTATTAGTTCACTCACATATTCTCAGCAACAGTTCTGTCAGATATGGGTGAGATTTCATATAACTGCTGCTGTTTGAATTCCTGCTTCTGGATCTCTTGCCTGTTTTTCTACTTTTCAAATATTAAAATATCCTCTCCAGCTTTCTTGTGATTAATATTTGCATGACATATCTTCCTCTATGCTTTATTTTCAATCCTTTGTCTTTCTGTTTAAAGTATGTTTCTTATAAGCAGAATATTCTTAGGTCTTATTATTTTTATCCAGTCTGATCTTTATTTTTAATTGCAATTAGTACATTTAAGTTGAATGTTGTTACTGACATGATTGGACTTAAGTTTGCCACCTTGCTATTTGTTTCTTCTTTTTCCCAATTTCTTTTGTTCCTCCTTTCCTGCCGTCCTTTGTATTAATAATTTCTAGTTTTCTTTTCGTATATCTTTGGTGTTTTTCTTCACTATACCTCTTTAATTTTTTAATGATTGTTCTAATGAAAATATACATCCTTAACTTACCACTTTTTAATTAATTTTATACTGCTATATTCATATGTGTAACATTGTACTAATATACTAATATAAGAGGCTCATAATAGTATAATTTTATCTCACTTCAGCCATTTGTGCTATTTTTATCATTGTATTTCTGATGTTTATAACCCCGTAATACTATTTTCTTGCTTTAAGAAATCAATATATTTTAAAAGAAATTAAGGAATAGTAGTCTTTTATATTTACTCACATTACCATTTCTAGTTTTCTTCATTTCTTTCTGCAGTTACATTTTTTTTCACCTGGGATCATTTCCCTTCAGCTTTAAAAACTTCCTTCACCATTTCTGTTAATGTGTGCTTGCTGGCAGTGAATTGTCTCAGCTTTTATCCGAAAATACTTGTATGTCACCTTCAATATTTGAAGGATATTTGCACTCGATTTAGAATTCTAGGTTTGTAGTTTTGTGTTTTTTTTAGCACTTTCTTTCAATGGTGTTATTCCATTATTGGCTTCTGTTTTTGTTGATGTGAGCCATTGTTTTTATTTTCTGGATGAAGTATATGCTTTCTTCTCTGGCTTTTAAAAGATTTTGTTTTTTAAGCATTTTTATTCTGATGTATCTAATTGTGATTGCTTTTATATTTATCCTTTCTGGCATTTTGTAAGCTTCTTGTGATTGATGCCATTTTAGCAGTTACGGAAAATTTTTGTTCTTTCTATAGATGTTCCTTTTCCTTTGGTTCCTTCTTTCATACTTCAGAGACTTCAGTTACATGTATATTTAACCTTTGATATTATCCCAGGTGGTGTTTGTATTTTTTTCATTTTCTCTGTGATTCAGTTTGGGCCATTTTGATTGATTTGTCTTTGAATACAGTGCTCTTAAACTCATCCAATTAAATTTTCATTTCAGATATTCTTAAATTTCCATTTGGTTCTTTCAAGAGTTTCTGTGTTGAGAATCTTCATCTCTTCATACAGTTTGTCCATCTTGTCCTCTAAATTATTTAACACATTTTACTAGTTTTTTTAAAGTATTTACTAACTTAAACATTTGAGCTATCAGTTTTCCCAGTTACTATTTATGGACTTTTTTCTCTTTTGAGTCACATTTTTCAGCTTCTTTGCACATGCAGTCATTTTTTCATTATGGATAATACATGGTAGAGACTCTGAATTCTTTTTTTTTTCTTTGAAGTATATTGAGTTTTGTTTTGACAAAAAGTTAAGGACAGATCACATTCATTTTGTGGATGCTTGCTAGAGCTCCTGTATTTCCATTTTGCTTTTAGTCCTAAAACATATTCTTTATTCCTTAGAATATGGTTCCATAGTCCTTACAGTGGAAAGCCCAGGTATTTTCCATATAACTTGTGAGAATTAAATTTAAATTCTGTCTCTACAGCACTAGGTGACTACCAAAATTTCTGATTGGGTCTTTGACTCTCCAGTTGTTCACTGGACAGGGTTCCCTGGCATCTCATCATTTTGCACATGTGTATTTAGGAGTCAGTTAAGGATTTGAAGTGTATTTGAAGTACAGATTTCAGAACACCCTCTGTCTTTTTTCTTTCAGGGATTTTTCTGTAGCTGCTTTGGCAGCTTTAAGCTGTTAACCTTATATCTCCACAGCCCAGTGATACCGTTGCTTTTAATTTGAGTTTCATTTTCCTGTGCTCTTTGTAAACTGGTCAGTGCCCTCAGAGGAAAAGTGTAGTAAATGTGGCTCTGCTCCAGAGTGCCAGCCTCCTTCAAGAATCTTGTCCCCACCAGTTTCTGCCTGCCTTTGGTTTCTCTCTGATGCCTTCAGACATTTGATATCTATAATTTGCCCAGTGTTTGTAATTATAATCACCAGGGAGATTAGTCCAATACAACCAACATTGCTATTTTCCAAAATTTCAGAGTTTAATAAACTTTAGAACTTGTGTTGTCTGAAATTGTCATCAAGTAATCAAATGCCTAAAATATGTTTGTTTGCTCATTAAAATCATTCTGTAACAAAGCAGAAAGTTTTTTATTTGGTGTGATTTTGACTGTTCATATTGATATGTGTCTTTGTAGATGAAAATTTGAAGAAAATTGAATCTGATACAGTCAGTATGTCCAAAAATTTGAGTCAATCAGTAGAAGTTGAGCATTGAATATTTGATGTAAAGGAATTATTGTTACCTTTTTTGTGTGATGATAGAAATATAGTTTGTTTTTTAAAAAAAGACTAATAGAAATATATACTCAAATACTTGTTTCAGATGAAATTACATGCTGTCTAGGGTATGGATAGACGCATAATGAAATAAGTTTGGTATTGTCTTGAAGCTGAGATATCTGTACATAGGGTTCATTTATTTTACTCATATGTATTTGACACTCTTCATAATAAAGTTTTTAAAAATTATTTTTATACTCAAAATTTAAAGGTAAAATCTAAACTTCCTCATCATCTTTTTTTATAATTATTTACCAGAATGGTAGCTGAATGGAGATTGTCTCGTGGTGTTGAAGAACAGACGCAAGCTTTCTTTGAGGGCTTTAATGAAATTCTTCCCCAGCAGTATTTACAGTACTTCGATGCAAAGGAATTAGAGGTAATGAGTTCTCCTTTCCTCTGAAGCATGCTGGTAAATAACGCTTTCACGTATCTGTTTTCAACTCACTTCACTATCTTTCCAATGGCAGTAATATTTTTTTGTTCTGGCAGTATGTTTCTGAAGAATCCCCAGTAGTTAAAAGTCTATAATTTATCCAAAAATATAAAATTTTGCCAAAGATATTAGAACCTCTGCCCAGTGAGGAACTTATTCACCTGAATATGTGTATATATTGTACCAAACATGGAAACTCAACTTTTATAAGTAATATAGCTAAAATTTTGATGAAATTCTTGACACACACATTTTTAGCTAAAGCCTCCTGATTAATTTTTGAAAATCGTTTAATATTAGTCTTACCTATGTTTAGTATTTTTATATAGGTTGTACATTTACCTAAAGAAACTATTTGTCTTTTTTATCCCTAAAGGTTCTTTTATGTGGGATGCAAGAGATTGATTTGAATGATTGGCAAAGACATGCCATCTACCGTCACTATACCAGGACAAGTAAACAAATCATGTGGTTTTGGCAGGTTTGTCTCAGTTTCTTTCTTTTGGAAGATAAACCATAACTTTGTAGAAAATGCTTACCACATATGGAAATGAGTCATAGAATAAAATGTACCAGTATGTTCAGGGTCCTCATTCCATTCTATGCATTGTAATAAGTGAATACAGCATTCTTTGACTATTGCCAAGTAAGCAACACACGCCTTGCACCTTCGCCTAGAGAATAAGATAACGCCAGATAATAACATTCCCCTGTATTTGATCTAAATGCTTTGAGGATTGTATAGAATTGTCTGAACTATGATTTTCATTAATTATTCGTATCTCATTAAGAATTATTTAATGTTTAGAACTTAGAGGCCCTTGGTTTGGAATCATAATGGTGTCTCCTCAAAAATTTCTTCTATAAGTATCTGAAAAATTGCTCACTAATCATTAGAAAAGTGCAAATCAAAATGAAAGTGAGATGTACACCCATTAAGGTGTTTAATAACACCCATTTAAGGTGTTATTTAAAAAAAATGAAAGTTATTCATCCTTGGTAAGGATGTGGAGAAATTGGGATTCCTCCTACATTGCTGGTGACAATATAAAATGGTATACCACTATGGAAAACAGTTTGGTGGGTCCTCAAAATGTTAAACATAGAATTACCTTATGGTTCAACAATATATTCTTTTGGTCATACCCAAAAGAATTTAAGGCAGGAACTCAGATACTTATCATATAACTATGTTCATAATCAGCATTATCTATATTAGCCAAAAGGTGGAAGCAACTTAAAATGTCCATCAACAGATGATTGGATAAACAAAATGTGGTATGTACATACAATGCAATATTGTCCAACGTTAGAAAGGAAATTCTAACACAGGCTATAGCATGGGTGAACCTTAAGGATATAATGCTAAGTGAAATAAGACAGCCACAAAAGGACAAATATTGTATGATTCCACTTACATGAAGTATCTAGAATAAGCAAATTTATAGAGACAGAAAGTAGAATAGAGTTTACCAAGGACAGGGGAGAAGGCAGAAGCAAGGAGGTAAGTTTAAAGAAATGAGTTTTTGTTTGGTAAACTAAAGTTCTGGAAATGGTGGCAATGGTTACACAACAGTGTGAATATGTTTAGTGTCATTGAATTGTATACTTAAAATGGTAAATTTTTATTTTATATATATTTAACCACAGTAAAAAAAAGTTTTTTTTTAATGCCTGCTTTTTATGTAAAGAACCTCATAAGAAGGGAAGGGACATTTGTATACTTCTGGATGATCCATGTTGATGTATGCCAGCAACCAATACAATATTGTAATTATCCTTCAATTAAAAATAAATTAGAAAAAAACTCAAGCTGAAATGACCAAGCTTCTATAAGTTAGTACAGTAAGATAAAAATTCTTTACAAAAAATTTGGCTGAGCCAAAATTCTTGTGCTGCAGGCTAGAAAGCATTCTCTAGAAACTTAATGCTTTGAGTCAGGGTTGTAGGAGTTAAAAACCACATAATTCTGGCAACGCATAGCTACACCAAAACATAAAGAACATTGAAAGAAGAACATTCCTGGGATATATCCAGGTCAGAATTTGTGAGCTTAATTTCATTTGTTCATAAAACCAAAAAGTCTGTTCTAACTCAAACTCTGCATCCTTTGTAATCACATGTATGTCTGTTGGACAGGCAGATCTAGGGGTAAAAGGAGGGGTGCCCTAGAAGAGCTGATCTTGAGGCTGCACGAGTAGGGTGCTCTCGAGCCCAGGGCACTCTTCTCTTTACCTATAAGCTTATGGTACTAGGATTGGTGTTGGTGGAGGGGGCTGATGAGTGGGGCTTTTGACAAGCAGGGAGAAGGCCTACCACCCACGGTGATAGGTGCATTTTCTGGTGCATCTAACCCTCGCAGTTCAACTAAGATATGAAATGATCTTTTTTTCCTTTTTTGTTTAGTATTCTAAACGCATATGACCTATGTATCTCTTTAAATGTGCTTTTAACAGTTTGTTAAAGAAATCGATAATGAGAAGAGAATGCGACTTTTGCAGTTTGTTACTGGGACCTGCCGACTGCCAGTTGGAGGATTTGCTGACCTCATGGGTATGTCTACAGGATCACGCTGCTGTTACCCTAATGTGTATACAGTATATCAGAAATAACAAAGTATAGCTATTTTCTTAATTAGATATAGTTAACCAGGATTTGTGTCAACTTTTAAATCACTTTGTAATCCTTCTCTCAAAAATGTTTAATTCTTAGCCTAGCTCCACATTTTTCATTCATTTGGCAAACATTTCAGTGTTTCCTGTGAGCCAGGCACTATTGTTTGTATTATATTTTAATGACTTATTTACCACTCTTCCCTGTTATACCTGGAGCTGCTTGAGATATAGATCCATATCTTCCATCTTTTTATTTCTATTACCTGTCACATAATAGTCACTGATTAAATTATATGTTGTTTAGAAATGAATGACTATAAGAATATTTTGTGATTAAATAATAAGTAAATTCAGGTCTTTATTTAACACTAACAATATGCAAGTAGCATGGGAGGATAGAAGTTGGAATCCTTAAGTCTGCTGGAAAAAGAGAGT